>NC_091807.1:31592500-33992500 GCF_041296235.1 Equus asinus
TCGGAGCACTTTCCCTGTATGGACTCAAGTAATCTTCACCAGAGCCCTGTGAGGGGCCGTTATCATCTTCCAGGCGAGCAAGCTAGGGATCAGAGTGGGTGAGTGAGTTGCCCAGAGTCACACTGCGAGGGAGCAGCAGAGCTGGAAGGAAACCCAGGTGGGCCGGTAGTCTTAACTGCTACGCTCTGACCAGTGACCTTCAGATGCAAGGGGAGGGTCTTCCTATCGGCCAGAAAAAGCCAAGAGCTCCTTGGAGGGGAGGTCACCCTGCTTCATGTGACTGATGGCTGGAAGGGAAAGCTAAGGATGTACCAGCAGTGGCCCCAAGTGACTGAGCCAGGAGCCCCCAGGTGTGACAGGCAGGGTAGATGAAGGAGGAAGACTTCAAAGGGACACTCGAGCATCGCCGTGGTATCTTCATCACTGAGACCTGACTTCTATGCTGGAGCCCTGCTGAGGGCCTTCTGGAAGGTTCTCCGTTCTTTCTTCTCCCAGCCCACTCCCTGACTCAGCAGACCTGAGTTCTCTGTAGGTTTAGTTTAGTCATAGCGGATAGGAGCAACACGCTGCTATCCTGTTGGAAGCACGGATGTTTATAATCCTTCAGGAAAAGGACTAGAAAATACATGTGGACCAAAAGCGTACAGAACTAATATTTCCTGCGGATGCTGGAACATGAGACCAGGGCCCAACAGTGCTTTCAGTCCTGCTGCAGAGGCCAGACGCAGAACCTGGACCACCAGCCGGGAACTGGCCTCCCAGGCCCACTGCCCTACCCTGACTGGGAAAGGACTGTGAGTGCAGAGGAAGGTGACAGCCGGAAACTCACAGCTGCACGTCGCGGAGTCAGCCCACACTCAGTGAAGGGTCAGCGGTGCTGAGGCACGCTCACTGAGTGCTTATAGGCTGCACATCCTGGGACTTTGGCTGTCATTTAGAGAAGGAAAATGGGAGGCGAGGAGTAAAGTGAGGGTCAAGCATAGTGGGAAAGCTCAGGACGAGAACAAGGAGCCTGGCCTTCGAGGTTCAGTTTAGTCAGGAACTTGCTGTGTAATTTGGGGCTCATCTCAACCTCTCTGGGCACACTGAGTGGCCACTAGGTCGTTCTTAGTGCTCACATCCTATCCTTTCATGACATGAGGGACCCATGATGCCCGAGTCTGTAGTGACCAACCACATGTGGCTTTTTCAATTAAAAGCGATTAAACTTTAAACAAAACTAAAAATTCAGTTCCTCAGTTGTATCTGCCACATTTCAAACACTCGGTGGCTACTGCACCGGGCAGTGCAGATCCAGAACATTTCCATCCATGCAGAGTTCCATAAGGCAGCATGGAGACAGCAGATGGAGACATATGGTTCATAGAACATTCTGGAAGTCACTTCTTTAAAAGGATAACTGAATGCTGGGTTAGAGCCTACAAAAAGGCAGGGAGAGAAAGCTGGGTGTGTCTGTTGTGTGTGACCAGGTCTAGAACAGGGAAGTGTTTGTCCGATACCTGAGGGTGAGTTACAATACCACAGCGCCACGCCAAGGTTACGGTCAGTGGTGAGACACGAGCACGTTTCCCTTACAAGTTGGGTACAAGACAAGGATGCCATCTGTTGCCACTGTAATTTAATGTTGAAGTGCCATGTGAATGAGAGAATAAAACACAGATATTGTAAAGAAGATGGCAAAATCATCACTATTTGCAGAGGATACAATTTTATATGCAAAAAAAAACCGCAAAAGAATCAACTGGAACACTATTAGAAATAGTAAGAGGCTTTACTATGGTGTTTCGTTACAAAGTTAATACATAGAAACATCACTTCCCTTCACATGAAAGTAAAGGTGAGTAAAGTGGAAAAAGAGATCTCATAATTTAATGCATTTCTTAAGTTTACATAAAAATATTTATACTGAAGGATCTAAAACATAAATTACAAACTAAAGAAATGGGATGTATGTGAAGAAAATGTCAAACTGAGTGGCATAAAAGATGGCTTAAATTATTAAGAATATTAATAAATGATAGGAACATTAAATTATAGGAACATAATAGTCAAAGATGTCAGTTCTCCTCAAGTAAGTATAAACCCAATGTAATTCCACTCAAAATACCAACAGGTTTGGTTGTTGTATTTTTGTTTTCGTTCTTTGTGGGGGAGTGAAGGATAGTTTGAACATGACAGAATGATTCTAAAGTTCACGAAGAAGAATAAAAATGAAACTGGCCAGGAAAATAAATTCTGAAAAAGAACAGGGGAGGATTCACCCTATTCATTGTCAAATAAGGCGAAAATGTAAGGTCACAGGCATTCAAAATAGTATGAACCTGGTTCAGAATGGACAAAAAGATCAACAGAAAAGTCCTGATTCAAGGATATTTGACGATTTAGGTGGTACTTCCAATCTGCAGGATTTGGGACTCTGGGAACATGAAAAAAGCAAACCAGGAACCTAACTTACTCCTTATACCAAAACATCCAGTGAATTGAAGGCAAACATCAAAAATTAAATGTAAAAGTAGTAGAAAAAACTTACTCCTAACATCTTGGCCCAGGAAGGACACGCTAGGTATGAGACAAGCCGAGACACAGGAAGGCAAAATTCTATATCTGAACTACAAACGAAAAGAATAAACATTTCTGTGAGCTAAAAACACCATAAAATCAAATGGCAAAGTGGGAAAAATATCTGCAATATACATGATAAAATAACAATTTCCTTAATGTACAAAAATCTTACAAATTCCTAAGTACAGACCAAAAACTTATCAGAAAAGAAGCAAAAGATATAAACAATCAATTTACAGGACAAAAAAAGCAACAACAAATGACCTACAAGCATGAAAGATGGCCAGCCTTGTTCGTAATTAAGGAAGAACAAATTAAAACACAGAGAGACTATTTTCATCCATCAAGGATCTTGGCAATGATCCAAAATGATTTATAATCCCCAGTATTGACAAGAACGTGGGAGAAAGGAACTCTTATGCAGTGCAGGCAGTAATATAAATTAGTAAAAACATTTTGGAGAACAGATTGGCAGTATGTATCAAAATGCAAAATAAGCATAGCCTCTGACTCAGAAATTCCACTTCTAGGAATGTGTCTCTACAAACATATTTACAGAAGTAAACAAAGATAATATGTATAAGGATGCTGCTTGCAACATTGTTTATAATGGGAAAAAACTAGGAACAACCCAAGGCTAGCAACAGGAACTGCTGGTTAAATTATGTTTCGTTCTTACAATGAAATCTATCAAAAGAAAAGAAGATGTTCACAATATTTTTAAACGGCAAGTAGCAAAAGAGTGTATATAGTATGATATCATATAAATGTATATACACTGTATATATTTAATTGCATTGATCTCTCTTTATATATACCATATATATGTTTAAACATGCATAGAAACACATGAAAGAGTACATATAAAACTTAACAAAGGCTATTTCTAAGAACAGCTTGAGAGAAGAGGATGGGGAATTTTTAGTAAAGGCTTTTATTGACTTTTACAACCAAATATTACTTTTATAATGAATTACTCTTCTAATCACACAGCAATCTAGACAAATGTAATGACCTGTAAATTGGTACTCAGCAAATGGTAGTTATTATGAGTTGTGTTCCCCAATGCCATTAAACACCCTTACACCCAGTACAGTGTAGAGCTAATACAACAGTGGGTAACTTTTTGCTAAAGTCAGCTTGCAAGCAGGCTGCATAAGGGGTTGAGTTATCCTGAACCTAAGCACAGACAACTGGCCCCAAGTACTATGAGCCCAGGTTACACCATGCTAAGGCCCCTTGCTCCAACCTTCAGTCCGCACTGGGGCTGCCCTATGATGTAATCATCCTGCATTCCTGTAACTGGGAACAGACTGCTGGGTGACATGCCGCTTCGGGGGTAAGAATCAAGTTTTTGGAGATTGGTACATTTTAATTAAAAGCACAGCAGGCTACTGAGTTCCCAAGAAGACAGCATGCATTTCATTAAAGAAGGTCATCTTTCCTGGCACAATCTAATGGAAACCAGGGTGGCATTCAGAGATCAGATCACAAGTTGATTTTGCCCTCTTAGGACAAGACTGGGCAAAGGGTGACCAGCTGCCTTCTATCAGGAGTGCTAGAGGCTGGCTGGTGCAGTAGGTGGAGATTCAGCAGATGCCAAGGAATGATCCCTGTGTCTCCTAGAAGGCATCCAAAGAACAATGAGAGAAGGGAGGGAGGAAGGGAAGAGGAAGAGAGCAAGAGAGGGAGGGAGGGAGGGAGGGGAGGGAGAAAGGGCTGGTCCGGTCGGGGAAACATGGTATTTATTTTTCAATTACAAGATTTTTTTTTTTTTAAATTGTGCTAGGAAGCCTAGGATGTCTTATCATCAGCAATAGTGATTTTATGCTTTGGAGTTCATGGGGTTTTTATATCCATTCTTTTATTTATTTTTAAAAGTGTTTAGGTCCTTGAGTTGTTTATAACTTTGTAGCCATGCTCATTCCATGTTAAAACACGCTTTTTCTAAGCATTTACAAGTGATAACAAGCCATGTCAGTCTTCCTAAATGTTCAGCAATATCAAAGCCTGTTAATTTCATACACGTGCACAGAAGTGTGTGTGCCTGCAACACACACACACACACACACGCACACAGACATCACTGCAATAATTTTGAAGGCGAAGACTCCACTGGCTTAAAATAATTTTTGCAACTTCTGGAAGAGCCTAAATTACTCATGGGAAAATAAGGCTTAATATCTAACAGACTTAAACAGCAATACTCTCATTTTTTATGTCAGTGTTTTACTTCCATTGCTGAGTAAATATTTATTACGTGCCTACAATGTGGCAGGCACTGTCTTAGGCATAGGATAAATAGCAGTGAGCAATATATACACTGTAATCTTTGCATTTTGATAAAATTGCTAACACGTATAGTATTAAACAGTTACTACGAGCCTGGTATTCTTCTTAGCCCTTTATTTATATGCTCTCTTTTCATCACGCAACAACCCCGTAAGGTAGGTACTTTTCTTATCTCATTTTACAAAAGAAGAGACTGAAGCACAGAGAAGTTAAGCTACTTGTCCAAGGTCACACAGCCAGCTGCTGTCTGAGCTGGGATTTGAATTCAGGCCCACTTGGGTCTGGGACCCACCTCCTAACTGCTGCATCGTCTGCCTTTTAAAATGCACAACTCCAAACTAAGGTAGGTATCTGTCCATAAAGAAGGGTGGACACTCAGGGGTAATATGCAAACACACTGCATACATTTCCACTCTCGGCTGACCCATAAAAATAGGATTAGTACCACAGTAAGAAAACCTGCAAGCAGACGATCTTGCCAACGTGGCTCCTGTGCTACCTAGTAGATAAAGGAGGAAAAGAAAATAAATGAAAAGGAAATAAATGGACAAACAAAAATTAAACAGCAACCCAATATAAAACCTCTAATGATATATTGACATTAAAACAGAGTCCTTGATAGAGACTAAACAAATATTTTCAGAGTATCTCCTGCCTTCAGATACTATCACAAACATTGTCGTGCTGTATTTAATTCTCACAGCATCCTAGTAAGGTGAAGGCACCGCCAACCCTCCTTTTACAGATAGAAGATGAAGGTGCTTAGAATTTCAGCTCCAGCCCTCGAGGCGGCCGGCTGGTACTGCTTCTTTCCGAACCACTAACAGCACGCAATGCTCCGTTCCGTCCTCTGCGCAACCACCCCCTGAATAAATGCAGGAAGTCACCACTTCAACAGACAACCTCTCTACCCCCCACCCCACCTCACCTTATGCCAAAGTCTCAGGCAGGTTCACGGTGCTGAGGACCAGCTCACTTTCCCAAACGTGCTCTAATGAACCGAAATCCTCTAAATGTGGAGGTTACAAAGTATCTTATGATCTGTTAACAGTATTTCCCAGTACACTGCGAGGATTAAATGAGTACTTGACAAAACAGAGTGCATTAGAGTGTTAGCCCCTTGCAAATTTATGATTCACTTTAAAGAATTACACAAATTCAGCACTGATTTTGAAAATGAAAACCAGTCTGGAAATACTGTGTCAGGGGAAAAGCAGGTGCTCGAGCTGGACAGACACATCCTGGATTCAGCAATTCTAGAAAGAGAGGTACAGATACAAACCGACCCTGAAGTTGCCAAACATCTACAAGTGTCTTTAGGCCAGTTCCTGACCTGTATGCAACCCAGTGAATTTTTCCGATGAGTGGTCTGTTTTTAGGGGCTGCAAAGCAGATTACAGACTGCTGACCCAGGCCTGAGGGGGTCTCCATCACCGTCTGCGATCTGCAGCTTAGGATGCAAAGATAGTTGTGCTGGTGGAGCCAAGATCTGGGTTCCCCAGAGTCCCTCCTCCAGCCCAGAAGAATACTGTCACTATATGCCCTGAGCAGCAGGTAATTCTGGAATCATCCAAGGACAGGGCTCCCATGGGAGAGAACACTCCCCATCACGCAGGTCTGGAGACCTATCCACCACCACAACCTTTGCCTTTTAAAAGTAATCCACGTGGTGCCCTAATATCTGAAGCCGGCTCAGAAAATTCCCCCTGTCCCTGAAATGAAGCTTCTGTTTCCTCTGAGTTCTCTCTTGGTATTTCTTTATGGTGATAATTTGAGTCAGAGTCCAAATAAATTGCAATGAATGTGAGCATACGGCAGAGAAGGTCACAAACTTGTACCCACGCTTAGTTGGAGTAGGAGGGTCACTCCGTCAGGCGAACACAGCGCCCCTGTGTTTCCTGTTTAACCAAAGGGGGTCCCACGGCCCAGCAGCAGGGACGGGTCCAGCGAGGGACGTGGGCTCCCTCACTGCCCTGGTTTTCTGCTGGGGGCTGTCTCTCTGCTTTCAAGTTTCGACTGCAAACTTATCTTTACAGTAGCTTCCTGTGCAGCACAGGGCATGGCTCCTCCCTTCTGAAGATGCGCGTTGTCTTTGACGCCTGAAAGAAGTGTAAGTCAACCACCCGCCTCCATCGCAGGACACACGTGTGGTTACCGCCCCCTGGTGGTCACCGCTGCCGTTCTCAACAGCATCGGACTCGCTCTCGAGGCGAAGCTCGCCGCCCCTCCTCGAGCAGCGGCCGCACAGACCCAGGGCCAGTGGCGCCGAGGACGGGCCATCCCATGTGTTGTTACAGTTTGCCTGTTCTAGCCGACGTGACCCTAGATGCCCTCCTCATTATTTGCACGCCCTGGGTTCTTTTGAGTGGGGTGGGGGTGGAAGAGCGGAGGACATTATTTCACAGAGAATTAAATGAGTGATATAAAAATCAGCCAGCTGGGAGGAAGCAGACCGGCGGGTAAGTTTGAGTTCTGTCCTTATCTAGTGAGCACCGATGAGAAATCGTCACCACCTGTCCGCACCTTGACTCCTCCCCGGACAAAGGCAAGGCTGGGGTCTGAGGGCCCTCCCTGCCGAGGTTCCAGAAACCCCAGGTCAGACACCCGGCTCCCGCGGGAATCCATGTGCTGACTAATTTTGCAAAGGGAGAAGGCAGTTTCTTCCTCTATAAAATGGGCAACTATAGTATTTCCCTTAGAAGGTTGTAAGAAGGATTAAACGAAATGATGGACATGAAATATGTGGCACAAATGCTAAGTGCTAAATCAATAGGGTGCTTATGATTAATTGTGTAACTACCAACCATATAATTTATCATCCATGCTTAAAAGGGGGTACTATGAATAATTTTCCCCGGATGACAGGCATAAACCAGACGGACAAACCGGGACATACCGTCACCCTATCAATAAGTAAACGCTATCAGGAGATTTGGAAAAGCTCCCAATAATCGACAGAGTTAAAAAAACGTTTCACTCAAGCGTTGTGGCTTTGCGAGGCTGTGTCTTTGGCAAATCCTCAAATGGTGCCTGGACAGAATTGTGTTGGGCTCAGTTATACCCTCTCTGACACAGGTTCCTCTCAGACCCGTCCTAGGTAAATTTCCAAGACCAATTCAAGACCAAGTTTAAGTGACTGAAATTTACCTCCTCTCTAGCCACAAACCAGCAGACAGGCCTCCCACTGAACAATGCAGGACAAGGCTGGAGAGGGGGTGTGAGGGAAATTCGAATGTCACCCCCAAATATGCCTCCCTGACATAAAGTTATTTTGAGCTGAAGGCAATTAAGCAGCAGCTTGCTCTATCCTCTCTGCCTTCTCTGCCTAAAGGTAGGATATAAATTCTCCTTTTGCTGGAGATGACTCTAGACTCTTATCAGCCCAGAGGCAAACTTTGTTCTATTGGTTTCCTCCCACATATTTACCTTCCTACGCTTTGCTGCCGCTTGGAAGCCTAAAACTGCTCAGCTCCGTCCTGTTATTTCTCTACGAATTTATTGTTCTTTGCTGAAGAGGCACGTAAGCCAAGTTTGAAGCCTCCACTTTGCGTTACATTTCGCTGAGGCTTCTCCCACACCATGTACACTGCGTGCGTTAATAACTGTTTTTCTCTCATTAATCCGTCTTTTCGTTAAAGATCCGCGGCTGAAAACCTAGGAAGGGTGGAGGTCAAGCTCTGTCTTCCCCCAGGTGCAAGGCTGGAAGGGCTGGATGGAAGAGAACTAGAATCACACTAGAGAAACTCTCTTCCGGAGCAAATTCCTACTTGGAAAAGCCTGATCTTACGTTCTGGGGATGCAGGGGAGCAAGGGGCCATGGGGCCAGGCCGTGTTTCGCTGATGGAAGAGTCCAACCAGAGCCATCCAGCTGTGAGAGCCGGAAATGGCCTCACAGAGACAGTTCGACCAGCTCACTTTGCAGGTGAAGCAACTGAGGTGGGGCTGAATAACGTGCCCAAGGACACGTGGTTTAGTATGGATCCATTAAGCTCTTTGGTTATTTACATAACACACAACAAAAAAAATTAAAAATCTTCCCTGCTAGCCTGTGGGCTCCATAAAGGGAGGGATGGTGTCCGTCATTCACCCAGGGCTGTCCCGGGCTGTGCCCCCCTCACACTGACCTACCTCACCATACACTGTCCTCATTCTGCACCTGAGCAGGCCGGGCTTGGGGACCCGGACTGACTCACCTGGGGTCCCACAGCTGGTCTTGCAACCAGCACAGAGCTCAGAACACAACAGGCCCTCAGAAAATATTTGTTGAATAAATGAATGAAACAGTGAAGTGATGGAGCCAGGATTCAAATCCGATCTGTCTGGCTCCAATGCCCAGGCGTGGCCTTCCATTTACACACAAGAACATCACCAGGGCCGCCATTCAAATACGCCCATCAAATATAAATAAATAACTGGAAGAACAAGAGTTGTAACTCATCTGAACCTGAGTTTCCTGTGGCTAAAAATAGTTTCTTCACAGAGCTGTCCTAGGGTTTAAATAAGATGTGAAAGATATGAAAAATTCATGTACCTTACTGCATATTGTAAGCTGATTACAGGACAGGCTCTCGAGTTGGCTAAAACTAGGTTTGAATCACAGGACCAACGCTTACTGGCTACGTGACCTGAGATGGGTCACTGGGCCTCCCCTGGCCTCACTTTCCAACTCTGTAGAATGGGAATGAAAATAGTACTTACTTCAGGGAGTTCTTGTAAAAAGATGAAATGATATATGTATTACACACAAAGCACTTCACATTAATGAACAGAAATTACTTTATCATCTTCAAAATAAAGCAGAAAGTTTAACCAAAAATATGAAGGTGATAAAGTAAAACAAGCTATTGTTATGGGGAGTGAAAAAAATCCAAAGTTGGCTATCTGAATTAAATAACGTTTTTGTCTTTCAATTCTGAATGCAGGCTAGCCTCAAACTCCTCTTCCTATGGTGTTAATTCTGATCACACATGGGAATTTCGTACACAGCGCACCTGCTGAAATTAGTATGCGAGGAAAAGTACTGGGCCTGCCCAAGTTACAGGTGTGGTTTCCTGAGCTCTTCTTTCGGAAATGCAGTGGCTAACAGCTCTTGACACTTTAGAAACTTAATAACCCGGCTATAATCCTACCAATGAGGTATTTTATACTAAGATGTGGAGCCTAAAACTGTATTCTTTTATAGAATTCTTTTATAGTTGAAGCTAAAAAAAAATCAGATGAGAAAACACCTTAACAAACATTTCTGAACATTCACTGCTCCACAGAAGTCAGAAAAGTTTACAAAGAAAACAATGTCCTAATAAACAGCTACTGTGGCAGGCAGCCTGTGGGGTCCTCAGTGATCTCCTCCTCCTGGCATTCACGCCCTGGCCTGAGCCTCCTTCAGGGTGACCTGTACCATGGACGCCCTTCTAACGAGGACAACACAGCCACGGTGGTGGATACCCCTCTGAGATTAAGTTACGCAAACACTATGAATTCCATTCCGTCTTGCATGCTCTTGCTTGCTTGCTCTCACGGCAGCAAGTGCCATGGTGTAAGCTGCCCAATGGAGAGGTCCATGTGGCAAGGAACTGAGGGAGGCCTCCAGCCCACAGCCACCAAGGAACTGAGGCTCTCAGTCCAACAACCCATCAGAAGTGCAATCCTGCCAACAACCACGTGAGCCCGGAAGTGGATACTCCTTCAGTCGAGCCTTCAGATGAGACCGCAGCTGATACTTTATTGCAGACTTTGAGGCAGAGGCACGAAGGTGAGCTATCCCTGGATTGCTGACCCACAGAAACTGTGAGATAAGTGTTTATTGTTCTAAACCACTGTTTTGAGTTAGTTACACAGCAGTAATTAACAATCTATATTGTTTTTATTTATCTATATTATTTCTATGTTTTTATCTATAATACAATCATCTAGACTATTTTTAAGCTATGTTATGGTTTACTATGTCTTAGTCACTGTGATAAGCACTTTATGATAAGCACTTACATCCTAAGATATTACGTACTATTAGCACCCCATTTTACAGGTAGGGAAACTAAGGCACAGGTAGGATAAATAGCTTCCCCAGAGTCACGAGGCATAAGTGGTAAAGGTATGCTTAAGATCCACACCCTCCTCAAGTACACACTTCAAGGGGGAATGTGAGCATATGAAACCCAATTAAATCTTTAGAGGTTAAAAAAATAAATAACAACACTCTACACCAACCAAATCAAATACAGGTAAAGGATTTTGACCATGATTGAAATCTATATAACATGATGCCAACCCTCTCTCCAACATCAAAGTCTGAGTTAAGGTAATTAATATTTTCCTGATGTTATATTTTGAAAATGTTTGTTTTGCCCAAGAAGGGTGGAAGAGCCCTTTTTACTTCCTATTGCCATGGCACAGCCTGGCAATGCTCAGAGGACGTGGCAGAGTCATTCACGTCTCATTAACTGTCAGAATCCCCAGGTTTTGATGGTGATTAGTATTTTCACAAAGGAAAAAACTCTGTCACAACTAGATTGTATTGCAAATGATCAGCAGTCCCCCAAGGCCCTTGAAATGAGTCCTAACAATAGAAAACACGCACTGAGGGCTCTACCTCCCCCCAGCACACACTCTGATGTGCACAATTATTATTACTGTAACGAGAGTGAGGCAGTCACAGAACAGGGCAAACAGGTCCCTCAGTGACACGTACGAAAAAGAGCGGGCTGTGTTGTCTGATGACATTTTTAAAAAAGGGAAAGAAAGAAAGAATACAGCCTGAAATATAAACACTGAAATCAAACAGCCTCTGCTTTAGCTATTCTGTTCTATCACAAAGCCTAATTTTTTGTTCCCTTATGTAATCGTCTTGGGGCTTGAAAAGCCTGGAGTTGTGGGGAAACCATTTAAAGCTACTGCTACTGAAGAAAAGCATGCTTTCAGCCTTGTATAGTGGTGGCCCACTGAGCTGAAAAAAACCCCAGACTCTTGCTTGGGAGTGGAGTGGAAGGAGGGATTAAAAGAACCTCATGGATGTAAAAGAAAAATTTGATTTATTTAAGAGTCAGAAATTCTAAAATTAGGGAAATAGCATATAACTTCTAAAAATTTTGCATGTTTATATTGTGTAGTTTTTTTAACATACAACATTCTGAACATTCCCAAGTAGATTAAACCATGTCATATTAGTTTAATATTGCTTCACTCTTAAGGAGGCTTAAGGGGGAAATTTTGTGCTAATTTAAGTCCGAGAAACATGACTATGACACCGGGATGAAAAGTGAAAATGGCCTAAAAACGCCTGGATTTTACACTGTAATAGGATCCAACTGTTACTATCCTGATGGAATGTCACATTTTACAACAAGCTGCCACCGACTGACTTATAATAGAAACAGGCAGAAACACAGCCAAGTAGATACAACCTTCTGAGCAGAAACTGCGTATCAGCAGTTGGATCTTAAAAACATGTCAATAGTCAAATTACTACTGAATGATAGCTTGTCTACCAAAAAACAAATTTTGGGAGAAAGAGTCTGGGATCTAACATTTGGAGGGAGAGCGAGCAGCATTGTGAAGAGGATGCATACAAAGGCGGGTGGGGGCAGCCCCACGATAGAGTAAAATGCTCTTATCTCATGTGTCACCTGTCTAAGGACTCCAGCTCTCTGGCTGACGGCCCATCATCCTGCTGTCAGGCTAGAAGGTCACATGCCAATCAGGAGAAGGGAGGTGCCAGACCAAGAAGAGCCTGACTCCCATTTGAAGCTCGAGGAAACTGAGGCACAGATCTGGCTACAAGTGGAACCCAAAGATCTTTTCATGACACAACAATGCCACTGGTCAGGCAAAACCCCTTCTGGCTAGGACAATGGTCCTCAGCCTTGACTCCCAATGAGAATCACCTGGGGGAACTTTCTAGGTGGTTCCCAGCCCCTGAGATTGAATTGGTGTGCAGCCCCAATGTATGGGGGTTTTGCAAAGCTCCCCAGGGATTCCAAGTGCTGCTAAGATGTGAACCGCTCAGCATCTTCACTGATACAAAGAATTTAAAGAAGTCACTCAAACTTCTTTTATGCCTATCAGAATATTTCATGTTATTAAAAGAAAGTCATGGAAGTAGCAAAAATCTTAAGCGGGCATGTGCTTTAAGAAAAATGAGTTTATTCACTAGAGGAGAGTAAATTTTTCTAGGATTAGCATTTTCCAACTTGGCATTCATGCAAAGCTCTATCAAATACAGATCCATGTTTCAGACAACCGAAAAAATGGTACTCGTTTCCATTACTGTATGGAACTATATTTACTGCCTGGAAACTAACAATATTATTTGAGAACCCTTAAATGTCTGGTTAGCTTGGTGACAACTGAATAAACTCTTATTCTAGGGAACCAACGAACCACTGCCAACAACCCAAAGCACATGTAATTACTGGTTCAGAGCAGCAGCGCTCTGCTTTCTCAGTAAAAAGAAAAAAGGCCCAGAAAGAACAAAGTAATGGAATATTTGCACAACAGAAAATCATCTTATTTTAATAAAAGTTTGCATTCCTTTGTAACAGTGTGGATCTCTCTAATAATATTACTTGAAATTAATGACGATACAGTTATTTTTTAGATAAACATTTAATGAACATATTCAGTATAAATTATTTACAATATTGATGATGATCTGGCTAACAAAAACAAATTTACATATCAGACCCAACTGTTATAGTTAGAAAACAGCTTTGGATGCAAATTCTCTAATAAATTGGGAGTTCAGGTCAACTTCTTTCATTCCTCTAAGACTAAGGTTAGAGAAGAGTATGAACAAATGTAAACAGGTTTGACACAACCTTTTTCCTTCACACCATCTGCCGTGGTCTGGATGCTTGTGTCCCCCTCGAATTCATATGCTGAAATTCTAACCCCTGAAGGTTATGGTATCAGCAGGTGTGGCCTGTGGGAGGTGATGAGGTCATGAGGGCGGAATCCTCATGAATGGTATTAGTCCCTTTATAAAAGAGACCCGGAAGAGCTCCTTCATCCCTTCCACCACGTGAGGGCACAGCGAGAAGGCTGTGACCCGGAGGAGGGCCCTCACCCGATCAACTGTGAGCACTCAACTTCTGCTGTTTCTAAGCCACTTGGTCTGTTGTGGTGTTTTGTCAGAGGAGCCCAGCAGGCTAAGACACCATCACTCACCCAGGGGGCCCTCCAACAGACTGGTTAAGGAGAGGGGATGGCCAGACCACCAGCACAGGGACTTCTGTCAGCAACGCCGTTAAGGGTCTGCCTACGCAAGGGTCAGACACGACCAACCTGAAGTAGAATCACACTTTCACAACAGCACCCAAAGGTGACAGGCCAGCCTTAAGGAAGAATGGCCTTTAAAATAATAAAGCTGCCAGACTGAAACCTCAGAGGCCACATCTTTCCACCCAGAGGGATGGCTTCAGCTAGATGAGAAAGATCTCTTTCTAGGACGGCTTCCCAATGGCCTGCAGTCACATCTGCTCCCATCTCCTTGTCTGAGCCCATCACAGGGCTCGTCGTCTTCAGGGACTCCGACTTCCTTAGCCCAGTGGGTTTTCCCCTCTTCACCGATTGTTTACCTTTTACAGGTTCAACAGGCAAAGCTCCTATTGCCCCCATCGGAAGCCCCTGACCCTCCTAGTGGAGAGGCCAGTTTCCAACAGAGGCTCCTTTGCTCCGTCACCAATGCCACCAACCTAGTCCAAACACCTTAACGGCTCCCCTGGACAACGAATGTCAAGAACCTCCTAGGGGGTCTCCTTGCTTCCTCTCTTCTTCCCGACGCACCCTCCTTCCCTAAAGACATTCTCCACCCAGCTTTGCAATTAGCATAACATCTGAATCCCTACCATGGCCTCCAAGGTCCTCTATGGAACCATTCCCTGGCTGCGTCCAAGCTGGGCCACCACCCCCACCTCTCACTCTGCCATGGGGGCCCCTTTGTGCCCTCTGAATACACTCAGTTCATTCCTGCACCAGAACTTTCCTGTTTGCTATTCCCTCTGCCTGGACGCCGGCCACACAAAATCTACACAAGGAGCTTCATCCTGTGAGCCAAGTCCAAGCTGTGCAAAGAGGCCTTCGGGGGTCATTCAGTTCCCAGCCCCTGAGATTGAATTGGCCCCATGTTGACTCCTCTCTGCACGTCCTCTTGACCTGCACTGTCCCCAGAGCCATTCTCTGCCTCTCTCCCTCCTTCTCCTGGCCCTGGAAGGCTGACCCCATCTATGGACTGTATGGCTTGGGCTCCCCTGCCTCCTGGCTGCCAGCTGGGTTCTGCCAACCGGATCAGAAAGCCGGGCCAAGTCGAGTAGGGTATTTCTTCCCTGCCACTCCTGGCTTCAGCATCTCAATTCCACACCTTCACATCAGCAGCTCCTGCCAGGCGGCTCCTCTCCTAGGGTTCCAGCAACACTACTTCCTCCCCTTGGTCCAACACCCCTTGCTGATCCCCTCAGTCCGGGCCCAATTAATCAGTTCTTCATTAAAACCTCTTGAACCTCCAAACGTCCCTGTTAGGCCCTGATTGATATGACCCAGCCCCATCTCCTCCTTGGTCCCTCTCCATCACATTATCCTGCTTTATTGTCTCCACTGCACTTATCACTATCTGAAGTGACCCTGTTCACTTACTTTTTTCTATTGTCTATTTCCCCTCAACCACAGGCAGCTCATGGCATTCACCACTGTCTCCACTGGGCCTAAAACAGTGCCTGGAACAAGTAAGCATTCAATAAACAGCAAAAGAATAAACAAATGAATGAATGAGACAAATGCAACAGTATGAATGGCTAGACATCAAGGTAATAAGTGCACTCTTATATAAGCTGACCTTGCTCCATGAAAGAGAGCCTAGGACCCCTAAGAAAGACTTGAAATGCTGGTTAGACCTTTGCCTCAGGCAGAGAAAAGGTTTTAGAGTAAGATAAGGGAGACCCTGTATTTGTGACAATTGTTGCTTTAGAAAGCATGCACGGAAGCTTACCTAAGCACGCAGCCACTGTAAAGCCTTTCTGAAAGTAGACGGGCATATAAATTATAAATAAATGGGATTAAGGGCACCATTCTCTGTTCTACAGTGGTGTTCCTCTTGGCAGCAGCCTTCGACTACAGTTCATTGACAGTATGTGCAGACCCAGAGCCAAGCATGGAAAGCATTGCTTTTTTAAACAGCTGCTCTCCTAATGGAGCATATCTCTCAAAGACAGGCTTCATTCTGCAACGCCTACGTTGTCCAAATTTTCTTCTGCATGCTAATTGCCGATTTGAAATAAATTCCTCCTCCCCACCACCACCACCATTGATTACTCATTATCTGCTCCCTCACCCTCCAAGTGTCTAAACTGTGTGAATTTGAAAAATAAAAAATCAACTCCCCAGGTACTGAGTGTCCCCGATGGTGGCATGTCACCCCTTCAGGGAGCAAGACTCCTCACTAAATGTTCTGAAGGCCTAACAAATGGACCCCTTCCCCCCCAACACCATTCGACCAAAACTGGCCAACTGCAGGATAATGAGCAACCACGGATCCTCACCCAAACATTGGATTTCCTTCCAGTGGTGCAGATTGAGAACGCAGGGACCTCGTCCTATTTCTGAACAGTGAGTCACGTCGCCGCTCAACGTCTGCTTCCCTATGAATGAGGCGACCCCCTCCTCTAATGAGTAAGGGCACGGCGACGGTTAAAGCCCCAGGGGAACAGTAGAAGCTCTCGGCCACTTTGGGGCTAATTCATCCCCTGATTATCTCCCACTCCATCGCCCCCTCCCCGCCCGAGGAAACACCCGGGGGCAGGGGCATCGCGGGGAGGCGGTTACCCCCAAAGGCGAACCCCTGACACTCCCTTGGACGGGCTGCGCGGGTGGCCCGGCAGGTGCAGGGAACCCGGGACTATAGGGGAGCGCGCCCCTACCCTCGCTGGGACAGACGGGGACCGCGGCCGGGCAGCCGGGGGCATCGCCGCGTCCCCGAGGGTCGCCTCCCCGCCCCGCCGGCTGCCCGGGCCGGCCAGGACCTCGGCGCTGCGACCTGCGCCGCCTCCTCCGGGCAACAAGTGTCCGCCCTCCGCCCGACGGCCCCACGGCACGGCCCTCACCCGGCACAGGCCGTCCACGAACACGCGCGGGTCCAGGTGGCAGGCGATGGTGGCGCTGGGCAGGTCCTGCAGGTCCACCTCCTCCATCTCACAGTCGATGAAGCTCCAGTCGCCGCCGCCTTCGTCGGCCTCGGCCGCCCCCGAGAAAGGCGCGAAGGGCCGCAGCGTCACCCCGGGCCCCGCTCGCGCCTCGGCAGCCTCGGCCGCCGCCCCGACCCGGGTCCCGGCCACGCCGTCCTCCATCCCTGCGTCCGCCTGCGCGCGCCCCCGTGCGCCCCCGTCGGCTGAGCCGGGCTCGCGCGCAGGATCCTCGCGCTCTGCCGTCAGCCGACTCCGCGGTTAACCCCCTCGGGGTCGCGTCGCAGCCGGCGGCGGTCACCGGGACTCCCGGAGAGACGGCCTCCGCGCGCCGGTCCCGCCTGCCGCCGTTCCGCGCGGCGTCCCGCCCGCCCAGCCCCGAGGGCGGAGCTCTGGCGGATTTAGCCGTGGGCCCTTTAAGGCCGGTCCCCGCTGGGTTATTGTGTTCCGCCCTTCCAGGAGGAAAAGCCAATAAGAGAAGAGGATTCTCCTCACGTGATCCTCACTCTGCCGCCCTCACTCTGAAGCCTCAATGCGGCCATGTTGGTTAGGGGCAGAGGCCTCTTTAGCCAGTTCCGCTCTTCTGACAGCTGATGCCGGCAGAAAAGCGCCAGGCAGTGTTTTGGGCGCTGGAATGATAGCTGGAGAGGCAGCGCTTCTGTGGTTCCCTTGAGGTGACGCTTTGAGGCACATAGGCCAACTTCTGTGGATTTAAGCGAGATATAGTCCTGGCTATGGCTCCGTGGCCATTGGCAAGTGGTTAGATGCTTACCGTATATTATCAGATATAGTCGCAAGTAGGGAATTGAACTAGACCATAACTACGCCTTACTTTTATATTTCAGCGTATTAGTCATTATATCGTTGTTCAAAATTTATATAATCAGAAGTAACTTTTTTAATTTCCACCTTGTACTATGTACAATAGGAGATAAAGGAAGTAAAACATTGGTTCTTGCCTTTGGAGTGTTTATAGAAGGAAAGCAGAGGTCCTTAAATAAGCGTCTCACTCTCCCTCTCTCCCTTCCTGCAAAACAGATAGAATTCTTTCACTGCAAAAGACAATGTGGGAGAGTGAAAACGTGGGTCTGAATTTCAGCTTTGACGTTAGTTACTTGGACAAGTAACCTGAATTTCAGTTTCCTCATCTGAAAAATGAGGTCATATATGGTAAGAATCCAGGAAGGGCCCAATGAAAGACAGTTCTGTTTATGTGCAGGGTTCTTTGAAAGATGTGAAATTAGACTTGTATTTTCTCCTAAAATAGGCTTACCCTCTAGTTAGGAACTGTAAGTGATTATAATAAAAAGTATGTCAACTGACAGCTGAGATTAATTCAGAACATGCCATGTGCTATGGTTGCTATTATGACAATCTCAGGGCATTTTGTGCCCTCTGCAAGCTTAAATCCAAGGGGAGTAGTAATATGCATGCAGAGATAACTCATAAAATGGAATGTGATGTGAGGACCTGGAGAAATTGGAACGATCGTATGTTGCTGGTGGGAGTGTAAAACAGTGCAGCTGTTTTGGAAAAACAGTTTGGCAGTTCTTCAAAAAGTTAAACTTAGAGTTATCACATGACCCAACAATTCCACTCCTAGATATAGACCCAAGAGAAATGAAAATGTGTGTCGACACAAAAATGTATATATGAAGGTTCATAGCATCATTATTCATAATAACCCAGAAGTGGAAATAACCCAGGTGTTCATCAACTGATGAATGGGTAAACCAGATGTCTATCCACACAATGGGAAATTATGCAACCACAAAAAGGAGTGAAGTACTGATAAATTCTACAACATGGATGAACCTCAAAAACATTACGCTAAGTGAAAGAAGCCAGTCACAAAAGGCACATATTGTATGATTGCATTTCTGTGAAATGTCCAGAATAGGAAAGTTCTTAGAGACAGAAGGTAGATTAGTGGTTGCCAGGGGCTGGCTGGGAGAGGCGGGAAGGGAAGTGACTGCTAAACGGTGTAAGGTGAAGAAAATGTTCAAAACTTGGATTGTGGTGATGTTTGCACAGCTCCATGAATATACCACAACTCACTGAATTGCACTTCAGAGGGTGAATTTTATGGGATGTGAATTATATCTTAATAAAGCTGGTATTTACGAAAAAGAGAATGTGATAAAGGCCACGAGGGGTTAGACTAACTGTGGCAGAGTGGATGACATTGCAGAGTTGAAAACTCTCTATGAACTCAGTCAGACATTCTGGAAAGGGTAACAAAGAGGATGAGGCACCAGTTTTGGAAAAACAACTCCCAGCTACCCCGTTGCTGGGTGGGTCCGTGCTGTCATCACCCTTAGGACAGCACGCTCTTTCAATCCTGGCTTACCCTAAGCCGCTTACAGCATGCAGAGTGGGCCTGGTGGACAAAGCGTGTGAGAGCAAAACAGAACCCTGAAATGTACGCAGAGCAGGCCATCACAGCTGGCTAGCCACTGAGCTAAGAGAGGAAATCACCTAAGGACGCATTTCTCAGAATGAATCCTTGTCGTTAATCGAGACATGACTGTAATAGGGTTTGGAATGCAGTTAGTCATCACCAAGACAGACCAAGTCACACATCCCTGCAGTGATTTTGGATTCCCACCTTTCTCTCTCTCCTCTCACTCTCCAGGCAGCAAAGGAAAGGCGGTGACATTTCTCAGTTGTCTGTATGACTCCAGTAATAATGCCGACTTCATCTCGGTAGCTCTTAAATAGTTAAGACACACATAAAATAGCATGCATGATCCTCACAAAAAGGTACTGTCACTCTAGATTCTTACAACTGAGGCTCAAAGCGATTGAATGACCTTCCCATAAGCAAGCAGGCAGCAAATGGCAAAGCAGGCCATCCTCCTGCTCTCATTCCCAAGATGCCTCTGCCCCCGGGGCTACAGGAAACAGAAAAATGGGAAGGAACCAACGAAAAATGGTGGAGAAAAGCAGAGGAGAGAGACAATAAAGCAGAGGAAGTGGAGAGGTGAGAGAAAGGTAAGGAGTTTGAGAGCAGAAGGTAGGAGGTGCTTGAGGTTCAAAGAGACGGTCCTAAGGAAGAGCTGCGTCTCCCCAGCACAGCCTGCCATGCAGGGCCCCCTCTCGGATACTCAGGGCCAGCGCTGGGCATGATGCCTGAGAGAGAGCGAGCTCTCAAAATATCAGCGTGAAGTGATGGAAGCTCCCAATAAATAGGATTAATGTCATGCCTTCCACATCTGGGTGCTCAAGGTTCTTGCCCTATTGCAGGTGACATATTTAGTAATAAAACGTCAGCTGCTTCTTTCCACTTAGAAAATAAAACTTTATAGTAAGTTCCATCTTCGTCATGCCTTATAAGTTTAAGGAGGGCAGATGCTCTGGCTTATGCCCTCACTGACACTAACAATGAACACCAACAATCAGTGGAGGCTCCCAAGGAGGGAAAAAACAGAGAAAATGTGAGCTGTCAACAGCGCAGGCAGAAACCAAGCAGAACATGCTGCTTACGTATGATCGCAGACATTTCCTAGGTAAAATCAATTAAACTTGAGGGTAATCTTTTAAGAGCTGTTCCACCATAGAACGTGTACAAAATTCCTCAAGCATCTCTGGGAATTGTTCACTGTCCCTCTTTTTCCAGCTGTGGCATGGGAATCTAAGATCTGTCTCTGCTTCCAGCTTCGGCATCTGTCTCACTAGAGAGCCTTTCCTTCTTGTTGGCTCACAGGAATAGATTGATCCAGATCTCAGCTACCCAGAAGGGGCAGGAGCCAACCCTACTCTCAGTGTTTCTGTGAATTCTGACTCTGAAATGGGGAAAGGGGCACACATTTTAATTAATATATCCTACCACCTCCCATTCATTTTCCTCCCCCTACACTTCCTCCATGTCAGCCTTGGCAATTACCGAATATAAAAGGAGAAGAGGCGCTAAAAAGCCAAGTTTGGTTATTTTGGTTCTTAGCACCTGTTTCATACATTGAATGCAGGCCAGTTATGGAAACACGCCTGTGCGCAGATAAACTAGCTTATTCACTTGCCAGGTGGGAAAGTTTTCACTGTATGATGCTGTCAATTGCTTCCTATTTTGTTCTGGAAATTGAAAGGGGCTGTGTGCAGTAGGCACTCGCTGAATGATTATTAAATGAACCATTTCTGCACATTCTGGGAAATTATAGACATTTAAGAAATTTAAGATAGAAGGCAAATAGCTGACGTTCTGAGTGTTTGCTGTCACAAAGAATGAACTGTTCCAAAGACGCTGGAACGCATAGATACATTAAATAACTCAAAGTTTCTATTTTGTTACCTCCGGTAAAATGAATAAAAATATATGCTATTTTGTTGTTAGTGTTGCTTTGGTTTGTCTGAGAAAGGAACTTTTTTTCTCTACTCAAGATTCATTCTTAAAATCTGCTCTTAAAATCTGTTATTTTTTTGTGATCTTCTGATGCTTTTTAAATCAGAAAGCCCGAGTTATAAATTAGGTGTTGGGGGAAATATTGGAGTTCGGTTGCTTTGCCTTTCCAAGTTTAGAAGGAATGTTCACTGCCTTTTACATTACTCTAAGCTCTCTTTCAAAGTTGCTGACACTTGTGTGGCTTTTATGTGAGTTACGATTCTTCTGGTTGCAAGTAACCCAAACCTCTGGGGCCAGTTTAAACAAGAGGGAATTTAAATTAAGGCTGTAGAGCATCTCATGTTAGCCAAAGGCAGGAATGCAGCCAGGCTTTGGGAAGGTCCTAGAGACTGAACCTCACTGGCTATCCAGAAGCCAGGTTGTCATTTTGGGCCATCTTGGGACCATCCGAGGTGGTGAATGGGCACATAAGCAAGTGGGTGTCCACTTCTGAAAGTTTGCAGCCCACGCATTTGCAGGGGGTTCTCACTGCTCAAAACGTCTCCCTTGGTGTTGAGCTAAGTTGTCGCTCCTGTCATAGCATCGCACCATCTCCTGTATCACTCCACAAGCTCAGAAGATCTGGTCTAAACTCCGGTCCTGTCCTTTGTTATCTCTGTGGCCTTGGGGAAGTCACTTGATCTCTTCCAGTCTCTAACTCCTTGTGTATAGAAAGGTGATGTCAATAGCTTCCTTTCAAAAGTGTTGTGGGGACTAGAAACCATATCCAACCTATGCCTGTCACAGAGGAGGGGCCCAGAGTGGAAGGATTATAATTCTGCTCTTGGTCCTGGATGTCCCACTTGCAGGCTCCCTTCTCTTCTGTGTTAAAACCTCTTAACCGTGGGGTAGCAGGTAAACAGATCTTCCCCTCTGGCCAGCTTCTAGGGGATGAATACCAGGGCAGGATCTGGGTCTAGGGACTGGTTAGATATTGTGCCAGTCATGAGTTCTTTAGATTGAAAGGTGGATGATATATTAATGACTTGTCCCACCTCGTACCCATTGTATTGACAGTCTGTCCTTGGAAGCCACCTGTGTGTGCTGGGGTAGCCTGTCCTGAGATCCAGCTGATGTCATTGTCATTATTCCAACAGGAGAGATTTAACTTTAGGGTTGGGGTAGAGCATCATTGGAACCTCTTCCAGTGCCTTTCTTTGGGGATGATTTTAAACCACTGTGATGGGTTCTTTCTTTGGTTTTAACTAATTGTGTTATTTGTGTAAGATCTTATTTGCCTATAACACCTAACAGTGCCTAGTGTGTTGAATAATGATGACTTAGCGCTCGTGAACTCACCAGGAGCAGGGCTAAAGTGACGACACTAAGCCAGCTTCATTCAGGACTGACCCCTCCCTGACTTTGACTTTGGGGACTCCCATTCTCATTGGGATGGTAGGGATATAGCGGTTCAAAAACCAGACAAAATCCCTGCCCTCATAAAGTGTACTTTCTAGTGGTGGTAATGGGGGGACAATAGATAAGATAAACCAATACAACTTGTAGATGTTGGTCATAATTAAATATAACACATAGATGTATGGTGATAAGTACGAAGAAACAAAAAGTAAACCAGGAAAGAGGGATTAGAAATGTGTGTGTGTGTGTGTGTGTGTGTGTGCACGTGCATGTGTGTATGGGGGAAAGGATTTCAGCTAGGTCAGCCAGGGAAGACCATGACCTGAGGAGGGGAGAGAGTGCCATGCCCACTTCTAGGGAAACGCATTCCAGGCAGAGGAGCAAGTGCAAAGGCCCTGAGGCAGCAGCTGCCTAGCCTGTTGAAGGAAGGGTTCAAAGGCCAGTGTGGCAGGGGCGAGTAATCCAGGCAGTGAGTAGAGTTGAGATCAGAGAGGTGATAGGGTCAGATCATAATGGGCTTTGTAGGGCACAGTAAGGGCTTAGCTTTTCCCTTCACTGATACAGGGAGCCAGTGGAGGGTTTAAACAGAAAGCAACTAACATGATCTGACTTTGTCATGACAATCGGGAAGGCTCGCTCAGGAGCTGCATGCACAGGACACTGGGTGGGGACAAGGGTAGAAGCTGAAAACCAGTCAGGAGGCCGTTCTAATAACCCAGGTGAGAAATGATAGGAACTTGGATCAAGAAGGAAGACCTGAAGTGGTAAGATTCTCTCTATATTTTGAAGGTTCAGCCAACAGGATTTCTTGAGTGTAATAGTTTCCTAGTAATGCTGTAACAAGATATCACAAACGTAGTGGCTAAAACAACACAAAAAATTATCTTATGGTTCTGGAGGTCAGAAGCCTAAAATGGGTCAGAGGAGCTGTCCTCCTTCTATAGGTTCTAGAAAAGAATCCATTTCCTTGCCTTTTTTCCAGGTTCTCGAGGCTGCCGCAGTCCTTGGCTCATGGCCCCACATTACTCCGACCTCTGCTTCCATTGTCACAACTCCCCTTCTGTCTCTCTCTTATAAGGACACTTGTGATCACGTTGGGCACCAGGATGACTAGGCTCCCCTCCGCATCTTCAGATCCTCAATTTAATCACATCTGCAAAGTCCTTTTTGCCTGTAAGGTAACATATTCACAGGTTCTGGGATTAGCACGTGGAAATCTTGGGGTGAGGGGGACCATTATTGTACCTACCCTGCTTAGAGGAAGAGAGGGGTCAAGATTGACTCCAAGGCTTTGGGCCTATGCAGCTGCAAGGAAGAAGAGGAGATTGGGGTGGGAGAGGGGCCATTATTCAGAGCTCACTTTGGGGCAATTTGGGCCTGAGAGACCCCTGGACCTGAAAGTGGAGTTGTCAAGGAATGCGTTGGGTAGAGAATCTGGAGTCACACATTTGGGAGATGGCAGCTGTAGATGGTGTTTAAAACCATGAGGCTGTTGCCATCCCCTTTGGAGGGAGTGAAGAGAAGATGCTGAGCTCAGATATGGTCAGCAGTGGTGCTTGGGAAAGGGGGTCAGAGAGGCAACTGGTACGTCCTGGAAACCAAGGCCAGAAAGGACTTCATGGAGGAGAGAAAAGTCCTCTGTGCCCAATGCTGCCGAAGGGTCGGCTTTGGGGAGGACTGGGAACTGAGGTTTGGATTTCACAGTGTGGAAGTCATTGTTGACCTTGGCAAGGGAAATTTTGGAAAAATAGTGGGAGGTAAATATCCAGTTGGGGGAAGAAGAATTGCAGACAGCGAGTTTAGGGGAACAGAGAAATGGGACAGTAGCAGGAAGAAGCGGTTGGAGTAGGGGACGGGTTTTATTTGTGTGTTTACGGATGGGAGAAGAAACACCAGGTTTGTACACTCATGGGGATGACCCAGTGGCCAGGGAAGGCTTGATGACCTGGTGGGGTGAGAGGGATGTCTGGAGCCATCTCTGTGCAGTTGGGAGATGAGGGTACCTGGTATATGAGTAGAGCAGTGGGCCCCAGATGGAAGAATGGAATCCATTCATTGTCCCAGAAAAAAGGAAGCAAACTCAGACAGGTGCTGGCGGGAGGGGTGATGTGATAGTGAGTTGGGATGCTGAAAGTGCCCTGTGGTTGCTTGACCTTCTCAATGAAATAGAAAGCAATGTGATCAGCTAAGGGTGAGGATGAGGACCGTGGTAGTGAGAGTTGAAGGCAGGTGAGAAAATGTGAAGTAGTCTTCCAGGAGAGCGGAGAGTGAATGCACTAGGGGAAGGTAGGAGGATGACATTTGCACACAAATGTAGTGTGAGTATAATATAAGCATACAATCTGTAAATCTATGTATATAATTACAATGTATACATATGTCTTCGTAGATGTAAACAAATATAATGTTTATACATAATCAGTAAAATACAAATGGTCCCTGACTTACAGTCGTTGAACTTTCAATTTTTCGGCTTTACGATAGTGCGAAAGCGATAAGCGTTCCGTAGAAACCGTAGCTCGAATTTTTAATTTTGATGTTTTCTCTGGTTAGCGATCTGTGGTACGATTCTGTCTTGTGATGCTGGTCAGTGGCAGCGAGCCACAGCTCCCAGTGAGCCACTGATCATGAGGGTAAACAACCGATACGCTTACAACCATCCGTACCACCCAACCATTCTGTTTTCACTTTCAATCTAGTATTCAATCAACTACATGAACTAGTCAACACTTTGTTATAAAATAGACTTTGTGTTAGATGATTTTGCCCAAGTGCAGGCTCATGTAAGTGTTCTGAGCATGTTCAAGGTAGGCTCGGCTAAGCTGTGATGTTTGGGTGGTTAGGGGTATTACATGCTTTTTTGACTTACGATATTTTCAACTTATGATTGGTTTATCAGGATGTAACCCCATCATGAATTGAGGAAGATCTGTATAATATAACACACGTTACAAAATAATTAAAATCAACAGTACTTAATACATATTATATGTAATATGGCATACGACTCTATGTTCTTCCAGCATATATGAATATAGAAATATATGCAGATAATGTATGTAATAACATATTAATAAACTGTGTATATTACATACAATTAAAACATATTTATTTCTGAATTGTCTGTCTCCCCCACTCTATTCATAATGTACAGAATATTTCTTTCTTCCTTATTATGAAACATACATAGAAATTTTAAAATTATAAGAACAGAGAAATAAACACAAATTGAAATGTTTATTGTGTTTTTATCCTCATCTCCCCTAGCTTGGAAGATCAATGAATGAAAGTCTTTATCAATAGTCAAAAATATTCTGTTTTCTAGAAAGTCTCCTATTACTCTCAATGACTTGTTAACAATATCTTAGTGACAGTGATGTGATTACACGTTTCATTCTCGGAAAACGTGGTGAGCCACGTGGTGGGTATTGTGTGCTCTGATTACTAAATCATCCTCATTTTTCAATTCCATCTGCCAAATATGCAAAGGCTTATTAATATTATTGAGATGTAGTTAATAAATTTCCAGGCACTTGATGTCAATGAGTTGTTCTTACAAATTAATTGGAAATTATTCGTTTTTATGTGTTTCACAAATGGGTTTTAAAACCCACAGAGTCCTTTGGAAGCTTTTTAACAGATTAGAAAAGTGTTTCCAAGTTTTAAAGTATGAGATATGAGAACTTTTATAGACGTCACACATCATTTGTTGGCAATAAAATCACTTAATGATGGAGACCTTTCCAAACTTCTGTTTTCAAAATCTTCTCAGCATAGCACTCGTTTCTGACAGAAAGTACTTTCTCCCTCGTTGTTAAATGTCACCTTGACCCTGAAAGGGCAGGTTAAGTTTGTTTATTTTAAACTACTGTCAAGGCTCAAACTTCCTAATTTGGCTGGTGGTTGCTCGTACCTGGAGAGGAGAAGTGCCAGCTCTGTTCCTTTCTCATTGTCCAACTTTGCTTGCTTACTTAGAAATACCCTCATACCATTGTTGGCAGACATCTTTGTAAGGCACTTGTCTGTTTTCATGAGGATTAGTTTGGTTAAAAACTAGATAATATAATCTGCAAATTCTCTTAAAGGGAATTTGGCATCTGCAATAACAGCAGAATTCTGGAAGTGAGGAAGCCATGCGCAGCCTCGCTGATGCATGCTACCTGGAGCTCCAGCTGTTCCATCAGAGTGCCTTGTGCACTCCTGTCGCACCTGCCAGTCTGCATCCTGCTGCAAGAGTATGTCCCAGGGTCAACCCACATGGCAAGGCAGCAGAGCATAATTCCTTTCTTTCTTTCTTCCTTCCTTCCTTCCTTCCTCTCTCTCTCTCTCCCCCTCTCTCCCTCCCTCCCTCCCTTCCTTCCTTCCTTCCTCCCTTTCTTTCTCTTCCTTCCTTCCTTTCTCCCTCCCTTCCTGCCTCTCTCTCTCTCTTTCTTCCTTTTAAGATAGAAACCAAAATATAAACAGAAGTCCTAGTATTTTTCTCTCACCCCGGTATGTGACCTTGACCCCCTAGGGCTAATAAACAAAATGAACAAGACTCCACCAAGGACAGCTCCTGCCACACGGACTGTCTCGCTCTGACTAGGTACTGTGACTTCTGTGAGTGGAGCTTACTAGGTTTTACCAAGTTCTGCCCTCTCCACCCTCCCAGCTCATCATTGGGGTCAGGAGAACAGGCTAATTTCCAAAGAACACTTCAAATTCGAAAGGCCAGAATGAAGATCATAATCTTTCCCATGGAACCTTCTCACCCCACTCTGTTCTGTTTTAGTTCATACCCTGCACTCTGCCCGGTCGCCAGGGGAGGAACCAGGAGTCCTGTATACTGCTCTTTCTATCTTACCCCGCCAAGTGACCCAACCCCCACTCCAGATAACCAACCACCAGGTGCTGTCCACTCTTCCTGCTGAATCGTCACACCGTATTGGCTTAATTCACCTCATTCCTGATTCCCACCTCCAGGCTCTTAGCTCAGGACTACTGCATTTCTTATGTGGATCACCTAAACTGCTTTGTAGCTGAGTCCCAGGTCCAAGTTGCACCCTCCAGTCCTGTCTCTCTTTAGATGATGAGGTGGGTGCCCTCCAGTGTCTCCCACGAAGCTCCTGGGAGCAAAGCGGAGGACTTGGAAGCCTTCTCCATTCGTGGTTGAGTTAATCACCAGAAACTTCCAAGGATCGGGCGTCCAAATAAGTGATACCCACCTCCCTCCAAGGCAAGGTCCGTGGTCTGCTATGGATGCAGTCCTCTATCGATGCCCTCTTTATCGCTTTCATCAAACACAGCGATCATACTGCATTATAACACCTCACTATCTTTCTTACCCACTATCTCACCCACTGTACTGTGAGCCCCTGAGGACAGGGACAGCGGGGGTCTCCTTGTACCCTGTATAATTCCAGGCACACAGGCTTTCAATATTTCATAAGTACAGCACCTTCCTGTAATTATCTGTGCATCCAACCCAAGCATTTGATAACTGACTGCTGGAGGAATGAATGATGGACAACGTCCCTCCAATTAACAGAATGGCACATTTTATAAGACCACTTCTTAGACTTTCCATCAGTACCAGCTGGAGGGACGTGAACCAAAGCACTGTTTAGTCCCCTAAAGCAATTCCAAGAGGGAGCAGACACTGCGGTCCTCAGACTGGCTTAATTCAGGAATACATTTTGATTTATCCTGCAGAATGAATGAACTATTCTATAAGAACGGTCAGACTGTATGTACGTCGAGCAGTCTATCCACCTCTCCTCCTACCCTGGAAGCCCTAAAGGGGGTCTTTGCTAGAATTCTAATCAATTTCTTCAAATTTGCATTCATTTTCCAGTGCTTTATGGCTTTTTGTGGAGCAAGCATATGTTTAAAGCCACTTTATTGAGGTGTAAGTGACGTGCTCTAAACTAAACATAGACTGTACCATTGATAGGTTTTGACATATGCTGCAACCGTCACCACAAGCAAGAGAGTGAACATATCCACCCCCCAGGTTTCCTCATACTTCCTGGTCATCCTTCCCTCCACGGCACCCCCGAGCCACCACTGAGCTGCTTCCTGCCCCGTAGATGAGTTGAGCAAGTGCATATCCAACCTTCAAGAACGTCCTTGTTCTGTCGTCTCTATAATAATAATAAATTATTGCTTTATTATCTGATATCTCTCTGGAGTTTTAATTCGATTAAAAAACTTTGGGCTTGGTTTTCTGAGTTACCTCCGTGGCCTCCAAAGCAGTTTGACTTTCTTGGTTCATCTTGCTTGTTCTTGTGTGTCTAGTGAGCCTTGGTTTCGTTAAGAAAGAAGGACAACAGCGTGTGTTTCCCTTGCTGTTGAAGGTGGCAGTTTTTCCCAGGGTCTCTCATGGCCGGGGTTTCTGAGTGCCCGCTCTAGGTGAGGAGGGATGTGGTTATGGGTGAGGTAACTGTCAGCCCGCAGTGTAGGATGGCGCCAGCCCTCAGCACATAGACCCCCAAATGCCCGAGGGCGAGGGCTTTACTTGGGATGCCGAAATTAGCAACAAAAGTTTTAGCTTCCCCCAGATAGTTTGTTCCATTTATTGGAAGAGCCACCTGGGTTTTTGCTGTATTCTGTTTGCTGTGTGTGTGCATATGTGCATTTGTATGTGTGTGTGCATGCTTGTATGTGTAGGTGCGTATGTATATTTGTGTTCATGTGTACTTATGTGTGTATGTGTGTATGTGTAGGCCCATGCTTGTGTACGCATATATAGCTGCATGTGTGCATATGCGTAGCGTGTATGTGTGTTTATACGGGAAGCGTGTGCATATGCGTGTGTGTAAGTGTGTGCATGTGTGTACGCATGGATGGGCATGTGTGTGCCCATGTACGAGTGTGTGTGCATGCGTTTGTGTGTGTTTGCATGTGCATGCATACACGTGCCCACGTGTGAGTGTGTGTGTGCATGCGTTTGTGTGTGTTTGCATGTGCATGCATACACGTGCCCATGTGTGAGTGTGTGTGTGTGCATGCGTTTGTGTGTGTTTGCATGTGCATGCCCACACATGCCCATGTGTGAGTGTGTGTGCATGCGTTTGTGTGTTTGCATGTGCATGCACACACATGCCCACGTGTGAGTGTGTGTGTGTGCATGCGTTTGTGTGTGTTTGCATGTGCATGCATACACGTACCCATGTGTGAGTGTGTGTGTGCATGCGTTTGTGTGTGTTTGCATGTGCATGCATACACGTGCCCACGTGTGAGTGTGTGTGTGTGCATGCGTTTGTGTGTGTTTGCATGTGCATGCATACACGTGCCCATGTGTGAGTGTGTGTGTGCATGCGTTTGTGTGTGTTTGCATGTGCATGCATACACATGCCCACGTGTGAGTGTGTGTGCATGCGTTTGTGTGTGTTTGCATGTGCATGCATACACGTACCCATGTGTGAGTGTGTGTGTGTGCATGCGTTTGTGTGTGTTTGCATGTGCATGCATACACGTACCCATGTGTGAGTGTGTGTGTGCATGCATTTGTGTGTGTTTGCATGTGCATGCACACACATGCCCATGTGTGAGTGTGTGTGTGCCTGCGTTTGTGTGTGTTTGCATGTGCATGCATACACATGCCCATGTGTGAGTGTGTGTGCATGCGTTTGTGTGTGTTTGCATGTGCATGCATACACATGCCCACGTGTGAGTGTGTGTGCATGCGTTTGTGTGTGTTTGCATGTGCATGCATACACATGCCCATGTGTGAGTGTGTGTGTGTGTGCATGCGTTTGTGTGTGTTTGCATGTGCATGCATACACATGCCCACGTGTGAGTGTGTGTGCATGCGTTTGTGTGTGTTTGCATGTGCATGCACACACATGCCCATGTGTGAGTGTGTGTGTGTGTGCATGCGTTTGTGTGTGTTTGCATGTGCATGCATACGCATGCCCATGTGTGAGTGTGTGTGTGTGCACGTGTGCTGTTATGGCTATTTCCTATACAGAAGCTTCAAATGATCCCCATTTCAACCCTAATCCTCTGCTAATCCTGGCCCTGGGCCTCTCAGTTCTCTCAGCTACGTGGGCTCCTTGGACATGCAAAGCCCCTTTGAAGCCTGCGTTGATTGTCGGGGTTTCTTATTTTCACTACGTTGCCAAGAGGGTCTCCTGTTTGTCACCCACAACCACTCTTCAGGGCTCACCTGGGTGTTTCTGGGTTACCTATGAGACCAAGGCCATCCCTCTACAATACAGAAGCACCACTGCCATTTTATTTTATTAAAAAAAATGTTTTTCCTTCAACTAAAACCACTTCACCTGAGTTTTTAAATTTAGTTTTGGTCAGAAGAGAGTCAGAGGTTATTTTCTGCTCAGAATGTAGAAGTCCATGCAGTGTGTTAGAGGTGGATCCATTTCCTTGTCAACTGAGTGAGCAGAGCGGGGACCTCCCTTGACACCGTGAAAGTTCTCTTTGCAGGACTCCTGTGGCACCTCATTTTTATTTCAAGGAGAATCAAGATTATCCTCATAAAATAGCAAGAGCCCCAGTGTTGTAGAAGGTGTTGTGAGGAAAATGTTCAAAGTACTCCTTGCCATTGGCTAACCCTCTGGATAAAAATTGCCTAGTAGATCGTAGTCTCACCATACGACCCAGCAGCAACTGTGCTCCTTGGTATTTACCCAAAGGAGTTGAAAACTCATGTCCACACAAAAACCTGCACATGGGTGTTTATAGCAGTTATATCCATAACTACCAAAAGTTGTCCAGCAAGTGTCAACCAAGATGTCCTTGAGTATGTGAATGGATAAACTGTGATACATCCAGACAATGGAATAGTATTCAGTGCTAAAAAGAGTGAGCTATCAAGCCACAAAAAGACGTAGAGGAACCTTAAATACACATTACTAAATGAAAGAAGCCGATCTTAAAAGACTACATACTTTATGATTCCAACTATGTCACATTCTGGAAAAGACAAAACTATGGAGACAGTAAAAAAGTCAGTGGTTGCAGGAGTTGGGCGTGGGGGTAAGGGGAGGATGAATAGATGGAACACAGGGGACTGTTAGGGCAGTGAAAATACTCTGTTTGACATTATAAGGATGGGTTGATGTCATTTTACATTTGTCCAAACCCATAGAATGTACACCAACAGTGAACCATAACGTAAACTATGGTCTTTAGTTAATAATCATGTATCAATATTGGCTCATCAATTGTAACAGATGTACCTCACCAATGCAAGATATTAACAATAGGGGAAATTGTGTGTGAGGGTGATGAAGTGATATATGGAACTCTGTACTTTCCGCTCAATTTTTCTGTAATCCTAAAACTGCTCTCAAGAAATAGTCTATTAATTTTTTTAATTGTCTAATAATATGTCCACAAAACACCTGATTTAAAGCAAGAAAGTCAAGTAAACTTGCCAGAACAAACTAGTTCAAATTGTACCTCTCCAGGATAATATTGGAGAACGTATGTCAAAATACTGATTTGGTTTTAGAGTAGCTAATTGTAAGGGGGTTTCTCTCCCCTTAAATATCGAGAGAATAAACTCCTTTGTCTCTTGGGGCCCCTCCTAGCAAATTGCAAGGTAAGGCAGAGCAAGCCATAGAAACACTACCACCTAGTGGTAGAGAACAGACTTTCAAAAACGTGGTTTGCATGGGTCATTTTCTGAGGTATTATCAGTAACACAGGGGAAGTGCCCACATCTCTTTGTAAAAGCTGGAAGAAAGATGGAATGGGCGAAGGAGGAAGATAAATGGAAAGGAGGAGAGCTTGGCTGCCCACGTGGTCAGGCACTTAACATTTTCTATCAGACAGACCGACTTAGGCAGACGGATCAGATAGGAAAGCACAGAGGCTATTACAGATAAGAGTGATTTAAAAGGCACCGCGGGATCTGTTTGCTTAAAAACATCTGTGCCACACAATACTGCCCATAGGCACTACTTGATGGTGATTCCCACAGTCTGGGACAGGCCAAAACGCAGAGACACCCCTCATTCAGTGAGTCTCTAGTGGGTGCCCATTCGGGGCCAGGCACTCCTGGGCATGCTGGGGGGAACGTTATATCCAGAAGACTGCGCATGTCATCTGGAAATATGGGCTGCCTTCTAGCCCTCCCTCCTGGGTGCAATGTGTCCCTTTGACTATGAAAGTGGAGCAGGAGTGGAGACTTGGAGAGCGACTCTGGAGCTGGAGGAGGGGGACCCAGGGCTCCTGGTCAAGAGAGTGTGTTTAGAGGGACACCATTAACTGGGTTCAGGGGAGACCCACAGGGCAAGAAGCAGGGAGGCCATGAAAACAAGAGTTAGCCACTCTCTGAATTAGCCTCAGGCCTGGGGGGCAGCGATTCAGCAGCCTCTGGTAAAACATTTTAGCTGGTTAATGGGTGGCTGATTCTGGGTCTCTTTGTCTCAACACAGGAAAATTCCTATTATGAAGGGGCTCCAGGCAGAGAGTCAGGCTCCGCTGCTCTTTGCTGGGTTATCCTGTGTATCGATCGGTTTCCTACGGCTGCTGAAATGAAATGTCCCAAACCAGGCAGCTTAAACAACAGAAATCAACTTTCTCACGATTCTAGAGGCCCAAAGTCCTAAATCAAGGTGTCGGCAGGGTTGTGCTCCCTCTGAAGGCTCTGGGGAGAATCCTTCCTTGCCTCTTCCAGCTTTTGGCGGCTCCTGGTGGTCCTTGGTTTGGGGCTGCAACACTCCAGTCCCTGCCTCGATCTTCAGCCAGTGTGATCCTCTGTGTGTGTCTCTGTCTCTAAATCTCCTTCTCCGTATAAGGACACCAGTCATTGGATTTGGGAGCCCCCCTAATCTGATATGACTTTATTTTAACTTGATTACATCTGCAAAGACCCTGTTTCTGAGGAAGTCACATTCACAGGTACTGAGAGTTAGGACTTCAACATAACTTTTGGGGAGTCACCTTTCAACCCACCACACACTGCCTGAGTTGCTTTATAGAATAATTTGCCTGGGGGGCCCACCCTGTGACCGAGTGGTTAAGTGCTCACGCTCCACTGTGGCGGCCCAGGGTTTAGCCGGTTCAAGTCCTGGGCGCACACGTGGCACTGCTCACTGGGTCATGCTGGGGTGGCATCCCATATGCCACAACTGGAGGGACCCACAACTAAGAATATGCAACTATGTACTGGGGGGCTTTGGGGAGAAAAAGGAAAAAAAAAAAGATGTGAGCTAGGTCAAGTTTAAAAAAATAATAATAATAAAAAAATAATTTGCCAGGAAATGCACCCTGTCCCAGTGTGCCATAACTGCATTTGGCTTCGTATGTGATGTCATGTCAGGAGAGCACAGGGGTTGCATGTTCCTGTGTCTGTCTCTTGGATGTGTCTGTGACTTTGGGCTCTTTTGAGTTAAGGGAAATCTCTGCGCGGCTGTTTCCGCCCCAGTAAACGGCCAGCTTTTAGAAGTCTGCTTGTCTGCACCCAGTTCCACAGCGGCTCTCCTCCATCGTTGGTGACCAGAACGGATTCTTACAAAACGGTCACAGCAGGGGGTGTGTTCACACTTACAAATGCTGAACCCACTAATTCAGGAGGAAAGGCACTGAGGTTCCAGCCCAAAGCAGCTTCTCACCTGCTGGTCACAAATTCCAGCACGTTCTCCCCACTGGAATGCAAGCAGGTACTCTACGTTTGAACAGGTTGACAGTGGCTGTATCACTTCTGGGGGCTGCCACACTGAGAAATTTTCATCGTACATGATCTTCAAGCAAACAAAAAATGAGATTTCTAACTAAAAGCAGGCCGTGCCCATCAGCCTATCCCACTTTGCTGCTTCATTTTTCTCCATAACACTTACCACCATCATATATAGTAGATTTTAAAATTTATAGTATAAAGATTGTTGATCGCTATTTTTCTTTTTTTTACCTGTGCTCCTGCATTGGTTTCCTGTGGCTGCTGTAACAAATCACCACAAACTTAGTGGCAAAAGCAATACAAATTTATTGTTTTATAGTTCTGGAGATCAAAGTCCAAAATGAGTCTTGCTGGTCTCACTGAAGTCAATGCATCAGCAGGATTGCATTCTTTTCCAGAGGCAGAATCTGTTTTTTGCCTTTTCCAGCTTCTAGAGAGTGCCGGCATTTTTTAGCTTCTGGCCCCTTCCATCTTCACATCACTCCAACTTTTGCTTCCGTCATTTCATCTCCTTCTCTTCCTCTCACTGACTCTGCTGTCTCCCTCTTTCATCTTTTAAGGATACTTGTGACTATATTGGCCCTACCAGGATCATCCAATTTAATCTCCGTGTTTCAAAGTCCACTGATTAGCAACTCTAATTTCATCTGCAATCTTAATTGCTCTTTATCACGTGACATACTCACAGATTCCAGGAATTAGGGCACGAACATCTTTGGGGGACCCTTATTCTGCCCACCACAGCCTCCTGTCCCCAAATGTAGGCTTCGTGAAGGCAGGAATTAAAATACGCACGTGATAATGTCATTTCCCTATTTAGCCTCCTTTTCGGGGTGATGGTGCCTCAAAGCAGTGGAGATGCATGGGACACACCTCAGAGTTGCCAACCCAGAAGGTACGGCAGCTGGGGTGTGCATCTTCCAACTCCTATTGAGGACGATTTCTGCAGGTGTTGACTCCCCTGTGCTCCTGGCTGAGACAAGTCTTCAGGGGGAGCCGAAGGTGCTTTCAGAAGGACGTTGATGGCTCACGAGCACAGAGGGGATTCACTGGGGTACCTACAACAGGTCTGTAGGTGGCTCACGGTGCCAGTCAGATCTGAATACGATTACTTCTTGTGTAAGATAGGTCCATTTTACAGGGAACTGCTACAGCTCCATGCAAATCCGAAGCTTCTTGAAGATGCTTAGGCACTGCCAGGATGACTAACTCATCCCAGTTTGCCTAGGAATTTCCTGGTTTTCGCACCGAAAACTCCCCTCATTTCCAGGAAAACGGGGATGGTAGGGTCACCTATTTGGTACTGACTCATGGACAAAACAAGGATGAGATGAGCTAGTTAGTGACTTATAGGGCTCTGTTTAAAGTTTGCATCTCTCCTGGAGGCACTGGGGGCTGGCTTGTCTACACTGTTTATCCATGTAGAGAGTGATGCTGGACATCTGCTTTAACCAGTTCCATAGCTTGGTCTGGCTCTGAAAGACCCAGCTCTAAACTGGCTGGTGCCCCCAAAATTGAAATAATGTGCACACATCTTGGTGGTTCATAATTTGGAGACAAGTGCATCCTGCGTAACTGAGGAAGGGCCATGGGGGTCTGTGACTGGAGGTTTTTGGCTCTCTCCTTGGTTGCCTCCATTTTCTCTTACTGTTGTGCTGTATCCTTCCCTTTGTTAAAGCCACGTGTGACTATGCGGCACGTCTGTGAGTACTTTCAGTGACTGGATCCTGTGTGAGGGATGTGCTGTTCTAGGCTAATCCCTCACCTCTCCCTCCTTACACTCTCCAATGCCCCAGAAATAGGGCATTTCTAGCCCTGTTGAATGTGCCAGGGTCATTCTTCGCTCTGGACCTTTGCAAGGATTTTGCCCTCATATTTCCAAATGCCTTTATTAGCCCCCCAGGCTTACAGAGCTCCCCTCCTCTGCTCTCAAAGCCCATGGTACTGGCCTCCTGGCACTTACGGCATTGTTTCACAGATGCTTGTCCTCTTGCCCCAACCCCTACTGGACTGTCTTGGTCAGCTTGGGCTACCATTAAAAAAACCCACAGTCTGGGGGACTTGAACAACAGAAATTTATTTTCTCACAATTCTGGAGACTGGAAGCCTGAGATCAAGGTGTCAGCAGGGTTCAGTTCCTAGTGAGGGCTCTTTTCCTGGCTTACAGATGTCCACCTTCTTGCTGTGTCCTCACGTCTTTTCTCCATGTGTGCAAAGAGAGAGAGAGATTGAAAGAGAGACTGGGAGATCTACCTTCTCTTTTTTTATAAGACCACCAACGTTATCATTGTAAGACTCTACTCTTATGACTCCGTGTTACTGTAATTATCTCCTAAAGGCCCTATCTTCAAACACAGTCATCTTGGGGGTAAGGGCTTCAACATATGAATTTGAGGGGATGCAATTCAGTCCATAGCATAGAATGTAAGCTCCTTGAGGGCACAGACTGTGCCTCATTCATCATTGAGCTCCTGGTACATAAGGAGCAATAAATAAATATTTACTGAGTAAATGAATGAATGAACCGATGAGGATGTCAGAAGATTCTGGCTATATTCCTTCCAACACCTCTATGAGGTAGCGTGGCACGTACGACAGGTCTCGTTCATTCATTTCAACCTATTCCACCAGGTTTTCCTTTTCTGCAAAGGCTGGAGAGGTGAAAACTGCATTTTCCAGGCTGCCTTGCAAACAGGCTCCACGCATGACTCGGGATCGGCAGATTAGATGCAGCCAGGAGAGTGTTGGATTTGGAACAGGATTAAGTGCATAGAGAGCTGGCAGTCAGGGGCACCCATTTGTTTTGCTTGTGCAGATCCAGTAGGTGCAGAGAGGCCACCCAAAGCGTTCTGTCGCTGGAGGCAAAGGTTGACTCAGAGGTTCCAGCTGTGCAACTTCTTGATCCCAGAGCTTCCTGCTGGAGTGAAAGAGGCATCTCCCCTGCTGAGTTAGTTCTGCGTTATGATTCTGTGAGTCATTCCTCGAAGCCTCACCTGCAGCCTGCTTCTCCAGCCCTCTTGAAGATTTTGTAAGCACATAAATTTGGTATTAAATCCATTTCTGCTTGAGATAGCTAGACTGGTTCCTACAACTGTGAGTGGACCCTGCCTGAAGCCCATGGGGGGAACTGTCACACTCACTGCACAGATGAGACCTGAGAAGATGAACAGCCACTTAAGGACATAGAGGTCATAGGTGCCTCCGCTGGTGTTTGAACCCAGGAGTGACCCCCGTGAAGAAGAGGCCCATGGAGTGGTGCGGATCCTGAAGGCACAGTGGACTGGGTGAGAGCTGGAGCATACATCAGCAAAGGGGAGACAACGGAGTGGGGACAAGAAGAATTAAAAGAACAAATGACCACAGACACCTGCACCTTAGAAGCTGGCTTAGTAGAAATGGAACATGAGGCCTGGGGATGCCACAGGCATGAGGGCAAGGAATGAAGCGTGGGGTACATGTGCATCCCTCTGGGCCAGGCAAGGCCTCGAGTTTCAAGGGACATCTGCTCCGGGTTTCAGATGTAAGGTTGATTCAAAGCTGTCTTGTGTTTCTGAGTTTCCCAGGAGCTAGTGCGTAGCGGTGGTGTGACTGCGCTGGAATCTAGTGGCTGACAGTCCTCTTTCAGAGACACGCAGCTTAGAAATTCCCAGAGACCTAAAGCTGAGGGCTGGAGAGGGCAACCCCTCCCCCGCCCTTGGAAGAATTCACAGTGCCCCACCTGCAGGTTCCAGGACGTAGAGAATGGATTCTGAAGCAGAGCATGCAAACCCACCAGCATCAACCAGGAGCTGATGTAGCAGCTCATGACACCTGAGGCCAGGTGGATTTGATTGTTCCCCTGATGGTGGAGTTCAGGAATTTCATCATCCTCTGATGGTCCTGGACCTGACACCTCAGTTGTATTTGCAACAGGACTCAAACGACCCTAAGTGTGAGAAGAAAGAGGACTCTGATGATGGTGTGTCAATGATTGGTGCAGGTAACCTCCTGCAACACTGTATTTTGTTATGGGGCCATTTGCCAGAGTTGTTGAAGCCACTGTGAGATTTCTAAGACTGTAGACATCCTAGTGTTGATGTTGATAAAACTGATGTTGTGACACAATTTGAAAAAATGAACTAATAGCTTCTAACAAAGCATAACTTCTTTCCATCAGGAAATTGATGTCTAAGGCAGGGTTTCCTGAATTGGATCCAGTGACCACATGCATCTGATACTGGGGACGTGTGTTAAACACTCTGATTCCTGAGCCCAACCTAGACCTACTGAATTGAAATTTCCAGAAATGGTGCATTTATAAAAGACTTAGACGATTTCAATTCATACTAAAATCTGGAAGTCACTGTTTTTAGGCATTCCTGTCATCAGAATAATCTGAATAATAATAATAACCTGCATAGAAATGTCCCCACTTGCCCTGCATTTGGTCATCTTTTGATTCTTCACAATGTCCAAGGGTCTCAAAGCTTTGGCCTGAATTGGGGCTGAATCCAAAGACCCACAGAGCTGAGCTGTCAGTGTGGGGGCTAAAGGCCGTGGTGAGTGGAAAAGTTTCAGAAAAAGCACCAATAATGAAGATAAAGGCCTGGAAAGGCAGATGGGTTGGACAAAGGGAGGCCTGAGGCTGAGGACTCTGATTTTATCCTTTGGTCAGAGGGGAGCTGTCCAATGTCTCTGAGAGGGCAGAGCAGTGGACTTCCTATGAGACACAGTGTTTTGCTGTGGTTGTTTTAAGAAAGGTGAGCTGCGGACCTGGCCCCATGGTCGAGTTCACTCACTCCTCGTCGGAGGTCCAGGGTTTTGCTGGTTTGGATCCTGGGGGCGGACATGGCACCACTCATCAGGCCATGATGAGGCAGTGTCCCACATAACACAACCAGAGGCACTCACAAGTAGAATGTACAACTACGTGCTGGGGGGCTTTGGGGAGAAGAAGAAGAAAAAATAAAATAAAATAAAAAAGAAGGGCGAACTAGCATTTTTGCCCCACCTCACTCCCCAGCTACTTCATAAATTCTTTTTATTGTGAGTTACATATTAGATATAAGAGAGTATAAAATATACGCACATATGGTTCATGAGTAATAAAACAAATATCCGTGTATCTACCACCTAAATTCATAAAGAGATCTTTCCAGTAACTTAGAAGCTCCAGCATATCCTCCCTGCTCACACTCACTCCCCCAGCCTAGAGGTGACCCCTATTCTGATGGCATAGAGGAGGGATCGGGGGGCCACATAGTGGAAGGTGCAGGCGAATGTAGCTGAAGGACTTCCCAGGAAAAGAGTGACTAGAACTTCCCTTTGGGACTTTTTTGCTGATGGTACTGCAACATGCCTGCACAGGCAGACCCGAACCTGCATCCAGTGGGCACTCTCACTTGTTTGGGGTAAAAGGTGTTGGAGGTGTGTTCCATACACTTGCATGGGTCTGTGGAGGAGAATAGCCACGAACGGTGAGACATGAAGGCATTGGAGACTTCAGGGGAGACAGGAGTATGAAGCACAGGTCCCTGTTTCGGGATGCTGTTGGCCATAAATAGCAGATTGCCCAACTCAGACTGGCTCCAACAAGTGGCTTCCTGATTGACTCACCTAACGGTCACTGTAGGTCTAGGACCCCAGCCCCCTCTCCCATAGTTCTCTTGACTCTGCCCTTCCATGAGATGGAGGCAGTGCTCTAGATCACTTCCAGGCATGACAACATCCTAAGGAACAGGAGAGTGTTTCCTTCTGTGGTTTTCTCTAAGAGCAAAGGATCTTTCCCAGAGTCCCCCCAGCAAACCTCCTTTCACTTCCGTCACCCAATGGGTCCATGGCTGAACGAATCTTTGGTGTGAAAAATACCACCTGTGGATTGACTCAGGCTCAAGTTCTTGAATCCATTGCTGATGGGGACATGAGATCACCATGACCAGCTTAGATTAATGAGACTCAGCCCTGGAGTGGAGGCCATCATTACCATGGGAATGATTGTTATCCCTGGAAAATTATCAAGATATCAGTGAGCACGTTGGACTTCTCTCCAGATGAAAGATAGGGGGTTCATGTCAATTTTAGGTTACAAATGTTATAACAAAAAAATTGAATATGTATTCATTTATTTCATCCTCCAAGCCCCTTTCCATTACCGTTTAGCATCTCACCAAATACCTCAAGCAAACAAGTGTGATTAATAGGACACAGCCATCCTCTCCTGATAGGACAAAATCAGCCTCTTCATATGCTTTCCCCTGAAGAGCTCTGAAGAGTGATAGTTTAATAACACGCCAAAGGAAGCATCACATCGCTACGATATAAAAAACTGGATGGAGCCCTAGGGGTCAGAACCTAGAGATGATGGTCAGAGTGGACTATCCTGAGGGACTCGGGGGTTTAGGAACAGCCTGGGAGAAGCAGCAGCTTTCAGGGAACGCTAGAACTCTGCTCCTGGAGACCTGTTGGAGACCAGAGCAACAGAGATCTGTCACCCCCCTCTCGCCTCACTTGCAAGTCCCACTCCAATGTGGGGAAGAGGTATTATATATCCGTATGTGTATGTTTTACTGTTTTCTCTATCTTGCTTCTTTCACTTAATACTACCTCCTGGAAATCAATCCACAGGTGTACAGGGAACTATTCCTCCTTCATTTCTACATCCCACTGTGCACCTGTGCCCTAGTTTACTCAGCCAGTTTCTATCTTATTGAACCAGTTCCCTATTGATGGACATTTGGGTTGTTTCCTGCCCTTTGCTATTGACAACAGTGCTTCTGTGACCAGCCTTGTGCATAAATCTCCTCTGTATTTTGCCCATATATCTTTGGGAAAGATTCCCAGAAGTGGGATTTCTGGGTCAAAGGGCAAATGCAGATATAAATTTCCTGGATAATCCTACTCTGTAGTATCATACCATTTGAGTCACAAGGTTTTATGTCTCTCTCTCTTACACTGGTCAACCAGAAGCTTTATGTTTAACTTATTTGTACAATGTCTCACTGAGTTAGAGAAGAAAAATCCAGTCTTTCTGTGTGTTTCTTTTACTTTCACGCAGAACACTTCTGACAGTTCTGATCATTAAATGTGTGGGTTTGTCTTTTGCCCCGTGCCAAGCGCTCCTGTGGCACCAGCTAGGTGTCCTATAATTTAACTCAATTCTGACACTATCTACCTGGAGGTAGTACCAAATCCTTGTAGGAGTGAGGTTCAGGGCTCACTTCTACAAGACTTCCCCCTCCACCCACCCCCGCTTCAGATGCCGGTCGCAAGTGCAGATTGTTGCCTGAGCTTCTGACCTATTAGCTATAAATCAGAGGTTCCCACGACCCCCTCCTAGCTTTGATTAATTTGCTAGAGCAGCTCACAGAACTCAGGACAACAGTTCAACTTACACTTACTGGTTTATTATAAAAGGACATGATACAGGATTCAGATGAGCATCCAGATAGAAGAGATGCATAGGGCAAGGTATGTGGGAAGGGGCACAGAGCCTTCATGCCCTCTCCAGGCCCACCATTCTCCCAGCACCTCTACGCGTTCACCAACCCAGAAGCTCTCCGAACCCCACACTATTGGGATTTTCATGGAGGCTTCCTCACGGAGGCATGATTGATCATTAACTCCATTTCCAGCCCTTCTCCTTTCTCAAGAGGATGGGGGGCAGGGCTGAAAATTCCAAGCTTCTCATCATGGCTTGTTCTTTCCAGTGACTAGCCCCCATTGGGAGCCCACCCAGAGATACCTCATTAGAACAAAAGACACTCCTGTCACCCAGGAAATTATAAGGGTTTCAGGAGTGCTGTGCCAGGAACCAGGGGCAGACACCGCTCAAGAGAAAAACCATGTTGACAGACTAAAATTTTAGTTCCTATTATAGGTTTCACTCAATGTGTCCATGAAACAGTGTCTTTATTAGTGTATGACAATAAGCCAATTTGGCTACTTAATTATTAGGCACTTACAAAGGTGCCCTAATGCCATACACTGGGAAATGTTAATGGCTGGCTATTTCAGCTCATTAACATATTTGCACCTTGAAATTATTTCTTTTTTTTCTTTTTTTAAATATTTTTCAATCCTGGTTTTCTTTTTTTTTTTTTAAGATTGGCACCTGAGCCAACAACTGCTGCCAATCTTTTTTTTTTTTTCTGCTTTATCTCCCCAACCCCCACCCCGTACACAGTTGTATATCTTAGTTGCAGGTCCTTCTAGTTGTGGGATGTGGGACACCACCTCAACGTGGCCTGACGAGCAGTGCCATGTCCACGCCCAGGATCCAAACCCTGGGCCGCTGCAGCGGAGCGTGCGAACTTAACCATTCTGCCATGGAGCCGGCCCCCGAAATTATTTCAATAGAAAAAAAATGCATGCTGTCCCCAGGGGGCAGAATTCTGGTGCTGGAGTGTCCTCTGAGGGCATTACAAGTCCCTCAAGTCCCATAGGAAAGGAAAACTCCCTCCTGCACCGGATGTTGAATTTCCTCCTGCGTCCAGTCCCCTCTTAGCTTAGTCCCACAGGTCCAGCCAGGACTCCAGATCCTCTTTGCCTCCCATCACCTCCAAAAAGAGTCAGCTGAGGGCCAGCTCCTGGAAAAGTGGGAAGGCTTTTGGTTCCATTTATCTGGGCATAGTGGAGGCATGCCACCCTGTCTGATACAGATAGGTGTGTCATAAATTCCATGGGCTGACCCCCCAAATCAACCAGTTTGGGCCCCATGATCTAGGGCTTTGGGGAACAAGTCAAGGCTTCAAGTTCCTGGAGGTTGAGCCCCTGCCAAGAACCCCTTCGCAGGTGGATGAGTCTTGAAAGAAGGGCTCACACACCTTGGATATATGATCTGTCCTCTGTGAAGGCACTTGGCGGCCTCGGGAGAAAACAGGAATTTTGACCTCTCGGAGCCTATGGATTCCAGGGAGAGATCAGGTGATCGACTCCCTCAAAAGCTTCCCTGTAGAATAAATACGTGTCACAGGTAAGTCCTGGAACAAAACAAAGTTCCCTGAAACCAGACCACTGTTGGCCCCAGGAAAGATTAAACCTTCCGGGTGAGCTTTTTTAAAGAAATAGGGTGCATATCAGCTGTGTCAATTTCACAGGAAGGGACTATCAGGCAGTACAGTGTTTTGATAAAGATGCCACCAATATATAAAGATTTATTAAGAAGATGAGTCGTCAGAAAAATCCAGAGTTTACAAATGAAGTTCAGAAGCGATAAAAGTTTGGAAAGCTGAATTGCTAACCTCTTTTAAAAAATTAATTAAATATTGTTAGTGAATTGGGAAAAAGAATTTTTAACATTTAATGTTTAAAAGTTTTAATATAATTAATTGAAGGTACGGGATTCAAAAGTCAAAGCCCCACTAAAAAGGTGTTCACAGAGATGACTCACTCCCCGCCCCCCACCCCCTGCCCAGTACCTATATCTTGTTATTTTTCCTGCGTTGAGTCACCAGCCGGCTGCAGCCTTTCTGGGAATGTGGGAAAGGAAAGGAGAGAAAGGCTTGATGAACACGACCCTCCCCTTCCAGTTCTGGCAGGGAAGCGGCATCTTTCAACCAGGCTCCTTTCCCTCCAGAGCTGGCAGGGGTCACCCTTACCTTGGTGAAGGGCGGAACCTCTTGGCAAAGGGGAGCGAGGCCCCGGGACTGATTGCTGAAAATCGAATCATTGCCAATTGTTTGAAGTCTACATTTGCCATAAGCTAAAAAATCTCTTTAAGGGAAGGAGTATGAATTTTGGGAGGGTAGAAACCTCTGGTCTAAAAAATTTTAAATAAAACAACCATCCCAAATCACCCCATTCCAGAGCTTATGCCAACCAACAGTCTATAGTCAATGCCAAGTTTTGTGGAGTTTTTTTGGTGAGGAAGATTAGCCCTGAGCCAATGCGGGGTTTCTCAATGTGGGCACAATTGGCATTTGGGGCCAGATCATTCTTTGCTGTGGGGGGCTGTCCTGTGCCTTGTAGGATGTCGAGCAGCATCCCTGGTCTCTACCCACTAGATACCTCTAGTACTCTCCCAAGCTGGGACAACCAAAAGCGTCTCCAGATTTTGCCAAATGCCCCTGGGCGGCAAAATGGCCCCAGCTGAGAACTACTAGTGGGAAACCACAGCCCCACAGTTGGGTGACCCTTTTCAGATGTCCCCTACCTCCCCCTTACTCTTCGATATTGAGCCCAGTGCAAATATTCAGGCCCTAGACCTCCAGGTTGGAGCCCTCCACTCTTTAGAAAGCTGTTGCATCTGATCCGTAGAGAAGGGTGGCCAATGCCCTCTCCTGGACCACAGCCACATCCTCCTAACTCATCTTCTGCAAGTGCTTTCTCTAGAAGCACATCAGTTCATACCAGTCCCCTGGTGGACAGCCCTTCAGGTACCTCATTGATCTTTGGATAGAGCCCAGACTTTCTGACTGGGCTCACAGGGACCCCATCAACAGCTAGTCCTTGCTCCCTCTCTAGAACCTAAGCCCTTCACCAGCCCGCCCCCGGCACCCCTCCACGCTGTGTTCCATTCACATTGAGACGATTTGTTTTTCTTGGCGTACTTCTTGCTCTCGGTTTTCCCCCATGCTCTTTCCTCTGCCTGGAATGCTATCTCCCACCTTCTTTTTGGCCAGCTAAACTTCCAGTCTTCCTTCAGTTACCTTCAACCTGACCAGGCCTCACTCCAACACTACTCAGTGCCAGATCAGGGTTGGGTACTCCTCCAACATGCTCCTGGACATGTGGCCCTCTCCTCAGGGAACATTTACTTCTCCAGGTTGTAACTGCTTGTCTAATTGTCTGAGGCCTCCTAGGGCTGGGGCTCCATTAGGCATAGGCTATGAAGCCTTGTCACCCCGGGTCCCCAGCCCCAGCACAGTGACTGGCATGTCAGCAGGTCTTGGGGCGTATCTGCTCAATATGTGCACACACTGTACAGTGCCTGGCACTAGGCACATGCTTCCCAAATATTAGGAGGGGTCAAGTTCACAGACTGGAGCCAGGCTGTCTAGGTACATGGCTGCTCTCTGCTGTTTTCTGATTGGGTGTCCTTGAGCAAACTCCTTACCTTCTCTCTTCCGGTCTTTTCACCTTTATTGTGGGGTGGTGAGAAGTATTTACCTAAAGGATTATCATAAGAATCATATGAGTTAGTATGTGTTATGTGCTTAAGAGTGCTTGGCAGACAGTCAGCACTACCTTTGTTGTTAGAGTTTCTGAAGACTCAATGGAACTTACAGTAAGAGGATAAGAATTTTGGTAAGAGGGGGACAGTGGATGGTTGAGATGAAGGGGGGATGGGAGACAAGGTAGGCTGGGAGTCTTCATGTCAGTAAAAGAGAAAACCAATAGCCTGAATTCTTAAGAATAATATTAGGACCTCAGAGAGGAGTGCAGAAGAGGGTGGGAAGGTTCCAGAAGCTCACTCATTTTTACAATTATTTGGGGTCCAGGAATGGAGAATGAAACTCTCTTTCTTCCTTCCCTCCTCTCCTATTTGGCCCTCTCTCCCCAGGTCTCACATGAGGAAGCTTCTCTGGTCACCTGATCAGCATTTATCACATCGTTTCCATGAGAAAAATGCATTTCAAGTTCCTACGTTTCCGCTTGTCAACACATCCATTAGAAAAGAAGGGACTGCCAGTTGTATGAAACCGTGGTGCATTTGGTTGAAATGGAAAATTCAAATCTGCCTTGGAGGCATTTCAAATTCTCCATATTTATGCCATGGGACAGTGAACTAAAACCTGAATTCTCCTTCCACATTTTCAGTTTGCATTCACAGGTCTGGAGTTAGAAACAACCCGGTGTGGTGCCAAGCCTAGGTTTTAATGTCTAGAGGGGAAACAACTGCAAACTTCTGAACAAGGTTATTCTGGCTTCTGAGAAGCCAAGAATTGGAAGAGTGCTTTGATTCTTGAGCCTGCTTTCAGAAGCTCATCCTGACCTTGACTGATTATTCGAGCTCATGCAGTTACAAATGCAATGGAAACAATGGGGTTATTTGGCAGCTGTTGAGTTAATTTGGTTGTTTGAACAATTAAATCAAGCAGCCAGACAGCAAACATTTGCCTGAAACCTGTGCTAGGCGCCCTGGGACAAAGCGAGGAAGGGCAATGGCAGTTCTACAGGTCAACCGTGCTGTCCCAGAGACCTGAGTCAGACTCCTGGCTCTGCCTCTTTCTAAGGTTATTTGTTGCCTCTGAAACTCAGTCTGCTCATCTTTAAAAGGGGGATGGTAATTTCAGCTACCTCACAGAGCTCTGAAAGGATGGAATGAGATGATCCACACGCGGAATTTAGCACACGAATGTGTCACTAGGCATTAGCTGTTAACGTTACTCCCTCTGTTTTGGAGTTCAGGAGCAGACAGAAGGATCCTACCAGGGTAGAGAGCTAATTAGCAAAAGCCCCTTGATGGGCCTTCTGGTTTTGGAATAATAGCTCTCGGCGTAGGCAGATGGGGCCGAGGCAGGAAACAGAGAGTGGGCTAAATTGCTCTGTACAACAAACGAGTAGGGATCTGGGGGAATCCAAAAAGAATTCAGGACGGGGGAAGAATTCAGGACGAGGCCGAGAGGAAGAGTGGGCGGGTGTTACAAGCTAACGGTGTAACCAGTGAAAATTCCAGGAGCTGGGGATGGCCTAAAGCCCTTAAGAATCTTTATGTCTAATTTTCAACTTTTTGTCATTTTTTTTCCCTGTTGTGGCTCTAATGTAACCAACCCCCAACCACTGCTTATCATTAGCCCCAAATCTTAAGTAAATATCTCCCATGTCATGGAGCTATGCATCCTAATTTGTTAGAACAGTCCCGTGATTTACGCCTGTAACCCCAGCATAGTTACTTTTGATTTTTACTGAGTTTGGCTATAAATTGTGTCCTAACTATGCCAACTACCTTTTGTGAGGTTATGTGTTTCAAAAACCAAGGAAAAGACACTGGGCTCACCTGGGCTGCGACGAAGAGGATGGGAGAGCAGGGCGGGTGGAGACAGGGTTGGGGTGGGACAGACAGAGGCACCCAGAGCCAGAGGTGACCAGGGGAGACGGAGTGGAGGCAACGAGAAAGATGCTGGGCTGCCCTCTGTGCTCAGGATGAGGCTTCTGGTTACTTACATCTTTGGGGAGAGCTGGAAGATGGGGGATATTCAGGCAACTAGTGCATGGGTGACAGTTGACTTTTTAGGTAAATTTACATACATTGAAATGCAAAAATTCCATCAGCCTCCCCAAAACCTGTGTGTCCCTTTGTCTGCAATTCTGACCCTACTCCCTGCCACCCACCCCCCCCTGCCCCAGCCAACTGTGGATGTGTTTTCTGTCTTTATGGTTTTGGCTTGGAAATAGTGTCATATAAATGGGATCATACGGCATGTAGCCTTTTGACATTGGTTTCTTTCATTTTCATAATGCGTTTGAGATTCATCCATGCTGTTGGTGGATCAGTAGCTTATTCCTATTTCTTACTGAGAAGTAGTCCATGTATGGATATACCACAGTTTATCCATTCCCCAGTTCAAGGTCGTTTAGGCTGTTTTCATTAACTGTATAATTTTGACAAATCAATATGCCTATGTAACTTGCACTCCTCTTAAGACATACATATATGTGCATCTGAAATACCACTGAGAAACAAGTTCTAGTTCAAGGGTTCCTAATCTCTTCTGAGGTATGGGTCCCTCTGCTAGTGTGGTGAACTCATCTCTGAATAACGTTTTTAATGCGTAAAATAAAATGCATAGGATCCCAAAGGAAGTCACTTATATTGAAACACAATGATCAAATGTTAAGAAGAAATTGTGATGTGGTAGCATATGTATTTCTTTACGAACACATCAAATAAAATCCCAGGCAGGTCTAATATCTATTGAAATTTCCAGATAATGATGAGTGTAAGTGGCACTTTGAGATAACTCACTTCTGGAATGAGATATACAAATATCTGTGATTTTTATTGGGGACAAAGTCACGGACACGATAATTACTACTGTTGTTTGATTCTCACATTCATAATTGAAGGAAATGATGTTTCAATTTGAGGTTCATAAATATAAAAATATTTTTTCCCATGAAGTCCTGAATTCTATCCATATAACCTGTGGGGACCTGGATTCTGGCATCTTGCTCTAATTAGATCATGCAGCTCATTTTGTTGGTACAACCTTAAAAACGGAGGAGAATCAACTCCTTGTTGCTGACGTCCATACCCACTGAGATAGAGCCGGGTCCTTTTCTCTGCTGGTTCACAGCTTTTGATGAGTGTATAACCTACCTATTTTAAGCACGTACCTGATCCCTAGTCATTTCTGTGACTTCAGAAACTGCTCAGCTTACAGCAGCCTAACAATTATGCCTTCATGTCCCATGAAAGAGAACAAAGCCCCCAAAGTCCTCGGAGAGGTGGACCGTCTAACGCGATCTCCACAAGGAGACCTGCCACCTGCATTTATAGCAGTGTACACGCTCTTAAAGCAAAAGGGTGGGTGGAGGTGGGGGGAAGGCAAGAAGAATTTAGCTTGGGGTAGAAAAATACAACCTGTATTTTGTGAGCTCTGAGTTTCTATTGAAACATGAGCCCGTTTGATTCTGGGAAAATTCAACTTCCTGGTCTGGAGACGGGCTTAAAAACCAGCTTTCAAGTTTTACGTGTATCAAATGCTCCTGCACTCACCCAATGGGCTTTTTTCAGATGTAATGAATATAAGTGCACCAGAGACACAGACCAGTAATCCTTAAAGACACTGAGATTTATGAGGGGAAAAAAATGTCCAAAAAATAAAATCTTTACTAAATAGGATTGCTTTGAAGTTTAGCTTTTCACCCTTTTTTTCACACCTCCAAAAAAATCTAGGACTTTCCCCTTCCTACCACGTGCCTAAACTGCTTTTAGTCCTACCAAATTCCTTATTTGCTTCCTCACTATAAAAACTCATACGGTCAGAATATACCTTGATTGTATTCTTTCACCCAAGGTCCCAGCTGGGTTAACTCCAGGGAACTGTCAAAGATGCTCTACCAGAAAAAAAATAGGTTTCCTGAATGAAAAATAGGTTTCTTACTTGATCTTGGGTGCCCTAAAAATTTAATGGGTGCAAAGCTTTTATTTCTCAAGTAGAGATAGGACTGAAAGCGCTAATACCCTTTAGCGTAGTAGCTCATTGACCCGAGTTCACATCCTCAGGGCTGTCTCCCCAGTCCTAGAAGATTGTGAGACGTTCCTGTGGAACCTACGGAACGGACACCAGGGCCTCAAGTCTGACGGATCAGACAAACCACTTCCGGAGACAGGGCGTAGAGATCTTTCATTCTGACACGCTTCCCTGTCATTCTGAGGCACAGCTGAGGTTGGACCCCACAGGCTTTGAGCACCAAAAGTCTGATGAAGAATGCCTTATGTCTGTGTGTCCACAGTTTATGGGTGTTGTTCACACAGACTTCTTGTTTGGGCCCAAATAACCTTGTGAGGGCAGGGCAGAGTTCACTTCCCGAGAGTACAGGTTGGGGAAAAATGTCCCGAGGTGTTTAGGACTCATCCAAAGACACCCAGGTGCCAAGCTCAAGGAAAAGAGAAAGAAAGAAGGGCTGGGTCTGCCCTCAGCTTATTTCGAAATTTTGTTTAGAGGCAATCCTAGATATTAATAAAGGATTATGAGTGTCATCTGTGAAATTCAGGGGTTTAAATATGAAATGGAATTTTTAAAAAAGCAGTCTTTCATTTAGAAATGCAGTCGGGAGCCTTCCAAAGGAGGGCTGTGTTGGATGTTAAGGGTGTATTTTTTTTTCTTGGTGGGAGAAGCTGCCATCCTCAGCAGAGGAAGGGCTGGTCAGTTATCTGGGACTCACTGAAAGGTGGGTGCAGAGGGGGTTGGCCTGGGTTACCTGGGGACGGTAGAGTAAGAGTGGTTTTGTTTTGAGGGTTTAAAAGGAGCTAGCCTACTCTAGAGGAGGCACCGTGGGGTGCTGGTACTGGGTTGCATTCAAACCTCAGACTCTTGGGACCAGCATGGGCCCTGGGAAGGGGCCGGGTGTCCAACCCACAGAGGACTGTCTGAGAGCTGTGATGTGGGGCACTCCCTCAGAGGCCATGGAATGGGGTTGTCTCCCCTCCAAGCTTTACCCCCTGAGGCTCGGTGGGGACTGGGATGAGGCCTCTCTGCAGAAGCAAGAAGGGTCCCTGGCTTGAGCACCAGCATGAGTGAGGGTGGAAAACCAGAGCAGTTTCTCACTCCTTTGGCATGAGGAGACTTCTGGGGTTCTTGGGTAAATCAAATGAGAGGGAGGCCCAAGAAACAGATACCTGACTTCCTCTTAATGAGACAAATGAGTCCTTGGAAAGAAAAATGAGAGGGCTGTGTTTTGGTCTTGACTTTATAGACAGTTCAGAAGCTAAGTTACTAGTTCACCTCCACCTGGGCATGAACGACAGAGTAACTTTGCCAATGAAAACATCTTTGATGGTTGACTGACTGAATGAATGAGTAAGACACTTGCTCCCTAAGAAAAAACGTTGGCTGTGCAAACAGTCCTAAAGCATCTAGTCAACTTAGACAGCAAGTCAAGTCAGTTCAATCAAAGTAACATTCATTCATAGACCAAGTGGTTATGGAGAGCCTTCTGGGACCAGGCACTGTTCTAGGTGGTGACCAGACACCAGTGAACCAGAGGCGTGCTCCCGCCTTCCCCTAATGGGGAGATAGACAACCAACAAAGAGAATAGAGCTGGGTAGGAAGATGGAGAGGGAGGTGTGGACGGGCAGCTGTTTTCACAGGACAGTCAGGGAAGGTGGCCATGAGGAGGCGATTTACGTTCTTAAAAGAAATCAGAACGTGAGCCATGTGGAGAGAGGGGTAGGGAGCTTCCGCCAGGGGGCCTGGTTTAGATCCAGTGTAGGACAATGATGGGGGACAGCAAGGCAGGAGAGGGAGTGGGAGGCGATGCCAGGTTACACACGCAGAGCGTCAGAGCCCCTGGAATATCTTTGGATTTAGTTCTAACTGTAAAGTGAAGCCATTGGAAGGAGTCTAGTGGGGGAGTGACCTTATTTGGTTTGCATTTTTAAAGGATGACTCAAGTTGTGGCGTTGAGAACAGACCTAGGGACAAGCGTGGAAGCAGGAAGAAGAGTTAGGATGCTCTTCTAGTGGTCCAGGCTAGAGATGGAGATGGCTTGGACCATCATGTGATAAGCTAGTAAGAAGGAAGCCAGGGTGACACATCTGGTCCAATGCTGCCCCAGAACCCCACCTGCTGCTCTGACACGTTAAGAGGGCCAGGCACCATAGGCCTCCACGTCACTTGTTTTTCAAATTCATCTGCCAAGAACACCTTTGGCATTGAGATCTTTCCAGAACATCTTTTTATTGTTTTTAGGCTGTAGTACAAGGTCGGAAAAATACGCTGCCTCTCATTGTTGCTCCCAGTGGGCCAACTGTTAACATGCTGAAGAACAGGAGACCTCAGATTCTGGGGCTCCCAGTAGGCTCTGTTTTCAAGAAGAAATAAATAAACAAAAAGAAAAGAAAAGCCTATTTAAAAGAGAACAGAATTTAGCAGTAGTGTTTGGAAGGCTGGCAGGGGCCAAGGGAGGGATTTGGGTAGCGGCCTTCATGGTGAACCTGCGTGAGGAAGGCTGTGGTCCAGAGCCAGCGATTGGCACAGGGAGGGAGACGCGCTCCCAAAAGAGAGCTCTACACAAAAGTGCAGCACAGTCTCACTCACATGCGGAATCTGAAAAAGCCGCATTCTCAGAAACAGAGAGTAAAGTGGTGGTTACCGGGGGCTGGGGAGGGGGCAATGGGGAGATGTTGATCAGAGGGCACAAACTTCCAGTTATAAGATGACTAAGTTCTGGGGATGTGATGTACAGCATGGTGACTACAGTTCATAACACTGGATTGCATCCTTCAAAGTTGCTAAGAGAGGAGATCTTCAATGTTCTCACCACACGAAACAAAAAGGTCATTATGTTAGAGGATGGAGGTGTCAAGTAACCTTACCGTGGTAATCATTTTGCAATATAGGTGTGTCAAATCACATATTGTACACCTTAAACTTACACAATGTTATATGTCAGTTATATGTCAATAAAGCTGGGGAAAAAAAAGGGGAGCACAAAAACTTACGTCGTGACGCTCAGGGATATTTATATTTCTATCTCCAGCAGGATTGTTATGGCTGCTCCTGGTGTCAGAAGTGAAGGTAACGTGAGAATGAGAAGCCAGCTTGTCATGACAGCTACATACGCTCCCACCCCGTCCTTCTCCTGGGGCTGACCACATTCTATCTGAAGCCCACAACACTCCGTCTTTCCTTTGAGATTATAGACTATCTTTCCAGAAGGGGTTTCAGCAAGTGGTTGGTGATAAAATTCTGGAGACTTCTCCTCCTCCCCCCACCAACAGCCACTTCCTCTTCCTCCTTCTCCTCCTCCTCCTCCTCTTCTTCTCTTTCTCTCTTTTTAAAAATTTCCTGTATCATCCAATAAGCATTTGTTCAAAATCTAGTTTGTTTTAAGAAAACTGCAAGAGCGTGTGGAAAGAGAACAGACAAAACTCTCACTAGCTAGATGAGTTCAAGGTAGGGGGACCAGATAATTCATTGTCCAAATTAGGATGCTTTTGAGAGTGACAGGGCACACTCTTATGATCACACTGCTGAGACAACAGGCATGACCCAGGACTGTCACGGGCTAAGCGGAATGAAGTGTTCCTCTGGTTCTCTGTGGCTCTTCCAGCCCTTTAATATACCATCCTGTCAAGACTCAATAACTCTGCCCTCTGCGACAAGACTAACAGCCAGGTTGTAATGTTAACAATAACAAGAGCTGTGCTGAGTATGGTAAGGACATTCTCTGACTTAAAACTCACAATGGAAACGGTCCTATTACAACACCCACTGTTCTAGATGAAAAACTTAGTCAAGATCACACAGTTAATACAAGGCGAAGTGAGATTTAAATCAGGCAATGTGACCTGAGAACCCATCCATTTCACCACGGCATTGTTCACGTTGTGTAATGTTCTCATTGTCTCGCAGGATGCTATATGGTGCTTGAGTCCCTGCCTCCTAGGTTCAGCCTATTCTGCAGCGACATCCTTCTTCTGACTCTAGTATATCTTTAAAAGGAACTGAACGAAGCCAGGCAGGTTTGGGGCCATTCTTAGGTGAGCAGGAAGAGCTGTTTGAAGAGAAATCTTTTGTTCTGCCATCAGTGCATCCTGTGATCTGAATGTTATCAGTACATCATCATCCCAAGGGCTCTTCCGAAAGGAGCAGAGACCAGCTAGAGAAAGAGGGGATCTCTGTGGAAACGAGTCTGTTCATTCTGGAAAAACAGCAAAAACAACAAACCTTTAAATTGTTTATTTATAAGCCCTTGAGGTTTTCTTTGTAATCCCTGAATTGCCCTGCTTCATGATTCCTGGTAATATATGGTAGGAAAACTATGATTACTAACAGCTACTTAACTATCAGTACTTTTGCCTCTTGCTTCCCATCCTTGAATTTGTCACCTATGTTTAACACTCCTTGGTATTTAAATAGCTAATCTGGTGCTGGCTGCCGAGTTAACAACGTGCAAATCTCTTCGTGACTTCATTGTCACCTTCACGACTCTGTTTATTCTGTATTTCCTTTTGTGTTCTTTATATGAACTGACTCGGCCTTTGCTAATGATTACAAGTATTCGCTGAAGTATTCACCAAAGTCAGTAGATAAGAATTTCTGTGAACAGTGTGTCTTGTGACACTAGCTTGTCCCCTGTTGAATAAAACCAACTGAGAACAGTATTTTTGAAAACTGGTTCAGGTTGATACATATGTATATGAAAGCATGCATGTATTCATTCATTCAGTAAATATTTATCGAGCTTCTCCTATGTGCCCAGTCCTGTTCTAGGCAGTGACAAGCAAAAACCGATGGAACCACCATCCCAGTGGGGTGAAACAGGGGAGAGAGAGAATAAGTAAGTAAAATATATTAGATGTCATATGGAAATAACTGCTTTGGGGAAAAATAAGGCAGAAAAAGGTGACAGAGAGTAGGAGTGTGTTTTAAATAGAGTGTTTATCCATGTTCATGGCAGCATTACTCAAAATAGCCAAGATATGCAAACAACATAAATGTCCTTTGATGGGTGAATGGATAAAGAAAATGTGGTATACACACACAACGGAATATTATTCAGCCTTAAAAAAGAAGGAAATCCTGCCATTTGTGGTGACATGGATGATCTGGAGGGGATACACTAAGTGAAATAAGCCAGACACAGAAAGACGAATACTGCATGATCTCACATATATGTGGAATCCAAAATAGTCAAACTCATGGAAACAGAGAGTGGAATGGTGGTTATCAAGGGCTTGGGGGAGCGGGAAATGCAGAGATGCTGGTCAAGGGTGCAAAGTTTCAGTTACATGAGATGAATAACTTTTGGAGATCTAATGTACAATAATGTGACTATAGTTAACAATATTTTATTGTATATTCTAAGAGGGTAGATCTTAGGTGTTATCACCACAAAAAAATTAAAATAAAACAGAATAGGGTGCTTAGAGAAAATAGCTCACGAAAGACCTCAACAAGGTAAAGGGTGAGCTACAAAGATATAGAGGGCACCCAGGCAGGAGAATGCCCAGTAAATTCTAGAAACCGTCGAGGCTGGTTGGTTAGGAGCCAATGAAGCCAGAAAGAGATTGGGGTGCTTGATTTCATAGGACCTCATACTTGGTGTGTAAAGACTTGACTCTTTCTTGGTGTGAGACAGGAAACCTTTGAAAGGTTTCAAGCATAAAAGTGGCATGGGTGGACTTGTGATTTCAAAGGAGGATCCTCTGGCTGTTGGGTGGAGAACAGACTGAGGGAGGGCAAGGGAAAAGAAGTAAGACCAGTTAGGAGGTGATGGGGGCCTGGGTCAGTGTGGTAGCAATGGAAATAGAGAGAAGAGATTGGATTCTGGATATATTCTAAAAAGTGGGGACAACAGGATTTACTGGAAGTTTGGATGTGGGCATGAGAGAAAGGAGTTAAACTTTTCAGTGTGTGCATGCACATGACTATTTGTCTATATAAAGCTTAATATTATCCAGAGGCATTTAGCTAATTGTTTACTTATTTATTTTTGCTCCACTCCAAAGCCAAAGAAGGGACCTTCTCAGTCTTATTCATTCCTGCATGCCCAGTGTCTAGAACAGTCTTTCTTGCTCAAAAATGGAGAATGTGTTTATTGTGGGTAATGGCATTCGAGAAAAACTGTAAAGAGCTCAGTTATTGTCTGTCTTTCTTATTTTCAGCATTGAGCCTGTATTCATTTAACAATAATACATTTTGTTTACTTATAGAAAATCCAAGAAATTTTCAGAATTATATAACATAAAATTGTTTTAAATTCCTTCTTAAGACTATCACTAAAAAGTGAGAGATTCTGCATTCTACAGATGGAATGATGTTATTTTGAGAGCCAATGTCATGAGCAAATGAATCCAAACAGTATAAAGGAATAAGTCCAAATCCTATAGAATAAAAAGCTTGCGTGATACACAGGATTGGGTACCAGGACAAAATTTATTAGTGTTGGCTTTCTATTCTTTTTTTTTTCCTCCTCAAAGCCCCAGCACGTAGTTGTATATCCTAGTTGTAGGTCATTCTAGTTCTTCTATGTGGGATGCCACCACAGCATGGCTTGATGAGCGGTGTTACGTCTGCACCAGCAGTGGAAGCAGAGCGCTGGAACTTAACCACTCGGCTGCGGGGGCCAGCCCTTAGTGTTTTGTCCTACGAGCACACTACTGGGGCCAGCTCTCAGCCAGCCAGTCAACTGGATGGAGTCTGCATTGATTAGTTAATCACGTCTCGGCTCAATTCAAAAGGAGCTTTTTCTAGAAATGCCTACCTTCCTTTAATCGGGATGTTTCTATCAACTTTGCCTGAATTAAAGTTTATGGAATATTATTATTCACATAAGTATGTGCCTTTAATTTGTTTGGTTTTTTTGTGTGTGTGTGTGAAAGTTGAGCCTTGGAGACCACTTGTTATTAAGAGCAAACTTACAGACGTAACTAATCTTGGATGTTTCCAACCAGTGCAATATACCTAGAACCTTTCAATGGGTCGCAGGACCCAAATCCATTATATATATTCTGAAATCCAAAGGGCTCTGAAAAATGGCAAGCTTTTTGGGGAGCTCATCTGGAAGCAAAACCAGAGTGACCAGAACTCATTTGATGGTGCACTTCAACGAGAAGACCTAAAGCTATGTATGGGTTTTACATATCCCACCTGATGGGAATCTTCATCTGTTTCACTGCAGGATATTAATGTGTTTGATCACAGGTTTATGTGCAGTGTTACATAATATAGACTATAAGCACTCAGTTATCTTTGTAAGAATTCTGTTTTCTATAGCACATCTGGCCTCATGGGGTTTGCATAAAGGACTGTAATCCTGTACTGTGTTTGCTGTTTGGGGCTGAATGTGCTGGCTTCACTCTTCCTTAAGAAATAAGGCTGATGGCTGTTTTCTCGCCTTGTGAATGGAGCAGGATTTCTTTTCTAGGTGCCTGGAGCTTCTGCAGAGCAGGATCTGGATCTGACACGTCTGTCTAGCTCACATGTGTGAGTGCTTTGTGATGATGAAGCTTCTTCTTGTTTCTTCCCAGACAGGGCACAACCTTGGAGAAAGGTAGCATGAATCTGGGTGAAACTGGGTTCCTGTTTTGTTACCAATCAGTGATTGGCAATGGGAATTAAAGGGAAACATCCTGATGATGGGCCAAATGTGTGACTCCAAGCCACATCAAAGACACCCCCTGACCTTTTAGTGATAACAGAATCCTCTGTGGTCCTGATCCGATAATGTGTCTCAGGGCAGTATGAAAGCCATCAAGAGCCTGACAACTCAAAACAGTCTTGAGTTGGGATCCTTGCTCCATCACATGTAGACTGGGCAACCCATTCCTCACCGTAACCCACAAGATCTAGCCTAGCTCATGACAAATTTACTACACAGTTTTCATCATAACTTCTTTTATTAGGGACAAGATGTCTAGTCTGCGATCTTGGGAAATTCCTAACCCAGTGAATTCCACAGCTCTCCTCTGTCAAATCTTGTATTTTCTGCTCCCCAAGCTTTTAACACACAACTTTGAGGGTGAAGCACTGGGCAAAGGTTTAGAAAATCTAGGAGAATCCGCAAGATAAACAGACTTTTAGGGGCTTCAGGAACTAGAGAGATGAAGGATGTAACCTTCTCCCATCACGGGACCCTTTGTATCGGGCGAGGTTGAGCACAACACAGCCCATTCCTGACCAGAGCACCTCGACTGGCTCCTTCTGCTTCTATATCGGGGCCTCTGGAACTTCTCAGGAGGGCCTTGCAGAAATTGGAAGGTGGCGGTGTGGCCTCCTCTTCTTTCTTCCAGGATCCGCCACCTTGCTCTTGGACACGGAGACACGACATGGGCATCTTCAGTTGGGTACCAGCTGAGCTTAAAACTTGGCTCCTGGGGAAGCGGGGATTAGGTGTTTGGGTGTGGGACTGTATGTTTGGGGGGTGATTTAAATGGCTCTGGAACTTGAGGCTGTTACAGAAAATACCCAAGCGGCCCAGATCTTTTCACTGAAATCTAAAGGGCCATGAGAAAGGCTATCATTGGCTAGGCTTCCAGGCCTTTCAAACAAGCAAAAAGGCGGGGGTGCAAACCCCGCCCAAGCCCCAGACGGATGGAGCTGGCACCAAGGACTTCTGGTCAACCCCAGGACAGCGGGCCAGGCACGTCAGAGGGTGCAGGAGCGCAGCGGCCCACCGCCTCCAGGGACCCCGGGTCGGAATTAGGGTCCGGGTGGGAAGCAGACGCGGAGCCGGGGAGAAGCACGAGCCGAGGAGAAGAGTCTAGAGAGCTTAAATCCGGGAGAAGAGGCACAGTGTCTCGGGGCGGAGCGGATTTCGCCTTGCGCGTCCAGCGCACGGCCGGGCGCCTTCAGAGCCCGGAGCCCGGCGTCCTCTCCGAGGGGGCGCAGTGGCCACCCGCGCCGCGCCCTTTGTCCAGCGCCACCTGCCCCTTCAGCAGCGTCAAGGAAGGGTCTCCGGTCAAGGACTGGGATCTACGGCCATGGCCGAGGCCACAGAGCCGGAGGGGGGCGCCCCGGGTCCCCAGGGGCCGCCCGCGGGCTCGGTGCTTCTGGCGGAGAGACTAGGCGAGCAGGAGGCCGCCGGCCCGGAGGCGGAGGGGGAGGAGGCCGGCGAGGGCGCCGAGGGGGCGCAGCGGGCCGAGGGGGCGGACGCAGCCGCGACGGCCGCGGGGAAGGAGGGAGAAGGCGCGGGGTCGGCCGGAGGGCGCGCGGGCGAGCTGGCGCCGGGCGCGGGCGGGGACGTGGGGCCCGAGACGCAGGGAGCGCGGGCTGCGCAGGGCGAGGCGGAGGCCGGGGAGGGCGTCCCTGCGGGCCCCGAGGCACCCCCGGGAGGGGAAGCGGCGAGCGGCGCGGAGCAGGTGGAGGAGGCGAGCCTCGAGCGCGGCGCGCAGAGCGAGGCCGCGGAGGAGGCTCAGGGGGAGCCCGGGGACCCCGCGGCTCCCGAGGCGGAGGGGGAGGCGGAGCGCGGGCCGGAGGAACCGGCAGGCGGTGCGCCCGGGGTGCCGGGGGCAAGCATGGACGCGGAAGGGCCGGCGGGAGGGGCGCACGGAGCCCAGGGTGAGCCCTGGGACGGAGGGCACCGCAGCCCCCAGCCGCAGGCGGAGGCGATGGAGGCCGCAGTGGCGGAGAGCGAGGAGCACAGCCCCGGGGAGCTAGCGGCGGAGCCTCGGGGTGCAGCGGGGGAGGCGGGGGCCCCCAGGGGAGAGGAGTCGGAGGAAGCGGCTCCCGGGGAAGGGAGGGCAGACGCTGGCGAGGACGGGGACCAGAGTGGGGCCCAGGAGGAGATGGAGGAGACAGAGAAGGAGAGGCGAGAGCAGGGTCTGGAGGAGCCAGGCCAGGATGCTACAGCCGGGGACGAGAAGGAGCCCCTCGACGGCAGCGCGGATGGGGAGGCGGCCACGCCGACGGGGGCCGCGGAGCCGGAGGCCGAGCTCAGCAACCACCTGGCGGAGGAGGGCAGCGCCGAGGGCGGCGACGAGACGGCGGCGCGGGTGAACGGCGGCGGGGAGGACAGCGAGGCGTCGGAGGAGGGGGCCCCGGGGCAGGAGCACGACATTACTCTCTTTGTGAAGGTAAAGCTCGCTTCCTCCAACTCCCGGGACGCTCCCTCCCATCCCTAATCTTGGTCTTCCAAGGGGGAAGCGCCGCGAGGGTGCCTTAATGTCGCTTCTGCTCACGGGAGGGAGGTGGGACAGCCTGGGGTTCATGGAGAAGAGTAAAGGCGGGTTTGGGGGAGGACAAGATGGTTTGGAAGCAAAGAAGTTGGAGTGTGAGTGAGGGGAAAGGGGGATGTGGGGCCAGCATCCCACTGTCCTTTGTCCTGAAAATCCTAACTGGCCATTCTAGACAGGAAGTTATTAAAGAGTAAACTTTAAAAAGAAATAAAAAGCGACACGCCCTTATTGATGTTCAAAGCAATTTCTGCCGAAGGAAGCTCGAATACTTGAATTGAAAAAATGCAAACAAGTAGGTTGTAAGGTGAGAAATGTGCGTGCTTCCAAAATCCCAGAGGCCCAGAGCTGGCCAATGTTTTCAGCTCCAAAAACGTATCCCACTTTGGTAGAATCGATGAGATATGTTTGGGAGAAAGGTGGAAGTTTATTTAAATATTGTAATGTTTAGTGGACATTTTAACATTTATTTTGGAAGAATACAAGACGGTGGTGACTTGAACATCATCTGCCTTTGTGTGCTATTTTCCACCTTCCTTCAAATGGAAAGAGAGCAATGATTTTGTTTAAGAATCTGCACAGACGTGACGGAGGAAGTATTGAGTTTAAGTCGGCATTTCTACAAGGTATCTAAAATGAGGGGCAGGGCCCAGCGGCAGCTCACGTGAAGATATTTGTTAAAAAAAAAAAAAAAGACCTGCTTTCTGAAGACCTTTGGCCAGACCGGGAAAACAGCAGATAATAAGGTCAAGAATGTGCATTGCATGTTGGATCTTAATCCTTCCAAAATACTTTCAGGCTTGTAGAAGCCAGTTATGACCTAAAACTCCTTGACTGAAATGTAAGCAAATTCTAATAAGCAAAAAACGAAATGTTCCCAAAGTGATTAACATCAGAATTTCAAGAAGTGTTTGGGTGGCAAAGGAGTTAGAGAAGAAAGGGCACGCATTACTTTGCCCTTGAGAAGGTGCTGTTCTGAGCAATTTTTAAGACCCTGAGACATTTTAAGATTCTGTGTTGGGACGTAACCTGAGGGGACGACCCCCAGGAAGCTCACTGGGAGCTGGGAGTCTGCAGGGCCCTTAGGGGAGGGCGAGAGCTGAATACACGGCTGCTGTGTGTGCCCCAATCTGCTCCTTGGTTTAAGAAATTTCCCGTTGCTCTGCTCGCCTGGTTATGTGATTCCAGCCTCTTGTCACAGTTTTGAAATACAGCTTCCGAACTAGTCTCTCTGCTTCCATTTTCGGCTTTCTTCCACCTAGTTCCTTCGCAATAGCCAATGAGCTAGGAATAAAAGATCTGATCATTTTGTTTCTTAGTGTAAAATTCTTCAGTTGTTTGTGGCAGAATTTCAGATAAATCCACATGCCTTAGCCAGGCCACAAGCCTCCTCATGATGTTATTCCTGCCTCTATGACATTCCCTGGGCGTCCCCACCCTTTGTCACCTGTGGTACTGCTATGCCAGTGTAGCGCATTACTTACTTTTCCTTGAGAGAACCACATTCTTTCCTGCCTTGAAATTTTTTAAGTGCCATACCCTCTGCCTGAATCGAGCTTCCTCCCCCTTGCCCCTCCCTCGACCCCCTGCCTTGTTATCTGCTGTGTGTCCAAGATTCAGCACAGCGTCATCTCCTCTGGGGAGCCTTTTCCAACCCCAGTCTGGGTTGGGTGTCCCTCTGTTAAGCTCCACTCATACACTCTGCATGCTGTATCTCTTCCCTTGACTGTGTGCAGTTCATCTTATATCTCTGATGTGGAACCCAGGTCTGGAACGGGATGAAGCTTTGAATGGGTGGCTGCCTGCATGAGGTAGTATACTGTGGTATCAATAGCACGGACATAGGCCAGTAGGTCTGGGATCAAATCCTGGCTCTGCTGCTTTCTTGCTGTGTGACCTTGGGCAATTACTTAACCTTCCTGTGCCTTTGTTGCTTATGGTTAAAATAGGGACAATGACAGTATCTACCCTATGAGATTGTTGTGGGGATCCAAGAATTAGACAGTATAAAGCACTTCGAACTGGCTTGAAATAAACATAGTATAGTGTGGGTTCTTATTGTTACGTCTACTCTGCTCCCATCGACTTTCATTGATTTTGCAAGAAACAATCTCCTTCCTATTCCATCCCTGAAACTTTATTAGTTTTTTTTGAGGGCAAATCTCTCTAGGTACCTAATTACCTCCATTCTTGGGGGCTAAGAGTGTTGTGAAAGTAAAAACAAGCCGTTTTCTCAGATTCTGCGCAGGGGTAGTTCATGTCAGCAGAGGCAAGAGGCAGGGCGTGGAGAGCGTATCCGGAATGTTGTGCTCTGATGATTGGCTTGGTGCTCAATCCTTGTCTTTTTTTTTTCTTTAAGGAAATAAACAGATCTCGAAATAGTGAGATTAATTTTCAAGCAACTACTGCTTGATATGACTTCTGAGGATCCTTTAAGAGGTGCCTCATAGGTGCATCTCACTTTCTTCTTATCCTACTCATGATTTTCTTTAAAAAACAAAACAGAAGACTTCAAAACAGAAATCAAGCAAAAGCTCTATAGACTGTTATGTATTTTGAGTTTTTAATACTTGATTTAAAATCTTTAAATCAGTTCAAAGTAGGATTTTTTTTTTTGCCAGATTTAGACCTTTCTACCTTCTTTCTTTGGCCTCCACTTTATTTGACTCTGTATTCCATAGTGGACACCTGACCTTCTAGGTTTTGTAAACATGTCAAGGCAAGTGTGTCGTGGTGGGTTTTCTATGCCATCACTGGAGTGTATATTCACACCACTGTTCTTTAAGGAGAGTACTGCATGTTCTTCTAAACATTCTCCTAGCCTTCATAGGACAGCCTGGTAAACACAGTTTTAAATTCATTAGCCCATATTCTATTTGTGAACTTTTACATTTCTTCCTATTTTGAAATAAACATGTTGGTTACAAATATACCAGAAAGTAATGACATATGGCCCAGTAACACATAATAATAAAATCTACTTCTAATTTTAGCCACCCAATGGTTTATAGTCCCCATCTTTATGAAAGTTATCTTCTTAATTTGTCATTTTGTTTTATTCTATAAGTAGGCAAGAATGTATTTTTGGGTATAAAAGAGCCAGAAATGTCTAGAACAGGCCAAGGAAAACCTCCTTGAATTATTGTATGGTAAATTAATTGCTGATCATGCTAATTTTTAGTTTTGTTTTCTCAAAGAAGTGTTAATTACTTGTCATCAAATTATAGGGTAACCTTGCAATATATTAAGAAGATTCTTTTCTTCTTTACTCATAACAACAAAGGGCAGCAACATAATAACTTCATAACAAAACGACAGACAAAATACCAACAACGAAGGATAAATTAAGGACTTCAGCAGCTGAGGGGATTTTGTCACCAAGGAAGTCTTGCTTACAGGTTTCGTTCTTCTAATCCCGCCTGTATATTTGCAGGCAGGGTCTAGCGGTGGGACAGTCTGAGGTATGGATTTCCTGGCAAATTTCACATGACTTAAAAAACCTCAGCGTGACCAGTCAAGAATCCTGGGTCAGAGTCTAAGAATTTCGTAAGTTGTGTGCTGGACACCATACATTTGACTACAGACAGGTAATTCCTGCTGAGCTCGAGAGCTTGCATTTGCCATCACATTTGAGTTCTCCAGAGAGGTGAAATTGGTGATGGAAGAAAGTAAAATCATGGCCTTTGAATAAGCATTATCACTCAAGAATGCACCCCCCCCCCAAAAAAATAAATAAATAGAGCCACCCAGGCGATGGCACACCACGTGGAGGGATGGAGGGGGCTGGGAACATGTCCCAGCATCTGACTGACTCCTGGTAGACCAGTAGGCTTTAGCTCTCTGTGCACACCTCCCAGGCAGAGAGCAGGTTAAGACCTGTTCTCTGGGGCTTGGTCTTCAAGGAGCTTGAAGGGAGATGTTATTTTCCTAACTGTGTGTGGACTATGTGTTCTGAAGGGAAATGAGCAAAGATGCATTTCTGCGACTTTCATTCTCCCTAAAAAATGACATTTTTTTGGTAATTTATTTTCTAATTGTCTTATACAACTTGCTCACAAATTGCATACATGAAATCATACAGGGTTGTTTGGGGTGGAAACCGAGGTAGAACGTCATGTTTTGCTCACCTCTTACACACATGGGCACACACATGCACACTGGGAGTAGGGACCCCTCTCACCACACTGACTGAGACGTCTGGCATGGCACTGGCTCATGGGAGGCCCTCGATCAGTGCTTTTTGGTAATGATAGGTAGATAGCCAGATGGATGGATGGATGATTGAAGGCGACTCAGCTAGTGAGAAGCTGGACACAAGCCCTGTTCTCCACTGTCCCAGTCTAGTGTTCCTTGTGAAAGGGCTGGAGCTACTCTTCTCCATGAAGACTTCTTGGTAGCAAAGTTGGAAGATGCTAGAATCCCCTTGGGGCTGTGGAAATTTGCAGCTCTGCCCTGCCATGTGTGCAGATCATCCTGCCCTTGCCTGGGCTGGTGGGCCGTGTGCACTGGACTCATAGGAGTAAGTGAGCAATTGTGTTTCACCTTCAGCTTGAGCTCCTCACATGGGGTCTCCTTTATCTCTTCGGTTTCATGTGGCCAGCTCTTTTCCATTCAGCCCACTCAGATATCCTACCTCCTTGAGCATCTGATGATCCACAGGAAACCTTCAAAAACGCCACACAGGGTTCTTTAAGCATGGAAATTTACCCTGTTGTTTCAGATACACAGAAAAATAAAACCTAGAATTTGAAGGAGCGTGTAAAATCCAAACTCTGGTCCACATTTTAGGTTCAAGTGGATCACACTGCTCTAGATTAATCCATTAACTCAGCACATGTGGATTTATCACTGATTGTGTATCAGGCACTGTGCTAGAGTCTGGAGACACAGTGTCCCTCAGACTGACAAGGTCCTCACCCTTACAGAACTTACCATCTAGCACAGAAAACAGAGACTGAGCAATGTATTATATATATCAAGTGCATGGAACATCTCCACTGGGGTGAAACTTGCAGTGGGAGGGACCGTATAGTTTTTGCTCATCATTGTTCTCCCAGCCCCCAGCTTAGGGTCTGGCACACAATAAGCACCCAATTAATGCTGGTAGGAAGGGAAAATGGCTGACTCACATTTTTGCTGGCAAGAGCTTCAATTCCTCACCACTTAGACTCTCTCCATGGGGCTGCTCTAGTGTCCTCACAATATGTCGTCTGGCTCGCCCCAGAGAAGGGACTCAAGAGAGGAGATGCCATAATGCCTTTTATGACCTAATCTCAGAAGTTACGCAGTCACTTCTGCCTTATTCTATTCACTAAGTCCTGCCCTCAAGAAGAGTGGAATTAAGCTCCACCTTTTAAAGAGAAAGTCAAAGAATTTGTGGACACATTTTTAAAAATACCATACCTACCTTTTTCTTTTTTTCCATAAAAAGTAGTACACTGGGTGTATTTTGGGTTACAGCGTGCTTTCTTTACTTAACAGCATATCCTAGAAATCATTCCCTATTGGTCTGTAGCTCTCTCACATTCTTGTTAAAGATTTCGTAGTTTTCTAGGGATATTTCTCTACAATCAGTTCCCCAAGGATGGATGCTTAGGTAGTTTCCTCTTTTTGATATGTTAAACGATGCTGTAGTGAATGTCCCCCGACAGATGTACAATCATACACGGAACTTAAATTCTTAGAAATGGTAGTGCTAGGGGAAAGGACATGCCTATTTAAGATTTTGATAAGCTTTATCAAATTTCCTCTTCAAAGAGGCTATACAAGTAGCTGTCCCCTGACACGCTATGAGTGCCATGTTTGCCTCACCAACCTTCCCTGCTCAGTGTATTACCCAACTTTTTGAATCTAAGAGATGAAAAAAGATGCCCACTGTCATTTAATTCACATCTATTTTAGTATGCATGAGACTGAGTATACTTTTATATATTTAAAAACTGCTGGTGTCTGTTTATGTGAGTTGGCTATTTATGCCCTTGGCCCATTTTTTAAATTGCCTTTTCGCCTTATCCTTCTTGATTTTTATATTAAGGAAATTTGACCTTTGTTGGTCATCTGAGTTGCATATATTTTTATGGGGCCCTTTTGACTATTTGTCCTGGAGCAATTTATCATTTTAGTCTTAGTAATTTCTTCTAATTGATGCATGGGAAAACAAATCATAGATTGATAGCGCTTTTAGAAACGTTCACTTCATTTACTGGAATCTTTAAATTCTCTGTTTTGCTTTATATTCTATAATGTCCTAAATCCTGGGGGATTAGGTATTTCAAGTCCTGCCTTTCTCCTTTTCTTTTTAATTAGCAGGTTGCGTTTTATGAAGCACATGTCCTTCAGGATCAAACTCCTTCTTACATCTAAGAATTCCTGTTCAAAACAAAGTTTACAATGCATAGACAGCAGGATCATTTCACGCCCACACTGCTCCAGCTGAAAATGTAGGCTGTCTCACTTTGATCTTGGCTTGCCGTCTACCGAAATGAATTTGATTCCAGCCAATAAAAACCATGGTGAAAAGTAATCGTCTATGATGAAGTGATATCAAAATATTGTTTCCAAGGTTGTGGCCAGATGTTCTGTTTATGCTCCCATCTGTTGAAAGAATTGACCAAGATTTATAGAGAATGATGACAAATCCTATTTGTAGAGGTCTGTGGGGCTGTGGAAGCCTACCCACAGCCATGTTTATGAGTGAGAGGGAGAGCTGAAATACACAGATAGCAAAAGTTGTTTGGAAAGAAAATTTGAATCGTTTGAGAGGGTAGCTCCGTGAAGAAACACAGACCATGTTGACGTATACTTACTCAGTCTGTGAGGGTAAATCTAATCTTACATATGCACGCAAGAAATCATCAGGTTAAAAAAAATTCTCTAATTTTTACTAGGTTTGTGGACTCTGCCCCCAACTCACCATTTCTCTTCCCTTCTGCACTTGGCTATCCATGTGAGAGTTGACTGCTTTGATGTGGGGAGGTCTTCCAAACTGCCAAGTGGTGTTTTGGACCCAAGTGGCTATTTAAAGCAAATATTGAGTACCTGTCATGTGTCATACTTTGTGCTTGGGGTTGAGGTTACAACAGTGACAAACACAGCTCCTGCGTTTCTGGAACCTTAAGCCTGGAGAATGATCCAGAAGGAACCAATTGCAATACTGTGTGAGGCAGGGGAGCCCGGGGGGTTCCTGGACGGGTGGGAAGGGTAGGATGGCAGGCTGGGCAGTGACCACCTTAAAAGGCAAATTTAACCTCTAGCTCTCCGACTGCACGGGCTCTGCCCTTCTGCTGCATTCCCCTCTATTTGGCAGATTGTGCTGTGTGCCAGGGATGGGTCTATGAATGATGGCAACGTAAAGCGTGGCTACTGTAGAGAGTGGAAAAAACTGGGTGGTCAGTTTTTAATGATGTATTTTGCAGAATGTAAATTTTATAATCCCATAAATTCTTTCCATCTAAGCCAGCAATGCCTCACCAGTCAGACTGCATTTACAGACATTAGCTTTTTTCTGAGCACAGTCATTGAACAACTATTAAAGTACTGTGCATGTTGAAAATCACTTTTACCTTTCCATTTCTACAGCAGGAGCCTATAGTAAGGAATACAGTTGAAGACCAAAATGGGGGAGAGTGACAAAGGTCGCTCAGTGGTGTTCAGCTGGAGGATGGGCTGGTCTGAGGGCTCCAAGACAGCTTCACACACTTGTCTGGCATCTTGCTGGCGTGGCTGGAAGGTGGGCTCAGCTGGGACTGACAAATGGAGCCCCTACAGGCAGCCCCTCCAGCATGGGGGCTTCAAGATGGTCACAGAACAAGGCAGGAGCTGCATAACTTTTTAGAATGAAAACCACACAGCATGGGTCCCACCCTACTCTACTGGTTACCAAGTGTCACAAAGGTCAGGCCAGGTTCAGAGCGGGGAGAATCAGAGCCCGTTTCTCAAAGGGAGGAGGGTCAAAGACTTTGCAGCCATCTTGAATCCACCACATTATATGATTTCAGGGTGTGCTGAAATGCTCAAATCATTTACTTGTAGATGCAGTTCTTTGCTAACTTGAACTCGTTTAAGAAAAGTTTAGCAGTACCTAAAAGCAATGGAGTTATTTTATTTTGTATTCATTGATGGGCAGAGCAATGTATCTGCAGGACTTACCACAGCACATCTTAATACCATACAAACACCATATAAGCCGTAGTTCACAAGCACAGAGGGCCTTGAGCCAAGATCTGGGCCACTCCATATGCCCTTTCTATGGTCATTTCTTTGTTGTCCCTAAGACGCAGCCATTTATTCTTACAAAGGAGAAGCAATACAGTGGTGATTAAGTGATTAGGGAGACACTAGGCTCAGTGCCCCCTTTTTGTTTCTGAGTGTGCGAGTTCAGAGCTGCCCTGGAGGAGAGTTGGGTCTCCTTTGATAAAGCTGTGGGATTCTGCCTCCGGCCAGCGGGACTCTGCACAGGGGGCCAGCTGCTGGGAGAGGAGAAAGCCTCAACCCATTCTGGCTTTATGTTTGTATTTTTCTAAACCTCCTGTGGGCTTAGGATGCTGCAGTCTGGTAGGAAGAACCTCACAGGACCCCTAGCGGTGCCCCCAGTGTGGTGTGGGGATGAGGAATCAGGAGTCATCCCTGGGTGGAGGCACCCCAGGGGTTCTGATGGGGCCCTTCGGACAGTGGCCACGTGCCTGCCTAAGACTTCCAGCATATCCCAGCTGTCATGTGCTTTGAAGGCTGCACAGAATAAAGGTGTTGTGGTCTGGACATCCAGGGCCACCAGCCTTTCTCCCCAAATGAGGAAAATTAACACTTTTCTGGTGCTCTCGGTGTCAGGGCCTTGGAGGCGGTGAGTTCAAAGACTCTTGGAAAGACTTAATCTCTCCCCCAACTTTGCTCCCTTTGTTTGACCTCTAGTCCCATAAACGGTCAGACTGGATGAAGGTTTGGGTTGCACTCAATGGCTTCTTTGTGTCATTTAACTCCCCAAAGAAAGAATTCCATACTTAAGAAAACTCAGAGGTGTTAACACATCAGCTATGGATGGGGGCCTTTTTTGTCATCTGCCATTTTGACCAATATGTTATGATTCTTTGCATCATAAACGGCAGCAATAAAGTAAGAGTGCTCTGCCAGTCTGCAGATATTGAGATTTGCTGTAGTAAGCCCGGCAGATACACTTCTCTGCCCATCAATGAATGCAAAAAAACCCGCAAAAACCCAAAAAACCTCCATTGCTTTTAGGCACTGCTAAACTTTTTTTAAACCGGTTTACATTAGTAAAGAACTGGATCTATAAATAAATTATTTGAACATTTCAGCACACCCTGAAATTCACATAATGTGGTGGATTCAAGATGGCTGCAAAATCTTTGACGCTCCTCCCTTTGAGAAACGGGCTCTGATTCTCCCCCCTCTGAACCTGGCCTGACCTTTGTGACACTTGGTAACCTGTAGAATACGCTGGGAGCCATGCTGTGTGATTTTCATTCTAAAAGGCTGTGCAGCTCCTGCCTTGTTCTGTGACCATCTTGAGGCCCCCATGCTGGCAGGGCTGCCTGTAGGGGCTCCATTTGCCAGTCCCAGCTGAGCCCACCTTCCAGCCACGCCAGCAAGATGCCAGACAAGTGTGTGAAGCTGTCTTGGAGCCCTCAGACCAGCCCATCCTCCAGCTGAACACCACTGAGCGACCTTTGTTAATGCCACATGGAATAGAAGGACCACCTAGTCAAGCCTTGTCTGAATTCTGGACTCACAAAATCATGAGATTATAATAAGACAGACTTTGGCCTGCTAAGTTTGGGGTAATTTGTTACTTGGTAATGGGTAGTTGGGACATGTGGCTTATGTCTCTCCTAAGCTGGTGAAGTCTACGGAGGTGGAAAGATAGGACCAGGTGAGAGGTCCGGAGTGCTTTAAAGCAGTTCCGAGATTGGGGGCCGGTGCACAGGAAGGAGGGCTCTGTGGCCAGCTCTTCCATTCGGTGAGTGACATTTTCCCCCTTGAGTCTCTATAGGGATTGGAATATTCTCAGTCCTTCAAGAATGTACACCACTAGGGTATATGAAAAACAGGCTGCATCATTAAACAGCTTTCCAGAACAAGGTGTTCCTTTGTTGTAATAATTCCTTGTGAGAATATTACAAGGAAATAAGCTTTTCATCTCCATGTAAAGCCTTCAGTTGGTATCAGGCCATATTATTAAATAAGGATTAAAAATAGCCCTGGCATTTTAACACATAATTCGTATATGAGGATAAAGAGCCAGTTTCCTTTTATTCATCCGCATTCTTCTTATGACTCGGTCCCACTCACTGTGACAATGGACACTAACATAACCAAGCCTCTGGCCAGAATTTAAAGCTAAGAGCAGTATGCTTCAATGGTCAAGCTGTGTGGATCAACGGTAGTGAGCCAGCTAATCCATCTAAAAATACATCGATTGTTAGGACAGTTGAAAAGAATAAATACTATACATACTTGGGAACATATTTAGGATTAATAGGCTTTTTGAAAAGTTCCTATCTATGTTTCAAAGTTTTAAGATCTAAAATTTCTTAGGACCTAGGTGTAATGATGAATGATATTGTTCTTAACTTTAAGGAGATGGAAGAGAGAAAAGCACGTTTCAAGATAGAGCAGAATCCCCTTTGGGGCCTGGAGTGAGGACCCTAATGAACACATTTGACTAAGGACGTGCAGACAATGAGTCCAACTCTCCACTCCGCTGGGGAAACACGGCCTGAACCATTGACTGGGTATGCATGCAAAGTCAATCTAGAAAGTGCTATCAACTGTGCGGGCTTTCATTTATTTAAGGAAAACACACTCAGTTTGTCTTTTCTAAAATAGACGTTGCTGCAATTATGATACATTTTTCCTCTACAGGCTAACACAAAGTGTGATGCATAATATTTGTGTCAGGGGATATGCCAGTCAAATAATAATGAACAATAGCAACAAAGAGATGACAATGAAGGGCATGGCAGCCTTTCCCTTCGCTGCTCCTAAGCGCGGCAAAAGAGAAGATCTGTCGGTTTGATTCAATCTGTGAGGAGCCTCCTTTCTGGCTCTGGGTTTTGTTGGTTGTTGGCTATTTTGTTGTTCCTCTGGAGGGCAAAAGAGGGAAGATAAGGAACGGAATGCTAGGGAGCCAACTGGGTGGTTTCCTGTCCAGTTAGGCTTCCCTTTGCCTTGCAGAAAAGTTAAAGAAACTGAGAAGCCTTACAGATGGTCTGCACTGCGTGGGAGTCATGGCGATGGGACCTCTGGAATCATTGGCCCTTTACCTGCAAGCAGCCCCGTACAGCCCTTCCTGTTGACCTTGGCAGTTACCCTGCAATCGGTGGTGTTAACAGGAGTCCAGCAGGGAGGGCATGGTCTGGCTGTCTGCTCTCTTCCCCATGGGCCCTCGTCCCTCCCAACTGCAGGATGGTTTGTTCCCCCATCCCACCCAACAGGGCTCCATTCTGCATCTCACCAAGAGGTGGGGATAAGACCAGCAAGAATTCCTACTTTGCTGAAACAAACTATAGAAGGAGGAGGAGGAGGGGGAGGGGGGGAGGAGGAGGTGACGCTGAGCTGAGAAAAGCTAGGGCAGAGGGTGCAGGGAGAAAGCTGATCAGCCTCAGTCAGTGGTGTTTCTCATGACTGATGCAATAAAACTGGTTTCCCTCAGTCTCTATGGGAGACTCAAAAGTAGGAATTCCAGAATTCGAGCAGGGCTATCGAATTCTAACGGCTGCAGTGTCAGAATCTCCCCAAAGAAAAAAGCTTGCCTGCATTCCTTGCCCCTTCCAGAAATTGTGAAATTAGTTAAGAACTGAGCACATTAGGGACTGGCGCTCTCTGTCACATTTCTATTGCTTTTTCCCCATGTCATCTCTGTCACCCGCTCAAGTGGTTTGTATATCCTGTAGAACACTTGACCTTTCATAGGGCGCTCCTCCTGCAGTTTTCTGGTTGACTGGGCATTTCTATAAAAGGGGTTCCTTTAGCTTTTGGCAAAGAAAACAATGTTCAGTTGTATCATTGTTTCATGGGAAAATCAGCCAATATATCAATTCACCTCACATCATCTTTCCCAGGATCGAAGCTTCCTTATTAAGGATGTTCTTCCACTAAAGGGTTTCAGTGGGGGATATTTCAGTAACAGAATTTTTTTTTTTAATCTGCAGTCCAAGTTTTCAGAACTATAAGTCTACAGCATGCCTTATTTAGGTGAATTAGGTGAATTAGCTTTTCAAGGTTTGTAGGGTATCATTTAAGTTCTTACTTCCTGCACCAATAGGATCTGAATGCAACATGCATCTGAATGCAAAAAAAAAAAAAAAAATGCAGAGAGTTAAAAATATCCTGAAATTGTTCAACTTACGCACAGAGAATAATGTGTGATGTGAGTCTTGGCTCTGTATTTCTCTAACACTATCCACTGTAGGAGGGGTTCTGGAATGTTCTCAACTCCACGGGTACCCTGAAACTGGGTCAGGAATAAAGTGTGTGAAATTCTGGAAGCCAACTCTTCTCTGAGTGGGCCTCTCCTCTTGCTCCATCGTCTCTGCCCCCTCGACCCTGAAGATGTGTTGACACGTCAAAAACACTGAGTGTTTCTGTTCACAGTGGTGGAGAGCCTTGATGTGTTTTGGGCATCATCGCTCGATTGACTCATGTATTCATTCACTGATTCAGCAAGCGTTAGTAAGCATCCCAAATTCGATAGGAGAAAATCTTAGATTATTTTTGCACAATTTTGTCTTTCATAATGAGGTTTTGTGTTTCTTGGTTTGAGGGGCCCGATGTTTTATGCTCTTTTCACTCTCTTGTCTTATTTTGTCAAGTAGACGTTTATCAAGTAGACTCACAGATGAGACAGTGCCCACCAAGCTGCCCTCAGCTCCTTCTTCTGGTGTCGTTAGAGGGTCTCTGTGATCCCGGTCACGTGGATGATATGGATTTGGATGCAGACGGGGTCCAGGGAATCAGAACAAGTCTGGTTTAGCTGGTGCCCGAGAGTGGGCTAGACGAGCTGAGGCATGTAGCCCCCTTAGGGTCAGAAATACCTAAGACCCAGCAAGTCGTCTTCCTTTAAATCCCCTGAATGCTCTCATTTTCGTATTTGTGCGGATGACTTTATTTCAGCCATAAGTGAACGAGAGCCCCACAGAGGCATGAAAATAAGGCGTTGGCTTTTATTCCAGTAGGGACTTTCTTTCCATGAACTCAAAGCACTTTTATAAAGTTGGCTTCAGTGTGGAGTGGGACAGCTCCCCCGCGGGTCAGAGGGAGAGCAAAGGGCCACTGTGTCACCCTTCCCCTGCCCGAGGGAGCGTTTGCCTGCACCCCCATCTCCGAAGCCCCCGTCCCCCTTGTTTCTTCCATGTGGGAGAGGGGAGAGCCACAAGAAGGGTCCGGATTTCTGGGCTCGCCAGCTCCTCTTGGTTTCTCACTCCTCCAGGGGTCGTGGTCAGACCCACTCTGAGGAAGAACTTGTTAACACTCAACACATGACCCCACAGGTGTGAGGCAAGGAGCTTGTTGCAGAGAAGCCCAAGTTAAGTGTTGGGGACTTGGCTGAAGAGTGATATTTCCCTTCGGGGATTGGGAGGTGGGTGTGAAACAAAACCAGAGACTGCTTCCAAGGTGTTTAAGTTCCAAAGCACATGCCCTGCATCACGCCATCCATTCTGAATATTATTTTCTATGATCATTTTCTACCAATTCTGATTTCGGGTCCCCTTTCTTATGTGGAAGGGGCTCTAGCATGCTTCTCGTTTGTTGTGTCAAGGGATTTGAAGTTCTTCTTCCTTTTTCTGAGAACTGTCTGGGACTGGGTTGACGTTGGTGTCCCTTAGTATTGCTTGGCAAAATTCCGGGGGCGCTATCCCCCCAGCGTAGACTGGAACATGAACACGCCCATGACGTCGTGCCACGCTGCTATCCGGGGACTTCTCTGGGGACTGCGGCTCCTGGAGATTTTTCTTTTGGGTTCACTTTCTGAGGTTTGGCAAAAACTTTCAGACAACTCCATTTGCTGGCTCCGATGTTTCCCTGAATGCTTTATCATTTTTGATTCGCCTTCAACACGGCGTGACATGATGTCCTTCTCTCCCTCATACCGTCCCGACAAGTGCTCACGTCTCCGTTGATGAGCCATCCTCATTCTAGCTCTCCAGTCTTGAGGCGAGACAAGTTTCTACTTCCTTATTCCTATGAAAGACTGTCCCATTATTTCCCCAGTCTATTTCCTATAGAGGGATCACGGGAGCTTGTCGGGGGTTCCAGGAGGGGCATCCAGATCCTCATATGCTCCCAAACAAAGTGCAGATCTCCTGGGGGTGAGGCTGGGGTTGGGGGCTTCTCTGGTCTCGCTCACAGCTTGTGATGGGTGAGGGAAGAACACGGCCTGGAGATCCTCTGGGGATTGGTGGCGTCCCCCCAGATCCCAGCCAGATTGTCTACACATTCCATTTTCTTCCTGAAATAGAGAGCACTTGTCTTTTCCTATTTAATGACCTACAGGCTCCCTGGTGTAAAACATTTTCAAGTTATTCTCTTCAAAAACTAACATTTTGCTGCCTCATCTCTGCGTTCCAGCTTTCCAAGCCTTCCTTTGCCCGTTAACATAAACGTGAAATACGGCAATTCTTAAGGAACTGGACCTGCCTAGGTTGGATTTAGGATAATAAACGAGCATCTTTAGAAAACCCCAGGTTCTCCTCCTGTGGTGTTGGTGGGTCCAGAGTCTCCATGAGGCAGATGAAGCGATTCATCGCCCTGACACCGGATTGCCACCGTTACAGTATGATTTGCAACAAATGAGGGACACTGGTTTCCCGGCCACTTAGTATAACTGCCCCTTTTGAAAACCGGAGCCTCAGAATGGTTTGCTCCTCAGCTGGTTTGTGGGCGTCTATGTGAAGCTGAGCTCGGGCTCACCGTCTTCTTTAACTAATGGGTCGGGGTTAGGGAATCCTGAAACAGGATAGGCCCCCCTCCTTCTCTTTTCCCAGGGGTGAGGGTGGGGAGGGAGTTACGATATTTGCCAAAAATGCATGTGGCACAGAAAAGACTTCCTTATGACAAAGCCTTGGCGTTAACCTTGACCTTGGCCAGCCACTTTGGTGCTTCTCCTAGTTTGGAGAGAGCTGATCCCCTTGGCCTTAGGCCACAGGCCTTCCCTGTTGCGTGGGTCACGCCAGGCCATAGAATATAGTCCTGTAACTAACAGTGGGAAATGTGGGAAGGCGAAGCTTCCAGATAATCCTGTAACGACTGAAGTCTCTTGAATCTCTCCGTTTAAATTGCTCACATCTGCAGGGTGGTACTGCATGTCTCTGCTCGCTGATAAGGACCTTGCAAGTTCAGCACATTGATTATCCATGACCTAGGAACCTCTGGCCTTGCAAGGATACGGGACTACAAGGAAATGCAAAAGGAAACCTGATTGTTAAAACTGGGGTCGTTATACTCTTGAGCATTGTTCTAGAAAATTTTGTGATTTTCCTCAACGCCACATTTCTTTTTTTATTCCGACTCCAAATTTCTTGCTTTTGAAGCTTAAAGCCAACTTTGCCTCTTTGATACATAATACTATTTTGTGTATTCCTGATTGAGTCTTTTGTCTCCTTTCACCAGTGCAAAATGACAGGCTGGTTTGAGTCCAATGCTTGTGAAACCTCAGGTTTCTGTGTAGTAATGCAAGCTCAGCTTCGGCTCTCAGTGGCTGGGAGAAAAGGGAACAGCCTGGGAAATTAGCAAGCGGATGTAGCTTAGGTTTTTTAAACATGAAGATACAGGGCAAAGGATACCCAATTTGCATTTAAATGAAAAAATACCCTCCCTCTACACGGCTGACCTGGGTGCGGTCCCATTGTGAGTTATGCAGTTGCTGCTTCTCTCCTTTACGAGTTTTGTTGTGCTGGGAGCTGTTCATTTGCTTGTTATTCTTGTTGGAAGTTGCAAAAGCCATTCGGGGATAATTCCATTATTCTATTAAGCAAGACAACAGCAGGAGAAATGGATTACCTAATGGACTAGAAATAGCTCTGTTCTATTTGTCCTTTAAAATCAAGCAAAAATTTTCAATGAACATGTCATCCATAGGATCTATTATGAACTTTAATTTAGAAAACCACATCTACTTAGTACCCTAGGGTGCTGTTTTTCAGTATACCACGTGATTTCGTTTTAGAATTTGAATCTCTTTCATAGCTATAGTGACCATCAGCGGTAATTAATATAGCTTCTCAAAAGCACCTTGAACCTTTTGGAAAGAGATCTGACAAGCATACTCTTACAAAATGAAATTTAATAAGACAAGAGTGTTCATCTGGCTTTGCCACTTCCTTAAACACCCGTAGTAAAGTGTAGAAAGAGTCCCCAAAATGGACCCTTTCATGTTGTATATGAGGAAATGGACAGGCAGTGTCAACTTACAGGAGGGTTACAGGTTGCTAGGACTGGTGCAGTCTCCTAGACAAGAGTAACCACCACCCCTTGCCTTAACAGACTGTGGCTTTTTTCTAGACAATTCTCTGAGATTCAGGCTTTCAAGAGAGGCTGGTGTAGACATTTTTAGACAGGTGGATTCTTCCAGATCTCACAAATCATATCACACAGGTAATTCCTGCTTTTCACCTGAAAAGTTAACCACAAAGCCTCTGGTTTCTACCACCTTTCAGTATTAAAAGGAAAACTTTAAGAAATCCACAGTGGTCCTAAATCCTATCTCATAAGAATTCCCTCAATAACCCTTAAGGTATTTCTAATTATCTGACTAGTGTCAGTCTGAACAAAGAGTCGTACAGAATCCCAGCCTCTCATCCCCCATCCTGACCTGGAGGACTTTCCTAAGTTGGTCACGGAAACCGACCTGAGTATCTCTGAGGCATTAGACTTTCTTTGTAAATAGATAGTTCCAGGTCCTTAGCCTACTTAAAGTTTGTAAACACTGCAAGGAAAAATAAAGAGAAACCAGCTACCTGTTTTTTTGTTTCTTCAGGAAGCTACGTTATTTCTAAAGAATTTTGTGGAAGGGCCAGCAAATTCTTAGCAAATTGAGAAAGTTGAATTTGAACACTCCTAGAGATCATGAGAATTCTGTTTCATGGTGCACTGTGCCCACCTTATGGGGTGACCCTACTCTCCCACCCACCACGCTTCCTCCCACCTCTCCCCATTCTTTTTCAATGAAAGTCGAGAAATAATTTACAAATCTTCAGTTGTTATTTTCCCAACGAGAGCAAAGCATGCACAATTCGGCTGCTGATCTCAAATTCAGATGCATTTTTAAAGGCATACTGTTCAGGGCCCAATTGTGACCCAGTCATCACAGCACCTAAGACAGAGGGACAGTGCTTTTTTGGGTGGTTTTCCCATAGAATCTAAGAGGGGAGTCAGGGGTAGAGAGACCAACACGCCCTAGTCTTTCCAAAATTTTCCCGGTTTTAAAATGGAAAATGTTAGGTAGCAGGAAACCCGAGTCCCAGCAAATCGGGAAGGTTTGGCCCCCTAAAGGGACTAAAAATTAACCTGTGACATTTTCCACCGGAACGTTAACTAGAGATGGACATGGTGAAAATGAACATGAGTTTGAATGTGCATCTCGAGACCACTAGGGGGCGCCAACAGCCTCTTGAAGTTGTTCCATGGCTTGATGCAAAAGGGCCTTTCGAGAAGGCGGGTTTTAAAGCCACAGTCAGGAACCAAGATTAAAAAGGGCAAAATGTTGTGGGTGAACCCTTCCTCCTCTTGAGGTGATGATCTGTGACGGTGCCCTGTTAGATTTTTGGCCAGATGGATCCTCAAATCAGTCTTAAAAAATTGGGGGGAAAATATAACCCCTAAGTCCAAGTAGAAAGCGATGTTGGGGGCTCCTCCACCGGAGGCTGGGGCCCCAGAGGTGACTTGGAGGAACCAGCAGGGCTCCCCACAACTCAGGTCAAAAAGGTCGTTGTAGTTCACAAATCCACATGGAGGAGTTGTGGGCTTGGCATGACTGTTGGTGGCTTCGGTACAGAGCTTCTTCAGATGTGACTTACATACCCTGCTTGGTGCTGAGGCTGTCACGCAAACCCCTGGCAAATGAGATGAGCGGCTACGGAGCGGGTATAGGAAGCTTCTAGGAACAGGCTAAGTGCTCCTCTTCAGGGCTTGTCCCTCTGCAGGACTGATGAATGGTCGTTCCACTAAACTATCTCAGGGGAAGGCTCAGAAATCCCATATGGATCATCGGCTGTATTAGTCTCCCATTGCTCGTGTAACAAATTCCCACAAACTCGCTGACTTCCAACAACTCACATTTATTATTTTACAGTTCTATTGGTCAGAAGCTCGACACAGGTCTCCCTGGGCTAAAATTAAGGTGTCCACAGGCCTCCATTCCTTCTGGAGGCTGTAGGGGAGAACCCATGTCCTTGCCTTTCCTAGCTTCTAGAGGCCGCCTGCATTCCTTGGCTCGTGGCGCCTTCCTCCATCTTCACAGCCAGCGACGTTCATCTCCCTGACCACCGTTCCCCGGTCAGATCTGCCCCGACCGCTCCTGGGATGGTTCTCACTTTTGTGAGATGCATGTAGTCAGACTGGGCCCGCCTGATAATCCAGGACGTCTCCTCATCTCAAATCCATAACCTTGATCACATTTCCAAAGTCCTCTTTTGCCATATTCTCAGGTTCTTTCCTCATATTCCCAGGATGAGGACCGCACTTCTTTGCGGGGCCATTATTCAGCCTCCTGCACCAGTAAATAGTCTTAAGCTTGTTCTTTCCCATTCGGTCATTGTCACCCCAGGCCGTGGCCAGAATGAGTTGTGGTCAAGGGGTAGACCTACTTGGAAAGTCAGTGGGTGGTTATTTTCCTGGCTGTTTCTGGGAGTGCCTCCCTGGCCCTTCACCAATGCCTTCTCAGACTCTGAAACGACAAGAGCAACTCTGGAAAGCCGTTTGTCTGCAGCAGGACATGGTCTTGCTTCGTGCCCCATGCTCTCTGGGGCCTTTTATGAAAGCTGTTCAGGCATTCGGCCTTTCCTGCCTTAAACAAAATTCCAGACCCCCACTCTCTGGCCACACGACGTGGAATGTGCCGGATGAGCTGCGATGGACTGGATTAGAGCAGATTCCACAGGATCTTTCCAGGAGCACCTCGGCCCAGCCTGCCCTGCTGGAAGAAGAGGTGGGGCTCTCTGCATGGCTTTGCAGGACCCCCCAGTTTCTGCAGGCGGATGCCAGCCCTGCATGGGGGTGTAGGGGGGCTCTAATGTTAATCAGGCAGAAGGACTGTTTGCATCCAGATGTGAGGATGGGGGATGCAATGCCAAACTCATTGTCACCTTGAGTTCTAGCAAAAGTTTCTTAGAGAGGGAACAGAATAGGTAGCACATGGCCAGAGGGCTCCCCCCGCCCCAGCCCACTTGGTCACCAAAATTGCCCCCAGGACTGTCAAATGTCCAAACAGCTGTTTGTCCTTGGCACTTTCCACTTGCTTCTCATACATCTTCTATTATTATTATGGATTCCTGTAAGTTGCTTCCACACCTTACTGAAAAGGGGCACTCACATGGCACCCCGTACTCTGAGGAGGAGCTGCTAGAGCCCAAGCCCCTCCCTTTGCACATAGGCCAGTGTCCAGAGTGGGATGAAGAGGATGGACTCTAGCCGACTCCTCAGTTCAAATCCTGCTGTGTGACCTTGGCCAAGTTACTCTGCCTCTCTGTGTCTTAGTTCTCTCACCTGTAAGTGGGGATAGGAATAGTACCTGCGTCTAACAGGGTTGCTGTCAGGATTACTTGAGTGAATATAAGGAAAGTGTTTAGAACAGTCAGTAGTAAAGAGTAAAAGCTAGGTGTTAGTTGCTATCATCATCATCATCGTTTCACAATGCAGCCAGTTTGTTCCTACTGACATTTGTAAAAGACAGATCTGGAATCTGTGATCTTCCTAAGGCCTCAGGTGAATTATTTTGAGAAGATGCATCTAATTCTGTGTCCTTTTTTTGGAATGAGAGGGGGAAGCTAAATTCCAAGGTGACTGATGCCAATCCTTGCACCGCGGAATCCCGCAGACGGGGCCGACGCTCCATGCGCCAGGCTTCTCAGCAGCTGCCACTGACCTAGGGGACACCTGGAAGCTTGTCCTATTCGACTGGGACAGATGCTTGCTCTTCTCTTTAGTCCAAGGGGTAATATGGAGGATCAGAGAGAGACGGTGGCATTTGTCGAGAGCGATTTAGGGATTTAAGAGTGAGGCGGTCCTGGTTTCTGGCCGATTTGTGTCGTGACCTTTAGAGATCCTGTCGCACCCAGAGATGGGCCTTTCTGGGGTTGCTTTGCCACCGGAACTGGACCGCTGGTTTGAACTGCTCCTCTTTCCCAAAGGTGGCCTGACCACCAGGAGTGGAAAGGCTGTTCCCGTGTGAGCTGGCTCTGGGTAACTTGGGGAGCTTGCCAGGCTTGTCTTAAATTCCCACCCGCTGCCCCCACAGGCCTCACCCCTGTCCATCTGCTCTGCTCCCAGGGAGCCCATCGCTCCATCCCCTCGGCGGTCAGGGCGCCCGCTCCCTACCCTGACCAGTGCTTTACATTACTCTGTGCTGATGCTCTGGGCAGTGCGGAGCGAAGTCCTGTTCCTGGGTCACCTAGGAGGATGTTAATAATGTCTCCCCCCCCAAAAAATGAGGCTGTCACCTGGACAGACGATAGAGTGACCAACGGTCCCAGCTTGCCTGGAACTTAGCAAAGGGGATGTGAGATTTCTATTTTTAAAATCAGGACAGTCCTGTGCAAACCAGGTGACCCAGCGATTGTCATTTTGGGGGAATGGAGAAAGGAGCCCCGTGACGGGCAGGCTGGGGGGATGTTTGGGGACAGATGAGGCTGGACCTGCCGCTGTTCCCCTCAGGGAGGAGGCATGGTTCCTTCGACTTTAAAGGAACTCCGTGTGATAAGGAGTCTCCTGGGATGTTTGAGGACAGTGGCTACTTGCTCACAACGTGAGTTTTTATGGCGTACCTTCCCTGGGCCTGGGCCCATGCCATGGGGAGAGTGGGAAGAGAATGAACATGTTGCAGGCACTTTGAGGGGACAATTTATCGCCTCTTCTGTACAGAAGGCTGACATGGTCCACCCTGAAGGAATGGAACCAATGGGAAATAATTAGTCAACAATCTGGTGCTAAACCAGGCAGAGCCGATTATATTGTAAGCAGAATTCAGAAACGGGAGAAGGAAATGCTGACCAGACAGTCACAGAAAGGGACATAGAGTGGAGAACTGACCCACAGGCCGGAAGCAGGAGGGAGGTGGCAGTGGCCTGGATAAGAGGGATCTCAGGAGCTTGACGTAGGACAGTGAAGGGCGCAGCTGTTGGCCTGAGAGACGATGGCATTTGAGGAGAGTGACCAGCAGGACTGGCATAGATTGGAAAGTGGAAAGGAAAGGAAAGACGGAGGGAAGGATAGAAGGAAGGAGATAAGGAAGGAAGGAAGGAAGGAAAGAAGGAGGGGTGGAGGGCAAGAAGGAAGGAAGGAGGGAAAGAAGGAAGGAAGGAGGGAGGGAAAGAAGGAAGGAGGGAGGGAAAGAAGGACAGATGAGAGAAGGTGGGAGCAAGAGGGAGGAGGTAGGGCTAAGCAGGGAGGGAGGGTAGACAGACTGCTGACTGTTTCCGTGTGCCAGGCATTGTTCTGTGTGTTTTCCACTAACATCTCGTTAATTCCCCCCAGGTCGGAGGAGTAGGGACTATTGTCTTACATTGTAAATGTGGCAAGAGGGTGCTAGTCGGTTAGGTACTTGCCGGTGGTCCCACTGCTTGGGAGCAGTGTAACTCGAATTTGCACTTGAAGAACGTTCCAGCAGAGTGATCTAAGGCAAACGGCATTTTATCAGGGTTAGCCTTGTCCAGATTACAGGAAAGATCAGAGGGACTAGGATTCCTAGGCAGAGAGGCCCAGCGGGAGGCTGCCACAGGAATGTGGGTGTGAGGCTCGAGATCTAGGCCCGAGAGATTTCAGGGGAGGAAAGCCGTGCCGGGGGACAGTCTGATGTTCAGGTAAAGGTGGGAAACAGTCTGGTTTCCATCTTGAGAACCTTTAATTAGATCCAGTTGGGGAGAACAAGAGAGATCTTTATTCATCTGACCCCGTGTGTGTCCTTGGACAGCTTACTTGGCCTCTCTGAGCCTCAGTTTACTCATCTGTAAAACAGGAGTGATAACAGGAGTGTGAGAGGCTCGAGGCCCATAAAGTCCGTGAATGGTTCGGAACCGTCCTTGAACTCAGAGGAGGCATTCAGTGAGGGCTCGCTATTAGCAGTTTTGAAAAATCACCTTAGAAATTGCCGATTTTGGAGACCATTCCTTCAAAAACATTCTTCCAAACAAGGAAGGGACGGGCTAGTCTGTTTCTCTCCCGACTTGTAATCACCTTTCTTCATGTGGATCTGCAGTCCTGGCATGTTGTACTTCAAATCCTGATGGGGGTGGTTGCCACCTTCTCTCCTTCTGTGGAATTCACTCTCCCCGACATGACGGTGGAAGAAGGCAGCCAGCTCTGCTCAGCTTCCCTTTGCGCCAACTCCAAAAGCCAGAAAGAGATCAGCCTCTCCCCTCGTACAAGCAGAGTGCTTGGCTGTCATTTCTTAAACGGAAAGCACTTCCCCTGGGCTCGTCAGCCCTGCCCGTCCGTCAGTCAAGATGCGCCAACTCTCCTGGCTCCTCGGGACCTTTCTCCGAGAGGTTGGTGTAACTCCCACACACCAAAGCCAGGCCAGGGCCCTGCTATTTCGCCTCCCAGCTGAAGATCCGTTTGCTTTTGCAATTAAGAAAATGACTTCGGTTCTTAATTTTCACTTGGAATAGATATAGGAGACGTTACTTTTTGAGAAAAAAAAAATCAGTGGATCTTTAAGGGCTATACGGTTTGGCATGAAAATCACACTAATTGAGGCTTGTTAAAAAGTACTCTAAATTCCATAATTGTCTGTTCGGGTGCGCTCAGGTTGGAAGAGTAACGATGATGATGTTGATGATGATAATGATAATGACAATAATAGCTGCCTTTATTGGGAGCCCAGGAGACTCAGGTGTGTCACCCCAAGATCCTGCAAGGCCTAGGTATGTTTAGCTCGGTTTTTCAAATGGGGGAACGGAGGGTCAGTTTCTTGGGCAAGAATTGCCCAAGGCCACACAATTAGCAAGTAGTGGGCCCCCAGTTCACATCCTCTCTTCCTGGCTCCCAGGCCTGCACCGGTGCCCATGTCTCCTCAGGGACACCTGGTGCTACCCCAAAATGGAAATTTCAACTTATTGGGCAAATGGAAAGTATTGTACATTTTTTAACTTGCAGAATTATTCAAAATCAGGAAGTCCCAGATCTATTTAAATATTGCATTTTAAGTCAAACCATTAGACCAAGAAGCTTGGGGAAGACTTTCCTGCCCATAACTCAGGCCCTCCCTGTCTCGCTCTCCCTTTCTCTGTCTCTCTAGTCCACCTTCCGTTCTCTTCCGTGTGTCACTCTCCATGGAGGATGTCTTAGTAGTGAGAATTTGGGAACTTCTGAGAGAGAAAAGCTCGTGGACGTTGGCCCAGAGAAGAAAGAGCCATGAGGCGCTTTCTGAAGTGGACCAAGTGCATTGGAGCAATTGGACTCAGGCCCCCAGGCATTTTTCACGTGTTTATTTTGTGCCAGGAACTCTGCCAGGGCCTGTGGGAGCTGCCCCGATGAATGGAGATGGTCCCTGACTCCAGACACCCACTGTTTCAGAGTTGGAGAGGTCCCAGCTCGCTCGCCTGCTTCCACACGGGAGCAGGAAGAAGCCCAGTAGGAGTGTCCCCCACCCTTCCCTGGTTTGAGACAATTTCCACGGCCCCATCTGCTCCAAATGGCCGGCCCTGATGCAGAGACACGGTGGGTGCAGGCTGGGCAGCCTGGTGAGCAGTGACTGCTCCCACATTGCTCTGTCAGGACCAGCTGTTCCACATGCCACGTGCTGATGGCTGATAACCCGCAGGTCCTCACATACCGCGAGAGGTGTTCATCAAACCTCAGAGTCAACTGTACATGAAATAAAATTGCCTGTGCCAAGGGAAGGGGGCCCTGGCCCCTGTGGACATGTCCAGGGAGAACAGCAGGACGAGGAGGACTGACTGTTCAGCTCGAAGGCCAGGATCTTTGTGCTTGGCCATGCGGTGTATGTCTGGTTGCCAGGTCCCAAAGCATGTGAAGGCCATCATGCTTTCGGCAAAGGACGCGGGAAGAATTCAGGGAAGTCTGTAGGTGGGACTTGGAGGGAGGCGTTGCCTCCCATCTGGTTGGCTCTAACTGTTCCTCTCTGGCCGTGTTGTGTCCAGCCTTCTGCTGGGCCAGCTGCCAACAGAAGAGAGTCCTGGCTGGTCCTTTTGACCACATTGTTCTTCTTGGAGGAGAACTAATTCTGGTGGCCACCCATGGCCTCCCACATCAAACTCTGCCTTCCGACTCTTGCCTTCTCTGGTCAGCTACTGTTTTTATGCAACCTAAAGTCCCTCCTGAACATTGGAAATGGAACGGCCCGTCATTACTCCCTGATTTTCTCCATTTCCCTGTGATGGAGCCAACCAAATTAGCTATTTGCCTCCAGATGCCTCCTGGTTTTCTCCAGGGACTGGAATAGCTCCCCACACACAGGATACACATCTGGCCTCCTTGGTTGAAAGCCAGTTAACAGAAAAGGGACAATTAGAATATTACTGATCTATTTCCTCTTCTTTTATCTTCTCGCCACCCCCAAAATTGTTTTTGATTACATTTGGGTAGAGTAGGGAAAAGCGCTTACTTTATAGAATGTGTTTACCATTTAGGCCCATATAGAACTTTCTAGAAGGTGGAGCCAAGAAGGTGGAAAATCAAGGTGGTGGGTGTGCTACGTGCTCTGGCAGGAAGGAGAGGGTGGGGTGCTCAGGAGCCACCAAGCATATCTTGAGGGGGTTATCACCCCGTTGTCAGGTCTGGACTATGATGCCAGGGGCCCATTGGATCCTTCAGAGGCAGTGGTGGGACTGGAATCATTTTCGTGGAAGGTGGGGCGTGGGTGGTGCCCCTTACATGTAGCTCCAGCCCAGCATTGGAGAGGTCATTTGCCTGAAGCAAGAAGAACTGAAAGGGAAATTAAAAAAAACACAAAACAACTTTCCCCAGCAAGTCTGAATGGAGGTAAAGATGCTTAGTAAGTGGGAGAGCTCTAATTTGAATCAGGCCTGCAGTGAAGAGGGACTGCTGACCTTTGTAGCGATATTTGGCCCCTTACCCCTCGGAGGGCCTCTGGGAGGAGGAGGTGGGCACAGGCCGGGACTCAGCAGAATTACTGGTGTTCTCAAATGCCACAGCTGGTCTCGGCTGCAAACAGAATTTCTCAGAACCTGTCAGAGGCATTAATGTTTTTCTTTTGAGAATTACCATCACAGGCGCTCGAAAAAGTTACATTTGAAAGGCAGACGTACAATGCTGGGTTATCCCAGTGCCTGGGTCTTCACTGGAAACAAAAGACACTCTGATCTCTCAAATGGCTTAATTTGATTTTATCAGAAATGTATACATACAGAAATTTCCCCTGTAGGCTGAGAGCCCCGCTGAGAAATTTTAGCCCAGAGTGTAATTAGCTGGAGAGAACTAGCAGCATTGGAAAATAGAGCTTCTTATGATAAAACGTCCCAATTACGGCGATGGTGTCACTTATTTGCTCCTAATATATATGTATTTATCCATCATCTTTTCTGGTTGATGAACGCGACCAAGACCTGCTCTCCTGGTGTCGCTCAACAGTGGGCTATGGAGATGGCATATCTTTGCCTTATTTTTGCTGGCACATCCTAGCACTGAAGCACATTAAAGTAATGAGATTAGGCAGCATGGCGTCCTCGTCACTCCCACCATGTTCCCGTAACCCCCTCACTTACAACAGACCAGGAGAGAAAAAAATTTTTTAGAGCAATTTAAGATGAGGCAACACTGGATATGTAAATCCTGTTTCCTTGGCAGTGGAGCAGCTACTTAATTCTCCTAAAATGCCTAACAGTCCACCAGCCGTGCTGGGCTGGAACAACTCCATTTTAAGGCCACAAGGCGGAAAATGTACAATCGCAACTTTTACTACTATCTCTGGGTGCCGTGGCCACGCAGACCATTGTCCCACCCTCCGGCCACATGTTTTGTCCCAGTTGCAGTTCCGGGAAGGAGCCTGTTAAAAAGTTCACATTTTGCCCGAGCTGGATGGCAAAGGCAGTTGTCATTTTTTAAAAAGCGTATCGCTCCTACCCACTTTATTTCTCCCAAAGAGTAGCTGGCTGGAAATCGTGAGAACAATTTCAAGGAAAAACTTTGAACTTGAATTTGAGTCTGCTAAGGACACAGAGCAAGATAGAGAGAGACCTGGGCAACAGAATTATTCCCCAGAAGTGGCAGCAGCGAGCAGCTGGCTGCAGAGGCCGGTCGGCCGCAGACACTGGGCCCTTTGTGCTGGGGATCTTCACCGAGACACCCAGCGACCGAAGCGAAGGACGCCCGGGCTCAGCGGGGATTTGTGGCATTCGGAATGAGTTCTAACAGGATTCCCAAGGTTAGGGAGACAAGGGAGAAAGAGAAAGAAAACAATTGCCCCACTCTGCAGAACTTATCTCAGACTTTACTGTGCTTAGTGTAACTGCCATAAAAATAAGAGGTTTAAAAGCTGCGGAACAAGTCAGGACTGGCCGAAATATGTGGCTTTGTGTCCCTGTGCTTTCATCTCCCCCCTCCCCTTTCCTTGGCTTGACTCTGCCCAAACCTGCAGGAGTTAAGAAAGCACCGTGATTTCACAGGCATCCCAAGCAGCAAGCCGCTGGGAGTTTTCTAGAACTCAGCTCTGCACTTCTTGCTCCAGAATAGAGAGAGGAGGAGATGGGCAGCCTTCAAAATGGCCCTGAGGCGAAGGGACCCTGAGGTGGGGAATGGCCTCAGGTGGCTGAGGGGGCGCTATTGCAGGGCCCTTTGGGTGCGTGGGTCCTAATTGTCCACTTCCCCACCCGTCAAGCTCCCAGCAGCTTCACAGACTGCAGCCGAGGGAATTCTCAGCCCCTCCCCTCTAGCAGGTGGATGCTGGGGCAGGAAGGGAGAGAAGAGGAGCTGGAAGAGTGTGAAGCAAGCGCCCAGAGCTTAGAGGACTCGGAACTCAGTTATCTGAGTGCATTGGCGGCTGTGTGAGCATATTAAGTCCACCATCATCTTCATGGCTCCTTGACCACCAGTATCCTATCCCCTTGGAGGAGCTTGTTAGAAATTCAGATTCCTGGGCCCCATGCCAGACCCACTGGATCTGACTCTCAGTATTTTTTTTTTCTGAATTAATAGTTTTACTTTCTTTTCTTCCGTATTAAAGTAAAACATGCAATAAAGTACCCAAATCTTAAGACTCTGTCAGTGAATATACCTGTGCGGCCACCACCCAGATCAAGATATAGAACATTTCTACCTCCCTCCCATCTTTCCCGGAAAATAGGCAGCTTCCAGGGGCAACTGCTATTCTGACGTCCGTCACACAGGGAAGTTTGCCTTCACTTGAACTTCTCTGCCATTGAGTTATACAGGGTCCCTCTGAGTCTGGTTTCTTTCTCTCAAGATAGTGAATGTGAGATTCATCCACACTGCTGCTTGTAGGAATAGCTAATTCTTTTCCATTGTGGTGTGGCATCCTATCGCATGAATGTACTACAATTTGCTTGTTCATTCTACTCTTGATGGTATCTGGGTTGTTTCCGGGTTTTGGCCATTATACTGAAGCTAAGAACATTTGTATGTGTGTCTCTTACGCCCATAAACGCTCACTGCTGTTGGGAGTGGAACTGCTGTGTCACAGGGCAAATGTAGATCCAGCTTTGGTAGATAGCTGCCTAACAGCTTTCCAAAGTAGTTCTGCCAATTTGCACTCTGACCAGCTGTGAATGGGAATTCAGCCACTCTGCATTCTTGTCCACACTTGACATTGTCAGATCTTTTCATTTTAGCCATTCCGGCAGGTGTGTAGTGGTATCTGTTTGTGATTTAATTTGCATTGCCCTGCTGGCTAATGATGTTAAGAACTTTTTCATGTGCTTATTGACCACTTGGATTTCGCCTTTTGTGAAGAGGCCGGTCAAGTCTTTTTAAAATGGGGTTGTGTGTCTCTTAGCCTCTTAATCCGTGGGGATATCCTGTTATTAATAGCCTCTCCAAGTGACTACACTACTATCAGAGAACTGACTCTCTGAAGTACTCCTTAAGTTGTCCAGTTTTCTTGAGGCATCTTTTTTCCTTTCTTCAATTCCCAAACCGGCAGCTCACTTTCTGCCTTGTGTCCTTCTGTTATTTGAGTCATAGACATGGTGCTTTCCTCTAAACTTTCTTTTGATGACATTGGCAGAAATGGACGTCACGGGTTAAGTGTGGCTGCGTTTTGATCATTGAAGTCCGGCTGAGTGTGGTGCCTGGAGTCTGGGATGCGAGGAGTGTGTCCAAGCCACCTCTCTGCCTTTCCAGCAGCGTTTTGTTCACACTACAACCATGTCAGCCATGTGGGGAGTGGAGAAAGGTGGGAAGAGAAAGAAGAGTTTCGGAACTTCCTAGGAGTTTCGAAGCCCCACATGTCACTTCTCTTCCCCAACATCTGCCTTTCCCCTCTGCCGGGAGCCCATGAGAAGGGGGATGTGTGTTCAGTATGTTTCCATGCCCATGTTTGAGCTATGTGTGTATGTGACCTGCTTTGGGTCATCAGAGAGGAACCGTTTCATATCCTTCCACCCTCGATGCCAACTGTGCAATAATCTGCCCTCTAAGTACAAATGTCCCCCATCACTCTGCCAAGCCGAATCAGAGGAGGGGACGCAGAAGTTTTATAATGTCCAGGGATCATTCTGTAGACGAGCGGAGCAGAGACTATGCGGGATGGTGTCCCGGTGGGAGAGTCTGCCAGTCTCTTTTTAAATGTGATCCTCCTGGAAAGAGAGATGTGTTGCTTCTGGAGAGGATCAAGAGATGGAGGGAGGGAAAGAACATGTGTTTCTTCTTTGCCTTGAGTAGCAAAGGGCGTTCCCTCTTGCTGCTCTGCTCTTTCCCTCTGTAAACTGCTACTCGGAGGCCCAAGGTGGCAGGAAGTGGTGAGGTGGTGGGAAGGTAGAAAGAAAATGCTCAGTGCAGCGTAAGTGTGTGCCCCCTCCCCTCTCCCCCCTCCTCCCCCTGGCAGAGAAGCTGAGTGAAATGGCCCCAGAAAGATATTTATAGTATCGTGACTATTCACAGAAATTCATAATGATTTTGTGTGCATGTGTTGCGGAATACAACTGTGAGACTGGCTCTGAGAAAGATTTCTTTTTCAATTTGTAGGCTGGTTGCGATGGTGAGAGTATTGGAAATTGCCCATTTTCTCAGCGTCTCTTTATGATACTCTGGCTGAAGGGCGTTATATTTAATGTGACAACAGTGGATCTGAAAAGGTAAGACAAGGTTTCTGCATTATTGAAATAACCGTGCCCTATTCTCTAGACACACACACACATACACACTACTATACTAGGACCCACTAGACCATGTCATGGCATGTCCATCCACAGGCAGGACCCTGAACTGAAGCTTGAGTGTTGGGCGAACAGTAATTACAGGATTGGATCAGACGTGATCAGGGAGGCGTAAAGTGGGGGTGTCATCAGGAACCTGCTCTGCCAGTTACTGGTCAGCTGTGAACCTCTGGAAAGCCCATCTGAACAGTACTCCTGGTTGATAGCACTGGGGAGAGTTAACTTTTCACGTCCATATCCAGAAAAAGGGCCCCACTTTCATCACCAGTAGGACATTTTGCAAACCCACAACCTGCTTTGAAATCCTCAAGGGTTGTTTCTCTCAAGTTGGGGCGGGCACGGCTAAGCCTTGGAAATGAACCCAAACTCTGTGGCTGCCTGTAAACACCGCCGTTCCCTCCCACCCAGGAAACCCGCGGACCTGCAGAACCTGGCGCCCGGAACAAACCCTCCTTTTATGACTTTTGATGGTGAAGTCAAGACAGATGTGAATAAGATCGAGGAGTTCTTAGAGGAGAAATTAGCTCCCCCGAGGTAGGCCTCATCAAAACAGCCTTCACAGCTCGATCGTCACTTTCCCCCTTCACAGACCATGCTAAAGCTCTGGGCTTTGTGTGTTTGGTTTTCTGCGGCCATGGTGCTTACTTCCTAACTATACCGTGGTGTGCTGCAGAAAACACAGAGCAAGGTTGGAACCCTTGAGTTAAGGTGGCTGGATTTCTTTGCTCTGCACCTGCAGGCTGGTGATTAGGGTTTGACAGCAGGAAGTGAGGAGGAGGAGGTTGGTCAGTGTTGTGTGGGTGGGTCATTTCCTAGGTACATACACTGCTGGAAGGTAGGCGTGTGTGTTAACAGACAACGTCATGGGTGCTAGACCTGGAAAAGAACCTTCTGGTCCCTCACCTTCATTTTAGTAGGGAGGCAATGAAGCCCAGCGAGGCCAGGTGGGGCCCTGTGTCCCAGGATGAGTACAGTCAGTTTCATGCTTTCCCTAGAATGTGCTGCTTCCAACCTTGAAGATAAAAAGATTAGGAAGATATTCAAGGGGAAGGTTTCATTTTTATATCCACTCTGAGGAAGATACTCCCCCCTCCCCGTTGTATTATCCTAACTCAAACGCTGCTTGTGTGTGATCCTTCCATTTTGAATTTTTCAAGGTACCCTAAGCTGGGAACTCAACACCCTGATTCTAACTCCGCAGGAAATGACGTGTTTGCCAAATTCTCAGCATTTATTAAGAACACCAAGAAGGATGCACACGAGAGTGAGTAGCTCCCATCTTCCTGTTCTTGGTTTGCAACGTGGACCTCCATGCAGCCTCTGATGGGGCTTCTTCTGAGATCCTGGGAATTCTGACTCATTTCACAGTGGGGAGGGACCTGTGTCTAGAAATAAGAAAAAGTCCTTCCAACTTTGAGTCTGCACATGGGGTTCAAGAGATTGAGCACTTCTTCTAGAGGTTGAGAGCCCAGAAGATGACATTTTCTGGGGAAAGTAATCATTACCAGGAGTTCTCAGCTGGGGACCCAGCTGTTCAAATGAACCTTCTGCCACTGCCTACTTCATTATGGGATTTCCATGAAGATGTTTGAAGAAATGAATGTGTTCTAGAAGTAGCAGTGTTGTGTAGACACCAACATTCTTTTCAAGGGAGGAATGAGTGATTTATTCAGATCTTGTAAATCCACCTCCTTCTTTCCCAACTCCCCACTGCCCACCGGCCATGTCTTGGGAAGGAAAGGGGACAGTCTCCTTCCTTCACATCTAGAGAAAAGTGACGCTAACTCACATGGCTTATCTTAGTCCTTTTTTGCCTTTCTGTTTAGTTTATGAAAAGAACCTGTTAAAGGCCCTGAAGAAGCTGGATAATTACTTAAATAGCCCTCTGCCTGATGAAATAGATGCCGACAGCACTGAGGAAGTTGCTGTTTCTGGAAGGAAGTTCCTGGACGGAGACGAGCTCACGCTCGCCGACTGTAACCTCTTACCCAAGCTCCATATTATTAAGGTTGGTCGTTCCTCCTACCGCGGTGCTGAATACATGAATGGGGCTTTGTTTTATTTTGTTTGACTTGTGTTTTGGCCAGACATCAAAACTATCTAAAATGTGGACTCTTGAATTAAAAAGTCTAGCTTATTTCTGTGTGAGGCAGCCAAACCCCAAGTTTCAGATATATAGATATTCTTAGGTATTCTTCACATATTCTCCAGAAGCATCTGCAAACTTGGCTTCCCTTCCTCCATCCTCTCTCCTTCTCTTTTCAAGTCTTACCCCCACAGACTAAGGAAAAGTTGTGTGAAAGCAGCTTGAGGGAAGGCTTAGAGGTGATGCGTGGAGTCTGTGAGTATTAAAGTATGAATTCAGTCAATTGTTGGTGATAATTGGCGTAAACTAAACATCCACCTTCTACAGCGAGGGAGTAGCTGACAGCTCCTTGGCTGGGCCTCTGCCAGATTGAGCATCCTGTCTTCTCATATAATAAGAGTCATGGGTCATATACTATTAGGGTTTAAAGGTTCCCTAGACCAGTGATTCTCCAACATTAGCAGGCATAAGAATTGTTAGAGGAGCTTGTTAGAAATGTAAATGCCCTCATCCAGCCCCTGACCTACGAAATCAGAACTTCCGGAGATGATCCTGAGATTCCAAGGCAGATGGCCCCACATTTGCTTGGACTCCTTGGTTACGGCTGTCTCTCAGTAGTGCCCCCTGCCTCTCTGTCACTTACAGGTGTTAACTTTGATTATCACTGTTGCTATGTCCTTGGCCCTCAGTAGCCCCAGATGCCCCAGGAAGAAGCCCAAGACTTGTTCTGAGCCATCTTGATTATGAAATCCCACCAGGTCTAGAGCTAGGTCCTTGGTATAAGGATAGGGCAGTTGGGAGAGAAGACACAGAGGAATACAAGTCAAGGGCCCTGTGTTCTAATAACGCATTGAATTGGCATTAGAAATTTACCAATTAGGGTCACACAGTCTGTGGCCCTGAAGCTCCTGTGGGCTCCCAGCCACCACTGGTTACCCACATCATTCCCTTGTCTTTCTCTTCCTGCATTTCTTCTTCCTTCCTTATGCCCCTCCCAATCCTTGCCCCATTTCTCCCCTTTCTTCTCTTTTCCCTGTTGTACTCAAGGAGTACCAATTTGAAATCCAAGCCTTAAATATGTTGCTGATCCCACACATGAACGTTCTTTTCCATAACTTTGCCAGTGCCCCGACATCTAACGTTTAATGAAAGCCTCTCAGCCCCTCAAACCTGCTACATTGGTGATTGTCCAAATTGGAAGTTTGGGAGCTATTTTCCAACAAATACTTATGTAGTTGTGTTCTGGTTTAATCCCTTTAGTGAATGTGTTCTAATCATTTCTATGACTAGTGTAGCATCACAGAGGTACACGGATGTTGGGGAAGAGCAAGAGAAATACCCCAGCCAAACAACATCAATTGCAACTTGTTAAGGCTCTATAAAAAAGGACTATTTTAAGTTTTCAGTAGAAAGGGTAAACTTCAGAGTAAAGTAAAGCAGTACATGGCTCCAATGTAAGACCTAACAGCAAAATCTTCAAAGCCATTTAGCACTCAAAATATCAAACAGCTTAATAATCTTCCAGGATGGAGCACTTCTGAAAGGAAATGAGAATCAGTCTAAAGGAATTTATGGTAAAAGATGAGAGAGTAAAGGAATTCATAATTTATTTCCCTTCCTGAAACCCAGCAAAAACAATTTGAAAAAATAGAGCATTAGCTTCATCTTTCGTAAAACCAGAAAAGGACCGATCACCAACTCAAAGATGAAGAAATTTCCTCCAGTGCAAGTTGTCACAGAGCCAAGGCGTGGTTCTCTATATCTTTAGCAAGGTTTCGATTTTTGTAAAAGTAAATAACGCAGTCCTTAAAAACCCAGCCCAGACTTCTCTGTTTGAGGCCTAGGGCATGGAGTGGGCCACAGAGAAGTGAAGAATATCCCTACAGAGATCATTGTCAAGCTGAGATCTCTGGGGAGGCAGAGTTGAAGGAGGAGCCATACAGAGGAGCCATCTTTGTTTTCTGCCATCTGTCCTCTTTCCAAAGGCACAGGGAGGGGAGGTGGAGTGGAGGAGAGAAGGGAGGCAGGATTCTGCTTTGTGACTGCTTTGTGAGCAGAGAAAAGAGAGGCAGGATTCTGCTTTGTGACTGCTTTGTGAGCAGAGAAAAGAAACAAGCCATGAACCAGTTAAGAGAGACTATGAATTACCAGCGCGTCATTTTTAGCCATGGTGACCTCCTGCCTAGTCTTTGAGCCTCAGAGTGGAAGATGCCCTAACCCTAAACCTAACCTTGACCCTGAGCCTGACCCTAACCCTCACCCTGACGTGTCCCTGGGGCAGAGTACAGATCAGCAATTGGGGAGAGGGTATTTGAGGGTAAATATCCAAATTGGTCTACCAGTTGCCCCATCTCGGTCTCTTTGCGCTCCACACTATTTTTAAGGAATAGTAGGACCAATTGACCTGCCTCATTAAAAGATCATTAATAACCAGAAAGAGTCCAAGTGGGACCTCCATGTAGACAAAAGAGACCAAAAATGGGAGGGGAAAAGGGATAAAGAGAAGGAAAAAAGAGGAAAAGGCAGGTGAGAAACACATATCTGATGAAGAATTGCTCCAGTAGATGAAAGAACATTCCAGACAGAGACTTCTCTATGGCTTCAAAGAAAAGAAAGAGAGCGTGGATCTTTTGAGAAGAAGCTCAAAGACAAGACACAAGATGCCAAAAAAAACATAACATCACAAAGAAGATGAAAATCAGGCTGGCAGAGCTCACGAAAAAGACAAGGACAAGATAGTTTCAGAAATAAAAGTTATATTAGAAGTAGCAAGAGAGAGAAAAAGACGTCGCAGCAATCGGTCAGGGATTCGGAGGGTGGGTCTGAGAAAATCATCCCAAATCTAATGCAGAAGAAACAAGAGACAAAGGAGATTAGAGAGATCCCAGATGTGCAGAGTCAGGAACAAGAGAACAGGAAAGGAAAAAGAAAGAAAGGAAGCTCCTGGGGAAAATGATTTTGAACCCAAGGATGACTTGACCCATCAGTTTAAACAACGTGCTATGATTAGAAAAATATTGTCCAGAACAACCAGGACACTAAGACATGTTCGATGAGGTCCTGGACTGGGAGGATGCAAAAGAAGCCTTTGGGCACTCAGACAATGACAACGACAACGATAGCACTGATAGTGAAATAATAAATAGTAAAGCCACCTACAAAGGGAAGAAATTCAGACTGGCCTCATAAGTCTCCATGACAGCATTAAAAACCGGAAAACAGTGGTTTAATATTTATAGAGAATTAAGGGAAAGGATGTGTGATGTAAGAATTTTATATCCAGGGTAAATTGTCCTTTTTACCTAGACTTCTGGTCTCAATAAAATAAGCACTCTTGGGCCATTTTTAAAAATAGTATTGCTATATGATGAAATAATAAAATGAAAATAAAAGTAAGGATCCAGGAACAGAGAAGATGTGTGGTATAAAAGGATTGCTGGTCAATATAGAGCCTATTTAAATGTAAAACCAGAACTAAGACTAAACAACAGTGGGAATTCTAGGTACAGGACAGAATCAAAATACACAGTAAACTTGGATGTGCTTACAACCAACGGGAGGGGCAGAAGGGAGAAGAAACGGAAAGAAGTGTAGTTATGCTAATTTCCTCATTTGTCATAGTCAGGAATAAATAGAGATCATCTAAAGTTGATCAATCAAGAAATAGAGAATTCCCTTTATTGAAAGTTATGTAAGAAATGACTGGAAGAATTGAAGCGGACCGTGAACTTTCTAAACTACCAGAAAGGGAAACACACACACAAATGCACAAATATACACAAAAAGATGGAAAACGAAGTAAGCATTAAATTAGAAACTATAAAAACAAGATTACATCTATAAGAAACATACATGTAACAAATTTACTTAGAAATGTTAAAATAAAAAGATGGACAAAATGCACCAGGCAAATGCAAACCAAAGGAAAGCAGAGGGGCCGGCCCCGTGGCCGAGTGGTTAAGTTTGTGCTCCACTGCAGCGGCCCAGGGTTTCACTGGTTCGGATCCTGGGCGCAGACATGGCACCACTCATCAGGCCATGTTGAGGCAGCGTCCCACATGCCACAACTGGAAGGATGTGCAACTAAGATATACAACTATGTACTGGGGGGATTTGGGGAGATAAAGCAGAAAAAAAAAAAGAAAGATTGGCAAGAGTTGTTAGCTCAGGTGCCAATCTTTTAAAAAAAATAAAAAGAAAGGAAAGCAGAATTCTTCACGTTAAACATCAGTAGGAGCAGTAGGTTGAATTCAGGCAAAAGGTGGTAAACACTTTAGGGCTTTCTGAACGTTATATGGTCCTGTTTTGTTGCACCAATAGCTGCTAGCCTCCAAAATCTGAGAAATAAGTCCCAGAGATCTTCTAATTTGTGGTAAGTCCCATGTTCACGTCATTCAGACATCCCAAGGCTGCCTTTGTAGCCCTGGGTCCCTGTTAGGGGGTGAATTGTGTCCCTTAAATTCAAATGTTGAAGTCCTAGCCCCTCAGGACCTCAGAATGTGACCTTATTTGGAAATAGAGTCTTTGTGGATGTAATCAGTTAAGATGAGGTCATATTAGAGTGGCGTGCGTGGGTCCCCCATCCAGTATGACTGGTGTCCTAATAAAAGGGAAATTTGGGCGCAGAGACACACACACATATTTGGAGATTGGAGTGATGCTGCCACAAGCTAAGGAATGACCAGAAGCTAGAAGAGAAGGACCTGGAACAGATCCTTTCCTAGAGCCTTCAGAGGGAGTGTGGCCCTGCCAACACCTTGATCTTGGACTTCTGGCCTCCAGGACTGTGAGAGAATCAATTTCTCTTATTCTAAAACACCCAGTCTGTGGTCCTTTGTTAAGGCAGCCCCAGGAAACTGATACAGTCCCCAACGGTATACACCCTCCTTTGTGACTAATTCCCCAACGGCACCCCTCCAGCCAAAGGAAACATCCCACACCATTGTGTTGCCCACGATGCTTATTCTCAGTTGCCCTCTCCTTACATCCACTATTTCCATGAGGTAAGGATTTGTGTCCATTTTGTTCATGAATCTATCCTCTGCACACAGAAGATGCACAATGAAATGATCCTGTCAGTGGCAGGATGGTGGACATCCTTAGGAATAGCATACCCCCATATTTGGGATTTCAGGAGGTAAGGCTGAGCAGGCAGGAGAAAGAGGACAGTTCACAGTGGTCCTGGCACAATCTGAATTGAAGATCTGTCACAAATCTTTAGGCACCAAATAACACAGCAGCAGAACACAAAGAGAAAACTGCTGGGGACATTAGGAGAAACCCACTGCAGGACAGAGCACGTTCATGTCAGCGCATCACAAGGATCATTGATGATGAACTGGTGGGCAGGATTGTGGGGAGCCACTGTTTCCAGTCCAGAACCTTTACAAGCTTTCCCATACCCAGTATGCCCCATGCAAAGTCAAAATGCAACTCGGGGTAGCCAGCGGGGCTATAGGGTGACGTCCTGAGAAAGAGAATCTACTACACGCCTCAAAGAGTGGATTGTCTGATCTAAGTGCCTACGTTGGTGGGTTTTCCTTTTGCTGATTATTTCCTCTTCATTTTCAGATTGTGGCCAAGAGATACAGAGATTTTGAATTTCCTTCTGAAATGACTGGCATCTGGAGATACTTGAACAATGCTTATGCTAGGGACGAGTTCACAAACACGTGTCCGGCTGACCAGGAGATCGAGCATGCCTATTTGGACGTTGCGAAAAGAATGAAGTGAAGCTGGGTGTTTTCCGTCTTCTGTCTCAGTTGTACAAGCGAGGCTATGAGAAGATGGTGTTCTTTGCATTTTCCCCCAGTAACCATCCTTTGCAAAATAATGCCTATATTTTAACAATATCCAGGATCCACTCAACACCAAATCATACGTGGCCTTGTAATTTGTCAACTCACTTGTGTATCTGAGTAATCTCAGTATCTGTTGTTATCCACACCAATTGCCCAGTTTATGTTAATGTACGTCTTTGCCCTTCACTGACATTGTAACCCATGATATTTAGGGCACGTGTTTTTCAGTTTGTTTCAAAGCAGATTAAGTTTGGGTTCAATTCCTCCTTCGATTTAAAAAATTTGTCTGTCTCTGATAGTTTTCATAATCATGCATAGCCTGTTTTTCTCCTGTAAAATCGTAGTTTAATTTTTTTTAGAATGAAAATACTGTTTCTGTAATTACAAAATGATATATGCCTATTTTAAAACAATGTCAGAGAGTATAAAGAAGAAAGAAAAAAATCACCGGAAGTGTCACTACACTTGGATAACTACTGGTGACTTATTGGTGAGCATCTTCCCCGGCTTCAGTCTCTCTCTCACACACAGACCTTCACAGCACACACAGTCTCATTCATGTGTGGTCTTGTGTCACTTTATTGTAGAGGGCTGAGAGGGAACCTCTTGGGAATGCCTTGATGATCATCCATAGAGAACACAAAACAAAGAGATTCCGCACTGCAGAGCTAGAGAGGATGCTTGTGATCAGGTTTCACAGGGGTGAGAACTGTAGAGTCCACAGACCCACAGGGACCGGCAGGGACCAGGAGCCATGGAGGGTCCCCACTCTGCCTTGTCACTGCCTCCATAATGCACTGCCTCTGGTTCCTGGGAAGGCAACGGGGGAGAATGCCTGTCTGTGTCTTTTGTTCCAGCTCCCTTTCCGATGCCTTCTCTTGCTCCAGTCCCTCTCACGGAGACCATGCTTTCAGGAGGACTCTTAAAATCAGCTGCAAGTTGGAGAATCCCCCTGCCCGGTGTTGAAATGTGAATCAAGCACACCTTGATTCCTTCTAATGACCGCTCTCTCTAAGACCTAACACCGTACTTCTCCAGGATGATGGCGTGTGGGGCTAGCCTGGCTCTGTTGTTTTTCTGCCCTTTATTATCTCATTTCGAGGTCAGGCAGGGAAAATCCAAGGAGTTTAAGTTCGTGGTGACTACCCTTGGGCAGTTCTGGTAAGTGGTCAAACTGGGGAAGAAGTGGAAACTGTTGACTCAAAAGGGTTTTCTGGTTTGTCTGTGGCTTCCCCTCCACCATCTTTGTAGCCAGCATCTCATCAACAGCTGTGTGTGTGGGCTGGGTTGCTGGGCTCCAACTCAAGGCATGGAAGACAAAATGGGAGGCTGTTTAGATACTCATCAAGACCTCACAGGGGTTGAGCATTATCTGCCAGGCTGTGTTCCTTTGACATTTACGCACATCTTACAGAAAACCCTCTTGTTGAGTTGGTTGTAGAGTGCGGTTGATGCTAAAATGCTCATTAAAAAAAAAGTATACATCTGCTCTATGTCAATTCATTTGGAAGAGAGTAAAATTCATTAACAGTAACTGCCCTGGGATTTAGTGGAAAATGTCTAATAAGAGAAACAAAGTCCTTGATACTATGGTCACTTTCTGTCCCTGTTACTGGCTGCTACAGATTTATCTGAGCGTGAGAGACTCCAGCAGTCTGCTTTCTTTTTAGCCATACAGTTTTGGAGGTTGTGTCTAGTATGTGTCACTATTGTTCATGTTTCACATCTGTTTAGGAGTGAAACAAGATTTACAATGTTGCACTTAAACTTGGTAAATGAAGAGACTACCATTTGTTACTAGTGCAAACTTTGTATTCTTAGATGTTAAAATGATTTACATTAACTCCATGTGCCTTAAAAATTGAACAAATTATAAAAATGTTTACATGGAACCAATAGCTTTAATTTTCTTTTTTTACTTTACATTCCCCACTTAAAGAAATAAAATGAACAGAAATGGGCTTTCTTTAAAATGGTGACAGCAACTTTGAACCAGAGATGATTGGTATTTGAATTAGAGATGATCTGTATTTGAATTGTGAACCACAAAGACATTTTAATGGAGCCTTAAAGAGGTCTGAAAAGACACACGTGACTTTGTCCAGGTGGCTGAAATAGAGGCCCTGAAGACTGTTCCATTTTTAAATGTAATTGTAGGAAAGCGAATAGGTCCTGCCAGTCTTCCCCTCCCAGCAGCCTGTTCACAGGCCCCGAAAAAGCTGATCATATGTGGGAAGGTGAGAAATATTCCAGGGTTGATCTGCTGCCTTAAAATCTCTATTATACTGTGGTTTTTGAAACAAAATGCACACCATACATAGTGCAAATGTGGACGAATTGTGAATGAAGCCCTCCTTTGAGGCTGATCGTGTGAAGCTTCTCTGATGCAGGGGATGCCGTTCTCGGCTTCTAGTTGCCCAAGAGGCCTGACAATTAGAAAAAAATTAAGAGCTGGCCCTGTGGCCGAGTGGTTGAGTTCGCACGCTCCACTTTGGCGGTCTGTGGTTTCCCTGGTTTGGATCCTGGGCGCAGACATGGCACTGTTCATCAAGCCATGCTGAGGTGGCGTCCCACACAGCACAACCAGAAGGACCTACAACTAGTATATACAATTATGTACTGGGGGGCTTTGGAGAGAAGAAGAAGAAAGGAAAAAAAAAAAGAAGAAGAATTGGCAACAGATCTTACCTCAGGTGCCAATCTTAAAAAAAAAAAAGAAAAAATTAGCTTTACTTCTGAACACAGAATCTCCAAATGTGGGCTGGAGGAGAATACAGAAAACGTCGCAAAGTTATACTTTCTGATACTGCCCAGAAAATGGGGATGGAAGGATAGAATTTAGCCCAGGAAAGGACTTTTAGAGACCAGAAATCTGATCTATGGGTCCATCCCCAGGAATTGAATATACATATGCCCGAGCCCTTTGCTCCCCAGACACACACACTCACATCCATGCGCACTCATATATGTACACACACACACAGGTTCATATATGTGCACACTCACAACACAGTCACACTCATGCACAAACACACAGAGGCACGTTCACACATACAAACCCCTACAAACACATTAAGTGCCAACAAGTTAAACATGTTACTCTCTCTTTTCTATAAGAAGCTTCAAGGCAGTGGACATGTTTCAAAAACCACAAAACAAACAACAGCAGACACAGAGTCCTGAGTCTGCCCCCGATACTTCTGACACGTCTGAATGATCATTTAATCTCTCTGAGCCTCACTCTTTGCTTCTGGAAAATGGGAACAATATCTCCCAGTCATGTAGGAAGCAGCGTGCTTAAAAGTTCGCTGTGAAAGCTGCGATGTGTCTGGCTGCACACACGTTATTTTCTGGTATTTGTTCTTCTTACCTGGATTATGTCAAAATGGACTGGGCACAAGCTTGCAAGTTCATGGGACCTTGAGCCTTTCTCACAGAGGTGGAAGGCAGTTAAGCCCTGACCTCCCGCTTTCCTACAAGGAAGCACCATGTGTGGGATGGGGGTTGCCAACTGTTCAGCTGTCCCGTTTGATGGGTCCCTGTGGGCCATCCAGGGCTGGTCCTGTGGTCTGTCAGGCACCCTGTGAACTGGGCTGGCTCCACAGTGGCCTGATGGCTCTCTCAGGACCCTTCCCATTTGGCTTGGAGACCCTGTTTTCAGTTGCGGGACATTTACTTGAGGCCCCAAGAAGTGGAAAAGCAGATAAGTCCATGTGAGTGGTCTTCAAGCCAGAGCCCAAGCCCCACCCATTCTCCTCACCAGTGGGTGGGGCTTCCTCCTATTCCCAGAAGCCGGGAGGCCTCATCCCACCTGAAGCAGGAATTGGGCTTCAGAACGGGTACCAGTTGGGTTGACGCCCCTGGCCTGATGCAGATACAGCTCAGGACGTCATCCAAACCCAGTCCTGCCTTCTCAGTGTCAGTTCAGGGCCGCCCATGTGGCACAGGGCGGTTTCCAGGGCCAGAGAAGCAAAGGATAGTGTGATCCTGCTGGTCTCAGCCTGGTTTCCCAGAAGTCCACACCCAGATGGTCAGGTTGCGTTTTCGACTGCGCTGAAGGATGTCTGTGAAGGGGGCTTCCCCTCTGCCCTGCGGCTTTCTGCCCTGCCTCGGAAGTGCCCTCAAGGACAAGAAGCTCCTCGCCGTGCCCACCTCTAACACAGCTTGGTAGCCCCTCATTCATTTCCTGTTTGTGCAAAGAGATATGGGGTGGGGGTGGGCACTGCCCTGTAGACTTCAGGAACTGAAAAGAGCCCCTGGGTCGTCCCTTGCCCTTCTCCTCTCCAAGCTCCATGATCCCAACGCTCCCTGCTGGAGCCCAACACATGATGGCTCAGAGATGCATGAGGGTTTTAGAGAAGGGGCAAATTCCTGGGTCTCAAGAAACCTACAGTGGCTAAGATTCACACTTCCTCTCCTCACGAACCTTGGCTCCTGGAGTCAGCACACCTCCCTGAGTTGACTTGTTCTTACAGCCCTGGGCCTGGAAGAGGGTGCCAGGGCACTTGTGCAGTTGTTGGTGGGAGGAACCATCCTCCTGCCTCCATCCTGTGGCTGCGTCCCCTGAACCTCCTCCTGGCCCCTCACCTGCCCCAGAGGGGTGGAGGGGCTGTGCACTGTGTTACTGAACCAGGTTCATTTTGCCCACTGCACAGATAGGCCAATCACCAAGATGACAAGTGTGCAGCAGAGAAAGGGTTTATTCACAAGGTATCCAAGCGAGGAGATGGGAGCACCAATCTCAAATTCACCTCCCTGAAAATGCGGATTAGGGATATTTATGGGACAAAGGGGCAGAGTGGTCTGAAGTGTGGAAATAGACGATTAGAGGTAAGGAGAAGTGAGGTAACCCATGATCTGCGCAAGCGTAGTCAGGCTTCATGGCTCATCACAGGAGGTGTGTTCACAAAATGGCGGCCTTACCATGATCTGAGTGCGGAGTTTTCAGCTCCTTGACAACAAAGGGTAACCTGTTGGTCACCTGAGCAGGCCCATTTGATGGTGATCTTAACCAGCCTGAACTGGACAAGGAGTCGACTCTCAGTTCCTGAAAAACTCAAGCACCCATTACCATGGTGACCCAAGCATCAGAGACATTATCTATAGGGTGGGTTTTAGTAATGCATCATCGAACTACTTTTGCAAACAGACCACTAACTGAGTATAGTTAAAGCAACTTGGCCCCCCGATTCAGGTGTGAGGTCGGAGGATGGGGAATGAGGTTCCTCTGCCAGCGGGAGCCTGCTGCTTGACCACCTACTTAATTGTTCCCGAATCAACTGCCAAGCAATCAATAAATCCATCCATTTGATTTCACGGTAGAACTGCATCAAAGGCAGTTGGGCAATCTGGACCACTGGTCCTTCTGCTCAGTCCACAGTCCTTGGACTGTGTTCCAATCCATTTTACTGCCCGAGAAGAAGGAAAATGTGACGACTGCTTGTGACTTATTTATGACTGTGTTACTACGATGCAGTGAGCAGCTTCTGTCACCAAAGCCCACCTCTTTTCTGGCTCTCTTTTGCATCCTGGAGCGCTGACTTCTTGAATGCATTGCTTAGTGGAGAAGGATGGTTGACAGCCTTTCATCAAACCGGAAGGCAGCTTCCTCACAAACCCACAAAGAGCAAACCAGGTAGATTCTTTCTGTGTCCTTCTGCTCAGAAAAAAAAAAAGAAAGGCAAAATGAAGACAGACTTTGGATTTTCCATGAAGAGGATTCAAAGGGAGAGAGAGAGAAATAGAGCAAGAGGGGACTCCCCGGTAGGGGTGGACTGGCTGTGGAGCAGTCCACTGGTATGTGAGAACTTTCTGGTGCGTGACAGGCCTTTCAGGAAGCCCTCAGAAATGACACCAAAACTGAGTTAATTTAGCCACAGCTGCAAATTGTCTAGTGTTGAGGTTTTCAAATTGCAGAGAAGGCCAGAGGCCCCAGTCCTGCCCTGGAACTCTGGGCAGTGTCATCGAGACGACCCTTCCTAGTCATATTTTGTGCCAAAGTATTTGAAATGTACGTAACCATTTGCACACATTTTTCCCAACAGTGTGGACTGAACTAAAAGAAATAAGAGAAAAGAAAAACATAGGTCATTTTAACAAGGTTCTTGTCTCTTGATTTTTAAATCTGTGATGACGCTGAGGTGTAGATGCTTGTTCATGTTATGGGGCTCCTTGTCGCCATGATCTTGGGTTTTCATAAGTTTGGAGCCAAGAGGAAGGAGAAATGGGTTGGGAGGATAGCTGGAACTCTAAGGGAGACTGGGCAGAAGGACTTGTCTTGCCTTCATCAGAATCTTTCAATTTTTATTTCATTTCATTTTTTTGCAGGTCACAAATGACTCACTGGTCCCAAGAAAAAGTATTGTTCAAAGAAAATCTCAGGGTCATTTAGTGGGGATTCAGGTATTGGGCAGGCCCTTTTGATGCCTACTTTGGTGTTTTTTGCTAGTTCAGGAAAGGAAAAGAAAAATTTGTTGCATCGATTATGGTACTAGAATACACAATGATGAAAAAGAAGTGAAAAAAAATGCTCTTTGCTTTTCAATAATGTGCAGTTACAGTGAGAAAATAGAATAGCGGCCAGAAAGATGCCCAGGAACACGTGTAATGGAAACCAAATGGGTGAGTGGGCAAAGTACACGCTTAAGGATTTTTATGACATTACTGAGAGGATGCTACCACAAATGAAATAATAGAAGTGACTAAGCACATTTGTATAGCACTTTACAGTTTATAAAGCCTGCACAACATAAACAGTTTCATAGGTTATGGCTGTGTGTTGGTATTAAGGAGGATGATGTTGCAGCACTGAGGTGGCTACCATTTTGTCTCATGGTGGTGTTGAGGTCTATTTGCTTCTCTCTCATGAGTGGAGAGTGTGGCCCACCACACGCGCTTTGTTCTGTCAACTCCGGGGGCCTTGTACCATTTAGAAGGAGCAGGACATTCCAGTCAGAGAACTGACATTTTCCAGGCTGGGAGGTGGCAATAAATGGAGGGGAAGGGGATGGCGAAAGGTTTGCCTGCCTCAAGTCTTTCATCTGAAGACTGACGGATTGGGTTAGATTGGTGGGTTTTCAACCTTGACTGCACGTTAGAACCATCTGGATAGCTTTAAGAACTACCAATACCCAAGCAACACCTCACACCAACTGAATTGGAATCTCTGGGGCTGTGCTTTAAAAATCTCCCAAGGCAATTCTCTTGTGCAGCTAGGATTAACAGCTCTTGGCTAGATGCTCTTCAAGTTATTTCCAGCATTAACTCTCTAATAGATCTTGGGTTATATGAGTCCTGGTAGGGGGTGGGTGAGGGAGAGGAATGATGGAGAGGGTCGCACATTCAATCTATCTCTACTCTTAGGGTAGTTGGTTGAGCCAGCCAAGGGCACACATGTAAAACCAGTGCACTGGGTTGAATAGTGTCCTCCCAAAATTCATGTCCACTCAGAACCTCAGAAAATGATCTTATTTGGAAATAGGGTCTTGGCAGATATAATTAGTTAAATTAAGATGAGGTCATATTGGATTAGGGTAGGACCAAAATCCAATGTGACTGGTGTCCTTATAAGAAGAGGAGAAGACACAGAGACACAGACACAGAGGGAAGAGGCATGGAGATGGAGGAAGAGACTGGAGTGATGTAGCAACAAGTAAAGGAGCACCAAGGATTGCTGGCAAGCACTGGAAACTGGAAGATGCAAGGAAGTTTCCTCCCCTAGTGCCTTCAGAGGGAGCAAAAGAGAACAGTAAGAGAACGCATTTCTGTTGTTTTAAGCCACTCACTTTGTGGTACTTTGTTACTGCGCCCACAGGAAACTAATTTACCCAGTGAGGTCGGGATCTCGGAATGGCTGAGTCACCTCCTCATTACTTAGCAACAAGAGACTCTAGAGCTGATAGCACAGCTAAAGCAAGAAGCAAGCTGGCCTCTCGGAAGAATTAGTGTCATGCTGCCAGCAGAGCAAAGACAGCCAGGTGCAGGCTGAACCAGGATCAGAAACTGATGCCCTATTTGAGAGAGCTGGAGATTTAACCAATAGGCAGCGCGTGGGTCATTTTGAGGAAAGGTGTCCAGACGGGAAATAGTTGGAAGCCCTGAGTTTTGGCCTTGCCCCTGCTGGTCTGTCTGGGGGGCTTTGAGAAAGACAGCTAACCTCCCTGGGCCTCAGTTTCCTCATCTGTCAAATGCAGGAATTGGATGATATAATCTTCCATGTTGTTTCCAACTATTCAGTTGGAAACCTTGAGTCAGCAAGACAGTTTAGCAGCAGTAATAATGCTTGGGAACAGGCCCCCAGGCATGGATGAGCATCACCCTGCTCATAGCCCTTGCCCAGGGCTTGGTTCTAAGTTCGGACCTCTTTAGCCACCTGCTTTAGGGATTTTTGGTTGGTGTTCTCCTTTCTGGTGGAACCACTCCCCAAATTTAGGATATCTATGCAGTCTGTGACTAAATTAGCAATATCTAACCATCTGATCACGTACTACCAAGGATTAGTAACACACAGTGGGTCCAATGAGATGCCTTCTCTTGGAACACATTCTACAAGACTGACTAGACCTTCAATAACCCAAACAGCCAGGTGTAGAGGTCTCAGGAGCCTTTCCCAGAATCCTCCTCATCCATAAAGCTGTCTGCACTGCTCATGTGTAAAATAAGCCCTAGCTTTGAATATTCACCTTGACAAGGAAAAGTAGGTACAGAAAACATGGATATGGAGAAACGAAGGAGAAAATATGGGTACATTTTCTCTCTGCAATTCCTAGAATGATATATTAGTTTTCTCGGTTGCCTAACAAATTCTCGCAAACTTAGTGGCTTAACACATCATGCATGTATCATCTCATGGGTTCCATGGATCAGGAGTCCAGGCGTGGCCTAGCTGGGTTCTTGGCCCAGGGTCTCACTGGCTGAAATCCAGGTGTCAGCCAGGGCTATGATTCTCGTTGGAGGCTTGGGGTCCACTTCCAAGCTCACTGGTTGTTGGCAGAATTCAGTGCCTTGTGGTTGTAGGACTGAGGACTTCACCTTTGAGAGATCACCCATCATTCCCAGCCACATGGTCCTCTGCCTAATGTGGCAGTTTTCCTCTTCAAGTCAACAGAAGAACATCTCTGCTGCTTCATATCTCTCTGACTTCTTTCGTCTCTGACCCCCCGTCCACCTTTTAAGGGGCTCATCTGATTATTAGGTCAGGTCCACCCTGGATTCTCTCCTTTTGGATTAACTTAAAGTCAGCTGATGAAGCCAGGCCCAGATAGGATAATGTTTCTAATGAAAGTCAACTGATCAAGGACTCCAATGACATATGCAAAATCCCTTTGCCTTTTCACATAATGTAACCTAACCACAGGGGTGATAATCCATCATATGCACAGGTCCTGCCCCTCCTCAAGTGTGGGGAGATTATACAGGACATGTACACCAGGGTCTGGGAATCTTGGGGGCTATCTTAGAGTTCTCCTGCCCCAGATGAGTTTGAGGATCTGTAATGGCCATTCCAAAGGAAATCCGCCTTACTCAACATAACCCATGATTTGAGGTCAGCTGAGATGGCATTGCCCCTTACCCCCTACCCCGAGCCACACCATAGCTTAGGTGTCTACTGCAGACAATCTTGGCAAGCTTCCCTGAGACACTTCACTCCTAATCCCTAGGCTCAAACACCCAGGGAGCGAGAAGGTACGGCATTTCCGTGAAGTCCACTGACTTGATTCCCAGGTTCCTCTGACAAAGCAGGAGTTTGTTGACCTTCAAGTCCTGGCACCAAATGTCCCTATTTACTCAGGCTTGTGCCAAAGGGTGGGGAGGGAGGGTGGAGCAGGAGGAAGGATTCTTTTGCAGTTGGTCAATGAAATGCCTTGTTATGATCACATTTCATGTTGTACAGGTGGCCGAGTGTCCCAGGTTCCAGGTAGACAGATTTCTCTCCCTTGGCCTTCCCTGAATTCAGTCCAAAAGCCAGTTGCAAAGATTAAAAATAAGAAAAAAAAAAAAGCCACAGTTTCTCCTGTGGTAGAAAAAGCTGTCTTTAGAAAGAAACAAATAGTCTGAGAGAAGTCACATGGAGTTTGGAAAAATAAAACAAGAGACACTAATTCTTCTCTATTATCTTTGAATTTCATTCTGCGTCACTTGTCAATGCCTGATGATGGTTTCTTGTCCGGACGTAGGTTTCATATTGTGTCTTTTGCTCAGGGACGGTCCTGGTTTATCCATCCAGACGAGGCAAGTCTTTCAAGTGACAAGAGTTGTGGTGGGGAGATGGATTTGCTTTTCCCTCACTGTGTTGTAAGACACTTAGGAGTTATGGTCCCATGGACTCAAAAGCATGGGGAAGTGAAATCTCTGCCAAAATAGGAATGCCGAGTTGGAGAGTAGAGGCAAAAATGTGTGCACACGAGAATCAAGGCAGCCTCCTTGCTCAATGGCCGGTCACCAGACCAGGTGTCACGTAGCCAGAACCCTGGTCTCAGGCCTCAGGCTCCTTATTGCCAAGAGAGGAATGTGGCCTATGTAATCTCCGGTGTTCTTTCTAGCCGTAGAATGCTCTGCTTCCAAGAGCACACAAGGCTTCACGTAGCCTGTGTAACTATGACATGACTTTCCAGCTTTCACAAGAGGCCACCTCCGAATCATGAATATCTTCCCGCCAGGCAGATTTGGAAGGCGATTGACTCTCCAGTTTGGGTGAGTTTGTTTGTTTTCTCCAGGGGATCATCTCCTCGTGAGAGATGTTAAATAACATAATGTTGCTATTTTAAAAATATTAAAAAGTATGAAGTGTTTTCTATGATTCTTCTTCTTTCATTTTTATGTTCCGGGAACAAAATAACTTTTTTTTTTCGAGAAAGATAAATAAAATCAAAGCATGCTGATTTTGTTCTCAGCAGCTATCTCGTTTAGCAATGTTGAGTGAGATAGAGCAGTTTCCCTGGTAAGAAATGAATATACAGTTTCAACCACAAAGTGTCTTCACAGATGAAACGATTTCTATCTTTATCAAGAAGCATATTGTATGAGGGCTCTAGGCTTCCCCGAGAATGTGGTCTCCAGAGAGGAGCCTGTTCTCCCCGTTGTCCTGAGGACCAGGCTTTCCATGAGTCCAGGGGCTATTTGACTTCACTCTGTGAGACTCTTCCAGAAAGAAATAGTCTCTAGAAATGGAAGTGGCTGCAGTGGTGGAGGTGGGACGTCTCCTCCTCGGGAGATCTTGACAAAGAAAGCATCTCATCTCTCAGAGACATCTTGGGGTGGCCCTGCCTGGCAGCTCGAGAACTAGTTAAATCACCTATCAAACTACTCCGAATTTTGATGATGTTAGTTTCCTATGAAAGAGGTTCTACTTGGCATTTCGGAGAAGTCTAAAGATCCATTTCCACTTTTAAAGAGGAGACGTTTTTGAAATGCAGTGGCAATCAGAGGTAAAATCTGCAGTGCTCCCTTGCGGGGACCACCACCCGGACAAGGCCAATGCAGGGGCCTCCAGCACCTGTACAACTGCTGCGGAAGCCCTGTGGTGTTCGCCTGGGGATTTGGGGCTGGGTGGCACAGGAGTGATTTGCTACCCCGGGAAATTCAGTGCCAACCCCCTGAAATCATAAGAAGCTTTCCCAGTTTGCTCCATGGAGATCGGCCGGTCCTGCTGTCTTGCACGCTGTGTAACAACTCATAAAGAAAGTTTGGATCTAGAACCCGGAGCCTGGTTAATGGTTAACACCTGAAGCTCATTTTTGTGGAACCAACTAATCTCAGGAGAATGGCAATTCCCAGCACTCTCCTCCCCTCTCCCCGTCCCGGGGTCTCCTGGGCTGCCATTTGTACATGCGCGTGTGTATGGCGAGATCACACAATGTGGATTTCAGATCCACATCTTCCTAAGAGCCGTGGAGGGGGAGGTTGAAGTGGATGAGAGTCAAGGCACAGGGGGAGGGTTTAGAATGGGTGGAAGCAGCGAGATTACTCAACACTTGGATTTTTAATCAAGGATCTTAGGAAAGAACAGTATATCCTTTGTTGAGCAGAAAATAAAAATGCAAAACAGAAGCCGGCAGAGATTTAATAAACAGAGCAATCAATAGGGTCCTTTCAGGAGGGTGTTGTTGCAATGACTGTTTAACCCTGGAGAGACGAGCTTTGGGGCCATGGTCAATGTTGGTCTCCTTCAGCACTGGCTTACGTTGCCCCAGGAGCCAATGGAGGAAATTTTGGGTTAATTTGGACAATTAATTATTGCAAGCAGTAGGCCCCAGCATTTAATGTTTTCAATGAACTTTCAAGATAACAGGAAAGGTTATTCAGGGACAAAGCATTCCGCGTTTTTAAAATGCTTTCAGAAATGAATCAATTTCTTGGGTGAGGAGCATACATTTGGCCAGTATGGGGACTGAGACAACCAAGCAGTTGCAGACATTTCTTAAAGACCAATCTCATGCCTAGCGTTTTCATTTCCCAATGGTGTATCCTCAGTCTACAGTCTCTCTTTGCTGGCTTCTCTATCTTCTTTAACTGGGACTTAAGATAACTGGGCAAAGGGCTGTATGGCCTTGGGCAAGTCATTAACTTAGTTGAACTTCAGTTTGCTCATCTGTAGAAGACTTGTCCTCCCCAGCTCTTGAGACTGCCATGAGGAAGTACAGGAAAGTGCATGAAAATAGGAGAAGCTGGGTAAAAGCAAGGGTTAATATGCTTCCTTCCTGATTATCTGGCCTGGCTTCAGCAGGCAGAGCAACCTCGTGGTCAGGGAGCTAGTCCAAGAATCAAGTTACTCCACTGGTTGGGAGGTCTTGAACAGGCCACTTTTTCTCCTCAAGGCCAATAAGAATCACACCTCTCTTTTTGAGACTACAAGAGGAAATGGAAGTGAAATCATTTTCACTTTGTCTAAAAAACAATGTTAAGGGGAGCGATATCACTCCAAAATATTTTTAATGTTGACTGCCTGGCTCTGTTCCAAGTGGCATTTGGCCCTGAAAAACCTCCCCAAGAAAAATCCTTCACCGGGGATCCTGTGAGGAGGTCCCCTCTGGCCCAGGTGGCTTCTGAAGCCATAATCAAGCACAAGCACCCACACCGAGTCTGACTCACTTTCTCTAGTCAAGAAGGCATGTGAAGGGCCCTGCAAGGCATAAATCATCTTTATGCCTTCCTGCTTTCAGCTGTTCCCATTTTGTCATCCAGATTGCGAGCCACTATTAAGCATGACCATCAATCTTTAGAGAAGTCAGTCAGTACAAAGCGGTCAGGATTACATGAGATAACTCATACCAAAGCACTTTGGAAACTGCAAGGTGCAACACAAATGTTCATGATGTTGATGGTTATCTGGTTAGCCACCAACTTTCTAGATTACTTTAATTGAGAAACTTTTTAAAGTGCCAGAGGAGAGATGAGCAGCATCTAAGAGGAAGTGTCAAAGACTAAAGAATATCCACCCTTCTTTTAACTTATTCACTTATAGTTGAGAATGATACCGCACTCGCCTCCCAGGAGTGGTTATCGAAAATATGTGCTTCTCAAAACGTGGTCATCAGGAGCTCCAGGTCTGAAGGAGGCTGACTTTACTTATAAAGCAAGAGTGGCAGGCCCCTCAGTGGCCAATGCCTCAAGAACGGCTGAGGCTCGGTCTCAGAGGCTGGCAGGGCTGGAGGGCAGGCAGTGGCTGAAATGCTGGAAATTCCAACTCAACACAAAAGCGAAGAATGGGTCTTGCATGAAATGCATTGAGTGTCAGTATCAATCACACCAAAGTCCTAATTTTTACATTATCATCTCCTGAATATAGCCATGGGGAACATGGCTTATCATCAACATCTCTGTAGGTCAATATTCCATAGTTCCCTTTGAGGATATGAAACCAAGCCTGGTAATTCTCTCCCCTTGGAGATGCCCAAGGGCTGATACCTCCTCACGTGGTCATGGGTAGGGATCCCATTACTGAGGGAGGCCCTCTGCTTGGTGATGCCAAAGAACAGAGTGGACACCAACTATCTGGGAAAGTTTGGATCCATCCTAAAGGAAGGGAAGAACAGTTGACTATGACATCTGGTCATCCTCTCTTGGGACATTGGCCTTTGAGCCAACATTGCACTCTGCGGAGCCTGCCTCTCCTGTTTCCTAAGTAAAGACAGCATCGTTTGGGGCCTAGAGCCCATGGAGAGCAACCAAACTCAGATCTGGCTCTAATTCCATAGGAGAATCTGGACTGGCTTTCTTCAGAGCTGGCTCTTCTCCCTGTCAGGTTCCTAAATCTCTGTGCTGTGTGGCCTCAGTTTTCTCGTCTTTTAGCCTTTCAGTGGAACCCAGCATCACTTGGGGCTGAACTGTTGTGATTCCAAGATTTGAAAAGTGGTCATTGTTTTGATTAGTCCCTTTGCTGTCTGAAAATTTCGTGATGATAACACTGTCCATGACACAGGGAAGGATACTTTAGACCTTTATACTCATGGCTTTAGAGCTAAAAGTAACATTAGCAGTCATACAAGGAAAATTTCAGCTGACGAACCCCGGAGAGCTTAAATTACTTGCCCCAGGCCCCTCTTCTACCTATGGTAGAGCTGGGGCTAGCATCCAAACCTCTTGATTCATAGTTGAGGACCATGAATCCAAGGCAGTGCTTCTCAAAGTGTGGTCCTCAGCATCAGCATCACCTGGGAAGTTGTTAGAAATGCACATTCTGGGCCCCACCCCAGACCTACTGAATCAGAAGCTCTGCAATGTGTATTTTAACAAGGCAGCTAGAGAATTCTAGCGCTTGCTAAAGTTTGAGAGGCACTATCCTATGGTATGCCAAATCAAATCTTTTCGGGGTCAATTCTGTATTTTTCATTATATGTAGAAGAGGTGAGTGCTGAACAGGGATTTCTATCATACTTTCTTTTTTTATTCACTGACACATTTATTCTTGAGTGCCTGTTCCCTTATTAAGCACCACATGGGTCTGTTGGATGTGGACCCTTCCTTCAAGTAGCTGATGGGGAATCATGGCATAGACAAGGGAACTTTTATACTGAAATGTAAGGCAGAATATGATTGCATCCTTGAATGATACAGACATCAAGGGCAATATGAGTTTGGGAATGCTTTGGGCGGCAGAGATGAGGTTGGGAACGTCAATGGGGAGAGAGAATTAGCAGTCAATGGTAAAAATGGTCCTGGTGAGTTCTGGAAACAGTAACAGCAGCATGACACAGGTCAAGTTAGAGGAGAGGGCTTGTGTTGGGAAGTTATGATACTGAATTTCTCCATTCAGTTGAGGACCCCAAAGGTGCTGTCCTCAGTGACTGAGGGAAGTGGATGGTTGACCTTAGGTCCATTGCTCAGTAATTGACTCTGAAATCTTCTATCTGGTAGGGATGGCAAGAAGAAATATTTTCAGACTTCTCTACAATACAAGCCTCGAGCAATTTGGCATGACTCAGGTGGCTGGGAAAGAACTGTACTCCCAGGACAGCCTGACATGTCACTTGAGCAACCTCCTTGGGCCGAGCTGTTCTTTTTAAGAAAGAGCTTCAGGCTAATTCTGAACTTGGAAGAGAGTCCAGCAAACAGCCAGTGGACACAGAGGGTTGAGTCATGAGGGCATGCCTCGTCAAGGCCAGTCTTCCCTTCCAAGCATAAAGTGGACTACGGACTTGGATTAGCTTCTTCGTTCACCTTCATTTTCAAACTGTAACAATACATCCTCTGTGATGCGTTTCTACCTGGATCACTCTACACACCTCTGTAGCTGCATATCTACATGGAAATTAAGTTGGTATTCATAATGAGGAACCACCAGATCCCCAAAGGCATTCTGGATTATCCAAGAAAAATTAGTTTAGTGTCCAACTTCGAGTATTTTTTTGTTTTAATTTTTGTAACATAGTAATCCATTTGTGATATACATGATAAATCTATTTATCAGAACTTTTTATTAATCAGAAAATTTTGTTAGCAATCGTGCTAGATAAGAGAAAATTTATCGCAGTCACAAGTACTGTTCCTTTTTGAAAATAACACTAGCCAACGTTGATTGGGCACAGGCTCGGGCATTGTACTGCTGCTTTAAAGTCCTTACTTGGTCTCATACTCACAATTATCCTACGAAGTAAGCATTATTACTGTCTCCATCATCTTACAAGTGAGCAAACTGAGTCACAGAGAGGATAAGTGATATTTTCCACGTCCTGCAGGGAGTTAAGTTGTGACACTTGCGTCACACACGCATACACACACCCACACAAACACCCCACTCATAATCCTGGTGGGAGATGGTATGGCACCTTGGAGAAAAGTAAGGATCTCAAGCTAAGATCTGGTCGTTGAGTTCTAACAAGCCGAGAAACTTGGGGAAGCCACTTTCAGACTCTTAGAGTATTGATTGCCTATTCAATAACATAGAAAGAATCCCTTCCTCACAGTTTGGTTGCAAGGAAAAAACAAGATAACTTTTTGAAAAGTTCTGCTCTGTGAACGACCCTCCCCACCCTCCCTCCCGCTGCCAACCATATCCAGAAATTATGTTTCTTTGTTAGGTCATGGATGTGGATCCTGCCTTGAGAATCCCCGGATTCAACTCCCTCATCCCAACTCAAAAGGGCTGATTCTGTTTCTAACCTGTCAGTCAATTTGGTTCATCAGAATCGTCTCTCTGGCCAGCTGACCTGGTAAGTAGTCAATGAACCGCCGGTTTCACATGGAGATTTTTGGAGAGCCAGGAGTGCTCATGCAGACTTGCACCTGCTCGGTGCTCTGACAGATGGATGCCCGCATCCCTAAAATAAAGAGGTCTCATCCTTGGGTCTGTGTGTGTGCTCGTCCACACTGGGGAAGTCACATTTTCCTCTGCTTCCCACAGCAGCCCCTGCAGCTAGTGATTTAGGGTCTCAGGTGCCCACGGGGCTTCACATCCTCACTTTCTCCAGCACCCAGGATCTCAGGGAGCTGCTGAGCAACCCTCCGACCTCCCATCGCACCCACTGCTGTCCATCACTCTCTGGATTTCAGCTCTTGATCAATTGGTGAAACAGGAGTTCTCGTGAGCTTGTGTCTCTCAAGGGTTCACGAAGAACCTTTAGGCCTGGAGCAGAAACAAACATTTGTTTCTCCAGTTTTCTAGAATGAGTGGGACTTGGGAAATATTTCTGGAATTAAAAAATGATCCCCAAATGAAGGCCTGTGAAACTGAAAATGTAGCTGTTATGATAGATGGGGTTTATTTTTTCTTTTATTGTGGTCAAGTAGACAGCATAAAGTTTACCATGAGACGTAGTACATTCACAATGCTGTGCAGCCATCACTGCCGTCTATTCCAGAACACCTTCCTCACCCGAAAGGAGACCCGGTACCCATGAATCAGTCAGCCTCCATTTCTTCCTCCCTCAACCCCTGGAAACCACTAATCTGCTTTCTATTTCTATGGATTTGCCCATTTTGGATATTTTCATATAGGACAGACAAGTTTGTTAATTTAAAATTTTCATCATGCTATGCATTCACATTCCTTAAAAATATGAAAAGCCTAAAATGTCTTCCTTTCTTTGATCCCAGCCCCCATCAGCTATGTCTCCCACTTCCCCCTTCTAGTTTTTGTAGATTCTTCTAGACTATGTGTATCTCAATATGATATACATTCTTATCTCCCCTCCTTTATCATACAAGATGTAACATTCTATACACAATACTCTGTACCTTGGTTTTTAGTCACTTAACAAAATGTTCTGCAACTTTGTCCACACCTGCGCATGGAGATGTTCTGGAACTTTGTCCACACCTGCGCACAGAGACTTCCTCAATCCTTTTTATAGCAGCACAGTACTTTGCTGTTAGATGTCGCAGCTTTAGTTAACTCACCCTTTCTGGTTGGACATCTGGATTTGTCTCCATTGTCCGTCATCACCAACGAAGCTGTAGGGGTTCATCTTGTACGAGCGTCGTCTCGAAAGCGTCTCCATAGCACAAATTCTCAGCAGACGGGAGGCTGGGTCGGAGGGCAGGCGGATTTACGATTTTGTTAACTATTGTGCAATTGCTCTGCGTAGGGTTGTACTGAATTACATTCTCCCTGGCAACACAGCAGAGCCCCACAGCCTCCACCACAGTGTGTCCCCCAACGTCTGTGTGTTTTCCAGTCTAAGTGTAATTTTCATTTGAATATCTGCTCACGTGTTTTAAAACTGGGATTAAACAACAATTATTCTGTTTTTGTCTCCTTAAGGGAAAGAAATGCATCTGGCACCTCTCTGTTGTCTGTCATCTCCAGTAATATCTACAAAGCAGTGTCTTGCCTGAGCCTACAGACCCCTCCCTTACCTGGAAGAACCACCCTCCCCCACCCCCTGGAAGGTCTCTGTGTCCCTGGGCCATAAGTCATCTGAGACCATCTCTGTTACAAAGAGATTTGAATATCTTCAGAATAGGCTTCTTCCATTTCAATCTGAGCCTGCTGTGTAGGCTCCCAGGGAAAGGCCATGCGCTCCATCCTTTCATGGGTCTCTCACCATTGACTCTGCGCTCCATTAGTCAGCTACTCCCTGAGCGCCGAGCTAGGGCTCCAGAGTTTATTTAAAAACATGACGAGAACTCTAATTATGGCGGTGAAAGCCACACAGGATGCAGAGCAGAGCTAGGGTTGAAACGTCCCCTTCCTAGCTCTTGCCCAGCACACTAGAGTTGGGGGGGCTGGGTTCCCCAAGGTTTAACCCTTGGGGGCCATGTGACAGCGAATGGCAGGAATCACAGCACTCATGCCCTTTAATTGTTCCTTAAAAAATTTTTTTAAAGGTATCTGAAAAAAGTGACTTCAAGTTGCTTCAGTCTCTGAAGAATCTTATTTCTCCTTAATAGGGAGTCAACGAAGCCATTGAAAACTCATGTCTTTCACGGTTTGATGTCACGGCCTCCGGGTGGACATCTCTCTGCTTGGGTACAGGAAGCGGACAGTGTCTGTTCCTGTTTCCTCCTCAATGTAAGGAGCGATTTCTCTGCCTTCCCAAGCACAAGCCAGTAAGAGCTGGGAGAGCACGCAGGCGTTCCTCGGCAGCTCTATTTAGCGTCTGATCACCTTGGAGGGACAGCTGAACGGGCAGTTAACTTCCACGCATCATTTCAAATTCAGGGAAATAAATTCAGCCTCAGGCGGGCCGAAGCACAGGAACAAATTGAGTCCTCAGAAGACCGCATTATCTGGTTTGCAAACAGCCCAGGTTTGGAGCCTGCGTTCTTTCCCACCACAGGAGCCACATTTGAGCAATTCTCCCTGCCACGTTTCCCACGATGCTTGAATGGTCCTTATTTAAGTATCGAATCAGCAGCGGGCTGGATGCTTGACAGCAGCGGGCTGTGAAGGGTGGTCACCTTGATGCCCTGCACCTGCTGGTAAGTATGTCACCTACGTCCTCTAACCCGAGAGCATTGCCCTCATGTCCTCTGCTTCTTCTCCCCTAAATTCAAACACCCCAGCCTCACTCCACCATCCTCCCCAAGCTAACCCTAGTCTCCGGTTCACACTATAGCGCTCTGGCAACCAGGGAGGCCTTAGAAGCCAGTTACAGAGTCAAGTCCTGGCTTGGCCATTTACAGTCCAAGAGTACTTTAACCTTACTGAAATTCAGTTTCTTCATCTGTAAAATGGACTCATAATACCAATCTCCAACAGCAATGGGTGAAGATTGAAGGAGACACTTAGAAAGTGACTGGCCCCATAGAAGGCACTTGTGGCAGCTGTGAAAATGAGCCACTCACGGTTGGCGATGACCCCATTTGCTACCATTTTGGATCCACCAGTGAGTTTGCACAGAGCCACAATTGCCATGGGCTGCTCCCAGGCAGCGACTGAGGTGTGACGGGGTACTAAGACAGGCTCATTCCTGAGGGAGGTGGGATTCCTATGACAGAGAGCACTGGCTTGAGGACTCCCCATGGGCTTGGCTGGAACTTTCTTAGAACGGTGCTGCAGTGAGAGACTCTGCCTATCCACTCCTCCTTTCCTCCCTCCCTCCTTCACAGGGTCAGAACGGCATCACAGTCTGACGCTCTCCCACCCCTTCTGGCTCCCGCCCTGCTCCCTCACAGCTGCGCCCGCCAATAAATCTCTTATGTGTCCAATCCCATCTTGATGTCTGCTTCTTGGAGACCCCAAATGAACACAGAACTCAGCACGTTTAAGTTCCTTCTCTTGGCTAAATATACACCAAAGACCATGTTTGAGCATTTCTTATCTAGAAATCATTTAAGGGTATAAGCATACATGTTACTTATTTTTAAATTATTTTTTCTCAACCTGGTGAAAATTCCTGTAAGATCCTCGGAGGCTGTGAGTCCTAGGATTTTGAGCATCAGCATTTTAGGGGAGCTGCTTCTAACGCAGATAAAATCTCAGCATCTTCTCTTGTTGATCCGGGCCAGGCATTTCCAAAATGTCTCTTTTTCCTACATGAAGATAAGAGAACAGTGTTACCACCCCTGTAAGTGCTGTGTTCTCCAAAGCCAGGGGCTCTCCACCGGAGGGTTAGAGGGGTGGAGGACCCCGTCAGGCCTCGGAACCTCTGGGTGTACACACACAAGTGTCTGCAGTCTCTTTCTGGTCTCAGCAGACAGTTCTCCGTTCCTCTACATGGCTTTATTCTATCTGACTTTTCTAGGAATCTCGGCTCCTTAGTGCTGATAGTGGTGAGAAAGCCTCCAACACTTAACTCCTTCCGCTCCATCAATCAGCCTCAGGGTCCTCAGTAGCTCAGAGTCATGAGACCACAGAAACATGGGATGACAGAGCATGGAAAGGTCTTAGAGATCATTAAATTGACCCACCTCATTTGGTAAGTGAAAGACATCTAGGGTACAGAGGGGTGAATCCCCCTTGACTTCCATTCATCTATTTATCCATCCACTGATTCACCTACCAATCCATCCATCCATCCACGCATCCACCCACCCATTCATGTATCCAGCCAGCCAGTCATCCATCTATCCATCCATCCACATACCAGTGCTAGGCCATGAGAATACAAAGAATAAGATGTGGTCTCTACCCACAGAGGTGCTCCCAGTCCAGCATTCCCTAGATTCCCTTCCTTAAAAAGGCCCAATCAACCTTGTCCCTGAAATAGCCCGACTGTGCCATCCATCACTCAGCCTCTTGCCGTGGCAGCCTTTCAGATTCCAGCAGCAACACTTTGGTTGTGGGTATGCAGGTCATGCAGAGAAGGTCAGCAACACACACCTGCCCATTGCTTCCTGGAGGAAGGCACTTCTATGTCCAGGCTCTGGGGGGAGAGAGGGGCAGGTGCCCCCAAGCTTGGCAGTCTCTCCCAGCAGAGAGCACCTACTTTTAAACCTCTTCTTCTCTCCACTCTCTGCCCTTCTCTCTTCTCTCCCTAGGTTGTCCTGGTAACCAACCTTTCCCCATCCTACCCCCTCAAGCACATCAGCTTTGGGGCCACCCAGAGATGCGTTCCCTTTATGGTCCTGCTTGTCCCATTGCCCATCGTGTCAGAGACCCTTTCTCTCTCTGAGTGAACTCGGTCCCTTCTGTTATCACTGCTTGTATAGAAACGGCTCTGATGTGCAGTGTGGGGGCTCAGGAATGGGGGTAGGACGGCAGGCACTTGAGCCATTAGCAAGCTGGTACTCTTTGCCTTCCAGCCAGGGATCCAGAATGTCTACCCCAAAGGAGCAACTTTTAAAGAGGCCATTGATGCCAGTATCTGGCCTAAGAGAAGGGCAAGAGAGAGAGAGAGTAAATAGTGAAATATCTGGAAGAAATCAGGTCTCCTCCAGCCATGGCAGTGGAGAGAGGCTAGAGCATCTTGTCAAGGACACCCTTCTGCCCCCTCCACCAGCCGCATGATTAGTCCCACAGCAGCCTCCTCATCATGCTCATGGGTTCCAGTCTCATCTGGATGTAGAGGCCTGGTTCTGAGCACCTGGTCCTCAGAACCCCAGCCAAGCAATCTTGGACAAAAGCTCTAATGTCAGGACCTTTACCAGCAAAATAAGGATTATTGAAAATATCTTTGCCACCCCAGTGCTGGGATACCGTAGTACACAGGAAGACCTGTAGCACGTTATGCATATCACCAGTAAAGGTAGCATTTAGCCCCATCTGGCACATTCTCACACCGCCACAAACAACACCACCCTCAGGTACCAGAATACAGTGGGTGACCCCCGTCGTGGTGGCCTTTGGGGGAAGAGCTGCTTTCAGAACAGTGAACCCCTGTTCCAGTTTCAGCCCCCTTGAAAGGCTTTCCTCAATAATAAGTACACAGACTTCAAACACATGGACCCACAAAAGTGTTGCCAAAGGCCCTGGTTAAGAAGCTCTGCCTCAGAGGGCAGGGAAGGGGCAGCCGTGGAAACTTCCCAGGGTGGTTCATGCGGAATTCAGCCCCGAAGCTGAGCTGGGGCCTCAGGGTCCTGCCTGCCTTAAGCTGTAGGGCCACCTCTGATTTCAAGTCTGTAGAGGTCCCCGTCTACAGCTGAAAAGCAGAAAAAGGCTTGAAACCATGAGCCGGCAGCAGACCCGTATTTTCCTTGCTTTTGTTTGGAACAGAGAAGAGAGGTGGAGGTGAGCCCTTGTGTCTTTGCTGATTGTGGCCCAGCTCCAGCTGTGTACAAAAATAAACAGGGAAACATGACTGCAAGGCTGGAGTTGATTGTCTTTCTCCTCTCCTTGCTTCTTTTGCACTCATGCATGCATGCAGATACCCCAACCCCCAGCTGTGAGCCATCTAGTTTTTCCCTAGAATCTATGAATCGAAATGGTTATATCTATTGCAGACAATGGTAAAGAGGAGAAAGGTCCTGGATTGGAACTCTGGGTCCCAGAGGAGGAGTGTGCAGCCAGTCTGCTTCTCTTGACATCCTCACTCACTCTCCTTTGCCATTTGGTTGTGGGCAGGATGATCTGGCGGGGGGATGCGTTGGAGCCAGGCTGAGAGTTGGGATGGTTGGGCCCACTCCCATCTTTGCCCTTGACCTGCTGGTGACCTCAGGCAAGTGCCTTTCCCACTCTGGGGCTCAGCTTTCTCTTCTTTCAGGTGGGAGCAAACCTGCTGGTCATCAGGTAACTTATATTACGTGCTTTGAGGACCACTCCCACAGCAGCTGAGTACTTGTAGCCTGTAAAGCATGGCAACCAGGACAGGTAATGATGTTGCCCACCCTGCATCTCCCCACTCCCACTGCCCAACCCCTCCGAGTGAAGAGATGCTGCGCCCTCTGGTACATTTGCAGCGGACGTGTGTCAAGCAACGTTGTGGCTCTTGCCAACGTTCTTGTGCCAGCAGCCTCTTCCCAGCAGTGGGCATGCCCCAGCGTGTACCACAGATCTCAGGAAGATTCTGGAGTTTGCACTTACTTGGGATTTGGGTTGGGAGCCTGGCAGAGGAGGAGGCTTTAGTCCCTAGAGCCCTGAGCCCCACTTGCAGGAGCCCAGAGACATATATAGCTGCCCCGTTCCCCACCAGCCGTTTTCCCTATCAATCCCCGCCCCCTCCACTCCAAAAAGATGGTAGTTAGTGTTGACATTCAATTATCTGCTGAGAGATCTCGGCAAGTCACTTAATCTCCAGGAGCCTCAATTTTCTAATTTCATAAGGGAAGGTCACAATCACGTGGACTTCAAAGGTAGTTATGATGACACTGTACGTCCATTTTTGTGAAAGTGATTCATTAACGTCTTTACACACATTCATTATTTTTATGACTAGGGGCTATTGTTAGGGCAGCTCCTGAGGGAGGGAGCAAAGAGTGAAGGTGGATTCCCAAGGTCCACTCCTGGGAGGAGCTGGCCTGTGCTCCCCCGCAGGTCCACACCTGCTAGACAGGCTCAGCCCACCGCCCCACGTCTCAGCCCTGGGAAGGGCCAATGGAACTGCCACACAGTAGGCACGTTATGGACACTTCTGCGAGCCCAGCATCATTTTAAGCAAGTTACAAGTCCTCTCTCACCTAGTCCTCTCCACGCCCATGGAGCTGGTGCTATGTGCATCCTCGTCTTACAGAGGAGGAAACCAGAAAGGAACTTGTCCCAGTGATAAAGGCATGAGGCGGCACAGTCAGAATTTGAACCCCGGCTGTGTGGTCCTTGCCCAGCTTGGAACCACTGCTCAATCAACCTCTACCAGATACTGAGAGGAGCTCAGGGAAAAGCACGCAGAGCCTACCCTTGTGCCCCAGAGAGAACATGCAGTGCCGGTTCATCCCCATGGTCGCCCTGCCACCCGCTACATCCCTGAGCTTACAGAAGTGACACACTGAGGGCTCCCATTCGCAAACCCGGCATGCTCCGCCATAGGCAACAGGCACACCCTACCCTTGGCATTTCCCTGAGGGCCCCATATACATGCGTGCGATCTGGGAGGCCCTATGCGTTGTTGTCTGTGACGATTCAATCCCCAGCAGTCTCAGTTTGCTAGGACTGCAGTGACAAACCCACACTGAGATGGCTTAAAACAGAAATTTATTCTCTCTCAGTTCTGGAGGCTAGAAGTCCGAAATTGAGGTGCCAGCAGGGTTGGTTCCTTCTGTGGGCTGCGAGGGAGAGTGTGTTCCAGGCCTCTCTCTCAGCTTCTGGTGACACCCAGTAATCCTTGGTGTCTCTTGGCTCATGGGAGCATCACTCCAATCTCTGCCTCCATCTCCATCTCTTCACATGGCATTCTTTTTATAAGGACACAGTCATATTGGATTGGGGACCATCCTACTCCAGCATTACCTCATCTTAACTAATTGCATCTGCAACAACCCTGCTTCCAAATAAGGTCACCTTTGAGGTACTGGGGGTTAGGACGTCACCATATCTTTTTTGTGGGGTACAAGATGCAACTCAGAACATTGGCTTTACATTAAAATGGCCTAATGGGTCAATATTTTGCAACTTGTCTAAATTTCCTTGGACTACGTCAGTTTGCAGAGTTGTTGCAAGGTGACTCTTGCCTCAAACAGGCAGAAGGTGCCTCCTCTGGGGCTGCAGAAGGAGCACTGGATGGAGAATCAAGGGATGTGACCCATGTCACCGGTGTACCTCCACCTATCTATCAGGTGGGGCTTTCTCAGAGTATGGTCCGTGGGCCTCTTGTATCAGAACCACTTTGGGGGGGACAGGGTAGAGCCTTATTAAAAATACAGATTCTCTGGGGGTGAGAACCAGGAATCTGTTTTTCTTAGCACACGTTGTGGGTTGAATTGTGTCCCTCAGAAAGATTGTTGACGTCCTAACCCCCAGGACCTCAGAATGTGGGCTTATTTGGAAATAAGGCTGTGGCAGGTGTGATTAGTGAAGATGAGGTCACACTGGAGTAAGGGGGGTCCTAATCCAATATGACTGGTGTCCTTATAAGAAGAGGAGGAGAGACACAGACACACACAGGGAAGAAGGCCATGTAACGACAGAGGCGGAAATTGGAGCGACACAGCAACAAGCCAAGGACTATCAAGGAGTGCCAGTCATTCTCAGACACTAGGGGGAGGTAAGGAAGGAGTCTACACAGGCTCAGAAGGAACCAACCCTGTGACACCTTGAGTTCAGACTTCTGGCCTCCAGAACTGGAGAGAATAAATTTCTGTTGCTGTAAGCCACCCAGCATGTGGCACTTCATTAAAGCAGCTCCAGGAAATGAGTAGAGAAAGCATCCCAGGTAATTCCTGTGTGCAAAATAATTGAGAATTGCTGAGCTAAAAAGTCTCTTGAGCCCTTCCTGCCAGGACCTGGTGGGACTCTGCGATGCCTCCTTAGGCCTGAACTCCCCCTCTTTCTCAGACAAGCGTCCATCCAGGTTCCTGACACCAGGACTCTCTAGAAGAAAGAAAAGGCCAAGAAGAAACTTCCAAGGAAGCTATTTGTCACCTTGTCCCGACTTGCAGATGGGGAGTGAGGAAATTTGTCCCAAGGATCACGGCTGGGAAGCGGCCAGGTGCAGCATCCCACTCGGGCCTGGGTGACGCTCAGTCCTCTCTGTGATGGATCCTCCTGCCCCGCCCTGTCTGTGGGTCCAGCCTGCACAATGTCTGTGAAGCGGTTCAGCGAACACTGTGAGCACGTGTTGCCAAGGTGGGTCCCCGAGAGACCAAAGCCAATCTCACCTTCTCCAGCTTCCCGCCGTGATGCAGCCCTCAGAGGGCACCTCCTGATCCACCCCGTAGGGCAGCCGGGCCTGCCTGCTGTCACATTCCGTCACCCAACAGGTGACACATTCCCCAAAGCTCACTCTGCTTGCAAACCATGAAGCAACATAAGGAGTAGCCCCAACTCAGGGCCCAACGCCAGATGCCCCTGTCGATCCTTCTGTAGACATCCACTGTGCTCAGGGCCAGGGGACACGCCCAGTGCTGTAGAGACGGGGAGCAGGAAGTCAGCCAGTCCCAGTGTGCCCTAATCCTCAAGGATATATAGCGGTTTTTCCAGAAATGCTCTAGACTCGGGCATCATCCTCCTGCACGGGTCTGTGACTGCGACTCACACAGGGGGCACCTCATAGCGGTCCTGAGGCCCAGCAAGAGCATCTCTTTCGGATCTGAGTCAGGTCCCACCTGGCTGACCCACGGCGGGTGATTTTAAGCTCCCCATCCTGGTCCCCCACCTGTACCCTCCCTGCTCTGTTTCAGCGTCTTCATTGTTCTCCAGAACATCGTGTCAACCTCAGCTGTGTTCTTCAAGTTTCTCTTCTCTGGCAGCCACATCCGATTTGTCTTGGGGCCTTTGCTCCCTCCAGGAAAACTAAAAATTAGCTCAGGCCAGCCGGTACAGGCCAGAGCTCTCCCCAAAAGCACTGCTTTCAAAGCTGCCCACATCCCTGGGCTGTCTCTTTCAGGGCACAGTAAGGTTGGGTCCCTGCCCCAGCCCATAGCAGCTGCCCTCCCACGTATCAAGAGCTAACAGGCTACGGGCTGTCAGACCAACCTTTCACATCCATTTCTTGATTGAGTCCTTGCAACTATCCAATTTGATAAGCATTCTTGTGCTTCCCATTTGATGGATGCAAAAAACAAAAGAGGCATAGAGATGTTAAGTTACTTATCCAGGGCCACACAGCTAGTGATTTCCAGAAACTGGACTCTAACCCAGGTGTTCTTGAGAACTCACAATCAAAATTCTACTCAGCAGCTTGAACATCTGAGATGTGTGCATGTAGATAGGTAGACAGATGACAGATAGAGATTGATAGATAGATAGGTAATAGGTAGATGATAGGTAGGTAGATGATGGATGATATACATAGATAAATTATAGATGGTTGATAGATAGGTTGATAGAAAGAAAGGTAGATGGATAAATGGATGGATGATAGATGATATAGACAGATAAATGATAGATACATGATAGATGATTGATAGATAAATGATACAGATTGATAGAAGGAAAGAAAAATATATCAAAGGATGGATGATAGATGACAGATAGATATAGATAAATAGATGACAGGTAGATAGATAAACAGATTGATAGACAGAGGGATAGGTTCCCTTTACAATAGGCTGGTAACTCCCACAGGAGATAGGTATTATATTTTTTTCTACATCAGTCTTTTAAAATTCCCCCCAATGCAGGTGCCTAGCCCCATGGAGGGCAGCTTCCAGAGGAGGGAAAAGGCTCAGAGAAGTCAAGCTCCTTGTGCAGGCGCCACAGCTAAGAGCCGCTGCAGAACCACGCAGCATGCTGACTTGCCCCCGGGAGTCCCCTGTGGCACCGGGCTTCATGTGGCTCTGTGTTGGGGGCTGGCACAGGCAGCGGGGCACTAGCTTCTCCTTCAGACGTGAACCCCAGGCAGAGATAAGAGCAGCCTCAAGATGCCACCTTCAGGACACCGAAGTGTCGTCTTCAGGACACCAGACATTGGAAATGAAGCTTTGCTCCCGGGAACATGTCAGCTACAACCAAACACACTGTCAGTATCTGAGGGGGACCGGGGGACCCGCAGACCTCTCTGGTAGCAAACCCTCGTTCACTCCCCTGGAGCCGGCAGCTGGCGACGGTGCTGGGGGCGGTGGAGAGCCTGGCCCTGGGAGGCTGGTCTGCAGCCAGACCCCAGGTTCAGGCATGCCCCACCATCTCCTGTGAGAGCTTAGGCAAGTCATCTAGCCTCCTGGTGCCTTAGCTTCCTCACCTGCAAAATGGGGACCTTAGCAGTAACTCACAGAGCGGTGATGCGGTAAGTCAGTTTCTATATGAAAGGGGCTTGAGTGGTGTCTGGAAGTGGTGGCATAAACGATCCCCTGGGATGGTGGAGGCCGACCTTTGGCCCCCCCATGACAATGCCTTTGCCATGGCAGCTGCTGCTGCTAAGTCAGGCTCTGAGTTTGTCTTGGCTTGACTTGTTTCCATTTTCAATTGAAAATTGAATTTGGATAGACTTCAGCCTGACTGGGTCTGCTCCCTGGCCCTCGGCCAGCCAGCTCTGAGTAACTGCAGACAGGGTGGGGTCATCGGGATTTGGTTATTGGATTTTTTTCCCCCCTGCGGTTTTGGGCAACCTGCTCCATGACGGGCAGCTGCGTCGTCTTAAGGCTGGACTTTCCGGGAGAGCATGTGGGTCACTCAGGGCGTCAGCTGGAAAGGACTGCTTTTGGATGAGGTCATCTGCCTGGACCAGGAGCTGCTTCCTTTTGCCTTGCAGCCCCTCAGTTGATCAAAGTCTGGGGACACCCAGCTCCAACGGCTGTGGCTTCATTGCTAGACAATTGGGACGGCTGTTTCCATTTGTGAGGATGTGACTGCTCCTTGCTGATCATCTCTGTGCTTCTCTGGCCATAAGCCCCGTCTCCAGCACCCCCAACACCTCACCCCCCTGAGCTCTGGGGGTAGGCAGAGGAGGGGAGCCCCAGTCAGCCGCGTCCCTGCTCCAGACACGTATCCCACTGACCCCCACCATGAGGGTCTCTTCTACTGGCTGGCATCCAGTTAGTGGGGCTGATGGGCCCTTTCCTGGCTGTTCTCCAACTGTCCTGAAGTGTGCTCACTGGGACCCATCTCTCCCTGCCCCTGGGAACCACTGCAGGCCCGTTCCCCATGACACCAGGCCTGGCCATGTTGAAAGTCCTATGAATCTAAAACTTGAATGAAGAGCATTTAGCTTGGGGCACACCCTTTGTGCATGCTTGTGTGCATGCGCGCGGGGTGGGGCTTTTTATTTATTAAAAAATATTTGTCTAGGGCAAGAAGTACCCAGATACACCAGCCCAGAGCACTAAATCATGGGAACAGGGAGGCAGATTGCCTTCATATCATACAGAGACCAAAGACTCCTCATGGAAGGACCCAACACAAGATTCTTCTAGCAGATCGAGGTGCTGGCAGCCCCCTGAAGCAATGGGTTATGATCAGCGGGGGGCAGTCCCGAAGCCCCAGCACTGACTCTGCATTTTGTCAGTGATGTCGGAATGGCACCCTCTTCTGAGCACTGTCGTACCACACTGGGCCACTGGCAGCAGATGCAAATGGAGTCGATAACTCTGCAAAAAGTCGCCAGACAATTTATCCTGCTGGCACCAAGCCTAGAATTATAATCAGATCTTGACTTCTTCAAAGCTTTCTGGCTTTGGATTTTCCAAATCGAAAATAAATATCGAGGGCAATTACCTTCCTTTAGTCCTCTGATGTGCGAAGGAGAGTTTTCATCCATTAATTCAAGAACCCTTTCATTTCATTCGGAAGGTATTAGTCCATGGAAATTGTTAACTCAATATCAACACAGGCCGTCTAGGTTTTGACTAAAAAGAGAGAGGATTTATTATGCCCTGGGTTAATATTTTCCTCTCTTTAAGGTCTTGGGCATGCCAGACACTCCTTCTCAGACAAAAACGGCTGTTTTCTTCCCATTACTGGACGCATTGTTTGTCCCCCTTTACCTGTTATCCTCAGAATAACCTCAAGGGGGCAGCAAACCACAATGTCTGGAGGTGGTTCTGGGGCATTCCCTGCAAACGCAGAGCTGATCCGGGACTCTCCTCCAGAAGGGGAATGGTTATTGGATTACTGGTTGCCTTCTCCGGAGCTTCTTTGGGCTTGACAGGAAAGCACTTCTCCTGGAGGGAAAGCCAGAGTTCCTCCAGTCTCATTTTTAGAGAGCTGCGAACATGACCAGACCTATTAATTACTTAATTGAGGTTCTGGGCTTTGAAGATGAAAAGTGCTGTGTAAGTGGCAAGTTCTGTTGTTTCCAGTCTGGGGAGCTCTTTATTGCGGCTCTTCTGAGTATCTCTTTCAAGTCATCAAGTTCACTCTGGTGACCTTCCTCGGTGATACAGACAACCCACCCAACCCCTGAGGTTCAAAGAAGTGTCTCGTGGGTGAACCCACTTGGAAACACATCCTTGATCGCAAGCACACCAAGCTGCCCACAGAGTGCCAGCAAAGGGCTTAGTCACCCTCGGCGTGCGTCCGTCTCACACATCCAGTCACAGGCCCCCTGTGGTGGCTGAGAATTTGCAGGGGTGCCGGTTCCTTAAAAACTCTTTGCTTGGCTGAGATAAGCTGATGGGTGTCTTGGTAGCTTTGTGGCCCTGCCCGGGCCCACATAAGTGAGCAGCATCTCCATGTGTGATGCCAGCTCAGCCTGGGGTTGAGTAGCATCTGCAGTTCATCTTCACCTGTGGGAAGTAGGGGTGATGGGAGACAAGCCTGCACAGATGGAGCAAAGTCATAGGCAATAATGGAAACACTCGAACGTGGAGTTGATGCTTTGGTTTACAAAGAACTTTCACATCTGACATTACCTCAGTTGAACTTCTCCAAGACCCGGTGAAGCGGCTGAGGATGTGGGAGGAGCGGCAGGAGAACTCCAGAGCAGCAGGAAGAGAGGTGCAGGGCCGGAAGTGAAGACCAGGAGGGCAGGGCTTCTCTCTCGAAAGCCCGCCGCCTCCCTTCCTCCTCTCCTCCTTCCGCCCTCCCTCCTTCCGATTAGGTGGGAATGCTGAAATGGGTACAAAGGCAAAATCCTAAAGGCAAACCCCCAAAGCTGACCTAACCTAAGATATTCCCCTCCGTGGTAACAGAATTAAAAAGTCAATTCCTATAAAGCAGGGCGTTTGACACACTCTGCTGCCCTTAGTAATTTTTGTAGATGCTGTACACAGTTTTTTTTTGCATCTAAATGGAGGAGCAAGAGAAATCACGGAAGAAACTTACAAAGTTTAGACTCACTGCAAAGGGCTGTGAGGGAAAACAGGAACCCCCCATCCAAGGTGGTGTTTCCCTTCCCAGGCTGGGCCTGTGCGCGTCTTCGCAGTGTGGGGTCCCTTCACGTGCAGACCATGGCCTCACATAGCTCGATAAATCTGCCTCACTTAGTTTTTTGAGAGTCTCTACAACTCCCTTAGCTGGATTACTACGACCTCAAGAACAAGACCGTGACTTTCTCCACTTGATAGTCCAAAAAACACTGAGCACAGAGGCTGCCTACGGCCTGTCTTTGCCACACGTTTTCTGAGAGCACGGATGCACGAGAGAAGGGACCGGAGAACGGAGGCAGGCTGCCCAGTTCAGCAGAAGAGCTGTGTAGTCGGTGAGGTCCTTTTTTATTACAAACCACTGAAATGGATTCTGGCTTATCAGTTTAATCAAAGTGTAATTAAAACTGGGAATGTCCTGGAAGGAGACTGGGGTTTCACGGGCTCAGAGGTGGCATCAGCAGGCTAAGTTGCCCCTTCCATGCCCAGCTGCGCCTCTTTCCGGAGAGCCGCCCTTCACGTGACCCGGCCTCAATTTCTTGGTGTCTGGGTCTTTCCCGTCCAACCTCAAACTCCCAGGAGTTTGGATAGATCTGGTTAGATCAATGGGTGTGGCCAGAGGGTCAGAGTGCGTGCGTGTGTGCGTGCGCGCGTGTGTGCGTGCGTGCACGTGATCTTAGGGAACCAGCAGCTTCTCCACGCTGTCTATTTCATGTCTTATATTTTCATCTGTTGTCTCTTCCAACCCTACCGTAACCCTGCAGGGGGCCGTCCTTTTTTGCACATTGATACTAAACATAGCAGGAAAGAGCACTGCTCTCTAGGATTTTCTTCATTTAACTCTCTACATATTTCTTACAAGAATAGTGTATTTTCTTCAAGCGCGATCGGGTTTTCTGTTAATAGAAAGTTTAGAAAACAGAGAAAGTACCAAGAACAAAATTAACATTGTCCACAATCCCACTATTCAGAAAGAACAATTGTCTCATTTGGTTGATATCTATTTTTATATATATATTTTTTCTTTTAAATAAAAATGTAGAGGTAGTATAATGTATAGGTTCTATAAAAAGCTCATTGTTTTGTCATCTTTCTCTTCATCTGCTGAATTTCCCATTCCATTAACTATCATTTTCCGTCCTTTTTAATGGATGCTTAATATATTCTATCACATACATGTGGCAATGTTTATTTACTCAGTCCTCTGTTGGGTGACATTTAGGTGCTTCAGATTTTTTTGCTGTTATAAACAATGAAGTGACAAACATCCTTGAAGACGTATCTCTGTACATCTGTCTGATTATTTTCCTAAGATAAATTTCTACAGGTGAACAGGCTCAGTTTAGGGATGTGCTTTTTTTCTTTTCTGCTGAGGAAGATTTGCCCTGAGCTAATATCCACTGCCATCCTTCCTCCTTTTTTGTTTTTTGACTGAGGAAGTTTAGCCCTGAGCTAATATCTGTGGCAGTCTTCCTCCACTTTGTATGTGGGATGCCACCACAGCATGGCTGACGAGTGGAGTAGGTCCCCGCCTGGGATCCAAACCTGCAACCTGGGGCTGCCAAAGCAGAGTGGGTGAAACTTTAACCACTAGGCCACAGGGCTGGCTCCAGGATGGGCATTTTTAAGACTTTTTGATAATAAGATCACGTGCCCTTCTGAAATGTTGTACTAAGCATCCTCCCCACTAAATAAGATCATAACACTGAGGATTGTTCATTTACAAAGTATTATTCATTTTCCTTTTTTTCTTTTTTGAGGAAGATTAGGCTTGAGCTAACATCTGCAACCAACCCTCTTCTTTTTGCTGAGGAAGACCAGCGCTGAGCTAACATCCATGCCCATCTTCCTCTACTTTATATGTGAGACGCCTGCCACAGCATGGCTTGACAAGCAGTGTGGAGGTCTGTGCCGGGGATCAGAACCAGCAAACCCTGGGCCGCTGAAGCAGCGCGCACAAACTTAACCGCTGCACCACTGGGCCAGCCCCCTTCATTTTCCTATTTTACAGAAGAAAACAACATCTCATTTTGTCTTCATATTTTTTTAGATTTTTAGAATACTTTTATTGAGGTATAGCATATAAAATGCACACATTTTAGGTATACAACTCAATGAATTTTTATGTATAGCAATGCCTACATAGCTACCATCAAGATCGAGATAGAGAACATTTCCACCACTCCAGAAGGTTCTATGTGCCCCACCCCCACTATTCTGCCTTTTTTCACCTTAGAACAGTTTGCCTGTTTGTGACTCTCATATATATTGAAACATACGGTAATTACTCTTTTGCATCTGGCTTTTTTGACTCAACATTTCGTCCTTGGGAGTCACTCCTGCTGATGTGTGCATTTGTAGTTTGCTTGTTCTCATTGCTCACTCCATTCTATTGTGTGAATAAACCACACTTCATGTATCCATTCCTCTGCCGAAGGATATTTGGTTGTTTCCAGTTTTGAGCTACAATGAATAAAACTGCTATGAACATTCTTGTAATGCCTTGGTGGACAGAAGCACTCACATCCATGGAGTATATGCCCAGGATTGGAAGTGTTGGGCCAGACACTGTTCACATATTCAGTTTTAGTAGATCCTTCTAAATATCTTTTCTATGTGGTTGTATCAATTTAACTTCCTCCCAGACATGAATGAGCATTCCAGTTGCTCCACATCCTTACCAACACATAATATTTTTAGTCTTTTCAGTTTTAGACATTCTGGTTTAATTTGTATTTTTATTGTTATAGGTGAGGTTGATCATTTTTGGTCCAGGTGAATCGATCACTTGGATTTCTTCTCTTTTAGAATTGCTTGTTCAAGAAGGCTTCTCCCCTTCTTTTCTATTGGGGTGATTATATTTTTTTTATTTTTACTGATTTTAAGAGTTCTTTGTATGTTATTATTTTATAACACTTGGTTATACATGTTGCATATTTTTGCTTTCATTAAGGTAAAATGGCGCTGGATACAAGCAAGTGTTGAAGCCTTACTATGGACCAGGCACTACTCTGGGGTTTTTATATATAATCTCATTAATCCTTATACTTTACAGAAGAAGAAACTAAGGTACAGGAAGGTTGAAGAACTTGCTTAGAGTCACACTATTAGTAATCGTTGGGTGGAATTCATCCTCAGGCTGTTGCACATAAGACGTCAAACTTAGCCACTATGGTCTACCATCTTGTGAATTTTCAACTAGGCCACTAATCTTCAAGGCTGCTGGCAGAAATTGTGGCGCCTTCCTTTACAATCGTATTTGGAACCATGATTCTATTCTACGATGTGTCTGATTCTGTTTAAAGGAAGGTTGTGCGTTCATCTTGATTCTCATTGGAAGAGACACACCGTGACCAAGATTTCTGATGCCATTGGGTGATGAGCAGCAGAGACCCCCTTGGTGGTCATCCACTAGTCCTCAGCTTGGTTCATGGTCCTTCTTCCCCTACCATCTCCCTGCTGGCACCCTTGGCTCCTGCCAGACTATGCTGCGTGCTGTCTCCTGCCCACGGCTTGGGTTTGGGGCTCTCTAGCTCAGTCCTGTAAGTGCAGAGGTAAATTGGCATTGGAGACAAGAGTATAATTAATCCTTTCAGTATCACCCTCCTCTCATGGCCAAGACACATATATTCCCACTTTGGAGAAGCGATTCCTGAAATCATAATGACAGCCAACACTGCTGTGTTCATTCCAAGAACTTCAAGTACAACACACATAAGTAGGTCATTTGATCCTCAAATGTTTTTTTTGGAATAACAATCATACCTACCTCAGGTGTCATACCTACATGTGCATGGTGATATAAAGTGGAAATAGGAATTATTGAAATGTGATATTGAAAATTTAAGCATTTTTTAAACTAAAAGTTCAAAAATCCAAAAAGAAATTATGATGGAACACACAACAGTGGGAGTTTTGGAAAAATAAGGGTTTTTTTTTTTTAGCAAAACACACACGCACAAGCACACACACTTTGCTGTCTTGGGAACTGCAGCAGCCTGGGGGGTGGCCCCCGGGACTGGGCATTGGCAACCCCAGCCCTGCCCTGGGCAGGAGCCGCCGAGTCCCTTGCAGCGGTGGAATCCTTGTCTCCATTCTCCGGACCCCTGGCGGCAGGCCCTCTTCCTCTCAGTGGGGCTGGCAGCCGCTCATCCCTTTCCTGCTGTCACCACCCCTCAACTCTTTTTTTTTTCCTTCTTCTCCCCAAAGCCCCTGGGTGCATAGTTGTATATTCTGGTTGTAGGTGCTTCTAGTTCTGCCATGTGGGGCGCCGCCTCAGCATGGCTCAATGAGCGGTGCTTGGTCTGCACCCAGCATCTGAACCTGGGAAACTCTGAGCATGCAGACTTAACCACTTGGCCATGGGGCCGGCCCGTCAGCTCTTTTGATTGCCTCCTCCCTCGGCCACTGCCTGCCAGACCCTCTGCCCTGAAACCAATCCCTCAAATCACTTCACGATGCACCTTGAAACATCCATGTCAACACGTCATTACTCAAAATCCCACAGGAAAGAAATGCATTTTAGAACGTGACCCACTGCATCTGTAAGCATGTGCAGAGATACATGCTTACGTGCATACATATATGTGCATATACACACACCCCCCCCCCCCGCAGGAAAACCCGCAACAAGATGAGTGAAATAAGGTTTACTTTTCCTACATGACACCCTCTCAGACATTTATTCCATTCCATTCCATTCTATTTTATTCTATTCTATTCCATTTTATTTGATTCCACTTCATTAAAGCGAATGCTGCTGGGGCCCCAGTATCTTCATTTCCTGGCCCCCTGATGGGTTGCATCCACACTTTGACTCAGAAGGAAAGTTCGAAATCCTTAGCCTTCTTCTCAAGGTTCTTGCCAATCTACCACCCCCAGGCTCCCCGCTCCTGCCAGCTGCCCCCAATGTCCCTCCAGCCTTTTCTTCAGGACTCCACGTAAGAACTTTGATTTTATTCTCTCCAGACTGTCCCAGTTCTCAGTGCTTCCTGACGCTCTTCTCCCTGTCCTGGTTGGTGCCATTCCCTACCTCATCCTGCCGGACTCACGGGCTCAGTTCCACCCCTGCCTCCTTTCTGAAGCATCCTCCACCAAGGTCCTCCTCTTTTGTTTCCTGCCCCACACATCCGGCATCTAGATCAGGAGCGTGGGCTCTGCTTTCATAACTCTTAATTTATGAACAATCCACCACTTCTAGGTGTGCTTCCCAGTCCAAACCATCAGGAAATGCTTGGCCAGGAACAGGGCACTTAGCTCTTTAGCAAGTTACTGGTGCCCAGAACACCCAACCCTGCCTTCCCCAAGGCCCCCACCCTTGGGCTGCCTGTGGTGTGATGGGGAAGAAATGGGAATGTTTTGGTAGCAAGTTGGAATCAAAAGCCAATTTTCCTGCAGAGATAAACAATGCTATATAGGTAGATGCACCTGAAAAGGTGTTTTGAGTGCTGTGCTTAAATACATCGTGGTTATGTCGGCCTTTATGAGCTAGCCAAACAAGCTGCCCTCTAACTCGGAAAATCATTTTTACAATTGCGTTACATCCTGTACAAGTTCTAAATCATCGAGCAACAAACAACTTTTGGAATTCTGCCTGTCCTTTGGTTGTCACCACCTGTACTGCCCAGTCTTACCACCTTTCCAGATGGGCGTATCTTCTCTCCCAGTGGATGCCAGGCCTCGGAGCACAAGCTCTGTGTCCCCAGCCTCCCCCCATTTGCTACGGGGTTGAGCATGGCGCCTTGTGCAAGGTGGGGTCTCCCTCTGTGACCATTTGTCATCTCGTGACATGTCGTCCTCCCCACCTCCTCTGGGCACCCAGCGACCTCAGCTCCGTCTTTACCTTGGATTATCCCAGAGTAAATGGGCCCCTGTCTGTTGTTTGGAAAATCTTAAGGGATACTTAGGAAAGAGAAAACATGGAGAGAGATGAGAAGGGAGATAGAAGAGGAGAAGGAAGGAAGAGGGACTAGAAAATAGATGAGAATGAGGGAACAGAAATGAAGAGAGGAAGAAAGACAGGAGAGAAAAGGTAAAAATATGACAACGGGGGAGAAAAAGAGAGATGAGGACAGAAAAATAAGAGGAGGAGAAAAGGGAAAGTCAAAACAAAAAGAAAAGAAAAAGGAAAATGCTACTAAGCTGACGAGAAATTGTTTTCCAGCAGAAAAAGGCAGAGAAGCCAGACTAGGGCGTGAGAACTAAGATTCAGGATTTCCATCCTGGACACAAAGAGACCAAGGTGTATGGAGTTTCATTTCTACAAGATGAAGAGGACTATGGAGATGGATGCTGGCGATGGCTGCACTACATCAAGGGTGTATTTACCACCATTGAACTGTACCCTGAAGAATGGTTCAGATGGTAAATTTCACATTATATGTATTTTACCACAATGAAAAGAACAACTAAAAAAACACAAAAACCAGAGATGCCTATTTGATCAACCCCTATTAATGAACAACTAGGAGTTTGCATTTAGTATATGGACAAAATTTTATTACATATTTTTCAAGTATAAAGTTCTGAGCTTCATGCTAGATATCCAATAGAATTATTGATTTAAAATAAATAAGAGAAATGTTCCAGGGTCAAGGATTGACTGAGAAGGGACATGAGGGAATTTTCTGGGGTGATAGTATTGTTCTATATCTTGATAAGAGTTTAGATTCCCTGGGTGCATGCATACACACTTAAGATTTGCAAATGTACACTTAAGGATTGTACATTTCCTTGGAGGTAAATTTTACATCAAAAGAAAAAACTGTAAAGAAATATTTAACTCTAAAAAAAAGAGTGACCAAGGAGAGGACTCGGGCAGGTATTTCTGATGGATGAGGAGCTATAGCGACCTAATAGAGCCAACAGCTGTTTACAGACCCAAGCTAAGCCGGAGAGGATGCGGGGGTCACTCCCTTTGCACTGGCCAGTGGCTTCAGGCTGTAGGCAGCCTTCAGGCCCTGGCCCAAGTCAGAACCTCTTCAGTGTATGGCATCACCTTACTGCTGATGGAGCATCTTCCCCTGAAATTCCCAAGACAGTGGTCCCACCCATCCTTGGAGAAGGAGGAGGAGATGGCAAGGCCATGGATGGTTCCAGGTGCTCTCAAGTCCCTAAGTGCTGTCCAGGGTGCGGCCCACAGCACTTATGTGAGGGACCAGTGCATATGTGCCTCATGACACATCAGGCTCTAAAAAAGCAAAGAAAAGTTAAGAAGACTAAACTAGATGCAGTGGTCCACTGGAATGCCTTTCTGCTGACCCCTTAAACTGGCCTGTGTGTGGCATGGACGATGGGATTTTGGAGGACAAGGTGAAATCAACCCTCTGTGGTCCTGTTCCAAATGCCCTCTATTCACTTACAACATGTATCTCTTATGGAAGGTCTTTGAGCTACAAGGGGAAAAATATCATTTGAAGACTACACAACAGAAAACAACTTAATAATGAGTTTTTACTTTGAGAGAGGGATATGCACAATGTTATCTACTTTTTCGTTAATGTACAACAGAAAACTCTATCTAGTAAAAACAAAAATAATAAAATACATACATAGGGTTAATATTGAGGTTAGTTGAAAGAAAGAGAGAAAGAGGAGGAGAGTAAGACTAGATAGGAAAGATGGAGAGAGGCAGACACATAGAGGCAGAGAAGGAAAATGAAGAGAGAGAGAGAGAAAGATGATCGACTGAGGGGGAAAAGGGACAGATACACATGCATAAAGCACACAGATGCCCACAGGCAGACAGAGACCCTCAGAGACCAATAAAGAAAGATACACATATGGGGGAGGCACTTATGAACGTAGGCAGGCCCACAGATCTGTGCAGGAAGAAACAGTTGCAGCCTGGGATCTCTTAGAGCATCCCTGAAAGGTGGAAAATGCTGTTCCTTTCCCGCAACTGCAGCACAAATGAAGATTGTGCCTGATACTTTCACCCCAATCAGATGGTGTTAAGCTAAAGGTCAGATATCAGACGGACTGTCCCTACTCCTGATTTATTTGGATGACATACGGGTCCCAATTTGGTGCTAAGCTTTTTCATTTCCCTTCTCAGTTAAGACAGGTTTTTAAGCACTGTTTATACCTTTAGAATAATTTGTCATCAATTCATTTGGGCATTAGGTGGGCATCAGGGCCCCTTAAAGATGTCCAGGTCCTAATCTTCAGAACCTGAGACTATGTTATGTTACACATCAAGGGAGAATTGAGGTTACAGATGGAACCGAGGTTGCTTATCAGCTGACATTAAAATAAAGAGATTATCCTGGATTATACGGTGGGCTGGGTGTAATCACAGGGTCTTTAAATGGAGAAGCAGAAGAGTCAGAAGTGAAGAGGAGGCATCATGAGAAAGACTCAAAGAGCCATTGCTAATTTAGGATGGAGGAAGGAGCCAGGAGCCATGGAATGTAAGAGGCCTCTAGAAGCTGGAAAAGGCAAGAAATGGATTCTCCTCTGGAATCTCCAGAAAGGAAAGCAGCCCTGCTGAATACTTTGATTTTCGCCCAGTAAGACCTGTTTCAGACTTCTGACCAGAATAAATTTGTAAATTTATTAATTAATAAACTTAATTAATAATTAATATACTTATTATTATGTATTGCTTATTATTATTAAAGTACTTAATATACTTATTAATATACTTATATTAATATAATATAATATTAATTATAATTAATGAATTTATTAATTAATAAATTTGTGTTGTTTTCAAGCCACCACGTCTGTGATAATTTGTTCCCGCAGCCATAGGAAATGAATTCAGACATAAATCCCTTGAAAAATCTATTTGAAAGACTTAAAGTACACGTGCAGTGAATACTTCTCTTTCATGCAGCCTCTGTATTGCAAGTGTGTTTGAAAATATAAAACCCTGATAATTCTGTCTTGCAGACTAGCAAGCTCACTATCATGGTTTTTAAAATAGTGATTTATTAAATTCAGTTGAGGAGTTTTCATGATTTTTCAGTTAGTTGGGTGTGTATCTGTGTGCACGCATCACCTGAAACCCCACATTACACAGAAAACTTGAGGGGTGGCCCAAACTCTGGAGAGCTGTGGAAAGATCGTGACCGTCTTAGAGAGCTGGAAGAGTAGAGACCTCAGTCATTTAGCCATATTTGCTGCCTTCCTACATCAATAAAAGCCTTCATCTTTCTCCTGACGTAGAGCTAGAGCCTCCAGGATGGCAAATCTGTGACTCAGAGAAGGCTCAGAACCAACGTTTCTGACCCTGGCTGCATGTTAGCACCACCCAGTAGCTTCTAGAAATCCTGATGATCAGACCACAGCCTAGACCACGTAAACTGGAATCTTTGGGAGTGCCGCCGGGTATCAGTACTCTGTGAAGCTCCTCTGGTTATTGTCATTGGGAATATGCAGCCAAGGTTAGGAAATGATGCTTTAGTGGGATGTAAGGAGCGGATCCCAGGACCCTATGGGGACATTGAGGCAGGCCTGCCTTCTGTGGACTGGTCGCGTGGGTAGATGCAGAGATGGGGAAAGTGAAAGGCTCCTTGACAAAGGAATACAGATTTGGGTCTTAGGTGGTGTACCAAGCACTAATTAAGACTGTAATAATGTTTGCAATAAACCCAAGATGCCACGGGAAGCGTTTCTGACAGCTGCCTCACCCACATCAGCATCAGACCATGGTGGTCTTCAGTCTTCAAAACTCTGCACAAGGATTTGGTGTTGATGGATGCCTGTCAACAGGCAGCACTCACTGAGGTAGAAGCGCCCAAGAGGTTCAAAGCTGGGAGTGACAGCAGCCAAGTGGGTCCACCTCATCTTGCCTCGGCTGCCGCCATATCCTCCTTGGTTACAGGAGCCCCACCTGTCTCCTTGCTTCTCCGCTTCATATGATTATGCGAGTAAGATGATGAAAGTCATCCACCGGAGACCGACACCACGAACACTCAGATGACTGTTGAATGAATGGACAGACAAAATGTGGGAATGGAATCTGTGTTAGTGTTGTTATCCCACACTCTCCTCTCTGCCCACAAGTGGTAGAGAGGAAATAACTGAGTTGAGGGGCTGTTCGTCCTTCTACTGTAATTGTCACACAAATCTAGCTATAAAATTCTACTCTGCTTGTATAAATAAGCAGGAAATTCGTAACACTGAGCAAGTGGAAAGTCGGGGAATTTTCTCAGTAAAAATTTATAGGGAGAAGGAATTTTTAAAGAACTCTAATTTCTTAGTCACTGATATAGCAATAACGTCATTAATTCGGATTCTGCTAATTTGGAATGTGCAATAATTGATACTTGTCCAACTCATTCTTCTTGAAAAAATGCTCAAAATAATTTGTTCTCTGATGGAAAAAACTTGTACTTACCAGCCAAAGTTTGACTGAGTCCAAAGTTTGGAAGCCTAGGGTCAAACCCCAGATTGGCACCTTATTAGGTATGTGATGCTGGAAAAGTAGAGCCTTTGTGGGTCTCTTCTGCAAAACGGGAATAAAAACCTCTGATTTGTTGTGAGCATAAAGGTGCTGAGACAATGTGGCCAGCTGTAGAGTGCTTTGTAACTTGTTCAGATTCTTCCATGTAATTAAAACCCACCTTTCTTAGACTCAAGAGACGCCAGATTCCTTCACATGGCTTCAACTTCTGCCTAGCAAGTGTTTACAAATATGTTTATCATTCAATTGTATGAAATACAAAATTTGTAGGCACAACCTTTCTTTATCACAGAGACACTTAAAGTCTGGGGACAGTGTGTCTTTAAAATGTGTTTAATCATCAAAATCACCAAGGGGACCCGCCCCCCCCCACATGTATGTGTGTATGTATGTCTATCTATGTGTATATATAGGTATGTATGTGTGTGTACGCATAGGGGGGTGTGTATAGGTTTACGTGTGTACATATTTATTTATGCATGTGTATGTATACACACACACACATGCACATATACCAAATATACAGGAATATATATGAACCTATACAATACAGTATGTGTTATAAATGTACACACATATATGTCTATATGTGCATGCAGACATTTATGTATGCATATATGTCTATATGTGCATGCAGACATTTATGTATGCATATATGTCTATATGTGCATGCAGACATTTATGTATGCATATATGTCTATATGTGCATGCAGACATTTATGTATGCAGATATGTCTATATGTGCATGCAGACATTTATGTATGCAGATATGTCTATATGTGCATGCAGACATTTATGTATGCAGATATGTCTATATGTGCATGCAGACATTTATGTATGCAGATATGTCTATATGTGCATGCAGACATTTATGTATGCAGATATGTCTATATGTGCATGCAGACATTTATGTATGCATATATGTCTATATGTGCATGCAGACATTTATGTATGCATATATGTCTATATGTGCATGCAGACATTTATGTATGCATATATGCATTTATGTGTAAATGCATACATAATATATAAAATATATACCATTACATATATTTTGCATATGTATGTGTATCATATAACATATGTATATATTGCATTTATATGTATATGCATATATAAGTGAGTGAACACACACATATAATCTCCTCCCATCCAGTAAATTCTGGGTGGGGTCCAGGAGTCTGTCTTTTTAAAAATTCCCCGTTAATTCTGATTATCAGCAATGTGGGAGAGGACTCCCCTCACTTTTCACTCGGGAACAAACAGAAGTCCCGAGAGCCAGAGACTTGGCTGAGGGCACAGCCCTGGTTAGGGGCGGAGCTGGAACAGCCTTGCTCTCCTGATCTGGCTCAGTGCGGACTACAGTAAACCACGCCGGCCATTGTACCTACCGGCCTACTCATAATTGCGCTCTAAAAATATTATGTCTTGTAGACATTTGGCTCGCCAGGCTAGTTCCCTCTGCCATTTCTCCGCGTCATCCCTTGAGCATCAGATGGAGGGCCTGCTCCCCGCAGGCCCGTGACCGGCGTGCACCCTCCCCCTCTGGGTCCTGCTTCCAGCCTCTTCGAGGCAGGAGGACTCGTCCTGCGGGAGGCTGTCTTCCTCCCTGACGTTGCAGCTTTCCGAGGAGGCTGTGTGTCAGACTTCCAGCCTTCCAAGGCAAAATGGCAAGGGGAGGGTGGCGGAAGGTTTGACGCGGAGGAGTAAAGACCAATAGACCAGGGTCCGTCTAGTGCCGAGTGGAGGATGAACTGTGGGTCGAGGAACAGAGCGGTGGCAGGATGTCTGTAGGGCGGCTGTTACGGCACCTCGGTGAGACTGTGGTTGAGAGCGGAGGTCTGCTAATAACAGCCCTTGCAATTTTGGGGGGCCTGTGAAGTAAGAACAGCGAACATCCTCAATGGATTTGATGATGGAGAACACTAACTTTAAACCCCAGTTAAGTGAAATGTTATCACCCTCAAAAAAAAAAAAAATTCCGTTCTTCTCATTAGTTGACCAGCATTTTAAAAATTGTACTCGATTATTAATATTGTTCTACTTTAAATTTCATCAATAAAAACGTGTGGAAATATATTTTCTCTCATGTTATGGGGGCCCCGGCATATTATCCTGGATTGGGCCCCTTTGCACACAGTGTCTAAAATATTTGCTATCTGGTTCTTTACAGAAAAAGTTTGCTGATCCCTGGTCAATGTGTTGGCACTGAGGTGGAGAAAATGGGTGGATTTGGATACATTTTGGAGGGAGAGCCAACAGGAGTTTGATGTTTAATGCTGGCAGGACTTGGACCATGAGGCAGGGCCGTGGGGGGACATGGAGCTATCTGATCCCCAAGATACTTTTTAAGGCTACGAGGGGCCAATGGGCCAATAGCCTCTGGGGCCAAGAGGCTGCCATTATGGCCACAAAGCAGCCCTCCCTGTAGACCACTGTGGGCTGGATCTTTCTAGCTCCTGCCATCCTCTGGGTGAACCTGCAAGTCTCGTGTGTCAACAGCAGTGCTGACCCGGATGAGCAGTGCCTGGTGCGGATCCTGGATGCTTCGTGGTACAGTCAGTAAACAACGACGTGTTTATTGATCAATTATTATCATTGTCTGGTTTCCAGCCACCTCCCCACCTTCTGTATGACCAACAGGCTGGCTCATGGTTGGCACCAAGAATGAGCGGCTTAAAAATTTAATCAGGTTCAGGTAACAGGTAAGGACTGGTTCCCCAGAAGGGGAAAAACACGGCAAATATTTTGGATTAAACTGCGTGCGCCGTATCTTGCTGGAGCTTGCAGGCCCTTTGGAGGCTCCCAGACGGCTCTTAATTAATTGCTGGAGCCAAGTGGGGCAATCTTGTGAAGGCAGTTGCTTTTGCTAATCTGATCCAGCCGTGCTCAGGGGAGGGGGTGTGGCTGGCCTGGGATTTGGGGGATGGGTGGGGTGGGCTGGAGCTTAGGAAGAGCTCACCTCAGATGGTTGGGACAAAATTCAGAATGGTGGACCTGTTGATCAAGCAAACAAGTGGACAGACCTTCCCTTCTAGGCTTAGTTTCCTGGCTTGGAAAGGGAGGATGTGGCATGGAATCCTGGCTCTGTCACCAGGTATCCCTGAGAACTTGGGCCAGTTAACCCCTTTGAGCTCCAGTGTGTCATCTGTACAATGAATTCAGGACTACAACCTCGCAGGATTCTAGTGGGAATGAAATGAGATGAGGACAACGCCGGGTAACACAAGCCAGGTGTCTGGCCCTGCAAGGCCGCTGATCAGTTGGGCATGCTGGCAGCTAGAAGCAGTGCTGACCCTGGGGATGGGGAGAGAGGCAGAGATCTAGAGTGGGCACATTTCCCTGAGAGCAGAAGAAGCTGTGGGCCCCAGGGGTGCTGAGGAGAGGAGATGCTGGGGGTGGGAGGCTGTGAGTGCCGGGGACCATCTCCCTACCTTCTCTGCAGCGAGGGAGGCAGCTCCCACGGAGCTTGGCAGAGCCGGGGCCTGGAGGGGGAAGGTCCTGCCTATCTAGCCTAGGCCTCCACTGGGTACAAGGGGACCCTTCCCTGGGAGCTGGTCCTCTGTGAAGCCCATTTTGCTTTCACTGGCCCTGAGTTGTCCCGTGCCCTGGTTACAGAAGTTGAGGATTCCTCCTAGGTGCTCCCATGAGGGCCACAGTTAGAATGCAGCCTCTTGGAGAATCCAAGGGGGCTGGAGCTCAGGAAAGGCACATGGACAGCCACATCTACCACTCCTTTCCGTCCCAGGAGGACGGTTCCGTAATCCATGCTGTTAGAGCTTCCCTTGTGTGCCCAGTTACACCTCTGCTCCAGTACCTCTCTTTGCCTGGGACCCCTCACCCTCCCCCAGCAGAAGGTCTTCCTCAAGTCCACTAGAAGGGACAGCCCTCTTCCAGACCCCAGAACTCCCTGGAGACACCGCTGGCGTGGTCCCTTCCACATTCTGTTGCCCTTGTCCTTGTCTTAGCTACCTCCTCCACCAGCCCGTGAGGTCCTTGAAGGTAGGTGCTGCATCTTATGCAGCTTTGAGTCTTCAGGATGGGTGTCACCTCCCAATAAATATTTGCTGAACCAAGCTGATTCCTTTCTTTATAACATAAGACTTGAAGCCACAAGTGGGACAGTGACATGCCTAAAGTCATATGCTTATCGGTGGACTCGACCCATGCTTCTCAGGCAGGGTCAGGCACAGCCTAGATTCTCATCGCATTCTTATTGGGTAGAAGAATGTCACATTCATGACTCAATAGGATGAGAATCAGTCGATCGGTAAACACTCCTTGAACATTTCAATGTGGAAGATACAGGTAGAGCAGGTAGTAAGTTTTTACAAGTCTCGATCTCAGGTGCGCAGAAATGCAACTTAATTTTTTTCTAATTTTTTAATCAATCATACAATCATATTACATAAAAGCAAAACAATATAAAATAGCTATAACTTAAGATGCTTTGCTCCTGTTTTGTCAGTTTCTTGTGAGTCCATTTAAAATAGAACAAATGTGAGTATATACTCTTATTCTTCCTTCTTTGGATAAAATGTGGCATATGGCTCACACTGTTTTGCACCTGGCTTTCTTCATTTCCTTTCCATATTATCATGTAGAGATCTTCCTCAATATTTTATAGCTATAGAATATTCCATTATTGCTTTAATCCGTCTCCTGTTGATGGACACTTGGCTGTTTCCAATCTTTCTTTATTATAAACAAAACTACAGTGAATAATCATGTGCATGTCAATTTGTACAGGTGAAGTTAGGTCACTAGGAGAAATTTCCAGAAGTGGAATCACTAGATTAGAGGTAAATGCTTTTGTAAATTTTATAGATGTTTCCAAACCTCCCTGCACAAGGTTGTGGCAATTTAGCTCCCACCTGCCCTGGAGAGCATGCCTGTTGGCTACAAGTCCACCAACAGAGCATCAACTCAGTCCCTGTTGGAAGTCCCTTTTCTATCTAGTGATAGCGCCATGGACTTAATTGTGTCCCAAATTCATATGTTGAAGCCCTTACCCCTAGTGACAACATTTGGAGATGGGACCTTTAGGAGGTAATTACGATTAAATGAGATCATAGGTTGGGACCCTGATCCTGCAGGATTGGTGGTGTTATAAGAAGAGGAAGAGAGAGATCACTTTCTTTTCCTGTATGTGAGGACAAATGGCTGCCCACAAGTCAGGAAGAGAGCTCTCATCGGAAACTGAACCCTACCGGATCCTGATCTGGGTCTTCCAGCCTCCAGAACTGTGAGAAATAAATTTCTGTTGGTTAAGCCACCTAGTCTGTGATGTTTTGTTATGACAGCCCAAGCAGAGTAATATAGGTAAAAATCTTAGTAACTTCAATTACTTACTCATTTTGGTGTTCTTCTTGGTTGCTTTGGGGTCATGATTTTGGAGTTTTGCTGCCTTCCTCTTTCTTCCAGGGTAGCATCTGCCTAAAATCATGGCATCTTGTCTCTAACTTCCTGTGCCCTTCTTGGTTTCCACTGAGAGGACTGTGGTCCCAACATGGCAGCCTCCAGGCAACGATCACATGGTATGTCTTTCTCCTCCTCAGTTTTCTTCTTCTGGCTCTCAGGTGTGTAGGATTAGAGTAATCATAACCCTATAGTATGAGTTCATGCCATACTATCACCATGACCCAATGTTATTGAGTTAGTTATTTTTAATAATGAAAGCTCTCTAGTCATCAGCTGTGACTCCATTTCCTTCTTGTCCCGATTGTGAGGCCCTGTACACACAGCTTTCAGGGAGCAAGGAAACTTCTGATGCTCTCTAAGTCTCTCTACTGCTACCTCAGGCCCTCCCTTCTAGCCATGATGCATTTTCTTGACCAAACTGCTTTTGAGCGTGGGGGATGGGCGAGCAACTCTGTGAGGTTCCAGGCTCAGCTGTGCTGGTAAATGTCAACAACTGGCTCTGATGTTGGGGGAGGGGCTCAGGGAAGCCCAAATTTGTAGCATTTGCTGGTTTGAGGGGTGTGAAAACTACCATCATGGCTGATTTTAAGCTATTAATCTCAACCAGCTCACAAAATTCCTAAAAATATAGCAATTGGCTGCTGGCATGAGTGGGCGCCAAGCTCACCATGGGAATAGGGCATAGGAGCCCTGGTTAGCCACTTCCAACTTTCTCCCCATAAGTTTATGTCCCCGGCTTGGGCAGCCCTCTCCAGTCTCTAGGCAAAGGTTGTCTAGCTCTCTTTTGTGTTCTTTTCAACCCATTATGCTTGATCTGGACTTGGTATTCTTTGAGGATTACCTTAGAAAGTTTGACTCTGATCTCTGCACTCTGTGTACCCCGTCCCATTAGTGAATGCATATTTCTGCAGGAATAGCAGAAGAGAGTTCTGGGGAGAGCAAGGCAGCGAGAGGAGAGTGCCTCCATGGAAGGGATTTTCATCTCTTTTGTCTCTGTTGTCTATTTAGTTGGCATACCATTGATGAACAGTAAAGATTTGTGGAATTAATACATATCTAAAAATATTATATGGCCATTCAAAGAAGTAGAAGACATTTATTGGCCTCATGGAGCTTACATTTGGTATAAGATATGGAATGAACAAAGTAATAAATGGCAAATGCCAGATTATGGTCCAGATATGAGTTTTGGTGGTTGTCTGGAGGATGGAGAAGTTGCCCTGGGATGCTCAGAGGGTGTTCCATAGAGAAGATGGGCTTCTGACTGAGCCTTGGAGGCTGCTGTTTCTGGAATAAGCCAATAACTAATAGAAGGCACACAATTCAACTTTGACAGCATGTCATGGTGTCTCACAGAAAGCCAGCAGAATTCTTCCTGCTTGGCCAAGAGTTGTATGTACCATGTCACCAGGAAGCAGGTTTGATGCTCAAGGGAGCACTCTTGAGACGTTAGCTCCCCTAAGCCATCTATGGTCCAAATTTGGGAACACTCACATTAAGTCAACCAATGAGTAGTGAACCAGGACCTGAAGTGTGTGAGGCAAGCCCCCTATTCTCTAAGAGCTACGGGTCTGATTAGGAAGATCTTGATACACTCAGTTGACAGATACATGAGCAATGACTGAGGAATACAGTTTTCCTCGTTGTCCATCTCAGCGTGGATTGGAGACTTAGGGAGGGGAAGTCTGTGGGGAAACCATTATGTAGAACCTCCCAAGATGTCCCCCAGTAGACCTCCTAGCTCCACAGAGCCAGAACTCAACCTACCACCTCCTCTCACAGATGTTCAACCTTTTGTGTTCCTTATCTGGAGGCCTGATGGCACCATCTACCTGGTTGCGCAACTTAGAAAACTTGGCAGTAGCCCTGGCTGGCTGAGTGGCATATAGGAAGCACTCAATCCATAGTTCCTTTCATTCACTTGTTCACTTACTCATTCATTAATTCATTCAGTAAACAAGAACCTACTCTGTAGGGATGGAGTATAGTGTATGGTCCAAGGGCATGAGCTCTGGAGAGAGATTACTTGGGTTGGAATCCTGGCTTTGTCACTTACTAGCTGTGTGACTGTGGGCAAGCTGCTTAACCTCTCTAAGGCTCGAGAGCTTTATCTGTAATGTGAAAATAATAACATATCTTTTGTATGGCTATTTTAGAGATTAAATGAGATAATCTGTGTAGAGCGCTTCAGAAGGGTTGGGCACAGAGTTAGCACTACAGGTTTGCTATTTATTATTATGACTGCTGGCAGCACGATCATTGTGTTTGTTCTTGTAATTGAGTAGGAGTATGGATGGATATGACCCTGCCCTTGCACCAGAGAAGTTCTGTTGCCTCTTTGCTGGAGAGAGCACATCTCCCTCACCAAAATGGTGTGTGTGATCCCTTTAATTAAATCACCCATTGGAGAGTGGCGTCCACCAGGTAGACTTGAGCCTTGAAGGCAAAATGGAGCTCCTCTTATCCTTCTCCTGTAGGTCCATGTGTGAGGGGCCTCTACCTCAATCCTTCCCAATGCACGGAATGGAGCCTCAATTCCTACCCCAAATGCTCTTGTGAGCATGAGCTGCCACGATCCATGGTTGGGTTGACTTCAGCTGCTTTTGTGTCTCAGCAGGTGTCCCCAACCTCATTTCCAACAATAGGATGCTGAAAGATGGTCCTAGATGCACTCTAGAGACATTCACCTGTTTGCTGAAAGGAAAGGATGTAGACATGCATGAAGGGACTAAAGAGGCAATCATTAAGCCCAGTGCCAGCCAGGATACAGGCAATTATTCAAACCCAGGCTCTGTGGCAGAGGCAGGGAGGACAATGCCACATAAACCACAGAACACCCCACAGGGAGCAAACATGAGGCAGCGATTATTGCATCATACTATCCAGACTTACTCAACTGTGATATTTGAGAAGCCTGGGCCACCTGGAGTACGTTTAGCGGCAGAACCCAGGAGAGGTGGCTACCAGCCCAACACATATTGACATCTGTGGTGAGAGACCCAGGCCTCTGAGCAGAATCTCCAAGGAACAGGTAGCTTGGTAGAAATTTGGTGTAAGAGGGGACATCTGAGCAGACAAACAGGGAATGAAGCCCAAGGGCTTTGAGATTAAGCAAGCAGTCTCAGGTCCAGTTTTCTTTATGAGTCAAGCAAGGGTCAACTTCATGGCTACTGAGAAGGCATCCTGTCTCCAACCCCATATCTTCGTAACCTGCTTTCCTTTAACAAGGAACCAAGCCTCATGTAATTCCAGGGGATACTTGAAACGCATATTCCACCTGGAAAAACAAAACAAAACATAATGATTCCCAGTCACATGAGCATGTAAATCAGTGGCCCGGGGGCTTTTTCTGCGAGTAGATTGGACTGAGAGGACATTGGAAAGGTGGAAAGAATCCTGACCATTTTGGAAGCTTCTGTGGGGTGAGAGAGGCTGTGGGAGAGGAGAACAAGGGCACAGAGAAAGAGGCTAGAGTGTTTAAAGACAAACTTTGCTTTCTTTGCCCCCAAATTAATTTGATTTCTTTTCTCCCTTCCTCCTTCCTTCCTCCCTTCCTTCCATAAAAGTTTTTTGAGATTTACTACATTATTTTTTTTGCACTGGGCACATAAAAATAAATAATACACAGACTCTGTCCTCTCTGAGTTCCCAGGAGAAGATGAAGGGTAAACTAGCAAATTATCACAATGAAGCAAGACTACGAGCTCTAGAGAGATTAAACAGAACACGCACTGGGAGAAAAGGGGAGGGAGCAATTGCTTCAGCCTCGCGTGAGCCCTCTGTTTGCACAGCCTGCTCTTGAAGGATTTGGATAAAGGTTGTGTGCCTCCCTCTTACCTTCAGCTGGGATGAAAGCAGAAACAGCCTCTCTTCAGAGAAGAAAAGAAAGGTTTGTAATGATGGTGGCGGGGGATAGATATATAAGAGTTTGGGGAAGCTGGGGGGGTTTTAGACCTAGGTTTTAAGTTTAATTGGAGCTTGACTAAGTAATGACCTTGAACAAATCAGTTCATCTGCAAGGGCCTCCGCTGGACTGGAGAAACTCAGGTGTCCTTCTATGCCTTATTCCACAATTATTTGAAGGGCTTTTGGGTTGATCTCCATGGGACAGATGAGTCACTTCCTTTACTGAGGAGGTGGCTGGGAGGGAGGGCTAGAAACAGCATAAGTGAGTGGTAGCTGCTTTCAGGCACCATGCTAGGCAATTTCCCCGTGTCATTTAATCTATTCTTTACAACTTTATCAAGAGGCATATTATTAGTCCCATTTTGTAGATTGGGAAAGCCATGCTTTGAGCAGCGAAGTACCATGTCCAAATTTACACAATTTGTGACAGTGCATGGATTTTTTTCCCCCAGATTTGCTCTTACTTCAAAGTCTATCCACCGTTCTACATGGGATGATCCGGTTTTGAAAAGCAGTGGGAAAAATGGAATCTGTATAGTCACATTCATGAATTTCATTGAGGTGGTCTAAATGAACTTTGTTAAATTAGACGCCAAGAGGAAAATATGGTCAATGGTTCAATAATTCTGTATTGTTCTACTGCAATTAGATGACCTGGCGTTGTGATAGTACCTGTATCATCTTGGACGAGTCACTGAACTTTCCACTATTTCAGTTTCTTCATCTGTGCACTGGGGATCGAGATAATATCCACCTCCACACCCTGCACTGCCTCCAATGACTGACGTGAAGAGCAAGTAAGGTAATGTGTAAATGCACTTTTTTGAAGTGTAAAGTGCTGTGCAATTTTGGTCTGGTACAATGTGGCTTATTAAGTCTTGGGTGTCTAAATGTCAGCTTTTAGTTCTGATATTCAAATCCATTTAGATTTTTTTATATTGAAGTATACATAGACACAGAAAAATACACAAATCGACTTGTAATTTAGCTTGATGAATTATTACAAAATGAACATACTCCTATGGAACTGCCATCCACATCAGAGACAGAACATTATCAGTGCTCTAGAAGCCTCTCTTACATCCTCTCCTGATCACACTCCCCTTCTCTCTTCCTAGAGGTAATTGCTATCCTGACCTCTATAACTTTAGATTAGTTTTGCCTATTTTTGAACTTTATATAGATGGAATCCTATAGAATGTATTCTTTTTTTGTTTAGGTTTTTCTTGTTTAGCTGGTCTCAGCCTATCGCTATGATGCCAGCAGCTAGAAATGCCTGGGGACTCTCTTCTGGGCCCTTGGCGAGCCCCGCATAGATATCTTCCCTTTCAAAACCAGTGTTGTGGCTGGACTTGCCCTTGTCGTTCTTATTATGATTGTAAGATGCCCTCAGCAATAACCATTTAGAAACTTTGAAAAAGAGAGAAGGTTTATTACTCACAGGTCCTGGAGGGTACATGGCACACCTGGAGCCACACAGCGAGGTCAAAGGGAGAGAGAGAGAGCACGCAAGTCTGGGGTTCTGCTTTTATTGGGGTGGAGGTTGGGGGCCTAGAGTTTTGCAGGTTCACTCTTTATTGTGAATTTAAAACATAAAAATGGGAATTAAAACACAGGGAGGGAAAAACAATCGAGCGAGCGAATAGCAGAGATCTCTATAACAAAGGAAACTTCAGGGGTGGGGCCACCCACTCTTTATCTAGTCCTGTGGCTGCCAATGTGTTTGTTCAGATAGCTGTGTTTGAAGTGGAGGCCTCTGCAATCAAAAGCTTAAGTAGGGCACTAGCATTACAATAAAAAAACCCCACAACCATCAGATGTTTATGCTACATGGTTACTCTAGATTACAACATGCATTTTCACATTAAAATCTACTGTAAATTAGCATTTTTTTATCGCTCATAGACAATGCGAGGACCGTAGGACAATTTAACTTTATTTCTTCCTGCTTTTAGTGTTATTGCCATCACATATTTTAATTTTCTCTAAATTTTTTAAACCTCGCAAGACATTATTAGTGTTTCATACCCATGTGTTTGACCATTTCCCTTGCTTTTTATTCCATCATATGTTTCCGTATGGAATCATTTTCCTTCCACCCAAAGAGCTCTGTTTAGAATTGTTCTGTATTGCAGTTCCATTGGTGACAAATTCTCTGTTTCTGTTTGTGTGAAACTGTCTTTATTCTGTCTTCATTTAAAAATATATTTTTGAGTCTGGCCCTGTGGCCAAGTGGTTAAGTTCGTGCGCTCCACTTCAGCGGCCCTGGGTTTCGCTTGTTCGGATCCTGGGTGTGGACGTGGTACCGCTCATCAAGCCCTGCTGAGGTGGCATCCCACATAGCACAACGAGAAGGACCTACAACTAGAATATACACCTATGTACTGGGGGGCTTTGGGAAGAAAGAGAAAAAAGAAGATTGGCAACAGATGTTAGCTCAGGTGTGTATATATATATATATATATATTTTTTTTTTTTCCCATTGGGTAAGGAATTCTAAACTTGCAGTTATTTTGATGCAATACTTGGAAAATGCAGCTCTATCATTTCCTGGCTTCTACTTTTTCTGTTTAAAAGTTACCTGTCATTCTTATGTTTACTCTTTTGAAGGTAACATTTCTTTTCTCCTCTTTCTGGTTGATTTTAAGATTTTTTTCTTTGTTTTTGGCTTTCAACAGTTTTACTATGATGTCCCTAGGTATAGTTTTCTTAGTATTTATACTGCTTGGTGTTTTTTTAAACACTTTTAAATCTGTGACTTGATGCTATTAGCTGTGGGAACTTCTTGGCTGTCATCTCTTTGAATATTGTTCCTATCTGTTCTCTTTTTCCTCTTCTGGAATTTTGATTACATGTATATTAGACCTTTCACCATCTACCTTAGGTCTCTTTTGCTGCATTCTGTATGTACCGTTTTTTTTCTTTTTACAACTCTGTATTTCAGTCTGGCTATTTCCTTTGACCTATCTTCCAGGTCAATAATCCTCCTTTAGCTGTCTCTCATTTACTAGTAAATTTATTGGTTAAGTTCTTAATTTCAGTTCAAGTATTTTTCAGTAGTAGAATGTCCACTTTTTCCTTTTTATAGTTTCCAGTTCTCTGCTGAGGGTCTACATAGAGCCATCTAAATTTCTTCCATTTATTAATCACATATATTTTGAAGTTTTTATCTGATAACTCCTGTGGGACTATTTCTTTTATCTGTGATTTCCTTTGGTTTTCAGTTATTTGTTCATGTCTTGTGGTGTGCCAAGTAATTTCCAACTTGAACATCAAGCATTGTGTATAAAAAATTGTTGAGATAATTTGAGGCTCTGTATGCTTTGGAAGGCAGTTGAGTTTAGAGAAACTTACCTTAATCCATGCAGATATTGGGGAGATTAGAGTCTGGGTTTCAGTATTTGTGAGGTTGTACTCCCAGGAATAGCTCTTTGAGCATCCCAACTGAAAGCCTGGGCTATTTATCAGCACTTTTTCCACCTCTCTTCCTTAAACGGCCCTGAACCTCAATTTTTGTCCCTGTATCTTGTAAGACTAACGGAAGTATTTGTTTCTCAGAATCCTTGAGAAACAGAAGATGCCTGGAAGGGAAAAACAAAATCAGTGCCAAATGTCAGACTCACCTCACGTTTTACTTCTTTTCCTCTTCCATTTCTTTCTAGGATATTGGCTCCTTAAGTCTCTGCTAGCTTGGTTTGATGTCTCCAAACACACACACACACACTGAAATTTTCTTAAGTTATTCCTTATGAGAATGTTGATGTGCAACACATTACTCCACTATTACTGGAGGCAGAAATCTTTCAAAATCTACCTTTCACATACCAAATGCATGACTCTTCCTAACTTCAGGACAGGAAGCCTGATATACCTCTGAGAATCAGTTCTGTGAAAACCTAAATTATATTTAAAATTTCAAGAAATGCATCAATTTAAACTTAGTTTCTGGTATTTTATTTCTGTATCTTCCAGTTTGTTGCCTTCACATATTTGTTCTTCCGTCATCTTAGTCTATGTAAGAAATTTAAACTGTCTCAAAGCTCAGATTTTAACTCAATGTTGACCATAAAGGTGTTGCCAAGAAAACACAAGGTAAACATGTAGAGACCATGGCTGTTAAGCATTGTGACTTGTTCCCCAGACTGTACATGACTTTGGAGCCATTCTTTACATTTCTAGTTCTGACAGCATCTAGAGAAGTGGTGTCTTGTGAGCTCTTTCTTTTTCCCTGACTTTGTGATGGTTTCTTTTGTCAATGTGACCAACCGATTTTGAATCAGTATAGTTATAGCATCTTCAGAATGACACATATGGAGGCTCAGACCTGCATCCTTTAAAATTCAGCTGTCTTAAAGGGAGGCACTGAGCCTTTTCCAACTCTGTTGGAAATAGAGTTGTATCTTCCATTAAAGGCATGTCTTTATACAAACTGTAGGACTCAGTGTTAAGACAGGATGGGAAGAGCCTCATGGGCTATTCTGGAAGAATTACCCGTTAAATGGTAAAGTACAGTATGTTTTAAAGTGACAGCCCAAGAGCTGAAAATGACTCTTTGATCTTTAAAAGGCTCATAAACAGGGGCAGTGCACTTGCAGACCTATATTTATGTATGCAAATATTGGGAGAAAATCCAAGCAGAGTCTCAGGATTGCAGGAGTTTGCTGTTAGATAAAAAGAGGCCAGGGAGGAGGGCAATTACATCAAACTTTTTACAGCATGAAGCAAGCTTTCTTCCCTCCTTGTTAACCAATGAACTGGAATCTTGCTAAGGGCTTGTTTTCCAAGTGGGGCTTGAACCAATCATTACACAGACGTGAGGTATTTGTGAAGAAAGAGAGACAATTGAAATGAAAAGAAAGACTGTTCTGTTTCTAACTTAAATTTGTGGTTGTGCTACCTTCTCTTACTTTGATGAAGGGTCTCCAACTATCTCCTACCCCTCCGTGCCACCCACATACACATATCCCCTTATTTAGCATTGAAATCATTAACCACATCTGGAGAGTTAATCTATGGACAACAGGCCTATTTCTACTTTTTCATGGAGCAACAAGAGAGGGCTCATAAATAACTGCAGGGACATTGTCAGGGGTTCTGGATGGTTGTTATGAAGAGACATTCAAAGGAGGTCAAGTAATATTGTGACTCACACACGGATACTTCGAGTCTCAACAGCGTGTTGGTGTTTTTTCTTCCTCTGACCCAAAAGATCCTGTCCTTGAGACAAAATAAATTCCACCTTACTTATAAGAACTATAGGCCTGGAATGAGGGCTCCGAGTTGTAGCTCCAACAGCAGCCATCTACTCTTTTACTTGGTTCCCATGGTGACCACAGTTTTGTAATTGTCACATGACAGGTGGGTTCATGGAATCCAAGGGGACCTTGGACCAGAGCAAACTCTGTTGATCCCAAAGTGAGTTTTGATCTCACTAGCTGTCTACTTGTACCAAGTTCTATGGATGATGATAAAATAAATATGCGTGTATTCACCACCTAAGCTAAGAAACAGGACTAACTGTATCCCAGAATCTCTTATGTGTCCCTCCCTTGCCCACTGAATGTATCCTGAATTTTGTGTTATTCATTCCCCTAATTTTCTTATAGTACCTAAGTATGCATCCCTAAAAAGAATTATTTAGTTTTGCTTGCTTTTGAACTATATATGAATAGAATTATACTCTATATATTCTTCTGATTTTTTTCCCCTATAATTTATCGTGTTTCATGCAATGGTAGTCCACTCACTGTCATCTCTATATACTATTCCGTTGTACGAATATAACACAACTTATTTATCCTCTTCTATTGCGGACATTTAGGTTGTTTCCGGTTTTTGCTGTTAGACTCAGTGTTGCTATAAGCATCTGTACACATCTCCTGGTGTGTATAAGAAACTGTATGGAGTATTTTTCTAGTAGTGGAAATGCTGGGACTTAGGGTAAGTACGTATTCAGTTCTTTGAGGATAATTTCAAATTGTTCTCCAAAGCAGCTACAGCAACTCATGCTTCCGCTTGCAAAAAGTGCAAGTTGCAGTGAATCCTCATCTTCTCTGGCATTTTCTATTGTCTTCCTTTTTATTTTTTTGCCAAACATATTTATTATTCACAATAGTTAAATAAAATGGACATTTTTATCTGTACTTTGGGTGTGGAGGCTGAGGCTTGGAGATTTCAACTCGTTTGATTAGGCTTAGGGAGCTCAGATTCTGGAAATGTATTACATTTAGGGAGGTCATATCACCCAAATTTCAGAGAAAACCTTCCTAATGATCAATCATCTAGGGCTGCGGCAGGCTCCGTGGCCAAGTGGTTAAGCTCATGAGCTCTGCTGCGGCGGCCCAGGGTTCGGATCCTGGGCGCGGACATGGCACCGCTCATCAGGCCATGTTGAGGCGGTGCCCCACATCCCACAACTGGAGGGACCTGCAACTAAGATATATAACTATGTATGGGGGGCGGGGGGCGAAGGGGGGTTGGGGAGATAAAGCAGAAAAAAAAAAGGATTGGCAACAGTTGCTAGCTCAGGTGCCAATCTTTAAAAAAAAAAATCATCTAGGGGCCAGTTCTCTTCAAATTCACCTCTTTGAAGGTTTTGCATCTGTTTGGAAGCTCTTAATGTGAAACTCAATACAAAACAGCATAAGTAAATAAAACTAAATTAAAAAATAAAAACCGATATTACTTAAAATTTGAGAAAAGAATCTTCAGCAAAGCTGGCTAAAAAGTCCCTCATTTATTCACAAGGGGATAAAGGACATGTATCTGTTGAAAAAAAAATTCCCATTATTTATGAAATACTGCAAATTTGATGACTGCTAAGCAAAGATTTTTAAAAAATAAGTCGGAAACACCCTTAAGCATATTCAACAATTAAAAAACCAAGACGTCAATGAGAATGGGACATGGGGAAGAACCCAAAACCTTTAAGCTGGATTGAATTTCAAGGGATCTTAACTCTCAGGTGAATGGATCACAGGCAAATGGGTTTGCGACAAATTGAGCCAGACGTTTTTGGGTTGTTACCAATGTTCGGGCAGAATTAAGGAGGAGCTTTCTGGAGGTAGCAGGCTCTATATCATGGTAGATTCTGGAGCTTCCCTACTACCTGCTCACACTTCCTCACGACCTAATCGTCACAGAACACCCTGAGTAAACGCCTTAATCAACTGGAAGGAATCAGAGTTTCAGAGAAGAGAAACATTTCTTCTCCCAGTCAGCGCTGCTGCCAGAGGTGACCCCATGGAAACCATTTATGTGTTTGTGTGTCACTTAGGATGAAGTTTGTCTCCAGTGACAGAAAACCTCACATATAGGTGGCTTAAGCGAGAGAGAGATGTTTAGTTTTCTTTCATGTAGATGAATCCAGATGCAGGGATGGGGCCTTCATAAAGACATGGGGCCTGGCTCCTTCTAATGCCATGTGCCCTCCTTAGGGCGTGGCTCTCTCCCTCTAGCCATCATCTCCTCATTCTAGGCAGCAAGGCTGGGGAAGGGATGAAGAAGGAGGGGCACAGTATGCACCCCAACTCTTCTTTAAGGAGGTTCTCCAGAAGCTGCTGTATCCCACCTCCGTTTAGATAGCATTGGCCAGAAATTTGTCACACGGGACACTAAGCTTCAAGGGAGACTGGGAGGTGTGGTCTTTCTTCTAGGCAGTCATGTGCCCAAGGGAATCTATTACTGAGGAAAACAGATATTGGGGTAGGCAACTAGTGGGTTTTAGCTCTCTAAAATTCATTAATGGAAGGAAGGTACAGGTAGTTCAGCTATGTGAAGCCTATTGTTTTCGCAGGCTTTAACATACAGGCCATTCTGTTTGAAATCAAAATCAAGGCACACACAAACTTAGTGAAACCCTCCCTCCATCCTTGCACACCAGCTGGTTGGTGTAGGAAGAGGATGAAGCCAACACTTAGGCCATTTCTGTGGGGCTGCCTGCCCAGGAGCAGTAAGGCCAAGGGAAGAGAAAAATTCCTTACCTACCAAAGTGGACAGTGAGAACGTGGAGAGGAGAGTTCCAGGGGCCCCCAGGTTTTGCAAAGAGTCAGATCTAGATGACGGAGTGCTAGTAGAAAATGTAATACTGCTTTCTTATTAAACCTACGTGCGTGGCTGTCAGGCAGCATTCCTAACAAGCCAGGTGGACCAAACTTCTTCAGCTACCACAGCTTCTGTTTCCACCTGGACGGAAGAAATCTTGAAGAGCATGTATAGTCCAGTCTCCCCATCCTCTGCCCCACTGTGAGACTGGGGTCCCTAGACAAACTCAATCCTCCCCAGATTTCCATCTCAGGGAATGGCCACTTCATCCTTCTAGTTTCTCAGGCCAAAAACTTTGAAGGTATCCTTGACTCCTTTCTTTTTCACACACCAGCTCCGATTCATCAGCATACCCTGTTGGCTCTACTTTGAAAGTAGCTTCAGAACCCAACCATGTCTTACCTACTGTACTGTAATAATCTCCTCCCTGGAGCACCCAGCTGAGCAAGGGATGAAATCCAGCCCTGCTCCACTCACTGAGCTGTGTGCTTTGCTTCAAGGTTGCAGCCATTTGGAAGAAAGGGCATCCTTTTCAGTTTGCACGAAGATGCCCTGTAGATGGACAACTGCCTAGTAGGTGAGCTCATGTCACTTCTCTACTCAAAACCCTCTCAAGAGAAAAGCCCAAATCCCATTATGATGGCTCCATGGAACCTGGTCATGCTACCTCTGTGATGCCATCTCCTTTTACTTCAGTCACACTGGCCTTCTTGATCTCAAATACACCGAGCAAGGTCCTGCCTTGGGGACTTGAACTTCTTGTTCCCATTCCCCAAAATGGCTCACTCCCCTACATCCTTCGAGTCTTCATAGGTTGCTATTCTCTGACATCCCAGTGCTCCATCCCTGGTACGCCCCATCTTCCTTACCCTCCATAGCTATATCCCCATCTGTTGTGGGTTGAATTGTATTCCCCAAAAGATATGTTCAAGTTCTAACTCCCAGTAACTGTAAATATCACTTTATTTGGAAATAGGGTCTTTGTAGATATAATCAAGTTAAGATGAAGTCACACTGGATTAGGGTGGGTCCTAATTGAGTAACTGATGACCTTATAAGAACAGGGAAATTTGGACTCAGAGACACACAAGGGAGAATGCCTTAAGGAAAGATGCAGAGATTGGAGTGATGCATCTACAAGGCAAGGAACACGAATGATGGGCGCAAGCCCCAGAAGCAGGTAAGGAGAGCGGTCCGGAACAGCTTCTCCCTCAGAGCCTCTAGCCAGAATCAACTTTGCTAACACCTTGATCTCAGACTTCCAACTTCCTAAACTGTGAGACAATGAATTTCTGTTCTTTGAAGCCGTCCAGTTTGTGGTACTTTGTTATCGCAACCCTAGGAAATTAATATGCCGTCTGACATACAATATGTTACATGTTAATTTGTTTGGAGTCTGCCGTCCCCCTCCCCCCCACCCCGTAGGAGGGAAGAGACTCTGCATTGTTCACTGCCATGGAATACATTTTTGATGAAGGGCAACCATTTTGTAAGAGAAACACCACAGCGTTTAATAGCCTGCAGAAACCCTCACACAATCACTGAGGTGAGGGAAGAAAGTGGCTGCGTTCAATTATTTGTAGTAACAAATAATCCTACTTTGTATGTGTGTAAGACTTTTCATCTTCAAAACACTTTCAAAACATTAATTAATCTTTACAACAGCATCAATGAAATGGAAACTGGAGGGGGAATTTGAGGTATGCAAAACTTAATTACCAATATTAAAATTTGGCACACGACTAACACTCCTCCTGCTGGGGCAGTAAGCACATTCCATCCATTTCCTCTCTCTTTGGAAAATGAGCAGGGAACTTAGTTCTATTACAGGTCAGGAAGGAGGCAAAGCTAGCCCTGAGAAACCCCAAAGGGTGGGGAGGGATGTTTATGCATCAGAGAGAAAGATGCCTCCGCTCACTTCAGAGTTCTCTTAGGATCCTGGAATCTTGGATGCTGAGAGCCCACCTAAGGGGAGTCATGGACACAGGGTGGATTGGTTTTGAACCAAGATGCGGGGAATTCTGTCAGGCCATAAGATAAAGCTCAGCAATGATCCAAAAGGACTTTATCAGCATCATCTGGGGATGAAGGAAAATTTGACTTTGTACAAAGATAGCCAATGGGTCCAAAGTGACCAGGCACCGTGGAGCTGCTTCTAGAACCCTGAACCTTAGGATTTTCTAGGCTGGAGGGGCGGAGACTGGGTGCTCATGCATTTAGCAGAGGCAGGAGCTGCCTGTCCCCTCTGGAGCAGAGAAAGCCCTTCAGCCAGGGGCCATCTGTCTTCTGCATCCTACAGGATGTGCAACCTGTTGGTAGGGGCTGTCCTAGCGGTCTCAGCCAAGTACTCCCACCTCCCGGAGGAAGGGAAAGCATAATTCCCCATTTCTTAAATGTGACCTGTGTGTAGTGACTTCCTTCCAAAGAGTACAGTGTGGAAAGGGGGGAAATCGAAGGGTAACCTGACAGAGGAGAACCTGACGAACATCACTTCCACCAGTTGATCAATGTCAACATCAAGAGTCATAAATCAAGTGGACAGTATATACCCTTGATAGGCTATGATAAAAACAGCATGTTGCCTCTGTGATCTTCCTTCCCCAAACCCGTAACCCCAGTCTAATCAGGAGAAAAAACAGCAGACAAATTCCAGTAGAGGGGCATCCTACAATCGACCTGACTGGTACTTTCAAAATAATCAAGATCCTCGTAAACAAGGGAAGTCCGAGAAACTGTCACAGGCAAGAGCAGCCTAAGGAGAGGTGACAACTAAATGTTATGTGGTCTCTGGCATGGGGTCCTGGCACAGAAAAAAGACATTAGGTGAAAACTAAGGAAATCTGAATAAATTATGGACTTTAGTTAAAATAAAGTACCCATAATGGCTCAGTAATGGTTGCAAATGCACCATACCAATGTTTAAGATGTCAATAATAGGGTGCTGGTGGGGGGAGTGGAGGAGATGGGAACGCTCTGAACTATTTGCTCAATTTCTCTGTAAGCCTAAAACTGTTCTAAAAAGTAGAGTTTATTCATTAGAAATAAATGAAGAAATGAAGGGCAGAATGGAGAAGGTGTGGAGGACCGCCATACCCCAGCCCCCGCCCACGCCTGCACGCAGACTCTTCAGGGTCTGCCTGACACCCTGGATCATGCAGGGAAGGACTTTGAGTCTGGAATCTCTCCATGATCTTGAGCACTGAGCCAGGGTGAACAATTTCTTTAGAAGCCCTTTGGGCTCCCCCGCTTATCCAGAAACTCTCACAGAGCAAGAAGTAGGCATTCTTTGAAGAGACAGGCCACCCTTGAAGGTTTAGAGAACTCTTTTCACCAATGAATGTCTAACGTTGCTCAGACCTTCAGTAGAGACAGTGGTTAACAGCAGGGAGCCTCACGCCAGACTGCTGGGGCTCAAGTCACTGCTCCTCCACCAACAGCCCGGGCACCATGGGTGAATTGCTTAACCTCACTGTGCCTCGGTATCCTTATCTGCAAAATGGGGATGATGACAGGCTCTCTCATAGGGCCATTGTAGGAAGTGAATAAACTAGCATATATGAAGCACTTAAAACAGAGCCCAGCTTGCAGTAAGCGCTTAATAAATGCTTGTGGTTGTTATTTTTTCTTCAGGCCCACACTCCTCCTCTGGAATACTTTGGGCACTTCAGAAGCTACGAAATCTCTCTGATGCTAAGGTCTGGTTTGAAAACCTACTACAGACGGTGGTAGTGAAGCATCCACCCAGCAAATTTCTGTTTTCCTCTTCCTATTGCATGGCCCCCGCTCCTAGAAACCTAATTCAACGAAACCTTTTGAAAGAGCAATCTGGAGGTATCTGTCAAAATGTAAAATCATTTTAAACCAGCGGTTCATTTTAAATGTACAAAAATTCTAGCACAAGGGCCTAAGATATATGCAGAGAACTGTTGTAATAGCAAGACTCTGGGAGCAACCTAGATGCCCAAAAATAGGGGGAGAGGTGAAGCGATTAGTACAACTATACAATTTGATGCAGTATAGTCACTGAAAGGAATGAAGTGGATCTAAGTGTGCTGATGTGGAAGGATGCATTTCAAGTGAAAAATGATATGTATCATATGATGCCTTTTTGACTGAGTCTAGATAAAATATGTGATGTGTATTATGAGTATAGAAAAATGTCGGAATGGTGGACAAGAAACAGTTGACAGTAACAGCAAGGCATGGATTGGGAGAAGTGGAAGACGTTTTAACTTTTTATTTGATATTGTTTAGATTTTTAATAATGAGCAGCATCACTTCGCACGTGTATTTAAGATTTCTTGAGCGTGCGTTAGGTGCCAAGCACTTTTGAAAGTGTTTGACATGTATGAACTTAAAGTTTCGTAACTTAAAGCATAATTTTCTCTATTTTACAGCTGAGAAAAACTAAGCCACTGGTTTAATTGCTCCCTTGTGTGAGACAGAAGGGGGTTCAAAGCCAGGCAGTCTGACTGCTGACACCTGGCTCCCCTAGGCTCCCTCTCTGAATATAGATGGCCTGGTTCTTCCACCATGTCCTGCCTCTGCTCGTTAGCCATTCCTTCCTATATCAGAGCCTTTCTTTAGATCCCACTGGCCTTGGTTCCTGACCTTCTTTGTAGCCACCCTGCAGACCATTTAAGGCCATGAGACGGCAGTGACAGAACTGGGAAGGAGCTTTCGACAGTGGTTCTTGGCTTGCAGGTGAGTTGGGTCACACACAGAATCTCGAGACTGAAATACTGATAATGCTTCACACAGGGGTGGTGGCGAGGGAAGGGCTTCTTTCACAAATCTCCTGTCCACTCCTCCAGCCTGACTCCTATAATTACAGGAACGGAGGGAGATGAGGGCAGTTGACCTCAGGTTGAACATCCACTCTTTCCACTTTGTGTTTGCAAACTCCACGTAATTCTTTCTTTCTTTTTTTTTTTTTTTTAAATAAGCTCTACAACACGCTTCAGTGCTCCTTCCTATCCAAAGAAGCCACCCCAGGAGCCTGGGCCTTTCCTAGGCCATCATGCCCTCCGGAGCCAGGGTACGCTGGGAGCACTGGGAGGAGAGGGCACAGATTTCAGCTGGGAGACCGACAGCCTGCGAGGAGCTGCTTGTGAAGGCATTTTCCTGTATGTTGCAGTGGGCTTCCTGCGGCTTCCCAGCCCTCCGTCTCAGAGAAAGACGAAACCAATGTGATATGGTGTACGTACTTGCCAAACTGTTTATTTGCCATTCACTAGTTATGATATCGGATTTACAGAAGAAACTGTGGTACAAAGACACGCTCCAATGGTTCCTGGGCAGCAGCAGTCCAGCTGCCCTGCACAGGCTGGGCATGACGAATGCTCCCGGCAGAGGCGGGGCAGCTACTCTGACTACGTGCATTGGCCCATGTACGATGGAGTGCCTGGTCTCCTGCGCTATCTAGAAACAACTTGGCGAGGCGCTTCTGGGGTGTGCTCTCATATCATATCTGGTTTAAAACTCAAGATTGACAGTTCCTTTTTAGGAAGTGTTCACTATGTCAGTACCAGGGAGAAAGAAACACAAATTTCCAGGATACTTTGTGAACAGATCCAGCCACTGCTGCACAGAGACACTAGGTTGGGCCTGTTTTAAATAGGACTGCATTTCCCAATGTTACTTTTTCAATAGATGTGTTATACTGTCATTTCAATTTGGAAGTTTATTTTTTTCCATTGATTTTTATACATCCAGAATAGCACAAATAACCAACAGTTCTTTTTTTTTTGCACATTCATTTCCCCTAAAACAAAAAGTGAACTTTAAAAAAAAATTGGAACCATGCTATGAGCTCTTTACAAAAGTGAATAAAAAGTAGCTCGTTTTTAAGTCTAAAATAAACAAAGTAGAAAGAAGCATTTTTTTGTCTACAGTATTTAGCAAACATAAGAAAAAGTCTTTAGAAACACACACAAAAAATTGAAAAAAGTTATTACAGGTATTAACAATATTTTATAATGAAGCTTAAAATCTATTTACATACATAAATACAATTAACTTTGTTGATGCAACTCTTCTGGAAGGAAAAATAAATGCCAAATGATCAGCCTCATGAATACTGATCTGGCTAAAGGGAGGGGAAAAACTCCAAACAGACAGACAGACAAACAAACAAAAATCCCCAAACAATTTTATACTGCAGGTAAACAAAAAGGCATTTTGTTCAGATGTAAAAAATGTTTTCCAAGATTATTGTTAAACTGATTTTTCATGTATAAAAGACCCCAAACATGTCATTCCTCCAGAAAACAAAAACCACCAAAAATAAAAACCACCAGGACGGAATGTCCCAAGGAAATAGGTATTTCAAGAACAGAAATCTGCAATCCTAAATTGCAGGACATTTGAGTGAACCCATTCATTTCCTTTCTAATCAGAGCATTTCTGTTTATGTGCACAGAAACCCTAGGCAGCACAGAGGCTGTCTATTAACTCACTGATTGTAATTTGCCCGAGAAGGCTTCAGTTGCTGCACTTGGACAGCAAGCAGATCCAAAATGGTTGGCAATGTCTCTGTTCTGCTGGAAGAAACCCACAAGCAGGAGAAAGGCTGACTCACCACGTTCCTTTAGGTAAAGGGAGGAGGACTACGGTTCCTTGCGTTCTGGACACTTGGTGTTGGGGGAGGGGGAATGTGCTATCTCCTTATAGAAAGGCGGGAAGGAGGACAGGGAGGAAGAGAGAAAGAGGGCGATACTGGGGAGGTGGAGTGGGAGAGAAATATAAGTATTTTCTGATAGAAAAATGATAAGAACTGAAATGTGTCTATGTGGAAATTATAAATAAGGGCATGAATAAGCAGAAGAAATGGCTTATTTAATCTTTCTTCTCTTGGGCCAATGCTCCCAGATACTTCCAGTTATGACATTATTGGCTTAAGGGTCTCCCTGATATAAAGACCACCTTATTTTTCCTGAAGGCAATGAATGTAATTCCTCAGGAAAAAAAAAAAAGCATCGTATGAGACCTATCTCCAAAACAACTAAGATTTCGCTTTTCCTCTGGAACGATTAAATACCATATATGCTGATAAGGGTCTGTGAAACTCTGAATGGCCAAACCTGTGGGTCTACAGCAAGGTGACAAGCCCTCCTCATACTTGGCTTTGAGAATGAAGACTCACTGTGAGATATTATCTGATTTCCTTGTAGGGCATTAGGCTGATTTTGAGTTGGAATATCTTCAGGTACCAGAATTGAACTGAAAAATGCAAATTTTTTTTCCTTCATTTTTTCCAAACATTTTGTCAGGTCAGATATGGCAATATGTCCTGAAAAGAACATTTAAATTCAATTTGGGGTAAATGGGCTAATGATCCTTTTCAGAAATAAAATTTTTAGGCTTACTGCGGGTAATTTTAAATTGGAGGGTAATTTTGCTGCAAAAATGTAATATAGAATAAAACATGAAATGGAATTGTGGAGGGAGAATTATGTTGAAAATGAAAATGAACATATTCTGAGTTTCTCCAAGATCTGCTTTAGCTGTTTTCTAGGTAAGAATGACCTGCCTGACAACAAACTGCTTTACTCTTTAACTCTTACCAAAGTGCTACTGCATCTGTATAAAACAAATAATCAATATATATATATAAGAAAATTCAAAAACAAGTTGTTTTAAATAAGTCCAGCTGTTTTGCTGCCTGCAGCCAAAGATCTTTCTAATTTGAATCCTTAAATTTATAAAATAAAATCAAACACTGTTCTGAAGTCCTGCTTTCAAATACTCTTCAGAGTTGACCTGAAATCGTTTCAACTAATTTAAGAGGTACATTAAATAACAACCAGATCGTTTTGAGCACACACAGGTCAAAATCAGCAGTTGGTATTTATGGTTGTACAACAACCGCATTCTGGCCAAGTCCTCCAATAAAAATAGTGCCATAAAATTTACAGTGACATTGGATACATTTGAACTGTAGCCATGGGCAGCAATGACATGAATCTTCCCTGTCATGCTGATGCATGGGTAAAAGGGCACGTACCCCACAGGGAAGGGTCTTAGCCAGGTGATACCAACGCAAAAATGGGTGGTGAACGAGCAGCACGCGATGGGGTCCTGCACAGTTGGGACGATGCTCTCCCCGGAGACTCCACTGAGCACACAGGGAAACTGGCTTTTCAGACCTGCTTCTGGACCCACCCTAGGACAATTCAGCTGGAGACCTTCAGGGGTCAAAGGCACCTGATCTAGTCCCTTCCACTTCCAGCCTTTGCAGGTAGCTACAGGTTTTGTTCTGCGTCAATGAACAGGTACTGTATCAAAGAGAAGTATTTTCTTGGAACTAAAAAATCTGAACTCTGTGTTCAGATGATCTCCTTCCTACCCCAGAATCCAGCAGTTAAGGAACCCCTAAACTCATTCATTTGGTTCCCATGGGGATACTGCTCCTCCACACAGCTTACTTTGGATTCGTTTTGTTACAAAGCATGTTTGAAATTATCAAGAGGCCACGGAGTGAGCAAACCCCTAGGCAGAAAAGAAATCTTCCCCAAAGGTGCAATTATTGGCATCTACCTGAACCCTCTGGAACCGGATTTGACCTTTTCTGTTTGAAAGGAGGGAGTCAGATATGAGACCCTTTGTTGAGCTTGGCAGAAAATTCCATACTTCAGATCCTTGCAGTGACCCTCAGTATCTAAAAAGCCTTTTAAAAACATTGCTGCATTAGCTACCAACTCGTTTGATTAACATGAAAGGGAGTTTAATGTAAACAATATTTAGATAACCAAGTGATCACATTACCCATCTTTTTTTTCCAGCCTTCTTCAATGTGATACATTTAACTTTGGCTACTATCAAAACCAAAAAATGTAGTACTTGATATTTTTCTTCTTAATATAAGCACATTTAAATAATAAAAAAAAGTATCAACACATAGGTAAGTGTCTAAACATCAAGATACATAAATATCTAGGGATTCCTTGTGGGAATACAGTAGTTGAAAATGACCCAAAGCCGTAGCTGTTCCTCAAAAAACAACTACACAAAAGTCCAAATGAAAGGTTAAATAAAAACTTACAGGAAAAGGAATCATATTTCTTTCAATTGTCAAAGCAAGAAAGAAGCAAGCTGAAATTCATATATATAAAAATAAAAACCACCCCAAATGCAAATACGCATTTTGCAATTTATAAGGTGCTGGAAAAGAAAACGAAAAATATGAAATCAGATGCCAAACAGGATGAGTTGCATTCTGCCCCCCCCGCCCCTCCCCCCACCAACGCAAATTCCACACTTTGGAATAAACAACTTGGTTAAAAAGTGAAGTCAAGGGTATAAAATCTTTCTTTTATTCACAGCATTGCTAAATCAGAAGCATTCACAGTTTCCCTCTGGGAATCTTCCTGTTTGCCTTACAACGTGTCCACGTGGTGGTGGCGTGGACGGCCTCAAGTCGTGTCAGGTTTGAAAACTCGGAGACGGGCCAACAGCGACTGGCGAGCTGCACGGACTTCAGAAGCGCAGGCGGCCTGGGGGCCCGGCCTCCAGCGAGCTCCCCGGTCCCCGGGGGATCACGGGGGTCACGGGGGCGCGCGCCCCCCGAAGGTGGCCGGGCCCATGCGGGTTTCAGAACAGAAGGCTGGGCCTGGAGGAGGCTCCTCCCGGGACGCCGGGCCTGGCTGCCTCGAGGACGGAGGCCGGCCGGCGCGGGCGCTCAGTAGGGCCGCCACACGGCCTCCTCGAGGCGCGCGGCGGGCGCCATGTTGGTGGGGGAGTTGCTGTGACTGCCCTCGGCCTCCACTACGTCGCTCTGGTTCGGGAGGCTGGGGTTGAGCAGCGCCGAGCCGGTGGACGCGTTGGTGCAGGGCGGCAGGATCCGCGGTGGCGAGCGCTCGCCGCCCACCATGGAGAACTGGTAGGAGCCGGCCGAGGCGCCGTAGTACAGGTGGTAGGACGGCGAGCTGGCCTGGAACGGGCCGCCCTGCGCCTGCGACGAGCCCGGGTAGGGCGGCGGCAGGTACGTGTGGTAGCGCGTGGCTGAGCTCATGGCCGACATGCCGATGCCGATGCCCGACGTGACGGGCGTGGGCGAGTAGGTGAAGGCGCCGGGGTAGTGCATGCGAGGGTCTGAGATGGAGGGCAGCGCGGGGAACTGGCGCGGGTCTCCGAAAGCCGTGAGGTCCGGCGCCGCTGTGGGGCGGGCGGGAGGGAAATATTCGTGAGATGGGAGTTCAGGGAGGCCACGCCCCTCCCGCTGCCGGCCCGCCCACAGGAGGGATACCGAGAATGCTGCTGCCCAGGGAGGCGGGGACTACCCAGAATGCGTTGCTCAGGGAGATGGAGACTTCCCAAATGCTGCTGCCAGGGAGATGGGAGACTACCCAGTATGCAGCTGCTCAGGGAGATGGGGACTACCCAGAATGCCGCTGCCAGGGAGATGGGAGACTACCCAGTATGCAGCTGCTCAGGGAGATGGGGACTACCCAGAATGCTGCTGCCCAGGGGGCTGGGGACTACCCAGATTGCTGCTGCCAGGGAGATGGGGACTACCCAGAATGCTGCTGCCCAGGGAGATGGGGACTACCCAGTATGCAGCTGCTCAGGGAGATGGGGACTACCCAGAATGCTGCTGCCCAGGGGGCTGGGGACTACCCAGATTGCTGCTGCCAGGGAGATGGGGACTACCCAGAATGCTGCTGCCCAGGGAGATGGGGACTACCCAGTATGCAGCTGCTCAGGGAGATGGGGACTACCCAGAATGCTGCTGCCCAGGGAGATGGGGACTACCCAGAATGCTGCTGCCCAGGGAGATGGGGACTACCCAGTATGCAGCTGCTCAGGGAGATGGGGACTACCCAGAATGCTGCTGCCCAGGGAGATGGGGACTACCCAGATTGCTGCTGCCAGGGAGATGGGGACTACCCAGAATGCTGCTGCCCAGGGAGATGGAGACTACCCAGTATGCAGCTGCTCAGGAAGATGGGGACTACCCAGTATGCAGCTGCTCAGGAAGATGGGGACTACCCAGAATGCTGCTGCCCAGGGTGATGGGGACTACCCAGAATGCTGCTGCCCAGGGAGATGGAGACTACCCAGTATGCAGCTGCTCAGGGAGATGGGGACTACCCAGAATGCTGCTGCCCAGGGTGATGGGGACTACCCAGAATGCTGCTGCCAGGGATATGGGAGACTACCCAGTATGCAGCTGCTCAGGGAGATGGGGACTACCCAGTATGCAGCTGCTCAGGGAGATGGGGGACCACCCAGAATGCTGCTGCCCAGGGACAGGGGGATTACCCAGAATGCTGCTGCCCCGGGAGATGGTATGATAATCTCTAGTAATAGAAGATAGTAATATATGATATGATGTAATGTAATGTGGTATGCAATGTAGTATGGTTATAATATATAATACAGATAGTCTAGACATAATGTGTGTAATATAGATATAATATTGATATAATTCTGGGGTTGGCAAACCCACCTGCCAAATCCAGCTGCCACCAACTTTTGTATGGCTCACAAGCTAAGAATGAGTTTTACTTTTCTAAATGGTTGGAAAAAACCAAAAGAAAACTAATATTTCCTGACATGCAAATTATATGAAATTTAAATATCAGTGTCCATACATAAACTTTTGTTGGAATAAGCCTCACTCATTCTTTTATGTATTACCTATGGCTGCTTTTGAGCTGTCACTGCAGAGGTGAGTTGTCGTGACATAGACCATAGGGCCCAGAAAGCCTCAAACATTTAGTATCTGGCTTTTTAAGAAAAAAGTTTGCCAGCCCTTTATATAATCAATATATTAATATACCAGTGATAATATAAATTTAATCCATGATATTAATATAATTATAACAATATATAAATAACACCATATAACATTCTATCATAATTGCTAGTGTAATGGATGCATTAATAGATTAATATTAATAATTGTTAGTGTAATGGATGCATTAATAGATTAATATTAATAGAATATATCATACCTATGATATTGTGTCACAACAATATTAATATATAACATTTTAATACATTATACATAATATTTAGGTTGAATCATAGGAAATTGCCATTTCTGTAAGCTTCAAACAGTTAAATATTGGCAATTTCCTGTGATTCAATCTAATGCATGCCAGAGTAAGCGACTGTGAGTGAATGTCAGTGGCTACCAATACCTCTCTTTCTCCCCGACATCCACCTTCAGACTAGTTCCACATTTTTAGAAATAATACAGCCTCGATTTCACCTAATATTCTCTAATATGTGCTTCACTGGTTTGTTAACATGAATCGCTGCAGGACCTTGACTTATCCACTCCCTGTTTTGCACATGTTGCAATTCTGCCAGGAATGGCAAAGCTTTGTCTATAAAACTCATTTCGTTAGGATGCATTTACAGTTTCACAATCTGCTTTTGGCTGTCCTTCACTACGCCGTTCTACATTTTTCTTCACCACAGGCTGCCCTTGGGAACTACTAGGGGGTTTGGGTGCCAGGGAGGGTTCCCTGTGTCCTGTAGATCGGAGTTTTTCAACAGTGGCACCATGACATTTTGGGCCAGATAGTTATTTGTTGGGGTGGTGTGGGGCTGTCCTGTGCATTGTAGGATGTTTAGCAGCATCCTTGGCCTCTGCCCACCAGATGTCAGTAGTGCCCCCACTCCCAGCGTTGTGACAACCGACCATGTCTCCAGACTGCCAAAGTCCCTGGGGTAGGGGTGAGGGGGGTGCAAAATCACCCCCCGATGAGAACCACCGCTGGAGATGTAGAATGGCATCCTAGGTACTTTCTGTTCCTCAGAATTGTTCATTAAATGACCAGGCCAGGACTATAGCCTTTACATCAGCAAACCCAAAAGACAGCAACCAAACAGAGCAGAGGCAAGAACGAAATGTTTTAAAATTTGTTAAGTTCTCAAATCAACATACAAAATAACTCCCAGCTCAGGATGGCATGTGGCCTGTGTCCTTTTGTGTTCTGGCCCACAGAGAAACTTGATGGAGCCAAAACTTGCTCTGAAAGGAAAGCTACCAGGGTGGATTAATCTGTTTTTGGAAGGCATCCGCTGTTGATCAGCTTCCTCATATTTCAAGCCTATTATTCCAGCAGGGAGAGCTAGTGTTCTGGTTCTCGCTCTCTTTCTCTCCCTGCCTCCTCTCCCCTCTCCCCTGTCTCCTGTCCCCTGTCCCTTCCCCTTCCCGTCCCTTCCTCCCTCCAAATGAGCTCCTCTGTAAATTTGGGGCGAATGTGCTGAAGGGATATACTTCTCGTCAGAGAGGTAATTAAAGTTTATAGAAACAACCGAAGTCTGCAGCAAATCTCTCCACTAATGAGGAAACCAGGAGTCTGACTTTCAAACAGACACTCCTGTTAATCTTTTCAAAGCAAGTCAGACATGTGGGCAGGGAAAAAGCTGTAAACTGACAGAGGTTCTAGAGCTGCCCTGCCATGGCCACTGCTCGTCCTGAAGTCAGGCCGCACCTCATTCCACAGTGTTTGTCCCTGCCCGCTCACTGGGGCCATCTCTGAGCAAGCCCCATGTCACTTGTTTTTGCTCCCACGGACAGCTGTGACATGTTTGAGTGTTAACAGAAAGCTTTACTCCATTTTTCCGGTTAGATTTCTATAGTCTAGGGAGAAGCCGAGGCAGGAGGAAAAGCATTAGGCAATACGATCAATTTGTTGTCATCTGATGCAATACTCCGAACACAAATAAATGACTCCGGCCATTATTCCTCCTGCTTCACTTGCCCTGAGACAAAAAGGTGAATCCATGGGAAAATGAATGAAAGGTCACCCTGTTTCATGGCAATGTCTGGACATGCTCTGCCAGTCTGTTCCAGCTACTACGTGGTAACCTGGTGATGGGACCAAGTTACTGGAATCCTGAGTGAGTCCATGGTTTGTCATGGACATAAGTAATGGGATGATGTTACAGTCTCAGCTGTCAGAGGGAAATAGTAGTTTCACTTGTGGGCAGAAATCTGGAAGATCTTAAATATTGCCCGTGATTCTGCTTCTGTCTACACAGTACCATCCATTTGGTCAAATTATCCTTTTTATGCACATTTTGAAAATAAAACAACTTCGGCCCTCTAGATGCTTAGATTCAAATGATCTAGTCAAATGTTTGTTTCCATTCTTATGTCTAGTCTGACACCTTCTACCAGGCGCCGCCAGTCATGCACGATTCACCCACCCAGCCATAGCTCATCTGTCCTTTCGGCTGGCCTGGTGCCCCCTTATTCAGTAGCAGTGTGGACAGAGGTGGGGACCCCTGGTATTCACAGGGAGCTTTTAAAGAGTAGGAAATCTGGGGATTAAGGAGGTTCAGGTATTTTGGTTGGAAATGTTTCCCCACCGCTGGGGCTAAATATTTGCTGTGACGGCTCAAGCCTTCCTTCCGCAACTTGACGTGGAGAAAAGCAGCCCCACGCGGGCCCCTCCCACTACCCCCGAAGGATTAAACAGCCGGAGCAGATAATGGCTGCCTTAAAAGGATCTTTTGCATGACTCAGATTAATGCATGCTGTCTGTCTCCCAGGTTGGCAGCTGAACATTAATGTTTTTATAAAAAGAAGAAAAGCAAAAGAAAAGAAAACCTCCAGATGACAACTCTTTTCAGACAAGGTGTGGAGTCTGTCTGCAAAGGAAGGAGAGAGAGAGAGTGACAGAGTGCAAGTGCCCCATGCAGAAGGAAGCCCAGTTGGAGCCGGGGGCAGGCAGGGGGCAGAGCACAGAGCTGGGAGGCGAGATTAAGACGAAGGGCCAGCACAGAGCAGTGTCGGGTTCTCAAAGCTGGAGTCCAGGCAGCCACTTTCTTTTATGTGTCCCAACCCCCTCCTGCCCCCAAGCCTAGGACAACACTTTTCAGGCCTGTACTCCAGGCTTGATTTCTCAGAGGGCGATCTGCCAAGTTGAAGAGCAGGCGCCCACGCTGTTCTCCCCCACTGGCGAAAGCTCATCTGCAATTCTCTCTGGTCCTCCCTCCACGACAGCAGAGGATCGTTCTTGGGTGCTAAAATGGGACATGGTTTTTATCTGCTTCACACCCTCGTGCCATAAAATATCCTTCCATACTCCCTGGGTCATTGAAGCCTAGGTTATTCAAAAGTGTAACCGATATGAGATTTGGGAGTACACATGTTACTCATTCCTTTAAAAAAAAAAAAGTCACCCTTGCCTGTGAACACTGGTCAGCCGGAGCAGCTGGCCCCTAGGGTTCTTGGACTATAAGGTGCCGATCTTGGGTGGTGACCAAGTCAAAAGACTTACATAATAAATTCCAAGGGACAGACCCACAGCAGGGACATTTCCAAGGAAAACAGTAATTCTTTCAGATGTAGACCATAGCCAGTGGGCAGAGCAGTGCCACTGAGAAGAATCAATAAAAGCTGACAAGTGCCTTTGGAATCAAACCAGTCCTGAGGGAACAGAACTTCTAAAACAACAAGCTGGACAGACATCGTAATTCCTATGCTTTTCCCTCAGCTCCTTCGCCCAGGAGGTGCCATGAAAATCTTGGCATGAATGGCCAAAAATACTGTGAAAACTGAGCAACTATGTTGGCTTTCCTATTTCACTATAGTGCCCAAGAATACTTGAAGGCAGTGGTTCTCAACTAGGGGACTGTTTTGGCCTTTGGGACATTTAGAATGTCTGGAGACAATTCTGGTTGCCATGATTAGGGGCTGCTACTGTCATCTAGAGGTCAGAGATAGTGCTAAATATCCTACATTGCACAGGACAGCCCCCCACGACAAAGAACTATCCGGCCCCAAATGGCAATGGTGCTGCTGTTCAGGAGCTCTGAGAAGGTATTCTCTGAAGCTCTGAGAAGAAGCTAGAGCAATTGGTGAAATCTCAGGTAAGCACCATTGTCTGCAAAACACAACATTATACAGTGTTTAAAATGGCAGACATGACACCTTTGCCCCTACCCTTCCCCCTAATCTGCTATAATCTGATCCCAAGAGCTGAAAAGCGAAAACAGCCGCCCTCCCCCCAACACACATGAAGCGTGTTTGCAGGCTTCGTAAGGCTGAACTTCTCTGAGGGATTTTCACAGTTTGGTCCAGCTCCAATTTCAAAGCCCCAAACAGGGAGTTTCTTCTTTTGCTGTCAACAAAGGAATTTTTCTCTGTAACTCCGATTTCCCTGCCCACGAGCAAGAGTGAGTGCCAAGCCCAGAGGTCTCATAGGTTAAATGACTAATATTTAATGAGCTCGTATTAACAACAATTATGCTAACCACGACACCTGAGCTTCCCACTCTGTTCCTCCAACCCAGTATGAGCAGCTTAGTCGGAAATGTCTCATTTGGGGTATCCTTGTTTCCCATTCCACATGCACCCCAGTGTGCTGTTCACGTGCCCTGTGAAAGCTCACCCCCACCAGCTGGACCAGTCCCGTCTGAGTTCTAGAAGCAGACTACGTTGGCCTTTTATATTATTAACCCTCAAGCTGCCACCCTTGCCTGCCAAATGTGAGCAACCTCCAAGGAATCCACTTCTGCAAGCCACTTCCGTCTCCACATCCATAATCTCTGCCTCTGGGTGTCAAGGAAAATCAGTGCATGGGTGTAGGACTTAGAGATAGACAACCTTGTCTTTAAAACATATTTTATCCAATTAAAAATGACTGCCAACCCCTTCATGCATCTCCTCTAGTCTCCCGAACTTTCCACCCTAGTGTGACTTCAGAGTGTGTTTTCAAGCAGCTTACTTGAGAGTCGACTAGAAAGCTCTGCAGAGAGGGTTGTCATGCCGCTGGCCCGTCCAGGCGAGATGGGTGTTGCTGGGTGTACAGAAGGGGAGGTGATCGATCCCAGGTACTGGTAGGACTGATCGTAGGACCACGGTGGGGATGGCTGGATCTGCCTTGTATCTGCAGAGAATCAGGGAGGTCAGTTACATGTAGAGTGGGGCGGGATTTAAAAAAATAAAAAGTCTGTTAATAAGAAACTCCAGTCATGCACTGCCTCTTGATGGGGATATGTTCTGAGAAATGTGCTTAGGCGATTTCACCATTGTGCGAACATCATAGAGTATACTTACACCAACTTAGTTGGTATAGTCTATTACACAACTAGGTACTAATCTTATGGTACCACTTTGTATATGTGATCTGTCATTGACTGAAATGTCGTCATGTGGCATATGACTGTAGTCACCTTTGTTTAAATATGTTATACATGTCTGTGGCCTGTTTACCAGTGTTCAGTAAGCCTACGTAAGTATTTGGTGTTGTTCTATGATTTCTCCCCCAAAAGATACTGAAATATAGTTTGTGTTTGATTCTTGAATACTTTCATCTGATAACTGTTCCTTCCAAAGGTTTTATGGAATCATGAGGATAATGATGAGAGGAGTTGATTATGCTTTCCAGGTAGGAGTGTTTATGTTCACACTGTTGAACTTACAGCAGGTATTGACCGCTCAATTACAGCCTTACGAATAATTACAATTAGCACCATCATAAACACTTTATAAACTCAGGTGGTCACCTATCTGTACTTCGTAAGCAAAAAAAGAACATGGAATTTCGGTATTTTTTTGTACCTTTGGCAAAAATAGTCCATGGGCTTTTACATGTTTTCTATTTAGGTGGATTCTCTTCCAAGAACCACAGCAAAGCTCTTGCTGGGAAACTAGCAATGAGGCCTGAGGACCAGTTCACAAACCCAGCAGCAGAGAGCTGGCTCCATCACCCAGACCAACTGAGGCGACCCGCTCCTTTTCAAGACCTCCAGTTTGCAACTTTTACAGGGTCGAATGTTGAGCGAGTATTTTATAGACTGCCGTTAAAAGAGGGCTGGGATAGAGAAGAGACGAAAGTCTGACTTCAGAAGAGTTAGGTAAAATGGTCTTTGTAAATTTGACTGCAGCATTCACAGAAGTCTTAGACATCAGAAGCATCACACTGTGACAGACGAAAAGGAGGAGGAAAAAACCCCTTCTATTCTTAGGCAAAATGTTGAGGAAATTTAAATTGAACACTGTCCCACCACAAAATAGCTTTACATTTCTTTAGGGTTGAACATTAATATTCTCTGTGTCCCCCGTTCTTTGTGGGCAAGGCTGACGGCGAACCATCTACCTCCCCAGGGTCTTCATGGCCAGGGCTTCCTCATGCTGGGAGTATATCTAGAAAGAGCAAAGTTCCTTGGGAAAATACCGGGTGTAGGTTTTGTCTCTGCCATGACATAAGGAAATGAGTTATTCCTACCCATTATAAAATATTCAGATCTTCTCCCTCCAGGGGTTTTTCATTTCCGGCAGGCAAGATTTGCCTTTTCTTTTTTTCTCTTTGAAGTTGTCATAGTGGACAAGAGAATCAGGCATTTGGAGACCCCAGGCTTCCTCCTCGCTCTTCTCCTGACAGCCCCTACTGTCCCTCATACTAACCTATTTCTTTTCTTTAAAATAACTGAATTTTTAAAAAAGTTTGAGAAATCTGGGCAAATATTTTAACTTAGGATCTTTGAAATCTACATTAAGGAAACGTCTTCATTTCATTCTGAATTTTAGAAAATTTGAGGAGATGGTAAGTGATAAGAGAGCTGGTCCATTCTAAAGTCAGTGGAAAATAAACGTTCAACCACAGTCAGAGATCCTGCATGATCTTACAGCTAACAATCTTCCTGATAATTGAAAGCAAATAGCAATAGCAGATTGTTCAATATTCTTGTGTTACTACAAGTATTTTGCTCTAAGTGAAAAAAAATTGTATACTCATATTTTCTCTAAGACCTGCATATGTCCTAGATACACACGTTTGCTAAGTGAATATATAGTACTCAACTATTTTAATCATTTATAAAGCAAACAAAAGAGGTTTTATAATTGTCATAAAGCCCTCCGGGGTGTGAATTGCGGTACAGAATTCATGCCTTGTTGTGTAGACAGCCCAGCACCCCAACCCCATGTCTAAAACCACAGTAAGCATAAAGTATTAGGCCATGATTCATGCTCTGTCATGTTTTACTGTAGTGAAAAAGTTGTGCTAGGCTTTTCTAAACTCATAATTAAACCATGCGAACGTTGCATAATGTTTCACAGCCTTTTAAAAATATGCTTTGGTAAAATGATCTTTATGATTAAAGTCCAAGTTCCATGTTGTTTTTTTTTAACACAGGGTTTTAGATTCAACATCTTCCTTCCCACCCCAACTTAGCTTTCCAGTGTTAGAGGGGGCAGAGCACTAAAGACTCAAAGGCCCCCTCGGCGATCAGTTTTCATTCATGTGACCGCAGGGAACTATCCTTGGGTTCATTGCCAGTGGTGGGCCAGAAGGTGGTGGTGGCAAGCTTCTCATGTCGTTTTTGGGTATTTTCTTCTATGTGTATTATTAATAAAAACCAAAAACCAAACCAAACCAAACCAGAACAAAACACTGAGGGCCAATAATATGGTGTCTGCCGAGTTTACTATTCAGTTTCCGTCCTTGCTCTCATGGGGCCAGTGTGAACGCATGAAGGCAAGTATAGAGATGGCAGTGCTGTGGGCTGCCCCAAGCACTGGACTGAGAGGCAGGAGAAGTGGCCTCTGGGGCTGTCTGCGTGGTGACCCTGGATTACTTGCTCACATTTTCTTCTTCTCATCTCTGAAAGGAGATGATCTCTTAGCCCCTTCCAATATGACAGAACAGGATTCTAATTCAAATAGGTCATACACAGTGCTTCTCTGCTTATCTTGTATATTAAACAGTCAGAGAATAATCAGGTGGAGGTGTGGGGTGAAGAATGGGGCTTGTAATAATAAATATGTGCATTCTGGGAAAGGGAAGCAGACAGGGATAAGGTGGGGGTTATCCAGAAGTCATAAGTTGAGGAAAAGAACCACAGTCAGTCGTTCTCCAGAGAGTAGGGCTACTTGTTCTTGAAGGGATTGCCTCTGACAAGTCAATCCATCAAAAAGAACAGAAGTTTATTGAAAACTTCCTATGTGCTAGGCATGTGCTAATTTAGCTGGTAAGAGAGTGATGAATAAGACCAATATGGTCCTGGGCCCATTGGAGCTTATAGTGTGATATTAGTGAAGATCCCAGGACTATATGATGCTTGGAAAGGCTTCTTCCTATTGCATTAATCATGCTGAGAGTTGCTTCATTCATTCATTCGTTCATTCATAAGTTCATGAAGTTATTCATTTCCTCATTCATTCATGTTGCCAAGGAGCATTTTTGCTTTACCAGGGCCACCATGTTGGGGACTCAGCAGTGAATGGATTTGAGTCCTTGCCTTCAGGGAGTTACAGCTATGGGGGACCATGGGCTGTATCCGGGCAAACTGTTGGATTATCTGCCTAATCTGGACTTGCAAACAGCTGTTCCTACGTTTGAGCTAAGAACCGTAGTGGTATTTATTGCATGCTTGTGTTCTGCCTCTGAGAGGAGCAGGCTAGGAAAGCACCTAGTTTACGTCATGGACCGATTTCGGTTTGAATCCTGCCTTCCCCGTAAACTAGCTATATGACTTTGGGTGAGTCACTTATTTTCTCTGATCCATACTTTTCCTACTTCAAAGAATAACAGGAATAAGTGAGATAAGCTATATATAAAGGAAGTATCACAGTTTTGGGCCATATTAAATGCTCAATGTGTCTGACTAATTTTTTTAAAGATCGGCACCTGCACTAACATCTGTTGCCAATCTTCTTTTTCTTTTCTTCTTCTTCTTCTCCCTAAAGCCCCCAGTACATAGTTGTATATTCTGGTTGTAGGTCCTACTGGTTGTGCTCTGTGGGACGCCGCCTCAGCATAGCTTGATGAGCGGTGCCATGTCTGCGCCCAGGATCTGAACCCACGAAACCCTGGGCCACTGAAGCGGAGCGTGCGAACTTAACCACTTGGCCCTGGGGCCGGCCCGTCTGACTGATTTTTTATGATTATTACTAAAAAGGGAAAGAAATCCATGCCAAGGGACTTACCTGATATTTATTGGTAAGGCCACAAACACCTGCTCCAGGATGAGGCTCAGGTGATACTGTTCTGTTTACAAAGGGCTTGACAGCCTTCAGCACTGGAGAGGAACTGGACTCAGGAGATTAAATGGTAAAGGGGGAAGAAAACTGCAGAATTGGGGTGAAGATGAAGAAGATGAAGATTCAATCTCAACCAATTTATGTTTCTATGAAAAAACTACTGGATTAGAAAGTTTAAATTTGAGCCTTTCTGCATCTGTTTTTCCCAGGTTACGTATGTTTTGATGCAGCCAGTTACTGAGGCCATTTTGTGATGGGTTATTTTTAGCCCTTTGGTCATCAAAAAATGAGGAAAACACACTCCACATTCCTTTTTTTCTTTTGAAGATACGTACTTTTTGTGTGTGTGTGAAGATTGGCCCTGAGCTAACATCTGTTGCCAAGCTTCCTCTTTTTTGTTTTTCTCCCCAAAGCCCCCGTGCATAGTTGTAGATCCTAGTTGTAAGTCCTTCTAGTTCTTCTCTGTGGGATGCCGCCACAGCATGGCTTGATGAGCAGTGCATAGGTCCACACCCAGGATCCGAACCAGCAAATCCCGGGCCACCGAAGTGGAGTGAACGACCTTAACTACTCAGCCACATGGCCAGCCCCTCTCCACATTCCTGAGCCCCACTCCCTTCCATTTGAAATGAGCTCAAAGAAGGGGGGAAGTAAGGGATAAGTGGGGCTGAGGCTAGTTATGAGTTCAGAGGTATCTGTGGCATAATTCACTTGATAAGAAAGTAGAAGGCTCTTACCTTTTTTTTTTGGTGAGGAAGATTGCCCTGAGCTAACATCCATTGCCAGTCTTCCTATTTTTGCTTAAGGAAGACTGTCCCTGAACTAACATCTGTGCCAACCTTCCCCCATTTTGTATGTGGGACCCAACCACAGCATGGCTTGATGAACAGTGTATAGGTCCACATCCAAGATCTGAACCCATGAACTCAGGGCTGCCAAAGCAGAGTGTGCACACTCAACCACCATGCCACTGGGTTGGGGCTGGCCCATGCTCTTACCTTTTGATGCAGCAATATCAAAAAGTCTCCAGGGGCTGGCCCCATGGCCAAGTGGTTAAGTTTGCATGCTCTGCTTTGGTGGCCCAGGGTTTGCTGGTTCGGATCCTGGTCATGGACTTAGCACTGCTCATCAGGCCATGCTGTGGTGGAATCCCACATAGAATAACTAGAATGACTTACAGCTAGGATATACAACTATGTGCTGGGCCTTTGGGGAGATTTTAAAAAAAGAGGAAGATTGGCAACAGATGTTAGCTCAGGGGCCAATCTTCTCCACCAAAAAAAAAAAAAAAAAGTCTCCAGAGTAAAAAATGACCCTGTCAGATAATTCATGTCAGAATGTTCTGCTGCTTCCAATTTTAGCTCCAAAATGTAAAGAGCTTGGGAGTCATCACTTCCATCTTTACAACGAGAAAAAAGCTGAACAAACTGATGATCTGTGACTTTTCTTGGATCTATTGGAGAATTGAGGTCATAGGGCAAACTGCCACCCCAAAATCTTGAGAGGCAGGCAAGTAACAGAGAATTACACTGGGGTCTGCTTACTGGGAGAAGAAGCCACTGGAGCCATAAACTGGTATGAACATGTAATTTTGACAAATTGTTGGAGGCCGAATATAGACTAGTGTGAAAGTGGGAAATCCTGGGGGCTGCAGGCTTGTGCATGTGTATATGGAGTGGGGTGGAGACACTTTTGGAGTTTTTCATTCAGGAACTCCACCAGGTTCTCATGTGATCCAGTTTAATAACAACGGGTTACAGCTGAAAGAGCTGCAAGACACAGACCATTTAAGGAGGAGCTCTTAGGGAAGCCTGAAGACAACAAGGGAGACAAAAACAAAGACACTAGAGGAATTTGAAGCCTCTGGCACCTACAGCTAAGAAAACATTAAACACAGCCCAACTCCAGACTGTAAGAACATACCACCTCACTCTAAAAGCCTATTTACCTCAGTTCCTATTACCTGATACATCATGTCCAGCTTTCAAAAACAAAAATAACAAGACATGCCAAAAGGCATGAGAAAACAGTCTGAAGGGACAAAATAAGCATCAGAAGCAGACTCAGATCTGACACAGATTTTGGCCTTACCAGACAGGGAATTTAACTATGACTAATATGTTAAGGGCTCTAATGAAAAAAGAAGACAACATGCAGGAACAGATGGGTAAGGTAAGTGGGGAGATGGAAACTCTAAGACTCAAAAAGAAATTCTAGAAATGAAAAACACTGTAACAGAAATGAGAAATGCCTTTGATGGGCTCAGCAATAGACTGGACATGGCTGAGGAAAGAATCAATGAGCTTGAAAATATGCCAATAGAAACTTCCAAAACTCAAAGGTAAAGAGAAAACAGAAAAAAAAAGTCCCCCAAAACAGGAAATCCAAAAAATTTGGGACAATTTCAAAAAGTTAACATATGTAATAAAAGTAGCAGAAGGAAAAGGGAGACAAAAGAGAGTGGAATAAATATTTGAAGTATTAATGGTTGCGAATTTTCCAAAATTAATGACAACACCAAACCATAGATCCAGGAAGCTCAGAGAATATCAGGTAAGATAAATACCAAATAATCTACATTTCATATCGTTTCATTTCATTTCATACATTACATATCATATTGAAACTGCAGCAAACCCAAAGACAAAGAGAAGATCTTGAAAGAAACCAGAAGTGGAGGTGGAATGGATGCCTTACCTTGAAAGGAACAAAGATAAGAATTTCTTCGGACTTCTGTTCAGAAACCATGTGAGCAAAAGGAGAGTGTAGTAAATATTTAGAGTGTTGGAAGGAAAAAAGCCACCAACCTAGAATTCTGTATTCAGTAAAATTATCCTTCAAAGGTGAAGGAGAAATAAACACATTTTCTGACAAACAACAACTGAAATAATTTATTGCCAGCAGACCTGCCCCACAAGAAATGTTAAAAGAAGTTCCTCAGAGAGAAGAAAAATAGTATAAGTCAGAAACTAGCATCTGCATAAAGAAAGGGAGAACATCAGAGAAGGATTAAATGAAGGTAAAAGTCTTATTTTTCCTATTCTTAATTGATCTAAAAGATAACTGTCTGTTTGAAGTGATAATAGTAATAATGTATTGGGTGATATAACATATGGATAAGTGAATTGAATGAGTGTAATGACAGAAATGGGATTGAAGAAGTGGTATAATTTGATGGTAACTTACATTCATTATACATGTATTTTGAAAACTTTAGGGCAATCAGCAAAAACATTTTTTTAAAAACTGTAATTGATATGCTAAGAGAGGAGATAAGATGGAATCATGTAAAATACTCAGTTAAAGCCAGAGAAGGCAGAAAAGGGAAAAAAACAGGTGCAATAAATATAAAACAGTTACAAACAGGGCAAATATTAATCCAACTATATCAGTAATCACTTTAAGTGTGAATGGTCTAAATGCGCCAATTAAGACAGAGATGGTCAGAGTGGGTTAAAAACAAGATTCAACTATATGTTGTCTACAGAGAACCCACTTTAAAAATAAAGATTCAGGTTAAAAGTAAAGGGATGGAGAAAGATATACCAGGCCAATACTAAACAAAGGAAAGCCAGGATAGCTATATTAATTTTGTACAAAACTGACTTCAGAAGAAGGAAGAATTTCAGGGATAAAGAAAGGAGTTACATGATGACAAAGGAGTCAATTCTCTAAAAAGACATAACAATCCTCAACATGAATGCACCTAACAACAGAGTATCAAAAAAATAGGCCAGAAACTGATAGAGCTACAAGAGAAATAGAAAAATACCCTATTATAGTTGACGACTTCAGTATCCCTGTTTTAGTATTTAATACATCAAGCAGGCAGAAAATTAGGGAGTAGTTAACCTGAACAGCACTACCAACCAACTTGATCTAGTTAACATTCATAGAATACTCTATCCAGCAACAGCAGAATACACATTCTTCAGACACTCACAGGGGATGTTCACCAAGATAGACCACATTCTGGGCCATAAAACACACCTTAACAAATTTAAAAGAACAGAAACCATACAAAGTATATATTCTCAGGCCACATAGATTTAAACTAAAAAATCAATAGCACAAAGATAGTTGGAAAAATCTCCAAGTATTTGCAGCTTAAACAACATGCTTCTGGGCCAAATAAGAAGTCTCAAGAGAAATTAGAATGTATTTTGAACTAAATGAAAATCCAACTTGTCACAATTTGTGAGATGCAGCAAAAGCAGGGCTTAGAGGGAAATTTATAGCATTGGATGCAACCATTAGAGAAGAAGAAAGATCCAGATTCAAGAATCTAAGCTCCCACCTTAGGAAACTAGAGAAAAAGACCTCTGCAAATCAAAAGCAAGCAGAAGAAAAGAAATAATAAAAATTAGAGTAGAAGTCAACAATATAGAATATAAGAAAGTAACAGAAAAAATCAACAAAACCAAAAACCGTTCTTTGGAAAGTTTAAAATGCTTGGTCTTCACAATCCCACCAGGCCACAGGAGAGGATGGCCAGAGACACGTCCTGGTTCTCCTCTGACCACCCACCTCAATGGGCTTTTTAACAGCTACCCTCAAACCCTGGTTTCCAACAGTACCATGTGCGCTGGGACATCTTCCCTCAGCCTGGGGCCAGGAGAGGGCTGATGGTGCTCTCCTGCTGGTTGTTATAGTTAGAAGGCCCTTTCCTTGGCTAGCCAGCTGATATCTTTAAAGACCTGGTCTTTCAGTCACCTTTCAGAGCCAGTTAAAAACAAAGAGCAGACAGTTATGCCTGCCATGGGCCCCCAGCGTCTGTTTTTAAAAAAGCTGACCTGCTCGGTGAACATATAAACCCTCGGGCCGCCCTGGTTTTTCCCTGGAGGATTGGTTCCCTCTTTCAGCTTGGGAGAGACAGGGCAGTTCCCAGGGTGCCCTCCAAGTTCACCTCAGTCATGGGTAGCTGGTGTAATGCCCTCTTGGATGCCTCAGAACACACAACAGGATGTGACTCAGGACTCAGAGATGTGAGTCAGTTTCCAGGGTGATGTGTCAGGGCGAGCCCCAGTGGTGGCTTGCATCTCCCCGTCTGGGACCCCTGGGAAGAAAGAGCCGGACTCCCGTACAGACAGACAGGGTGAGCCCAGATGCTTCACTGCTTCCTTCAGAACTGTGGGATACCAGCGTTCATGGCCTCAGGCATTGTGTAATTCTCGGCTGTGAAAAAGCAGAGAACTTCCCTGAAAGTTCCACTGTCTCCCAGTGTCTCTCGTGCTGTTTCTTCTGGCCCAGGCAGTAAAAATGCAACACAGCACAACAGGCAGGAATCGCAGTCACCCACAAGTGCACCGAGGTAGCAGACGCTGGATTAGCAGTCGTCGCTATCAGTGAAATCTCATGATACCAAGAGCCAGTTCCCACCAGCTCTGGATCCTGGAAAAAGAGAGGTTGTGAAAGAGCTCCGGTATTTGCCAACCGCTTGTCTCTGCTGGCTGCAGACATCTTGGTTAGTCATGTACAGCTAAGATGCATTCATTGTTCCAGCAATTACTTTGAAGGGAAGCATCCAGCACCAAGCTGGGGCAGAGACCTGCCCGGGGAGACTGTTTTAAAGGCCTTTAGGGTTTTGAGGGATCCCGTCCTCACAGCCAGCCGCGGGCCTGGGAGGTGGCAGGCTGCCTGCGGGAGGGAAGAAGGGAGTTGTGTGGCCACGTCTCCACCACTCACTGCCCCTGGGACCCACATTCCGAGTGGGGAGGCTTCGTGGCTTTGCGGTCAGGGCGCTGGGAATCCAGAAGGCTGGCTCCTAAGATCAGAGCCGCCCCCAACCCTGGTGGCTCACCACAGTGCTTTTCCTCTCAAACTTCTGTTTCCTCATCTCTAAAAATGGGGGCAGCCAGACTCACCTGCCTCACAGGTGTGAGAGTTAATTAATGTTTGCGGCGCAGCTTTGAGAGCCGCAGATGAAAGGCGCTCCATAAATGCAAAGCGCTCTTCCTCATTAGAGTTGCCAGACAGTTCCCAGGGGAAACAGTTCACCCCTCTCCAGGAGCCTCTCCTCTCGGCCAGACCAGCCTGAGATGCGTCTGGAAAAAGGCTCTGGACTCAGGCACCACTGTCTCCCAGGAAGGGTTCAGGGATAAGTCACTGGCTTCTAGAAGAGACGGAGGTTTTGATAACACCTCTTGTTGTCTGCCGGCACAATCTCCCTCAGTTGGAGGGAGAGCGGCTTTCAGTTCACACGGGGCGGAGGGATCGTGGTTCTGAGAGAAGAGAAGGCACCTTCTGCTCTCTGCTCTGCCCTCCCTTGCAGACGAATGATTTCCCTTCTTCGTTCAACAAACATCCATCGCAGACGCCTTTCCTGTGAAGGTTTTCTGCCCCTCAGCCCCCTGTACACACTGTCAAGGCCTGAACTGATCCTACAGAGAGGCTGGATAGATTCCTGTGAGGCCAGGCCCTTACGGGGCATGTTCCAGTTATTCCACGACCACCCTGCTAATTTCCATCCATTCCTCCATTTTCTTCTCCTCCAACAAAAACCTCAAAATACGGAGGGTAAAGATGGCTTTCTGTTCCCATCCACTCATTCTCTGGCATCTTTGCCTTCTTTGTTAGTTCCTTGAAAGGGATGAGCCAGAAATACTGTGTCGAGGGCTGGGAAATCCAGGCAGCCTCTCGCTTGGGACTGGGCACTTGGCGTAGAATGAGGGCCCTTGCTCTGTGAGGGATGAGGAGACAAACGACTGACACCTCAAGGTGGGAAGCTACAGTGGGAGAGGCACAGCGTGGCCCAGGATTGCCCAGAGCTAAAGAAACAGAATTTTCTGAAAGTCCATTCCACTGAGGGTAGCAGAGGCTATAAAGAGGACTGTGCAGGTTTGAGAGTCTTTGTTCCATGGCCCAGGGTGGGAGACCGTCAGAGCCAAGCCGCAGTCCAGAGTGGCCATGGAAGGCCAGGTGCTGATGACGGGGAAGCCCATGGGACTTTGCAGAGAGGCACCAGTGATCTCTCCGACTAAGTAGATCCAGTAAGAGCCGTCCCTTGGGCAGATCCTATTAAGTAACATGGCCGAGGCTTTGCCAGGGTCCTTGTAATGCCTCAGGGTGGCAGCAGGCAAGAAAAAAAGGAGTGATGTTATCTTTGGGACTGCAGGGACTGTAAGAGGACTGACCCCTGCCCCATGAGTTGTCTGTTTTGGAGAATACGCTCCTGAGCCCAGCTCAGAACGAGATCTGGCGCACAACAGGTCTCTCTCCCGTCATTCTGCAGTCTGGCTTCCTTTGAGAACACCTCATCCAGCTCTGTAGCCCCAGCTCTCTGTCCCAGCATGCTGCCCTCCAGCCAACCCCCGGCATCGGACAGGCTTCTGGTGAGAGAGGTTTTGGGGGCGTGGGGCAGAGAGATCCGAGGCCGCCCTGCCTGCCACTTTGACCATGTCTGTCCAATTGTGCGTTCTCCTAGCTGCAACTCGAGTTTTTGAGTTTTTACATGAGCACTTTTGTGGTTTTGTAAAATGTTAGAGTGTCTGACACATTTTAGAGTGGCTTGAAGCCCTTCCAGAACCTCTGTCTTCTGCTCCCATGTGACGTGGGCTCTAATGCATCCTTACTGGATTTTACGCCACGCACTTGCGTTTTAAGCGGCCAACTCTGAAGCATGGCGTTCTAATAAAATCAGAAGAACTCATATGAATGGGGAAAAAGAGAATGGAACACAATATGATGTAGAGAGTGCGGAAAGAGAACATGAAAGATGCTTAACTAGCCTTTGGTTTGTGTTGGCCCCAAACATTTCCAGGGTTGGAAACCTTGTCCCTGAGCTGTCCCTCAGGGAGTCGAAAGGACTTGAGCAAGGGCCTGGCTTGGGAGTCTGAGACATCAGGACTGAGCCCCCAGCTCGAGGCAAGTGACTTAAGCCTTTGGAGACTCAGTTTCCCCACCTGTGAGGAGGGGTTGCAGGGAGGAGGAAATGTGATCCTGAGCTCCATCATCATTAGTGCAGTACCTGACACCTAGTAGGCATGGCTTCTCTCCCCTGTGCCTTCGGAAAAAGATCCTGTGTCCAGAGAGCACCCACCCAGTGCCGCCTGCCACAGGTTTCTCATCCATGCCGGCTAGTGCTCCATGTGAGGAGGGGAGAGGCTCAGCCCTACGGAGCCACTAGGACCTTCCTTAGCCAGCCAGAGCTCCAAGGTGCAAAATGTCCCCAAGGCCCTCACTGGGGAAAATGTGGTCTCAAAATCAATGTGTGCGCCATTGTGCTGTTCCAGCAGGGTTGTATGCAGACTGCTAAGATGATGTATAAGCCCTTCCTCCCGCTGAGCACCTGCCTCCTTCAGAGAAAGGACCACGTCCTCACCGCAGAAGGCAGCTGCATCGCGGCCACAGCACAGAAATCCCAAAGCTGAGTCTTGCAAATCAAGGACGCATCATTCTTTACCTAATGAGGACTTATGTTGAATAGCAACAGCTCTTCCTTTAAGAGCTTCCATTCCACGCTCCCAGCTTGAAGAAGAATATTCTGACAAAGGAAGTGGAATAACTCCAGCAAGCGGAAGTGCCCAGCCCCCTCCATACATGCTTGCTTGCTAAACCAGTGTTGCTTCAGCATTCTCCTGTTCCCCTCATGCGTCTCTCCTGTCCACTCTGTCCTGTCACAACTTTTCTCTCTCTACTTGCACCCTCTTCTTGTTTTCCTTTCCCCCACATCAGGCTCAGCCTCCTGGAATTCCCAGGGGTGGGAGTCAGAACCCCTCAAGGAGTCGCCCCTTCTGCGCCCCCTCTAGCATCCTCTCTTTTGCAGGGGCACAAATGCCCAGTGCCTGCCTCGAGGGAACAGCACAGCGAGCACTGTGTGGTTCCTGGCCATCCCTTCCAACACTCTGAACTTCCACAAAACTATGGGGAGGGTCTCTGAATGTACATAACCACAAATTTCTCCCTCTAAAAGGGCACTGCCATTCCACTTGAACCGCTTTATTCCTCCCACTCTGCTATGCCAGAACTAATGACAAAGCCAGGAAGCATATTCTCTTTACAGAAGGAGGGGCCTTACCTCCCCCAGTCCCCCACTGGAGTAATAAGACATACGCGATTCACGGATTTACTGTCTGTTCTGTTGGTGGCCTCAGAGAGACTGGCAGCTTTGAGCTCAGCATCATCCTTCATTCCTAGAACACAACACCCCATAAGGCTCACCAGCTCTGGTTTATGTTTTGTAGACACATTTTTGGAGTGGTGTTTATTATACTTGTTAAACTCAAGGCTTCTCCATACATAAAAAGCCCCCAAGAAATAGCTTCCTTATGCTTCTCTTTATTTTTTGAAAACTGCTAAATGACTCAGATATTTGCTATCGGGGCAACAGAGTGAGGAAGAAGAATCCAGACTCTTTCCTCCTTGGATGCGATGTTCCTATGCAAGCTTTCAGTTCTTTAGAATAATTGGATTTTTCTGACATGGGAGGCATGGAGAGTTGCTATTAGTTTCTTCTGTGGGATCACACAGCTCCCTCTCTCATCTAATTCCCCTGCCACAGTCTTCTCCCTCATTTTCACGTGAGATCTACACAAGAGGGATTTGTCCACTGGAATCTGCAGCCATTTCTCACACTGCAAAGCACTGACCTTGATGTGAACTAATTGGGATTGTGGTAGATTAATAGCGCAGGTTGCTGAGGTGGAGATTGGCAGCATAAAGGAGACCTTTGAAGATAAGAGCCGTGTGCGCTTTCATAGCCCATCCCTGGTGCTCTGAACAAAGGACACAAACTAATAAAGTCAGACTCATCTCGGGGCAATCCGCGCTCGCAAAGGAATATCACCCCGAACTCTGATTCAGAAAGGCAAATGGAACTCTGCCGGAATTCTTTTCAACTCCAGCACAGATCTCGATTTAAAAAATGACACACACATGCAAAAACTCTTGGTAATAAGCAGACCTCTGATGATCTAAAGATCCACAGCTTCAGTTATTGACTTAGAGAAAGTAAATGGCATTTCAAATACAACCTTCATACTTTAATAGATGAGGTCACCCTGAGAAAGATGATACTGAGCCCAGCAGTGGGAAACCTCCCTCCAGAGAACTGCTTTGATTTACAAGGTCAAGGAAGGCTTTCTCAGAGAAGCAGGAGGTTTTCAGTGACTTGGACTAAAATGGGAGAATTTAAAAAAAAAAATTAAAGGTAGAGGTTGAGATAGCAGACAGCTAGGAAACTCTTGCTCAACACAAGGGATGACCTATGGAGAACAGAGATCCTAGAGACCAGGAGAAGTAGGAGTCAAAATGGATTTACTGCCCGGAAAGACACCCAAGCGACTCCCATTTGTTGCAAGTGTTAACATCCTGTGTGGACTGACTAAATCCTTGTGAATTTCCCAGACTGGTCTAAACAGGGGCGATTTCTCCTCCAGGGGATGTTGGGCAATGTCTGGGACATTTTTGTTTCTCACAACAGGGGTGAGAAACTGGTATCTAATGAGTGGAGGCCAGGATTGCTGCGAAACATCCCACAGTACCCAGCATGGCCCCCTACAGCAGAGAATGATCGGGCCCCAAATGTCAGTGGTGCCTTAGGGAAACCCAGCCCAGGGTAGGTGCACACCACCACGGTGGTTTTCAGCCACCAAGTCAAACCATGATGACAAGCCATAGATGTGACTTCCAGAGGTGCCCTCAGACTCAAGAGAAATTTAATGCAGCACGGTGCCTGGGGCAGAGTGCAGATGAAACTGAGGGGTGCGAAGAGATAAGGGCTATGGTGGGATGCCTTCTGGAGCCCCTGTGGGAATGCTGGGGTGGCTGGAGGCCATCCATCTGCCGGCATGGCGTCAGCAGTCGTGATGTGCCCAGGAGAACTCCGTCCCCATGCCAGGGTTTGGGACAACTGCTTTCTCACAGTCTCATGGCCTGCCACCCAGACTTGGAGCTGGCATACCGAGCCCTGGCTGAGCCGCAGGTGTCAGTGACCAACAAGGTCACTCCTGAGCTGACCATTGGCTTTGCCACCTGGGAAAAGACAGGCTAGTGCTTGCCTGGTCCCAGCTTCCCGGGCATGAGTCACATGTAACGAGATAATGATGCAAATCACTGTCAACATTTCTAAGGTTTCATTCCAACATCTCATGGAATGATAGGGCAGAAAGCAACCTCGGAGACTTTCCCAGCCAGCCCCATCTCGGAGAAAGGGTGGAGAGGAGAGGTGACAGGGCAAGGACAGACCTTCTGGTTCTTTGTAGAGCGCTGTTTTTACTATATGATGATCAAAGCCGTTTCCCCCCCCAACCTAGTTACCATTTACTGACAAAATGAAAAAACTGGTCTAAACCTCAAAAAAAAAAAAAAAAAAAGAAGTAATCATCAAGCCCAGTGCCCAATGGATGCTGGGGAGGAGCACCTTTTCCTGCTGACAGGGCTGGGATTCTGAGCTTTCTGGGACTGATTGGAAAGTCCTTACTCCATTTATGTCTCCGTTCTACCCTGAAACTAAGTCCAAACAACCCCAAATCTCAAATAAAAGTTGGCGTCTGTTGCTGTGAATTCATGAATAACCCAAGTCAAAATCAGGGGGCGGGAGGTTACCATTTTCCCCTCCTTTTGTGTTTTAGGGGCGGCCGTGGGGGAGGAGGCAAAATTCCAGAAGCAAGGAGGTGGCAGCATCACATCGTCTCCCTGGTTCCGCCTTTTCTTCTAATGGCCTTAAACTGCCAAGTGGCTGCAACGTGCTGATTTTAAACCCTTTTATGGAAAGTGCCATACCCCTTTCTGCTCACATCACTTAAAATAATGAGTTAGCCGCACTTGTATTAGTCTGTCTTTCAAGTGGATTAAATTCACGGGCTCGTTCTCCTCCAGTCTCGCAAGCTTTGGCCTGGCTGTCTGAACCTCCAGATTAGACTGATGAGCACATGCCAGACAGCAATGAAACGCAATTACCTAGGCAAACTTTTGAAGGATTTGAGCCCTGGGGCACAGGCTGTTTACGAAAGACTAAAAGCACCGTTTGTACTGAGCAGGACCAGTTGCCTCCATCTCTCGGAGTTCTGGATGCCGCCTGCCACTGGACTCCAGGCAGGATTTCTAGGGGCCCGATAACATCAGGCTTCTGTCCGCACCTCAGCACCTCAGGGGCTCTGCTCTGTTTTCCAACAAGAAAATACAAGTACCAACAAAAGCCTATTATAACATCTCCCTTTGTGTTCAGTGACTCTCTCTCTCATTGGCTTATTTTTTGGTATTGTGTGCCACTCCGAAAACAGGCAGCGAGAAATCATCTTATAGCTGCTTGCCTCTGTAACGTCTCTTGAAACGAACAACCTTTCCAATAAACAGGAACTTCCTGTCTTCTTTGAAAAAAAAAACCTAACCAGTCTCAACAACATGTCCAAAGTACTTTGCCCTTCATTGGAACAAAAGAGGCTTCTGAGGAACCGAGGGAAGAGGGGACAACGAAGGCGAAAGAGAAGATTGACAAGGAGGGTAACGAACAGCTTTCCCTCTGCTGGTCCACATTTTGTTATTTTTTTCAGACAGAGACCAGTGGGGCGGTATAGATGGGTTGGAATGGTCCTTCACCCACCAGCTGAAAACTATAATGTGACGATGCGAAGGCGAATGGGGGAAGGGGTCCCTTGGCTTCTGTTGTCCATGTTAGGTGTTGCCAATGAAATGTTTCAGTCTTGGGAAAAACTGAGGCCCTGGGGGCGGATCAAGGGGTCACTTTGGGAGAGAGACTGTGATTAGGGTGGGCAGTAAGATGGCTAGCAAAGATAGAGTGAACTTGGAAGGATGGATTTGATAAGTGCTGGAACCACGAAGAATCTAGGAATACTCTTAGGGAAGGAGGCAACACAGATACCTGAACACGGGGGCAGGGGGCAGGGGGCAGGACGCAGGTGCCGAAGAGACAGTCGTGAGATGGGGGGGATGGGACCACAAGGAAGTAGTGGATAAACAACCTATTCTTACTTTGGGGTCCAAATCTCTAATTAAATGTGTATAACCATGTTTGGGTATTTGGAAGACAGCCTCAAGTGAGCTGTTTGAGGAAGAAGGAAGATGAGAAAGAAAGAAGATGACACAAGAGAGTGTGGCCTGGGGGGTGGGGGGGCAGCAAAAGGGAAGGGTAGCCCACTGGCTTTAGTCAACAGAAGGCTGTAGAAGGTAGTGGGGTCAGAAGGTCAAGAAGCACTGAGATTTCCCATTTTTCTCCTTGTCACAAAAGCAAAGGGAAAGGCCCAGGGAGGGATGGGTATGCTGTCACCTGCTGGGACCAGCCAGGCTCTATCCTGCAGGCTCCCAGCTGGGCTCTGTGAGACGGAGAAAGGGCAGATCAAGGAATAAGAAGCAGAGGGCCCTCCCCGAGAGCTGGTGCTTTGGGAGGAAGGAAATCATTCGGGGCAGGAGATTTTGAAATTGGGATTAAAACCTGCAAATAGCCAGTTTTGACCTGCTGTCCTGAGAGCAGGGGACATGCTCCTCAATGACTCCCACTGATCACTGACCTGGAGAGCCGGGCTGGGGGGGGGGGGGGTCTGGAGAAGTTGGAGAGAGAGTTCCTGCCTGCCTGGGACTTCTAGGACAACTTGTCATTTTTCGGAAGCACGATCCCAGATGGGGAGGGGAAGGTGGAGTGCGTGGGGTTCAGGGAGCACGTTCCATGTTGATTGCCTGGCGGGCATCTGATCGGTCAGTTTTGATGTTTCGCTGATCCCACAGCACAGAGGGAAATCTCAAGTTCTTGCTGCCCAGGAGCCCAAGACAGCTGGGGACAGAGCAGTCAAACACACACTCTATCGGGTAACAATGGAGGGCAGCGAACGGGGAGATGGCCAAGTGAGAGGGGTGAAATGATGGGCCCAGGACTTGGGGCAGGGAGTCAGTTTGGTCCTCAGTGGGGACAAAGATACCCTGAAGGAGATGGGGCAGGCGAGGTGTCCTGAAGAATGGCAGGATTGGGGGAAGCGGGATTGGAGGATGATGGGAAGGAGGCTTCTGGGTAGGACACCAGCATGGACCCAAGCTGGTGGGCAGGGCTGGCCCTGGGCGTTCAGAGGCGAGAGGAGAAGATAGGTAAGAAGACAGCAGTCACAGCCACCTCAGTGCCCCAGCCTCCCTCCGCTGGCTCGTCCATTTGACTTTGGTCATTTCATAGCATGGATGGGCTCAGGGGAGGAATGGAAAGTCTCATGGCCCTAAGAGAGGCAGGAAGCTTGAGAAGGAGCTATGAAATCAGTGGTTGAAGTGAGCTCAGTAGGTAGCGTCTTTTATTTCTGTATCGGGCCCTCCTTGGCCGTGAGTTGGCCTGAAAAGGCACCATCTGCTTCCTCAGCCACATTCCCCCACAGGTGGCATGTGCAGACAGAGTGGGGTCATGGAGGAGCACGGGCCTGAGGGGAGGCTGTGCAGTGCCATCCCTGGCCTTCCTGAAGGCTAACGTCTCAACAGGGATACCACCTCCCACTGCACAGGGTCTTCACACGCATTGTTGCTCAAGGTCCCATAGAAGGAATTCAAACCCAGGTTGGAGGGGAGCCAGAAGTCTCCAGATTTTCTATCACTCTTTGCCGTTTGCCACACCTCACTCTGCTGCCTCTGAAAAGTTGTCGTTTTGTCCCTCTGGGGATGTTGGCTGATATGTATATAAAGATACTTGGGTGGCTGAGTTAAAAGTGAATTACTCTAAGAAAAATGGATGGGCCCCACTTCATCCCTGAAGGTCTCGGATGAAATAAACAGCATGCATGTTTCCCCTGCTGTGTCTCCAGGCTGAAGATAAGAGTCAGCAATGGGGCTTAGTGCTTAAATAGTTATTTGTAGTTGACAAGGATGGGGGCTGCCTGTCTTGTGTTGGAGGACAAGCAGCATGGGGTGACCGCTGGGACCCAAATTCCTCTCAGCTCAGGGAAGAGCCTTGCTTTTGGAGATGGAAGCTGGCAGACTTGTTGAGCTGCTCAAGCCCCCAAGATGACAGTGGCACGAGAAAGGAATCACTAGGTGCTCCTACGTGGCCTCCCTCTGGTGGGGTCTTGCAGGAAAGAGTGGCTTTCATTACTCTGGGAAACTCTTTTCTTGAGTCTTATCCTAAGGGCCTCCACACGGTGTGCAGTCCTATGAGAAAAAAGTCATTTCAGATGGCTTGACTGAATAACAACCATCCAGAGCCGGTAGCCTTGAGAGGTGCCAACCTGGACGAGAAGAGGTCGTGTCCAGTGACTACCTCGAATCAGGGTCCCTGGAAAGCTGGGTTTGCAAAGGTCCACAGACTTAACTGCTGGTGGCCAGCCCTGTCTTCTCTGTTGATAACAAAGGACAGGAAGGCTGAACCGGGGCAGAACACTTTGCTATTTCATCAGTGAGCAATGTAGAGCCGAGGAAAAAGTTCTCTGCTTTCTGCTCCCGTCACTGACATGTCAACAATGGAAGGGAAAACAGAGAAGAGAAAACCTTCCCCAGACAGACCCCATCGCGTGGCAAGGGCTCATGTTTCAGCGCCAGGGGCGCTACCCCCCTACCCACGCACCCCGCTTCTCCACGGCACTGCTCACCTCCTGAGATGACTGAATTTACTCTCCAGCAGGCCCCAAGCTCCTTGTTTTGCAGTAGGAAATTCCCCTGTATGAGAGGGCTACTGTTGGTATTGTTTGTTTGTTTTTTAATTTCCAAAAATAAAGAAAAGTTTATAAATGGGGGTGAGGGTGGACAGGGAGGGTGGAGGAGGAGGGGGCAAGGGAGGCAGCCGACCCCAGCATTTCCTAGTCTCGACTTGGCTTCTCCCTGGCCCCCAGTGCCCCCCCTCCCCGCCCTTCCCTGTTCTGAATGTGAAAAATAAGCAGCCTGAGCCGCCTGGCCTGGAGATGTGTCTAACAAGGCGCTCATTGTCTCAGACAGGTGTGAGATTGGACTTGATTTGGGGCCAACACCTCCAGTACCGGAGCCAGCTCTGAGAGCTGAAAACATGCAAGAGCCCTCCAGTAATACCACTGCAGCCAGCCAGAGTCTCAACAATTTAAGGCTTAACACACACAACATAAATCAGAGGAGGATGGACCAGCCGACCGGCAGCTTCTTGGGCGGATGCCTGCAGACTGTCTGCAGATCAGACCCTGCCTGTTTGGGTTATTTGAGATTTTTTTTTTTCTGTAATATAAAGATGAGAAACTGGGTGGAGCAGCGCACAGAGGCACACTGGGGTTTGCCCAATCTTGTTCCAACAGCCCCTCTCTCACATAAGTGCTGTTTTGAAGGGACTTCTCAGGAAGGTTCCCTTTGCTGTATCCAAATACGGGGAAGGGATTCAAGCCGGGGAGGCCTGGCAGAGAAAAGCCGAGCGCTTGAACACGCGAGCTGTCTGTGTGATCTTCGACAAGTCACTTGACTTCTCTGGGCTTCCAGTTTCTCGTCTGTCTAATGAGGGGGCTGGCCATCTCATTCTGGTCTTGCTTTCTATGATCCACTCATCTCCAGTGGTCAGAAGTTCAAAGTCACTGTAAGAACTGCCTGAATCAGGGGAAATCATTACTCCTGGGAGAAAATTTGTAACATGGCTGAATGCTGTGTTTCTGAGTGGATCCGTTTCTTTGAGCAAGAAAGGGCTATTTCACAGCATTCCCCTTCACTGGCCACCTCCTCTTATCTGTTCCTTAGAAACTTGTGATTCTCAGACCGTGAGGCAAGCCCCGAGAGCCATGCCCGGCCTGGAGCTGAGGGCCCTCCGGAGGGGAGTGCAGTCCGGACACGTCAAGAGCCACAGGCTAGGGGAGGCAAAGATGGAGATGACAGATCCACACGGCTAGTTAGCGAGGGCCTCAAGTCCCCATTTCTCCTGAGTAACTCTCAACTAGGTTCCATTTAGAAGTGACTTCGGAGTCCCCAAGTCTCAGTAATGCAAGGGGGCCCAGAAGCTACTTATCAATGCACTGCCTCTGAGAGGGCATTTGTCTCTGCTCGTGGGATTCCTGTGACATTCCTGGGGTAGCTTTGGCCCTGCCATTTGTGTCCCTGACCCTGAATTCACGGACAAGGGTGTGGCCGTCGCAGGGACGCCTGTATCTGGCCTAGCTCCTGAACTCCCACTGCCAGGCACGGTGCAGGGAGTAAATGGCGTGAAGTTGGCAGCCGCATCCTGAGCTGGGACGAGGGGATTGTCACTCAGCACCAGCCCCCAGCCCTCCCAGCCCCGGCCTGCCAGAGCCGCCTCGCCGCGTTCCCACAGCTGTGGCTCTCCGACTCTGCCCCGTCACTCTCGCACACCTGTTTGCTGGTCTGCTTCTGGCCCGCCAGCCCAAGCCGCAAGCAGTCTTTCAAAGCCCGGGCTTGTGGGCGGAATCGGCACAGGGAGGTATTTACTTAAAATCACACAGGAAGGTGAAACTTGGTTCAAAGAAATCCTTTTGTAGATGGTTCATTAAAAATGCCAAAGAGGCTGACCATTCACATTCTCTGAATGTGTCCAATTCATGCAAGTAAGGGGAGGGGTCAGGGTTCATCCTTGAGTGCTGCCCACGTGGGCCCTGTGGTCAGGGAGTGTCCCGCCAGCCTCCCTGCAGCTGCTTGCTCCCCCCAGGGAGCGGGGTTGGGGGCACTTGGTGGAGCTGAGAAGGACGAGGGGCGGCCTTGAGATCTATCCTTGCCTTTTAAAAAAATGCCTATTCCTTAAGTATGAAATTCAACATTTTGAAAATAGAGACATAAAGAAGCACATGATATAGAATCCAACTATGGGACTCCAGCACCTCACTGTGGAGACAGCACACTTTTAGAAAACGGCAGTAGCAGGCAGAGCACGATTAAATGTCCTAATGAGCATTCCATACTGACGGCAGAGACTATGTTCTATGACCACCTCTGAGGCAGAGGCAGGATGGACCAACAGGATGAGCACTGGACCAGGAGTCCCAAGACTGGGAGTTCAGGTCTGCCTCCAACTGGGCCAATCATTGATGCTGCTTGGGCCACGAGTGTCTCATGAGTAAAAGAAAGGGCTTTGAGCAAAGAAGTTCAAGGTTCCTTTCAATTTGAACCATTTTCCATTCCCATTTGATCTTGTGGAACAGTGGTTATAGGTTCTCTTGTTAGAGTTTGCCCAAGGAAACAGAACTGCATGAACACACCGCTAAAACCACCACTGGCCTGATCTGCCCCAGGGCTGTCATCACTCCTGGGGAATAAGGAGACACTGAAGGTAATGATCACGGAGTAGCTGTGTGGCTCACGTGCAAGGACGGATGTGCAACGCCCTGGTGACACACCAACGCCACCAACAAGGGCACAGTAATAGCAATAACAGTAGAAAGAATAACGCTGGCCAGTTATTTAGTATTAAATATGGCTCTTTGCTAAATATTGACAAAAATATATCTCAATCCTTGCCACAAGTTCAGGAGGTCATGAGAAAATACATGCAATGCTTACTGTGTGCCAGGCATCCAGGGCTTTTGGCATATTAACTCATTTAATCCTCGCAACTCTCCAGTGAGTTGGGACTATTATTATCATGCCCATTTTACAGACGGGGAACAGTGGAGCAGAGGACCTAAGTAATTCTCACAAGGTCACATAACTAGGAAGTGGCCAACCTGCGATTTGAATTCCAAAGTCCATACCCATCATCTGCCATACAGATTTTAGCATTAATTTATGGATCTAGATTCTGCTTTCCTCGTAAAGTGCATTCTGGGGGGTCCCTTCTGTGTCCCTTTGATGATAAGATGGGAGGAACAGCTCTATCCTGACTGATGCGATGGATGGACAGAAGAAGTGGCATGCTGCCTTGACATCCCCAGGCTGCTGTGTCTCCCTGTGAGGGAGCCATGAATGACCAGGGAGAGAGTGAGAAAGAAGAGAAAATCCTTACAGACCATCTAATGCGTCTCCCCCCACCCCCTCCCCCAAGGCGTGAAAGAATCAAATGAGGAAATCGGGAAGAGATTCTGGAATAAGAATAACAAGATTTCCTCTCCCTTCCACCTGAATTGGCCATCCGTAATTTTGCGCAAATTCAATTTTAAAGTCATGCTTTGTAAATTGTGGAAAATCACATTAAATTAAACAGATCCGCGTCTGGGCAATGACTTCTCTCATTTAGCAACATATGGTGGCTCAGAAAGCCTGATCGCACAGCAAAAATATTATGGAAAAAAAGAGCCTTTTAATCAGGGGCAGCAGAGTGAGGGGCTCGGGGACATCCCCACTGGCGTTCCTCAGCATCTTAGGCGTGGCTGTTAATCCTTGGGAGCAGCAGTCTCCAGAATCACAGAATGTGAGAGTGTAAGACCACCTCGTTAATCACTTACATGGTAGACAAGGGGCCTGGGACTTGGTGGTAAAGAAAAGAGTGCCAGGTCACATGGCTGCCCAGCGGCTAAGCAGGCACAGCAGGCAGGACCCTTCAGGAGCACGTCATGCCCCTCATGGGTGGCTGGTGGTGGGGATTGAATGAACCAACAGCATCAGCCCTTTCTATATATGTGAGCTGTAGTTATTTTGTTATTGCCTTTGGTAAATGTGTGAACCAGGCAACGTCCTTGTCATCATCTCGCTGTAGCCACTCCTCCAGTAACCACTCAGGTACAGACACCACCACAGACACATGCAGCAGTTTCAAAACTAGGGGGAAAATAATTGCATGTTTCAAAAATGTCTGCGTTCATCCTTAAGACACCAGCCCTGTTGGACAACCAACAGAAGCACGGCTTAAAACTCAGGCAATTACCGTTGTTCCACGTAGCAGGCAATTAACAACAAAGTACGGATGAAGATTAACAGACCTCAAGAGGAGCGATCTAAATAAACCACTTAAGGGGCAGAAACGCCAAGTCAAGCCCTTGAGCTTGTGCTGACTTTTACAGATATTTTAATAACTTTATCATTATATAATTTGCCATCTGATATGTACAGAGAGATGCACTAATGGAGTGTGAGTGGCCACAACAGTGCAATAACCCCATGAGACTTCATAAAACAGCCATGTTCGCTTCCCTGATATGACCTGCAACTCCAAGAAATGCAATCACTAGTCAGATTATTTCTTCCTCTCTTTTGACCTCAAGATGTTCTTTTAAAATCCCCTATAAGAGTGTGTATGTAGCCCTTCAAAAGATGGAACGAGGCATTGGCACAGTAGAGCTCTCTGGGTCTTGGGTCTGGCCTTGGAATGACTCAGCTTGAACACGCGAATGGAACTGTAAAGAGGACTACTTCTGCTGTGGGAACCAGCAAGTTACAGATCTGGGAGACTTAACTGCCCCGAACAGTGAGCTACTCACCCCCAGGGTAGTGCTGACTCATCCAGGCCCCACGGAGGGCTGACTCAACCTTCCCTAGGATGCTCTGCTTTTACAACACCAACATGGTCACACCCAAACCCTAGAGTTGAAAGGTCATAGTGCATCCTCCTCCTGACTGCACAAGGACTGAGCTCACCACTGCAGTGCCCAAATCTTCTTGACCAGAATTGATTCCACGGACTTATGGAGGCTTCGATGTGGCGACATTGGGTGAAAGAACAAAGAAGGTGTGCAGAAATAAGCACTCTTTCAGTTCATGGTGTATGTTTTAAAGCTCAGGTTTCATGGCCACCAAGTAGCTGTTAGGTGACATGAGATGTGGGGGTCAGAGTCCCCCACTGCCTCCTCCTCCCTTTCATCCATACTCCCTCCAGGTAGGAAAGCAGGGGGTTCCATCTTAAGGAGAATCACATTTACAGAAGGGGTAGTTAACTCTTGCTATCAATGACAATTGGAAGATGCTCTTCAAAATCTTGAAACTATATTTGGAATGTTCTGAACCCTAAACACGACCCTAAGATGGTGTGAAATGATGATAGCGTCCAGGACTGTGGCACTTGAGTCTGCGTCTGGAGGAAATGACTGTCCTTGCTGCCCAACCTCTCCTACCCATGGCTCATTTGGGTTCTGTTTTGTCCTGCAAATGCTTCTTTATTTTAAACATAGATGCTATATTCCATACCATTTAGGAGAGCCTGAACTGTCTACCACTCAATCTGAAGACTTTCCATAGCTTGATAATCAAAAACCCATTGGTTAAGAACATTCCTTTTTCTGTTCCTTGCTTGAGGATTTCTTATGAGTTCTCAAGAGCACACAAAGAAGCAGAAAATAAACACGACTGGCCAATGTTTGTTTTTCGGGTGAGTTCTATAGTATTATTTTTTCTTATTATTTTGTTTTATTTACTGTGGTTGGTAACTGAATCTCTAGTATCAAAACATGAAATGTTCTGCCAGAAAGAGATTATGGAAGAAAAGTCTGTGGAAAGAAACTGGGTTTGTCAGTGAAGATTTTATTTACAGGAGTTTTGCAATCGGTATCTTTAATCTCCATAATAATTGGTCTGTTCTACTGCTCTGAAGGCAATTGTTCAATAATAAGAAAGCTCCTATGGGGCTAAGGCTTTGAAAGTAAAATGTGAAAATATAATACGAATATACACGGAGGTGGCTCTTGACAATTGAGGCCAGAGAACCTCTCTGCCTCTGTACATTTTCGCCGCTCTGAAAGCCAGAGGGAAATAAGGAAAGACAGAATTACAGTTCCTCAGAGTTATTTAAATCATACACGTTGAATTTTAAAGAGCCCTAAAATAACCCAATTACAGTGGGCCTGCATTGCTGTTCATGACGTGAGGAAACATAATGCAAATGAGTAAAACCAACTCAGTTTGCAGAACTGCTACTGACAAGAAAACAGGAGTCGCTTTCTAACCAGAGCCTTTTTTTCATGAAATCAGCATAAATTGTTTGTTCCTCTCTTGGTACAAACTTTTGCTAAAGTTTAATACTACTTCATGGCTGCAGTCAAAGTTTCTTTTTTAAATATCCAAATTTGAAAGGCTATCTTCGGGTGATTTGTAAATTTGGGATTATGAGATATGCAAAGTGAATCACCAGTCTTTTGAAATGGGTGTGTGGTCAACAATGCCCTGCAATAAAGCCACTTTCAAAAAGGCAGCTTGTTCAAAACAACAGTGATATGCCTAGCTGCTCCTGGAGGTCAAATTCTTGAGTCTATCCCAACTGGCTGGCTGTGGTCTTGGTGACATCCTCTGTTCCTATGGTTACTACCATCCACGATGTCACGTGCTTTTGGGGGCTAGGGCATGAGGCACCCAGGCCTCCTGTCTCCTGGTCTGCACTGCTCCCATGACACAGGGCAGAGCCCTCTTTCTCTACATAGCACTGTTGGGCCCTCTGGTTCCATCTACATAGGGGCAGAGAGTATTAAGAAATATCTAATCTCATCTGGAAAAAAAAATCATACTTTTCCTGGCTGAGAAATAAAAGCATCGCGATATTGAGTTCCAGAAAATGACAGTAGCCAGAAGACATCGTAGAGGTGTTCAGGCATGAGACCCTGAGTTCACATCTACCTGCCTGTAATATCTGTTCTGGGGGATGGACATGGGAAGGTTATTTTGGGGCTCACTTGATGCCCCCTATCCTTGCTACCTTAGTGTAATGGGTGGAATGGTGCCCCCTTCCCAAAGATATGTCCACCTTCTGACTCGTAGAACTGCGAATATGACCTTGTTTGGAAAAAGGGTCTTTGCAGATATAATTAAGTGAAGGATAAGATGAGATCATCCTGGGTTAGCTGAGTGGTGCCTAAATCCCATGACAAGCATCCTCATAAGAGACAGAAGAGGAAATGACACAGAGGAGAAGGCTATGTGAAGATGGAGGCAGAGCCTGGAGCAATGCAGCCACAAGCCAAGGAATGTCTGGAGCCACCAAAGGTTGAAAGAGGCCAGGAAGGATCCTTCTCTAGGGTCTTCAGAGGGAGTATGGCCCTGTTGACACCTTGATTTTGGACCCTGGCCTCCAGAACAGTGAGAGGATAAATTTCTGTTGTTTTAAGCCATCAAATTTGTGGCGATTTGTTACAGCAGCCGTAGAAAACTAATACACTTGGTTTGGTGACGCCATTCGTAACAGCTAACGGGGATGAAGTGTTACCCGTGGGCTGGCTGTAATGCCCACTGCTTCATGTTTCACAATGGTCTTAGGATCTCCAAGTATAATTATTACTCCCATTTTGCAGATAGGGAAACTGAGACTTTAAGAAGTTAAGTAATTTGCCACAAGTCCTATAGCAATATGTGTTGGAGACCAGTTTTGGACCCACGTAGTCTGCCTGTTGAGCCCTCATTCGTAGTCACTATGCTTTGCTGTCTTTCTCGGCCATTAGAGTTACAGGTTAACCCTCCTGCTATTTAACCATCCATATCAAGCACACGCTCCAGCTACAGCTTTGTTAAAAACTTACTCTTCTGAACAAAACCTCTGTGTGTGTGTGTGTGTACGCAAGTGGGTCTTTGTGTGTATGAGTGTGTGTCTGTGCATGTGCACGCTGGCCCATAGCTTACAAGAATAAGGGAAAAGTTCAGAACGTTTCAAATCCACAGAAGGAATATTTCATCATTAAAATCAAGCCCTAAAGTGAACCCTTCCTTCTTTTAATTAGAAAAGATGTCCACGAGGCATTAACAACACGCTCCGGAAAACATGGTCTGATCACCTTGAATGACATCCATGAAAACGTTTGGTCTGAAAACGCAATCCCACTAAAATGTGGGTTCTGATGACTAGGGTGCTGACAGCTCGCCAGGTTGGCGGCTTCTTTGAAGGGCTGGTTTATTAAGTACTTAGCTGTGAGGTGCTTGTAAATACATCCCAGGCATCTGAGCAGTGCTGTTCAAGGGAGTTCTGTGTTGGTAACTGTGCCCGTCCAAAAATAGAGCATGGAGTCGATGCTACCTCTCAGTCTATTACGTAACTCACGGGCGTGAATGGGCAGTGGACATGGTGTGGCCACATCAGACTCCAGCAACAAAGGCCACAGGCCAGCTGGGAGGCAAAGGACTTTGGGCCTTTTTGTTAAAGGAGAAAACAAGGACTTAGGTTTCTCCGAATCATTCTTACCCCTTTTCTGAATGCCTACGATGCAATTCATTAGTATGAGCTTTTCAAACTTTCCTTAAACTTATAGTTTATGTCGTAGCAGCCAAGAACATAGAAAACAGTAACTGGGTCTCAGTTCCTGCCTGGAGAGTGCTTCTAGTACTGTTAACTGGTTCCCTCTCTGCCTGCTCGGGAGGGGGCGGGATGCGGCTGTAGCACGGTGAACTTGCTTGTTACAACCCCACACGTTAGCTCTTCATTCTGCATCCGTTCCACTATTTTTCCTTGCTTCCCTCCCTCCCTTCCTTTCTTACTTCCTTCCTTCTTACATTTATTTATTTTTATTTATTCATAGCAACCCCTGATTCAGGCTTGTTTTCAGTGTGAGATTCTGTTGCTACAGGCCTTGAAAGACTCTCAAACTCTACTATACCTAGATAAGAGTTATTTTTAAATCATTCTCTTTTCATGTTTACAGCAAGTCTCATAAGTTGATTTTCAGCACCTCGAATACTCTGCTTTGTGTAACCATCAGAAGACCATTTATAAATTTACATATGAGGATTTCTGGTCTTTGACTGTAGCATCTACTTCCACGGTAATCAATCAGCCTCCACCTCCACTTTGTTCTTGAACTTCTAGATTGCTAGAAGAGAAAGGAAGGAGAGAAAGAGAGAGAGGGAAAAGCAAAGGGAAGAAATGCTGTGTAGTTTGATATTTTACCCCCAAGGCTGGAAAGGGGATTTCTCTCTCCTCCCACAGGAAGGTAGAAAGTTCTTTTTCCTTTTGTCAACCCAGCTGATAAAGGTGGACATAAGCACCCGGTACAGCTGTGCAGAAATACAGTCGATTCAGTATCTCAAAGAGCTTCTCAGACAAGAGCACCAGAACATGGTCTTTCCAAAGTAATTTTAACTTTTGGGGAAAACCACCATCAAAACAGAAATCATTTGGAATGCTAGAAATCAGGAGATGATTTGGAGAGGTGAGGGCCCCCTATGGCGATATGGAACACTCAGTGAGGTGCCCACACTCCTCAAGCCTGATTAGATGTTGCCTGGGTTTGGATATTAAGGAGGACTTGGTCCCAACGGGCCCCACAAGGGAGACTCTTACACATAGGAAGGCCAGGCTGTTGCCCCCAGTAAAGTAAACAAAGAGTGGCTGGGAAGCCCTCACCCCACCGGTAAATCCTTCAATCACTCACAATTAGAGATTCATTATTCTGAGTTAAGCTTTCTTTTCGCCGCGTCTTGAAAAACAAATGTGCATGACCCCAAAGGAGACAATTTGTTAAAGTGCCCGCCACAGAGTCTGGCCCTACAGTGATTATTATCATCAACACCTAGTAATAATAGAACACATTCAATACGGGACTGACTACCAAATGAATGGCCCGCCCAGCACTTCTCCCGTCTTCCCTTTGGCCATCAGGATTCTTCCTGACATTGGTCAACCCTGTGTCTAATCGATTCTCGAGCCAAGAGCCAAAGCCCAGGAGACCCTGCCATCCCATCAGCACTGGCTTTGTGGCCAGAAAGGGCTGGGTTTGAGTCCAGGTCGGTCACTTACGGTCTCGGAAATGTTGGGCAATTGCTAACTTCTGAGGTTCAGGTTCTCTGTCTGTAAACCATGCCACAGGATTGTGGTGAGAGCGGGATAAGGCACACAAAAGGTCTGACCTGTGCCAAACTCGATCATAACTGGTCCACTTAAAGAGTTAAACCTCCAGCCTTGATGTTTATGGCAACACACACAGGAACAACAGAACCAGCCTCTTAGTTTCTCTAGTTTAGACAGTTTCCTGCACTGGCAGATATCATTCTCTCTCCATCTTCCCAGAAAGGAGGGAATTATGCAGCCTTAAATGTGGTTCATCTTTTTCGATAAATCAGGAGTCAAATTCTTAAAATTACTTGCTGGGGTTGCCTGAAGCCATCTCTAAGGGGAAGGTGTGATTCGATTCGGCTCCAGCGTCTTGTCTCTCTAGAATCTGCCCTGTTCCATCTTTCAGAAGGACACGTGCCCTTTCTCTTTCCCGTGACTGTAAAAGAATTCTAAAACTCAGCTGTGGAAGTTCTCAGCGATGTCTTGACTCGCATAAATTTGTAGCCATGACAAAATGGCTTTCTGTTCAATTTTAAGACCTGGTCAAATAGGAAGTTGAAATTAACCTCAGCCCTTTTATAGTTAAAACCTCAACAAATAAACAGTGGTTTGGTGGCATGGCACCCTGCTCCTCTCTCCCATCTGTACCCTGCTTCAGATAATTTGAGACGTCTATTTTGAGTGATTCTCAAGCACATCTGATTCTGGATAAATAGAGACATTTTTCTCTATCTGTGATTTCCTACTGACAGACTTAGAGGGAGAGGCATAGGACTTCTGATGAAGTCCTAGCAAGACGGGGTGTATCAGCCTCTCTAAAAACCCATGACCTCTCCGACCCCCCGTTACTGACATTTCCATGATGCTGAAAACATTTACACATCTGTATGGCATCCCTGTGGAACTGCTGTGATTACTTCTGGGATAATTTTCTTACAACTAGTGCTGCCATTTCAAAGAGAGCCATAAACACATGCTGAATTTTTATATAAAGCATCTTCTTAAATATAATATAGAAGTTCCAGAGCTAAGCCGGGAAAATAACCATTTTCCTACCTGTCAAGAGCAAAATGAAGGTTCTGGCTGAAAGAGACTTTACTATTATCCCTGTTAACATCCTCATTTCAAGCAGGAAAAAATCCCGAGGGTCTACTCAAAACATGACTAGGATAAAATAGCCTATTTTTAATTTTAAAAAAAAGGAAAGAAAAAGGAAAAGTAGTTTTACATGAAAATATCCTGGATACTTATTTTTCAAAAGTTGTTCCTACAATTTTACAAGTGAAGTACTGAATAGCAAATCGTATTTTAGAAAGAAAACGTCAGCAATATAGCTAACACATTCTTTAGAGGGGCAGTTAAGCCCCAGGGTACTCCAAAAGGGAGCTGTTATTTCTTAGATGCTGCAGAAGTAAAAAGTTTTTAAAAGGAACAAGAAGAGAGTGATGCTCCGTGGTAAAGCTGATACTCTGCTAAGCATATAATATTCCAAAGAGCTAAAGAATGCCCATCCACGATAATGCCTCCACTCGAGAGTTGCTGACTGCTGAGGACAAGAATTTGCCCTCCCCTCTTCTGATTGGTAAAGAGAGCAGATCTGACAAGGAGAGAAATCAGATCTGATTCATTCCTCACCAGAACTGTCCAAAACAAAACTGACTTCATCGTGACAATATTGACTTGCCCCCACATGGTTGAATTTTCTGTTGCCTTTAAAAACGCATAATATTTTTGGTTCTAACATCAGTAGACAAAGACAGATCTCTTTAACAACTCAATAGTATAAATGTTCAGTGATGCATTGAGAGAATAAGAAAACAGACCTCTTCCCTTGATGTTACAAATGGAGTCCTGGAGATGAGACAAAAATGAATTGAGATGGCCCTAAACACAAGATCAAGGAATCTCCTCGAGAACTTTATTCTATTTAGAAGAAAAGTGTCATTTCACCCCAAGCCCATCTCTCTCACTTAATGGGCCATTTGATCGAATTTACCATACACACTTGCACTTTGGAATTTTTAAAAATCAATATGCGTATTTTGAAGAAGTACTCATGATTATTAAGCACGGGAAACCAACGATTTCATGGGATCTCTTCTTACATACACTTAAGATGAGCCCGTCGATGAGAGGTAGCCCCCAGAAGTGAAGCTTTAGGTTTCTGTTTGTGCACAAAAGGCCCACTCTACTGATAGGCCACTTCATAGCTGTGTGCATAGTATCTTATGGGAAGATTTCTTTGGGAATTTCCACTCAAACAGAAGAACCTCCGCCAGAAACGTAATTGTGAGAGCGTACAGCCTGGATCATCAGGCTCCATGCGAGAGCGTGGGTGTGCCTTTCGAGAATGCCACATGTGCTAACCCCGAGAGAGCTCTTGAGCCGGCAACCCTAAAGAACTTATGACACTTGCACATCCCACAATACCACTCACACGGAGAAAGCGCCTGGGGAAGCTAATTTCTGCTGTCCCAGAAGGGCAGGTGGCATATTGCTGGCCACCTGCCCTTCCCCCCAGATGTGTTGCTTATCTTTTCCTTTGAGTTAAACAAGCCTGCTACTTTGAGAAAGGAATCTTACTGTGACCATATCACATACAGCTGTGTCCTGCACGGCACAGAGAAAATGACAGCATTTCGGAAATTTGAAATGGTATCACAGAGCAAATAATCATTGACGTCAGCAGTTTCTACAATGTAAATGAACTATGTGGATTATCTACTTTGGCACCGCGGGTTTTATGCAATTACTGTATTTTACCGTGTTTTTGCAATTGTCAGCTAGCCCCATGGAGGGGGGGAAACCTGCATTCTGTACTGACTGCAAATTTATTTCTTGCAAATAATACCCTTGATGTGAGGGGACCCGGACATTCCTACTCTATCTTTATATTTTCAAAAGAAGGTATATTAGATACAACCTCCACAAATTATCTGAAGACAATAAGAACTTGAAACATGCTGACCTTCACCTTGCTTCGTGTGTGCGTGTGTGTGTGTATGTGTGTCTTCAAGCCTAATGGCTAGATAAGAAAATAGCGTAGCCAAAGCTAACTCTTAAAAAATTCAAGATGTTATCTACACGCAGATATATCTCTCCATATCCTCTCTATGTCCTACGCAGCAGAGCTTTTTAATCTGGGGATCTTGTTACAACACAGATCCCACTCGGTAGGTCTGGGGCAGCCGGAGACTGCGTGTGTAACGAACTCCCAGGCTGTGGGTCTGCAGACCACCCTTTGAACACGAGCAGGGCCGCTCTGGGTGGGTTCTGCCTGAGGGTGAGGTGGGAGGCGGGCTCGTCCAGGTACTTACCCTGCATCTGACTCTGAGGCTGAGGGTTAAAGGCAGTGGAGTGGTTCAAGGAGGCCCGAGGGTTGGGTGTGGGGGCTGGGTGGTGTGGGCTGACCCTCATAGCTGTGCGCCGCAGCTGCTCCAGTTCACTGAGCCGCTCGGAAAAGGACAAGCTCCCGGGCTTGGTCTGATCATCTAGTTTCTGACGATGTCCTATTGTGGGGAGGGGGTGGGAAGGGGAGAGGGAGGCAGGGAAGAAGGGAGGGAAGAGATCAGAAAACGTATTGTGGATTTTCTCAAATTTGGGGTTTTCTTGTCTGTCCCCTCCCTCTCCCCTCACCCCCAACATGGATTTGCTGGAGATTTGCACATTTGGCTGGCTCCCAGTGGGAATTCGGGGCTATTGTCCTCACAGCAGGCTGGTGCCCCATTGGTCACACTGGCCACTGGTGCTCCCCCAGTCTGGGCCCTGGCACCCACCCCGACCCTCTGCACCCATCTCCACTGCGCAGATCACAATGGGCACACAGGACCTGGTGACGGTGGTGATGGTGGGAGGGAGAGAGGGTGCATTAATTGTTGGCACTTAGCCAACTGTGGGCTACACTATGGCAGCCAGGAAAGGTGCCCCCCCCGCCCTTCTTCCCCCCCCCCCCACCCCGCCGTGGCATCAGAACAGCCGCTCCTTACTGCAAACCCAACCACTGGCAGGTTTGAGAGGCAGCAAAGTGGGCCCTAGAGCTTAGCGGCAAGCCCCTTCCAACAGGAAATGAGGAGTGGCTGCAAACCCACAGCCCCTGAGGAGGTCCGATTTCCTGTGAAATGCCCAGCCTCAGTAGCCCCTCAGCCCCTCTGGCTCCCCTCTCCCTCTCCTCGAAAGCTTTCCACCAGCGTTCTTTCTTCCCTGAAGCCGACTTCCCCAGGTGCCCCGGCTACAGAGGGAATTGACAGGAAGTGGCAGCCTGGCGTCCCCAGTCCAATATTCCCAGCAGGCAGGCCCACCGGAGCCCGGAGGGGGCTGCCAGGAGATTGGATGGGCTTCCCCAGGAGGCCCAGGAATCCAGGGGTGGGGGGAAGGTGGGCCCCTCACTGTCCGCACGGACAGCAAGCGTCCTCCTCCTGCTCCTCTGCAAAAATCACCGTCACCAGGATGCAGACAGCAGAGGCCACTTACAGGGACGGGCCAGGAGGGTTGGGCCTCCTGTTTCCTTCCTCAATCCCCCACAAAATGTCTTTAAACTGGAGCCTCAGGCCTGTCAAGCAGAGCCGAGGGACCGCCACAGGGGCGCCTTTCAAAGAGGATGCTGCCCCGCTCCTTCCTCAGCCTGTGCTGGAATAAAGTCACTGACCAATTTCATAAAATTCTCCTGATTGTCAAGGGGTCTCAGATTGGAGAAGCAGCTGCTCATTGCCACGATCAAGAGCTCTCCAACCTGCCCTGAGCCAGCCCTCAGGGAGCGAGAGGATGCCCTGACCCCACCCGCCCCAGCACGGGGTGAGCGAGGGGGTGGGAGAACGACCTTTCAGCCCAGCTCCCAATCGCTACAATTATAAAATTAAATTTTATAACTCGGATGATGGTTCCAAATCTCCGTGGCTTGCCGTTTCTTCCTGCTGCCAGGCCCCTTGGCACAGCTGACACTGTCTCAAATTCCAGACCAGAAAAAGGACCCACTATACTGCAGCGATTTTATCATGAACAAGACCTGTTTGGCTCCCAAATGAGGAAAAATACTTCAGCATAATATTTGTGTAGTTCAAATGCAACGCTCCCTCTTTTCATGTGTCACCAAGGCAAATCTGGACTCTGATTCAGCCCTGCAGCCCTCAACACTCAACCTGAACACAAACAGCCTGAGTCACGCAGGCCCAGAACACATGTGAGAGGCCTCTTACCGGCTGAGTATTTTAAGCAGCAGCCTTGTGGGCGAAAGGCCATGGGGCCAGGTCCCGGAACAACCCCTGTCATCCCTTTCCCTCAGAAGTACGAAAATGTCTTTTTCTAGAACATTCTATTTCAGTCAATCATGGAATCATTCCGTCTCTGGATGGAGCTTTCCTGGACTCCCCCCCCCCCCTTAACTTTGTGACAGATTCTCAATTTCCTGATGATCTGACTGAAAAATCTGAAGTTTCCTTGCAGAAAAACAAACAATTCCAACCCCAAAACCATTCAAAGCATAATAATTCAGCCCTTTCAATGCCTACAGGACCTAACGCCCGGTATTAGGAGTCAAGCAAAGAAGGCAGGAAAAATAATTCTGGAGAGTTCTAGCACCTCCGAAAGAATGCTGGTTGGCGACATAATGGTACAGAAGCATCCAGCAGGTTTTGTACCCATTTTAAAACTTCACATTCCTTGGGCACCCAGTGGCATTTTTGAAGAACACCGTGTCAAGGACAGTGGGTGATCCAGGGGAATGATGTGTACGAGATCATTCTGAATACATGGCATTTGGAGCTTTGGAGTCTACAGTCAGCCTTTGAAGAAAGGACATGAGTTGTGTCTGCCTCAGCCGCCAAGCTTGGGGACCACATGCCACCAAGAAACCAAACAGAAATAAGTCATCCCAGGTAAGCCACTCCTGTGGCCAGGCACACCATTAGTCCCCTCTCATTGCCCTGTGCTTAAAAAAAAAAAAAAAAAGTTTTACCATGTGAACAATTTCTGTACCAGCTGACACCTGCCAAAATCGCAGTCATTTACAGAGATTAACTGATGACTGTCTGCTTTAGCAGGAATGTTCGGGCATAACTCTCAGAGAAAACAATTCTTCACTCTAAGCTATTTCCTAAGCCCTGAGAGTCCCGGGGCTGAGTTTAATGCCGGAGGAGTGGGGGGAGAGTTCTTGCCACACCCTGGCCACGTGTGAGCCCGGGAGTAGGGGAGAGCGCTCGTGCCTGTGCGGAGAATATGTCCCCCGTCCTCACCCGGCGCCGGAGAGCTGTAATACCAAGGCACGGGGCGAGGAAAAGCATTACCATCGTCGAGGTGTGGTTCAGATGCATTTATAAGCTAGATCAGAGGAACACCTAATTCTTCTTTTCTGAAACCATCAGATTTCATGTGCCAAAGAGCAATGTTTTGTGTGAAATATAGAAGCTTCCGATAGAAACTTTCAAGCTGGGGAAAATGAATGCTTTATGTCTCCAATTTCCTGTATCTTTGTGCGATTAAAATGTCAATTTGCCCCCCTGAATTTTAAATACAAGAGTATGGAAAATGTCCAGTATCGAATTCACTTTTCTTCTTTCTTACTGAGTACCGGGCTTCAGATGGCACCAGGGAATTCAAGCCTGGATGAAACCTTGTGGGAGAATCATATGTGTGTTGGCAGCCTCGCTTTTGGAACATGTTGGATTAAGCTGTAAATGTTTACAGGGCGATCCTTAAAATAGTGACCACCACAAGGGCTCCTACCGGGACATCTTACTGAATCTTAAGCAGAATTGAAAAGGATCCTAAATTATGTTTCTCTGTTACCATGTTCCCATTTTTGAAAAAAGTACCTGATTAGACTTTCATTACATATGCAAAACCATAAAAAGCCAAAAGAAAAAAAATGGAATAAAAATAAATTAATCTCATCCATTAAATTTTACTTCTTCATTCTAAAGACACACATCCTGCAGTTTGTGGGATGGAGGCCCATAGGCCTTCCCTAAATGTTATGATATATGTGGTGGATAATGAGACCAGCTCTCAGTTTTCTGCTATAAAAACTAGACTAAGCAGGGAGGTATAGCTCACCGGTAACTGAACTGCCTTTTCCATGAAACCGTCGTTGCTCTGTGGCCGTGAGTAACTGAGATAGCGTAGGTGATCTTCTACCAAGGAAAACGGATAAGGCTAAATTGTCACCTTTTCTTGGAAAATTTCAGCTGGAAAGAATAATTTTCTGGCAGTCAACATGTCAGTCTGTGTTTCTGATATGGGTTTACTAGTTTTCTTGATAGATTCTCAGCAGGAAAATTAGGAAGGTGTCTGCTTGAAGCATTGCCATGACAAGCAGTTGAGAAAAGCTACGTAAAATGATAATACCAAGAAGATATCTATCTATATATGTGTGTGTGTGCCTATATAAATCTACATCTCTTGTCTAGATATAACATTGTGATTCTTCTAAAAGCATATATGTATTTCAAAAGATGCTTGCTGGGCCAGCCCCAGTGGCCTAGTGGTTAAGTTCAGTGCACTCTGCTTCAGTGGCCTGGGTTCGGTTCCTCAGCATGGACCTACACTGCTCTGTTAGTGCCCATGCTGTGCTGGTGGCCCACATACTAAAAAATAGAGGAAGATTGGCAACAGATGTTGGCACAGGGAGAATCTTCCTCAGCAAAAAAAAAAAAAAAGATGTTTGCCAATCAATCTGATACTAACAACATGTATCTTATATCCATGGATATAAAAACATGGATTTTTCTTTCCTTAATTTGCTACTGCTTTATGCCCATGGAAAAGAAATTGATGTGTATAGGGAACAGCTCAATTTTCCTGGAATAACACTCTAACCTCTAGGTTCCAGGGTCATTAAAGTCATTAGGACTTTAAAGCAAAGATACTGAAGGTGAATGTGATCTTTCCTTAACACACCTTGCAGATGGTGAAATATACCTTTCTAACTGCAAACCTATCCATCTGCTGGCTAATGTTGGGCGATATTGTCCCAGGTTATATATTGTGCCTATGTTATATATTCAATATATAATGTTATATATGATACATAATATATATTAATATATTCAATATATATCAATATATTCAATATATAATGTTATATATGATACATAATATATATCAATATATTATATATTAGAATGCATATTATATATACATGTTTATACATCTCCAATGTTATATAAACATGGGTAGTCTAACGTTTACCTGTAATCTCTTTCTATATCCTTAAATTAAGAGACGAGCACAAGGTTGGAGAACTTCAAGAAGGGCCAGAGAAGAGAAATCAGCCTTGTTTTTTTTTCTTTGCTTTCTCCCCACAGCCCCCCAGCACACAGTTGTATATTCTAGTTGTAGGTCCTTCTGGTTGTGCTGTGTGGGACGCTGCCTCAACATGCCTTGATGCGCGGTGCTAGGTCCACACCCAGCATCCAAACCGGTGAAACCCCAGGCTGCTGAAGTGGAGCACGCGAACTTAACTACTCGGCCACAGGGCTGGCCCCTAAGCCTTGTTTTTTAACCGATGTGTGGGAAATGAAGTTCAGAGAGGTTGTGTCATTCACCTAATCTCACACAGCCAATGAGAGCAAGGGGCCAGGTCTGAAAACACACCCACTCCCTCAAGTGCCCCCACCCCCATGCTCAGTGCACCTAGAAATACCAATTTCTGTGAACCCCAGGTGAATGGAGAAGAAAGGCATACAGGCTTGCCTAGTGGTAGGTCACAGGGACACTAGAGCAATTTACACGCTCTGCTTTCACATCCCACTGCTGTTCCCGGCTTGTACGTACAACAGAAGAGAGCCTGAGCCGTCTTGTGACCTGGGATAGATTGCCACATCTCACCATGAGTAGGCATCACGATCACCCGGACGCTCTGGCATGGTAGGTCTGGGGTGGTGCCTGAGAATTCTCATTTCTCATAAGGTCCAGGTGATGCTGCTGCCGGTCCAGGGAAGACACTGGAGTGTGGGTGTGAGGGGGAGCGACTCCTCCCTACGACTGTGTGCTTTCCACGTGCTTCTAACTCGCCGTGGGCTGGAAATAAAACACCAAACCCGAACTGTGTTTAGACTAAGTGTCCATGGGTACTGAGTGAGGGCCTTGTTTTTGTGATAACTATTTGTGGCCTCTCTCTTAATTTTTTAATTCTTCCACGTATACAGAGCGGCTGAAAACGCCAAAACTCTGCCCCGCAGACAGGCGGTTGTGACTCTCTCTCCCATCCTCACTGACATTCTCTGTGAATCAGTGTCGCAACAACCAGGCTGATGTGCAAGGCGAACCCAGGATTCCCAAGTAGGGAGTAACTTCTGCCCTGCCATCGAAGGAAAGACTTGGGGGAGCAGCAGGAAAGGGCTGTTGTACGGAAACTATTCCGTTCCAGAAAGGCAGCAGTTCAGATCTCTGAGCCCTCACGAGCTTGGGGGGCTAATGCAGATGCTAGAATTCTTCTCTCCCCCAGAGAAACAACATGGCACCGGGAAGGTGTGGCTGCCAGTCTGCAGGTTAAGAACTCTCCATCCTGAAGCTGCTTTTCCACCCACCTTTCCTGTGGACAAGAGCCGGTCTCCTCATCACTCAGCCTCCTTATCTGGAAGCCTGGAATTAAAGGACTAAGATGGATTACTCCGAGGGGCTCTGAGAGCATTCACGGCAATTACCCCGGCAGCCACCGGCTGCTCAACTGGTTCTCGTCGGACGACTCTGCACACGGGCTTTCTTGAACAACTTCACTTGACGTTAGGACTTTCAAAGTTTTCTTTCTGTCTTTTTTCAGGCAGGTACCTGGCCTTTGGGAGCCAGCCCCAAGTCCAACTGTCAAACTGGTCTTCAGAGCTCTCTCTTGAACCCAGATTCCATCCCGCCCGCCCTACCCGTCTGCGTGCTGCTGGTGGGCAGCTCTGCGCCACACATGCTGGGCATTTGCTCTTCCTCTGCCTCCTGCTGTTCCTCAGCGGCCTTCTGGACAGCTAGTAATGACCTTGGCTGTCAGTTTTCACAGACCCTCCACTCTCCCCTCAAACCTTCACTGAGCCCTTCCTGCTACCCACCCAGTGACCGGGACACCGCATTCTGTTTCTGCCCCTTCTCCATTATCACCCAAAGACTGCAGCCAGAGGGAACGGACCATTAATCTCACCTCACAGCCTGCCAGGAAGTTGTCAGGGGCTGCAGCTGGGAAGAAAGCCGCTCGGCTGAACTTTAATCCAGGGTCTCATTTCCCTGCTTCTCTGACTGCTTAGAAAATAATGATACTTTTTGGTCCCCTGCCCATCCCCTCCCATCAACGGGAAGAGGAATGAAAGTCCGAGATTAACGCTCATCACCCTACCTGTACCGTGTCCCCCGTCCCACCACGGGCCCTGCGCAGGGCTTCTGCTCCCCTGGCCCCTCCAACCTCCTACAGGAGGATGGATCACACCAAGCCAGCACGGAAAAGTCCACCAGGCAACTTTCTTAGGGATCCTACACACATGATGCTTTACCCCAGGGGAATCACCAACAGGGACAGTGGTGCCTTTGGTTGGGAAGAGCTCTGTCCTCTTGCAGGTGGCAACAGGTAAGCAAGTGACCACCGAGTCTGCCTGTGCATGGGGCTTCCCTTCCCTGGGTGTTTTCACACCATGGTCCTGCAGTGGCCCCCCCTACATGGCCTAAAGCACTTATTGTAGAGGTCTGCCTGGCGTTTCGCTTAGCGCACTTTCTAAGGTGAATGCGCCCTACTTGAAACTAGACAGCAGACAGTTCAAATTCCGCACTCTGCTCCAGCCACACTGGTCACTTTACTCTAGCTCCAAATGTCTGCCTCAGGCCCTTTGCACTTGCTGTTTCCTCTGCCCAGAATGCTCTTTCCATAGACACCTGTGGGCCAGATCCTTCCTGTCCCTCAAGTCTTTGCTTAAATTTCATCTTCTCCCTGAGAACTTCCTGAACACCCCATTTTAAGTTGCAAACTGTCCCCTACCTGGCCAATCACTGGTCGTTTCGCTTCAGTTTTCTCCATAGCACTCATTAATATTATGGTCTGTCTGTGCTCACTGGACTGTGAGTGCCAGGAGAGTGGGATTTTGTCTCTTTTCTTCACAGCTGTCTCCTTCACACCTGGCACATAGTAGGCTCACTAAATGTTGACTGAATGGCCACCTGACTGACTGACTGCCCAGCTCTTTCATGATTGGTGCCGTCCAACCCTCCTCCATTAGACTGTAGAAAAGTAGAATTCACTTGGGCCAAAGGAAATTTGAGCTAAAGTTTTCAGCTCACATGGAACTGTAGAGAGGGCTCAGAAAAACTATTGGTTGAGGAAAAATAGAACGTACAGTTTCATGGAGAATTATCCATTAGAGGTTAAATCAACTGTAAAACTTGCCTTCTCTATTTTTTTTCTTTCATTTTACTGAAAACTAAAGAAGAATGGATAAAAGGCCCTTGAGCTGAGATGAGTGTTGCCTCCTCACATAAGCAAAGAGCTGCTGCAGCTTCCCTTGTTTTTTTTTTTTTGTAGTATCTTCACACACACACACACACACACACACACACACAGAGTGTGTCTCCCACAGTTGCCCTCAAGACGTGGGCTCAGACACAGTGGTGAAGCTCGCTGGGGCCCAAGCAAGATCAACAACCAACACAGATGTCAGGCCCCGGGCCCACGTGGGGCCTGCTCCCCCTCTGAACCAGACCTCAGAATTCACCGGACAAAAGCGGAAACAAAACTGAGTTCCCTGAGGTTCAAGGCTCACAGTAACAGGCAGCAGAGTTTTAAGCTCGATCCCATGAGCTTTTCGAGACCTGGGCCTCCCTAAAAGCAGGGTAGTCAAAATCTGTAGTCATCGGTCGCCATGGGTTACCCCCTGTTTCTGTCTGGTGACTAAGGAGGTAATTGCAGCTTAGGGCAGAGGATCCGCCCGGTTTCCTTTGCTCTTGACCAGAGGTAGCCCTCTGCGGGGGCGGGGGAGGCGACCTCCATGGAAGGGTGCAGACAGCTTGGCTCACAAGTTCAAGATTCTTTCTCCTCCATCAGCCTGTAATTCCAAGTTCTGTGGACCCTCCCCGAGGGCAGGGACTGCCTTTAGAAGACCCCCCATTAGAGAGTAATTTAAAAGTAACCCAGGAGTGATAACTGCTGGTAAGGTGGATTCATTTACCCCAATAGCTTCCGTCCCGATGATGGGCTCTGAGTGGAAGGTGACCTTGGGAGGGTAAGTGTTGGTGGCAGGTGGGGGCGGTGTCCAGAGCTGAGTATCGACTCAGGAAATGCTGCTTGGAGCATTTGGAACCGGCTGAAGCATTGTGACCTGGCTTTGGAGTTCAGGTCTTCAGCAGAGCTAGCCCAGGCTGGACAGGTAGGGCCTCGGGAAGAGGCAGAAAGATCTCAGAGGTTCGCAGACTCCACCTGCTGCACTGTGGTCCCGGGTATTCCTGTTCCCCACACAGGCCTTCTGACCTCCTGGCACGTCTCCACTCTCCTCTGCCCTGGCACACACCGCACAAAACTAGCCGAGGCCCTGAGCGTGTCCCGACAGGACCGAGGTAAAGTGAGAGCCCTTTCAGGGATGTGCCCTTTATTGGGGGTGCCCCAATAAACGCTGAGTGAATGAAGAAATGAATGAATGAACGAACAGGTACATAAACTCCCTTTCCTGGTCTAAACTCATTCTTGGCTGCGCACCCAGAAGCCTGTAGGATGCTCTCTCCTTGTCCCTACTTCTGGGAAGGGGTAAGAAAATTCCCTGTCATTCCTAAAAGTCTGCCCACTGGCCCTGGGGGCCTCCCCAGCATCAGCGAGGGAAGCATCTGATTCCCATCCTCCTCTCAGGTCACTAATGCCAACTGCACTCTGGGCTGGCCTCACAGAAGCAGGAGACTGAGGGGCCAGCCAAAGTCCTTTAATAGATGGCTGAGCAGGCCCTGGTGGGTAAAGAAGGACAAGGGCACTCTGGCCACTCACAGCTCCCCAGCACTAATTGGTTAGAAAGCCAATAGTGACCAGTAGTTGTTTTGGACAGGCCATTAGCCGTACCTCACACCATCCAGAGAAAAAGCTTTTAGGTTGTTTTGGGAATGATGGGCTCACTCAGGTTCATTTTGATCCACTGTTGTCAACACATAGCTGAGATGAAGCCTGTCGAGGAGGGAGTCCTCCTCCACCAGTTACCGAATGGGCAAGTGGCTGTTTGCCTGGGACTCCCAAAGTGCCACAGCACGGTGATGAACATGCTGGCCCCACTGCTTGCCAGGTGATGTTAGGAGGGAAGATTCTATTTATTCCAAGACACAAGTGCCCCCCTTCACCCTGGTGACCACATCCGAGCCGGTGATGGAGCGAAGGACGAGAAGGCTGTCAATACTTGCCTTGCAAACCCCGGCAACATTCTCCCATCCAAACCCTTTCCAGATCTGAAAGTAACAGACCTTCTCCCTTCTTGGTCCTTCCCTGGGACTCTGCCTCTGGAAGCTGGCTTGCGGGGACCAGCTTCCCAGTTCCACTCTGCTACCGATGCAATGGGAGAACCACCTTTTCAATGCACATTTTGAACTTTCTGTCCTTTCGACTCTGGAAACAGTCGCTCTTCTGTACGAACACTCTGGTGTGTGAAAGCAATATCTGAGCTCAGTGAGAGCCCTCATCAACGGCTGCCGATTATGCTGAGCCTTTTCCCAGCCCGAGGGAGGCCCCCACCCCACGCGCTTCCCTGTCTCTTCCCCACCCTCAACATTTTTTTTTAACCACTTCTGCTTCCTTCATTTTCTCTGCAGCTGCTGCAGAGAGATATAGTAAAGCTACTGTATAGGATTTTGAAAGCAAGACCTCTGAGAGCTTTCCAAACTCCATACAAGCCGGTTATTCTCTGACTTGTTTTCTTTGGCTTCAGGTTAGTAACACAGAATGAGTCAAACAGTATTAACTTTCAATAGGGAAGTGGTGTGGTCAACCGAAGCTGTTTGTGGCTAGATTGTGAAGATAGGTAGGGCAGGTAATGAAGAACAGCCCATAATACTGCGAGGAGGCAAAGGAGGGAGGCAGCCTCGCTCAGAAACATCCAATAATTAAGTCAGCAGGACTCAAACCATCTTTTTGCGTTGGCTGAGGAATTAACACTGAGGTCTCTGACCGGCCAGCTTCAGGAAGCTGGCCATGTTGGGGCTCTGTGGCTGGCACAATTGAGCACTTTGTGGGTATAAAGATGTCTTTTTTTTTTTTTTTTAATGATGCCAAAGCCATGGGAAATCTAGTTAGGATGATTTCCCCTACTACAGCATGCCACTCTGGAGTGGATCTTTATCCCTTTCTTTCCCCAGCTTGGGGAGTGAGTAGATGCCCCTCCCACCCTCCCTCTGCCTCCACCCGGCCCTCCTCCATCTTCCCAGTCCCGGATCTCTGTCCCCCCAGGATGGCAGCCTGGCCACAGGGCCCCCGCTCTCCTTCTCCTGGTTAGAAGATGATGCATTGAAAGTGCAATTGCTCCTACAGACATCGAATCGTACTTTTAGATGCTGATAAGAATGTTAAAATCATCGAATCCTCTCTCTCTTTCTCATTCTGCAGATGAAGAAACTGAGGCTCTGAGTGGGGATGTGGGCTGGCGAGCTTCGCCGAGCCAGCCAGGGCCAGAACCTAGGCTCCCAGGCCAGCGGCCTTTCCACTAGGCCGGCCTCTCCCTTGCCCAGGGCTCAAGATTCCTTTCACAGTTCAACAGAGCAGCTCCCGAGAAGAGCTCAGCCCTCAAGACTCAGATTTCAGCAGTTTTCAGTTCTTTCTCCCCGCACTCGGCTACCTATTTATTTTGAGACTGGCTGAATCACCCAAGGAATAGAACGAGTTTCTCCCAACCTGCTCCTGGCAGCTTGTCAGCCAGCGAACAGGACAGCAAGCCGGAGCCTTGAAACATTCTCACCCGGAGCAGCTGCAGTTTGACTCGTCCTGGGAAACTGGCACGAAGGCTCAGAGTGTAACGTTTCACCTCCCTGAAACCCAATCCAGAAATCTCTGGCGAGCAAGCATATATAAAAAGCCACGGACGAAAAAAAAAAGGGATAAGAACTCAGCAAGTTGCACTACGACCTTACGGGCTTTGAAACGCTTCCCCAGACTTTCATTGAAAGAAAATATAGGATAATAGAATCGTACAGGAACAACTGTATTTGGTGTTGGAAAAGAAATATATATGAAAAGAAAACTCAGCTCTCTTAACTGTCAAGATTGCTTATTTTTGTTTCCAGTATTTTTAAAAGGTATATAGTACTAAGCAAAGAAAATATTAAGATATTCTAAAGGCAACAGCTAAAATTCCAAAAGTATGTATTCATAGTGGGGGTTGATTTAAATGTCTATTTTTTCTCTACAATTTCCTTCTCATCAATCCTGACACGATGAGATGAAATCCACCTTCAAGAAACCAGTAATTATTTTATTTAAGATCCCTAAGATTTTTGCATAATACAATAATAATAATAATAATAAAATTTTCTATTATTTTTCTATATAATTATATATCTATATTTCTGTTATCTGATTAACGGACTGTTAACAAAGCACCTTGATATATATTATCGCAATTCACCCCAAACAACCCTATGCAGTAGACAGAGCTCATATGATTATTCCCATCTTATAGATGACCCAGTGGAAGCTTCTAGATGCTAACAGGCTTGGCGGATCACACAGCAGCGGGGGTGCTAACATTCGGTTAAGAAACAGCTATATTTTGATAAAATCTTTGTTTGGAAAAAGACCACTCTTTCCAAGGAAGCAGAGCCATATGGTTAACACAGTTTTGCTTCAATGAGGAATAAGTTGTTGAAATAGGTTCAGTGATTCAGTATTTGGAGTTAATAATAGGTAGGGTGAAAGGAAAAAGAGAAAAAAGCCCATATTGTATTGTATCCTGAGGACCTAACCTGCCAGGCATTTTTTTTTTTTTTAAGTAACTTGGCAATGGCAAATATTTGAACTCACTTGGGCAGAAGTCCAGCTGTTTCCCCTGGTAAGGGCTGTGGTATGAGGGCAGGGGACCTAACTGTCCAGGGCACGTGCTTTAATAATAACAGCTGATATTTACGGAGCACCTCTGTGCGGGGCACCGTGTTGTCCTCACAGGTGTTGCTTCATTCAATCTGCATGAGAATCCCCCAAGACAGGGATGTCATCTTCTTGGTCTGACACCTGAGGATGCTGAGTGTGGGGAGGCCAATCTGCTCAGGGAGGACAGGCCAGGTTGAATCAGGCAGCCAGCTCTGGAGCCTGGGCGGCCACCCACAATTCCAGTCTGCCCTCAGGCTGTCTCCTCGAATCCTCACATCCCCTAGCACAGCAGGAGTCACCAGGCCCATTCTACAGATGGGGAAACTGACACTCAGCTAGTAAGTAGCAGGGATCACACTGGAGCCCAAGGTGGTCTGGCTGCAAACTCCTCTCCCTCCTTCAGGCTCAGAGCGCTCTGCTTCATTTCAGGAACTCAGAGCTATGCCCTGGTCACTGCAATGTCAGAGACGAACGAAAGGATGGGACCATGCGTATTTCTCCTTAGCTCCAACAGGAGTAAATTGGAAGTTTGATAAAACCACTTAAAAGGTAAGTAAAAATAAGGCGATACCAGGACCAGATCCAAAAAGGGCCACAAATGTGTATAGCACTTAAGAACTTATTTCAAATGTTTACTTTTTATCTCAAATGACCAGAAGGCTGAACAAAAACAAAAATAAAATCAAACAAACGGAATCTCAAATGTACAGCATTTCAGAATATGAAAGTACAATGGAAGATTTTGATAACAGTCTTAAGGTTTAGTCAATACTTGCTTTAATGGGACCTGAGTATACGGAAATTGTGGAAGTACCCAACTAATGTATTGCCATTAACTTGCTTAATAGGGGTCTAGGGAGTTGGCAGATTAATTCGATTGTGTTGCTTTAAAAAAAAGGCACATAGAAAAGAACTTTGGGTGCCTAAATGTTTTTTATCTTGGCTTTCATCCGTAAATGTAAAGCGAGAATATTTGGCTATTGGCTCTAGCGAATTTTCCCAGAGACACTGCATAACTTACTTGCACATAGAACTTGATAAAAAACATACCACATGTAAGTCATACTACGAAAAAAGGTATTTCGCATCCAACCAAACGTCAGTGAGTTGTGATGTCTCATAATACAGCTGTAATAGATTACACCTAATTTATTCCTTTTTTATTGTTTTTGGTGAGGAAGATTGGCCCTGAGCTAACATCTGTTGCCAATCTTCCTCTTTTTGCTTGAGGAACATTGTCGCTGAGCTAACATCTGTGCCAGTCTCCCTCTATTTTGTATGTGGGATGCCACCACAGCATGGCTTGATGAGTGGGATCCGAATCTGTGAACCCCAGGCCACAGAAGACAGAGTGTGCAAATTTAACCACTACACCACCAGGCCAGCCCAAATTTACCCCTTCTTTATCGTCAACTTTTCATAGGAAAGGAGCAAACTATTAAAGCAAATTGTTTATAAAGAAAAAGGACCTGAAAAGAATGGGAAAGCACAGAAATTGCAAGTTGGCTCAAATGAAAAACACAGATCTAATGTGAGGGGGTAGCTTTTACTTAACTTATTTAAGCTGAACTGGGGTTTTTTGGTTTTTTTGGTCGTGGTGGAGTTCTGTGAGACCCACTGGATCCAATTCCGACTAAAGCCTTTCTTAGCTACCTGGTTTACAGGAAAAACCTCAAGTCTTTGAGAAAAAGAGAGGTTTTTTGTTGTTGTTTCCAAAATGATAAATGGAAAGTGGCTAGGGTATGAAAAAATTGCTAAATCCACTCAGAAGCTGAGAAGTCAGCATGCCATACTGCACTGCAGCACTGCCCTGTGCCAACCGCAACCCACCGCAAGCTGCAGGTCCACCCAGCTGTGGGAGATGCGCGCGCAGCGCTGGACCACCTGTTCCAGCAGCATGAACGGTAACCAACGGCGCGGCTTAGGCACTTGCCACGATGCACTAGATAGCTTACAGAGACCTCAGCTGAGCTGCCCCCCAACCTTCCCAGGTGAGGGGCTGCTCCATCAGGCCACAAGGTTCACGGGCAGCAAAGCAAGGCGCTGCACCACGCGTGCACAGAGGGGTCTCCGGCGCTGTACGCAAGGGCACCATGTCACCGAAATGTGCCGCTGAATGTCCTTCGTGGGAAATGAAGAAAAGCCCCGCCAAACAGATACCGACAAAAATCCAAAAACTCGGAACACGTCTAGAAAGACAACTTGGTGTAGGAAACTCAGAGGGTGGCTGAGCCTGTTTTCCATGCCTGCAAAGCTTGGCTGTGGCTGGCCGGCGCAGGCACCCTGGGGAGGGGAGCTGCGTTCCTCTGATGCAAGAATCCGGACCCCCAGAGACTCCGGGACGTTTCATGACAGTTTTCTAGAACAGTGGAAGAGCCTCTCCTACAGCCGTGTCATCCATACGTTGGAAAAGACCCACGTGTTAGATCTCGGGTACCAACTTTCCACGTTTCTCAGACAGGATATCCACCCTGAGGTTTTCACGAAGTGCAACTTGTGGGGGCAAGGCCATTTGGCCCAGGAGGGACTTAGGAACAGTGCCCAGAGTGTCTCAAGGGTTTGTAAAAATGCCAGAAAGGAAATTTTACTGGGTCTAAATACAAAACGAATACTGAAAAAAAAGAAAAAAAAAATCAAAATTTATAAATGTTTAATTAAATGTCTAAAAAAATGCAACATCATGGCAACTTCATGAATTTTTAAACTTAGGGTTCACAAATCTTTTTTTGTTTAGAGTTTTCTCATAGGCAAAGGATTCCGGGACCAAATGCAAACCATTGCTACATCTTCCGAACACTTACTGCACACCCGCTGTGGTTCTAAACGTTCGGGGGCTGTGGCATTCAGCCTCCCAGCCTGGGGCGTGAGTAAGGCCACTCCCCTTGCTTTATGGCGGCTCAGCCAGCTCCCCCAGTTACAGTCACCCACACAGTTAGGATCTCAAATGGGGATCTCAAGTCCTCAATGTAATCACATGTTGAGGGCAGAGAAATCAGGGCGACAGGAAATTAAATGAGTTCCCACAGCCAGATAACTCAAAAACAAACTATAAAAGCCCTTTCAAAAATTCCTATCAAAAAATGACATGTAGCCTAGGATCGGGGTGCACGTGGACATGTCTGGTGAGATGAGGATGGCGTCCCCCAGGGAAGGAGGCTTGCGAGTCTGGGCCTCTAAGGGCGCCCATTTCTTGGGAACCTCCGGCTCCATTTTCAGGACAATAGTTTGTTATCCTTTCCTAGTGGGAACTAATTTAGAGATTATCTCGTCCCAGTGCCTGGTTGGACAGAAGAGGAAAGTGAGGACGAAAGTACTTAAGATAATTGCTCCAGGTCACACCCACTGGCCTGGTGGCGCCAGTGTGAAACTCAGGTCCCCCAGTTCAGGATCCAGAAACCTATTTACATGTTTTAAGATTAAGAAACCCCGGAAGCCTAAATGCGGACAGGATTTTTTTTTCTTCCTTTTAGCACTTCATCTACTAAATCCTAACAAGGGCTGTGATATATTAGCTCAGATCTCGACCTCCCTGGCATTCAAAATAGTGATACCGGTTTGCAGTGGTCCAGATGGAGAGCGATAGTCAAGGTGATGGTGTAAGTTTCAGTCCGTGTTTCTTCTCTCCCTCCTGCCTCCTCCATCAGCCTGAGAAGGTGCCTAGATCTTTTCTTTGGGTTCTCACTGGTACCTTTTTTTTTTCTTAAAGATTGGCACCTGAGCTAACATCTGTTGCCAATCATTTTGTTTTTTAAAGATGGCACCTGAGCTAACAACTTGCCAATCTCTCTCTCTTTTTTTTTTTTTTGCTTTTTCTCCCCAAATCCCCCCCAGTAAATAGCTGTATACTTTTAGTTGTGGGTCCTTCTAGTTGTGGCATGTGGGATGCTGCCTCAACATGGACTGATGAGTGGTACCATGTCCACGCCCAGGATCTGAACCAGTGAAACCCTGGGCCGTTGAAGCGGAGCACGCGAATTTCACCACTCAGCCACGGGGCCGGCCCTCACTGGTACCTTAAGGGAACTTTTTCTTCCTTTCTACAGCTATACAAATGCCATCTAAAAAATCTTAGTGACTTCCATATAAAATAGGGCTAGTTACCAAGAGGTCACAGGCCTACGTGGGTCTCAGCGAGCTGATGAGGTGGGTTATCGCTGCTCCTGGGGGAGAAACACACTACCTCTTACATTCCTGTTCATCCAAGGAACTCTTTGGACCTTGGACTCAATTAAGTCCGCTGAAAACTCGACGGTCAGGGAAGTCTTTATACGTATAAAATTCTTCTCTGGCTAGTTGGATACTACTAAAGATAATAAACAGAGATTCTAAAATGCATTGGAAACATTCAGGCAGGATTATTATTAATGCTTTAAAAACTGCTTTTCCTAAGCCTTCAGGTGGTTGGGGAGCTGAGCACAATGGGAATAACGGCACCAGGGGGAGTCACCCCAGAATGCCCGTCTTAACACAGCACTGTCTTTCCCAATGGGGAGGAGGAATAGAAGTAAGCAGAACATTCTCTCCTGTTGACTCTCTATCTCCTACTTTATCATCAGATGGGAGGAAAGAAAGAACGATTTCCTTTTTCTTTTATGGATCAGGATTTCATCCAGAAAGAACTAAAAGTCCATGTCACCCTTCATCCCCTGGAAGATACGCTTGAGCAATTCCCAGCGAACAGTGGGTTGTGGATGGATACTTACAATCCTGAGGTCACAGATCTAGAAAACCAGCCGGCATTCCACTAACCAGTCAGGGGCAACGAATGACACAAATTTTCATCCTTTAAGAAGGCTGCACACTGTGCACACGAACCTTCTAGGAAGCTCTTTGCCAAAGCGCGGGGGCTGGCCTTGGGCTGTTCACCTGGTGGCTGTTTTTGTCACATTACACATCTTTCCTGCCAACACTGGAGAGAGAGGTGTACGTTGGGCACCATCCCTGCTTCATGTCCCCATTGACGGCAGGCCCCCAGGCAGACCCTGGTGACAGACACGCACCAACTCTCGGCATGTGTGACAGCCGGGCTGTGTATTGGGTCATGTCCCCTGTCCCCCAGGGCATGACTCACTGTAGCCCTGGAAACACTGATTCCCTCCTGTCAGTGCAAAAATGACGACTGCCAAGGCTACGTACGAAGTTCTGCTTTCTCGAAGAAAACTGTATGTGAACCAGAATTGTACTGATAAACTCTCCTAATAAAAAAATTTCTGAAACAGAAATTTGAATACACAGAAGCCCAAGTGGCAGTTGGTGTGGTTCTTAAAAACAGACGTTGGCGTCTGTGGACTGCGGTGTCTGGGCTGTTTCGTTTCCGTTCTGGCTTATTAATGGTGTCACCTTGGGCAGGGGACTTTATTTCTCTCTGCTTCAATTTTCTTATCTGTTCTTGCGAAGATTTTATCAATTAATATATGCGAAACACTTTGAACAGTGTTGGGCAAACACTGAGCACAATCTAAGTGTTAGCTATTATTCTTGTTAGGTGTTTTTATTATTAAAATAAAAGATCATTTTTAAAAAGACCTGTACATTACTCAACCATAAGAGCAATCTGTAAACATTTCTGCTCATCCCACGCTTTTCTGGATAAACTTCGTTTCAAATATTTCTAGGTCCATTCTCACCATAGTTTCCAGGTACATTTCACGCATTCCTCTTTTTCACTTGAAACATACTCTCCATCTACAAAGATCATATTTCTTCTCTGTATATATACATTATAGGTTTGCTAGTTTCATTCGAAATCATAGACGAAAGTTATATTCATGTGACACAATCTCAACGAAATCGTTAACAAAGCAATTGAGTGATGGGGAGTTAGTCAGGTTCTTCTTAACTATGACTCCCTATAAAAAAAGGTTAGTTGGCAAGAAGGCTCATGCCCCCGAAAGTAGCGTATTCTCAGGTTTTTAAGTAACGGCTCCACTTGGCTATCCGTTACCGTGGATCTCAACAGCTCAGCCACAAGACAGTTACAGCGAAGAACTCCTTTAACCCAAGGGCAGAAGTTCTCCCAGAAATGGCCAATATTTCTTCTATTAACCTTTTCAATTTTTAATTAGGTTACTCAGTGTTCCAGATGTAACAGACACCTAGCCAGACAGGTGATGGCTCCTGACATCAGAATGACTGTCCAAGCCACACCACGGAGATGCCCCTCTCTGCCCGCCACCCCTGCCATTGAGTCAGCTAGCGTCCCGAGTGCAGGCTCTCCTCAGCCTCTCCTCAGCAGAACACCTTCCTCCGCGGCACCGAGCTAATTCACCCATTCAAATTATTTAGTGAAATACCTGCAGAGAATATGCTTTGCTAGCCAATATTATGTTAGACACCTGGGCTAAATTACAGACACATGGGCTGAGAGCTGGAGTTTGTCATTAGATGCCCTGAAATATATAAAAAAAAAAAAAAAACATAAAAACAACTCTCAAATATCCATGTCTTAAAAAATCCTTTTACTTTATCTTTCATGCTTCGAGAGAAGACTATCTTTCATTCTGTTAAACAAGCCACTAAGTGTTCTAGTTATGAACTGAGCCCAGATCCCTCACTGCAGCTTGCGAGAACCGATCCCAGCAGAGAACACCTTCTGACGGTGCTCTTTCTCTATAATAAATTTAATTTGTCAACAATTAATAATTTCTCCATTGGTCTGAGAGGTGAAAAAAAAAATTCCACGATATGTGGGAAGAATGAGTTTTGACTCTTGGACTGGCGGGTCAGTTACGGTAACGATCTGAAATGAAAGACATTTTCAATTCTCTTTGGAACACACTTTCACTTTTTGCTACAACTTCACCACTGAAACCTAGGAAAGTGGGGCGGGAAACATCAACTTATCCCATTGGCCTGGCCAACAGACGGCTGTGGCACGTTCTTTAATTCTTAGTCTTTGTCTTAATTCCCTGAGTGGCAGGTTGAATGAGATAAACTTTCTTTCTGGTTTTCTGCATGAATGCCTCAAGCTGAAGACTCCGTTCCTGCAATGAGGCACTGCCATTTGCTCTTTCTAGACAATTTGAGAGCCCGGACGAATGTGAGGAGTCATATAAGCCAACACTTCATTTCAAACACGAGGATGCTGAGGCCAGGTCAGCAAGTTTAGAATAGACGATGTACAGATGGTGTGGTATGGATGGAGAGGTGCGTGGACAGATGGACAAGAGGATTCAAGGAGACAGGATTAGGTACCAGGGGCTCCTCATTCTACTTCTGGCTTCCTTCTCAATCTAGGCAAATCATTTCCTTCCTCTGGGCTGCTTTCCCTTATCTATGAGGCGATTAGGCCTGAAGGCTCTCTCAGGTTCCTTCTAGGTCTCACAGTGCTTGATTTCATGAAACAATAGAATTTCTCGAAACTATTTGAATTGGCGATGCCAGGGCCATTTTGCCAGAATCGCCCACAATTCATTGCACCATAATGATAGAAGGGACTGGGAGGTCTTCGTAATCCAGAGATCTGGCACTATCTGGGAGTCCTGACTTACACGCAATGGCTTCTCTTAAAATTACATTAGAACGTGGCTGTGAATTATTTACCATAGTCAAGACATGGACATAACCTAAGTGTCCGCTGATGGATGAATGGATAAAGAAAATGTGGTAAAGACATACAATGGAATAGTATTCAGCCTACACAAGGAAAGAAATTCTGCCATTTGAAACAACATGGATGAACCTTGAGGGCATTAAGCTAAGTGAACTAAGTCAGACAGAGAAAGACAAATACTGTATAATCTCCCTTATAAGTGGAATTAAAGAAACCCGAACTCATAGAAACAGAGAGTAGACGGGTGGTTGCCAGGGCAGGGGGTGGGGGTGGAGTGGGAGGATGGGAAAATGGGTGAAGGTTGTTGACGGGTACAAGCTTCCAGCCCTAAGATGACTAAGTCCCGGGGATGTCCTGTACAGCAGGGTGACTACCCATGCTGAGCACACAATACTGCATTGTCTATTTGGAGGTTGCTAAGAGAGTAGATCTTCAAAGTTCTCAACTCGCACACACACGCACATATACACACTATAACAACTGTAACCTTATTCTGGCAATCATTTCGCAATATATTCATAGGTCAAATCACCACGTTTTCAACCTTAAACTTACACAAAGCTATATGCCAATCATATCTCAGTAAAGCTGGGGGAAAAAAGTTCTGTTAACTTTCTCCAAAAAAGAAAAGAAAGTGTGAGCGGAGCTTCATCAAAAAGTAGTTCCTACCTTGAATCAAAATGTTCAAATAATGCGGAAGACAGCAAACTGAAATTAGCGCGATGGCCCACCCTTGCTTCCCAGGGGAACAGAAAAGTCAGCATTTCTCAAGTCTCTCGGGGAGTCTGTATGCCTGTGACTTTTTGTCTAGAAACCCCTTGTGAAACGTGAGACTCTCTACCTGGGGCTGTAACACACCCCTTTATATCATACTTATTACCTCTCATTTAATTTTCCCCTAGACCCCAAATGAATTCCATTTGGCAGGAAAGACTCCATAAAAATGGATGCCGCTTTGACGCAAATCCCTCCTGTCTGTTCGAAGAGCCCTTCTCAATAATGACTGTTTTCTTAAGTTATAAAACAGCAGGAAACAGAGTAAACTGTATATACAGACAGGCCATTACAATCGCATATTTTTCCCCTCTGACTGCCAATTCTTAAAAGTCAGAGCGGCCACCATTTGTTTTCTGAAGCTCGACCACTTCGTCAGTTCTTTGAATGTTACAGGAAACACTGGCAGCGGGGCACAAACCACGCTTTTTCACGCATGAGAGAATAATAGCAGCAGAGGTGCATCAACGGGTCACCTGGCTTAAGCTGCTTCCTCCAGGCAGGTCAGCATTTGAACTGTCTAAGACTTGGCTGTTGCTTCTGTTTTATTTTATTTTTTAATTTATTTTCTTTTATTTTTTTCGAGGAAGATTAACCCTGAGCTAACATCTGCCAATCCTCCTCTTTTTGCTGAGGAAGACTGGCCGTGAGCTCACATCCGTGCCCATCTTCCTCTACTTTATATGTGGGAGGCCTGCCACAGCATGGCTTGCCGCGCCATGTCCGCACCGGGGATCCGAACCGGCGAACCCCGGGCCGCCGAAGCTGAATGTGCGCACTTAACCACTGTGCCACCAGGCCGGCCCCTGTTGCTTCTGTTTTTGAAGCTAGAGATTCCACCCACCAGTGAGTCTTTCTCGAAGTTTACCCTTGAAGTCAATTTCCTTACACCTCATAATTGCTGCCCCCAACCCCACATCGTGCTATAATCTAAGCGTGCTTCCTCTTTGGTCCTCTGTGGAGAGCCAAGGCCCCTGCTTGGCATCTCTGTTATGCTTCATACAGGTCACTATTGGTCTTTGGTTAGTCATTTCTACTTTGGAAACCTACGAAGTTGGGTTTGGTTCGAACTGTGAGGTCCTGTGCCTGTGGCCTGCTTTTCATACAGCCATTAGAATCAGAGGATGCTACCAAGTCCCAGAGTTTCCCGAGTCTGGGCGTGGCCAGAAAGTCTCCACGGGTTTAAGAGAAAAAGCTGAGAAGGGGAGAATGAGGTCAGAGACAACGGGAGTCCCGGAGCAGGCAAATGGCACCAAGGGGATGGAACACGAATGGAACACTGTGTCCTGTGGGGCTGTCCCCAGTGGGCGTGGTGGCCCAGCCCACTCTGGGCATCGGGAAAGCTGAGGCAGCCCCTGAGATGGTGCTAGCAGGTGATCGAGATGCTCTAAGGCTGTGGCCAGCACTGCAGGAAAGACTGCCACCAGCTTCAGTGGTCACAGGACTGCCTGTAGAGAGCCACACCCCAGGGGCAACCTTCGAGCGTCCATTGGCACCCGCACGATGAGAGGGTCCTCTGCAGGCCTGGCCCCAGCGAGTAGCAGCCAGAGATGCAGGCTGGAAGGCTGTGCTGGGGACCGCTAACATTTCCTGAATTCATTCTCTGCGCCAGGCATGCAGCCTTGTCTCATTCAATCTTATAAAGAAGCTCTCATTATTATGCTCATTTTGCAGATGAGGAAACCGAGGTTCAGAGAGGCTCGTAACTTGCTAAAGGCTCGAGAGCACCTGAACCGGAACTCCACTTGTTTACCCTCAGGACCCAAATCCTTAACCACTCCGCTTTGCGACCTGACTTCCCTTCATCTCAACTTCTGGGCAGAGGAGGAAGCTCTGTTTTTGAATCTCTCTCCCTCTGTGAAGAGAGAATAGGCATTTTCTGTGGGGGACCTGACACTATTTCGAGGCCTGCGGATGCCGGGCAGGGGCTGCAGTCAGCTCCACAGATCTGGAACTGGAACCGAGCCTCAGCCCCGGGTGGAGGGTGTGGTTCTGGAAAAGAGTGCGACTCTTGTGTTTACTCAAAGATAGTCATTAAGTCACCGTGAAGACATCTTTCTGCAGACTAAACAACCCTACTCCTTTTTTAAAAAGCTTTCCTCACAGGAGTTATTTTTTTGGTACCATCTTTCTATATTTACTGGCTTTTCCCTGGGCACTCTTCCACCCTCCCAGTCTCTATTTTAAACAATCCTGCAATAAGATTTTGATCTATGCCACAGAAAGAAAAGGCTCATTTTCATCTCCAGTCTTAACAAATGAATAAAAGGCCAGCATGGATGGTAATCAGTCCCTTGTGGTCCACTCTGACCCTCAGGCTTTTTTTGGCCACCCCTGTGTCTGGCCAATCTTCTATTCACTGTTTGTTTCCCATTTTCTTGAACCTCATTGTGTATTTGAGGGACTAGTCTTTAGTCCCATGGAGCCACAAAATGGTTCCAACATACACTTGAGCCAGCTTAATTTCCTTTTGCCCTCTAAGAGGATGCTTCAAAAAGAGCCAGGTGCTCAGAGACAACCTTTGAGGAGTGAGAGTGTCAACAATAAAATTCTCTCTCCCTACAGGGACATGACGTCCCCCTCTGGCAGGGGTTTTAGCCACTTTTGGGTGATGTCAGTCAAACCCAAGGATTCTGAGACACCGTCCCTGGTGCCTGAGTGGACCAGCCCGGAAGGTGTGCCAGCCCCGGGGGGGGCCCACTTACTTCGAGGTTCTCGGGGTCCATCCACCGTGATTTTGATGGCTCTCTGGTAAGTGGCAACTTGCGGTGGGTTTGTGAAGACAGTGATGGTCAGAGTGAAGCTCTTTCCTGTCGGGACACAAAAGAGAACATGGGAGAATGAGGTGGCGGCCTGCGCGTGCCTGCTCTGTAACTGACCAGGAGTTTGTGCCTTCCAGCGCTCGAACTGGAAAGGAGGCAGAACTTCAGCACAGGTGATGGGCTTTTCCAATATTCCCTTGAGTTTGACTTTGCTTAAATTCTGGAATGCACACCCACGGCGTCTGTGTAGACCTCACACTTCACATAGTTACATGGCTTTCCTTTAAGCGTCAATAAATGACACGGGATCAAGAGAGATTCGAATTAGCTTTCTTTGAAGTCAAGACCTCAGGGGACATAGGATCAGATGGGCAGCTAGCCCACTCCTCCCCCCACCACTGTGCCCCCTTTTTATAAACTCAGGGCAAAAAGGAGTCAAAGAAAGCACAGCCATCTTTCCGGGCTAACGTCGTTTGCCTCCAAGGATTAGGAAAGAGAGAATTCCTAAGTTTGAGGGTAAGCTAAATTAAAATTATTCTCCCCGCATTTCAAAAATACTAATTGCCAACTGATTTTAAATATTATTTTTAAATGCTAGATCTTATTAGAGGCCCTCATGGGATTGGCCAGATAAAATTTATACTCAACAAATGGACTTAAGAATATGTAACTGACACACTGAGATTCAGTAAGTCCTACAAACATCCACATGCACGTGATTTCCACCTAAACATTTTACACATACTTATGAAATGTGAGCATGGCTTCATTGCATATATCTAACGCAAGGCTTTTAATAACTTTACAAATTATTTAAAAAATGTTTATAATTTATAATACAGTTACTAACTTATAAATAATAAATATAATAATAGTTAATACTAACATTATAATTATTACTATCTAAATATGTTATGATTTCAAACATTTCTTCTTGGCCAAGTGGTTCAGAGGCTAGATTCTGAGTTTAAATCCTGGCTAGCTGACCTTTGGCAAGGCACTTGACCTCTCTGGGCCTCAGTGCCCTTACCTGGAAGATGGGTACATATAACTTTGCCTACCTTATAGAATTTAGAGGGAGGCTAAATGAGTTAATATGAGCAAAACTGTTAAAACAGTATCAGGCACCCAGTATTCAAAGGTGTGTTTGTCTGTGTGTATGTGTGCGTTGTGCTCAATTCCATTATTTCTCTTCTCTGCTTCTCATAGCTACACAACAGGATCCTAAGGTTTGACTAGGCATGATGTTCAGACCTCCTGCACCGACTAACAGTCAACACAGACTTTCTCCTCTCAATCACGTAGCATAAAACGAAACTGAAAAGAAATAAAAGGAAAGCGAACCAGGACCACTCGTTCCCCAATCCGCTCACAAAATCAAGTTGTCTTCCTTCCCCAAGTTAGAAAGAACAGAGTTTCTTCAACTGTCACGCATGTTTTAATACAAAAGAAGGCCACGGAAGAATGCTCCATGACGATACTATCTTTGGCCACAGCAAGCCAGTGATTCCTAGCCATGAAAACTCTCGCTAAACAATCCCCAAGGATTTGGAGTCTGTCTAAATTAAAGTCTGTGACAAGAAGGACAATCGCAAATGATGAGCGGATGATGAAACTGGCCTCGTCCGGCATGGCTTCATAACCAAAGTCACGGGCGACCTGTCTTCACAGCTTAGGCGAGGATGCGTCCTGGGGAGGGGTGCACCATGGGGCTCGAGCCCTGAGGAAGCTCAGGAGGCCCTCACCCAAATTCATCTTCCCCATCAGTGGGCTTTCTCTCCTGGAACCCGGAGAAGAATCCTTTTGGGCTTTGGGGATTTGCAATCTTTAGGACATCCTTCCAATGTCACCAGGTGACATCCAGATTGTTGTCTCCCCTGACAAGTAGCTGAAGGAGAGGAAGTGGCAGGAGAGGCTGCAGGCCAGGCCCAGTGTGGAGGGCTCAGCGACGGGGAGGCAGGCACCACGGTCAACTGCCCATCTCGCTGGGTAGTCTCCAGCTTTCTAAGAACCAGTCAGAGGAGCAGAGGCACCTCAGCCCTGATAACAGCCCCATCCATGTGCTCCTCTCAGCATTACGGCCAGTCTGTCCCTTCTCTACCAGGAAGCTACAAGATGGTACCTGTAGATGGAATCCCACAGCCAGCTTCTAGGATCTTCTCACGAATAGGTCCCTACCTACATGTTATTTCTCTCCCACTCCCCCTCCTCCCCCAGCCAGGCTCCCTTCCTCTGAGTTCCACTCAGAAGCCATGGCATTCCTGCTTTGGGGTCTGTCTTCCTCCTGCCACTCTGTCAGCCTTCAAGGCTTCCTGGCTCCACGCCCCCCTCCATCTTCCTGGCTTCAGGGACGGGCGCTAGTCACTCATCTTTCAAGCAGCCTTCCTTGACAACTGCAGTTCACTTTGTGGCTGTTTGGGCACCTCATAAAGCATTCTTCCCCCTTGATCAGGATGTTGGGCTGAATGGGGTTTGTGGCTGTAACGGCCTGAGGGCAGGGGCCGTGTTCTATACCCACCAAGTGTCCCTCACAGGCAGATGAGGAAGGATGACTGTGGGAGGGGCTCCAGTATAGAGGGAGGGATTGAAATGAAAAAAAAAAAAGTACCTTGAAGACACAAGCAATGAGCAATGACATTGCCCCAGTGACTGAGCAGGCCTGTGTGTGTGTGTGTGTGTGTGTCTGTGCGTGTGTGTGAGGCGGGCAGTAGGGGTGTGGGGGGCTGCCTGAAAAAGAGTTAGAAGATTTGAGTTCGTGTACAAATGATTTAGTGATTTGACCTCTCCAGATCTCAGCTTCCTTGTCTGCAAAACAAGGGGGGGGGTCATGGGATACATACAACGTCACTTTCAAGTGTGATTTTATCTCCCGAGCACACAGCGCTCCTGGGTGCTCAGCTCCGTGTGTAGGTGTGTGCATGCCGGCCCCCGGCCCTGTGCTTCCTCTGTTGCCTGCAACTTCAGCCTTTCAGAGAGTCCCTGACAACACTGTATTCGTTTCCGAGGGCTGCTGGGACAAATTACTACAAACTGTGTGGCTTAAAGCTACTGAAATTTATCCTCTCACAGTCCTGGAGGCCACAAGTCCAACATCAAGGTGTCGCAGGGCCACGTTCCCCTTGAAGGCTCCAGGGAAGAACCCTTCCTTCTTTGCCTTGCCGACCAATTTCTAGCAGTTACTAGAATCCTCACCCTGTAGCAGCATCACTCCAGTCTCTGCCCCTGCCATCACGTGGCCTTCCTCCCTCCTGTGGCCAAACCTCCTTCTCCTTGTAAGGACACCAGTCATTGGATTCAGGGCCTACCCTAACCCAGCAGGACCTCACCTTAACTTGATTACATCCGCGAAGCCCTTCTTTCTCACTAAGGTCACAGTCTGAGGTTACCAGTGGACACGAATATTTTAGAGAACACTGTTCACTCCAGTGCAAACACCAAATGTCATAAGAGTTCTGGTCTTGGCACCACAAGTGACAACTGCTCCACAGGCACCTGTGTGTTCTACCCCCCGAAATGATCCCACCCCTGTGGGGGCCCTCCTACCATCATCCTACTCTTGATTTCCTAAATGACAACAAAGAATCATTGTCTTCATAATATTGGCATTTTTAGGTCTGTGTTGAACTTACAACTGTTCAAACACGTCCCCATATACTATGTCACTTGGTCCTCACACGCTTTCATGAAATAAGATAGATTTTATCATCCTGGATTAACAGGTAGCAAAGCCAAGGCTCAGAGAGGTTACGTAATTTGCTCAAAGTCACACAGCTCGCACACACAGCAGACCCAGATCTCCCAGCTGTACGCTCACTGTTCTTCACATTATTGTCATGAGGTCAGAATCTCCACCTGCAAACTCAGAGGCATCAGCGCCAAGAATCTGGATTTGTGGTACTTTTCCCATGCTCTGCCACTGTCCCCCAAAGTGAAAATAGTCCCAGTGACTCTGATGCACCCAAACTGTACTTGCTGGCTGACTGTTAGCCCTTTCATAGTTCAAAAGCGGTTTCTTACTGAGCTGAGTTTGGGTTCCGGGCAGTCAAGGGCTTAACGACGCCCCCTGGGTAACCACTGACTGGCCTACGTAATAGGGGATGAAATTCAACCAAAGTGAGTATTTGTGACATGGCTGCTCATCATTATAATTCCATGATTTTATGCCCATCATTTTATGTGCAGTCATAAGAAGTGTCTGTCCAGCAAAAGATACTAAGCGGGGCGTGTCGGCCACAATGACATGGTTCACGCAGGTGGAGCTATCCTGGTGCCTGCCCTCACCGTGGGCTCTTGTTTACAGCTTTGAGACCCAGGGACCTCTGCTTATTGCCCCAAAGACAGAGGTCTTATGTCACAACTTTTTGCTCCCTGGTGTGCATGGATTTTTTTCCCTGCGGGGAAAACCTTCCTCTTCCTCGTCTTCTTCCCACCAGACCTGGCACCGTGCTTGATAACTGGGGACGGCCTGACTGCCCTGCTGAGCCTCAGGACCCACTGCGCCCACCCTCCACCCGCCTGGGCCCATCCCCACTGAGACACAGCCCTTCCTGGCCGGCACCTGCACCAGGAGGGGTAGCTGCATCTCAGAGCACACGTGTTATTAGCTGGATTCCCTCGTTAAAATGACCTATGGGCCTGGTATTTGAAGTGCATGGGTGTGGAGAGTAGAGTCTCAAGTGTTTTTCTCAGCAAGCTGCGGCCAGACCAGTGAGGCAGAGGAGAGGGAGGAAGACAGACGGGCTCAGTCACAACAGCTCCCAAATTGGCTCTGTAGGACCCAGTGAGGGGCGGGAGGATGGGGCCGCCGCAGGGAGAACTGACGGTCGCTCCCTCCTGCAGCCTGCAGCAGGCCGGGCCAGGAGAACCTGGGAGGCTCCCCGGAGACAAGCAGAGGCCTTGGCCCGCGCACGGGTGCCCCTGGGTGTGCTGCCCCAAGGCTGCAGCTCTCAGCGCCCGAGGAGGCAAGCTGCGGGGTTCCAGGTGTCCTGTGGGGCATTCCCAGTGGAAGGAGCCCAGGAAAGGGGGGCACTGAGACCCTCCTTACCCCGCTCAGGGAATCCTAACCCAAACAGCAGCCGCAGTTCCAGCCAGCGGTTGGGCTCCCGGAGGAATACAATTTAGAAGCATGAACACTAGGACTGAACAAGAAAGTGGGAAGAAACGACAAGGGAGAGAAAGGTTGTCTTGACTTATGCCTGGAAGCAACAAAAGATGACAATTGATTGTACAACCCCGTGGACGAAGAAACATATAAGGTGCCAGTTAACAGTATGAGCCCTCAAGCTGAACTGCCTTTGTTCAAATCCCAGCTCTACCACTTGCTAGCTGTGTGACCTTGGGCAAGTTACTTAACCTCTCTGTGGCCTCAGCTTTATCATCGGTAAAATGGGGTTAATAACAGTCCTTCCATCTCATAGTGTTGTTATACAAGTTAAATGAAATAATGAATCAGCAAATATCAGCTTAGTTCTTATTAAAGACGTGATAAATGTGATTCCACAATAACCAGAGTTGTGGGCGATCCCATGAAGAGGGGCTGGTGAGGAAGCGGCACTGAGGTCTGATGGCGGGAGGTGGGTGTGTGCATCAGCGTTCGGCACGCGGTGCCGACGGAGCTCCGGGCCCATCCTCTTCTCTAGGAATTCCAGCAAACCGAGGCCAAGCAGAGAAGGCAGCAGGCAGGGCGGCAGAATGAGGTCCAAGGAGCCATCAGGAAAACCACACATCTGACGGGCACTTCAAGTTCAAGTTCACTCCCGCCCCGCCAGCTGGCGACCTTCGTAAGGCACAACTGTGACTGGCTGATCCCGCTTTATAAACAAGCCAGGCCAAATGCTCCCCCCCCCGGAGCATGTGTTGTCCCCCTTGACGCCAGTTTGTTCATCCAAATGCCAGCGCAAAATATTCGCTGCTTTATTTAGTTGGGAAGAAGGTCACGGGGTGAGTTTTTCTGGACACTTGCTGCCGCGACACAGCCTCTGAGGCGAGGCAGCCACGAGGCCCCGGGTCTGTGCTTTGTGAGTCCTCACGATGACGGGCCGGGGCTGGTGGACTCCAACAGCTGGCTGTGGTCTCACGAAGCCGGGCTGGACCCCGCAGTTCTGCACGGCCCGGGACACCCTCCACGTCCTCACCGCCTCTGGGAAGCGGCGAACCCTCTGGACTGTTGCAAATGTGCATGGTGCTCCCCAAAGGGCCAGGGCGGGGAGAGCAACGGAAGGTGAAAAGGAGACTTGAAATCATTTCTTGTCCAGGAGTGGAATCCTGAGTTTAGAGATCGTGCCCGTCGCATCACGGCAATGTCCTCCTACGCCAGCGGGGGTCTGAGAGGAGACCCTTGACTCCTGTCCTGCTGCGGGCATCCCTCTCTAGGTCTGATGCGTGGTAGCCGGTCCACCTGAGTTGGCCCCTCAGCCACTGGGTTCTGTTTCTGTCCTTCTGCTTGGTGTAGGTTTAGATCCTGGAGTCATCTTCTCCTTTTCGAGGCAGTTTCGGTGGGATGTGAAACTTGCTCTTTGTCATGAAAGGGAAGGCCATGCCCACAGAGGACAATTGTCTGCCCTGGGGGTCATGCAGCTTGGGAAACACAATCCCAACATTTTTCACATCTCAACTGGTGTGTCACAATCACAGCTCATTTGCACATCTCCGCAGGAAAGCCCGTGGTGCTCACAAACGTTAAAAAAGCAAGAGAGCAAGAAAGAAAAAGTCATAGAAAAAAAAAAATACAGCTTTGGAAAACCAAGAAAGCCAAGGAAGGCTCAAGTTTTGTTCTTTGCAAATTCTGGAAATCCCAAAAGATTCTGAAACGTTGCAGACGTTTTTCTCCTTTTACTGCGTAGATTGCGCTGGGTCTAACTTTGATCGTGGGTAACTAAGCATTCATATTAACGCACCCTCAGATTCCAGGGGAAATCGGAATTTGGGGTATTTTTCACAAAGTATTTTTAGTTTATGTTTCTCACTTTTCCACTGGAAAAAGCTAATAGCCCAAATTCATGCTTTTGCTCCTCATTCATTTCCTTACCCAAACACTTACCGTTATTTCTGACAGTGGAGGTATATAACGATTTATTTGGGGGTTTGTGAATAGGGTATGAGTCCTTCACCTCGCACAGAATTTCCCGGTTTCTCTAAATGGAACTGAAATGAAGGTGTCAGCGTACCTCCACTCGAATGCCTAGTGCCCCTGTGTCTGTAGATGCCTTTATCCAGCTTCACCTGCCTCCACACAGGCCAAATGCAGATGACAGGCCAAGCTACTGGCACAAGGGCAACCCCCAAAGTCAACTGAAAGTCAGGTGCTTAAAAATACAAAACTCAGTTTTCCATAAAAAACCAACATTTTTTTGGAACGAAGGATCGTTTGAAAAATAGCTGTTTTCCTTAGAGAAAACGAAACACATGCAAAGCTTTTTCTCTGAAGATGTTCTATAAGAATGAGTTGTTTGAGGCCCGGGACAGCGTTTTATTGATCTTTGCATCTTCTGTTCCGAGGCAATGAAAGGCTGTTTGATAAATGGATCAGTGAATCATTCTGTAAACTTTTGGTTTGACAGCTGGTTCTTTATGATGTCTGATTTCACTTGGAAAGCACGGCTTTCCTTTTCCGTGGCCTCACAGAAGGAATGGGTGGGCCAGCCTTTCTCTGCAGGAGGGGTGTTTACTGAACCCCAAGGTGCCACGATGCGCACGCCATTTTGCATTGCTTTTCCCCAGATTTCATGGTATCACAGTTCCTGGGTATCTTGATTGCAGAACCATATTTTAATCCTTTTAGCCCAAACACCCCCAAGACCCTGAATTCACAGCTCTCTTTAGGCCAAGGCCATGCCTGCTGCCAGGAGAACCTTCTGGCCAGCGCATCTAAATTCCCCAGTCTCCACTTATCGGGCTAGAGGTTAACATAGGGCAGGTGACCAAAGTGACCTTGTGGGGCTGGCGTAGTCCTCACCTGACCCTGCTCGTGACCATAGCCCAGGGCTTCAGACCTGCAACCCTGCACCACATGGCACCACAGGAGAGAAGCCTGCGGTATGGACATTCTGAAGGGGAGGCAGCCTCGGGGCCTCAGTTCCTGCTCACCAGCTTCTAACTCCTACAGCAGCTTCTGCAGGAAGCAGTTGGGGGCAGGAGGCTGAGTGGAAAAAGAGGAAAGCTGAGGCAAGCCTGGGGGGTGCGGCCGGGAAGGCCTGGCCTGGGGGAGCTGACTTCTAGATACCGTAACATTGACCAAACGGGGTGTTTGCAAGCTGGGTACACACATCTGAGGCTGCCTGAGAGGAGAAATGGGAGTTTTTGGTCTCTAAGCCACCAAGCACCCTCCAAACACACTTTCCATTCTTCAGCCTGCAATCCAAGCATCTTTCTACCACTTGTCCCTGGTGATGTCAATTCCTTGCTTAAAACCTGTGGGTGGGTCTCCATTTCACTAGGACCGGCCCAAATTCCCAATGTGGTTGTCACAGCCCTTATCAGCTCTCTCCGGCTCATCTCACTCCTAGGCCTCCCCCAGCTGGCTACCAAGCATCTCTTGGCTCCTCACCAGGCCAGGTGTTCCTCCCCAACTCTGTTTTCTCTGCTTGGACAATCTTCCGGATGCCTTCGCCTGGGCAGCCTCCTCCACGCCCTGAAATGTTTCAGCTGAGATGACAGTTTGTCCATGAGACCCCTCACCTCTTTCCTAGGTTAGGCACCGCTGCTCCTTTGCTCCTGTCACACCTGTTCATTGCACTGACCACTCAGAACAGCGATGGCCTGATGAATTGTTAACCCCTCACCAGCCCCCGAAGGCTGTGGCTTCTCTTGGGTTGAACTTCGTATCTGCAATGGGAGCCAGTGCCTGGCACACAGTAGGGACACAGTGCATATCTGATGATGGAATGAATGAATGAATTGCCGTCATTGAATGGCCTCCGGGAGGGTGGGGATAGTGCTAATAAAATAGTAGTGGACACCATACTTCCCTAATTGGAAAGGATATCAAGCCTGTGAAAGACCCACCAATTAAAACAGAGAATTCAAGGTCCATCAGGTGACCAGTGCCCAGCTGGGATGATGATATTATTACTATTCATGTATTTATTTATGAATTCCTGCTATGTCTCAGGCACTCTCATGAGTTCTTTGTAGGATTAAGGAACATAAATTCCTTGCCATCGAGGAGTGGACAGTGGAAAATAGGGTCGTTCCCAACTTTCTGATCCAGAGGAACACAAGCTAACTCCTGCCTGCTCTTTTCCCTCCTCCCTCAGCGACTCTGGCTGTAGATGGAGAAACAATTCCAAGGTGAGCCGTACCTCTCCTTCCTAAGTCTTGTTACACACACATCATCTCGTTTTAATCCTCCTAATAACCTTTCGTGGCGTATACGAAAGGCATCGTCATGCCTATTGTACAGATGGGGAGACTGAGGCCGGCATGCCCACTTATGAATCAGAGGACTACCAAATGAGACACCATGGCTTTAATATAATCTGGAGCCCACAGATTTGGGCAGAATGCGAGATAACAGTGCAGTAAGATACTGCTCCAAGTAACAGCCAGATGAATCAATTCTCCATCCACATGTGGCTAAAAACAAGAAAAACGAGCACGGATGTTCACAGGCAGTTTCTGAAAACGCTGAGATGCAACCTTAAAATGGCTTCCAGTGCAACAGCCAGGATGTCCTCAAGTACGGTCCAAGGCAAGCAGCCGTGGCACTACTATAAACGCCCCCAACCTGGGTGGAGTCAGCAATTACCGTGCAGGAAGAATGCGAGGCTGCTGGGTGCCAGCCTGGAGAGGCCAGGGACAGGACAAAGAGATTATTCTGCTTCATTGTTAAAACGCAGTGTTTATTGTGAAAATACGATCGGGAATTAAAGGGGCATGTATGAATCATAAATATTTGCATGCCATTAATGTTTGGACAAAGGAGCTGCAAGGGCTGAGCTTTTCCCATGAAAAACAGTGCTTCGAATTACAGTACATATTTAATTTCGTCTCTTCCATTGCTAATCTGAAATCCCAGGGCCTTCTTCGGATAACCCTTTCAGAACCCGAGAACTCTACGGGGCCAGGGAGAAGGATAAGCGTGGATGTTCCCTCCTGGAAAACTCATCCATTTAGATAAACAAAAAAGCACGTCCCCGTGCTCTAGTTTGTCACGAGCTCACAGACTTTCCATCATCTGGTCCACAGAGTGAGTGGCCCAGCGCCAGATCTTACCAGGCAAAGTGGTCACCTCTAAAGTGTGTCTTATCTCAGGCAATCCTCACGGCACACCCCAGCCCCATGCACCAAGGCAGGATCGGGCTCAGACAGGTCAAGTAACTTGCCCAGGACACACAGCTCTAAACCAGTGTTCTCAACTAGGGGCGATCATCCACCCCACCTCCCCAGGGGACATTTGGCAATGTCTGTGGACATTGCTGGTTGGCAGACTGGGAGCAGGGAATGCTACTGGCTACTGGGTAGAGGCCAGGGATGCTGCTAGCCATCCAGCAATGCACAGGCTGGCCCCACGACAAAGAGTAATCAGCCCTAAATGTCGGTAGTGCCTGAGGAGAGACATCTTTCTCCGAGTGGAGAATCCAGGAAAGTCCATGTGCTAACCGCTAGGCTATACGGCCTAGAGTGGAAAGGGTCCCGGTGTAGTGACTCATTTGGAGATTTTTAATGAGCCCCTGCTCTGTGTCAGGGACTGATCTAGTTACTGCTGACACCCCAGTGTGCTTTTCTGGTTAAGGGCTGAATCTTTGTTTTTTGATTTTTTTCTTTTTTTTTTTTTTGGTGAGGAAAATTGGCCCTAAGCTAATGTCCATTGCCAATCTTCCTCTCTTTTTTTATTCTTTTTTTTTTGTAGGAAGATTAGCCCTGCACTAACATCTGCTGCCAATCCTCCTCTTTTTGCTGAAGAAGACTGGCCTTGAGCTAACATCTGTGCCCATGTTCCTCTACTTTATATGTTGGATGCCTGCCACAGCATGGCTTGCCAAGCAGTGCCATGTCTGCACCCGGGATCCAAACTGGCGAACCTCAGGCCGCTGAAGTGGAACGTGTGAACTTAACCGCTGTGCCACCAGGCCGGCCCCAATCTTCCTCTTTTTGCTTGAGCAAGATTGTCACTGAGCTAACATCTGTGCCAATCTTCCTTTATTTTATGCAGGATGCCACCACAGCTTGGCTTGACGAGCAGTGCTAGGTCCATACCCAGGATCGGAACCGGTGAATCCTAGGCCGCCAAAGTGGAACACGAGAACTTAACCACTATGCCACCAGGCTGGCCCCCAGGGCTGAATCTTTTGGATTTTGAAAATTCTTGGGAGTCCTCCTCCTGGGGGCTTCCAGGCACATCTTCATATCTTTTCCATGGGTCTCAGTTACCACTGCTGTGCACTTGTGCATGCCACAGCTGTTCCCGAGCTCTTTTGCCAGCGACCTTCACTCCCAGCCACATCTAGGAGCTGCACGTGGGCTCGGTGCCGGCCCCGGTGCAGACACTGCCCAGGAGCTCCCATATGGATGGTTCACTCTTCCTAGTCTCAAATGTTTGACATGCAAGTGGTCTCCATGCCCAGTCTGGGAGCTGGTGGCTTTACCCAGGGGAGCTTAAAGCAGCAGATGTATATTGGGGGCAAGATATTTAGGAATGTGGGTCCCCATTCAGAGTAAAAGCAAGCAAGCAAACAAAACCAGAGCGGGCACTCCCAGCAAAACTTCTTCAGGACATTCAAGCTGCAGCAGCCACGGCCTTGATGCACCGAGAACAGCTAGACGACTCTTTATTCAGACTTTTTTTTTCAAGTCATCTTTCCCTGAATCTCAGTATGGAGAACAGGTGATGGCAGAACTAACATGTCAGGGCAGGTGGGAGAAAGTCCCAGAAGAACCCAGCCAGCTGTTTGCCTGTGGTACCTGCACACCCAGCCTGTGGCAGCAAAGATGAGGCTGTCTCAGAGACGGCCGGCACATCGGCCTTGGTTCCTTCTCTGCCCTTTCCACGCATTTCCTCCACTTTCATATCAGGTGTGCAGACCAAGCCCTTTTTGGTGTCTGTAAGGTATCTGTTGGTGAGGCACACCAGGACCTTGCTTTTAGCGCTCATTAGTTCTAGTGCATTGTCCACTCGCATCAATTCAGGTTTCTGGATCGGTGGGTCTGTGGCCCCCGACCGACGCATTGGGAGGGGATGGGGCGGGCGGCGCTGAGCAGTAAAGCCAGCAGTGCACGTTTATTGTTTCTGATGGTCCCTGTGGACCTGCATCTGTGTGACACTCCTGAGGGTGCGGCTGCAACGGGCGCATCCTCCAGGAAGAGCTTCCTCTGCTGGGTGGTCCACCCCACCCCAGCCTCTCCCTCGGGGCACCACATATCCCCTCACTCAGGATGTTCAGGGATGGATGGCGTAATTCTATGCACACAGAACACTGGTATGTTTCATATTTTTAAAAAAGACTTTCATATTCAGTGATGCTCTCTAATTTTATTTTTTATTGTGTGCAAACTTTTTAATATAAGTTTTTCATAAATTTTGTAGAGAGGCAGAAAGTGTTAGGGAATTGGGATGGAGACATTTTACAACTTATTATGAAGGAGTGTGGAGCTGGTTCGGGGCGTCTCAATCACAGCGTGACTGACACTTGGGTAAGTCTTTGCTGTCAGGGGGCTGTCCTGGGCACTGTGGGATGTTGAGCGGCACCCCTGGTTTCCACCCACTAGATGCCAGTAGCACTGCCCCCACCTCGGTTGTGACAACCAAAAGCATCTGCAGATATTGTCAAATGCCCCCTGGAGGTCAAAATCAGCCTAGTTTGGGAACCACTGAGTAAGACCATCATCAAAATTGATAAGCAGATATATAGATAAGATATCAACTATGACCTGCCCTGAGGTTTCAAATAGGATGATGAAGGTAGAACATTTGGAAGGACCCAGTGTGGTAGGTACTGGAATCATACCATTTAAAAAGGCAAACAGAGCTTGATTATAAGATGAACTTACACCAGCTCCTCATTAATGATAGAGAGAGAGATAGAGAGACAGAGATAGATAGCTACTGACTCTAAACAATGGTTTCAAGTAGAATGAAGGAAAACATCTATAAAAACCCGAAACCAGTGCCTTGAGCAAACTGGAGCGTTTCCACCACCAATCAGGCCCATCCCTCCTTGCCTTGTCTGCCGAGATCTGATAAGCTCCTAGATCATCAACTGTGTGTGCTCAGACCGCCCATATTCCTGTGCATTGCCTTGGTCTGAGCCAAGGAAAGCCTCCTTTGTTTGCATAAGGTGACTCAGGCAGGGCCACACACCACCACGAGGGTACTGGTCAGCCCTCCCATTAACCAGACCAGGAGTTTCCCTGGATCAGGAGCGTGGGGCGAGGTGGTTCAGGTCTGCAGTCTGTGTTGCCTGTGTATCCTTAACAATGGTCTTAAATCTCAAGGTAAAAGCAGAGATTAATCTGAGTTGAAAAATAAACAGGAAATTTGCTTACATCTTCTTTGCGTAAAACACAGTTTAAGTGGCTCCTAAATGAACGCTTCCTCACCGAGGAAATCAAAAGAAACGCGTTTTGAATTCTGCAGCAGAATGGCCATGATGAGTCTCTCGAAGGAGATTATTGTGATCACTTAATGATTTATGGGTTCTCAACTCCCTGAAACCCTCGTTGAAGAAAGTTCAGTGACACAAAATGGAGTTTCTAAATGGACTACGCTGCCTGATATAGACTAATAGAGCTGGGCAACATGCTGGAGTCCCAAACCAGCGCCGAGCAAAGCGAACGTCATGGATAGCTCCGTTCTTAACACAGACTGAGATGTCTCTGTTGAAGGCGGGACTCCCACCAGAACCAATAATGGAGGGTAGGCGTTGCCTAACGTCCACTAATGCATGTTTATAAGTACAAAAATCTTGAAGAGAAGCAATTTTGGCCCCCACGCCCCATGCCCCACAGTGAGCTGATAAAACCGGCGCTTTTGAAAGTATTCACAGGCAGTTCATGAAGTCCACGCTGCTCACTTATTACTTTTTGTTAATTGCTTCATTTGGGCTTCAGATGAAATGTTATGAGCATGGGTTCAGTCCCGAAAGCTAACTTGGTCAGAGGAGTCTTCTCAGAGGAAGTATGGACACACACACTCATGCACACACGCACGCCACTGGCTGAAAGTCCAACCTGACCTCTCCACATCGACAGTATATGGTTATGCATAAACGTCCTCTTACTGATCTGGACTTCTTTTTTAATCAACAGAAAGAAAACAGTCATCAGACAGCACGCCCTCTCTCTTTTTCAACGTGTAATTTTTCTTTAAAAAAGAGACACAGAAAATGTTCTTCATAAGCCGTCCTCTCCACCCTCTCTTGCCCCTCGCCAACCGGCACAAAAAGAAAATACGAAACTGATTTATTAGAAGCAGAGCAGCGTTGCAGCCGTTGGCCGGATCACTGTTTATGTCTATAATGCTTGCTGCTGAAACAGGAAGCTCTAAAAATCACTCAACCATTATTTCTCTAGGAGGCACTTTCTGATTGATAGTCCTCTGTCCCCACCAAAAAGAACGGCCTCAACCGAACGCAAGCCGGCTGGGGTGGAGGGTGGGTGGAGAGAAGTCTAGCTTCTGCCCGTCAACTCAAAATATTGTTCATACAAATAACCTCGATTTAAAAAAGCTGTCTGACACCATCAGCAGTGCCTGGCACTTCATAAAATCAGCAAGAACACCATGAAGGAATAAATTGTGAAACTGCGTGTTCCAGGCACAAGTAGTTTTCAAGAAAGCTTTTCTCCTTGGTCCTTGCTGTGGCATCAAGTGGGATACGGACTGATGGTGGCGGTGGTTGGGGGTTGGGAGCAACCTGCTTTAGGAAAGTGTTGCTCTTTTATTGGCAAATGTGAAACAGGACGCGAAACCTGATCTCTAGTGATGAATTCTACGTCAGATTGTGGACACATGCTGTGGACCTGCCATCGAAAGGAATTATTTGCCAAGGCTGCCTGGTGCTTGGTGTCTCAGAGGCTGGGTCTTTCTTCATCCATATTTGCCCACATTGAAATCTGAAAACAGATTTCAGCATATATAGATTATTTTAAAGTGTAGCTCAATAACAACCAAGAAAAATCGGGGGAAAAAAACGGGACAGTTGATTTTAATACAACTCAGGTCTTTTTCTTAGAATTCTGTCCAGGAGATCTGACTACAAGCTTATTATCTTAAATGTTGTCTGTGAAACAACTCTGGATTTGTCAGGTGAATTTTTCCTTCCCCTATTACGTGAGTCTGTCATGGACTAGAGAGTGACTTGGATCCTGTGATAATATTGTGAGTCATTCAGACCATTTCTCAGTAACAACCACTCCATAAAGACACGTCTCTTTTCATTTAAAATACCAGCACAGTTTATCCTTTTCTAAATGTACCTTCTCTTCATCTCAACCACAGTCTTTCGCTCTTCTGAGAGGCCACCTCCCCACACTGTCCCCCAAACAATGTAAAATAACTTAAGAATGAACATGCCTTAAGTAACAAACATTACCCAAATATGCAATAACCCAGATTGTGACCGAGTAAATATTATGTCTGGGAAGGCATCCACAGCAAGAACGTAATGAAGGAATTTCGCTTTATAAAAGCGTTGGGAAAGGGTACTATTTTGAAAGTGGGCAAGATTAAAGTTGCCAGGGAGGTCAACATAAACACAAATTCCACCAAGAAATTAAACCATGTCCCAACAGACCAGAGAACACGTGACCTCACCAGGCTGGTTGTGGAATGTGCACTGCCGCTCTGCAGTCAGAGGCCCAGGTAGTCACTAGAGAAGAGGCTGCCGTTTTCACGACAATATGGGCCCTTCCCCTTTGCAAGGGGCTCCATGTGTGCACACCTGACGGCCTTTCAAAGATCTGGACCAGCAGGTTGAATGGGATCTACTTTCCTAATTAAATAAACCAGGTCCTAGCTATAATTGCAACAGGTGTAACCAAAACAGGACAGGGAGCAAGAAGAACATCTACTCATTTATTCATTTATTTATTCACTTTCCAGTTATCTACAACATGCAGCACGGTGCTAGGCTGGCCCTCCATGGTCAAGGAAAATTTCAAATTCATAGATTCTTGGCGTGGGGGGTATATGGATCCTCAGCCCTGGAAACCGAAATATACATGAAACTGTGTAAGTGCACATGTGCATTTTCCCCCCGGGGAAAAGGCTTCCAAAGGATTTAACAAATTATCTATGATGTTCTCAAAAGAGTAAAAATCATATTCTTAGAAAAATCAGAAGTAAATTTGCCGTGGATTCTCTTCCCCCATTTATGATGTGGTTGATGATACGGTCTGTTAGATTTCCTCTTTGGTTCTAAAATGAATTAACTCAAGCCGTATTCCCTGATTGATCGATGCCTTTCCAACTGTTCCAACAGGATGGAAGCACTCACAGATTTCACTGCTAAAATTTCTTAAATGTCTCTCGGCTGCAGCCACGATGCACCTTTTTGTAGATGAAAATACCAGCAGCACCTGCCTCGACCGCAGGTACAAACTCATGTACACTGCAGCTAATTAACCTCCACAAAGAGAACTCCTTTTGATCCTGAACTTGGACTCTCTGGAAGTAAGGGATAGTCCCAGAACATGTGGTTAAGTGTGGATGCTTCTGAACAACAAGCTGTGCGCTCAGCATAACCTCTCATCTGCTGGGAGCTGCTGTCTCTTCTTCCATTGTAAAGGAACACCAATTAATATGGAGATACTCAAGCAAAGGGAGAAAATTCCAAGGGTGAGATATACCCTGAGCGAGATTTAAATTGACAGGGAGAGAAAGGAGGGGAAGGAAGCAAAGGAAGACGGTTCAGACTGCTGAAGCCTTCACGAATATTTTTTAGGGGCCAGTGTTGTCAGCAAGGCCGTAAAAGCTGGACGGGCAGGTTTTCCCAGTTGCAGGCTGAACCTGAGGTTAGGAGCTGTGATCCTGGACATCAGCCAGCACCCAGACAGATCAGTTTTGTAGAAGAGAGAAAAACCCTTCCATGTTCAACCTCTGGCAATTTCTACGAGGTTTTACAGTCCCCAAGGACTGGTAGCCGGTAAAAGAAAAGAATGTTTCTTTTTCTACCCTTCATTTAGAACTGAGCACCCAGGCCCCTTTGAGAATCCATCAGACCAGTGCCTTCTGACAGAATGTGAAATTGGCATTGAAATGTTTGCAGGAGCCAATAGCCAGGACCTTCTCGGCCACTGTGTGGTGTGTGGATGTCAATGACATGTTTTCAGGCACATTTTCGAAAACAAAAATGAAACAGCAGACAGTCTTAAGATTGCTTAATAAAACGTAATGAAACTTTTAAAGGACAAGATTCAGTGAGGAAGATTAAGGCTAATTGTCAAAATTAATGAGAATCATCTGCTCTCTCCATAATGGGAAGCAAATTGCAAAAAAAAAAAAAATCTGGCAGGCTTTGATGTTGACACTTACACTTGAAAGAGTAAGAGCAAGTTGTATTTTACCACTACGGAGAAAAATTATGAGACAGACTCAAACAGGGCCTTTTGATAGCTTGTAGTACTGACCCCCCCAAAAAAATAATCACTCAAGACCAAAAATATACATGGTAAGCATAACTGGGTCAAACGTTCAACTAGGGTTCCTGTATTTTAGATTGCTTCTTATCACTCGTGGGAACAGAAGCTGTTCAAAACAGATATTGGCCATTTACAGCATTTCAATTAATTTTCTCGTTCCGGGTTATCAGAAGACAGCCCAGCCTTGGTTACAGCTATTTTATTATTTGGGTTTTATGCAAACTCAAGAGCATACTGGCACGAATCAGGCAGCCGAACGCAAACAATCCACACCTTGAGGAAATAGTTCAGTGTTACCCAAGTAAACACAAGCACCTATTAGTCACCCACTCAAAACAGAGATGGCCAATGAGTGTCCAGAGACCAGCCCTCCACGCCAGAAAAGGAAGCTTGCCACTTTCAAAATCTCATTCTTCATTATCATCGACTTACTGCACATTGCCAGAAAGCCACCACTGAACTTCTTACGGGAAAATGTCCCCAGCATGGACCATTAAATTCCAAAACTTTTATAACCAAAACCTGACACATAGGCATGCAAACGATGATATTACTTTCTCTGGAAATGCAACCAAATGACACTCAGTAATCGATCCCTAATAGCAGAAATCCGCACGAATCGAATTAAGATTTTTAGCTAGGCCGGTGGGCATGGACCAGGCGGTGGGGCCTTGATTTTTTATTGGCTTCTCATCCACTCTGCCAGCTACTCATCTGAAGCCTTCAAGATGTTTTCTAAACACACATCTCTGAATCATAATGTGAATTCCATTTACTGAAAGGCGGGGACTTTTAATATAACAAGTGAACCCATTTAATGCCTTAGGCTTTTATACCTTATAGCATCACTCATGCTGTCAATAAGTGGATATCATTTTCTTTGTATTACCCTATTATTAACATACTTAGTACTATGAACATATACTTTCAATCACGGTATAAGCTTTTTTATTTTCTCCACCTATGATTCTATTTTGAAAATACTCTAGACAGCTAGGATAGCAAAAACAATAGCCAAAAAAATCAACATGCTTTTACCCCCTTCCCCTTTTCGACTAGTCAAATTCCCTAAGAACACAGATTTTCTTATATTTTTGAATGCCTTTACAAAGAGTAATGACTACTCTCATGTTTGAATGTCCATTGGTTGTACTTTTATTTTTTTCAATACAAGCCATCTACTGTTATTTAGGTATTTATCAGGTCTTTTTATTATACTTGGGATAACTTTTATTCGTAAGTTTATTCAATACTATATTACAAAAATGAGATTTCCAAAACCAGCTATCCTACCTCCTTCAATTAAGCTTCTAGTACTTATTCTTATTTATAAAATATGACTTAGGGTCTTACAATCCAGAGAAAACACACTATTTGAAAATAATTGAAAACCAGAGGAGATTACAACAAGCTAAGATTCCTCTTTCTGCTAATACTGGGATAACAGGCAAAGAAAAAGAAAACTACACATAGAACGTCACTAACACAATACTTCCTCCAGATAATCCATCTTCAATATTATTAATCCCTAAAATGTTAATTAGGATCAACCTATCCCCCAAATAATTATAATGCATCCAAATTATATATAATAGGAAAGTCATATTGCCATCAAATTTACCAAACCAGAATGATACCAACATGATTTCTTCATATTTTACCGTAAAAATGTCAGCTTACTTGAAACCACATTTCAATAATCGTATACTATATATTCCTTAAAATTATTAGATGTGATCATTTGAAGCTCTGGCCCACTTGGCATGGATAGCACATGGATCCTAAGCTAAGTCTTCCATTAAATAGATTTCTGATAATTATCAGAGAGAGAACCCCAGTTGTATAATCTTAGTTTCCATGATGGTAAGTTTTATATTTTTGCATTTTAGTAAAGCTCTGAGGGGTTTCCTGGAAATTCAGAATTCAGACTTTGCATGTGCCAAGTCAGTCTTAAACCAATTCAATACTAGAAAGCAATAATGTAAAGCTAGATTCTGTTAAAAATATTAAATTTCAAATAAATATTTTTTAAAAGCTTGATATAACAGTAATAACAAGAAGAAAGACTGTTTCTAGGGATCCCATCACAGAAACGTCTAGAAGTTTTGAAATTTAGGCTTGTTGCCATGTAAATACTTTGTGTTTCAACTTCAGTTTTGACAGATACATACCTCTTCCGCTCCGACCGACAAACCTGAGGTCATTGAATCTCGCGACTTGGTTTTTCATGGCCGCGGTAGCATTTCTCAGTTCAGCCGAGTAGTTTTCATCATTGCCCGCCATCACAGTGACCAGAGTGCCGTCTGGAACATCCCCCAGCGCCACCACCTAAACATCAGCCAAGGTACAAATGCAGATATCAGGAATGTCATAAATTTTTATGTCATTTGTGTAGTAATTGCTCTAAAATTAAATGTCTATTAAGTGCTAACTTTCAGTTTGCAAAGGAAAAGCAATCATAAGTTACGTAAAACAACAGAAAAGTTATTAACGGGAAGATTTACTTTTAATTCCATTACGCGTAACTAAACATAAATTTTCAAATCATAAAACATTCACCTAATAAAGATAGGAAAGGTCATATAGCACAGTTGGAATAAGACTAACTATAGCAAGGACTTTGAAAAGCTAAGCCTTCTCATGAACACAATCACCTCTTCTTAATTCTTCATCTTTGAGAAACAGAATGTCTTGTTCTGGTAAGCTTATAACCTAACCCATCTTTCATTTGTCTAGACCTCCAACGACAGGCCTAAGAGGGCCGACTTTACTTTTAGGTGTTAAAACTTATTTCCGCTAAAAATAAATTCAATGGTTACAACTGAATTGCTGAAAATTCTTGAATGACTTGAACTGTCCCTTACAATTTATCTTTGAGACCCACCTACTCACTTCTGTTATCTTGATTTTCACTAGCAGTGAACTTCGGCATGCAAGGAAAAAAATCAGAAATGTACTCTTCGCTTATTACTAATTACGAAATCAACACAGACCTCAGAGAAGGGGGGTGCTCACTTTTCTGTGCTCCTCTGAATTCAGGAGTGGAACTGCATTGCCTTTTTATATCTGTGACTCCCCAAGATGTAGCTACATCCTGATAGATGACTGAGGTTTTCTCCAAACCCAGCTGATCTTGAAAGGAATTCCTTTAATGTAATTGAATAGGAATAGATTTCCTAGAAGAGCTATTGAAGGAAACTGGTAGATAAATATTTTTGATGCTCAGGTAATAAAAAAGCAGTGATTCCAAGGTAAAATGCTCTGAAGGGCATGGCATGAAGATGCTTCGTGCAGTAGCATCCATTTCTTTGGTCATCATTTGACCTTCTAGAAACAATTTTCTTGGTCTAGACATTTATTATTAGCTATATTTCCATTGTCTCTAGTTTTTAAAGTGGTCATAGAATTTCTAGTCAAAATGCCCCAAGTCCTACTTGTTCCTATCATTTCTGATACTCCTTGTGGTACTTTCTCGGTCAGTAGTGAAATTTGTGTTAATCGTACCAATTATATAATCATTTTTTTCATTTTGTTTTTGAGTTTTGATAGTAAAACATTCTACAGTGATTATTTTTGCCCCTGTTTTCCACCTTCTCATTTTTACCTAATAATTGCTACATAATTTTGGGGGGTAACACCTATATTCGGTCCTCTTTTTCTGCCTGTAAAAAAAGCGGTGTTTCTCAAAATTCCCGTCTTCATTGCCTGCTTAGTCATTACCCCTTCTTGTGTCATCCAGATGACCATCTATTGTTTTCATTCCTTACGGTGCTTCAGCTTTTGGATTCTAAGGTGTACGATAGGCAAAATGAACCAACTCACTATGAGGGGTGGACGTCCTTCAACCCCAAGACCACACCTGGAGAATCACTGCCCTGGAAATAGGCAGGTGTTTTCCCTGCCTATTTTATCCAACTTGCACTAGCAAGCAAGGTCGGGGTCTTTTATCTTTCTTTCTAATCCTTTCCATCCAAATGTTGGCCATGTTTTCTATCAAGGAGATTTAAAAACACAGCTATTTACTCCTCATGCCCCCTCTAATTAGGTATCTAGTTCCCATTTTAAGTGTGTTTGCCGCCATTTAATTAAGAGCAGTAACATCACAATTCCCTTTTGTTTCAAAAATATCATTAAAATAAATCTCCCTGATCAGTTATTCAGTTATTGTTACCGTTTTTTTTTTCTATTCCCACAAAATGTGCTTGCTTTATTTTGCTTGTTTTAGTCTCTTAAAAATTTTTCCACTTCCCCCCCCCCTCCCCATTTTCACTTCCCGCTGTAAAATTAGCTCACAGTGTTGAAATGCCCTCCTGGAACACATCATTTTCCTTCCTCATCCCCATCTCCCTGTGGTGACCCGGCTTCTCTCTTCTAATTCAACATCCAGTAAGTATACACGGACTGGATCAATGACACCGTTTTCCAACTCAATAACTCATTATTGGGACAGAATCTGGAAAGAGGTTAAAATAAATAAATCTTGTTGTATAACTCCCAAAATGTATTCTCAATCTCCCTCCTCCCCCTGGCTCCTCCCACAGTGCTCCATGCCTGTGCCTCGCTCATCTTTCCAAAACTATCCTCATCAGTCATTTGGCAAATTCATGAGAACTTCACCAAGCAGAAGCAAATACAGAGAACAAAGATGATGGTGGCTAAATAAGAAAAGGTTGTTGATGTTGGAATTTGAGACTCAAAAAAAAATTGGAGTTTAACTCCCATTTCTCTCTCCCTTTTTAAAAAATGCAGCAGAAGTCAAGGATATTTGGGCACTCCAAGATCACTAACTTGGCCTTTTATTGATCTTGGAGGGATTTTTTTGGCTGGAAAAATGGGGAGAATATTCAATCCTGGGAAACTATATTAATAATGCATATCATCTAATTATTAACAAGCATACTTAGACTAGCTAAAAATTAAAAAAAATTAGAACTAACATATCTGCTAATTTGATACAGATTTTGTCATTGATAGGCAATATAAAGAGAATAAAAAAATCTAACTTCAAACAGAAAAAAGAAGCAACTGGAATGAAAGGCTATAAACAATAGTTAAAGCAACACAAACATTTACATTTTAACACAGACCAAACAGACAAGAAAGGACTTGCTGGCCAAAGGATATCTCATATTTTGTTTTACTTCTCTGTTTTTAAAGTATCAGGAAGTTGGGCAGAATATCAACCCTCCTATATACGACATGACTCTCTCTAAACTGCTCTTGGCTAGCCTGCTCACAGTTCAAACTGGCATTTTAAACCAACTCTAATTAGGCTGAAATTACAGTTACAATTCATTTATTTCAAATCCCTTAATTTTCTAGTGTTTCAAAGAAAGCTGTGGAGTGGAACTTAGAATTCAGCTGAGATGACATTTAAGGGATAGCTAAGGACCGTGATCCTGACGACAGAAACATTACTTATTTCTTTCTCATGAAAAAAATATAACTGTCAGCATCTAAGACCCCTGAAGTTGCTGAAGGCGTGTTCATGCTTTCAGACTCTGGCGTACCAGGGCCTAAACAAACTGTAATATTACACTATTACAAAACAGATCCTAAGTCGTCCAAACAGCTTTTAAGGCTGCTTCTGTAAATCATGGGTAACATGGAGCAAATTTAAGATTTTCTCAGTAGAAAAATAGGTATCTCTCCTATGCTAAAAAATAAAGGTATTCCATGGGAGAAATGGGGGAATGGGTACATTTTGGGGTCCAGGATAAGCAATTAGGATGATTTTAACCTATTTTAAGGAAAATTCATAACTTTAAGTCTCCCTTTAGTTTCAAAGGTCAAAGCAGAGGATTTACACCCAGAATTCCAGAAGACTGCTCAAGAATCACAAATGCTGTTTTCGTCAATGTCATCAGACTTGATCATTGTTTCACATTTTCTCCTCCTTATTCCAGGGAATAGAATAATTCTGTACTGATTAACTTCTTAGAGAGGTTGTCTTAGACTTACTTAAAAGTCAAATTTTAAAGTAATAATTTTTGTCAAAACTGCTTGGGAGGCCGGTGGGTGGAAAAGCACAGAGTGGAGCCGGGAGACACGGCGAATGAGCCAGGATGCAGTCTCCTTTTGAAGTTTGGTTTGCTTTTATCCCTAACCTTTGCATTCCTTCTCTCCCTGAAAATTCTGTCTGCCCCTTCAGTTATGCAATGACCAGGGCTCCTTCCGAAGAGGCCTCTCTTTATGGGGACGGGAGTGGGGACAGATATCAATCAAGTGGTCTGATTTCTCTGCTGTCCTTTCCTTTCCCCAAATGCTCTCAAGACCCACTGGCACTTTTTCAAGAGATCTATACCTTGATCTTTTAGTAGCCTAGAAAAGCAATTCCCTGATGGCTCATGAAAGCAATTTCTATGATTTTTTTCATTCTTTTAGAAAAAAAACAAATACTTTCCTGGGGTGGCTGGAGAAATGGCATCGCTTCGACTTCTGAAGATTCTTTATTAATCACTTAGTGTTTTGATATACTTGGGTGTGGGTTCGCAGGCAAAGGAGGGGAGATCCAGAAGAGACTCTGATTTACCCCAAAGGAAGCCACAGATCCCTTAGAAGCCACTCCCTTGGCGTGTCAGGGGCATCCGGGTTTAAATGACCCTTTGGTTGACTATCAGCCTGTCTTCCCTTCGCTCTCCTCTGAGAGTGAGCCCAGGACCCAACCCTGTCAGGTTCCCTCTCACGGAGCAGCGAAAGCTGCGAGATCTGCCGGCTGTCTGTTTACGTAAAGCAATTAGAATAATTTAAAACTGAAATGGGCTCCCAACCCAAATCTACATAAATGGAGGAAGGGGAGGGAAAGAGTCTAGGCTGATCCACCTCATCCTCATTTCCATCCCCCTTGGAAACTCTTGCTTGCAGAAAACTGCGAGGAACAGGAGGCAATGCTATAGACACAACTAACTGCACATTTGGTTTGTGTTGTTTTAGGAATCACAATCTAAGTTTGGAAGGTGTACAAAGCTTGAAAAATAAAGAACTCCGACAGCACTTTTTAAAAAAGTGAATATTCATTGGAACTAGATCAAGATCCAGCCCAGGCCTGGAACCATAAAAAGCTTATATTAAATTAATCTCCCCTTAAAGGGGACAATTATTTAACCAGATTTAAAAAAAAAAAAAAAAGAGAAAGAGTAGCAGATCGTTACAGCTTTTTTTTTCCCACCTACCTGTCTTGGCCCTTTAAATGAAAAGGAATAAATGCACCGATGGTACTAAAAGCCTCCCCTTCTTAAACCCACTCAAGGCAGAAGAACAGAAACCCCACCGCCGAAATTAAATTTCTGCTGTTTGCGGCCAGGGTGGTGGGATGGCTGTTTAAAAACGCCCGGGGTTGTTTATATATCCCCGTTGAAGGCCAAGGTTTTTAAAGGCAGCTGAAAGCTAGGGCCAGATCAGGGGTGAAAAGGGAACGGAACCCTCTGGAGCTGCTCAGCCGAGGTTGCCGGGTCCACGCAGCCCCCTCCTCAACAGAAACTCGGGCGACTAGACGCCGGGCTCACCGCAAACTCTGGGCTCGTCACCTTTCGCTGCCCCGGGCTTAATCTAGGTGAGCCGGCGATAAGGTTCAGGAGGGTTCCAGGAAAAGAAACAGGATTCGCTACTTGCGGCTTCTGGCAGGAGCAGGCTGGAAGCTGGCAAAAACTCTTCAGAAAACTTTTGCAAACTTAACTACGCCCGCTGTGGACTTTGGACATGCTAATTCCTATCGGGCTGTTAAAGAGGGGTGGGGGTGCGAAGCCCTGACAGTTTTCCTAGTCAGTTTATTTTCACTGACCCGAAGGTATAAAAGCATGTCTATTTTATTTCCTGATGTCTCCATCTGAGGGAGTCACAATGGTTTGGATGTTAAGCCAGACGTGGGCGAGAAGCATGGGAGCAAACAGCCTTGTCCTTGCTGGGGTTCTAACTTTTCCTACTTTGTATCAAAGCTAAGGACCCCTGCCAGGGAGGTCCCCACCGGCCCTCAGTGGATGTGTTTGGGGGCATCCTGATTTTTTCAGCCCTCTGGAGCAGCCTAGGCGGGTCCCCTCGAGGGTCGCCACGGCAACGCAGCATCCCCGGTCTATCGAGCGCAGGGGGATGGACCAGGGGCCGCGGTGGGCAGCGCCGGCCCCTTTCTAGACCCGGGCTTCGCCTGCCGGGCCGCTGCCCTCCAGGATCGCCCCCGGCCTCGGCCGGCCTCCCCTGTCCTCCCGCCACCCGCTCCGGGACGAGTACCTTGAAAGCGATGGGCAGGGTCTTGTTGCAGCGCCAGTGCGTGGGCAGCACGGAGCAGAGGAAGTTGGGGCTGTCGGTGCGCACCAGCTCGCCCGGGTGGTCGGCCAGCACCTCCACCATGCTGCGGTCGACGCTCCTCGGCTTGCCGATCAGGGCGGCGCCGGCGTCCGGGGCGCCCAGCGGCAGCGCCTCGCTCATCTTGCCCGGGCTCAGCGCGGTGGAAGGCGGCGTGAAGCGGCGGCTCGTGCTGGCATCTACGGGGATACGCATCACAACAAGCCGATTGAGTTAGGACCCTGCAAACAGCTCCTACCAGACGGGGACAGGGGCGCGGGTCCTCAGCAAGCAGCTCCTGGGAGACCAACATACAAGTTCAGGAGCCTTTATTGCTGCGGGGAGCTGGGGGAGGGGGGAGAATAAGTTGACTAACAGTCCAGGAGGGGAAAGTTCTAGTTATGCGGATCAGCCTCAGACCCGGGCAGGGCTCCTAGCAACCGACCGCTTAGTGCCTTAAAAAGTAGGCGACCAGAATCCAAAGTCAACTGCCAAGGGAGCTATCTTCTTCTGAGTCTTGCTTTGAGAGTTTAAGTTCTGTCTTTGGCTGTTACAAAAGTTCCCGGAGGCAAAATTCCCATACGCTTCCTAAAATATTTATGCGGAGAGCCAAAGGACCAGCAAATACATAGTTTGGAAGTTCCAGTAGTTAATCGCCTGTCAGTTTTTTTCCAGGTGAGTTTTGTCTAAAGTCCCAACAAAACACAAAATAAACGAGTGTCTTCCATATTCAGAGCCACTTTCATCATGCGAAACAGGCTTCGGTCCTCAAAAGCAAGACAAGAGACTTCCAAAAGTCGTGCTACTAATGTATGTGCACATATATATAAATATATACATATGCTCTACTTCATAAAATATTTACAATACAATCTGTAGAGAATTTAAACACAACAGAAATCCATTAATGTTCGCTGCAGGTTTTTTTTTTTTTTTCTTTTTAAGTAGCCTTGAAAATCAGCTTCAGTAGTTGGAGAAGGGCTGGGCCAGAAGTACTTGTCATGTTGTCTCAATAAATCTGGCAAAATTCTCAGTTCAGAAAATTCAGCTTTTCAAAGAAAAGCTAATCTTTAAAAAAGGAATAAAGTCCAAGTAGATGACAGTCAGGGTACAGCTCTCCACATCTGAGAACTCAGGTTTGGGGATGTTGGTTAAGTTTGTGGCTGATCCTGTGGTTTGGTGGGAGTTGAGCAGCAGCCTAGTCACACGCACGCTGACACGCACTCTTCGGAAGCCAGCCACTGTCTACATCGACTCCGTGACTCAGCCCGGACTTGGGCAGTAGCAAGATCAGATCTTCCTCCAACGTCGCCCCAGCGCCGGCCGGTTGACTGCCCAGACACGCCAATACCCACGATCACCGCGTAACCGCAGCAGGTGGAGCGGGCCTTGCAGGAGGCTCCGCAGCGCAGATCGAAACAGACAGAGCGGCTCGAGTTACACTCGCAGGCACGCACTCCCACGCACACTGCCACGCACACGCCGCTTCGCGGCTCGCCTCGAAGGACGGCGTACTTTCTCCTGCAGTTGTCAAAGGAAACAACCGGAGAAAAGTTCACAGCCAGGAAAGAAGTCGAACCATCCAGCCAAGAAACCAGTTCATTCAAAAGTAAGAAAGAAAAAAAAAACAAATCGAAGCTCCAACGCAGGTCAAGGAGAAGCAGCAAAGGTTGACTTTCTTCTGGTGTCCCCAGGGGCCCCAGGAAGAGGTGCCTGCCGGCGCAGGGCCGGGCAGCGTGGTACCCTGGCTGGGTCCGGCCGCGGGGCGCCCGTCCCGCCTGCGCCCGCTGGCTCTATGAATGAGAGTGCCTGGAAATGAACGTGCTTTTACTGTAAGCCCGGCCGGAGGAATTCCATTCCCTCAGCTCGTTTGCATAGGGGCGGCCGCCGGCCAATCACAGGCCTTTCCGGTATCAGCCAGGGCGCGGCTCGCGGCCGCGGGCTCCTGGAATTGGCCCGCGCGCCCCCGCCGCGCGCTACTGTACGCAGCCCGGGCGGAGAGGCTGCGGCCGCCGTGGTCCCCCGCGCTCCCCAGCCACGCACACACACGCACACGCTCGCCCGAGGCCCCTCCCGGGGCAGACCCAGGCCCTGCGGCTTTGCACACACGCGCGGTTGCGCGCCCACCCGCACGAGGGCTGCAGGGCGCAGCGGCGCTGCAGGCGGCCGCGGGTCGGAGACCGAGGAGGTGGGAAGAGAGGAGGCCAACCGGCTTGGGAGGACTCGGGCCGCACGCTGCACTGGCAGCGGCCGGGGCATGGAGACCAGCCGGAGGGAGGCGCCGGCGCGTCCTGGAGATGCAGCGGCCCCCGGGACCGAGGCAGGAGCCCACGGGCGACCCCAGGCTACGCGGCGGCCCACGGCCGAGCCTCGGCTTCCCCAGCGTGGGTGGGATTCGGCCGCGAGGGGGCCGAGGGCCTGGCCGGAGAGCGGCTCTGCGCGGCCCCACGGCCGGGTTGGCAGTTGCAGCGAAGTGGCGCTGATTCATTTAATGAGGCCAGACGGTTCTTGGTCTCCACAACATGGTTTTCGTGTTTTTAGTTTTCTCTTCCGGTTTGTTTTCTTTAATTGGTGTTTTTCGCCGCGCCTGGGCTGCGGCTTAATTACGCAGCGCGCCTCGCTCGGGCTGTGTACTGAGCGGCGGGCAGAGGAGTTGGCTCATCAGACCAGGCCCCCGGGAACAGGCGGCCCGAGAGAAAGTTGAAAGCATCCGCCGGGCTTGTTCCCGGCCGGCGGCGCGAAATCCACCTCCCGGCCCGGGTCGCTCGAGCCCCGCACCCACCTCCGGCTCCCCGGAAACTGCCGCGGCTCCTCGCCTCGGCCCCGCGCGCGCGAGCGCCCCGGGGTGCTGAGCCCAAGCCAGACCTGCGCGCGGGCAGCAACTGCCCCCGGCGCCCGTCCCTGTCCCCCGTCCCCGCGGCGCCGCAGGCATTTTCGCCGAGTTTAACGGGGCCCCGCCCCCGGCCCGCTGCGCGCGGCCCGTTGTCCCCGCCGCGGGGCTCCCTCTCTCCCCACGGAGCGCGGCCGCCGTCCCCCGCGGGGCTGCTCATCCCGGGGGAGAGCGCTCACCCACGACCCCCTCGCATGGAGCCCTCGACTTCACCCCGAGCGCGGGCCCTCCCTCCCGCCGCCTCCTTCCCCCCTGCGGACCCGCGGCTGGGGTGCGGGGGACCTCGGGCTCCGCCGCTGGGGCCTGACGGAGGCGGGGGCCGTGCGCTGAGCCGCGGAGGCCTTTCCCTCGCCCCAGGCCCAGAGCGATCCGGCAGGCTGCGCCGAGCTGCCGGGAGGTGGACACCCGCCCCGCGGGAGGCGCAGCGGGCCGCGGGCTTGGGGCGGACGCCAGGGGGCAGCAGCAGCCCTCGCTGGCCTCCCCGGCGCGGCGCCGGGCGGCCGCGCGGTCCGCCCGGGCACGCCCCCGACGGCGCGGGGCTCTGCCGGCCCTCGCTCTTGTAAGAACTTCGGTTTGGGGAGAAACGACAGGAAACGGCCGCTGGAGCCAGCTTGAGCGGCTGCGTCCCGCCCTTGCTCCGCCGGTGGCGGAGCGGCCGGGCTGGTGGCGCGGGGACCTCTGGCAGGGTCCTGGATCTCCCGATCCCCCGTGTTGGGATCTCTTCCAGAAACCCATGTGCCTCGACCCCGCGGGCGGCCCGCCCCAGGCCGTCGTGCTCCAGGCCTCCTGGGCGCCTCGCTGGGCCCGCGGCCCAGGCTGCCTCCTGCCTGTCGCGCTTGTCCCCAGGTGGGCCCGTCCTTGGCCCTCCCGGGAGCCCCCAGCGCCTAGTTGCACTCTGTTTTAATGCGTCTAGCAGATAGAAAACTCCTTTGTATTTTTCTTTAAAAATGACTTTGAAGAAACCACATTTCAGGTGTAAAGACCCCCAAACGGCCGCTCTCCACGTTGGCCGAGTGATTCCAAATGTTGCGCAGTCACCAAACCTGCCCTTCTGCTGCGCCCCTGCCCGGGCTGGACGCCGCTCGCTCTAGAGGCTGCTCCGGCACACGGAAACCCTTCTGCCTCGGCTCAAATGCATTCCCCTAAGAGCTGACCAAACACTCGTGGGGACCGCCTCCAAGTGCATCCCCAGGGACCCCCGGGGACGCGGGGTGGGGCTCAGGAGTGCAGCGGAGGCAAAAATGGGCTCTGACTCTGAGGGATATAGCCTACTGGGGTGATAAGCCCCTTGGAAAGGTCAGGAAAGGCTCCTCTGGGGCTCTGGCGGTTTGAAACCCTAAACCCTGCGAGGGGCCGCTGGTCGGACCGTCCGCGGCAGTCCCCTGGGCGAGGGTCAATTTCCCTTCCTTGGTAAGAAGAGAGATACAAAGATAGATGCGCTAAGTTTCGCCTTTCAAGGGCGGCACGGTGGGCGCTGCTCAGCTAAGAGATGCAACCAGTAAATGCCAAGTTCGAACGCCGGCAAGGACGATAACAGCAAGGATATTGCTGATTTATTCTAAATCGAGCCGCGGGGCATTTGGGGTTCCCGGGACTTGCGCGAGCTCTAACTGCGCTGCTCGGTGCGCGCTAGAAACCAGAAACAAAAAACACCAGTGCGCCTTCCTTAGTGAGGAACTAAAATGAATGGAAAGCAGGCAGCATGCGGCTCAACTAAGGGGTACCGGGAGCCCCTTAGTCTGAAGGGCTTTTAACGGACTTGGAAAGTTCAGTGACATGGTGTAGGAAGTGGAGAATTCCTTTCCACCGAGAGCACTCATTCCAGCGGCAATATAGAATTTCCCTTCCTCTGCCTCTCCAAGGGAGGAAGGAAAGGAAACGTTACGCGACAGTCACTCCTAGTATTCCCCGGAATAATACTAGAATTTACTTTTGTCATAATACAAAATAAAAAATACAACGAAGCGATATGTTGGGCAAACTCTGTGTGACAGTTTCTTCCAAATTTGCTGCATGGGGGAAATTTCAAAAAGACTCCTAATAGGAATGAAGTGTTAGTTTTCAGAGTGAATTTTTAGAGTAGTATTTGGTTAGTTGGAAGAAAAATAATTCCACTGGAAAACGATAACAACACATTGACGTTTTTCATCTACAACTTTAGGTAAGTATGTAACCGCAGTGGTCTCAGAAAATATCTAAATGTTTTACATTTTTGCTGTTTTAAAACGCTCTCAGAAAACATGCATAAAGATAGGATTCGAATCTCAATCTTAACTCAGAATTTTCCTCTGTAATATGATATTTTTAAAATTACATTTCTGAAAATGTGATATTTCTAAAAGAATCATTTCTATTTTCAGCGACCATTTCAATGAAAATAAAAATCAGAGGATGTCTTTTGCTAGTGGTTCTGGACCGAATTGCTGCAGTTGGTACTAATGTCACCGGGGGGAGAACATTTTGATGAAAAGTCACATGTTAATGTGTGTACAAATAACTTGCTACGCACTACGTCCAGTTTTTCAACATTGGAATGTAATTAAACCTTTTTTCCCCTCCTTGAGTGGCTTTGAGATCATTTCACTGTCGAAATCTAATTACTTTGGGGGTGAGAATCCTTATTTCTTCCACTACCTCCTTCCTCTGCATGAACGTTTCCATGGGATGCTGTGGTTGACGCGTGACTATTTCACTCTGACTTCATAAGTCAGTTGTACGGCTCACAAGAGCAAACTGAGAAAATTTTAAAATTAATCTTTTCCAATTTAGGGATGCTTAGTAAACATTTTACCCTCATAAAAATCTTGCATTGCCACTGCTGTAACAAAAGTAATAAACTAGGTTATAACAGATAGAAGCCACGCTCTATTTTTTTTTTTTTTTTTAGAGAGTCATATAGAGTCATTTAATAACAGCAGAATGCACCTGTGGTAAATGCTGTAGAACTGAGGGTATTATTTAAGGTTTCATTGGAATGTTTTATATGGTTTGACATCTGCAATATGGAGAACAGCTTTTAAGTATTTTTGAATCAGCAAAAAAAAGAGCCTTAATTATTTGGTTAATTTATATTGTAAGTTATTTATAGAGATACATAGGTTAAAAATCTTATATGCACATATATGAATGTGTATATTTTATAAAAAATATAATTTGGAACCTAAGATACCGTGAATATCTCTTCTATGTACACATTTTGAAAGAATGGAAAGTAGGAAAATAAAAATAATTGTATGAATATACTGAGAGCAAAACTCAAATTCACTGATGGTTGATGAATTTCATTCTAATTGCGATAAATGAAAGTATAAAGACTAAATTCCCCACTCTCATTTTTTTTGCTAGTTTGTTGCATCTGGCACTATTTAGCACTGGCGATGTTTATGGCGTATTGTCCAGTTTGGGCACAGAAAAATAGCTTAAAACAGTAAATCAGCAAATAAAGAATGAACTGTTACATATGCACATGGTTTTATGTGCCTTCAACCAATGATTTCCATTGTTAGCTAATACTGAATCTTTATCTTTTATAGAATCACCTCTTTTCAGCTATATATGTGATGCAAATATGATTTATTTAATGAATATTAGAAATACATTTGGGGGTGTAGGAATGAATCTGAATTTGAGGTGAAATTAAAATGAAACCCTAGCTTAATGCAAACACGTTTAAAAATCTGTAGCACAGCAGAGGCTAAATGCAAGAAATAAAAATATGAATTTTTTAAAGCAATGAAAATAAACAATTTGGAATCCATCTTCTGAAAGAAACAAACTGATAGATAAACATGATGATCATTTACTTCCAATGATAGGACATTTTAGAAATATTTTCTCCTTGCTTGCTTTCCTTTCTTTCCCTTTGCTAAGAGGGCAGATTATTTATTGAAACCTCTCAATCTTGAAATAACAGATGATATGAATTATTGTTGAAAATAACTGTCATATGACAGTTTCCACGTATGAATCATTTCCCATAGACTGCTGCATATCCAGTTACCGGTAAATCCATTCAGCAAAGTCCTATGAAGCTATTTCTCTTTCCCTCGAATATTACATATAATATTCTGAATTTGAAATGACTCTACCAGCCTTGTATATTGATAATGATCAGTAACGAATGATTAACATGGAGAAAATACTGTTTTTCAAAGACTTAGGATTTGAGCATTTCAAATACTGCACACCTAAATCTTTCAACCCCACTCCACAATATTAGTATTAATATAGCCTAAAAAAAAACTTTAAAACTAAGAAAGGGGATAATTATTTCAGATTTCCAGACGCTGTTTAAATAGGCAGGAGAACAAGATTTGCAGCTCCTTAGTCTTATATTTTTGCCAAAGCAAAAAGAGCAACTAAAATAATAAGGAGTTCTGAAGGACTGCCCTATGATGAAAGATTAAAGGAATTAAATATGTCTAGTTTCCAAGGATCATCCTTAAAAAAACCAACATTGTGGTTTACATGTGCCTAAAATGACTCCATAAAGATTTTTTTTAAGAAAAACACAGGCCAGGGAAAGAATTATTTGCACTAATTATGAATGATAAGGTAAGAAACAACAAATGTACCCAGAAGTTAGTAAGTTCAGTTTTAATAGGTATGGGGCGAAAAATCCTCAACAGTAAGATTGACCAGTTGAATTTATACTAAAGAGACCCAGCAGAATCAACCACTCTGGAAATTCTCTTGTGAGACCCCCGAGAAGACTTTCCCCGTCAGAGGCTGAGAATCAGGAACAGAGTGGAAAAGCAAGTGTTTCAGCTACACACCTAATATTTCAGTGATTCTGAGAGAAAAGCCAAGACTTTTTTAAACCTAAAAACAAAGGCAAATTGAGTGACTTTTGAAAGATGTGTATGTTGTCTGTTGAAAGCTTTCTTAGTTTGTCCTGTGTTAATAGTCTTGAGGACACAGCATACACCATTAACCTGGGTGTCGGGGTGGGGAGCTGGGGGCAAGGGGAGAGGGTGGATATCTGCAGGTCAGATAGCATCTGTGGAGATTTGATGTGCCCAAGGGGATGTTAAAGATGCCAGAAACTGAACTGTAAGAGAAAAGAGGTCTTGTGTGTTCATGACAGTGAGAGCTCAATCTGGCTAGCTTATCCTCCAGCTCCCTCCCTCCCTCCCTTTCTTTCTCTCTTTCCCTCTCTCTCATTGAATGTTACTATATGCCAGGCAATGGCCAAAATGCCCTGCCTGATCTAATCCTTGCAACAACACCATTACCATCTCCCTTTACAGAAAAGGCCCCTCACACTTGGAGTGTTTGAGAAACTTGACAAGGTCCCTTCACTCTTCATCTCTGTACACACACATGCATATTCACATATAGTCTGCATGTGAGGTGAGCCATGTCTCTTTTTGACCACAAAGATTTATTTTTATGGGTGTCCTTTGTAGTGTTCTGAAATATTAAACTCCGATCGCATCTTTCACTTTTATCCTCCCATGTCTCATGGTCTCTATCAGAAAATATCCCTGAAATTCTTCCCCATGTAAATCTCAGATATCTAGCAGTCACATCCTAATGGCCAGAAGCTATTTCTGGCCATTCACCGTCCACAGAGTTTGAGGAACAGGTCAAGGACAGCTTGGCTGAGAAGCTTTTAAATTCATAATAAATGTAAAATGACTTTCTAGTCTTTTCCTGCCTCTACTCATTCGAAATGGCATCGGGAAGACTTTTCTAGATATGAAGTATATGATTTTCCTCCCTTCAGTTCCTCTAGTGCTTTCTATGTACCAGGCAGGGTGCTAGGCTGGTTGGTAACAAAGGACAAGTAGAAGAGAGCAATGGAGTGTCACAGTTGCTGATGGACCCACAGCAGGGTCCAGGGAGGTGGTGGGAGGAGACACAGGAGGAAGAGGAGGCAGCACCACCTGGTGGGCTTGGTAAAGCCTTCATTCCTAGCAGAGGTGCTCTTTGATTTGACTCTTGGAGGTTGGGTGGATTTTTACCAGGTGGTTGAGAGGGCTGGAGGAAGGCTCCAGGGAGGTGGGAAGGGGCACAGGGAGGAGTCACCCCAGGCAGAAGGATCAGCATGAGAAAGGCACGCATTTGTGAAACAGATCCACATGTCAGTTCTAGTATAGTTGGAGTGTAGGTTTGGAATCAGGTTGGGGAGTGACAGCTCACAAATGACACAAGGCTGGCAGACATGAACACAGACAGGTCAGAGGCAGCTTACACAACCTGGAGAAATCTGAACTTCAACATGAGGGCAATGGGTTCTACCAGAGCCTCGAAATCTGGGACACGACATAATAATACATATTTTAGGAAAATAAATCTGTCAGGGGTGGATAGGGGAATTGGAGCGGTAGGGGTAAGGAGCAGGAGAGCTACCACAGTTGTCAGGGAAGGAATCATGAGCATCTACTTTAAGGCAGAAACAGTGGAGATGGAAGAGGGAGGCTGAGGTGAGGATGGGAGAGGAGTCTCCCCCACTTCTGGCACAGATGACACTAGTAACAGTAGAGAAGACCAGAAGAGGACAGATTCGAAGAAAGACATTAGGATTCAGCTTTGGACGTACAGGACAGAATTGTAGGTGCTGGTGGGAAAAACAGGAATTCAAGGCAGACGTCTGGTGTGGAAATATTGAGTTGAGAGTCTTCACGTATGTGCGGTAGCTTCAGATTGCACAGAGATTGGTGTCTGGTGAGAAAAGAGCATTGATGGAGACTGAGATCATCCACATTTAAGGCATTGATTAGAAGAAGATGGAACAACCAAGGAGATTGAGCTAGGAAGAGAAAGAGGAGAGAATAGGGTCTTAAATCCAAAGGAAGATGGGAATTTTGAGAAGAAAGTCATGTCCCAAAGGCCAAGGAGGGGCCATGAGGATGAAGACTGAGATGATTACATTGGGTTTGCCTACAGGGGAGCCATGGTAACATTTGCTAGAAGAGATTCAGGGGAGCAGAGAATGGGAAAGTGAAGGGGATATGGGGAGGGGGAGGTAGGTGCTTGTTGGAGGAGGGAAGAAATGGGGGTGTGTGCATGAATGTGTGTTTAAGAGGAAGACGTGAGAAAATTAACACTTTCCATGTTCGTTTTACTGAAGATCCAACTCATCAGCTCACCCTCAAACCACCTCTTTTTGCTTTCCCCATTGCACCATCATTCTCCCACTTTCCAGAGCTGGATCCATGGATTTATCTTTGACCTCATCCAGTCTGTTGCTAGCTCATTTTTTTCATTTCTTTGTTATAATTTATCCCTATTTTTCATCCCTATTGTCATCATTCTGGTTCAAGTCCTCATGATCTCTCACCAGATCTCTTTCAAAGGTCTCCTAAAAAAAGATTTCCATTAATTTCGTACGTTACTTCCAGATTAATCTCCCACACCACAGTTCTGCAGATACTGTCACAGAATGCGTCCCTTATGCACCCCAAATTCAGTGCAAGCTCTTTAGCACAGTCCTACAAGATTAAGGGCTACCTTCTCTGTCCCCATCTTGGAGGGGGTTCAGATAGGTCCCTCTGCCTCAGATGACATTTCCTCTCAAGGACCAACCATATGCTTTGTCATGGTCTCTATGTCCCCTGCATGACCCTTGAACTATATTTTACTTTAGTTATAGTTATTTGAATATATGGAGGGGTGGGGTGGTAAGAGGGAAGTGATGGAACCAACTCTTCCTGGCTTCAGGTTTCTATATGGAGTGACATTCCTTGTTTCTATGTAGAGTGACATTCCTTGGTGTAAAACTCTTGACCTCTTTCCACACTCTCATTCATCCTCTACCATAAAAGCCTGAATTTCCAGGTTAGTAGCTTTGGGAACAGAAACCAGCTGTAGTTGGCAGAACCCTAAAATGAACCACCAAGATTTCCCACTCTAATCCCTAGGACTGAAAATACAATGAGATATCATGCCCTGGTCATGTTACATGGCAAAAGGGCTGTTTCTGATGTAATTAAGGGTACTAATCAGTTGGCTTTGAGTCAACCAAAAGGGAGATTATCTTGGTGGGCCTGATCTAATCACAAGAGACCTTTAAAAGTAGAGAGTTTCCTCAAGCTGTGGCAGAAGTGAGGTCAGAGGAGTATCCAGTGTGCCTGCATTGTTGCCTGGGACAGGAAGGGAGCCACTCCCAAGAATGGGAGAGCACTCTTTATAGGTGACCCCTGACCAACAACCAGTGAGAAAACAGGACACTGTCCTATAGCCCCATGGAACTGCATTCTGCCAACAACCTGTAGGAGCCTGGAAGTGCATTTTCCCTAAAGCCTCCAGATACGAGCTCAGCCTGGTCCACACCTTGATTTTGGACCTTGTGAGTCCCTGAGCTGGAAGCCAGTTGAGCCCAACTGGACTTCTGACCTATGGGATTGTGAGCTAACAAATGGGTGTGCCTGAAGCTGCTAAACAGGTAGTAATTTGCAAGTTTGGCAGCAATAGAAAACTAGGACAGCAAGCTTGCCTTTCCCAGCCCCTTATGGTTTTGAGGAGACACTGCCTGTGTGCTAATGAGCAAGGCTCTCCATTTCTGGGGTTCAGTGGCAGGAGGCCACAGACGTAAGTCATGTTCTTCAAAAGTTTTATCAGTGATAAAGCTTGTATTTTGATTCCTGTCCACTTGACTCCTTTGTCTATCTCACAGTTGGTTCTGAATCAGTGGGGAACAAGCATGTCTTCAGTTGGGTCCTCTCAATGCCAACTGTATAATTGTCTTATTCTCTTCTGATTCCCTCTCACCCCCACAAACACATAACCACTAGATTTTGAACACCTTGCCCATGAAGCTGTCTATACTCCAAATCCTGAGGCAGCACTGCATGAACAGAATGTGTTTGCCAAGTCCAGGGGGTTTGGTTAAGAGCAGATTCTGATTCAAAAGGTTTGGGTGGGGCCTGAGATCCTGCATTTCCAACCAGCTCCTGGTTCAAAGACCACACGCAGAGTTGGGAAGGCCAGCTGCTCAGTATCCAGTCAAAATTGTGCCCAGCACACCCTACACTGCAGTGTCTAAAAGGCTTTGGTAAACAGCATTGCAAAATGCAAATTGACATCTGAGCTAGGTCTGATTGGACTTTTTAAACTATTTTGATGGACTGAATGCTTGTGTCCCCTACAAATTCATAGCTGAAGCCCAAACCCCCAGTTTGATGGTATTTGGAGTTTTCCTGCTGTTCTGCTAGAGCTTACGTGAGCCCTGTTTTAACCTGCTGTTGGTGCAGCCCATTAAGTAACGCGTCTTTCTTGACTCCCATTTTCCCTCCACACTGTCCTGAAGCAAAGATCATAATTTTTATTACGGCATCACTCGATTGACTCAGACGTGGACGGACACACATACACAGCAACACTGAACAGCAAAGGCCTACTGACCACTGTCAACACCCCTGATGCACTTTCACAGCCATGGCTGAGCCACAAGGCAACCTTACGCCTTGTTCATTTCCACTTAATGTCTACTGGCCACTGATGGCTCAGCCTGTACAATAGTGCCTTGGTTTCTTTGAGCTCTGGAAGAATATTGCTAATGCATCTCTTCTCCCTTTCTTTTCCAGCAAAGCTATTTTTTCTATGAAATTCATATAAGCAACATGGATTAGAATAAGAAGTTCTATTTTTAATAAGCCATAATTTTAAAACAGAATTGCAAAGTGGTTAAATGATACTCAGTCTCAAAAGCAATTCCTATAAATAGGTTTATTTTGAAATATAGCATAGATTTTTCAAAAAGCCACTCAACATGTCAGTTAGCTAGCAAACTTTCAGTTAAAATACACTAATAGTTCAAATCAGCTAGGCAGCTCCTGGTTGAAGTTGTGGAGTGGATCCACCTCTCTTTCTTCCAGTCCTCAGAAGAAGTAACAAAGGAGAAGAAATACGCAGCCAGGTCTGTAATAGAAACCACTGGCCCAACCTCACTGCGTTGGTTCCTCAGGGGCTGCTGGGAACCTTTAAAGGTCCGAGCATCTCTTTAGGGTAAACACACCTGGTTTCCACCCCTTCATCTTGTGGGTTGAGTCCAGGGGTCAAAGGGCTGATGGGTGGACCCTAAAAGGGATGTGGATCTTTTCCACATTCTCTTTGACTCCTTTAGCCGTAGATAGAAGGTGTGTTTTAAGTGCTAGGCTGAGAAATCGCTCTCTATGCATGAAACTCATCTTGACTTTGAAGGTGTCTGTTATCCAAGCACTATGGGAAAATAGCCCAGTGTCAAGGAGCATCGCAGAATCTACTGCACTTGAGAAACAGGGAGGGGAGTCTAGGCACCATCCCATAGCTTTGAGTCTCCTAATTGGGGAATATTATAGCAACAAAGATTTCTGGTGGATGATAAGAGCAGAGTCTATCAAACAGCTATTGCTTTTAGAGTCCGCTTTACTTCAGGCATTTTAGTTAATATATTCAAAACCATTTCTGCCGCAATGAATTAGAAACAAAGCACAATTTTTCAAAGTTGAGTGAAAAAATAGATGAACAAACAGATGAATAAATAAACGAGAGTCCTGTTCCTCATTTCCCACGTCATTCCACAGGGAACTCTCCTCTCCAATGCGAGCACTTTATATTATTCTTTCTGTTTGTGATTTGTCTTTACTCTCTCACTGGGAGAGTTATGAAATGGGAAGGTATGATTTTTTTCCTTAAGCAACATTTGTGATTAAAAATAACCAGATAAGTCAATTTAACTGGTTCTTAAACTGCTAGACATAGGGAGGAGGGTGGGGATTAACTGTAGGTAGTTTGATAAATGAGCCCAATGACTCTTTGTGAGCTAACAGAGCAGTGAGTGGGCCCATGTGGGATGTTAACTGTGAATAAGGGTGAGTAGCAGGACAGGAAAAGGAAATTTCCTAAAACTGGATTTCTACATAGGCAACCCACTCTTGGACACTTGGAGTAAAGATATGAATATATGTAAGTATTATTAACATGTAATGTATATATGTAATTAATTATATAGTATTGATATATAATTAATTATATATCTCTCCAAATGATAGAATGATGGCTGGGTAATCATTCACTCAATCCCAATAGCAAAATTAAGTTTCAGACTTAGTCTCAGCTTGAGTTTAGACATCAACATGTCATGTTGATGACATGATTGAATGGATGGCTGGATTTGTTCACGCAATCAACATAAACACCAAAAGTTTGAATGCAGGAGTACGCAAATTATCTCATAACGGTAGAGGAACATTGGGAAGGAGACCTTAGTCTGTTACAAGTCAGGGCCAATTAGATACGTGCCTTGTCCCAGCCTCAGTTTCTTCACCTACAAAATAAGAGACTTGGACAAGGGAGCATTTCAGTTCCATGAACACATACACATAAACGCCATTTGGAATTGGGAGAAATGGACCTGGTCTGGTGCTGACCCAGGTCAGCATATGGCTGGAGGAAACTTGGATTTCGAGTGGGAGGGGAAGGAAGGGCAAAGGGGAACACAGAATCAACTCAACACAATATATTTTAAGGACTTTACCATTTTACCTAGGGTCTGTCTAATTTCACATAAGTAATATCCATTCATTTAAGTAGACCCAAGGAGCTGGGATTCAAACAAACAAGTAACTTTGAGATCCTGCATCTTCTTGAAAATAACAGAAATGCGTTCTATTCTATAATTTACACAGAACTGAGATTAGAAAGAAACACATAGTTACTCATAAATGTTACTGATAATAATTTATTACAATTATTTAAAAATATTAAAATTCAGCCTTTTCCCTAATTCTGTTTTCTCCATGCCAACCCAGTTAGTGAGGTTTCACTATGTATTGTATTATAAAATAATAATTTGAAAAATTATATGGATGTACAATCTAGTTTTATTCCTTTAGAATAAACAGCTTTAAGGCTCTTCATTATTACAACTATTAGTACCTCAAATTGGTGCTTTTTTTTCCGCTGAAATAAAAATTTTCCTATCTATGATCCCATATAGACTGCAGGGAAATTTCCCACAAATGTAACAGAACTCCTTAGAAAGGGAATGTAGGAGCTTGAGATAAATCTTAGGTGCCATCTCACCCATCTATCCTCGATGTGGGAAGTCTACCTAAGAATCAACAGTAAGTATAGTTACCTGTGAAGAAATTGCTAAGATATCTATATTGATCAATTAAATAATAAATTACCAGTGTTGGTCTTAGACTGTTCCTCAGGCATGCAGACAAGACAAATCCTTTTGTATTAATCCTGCTACCTTCAAATTTGGAAAACAGAATTTTATATGGAATAATGGGCTTAGACTATCACTGCCCTACTTTCTTGTGAGGTCATGGAAGTATGATACTCAACAAAAGCTTTAAAATTTCACGTTGTAGTATGAAATAAAAAATAGCTACGAAAGTCAGCAAGGAAAGTGATCATTCCATGTAATTACATAATTACATCTTCTAAGTTTTATAAAAATCCTCAAATCTGCATTGTAATGGTTATACATTTTCAGATTACATTAATAATATTATGTAATTGATATTCTAGTAATAAATACATTTTTATGGGTAATGCACCATACACTGAAATAGACTATTAAACATTTTTGTAGAGTCTTCTTATGAAATGTTGTTGTTCATTTCTCAATCAAACAATGGTTAAGTCAGATTTAAACTTTTTCATACGATTGTTTTAGACTTGCATAGAATAAGGCTATAATTTTACATCTATTTTCCAAAAAATGAAGCAAATTTTGCTACCTTTTTTGAATGAATATATGGTGCTAATTCTATAAAGTTCATCTCTTCTTGAAAGGTGGAGAGGAAGAATGAAAATCATTTTTAATAAAATTAAAGAAAAACACAAAAATAGATATTATCTGTTAGCTAATTTCCAATTTGTACTTATATGTACAATGAGAGCAATATACAGAGATCATCCAAAAATTATTAAAAATGGTTATGTACACAAACAACTCTTGAAGGCTTTTTGTCACATATTTTTTGCAGAGTAGGTAGTTTTTTTTAAATAGCAAGAGCAAAGGAATAGATGTTTGCCCAAATATATTGACAAGTGAGCTCCAGAATAAACTCTAGCTCATTTCTTGCTGAATTGCTGCCCAATGAGTACACTGAGGTTTAGTGACTTCAAAGCAGTCATTTTTCTTGCTTCTCCAGTTATCTTAACAATTCAAATACATATAAAGATACCCATCTTGAGGAGAATTTCAAAAGTGTTATTGGTAAATATAGCACTCTAGGGTAAGTTTTGAAGAGGGATATGCAGCAAATCTTTATATAAATGTGGATTTTAAGAATTTTTAAAAACATTCAATTGTAAGTTCTGTGACTGTCGAGTTCTCAATATAGGGAGCATCTCGTTTTTTAGTGAAAAATATCTTAGATCAAGTCTATTTCCTCACCACTCAATTGTATAGTTTCTAAAATAGGAACTATTTGTTTAGCCAAGGAGTCTCTTTCACCGAAGACACCAAATAATGAAATGGACTTCTAAGGAGGAAAGAAGAAAACTTTACCAAACGTGCCAGTGGGGGCTCCACTTTTTGGCTGCGAACACTTGAGTTGCTGACTCCAGGTTTAGCTGAATGAAGGACAAACAGCCCAGTGAACTGAGTCTAGGAGACCTGGGCAGACACGGTCTCTTGATTCACACACTGTTCTGGAGACGATTATTTAATACCAGCAAATTGAACAATGACATGAAGTGGAGTGCAAGATGTAGATGTTTTCCCCCTCACTAACCAAGCTCACAAGAGAGTTCATTCCTTTTCTTTTTGCCCCAGGCACACACAGCCGAGCAATTTTCATTTTGTTACTGAAATGATTTTCCCCCTACCCTTCCCAATTAGAGTGGAAATGGATTAAGACTTCAGGTTAACCCTTGGTTACTAGGAATGAGAAGGAAAGAAAGTTACATGAAAGTCTTATTTTCACTTTTGTGTGTGATATTTTTTTTTTGGCTTCATGATTAATGCAGGTTTGATTAATCATAGTCTCTCTAAAATACGTTCTTCTAGTGAAAACGTGACACTGCCTTAAGTAAAGTAGCAAAAGAGAGAAACTTCCTTAACGAGAATGTTATTCTGTTACTTGTCATCTTTATATTTAAAAGCATTCCAGAATTCTTATCAGTAAAATTAGATACAAATTCAGCTACAAACTAGGAAGTTATACTAAAGCAACAAAGGCACATTGCTTCCCCTTATTATAGAGAGGGATACAGCAAAAATAGAATATTTTCTTGTTTTTTACTAAGCTTGAAATAACTGTAGCTAAAAAAGAAAAGTATGGATAAATGTCGAGAAACTCCTGGATCACTTGAACTTATCAAGTAGCTTTCTTTCCTCCAGAACCTAAAAATAAAAACTTCTGTAGAAAAATATCCTCTCTTTATCGATCTTTAAGATTTTAGGATGTTGATGTCCAAAGTGTATACACCTCAAACGACTCCTCAATAGCAAACTGTGAAACAAGAATCTTCTCTCTGCTGGATGCCTGTTTATTTGGCTTTGAACAGATGGGAAGAGGGGCACTTCTGACTTGTGCTATAAGACAGTATTCCTAAAAAAGCTAAATTCCCTTCTGAGACAAGTTTTTGGATCTTAAGGTAAATATGGTTCTTTTCTACCTTTTTTTTTTAAAAGAAAACTAATATATAAGTGTATATGCTATTGGCTTAGTAGGTCAAGGAAATAATTTAACATGTCAGGAACAGCCTGGCTGACATAACAGCAGCTCAGCAATGCATGGAATTTTGGCAATGCTAGATTTTAACAGGTTTGGGGGTTCATCTCCCTGAAGACAAGAGACTAGGTCATTCGACCTCTGGGGATCCATCAAGTGTTCCCAGTCTATGAGAAGAAAGGAAGCTGTGGAATTGATTTGTCAAAAGTGAAAGCTTTATTTAGGCTAATAGGGTTACAATGACTGAGCAAATTCTAGTGGACAAATAACAATGGTCCCTAACATTTACTGAACTACTTCTGAGCTCCAGGCAGTGTGACAATGGTTTTCCATGAGTTATCTCATTTAATCCTCTTGATCATCCTATTAAGTGTGTAACTATTATCCCCTTGGGCTTGAAGAGGTTAAACAACTTGCCCTTGGCCAAATAGAGAGGGAGCAGTGAAAGCAAGAACTTGACCAAGGGCACGGAGAAATCAATCTTTGAACTGAGTGTATTTTTAACAATAATGTTGTTTTTCCTATTGCTCATTCCCGAAGTCTCATAGACAACAACTTTCCAAAAGGACTGCCTTTGCCTCTGATAAGCTGCCCCTCCCCAGTTCAAGGGGATTTGCAGATGCGTCCACTCTAGAAGTGTGGAACCAGGAAACGAGCAGTTTCAAAATCACTGAACCCAGATAGATGGATAAATATTTGAACAACTTTTCCAGAATGGTACTTAAGGAGCAGAGCCCATCTCAATTTGGGTTTGAGCCCATGGCCTTATGGTTTAAATATAAAATACATTAAAGCCCTTTGTTTAGAGATCCATATGCCATTTTTAGGGAGCAGCCTCAGTTCTCCTTCTGACTTTATCGGAAGTACAATGCAAATAGGTGTCTTGATATTGTCATTAGTATTCATTATTTATTAGGACTTGATGGTGTATTCAAAGCCAGGAGAGTCATGAGCCACCTACAGTAGAAGGCTTGGCTCTAAGGACAGTGGTTGCTCAGTGTACAGACTTGCGGGGCTCTTTACAGAGTGAGAAAATCGTAACAGGAGAACCCCACTCAGCATTCACCCTCGGGTCAGGAACTCAGAGGAGCACATCTCCACTTCCAATTTAGAAAAAAGCAGAAGGACGCTGCCATGTGAAAATGTTCTCAACAGGGACTTGTAAACCATGGATTGTGACCCATTAACTGGTTGTGAGTTAAAAATAATGATGATAAATATTATTATAATAAGAATAAAGGCAAGAAAATGTAATAGAAGAAAATAAATGGAAAACAGAGCACTTCACAAGTAGTAAGAGCCAGTATTGCTTCCTGAAGCCCTTTCTTTGATTGACAGATCCATCTTCTGAGTCATGCACACACTTTACTTCTTACTGTTGTTTGCTATTCAAAAACCTCTGAAACCCTCTAGCCTAAAATGTCTTTTTTCCTTAGTGCTCATTTTGTTGGGTGACATGGTGTGTGAATCTCTGTGGCTCTCTGTAGGTCTCCTAACCTTACTTGCCTCACTTTCCTCACTGGCCAAGTCTAGAGCCCTGCTGCTGTCAAAGATTATCAAGAAGACCAAATTAAACCATAACTGCTGAAGCACTTTGAAAAGCCAAACATGGTCATCAAGGATAAAGGATTATTATAGAACAAATCAGAGTGACACTGTTTTGAAGGCCACCCTTCTGTGGAATAGCATCAAATCAATTTGAGGTGAGAAGAGCCTTAGCAAACACTGTACCATCTGGTCGTTTTGTAGAGAGAAAGGGAGGCTCTGAAAAATGAGTGGTTTTCCCAAGGTCTCCCAACAGTATCTGATGTAGGACCCCCTGACCCATTAATTGGTGCCCTTTCTCCCAAACGTGCTGCTGGTCCAACAGCCATGCTGTGACTTCTTAAAAAAAGGGAGAGTCTTGTAAAATTTTATTTACAGAAAATTTACAACTCACGAAAAGCTCAATTGATTTCTTCCCTTTCAAAGTGGTTTCCTGATTGCAATCACATAAATTAAACTCTGGCCCAAAGAAGTCACAGGGACTGAGTCATAAATCTCCAAGAACAGATACCAAGAATCCTCTGACATTCTCAAGAAACTGTGCAGTAAGATGCAAAGAGTAAGCGTTACTAATCTCCTACCTGAAACGTCCATTGGGAAAGAACTTTTAAATTGGATTCGAACGGAAGAAGGAAGAATGTCTCCTTCCTCTTTTTAATAGTCTAAAAGTAAGGGGAGAACCCAAAATTGTCACCCAAAATGTCCCATTTGTCTCTCCAGCGGGAAAAAGTGGGGTAGAACATAGACTTGGATGACACAGCAAGGTCGTTGCTCAATGGCGTGTTGTAACCCGATTTAACTGTCACGGAGGGCTGGGATGGCAAGTGTTGCATCAACTCTTCTGCAAGGTGTTTCCTGGGCTTTGCAGCCAGGGCGGTTCGGGGGAGGTGCAATCTCTATTCTTGTGGCGGCCAGATAAAGCCTTGTGCTTAGGGCCACTATCTTTTAGTGCTGAAGCTGCAGATAACACAGTTTCACACCCCGCTGCCCAAGCCTTGCTTTCCCAATTTGTAGGTCTTTATTGCTAAAGTCTTTTGTGTGCATTTTATCAGACACATTTTATCATCCTTCTCCAAACACCCTTTGTCAAAGTCAGTCTTTTGAATTTCTTCTGCATATACATTGAATGTGACCAAGGAGTCAGGGTTTGTAATAGGCTTATTTTATAATTCTAAAGAAAGAGGAACAGAGTCATCTATCTTTCTGCTATAATAGATCTTCTTGGGGCGTGTGTGTGTGTGTGTGTGTGTGTGTGTGTGTGTGTATGTGCTGGAGGACAAGAGGTATGATCTTGTTATTTATCTTTAGGGTATTATGGAAAAGATGACCCTCTGCAAATATTTTATGCCTTTTGTTTTCCCCAAAATTAAACCTGAATCCTGGGGCAGTGCAAAAATGCTAATAGCCAACTTGTCCCGGGTTGTACTAAAAGTCCACTTTTAGGGGGGGAGGTGGGAGGTGGGGGGGGTGGAGGCTGACTTCAGGGTCCTGTTCACAGGACTCTCTGTGTAGACAGGACACCCGGGTGACTGGGTTGCCTTCCTTGTGCAGTTTGTGGTCAGAGGACAGCAAGGGCCTTAATATGACTCTTGCTTTGCTCTCATTTGATACGGTACTTGCTAGAACTGAGCCCCAGTCCTTGCACGGGGAATTAATGCTTGCTCATATTATTTTTATCTCCTTTATGTGGAAAACAGATGGAATCCATTTGGATTACATCAGATAGGTTTATAAGTTCGTCCCTCCCTTTTCATTTCTTGCATGTCTTGTGTCAAACCCTACCCTGCAACTGTGAAAATCGGACTAGAAAGGAGGGGAGTCGGGGACAGATGAAGAAAGTGGCGCTCCTCCCTTCTCTGGGCACAGAGGCAACTTCTTAATGCCGCTCACATGTTGCTGCAAACACAGAAAATGTCGCGCTCTTACAGGGACCACATTGCATTTCTTTAAAAAAAAAAAAAGAAAAATAGATGCTGTTCTGTTTGATGTCCTGCAGGTCTCCAGAGGGAGGTGCAGGGGCTGGTGAGCTCCTCGGCTGAGGCAGGAGGGCTAGCCTTGGGTCTCTGGTTGGTCCAGTGCCTAGTGGGGTCTTCCTTCACTATAAGAGATGAACTTCTTTCATTGTTGCAAAGTATAGAGGAGCAGACAGATCTTTGCAAGATTAAAACTTGATCTTTAGGGTTCTGGGTCCTCTTACCAAATTTCCTCAGTTCACATTATGTCTTTCTCTTTTTCTCCCTTCTCCTCTTCCTCCTTTTTGAAACTACTGCCTGCCAGGTTGTGATAGAGGCACCCTGTGATATTTCTTGGTGTGAAGAACATCCACAGGCCTATGGATTCAGTTTTAAACAAATCAAGATTTACATAAACTGGCCCTGAATCAGCTTCCACAAACCGGCTCCGAGGCTTGCTGTACTCATGGCTTAGCTCTGTCTTCCCCATGGCCTTACCAAATTTCTGCTCACCTTATGCCTGTGTCCTGGGAAACTAAAGCTGGTGTATGTGGGCCTGACTCTTGCCTCATGGCCCCTCGGTGTCTAGCAAGTGAGCAGACGGCCGTGCTTCTCTTCCTTTCCCTTATCTTCCCCCCACTGGCTGGAGTGCTCAAGCCTCTCCCAATCCTATTTTTCTCATTTGTGCAATTTCCTGATCCAATCATCAGTGATGGAGATAATGATGCAGGAGTAAAGCTGTCCTGTCCCCACTGAAACCCAAAATTGTTCTGGGTACACCAGACAGAGCCCTCTGCACACTGGACAGAGTTCAGATGCTGCCCTCTGAGCAGGCACCATCCTCACCTTGGCCAGCACTGGGCACTACTGGTGGGCTTGTTCATGAATCACACCTGGGTAAGGACTCCTGGTGTTCATGTTGGCACTTTATTTAAATACTGCGTAATACTTCAGTGCAAGGCCCGTGGGGAGGGCACAGAAAGCCTTTTCTGAGGCAGTAGGAGCCATCAGATTGCGGGAACGGGCTGCCTCCTGATTTTGGTTCATAGAGCTGCTCCTTGTGGTGGTGCAGGACCCAGGGGGATAAAGAGTAGGTGTTCAATAAATGTTTGCTGAACACAAGGTGATGAAAACCAACATGACGTTTATGGGGATAAGGTAGGGGATAAAAGTGATGTTAACAATAGCAGCAACCAGTGTCTATGAAACAAGAAACCAAGTACCAGACAACTTGCAGACAGCTGCTCTGGGAAGGAGGTCTTATTCTTGATCAGATATGTGAGGCCTGGAGAGATGGGGAGATCCCAAGGTCCTGCCTCTGACGGTCATGTTTGAACGCATGCTCTAGGGGATGAGTGGCCTACAGTCTGCTTAGTGTTGGAGGTTGCCGTGGGGAGAAAGGGCAGCATCCCCTCCAGCCACCCTCACCACAGTTTAGTAGGCAGAGACTAAATTAGATTGAGTCTCTCCTGTTTCCAAACTCTGTGAGGACTTTTCCACAACTGGTCACTCAGAATTCCAGGCCCTGGTCGAACTGGCCTAGCCACCACTCTGACCTCACAGAGCACCTGTACCCTCAGCATGCTATGCCACAGCCTCCATTCTGTCCCTCAGATGTGCCAAGCTCTTCCTGCCTCAGGACCTTTACTCATGCTTTCCCTCTGCCTGGACCACTTGGTCCCCAGTTTTTTCCATGGCTGCCCAAATATTATCTATTAAAATAACAGCTAAAGTAACCTCACTCCTTACCCCTCTGCCATCACTTGGATCATAGCGCACACACTGATTTATTCTTGTCATTGCATTTATTTTATTTAATTTCTGTGTTTACTTATTTATCATCTGCCTCCATCTTTCAAGTGAATGGGTATAGGGAGGGAGAGACTTGGTCCTGTTCATTGCTGGAGAGCACCCAGCATCAAGAAAAGTGCTTGAAACTGAGCAGATTCTCAATAAATACGTCTTATGAATGAATGAATGAATGAATGAATAATGGTGACCTGTGGCTGCCACCTCCTCTCCAGTTTGTTGTACCCTGAGTCAGTGCAGATCTCAGATGAAGAGATAACTGCTTCCAGGTGTTGAACAGTGAAAACAAATCTCCCTTTGTGACTTGCTCTTTAATCCCTGGGGCCTGGTTAAGTCCAGCAGCCCGGGGAACCTTCTCTATCTTTGGTGACTCTTGGTGTCTTGAGGGCTTTGGAAGCTGACACGGTCAACAACCTAAGGAACCACCTCCAAGTTTCAGATGCGGCGACAACCACAACTGGTCAGCAGTGTAGGAGTCGTCTTCCAAACACAGGCATTCTGATGCTTCGGTTACACAAATGTATGGTTTTTCTCACTCAGATGGTAAACATTTCTGGCCAAGTCAAAACCAAAGACACATGGCAAGGATGACTCATCCGCAGAGCCCCTGGCCCAGTGCCCCAGCTTGCTCCCGCATTCCACAAGTGCAGACTACTGTTTCCACTGCTTTCCTAGTCTTTGGGGTACAGGCTGAGTTGACATTGGAAGGGTCTCTCTCTACATTTGGGGGATCCGTGTCTACTGAATATCTGAAACTCCAGGTCAGTTTTAGAATTGTTCCCAGGTATATAGGATATGTGTGGATGAGTGTGACTGGCTCTGAGCTAAACATTCCGAGTTGAGGCAAACCAGAGCATGGGAGAAGCCCCTGGCCTCCCACCCAGGGGGCTTCACTGGCCTCGTCTAGGTTGGAGACAGGCAGAGAACTCACAGGTGCAGGAGTGAGCAGTGGGTCCTGCATGAACTTTCCTCTGGGATGAGCAGGGCCCCGGGAAAGGAAAACGCCTGCAAGGCTCTGGGACAGGGCTGTCCATCCACGAGTGAGCAGAACCACACAGTTGGGAGCCAACTGTCTGAAGTCATTGTCTGAAGAGATAGAGGTGCATTCTGGAAAACCCAGGACAGGCCGATCATGGCCGGGCACACCATCCAGCATCATCAGCAATCTCCTGCCTCTGCCAGGCGCCCTGCCTCTTAAACCTTGTCATTTTCTCTCTTTTTCTTGGCCCCTTCCACTTGTTCCTATTTTCCCTTAGAATTCAGGGCAGAATGCATCTTCGGCACCACCCTATGACCCAGGGCTGCAGTTTGGAGGTGGGGGTGGGGACCTTACATTGTATTCTTCAATAATTCACAGGGCGGCGTTGAAGGAATATTCTTAACTGCTGCTTAAAAGTAATTAATTGATTTTCTGACATCCCAGTTAACAATGTATCACACTGACACAAAGTTGTATTTCGGTTCTCGATTGGACCGGAGAACTGCGTGGATTAAATTCAGCCCAGCGTTTAGCTTTGGAGACTCTAAAAATATGCCTCTATAAAAGGAAAGGCTTTTTACATGGAGAGTTGTCTAAAAATCTAAACCATATGTCCTTTCCGGGCCTGTCAATGGGGTAAAATATAGGTTTGAGTGTGTGTAGCTGCTCAGACTTCGAACATTCAAGAGGCATGAAATGACCTACTGTTACTCAATCTGCTCAACACTCTGCATGAAAAGTCGCCCAGGCTGTGCCAAGGGAATTCTCTCAGTCGGTGTCGAACAGGAGGAACTCCATCAAAACATGGCTTGCTAAGGCCTCTTGGAAGAAGGCTGACGAGCTCAGTACTCAGAATGGTCGTCTCCTGGCAGGCGGCTCTTTATGTAGCTGAGTTTGCAAGATCCATTCATTGCTGCCCATGATGGAGGAATTATCCATAGGGAGGATGCCCGTCAACACGGCAGACTTTATTAATGGGGCCATCAAGACACAGACTAGTTAAGTGGCTTGCCCTAGGTCATGCAGCGAGTCAGTGAAGTGCTGGAAACAAGGACTTCCTGACGTCTTGGCCTCTGTAGGGATTCCTGTGACAAACTTCTGTGATGAGGATGGCATGGTACTAAATGCATTATACCTGCCAGGAAGTCGCCATGTATGTTTGAACACCTATGGTACCCACAGTATAGAACGCCTTAGAGTAAGCTTTCAGCCAGCAGCGTTTCTTCCCCACTCCTGATGCTGCCTGACATGTGCAGGGGACCCTGGGAGGGATTGCTCTTGGCCTCTCTCTTCCCCCTCACTTGGTGGGCTGCTGAGTCTGGGAGAACCGAGTGGTGGCTGGGAACCTCTTCCCTCCCTCCTCCTGGGGGCTAGTGGCCGCAGGAGGCACACATTTTGGTCTGTGTCTTCATGTGGTGTGTTTTGCAGGCCCAGCACTGGTTCGGGGATGCCTGAGACAGATGAGTGAGCCTCTCTAATTTTGGAGTTCAGTGTGGGAAACCTGTTGTTGCAAGTCTAAGATGCATTCTGCAATCTGGCTTTGAGCAGCAATGAAGCTAGCTTTTTGACCTGCAAATATCTCACTCTTTTTTGTTTGTCTCTTAATTGATTCAGAATTCAAGAAGCCTGCCTTTTATTGGATGTGCTTCCATTTTCAATGTTCACAAAGAGATCTGAGCATAAAGCAAGGACACGTGGAGAACCAGCCCATTTGAACTTGATATGTGGATTGCTGAGCCTGGCTTCTTGGCTGTGTTATTTTTCTTGAGTTGGTTAATTAACCTGTTTCCTGAATTAAGAACGAGGATAATTCCTCCTTTATAGCTCTGTTATGAGGATTAGATGAGATATCCTATAAGACAAGCCTTAGACTATACGAGCCTATCAGTTGCCCAATTAATGGGACTTGAACTGTTTTCTATTGCAAAATGCCAGAAGAGAGACATACAAAAGTATTTAAGAACCTTAAGGTATTTCCAAATCATGCTATTTCACTTTTTACTGATTTGAGAACATCTTAGGTTCTGACTGAGACTTGTGAGGAGAAAAATTTCATGGAAGAATGAAAGAATGTGTAGAGAGAAGGGAGTGTACCTTTTAAGAGGAAGAAGAGGTATAAGAAACAAGTCACAGGTAAAGTCAAGTTCATTGCTAGTCTGGTCCTGTTGAGAGAGGTACTTGACATTCCTTTGGTAATGGTTTGAGTTACTCTTGCTTCCTCCTTGCTTAACCCATCCCAAGTGGGCATAAAGACGCATGTTCATAGCACCTGCTTTGATTGCATAGAACGGTTGTTGCAGTGAACCACAAAGGAGAAAGCATTTTAAAATCAGTGAAGAAGCATTGTATACAAATACAAAATGTTCTTATTGATATTCTAAGACTCTCTATTTTGATTGTGTCTGTTACCACGTTGGTCATTTCTTGGCAAAGTGGAAAGTGTTGTCAGACTAGAGAAATAAATGCAAGAGGTCAATAATGTTTGGGTGACTTGTTTCAGAATTGTTTCAGAATTATCTTCAAATTTTAACACTTGAAAATTTCATTTTTCTAGTCAGTGTTATTTTGTTGACAAGGAGAACAAAAGTTAACCTTATAAAATATGAAAAAAAGTATCCTCAGGGGTCTGAAGTGTGGAAATCAACAGCCTCTTTCCGTTCTTAATCTTGAGAAGTGAAAAGCTTTTCCCCAGAGATGTAGGTTGTCTTCTTGACTCTTTAAAAGTATGGGAACAAGAGATCTAAGGCAGATTCAATAATGCATATTTTGAAAGTTATTTATGTTAAGAATAGAAGAGTTTTTTGTAGGGGGAGTGGGGAAAGGAACATGAATTATTTACCACGGCTCTAGAGATAGAAGAAAGTCTCAAGATTTTGCTGAAGCCATGCATTGATTTTCTGACACAAAAAGTGAAATGCAACTCAAGTGTCCGGTTGGTATTGCATATCAGACACACGATCCCCTATTACACGCAGAGCTGCATTTCAGTTGCTAGAAGTTTGTGTCTCAGGGATGGAGTGAAGGGTGGTGATTTCTGCTGCCTTATGATTAACATATCTCATAAAGTCCTTGAAGTAATCAACAAAATATGATTCCATATTCAATTAATGTAATGCAAGCTCTTCCCATGTGCAAAGACCCATCCTGGACATTCTTGGGGAGTAAGATCCAATGAAGGCATGGCCCCCAACCCTTAACAAACACACAGTCGAGTAGAGGTGGAAGATTGGTCACCAAATACTGACAGTTTGATGTAGAATGCAATGGATGTGATAACGGAGGTATAACCAAGCGCTATGGGGGCAGAGGAGAGGGGAGAAATGAGTTCCATCTGGAAGAGCTGGGAAGCTTTGGGGAGGAGATGCTGGGAATTGAGTCTGGAGGGAGTGTAGGGTTTGGGGAGAGGATGTAAGATAGCTCACATGACATGGACAAAGGAAGAAGGGAAGCCCAGAGGATGTTATGGAATGGCGCACATAGGATGCAACTGTAGCACACACTAGCATGGGGAAGAGAAGGCCCAGGAGGGTATATCATCTGAGGCTGGAAAGGGAGGCCAGCCACAGTAAAGGCAGCATTTACTGAGCACTTACTGTGGGCTGTCAGGTCCTTAGTCAGTCCTGGATGCGTGTTGTCCAATTTAATGCTCACAACAACACTTTGAGAAGGACACCATAAACAAAGTAACAGGTTTATAGAGGGTCAGTAATACCCAAGGCCCCCCAGACAGTAAGCAGCAGAGTTGGGACCCAGACTCAGGACTGTTGACAGCTGATTCCCTGCTCTGAAGGCATGCTGTTTCCTGTACAAGTCCTTTAACTAAGTCTATCACGAAGGAGCTTGGAGACCAATTTCCCAAGGGCAGGTGGGCATTAGGGAGGCAGCATAGTCCTAAGAACAGCCATGCTTCAGAGGGAGCGTCAGGGATCAGTGAGAAGGATGAATTTGATTGGTTGGGATTGGCAGCCCATAGACCAATTAGGAGCTATGACAATCATCTTGGTGAGGGGGCTGTGGCAGCCCTGGGAAAAGAAGGCAGATGAAGACGAGGTGAAAGAGAAGACTTAGAACCTTGGTGCTGGACATTGTTGTGGGCTAGAGCGCAGGTAAGGATGTCCAGGATTTTAGTCCAGGTGACTGGAAAACTGAAAAAACCCACATTACAAATAATCCAGTGACTTTTAGTTGAACTCAAAGAATTAGAATTCTATCTTAGCACTCTACATGCTAATTCTGAAGGCATGAGTATTTGATTCTTAAGCAGTAAGATGTTGGACAGGGTTGTAATACTAAATCTAATTGGGGCCACCTCTACATGGGGAGGAATTTAATGAAATGATAGCATCCCTTGATATTTCTCTCTTTTTTGGCACAAATATCTCAAAGAAGATAGATAGATGGAAAGGTGGGAAGACACAGAGAAAATGGGAGAGAGAGCCTGGAATGTTTAACCCTCACATAAATGCTGAAATGAATTCAGAGCTTGGCAGGTATGAAAGGCACGCCAATTATCATCGCTAGAACTTGGGTTCAACTTGTGAGGTGCCTCAAATGGACCCAGACGCACAAACAGAAGAACGAGAGATGGTTATGAAGTCCTTGGCTTTCACCCAAGTTATGATGCTATGTTAAAGTCAGGGTGATCTGATAATCTGAAAATAATTGGAGTTTTTCCCTTCAGGGTGCTCATGAGATGGGAAATACAGTGGGATGATGACATTGCTCACCTTGAAAACCTCCTGGGGAGATTTCTCAACATAGGTTTATGACATTTGTCCTCTGGCCTGTGAGTTGAAGAAAATCCGGCTGATCATTAGCACTGCCAGATTAACATTTGAACTCAGTGAAGTCATTATTCCCAGCTGCAAGGGGTACGTGGAAGGATTATATGTTTATCAGATTATTTAAAAAATTTGCTTATTTTTATTTTATATTGTGCTCTCTTACAAATGTTCTGATTTTATTCTTTGTTGGGCAGAAATGTTATGGCTTTATAATGATGAGGGCTATACTGTAAATCTTTCACAAATTTAGTAAATAATGTGAAATAAGCTACATTAAAAAAGATAAGTAAAATTACAATATAGTGTATTTTGATGTAGACCATAATACTTAATATACGCTGGACACTGTTGCAACATATCAAATCATTATAAATGAATATATCAATTCCTTTCACATCAATGCTTTGAGATAGGCATTATTATTATCATCCATATTTTATAAATGAGGAAACTGAGGTACAGAGCTGTTGATTAATTTGCCTAAGGTCACACAGCCTGCAGAGCTAGGATTTGCACCTGGATACTTTGGCTCCTAGAGCATATGCTATTAACCATTCTCCTAAGCTGCCCACTCTTGATACCAAAACTTAATCCTTTGATGGATTTGCAAGTACAGTCTTTGAAAAGTAATGACCCTGGAGAGAAAGGACTTCTGGGAGATCTACTGACAAATGAGAACCCAGACAACTATATGCATTTAAGACATCTATGTGCTTTTTCTGGAGACCTGATCAGGGACCTAACCAGTTTTTTAAAAATGTCTTGACCTGCTACACTACTTTATCAGTTTTACTTGGAAGCCCCACTATATGTGCATTTCCCCAGGCACCACTGGCCTGTCCTCCACTTCAATGAGTCTGATGGGCTACCCTCACCCCTTAGTGGCTTGTTCTTTACCACATATCTGGCATGTGCCCAGCAAAGCCTGACTCTTCTGGGGAAAAACGATTTACAAAATTAGCATAGAGATAAAAATACTTCCTTCTTCGATTGGGTGGTATCCTTATAGAACTGAAACAAAATTAAATCCAGGAAGTGGCAGGTATCTTGGAAACTGAAGCTTGATAATTGAGTATTATTAGATTCAGGTTTTTGCCCTAAACAAGCTGTGTAGAACTCTAGGAAAGACTATTTTAGATGTGAAGCAAATTGTAAAGAGAATGTGTACATTCTGCATTAGTGTTATATTTTTGAAACATACTTGAGAAATACATTTAAGCCTTTGTTCATTCAACCAGTCATTATGAGCAGGTGCTCCTGGCCAGGCGCTATTTTAGGAACCTGGACAAGAGCAATGAAGAAAACAGCAAGAATCTCTTCCCTTGGGGAGTTGACCTTCTAGGTTCAGATGGAGAAATTGGAAGGAACTCAAGTTCCATGTTTGACGTGTAGACAAAGCAAATGACCACTGTCAAAGACAAAAACACTCTTCATCTTTGGAAGCTTGCCTTCATGTTATTGGGGGATTCCTAGCTATTTTCTTCAAAGGATATATTTTAGCATCTTAGCACATTTTATGACCTCCCCTCCAGCCCCTTTTATAAATGTCTGTTACTTTTAGTATTTTCTTATTCCACAACCAAAGCCTTCTCCGCAATCCCAGGATTCCCTCCTCTCAACGCAAATTTTGGCCAAGGCATTACAGGCAGAGATTGTCTCCAGTTTCTGGCCAAAGAGATGAAGCAAGAATGAAAGCACTCGAGGCTCCTGGTACCACCTACTAGAGGACAATGTTCAACTAGAAACATACCAAGAAATTTACGAATTTCTGACAAAATTAAACAGTCAATAAAAAACCTATATGAGCATTTTTCCCTTTGTTCCTGTTATTTAGTCTGTACATAGTTAGGTTCCTGGGGACACTGGAAAACATCTCCTGTTGTGAATCTCCGGAGAAGGTCTTAACTCTTCGCAGAGTGAAGGCACAGTCCTTCACAGTTCCTCACCAAAATGCCAGGAGCTATTTAAATATTCTTTTTTCCCCCCACATTTTACGGTGGTAAAATTTACATAATTTAACATTTACCATTTTAACCATTTTTAAGTGCATAGTTCCGTGGGGTTGAGTACATTTACTTTATTGTGCAACCATCACCACCATCCATCTCCAGAAATTTCTCATCTTCCCAAATTGAGACTCCGTACCCGTCACACTTTGGTCAAGGATGGACATTCCTCCATCCTCCCAGCCTCTGGCGATCACCATTCTAAGTTCTGTCTCTATGAGTCTGACTACTCTACGAACCTCATATAAGTGTAATTGTACAATATTTGTCCTTTTGTGATAGGCTTATTTTGCTTAGCATCATGTCTTCAAGGTTCACACATGTTGTGGCCTGTGTCAGAATTTGCTTTTCAAGGCTGAATAGCATCCTACTGTATGGATATACCACATCGTGTTTATCCATTCATTTGCTGATGGATACTTGTGTTGTTTCCATCTTTTGACTATTCTGACCAACGCCTCAGTGAACATGTGTGTATAAATATAAATATTCTTATTTGCCCTCTTGACATAAACAGATTTTTACAAAAATGTGTCAGCCTCAACTACGAGAAAACTCTTTTGAAAATCTGTGGCAGGATAAGATCATCTTAATGAATTTTCCTTGAATACTTTTTGCCCATTAGATAGATTCATTCATTTGTTCAACAGACATTTGATGAATGCCCACTGTGTGCCAAGCACTATGCTTGATCTTGGGGATTCCAGGATGCACCGGGAGTGGTTCTTTTAAAGGAGAAGACCTGTGAGGGAGGGTTCCAGGATGGTGCTCTGTGTGTCTTAAGCGAGGTGTGGGCTGGTTAGAAAGGAGAAGACAGCAGTTGCGCTTCTCTTTTCCTGGGTGGTTGGGGAAGGTTTTGAGCAGAGGTGATGTTAGAAGTAGAGGAGGAGCCCATGAGATGTGCTGTCCCTGGGCCGAGGACTCAACATGCATTGTTTTGTGCGATTTTCTCACTAGTTTTATGAGGTAAGTACTTTATTGTCCCTATATTACAGATAAAGAATCAAGGCTTGGAGAGATTAAGTAACTTGCTCAAGTTCACACACTTAGGAAGAAGCAGAGCACTTTATAGCTGTTAACTACTCCGTTATATGGGCGTTCTGAACAGGAACTGACAAGGTAAGGTAGAGGAGGGGTGAAGGGTATTTCAGGAATAGGAAACAGGGACCTGGACCCCATGGATTGAGCAAGGAGCATCATCAATTTGGAGAACTGTATAGCATCCTTTCCAAGTGGTTCAGAGAGCAGTTGCCTGTTGGAACCCCCAGTGTTCAGGCCTGCAGAGGAGCCCCTTGTTTCTGCATCTCTCCCTCACTGTCCTTCTGAGTAGAATGGCACCAGAGGCATCGGGAGACATCAGACTCTAGGGTACCACATGATAATTTCTGTCTGATTTGGGTCCCTCCTGCTTGGAAGCGTCTGGGATAAGTCTGGGATAAAGAGATGGAAAACGTCAAAATCATTTTTGCTGAATAAACAGGTATCTACCATTGATTGAATGCTTATTCTAAGCCAGGCTGTATTCCAAGTACTTTGCATGTATTAACATTCTAAATCTTTATAACAACCCTTAGACGTAGGTTCCATGATAATTCTATTTTACAGAGGAAGAAAATGAATCCCAGTGAAGATAAGCAATTTGTTTATGATAACACAGCTAAGAATTGGTGGGGCCATGATTTGAAGTATAGAGAGGTACAAAAAAATTCCAGGTGGTCATTATCAATGTCACACTGCTGTGTCAGACCCTAAGGGTCAACTTTCTCTCCTTAGCGTGATGCTGTGAGGTTCTTGATTTCCCTCCTCTGAGACTGCTTACCCTCGGCCGTTAGGACAGGTGGCTGTGTAGCTCAGTGTACTCAGAAAGAAAAGCAAAGACTATCAAGCACCCAGGGGCTGTTGATTCCCTTTCATCTTGTGCAACAGTAAAGATGAAATATCTATATTTAAATTGCATTCTTTAAGAAGTGGGCTGTCACTGTCGGTTAGTTTTGTGGTTTCCATTTCTTTCCAGTTCACAATTGGACTTGTGAAGAAACTGACTGGTGAGGAGCAGAGTCCTGCTTGCCCTGGATGTCAGTTATGTACATTTTTAAGCCGTGATGTCATGAAAACCCGTGACACATTTCTAAAGAGTCGGAACTTGATCTCAAGCAAAATTCTAATTATAGTTGTTACTAAAAAAACCCCAACAAACCCAACCCCCACAACCTAGTTGCTAATTTTATAAAACCTGGGTGTCCTGTGGGAATTCAGAGTACTTATGTGCAAACTTGAATTTGTGGGTGGCCCTGTACCTACTGTCCTCCTTATATTCCCCATCGCTATGAATAGCAATTCTCTCGCTCAGGGGAGAAATCTCAACTCTTTCTTTCTCAGCATTACATCCATGTCAAAGAAGTAAAAGTCTTTTCCTCCTTGTTGGCTCATGTCCGTTACCTCCTTCCTACTGCCAATGCTCTTTTGTCTGCCCATGTCATCTCCAGACTTTACTTCAGATATTCCCTGCATCTGGACTTGACTCCATCTTTCCATTTTCCTTGTTGTTGCTGAACCCTGTCTCTCATATTCAAATCTGAATATGTTTCCCGCTTCAATATTTCTACAGTCCCCACTACCTGGAGGCCCTGCTCACTGGGGCCTCTGTCCATGTCCCCTGACTTCCTCTTCTTGAATCGAATGCTCTTATTATATTAATTCTTTTGTGTTTTCCCAGCATCTCAGGTCATTTCACAAGCAGGACCTTCACTCACAAGACTCCCTAGGATGTGTCTTGCCCCTTCTCTTGTGATGACTGACTTTTCTTTTCAACAGCTCAGTCCTCAGTTCATCTGCAGATCCTATGTTAGGCCCCAGTTAGACTCATCTCTTCACTTCCTTTCCACAACCAATTCCATTCCACTAAATTTCAGTAAACGTCTGATGACCACTTGCAGTACTAGGCTCTGTGCTGTGTTGGGAATATGGAGCTGAGTGGGACACAGTTCTTGTCCTTAAGGCACACCAGGCTAATAGTCAATATTTACAAGGTGTAGTGGTGGCACAGGATGGGTGATGACTAATTTTCTTGAGGAGCCCAGGATTCCTGGAGTTATGATGTCAAGGTTGGGCTTGTGGAAGGATGAATAGGAAATTGACTGGTGACTGTGTTGTTGGTGGTGGTGATGGTGGTGGTAGGAACTGAAGAGGGCACGTTCCAGTTAGAACAAGCAAGATGTGCACAGACGTGGTTGTGCGAAATAAGAAGGTGTCTGGGGACTCCTGTGTGGGTCAGCGTCACTGAACAAGTCTCCTGGGACATGAGGCTAAAGAATAGGGCAAGGGCCAGATGGAGAAGTACCTCATTTATTATGCTAATGAGTTTAAATTTTATTTCTTTTCCCAGAATGTCCACTTCTTTCCCCCTTTCACCTTTCCTACCAAAATCCATCCAAGTGCAATGAAACCCATAAACTCTCCCCAAACTATCTCATCTTTCTGAAATAATTCTGTGAATTTCCATAACCCTGATAGTTTGAGTCATATGTCTGAAAACTTAATTACACAGATATTTTATTGTTCTCTAACTGGATCATGTGACTTTTTCGCTTCCTCAATGTTGTGGGTTGATTTGTGTCTCTGCAGAAGATATATTACGGTTCTAACCCCTGGTGTCTGTGAATATGACTTTAACTGGATATCAGGCATTTCAGTTACAATGAAGTTAAGAAGAGGTCACTAGTGTGGGCCCTAATCCAATATGACTGGTGTCCTCATAAGAAGAGAAAAACACCATAGAAAAACACAGACACACAGCGAGGATGCTACATGATGTCAGAGCCAGAGGTGGGAGCGATGCAGCTGCAAGCCAAGGGATGCCAAGGATTGCCAGCAACCATCAGAAACTGGAAAAGGCAAGGAAGGATTCTCTCCTAGAGCCTTCAGAGGGAGCACGGCCCTGCTGACACCTTGATTTTGGATTACCAGTCTCTAGAACTGTGAGACTATAAGTTTTTGTGAGCCCTTTGTGGTACTTCATTACGGCAGCCCCAGGAAACTAATATACCCAACTAAATTGTAAGTTCTTTAGAGGATGAAAAAAGATGGTATAGTTTAGCATTATTACAGCACAGCTCAGAAAGTTATTCAAGAAATATTTACGTCGTAAATATTTTGATCGATATATCCTTTGATTGATTCAATCTTTCTTCAATCAATTGAATTGATTTGATCATTCTCCAATCCTTTGATTGATTGTGGAATGGGTACATGAAGTAGGGAGGGGAGTTTACAATAGTCAGAAGGGCATAAAGTCATCTGCGTCCCCCATTTGTCAATGCTGTAGTGGGCTTTCCCTGTATGTCTCGTTTGTCATGGAAAATCTGAGCTTTTCTGCCATTTAACCTATCCTCTTTCATGGTCATTAAAAGCGAAAATAAGGGGCAGAACTTATACACAATTGTTAGTAGTTATCTCTAGTGGGTGATACTTTGAGTAATTTTGATCAATTTTTGCTTGGCTGTATTTTCCAGTTTTCAAGAAATTCACACATATTTCTTTAATAACAAACATATAATTTTTAAAAAGGTGAATGTTTCGTGTGCCCAATATGAAAAGACAGCACATATTTATTCCTGATTGATTAAATCTGTCATGACTTTGATCCAGAGCAAACCGAAACTTGAGTTTTTCTAAAGCTCTCTGGGGCTTCTCATAAAGCAGGTAAGCAATGTTTTGAATGTATCAGGTTAAGGTATGCGAAAGAGTCTCTCCAAGTGGGATTTAATATAATGCAATAAGAAGTGAAGATTTAATAGAGGATTTCTTTCCTAAGCATAGGAAGAATCAGGTAGTTGTTTATCATTCTTTGTATGGAGCACTTAGCTTTTACTCTTGGCCAGACAGATAAAACAGATGTTCTTCAAAGAAGACAACTGCACCTTACCCAGAAAATCACAGCTACTCAACAGAGAAACACAAGAGGAGTGAGAGATGCAGATACGTCTGCAAAGGGTGGCTCAGCAGCGCTGGAGCTGCGTCTCTCACTGCGTCTCTTTTTCCCAGACGTCCTGGGTTTCCCTTTGGCTAAAGTGCTGTCCAGCCTCAGCTGCTGGAATGAGGCGTTTAGCGCTGAAGAACCAGTTGCCTGCATAATGAGTTGCTCAGCCAGGAGTGAACAAAAAAGTGTGAATTCAAGCATTTCAGAAAGATTGACTCCTGCTTTATAAGAGCAGGGAGGAAACTCATGAAGAAAATGAGTCCATTAGAGAAGGGAGTTTACAGGATGGCGACCCAGGGAAAGAACTCAGTCTTGGGAAACACCAGTAAGAGTTAATGACAATGGGTTTGGCTTCGACTTTCTTTTCCCTTGTCGCACTCCTTGTAACACAGAATGCACAGACATCAAGCCATGTGTGTGGTTTCTTTGGGCACACAAGTGTAGGGTGACCTGACACTCACTTGTTAATCAGTTTCCCATTTGGTGACCCTTACCCAAGAGGCAATTAGTTTTCTAGAAATGATGCTTTCTTTGGGTTAGAAGATGGTGGATAGTGTGCAAAGGCCCATGCCAAAGATGGTCCCTCTTCTCTTCCGTGCCTTGGGTGGATAGGGGCAGCTCATTTCTCCTGAAGCTTTTGCCCTGACTACAGATAACTTGCCTGTAATTTGGACTCTGAATTCAGTAAGGTTCTCTCGCCTTGACTTGGCCATTTGTTTTTGACACTGATGGTAGCCTGCAAGAACGTAGTACCACACCGTGGATATTTTAGAAGATATTAAGGGTGCCATTAGAATAGATCATATATAGTGCCTGCCACATCTCAGCGGTAATTTAAATTTAAATTAATATCATTTAAATAAAGTCCCTCAGTTGCAATAGCCAAATTTCAAGTGCTCAGTAGCCACATGTGGCTAGTGGCTACCGTCTTGGACAGTGTAGAGTTAGAGAACATTCCTATCTTTGCAGAAGTTTCTACTGGACAGCATTACTGTAGAATCTAGAGTTATAGTTTTGTGTCTAGATAGTATAGATTTGTATAGATATTAGTATAAATAGTATATATTATCTACATTAGTATATGTTTGTGTCTAGTTCCTTAATCTGATGAATACTGAATGACCACACTGTCAGTAAGGATTTTAGGTAAAATACTCTTGGGCATCACCTTAGTTTCTCTACTTTGAGACCCATCTCTGAAGGGGTCGAATTATAACTAGGAGGCTAATTAACATCTTTTAATTTTTCTGGCCAAAGTTACATCCTTCTTGGGAGAAAGGAATCTGATGTACAGGCTAAAACAGTAGTGTGCTTTTTTGAGTCCATGGCTGTGGTTGGTGCCCAGAGTAGTTGCCAAGCCCATTGGAAGGGACAGTCCTACCAGAATGCACTGACGGGTCCTGGGGCTCAGAATGTTCCCTAGAATCTTGCAAGTTTATTTCTCAAGATCTCCTTGGGATTCCACTTTGTGAGAAAATCCCCTTTAGCACTCTCCAGTCTCTGCCATGGATCCTTGAATCTGTGAGGAAGCATCTAGGCATATCCCCTTTATCCCAACTCTGCATCAGCCTGAAGCAACTTGCAACCAAAAAATAGGTGAGAAGCAGATTTCTTCTTTCTTCTCAAACTTAGTAATGTAAATGATTAAATGCAGGCTTTATTTGGAAAAATCAGATCTATCAATTAGGACTCTCAACAAGCTGCCTGACTTCCTCATGATGTATTTATTTAGGGGTTTGATTACAAAACACTCCTACAGCAACACTACAGGATGATCCATCTCAGGTTAAAATACAACATGGAATCCGGTGTTTTCTTGGAAATAGCATAGCTTGGATAACACAACTCCATTGGAACCCATAGAAATAGATTTATTCCCAGAAATATTTTTGGGAGGAGGAGGGGGATGAGGGACAACAGAGAAAGAGGGAATCCAAGAAGGATGCTGATCTCTCTGCTCTTTAAAGCAAATTCTCAAATTTTTTACTTTTCATGGAGCTTACTACTAAGCTTCATGTTTCCTGAGGTGCCCAGACAATCCCTTGATATAAAGCCATTTGGGCTGGACAACATGACCACCCATGGAGAGACTGGTGCTGGTTTTGATGCAATACCAATCAGGAAACAGCTTCTAAGATATTCAATATATCATTCATCTGAGAAAAACAAGTGACATGAACACAAATGTTGGTTCTTCAAGAGATAAAGCTAAGAACCACCTTGAGGGGTCTATTTTAATAATCTTTTCCCAAGTCACTCTTCAGTTGTTTTCTATGTGCTTCACCAAACACACACACACACACACACACACACACACACTCACTCTTGTAGACAAGAGACTCCTTACAGTGGGTTCTTTCGGGCTACTGAGGTGTTCTTTGATCTGTTGTCATCCCGGAAATTTCTTAAACTTTCCTAATATTTAATATTCATATATCCCCCTTTAAGTATTAGTCACTGTATCAGATACAAAAAAGTATAAGACACAACTATTTGTTCTTTAAGGATAGATGAGGCCCCATGTCTAGATGTAGTTACTGAGTTCTAAGGTCATACCCACTTCCTTTTTGATTTTTAGAAAGAACATGATCATTTTTCTTCCAGGAACCTTCATTGCTGAATCTGCCAGACCATCTATGTTTACTCTCCTAAGAGCCCACCACTAGTCTCAGTGGCAGTGAACAAAGCTGGCTAGGAATGCGTGAGAGAAGCCCCATCTCTGCCATCCACTTGTCATTTGGGTTGGAAACAGATGGGACTTGTTGTTGAGTATAAGGATCATCTAATTAATTTCTGAGTTATTTTATGTGATTCTTGGAGCCCAGCACCCTGATGAATGTGTAAAAGAAATTCTGAAGTGGTTTGTGGGAGCTGTCTTTACACACCTGTGTCTACAGGTGACTCACTCTTTTAAAATTCCTCCAATAATATTATTATTTTTCTAGATGTCTGGAAGGAAGGATTTTTGTTTGCTAGGAATACTTTACATTCGAAAACAGCTTAATCACATGTCCATTTTTTTTTTTTACAACTAACAGCAGCCATTGAATAGTTTGAGTTCAAGATAGATTCTGGTCATCTGAGAAGATGACCAGAGGAGGGATGGTCACACAAGGTTCGTCTGGAGTCCCAACTCTGATTGATTGGTTCCAGCTGAAGGAAGGGCTCTGAGGCCATGACTAGGCACAGTAGGAAGGAATTCTGTGGTCAATTACTGATGGCTGCAGTGGGCAAGGGGGAAAGATGTGGCTGTATACTTATAGACATTTCCAATCTCTGGACTAGAAAATTAAGCATTTGGAGGGGATGGTAAGAGATAAGGCAGCTTAGGTAGGTTGGGTTCATGTTGAAATTTGTACTTCATTCCTTAGGCAGTGGAGAGTCATGGAAGAGTTTTGAGCATAATAGAAGTATGATCAGATTTGAACTTTTAGGAAACCAACTTGGCCATATGTGTAAGATAAATCAAAGTGGGACAGGGTGACCAATGAACTAGGAATCCAAATAAGAGACAAGGACAGGGCAGATGTAAGAATCATTACAACGGCCCAGGAGCCAATGATAATCAGGAGATTTCCATTTAGGATGATTGACTTAGAGAGTTTTGTTCTTCTTTTTGTCTATTCCCAAATGGAATGCTTACTATACCATCGACATTATAAAAATTGTTAGTGAATAATGTATACGCAAATGAATGAATGAATGAGTGAATGAAAGCTAGGAGGAGGAGATGGTTTTTGAGGAAAAGAGGGCAAGTTTTATTTTAGATGTTCTGAGTTTGGGCTGTTGGTAGAGCTTCTATTAGGAAATGCCCCTAGGTGTCTTCAAACCAACCATTATACCATTGATAGATTGTAGATTCTGCCCTGTCAACAACTACTTCCTACACATCACTTTCCCTATAGCTGATCCAAGATGCTCCTTTAGGAAACCAGGCCCGTGGTCTTGACTTATCTAAAGCAATTATCATTTATTGAGGACTCTATTATATGATACCACTTGTGATACAATGTGTCATTCAACCTTCACGACTCCCTAATATTGGGGAGAGTATTATTTCCCTGGTCTCCAGAAGCAGAAACCAAGCCATGGCGAGGCTAAACAACTTGCCAAAGTGCATAAAGTTACCAACTCAAGTAGCAGAGCTGAGACTCAGACCTAACTCTTCCTGCCTCCAAATTTTACTCCATTCCATTTCCCCACACTGCCTCTCACTACTAGATGATATATTCTACAAAATGCTCATCCCAGGCTGCTGATTTCACGTTAACTCATCATGTCTGGCAGACCCTGCATCACCCCCTGCATTTTCTATCCTTTCCCACTTACTTGCCAATTTCCCTCATCCCTGCTTCTCTGACCAATTAGCCACTCTTTCCTACTTACCGTACCCATCTCTGTCCTCATTGCATCTGTGTCCTCTTTTATGATCTTACTTTCTACTCCTACTTCTTTCATGGCTCCATATGTGTATATGTGCGTAATGATCATGTGCATTTGGAGTGGCCTAAGAGAGTTTGTCCAAGAAAATGGGGGACACCTATGGGTGCCTTGTGATGTGTGTTCAAGCAAAGTTGCTGGCTTTAACCAGGGATTGTAAAGGCATCTGCACAGCTCATAACTGTTTGTCTTGGAAAATTAGTGGTTGGGACCATCACAGTGGTATAGTTGTTTAGACGTAAACATCTCTTCTCCAATCTATCTGCCTTTCTGCCTTCTATAGGACTCTCAGTGGATGGGTACTGCGAGATGGATGCTTGCTATATGCTACAAGTAGGTAGGAATCAGTGCATCCACATATCTATATAACTAGGTCAAATTACATCCAGAGCTAGCCTGTGATGCTCTGATGCTCTTTACATTTATTTTCCATTGAATCTAAAATTTTAAGTCACTAATAATGAACCTGACATCTGACATTTTATGAGTGTTTGGATGTTATCAATCCTTTACCAAGTTTTGATGTGTATTTTTTTATGACTTTTGGCAACTTAGAGTCACTAAGATTTATTACCAAAAAAGAGAACAAATACCATTGTTTTACTATGTTCATTGGAAACTAAGGTGGAAGTAGAAAATTGTCACGACCTATGTTCTGTTTTGAATAAAAAGTTCGCAGATCTTGCCTTGGTCTTTGGTTTGGCTGGGCATGCAACACCATGCACTGCACTTACTGGTGTGTGGACCCCTTTCGTGTACCACCCTGGACCTTCTTGGCTCTGTGCCTCAGAATTTGTCTTGTTTCTAGGTCTGGGTGGTCTTGGCAATGGCCACTGTCACAAAGCCATGGCTGCTGCTATTACCACCACAGACCAAAGAATTCCCATGTGTGATGCTAATTGACAACGGGGAGTTGACCACACCTGTGTGCTCTCTAGACTGGAGACATGGATGCTCTGCTTCCCCAATGTCTGCCTGGAGGGGCCGGGTGACAACCTGCAAGTGCAGGAGGATTAATATCCTATTGGGTGCATTTTTGATCAATGAGAGACAGGAGATGAGGTGGATCCAGCAGTAAGCTGTCCATCTTTGTTCCAAGACCCAGTAGTTTCAATCAGCCTTTCTGGCTGTCTTGAGAGATCAAGCACTTAGTTGGGTTTCTTGTAAGCTTTGGGCCAGGTCAGTAATGCACACTCTTGAATGTGCTCTCTCCTTCTGTGCCTTTTCTTTTTCTTTCACTTTTACTTCCTGGGGATTGTACACACTACTGCCCCACCCAAATAAAATTTTAGCACATAAGCTTTTGACTCAGGTGCTATCTTCTAGGAATGTTCGGCCAAGACATTTGTCCCTTCTACTAGACTTTAAGCTCCTGTGAGGCAGAGCCACGTCATGTTCATCTTTCTACTGACAGTGCCCAGATATTTAACTCACGTTTGCTAAATGAAAATGTCTGGCTGAGCAGCCAAAGGGAGCTTAAGTGAGGGGACCAGAATCTCTCAGTTCAGCTTGCCTTCTACCTTCATGTCATGTCCAACCTGCCATCTAAATAGTGGTCCAGCCTGCTATATTTACCAGGTGTTGGAAAGCTTGGCTTTGGAGGCCTAAAGAACTACGAGGACTTCAAGATGTGAACACACAGGCTGACTCACGTGTTGGTGTTTTAGGGGCCAGGAAAGCCACGTCAGAGGAGCAGACATGGAGGATGCAGGGTCATCTTTGTGGCACTGGCCCTGCAGGTCTAGCAGTCACAGAGAAAGGTGTGATGGATCTTGACTATTCTGAAAGGAGGCTGTATGGGTGTGAATGAGGGAGGAAGGATGAAAGCAGGGTGGGAGCTGGGCTGAAGGATGAGCAGATGACCCAGGGGTTCCACAGAGGTCTCAGAAGTGGAAGACTTTCAGCCACCCACTAGGAAACAGCAGACATTTCCTGTCATTTTTTCCCCTCTTTCCATTATTCTGACTTTCCTTCATTCATTGTCTCTTCCTTACTGCCTTTCTTTTTTCACACTTTTAATTCTATCTTCATTCTACATTTGGTGATTCAAAATATGATCTCTTTACTCTTGAATTCTTAAACCAATGACAGTTTTTTTAAAAGAGTGACATTAATAAAGAGGATTAGAGAGGAAACCAACATGTACTTCTATAATTAAAATAACGTGTTACTCTTATGTTAACTGATTCTAGTTGATGTGCTCTTGAGGAACATAATGGGAACCAAGGAATGGATCCCACAACTGTTGGCTCTGCTCTCTCCACCACGATTTTCCTTTATGGGTTTGCATCATTGGCGATTTCTAACTAGGATGGACTTGAGCTTAAACCTGGGTTTACATCCTGTCTCTGATATTCAAACATGACATGACCTTGAGTTAAGCACTTGGTTTTTTAGTTTCTCATTTGTTAGACAGACAATATCTTCACAAACACAAGTGCTATGGAAATTTAGGGAAGATAAATTAAATAATGGCTTAAATATGACTTTGGACGTTTTCAACAGCTCCCTGGGTTCAGAGATTTTAGCACTGGTGGTAATAATATGATTGATACTAACAATAATAATAGTGAAACCAGCTCTTCAGTGAACAAGCTTGAGATTTTTTTTTTGTAAACTTGTTAAAACAGGGTTTCTCAACCTTGGAACTATTGACATTTTGAGCCAGATAATTCTTTGCTGTGGAGGGCTGTCCTGTGTATTGGAGGATGTCTAATAGCACCCCAGGTCTCCAGCTACTATGCCAGTAGCACCCCCTACCCATGGTATAACAACCCAAAATGTCCCCTGCTGAGCAAAACCGCTCCTAGGTAAGAACCAATGGGACACAGCATGACCAGTCCTGCTATAGTCTCCCTCTCTCATATTAATGTTTTGAATAAAACTCAGGAAGTAACCACAATAGATACGCACATAAAGAGCAATGTGGGCCGATGCAGTTGGTATACACAACAGTGCCCTTGTCAATGCTTTTACAGAACTTACAGCTCTTCTTAGCTACAGCCAGGGACCTATAGCTACTTTCAGTCCACATTAAGAAGAGACTAACATGAGGGAGTGAAAAGCCCAGAGACCCCCCTCTCAGAAGCCCCCTTCTAGGTCAGAACACATATGTGAGTACCAACTGTGAACTGATTTACAACCCAAACGCTATTTGTCCACATACATCAAATAAAATCTGAGACTTAAAGACACAAGCTGACGCGTTCATTTCCCCCCTTGTGTTCATTTGCGATAACCATTTAGAAGCCAGCCTCTCTGTTTTTTTTTTTTTTAATAATAGCACTTTGTCATTTCCAGAAAATGTTTTAAATTAGTATAAAACTTGGCTAAATTTAGCTTTTATAGAAGAAAGAATAAAACATAATTAACTGTTTAAAGAAGAAAACAGAAACCACATGAAGGAAAGAGACTTGCTGGCGAGAAATCTAACAGTAGTGTTTGGTAGCTAACCCATCTCCTGTGTAACAGATGTTCACGAATTTCAATGGAAACAGGATGGGCGTCCGGGGAGAAGGGACTGGTGATAAAAACCTGGTAACTGTGTACATGCGTGAGTCCGGTACAGGCGTGGCATTTTGTCTCTCTATTGCTCAGAGATGGGACCGCAAGAACACCGAAGTGGACAGAAGAACAAAATTCTCAGCATGGCAAAAAGCACTGACGGATGGATGCTCAGCAGGGCTCCTGCCAGCAGACCGCCACGTTACTACAGTCTGCTTGCTGATAACTGCTAGGCCAGGTGGAAAAGCAAGCACTCTGTTTTAAGGCTCTCAAAGCATTAGTCTCTGGTTTTAGCAGAACATATACCATCTTCTGTAATTTCTATGTAAATATTTGCAAGTGGAGAACTATTTTTTCTCCCTATGCAGACTACTATTTATGGCTGTTTAGTGGGAAAAGGGGTTAATTTGATTTAAAAACTAAAAATGATTCTCTGTTGGACTTCAAAAAATGTTTTTAAAAAGAGTCTTCACAGAACAGAGAGACAAAGGATTCTATTGTATCTCTGACCCAGGCGTGCTGTGTCTCCTTCCTCCGTGCACACACAGAGGGCCTGGCCCAAAGCATGAAAGATTATGCACAGATGGGTCCAATCTTTGTCACCTAATAAAGACTCATTGAATCAAAGGCCAGGTTATCATTTATTCCGCTGGGCTGACTAAGGCAACATTCCCTCTTTAATTCCTTCTTTTCTTAATACTCAAACAATCATTGTTATTATTATTGTTGTTATTACTGTAATATTTGAAAAACACAGATGGATCTGGTAGAATGCCATTGTAATATTGTGGCTGTCGGCCAAAAAGACTACAATACTCTATTGTTGAGAGCTGGAGCGCCTTGAGTGACTCACAAAGGCTCTCGGGTAATGTGTCTGAAATCAACCCGGTAACTTAATTGACTAGGTCTGCTTTTATCCTTCAGTTTCCACATTTTATCTCCTTTGCAATAAAATAAATTAATCAAATCAATAATAAATTCATTATAAACAAATTAATAACACATTAAATAAATTAATAGTAAATTAACTAACGAACACCTTGTAAGGTGACCTTATTAACAGTCTTTTTTTTTTTTTTTTGGTGAGGAAGATTCACCCTGGGTTAACATCCGTTGCCAATCTTTCTCTCCTTTTGCTTGAGGAAGATTGTCCCTGAGCTAACCTCTGTGACAATCCTCCTCTATTTTGGATGCAGGTTGCCTCCACAGCATGGCCCATGAGTGGAGTAGGTCCATGTGCAGAATCTGAACCCAAAAACCTGGGCTGCCAAAGTGGAGTGCGTGGAACTTAACCACTCAGCCACAGGGCTGGCCCCAAGAGTCACTTTTTATTTGAGGTCACTCTAAATATTCCAGGAACAGTTTTCTTCAGTTGGGAAAGACATCTAAAAAATTGAATCAAAAAACATTTTTGAGGCGCAGTGTGGGTTTTGGGGTTCATCTTTTAGGTCATACCTCATTCTACGAAGTGATGCGGTTTCATAGCCAAAAAGACAAAGACAAAATGCTTCGGTTCCCTGGGTATGAAACTGGAAAGGGAAAACCCCCTGTTGTGTCAGTGATCCCACTTTTTACCCACATCTTTTTGGAGTTTTTCAATGGAAAACACCAGGTGAGGTTGAGTTCCTTTTTCTAGAATTGCTTTCTCTTTGACTCATGGATTTAATAGTAATGCCAAAGGCCTCCGGGCTCCAAAGAAAGGAGAAGTTCACTTTACTATCTCTTTTTTACATAATTTGCCCCAAAATGCTAAGCCTTAGTGTGCAAGCTTTTGAGAACTTTTGTTATGGAGGTAACCCTGCATTTCATACGTGCAGACTGCTAATTTATGGCTTCTAAAGTTTACATTTTGATTAATAGGAGTAATTAATAAACCATGAGTTATATAATGTCCACAGTGAGAAGACCCAATGTTACCAAGAAGAGATTGAGATATTCAATGCCTGTATGCATCACATGTAACTTTTTCCCAAGTAGTCTCGTACCAATTACGTTTCCAGGAGAACTGAAGTTCTTACATTTTTCTTCTTTCACTGAGGAGTAATCTCTTTTAAAACCAAAAGTAAATGAATTCTCGCTCAGATCTTAATAGTTAAACTATTCCAGTTTCTCTAATTGAGAACAAAATTAGTTCTCATTAGAATAAAAATTAGAAGGATTTTCTTCTCTCCTAAGCTTAGATACATTCTCTTAGCCTGACGCCGAGCTCAGGTCCACACAGACACGTTCTGTTTATCGCCCAGTTCCTCTCCATTTTCTTCCTGCTCTGCATTTGCTCTTCTTTTTTTCTTGGAACTTCATGTTTTCCTGTATGTGGGGATCTTTCTAACCTGCCAAATGACGCATCTGCCAAAATGCTGAACACACGTTGTTGAAAAATAAGGGTGGATTTAACAAATGGTGATGGAAAAACTGGACATCTACACGCAAAAAAGCGGATGTGGATGCAGATATTACACTTTTCACAAAAATGAACTCAAAAGGGATTGGATTACAGATCTAAATGTAAAACACAAAACTGTAAAACTCTTAGAAGATACCATAGTAGAAAACCTGAATGACCTTGAGTATGGTGACGACTTTTTAGATACACCACCAAAGGCATGATCCATGAAAGAATTTATTGATAAGCTGAACTTCACTAAAATTAAAAACTTGTGCTCTGCTAAAGACAATATTAAGAGAATCAGGACACAAGCCACAGACTGGGAGAAAATATTTGTAAAAGACACATCTAACAAAGGACTGTTATCCAAAATATACAAAGAACTCTTAAAACTCAACAACAAGAAAACAAATAACTTAATTAAAAAATGGGCCAAACATTACTCAGCTATAAAAAAAGACAAAATGGTCCCAATTGCAACAACATGGATGGACCTTGAGGGTATTATGCTGAGTGAAATAAGCCAGACTGAGAAAGACAAACACCATATGATTTCACTCATATGTGGAAGATAAACAAACACATGGACGAGGAGAACAGATTAGTGGTTACCAGAGGGGAAGGGGGTAGAGCAGTGGACGAAAGGGGTAAAGGGGCACGTATGTATGGTGACAGATAAAAACTAGACTATTGGTGGTGAGCACGATGCAGCCTATAAGAAACTGATATATAATAATGTACACCTGAAAATGCACAATGTTATAAACCAACACGGTCTCAATAAAATAATTTTAAAAAATGCACCAAAGACCTTAACAGACACCTGACCAAAGAAGATATACAGATGGCAAATAAGCATATGAAAAGATGCTCCACATCCTATGCCATCAGGGAAAAGTAAATACAAACAACAAGGCGACACCACTACACACCTATCAGAATGGCTAAAATCTAGAACACTGGCAACACCAAATGCTGATGAGGATATGGAACAACAGGAACTCTCATTCACTGCTGGTAGGAATGCAAAAAGGTACAGCCACTTTGGAAGACAATTTGGCGTTTTTTTACAAAACTAAACATATTCTTACCATGTGATCCAACAATCTTACTCCTTGGTTTTGACCCAAAGGAGCTGAAAACTTATGTCCACACAAAAACCTGCAAGTGGATGTTTATAGCAGCTTTATTCATAATTGCCCAAACTTGGAAGCAACCAAGATGTCCTTCAGTAGGTGAATGGATAAAGAAACTGTTCTACATCCAGACAACGGACTATTATTCAGTGCTAAAAAAATGAAATATCAAGCATCAAAAAGATATGGAAGAACCTTAAATGCATGTTGCTAAGTGAAAGAAGCCAATTTTAAAAGGCTATAAACTGTGATTCCAACCATACGATGCTCTGGAAAAGGCAAAACTGGAGAGACAATAAAGAGATCAGTGGTTGCCAGAGTTGGGGCAGAAAAGAAGGATGAATCGGCAGAGGACAGAGGATTTTAGGGCCGTGAAAGTCCTCTGTATGATATCATAATGGGCCCATGTCATTATACATTTGTCCAAACCCATAGAATGCACAACCCCAAGAGTGAGCCCTAAGGTAAACTGTGGACTCTGGGTGATTATGATGTGTCAATGTCGGTGCATCAGTTGTAACAAATGTGCCACTCTGGTGGGGATGTTGATGACGGGGGAGGCTGTGCATGTGTGGGGATGAAGAGTATATGGGAAATCTCTGAACCTTCCCCTCAACTTTGCTGCGAACCTAAAACTACTCTAAAAAAGTAAAGCCTTCATTAAAAAAAGCACTATAAACTAATAATAATTTAAAAAGGTTGGAAACTTGGCCCTTCATTAAAATTTCTATGACAAATACCGTTCTCTGTCTTCTCAACACTGTTTTTGCGCTTGATATTATCATTTGAAATAATCCTTCATTATGTCTTTGCCTGTTACAGAAAGGAATCAGTTTCTGATAACTTTTAATCAGATAGGCTCCTGAGAATATTCTGACAATACAGTATAATCTTGCTTTTGTTGCTTTTCTGACAAAGTGTTGATACCAAAGGGATGTAACTGTTCTACTGGCAAAAATCATTTACCACTATTTTTCTAGATTCAGTTCATGGAAAGGCAAATTTCAGATTTTTAAGTGTTTTCCTCACAAAAGTTTTGTAGATGAAATTTATAAACAAATTGTGAGATTAATCAATGAACACACTGCATCAGCATTTGTAAAAACAGGTAAATGGTTAATATAACTAATAGGTGTTTTCTATATTAGAGACTTTTAATGGATCTAATGGTGGATTTTCCATTAGAAAATTTATCCCTGGTAACACAAAAATTCAAGAAACATAATTTAATACTGTGCTAGGCTCAACAGATATACTTTCTTATTCTAACAACTGCTTCTGTAGACAACAACCAGAAATGAAGAAATATTATTACTTCATAGCAGAAGTGGCCACATCTGTTGGATTGCCCCCTGCCAATAGCATCAGTTTGCCTCTTTATTGTCCATCAATGGCTTTCTCTATTGTGAAAACAGACTGAATTCTTCCATTGGAGAAGAACATGAAGATCATGCGAGATATACAACAAGGATACTCACGTACGGCAGAAAACACATAAGAGAGACTTGGCCCTGGCAAGCCCGCGAGCACTTGCCATGTCAGAATGAGAGAAGACACAGGCTCCCTAGTCTCAGCCTTGAGCACCTTAAACAGACATCAGCACTTGGGCTCCAGGGTCCAGCCTTCCAGGAAGGCACAAAACACAAGCACCAAGAATCATCCCCCCAGGAAAGAGGCTGACTAGAGACTGCCTAAAACTTTCTACCCAGGGAGTCCAAACACAGCTGCAGAAGCAATAGCTTGTAGAAGCAGAGCTGCGCATGTTAGTGGGGATGCTAGACTCCAACCAGCTTCTGCATGGGTGGTTTGGAAAACTCTGGAACATTTCAAATTCGGTGATCTTCGCATCACTTTGTTTCTAGGTTTTTTTTTTTTCTTTCTTTCAGACAAGATCTTTCAGGTTAACCCCCAAACTATGCAATATATAACCAAGTATGCCTCTCCCCTTCATATTTTCTTTTGTTTTTAATTTAAAGGTCCATCAGCAGCTGCCACCCATTTAATGATCTGCAATGAAGAGACTGGGGTGTTCCAACCTTATAAATTTCTGGATTCTTTTCAGCCTCAAAAAAACAGTGTTAGCTTCTTCCAGTATGCAGTCAACTCCTACTGCTTTTGCTTTGCACATCCGATGGGGGGCATGAGTTGAGGAATAATGCCAGAAAGTGGCTACTGAGAATGGAAACTGCCAATGACATGGAGAAACATTAATGACTATGAAGCAAATCAATCATGGCAGCAGCCACATAAGCCACAGCCCAGAATTTTGGGGCTGTAAGTAAAGGGTTGCATGTGGTCTACCAAGTGGTAAGTATTCATTGGTTCTTAGTGTCCCAGTTAAATGTGTTTTATGTTAGTCATCAAAATCTAGACTTTCTCAAGCCAAGTTTTAAACACACAGAAAACAATAAATGGTACATAAAAGGAATAATTATCCTCACAATTTTGAAAAATCAGCTCTTTGATAGCACAATGCCCATGTTCTTATGTATATCAGTGCAGGAGGACATGCACATGCTCTAACCTAGAGACGGATTGAAAAGAACAGTCTGTATCCATTAGTTCCTAAGTCCTAAGTCCGAGTTTAGGGAAGGAATGAAGTTGGCTACATTTAGTTTTGTTCTAAGAGCAAGAGGCTTGTGAGCTCAAGTCTCCCCATTCGTCAAACCCACTTAGCCTGGAACGGTTCTCCTTTTCAAAGGAAGTAAGATGATGCTTTACCTATGACTTTCAGCAGGAAGTGTAGGAACTTTCTGGTGCTTTAAAGAGTGATAATTAGTAGGTGTCTCTGCCACTTGGCTTAGAAAACTTTGGTTTTTGTTTCTGGCTCCTCCAAAATATATTTACCCTCTTCAACTTGAAATCAAATAAATGCAGGCCTGGTTTGCCTTCTTGATGACAGCAATGAGCCGGTACTATTGAAACAGCAGCAGAGAGCTGAAAATGGCTGATCCTGTCATGGCTATGGGAGGATGATTATGGCCACCAGTGCACTGAAGATGCCAAGAGCATGAAATAGTCCTTCCTCAGGTCCCCGTATTCTAAAGGTCTTGGTTGAGGGTTCTTCTGTCCCTTTCTCTGGCTTTAACCCTCTGATCAATGAATGAACAATAAAAGCATTCTTCTGACAAGCCTTAATCCAGAATCGGGACAATTTCTGTACTCATTCTAGTGTCTAGGAGTCAATCTGGCTCCCTTGAGCCTCTGTGCCTCCAGGGTGTCCTAGACAAAAATGATAAATTGCTCAAGGATGTACTAGTCTGCCTCTGGGGGAGGCAGGTCTGCTCATGGGACATTGCTCTGAACAAATATGGTGAGAGAGAAAAGACCTTGAATTGGGAGTTCAGATCTACTTTGTCCTCTTGGCTCTGCCACCTACTAGGAGCGAGACAAGGAGCAGCTCCCTCTTTGGAATTCAATTTCCACTTGTTTAAAATGAAGGCTTTCCAATGATGCCCATGAACTGGAACCGTGGACCATCTACCACTTTAGGTACAGTCCTATGCAATGCATTATTTTGTACCCCCACATGTTTTAGAATAAGGGAAATAAGTAAATTGAGCACAATTGGCACTCTTTGAGGGAGAAAGCTGACATTGACTGTGGAGGGTACTTGTGGTGGGAGAAGAGGGAGCTGGTGGTTTCTTGCTGATGTCAGCTGTATTCTAAAACACCCTGGAATTTCATCCTCTCTGTTCCCGCAGCAACTCCTGGGACTTCTCTTAAATATTCTAGAAGAAGACCTCTCTAATCTTCCAGGTGGGTTCAGATTCATGCCCAGTCCAACTCATCCTGAGCAAAATGTCTGACTTTACTACACAGAAGAGTCTGAATGCGAGACATAAAGACCTACTCAAACACAGCTCTAAAGAAGCACACTCTCCTCTGCGATTCCCAACATAATCTACCAATAAGTCTTTCAAAACTCTTGTCTTTTCATGTATGACATGTTAAGACTCTTACTAAAGAACTCTCTTAAATGTCAGCCCATATACTCTGCAGAAAACGTTTTAGTTCTATTCACCCACATCCTTTTTGAAGGTCATTTCACTAACGCCAGATATCTGAAAGATGAATGTATAGAATCTAATTTCTTAATGGATGGAGGGCTAATAACAGTTTTATTGTTTGATGTTTAGTATAGATGATGATTTCTTTTTCTTTCTTTCTTTCTTCTTTTTTTGAAGTTTGGAGGATTATTTAATGAGAGACATATGCAACAAGTTAAAGCTTGCAAGCTTACTTCATCTGGGTAATGCAGAAAACTCTATAAACCATGGATTTTCTTTCAGAGGGCACTCTGAACCATGCAAGATATGGTCTGATTCCTCAAGGAGAATCAGAAAACAATGAAGAAAAAGTACCTTCAAATTTTATGAGCCCACCTGCCCCTCATCCCTGCAACCCAATCCAGGACTGAATTAGTGAGATTCAAATATCAGAGCTGTTAGGGTAGTGGGGTGTTTAGAACTCACTTCCCTGAGGCACCCATCCGTGTTGGAATGGACCTCTGTGTTCACGGGGACAGAACGTGGAACCAGGTCCCAGTGTAGGTTCAATTATTAGGCTAAGTCATCCTCCATAGGTTATTTATATTGTGGTTTCCAAGATTTATAAGACTGTATCTTTGGACTTGCTCTAATGCACTCAAGCAAAATTTACATATTCATTTACTTATACATTGATGCTGTGTCTGGTAAGCCTGTCTATAAAAGTGACTGGGCAGATATTTTCACCGTATTGGCCCACTGTGCAGGTTTCACAGTCACTTGACAATCATTCACCAGATGCCTCAAGAAGTGCACAGCTTCCTTCACTCTGCTCCAAGTTCAGGTAAGTGTCCATTATTGCTCTAAGAGCTACTCTTGATTGTACTTAATTGATATTTCCATTAGTCTGATGAATACAAATGGCATTACATGCTGGGATTGGCCACAAATTGAATATGAGGCATCCTTTGCATCCACATGGGAGGGTGAGCAGGGTTTTTAAGGCAGAGTGCTGAGGACAATTAGCAGGGTTAATGGACCCTTTCCAGGGGTGAGATGACACCAGATGTCCCTCTGTTGCTTGTGCTCAGTGCAAGCTTACATCTGTGTTTATCTGGATAGCAAGTCACACTGGTTTCAGACCCCAGGGCTCCATTCAGCAAGGACCCAACTTTGTGTTGCTGAAATAAAACAGTGAGACAACAAGTGGGCTGGAAGCCTTGGTTCAGGCCGATGGAAAGTTTCTCCCCTCCTCCTCAACCAGACGGCCACATCAGTGTGAACTCTGAAGGTCTGCAAAGCTATCCTGACTGTCCCCCTGAGCTGGGTTCAGAGCCCTAAGTACAGCTAGTCAGCTTTCCTTCCGCCTGTATCGGCACGTTGTGTATCTCCATGTAATTGGGATATATGGGAAGCATGCATGGAAAAGGTCCACAGGGGACAATCCATCATGTCATCAAGATCAGTTTCTGAAGAAAACAACCACAAATGCTAAAGTGCAAATAGACTAATTTCACTCTGACTGTTCCCCTGTTCTGGGTTTTATGACCATGTTTTTCACGCTGTGTGGAAAAATACAAAGAACTGCCTAGGAACTAAAAACAGAAAAGAATCTGTTTTGAGGAACATTTTTCCCCTTGACTTCTCTGCTGTACTTAGCAGATGTGGCCCATCCAGGCTCCAACAAGAACCACGCTGTGCACCTTAGGCCCGTTCCAGCACACACGACTGAAGACGTGGATTCTTAAAGCGTAAAAAGCGTCTTTATAGCTTCTTGGCAAAGTACTACACATGAATGGCCAGTTTCTCAGTTTGTTATGCCAAAGAAAGACAACTAATCAAAATCGATTTTACTTACTACAAAAGAGAGAAATGATTCTAGAAAGCCAGTGTGCTTATCGGGAGAGAACGTGGACCCTGGTCCCAGTGCTGGTTCAATGATCAGACCACGTGATCTTCCATAGGTTACTTATGTTGAGGTTTTCCCACCCCTCAAAGCAGGCTCAGAGATTTATAAGATTGTGCCTTTGGGCTTGTTCTAATGCACTCAAGTAAGAACTGATTTACCTATGCGTTGACAGCTGGATCTGATAAAACTGGGGAGTGAAAACTTTAAGCCCTCCTAAATCTGTCATACGCAAATGTAATTGAACCAAATATTGTCACTCTTGACCAGGATGGTAGTGGTGGATGCTGCAGGAGGTTTGCTTAAATAGAGCATTTGCTTATACAATACCCTTTCTCTTTTTCCAAAATCCTTTCTTTTCTTTTGTGGGGAAGATTGGCGCTCAGCTGACATCTGTTACAATCTTCCTCTTTTTGCTTGAGGGAGATTGTTGCTGAGCTAACATTTGTGCCAATCTTCCTCTATTTTATGTGGGATGCCACCTCGGCATAGTCTGATGAGCGGCGCGTAGGTTCAAGCCCAGGATCCAAACCCGCGAAGCCCGGGCCGCCAAAGGGGAGCGCTTAAACTTAGCCACTGTGCTGCCAGGCCAGCCTGACTCTTCCACTCTTAAATGAATTGTTTGTTTAACACGTGGCTTCCCACTTATCTGGAAACTTCTATGACACCAAAGCATAGCTTACGGAGCTTGGCAAATGATACGTTGTATTTCATTGTAATCCTTTGTTCCCGATATTACTTTCTAAATGACCTTTTTGATACCTAAGACTAATAATGAGCACAGTTAAATAAATCATTTCATTGAGAACAGGCATGACAACACAGATGTTATCATGACATGTAATTTGCCAAAAATGTATTCGTCAAGCCTCTGCTGTGTGCCAGCCATACAGTGGTGAACATGTATTGATTATTGATGGACATTAGTTCTAACATATGCATAATCTACAGTTTCAGGGGGACCACAATATCGTAATTACATATAATATGGCAAAAAGCTTTCTAGAGTTTTTATTTTTCAAGAATAAAACAATTTCCTGTTCTCGCAGGCATAGGCAGGTCCATTTCTCTGTGCTTCTGAACATGCTCCGGCTTGCCTAATGGGGATGGAATTCACCCTCCCTTCACCTCGCTACCTACCTCCTTTGAGAGCACATGTTTCCTGACTCCCCTTTTCTGCTAGATCCCCGACAGGAGCGCCCCCACCTTCCACCTCCACATTCTCACCGTCTCCTCTCTTCCCAGACCAGCAAACTGCTTTTTACTCCCACTGCTCTCCTGAAATTGCTTTCTCAAATGTCACCAGTTGCTGATTCAATTCTCCCCTTCTAGACTTCTCTGCATTGCCGTTGACAACACTCTCCTTGAAATGCTCTCTACTCTTGGTGTATCCTTGACCCTGTAGCAGCCTGCAACTTCTCTTTTCACCTCTCTGACAGTTCTTTCCATCTTCTTTGCTCTCGCCCCCTGATGAAGCAATCTTTAAGGCTTTTTTTCCTCTGTGCACACCCTTTCTTGTAGAACATGGGTATTTCCCAGGCTCAGCTATTGTATCTATGAATGTGACTATCAAAACTCTTCCTCCAGACCTGGCTTCTCCTTGAACTCCAGTCCTGTGCCTCTGATTGTCAGCCGGACACCTTACTTCTTGATGAGTTTTAGAACTCAACATATCCCGAAATAAACTCATTGACTCCTCCTCTCCAATAATCTTATCTTCCAGATTTTTGATCTTGAACATGGCACCCTGTTCTCCCAGCCACCCATGCAATCATAGATGTGGGTTCTCCCTCTCAGCCGGTGGCCCAACTCTGTCAGTTCTATCCTCGTCATATCTATCGATAGGTCTTTCCTCTTGGCTTGTCCTGCCACGACCTCCATTCAGCCCCTCGTAAATTCCTCTAGGAGCTGGTCTCCCTAACTCTAGTCTCTTCCCACTTGCCAATGTCTTCATGCCTCACAAGTTCTCTAGGTTAATCTTTCTAAAGAAATGTTATCACTGTGACATTTCTATCATCGAAAATGCTTCATTGTGTTCTGACCCCCAAATTCACGTTTTTAGCTCTTTCTCTTGCTTTTCCTCAAACACGTAAGCACGGTCCTTCAAACCCGATGGATTTGGTGATAGGTCCAAGTCGCACATGACATTCCTCTTTCTTCCCTTTGTCTATGCTCTTCCAGCTGCTTGGATTACCCTCCTTCACCCATCTCTACCTTTGTCACCCTTCCAGGCCCAGTCCTATTGTCACATTCTTCACAAAGCCTTCCTCATTGGGGGATGCTCCAAAAATTAGAAGAAGGCTTTGCACTTTTCCATAGCTTGGCTTGATTAATGCACTACAGATAAAAAAATTGTAGTGGTCTCATATCAATACAGAAACACGTGGTTGAAAAATCAATAAAGGAAGTGGCCGCTGAGAACAGAGGTTTATTTATCAAAGAGTCCAGCTCTGCAAGCTGAGGATATAGGAGCCTCCCTGGCCAGGGTCATCTCATGTCATGCAGTCATCAAAGAGTGTGGGCTGTGACATCCCAGCTCTCTCCAGACTCTCCTGTTCATCCCAAAGGGACTGGTGAGATCCATAGGACTCTACAGCATGGGCATCACATATTTCCGGAGCCGCACAGGAGAGGCCAGCTCTTCTACCTGCAGACTCACCCTTATGTACTGGACTTGGTCTTCTCTCAGTTTGTAATCAGCTACGTCCCACCTGGGCCAAGACCAGCTCAAAGGACACCTCCTCCATGGTCTCCCTTGAACTCATACTCTCCCTCTTCTGACCATACATGGCAAAATATCTGTGCCTCAATGGGCCCGATTGCTCTACTCCCTTATTTTACATGTGTCATCTCACCAAACAGATTATAAAATTTTTGAGTGTAGAGACTGAATTTTATTCATCATGATAGCACCTAACATAGTTTTTTGCTCACAACTAAGATTTCATAAATGTTAGTTGAAAAAACATTGAAGGATGAAGTTTCGGATTCTTCAGGCCACCATGACTCTCAGAAAATTTGACATGTGTCCCACATGAACATGTGTCTATTTGCCAACCTTCTGCTCAGATTGATGACTTTTTATAGGCCTTCAAGATAGAGCAGCTTTTAGAACAGAGACACACATCCATATACACGCTCTCACATGAATGACTGAACAATCTCAAACTTCAGTATTTATAGAAATACAAGTGAATGTGCGGAAACTTCATTTATTACCTGAAAGTGGAAAGTCTCGACATTACAAGTCAGTCTTATTTTTGTCCAATTTTTTTCCTAATGTGTTCATAAAGGTGCCCTATTAGGGACAGAAATCCACAGCTATTTCTCTGGTAGTATGAATACTTTTCACAGAAGCCCTATATTGTGGTAAATAATACATAATGACTTAAATTTTCCCCACGGAAATCTTTCTTTTTCTCCCTGAACCCTTCAGAGGCCCGTCCACTGTCTGAAGGGACTTCACAGTTGTGTCGTACATAAACGCACTCTTAGGTTCAAACCTTTCCCAGAAGCGTTTCCTCTGAGGTCTTTATAGAAGTTCTTGTGGAGAACGTAACACTTTGCTCGTGTTTGGAAAGTAATTGTCACTCTGTGTGCATCTGAGGGAGCCCTGGAGACCTCGGAGCCCGGATGTCTGTGGACATGTCACCTCCTTTGCTAGCATCAAAGGTCTCGACTCCAACATCGCATCCATTCTCCTAATGTGAGATTCCATCTGTTGTTTCCTCTCCGGCTCATCATTAGCTTCATCACCTCCACTCCCAGCCAGATGTTAATTGAAAAGAAATTCTTCTTTGTTTCACTTTTGAAATGAAGGTTGGCATTTCAGCTCTAGAGTTAGAATGTTTATCTATTTTAAAATTCCATTTCTTCATATAAATTACAAAGGGGCTATATGCAAAACCACAACAATAAGATCTCAGCAGTAACGGCCTCAGATACTGTTGACGTGGACCTCACTGTCCCCGGTGAGGCCAGGCCAGGGGCCTCGTGCTGGAGAATCCGTCCTCCCTGGGCTCCATCTCAACCGAGAGGGACTTTCATTTTATTCCTCTGAACTCAGCCTCTCAGCGTTCCCTGCCCCCAAAATAGTTGAAGAAGTCTCCATTCTAGACAGAAGCAGGCTCTGAGAGGAGAATTTCTCACAGGAGGTCCCAAGGGCTCTGCTTAAATTACCTGAGGCCCAGACTTGAGGTGATGGGGCCACAGTGCACAGACACTCACTCTTGGGCTGCGAGACTGTAAAGAGGAAGGAGGTGGCACGGAGGACACTGATTAGCATTTCCCCAATTTGGGAATGACTGATTGACAGGGATGGGGCTACCCGGGCAGCTCGGATGCTGCAGAGCAGACCACTTCCTGTCTGTCTCAAGGATGCAGAACAAGGGAACGGGCACAATTTCTTCCCTGAAGATGTTCGTTTCTTCACACATTGCTTCTCAGCCCCATCCCCCCGAACAACTAAACCGGGCTCGCCTGGAGATTTCGAAGACAGGAATGAACAGACGTTTGTGATGCTTCAGCTAAGTCTGACCTAAAAGCGGAGGAATGAGTGAACCAAGTGACACACCAAAATCCTTTTTGTTAAACAACCAATATCAGTATAGCAAACAGTTCGAATATTCCCATTAGTCCACTTTTGGTGTTCCCTGGGGGGTTTTACTAAGGGCAGGATTTGGAAACAGTAACCTCTGCCTTATTGAACACACGCTCTCCAACCTCTGAGCTGTAAAGTGAATTTCTCTGTAAAGCAAACTGTGTGTGTTTTCCTTAAACATAATTTTCCATAATAAAAACTTAGGCATAATCTTTATTCCAACGAGGCTGCGTTGAACACTTTGACAAGGGAATGGTTAAGTGATGTTTTGAAAACATAACCTCCAGTGGAATGAGGACAGAGAACTTTGCTAGCCAGGTTGGCCTCCCCTAGGCGTGCTCATCAATTAAGCACAAACTCAGGAAGGCAGCCCCAACCCTGGAGACGCCGCAGTGGACGTGGGGCCTGTAAGGCCTGTCCTGAGATTTTCACCCTGTCATAGCCCTACACGGATTGGGCTCTCTCAATGCTGTCACCCAGCTTTGTTAAGCCAACCAATAGCTAATATTTATTGGTCGTATCCCTTCTGGCAAGTATCGAGCTAGGCCCTGGGGGCACAAAGATGAATAATAGATGAGGCTTTTCTTCAAGGAGCTCATAGCTCCCCCAAGTAAACCAAGTTAGGTGTCCTCTGAACTGACTGGGCACCAGCGAATGACACGGGGGTTGGCGTCTTGCGTTCAGAGTTACAGAATCACTGGTTAACTGACATCGTAGGGTCATAGACGTTTATAACACTAAGGGAACTTAGAGATCTTTCAGCAACTTGAGACAAAATTAAATGATTGTTATTGTTCCTTAAAACTGCCCAAAGCTAAGCAAACATTATTATTATTTGGTCTAAGCCTTTCAGTTTATGACAGAGAAAGACTGACATGAAGTCAAATGATTGTCCCAGATCTGACAGCCACATCACTGCACATGTTTTAATAGTCATAACCCACATTTTTTTTTGTTTAGTATTCAAAACTAATATTTTATTTAAAAAATTATAAATAACATATAAATAGAAATTATGGGAAAGAAACTGAATTGAAGAAATATCGAAATGCAAATTTGTTCTGTATAGCTCAGGTATAATTACTAAGAATAGCTTATAAGCTAAAAAAAAATTCAAGGTCTCATAAGGATGAGTGAAGGGAATAATTATGCATAGAATCATGTAATGATTTAGTTGCATTTTATGGGGAATCTGTGGTAGGCAGAATCCTAAGACGGCCCCCGAAGATTTCCTACCCTAATTCCCCCCAGAGCCCGTCTCTGGCTAAGTTCTGGCATGGTTTAGAGGCCGCCCGAACTCCCTGTAGAATCCCACAGAATATAATTAAAGTTCTGTTTATAAATCCTTTATCGACATTTAGTTAATGATTATAGTCCTCCAAGTTGCTCTGCTGTCTAGTAGCTCATTATGAAGTTCGTTAGAAAAGACATTAGAAGCAATTTGTCAACAGCCTCTGGAAATGAAGTGACGAAGTATCTAGGTTTTACCGTGTTGCCACTGTTGGGTACCCCCTGGCAGTTGGCGATTATTGAACTCATCTTGCCAAAGGGACAGTGCACACAGGTGGCTCAGATGTTTTGGAGCCACACCACAATGAATTCTACAAGCCAGCAAGGAGACCGACAGCAATCCCACCCAAGTGGTCCTGTCGCTTAAACTTGAGACGCTGTATGGAATTTCTTTTGTGTCTTTCTAATGAACTGTAATTCTTTTGAACAGCAGAATTCCTACAAAAAAAAAAAAGTGTGGAATTGGCCTATCATCGTGCTGGCTGCCTGAGACTGCAATTTGGGGTCACTTGAGTACTTCTTATTCATGCATAATAATGTGGACCAGAGAGTCAATAAAGAGTATCTGAAGGGATGACTGCATTGTAAGTTAATAATTGCTTTATGACTTCTAAGCTCTTTTGTTTATAATTTTCTCATTTAATCACCTAGACCTCACCACTCTGGAAGGTTAAAAAATAACGTCTTCATTTTACAGAAAAAAGAGACTGAGATTCGTGAGGTTTAATGTGTCCAGGGGGCCGTGGTGGCTCTTTAGGCTCATATCCATCAGTGTTCCTGTTTCCCGAACATCCTGGGTGCTGGCGTTAGCAGGTATTTCAAATACATTCTCTCCCCTCATTTGTTTCTCATTAATTACATCCTCACACCATGAAGTTCTCTTTATCTCCATTTTTCAGACAAGAGGCTCAATAGAGTTTCGTAATTTGACCCAATCACACACGCTGGCCTTCACTCCTGGGTCTCTCTACTCAGGAGCATGTGATCTTCCTGCTATAACTCCGCTGCCCTTTCAACTAAAGTACCAGGCTATTGGTAATTTCATTTTCACAAGTCTGAAAGGCACCGAGCCCTGCCTTGAGGCAGGGTTAGAGCTATCACAGCTCAGTTGAGGAGTCTTTGTTTTCGACGGTTTAAAAAAATGTACGCATTGTAGTGTTATTATGCTGTCCAGCTGAATTTAATTCAACCCAGCAAGCTTTGATGAGTGTCTGTTTTGTACAAGTTCTGTGTGGTACCCAATGTCCACTCTCCCCTTCTTTCTTTGAAATAGAGTCCAATTTTGTTGAGGACAACAATGGGTCTAGGTAAAAGATGCCATTTCCCATCCTTTCTCGCAGCTAAGTATAGTCACGTGAATACGTTCTGACATTCTGGATGGGACCTCCAGGAAAGCTCTTTAAAGAGAACTTTCCTCCATCCTACTTCCATCTGACTGGAATGTGGACATGATGTCTGGAGCTCTGGTAGCCATCCTGGATCAAGAGGCATCCTTGAGAATGAAAGCTAAGTGTTAAGGATGAGGAGGTAGAAAGATATAAAGAGACTAGATCCCTGATGACATCATGGGGCTGCCAGGTCAGCCTCGGACTATTTACATCTGAAGTTACCATATGAAAGAAATAAGCTTTATCTCATTTAAGCCACTACTTTCTTCTGGTCTCTGAATGCAATTTCTAACCAATGGAGTAGAGGAGAACTGAATAAAACACATTTATTGGTCTCTAGGAAAGACAAATCCACAACTCGCTGGAGTGTGGTCTGAACACGATTTGATCTAATGGAAACATAACCCCAGTGGGGAAACATGCTAGAGAAAGAAGAAATTAATTCTTCTCAGAACGGAGTATCAAGAAAGCTTGCTTGTCCCTTGGACGGAGGAAGATAAGACGTAGAAGAGAAAATTTCAGTAAGCAAAAGCCTGGAGACTGAGAAATCAAGTTTAAGTAATTGTGAGTTTGTTGTGACAAGTGGCGTTGTTATTTCAGAAATGATTTTATTGAAGTTTTCAGCAAAGCATTGGCCGTCAGTTGTGAACATTGCTCTTATGGGCCCAAATCTAAACCAAATAGCAAGTTCTTGTGTGTCATTTGGGATATTGTCTATTGGCTCACACAAGTCCCTTGCTTCAAACATATCACTTAAGTGGCAATATTTTAAGCTGCGGAAAGAGCAGTTCTCCTTTACACATTTGGCTATAACTGAGTGGAGGTGGTTTTCATAAGATTCAGTTCACATTTTTAGATTGGGATTAAAAAGCTGTCTTTGACTTAAGGGGAGAGGAGAAAAGAAGAGGGAAACACATTTACATGAGATCCCTCCTGGGATGCTATTATGGACTGAATGTTTGTGTCCTCCCAAAATTCGTATGTTGAAGCCCTAAGCTCCAATATGAAAGTATTAGGAGGTGGGGCATTGGGAGGTAATTAGGTTTTGTTGAGCTCTTGAGGGTGGAGTCCTCATGATGGGATTAATGCCCTTATAAGAATAGACCAGAGAGCTTGCTCTCTCTTCTTTCTCCCCACCATGTGAGGATAGAGCAAGAAGGCAGCTGTCTGAATCTAGGAAGATGTTTCTTACAAGAACCTGACCATCCTGGTGCCATGATCTTGGACTCCAGCCTCCTGAACTGTGAGAAATAAATATCTGTTGTTTAAGCCACACAGTCTATGGTATTTTGTTACAGTAGCCCAAGCTGACAAAGACAGGTCCCTTTCACACCTTACTACCTGTGGCAGGGTGATTCACTCAGTTTCACTGCAGGAGTCACGCTAGAGGTGAGTCTGAAAGGCAGGAGATGAAAGCAGCAGGAAGCAGAAGGATGAAGAAACAGGGTTCCAATCCCAGCTGCTCATGGAACCTGGGGAACTTTTGGAGCTGACGGCCAGTCTCAGATCCCTCACTCTGGTGTTCACTAAATATCCGTGTGGTCCTACCCTTTCCTCAGCCTCCCTCACAGTTAGACCAGGGCCAACTGGCTGAATTACAGCCAACATGATGTAGAAATTACCTAATCCCTTCAAGGTTGGAACCGAACAGTGTGCTATGTGACCATCCAGCCCTCTCTCTCCCCACTGTGGTGACGTTGGATCTTGTATTCCAGATGCCATAGCTACAACACGGAAGCAGCCTGGGCCCCTGAGGCACTGCCTGGATGATCCTAGCAGATGAGGTGCCCTCAAAGCATGGGTATTTGGGTGAGAGAGAAATAATCCTTGGGTGTATGAAGACATTGGAACTTGGAAATGATTTGTAATGTCAGTTAGCGTTAGCTACTCTGACTCTGATATTGTCTGATATTTGGCAGGGAAAATCAGTATTAGTCCGTAAAATAAGTGAGAGCTGGTGCACCTTTGGTTAGGAGCACGGAATTTGGCATTGGCATGAAATAGGCTCAATCTGATTCCTGGATAATCTCGGGCAAGTTTCCTACCCACTTCAAGCCCTGGTTTTTACCTATAACATGGGAATAATAGTTGTACCTACTTGCTAAGGCAGTGTTTTGCAAAATATAGCCTCACAGATCACCTGTATCAGAAATACCCTACAGTACCGTTAAATTGCAAACCATCGAGTGCCCACCCAGATCCTACCAGACCCAAATGTTTGCAGGTGGGGGTAGGCTTGGAAGCCTGTGTTTCAAACAAGCTCCTGGGTGATTCTTACACTCACTAAAGTTTGAGGATGACTGTCCTCAGGAGTTGTGAGGATTAGATGAGATAATATGAACAAAGGTGTAGTACGATATCTGGCATATGGCAAGCGCTTTAAAAGTGGGAGCAATTAAGTTTATCATTAGAGAACCCAATGGTCTAAGACTCTAATTTACCCAAAAAAGATGGGCAAGTACATGAAGGGTAAAAAGGGAGAAAGCTTTGCTCTTTCTAAGGCTTATCACTCTGGCCTCAAAGGAAGCCAGGAAGGCAGGCATACTGAACATAACCCGATTTGACTTAAATGGAGGGTTGAGGCAAATTGCTGTGATGTGGTGCATATTCAGCAACAAAATAACAACCTGAAAGCAGATGAAGGAGAAGGTCATTCGCCTATCAGCAAAATCCCCAAAGACTCCCAGGCTTTACGAAGGTGAATTTTTAAGCGTTGATGGAAACGCGTTAATGAGCATATAGAAATGTGGTTGGATGGGGACCACTGTGCCCGAAGCTCTGCTGAGAAATTATTGACAGCTATATTGCTTAGTCCTGTAGTGGTTAGGAAATGAAATGCCTTTCTCTAATCAAGTAATTGCATTAAGGAGCTACTGGGAACATTTGGTTACTTTTCCGGAATAGGCAAGAAGTCAACTGTACTCCAAGCAGCTTAACTGTCAGGAGGAGTTTGGCTCAAACTTCTTTGAGTTCAAATAACATATTTTTTTCCATATCCATATGCAAGCAAAAGTACCAAAAGAAAGTCAACTAACAGTCAAAACAAAACAGCACGTTTGTAATAAATCCTGCGTATCTGAAATGAAATTCAGCAAAAGAAGTGTTTCTGTTTTTTCTTTTTTCTTTTTTCTTTTTTCTGTTTTTTGGAGGGAGGGCAGCAAGGTGAGTTTGGACACAGTACATATTCAGCCCTGAGATGAGCAGCAACAGAGCTGGGATGAGAAGGAGCTCCAACGACTTAAGATAGACAGCTTTGCACCTGGCCTTAACTGCATGGAAATTCATCGTACGTTTTGCTATAACCCAAGCAGAGAGGCGTTTTCTAGTTGGGATAGTGTCCATTGGCTTTCCCTAAAGATACAAAGTCAAAAAACTTTCCCATTTGACAGATCAACTGGGGGAAAATTATGAACACACAGAACAATAAGGTAGGTAGACAGAAAAATTGTCAATTTTTGTAGAAGTTATTATGTAATCTCAAACCCTTGGGTTCTCTAAAGGCCACTTCTATGTCTACACTTTCACAAAGACACGGTCACGAAGTGAAAACACTGTGACCGGGCAATTTTGTCCACACAACGTCAAATTCTTGGCCAGTCTTGTCACTAAATTGCCGACAATGAGTGTTATTTATACACCACGCACTAGACACAAGTTTGTGAGTCTGTGTGTTCTCACGCCATGATGGGTGACCACCTCACTCACAGGCAGTGGTTCCAAGGCCCCTGGACACCGAGCAAGGTGATGCTAGAACTTTTGGCCTCATTCTGCTGTATTTCTCCTCCTTATTCTCTCCCAACTACACAATAATACACAGAGTCTATTTCTACATCATATATCTCAACCCTCAAAGCTTACGAAATTACTTCCATTTGTGAGGTAAACTTGCTCTTTTCCCTCAGCTTTGAATTTGCCCACCAGGCTTGCTGTGAAGAATGAGCTTAAAAATAAACTAATGCTTTCCATGTGGCAGGAGAGCAGGTCACAGGGCAGAGTGCGTGCCACCAGGACAGGCACTCAAATTGTCCTTGTTTGAAAGGATGGTGTTTTACAAAAGGATGTCAGAGAAAGATGACGCCAGAACAAAACTGGCCACCACGCATCTGAGCTTGGTGACATTATGCTTGCCCTGACCTCCGGCCTGGGTTGACTCCTCAGTGCCTCATGACATCCAGGTGCCAAATAGGGAAAAAAATGCTGACTTGGCCAACGCGGGTGTTACTAGTGTTTGCCAATATTTGCCAACTGCTTTGAAGATGAAAAGCATTATGGGGCACTAAGTCAATAATTATGAATTATAAAACCTCACACAACTCCCTGGAAAATTAGGGATAAATGGGCAGGAAATATAAATGTTTGTGACAGGAAGCCAGGAGCCAAGGTAGCTTGTGAAACATGAAGAGTTCAGCACATATTGCCCTCACCTGGGGCAAACCAGGAACTCACTTGTCTTTGGAAAGTCAATGCTTTCTTGAGTTAAAGTAATGATGTTGGGTGGGGTGCAGGATGAGAAGGAAGCCTCCTGTCTTCTGAAGCACCCACGTGATTCTGGGCTGAGTGTCTGTGGCCTCTTACTTCCTGAGAGCAGGTACATCTGGATCATGGTGCTGCCCCACGGGTGCCATGAAAAGAATATCCCATTTGGGGTTTGGCCTGAGTTTTTTCCTCACCCATTTTCTATTATCTGGATGTAATAGGGTGATGGACTGAAGATCTCTGGGTCACTCAGATATTCACACACTCTAGACTAGCCCCTGAGCTTTCACGTGGCTCCCGGAATGAAACGCACCGACGTTAACCATTTGATTGTGTTTACAAACTTGGGCTTCCTCATCTCAGAAACCTTTAACCTTCCCTGGGTCCTCTGGAGTCATCAGCTGACTAATGGCACATGTACTAGAAAGTTGATGAATGGCTTCATCTGGGGGTGCTGGGCAGCATGTCTGTGCCAACATTCAACCCTCTTGCCTGTCATGGCGACTACGGGAATTCACCCTGCCGTTGGTTCATCTGCTCCAGTCTCCCATCAAACACATCCTTGTGAAGGATGGTGGGGAAATAAAAACGCCACCCAATACGTCTTTTTTTGAAAGATGGAGAAGGATTTGGGGAAGTCACAGGAATTACAATGTATTTACCTCATATTAGATAAGGGATTTTTTTCTAACAAGCTGCTGTGTGACTATAAAAGAAGTGACCTGTTGTGGTGCCTTCTTATAGAGGGAAGGGACAACATTGGGCTCCACATCTGAAAACTGCCATCAACCAGCTGCATGGCTGTGGGTAAGCCCTTCACCTTTCTGAGACTCAGCATTAACATCTATAAGATGAGGTGTAGCTGGACCAATTATTTTAAGTTCCTTTCTGGCTCTAAAGACTCAACATCCTTTGAGTGAGCTCTAGAAAGCTATCACCAGGGGAAGGGAAAAGAGAGTATTTTGACTTGCATGGGAGAAACTACTAGCAGTGTGACCCTGGGCAAGTTACCTAACCTCTCTGTGCTTCAGCTTTCTAAACATTAAAATGAGGATAACACTTTAACTACCTCATAGGATTCTGAGGATTACATAAGCTAACATTTGTAATGCATTTAGAACAGTGCATAGCACACAATAAATGTTATGTGAACATTTATTATTAAATATAAAGAAGAAACTATGGATTCCTTAGGCAGACAGAGAGTGACAAAGATTGCTGATGGTCCGTGAGCCAGCCACAATGCATTAAAAATAAGACCAGAAGAGAGAAGATGAAAAGACCTTCTGGGTGTACTCAGCAAGACAAGTGTTGAGAAGAGTTAAGAAGAGGTTGAAGTGTCCAGGTTTCGTAGAGTGGTGATTCATCTCTTCAGGAATGTGAAAGCCCAGGAGAGAGACAGCTCAGCTTAGAGTTAGAGGCAGAGGCAGAGAAGAAATGTCAAGAGCAGTGAGTGACTTGAGGCTTCGGCTAGCGCTGATAAGCTGAGGAGTCCTGGGGAGAAAGGCTGCGCCCGCCAGGAGCCCATCAGTTGTGAGCAGAACAGCAGTGGCTGCAGAGGGAGCACTCCTGTAGGGTGGGCAACCTACCAGCAAGTGCTAGGGGACCACTCGGAGCTAGGAGGTGAGGACCAGCTGGGTGTAGAGCCGGGCCAGCTGGTGAGGTTCAGCATAGTGGGGTCCAGCGGGATGTGTGGTAGGTGTGCTCAGCACACACAAAGAGGTCAGCAAGTGTGGGGATGTAGGGCAAAACAGACCAGGAAACAGGCCCCGAGCCTCGGGCAAAGACCCGGAAGGGTAGGGGCCAGCAGAAGATCTGGGGTATCAGGTACAAGAGAGATGCTTGGGGCAAAACTTGGGCTCTCTGGGTCAGAACTCTTCTGTGTGTGGGATGTCAGACAAAGTGCTCAGCAAATCCAGCTCCTGTTCTTCCTGGACCCAAGACCAGAGAAACGTCCCAGCCTCCCTGGTGGTTAGAAGTTGACTTAACGACCACGTCTGGGAAGCAGCGTGTGAGCCGAAGTGGCAGGCATCATTCCAGGGCTGGCCCCAAAGCCTCTCCTGCCCAATCCTCCATACCTTTTCCCTCCTGCCAGCTAGGTGCAGACCAGCACAGCAACCTTGGAACATGGCAGAGCCACAAGGCAGAAGGAACCTGGGTCGCTGAATCTGATCAGGAACACCTATTTTGGACTTTATTGTGATAAACCACTTAGATTTAGGAGTTTCTTCATTACATCAGCTAGTGGTGTGCAAACTAGTAAACTGAGGCTCCCATGGATAGTCAATTTATGATGAAGGTCAAAGACATCCTCAGCCTTGAGAAGCGATGGAGGGCCCTTCTGGCCTTGGCCATTACCCTGCAAGGTGGCTGAGTTCTATGAGAGAGTTTACTTTTTGTTGACTGTGTATAATTTTTAACCCCAAGAGTCCCTTATGTTGTTGACCATGACCAGATGAACACACGTGTCTGGAACATATTGGAGAAAGTGGGGGAGGCATTACTAAGTCAAGTACAGACAAAGGGACGTCATAAATGTCTTCGGGTGAGGGATGACGGAAGGCGAGGGAAAGCTGGGGAGCTGTCCTGTAAAGGTCTCTGTGATTCGGGAACCATACCATCAGCAAACCCCTTTCTGGATTAGGAGATGACTGTGAAGAAAAAATACTCTCTTGGCTTAAGAAGCCATAGCAGCCAGAAGAAGCCACTTGCTAGTGACAAGATTTAACCAAACCTCATATGTTTTAAGAAACAAGGATATTCATATGATTCCTAAATGTGTTGACTGACCACTTGAGAGAATGATAAATTGTGATATATGAAGAAAAGTCTGGGTAACAGTTCCACAACAGACTTTGAAATTTCGCCATCCTGAAACCCTGACTCTGGAACTTTCCTTGACAACTGTATTAGCTGGACAGAGGTGGATGACTTCAAGGCAAGCAGTGGCAGCTCCTCTGTTTGAATCATAATGATAGGTGACCCCAAGTCAGCCTGTTATTATAGTTCCTAGAGCGAGTGACGTTTTTAGTCATGATGCATAGACAACATTCTTTCCCAAATAAACCTTCCGTGAGAAATGGCGGGGGGGGGGGTGGGGAGTGGGGGCAGGCATATTTGGTGTTGAAGGATTAGCTCTTTTCTCATAAATTCTTCTTTTGAACCAGTGTACTTCTCTAAGGGTGCACTCTTCTGCCTTCCTAAGTTCTTGTCCAGTTTAATGGAAGCTCTATTTATGTGTTTTATTAATTTATAGATTTTTGATGTCTGAGAAGTTCATGGCACTTTTCGCTCCCACTAAACATTTTAAAACATTTAGAAAGAAGAGGCTGTGTTTTGCCAAAGGCAAAGGGCTGAGCACCCTCAGCAACGTAAGAGCTTGCTATGGACTCAAAACAAGACGTTCTGTGTGACCGAAAGAAATTTCTTTCTCTGTTTTTAATGCACTTGTTAACTCTTTCCTTCTGAAGATCTCAGCCAGTAAAGGAAGGACTTATAGAAATTTGCAATAATCAGGTAGTTTTTTCCCTTCAATTCCTTTAACTATTAACTGTTGAGATCTCTCAACTATTGATGCCATTGTTGTGGTGTGTTTGTGTCTTTACCACTCCACTCCGGCGTTTATAGGCGATGCTTGCGTTCAAACAAAGAAACCAAAGGATCTTGACCAAACGGCCCAAATCCAGCTTTCAGCACCATGTGACTTTCCACTGCCTCAACCGCAGACACGCACACTCTCACTGCCACCATTCGCAAAGTGTGATTAAGAGATGGCGAATGTGGGGTTTCTTCTGAGAAGCAAATGAGTAAATTGACCCACAGTTGTCACTTTCCTGCTTTACAGTTTCACTCTCGTGGCAGCCTCGGAGAACGTGGCTGTGCTGATAAAACTGGAATATAAGTTCTTGTACTTTGCCAGTCAAAATATGTACCTGCCTTATTGTTCCCTAAGAGAGCCCACAGCAAACACGGGAAAGGAAGACAACAGTCCTGTCGACACCAGCACTTTGCTCTCGGGATCTTTTGAAAGCTCCCAAGGTGATTCTAATGTGCAGTCAAGGTTGAGAGCTTCGGCGACAGGGCATTTGATGTCTGCAGGTTAGGCTGTGGTCCCTTGAGGCCAGGGCCACGCTGCAGTGGTGTTTGTACCTCGGGCACTTGGCCCAGTAGGCAGCATGGAAGGAAGGGTCACTAAGCACCTACGTGGAGGACACACCCTCCCCCACACCCCAGCTTTGCGGAGTGTCCACGGCTCTCCAGGACAGCAGCGGCCTGTCAAAGCTCCAGCAGAGAGGAAGCATCGGTGTAAGCCCCACGGAGCTGCTGGGTGAGGACGAAATTCCCAGAAAGAAGCGGGGTCTCTGACCCCAGCTTGGCCACAGGCTGACTGTGTCATCCCTTCCCTGGGCCTCAGTGTCCTCAAATGCGTGAGCTGGTTGCCTTCCGATCTTCTCTATTGCCCTTTGCGCTGTGAAAAATCCACCATTCCATTTGCTAAAATGCCAGGCCCATCAACCACAGGGAGAGGTGAAAGAGGTGAAAGAAAAGGCCTGAAATGAGGGAACTTTGACAACGAGGGACGGCCTTTGATTTTTTTCCCGTATGATGTGCCGTTCAAGCTCGACCACCCCCGAGAACACTAGAGCGAGGCAGACTGGAAGGCCAGGCAAGATGTGGATTTTGACAGTGGATCAATGGGACGTTATTTAGCACAGCTGTTTCTGTCGTGATGTTAGAACAGAGAGACTCAGAGCCCACAGTTGACGTGGAGAGCAGACTCCTCAGTACGGGAGCCATTTGAGGGACCTAGCTGGCCCTGACTCTCTGCCACAAGGAGCACCGAGTCTGGCACACCCAAGCCATGCTCTCGGTCTCTAAATATTCTAGGAGCCTTTTTTCCTCAACTTGAAAGAAATTAAACTTATATATGTAGATGGAAGACTGGGACAGCCATTCATTCATTCATTCCAGGTCCTCCCCTGTACTCACAGAGCTGACTAGAGAGAGTCTAGAACAACTGGATTTGTGCTTACCCCTGGGGGACACAGGGAAGAGCCAACCAATTCAACCAGGTCACGCAGGACCTGTGATTCCAACACGTGCTCCGTGGAGGCTGTCTTCCTCGAGGAGCGAGGACCTATGTAGGAGGGCTGGGTGCTCCATGGCATCCGAAGGGGTTGCAGCACTTACCTAGGACTACAGACAGGTCTCTAGACCTGAGTGCAGGTCCCTCATCACAAGGGTCCAAGAAACAGACAGTTGAGGTAGGGGGAGGTGAGAAACCAGCCCTGCAGGTGGCGGTGTCTCAGAGGTCAGCCAAGAGTAAGGAAAAGTGGCATGATGGAAGGAGAAGTGGAAGAGGAAATTCTGCTTTCTGATCAGGCCTCTGCCACAAACCAGCTTTGTGACCAGGTGAGTTCTGTCCCTCTCTGGGCCACAGGTTCCTCCTCTATGAATTGAATGCAAGATGTCTGAAATCTTTTCTGGCTTCCTCTGAAGGCATGACGGATCGATAGAACAGCATGGACACCCAGAGTGCTCTGAGCACACACACACACACACACCCCACTTCCGCTTGTGCGTATGCTCACACACACACACTCACATACTTCCATGCACGGGCAATACCCACACACGTATACTCATGCACACACACTCATATGCACACACACGCGCACACACTCTCCCATGCACATATATGCTCACAGATCTGAGTACAGATTCCACACTTCCTCCATATTCCACATTTCATCTCCAAATTTTCAGAAAGTGGTAACAGACCAGTTAGGAAACTAAAATAAAAATCATCTGGAGGGTTTTACACGCTTCTGAGGGTCTTGCTGCCTCTGCTTTAGCTCCTTTTTCCAGATACTTTGGGTTTTACACAGGCACCTCTTTCAGGGAAACAAGGCAGTAAGAGAAGAGAGCTAAAGCAGAGAAATTTATAATGAGAGAAAAAGGAAAAAAGCCCTCCCCCTCCCGCCGGGGGCCGGGGGAAAGAAGGATGTTTAGCGCTCTTTCAGAATATTTGTATAAAGAACTCCATGTCCTTGTTTACTTTCTGTGGAGCCCTATTTCCTTCCTGGAATTCCTGGTGGTCATCCTCTCCAGTTATGGGTTCTTCAGATGAAATCTGAGCCACAGAACGTGCACACATGCACCAGGGCAAGGGGACCCCGCGGCTCTGGGTCTCCTCTTGAAACATGGGGCCTTTCTGGATTAAGTGTCTACCTTGCTCCTCGCCATTCTCTGACCTGGCCCCAGAGCTGCAGAGAGAAGCTGAGGAGGACATTTCTGGGGGTCACACCTGGAGACGATTGTGTATCCTGTGGGTAACAGTCAGGAAAGCAGTGCAGAAAACGAGTGCCCCCGGGATGCACACCAGGAAAGGGTTGGCCAACTACGTCCCAGGGCGCCATACTGGAACCGTCCCCTCTACTGCCCTTCCCACGTCCTCAGGAGAAAGGCACATTCTGAGGTCTCCCCTTCAGTTACAAGTACTCTCTCATTGCTTACTCAATTCGTCGGCATACTCATGCAAATTAGACAGAGCCCTGTTTCACAGATAAGCAAACTGAAGCATAGAGCCGTTAATTTGCCCAAGATGACACAGTAAGAAAGTGAAGTGCTTAAACTCGGATTTGCATTTTCTAAGTCCAAATCTAGTTCTTTTACCATCATATCGTGGATAATAAATGATAATACAAAGAAATACTACTACTACTAAGCTAACATTTTTAAAGGGCTTACCAAATATCCAGCACCGTGTTAAGTGCATTGGATGGATCAGCTTATTTAATCCTGACAACCCTATGAGGGGGGTACCTTCATTACCCCCATTAGCAGATGTGGAAACCAAGTCCCAAAGGGTCATGCACCTTGCCTGAAGCCACATGTCAACAAATGGAGAAGCAGATGCTTTGGTCTGACCGCTCTGCTGTCCAGCAGAAGACCCAGGGTTATCACGGCTCCCAGGGGGTTTCAATGTGCAACACCATATGCATTTCCCCCCCCATCCTGTATCTCCACAGAGGGCTTCACTCCACCAATCAATGACAGCCTACTTTCTCCCCAAGGGTCAGATAATTGATCCAATTATGGGTTTGCTGCAAATGGAAATTAACGTCATTTGTCCTTCTATTTATTTTTGCTTTTCCCACTGAAATGGCTGTTATGGTTACAGACACCATGCGAGAATTGCGGTAATGTTGTTTCTAAATTAATTTCCACCTAAGAGTTTTCGATTTTCACTTTTCATGGTGGTGGAGGCTGCCAACGAGCAACCGCCATTACGGTAAGTCCTTCTGGGCCCTGAAACATCCCGGACGAAGGGAAGAAATGACGGGACAGGAGCCTGAGAACAAGGGTGCATTTAAAAAAAGTCATTCAGACAATTATCTAATTTCTTCAGTAATGGAAAAAAATCTTAGGGGTGTAATTCAAACGAATTCACAAACATGTTTTTTAAAACACTGTTTTGTTTTTCCACTGAGCTTCGAGTTGGACTGAGGGAGTAGCTGGTGGTCCCCTCTCACCAGGCCACTCAGACTGTGAGCGTGCAGCCTGTTGGTCACTCTCGTAAATGTGTCATCGTCAGCATCAGTGGCGGAGGCTGAACTCCACCCAAAGGCCCCTGAATACTGGGGCCCAGTGTTGCTGCAAATCAGCCCTTTTGTAGGTGTGCACAAGGCATGCATGAGTCATTTCTGGTGTTATGTTGAAAAAGTCTAGTATAGCGCTTTAGACAAAAGGATCCTCCAGCCCCATGGTGGTAAGTGACACACAGTCACATCAAGTAGGATGACAATGCATGATGTGACTATAGGCTAGGCTGACTAATTGACACTAGTACTGGGTTCCAGCGAGACACTCAGCAGAGCCCGAAATATTTGACTGAAGGACTGCCATTTGAAGGTTGAGAGCCACACTGAACTGTCCTAGGATCATGAGCATTTGTTTCCAAGGCAGCTTCTGTCAAAGACGGTTGCGATTCACTGTGTCACATAATCACCTGTTTCAGAGAAATGGCCTCTTTGCCATTTCAGGTCAAGATCAGTTTTGAGGTCTTCTAAGTGCCGGTGCTAAGCGTGAGCAAGCTAGAGGTCAGTGGCTGTCTTCCCTGCCCCAGGCCCTCTTTCTCCCACACCTTGAAGTCTGGGGAAAATAGTGATCAGCATTTCTGGGCTGCTGAATTTCCCTCCCCAGCTCTCAATCCTGGATCCGGTTTTTGCAACCTTTTCGGGGGCCAGAATGCCTTCAGGAGGCAGGTTGCAGAGTTGCTTAGATCTACGACTGCATCCTGGTTTGGTGGTCTGCGTCTGAATAAGGGAGTTGGGTCTAAGCTCTCTGCAGGGCTCTGGGGCTGGCTAGTTGTCTTGACCTGGTGATTTTTCCAAAGCCACACATCCCTCCACAGAGACCCGTAGACCTGTCAGGAAGTATGGGATAATCAGAAGGGATGCTGGGAAACTTTGAGATCCTGGTTGGCATGGCCCTCCGAAGAGTCCAAATTTGGGAAAAGACCTCAGAAAGCAGGGACTTGTGGAGCCACTCCTGGAGGGGCCTCAAGAGAAGGAGGTGGCTCTGCTATCGCTCACAAGACTTATTCGTCACATCCTTACAGAGACAAAATCCTGTCTCGATCTCACGCTCTCTTCAGTTGGCCTCCCTGTGACTCCTTTTTCAATTCAAGACTAGGACTGTCCAGAATGTTCTTTTTCCCTGAGTCCAGCTGACAACATCGGTGTGGGGGTGCAGATAGGGAGAGCCACAGTGTGACTTGCTCCCAAGCAACCCCTCCCCAAACAAGGCATGTGGTTTCTGGAACATTCCAACATGGCTGCCGAGTATCTGTGAAGCATCTACCACAGTGAGCGGGTGGCCTGACCTGTGGAAAACTTTAGTGACTCACCTGAGAATGAGTAATTGCCCTTTGTGATTTGAAAATGTGATGCTCACAGAAAGCTTTGTCATCTCTGAACTTTGTACCCTCCTCAGCGAGTGCTAAATTCATGTATGTTAGGAAGCCATATTTGCGTTTACATCCAGCTAAAACAATTCAGGAAGCACACAGGCAATTCTGCAATAGGTCTTGGAGTGGTGAAATCAAGAACGAAAAGTTCTCCGTCCCTGTCTAGAAATGACTGGGCAGAGAGGTCTAAGTCAGACCTCTCGGTCCCAGTCTCCTTCTGTCTGAGGAGCTCAGTTTTCATTTATCTCTTGTGCCCTTTGAAGTACAAGCCTCTGTCTGCTTAATGCCCTAAACCAGAGAGACTACGATGAATTCCTTTTCCATTAAACAAATCCAAGTCTGGAACGGCAGTAATATTTCTAAACAAGTAAACCCAGCCACGACTTTGGCTTCTGCAAAGCTCAAGATGGTTATCCAGGACTCTTGCTAATGGAGCAAAAATCTCATGTGCATTTAGCAAGGAGCTGACGGAGGTGACTGGAGACCCTCTGACAGGTTTTCCAGCCGTAAGCCCACCTCTTCCAAATCCATTCCACTCACAAAGCAGTCTCTCTCTTTAGGGGCTGAGAAAAAAAAAAAAAGGAGAGGGAGATGGGGAGAAGGAGTGCACGAAAAGGGAAGAAAAGATGAAACGTGGAGAAATAGCAAAAGGAAATGAAAAGAACTTTACTGCTCAGTTTCTTCTCCTGCCTGACCCAATTATCAGATTTTGCATTTAAGTTTAAGACAGTAGATCAAACAGCAAGAGCCGCTTTGTACTTCTGCCAGGAGACCATATGATCTCTCTCAGCGATTCTCCTGCACGCCAGGAATACGGAACCATGCCTCTCAGCCGGGCCTGCATATGGTGCAATGTGCAGAAATAGCAAAATTCATAAGTGACTGCACTGGTGGATGATGTCCAGGATTTACGGCACTTTATCAGTTCAAGAAAAAAAGGCAAAGGACAATCTAATTATAACTTTCCACAAATAAGTCAAAAGTAGAATGAGAATTGAAAGAAGGACAAAAGGCTCATATCACGCTTACTTTGCAAAATTGATCATCGTCAGGGCTGTTTTTATATGATACAGAACTTTTTGCAAGGTATGGATCATATCTGTTCCGGGTATTTTGATGTTGCTTGCGGTGGCATGTGTATTCCCCTTGAACGCGAAGCCCTAGATGGCAGACTCTAACTTCTCCGAGCTGTTCTGGTTTGCCTCCTGAGAGAATAACTTGAAGAATACCCTAGCGTGTACGGAGATAGTTTATGTGGGCTACGTACGGCATTTAAGCGGTTTTCTTCCCTTTGGACAAGGCGGTGGCTTCTGCAGTTAAACAGATGCTTTGCAAAGGTCACTTCTCACTTCTGAGAATTGTGAGAAGCTCTGAGAAACTGTGACCTCCACCCAGGGCTGGGGGTTTGTGAGGAGATGGGGGCAGAAGGATGTTCCACTCTTCACAGTAACGAGTTTTAGAAGCACTGTGATGACTCACTCCGTTCATGACAGTGGTATTGGATTGGACACGGCAGCCCTCATTTTTCCAAATTAGATCAGCTAATATTCTTTAGAGATTTTTCAGATTCATCCCTTTTCCTGGGAGAAGACAAGGTGGTGGTGCATGGAAATCACTGTTTTATTCTGATCCGGAATGGCTGGACGTTGAAAGCCTGATCTCCAAGGTCACCCCCTCCTCGGGCCTTTCCAGCTCTCACTTCCCTTCACGCCAGATGAAAGGCTCACTTCCTACTTTGTCCCTCTACAGACTGGGCTCCTAAGTAGGTCAGAGTTCTTGTTACAGCTTTGCAGCAGCTACTCATTTATGTGTCTTATTTTTCACGTCTGTAACTCATTTGATCCTCACAATGACCCACTGAGGTTGGCACCATTATGGTGCCCATTTTACAGACTATTACAGACCCCATAGCACACTGATGAAAAGCATGGGCTCGTGGAACAAGACGTGAACAATTGGTCAATCTGGGTGAAGCGTATACAGAAGTTCTTTGTATTACTCTTGCAACTTCCCTGCATATTCAACTCATTTCAAAAGAAAAAGTAAAAAAAAAAAAAAAGTTCAGGAGTTAGGTAATTCTGGATTTCAATACTGGTTCAGCCACTTAACAGCTGTTTGTAAACTAAGGGTTTTACAAATATCAGTCCATCTGATCTTCCTAATCCTCTAAGGTAAGGTAGGTGCTAAATATTTATCCCAATCATACACTTGGGGAAACTGAGGCTCGGAGAAGTTGAAGAACATGTCAAAAAAGCCTGTGCGCATACATACTATGCTGTGTTATCCACAGTTTGAATTAGCTTATTAACATAGTGTTAAGCTCCCAAGATATCTGAAGAAATGCAGTGTTGGGTCAGTTCCTTTCATCAAACAAAGTTTTATAGAATACACAGTAGGTTCCAATCAAGACTCTGACCCTAAAAGATGTGGCCTGACACTAGAAATTTCTTAACTCTTCTTTGTTAATTTCTAGATAATAGATCAATGAGGAGAATCCAGGGAAGGATAAAATTTGGAACTTTGTTAGTTTTATCCTTTACTTGTAAACATTACAGTTTAAAGAATGCTAATTCTTTTACATTATCTTAAGAAAATACCTTATTATCTTTGATCACTTTAATCACCTTCTAGGCACATTTAAATTTTTTGCTATACTTCCTTCCTTCTACCTACCACCCGTCCATCCATCCATCCATCCACCAGCTTAGCCATCCATCCATCCATCCATCTATCCATCCACTTATCCATCCATTCTTCCATCATCAATTATGTATCATATGTACTATGAACAAGGTCTTTGTCAAAAGGAAGGTGCATATCTTTCCTCTGCTGAGTTGAAGAAGGAGATGCATACATAACCATCCCAGAAGGTAGGAAGCAGTCAGGTCAGTGAAAGGATGCTAGATAGGGAGGTAATCTCCAGCAGTTCAAAGGAGGGAGAAATGATTCTTCTATGAGGCCAATGAATTGCAACAATCAAACCTCAAGCACCACATATTTCACAGAACAAGCATAACCACATATTGTGTGGTTCACCAACTCCTTATAAAGGATTTCTGTGGCCTGCCTGGATGGAACAGTACATTGTGCTGATGTCTCCACTGGAAGAGCACTCTCTGGGACAATTTTAGTGACTCTTTGTAGGGTTGTAACTGGTCACTTAGAGGCCACAATTTTCTGAATATAGTTTAGAAGAATTTCTCCTAAATACAATAATAGGCAAGCATTCAAGTTTATGAGGCATTTTTATAGCCACCACCCAGATTTTTATGTGGTTTATTCCACTTATTTGGTACCTGGGTAAGCTCATTTTCACTAGAAAAACTGGAAATTTCATTGCCCACTGCTCCAACTTCCAGGTGATTAATAAAATATTGACCTAGAGAGCCCAACAGTGACCCCTGGGGCCTGGAATTAATACTTTTCATCTAGGGAAATGTTCAGTTGGTTTCTGCCTTCATATCAATATTCTATAGCAAAGCATCTTCCAATTCCATGGTAATTAAATAAATAGAAGTATTTACTAGGCTCCATGCCAAAGAACCTTTGGAAGTGAAAATTGATCGTATCAGCTGGCCCTATTTATCCTTTTATTTATTATGTACTTAAAGAAATTTATAGTATGCATTGCCCTATAAAGCAAACAAATGTGTGTCCACAAGAGCAAACCTGTGTCCACAAGAAGTATGGGTAAATGCAAGTTTTGTTTGTGATTGGTGAAATGAGTCATATGTTACCATCACTAAAGACATTTGCTATTTGATAGAATCCCATTGTGAATGCTACCATAAAACAGATGATGGCCCTTGATTGATCTTTTGTGTAAATGAGGTGTTTATATGTTAGGTTTATTTACTACAGACTATTCTAGAACAGAAAAGTGAGGCATGACTTTCTACTGAAAGGAAAAAGTGGCTTGGGATTTTTCCCTGATCAGCTCTGCGGGATGGTGACGATTCCCCTTTCAGTTGGTGGTTTGAGGCCTTTGCTACAGTCATCAATTGCTGGGCCTGCTGTCTTATGAGGTCCCTGTGTTAGCCAGTTGCATGTACAGGACATGTGGGTCAAGGACCTTGCTGCTCCCTTTGACCCTCTCCTCTTTCAACATCTCTTCCAATACTGCTGACCTCCTATCTTTACATTTGTGTCTCCCAAATTCCTGACTCCCACCCAGAACTCTTTCCTTGAACTTCTGGACCTCAATTTCTGGAGGACCCTGAGGGTTCTACTTTGATATTTCATGGGACCTTCAAAACCAATATATCCCAAACTGAGCCCATCACTACGTTGGATTCTCAACTCATTGGACAGCACCACGTGATAAGGCTGTTTTTCCTTCTTCTAGAGATTATCTCCTAGTTTTTGTTCCTGCATTTTATTTGCACAAAGGGAGGAAGTAGGTTTGGGCATCTTTCATTCCTGTACCTTAACTCCATAGAAGATATTTCTGTGTTATTATATTGTGATGGTTAGTGCATTTATTTGTCTCCCTTGCTATATAGTAATCGTGCAGAGAAGATTTTGGTGAGGACGATTGCCCTGAGCTAACATCTGTGCCAATCTTGCTCTTTTTTGTATGTTGGATGCCACCACAGCATGGCTTGATGAGTGGTGTCTAGGTCTGCACCTGGGATCTGAACCTGTGAACCCTGGGCCTCCAAAGCAGAGTGCACAAACCCAACCACTACGTCACTGGGCCAGCCCCTGTGGATATATTTTTATCCGTGAATGGCAATGATTAGAGAAGCTCAAATTCGTGGAGTTTACCGACTTTTGGACCTGGATTGGGCAAATCACATCACCTCTCCAGGATCTGCACTGATTACTTCATGGGGGGGATCTTTTGGGGAATCCAGTGTGGTCAAGTCTGGGACATTTTTGTGGGTGAATTTTATGGTATTATACAAATATGAGCTATTTTTAACAAGCCATTTATTTTCTCTTATTGTTACTCTTTCAAATTTAGTGTTTATTGATGTAATAAATGTTTTAGTACAGATCCAATCTATTCTTCTATGTGTTCATTATTATAATCCTCTCATAAACCCCAAGTACTAGTACAATTTACCAACAGAACAGTGGTGGCTTCCCTTAGTGTCATGGAAAACTCAGTTTGGAGTTCCTGCATATTAGAGACTATCTCCAAATGTAATCACTACCCAGGGCAAAAGGCTCATCTGACACTGCTGGCATCTAAGGAGGATTTTAAGCCTCTTCTAAGGAGGGAAATTGAAAAGTTTTCACATACTCATATAGACCACTTTGCCTTTATTATCTCAGTATTTCCGACAAATGTGGAATTTTGACCCTGATTATTCTAGGAAGACTTCAAGCCTCCTCTTTGCCCCTAAAGACAAAACTTCAGACCATGCTTTAGACCATCCCACCTCTTTTTTGATTCATTGATTTTCAAAAATTTTCTCCTCTGTTTCTGTAAAAGCTAAGTACAAAGAGACGAACGAAGGGATTGGGTTTGTTATTGCTATGCCTGATGGTTTTCAGTCACCTTAATGATCCCTGAGCTAGACTGCTCAAAACCTGGACCTTCCGAGGGCAGAACAAGAAGCAGTGAGCTCCACGCTGGCTGGAGTGCTGAGGAGGCAGAGGCCACGTTAGCTCAAGGCTTGCCTGCGCTCTGCCAAGGAACTCTTTTGAAACTAGGGCGAGCTTTGCATGAAACCCCATTTTCAAACCGAAACCATGAAAAAAAATGGTGGTTCAGTGTGGTTTTTACTCAAAACCAGGTGAAGCTTTGTGGTTCAGCCAAGGTTTGACTTGAAGCCAGACAGAGCTCACTGTGTTTGGCTGGATCTTGCTTTACGTTTCATGTTCCATTTGGTTCTGTTTCCCAAAACTGAAATCTGGGGTTCAGACGAGGGGTGCAGAATGAATAAAATGAAGTTGGCATGAAATCTGGTACAGATGAAGACAGCATTAGCTTTGTAAGCATACTCCGCTCTCCTGGGTTACTGTCTGCTCCTGTTTTCTTTCAACATTCCTTCTGGAAAGGACCTTCTGCCCTCTAAATAGTTCCCTGCGATTTTTCTTAAAGGAACAGAATTATTAACACCATTCAAAAATAGCAAAGCCTATTTTGCTCTTGTTTTTTCTAATAGATCCATAAATGAATCTGTTTTCTTAGGTCGGGCATTGAAACTTTTGGGGAAAACAGACAGTGACATGACTTACGCGTGGATTTATTTAACATGCTTCAAGCATCTACTCTGTGTTGGATAGTTTAACTTATTAAATTCTCACAATATATTACAATATTTTACAGATAAGGAAACTAGGCTCAGAGCGATAGGATAACTTGCCCATATACTAAAAGGGCAGGCAAGCAAGCATAATACTACGTAGACCCAGCTAGTAAGTGTTAGAGGAAAATGTTGCTCCCAGATCTTTCTCTAGCTCTTTCTATTAAATTATGTTGCCTACAAATCAGACCAAAGTTCTGCCCTTCCAAAGCTTTCAACTTGGAAAAGGAGCCAAAATATATACCTAAAACCATGCAGTATGTAGTGGAAAGTGCTAAGTGTCAAAAGAGTTGTCCAGGTGGCAAGTTCTATGAGTTCAGAGGAGGGGGAGGTCACTTTCAGCTACGGTGGGGTGGGGGGTTGTACACCTTACATTTAATGATTCTATATGTCAACTGTATTTCAATAGAGCTGGAAAAAAAACTTTGTGAAAACAATGACATTTGGGACACTAGAGAGCAGTTGAGTGTGGAGTAGGTAGGGAGGAAGGGAAAAAGAGTTTAGATGGAGAAACAGGCCAGGAAAAAGCATGGAAGGGAGAGATTTATTGGTCAGAGTTCAGTTCATAGAGAGTTGAGGAAGGTAAGTTTGGAAAGAGAGGTCGGGACTAAATCTTGGAGGGTCGTGGTTTTATGACCAATGAGCTGTATTCTACCTGCAGAGGGAAGCCGTTGAATATTTTTGAGTTGAGAATTGACAAAATCAGGGTAAAATGCAGGCAAAAGCCTAGGATTTAACTCTGAAAGTTACTCTGTCTCATTGGAAATTCAGATGAGGATAAAAAAAAAGTGCAGTAATTAGCTTTTAAAAAAAATTACTGAAGAAAAATCTAATCATCCCTACACTGTTTGAACCCAACAATGAGATATACTTGAAATTACAAATATTATTATCAAGCTCTTGCTTGAATTTTGAAGTTAGAATTTATTAGCGCATATCTTGCATGAATATACTGTCAACTGCGTACTTTCCCAAACTGAAAAACTTCCCCAAATATATGAGCCCTTTTCTTCGTTATCATTCCCCCTCTTGCCCAACCCAGGAGAAAAATGAAATTAAATTTAAATTCTCCCTAATGAGAGAAAAAAAATACTAAAGGATAAGATTTTTGTCAAGTAGGATTGAGTTTTGGAGGACCACAAGCCACTGGAATAGAAAAGATTTCTTTTTCACCACCTGAGAACCAATTTTTGTCCCCTTGGGTACAATATTGCTCCCTCTAGGAATGCATGACACAGTCCCAAACTTGCTTTGGAGTGCTATTTTGATAAACACAATGGAAGCTCTAATGTCTGGTAAAGTCTGTATCACAGAAAGGAGGATGGATACAATCTCCAAGCCCAATAGGCTGACAATTAACAGAGATGCCATTTGAGAGGTTAGATGCAAAGAACAGACAGAGAACCCAGAGAAGTATTAGGGAGGGAAATCTTGCGAGAGCATCACCGTCAGTAACATGTTGGTTGAGTCTATTTCTACCAGTCTCTAGCTACCAGCTCTTCCTGTAAAATAATTTTTATTTTTTACCATGCATTCTGCCAGGTGTTGGCAGTAGAAAAGTCAAGAAAATGCTATCTGTAGATCCCACAAAACACGATATGAAGGTGATCACCAATGTAACATACTTCAGAAGCCTTGAAATTCCACTGGCTCTCCAACCTGCCTCACTTAGAAAGGCAATATTCCTTTAAGTGATAGCTATGAAAATATTTATTTTAACCAACTAGATGGATATTCCTTGGAGAAACCTCAATTAAAGTAACACAAAAAACCAAGCACTGATAATTTAAAAGATCAGAGAGGTTGAGCATATAGTTTTTTTTTAAATTGAATGTGGCTATTGCTTGAAGAATGGCCAATGTCTTCAGGAAATAAAGAACAAAGAGTGCTTTATGTCCAATGAGTGATGTGTCCAAAAATTCTACCACAATGACTTACTTTCCATTGATGAGTCTGAGGGTGCTGCTTCTAGATTTTTAGTTTTCTGCAGAACTCAAAATTCAGTGGTCCTCATGGGGGAAATGAATGGAAATGCTTTTTTACAGAGAAACAAAAAAAGAACACTTTTTCTCTTTTTACCATCCTCAAGAATATAACAAAAAGCCTAGTTTTATTGTGTTGTTATTTGTACTTTCCCAGAAGGAAAAAAATATTGTCAAACTTGACGATTCTATTTTTTACAGGAATAACAAGATGTCACTGGGAGAACATTACTTTATTGGAAAGTTTCTTTTTACTTGTCTACCACTGCCTCACATGTTTCGTAGCTGTGTGTTTCCTAGTTAAAAAACAGTAAACTTTTCACCATTTGCTTCTCATTTGGTGAGCCAGATCAGGGCAAGGAAATTCCAATATTTAAGAACAGCTGGAGAGGGTAATTAAGGAATTGTCTGATGTTTCTGCCAGTTCTGCTGATAAACTGTGGGCTGCTTTATTATTTAAACCTCTGTATACTTGAAGCCTTCTTTTTCTGATACTGAAGCGTATCTTCCTAAGCCACCTGGATGCAAAAAGGAGTTTTTAGGTCACCAGCGTCTCCCCCACCAGAATTCTCAGACAAAAACAACACCTTAATTCGTCCTGGGCCAGGTGGGCTCCTTGTGTCTTTTAGGAGACAGAGTGTCCTCCTTTCCATTGGGGAGAGTAAATGCCTTGTGATTTCCGCTCTCTCCCCTAGGCTCTGAACAGTGAAGCCTCCAGCCATGCATGGCTGATTGGCAGCTGTGAAGGCTCAAGGATGCTGCATGAGTTCTCATGCCCGGGTTCTAGAATGTCACCTGTGACCCACACAGACTGTGGAATGAGAGAAAGATTCTTTCTGGGCTTGGCTTTACTCTTAAACGTATGCTCTAAGCTTTGTATGCTGTAAACCATCTTAAATTTTTCCTATATGTCACAGTCTTCATGGCCAATGTATTATTTTTCTTTTTATTTTTTTGCATAGGTTGGCAACTCAGAGGTCAATGCAAGCACTCTCTATAATCACCCCCAAACAGTATTTATTAAGAAATTTTTTTCAGCGATGCTTTACCAGGTGCTCTTGAAAGAGAATTAGGTAGGCATGGCCATGATTTGGAGGGGCGTATGGTCTTTTTCAGACAGGCCTTGACAAACAAATGCTAATATAAGAATAACCAGACTGATATTTAGCCAGTCGCCTGTGATGGGTGGCGTATTGGTCCTTTTACATCTGCCTTCCTTTCTGAGTGGTTGTTACCTGTGCTGCACCTGTTGCTCGATATTGTGATTATCTTCCCTGAAAACATAATATATTATCTGGTAAGTCTAGTTCATATCTGCTTTGAAGCCTCCTTTCTTTTCAAGTGCATGTGCTAGTACTTGGATGATGTTCACAGTAATACAAAAATATGAGCTTTGAAAAGTTGGGCTAAATTTTCACTAACAAGCTTTTCTCTCCTTGATCCAGAAACAACATAATACAGAGCAAATGGTAGGACCAAGAGTCAGATGTGCTGGCTCTGCAAGGCAGTGTGATGTGTCAGACTCACCAGACCCTGGAACCAGGTTGCCTGGTTCCAAGCACGGCTGTGTCCCTGGCTGGTGCACGGCCCGGGGCCAGCTTCTTGCTGTAAGATGGGATAATAATAAAACGTCCCCTGCAGGTTGTTGCGAAGATGAAGTGAGTCAATGTAGGGAAAGAACTTCGAAGAGTGCTTGGCTTGACAGCAAGTGCTGTGCAAAGATCTGCTAGGACTGCTTTGATCCTGGCCTTGTTACCCAGGAGCAGGGCATTGAACCTCTCTGGGTCTCAGTCTCTATGTAAACAACAGTCTAAGTTCTCTGAAACCATTTAGCTCTGTTGTTTTCTTTCTCAATAAGTCATCTTACAAACACCTAGAGGAAATCACGCAAAGGAGGGGATCATATAATTTATCATTCAAAGCAGGACACTTTTTAGCCTGAATAGATATGCTACTAATAATTAAGAACTTCACTGGGGCGATGGGCATAGCCAGACCAGTACTGTCACCCCACATAGAGGAGGCAGTGTCGTGAGCCGTGCATAGACTGAAGACGGGGGATTTTGTCTGCAAAGATATGCAGGGGTGGGTATGTTGTCTCAAGTTATAAGGGTGGCATTTAAATAGCACACTGAAACGACAATTTCCAGGATGTGCTGTCCTGTTCGTGCTCACACTTTTGTCAATAGCCCTCTTCACTTATTCCCATCTCACAGGCAGAACAGGAATCGACTTCACTAAAGGAGCAGACTGGGATTCAAAATCAGTTGTGTGGACCTTTATTTCTGCTGAGTTTTCTCCTGTAAATCTACCCCCAGTATCCTGAGAAGAACAGGTTTCCCCATTACAGATGGAAAGTCAAGTCTTCTCACAAAGAGGATTTCCCTTCCAGAACTTCAAAACAAGAAAAAGTATCAGACAATGTGATCTGGTGCCAGTGAACAACCCCTTTCCAATGCTTTGAGTGGAATAATTTGTTTTTCATGGTTTAAAGGTAGGAGATAAAACCTACATGGAAAAACGGACAAGAAGAAATGGAAAATAAGACACAGAATCTGGAATCGTAAGCTTAAAAAGTAATTTGTTTTATTTCAGCTGTGCCCAGAAATAACTTGAGGTTAACAAGTGAGTATTTCTACTGGAAGAATCGGCTACCATTAGGTCACCAACTTAGAGAAGACGAAGGCGGAAATTTAAACACCAAGTCTGTCATTATAAAGGTACTTTATCAGCAAAACTGTCAGTTATGGATTGTTGACTTAAAATGATTAAGAGGCTAAAATATCAAAGACGAAGGTGCAGAGTTTGTGGAAAGGCCCCTGTTAAGATCAGCAGCAGCTGTGGGTCCAAATAGGAGAGAGTTTCTTTACCAACATGAGCTTGAGTTACCATTCATGAGAATGAGTTCTGAACGCCTTGACTTCCACACCAATCTGATGTGAAAAAAACAGACACTTGCTTTCTGTTGAGGTCCCTGTTCTGGCCACACGAAGACGGGCCACACATTTAATTCTGTTGGTGACAAAATGATAAATTTGCCGTTGTTTAGGATCACCGAAACATGCTAATACTTTTCTGATTTCTCACTGAAAATGGATGTGAAAATCAATAACAGTACTATTCAAACTTCCCGCTAAACAATAAACAAATAAAAATATGGAGCTCCTGGACCTGGCATCAATGAATAGAGTCTTCGTGGATCATCTTATCTCACCCAGGAGTGGATTTATTTTTCCTGGAAGTTTATTTGAGAGTCTAAAAAAGATTTAATTGTTAATTTGATACCTATCATCGCATTATTTATGAGTTTAGTAATGACTCAATTTTACAAATATTTGGATCCATCTGAGGCAAGAAACTCAGAAGAATATTGTTTCCTGCTGTATTAATAACTGATTTTTCAAGGTAGATTTTACTTGATAACTCACTTGATCCATTTGGTTTGATCGTTTAGATGTTCCAAACCACCAAACGATGGTCTATTTTTCTTTTTAATATCCGTTCACTGTAATAATATGGCTTTAAGTTTCACAATGGCTGTGTCTATTCCCTTAGCAACAAAATGGTTCTGAGACCTGTTTTTTTTGGTATCTGTGAGTCACTGCCATCGCTGTAGTGGGAGCCCCCATCTCAGATTTCCTTTTTTTTACACAGGGCTGATGCTTGAGCAAAAATCTGAAAGGATGAGTCTTAAAACAGCTGTGAAACATGTAGCTGGAAAGCAAGGCTGAAGCACTTAATGACAACAGTTAGCTGGGCGCAGTCAGTATTGCCAGTGCTGAAGGCAGCCAGACAGACAGAAGGTGTCCATTTTATCCAGCAATCTTTAAGTGCCTTACTCCACTTCCTTTGTCACATGCTTATCTCCTTGAATCAGGAGAACTTTCAATTGCTGTCGCCTTTCCTATCGAGGATTGAAAAAGTCTCTTTTGCCAAAAACTAGGTATCGAGAATTCTTGAGGGACAGACTCTCAAATCCAGTCTACCCACAAAACTCCCATTGGTGTCAGATGCTAAGGAAAGTGAAGAAGATTTACTGTTGAGGTAAGAAGATTACTGTTGAGCAGGTGTGGCTTTTATGAGGGGTCCCAGGGCCAGCCCAAGGCTCAGTTATGAAATCAGAAGATGCTAGTGTGTGTGTGTGTGTGTGTGTGTGAGAGAGAGAGAGAGAGAGAGAGAGAGAGAGAGAGAGTGAGAGATTGGGTTGGGAAAGTGACCATCCACTAGACTCTTACTTCTAGTTGTCAATTTTTTCTTTACAGTTGAAAAAATCTATCTTCATGAAAAAATTGTGATACTATTATCTCCATTTAAGAAATAGGAAATGAGCTCAGAGAAGTTAAGCCATCCCCCAAGATCTCACAACCGAGAGGTGGTAGAACCAAGATTTGAAGCCAGGTTGACCCATTGCCAAAGTCTACTACACTAGCTGCTTCCCAAGTTCAAGAACATTCTAAGCATCTCGTTCTCTGTCCTCTGTGGGTCTCTAACCAGAGACGGTGGCTAGGCTGCAAAGGGAGAAGGCACTACATGTAGATGTTCTCCACCAGAAAGTGCATGAGATAGAATTTTTGGAGGACTAAGGCCTTATTGGTTGCCCCAGTTCACACCCCAGGCATCTGTCTTGTCTTTCAGTATGGCTTCTAGGAAGACGAAGCATCAGAAGCTCCAGTGGTGGAGTGAATCATAGGAAGTGCTAAGCTAAACTACTGAATGAGTCATTCTTTCCAGAAACAAGGGCCTTTATTTCTCCAAAACTCTTGATAGACTTTTACAAATAGGGTAGAGTAAAAGCTACTTCAACTTGACATTGCTGCTACTAATAAATGCTAAAATAAATTTACCACTAATATTACTAATAGCTTTCACTTTTGATAAGTTGTTACCAGTGTGTTAGGTTCTTTGGTTATCAAAGCATCTAATAGCATGCCATGTGCCTGCAGGGTGTGAAATAAATGCTAATTACATGAAATAGTAATGATGCACAATCTTTTTACTGTCTGGTCTCATTCGCACAGTCCCTCATGTTATAAGCCTACAACAAACTTGGTTCTTGGATGGCTGGGAAGGGGTTTTAGAAACATTCTGGAGGTGGAGTAAACAGAACTTAGCCCGTGGTTGGGTGTGGGGGTGAAGGGTGGGGCATTAAAGTCAACTCTGAAGTTTCAGCCCTGGTGACTAAGGAGCTGGTGGTGACTTTGCCAGAAATAGGGAAGTTGGAATGTCTGAGAAGAAGATGAATTCAATTTGGGACACAATTGCCTTAACGTGCCTTGGGGTGACATCCTGATGGATTCGTTCAGGAGTCAATGGAAAATAAGGTCAGAGCTCAGAGATGGGCTTGCCTGGAGGGCCAGAGTTGCCAGTCAAGAGCCTATGGCGGTCAAAGCAAGAGTAGGGGGATTCCCAAAGGGGAAAAGGTAGGCTGGAAAGAGAAGAGAGTCTGGGACACATTTGGGATAAGGGAGAAGGAAGAGTAGTCAGAGAAGGGACTGTGGAAAAAATATAAACAATCAGATAGACAAGACATCACTACAGAGTGTAAAAGCAGGGCCAAGGGGTAGTAAAACTTTCTTTCAATGGATGAGACGGACTAGGCTAGAAGCCCTAGAGTATCAAGTAAGTTAACAAAGTGACTCAATCTTAGACTGTCATTGTGCACCAGAGTGTTCCACGTGAGGGCAGGAAAAAGGGAGGGAATCACTAAGAATACAGAATTACACACAGCCCGCCACAGAACTTATCAGTGGAGGAGACCATCACACAGGCTGCAACTCTTTGGTGTACGGTGGAGGGAAAGTGGTTTGCCACCCACTAAAATGGTTTGCAAAAGGTAGAGGAGAATTAGGTTGCAGGCATGGCAGAATAAAAAAGGGCGTTTTAAGACAAGAGACATGCCCAGTAGGTGGAGAGAGACCAAGAAGAGAGGAGGAGAACAGAGAAGGAAGGTAAGCAAATGAAGAGTTGATGTTGCAGTTCTAGAGGAAGTGGAGTGTTTGAGCAGGGGAGCACTGCAGTGTGTCTGGAAAGGAGTGGAGCAAATACAACATTCCTTGTGGAAAGGGCACAGAAGGACGCATGCCGTTAGCTCATGTCTTGGGAAGAAGCGAAGTCAACAGGTGCCTTCTCAGTACTCACTACTCTTCTCAGGATCACAGAGGAGAGAGGATCTTTCTAGAGGAGAGGCTGCCTGGAAGGGAGGTGAGGGCTGGTAGCCTAGGATCAGGTTTGGTACAGCCCCTAAAGATAGAGCATGGCAGGGAACTTTGCATGGATAAATTGGGTACTGAGTGCATAGGTTAGAATAATAAAAAACCGTGTCGAGGAGGTTCTGTGATTCCAACAATACTTAGTAGACTTAAAGCGAATGTGGAGAAAGTAAGTGGTGGGGTTTATACGGGGAGGCCACTTGTGAAAGTCATTCTGTGTGACTACACAGTGAAGGTAAGGAACTCGGAACCCGGCCAAAAGGCAGAAGGGATTTCATATAAACGTTAGGTTGAAAGACCTTCATCTCCCCATGGTCCAACCACAGTGTCTTGCAATAGGGTTGATGGGAGTGGGGAGTTATAGGCTGTTGGGGAGACCTCCAGGGAACGTTGGAGCCAAGGGTCAGGCCCATCATGGCGGGACAATCATTATCAAGGATGCTGACTGGCTTGAGAGCAGAGGTGGCCAGAAGCATCTAGGGTCACCACGATGGCAAGTGCAGTCAGTAGGGGTGAGGATGGAAGTTGGGATGGAGGAACATCCTGAAATGCGAGATCTTGGAGATGGTACCATTTTTGCTCTGAAAGTTATTAGCCTATGGTGAGCATTAAAATATCCCAAGGCCAACTTTGCCCCATCCCCCATCCTTATGGGGGTTCCTTCCATATTCCACAGTGGGCTTATCTTCCTTTCTCACATGTGGACAGAGACTATTCTGTATGGGGTAAACACCTATCTTATTTAATCATATTTTATTATCCTGTGTTATATGATTACAGTCATTTTACTGCAATCAAAATTTCCTTCTCCAGTGATGTGGCCTCAGGTGTAACAAATGCTTTTAGAGAATTGTGTTTGCTGGTCTATTGAGATATAACTCCTTGATCAGACTCTTCAGACTGAGAATTTATGTTCCTGGATACTCCCCACTGTTCCACCTTCTAGGTTTTCCCATAGCTAACATTTAATGCTCTTTCCATCAAACCATGTCCAGTTGTGGGTCACAAGCTGGAAACATTTATTTTCTCAAACATGAAAGTTGTTTTCGTTTTTTTTTGAGGAAGATTAGCCCTGAGCTAACTACTGCCAGTCCTCTTTTTGCTGAGGAAGACTGGCCCTGAGCTAACATCTGTGCCCATCTTCCTCTACTTTATATGTGGGGTGCCTGCCACAGCATGGCGTGCCAAGCGGTGCCATGTCTGCACCCAGGATCCGAACTGGCGAACCCTGGGCTGCCGAGAAGTAGAATGTGGGAACTTAACCGCTGTGCCACAGAGCTGGGCCCTCAAACACGAAAGTTGAAAGGTCAAGATTCAACCTTATACACCAAGATTTCAGTCTATCGTGGAGGTTCCAAAATCGAGGACAAGAATAACTAACTCCACAAGATGGAGCAGGGGTGACATGTGGGATCCAGCGAGTGAGCTATGGTCCCTGTTTGTTGTTAGTGCCAAGTCGATTCCAACTCCGAGAGGCTCTGTGGACAACAGAGCAGAACTCTGCCTGGTCTTTTTTTGCGCCATCCTCTCATCTTCTGGTGTTGTATCAGACAATGCTCCACTGCTATTCATAGGGTTTTCATGGCCAGTTATTTTGGAAGTGGGTGGCCAGGTCCTTCTTCCTGGTCTGTCTAGTCTGGAAGCTCTGCTGAAATCTCTCCACCATGGATGACTCTGCTGGTATGTGAAATCCCAGTGGCATGGCTTTCAGCATTGCAGTGACATGTGGCCGCCACAGTATGACAACCAGCAGATGGGTGGTGTGGTTCCTGACCACGAAATGAACCAGAGCCACGGGGGTGAGAGTATCAAACATTAACCACTAGACCACCAATGATCCCTGTAGCGTCCCCCAAATAGTCACGTCTACCCAGAACCTCAGAGTGTAATCTTACTTGGAAATAAGGCCTTTGTAGCTGTGATTAAGTTCAGAAGGGTTCATGACAGATTAGGGTGAGCTCTAAATCTAATGACTGGTGTCCTTGGAAGAAGAGGAGATGCACAGAGATCCACAGGGAGAAAGAAGGCCATGTGAAGACAGAGGCAGAGACTAGGGTGATGTAGCTACAATCCACGGACTGTCAAGGATTTCTAGGAGCCACCAGAAGCCAGGAAGGATCCTTCTCTAGAGCCTGAGGAGAGAGCCTGGCCCTGCTGACCCCTCGGTTTTGGACATCTAACCTCTAGAGCTCTGAGACAATAAGTTTCTGTTGTTCTAAGCCACTCCATCTATGGTAATTTCTTCCAGCAGCCCTAGGAAACTAACATAGCCCCCTAACCCTTAGGTTTTCACTGCCCAGCTGAGAAGCTTCTTCCGGGAGGCCCGGCTGCCCCTGGAGCCAGTCCCGATGTAATGAACATGATTTAAAATCTGGGGAAGCCTCCGCCCAGAAGGCTCCATGCCCAGGTAAGTGTATTTCTCTGGGCTGCCCTTGTCATTACAACGTTCTGACTTACATCTTTGTTCCTTTGAACTTCAATCAATGGCTGAACCAGGAACGTTGTTTTGACTACGCTGACGGTTTCTAAACTCCCCACTGTGTGGTTTCCAGGTCAGACAGTCAAGCTTTGTTCTGTGAATCATTGCCGAAAGATTCAATTAAATCTCGCTTTGCCCGCCCTGTGGCCAGGGTTTCAGCGACTTAGCGAGAACAGGGGCATTTAGCAAGTTTCTGAGGAAAGCCAGACATGTGAGGGGAACGGGGTGCTGACACGAGGCAGGGAGAACAGAGATTAGGGGGCCCAAGACGGCGGTGACGAATGAAGTCACCGGGAGCTCAGCTTCTTGGCTGGGAAGGCAGCTGTTGATTCCTGACATACTATTTTAGGACCCAAAAGAGAAAGTGAGGGGGCTTTGCTAAATCACTTAAAAGAGCCTACACGTCAAGGGGAGAGGAGACATGTGTTAGCACCAGGGTCCTTTTCCCGCAGGAATGAGACAGAATCACGGATGTGAGTCTGGTCACGATCTTTATGGTGGGAGGTTGCCTTTGAAGTCTGACATCCCTAAAAATTTCTCATAAAACCAAAAAGAAAAAAAAAAAAGAGCATCTCATTCTGGCTAGGAGCACACCAAGGAATATGGAAATAAGAAACGCTTATAGCTCCCCGTGGAAACAGGAATTCGGCAGAATCCTAAGTCACTCGGAAAGAGAAAAGACAAAGAGGATTTCTTAAAGGACCTGAGAAGTGCTGCCTTGGTGGGCAGGCTTACTCCAGAGGGGAGAGTCTGTTGTGATGCCTGAAGACCAAGGGGAGGACCCACTCCCAGCCTGAGGCACAGGGGGCCCTGGCAAGTCACTGAAACTCTCAGAACCTCGTCTCTTATTTGCAGAGTGAGGCAGGATCTTCCCTTGCATGATTTTGTGGGGCTCGGAGGAGATATGGCTTGTGAATTCCCCCTGTAAGTATCTAGCATCCTGTAAATATAGGCAAGTAAGGACGGGCACCCACTGAAGCTGGGCTTAAGATGCCCTAGACATGCCATCTGCCTGCACCACGTCATGCCTGGCTCCGGTGGAGGACTGAGGAACACTGGAGAAGCCCAGCTTCAGGGGTCTCTGTGGGTCAGGACTGTTCCTTCTTCCCTCGAATCAGCAGTGCATTCGTGACACAGCCGATAGGAAACACGATTGCCGAGAGGACCAGGGCATCGGGAGGGCGCAGCACGACCTTACCAGGAGCTGCTCCTTTCTGGCATGAACCCAGATGGGCTGCGGCGGCACAGATCCGGGGAAGGGCATGGCTGAGGCCTGGCCTCCCCACCTGTGGTTCTGGCCTGTGCAGCAGTGTCGCTGAGAACTTCCCAAAACTGTGCTGTGGGCACCCGCCTCAGCCCCTCTTCCTTCCGCTGAGAGGGCCTGGCCTTCTCACCTCCATCCACAAAACTCCCCTTCTGCTCTCCAGTCCTGCTGAGATGCCACCTCCCCCGTGAAGCCTTCTCTGAGCCTGCCTCAGGGCCTCGCGTGTCCTCCGGGCCACTGCATCTCGTTAGTTCTGCTCACTGCTTGGATTGGCCCTCCCCGGCTCACACCCTCACTGTAGAGCTGGGCTGTGGGCCGTGGATGATTCGATTTGTTATGGTTATTATTCAGATGGCCTCGCCCATGCCCATAATCCTGTCCCAGATGCAGTACTGTGTGGATGACAGTTTGAGAACACTGGCTGAGCACACCGACAGTTGGTAGATTCTGATCCAGTAGCTGATAGTGGGCAGGGCAGCTTTGGGCCCTTGGGAAGGAAAGCAGGGGTGTGTCTATTTGGGCTCTGGGGCTCCCAGATCCTCAAAAGGGACTGGAATGAACAGGTGTGGGTTCAGGTAAAGTGGGAGATGCAGAACATCTGCCTTTGGTGTTCCCAGGTCTCCTTATACTGACCTTTGTCGCTTTCCACCCTATTTGGGGGGGGGGGGGCAGCCTCTTAATTCATACTAAGGTGTAAATGACTAATAGCTTTACTTTTCCTTGGTAGAGCTGCCTTCTCAGGGGTTACCTAATCCCGAACTGGAAGGTCTGAGGCTGTGCTAGAAGGTCAATGAGGGAGGAAGGGCCTTGTCAAGGATGTGGGCTTCTGAAATCACCCCCTCAGGCAGCTGCCTGGTATGCTGTGTCCCTGATTAATGCAGTTTCTCTCCTTCCAGGCTGCTTAGGCAGCTCTGAGGATGGTCCTTTTCTCTCTGGAGTCTCCCTACCCAGCCGGACTTGAAACACACCAAATCCATGCAAAGCAGCTTCGGGAAAAACTATGAAAGGCTGTGGGCCACAGGGGTGTCTTTTCTGGTATAATTTAAATGTCTCTGTGCTGAACTGAAATGTCTTACTGCCGCTCTTCAGCTTGCTGTAGGTGGTCGTGCAAAGGGCAGACCTTGGGGTGAAGTAACAAGGCTACATTCCTGTCTGCAGGCCCCGCAGACCCCCTCGGCTGCGCCTGCTGCATCTGTCGAATGGCGAGTGGTACATCGCTCGATGTGCTCCCAGGCACCAAGTTACTTAACCTCCCTCTGCTTCGGCCTCCTCTTCTGCCAAGGGCCCTGCTCAGAGGGTGGCAGAAGGATGAAATGAAACGACATCCACTGAACACGCGGCTCAAGGTGGAAGCGCAGTCAACGAGCTGTTTGCACAATTCCCAGGGTCGCTTCCCGCTCTGAACTTCTGTGACTCTAGGGTTTCCTTTTCGGCCTCGGGACTGCTCCGGGCCTCTGAGATTCTAACCCTCAGCTTCTTCTCTGAACTGCTTCCTTCTGAAGGGTGGCCCTTTCCGTCAGTTTCATTCGGAGACCCCTGGCCACTGGGAAGGCCCAGGTGGGTCGATGCAGCATCAAGTAGATCAAGAGAAATGAGGATCCTTTTTGCAACCAGAAACTCTACACCAAGTTTGTTTGTGGGGCAAGTAAGGTCTGGACCCTCCTACTCACGGAGGACTTGCAGACAAGATGATTGCTTCTGGAAGTTTCCCCAGGAAGGAGCAGGAATCCGGAATGGGAGAGCTGCGTGTGTGATGGTGTATGTCTTCTGTGTGTCTAGGCCTCGTGTTAAAGAGAATCAGCTGTGGGTCTCTGCCACAGAGGGGAAAATGGGCAAATGAGACAGGCCCTGTCACAAATGGACATCAGAAGGGCGGGTTTTGGTTGAAAGTCTCATTCCCCTGCTGCTGGTGTACCATGGACCAGGGTGACACACGCTCGCGCATCACACACCTGGGACGCCTCCATTAATAGATGCAATGCTGGGAGACAGGACATGATTTTTTGCTGACATTTTCCATAGAAATAGACAAAAGCTCAGCCACTTTTTCCGAGGAAACATCGGCACTGTGCTTCATCTGTGATCAGAATGCCACAGGCGACCTGTACATTTGCCCTGAGCTCTGGACAGTTCAAGGGGTTGCTGGATCATTCTGACCAACCAGGATTTTGGAGAACTGTTGATGACATAGACTGGATGTTTGTGTCCCCCCAAAATTCACGTGAAATCCTGTTGTCCAGTGTGATGGTATTTGGAGGTGGGGCCTTTGGGAGGTGATGAGGTCAAGAGGGTGGAACCCTCATGAATAGGGTTAGTGTCCTTATGAAAGAGACCCAGAGAGCTCCCGCAGCCCTTCCACCATGTGAGGACACAGCCAGATGACTGTGAACCAGGATGTGGCCTTTCACCAGACACCAGATCTGCTGACACCTTGATCTTGGACTTCCCCAGCTTCCAGGACTGTGAGAAATAAACATCTGTTGTTTATATATCACCCAGTCTATGGTGTGTTTGTTATAACAGCCTTAACGGACTGAGACAGTTGAAAGCCAGAAGCAACTCTGGAGGCCTTCCTGGACTGCCAGGGCTGGTGACGTCCGGAGGCCTGGCCCCTGAGACTCCACTTCGCTGGCCTCTCTCACTGCTTCCGGGTTGCTCCCTCATCCTGGGCTTCAGCCATCCTGACGGATCAGGGGTTTTCTGAACATTACAGGTCCCTTCCTGCTGTCAGGTCCTTGAACATGACCCCACCTTCACCTGAAAGTCCCTTTTGTCTCTCTTCCCTGAGTTACATTCTTCCAGTTAAGGAATATTCCCATCTGCCACTGCCTCCTTGAACAGGTCGGGTGTCCTACCCTGCACTTCCTGGCTGACCCTCGCAGTCTGTTCCCTTGCCTGTCACCCCCAGTGGGGTCCTTGATGACTTGGCTATCCAGTTAACATCTATGAAGGATTCATGGGCACTTGGCTGCCTTTATATCACCAAACTCTACGTAACTCTCATTCCATGCCAGTCACTGTTCTAAGCATGTCACAAATATCAATGCCGACGCCTTTCGCCCAGTGAGCCAGTGCCATTCCTATTTACAGGGGAGGAAATAGAGGCACAAAGAGGTTATGTGATTTGCCTGAGGCCACACAATTAATAAGCGGTAGATGGGGGAAGGGGTCCCGTGCCCATATGGCCTAACTGGGTTGAATAGCGTTCCCCTAATTTCATGCCCATCCAGAACCTCAGAACATGACTCTCTTTGAATACAGGGTCTTTGCAGAAGTAACTAGTCAAGACGTGGGTTAGGGTGGGCTCTAACTCCAATGACTGGTGTCCTTACGAGAAGAGAAAACAGAGACACACAGAGGGAAGAAAGATCACCAGGATGCTGGAGGCAGAGACTGGAGTGATGTAGCCAGAAGCCAAGGAATCGCAATTGCTGGCCACCAGCAGCAGCTAGAAGGAGATGAGGAAGGATTCTCCCGTCCTCCAGCCTGCAGAAGTAGGGCGGCCCTGCCTGGATCTCAGACTCTGGCATCGGGAACTGTGAGAGAAAAAATTTCTGTTGTTTTCAGCCATGCAGTTTGTGGTCCTTTGTTACGGCAGCCCCAAGAAAGCAATAAACCACCTCTCAGAGAGTGAAGGGGCTGTTTCTCCAGGGGCTGTGGCATCCTCGCCCTTTCCCAGGACAGGGGGGAGGGCCAGTGGGCCTGCTCTCCCTGAAAGTCCTGGCTGGTGACGGGCGTGGTGGGGGATCCCAGACGGCTTGCATGCTGCACAGGCCTGCCTGTCCTTTTGTGAGTTGGCATTTTGGGAGGGACACTGTACTGGAGCACGAGGCAGGGGCCTGGGGCACATTCCCAGGAGCTGCACTTCAGGAAACTCAGAGGCAGCCACCTGGTGCTCAATTTTCCTTTTTAACAAATGGGGCCCAGAAGTGAACATAGGCCAGGCACCGGGCCAGGCGCTGCAGATGCACGAGGCAGCGAGACTGACCGTGGTCTCCGTCTCTGAGAAATTCACATTCTAGGGGAGACAGGCCTTGAATCCACCACTAAACAAACAAGAGATGATTTCAGAAAGCGATAAAGGATACGAAGAAAACTTCCCTTCTCACTAGAGAAGGAGTTTTCACAAAATTAAACATTATAAATAAAAGCAACCAAACTGAATGGTGATGTCTTTTGCCTGTGTTAACGATCATTACAGTCACGCAAATGTCTGCACGGTGGTCCAGCAGGACCTTGAGAGCTCAGACTCAGACAGTCCTCGGGCTGGCCCGCCTGGGCTTTGCAGGACAGCCTAACCTGCGGCCAGACTGGCTCGTCCAAGTCTAGTTTCTCCATCCCGGGACCAGCAATAAAAGGGATGGCTGGACAGGCAGCCTGCCCAGAGCTCAGCAGGAGGGAGAGGCGACTCCCCTGGGCCGCTTCCCCAGGCTGAGCTGGCAGCAAAGCCAGCAGTTCCCCGAAAGGGCCACTCTCCTTGCCTGCCAGGAAGAGTCTGGGAGGCATTTGGGGAGCACCTGCGAGAGGGGCTGGGCACTCAACATGCCTCTTGTCTGGCAGATGGCATCACCCTTGGGGGGGCTTCTCACGTGGCTGCTTTGAGAAAGACACATGGAGCCAACTTCAGGAACTTTTAAAACTTGCAGGAAGGACAAAAGGCAAACTTTCCAAACCTAATACACACACCTTAGAGATTTCACTCATAAACATAGATGATTTTCAATGCCTGCCAAGTGACTTAGCTATAGAACACGACAAGAGAAAATACAGGATGCTATTAGTGATGGGATAATAGAAACTGTGATTTTAAAATAGAACTATCTTAGAGTGATTTGCCATTCTGGGGGCAAACAAAACTGTGCCCAGGCCTCCCACATTCCTCGGTGACTTTCCACTGGATTTGCCCGGCTCAGGTCAAACACCATTACTATGACCTAGTGCAGGGTTGGAGGAGAATCTTGGTCTGTTTGCTTGTCCCTAGACACACACACACACACACACACACACACACAGTGACTGAGGAATGGGGTTGCCAGGGGTGGGGAGGAGAACTGGAATAAATGCATAAATGCAAGGATTTAATTTCTTCCACATCACCCATTGATATTCCCCATTCATTAATTTTCCTAAAAACTGATTTTCTCATAGTCTTTGAAGTCATGCAACTGTGTTCAGTGAAAGTCATGTCCCCTCTAAGGTGGCTGGTAACATGCCGAATTATCTCAAGAGCCCCTTTAGCAACAGAGGCAAGCTCACCTCCCCTCAGGGAATGGAGAAGAGAAGCTAAAGCCTGTGATTCTAACCTAAGAAATACGGAGGTCATTTTGCCAGTCACTGGATCATTTTATGACTCCAGAGCAACCAGGAGGAACCAGGTTTTCTTGACCATTGCCATTCACATTTTCCTTAAAAAAATTAAAAATAATCCTTGAAGAAATTTTATAAACTTGGGGGAAGGATAAGATATTTACCCAAGATGTAAAATATCTAAATGAGATAGCCGATTGCCTTTTTCCATTGGTGAGGACAGAATGACGGGTTTTGCATTTTCAGCTCATGCACATACATATTGACATTTTTACGCTTATAGATAAATTGGTCAATAGATGTAGGTTGACCTGAAAAAAACTGGCATTGGCATTTTTTTTTGTATCTGCATGAGGTGATTGATGTTAACTAAACTTATTGTGGTGATCATTTCACAATATAAGTCAAGTCATTGTGCTCCCAACCTCAAACTTACACAGTGGTGTATGTCAATTATGCCTCAACGAGACTGGAAAAAAAAAAGAATGGAAGAAAAAATAAAAAATAATTGACATGAACTTCCAGCCTAAATATTGACTGGGAACCTCTGTTCTCGTACACCCTCAGAAACCTCAGCCAAATTCTGGGGCAGTTAATTTGGTTTCCTGGCTGGAATTGCGACACGGCTGCAGCAGCAGTGTCTTGGAGCTCCAGACAAGCCCGTGAACAGTGTCAGGAAGTCCGGGAAGGCATGAGTCAGCTCAGCCCCGGCACCGGTGGCATGGGGCTTGAAAGGAAACTTGACCAGTAGCCGAAGTCAACAATGGGCATGAAGCAAACTTCGCAATGCTGGGAAACGCAGCCTGGGTGAGGTGAGGGGCAGGCAGCCGGCTCTGAGCACGGCCAGGGAGGGCCCTGCCAGCGTGTCCCCATGGACCCCACACACTGAGCTCCACCCTTCCCAGCAGAGACTTTCCAACCCTTTCAACTCTGACCACAAAGGGTGGAATTTAATAACCTGGGAACTAATTTCTCATTGGTTTTTGGTAAACTAAAAACGATAGAATGAGTAATGCATTAAAACCATCTTTGTCCTAATTGAAAATAAAGTTTTTCAATTCTGTTTGAGACTTGACCTCTTTGGAATAAAGACTAACTTTCTGGGAGATAATTTGAGGTTTAAAGGTATAAATGCTATAATTTACTCATTGTGCTGTATTGACATGAAACATGGTTTAGAGAAAGGCCGTTTAGGAACCAATGGTCTCTTAGCTACTCTCTGTCTCTTCTCTGCCTCTCAGAACATATGTGTAGGGGTAATGTATGCACATGTATGTGTAGGCAGTCATTGTATATTTGGTTTCTTCTATCCATCATTCCTACCTTTTAAAAGCCCTAAGCTCCACCTTCAGTGTAGACCAGCTTCTCAGAACTTCGAAAACTGAGAATTATTTGAAGCTGCTGGTCTGGTTTCTAACACCCAGATCTTGGACCTAATATGCCTGCAGCCTGCCCCTAGGCGTGTAGAATAATGAACTTCAGACTTGCTAGGACCACGGAGCTAGGGACTTAGATTCTCCATCTCATGAGGCAGGAATTCTCCCCAAAGCACCATCCCCTTGGAGGACCCTCAGGGGTCAGGCTTGACTTAACCAGGCTCCATCTCCATCTGCATTGTTCAGTCCAGCTGTGGAGCTCAGATGTGACAACCATTCTGAAGAGGAGATGAGGGGGAACTCAGTTGTGGGGAAAGTTAGCAAAGCCCCTCTGGGTCCGGAGAGGCAGGGGAGAGAAGGGAGGCCCAGGAGAGGTTATACCTGCGGGGCTGAGAGATCTCCTGGAAGAGCGAACGCTCTAGAGACACCCTCCCCTAGTCCTGCCCTGGTACACCTCTGGTCCTTGGCTCGTCTTTCTCAGACTCCACGGACGAGTCTCCTAAGTCAGTCCATTGCCAGTATCTAGGAAGTGCCCGGTGCCGCAGGGAACATGAAGATGGAAGCTTGGCCTAAAAGCAGAGTTCCTGGAGAAATGTCGACGCTTCTTAAATAAGTTAGCTTGAAAAAGAATACCAAGCTCTTCCTCTCTCTCTGTGTCCTCTCTCGCTTTACTTCATAACCCATCCCCTCTCTATTAAAACTGTAAGTGGAAAACAAGTCAGTTTCACAAAGATCCTTGTTACGGAAAACGTTGCTGTAAATTATGTAGAAACTTAGGCATTTCTGCAGTACAACTTTCCCCTGAGCTTATCACTTTTCTTTACACTGTGAGGCCAGGAGGTTAAAAAGAACCAAAAAAGAAAACCCAAAAAAACAAAAAAATGAGATTTTAGATCTTGAGCAACAGGACATAGATACTATCAAAATATTTTGCAAAATTCAGAAACATTGCCACATTTTCCATAGGGTTAACTTTTGAGATGAAAAACTAATTTGGAGCTCATGATTTCTTTAAAAAAAAAATTCCCTTAACTGAAGAAATTTACTTGGGAGAAGAAAATGACTAACTTGTAGTTTCCACAATGAGAAACACATTCCATGGCTTTTGGCCACGTTCTGTCATTACGTGATAGGCTTAAATTGCATTCATTTATAATGAGTTAAAAATATGAATGAAATCTTTAAATTAGTCAAAATAAAGTCATGGCTTAAACATCCTCCTGTACAAAGAGAGGATATTGGATGGTAATTGACATTATGATCGATACTGAGTGTCAATTCTAAACCTGACAGCCCATATTTAATTTCAAACTAAGTTCCACAACTTCACAATTAAAAAAAAAAAAGTCTTCTTTTTGCTACAGTGAGATAGGGCAGCGTAATGGCTTTATGCGTGTCTCTTCCTGCAGCATATCTGGCCTTGAGTCCACAAAGCCCCCGCCGACATCAAAGGAAGCTGTAGGAGATGGTGTGTGGAACAGCAGATAGCCCCGAGGAAGGGGGGAACCCTTCTTTTGCCAAGAGGAATTGCTAAAATTAGATGGTGAGGTAGTCTGCGCGCTGGAAGGGATCTTGCTGATCATCTGCTTCAACTGCTGATAGAACCCTTACTTCTTTCGAGACCTTCAAAGAGAAGGGCTTATGCAACAAGCTGGAATGTCTTTCTGCTTGGAGATTCTTCCTTCTGTCTATCTTAAGCTCTTCAGGCTGATATTCGACTCGATTTCCTCTCCCTTTGGGTCTCAGTGCAGATGGGGAGCAGCCAGGCACTGTTCCTTTCCTCCTGGCTTTCTAAGATGGTTTTTATAATCTGAGACCATCATTTGGCCCTCCCCCTTCATCTGGGATGCTGTCATACAGACTTCATTCTGACCTTCCCTGTGCATTTGGGATGCACGTGGCAAAGGAGTTCTGGGAGGAGGGGTGGAAGGGTCAGGGCCAGGCTCACACTTGGGGCGAGTGAGTGGTCGTCTGCCCGGGAGCATCTCTGTCTGCCCCTTATCTCCCTCTCCACTGGCCTCGCCCTGGTGGCAGCATCTGAACCATCTGCCACTTGAGATTTATGCTTTAGGGTGAGCACTGCACCTCCTTCCATGTTTCTTGTTTAAACTTGGAGTCCACCAGGAAAGGGTTAAGTCCATTAAAATTAATATCTTTGCTGCCCTGATTTCCTCTCTAGAAAATATTTAGGGAAGCCAGATGGGCTGGGAGAGGGGTGGGGAGGAGAAGAAAGGGGCTTAGGAAAAGGGGACTTGAGTGGGAGCCTCAGAGATCAACCCCATTTCCCTGAGAACATCCCTTGTGGCTTCCTCAGGAGGACCACACGATGTCCAGAGACCACTGTGTGACTTTCCAAGATAACAGCAGCAGTTCCTGGCAACTTTTTCTCCCTCCCTTCCCCTCCATTATCTGTCCTCCTCCTCAGAGGATCTTTCTTTGGCTTTGGGCGCCATGAACCTCAACTTTGCAGAGTGAGGAAGGAGTCACCCTCATCTCATCTTGGCAACTTCTTTTTTCTTAAGACCGAAACAAACCACAAACCCTCTTATCCCACTAAATATCCACCCATGAAGAACAATCAAGAAATCTGGGTTCCAAAGCAAAACCATTCTCTTTGAAGGAGCCAGCCTTTGCTGTTCTGCCCCACAAATGGGAAATTTAATAGACCTGACCGGAGGCAGGCATATGGTAGTAAGTTGGTCTATTATGAGGTTAAATTGGTGACTTGCAGTGGCTGTCAAGCTTTAGGGGCCTTGAATTCAAGCCTGTGGGTGAGCAGGGCACAAACAGCTGGGCAGAAAGGCCCTTAATCTCTTGCCAGCTGGACCCAGAGATGGAGCTCAGAGGCTGGAGTGCTCCGGCTGCTCTTGGCACAGGTTCCAGAAACGACTCGGGTGGCAATGAGAGGCTGTGGCGCCAGGCTTGCCCCAGAATAACACACTGTCAGCATATGTTAACAGGCTGCCTTTCCTCCACAGATCACAAAATGCATTCCATTTAGTGTCTGTTTTGCAAGTGTTACTATCTGTGTTTTGTGGGCAACAAAACCAAGATACAGCAAGGCCTTTGAGCTTCGCCATGAGAGTGCAAGTGGTTCAAGGCTGACCTAGGAGACCAGCACTTCCTGTGTCTCAGGCTATTGCACAACAGCCTTCCCCCTGACCTTTCCAAACTCTTTCCAGAATGGTCTTTCTGGCTTGCAGATCTCAGGGTCTGGTGGAAGTTAAAAGGAACACGTGTGTTCTGAACTCCCTGGAAGAGAGTAGTATTAAAAACATACACACACAGTCTCGTGTTCAACATGTGGGGGATGCAGATGAAAGGGGTTGACTGTTTCAGTACTGGGCTTTGTGACTGCACATGGTTAGGCCTTCACCCCATAGGGAGCACATGGAAATGAGTGGAAGATCTCGCTCCTTCCTCTCTCCTGGATCTTCTCTCCCATTAAGTATAAGACCATGTGGATCCTGGTCTTTCTCCTTTGAAAAATGTGACCATCCTATTAGACTAAACTTTCTAAAGAACCCCACTGATATCATTCAACAGAAAGAGGGACCTGCTGGACTAATGCTAAGTGGAATTTTCCAGCCGGTTCTATTCTATTTTGCTGGCTGTACCCAGGTTAAGCTTCGTCTTCTTTGGGCAGAATGAGACAAGCTTCTCATGGAAGATGTTGGAGCCACACTTGCAACATTTGACTCTTACACAAATGATTCTTTAATTGTAATCCAAATGAAGGCAAATGATTTCCAGCATTAGAACTAGCAATACAAGACACCAAAACATCTCAAAATGCTAGGTTGAAAGATATCTAAGGGATCGTGACCATAGGGTAGAGCCCTAAGTGATTCCAAAAAAGGAAACTCAAGTCTACCGACTTTTTCATATCTACAGGGAAGATGATCCCACGGTTATCATGGGAGACCAGGGCTGAACAGCCAATCAGCAAACATTTATCATATACTTATTGTGTAGCAGGTTCTGTGAGGGCACAAAGATGGTTATGTGACGCCTGTGCCCGTCCTTGAGTGGTTCTTGCTCTTTGCACTTCTATAAATAGCAACAACTGCTCTCAATATTTGGAAATTCTTTGTCATCTCTCTCAACTATCTCTCACATCTTTGCCACCTGGGGAGTGGCCTCTTGAGTTCTGTTCTGGGGGAGATGGGGATGGGGGTCATTCTTGATTGCCTCGCACATACAGGGAATTGCTAGTGACCAGGCCGCTGCTGAGACGCTTCTTCCCGTGCTACGACGAGCTGAGGACAAGGGAGCAGAAAGCAAAAGATAGCTATGTCCGCTAATGGGTCCAGCTCCAAACTCTTGGTCTTTCTCTCCAAATCCATTCCTCCTATAGTCTCTCTATTTCTATGGTAACTGCAGTTTCCAGATGGCTTATGCTAAAGAGCATTTGATCCTTCCATGCCTCTTTTCTTTTGCTCATACCCTCCCTCCAACCTGTTATCAAATAATGCTGGTTTGACCTTTAAAACAGCCACATTACTTATTGTCCCTACAAGTTACCCTCATTTCTTACCTCCATTTGCAATAGTCTCCTATTTGGCTTTTTTTTCAAGTTTTTTTTTTTAAATAGCTTCATTGAGATATAATTCACATATCATACAATTCACCTATTTAAAGCATAAAATGTAATTTTTTGGGTGCATTATATTATTAATTTTTTTGAGTGGAGGTAAAATATATATAACATAAAATTTCCCATTTTGACCATTTTTAAGTTTACAGTTCAGTGGCATTAATTACATTCACAATGGTTGTCATGCAATTATTATCACTATGTATTACCAAAACTGTTTCATCACCCCAAACAAACACTCAATAAGACAGGAAGAGAAGGAAACTTCTTTAACATTATAAAGGCCATATACAAAAAACCCACAGCTAATATCATACTCAATGGTGAAAAACTGAAAGCTTTTCCCTTAAGATCAGGAACCAGACAAGGACACCCACTTTTGCCACTTCTCTGTAACACAGTACTGGAAGGTCTAGCCAAAGCAATTAGACAAGAAAAGGAAATAAAAGGCATCCAAATTGGAAAGGAAGATGTAAAATTATCCCTGTTCATAGATGGCATATTCTTATACATAGAAAACCCTAAAGAATCCACAAAAAACCTGTTAAATCTAATAAATGGATTCAGCAAAGTTGCCAGATATAAAATCAACACAAAAAATCAGTTGTACTTCTGTACCCTTGCAATGAACAATCCCAAGAGGAAATTACAATCAATTCCATTTACAATAGCACCAAAAAGGACAAATTAGTTGGGAATAAATTTAACCAAGGAGATAAAAGACTTGTACACTGAAAACTGTGAAACATTACTCAAAGAAATTAAAGGAGACCTAGATAAATGGAAAGACACTTCACATTCATAGTTTGGAAAATGTAATATTGTTAAGATGACAATAGTATCCAAAGTAATCTACAGATTCAACACGATCCCTATCAAAATTCCAATGATGGGGCCAGCCCGGTGGTGCAGCGGTTAAGTGAGGCAGCCCGGGATTCACCGCTTCGGATCCCAGGTGCGGACATGGCACCGCTTGGCAGAAGCCATACTGTGGTAGGTGTCCCACATATAAAGCAGAGGAAGATGGGCATGGATGTTAGCTCAGGGCTAATCTTCCTCAAAAAAAAAGAAAAAATTCCAATGGTCTTTTTTACAGAAATAGAAAAACCCATCTCAAAATCCTAATTGGCTTTTGCACTTGCTGTTCCTCCTGCCTGATGTGCTCTTGCTCCAGGTATCTGCATGGTTCCCCTGTCTCACCTCCTTCAGGCAAGGATGTCACCATCTCAGTCACGTGTCACCTGTCATCTTCTCATTGTGGCCGTCCCTTACTATGCTTGCATTCCCAAACACCTCTTATTTGTCTTATTTTTCTCTGTTGCTCTTAATATCATCTGCCCACACTGTATATTTTGCTTATATATTTTTCGGCTTCCCTTTTTGAACATAAATTTCACTAGGTCAGGAGTTTTTGTCTGTTTGTTCACTGCTATATTCCTAGCACCCAGAACATGTCAGGCACATAGTAGGCACTCAAGAAAGATATATATTGAATGCAAGAATGAATGTGAAGTGTATGAGAAAAATAAATATATTCACATCTATTGTTTTTGTAATGAGACAAGACTGACAAGAGACTAGTGATGGGATTTTTGCCTCATGATTTCCTTAACAGAACTAAGCATTATGGTGAAATGTGTTGGTGAAAGAACAATACAGCTTCATTATAGACCCAAAGAAGTGGTGAGTTCATATATTTCCTTCTACTTAAATGTCATGTTCACTTTGGGCTGCTTTCAAATCATAACTCTCCTTTCAGTGTACTGTTCCCTGAATCCCGATACATTTGAAATCATTTTCCAGCCTGAAAAAGTCATCAGGGTATCTTAATCCATCTTAATCTTCAATGGCAATGGCCCTGAGTGAGTGGAGATGCAGTTATGACTATATGTGGGATGCCAAGGACTTGACTTTGGCTGGGTGAGAGCAAATCTCACTACCAAGGGAGCAAGCAGACAGCTGGTAGGAAAATAATGGGTATGTATGCAAGCAAGTGGAAGGGATGGCCAGTAATGGGAGATCCCACAAGTGGGGAACTTAGTACATAGAGACACAACTATGCCAAATAAATTTAGAATTTCACATACTTAACGCATGATTTTCACTTTGATGATGATGATGAGTGAACAAGAAGGAGAAAAGCTGTCTGTTAAAAGAGATGACTCATCTATGTCTTATTTTAAATAGATCTTGGGACTGTTCTGAATTACCTCACTGATCTCATGAATCCATGAAACTTCCAGAAGAACAGCAGAAAGCTATAGCTTCATCTTGAGGGTCAACACATCGTGATGGCCCCTCTTCAGGGCTCCATTTCCACATTTCCATTCTTAGGGGGAAGCTCCTGTCCTCAGGAAGAGGAGCCTACTGTCAACCTGAGATGAAAAATGAACACCTCCTACTCTGAGATTGAAAGAATTGATGCGCCTGAAGTGAGCGCTCTGATCCTACTCAATGGACCGGTATCTTTATTATTATTTTTTCATTGTATAAAACTTATTTTATTTATTTATTTTTCTATTGTGGTAACATTGGTTTATAACATTATGTAAATTTTGGGTATACATCATTATATTTCAATTTCTGTGTAGGTTACATCATGTTCACCACCCAAAGACTAATTACCATCCATCACCGTACATGTGTGCCTAATCAACTCTTTTGCCCCCCTCCCTCTCTGGTAACCACCAATCCAAACCCCGTCTCTATTTGTTGCTGTTTTTATCTTCTATTTATGAGTGAGATCATAGGGTGTTTGACTTTCTCCCTGTGACTTATTTGGCTTAGCATAATACCCTCAAGGTCCCTCCATGTTGTCACAAATGGCAAAATTACATCTTTTTTTTTATGGCCGAGTAGTATTCCATTGTATACATATTTCACATCCTCTTTATCATTCTTGACTGGTATCTTTAAAATGCTCATGAAGTAAAATCAATGAAAAGAAAACATATGTTTTATAATTTTTCTTTCAAATACATCTTTTTTTGGTACAAGTACAGATGTATAACTTCCAACTTTGTATTTATTTTTTTATTCAACATATTTACAAAATAATCCATATACACTCATTACTTCCATCCATAAAAGATTTCCTTAAAGTGGAAGGAGTGTGAAAGTCCCTTTCACTACCATTTGCCGTTGAGAAAATGAAGGTAAGGGAAAGGTATGGTTGCCGCCTTCAGGAAATGGTACAAAGGAGAGAGAACTTTGGAAATACAGACTGTGGCTATTCATCCGGGGTCTGCCAGCCATTGACCACTTGTATAAACCTGGGCCAAGGGACTGATCCGATAAGAGTCACATCCGTGATGGTGACACTCTCTGGGATGTCTGAGCGTCTTTAGTTGCATCAGAATTTTGTTGTATCAAATAATTCTAGGAAACAAGATGCCCAGAAGCTCAAACTGGGATATCCCTTTTATGTGGAATAACAAAGACCTCAACTGCTTTACAACAGTCACTTCTGTCAGAGCATTAGAGTTGCAGCCTTTAGCATCACACAAATCTCAAAAGACCCTGAAAAAAACCTGCTCCCTGCTCCTGCGCCATCGAGGACAGCACGGCTATTTCAGGGTACAGCTGAGGGTGTCGTGAGTAAACACAGATAAAGCTTAGACCAGACCCTAGAAATTTTGACTCTGTTTCTATCATCCTGGCCATTGTTGAATTAAGCATTCTCCCGAATGTACCAGGGATCATTTGAAATGGGGCCTTACGTGATTCCACTCCACCTCCAATTCATCCCGTTGCTTCCACACCTGCAGATTTCATTACGTGATGGGATATGTCCGGGAGAAATGGAAGCATCCAACTTTCAGGCCATCAGAGGAGGCAGCTCAGAGTTCAGGCCCTTGCTTATTGCCTGTGTCCTGGAAAGACGACTGCCTTGTGATCCTAGGCGCAGTTTGCACTCGGCCCTGGACCAAAGACAAGGCCTCCAAGAGTGCAACTTGGACATGTTGTCCGTGTTTCAAGTTCTCATCACTTTCCCCTCACCAAGGGACTTTGATTTGGCTCTTTCTAAGATGGGATTGGGAAATTCTTATTGTTGGTTTAAATTTCTGTGCCTCAGTGTTGTAAGACGACCTCATCCCTGCCTTTCCCATCGGCAGCATTAGCCTCTCCTTGCTGTCACTGCCCAGTTGTTGAAGAGAAGCCATAGGTGGATTTTCCTGATCTGTGTGGACATCATGTTCTTTATTAGGTTAGGAGTTCTTCCTTATACCAACATGCTCACCCCATTTGATAGACTGATGGGGAAATAGGAGAGACAGAGATGAGAGTGAGGGAAAGGGAGAGGAGGAGTGGGAGAGAGAGAGAGAGAAAGAGAGAGAGAGAGAGAAAGAGGAAGAGCAAGAGAGACAAAGACTGCAGTTTACTTTTAAAAGAGGCCCCCTCCGGCTTACACACAGCTTGTCTACAGTCTTATAAACACCATTAGGATTCTATGTGACTCATTTTATATCCCAGGAAATAGTCTCTTTTGTCCTCCAAAACACCACATTTTAAATTCCAGACTTGAGTCAAATTGGAGTCACATTAGCCTGATGCTCTCTCTCCCCCAGACCCTACAAACTATTTAATAGACACTAAGAAACTTCACATTATATATTCTCTGCCTCTTTCTAAGCCTAGGGACTCTCAGTTTTCCACACATACCGTACTACTTAACAGGCAGTCTCCACAATCCTGCCTCGTCCTTGACACCTAATCGTCATCCCCATAAAGAACACTAACTATTTTAGCCGCCTCTTAGCTTCTTTCTCGCAGCCCAGCCTCTGGAGGGTAGGAATCTAAAATCCACCATCAGTGCTTGCCAGCTGGGCACCTTTCTTCCCTGCTAGAGATGTTGCACAAGAAGGAACAATCTGGTATGTGGCTGCAGCTGGGACCTCCTACCCACCTCATAGCTTTTAAACTCCCTTTGAATTTCATCCAATACCCGGAGTGTGGGGTGGCAACATTCCGTGATTTTCCTGCCACACCGGCAGGATTGCTACATGGCCTTGATACATTCAAAGTTACTCCCTGTTCAACTGGAATGTGCGGCGGCCAATACCCCCACCCGCAGCTGGAATGCCTGGGATTGTATTTTACTGGGTCGGCATCTTCACAGCTGGGAAGACGCTCCCGAGGGTCTCGGACAATGAGTCAGTTTCTCACATCATCCTTGGCAGGCTGATTCCAATATCAAGTCTTCCTCTAAGACAAGACCGACAAGAAGTCTCATCAATTATTGCCATTAAGCCCTTTAAGGGTTGAGAAGCTAAAATATCACTTAGCAGCCAGGTGATGCGTTTCTTAGTTGCGTGGATTGTATTTGAGAGACAGGATACACAGAAGGAGAAGAAAACACACACACACTGAAGATTGAAGATAGAAAAATGAAAGGTTCTCCTTGTTTTTACGGAAAATCTGATTTGCCACCAGAAAAGCCTCAAATAGGTAAACTGAACTCAGTGTCCTTTTTAGGAAGCACAAATAGGAGCATATTCCACCTGGTTAACAAAATAAAGCCACATCACTCTCTCTTTTTCAAGCATTCTGAAGCACTCCATAACCCCCTCCATCTAGAAAACATGGAACAAATTTATCCATGCGGCTCAGACACTAAGAGCCAAGGAGCTAGAGATAGTCTGACCTGGATTTGAGTCCTGATTCTGCTGGGTGACTCTGGGTAAGTTCAGTAACCTCATGAACCTCATGAGAATGACAGTAATACCAATGTCATGAGTGTCACATACAAAGTGCCTGGCCCAGCACTGGGCACAGATGTGTTCAGTACAGGTTAGCGACATTGTTATTGTTAATGTTTCCTTTTACAGGGTGGGAATAGGAAGCATGGAGAAGGAGCGGTGTCAGCAGATCCTTTGATCCCAGGGCTCAGCCTGGGACGTTAAAAAGGCTGCAGGCAGGGCCTGAATCCACGCTTGTATGTGGCCCACGGCCTTTCTCCCCAAGGCTGAAGGCAAGGCAATGACAGAAGAGAGGAGCGAGTGGTCCCATAAGGGAGCCTTGTGTAGGAGACCCCCCTCCCTGGTTGTCAGGACAGTCCCAGTTTCCTGCTGTTGCTGCATCTCTTCCCACTCTTAGAAGCACCCCAATTGGGAGGACAAATGATACGGTTACCCTATCAATGAGTTACCTTAAGTAGCTTCTAGATCTGTGCTGTCCAATATGGTAGCCAACAGCAAGATGTGGCTAAGAAGCCCTTGAAATGTGGCTGTCTGAATTAAGATGCACTCCAAGTATAAAAAGACACACCAGCTCTGAAAGACTCATGAAAAAAATGTAAATTATCATATGAATATTTTTTATGTAGGATGCAAGTTGAAATGAGGATATTTGGCTATATAAGTAAAAATGCAAATAAGTAAAAAAATGTAAGTCAAATGAATCTTACATGGTTCTTTTTGTTTATTTGATTGTGGTTACTACTAGAAGTTTGAATATGTAGGACGATATCCACTGGACAGCGCTGTTGGAAAGTCTGAGCCCTTTGGACAGTACACACAGCTGCGCCTTGGATGTTCTCTCAGGCTTTAGGGAAAATGTCCTCCCCACAGAATTGTGCCATCATGCCCTTGGCTGATTGGATCTCCACTCCTAAGTCCTTGCCTCAGTCCTGGCTTCTCTCCAGTTGCCACTTTTCCTTGCATCTTGGCTCCATGTCATCACAAGGATGTTTGAACGGGACCTGAATTCAACAAGTCAAAACATACCCCATTATGCCCCGCTCCCTTGTTCCACCCTTGGTCTTCCTCCAGTGCTTCTTGTCCCAGATGACTGCTCTTTCAGTCACAAGACTCCAGACCTTCGTGTCACCTCTCACTGGCTCTGACTCCTTCCCTCCAGAGAGTAAATCACCTCCAATCTCCTGGGTCCCTTCTCCATCACACCTCTTCTCTGTTCTTGCTGCCAACGCCCTTGTTCAGACACTTTTATTCTTTAATATTTATTGTTTCAACATTCTCTAAACTGATTGTCTGACCTCTCTCTGCACCACCCTCCACACATTCTCCAAGCAACATCGACAAGGTCTTTCTACAACCCAGAACTATTTCATTTTCCAGATTAAAAAATGTTCTTGACCCTCCATTGTGTCCAAGCTCTTCAGCCCAGCATTCAAAGCCCTTTAAAACTCAACTCCATTTTGTGGATCCAGTTTAATTCTTTATTATTTTCACTGACCCTGCCACCTACCCTGTCCACACCACCACTAGACCATGCTATTTTACATGAACATGCTCTGTGCCCTTTCACCTCTAAGCCTATAATCAGTGTTGCTTCTTTCCACCAATGTTGTCGTCACTCCCTCGTCTGCTTTGAGGAGTTCTAGGTAACTTAAAAGAGGAGTTAAAATCCACATTCTCCGGAAGTTTTCCAAGCCAGTATTGATCTATCCTCCCACATCCAATAGCACTTTCATCATGGTGCCATGGCAGGACAGTCAAGTTGGCTCCATGTTAGCATCATGCATGTGAACGTTTTCCTTCGCCCCCAGAGGAGGACTTCCTTAGCATTTAGTGGTTATCTATCCATCTTCTGACAACCCTCCAACACCCCCTCAAGACAACTAACCCAGATTTCCAACAGTTGTGTGAAAGATGCTCAATACATGACGGTGAGTTGAGTCAATGACAAACGTGAACTGAGCATGCTCTTTAGAGGGATTGCTGCCTGGGCTTGTCTTAGCTCTGCATTGGGAGAATTCCTTGAGGACAGATGGGGAGGGGCCAGATCAAGGTAAAAAACCAAGGTTTTCAGAAAAAAAAGGGAAAAATTAGGTTGTGTACATCTTTCTAGGCAGAATTTCTAATTATACTATGTCAAAATATTTGTTGAATGTGCACTTCAAGAATATTTAATATCAAGATCAAACTTCAGTTGTAGTCAGCCAGGAGGTGTTTCAAACACTGTTTATTCTCACGTACACCCCCTTTTCCTTCATTACAGGTATGACAGATGCCTAGAGGTGGACTTAGCTCTTCTAACCACACTGATTATGGAATGATCATTAGAGGCTGTGAATAAGAAAGGCTTCTGGAGAAAGATGAAATTACACTTATATTAGGACATCAAATAGGACCTTGCATGAAAAGAGCTACTGATCCACAGGGAAAAAAAATAAAGGAAAAAAAAAACCTTGAGGCCCTAACTGTAATGGAGAGGCTGACGCTTGGCTTTCAGGAGTGCTGGTCGTGTGTGTGTTGAATTACAGGCAATTATCGGTGGGCTCCCTGTTGGCCCTAAAGAATTTAGATTCGCGTCCAAGAGAAATATGACCCATTAGAAGGGAAATCCTGTTGCATCTTTTAACCCTGTGCCAGCTCTGCTGGGTTGAACCTTTCCATGATGCATTTTATTCTTAAGATCTCACAAATAGTTGTTGGTGAAAGTCGAATTGAAGGTAAATTTCTCTCCCTGGTTACAAGTTTTGAAGAGTCCAAACTGGGGCTGTGAAAGTGCTGAGTTATTTTGAACACTGAAATCTTGCTCAGTGCCTTCTCTGCCATCCACCAGTCTATCCACAAGGGAGGAACCAATATTTTTGTACAAACCAACTGTATGTTTTTCATCAAGACGCTCTTGAGGTACAAGACCATAAGTTTGGTCTGATGCTTCCCAGAAAATGATACTCTGGTCAATGCAATTTCAGTATTAATTATCTTTCATTATATTCCTGGGATACAGCATATTTACGTATGAGACTACCAGACACCTGACCACGCGCAACTGAAAAATAAGGGAGATTGAGATGGTTCAAATGCTCCATTAGGCCAGGCCAGCTAGAGAGCAATGGGCACTCCTCCATTAATGCAGTGACCTGGCCTCATCAGGGCTGCTCATCCCCGTCTCCAGGCTGCATCTACCACAGGGACACACTACACTTCCGGTTTAGAGGGAATGAAGGTGATAGAGTACAAAACCGTAAGCCTAATGCTTCAAGGATGACTCTTTCTAGGTTCTTATTTTCCAGGTTGGATTAAATTTTGACACTAATTCAATGTGGAGCGTGGCCAAATAGCTTAACATTGCTGTCCTTGGGTTTCCTCATGAGCAAAAATGAGCCTCTGAGCACATTCAGCTCGCAAGCTTAAAAGTGCTATCAGTTTATGCTGAAGCTGTGTTCGATAAAACACACCCTCCTATAACTATTCTAGATGAAAGTCTCTCCTGAGTGTTCACACAGAGTTTCATAAAGGAATGATGTTGAGAATGAGATCCTATGTTAGAGTTGTTCAAGGAAAGCATTTTAGGCTGCAATATCCCGAATACTGTTTGGTGATATTAAGTTGGAATCTGTTTCATCTTTGGCTTTAGGGCATATGAAAACCATATTGCATGTTCTGGTTTCAACTTTTTTCCCCCTACATTTAGAAAAATAGCAAGGTATTATATTGCTCCATAAATTTCGGGAAAACAATTTTTAAAAAAATCCCGATACTGTAGATTTGGGGGTACTGATAACTATGGCTGGAAATTTAATTTGTCCATTAATCTCCTTTTCATCATCTTTTCCATCTTAACGTTTAAATAAGCAGAAGCTTAAAGTATGAATATCTCCTGTACTTAGCCTATTCCTGCTATACATGTCACATAAAGGCACAGCCTTTGTTTATGAGAATGTCTTTATCTGATCGTATCTTGGATTTCTTTCTATTCCCAGCCTTGGGAATACTTCTTGGCAAAGAGGGATGGTCGATAAAAGTTTGTTAAGTGAATCAATTGGTGAATGTAAAAGATGGCTAAACACACCATCCCGAGTAGAGCATATCCACACACATACACATAAACACACAGAGTCCTACACAAGAAACAATCTCAGGTTATTGTGTAGTTCAGGAATGGCAGAAACACTTCATCTTCTCAGGCCTTTCCTGCGTCCCTGTCCACAGTACATGTGACCAAATGACCCTGGAAACTTTCCTACTGGAAATCCTTCTCTACCCCCTGCTCCAAGACACTGAGACAGCCATGACAGATTCATCAATTGTCACTTAGGATGAAATCAATGTCTGGACTAGACATTGCTGATTGCTTCTCACCGGCAAAGAATATGTTCATAGGTTGGGATAAGGTAGATCCCTCAACAGTTTGAAATGGAAAAGAAGAACCCGAAACAACTTGGCATTGGTCAAAGGCAGCTGAGGAAGACAGGCGATAAACCCTCACTAACCAAAAATGCAAGATGAGGTTTTAGTCTCCTTGATAGTCACTGCCTGGTGAAAAATTCTCTGCTGATTGTCAAATGGAATCTATCATGTACAAGTTTCATTGTTTCCAGAGTGAATGGAAGCGGAGAAGCATTTATGACCGTGAAACAAAAGAGAATACTTGCTAACACCCTTGCCATTTTGTTTTAAAGTATAGTAAAATTTTGGGCACTCTCTCCAGCTCAACTAGCGTCTTTCCTCAGCTTTCATGTGGGCAGGGTTGTTGTAATTTCTCTGTTCAAATAAAGTCTGTAGAAAGCCACAAAAGGAGATCTGGACCCTAAAGCTTAACGGATTCTGGAAAGCAGCTGGCTTGTAACATGAGTCATTCCAGCCAAGGCTTTCTCTTTTGTATGTTTTTCTCTGACCTAAAGAGTAGGTTATTGGATGTCTTCTGGCAGGTGCTACGGGATTAAAGAGGTAGTTGGTCAGAAACAAACTTTGAATTAGTGTGTTTTTTTTAATAGTTTACAAAAGTAAATGTGATCGTTAGCTTAATCCACCATATCTAACATGAGTTCAAATTTAATAGTGAGGTTTAAAAATATTGGTTGGCATATGAGTCTTTTAGTTGTATATAAATCTTTATTTTTTTCTCCAAGAATTATATTTTAGTATTAACGATAAAACTTCCAGGACATTCCTATTTATCAGGACACAAGCATTCCCAAAGCTCAAATATGCACATTATTTTACCTTTTCTTCAATTATGAGAGGAAACCAAATGGAATATTAATAAACTTGCAGTGGTGAATTATTTTTTTTTAAAATCACTTTTAAGGGATATTATAAGGTCTATGGGATTTAGAACAGTTTCCCACACTTATAATTCTGGGCCATGATAAATTGATAGGTTTTCATATGATGACTCTCAGGTAATTCTGAAGATGCTTTGGGTTTCTGAATCATTGAAGAAAGATTAACTTAGATGGCATCTACTTTCAGTGGTGTCGACTCTTTCAATATACATAGTACAGCTATGCATCACTTAATGATGGGGATAAGTTTTGAGAAGTGCGTCATTAGGCCATTTGGTTACTGTATGAACATCATGGCGTGTACTTACACAAACCTAGGATAGCCTACTACACACCTAGGCTATATAGTACAAATTTTACGGGACCACCATCATATATGTGGTCTGCTGTCGACTGAAACATTGTTATGTGGCACATGACTGTAGCCAAATTTAATAAAAATTGGTAACCCACATGTTTTATATCTATATATACAAGATATAGGCTAGGATCTACTTGTACACGTCATCACCAACATCACCTCACCTAAGTTACCAAAGGGAAGGGCCCTCTGAGGAGAATTTGGGAAGGAAATGACACACACTATTTGGTGAGGAGAGATTAAGAAGGGGCAAAATATTATAGTCTTTTGTATCTAGAAACTATAAAACGCCAGAGTTCAGATCTAAAGATCTAAATTCAAATTTCAGACCCTCCTCACAGAAGCTAAGCATGAGTTTGGATGATAATTTAACCTTGAAGAGATCCACTTGAGATGAGATGAGTAATAATGCCCGCTCTGTCTCACACAACCCTGAGGAAGAAACGAGGTAGTTCTAGTGAAAACCCTTTGCAGACCCGAAAGGAGAATATAAGTCAGAGGTCAGTACACGTTGTTTCTTAAAGTTCTAGACAATAAATATTTTAGGCTTTGTGAACAAGCTCTCTATCAAAACTACTCCATTCTGCTGTTGTTGCCAGAAAGTAGCCATAACCAATGCACAAATAAATGAGTATGACTGTTTCAACAAAAATGTATTTACAAAATCAGGTGGTGGGCCATATTTGGTCCATTGGCTATAGTTTACTGATCTCTGACATAAAGTTCTTGCCATGACTGCATAATTCAAATGTCCATAGGATAGTGTGTTTGCAAATATAATATCCCAGTGGAAGTATCTACATCCACATCATTTATCTTCATTAAAAATGTCCTGTCTCTTTTCCATCTACCTGAGTTGCAGGTAAATGAAATTGCTTTGGAGGTCTACGGGTATGGTTCAATTTTCACCTCTGCTTTGCAGAGCAGAGAGCCAGGCTGAGGCAGCTCGTTGGAGAGTTGGCATTTGCGAGTTATAAAGTCTTATCTAGATAAGACTAACACGTAGGCACCTTTAAATATACATATAAGTTTAGTTTCTAACTGAATATCAACTGCTTTGTTCATGATACACTTATTCATAGGTCACAAACAGTAAGGGATGGCTGCCACAATAAAAAGCTCTGAGAAGCTGGAGTGAGAGGTGAAGGCTATCAGAGGGGAGTGCATTCAAGACTTTCAGCCCCAAATTGGAGATGGGTTATAATCAAAAAATAATAAAACACGGTGAAGCTAGTGTCCAGCGATGATAAGGACTGGGGGAAACCAGCCACCCACATGCACTGTGGTTTGGAAGGTAAGTTGATACACCCTTTCCAGAGGGTGAGATGTCAGTATCGAAACTCTTAAAAATGCTTGAAGCCTCTGCAGCAACATTTCCGTTTCCAGGAATTTATCCTAAAGAAATAATCAGAAATGCACCCAAAGATGACGTCCAGAGGTGTTCACTGCAGCATTAATCATTATAGTGAAACATTAGAAACGATCTAAATAACCAAAGATTTAAGACTGGTTAAATAAATTACTGTGCTATGAAAATCTATGCAACAAGTAAAATAACATTTTAGAATAATTTTTAACAGCATGAAAATTCTCACTATATTTTTTAAGCCATAAAAGGTAGTTTATAAAATAAAACTTCAAGTATGACAACTAAGAATATATTTTAAAAGTATGGAAAAAAAGACACCAAAGTGTTAACAAGTGACTGGGATAATTATTAGGATTATGGACCATGCAAACTTCTTTACACTTTTCCAATTTTTCAAAATTTCTCCAGGAAACTTTTGAAATAAGAAAGAAAAAAGTAAACATTATTTAAAAGTCAATATCTTGTTAACCTCAGTCAGTGGAACTTTAATTAACTGGATTCTTTTTAAAGGGAAATGGCCAATTTCATCACATAACTGAGTATAGTTTTCACATTGAGTGCCATACAGAATCAGCCTAATATTTCCGTCTCCCGTGGCTATTGAATTATACAGCGATACATTCTGCTCAGGTGAAGTGGTGTGAGGTATATAGACTTGATTAGGAATGAGACAACTTTCCATCTGGTCCAGAATCGATATTTGGCCCTGTAGCCTTAGGCACATTTCATAACTCATTCAGTCTGTTTCTGCACCTAGAAAGAGGAGTTGATCATCTTTGCTCAGTTGACCTTCAGAGTTGGTGGGAAGATCAAGTATGATATGTATATAAGCATGAAACGAGATATAGAATTAAAAAAAAAAATCATCGTTCTCAACCACAATAGTATTTCATAATTATTTAGGTAGGAAACCGAGCTTAAAGATTTTAGAGAGAGGGTGAATAACATGGTAGAAGCAAAAGAAGTTTTCTAGACAAATTCAAATCAACCACATAATCCAATGTGCCAGACTTTTCTGGAACTTTCTACTTAATGGAGGTTTTACTCTGCCGAGGAAAATGAGAAACCAGATCTCCCTTCTAGGAACTTGAGTGATATTGCCCTCAAACCCATCATCAAAAGTAAAAATGTTAAACTCAACCTCCTGGCCAGATTCCAGCTCAGGTGATTAGAACTCGCCTAAAATTTTGCCACAGAGAACATTGAAAGGCACGGTAGGAGGGCAGGAGGAGAGGTCCTGAAAGCTGACAGGGCTGCCTCCTCTCCGGGCTGTGGTTGGAGCAGAGCAGACAGCAGTGGGTCAGTCTAGCTCCCCAGACTCCCACACAGGTCTGGGGGAGTCGAGTCTCTGGTCCGTCCCTTCCTGTCTGCACCTCAAGCTTCCTGACTTCTATCCGTGTGCCTCAGAGCCCTCAAGATGAGTCAGGGCTGGTCTCCTCTCACCAGGGCTTTGAAACCCAGAACCACCAAATGTTAGAGCTGGGATGCTGCTAGAAACCACTTGTCCAGTGGTTTTTAAGACATATGCCTTTGCTAACAGCAATCCATTTTAGCAAATCAGAGCCTCTGGGGGCATGGCCAGCGCATTCCTGGAGCTCTGGCTTCAGTGTCCAGCCCGCCTTGCAGATGTGAGGCAAGGTGCTGCTGCCCTCCTGTGTGCTGCAGGGCCCCTCAGCACCGGGTGGGTCCCTCACAGCACCTGAGATGCTGTCTTAGCTTGGCTGTTGTGTGTCTCTCTCCTCAGCCACACGGGGCTGCTGACCCATCCTGGATTCCCGTGGAGCACCCCCCAAGGTCTGGGTGACAGAGCGAACACTGCACAACCCACATGGCTGTCCTGTGGGAACTGAGGGAGTGAGGAAGGGGGTGTATTTAACCCTCCACACATTTGGGGAAGAAGGAGAGACAGCAGCTAATGGGGGAGAGTGGGTAAGAGCGGTGACTCTGAAGCCAAACTGCTCGAGACAGCCCCCCAGCTCCGCCTTCTCCCAGTGGGGAGACCCTGGGACCTGAACCCCTTTGCACGTCAGTTTCCTGACCTGTAAAATGGGACCATAATTCTACTTGACTCACAGGGTTTCTGTGGGGCTTAAATGAGCTGATACATAGAAAATGATTAGGAGAGGCGCCACGTAAGTGTGCGCTGTTATTATTATTACTGTTTTAGAGTAAAGTTGAGGAAGGATGTTTAGGCCTTTTTCTTTTTTGCTGGTTTTTAGCTCTAGAGGCTCTTGTGCGTATCCATGAGCCAGGAGGAGGGGAATGACTGATGGACAGTCTCACCTGCAGGTGGGGGACTTGGGGTCATGGGAAGAGGCGCAGTGAGCAGGGCATGGAGGGAGCAAGTCTGCAGGCAGGATGCAGGGCTGTCTGTCCAATGAGAGAGGCAGGCGGGCCCAGAGGGATGAAGAGCAGCTCGACCAGCCACGGTGGGGAACAAAGGGGCTGCCTCGAGGTCAAGTAAAATGAGCTTGGAACCCATGACCGTCTGATGAAGTGACTCTTCTGGAGCCCTTCAGGCTTCTGGGCTGAAAGTGGTGGAGGGCGGTGGTAGTGTTGGCCTGTGGCTGGAAGTGGAGACGCTCGTGGGAATGGAGTGAGACCATTCCGTCTCTCCTGGTCTCTTTCTCAGAGGCAGCTTGTGTGTTACATGGGACATCAACAGTATTAACAGTATTTCTCAGTCTTGCTTAATTTGTTTCATTATCCATTCTCAGATCCAAATGAACCAGGATACCTTTTAAAAGTCAATCAACTTTCAAAGGAAGATTTTCTTCCCCACCTCTCTGAGGATGTTCAAGAGAGATTTATTTCCAAATGAGAAGATCACAAAACAGATCTCCTTACATGTTATCTGTTTAGCAAATCCCAACGTGTGTATGTCATGAACTGGTAACAGGCATTAGTAGAAATAAAAAGGGGGTTTTCTGTTAAATCGGTTTGGGGAAGAGAGTTAAACAAAAATAGAAAGGCTTCATCACTGCAGAACTTCTGATGTTTAATGTAGTAACGGGCTTTGTGACGCTTCCAGAGGGGGCTTTGTGGGCAGCAGAAACACATCTGCCTTAAGCATCTCTAGAACCAACCTTCTGGGGACCATTCTTTGGAAAAAGTAGATACAGTGAAGTCCCCTCAGCCCTTAGATGAAGCACGAGCCCAGAAGCAAAGGTGACATAGCCAGACCCACAAAGCTAGTTAATTGCAGAACCAAGATTATATGCCAAACCTCTGTGGCATGTGCATCCCTTTGCCAAAAGGGTTTCATCACGGGAAGGAATGTGCACGTTTTCAAAGAGACCGCTTTGAACGATGAAATGTCCCTATGCATACGCCAGCTCGTCTCAACCTGCTCATTTATTTGGGCTACGAGCAGTCTCTTGATCAGGCACGGAGAAGGCAGTAGGACATCCTGGGATGAGGCTTTCTTTGAGCGGCCTGGGAAGTCTGTCCCAGGTTGGGCATCAGGACCTTCAGAAGGTCCAGGGAGCGGGGCACAGACAGGAAGAGGAGGAGGGAACCCAACTCGCCCTATTTTACAGCATGCCTGTGTCCAAGAAACAGAGTGGGCGCTGCTCTGTCCCTCTCCAGCACATGATTCCTTTATCTTTGGATGCAAATCTTCAGATACTTCTGCAGTTGGCATATGATGGGGGCTACCCCATAAACCTAATTCCCACATAGAACCTTATTTTAATAAAAAACTTGACTTAAGTTCCAAACAACTGACTCATCCATGCCTTTTAGGAGAGAGGCTCATTCCAGGAAGCTGCGTACATCCTGCAACATCAGCTCCAGCTCGGCCACTGCACCTCGTAGGCACAGCCCACTCACCAGTGAAGCGGGAGGCCTTGGAAGACAATGCCGTATTGGGTTGCAGATGGAGAGTGATGGGAATATAGTTAACGGTACCCAAGGCCTGTCTGGGGCAACATCGAGAACCAGAAATTGTTTCCGGGATGCCCCGCATCCCAGCTGGGTCTCTTCCCCACTGACCGGCTCTTGGCAGGTTTGCAAAGCTGTGATTAGGCGGCCAGGCGACTTGGGCAGTTCTGAAGCCTGAATCCCCATGCACAGATGTCCTACTGTAATCAAATAAAACTCACAACAAAGTTCACTGAATATGCATGCAATGGTTTCTGTAATTGCCATTGGGCTTCGCAGTGTGGAGAGAAACAGCTCCTGTGTTGGAGTCATAAAGGCCGTGGCTTAAATCTCTGCTCTGCTATTAAGGAGCTCTTGGCCTTGGGTGATCTGTTCACCTCTCTGAACCTTGGGTTTGTCTTCTCTAAAATGGGACAACACCTACTCCATAGGGTTCTTGTGAGGTTAATGGGAGATGATGCAAGTGAAACTCTCCTCTAGTCCAGGGCTTGGAATACAGCAGGTGCTCAATAGATGCTCCTTTGCTTCCTCCTTCCTATGGTCATTAGGCACACCCCGTGGGCAGTTGACTTCTGTTCAGTTACATCCTGCAGTGAGTTATCTCGTCGTTGGTAGGAGTGTTGATGTTTCACGTTTGTACCTCGGCCACCACCACCTCCACCACCGCCATCTTTGTATCTCACTACAGGTTTAAAGGGCCAGTTCCTCCTACCAAGGGGACAGGCACAGTCTCAATAAAGCAGCCCTAATCCTTCTAGGCCCATGGGCCAAGGGTCAGTGTGGTCATTTCAAAGCCCCATTTCTGGGACCAGAAGGGTCCAGGCATAAAGGGGCCAAGCTAGTAGCTCTCGGGGATCTCACAAGGTTCGCCCCAGGGACTTGTGCATCTAGGCCTCTTTCTTGTCCTCCCGCTCAGGGGATCCAAGTTAGCATCCTGAGGAGCCTGCTGCATCAGAAGCTCTGGGCCTTAGACCATGTGGCTGTTCTCTGGGCGTGTCTGGGGGGCTGATGCAGGATCATCTTGGCCTGGGGATGAGGCAGGGATGCTTAGAAAGAGCTGAGTGATTGTGAGGGAGCAGGTGGCGGGAGGGGATGGGGGACGTAAGTGGAAGAGAGGTGAGGGGTCCATGTCAGCCTTCCTTTCCCCATACCCAGACCTTCTCTACTTGATGGTGATGAGAAATGTCTCAAACAGGCAAGAGGCCCAGATCGTGCCCCAACGGTCACCTATGTTGCTGTTTCCTTTCCGGAGGAGGCCCCAGGAGATGGTTGAGCCCTGGGGGGGGGGGGACCCACAAGGCTCAGATGGGAAAGTTACATGAAATCAAATGAATAATAGGGCTAGTAAAGTTAGCTGCTATGGGCTGAATTGCGTCCGCCTCTGATTCCTAAGTTGAAGTCTCAACCCCCAGCACCTCAGAATGTGACCTTATTTGGAGACAGGGTCTTTACAGACATAATCAAGTCAAAAGGAAGTCAGTAGAGTGACCCTAACCCGAAATGAGTTGGGTCCTTATTAAAAAGGGGACATTTGGACGCAGATACATAGAGAGGGAAGATGATGTGAAGATGCAGGGCGAAGACAGCCATCTATAAGCCAAGGAGAGAGACCTTCGCTCATGGCCTTCAGAAAGAACCAGCCCTGCTGGTGCCTTGATCTAGGACCTCCGGCCTCCAGAACTGGGAGATAATAAACGTCTGTTGTTGGAGCCACCCACACTCTGGTACTTTGTTATGGCAGCCCTAGCAAACTAATACATACATCATGCAAACCTTTCAGGAAAGAAGTGTTCCCCTGCAGCCCTGAATCATTTGATTATCAGGCTGATCTGACACCATCCTAATCACTACTCAATTTGGGGGCTAGATAAAGGGACTCGAGACGTACGCAGGCCCACTGATGTCCAGCTTGGTGAGTGGATAATCTCTTTGTTTGAAAAAGGCACCTCTTTCTGGGGGCAGTCACACCCCAGGCTGTGACTCTTGATTTGGCAAGTGGAGTCCAGGCTGGATTTCAGCCTCCATTGTCCCCTTAACTGGTTCTCCTTTTGCAGTGCCCAACCTGCTCAACTGTCTGCAGTGAACCTGCATTAGACCAAGAGCCCCTAAGGGATGGGGGCTTATCTTAATATTTTTGGGGCCCTGGGACTTAGACTAGGGCTGGCTCTCCAAGGACCCTTAGCCAACTTTTGTTTTTTGAGTAAAGGCAGCTTGTATTGCTTTAAGATTTGAAGGGAAGCAGGGAATAATTTCGCCAGGACATCTCCAACTCAGAAGTCTCCATAGGTCCCTAGTGCCTTGGGGATGAAGTCCTTCCGCCTAGCTTAGCCTGGCCTGGACTCATTTAGACTGGTCCACCCAGCCCCTCATTACCTCCCAACACCACATTCCCTTTTCAGTCAAAAGGATGGACTCATCATACTAAGCCATGCACTCAGCACTTCCTGCCCTGCATAGGCTAATCCCACTTCCTGGACTTCTTTTCCATGCTCTCCTCTCAATGGTTAAACCCTGACTTTGCCAGAGGCCTCTGTCATGGCTCCAGCCACCTTGTGACCTGCCAGCCCTTTGAAGTGCCACGGCATGACTGTGTGTACTGCTCAATCCCATGCAGTTTTAGGATGCTACTCAGTCAGCTACTCCATGTGCATATGTCTTTCGTCTCCAACGATACTGTAACTGATGGGGCAAAAGCCACATAGTCCCCTTTTGTGTCTACAAGAGGCTGGGTATAATATTGTCAAGGCACAGAAAAAGTTAGCAACAAATTGCTGTAAAATGGTCCCGCTTAGGAAATCAAAATGATTCAATGTGTGGTTTTTAAAAGTCCTAAAGTCCTTTGGAAAAATACTGAGTTACCCAAGGGAAAAACGCTCTGGAAATGTAGTAAGTAAATGCAGTGAAGTTCCTTGAAAGCCGGGGCCTTCGCATTATGGGATCATCTAGCACCCCCCACCCCTAGAAAGGCGAGTTAGACCCTCTTCTCAGCAACATCCTGGGAAGGGGCATTGATGACCCAGCAGCCAGCCTCCTGCCTGGTGAATCACAAACCCAAACTGCGGAAGCCAAGACCACACCAGGACAAAGGGACCGCTGACACTGCCCTTTGCACGCGCGACTCGCTGGGAAACCCGTTTGCTGATTCGCTGGCACTCAGCACCAATTTTCTCCTGCGTCCAGAATATTCCAGCAGAGGGCTGCTTGACTGTAGGAGAGGAAAGCCCTTATCAGGAAATGTCATTTTCGTGACAAAGTAGGGAACTGTAAGCAGATAAGGGGCAGTTTGCCCAGTCTCAGGCATTCCAGAGCTTGTCTAGGACCTGAGGGTTTCCCAATTTCAGATTTTTCAAACGTGGAAAACAACAAAACAAGTCACGCTTCCTCCCAAATGATTCTTCAGTGTATGTATGGCAAAGAAAGGACTGATAAAGTATTATTGTCTAAATCCTTAAAAGTTACAAGTGGGTTTTTTTTTTTGGTGAGGAAGATTGGCCTTGAGCTAACACCTGAGCTGATCTTCCTCTATTTTCTATGTGGGATGCCACCACAGCGTGGTTTGATGAGTGGCGTGTAGGTCCATGTCCGGGATCCATACCTGCGAACCCTGGGTCGCTTGAAGCAGAGTGCACAGACTTAACCACTACGCCACGGGGCCGGTCCTGCAGGGGTTTTTTAAATTGAAGTAGCACGCATTTGCCTCTTCTCAATAGAAAGTTTTCATCATTTGCTCCTAGGCCTTACTCTGCAGGGATGCTGGAAACACCGAAGGACGATCTCTTGTGTGTGTGTCATCACAGAATCAAGTGTTTCATAGAGCAGAGATGCAGCCTGGGCTGTGGTGGCACCTGGCAGAAAACACGGTGGATTTGGTTGGCCCTCACTTAGAAAGTGGTACCTAGAGGAAGATTGAAGGAGCCCTAATTTCTGAAGGATGCTCCTGAGGTGCTTTATTGAAGGCAAAGCAAGGACAGAGGCCATGGAGTTCTTAGCAGAGGACAGAACTGAGAGGAGAAAGTTCAGGGAGATGAGACCTGAGAGGGTTTTGGTTACACAGAAGAATGTCCACGCCCACCAGAGAAAATGCAGGCCCTTGGCCCTGCTGGCCTTCTTAGTCTCACTGTCGTCTCAAGGACGGGGAAGAGGAAGATGCAAATGTCACCTGCCACTGTGCCACCAACTTCTTCCTCTTGCCCCACGATCCGTCTCGCTTTTAGAATTAAGCCAGGACCGATTCTCTGTGGGCTAGGCCGAGGTGTAGGTAGAAACCCTGATTTAAAAAAAATAAGGGACTCCATTAATTGAGCCCGTGAATCCCTTAAATAAAGCCCTTAAAATAGTGACTCATTTTTTGGAAATAGAATTTATCTACCACTTTTAAAGGAGCACTGTGCTTCAAGAGAAGCTCACAGAAGGTTCTCTGACACACGTTTCTGCCAGTGGCCATTGAGAGGGTGGTGGGAAGGCAGCTCCTTCCTCCTCCTATTATTCCCCCACCCCAGAAAGGCATCCATCCTATCTCTGACGCATCAGAAAGCTCCACAGATCTGGGTGGGGGTGGGGAGGGAGGCCCGGGGGATCCTGAGGCCTCACATTTCCCCCTCTCCCCTCCACGCTGGCCGGCAGTGGCCCCTGCAAAGTGACTGCAGAGGAATTTGGGACATATTGGTCAGCTTTAGTCTTTTCTCAAGGGAAAATCCCATACCTGGTAGAGCCCACAGGGCACCTTGTCCCTGAGTTTGGGGCTACGCTTAGGCAAGGTGGAATTGAATCCCGGAGCCAGATGGTCTGAGTCGAGATGTGAGACCCTGGGCACCAACCTGTCCCTCAGTTTCCTCATGTGTAAAATGGGGCTAATCATGGTATCTGCCCGATGAGGACTGTTTTGAGGATAACATGAGACACTGCTTGCAGAGTCCTTAGAACGATGTCTGGCATGCAGCAAACCCTACACAAGTGTGTGTGAATTAAGTCACTAACTAAATAAATAAGATGGTCTTAACTTTCCACGCACTGGGGAAATTTTGCTTGCTATTTGTGGAATAAGCAACAACCACAGAAACTCTAAACATAGCAACTTAAATAGGCACTATGGCAATTACGTGTGTTTGTGCGGGTGTGTGGGATGGAAATACATCGACCCAAACATTACTGCCCTCCCCACTTCAAACTCTGAAGCCACTGAGAAATACACCCTAGCATCCATTGGAGACGTGGGGATCAGCATTTTGCTTGTAGACATGGGTTCTCCAACATGGCTTAGTTCTGAGGTCGGAAGTGTCCACCTGGGGTTTCCTCTAGTCTCCACCGGAGTGTGGACTACGGAGGTACCCAGGGGACTGCATTGCCTCCCCTGCCCTGCCCTGAGATCGGCATAGTTGGGGGAGGAGCATGAACTCTGGAAGGAAGGCAGGCCCTGGCTGGGACATCATCCATGGAGACAGGAGCAGAGGAAAATGTCCCCATGCCAGGCAGGCTGGTCCTGAGAGCGCCTCTCCCAATCTCTCCCACTGGATGTGCCTCTCCTCCTACAGGGCAGAGGGGGACAGAGGCAAAAGGAAGCTCAGAGCCCTTATCTGAATGTTTCCAAGAGGGTGGGAGTTCCCCTTTAAGAGCCTGGCCAGGGCTCCGGGATCAGGTGAAAATGGCTCCTTACCCCACACAGAGAGAAATACATGTTTCATTCTGGGACACCATCAACCTAGGTATCAAAAGAAGTTTGCTGGGGCATCATTGGGTAGTGCAGACAGGGCACAGGGGAATGGGGAACTGAGAAAGAATGCAGGTAATAGTGACTTTCCTTGAGGGAGCTGCTTGGTGGCTCTGTGGCTTACTAGCAGCACCAAGGAAAGCCATGGGGCTTGTCTTTGAACAGGATAACCCAAGTTGATGAGTCTGGATTAGGTGTGTACAGTCAGGGGATGGCAAGAGATGGGCGGATGGCGAAGAGGTCTTGGGTGGATGGAGCCCATTGGTCCTCTAGTCAGACCCACCCAGGATGGCCTGAAAAGTATCTGATGTCAAATGACAGGAATTGGGACAGAGCCTGTCGCTCTTTCCTAACAACCTGGTCTCTAGGAGGAGAGGCCTCGAGTCTGCACTTGCAGATTTCAGCCATCGCTCCCGCTCAGGACAGTCCCGGCCACGACAGCACTCCACGACGCAGTGTTTCTGCCTTTAGAGATGACAGGTGGAAATAACCCCAAGAGCATAGACCATTGTAGACGGTTGGAAAACTATTAGTCAGTGAAGAATTTCGAGTACTTATTACCTTTGTTGTAAATTAATTTAACTATAAGTTTATATAATTTCCTGTTGACTGACGGCTGTGTTTGACCACCAGCTTGCCAAATTCCTGAAAATTAACCATCGACTCTTGTGAGATGATGCAAGCATGACATGCTTGAAACCCATGCGTCCCTGCTGTATGTAGGAGGGAAGGAAGGTCTTCACCCACAAAGGGTTTCCCTTCTCCTTCTGTAACTCGCTCTCCCTCCCAGTTTGGTAAGTGGATCAGGCCAAAGCAGCTGCTTGCCATTGGCAAGCAGGGTGGGCCGCCAACACCCTCGCCTGTCTCCCCTTTCCGCATAGAGGCCACAGGCATTCCAGTGCTTCCAGGCGACCTGCGGGGCCTGCGGGCAGGGCTGGGCTTCCCCGCACTTTGTGCCCCAGCTGAGCGGCCCTGCTTCTCCCCTGCTGCTCCCCGTGCCTCAACGCATCTGGACATACACAGGACAGGAGCTGAGCACGGGGAAAGCGGGGGCGGAGCTCAGAAACCCAGTCCACAGGGCGCCTGCTGGGGAGTGCGCATGACTGAGGGTGGATGGAGCGAGAAGAACGCGAGCATCCGCGGTGCCAGAGGCTCCTGGACGGCACAGACTGCTCCTTTTGTACATATAGATAATGTATATAAAGTCTGAAGCCCAAATACATGAATTATATATTCATATACTAGATGGTAATATACAGCATATTAACATATATGAATACATTACATTATATATCAATGTATAAAACATTACATTAATATATTAATATTTTATATATTAATACATTTCTATTTTATTATTAATATAATCATATCTTATATATTAATATGTCAATATAATTCTGTATTAAATTAAACATATTTTATTATATATTATATAATATAGTGTATATTTTGCATATTATATAAAGTTTTATATTATATTAAATATAAATATCTGCTATTACATTACATATAAATATACATAGATATAAATAAATAAACAAATAAATACGTATATTTAGCTCGGCACATGGCTGCACAGCAAAAGACTACAGTTCCCAGCTTCCCTCATGGTTTGGTGTCCCCATTTGTTTGTTTAGGTTCTGGCCAATGGGTTGTGAGCAGGAGTGTTTCGGGCAAACCTCAGAGCCTGCTCTTAAAGGGAAAGAGTAGATCTTCCTTTTCCATAGTCTCCTTTCCTGCTGACTTGAAAGTGGAGGTGATATTGGGAGCTAGAGCAGCCTTTTTGAGTCATGAGGTAAGAGCCAGGTGTTTTGCAGAGGGCAGCACATCAGGACAGAAGAGGCCTGGTTCCTTGTGACTATGAACATGCCATACCAACCTACCCAGACTTCTACAAGAGAGAGAAGCATACTTTTGTCTTGTTTAAGTCCCAGGAACTTTGAATCTCTTTATTACAGTATTACCAATACCCTGATACAACACAACGTATTTATCTGCCTGCTATTAATAATTAAAGCATGTTTGGGGTAAAAGTTGATCTCTTGGAATTCCCCAGAAGACTTCACAGAACTTTAAATCACTTTCTGCATCCTATTCTTTTAACTTTCAGATGGTGAGGATCAGTCAGAGTTAAGTTCCTACTCAGTGCCCTGACCTAAAGCTAAAGCTATGGCATTACTATGCTAGTGTATCAGGCTGGCTGTTGTTTTGTTTTTGCTTTCTTTTTAACCAGCTGGGGCTGTCAGTTGAAGCTGACTTTTCAAACCCTATATAAGAAGTTATGGGCTGGTAATGTTGCTTCCTTCAACCGAGACACCTTGCAACGTTACATTATGTTCTAGTGAGGCTGAAATGCTCAGCATCCAGTTGGAATTCCTTTTTCAGAGGAGCATTCATAGCGTGGAGTATATTCTCTGGAATAATCACAATGTCTGGAACATCAGTGATGGATTTGATTTTCAGAAACAGCCAGAAGCCATTTAAGACCAAGACTAGCGATAAATAAGGGGCTAACGAAGCCTGGTCACACTTGTCTGGATCAAAAATGAGATGTGATCTAAAAGTCAGGAGGATGTTTTATTTACCACTAAACTGACGCTGAAAGTCATTTCAAAAGAGCAGCTCCAAAAAGGCTTCAGCTAACAGTGGAGCTGTTGGAATGATGGCGTACTTTTCCCGGCAGACTACATCGAAGGGCACTGCAGTTATAGATGTGTGATCCAGAATATATAGTTAAAATCAGATTTATTATTTTCTACCCACGATCTCTTTATTGATTTGCATATAATTTTTAAATGAGAAAAAAGTCCATTTAGAAAATTTCAATGAGGTCTTCAAAGTAAATAATGAAAATGACCATACACTGATTTGGGCAATTGCCCACTGAAGAAAGTTCCTTCTTAAGTGCATTAAAGCTCTCCATTGGCCCCATGCAACCTGAGCAGCGGCATATCCTCCCACAGCCGTCTCCTACACCAGTCTTAAGAGACAGTCAACACTCCCCAGTAGCCTGTGCACTTTTCCATTCACACTTCGCTCATAGCCCCAGGTCCTCCTCTCCTCCTGAGAATGAACCATCCTTTGACTTGAGTTTTCACTCCTTTATTTCATCATAAGTTGAATTATTCATTATTAAGAGTCTATACCTGGATTAGCCCAAAGGTACGGGGCCCTCTATTGATTTGGATCAAGTATAAGAGCTTCAATCAGAAGTACATGGCAATTCAGCATGAGGCCATCACGAGATATAAGAAGAAAGGGTTGTAGAAATAGGAAGACAGGCTCACAAATTAAGCGTGAGGAGCGATTTCCCCCGAGGAATTGCTTGATCAAAGAGTTACCAAATGAAGCTTCTAGAGGAGGAGATGTGAAAATGATATGGTGCTCTGGGAATCCTTAAAAATAAGGTAGATTCTTATTCACCCAGAGTAATTATTCGTCATGAATACAGGAAGATCCAGGAAGGCATATGGCCCCTTTCTACCCTCTGTTTTTGGACAAAGAAGCAGAACAGAAGCAAAGTGGAAACCCCACGACGATCAGGGATCAGGATCCTTTGATGCACAGTGGCCTCTTCCTGCTGTGCTTTCAATCAACCCCAGTAGGAGCCATTTTCTGTGACTGGAGATGCTCTTCTATGTGTGTGTGGGGCGGGGGGGCGGAGCTGGGGAGGTTGTTCTTTTTACGCTCAGAGCAGTCGTATTGCTGATTCGAGAACACTGGGTTTTCTAGCTCCTGCGAAACTATTTTCAGGTTAATTTTCAATTACACCCCCTGCCTCGGAGGGTCAAGTCGTTTGGTTTCCAGTGAATACTGTGGTGTACCTGTGGTTAGCCACTGCCTTCTCATCTGCTTTGCTTATCTGATAACAGGCAAATGGGGAAAGAGCTTTTAATATCCCCCAAAAGGGGAAGATTGGTAATTAGTTATTCACCACATGGAATCAGGCCAGGTCAGCTTACTCCAAGAAAGAAAACAATCTGGATATTGGACTTTGAGGGGGTGGGGGCGGTGGTGTTGGTTCCTTTTACACGAGATTTCGGTATTATGGGTCTCCTCTAAATTGCTTTTTCTTTTTCTTTCTTTCTTTCTTTTTTTTTTTTAAGCCAAGTCAAAGCATTGCATGCTATAGAAAAGAAAGCAACTTCAGCTTCTCCTAAACTGTGTCACTTTCCTGACAGCTCGTAAATTTCGGCCTCATACGCGTCAGAGATCCGCGCGTATCCGCCTGGGGAGTCGTCCCTCCATCTCTCCTGGCGGAACAGAGAGGGGATCCTTGAGAAAAAACAATGGGTGAAGTAACTGAAAGAGACGCAGAAAGCAACAGCCAGAAACGGCGGGGACGAGAGCAGCCGAGACAGGAAAGGAGGCGGTGGCGCGGGCCCTTGTGCGCCCCGCGCTGCAGCGACGGAACTTCTGCAAAAGCCGCCTGCCCGCGTGTTATCAGCGGCGCGCAGGCCTGTGGTTTTCTCGCTCTCGCAACCCTGCTTTAACTGCCGGTTTATTTTTCGACAAACAGGATGCCTCCATCTGAGGCTGTCAGCATCCCAGGCTCTTAGAGAGAAAAGAGGTAGTGCAGCCCCACCCTAGAGGCAAGGCTGGGGGTCTGTTTCAAGAAGCTTCCCAGAGCAGCGACACCCCTGCAGGTGCAGCCGCTGGGAAAGTATCGAGAGTGGTGAGGAGGCAGGAGGGAGTGAAATGCGGGGCCCCCACCCCACCCTCTGCACCTGATTCTCCTGCCCCGTTTATGCAGGCCTCCTGAGACACAGAGGCCCAAATCATGGGAAGCAGGTTGGAGATTTAAGACAACGCTCTTCCAAGCATAATGTGCGAGCAAATTGCAGGGGCTCTTGTGAAAGTGCAGACTGATTCTGCAGGTCTGGGCTGGGGCCTGAGATTCTGCACTTGTACAAAGGTCCCAGGAGATGCTGACGCCACTGGTCCGAAGACCAGACTTTGAATGGCAAGCTTCTGGGAGATTCCCATCCGATCATTCTCCATCAATTTCTCGTTGCCAGTCTCTGTATAGGCTACAAGCCACGTGCAGAGGGTTCCACACCAGAGTGAAGCCTAGTGGGTGCCCTACAAGTGTCTCAGCCAAGATGCACTTATTCCCGTGGCTCTGGTTTACCACCAGGCACCTTACTAATGGAGAAGGAAGTTCCTTTATGCTCCAGAGGAAAGGAAAGTTTGAAAGAGTTAAGGGTTTTTTAAAATCCCAATTGGAAACACCCTCAGGGATTCAGGAGAGTCTAGATTAGGTTCTGAGCCCCGAGATGGTGGGGGAGGGGTGGGATGAGACAAATAAATAAAAACACAAAACCCCAACCCAGTCAGGGTCTTTCCTATTGATGAAAATGTTTGCATCTCACAGTTGGAATTTACGCATGTCCACGTTTTTCAGAAGCTGTATAGTTTTGTAGAGCTGTACAGAATTTGGAGGCTGTATTTGAATATTCTAGATGCAATTTGATCTCAGATTAACTTCAGGATCTTGTGGCATGCAATTTAAAATATATGAGTTTGAGTCACATTTAATTAGCAGCAAGTATGGTCTTCAATCTGAGACTAGACTAGAAAATCCACAGTATGTGAGTAAAGTCCCAAGAAAGGACTCACCATCTAGAATGTCTAGGTCCCACCAGAGGAGGTGCTAGTTGTTAGATGTAGAAATAAGTTCTGCTAAATTTTGCTAAACTCTGAAATTTCATGAAGATTCCATTTGACTTCATCAAAACCAGTCAAAGGCTTCCTATTCTCAAAGTACAACAAAGATCACGGGGCTGTTAAAATGCAGATTCTTGGGCCCTCGGGTCTGTCACCATCAGAGGGGCCCCAGACATTTTAACAAATACTCCAGGGGATTCTTATGTACTGTCAAGTTCAGGACCCCCTGGTCTGCAAGTTCAACGCCAGCCTTCCTGCCATGGCTTTCAAAGATCTGACTTCAATTTCACTGTTGATTAGGGAGCTGAATTGGCCTCTTCATTTGTGAGCATTGCTTGAACTAGCCTGACTGGCTGCCTCATTCATTTCATCTCCTTTGTCTTCCCCCGCCCTGTAGAAAGTGACTTCTTCCTCTCCGAGCCCTCCTCAGACCACAGCTTCTCATTCGGCAACTCGTTCTTCTCCTGGTCTGTGATGGCTCTGGTATCTGTGCCATGGTATTCAATTTCCATTTTGTTTCCTGACTAGTTCTCATGCTTGGGCTTTGCCTTCCTTCCTAGACAGTAAGCTCCTTGAGGGCTGTTTCATGCCAGATAATCTTTGTATTCCGGGCCATTTTCTTAACATGGGGTCACGCACACATCAGCCATTCTGTAAATTTCCTGATGGGTCATCACTACCGTGTTTTATAGAGTGTGATGAACCAGGCGCACTGTGGTTCTAAGATCAGAAGAAGCTGGGAAGGGAAACTGGAGTGGTGGTGAGAGGGCTGAGAATCTGGATACACGGTCATGAAAGACACAGAGGAAGCCGGAAGAAGGAACTGTGGACCTCCACGTCACGTGTCTGCTGTATGAATTGAAGGAGGAATTTCTTTTTGTTAAATGTGGTTTCCATTCTACTTGAAATCCAGATGATCAAGTCTCTGAGCCAAAGGATGGCTGTTGGCTTTTCACACTCATCCGCCCATGATGGATCTCTTGGACAGCCTCTCCCCACTGTCTTTTCTGCTCCAGCTGGCCTCCCTCCATTTTTTTTTGCCCAGTTGGTGGTCAGCTCAAGGGCCCACTCCAAGCTCAAGTTAGAGGACGTTTTGTGCACTACATATAGCGAAGCAGACTGAAAGAATGGTGGTATATTCAGGATTTAGTGGAAAGCAATAGACATACCTCGGTTTTAATCCTGACACAGCCAGTGTTATTGGCCATGCCACTTGGTTTTCTTTCTTAATCCTCCTAAACTTCGAAATTCTTGTTTTTGTTATCTAAACTCTGAGACTCCATTTTTTGCTTTCAATGTAAGCATAACAATATTAGCTCAAGAGGCATTGGGTAGGTACATGGGATAATGTATGGAGACCGCCTGCGAGAGCCTGGCCCACAGTGGGTGCTAGTAACACATAGTTCCCTGCCCCTTACTTCAAGTGTATTTCCTGGAGGAATGCTTCCTGGTGCTCCAGGCACCTTCCCAACAGTCCCAACCACCTGCCCCCTGATCTTCCTGGCTCATCCTGTTCCCCTCCAATCCTTAGCCTCTTTCTTAAGGGAATCCTTTGGCCTCTGTAAAAATCTCTTCCTTCTTGGGGTCCAGGCATAGCCCTGTTGGCCAGCTGGTCATCCTCCTCACCAGCTCAGTGGTGCCCCCTGACTCTGTTCCTGAGTCTCCTGCCTTCTCCTTATCTCCTCCCTCCAGCCTGTGATCTGTTGTCTCTAAATGCTGTCTCCAGCCTTGACTTTATGCTGAGTTGTCTTGTCTTTTATCTTCTTCCTTTTTCTCTGATACTCAAAGTCTTTACGATAGTCTTCAGATCATCCGTTTAAGGTGATAACTTCCTCTTCCACATAAGACAGAGATTAGGATCCTCTTTTATAGTATTAAGGTGCCTACAATAGATACCAGACTGTGAAAGGCTTTGGAGAGCTCTAAGTGAGCACTGCCCCCCTAATTTCTAAGAACTGAAAGGTTCTCCATCTACCCTTTGATGCGTACTTGTTCTCTGAAGACATGCACAATTGCTTTCCCAGTTTCAGGGGTAGGGGTTGCACTTTCCAGAAATTAAAACACCAAGAGGGCATATGGGGCAGAACTATGTCTCTCTAACCACCGCCCTGGTGATGATACAAGGTCGGATTTCTCAACCTTCTCACTATTCACATTTTGGGCCTGGTAATTCTTTGTTGTGGAGGGTGTGCTGTGCATTGTAGGATGTTTGTAGCATCTTTTGCATCTACCCACTAGATGCCAGTACACCTCTCCTACTCCTCCACCAGTTATGACAACTAAAAATGTCTCTAGACATTGTCAAATGTGCCCTGGGGGTAAAATCATCCCCTCATCCCTCCTCCTCCCCCTCCAGTTGAGAACCACTGATTTAAGATATTTGAATGTGATAAGCATGGAAAAGAAAATTGGAAAAGTAATGAGACAGAACTACTCTGGCAAGAAGTTCTGGATATATGATTGAAATAAATGAAAAAGGAAACTGAACAAGTAGACCCGTGGAAAAGGAACCAGGAGACCCAATCTTAAGGGAAAAGATGAAAATTACAAAGATAAGAAGGCATTTATTTGGACAGAGGCTCCATTAAGGAACATTCCTGAATGGGACAAAGAATGAGGCCCAACCTTGACAGAATCCCTCTTAGATGCAGATGTGGCTATGAGTAAAGGAGGATGCTTCCAGATGACCAAGGTCCAGGCCTGGCGAAGGGGGATTTAGGGACAGAGGGGCTTTGGGGAATGGTCAGGGGTGGTCAGGAACACCAGATACTGCAATCGTTTGACAAATGCTGAAGGTCCCAGAATGGAATGGAGAACACACATGTGCAATATCACCTGCCCAACATTTCACTGAAGAAAATTTTCCCATAAGTTGAGAGAGATGGAGAAAGAGTGCTGGGCAAAATGGGCCAGAGATCCAGCAGGACAGTCCATGTACCCACTCAGCTTCCAGAGGCTTCACCGAAATAGGCAAGACCAAGAACTTAATGACAAGTCTACTGTATTTTATTTACCAAACTTCTTCTATTTTTCCACTATTTCTCTTTTTTGAGGAAAAAAATGATTGTTTTCCCATGAAAAAGGTCTCTGAGCAGATAACAGAGGACTAGAAGGCACTCTTTCCGTTGTTCTTTGTTTGATGTCTCAGAAGTAACCCAATTGGAAATGGACTGGACCTCGTGATCAGTCCTGTGATTGTGAACTCTCTTGCTCACAGACGTTTATTTTTCTGTATAAGTATTTGATTTAAAGCACAAACCAGTCAACTCAGGAACAGAAAGCAGCGCCTTGACTCTGTGGTATTTCTCATGTGCATCTCTTTGCATGCTTGCCCAGGTTCCCACAATGGATAACCACAGGACTTCCAGCCCGATGCTCTGGATAGACGTGGAAGTAGTTCCATGCCGCCTGCTCCTCTTTGCTCTAATATTCTCATGTATGGCTTCCTATTCTTAGCTCATCACGGGAGTTAAGTGAGGAGACAAGTCTGGGTGAACATCCTAATTACTTGCTCCCTGCTGTTGTTGTGCGGTAGACAGACTACTGTGGCCTCTTTTGCTCAGACTTGTTGGAGTTTCTACACCTCAGTGGTAAAGCACAAGATGGATGGAGCTTCATCCATATATCTATTCATCTTCCCATCTGTCCATCCATTCATCCATCCAACCATACATTCATCCAACCATCCATCCAACCATCCATCCATCCATCCATCCATCCATCCATCCATCCATCCAACATCTGTTGCATGCCCACACCCTGCCAGGTGCTGGGAGTAAAAAGAAGAAAGAACTTATCTCTCAAAGAACTGAGTCTCTGGGAGAATACACTTATAAACAGAAAACCTTGAATTACATGTTGGTAAATGATACAGTAGATACATGAACAGAACAAAAAGGAGCCAGAACTAGAATGTGGCTACTTGCGTGAGTTCCCAATTGGCATCCTGGAAGACTTGGTCATCAGAACATCACTCTGGTAGCCCTGTTGCTCCAGGGAGCAGACATAGATTGTGTCCACCCTTGTCTGTGATGAGGATGTGGGGAGGCCAGCTCTCTGTTCCCTCAGCACCCCGTGAAGACACACGTCCCAGGACTTACAACCTGTACAACGACTTCCCTCCACTGAACAACAGCGCCATTGGGTGGCTCTAATGACCCTACTACCAGAAATTATGGGGGCAATGGAAATTGTGCAAAGGAGCATAGAGAAGTATCCTTCCAGAGGGGATTTGAAACCAGCATGTAGAAAAGTGAAATTGAATATGCTTGGGGATTTCTGAAACTTTTGACTAAATCTTCAAGATCTGGAGGTCTTGGAACCTATCATTACCTGGTCTTTTTGATTATCTCCCTTCTAGGTTTCAGGAGTCTTCATCAAAGACATGCTGACAATCTCATTGTGAAAACGGAAGGAAAATGAGTGATTCAAAATCAGGCACTGGAAGGATTCAGAATTGCAGCACTATGCTTCAAACACAGTTTTAAAAGAGTTTAGGGCTCTTTCATTATCAAATCATGGTTCTGCTTCTCATGACGACTGTAATCGGAGACTAAGATCACTCATTTTGAATTTATTCCAAAGGAGACGTGTGCCCAGGTCACACCCTCTTGAGAATACGCACAGTTTAGTGGTTAAGCGCTCAAGATCCAAAACCAAGCTAAGGTTGAGTCCAGCCGTGCCGCTTCCTAGCTGTGTGAGTGTGGACAAATCTCTCAGCCACTCTGTGCCCCAGCTACCCATGTGTAAATGAGGAGACTAATTGTCCCCACTGTATAGGTGACAACAATGTCATAAGTTCCTATTTGTAAGGCACTTAAAACAGGGCCTGGCCTGTGATAAATGCTACATAATAGTGCTTGTTCAATGAAACTTGACATTCCAACAACGCTTTCTCATCACTTCCTATGGGATGACTTCTTTCGTCTGAATTTTAATGATGTGTACATCAATCAAAGCGACCTGGAGGAGTGTTCCAGGAGTACCTAATTTTTCCTCCTTTGCCCCAGGTTTTCAGTAAAAACCCATTGAAGATCAGGTTAACAGCCTTGGCTTCCTCTAGAAAGCAATCCCAGTATGTCATTTCTTTCTTGTTTGTCCCCAGGAGACTGGAGTCACAGATGACTTTTATTTTCTGCTCTTGACTATGGGAATACAGCTGATCACCCTAATTTCAAGGCCCCTACTCATGGACTGTCAGTTTTTTGGACAGCTTGAACCAGCATTAGGGGACAAGAGTGGCAGCAGGGGTAAAGCCAGGGATAGGGGATGCAGCTGTGTTGGAGGGGCTCAAAATCACCACTCTTTTATTTCCTTGGCCCATAAATAAATAGGAAGCAACAATATTGCATTGGTTCCTAAGGTTTCTCTGGAGCCATGGTTCTCAAACAGGGGTGGTTTTTGCCTCAGGGGACATTTGGCAATGTCTGGAGACATTTTGGGTTGTCACAACTTGGGGAGGTGGTACCACTGGCATCTAGTGGGTGGGGGCCAGTGATGCTGCTAAACATCCTAAAATGCACAGACAAGCCCCCTCGACAAAGAATGATCCGGTCCCCAATGTCAACAGTGGTGGGGTTGAGAAACCCTGCCTAGAGTTAACAGAGGGCAAATTCTTAGCCTACACCATGTCTTTCACTTAGAATGTCAGAGCGAAATGGGAGTAGAAGATAATGGTGCAAAGTCACACACAGCCAGAGCTGGGAGCCGAGTCAGCCCGAGGCTCCTTCTGCCACAGACCATGCCTCATCCCATACATTCCATACATCAGCCACTTGCTGCCAGCAGTAAAATGATGTCCCCAAGGATACATTACACACCCATGTGCGCTCACATGAATGATGGAACTGGGGTTCGCTTTTTGGATTTGGTTTATGTGATGAGGAAAATGAGAAAGTCAGGCAGAATATCTTAAGATAGAAGGCAGATGAGGTGGACAGGAAAAGCCCATTACAATGGGAAAAGTCAGCTCCAGGTTTAAAGTGTGTCAGGCAGCATTCCAGCATTTCTAACGCAACAGCAACCTAAGTGGTGACCATTGCCATCATCCTCATCACGCTGTTCAGATGAGTAAAGGGAGGCCCAGGGAGGGTCAGCAGTCTGCCCAAGGGGACTCAGCAGGAAGGGCAGAGCTGGCATTTGCACACAGGCTCTCGGACCCCACAGGCTGTGTCCATCACTCTCCTGCCACTGAGTCACAGGATGGGAGTGGGTAAGTCAGAGAGTCTGGACTCCTGCAGGGCTCTCCCTCATAGGAGTGATGTGACCTGGGCTGCTTTGCTTCCTTTTCCTTTGTATTTTTATCAAATGGGGATTAAGAGCTGTACCTACCTCATAAGGTTTTTGATTAAAAGAGATGATGGAGGCAACATGGCCGATGCATTGTGAGTGCTTGGCGAATGCTGGTTGTTCTCCTTTATTTATAAGCAATAACTTAATTATCACCTAACTTTACTGCACAAACTATAGTCCTTCTCAATAACACTGTGAAGGGCACCCAACCTCACTGAGCCAGCGGTAGAGTCGTCCCTGTCACTCTCATTTCGTGTCAACTCCTCGTCAAGAACCCGTCAGGGGCCCAGGCAGCAGGAATTTCCAGGCTCATCTATGGGGCGGGTGCCAAGGGTCCTCTCTGCTTTTGACTCCTTTAGGCAGCGTGGTCTTTATTGAAAAGCAGAATAGAGAGATGAGGCTGGTTGAAACGACTCCAGCTGTTTCTGTGTAAATGACGTGTTTGATCCTAAACTGATATGGTTGAGGTGAAACCTGTTACCCAAAAGGGCAGGAAGGGGGCCTCTGTGGGCGTGTCTGCGTGGGCCGGGGTGAGGACTCCGCGGAAAGAACCAAAGCCTGCAGGTCAAGTGGACATCAACGAAGGAAGATGACCTGGCTCTGGGGTGTATGCAGAAGGTGCTAAATAAGCACAAAAGGGAGTTTTCTGAGTAACAAAGATTCTCAAAATATAATCTCTAGTTTATACCGCGGAGTTTGTATTTCCCTGTCAATCGCACACTTCGCATAAGGAAAGCAACTCTTTTGAGGTATCTCAGAATCACCTTTCCAAGAGAACTTTCTTGGTTTATTATTATTTTTTATTGTGGAGAATAATTAGCTCGAGCACCTTTTAATCTGTTCCCATTAAGCTGTTTACACTGTAACAGCCAGAGGCTGGCAGGCTCCCTATATTTGCCCGTGAGTAGGGGACTCTTGCTGGCTGGGAGGTGGCTTTGGGGGGAAATGTAATTAATTATTGCGTCTTTGCCCTGTGGAGCCCAAGGAGAAAGGGAAGGAACCTTCTGTGACTCTGTGGTAACTGGTTGTAGAATAATCAGATGAGAAATGCCTTTTATACAAATAACGTTAAAGAGAAAAAAAGAAAACCTCAAACCCACCTACTTGAAAAAAGGAATTATAATGATGTCAGAGGGCTCATGATGCAGACTTTTGAGATTACAAATGTCTCTGCAGAAGGATGGAGAGACTATTCTCAGGGGCTCACCAGCGAGAGGGTCTCCAGCTATGCACCTGGCTCCTGGTGGAGGGTCCTATTTACAGGAGGGCTGGAGGCCACTTCTTGCTGTCACAGCTGAATCAACTCCTTCTGGGTCAAATTTTTATCCCAAGCACAGGAAGAACTACTTGGATGTGACCATTTGCTGAGAGTCTCACTGAAAACCCTGGCCGCGAACCTGTGGCAGTTCTGGCTCCCAGAGGGCTCCCTGGCTTCCTGAAGGACAGACTCTGGTGTGAAGCCCCTGATTATTTGGTGGATCCTTCCATGGGTTCTTCTGTATATGGGTCACAGGACATGGACCAGGCTAGGGCCAGAGAGGCACCTAGGACACAAAATTTAAGGAGGTGCTGTCTCTCAAGGTCATGGCATAGGGTCAGCCTTACATGGCCCCGAGAGTGAGTGCCTTCCTAAGGTTTTTTAGGAAGTGTCTTGCTGCCCTCCTCTAGTCCCACCCTAGACTGATAAATTAAGACAAATGATTCTTTCCCCCCTCCACCAAGCCAGCATCTCTCCAACATCTTGGGCACAGATGATTCAGATGCACATTGGAGTTTGAGCACTGGCATAGAGAAGCGCCCCCTGTGGACCGCCCTGGAACCACTGACTGTCTCCCTCGGGGGCAGCTTTGATGGGGAGGGGCCGTGAGCATGAAACTAACGGGCAGAGGAGGCATTGACACCGACAGTGGGGAGCCAAAGCCACAGAATGCATCTAGAGCCATGCCAGCAGTTCAGGACAGTGGATGGCACCCCGAGTTGAAGCCAACTGAGGTTCAGCGCCCCCCACCCCAGTGTCATCTGCTGTCTGTGGGCCGTGGCAAGTCTCTAACTCCATAAGGCTCGGATCTCTGGTGTGTCAAACCAAGAGAATGGTAACACCCACTCTCTCCCGACAGGCAGAGGTGGGCTCTGCAGGGCTGACACCTCCATTCGGACCCGGGTCCCTTATTCTCCAGCAGCCTAACCTGCAGCAGGTTACGAACCTCTGCATGCCACGCTGCCTCAACAAAACAGGATTAGTAATGAGAGCACCTATGCACAGGTCTGGGCAAAGGATTTAATGAGGCAACGCAAGAAAACGCTTGGCATAGTGCCAGTGCTGGCACATACTATATACTCAATAAATACCAGCTATGACGATGATCAGTTTTAATACTCCTGAGCCCAATCTTCTGCCGAGGAGCACTGGGATCCTTTCTGCTCTGCTCCGTGGTGAGAGGAGTGGACTCAATTTTTTTATCCTAATACATTCCTGGTTCCTGGCACAGCTACAGGGCCAGGTTCTGGGCTTAGCAGAGGTTACTCTCCTGTCCCGGCCTCAGTTCTATGCAACTTCAGTGGCATTTTCAGGGTTACTGTTTACTTATTTATTTATTTCTTTTGAGGAAGATTAGCCCTGGGCTAACTGCTGCCAATCCTCCTCCTCTTGCTGAGGAAGGCTGGCCCTGAGCTAAGATCCATGCCCATCTTCCTCTACTTTTTATATGTGGGATGCCTACCACAGCATGGCGTGCCAAGCGGTGCCATGTCCGAGTCTGGGATCTGAAATGGCAAACCCTGGGCCACTGAAACAGAACATGTGAACTTAACCACTGTGCCACCGGGCTGGCCCCAGTGTTTATTTATTGACTTCCTCTATGTGTCCATTGCTTCCTATGTGTCATTTCAAATCCTCTTGACAGCCATCCAAAGTAGGGATCATGGCGCCTGCTTTAGAGATGAGAAACCTGGGGCTCTGCAAGACTGTGTAAATGGCTCAGAGTCACCTCGGGGGGTAGGTGCTGATGATGGGGTAGAAACCAATGACCTGACCTCAAAGCCCTGGGCTTCCTGTTCCCCACGCCCCTTGCTGGTCAGGTCTGTCCTTCTCCTGATCTCCCCAGCAAAGACAGCTCCTAGGAAAGGAGCCAGTGGTCAAGAATGCACGATTCCTTCTGGAGTGGAGTTTATACAGAAACATCCATCAAAGCTTCCAGGCAAAGAAATAAAGATCTGTGGGTGGAAGCTGAGTCCCAGTTAGCAAGACACGAAATTCGTAGTTATCTGGCAACTTTCTGATTCAAACTGAGGTGTTCATGGAGGGGAAGGAAAAAACATCATGACCTGCATTTTTAATTTTTACCTTATTTTAGTTTCTATTTTGGGGATGTGTTTTATAACGCACATACTATAATTATATTATATCAATACAATAGCGCAGGCGTGTAATTTATACGTAAATAACTATGCACCAGTTTGGGGGGATGCTAAGTAAGTTTTACTTCTATGTGATGCGATCAAGAGAATATGGAAATTACTGTCCTGACGTTGAGCAGTTCCTGCTCCACCTAGAAAAAGCTTGGTCGGATTCAGTACATCATGAGAGGAAGTTCCAGTGGATTCTGTAAAGCATGTGAATTTTGAGTGCTGGCTTCCACGTGTGCATGAACATATGCATGTGTGTGTGCGAGCATGAGGCGGGGAAGAGGGGGACAGAGAGAAAGGACTTTGAGGGAGGCCACTTGTGAGTGTAAGAGCTTTGCATCAGGAGCGCTGTGAGCACAGAGATCCCAGATGGGACTCGTAGCCTGGGTTCAAATTTTGTGCAGAGACAGCATTCTCCCTCTTCCCAGGGCTTCCTCGGGGAGCTGCAGGCTGGCAGCCTTGGCCGAAGCCCTCTCTGCCTCCCTCTGCAGGAACACGCACATTTGCTGTTCTTCTGGCTGTTCAGATCTCACCAGAGAAGCTCATCTAAACCAAGCTGGTTAACCGTAGGATTGCCTAAGGGGGTGGCGGGCATATGGTGGTGCTTAGTGAGGGCGGTGCTGGGTTTAGGGTGAGAGAGAACCTTCCACCCACAGGCGAGGAGCAAGCATTCGAACTGGCGCAGGGCCGTGGGCTCTTCTGCAGGCAACTTTGTTCCTAACATGCCCTAAGGGAATTCTTAAGGGTCCGGACTCCATGGAAATTCCTCTACGTAATGTTTCCACACAGTGAGAGGGATTTGGCCTGTAAGGGGTTGTGGTTCTGACCAAGGCAAGAGTAATCCAGGAGGATTAGGAGAGGTGCCTGCTGATTATTTAGACTCCCAAGTGGAATTGGCCACATAAGTCCAGTATCTGCAAAACCCTAGGGGACAGGAGCCGAGGAGGCCCAGGTCCTGGTTCTGACTCAGATACTGACCAGCTGGGGGATCTTGGCCAAGAGAATGTCTCTAGTGCCCTAAGGCAGAGAGATGGCTAAGATCAGTCCAGCTGAAAAAAAATAAATATATATATACTTGTATACATAGAGTTATCCCATTATGTAGTTTTAGATGCCAAATGAAACTACATAAAACTTTATATATATAACTATATATAGGAAACACACACACTCACACAAACGTGTATAACTTAGAAACCCTCACAGAAGACAATGTCTCATAGTTCATATGTCTCATGGTTCATTTGTTGTTTAAACAGATTCATCCACCTCTATAATACAATTATCGTTTTGTTTTGAGTGCAACCTATGTTGTGGTTGTGGAGGGAAGCATAGCTTTTTTTTTTTTTTGATGAGGAAGATTTGCCCTAAGCTAACATCCATTGCCGATCCTTTTTTTTTTGTTTTTGCTTGAGGAACATTAGCCCTGAGCAAACATCTGCACCAATCTTCCTATACTTTGTATGTGAGATGCCTCCACAACATGGCTGGTGAGTGGAATAGGTCTGCACCCAGGATCCTAACCCACAAACCCTGGCCACCGAAGCAGAGCATACAGAACTTCAACCACCTGGCCACAGGGCCAGCCCCTGCTTTTTTCTTTTTAAGATGAAGCAATGATGTAGGATGATTGACCGTGGAACAGAATTTCCATTGTTGGCTTTCATACTTCTTTATATGACCCCAGACTCTGCACACTCCTAGTATTTGGTTAAGGTTGTTTAATCATTGTTCCTCTCCTCTAGGACTTTAGGAGTAATAGCCAGTCTGATCTTTGTAAACAGTGCATTCAATAATAATCAAATAGCAGTGTGAGTTTCTGTCCATACCTGCCAGTGCCTTCACTATAATTTCATTTTTGTCCATTCCCGCCATGTTACATATGTATGTCAGTGCTGAAAAGGGCTAAGATGAGACAGAAAACTCTCTTAAATAGCTATTTTCCCTTCCTTGGAGTTGCTCCAGACCCCTGCATGGGTTTTATATCTACATGCAGTTACAGATTTTATAAGTTACATACTTTCAAAGTGGGTTAATGTCAACTTCAGCTGTGACTGTTAGCGAGGTAGCTGGGGCTGAACAGATGCAGCCTGCAGATGGTGTGGAACGAGGGGCTGGTTGCACAGAGTTCAAAGTGCCAACAGAAGCTGCGTAATAAAGAGCAGCAAATTGTGGTTGGCATTAACACTGCTACTGGAAAAAATGGCACCCCAACCAATTTACTTTATTTAATCTACATTTTCTTTTGCACATTTGAGGCTATAATAAAAAATAAACATCAAAGACTGTACCAGTTAAAAAACTGTGCAGAGCAGAAGGAAATTGCTCCTACATTGAGCAATGAGAGAGCAGCTCTGACAGTACGTTTAGTGTCCCTTAAAAAACTCACCCAAAGATCAAAGATGGCATGTGACCACAGAATACCAAGTCGTGTGTATGGCATTCTCACTGAACTTTATAGGCTCTTTTAAACATACCCCAGCTGGCAAGCTGACTACTACAATATTTTTTAAATCTTTCTTTAGGATTTACAAATAATGAAAAACAGTATCTGAAATCCTATACATTTTCAGAAGAACTTAAGGGCTGATCAGGACAATATAGCTCTCAAGGAGAAGCGGAGACCGAATCTTGCTTTGTGGTGCTCCCAGGCTATATTTGGTTTGTTTATTGCACATATCTAATAATTTCATTCACCATCAGAGATCAGAAAAGGTTCTTTTTAGAATCATAGTCTTCACAGAAAGCATCCAAAAGACTAGGAGTAAAAGCTGGATGGTTGGCAAAGAAGCTAAAGAAGATTTGTAAGATGTCAGAGCCACCAATTTCTCTCTCCCAATGGACATGGTTTCAAGACTTGACAAGTTGAGGCCTTGACTTAGAATCAATTGAACATGGGGTGTGAGTTTACACAAAGAAGCATCAGTCTTGAAATTGGCAGAGCTGTTGAGCAAACCCAACTAGCCAACCGAGAGTTCTATTTTTGGTGACCTTGTACATTGGGGGCCCCCTAAAATGTCTGGAGGAGCTCACTGCTTAACAAGAAGTCCATCCAAAAATAGACACATAAGGACTCTGGGCTAGGAGGGCAGTGTCACACGAAGTCAACAATTCTCTCAATGAACACCAATTTTGTAGCAAAACAAAATGAAAGATTTGTATTATTTCTAGTTCAGAGCAAAACTGAATAAAGATTTTCCTTTTTGAAACAAGGCTTTGACTTGCTGGGAGAGAGATCCACATGCAACCTCAGGAAGTACACAGGGCCAGTAATTATGAAGCAAAAATAATCTGAAACTCGTAGAAATACAAGGTATGAATAAGTGTTCTATCTCCTACATAGAGGGGTATTATCTGGTTGTCATGTTTCTGTCAAAGATAAAAACATCTTTAGGGAAATTTAAGGAAAATAACTTAAAAGGAAGTTTCTCTCAAGAAATTCTATAGAAAAGAATTCTCTTTAAAAAAAAAATGTTGGGCCATGGGGTTTTGAGAATTCAAAAGAGTGAGGAAGAGAAAAAAGGAAACTATTTCAAGTCACTGATAGGCGCGTCAATCCCATGGCCAGGTGTGGTGGCTCTTAGGCAAACGACACTCCCCATTGATCCAAGGCTGTCTGTTTTTCTTTTCTAACATTGTCACAGAGTCAAGTGGGATTCTGGGCTTTGACATTGAAAATAGGTGTGACCTTGACTCCCATTTATCCAGCTCCCTGTCCCGCCCCATCCCATCTTCTGCCTATTTTGTTTTCAGTAAATTAAGAATAGATATCGCCCTCCCCCTCCCCCTAGCATTCATCTGAAACTTCCAAGAAGGATGGAGGGAAGAACTTGGAGTTACTCTGCATGTATTCTTAAAGCACTGCTGACAAGGAAAACAAATGAGACGAGAGCTATCATCAGGAAAGCACGGCCTGTTGCCATGGCGGCTGCTGCCCTGGGCTCCCTGGAGGTCCATTCCCAACCACCTTCTCTTCTGCTTTCCTCCACTCTTTGACAGCGACAACTCCATTGTCCCAAGGACTTTCCAGCCAGAGGCCTTGTCACATGGTTCTGACCTATGAGATATGTAAGGGGAAGTTTGCAGAGAAGGGCTTCCTTTCCTGAGTGAAAAAACGAAGCCCCACAAAGAGAAGAGTTTGAGACCTCCCATCTCCTTCCTGCCTGGACAGATCTGTGGTGTGGACCATCTCGCCACAGGTGTAGCACGGTTCAACGAAAACATGGAGCATCCCGGCTTCACGCACCAGCCTTGGGCTGCTTACTCCTGTCACACTATCACACGGGACACAACAATGCCCAGCTGCTTAAGCCACTGTAGTCTGACTTTCCTTTATGTGCAGTCAAACACAATTCTCACTGATAAACCCAGCAAGAGCTTTACACTCTCTATGTCACTGTAATAAGATGCATCATTTCAATCATCTTTTGGATACCTGGTTTACTTCTCCATCTTAGCTTCCTTCTTTCCCTTCTTTGGTTTCATTCTGTGTTATCAGGAGAGAAGAGGGGAAGAGGAAGGGAGAGAGAGAGTCAGAAAGCTAAGAGAGTAGGAGAGCACGTCTCTCGAACAAAAGGGACACTTGTGCGATCCAGAGGAGTTTCTGAGTATCCTTTTCCAGCATGTCAAAGGTTGCAGGAGATTTTCAACTCTGTTTTGTGTTCAGGAAGCTTCTGTAGTTCTCCTAAAGCACCCCAATTAGGTTCAGGGTCTGCAAAGCTGTTAAAAGAAATGCTCCCTTTCTACCACTCTAGAGCATCATAGTTATCACATTTTTTGGGGGGGAAATAGGCTAAGAAAGACAGATCACTTGAGGCTTATTTTACCCAGCAAAAAGACTAAAGCAGGAGATTGGTGGCACCAAGGAGAAGGGACAAGGGAGCTCAAGGTCTTGCAGGAAAAGTATTTTGCAGATTTTAATATCTGTTCACGCAACAGGGCAGCTTCTGGAGAGTTCTCTGAAGAATGGGAGTCGGAAAAAATTTTTGAGGTAATGTGGGAAAATGTTTTGCATGCATGTATGAAATGGTAAGATCACACAGTTCCTATCAGAAAATAAAATAATAAAAAATAGTTGCTTCATGTCATTAAACTAAGAACACTTGTGCTGTGTCTTATGGTACCTCTCTGACGCGTTCAAAGATTCTGAACAGGAACTTGGTAATTAGGAGGCGAGCTCGTCTAGAACCTCATCAGACCCATTTGCAGAACTCAAACGAGACACAAAGACATTTAATGACTCATCTAGGTCACTAGGAAGTTACCTGAGAAACTGAAAAACTTGCTTGAGTTTCCTGTGCCAGCCTCTGCTCCTACCCCCAACAAGACAGGCAAAGTACGTGATCAGAAATGTTGCTGCTGAGCACGGAAATTGGCACTCTCTCAGAGCCCCAGAGAACCCTCACGTGGTTCAAGGGGCGAAATGGCTTTTTCATTAAGAAGGGCTTCCGGAAAATAAAGCCACACCAGGACTCTCAAGGAGGAGAAACATCTGTCGAGATTTATGTTATAACACGCCCCCATCAGCCTCGATATTTAAAAGCTAAACTTAGATTGAATTATATAAAGGGCCCTCGGTCTTTTTCTGTCCACTTCATGGGTACTTCTAAGTAGAAGAAGGTGACATGATGGTGGAAGGGCCATTCATTCAGTGGATTGATTTACTTATCACCTCCCACCCCCTACTGGGGCTTCTGTTGCTCAACTCCTGCCCAGGTTATACCCCCACCAGATTACCCTTCCCTCTCCTCTCGGCTCCTCCGCATCCAATGTGCAGTGTCACTTTCTCCAGGGAGCCTGCCCCGTGTCCTCCCAGGCATTGCCACCTCTCCTTTCCTAGAGTGGACAGCTTTTGATGGAGTGTCATCTTAGATAATTGAACATCGATGGCCAAGGTTAGTATTGACTGCTAATTTTTTATGAGTGCACTAAGCACACTTCACAGCTTGTTTAATTGAGTCTGCACAGTTCCTTTAACAATTCGTGCTACTACCATCTTCGTTTTAAAGACGAGGAAACTGAGGCTCAAGAGAGAAGGTGCTTTATGCTATTTGACTAAAGCCAGAGAACCAGAAAAGAAAGAAAAGTCTTCCATCACTGTGCTGCCCATGCATGTTTCAGGTTCAGCCCGCCTGCCGCTGCGTTTTTCTAGCAATGGTTGCTCTGATCAGCTCCTGGGCTCTCTCTTCTACACTGACTCCCAGCCGGGTCCTGGTTTTTCTAATAAAGTATCTGTGTGCGCAGTGGCCTTGGGTCCTTCCCCTGCCCCAGCATTAGACCTAGTCTTGCTGCCTTGGTGAACAGGCAGATCTTTTCTGAGCACACATTTCAACTCTATGTCAAGAGAATAGAGGAATCTCCTGGCTACAAATTTGCTTCCAAAAGCTCTCCAACCCTCCTTGCTGTTTAGATCCTGGATTAGCTGCTGCTTCTGAAGATGCTTCTGCTACTGCTGCTCACTGTGCCTGCACTTGGTGTGTGAGCAGCTTTGGGGCCTCCTGTCGTCTGCCCCCTGCCCCCATTGGTAGAGTGTGTCTTGAGATGGTTCCAAATTACAGGGACAATCCCTCTGAAGGAAGTGGAGCCAAGGAGGTGGCTTCTTTTGGGGACTGCTTTTTGCTCTTTTAAAACTTAAACATTTCCAAATTGCTTTGTCACTTTCAAAAATTTCTTAGCGTGCAAAAGGACCAAATAGCAAAGGATATGATTCTGAGTAGATAGATTTTTAGCACCTTTTTTTTTCTTAGTTTCAAAATGCGTCGGCAGTTTCAGAAGGCAAAGCTCCTTCTCACACAGGGGGCGCTGGGGTCTGGTTCTTCAACATCCAGGAAAGCACGTAGGAAAAGGACCATTTCCTTGGGGGCTGGGGGAGTCAGATTTGCTAAGATGCACTGTTACGGACTGAACTGCTCCCCACCACCCCGACATCCATATGCTGCAGTCCTAACTCCTAGTACTTCAGAATGTGACCATTTTTGGAGATTTGGGTCCTTACAGAGGTAACTAAGGTTAAATGAGGTCATTAGGGTGGGCCCTAAGGCAGTATGACTGGTGTCCTCATAAGAAGAGGAGATTAGCACAGAAGTAGGACCATGTGAGCACAAAGGGAGAAGACAGCAATCTATAAGCCCAGCAGAAAGAAGAAACCAACCCTCCTGACACGTTGAAGCCTGCAACAAAATAAAGCCGCACCAGGACTTTCAATGAGACCTCCCGCCTCCAGAATCGCGAGACAATACATTTCTGTTGTTTGAGCCACCCAGTCTATGGTACTTTGTTACAGCAACCCTAGAAAAATACTATGGATTTCACACTGTGTCTGATACCCGGTTTAATCTATGGCTTTCTGTGGTCTTAAATCTTCAGCAGAGCCAAAAGTATCTTCATAAATATTTTTCTGCAAATAGTGGCAGATTGGTGCTTACAGAGACGCAAACTTCATACATTCAACCTTGCAGTCTTCAATTCCCTTTGAAAGACGCCTCTAAGAAGACAGTAGCGAGTCAGCCTCGCTGAGATTTTTACCTGTGGTTCTAGGAACTCGGAGGCATATTAGCATTCAGGTTTTGCATAGACCACTAAGCCACTTCTAAGAACAAGGCTACCTGAGGCATTTTGCAAAAATACGTATGTGCCACCGCTTTTCCTCTCCACACCTACTGCAGCGCTTTGGGCCACACATTGCACCTTGCGAGAGGACACAAGTTTGGGTTCCACGAGAATTTCACGTGGCGAACCATGCATGATAATTCCAGGGAATTTCAATCACATCTTATCTTCTTACCTAGGCAAACTAAGTGAGAACTTGGTGTGGTGTGCTAGAAAAAGGCTGGCATTCTCTGTGGTAGACCACATTCGTTTTGCATGCCAGTCTTTCAGACTCCCGCTCGCCTGTCACAGAGAGGGGGACAATCGTGTGCATGGTCCCACACCTCTCTTTCCCCCAATATCCACATGGGTATCTCGCCAAAAATGAGTTATGGGTTTCCTTCTGTGAGAATTGCATGGACTGATAAAGCACCATCCCAGGAAGAAAACACGATGTTGTTTTCCTCTTCAGCTCGTCGCTACAGTTGGGAGGGAACACCCACTATAAATTATAGGCAGCGAGAAAGGACTACACCACTGAGCACAGCTAATGGCCAAGCTATGGAGACATGGGTAAGAACTCTGAGAGAAGACAATTTGTTGGAAAGGAAGGTGATGCTTCTAGTGTCGTGCTTAAGGCAAAGCCCAAATGGTACCAAAAGCAATGACATTTTGCCACCTCTCCAGCTCAGTGGATGGCTAACCCAGACAATGGAAACCCTCACGTTGATGGATCACATTGGTGAAATTAGCTGGGAAATTGCCAAGATTTCATTTTGGTTCTCTGAAATTAAATCTCAATATTATATTACTGAGCTAGAGATTATGAAAGGCCCCAAGTTCCTTTTACGAAGAGGAAGGAGTGAAAAGACCCCTTTAGGCTCTTGATTTGGCTCCCCAGGCCCTCTTCACACCACCCTCCCGAGAGCTCCTGCCCCTTGTTCCTAACCTGGGATGGGGCAGTGTCTGTCCATCGGGCACAGGAAGTGGTGGGGCTGTGTTAGGGGCTTGGCTCCTGTCTGTGCCTGTCACCAGGTCCCCTCACTATTCTAACTGTCCAGTCAGTAAGGACGGCTTTGAAAACAGCCCAGCACCACACACCACCATCCAATCTATGACCCAGAGGAATGCCTTCAAATTTCCTGAATCTGCCTTCCTGAGTTGATAGAATAGGAAACAATAATCGTTTGGAGTGGGTCTTGAAAGTGGAGTAAAGGCAGTAAGATCTTTTTTTTCTGTTATTCTGCAAATATTGCTTCCTCTGCTTGTTAGCGGCCCAGAGGAAATGCAGCGAGGGAGCAGCTCACAGTTTCTCACCAGCGGGCCCGGCGTGCGTTTCTGCCGCAGGAGCCCGAGGCCGTGAGGATGTGTGACTCACACACACGTCGCATGATTCAACTTCACTAAAATTTCCTCAGCTGCCAGTAAAGAAGCACTTGAAAAGCCTTTAATTTGAAGCTTTGAATCGGTTAATGACTTGCTTTCTTCCCCTTCTCCCAAAGTCCTCCCCCACAACCCCGAACACACACAAACACACACACACACACACACACACACATCTTTGTCAAGTTTTTAAATTTCAGGGACCCGGAAACAGAGGCTCTGTGGCATTCACAAAAGCATTTGTTGTGACAAAGTGGCTGGCAGCCCTCTGCATTCCCCTGCTCACTTGGCTGTAGGAATAAATAATGAGTCACAGATAGTATTTGGGTGCGTGCTCGAGTTTGTAGCCAGAAAATTAATTATTCCCCAGTCCCATCCCACTGCATCCCAGCTCTGCCAAACCATCAAGCCACACGTCGCAGGCGTTGGTCAAAGTGCGTGCCCCGACACACTGCAATGCCTTCGTGACATTTTTATGTTATTATTTTTGTTGGTTTAAGCACAGCCCTCTTTTCCCACCAGAGATACACAAAAAGCACAGGCACACATACATGCTCACACACTCACAGCTCCCCTACGGCTCTGCACATTTCAAAGGGCTGGTTGCAGAAACGCAGACAGGTTCTCCACACTAGCTGTTCCTATCAGGAAGCATGCAATCGAATGACTTCAGCCGCCACAACGCCCCACTTAGGAAACTTCTTCATTGCTCTTTGCAGGAGAGACCTCTGGACATGACAATCTGCTCTCTTTGTCTCTTGAGAGATGCCGGCTGCCTCTCTGCACTGAGGCCACGAAGAAAAGCAGCACCACCCCTTTCTGGTACTTTTAACCTAGGCAGATCTGCCTGGCTCCCGTGCTTTCTGCCTTTCGGGGACAGCCGAGTTGCCACTTCACCCCTGAAGTCCCCAGGCTGGTCTAACGCGAATCTGTGAGCCTACGTCTGCCTCCACCCCAGACTGGCACCAGCCTGCCTGCCCAGCTGTGCACGCACCCGCAAAACCCTGGAGCGGGCTGGAGTGTGGGCCACACAGCATGCTGAGTTCAGGAGAAGTCAGCCACAGTCATCCCGGGCAAGGGGCAGCAAAATAAAACCGGGAGAGCTTCGTGCAAGCTTTCTAATCTCTAGGACTTTCATCAGGAACAGCCCCAACTTACTTGCACTTGACAAAGTTCTCACGCACTGACTGAACACTTCAACAGCTTAACTAAGTATTTATTAAAACATTTCTGAAGAGCTGCCATCTGATGAATAAGTAATCCAATAGCCTTGTAATCATATGCCCGAGTTTGAATTCCTCCCACAAAACAGACAGGGAATCAGCAGGGGCTCCCCGCACCGAGTTGCAACAGGCTGCCATTTCATTATCTGCAAAGCTTAGCAAAAGTAGATATTAAAAGATCAGAGCGTACTCACCTCTCATGAAGCACTGTGGGTATGAAGGAAATGACTCAAATATGCTGTCTGAAGCCATCGCTTCCTCCTGCAAATGCACCCTCTGCTGAAGGCGGGGGATTCAATGATTTCTTTTACCTTAGGAGCCAAAACCAAGAAATGTCACTGTTTTAACCTTACTCCCATCCATGGCTCCCTCCATCTCTCTTTTTTTTTTTCCCCTCGACATCTCTGGGACTCCCCAAGCCCTGTGAAAAATGTACCTTTGCGAAAACAAATATTCAAATTGTTAAAGATTAAAAAAAAAAAAAAAAAAAAAAAGCGGCGTCCTGGCTGTGGGTTCGTGATGCTCACCACTCTGCGAAACCCTGTGGTTTGCAGTCAGTGTGGTTCGTCCTGCCTGCTGACCACTATGCTGGGCTCAGACTTCTGACACTGCCAGGCTACCCAACTTGTGGTTCTGTGGTTGTTTATGAGGCCCAAAGAAGTTTTCACACAACCCAAATTACAAATTTAACTGTTCCCCTTTCCGCAGCCCCATCTTAATTGGTTCTTGCCAATCACGTGACTTAAGTGATGTCAATTTTTTTTTTTTCACTTTCTGAGCAATGTCCTTCCTTCCCTCCACCTGCCCTCCCCCAGACTGTGCAAGAAAATAGCCCAGTAGACTTTGCAAGAGAGGGAATGTAGAAAAAAAGTGCCTCCGTCTCTTATTATATCAATGGTCTTTGCTGATTTAGTAGAACTCGGCTCCTGTTGTTGTTATTTGTGGTTTTGGGAACTACTGATTATTTTGATAAAGATTACATTGCTGCTTATTCAATAGAAATTCTACCCTGGCATCGGGCTGCTGCTCCGACAGGATGTGGATCTCATCATTTAAGATGCTGGGCATCCGTTCAGGAGAAGTCAGCCCTTGGTAAAGACTAGAACAGCGTAAGTGAAACTATAACAGGAAAAAAAAATAAAAGGAAATGTTTTGGCGAGAGTCTGACCCCTAAAAGGGTCTAGCAAGTAGATGGGATTTTAAAGCCTGAAAAAAAGGAAAGCATTTTAACTTTGTGATGAAAAGCCCATTTTAATAAAACCAAAATTATGTGGTTTTATTCCTCCTAAATGGACATCTTTTCAGTAAAGAGATAAAACCATAGTAGTTTCTTACACACACACACACACACACTCAAATCACAAAACTAAAGGAAAACAAAGAAAAAAGAGGTTCTGTATTTTGGGCCAAAGCAGTGGCCACCCTACAACTATTTATTTTTTTTTGTTTTCACCTATGAAAGTTCGCTGCCTTTCTCTAGTTCCGTTCAAGTCATTGGCTAATTCACACCTGTGGGTAAAACTCTGCCTGGCGTTCTTCTAAGCACACTTTGAGTGTATTAAGAAGACTTTACAAAAAATAGGTGAACCAGAGCAGATGCTTCTCCAGAGCAAGCCATTCTCAAGGAACTGACTAAAGAATATTATATAGCTCGTCCTTTATCTCAGGAAGAAGACATGCCTGTTTGGAGGTGCTAAAAATAAGATAATTTTGCATGTGGGCAAGCCACTCTGGGCACACATATTTATTTCTTTTTCCTGCCTGTTGGTTTTACCTGCTGCCAAATAAAATAATCTTCTTTTTGAAATTCCAAGATAAAGAAAAACTCTCCTTTCCTAATTAATCACTTTATTTATTTTGTTCTGCTCCACATGCATCCTCCATGGCACTCCGAGCAGACTGTTTCAATGCACACACTCAAGAGCGACTGTGTCCTGGGTTCTAAAACTCCGACCCTGGGTTCCAAGCTGGTCTGCAAGAACCAGCAAAGGCACCTGGAAAGTCTGTGTTATCAGAAGGACCCCTTGGGTTTTTTCCTCATCCACTCCATGTCACCCCCACCCACAGTGATAATGTGTTTAAGGGCAAATGGCACAGATCTTTTAAAAGGAATAGACCTGATTTTTACTTACTCCTGTTTTGACTAAAGCAGGAACTGAAACTCAAGAGACGGCTTTCTCCCAGACTTGTGCAAAGATAGCTTGCCCAATGTTGATGCCTTATTAATATTTAAGAGAATAATAATGTATGTATCTCTTTTATGGAGTGTATTAATATCCAACTGTAATGCGTGTTTCAAATTGCTTCTCCATGCAAATTCCTTGTTAAGATAATGAACACTATGTTCCTGTGCTCCCTGACAAAGTCAACTCTGGGTTCAACCCCCATCAGATTCTTTTGTGTCTTCTGCGCGTCCTCTTGCCTAGAAGGTCCTACGAGCTGAATACCGTAACACGAAGCTGCCACTTCACAACCGGCTCAGACTTAACGATTTAGAAATTCAAGTGGTGATTCGGATAAATCCCTTGGATATTTCATTTGGGAAACTCCCCAGATGATTTTAGCCTTAGGTGTCCAAATGCCTGAGAGGAGGGTTTGGTTGTGTCAGCTAATTCTTGGCTTTTCTCTGTGGGCCTAGCTGGAACTGAATCCAGATCTTCCCCAGTGGGGCCTTGGTAGGACAGGTCAAGTTTAAAGATGACAGGAAGGCTGGGGTTGGCTGAGGCCTCACCGTGTGTTGAAATCATCTGTAACCATCGGGGCCGGGTGTCGACGAGGCACCAGGGGGCAGAGTGTGAAGGCCGGCTCGCTGGCCCTGGGCTGCCTTCCTCCAGGTTATCTGCCACAACAGCTGCAGCAGAACTTCACAGCTCGGTGAGGCAACAGTTGGAGCTCTTCTGGGCATCCTCCAAGTCATGACAATAAGTAAAGACTCAGCCGGACGCTGGTGACCTTGGCCTCACCACTTCCTTAGGAGCCCAAGACAAAAAGACACGTATGTCATCCATGAACCAACTGAAGAAATACTCAGTTCTATCTTAGCTAGAACTGCTTGGGATTCTTTAAGTTTGTGCATTGACCCACACCCTCTGTCCTATTTCCTACAAGTGACTCAGATCCTGGGTTGCTGGCTTGGAAATTGTACCCAAGTGGTTGCAGCTGACTGTGGCTTTGCCAAGTAATTGGATGGCAGTTTTGATCCTCACTCAGATTGGCCACAGCTTCTACATGCCACTATCGGGGGAAAATATGCTCAGGTGTCATTTTTAATGGCTCTATAAAAATACCAGCAAAGGCGGAAAGAAGCGTAGTTGCATAACCCTGTAATTAATGTATAGACTTTTTCATTACACGAAAACACTGTCTACACGCTGTCTCTGCACACTTTTACTGCAAAGCAGGTTCCCAGGAGGACAATGCTGCTAACTTCTCTCTCCATAGCACACAGTTTCATTCTTTTCTAAAGCTTTGTGTTCCAACAGAGGTGTTATCCAGAAACTTCCATGCCGTGCTGACAATGACCTCAGTAATGATTTTTAAACGGAGGCATGGACGTCAGAGCATCATGGAATGAATATAACCTGCCTTTGGCAAATCCAACGATTTGAAATAACTGGAGAGCTCTGCAGGCCCATCTGTTCTGGATCTTCTTTCCTGGACCCTCATGATGGTGTCCACAGTGGGGCACAGTTGCTTATGCACTAGTCCCTTGTTCCTCCGGGTAAAAATGCAGTTCAAATTTAAGTCACCACAAGACTTGACTTTATAGCCAGACAAGAGTTTCAGTATTTATTTCTTAACTTTCCCTAGATGAAGATGTATTGTTCGGTGGGGGAACAGGATTAAAAAAAAAAAAAAGAGGTAGGCATTGAAACTCACCCATCCAATGAGCGCTGAGTAATGATATGAAAAGTTGTTTAATGATCGTTGTTTCAAATATAAGACTTTACACTGCTCCACTACTCGAAGGGTGGCCTGTGGGTCAGCAGCAGTGACATAGCGTGGGAACTTGTTAGGATCAGATTCTTGGGCTGTACTTCAGACCTACCGAATTACAGTCTGTGTTTTTATGAGATCCCCCGACGATTCCCACACACATCCAAGTTTGAGAAGCCTTGCTCTGAGGGAAGCCTTGCACATGTAGGAATTTGGTAAAAAATATGATATGATCATTGTCTACATTCTTTCAGGTCCCTTTTTTCCTCAGAGCTTTCTGAAAGGTCAAACTTTTCTACCTTGATGCCTTGGCATAATTCTTTAAGCCCTGGATGTTTCTAGACAGCAGAGACCCACAAGAAGCATGGCTCGTGCCCTCCAAGATAGAGCTTCCCTGCATTGTCACTCGGACCTCTCATCTCAAGTGCTGGGGTGGGGTCAAGTTTACGGTTTGAGGTTTGACACACAATGTAGGGAGGGAGGCTCCTGTGCGCTCCATCTACCAGGCTGGTGGCCACATGTATATAAACAGAAGGCTTTTTTCCTCCAGGGGCATCAGACTCTCAGTTTTCACCTAGTTTGCAGTTTGGAAACACATTAATCCTGTGAGCTCTTCCAGACACACACCACGTGTTCCTGTGGCAGCACTGCAGGTGGCCTCAGCAGTCCTGCCGTGGGCTGTGGTCCCCATGGATTCCCTGCCTCTGTTCTCCAGCCTCGGCCTTGCAGATGTCACGCCCTGTGCTTTGCTCCCAAAGAAGGGACCCAGCCTTCTATAGTAGCCACTTGTAACAGCCAGACCTCCCCGAGTCCAGAGGCCCCATTTACACAGGCACCCAGGACTGGGGCGGCTTCTTTCCGATGTATCTGGATCCTTTTAGGTCTGCCTTGGGCCAAGAATCTTGTTTGGAATAGTTTCTCCTTACAGAACTTTGGCTCTTGTGCTTCTGGTGCCATTTGAAACCAAGAGGGTAAAACTGGAAAACCTCAACAAACCGTCTTTGAATGTTAGAAATGTTCAGCATTCGAGGTTTGGTCAAATGATGGAAAACATTCTGAGTTGGTCCTGAACTTTCCAGCCAGCTCCTCCAACCTTAAGTCTAATTTTAGCCTGAGATCCAGGCAGTGAAAGCTAAGGGAAATGAGGAAACTAAAATTACTCTCTGAGTTGGAGAAGCCAGAATTCACATTGGTTAGATAGCGTAAGATTTAATAATTCGGTTTATGTGGCGAATAACGAGAGTCCTCAGTCCGATCAAAGCACCTGGCCTCAGGAACTTTGGACTTTTAGTTTAACTGCTACTCATTTTCCTGGTGGTAGGCAAATTAACAAACTTCCATCTGACTCTTTACAAACCAAAGTATAATACTACCTTTTACACCAGGGTACTTGAGGATCATAATTTTTGGACTATGCAAAGTGGTTTTGAATGGAATAAAAAAGAGACTTGTGGTCCATGTTCCAATATGGAAACATGCAACATGTGAATTTTAATACTTGCACTTGCCAGGTATCATAAACTCATGTCATCAGGCCCCTGAATTAGAGGTCTGGGTAAGAACGAGTTGAAAATATCCTCTGCCGTCGATGCTGGAGAAATCCTTAGTGTTCATCACTTAATTTTTGAATTAAATGTTCTTTTGGAAGAATATCATCTAGCCCTACCGATGCAGCCTGCAAATTCTTACAGAACCTCAAATGTCAAAATTAAAAACCATCAAGTCTACTGAGAAATTGAATATTGCTCTTAAAATTGCGCGGTGTGTGTTTTAATTTCCTCCTCTTTAAATTTTCTTCCTATCCTGTTGCCAGTTCAGAAACTGGCTGGGTTTCCAGGAGGAGAGGGGGACAGAAGATCATGTCCATGTTCTGGTTCTGATTTCATCTTCTTCTCAAGTTTTTAGTTTATTCAAAGCAGGGAGAAGAAACTGAGACAGCACTGGATACCACACCAGCTACACTCCAACTTTCAGAACATGACCCCTCAGCCTCTGGGGCTGCCTGTGATGGCCCGGCTCATAAAATCATCCCTGGGACTTGACATCTTTGGAGATATCCATACATATACACATTTAAGTGAAGATACTGTTTCCCACAGAGGACTTATATCTGAGACAATATTCTCTTCAGGACAAGGGAGTTTGGAGGAATGCCACACTTTAGTGGACCTAAAGTATCACTGGGAGGTAAAATGGAAGAGTGGTCAGCTGGGTTTCCATCATTAGGGGGCAATGATTTTTGCACGCAGGACACATTAGAGCTTTGATGGCCTTGGGTTATAATGGAAGTGTTATTCTTAGGTTGCTTTTTCAGATTTTACCATTGCTCATTGACAAGTCTCAAATTTATAGTGAAATTGGAGACTCAAGGACATTAGTTTCCTCCTACATGGAACCATGGTGTGAACTGGAGCTCAAGATTTGACTCAGACTCAGGGTGGTTGTTCAACAGATGTTAGGGGCGTTCAGAAAATCAACCTAATGAATGTTGAAAGGCCTGAAATTGTACCCAAGTCACCTGGGACTCTTAAAAACAATCCTGAGCTCCTTGAGAATATTGTTTCTGATGTCTACATTAATATCATTGTCAATGAAAAGATGTTCAGGGAACATGCACTCTGCCAAATTTTGCAGGTGACCTTCACCCTATTCCTGCTGTGCCTGTGTCTTTAAACAGGAATCCATCATGGTCCTTTTGACTGGTCTCACTTGTCAATTCCTCCTTTCTTAAAATCACGTTTCTGTGATCAGTGGGCCTCCTCTCTCTTAACTCCTCTATCATGGCGATGGCCGTAGCCATTTATGTATGTATGTATGCATGCACTTAGTTTTATCCTCACTCAAAAACTCAGGTCTAAGAGCCCTCTTCTTGCATGTCACCATCCATATGAATCTACATCTGGGTCTCTCCCACTCCATAGTTGGGCTGATGACTTGTATCCATCTCGACATCCGGTGTGAGCATGCCTCTCAAGGGTGCCCTACATCATAGCAATGTTGTTTTCCTTCAATTATTCTGTTATCACAACATGAATTCACTTGTCTTAATCTTTGGCAGAATTACTCAATTCCCCCTTGATTCCTACATTTTTGGTCTCTTCTAATCTTCTCCCTAGGCTTTTTCAAATGTCAAGAACAGCCCGTTTGCGCTGGAACTGTAGTTACTTCCCTGGGTATTTATTTCCTAATCTCTGGCTAGGCAGACCCGGTCCTGCTCAGAAGAAGGCTCACAGTTTTATGAACCATTCCCATAAGAAATGTATAGCAGACACCAAAACGATAGGTATGGCCAAGGTTGGGAGCGGGGAGAGGTGAGCGAGACTTCCAGATGCAAAATTTAAGGAAGCACTGACTATCAGTGTCGACCTTGAACTGGCGCCACCCTAAGAGTGAGTGTTTCCTTAAATTTTACACCCAACATGCCTCACTTGTCTCATCCTAGTCCTGTCTCTGGGTCTGGCTCACAAAACGGAACAGAGACTGTGAGCTGGGCAGAGGGAGGTGTCTGAGTCTGGAACAAACTGTGTGGCTGAAAAGCCTGTAGCCATGGAATAGTGGAGTCTTAAGCTGGACCTTTACAGATATATGTTTCATTTTGCTGGCACTAGTTGTGTACATTTTGGATCTATAAAAGGGCAGGGAAAGCAGTAACGATGGGGGAGAGTCCTGAGGCTAAAGGCAGATCAGCAATAAACTCAGCCACCTTGGGAGCTAATGAGAAGCTCAGCCTGGTGGGAAAAGAGGAGTTGATGAAGGCGATGAGAGAAGGACTCACTTAGAAAGAGAAAGCTTGGGCCTAGGAAAGGAGGACCCCAAGGGTCAGGATGAGGCATTTGCTTTTATTTTGTACACAGTGGGGAGCCATCAAAATCTTTGGACCAGAAAAGTGGTGGGATGAAATTGGAGCTTTTGGAAAATTGATCTGGCAGTGGCACCTATGATTATTTAGTTAATCCGTTGACTCTGGAGAGCAGGAGTCTTGCCTATGTTTTGGTTATTATTGTATTTCCAGCATCTATCACTGTGCTTGGTATGTAGAAATATTTTGAAGGAATTAATTAATGGATGGATGGGTGGATGGATGATGCTTTATTAGGATAAGTGGCGGGGGAATCAGAGGCTGCAATGCTTCAGCTTTGAGATAACAAGCACCTTGAGTAAGGATATGGGCAGTGGCAGTGGGGGGCAATGGCATTGTGACAGGTTGACTGCACTAACAGCCTCAGTTCTTAGCACCTCCTTGTAGTCACACCCTTTGCCTTGTTAATTGTGGTCCCTTCCCACTCTGACCCTGAGCTCAGCCTTATGATTTGCTTCAACCAATGGGAAAGTAACAGACTTGAAGCAGAGGCTTGGAAAAGTGCTCGCATGTGTGAATGTGCCTGGGCTGGTGTACTGGAAGGCGAGACACATGGAAGAGAACCAATCATCCCAGCTGAGGCCGTTCTAGATTAGCCAATAGCCAGCTGACCATCAGACACTCAGGTGAGCTCCAACCTAACCTAGAAGAACCAACCAGCCAAACTCATCCACAACCAACAGAACTACCCAGCCTTCCCATGAAGTGTGAATAATAAAAAACGGTAGTTGTTTTAAGCCATAGAGTTTTGGAGTGGTTTGTAACATTGTGTTATTGTGGAAATAGTTTTTGTTGTGGGAGAAGTGGAGATGCAGAAAGCACCAGCGCTGAGCTGCAGCCTGAGGCGATAAGGCAGAATCAGTTCATTTTCACAGTGAAAGAAAATAGAAAGCTGAAGATAGAGAATGCATATAAGAGGGAAGTGAGAGGAGCCAGGAGCCAGAGGAAGAGTGGCAAGAGATGTTGGATAAAGATAGAGGAAGATTGTGCAAGCCAAGGGAGGAAGAAATTTTAGGAATGGAAGAGAAATGGAGATAGATGCTGAAAAGAGAAACAAGAAAAACAAAGACTATGGAAAGGTCAACGGATTTGACGAGAAAGAGCCACTTGAGATCTGTTCCTTCATGACGCCTCCTCAGACTAAACAGAAGAGTGGCATCCAACTTTGCTGGTATGCAGACAAGCAGCTCCTCCTTTGCTTGAATAGAAAGTTAATGTGAACTTAATTATTACATGTATATGTTTGACCAAATATATCTAAGTTGATTATGTGGCTTTTTCTGTTTCAGTTCAATTAGAAAAATATTTATAGAGCGTCTACTGGGAGAGAATGGGGAGAAGTTACATCTAAAGAAAGAAAGATTTGAGTACTCTTTGTTGCTGCATTCCACAAAACAGCTAGATTTTTGAGGGTAACTTTGAGATGGGCTGACTTGAGGCAAAAGGAAGTGACTTCAAAGAGATGGACAGCCACCCTCCACAGCAGCCATAGGTGTTGAATCCTAGTGGGGTACTATGGTGGTCACCTGTGCTCCCAAGATATAATGGATGTTCCATATCAGACTGAGGGGTGAGACCAATACCACGCGGGAACTTCCAAAAAGGTGTTCAAGAACCACTTGGATAAGTGATCCTCAGTCAAGATATAAAGGGTCAAGAGTGGGCATTGAAGAGGAGGGTCTCAGGAGAAAGAATTTCAGATGTGGCTGCTCCACTCCTCTCCCCAACCCAAGTGGCCAAGCGGTAGGGAAGAGTCTGTCACTCAAGTCAAATCTAGTGAGAGGGGCTTGAATCAGACCATGCAGAGACGTGTGGCACTCAGTCTGGGGCCTGAGTCACCCCTGGGAGTGCAAGTGGCCTCTTGTAAGGTAGAACAGGGGCTACATTAGGAATCTACAGCAACTCCCTCCAACGTGCCTCAACCATGGAATCCCCAAGTAGGATGTTGGCTTGCCATTGCTTTAAAAGGGATTCTGCCCATAAGGATGGACTGCCCAAACAAGGATATTTCAGCTAGAAGAGGTTGTGTTATGGACCTTTGCAAGCAGAAGTTGAGATGAGATTAAGAACTAAGAGCCTAGAAAGGGGCACAGCCCCGATGTGGGGAGTTTCACCAGAAGGAGCCTAATGGGAGGGCCCAATGTACAACCCATGAGAATGCACAAGAGAGAAACCATGTCAAACATATATGAGGCCCAGAAAGAGCCAAGCCTCTTACAACAGCAGCTTACATGTAAGTACCTCCTAATAACCCCCCCTCCTCCCTTCACTTTTGCAGCATGGTGGTGTGAGGACCTTGCTTAGCAAGGGCTGGGGGTGGGTGGAGAAACGCTGTAGGAAGAAAGGAGCTGGACCCCACTCCATTAACCCATCGAAGCCCTCAGCCCAACAGGCTCCAACTGTGGCCATGGGTGTTGAATAAAGTTTGCAGTTTTGATTATTTGGGACTTGGTTTATGACTTACAGTGACTGTACAACTTTTCTTATCTAAGCGAGGGGCAGGGAAAGGATCACTCACACTAAATTGGCTTAAAAAGACAGAAGACAAAACTCAAGTGGCTTTTCAAATGGTAGAAACAACCCAAAACGTCCATCAATGAATAAATGGATAAACAAAATGTGGTGCGTCCATACAATGGAATACTATTCTGCCATAAAAAGGAATGGAATTTTGATATCTGTTACAACCCAGATGGATCTTGAAAACATTATGCCAGACACAGATGGATATATTGTATGATTCTACTTACATGAGGTACGGAGAATAGGCAAACACAGACAGAAAGTAGAATAAAGGTTATCAGGGACCAGGGGGAGGGAGGAATGGGGAGTCATTGTTTAAGGGAAGAGTTTCAGTTTAGGAAGATAAAACATTCTGGAGATGGATAGTGGTGATTGTTGCACAACATTATGAATGTGATTATTAATGCCACTGAATTGTACACTTACAAATGGCTAAAATGATAAATATTATGTATATTTTACCACAATAAAAAAATCAAGTGGCTTTTAGATTAGATCCAAGGAATTCTTTGTGTCCAAAATAACTAGTTACATCCGCAATGAAACTCTTGTACATTGGTCCCCACACCTCTCGGGTGAGTAGCAGTGACGTTTATTTACTATTGTTTGTTCCCCTTAGCAATGCTGGGTTGGCCAGTTTAAAATAGATACAGCTAAGATCTGACTCTTGCCTTTAGGGAATTGGGTCAGCGTAGTTTACCTTATGGCTTGAGACTCTTGGGATGGTTTCTTTAATTCAGTGTGTGACACAGTTAATATAATATTTATTACCTGATACACATTTACTAAATCTATATTATTTTTATGGTAATTGGAAGCAATCAGAAGACTGCCCAGAAAAATGATTCTTCAGAAAGTTTCTAACTTTGGCTGTACCTTACATGGTAGTCTATACCTTTTCTTGCTTCTAGAAGAATCTAGAGTTGTATCTTAAGTTGAGAAAAATGAAACTTCACAAGACTCTTTTCTTCTAGAATATAAATTAGCTTGTGTTAAATTTTGCATTGAAAACTATCTAGACCCACACACTCAGATACTCACACAAACACACACACACTTGAATCCAGAATATCGATTTCACCTTTTGCTATACTTGGCACCAATATTCCGGCAAGCCCAAGCACATTATCTTTCAGTGTCCCCAGTCCCCATAGTTAGTCGACCACACAGAAGGCAGAGTAGAGGGGATAACTGGCTTAATGATAAGTCAAATGATTAATCCTTTTTTCTGCAACATCTTAATCTGCAGAGATTACCATGTTTGATGCCTGAACTATAAATACACTGCCACTCGTGTTTAACCCTACACAGTATCTTTTTCCTTGGATCTACTCAAGTGTTCACCAACAGCCTTCTAGGCTTCTAGCTCCTAGGTCAATCAGATGGAACCATGGAAACATGCTGATTAAATTGTTTTATCCTCCTTGGAATGGCGTGTCTCCCAGTGCACCCTTTTCAGGGATGCCAATGGAAATTGACAATAAGAAATGGAGGTATGACATCTTGTTGACAATTATGTCCCTGTGCTATGATGTTTCTGGGACAGTGCTGTCTCTGCACTACCTAGGACCTGGTTATTAAGGTGGTGAGAAGTAGGGATGAGTTCTTTTACCTTCAGAACCCTTCTTTTACTAAAATACATATCTTTTAACGCCACGATTTTCATCATTATTCATATCACTCGCTCAATGAATAAATGCCCTTGAACTCATTCTCTTTTTAGGGTGGACTGAAAACATTTGGAATGCTTAGGTGATTCCACCGTGCTGCATGACCTTGCCTTAAGGGAGGAACATATTTTTGGTCCATCGCTTACTCTCAAGTTCAAGTTTATCTCTGCAAAGGACATGCTTCTGTGATGCAGTGAGGGCAGGGGTGCCACCTTTAGCAAAACAAAACTAAAAAGGATGCACCGTTAACTTTGAATTTTAGAGTAAAAATGTATAAGTTTTTAGTGTGTCCCAAATATTGCATGGAAGATACTTATGGTAAAGAATTATTCACTGTTTAACTGAAAGTCAAATTTAACTGAGTGTTCTGTACTTTATCTGGCAGTCCTTGTTGACGGCCAAGATGTGGGATATGCATGTGTACACATATCACCTAAGACAGAGGCAGCTCTGGGATAAATTTAGAAGATAATAAACTACGCCACCGGATTTCAATCACTCCGGGTGGGTGTTGGGGTTTTTCTTCTGTTTTTGTAGCCCTTTCAAGGCTCTAGAGGAGAGTAGACAGGCTCACCTTGCTAGTGGTTTGTCCAACAGTAAGAAACAATGGCAAAAGGGATCATTTACCTTGTTTTTTCCATGCTGAACTCACCTGCTTTCTTATCCAGGAGGACTTGCTGTGGTATTATTCTTCTCTGCTCCTTTTCCAAAGGAGAACCCGGGCGTGTTAATTGCTAGGTGGCAGCTACACTAAATGCAAGTGGACGACAGCTGGGAGCCGCGCATGTTCTGCAAGGAGAGGTTTGGGTTTCCATTGTAGTGAGCGTCATAATCTTGCACCCTTCCATCTGCACGAACTTTTGTTTTAGGTCTCAAGCAATTGGCTAGAGTTGAAAACATAAACACCTCCATGCGCTTGCCCTTATCATTGTTTTTTTTGTGTGTGTGTGGGTTTAGGAAATACACCTGAGAGACCAAAGGCACACAATGAACCCAGCAATTACCAACCACCATGGGCAGGCGGCAAGCGCTCAAACAACAAAACACCCGAGGATGGGCTGCTGCCGGCTCCTGACTTTCCCCATGGTGCTGGGGGCCCCTGGCAGGGGCTGGCTCCAGATCTGAGTCTCAGACTCCCTCCCACTTCTGTCCTGGGCCAGCTGATCTCCGTGCTGCCAAAGATGGGGAACTTAGGAAGTTTCTCTCCTGATTTATTTTGAGTAAACAGCTGGTACAGGTCACGCACGGACGGTGCTGGGAAAACTAATAAAGGGAAAGAGGAAGGACATAACTAGTTCGTTTGTCATCCATGAAACATTTAATTGCGAAATTGTACGAAGGAAAATTGGATCTCTCTTTTTTTCCCCAGGTATGGCTTTGGCAGAAAAATCCCAAAGGTTCATTTGAATGTGGAGGCTGAGGGGTGGGGATAGGGAGAGACATTTGAAGCCAACACCACCATTTCATCCTTTGGGGGCGGAGCTTTTCATTATTCGATACATGTTTGCTGAGCACTTCTATGTATCAGGCATCATTTTAGCGAACAAAATAGACAAAACACACTTGTCCCATTTAAGTTCTGGGGCAAGGCAGTCTAGAATAAAGGTTATGAATGTGAACGTTGGAGCCATACTACCTGAGTTTGAATCCCAGCTCAGCCACTTGCTAGCTACACGTCCTTGAGCAAGCAATCAAACTTGTCTGTGCCTTGGTTTTTTCACCCCCAAAATGGGGATAATACCATTACTTCCTTCATAGGGTTGGTGCGAGGTGGCAATAATCATAATATTTATTACTTCATAGGGTTGTAGGGAGGATTAAATTGGTTAATGCCTATGATGTACTTAGAAAACTTCTTGGCACATACTAAACAGACATTAGTTCTCATTTGGTGGTGATGTTGTCTTGCTATTTAACACTAATTAATGTGCTATCTGTGGGACCTTTTGCATAAATGATGAAGAAAGGGAAAAAAGATTACTTCTCAAATCTATTATGGGAAGATTGGGCACATGTGATTTTATATTCATGCTCCCTCCCACTGAGAGTAAATGACTTAAGAAATTGTTTTTACTTGCCACATTCTAGTTGAGTCCCCAAACATTAAAAGCACTTCTTCTTTTAAGCAATTCTTTAAAAATTATTAAAACAGCAGCGATGATATAAGCCATCTATTAGAACATGTAGAAAGCATGTTTATAATTTCTGAACGAGAAATCAGAATTCTCTTATTGAGTAATTGGACTGAATTATTGTCCAGAATATTCTCTGTGCTCCCCTGTGCCTCACATGCCCTGTGCCTTCACTTCTTTTTCCGCCATGAGACCGGCAGTGTGTTGGCTAGGGGCCGCTTATTCATCAGATAAGGAGCAGACACAGTCAACATGTAGCCAGCAGGCAACGTGGGGAAGAAATCAATCTCTGTGGTTGTAAACCACTGAGATTTGGATACTTTGTGGCCATAATCTCGCCCATCCTGACTGATACATTGGCTCCAACCAACATTGACCTAACTCATTGTTTTCTCTCTTTTTCTGATGTCAGCTATCGCTTTTTTGTTAGTTAGATTAGATTAATTAGATTATTATAGAAAGGTTTATTTTTCATACGTGAAAAAGTAAGGGTTGCCTCCAAAACAACCCATTTTTCCTTACTAAATATAATGGATCCACCACCCATGCATTTATTTAAGTTCGCCATTCTTTTACTTATTATTCACTCAACAGACCTTTTGATACACCTAGTGTGTGATGCTTTCTGGGCTGGGTGCTGGGGCAAGCAAGTTTAGATACGCATAGGACAGGGTCCTATCCTTGGGGTACTTATCAAAAGAGTGGACAAATCTGTTTCAGGACATGTAGAGTTGTAGACACTACCTATCTGTTATGCAAAGTAACGTTGTGTTCTACTTTGACAACCCGCCTTTAACTAGTTCTAGTATTTCATGCGTTGGTATTGACTTATTGGTTACGCTGATTTCTAAGGGTTAAACTTAAATCACATCCCTTAGCTCCTTAGCTCCTTAGCTTTCAAGGCTAAACACATGATTTCCTTAAATTCATCTCTCACCAAATGTCCCCTCACTCTCCTTAATGCTGTTAGTTACCTCTCATTGGCTATCTACACCTCAATCCTTTCTCTCTTTTGGGCAGATATTTAGAGTAACCAAAATCTCTCCAGCTTTTGATATCCCATTACTTTGTTGGAAAGGAAGATATTGCTTTCTTCTGCTGTTTTCTTTCCAAAAATGTCTAGGTGATAAACATTGCAAACGTATTTGTGATTTACGCTACTGTCTGGCCAGAACTTTCTAGATAGTGGATTCAGTCTCCTACTTTTTTTTCCTTGTCATCCACTTGCACTGGAGATTTTATATACTCTGGGGCTCAGGAATAGGGGAGTAAAATTCCTTAAACTTAGCACACTATCACTTTTTCCAGGTTCCTGGGTACACCACATATCTTATTAATTGCCAAATGACCCCATTTTTAGTGAGTCCTAAGATCTTGTAACAGATCTACACTCTAAAACAAATAAACCCAAAATTTCACAGAGAATGGACAAATGGAGTTTTGCATCTCAGCCAAAGTAAGGAGTTAGACTAAAAAGGATTTAAAATAATAATAACAACAAGGTATATTTCTTCCCGCTTTGGTGACTGGATTTTCACTTGGGAAGATGTTTCTTTATACAAACAGAAAAAGAAAAGAAGGATCCTATTTGTTTTAATTTTCAAATTCATGATTTTGAATAACTTAAAAATACTTCCTTTTTAAAAAGGAAAATAAAAACTGATGAAGAAATGATAGGAAAACACTTGATGTCAACTTCATCAACAGTGGAATTCATTAAAAGTTTACTAATTATACTAGTAACTGTCATTGGTTGACCCCCACCACCGCTAAGTGCCTTACACTTATTTAATTCTCACAAACCCATATTTATCCCCATTTTACAGATGAGGAAATGGAGGCATAAGGAGACTAATTTCCAAGGCCACACAGATAGAAAGTCGGGGAGCAGGTCTTCAAACCTCTGCATGCCGGCTCCACATTCTGAACAAGTCATCACAAAATAATAGTGCCCAGAATATCCCACCTCTTTACTTCTGCTCTTCGTTTTTATTCTTAGCCCAAGAATCAGCTAAAATAGGAAAGAGGAGATTTGTTTCAACAGGAATTCAAATTTCACATGCTTTGTAGAGCGGCACTGGCGTCATTTGCTTGAGGTTAGTGAAAATATTTTCACTAAAGTTCAGAGAGTCTGTAGGAGGTAGTACCCAAATTTTATTGTCTTTCTTGTCTCCACAATATGCATTATTTATAAGGTGTTCAATTATACTACAAAGGGGTCATATGTTCCCTTTGGAGATTTAAATAGCATTTTCAAGGGATAATATAAGTTGACCATGCCTAGGCCTGCGTTTGTCCAGGTCTTTGTAAAACGTAGGAAGCATTTAGGTTATTTTAGGTCTTATTCAAGGAGAGAGGTGGAAGTGATTTGGCAGTTACCCAGATTGTTTGTGAAGTAATTCAAAATTATCATTACATTTTTTCCTTCCTCCGAATGCCCTGGGTACTTTTTAACCACTCATGCAATGAATATTGTGTACCACCCAGGATTATAGCTATCAGAGCCCACACCTTATCTTTCCTGACAGACTGCACAATTTGGAGTGCAAAGGGCATAGCTCACTCATTGCTTTGGTACATTTAGAACTGAGAAAGTGGTAGGGATCCATCCTTTTTTGTGGACTAGTACATCAGCTATCTATTGCCATAATCATGCTGAATTGAAAACATCCAGAAGTCCTGAGTACATTTACCAATGAGCATTTATTACTATTCTTGGATCTACGAGTCAGCTGGGCAATTCTTCTGGCCTCGGCTGGGCTCACTCGGGCATCTTCTGTCAGTTGCAGGTTGGGTGGGAAACTGCTGACCTTGGCTGAGATTTCTCATATGTTAGGTGTTGGCTAGTCTAGGATAGCTTGAGCTGGGACAGCCAGGATCTCTCCCATGTGGTCTCTCATCCTCCAGGATGCCAGCCCAGCCAGGTTCTTACAAGGTGACAGAGAGAACGAGCAGAAATGCATACAGTCTCTTGAAGTCTAAGCTTGGACCTGGCACGTTGTCACTTCTACTGCATTCCATTGGCCAAAGCAAGTCACAAGCCCAGCCCCTATTCAAGGGGTGGGGAAATGGACTGCATCTCTTGATGGGAAAAGCTACAAATTCACATTATACAGGATGAGTATACAAGGAGTGGTTGAAGAATTGGGGCCATTTTTGAAACCACTCTGCCACAACTAGAATAAATAAAGATGAATCAGAAGTGATGTCATGAAGTGGGAAGAGGAGAAAGGGCAGAGCAGCTGGTTCGGGGTCCCTGCCCTTTCCACAGATACTTCATCGCAAACTAGTCATGTCATGTTCTTAATCACATTTTTGCATCTTCTCAAGGTTGTTGTGAGAATCCAATGGGGTAATGCACACTGAATTGCTTTGTAAATTATAAATTTCAGTGCGTATGTGAACCTGTAGTGCTATTATTCCAGTCAAGATTGGAAAGTCCTCCTGCCAGTCCAGTCATTGACAGATTCTAAATAGCACCCACAGAGAATCTGTAAATCCTGATAAACATTTTTCTGCATTTACTCCAAGACTGGATCTGATGCATCCTGAGAATCAGAGAAGGTCCTACCTCGTGTACAAGGTACCACAGGAGCCCGCTCGAAATGCAGAGGTTTTAAACACACCGCTGTAATCTTCACCTTCAGGAAGAGCTGACATTTGTTCCCGCCCCGGGTGGCTCCCACACCAAAAGTGGGTGGTACACAAAACTTCCCACCCCTGCATTTGCTTCTGCTTGGAGGATTAACAAGCTGCTAGAATAAATGAAGTCACAACATTTCCTGTCCCGGATGTTGTCAGGTAACAGTGTAAAGGGGCTTTCCTCTTTACTGCTGCCAGGGATGATTCTGTGGCCCTTGTTGAAGTGAGAAAGAGTCTCTGATGAGGATACTGGTAACAGGGTACTTTGGAGGGTTTGAATGGATGGATTTCCCCCCTCTTGTGGCACTCCTGGTGATTAAAATGGAGATGTGTTTTGCATAAATGACTTGTAAGGAGTCTCTTACATACCCCAGTGGTCTGGCTTTGTTTATGAGTCAAATGTGAATGCAAATATTTAACACATTGTGAGAAATGACATTTAGGGAAAAAAGAACCCGAACTGATTTAATATGTGTAAAGGGCAGCCCGCATTGTTGTCCCACACTTCCAGAACTCTTAACAACTGAGGTCTCTAAGATGGTCCATGGCCATTTTTGGTGCCTGAGAAGACGTGGGTTCCTAAATTGAAAGACCTAGCCAGCATGAGTTTAGAGAAAATTTGTGGCTTCAGATTTCATTCTCCAAAAGATTTATCACCGTATGTATAAATCTTAAACCCCAAATTACCCTAAATGGCGTTACACATGGTATGTACACCAATGGGACATGCAAACCAACAACATAGATTTTTTTCCCCCCTTCTTCTTGGCATTGACATAACACACCCTGCATGAAGTTCAACCAGCCATTCGTTTAAAACCAAACCCAAGGCATGGGCTACACTAATTCTGCACATAAAATTGTTAATTCCTCCGAAATGGCGCTGGTGCCCTTGGGCTGCCTTAAGCCAGATGAGAAATCTCTGGTTTTGCCCTTCCTAACATGCAAGCCACTTACCTTTTCCTGCTCCACGTCCCCTTCCTGTCTTGGGAGAAGGGCTAGAGATTGAAGGTGGCCTTGGAGAATCAGATCCTTCCTCTTGACTTACTTTGAGCGCCATCCTGCTGTTGGGCTGAAATGTTTGAGGGCAGGGTGGCGTGGGCTCCAGGGCTGATCCGAGAGCAAGCCTATCTGGCCAACAGCAGCAGCGATGTAGTGAAGGAAAGACAGCACTATCCTTTTTTCATTAAGCATATTTATAAACATACTGAACATGAAACATTTTTCCTTTCTTCACAGTGATGGATGATTATATGTCTATGAAATGTTTTCATTTATTTGGCGCCAGGGTAATCAAAGTCAGTTGAAACTGTCCTGCTGAAGGGAAAGAAAACAAGTAGGCGTGGGACAGCCTGTGCTCCTTCCCTCATGCTCCTCAAGGGTCGTAGCTGGCAGGAAAGCTCGCTTCGCAAAGGAACATGCTCTTCAACTGCTAATTACTCCCAGTCCTGCTCATGGCTGCCATCCACGGAGGCTGTAGCTCTGTAGAGCTTTCAAAGCCATCGCCTCCACTCTGGAAGCAGCGTGGGAGCATCGGGGCCAGCCTGTGCGTGACTCTGTTTAGGCTGAGAAAGAGCCGGTCAGCCGGTCCCAGAAAACCTTTGTGAATGAAATGCGTGTGCTTTCATGTCCGCCCTGGCCCGTGTTCTGGGTCACTCGTTGTGATCTCCAACATCCTGTTTAAACTGGTGTTTTCCACGACATACAGACAAAACGATTTCTATTAAAAGCTCCTAATGACTGTGCAAAAACAGGCAACAGAGATTAGGCAGGGAAGCGGGACCGACCTGCCTCGGAGAAAAAGATAGAAAGCTGATGCTCAGTTCTTCCTTTGGATGGGGTTTTTTGGGTGCCTACGGAACCCAGGTCTTTGTTTTACAAATCCAACATTATTTTGGAGAGGCCACTGTTTTGGTGAGTTCATCCAGCCTAAACCACAGGATGGTTTTGCTCACTTTTGGTTATCTCTGGGCTTCATGGTTTGTAATATAGACCCATTTATAGGCATGAGGGTTAAGACCCTCTGTGGGTAAAAAAACCAATTTCTCTGATCTTTAATCATCACCTTTCAAGGAAATAATTTGAATACTGGAGTAGGGAGGGGACTTTCCCTTCTTGGATAGATATAAGAATTTTTTTAAGTGAATTAAGAGAATTACCTTATAGTTGTTTTCTTATTAAAACAGGCAGAGTGCTAATCGCTGTTTTCAAAGCAGGCTCAGAAAGCAATGAGTTTCTTCCTGGCTCCACATTAACAAAGTGCAGAGGGCTTAAAGAGGGTCCTTTCAGAACACACTCATATCTAGTTTTAAGAAAATTATGACTGTCCTTATAGTATAGAAACCGCTATCCTAGATAAACGCACTGTGTTTATTCTGTAGTCATTAGCTGTAGAAAATTAGTGATCTACCCTAAGGCTCTTAGAATTCTGGCATTGCAGTTACTGAACTCTTCATATTATGGAGGATAATTGCTTGGTATACTTCACCTACAAGGGAGCAAAGACTTTACCTCCGCACTGTGCCAGGGCACAAATGAGCATTTTTAATTATGAAATTTGAATAAGAATCATAACACTGCAAGTCACTCTGTCTGAGTCTGACAGAGATACCTTTTCTGTAGGGAGCAAAGGGCAAAAGTGACCAATAGAATAACCAATAGATCTTCCTGTTAGTCTTATAAATTCCCATTTTAGCGGTGAACTTTGGAGGGGCCCAATTTCTCAAAGAAAGCTTGGGTGTAAAGCTCAAATAACAGAGCACATAATTTACGATATTTGAAACTGCTTCTATAATGCTGGGGCAGTTTGAAAAAGACAAAAACCAATGTGAGAGGTGGTTTTTCATGTTTCATATTATCTTTCTATAATTAAAAATTAACCACTATAATTAAAAAATATGTTGGTAATACTTATAAAAGAAGGTGTGACAAAGGGATTCTTTGGCCAAAAAAGGGATGGTTTGAATAATGCTTGGGGTGGTGACTCTGATTTCAAATGTTTATCTCTTCAATTACTTGGTGTGAAATCTGTTACTTCACTCAGAGAGAAGCTGATTAATTCAGAAACTGGTAGAAACCAACTTCCTCCCAATAACATGAGATGATGTCACCCCAAAGGTTCAGGCAGTATGCTAAATACAATTTCAAAATAGCCAATCATGTTGGCTGAGATGAAGGGGCCACAGCCAATCACTATCATCCATCCTCCATGATCCAGCCTTATCACCTTAGCCTCCAGAGCCAGCATGGGTAAAGCCAGGGCATACAGCCGAGTCTTATACAAATCTCTGAGATAACTTTATTTCTGGATAAATAAATCATGTTAAGAATTTATGCGGCAGAAAGGGATCCTATAGACAGCATAACTCTCATGTCTTTTTAGCCAATATTTTTCCTTCATAGATAGAGCCAACTGACTTATTTTAGAATGAGCATTTTCTCTTTTTACAGGCATCTCTTTCATTTTACTTAGAATCTTATCTAAAGGGTAAACAAATACTCAAATGTTTAATATGAATTGAGAGGAGACAGCCCCCTAATCAGAGGTCGGTTAAGTGGTTTTATTTGTCAGCAGATTATATATTCCAAAAAGGCAATCAGCTGTCATTCTCATTTGGTTAATTTCCAATAGGCTCTGATTCCTTCTGTGCTCAGCTTCTTCAAGGCTCAGCCAAAGATCCATACTTCCTTCTTCTCATTCACCATCTATCATTCTTACTGTAGACTATTCAATGTCTTGAAATATACACGAGGCCTCCCACACTCACACGTGCACGCAGTCATCTACATTCAGGACAGGCTGTATAATCTTCGAGGCCCAGTGCAAGTTGAAAGTGTGGGTTCCTTGTTCAAAACTTATTAAGAATTTCAAGATGGCGACAACAGAACATTAAACCAAGTGTGAAGTCCTTCTGAGCATGAGGACCTGTAAGACCACATAGGTCTCATGACCACAAGATCAGCCCTGTCTGCATTAGTAACTACTCTCACACACATGCATCTCCTTGCAAGTACACAGCAAAGAATATTCGTGAAGAAACTGAGCTTTTACTTTGTGCTAAAACTCTACTTTCTGCCCAACACCAGTTACTCATAACTCATTCATAATATATTAGCAAAGAAAACACTGCTTTCTAAAAATCAAGATTCCTATGGCATATGTAACACTTTTGTATGTATTTTCTCTTTTGATCTTAAAAAGCTCTTCTTATCGCCAATTTGCCAATGAGCCAAAAGGCAAAGCCACTTACCTAAGATCACACTAAGTATTTTTTCTGATTATCAGTGTATTATATAGAAAATTTGATATATATGGGTAAAAATAAAATATTTATTACTCATAAAATACCACAAATTAGGGATAACCACCATTAAAGTTTTGGTATGTATCCTTCTATTTTTCTATAAATTTTCACATAAGAATTTGTATAGGTTCTTGTATATTTTCTTAACTAAATTGGGATCATTTCTAAATACTGTTTAATGATCTTTTTCACTTAGTAATATGACACAGGCCTTTTCCACATTTTAAACATTCTTATGAAGGTTTAGTTTTTATTTTTATTTTTCGAGGAAAATTAGCCCTGAGCTAATATCCACTGCCAATCCTCTTCCTTTTGCTGAGGAAACTTGGCCATGAGCTAACATCTGTGCCCATCTTCCTCTACTTTATATGTGGGATACCCACTGCAGCATGGCTTGACAAGTGGTGCATAGGTCCACGCTTGAGATCCGAACTGGTGAACCCCAGGCTGCTGAAGTGGAGTACATGAACTTAACTGCTGTGCCACCAGGCCAGCCCCTGAAGCTTTATTTTTAATGGCATAAAATTCCGTCATGGTTGGTTAAGGATTCATTTAAGAATGAATGAAAAATGGTAAATAGAAAAGATGACACAATTAGCGTTCAGTCCTTTACTCTTCACAGCTCCCTTATAAGCTCAATTTATTTCTGTCTCATAGAGAAAGAAACTGAGGCTCCAAGAGTTTAAATTATTAGCTACAAGTCACACACATCTATTGAAACACAGGTGAAATTTGGACACAGGTCCGCATGAAGGCAAAGCTTGTATTCAAATCACTGTGCAATGCCAGTGATACATAATTTATCGTTTATTTTGAAGACAAGTCCTCGGGTTAGCATATCATTTAGAGCCTTGGTGATTTTCGAGGTGTGGCAGTTTCTCTGTTATTGGTAAGGCAGCCATGGGAGTCCATGGAACTGAGAGAGTGGTCTAGAGATACAGACAATTACAGATGATGAGTAATGATCAGGAGCAACCTCTGGGCAAAAGAAATATCACTCCAGAAATTATTTCCTGATTAATGAGAGTACTTTTGGTCACAGGTAGTCAAATTCACACATTAGGAAAGTATAGCAAAGAAGGTTCTATGCTTATGAAGAACAAATGCAGGAACAGGGGATGGATTGGTTTCCATCTTTACGAAAGTAGCATTTACAATGAATTCCTAAGCCACATGTCTATTGGCCTCTGTGCTTACCCTCTAAGTGAGAATTCAGGACAATTTCAGAAAAAACAATTTATGTTCCTTAAGTTCTCAGAAGAGATCACTTGAACGTGATTTCCCTGGTGTAATATTTTTTATCCTCCTCACCCAGCCCCCTCCTGCTTAGTCAGCTAGTTTCCTACTGACTGACGTTGAGTTCCAGGAGCTTAGTCCCAGAGGGGAATGGAAAAGATTCCTGGCATATACGTTAGATCAGAAGAATTTCATGATGAGTAATAACAGCCTACTCCCCCTACATCTTGACTACAAAAGGATCTTCCCCCCAAAAGAAGGCCATCAGAGGGTGTATTAGTTTCCTGTAGCTGCTGTAACAAATAACCACAAACCAAGTGGCTTAAAGCAACACAAATTTATTCTTTTCATAGTTCTGGAGGGTGTAAGTCCAAAATCAAGGTCTTGACAGGGCCACCACCTCTGAAGATTCTAGGGGAGACTACTTCCTTGCCTCTTGCAGCTTCTGGTAGCTCCAGGTGTCCCTTGGATCATGGCTGCAGTGCTCCAATATGTGCTTCCATCTTTACATGGCTTTCTCCTTGACCGTGCCTTCTCCTCTTCTATCTCTTCTAAGGACACTTGTCATTGGATTTAGGGCTCACTTCGTCTGGAAATCCTTCATTTAATTATATCCTCAAAGATCTTTTTTCCAAATAAGTTTACATTCACAGGTTCTAGGGTTTAGCTCGCAGATGTATCTTTTTAGGGGCCACCATTCAACACTCTATGATGCAGAAGCTTAGGTATTGACGTGTCCCTGAGAAAGAACTGTCGGGCCTTCCTGGGCTTAGGCCTTGTGTAGAGCCTTCGTCTCTAAATAGCATGCTGGGAAGGAAGGAAGACTCCAAGCCGAAAAGACGTCTGGGTTACCCAGGCAGATAGGTCTCCCTCCAGTTGTCTTCTAGTTCTTGAGTTCTAGATTCAGCACAATGATGTCTGTGGGCTCCAGAGGGGCATCAAGACAGTTGAGGGAGAGGAAGCCATGCCCGAAGGGACCATTCATCTGTGTAACAAAGATGTAGGGCCAAGTGAAGTGTTGGCTCCCTCAGCAGATTCAGGTGTGGAGCTAGATTACCAAAGACCCAGGTCCCACTTTCCCACCCTGTGCCTTTGACCAGCACAGCCCTGAGCTTTGACTCTGGGCAAGAGGGCACTACTGAATTGGAGGAGAGAAGGTGTCTGTGCCACTGAAAAAATAGAGCCAAAATAGAAATTGAAGATCTAATTTTCTTACCATATTAGTTAGGGTTCATCAGAGAAATAGAACCATTAGGGAAGAGAGAGAGATTTATTTTAAAGAATTGGTTCATGTGATTGTGGGCCTGGGGCATGTCTGAAATCTGTAGGGCAAGCCAGCAGGCTGGAAATTCAGGTGAGAGTTGAGGTTGCAGTTTTGAGTCTGAATTCCACAGGGCAGCAGACTGGAAACTCAGGCAGGGTTTCTATGTTGCAGTCTTGAGGAGAATTCCTTCCTCTTTGAGGAACCTCAGGCTTTGCTCTTAAGACCTTCAACTGATTGGATGGGGCTCACCCACATTATGGAGGATAATCTGCTTTACTCAAAGTCTACTGTTTTAAATCTTAATCATATCTAAAAAATACCTTTGCAGCAACATCTAGCCTGGTGTTTGACCAAACAACTGTGTACCACAGCTTAGCCAAGTAGACACATAAAATTAACTAACACATTTACACACTGGAGTGCGTGGACTTGAAATTCAGACATGGTCTCCAAATATTTCTGAGCACCTAGTAAGTTCCAGGCATTGTGCTATGTGCTGGAGATATGAGAGTGCACGGGATGGCAGTGGTCTTTGCTGTTATAGAGTTTACAGTCGACCCACCAATCTAGACCAATCTAGACCAAGCCAAGGGAGCCGTTATGACATCCGGAGGTCTGGAGAGGGATTTGAGAGAATGCCTTGAGGGGCCTTGATTGATGGCTAGGGGGTCTGGGAAAATTTCCTCTAGACTTGGAGGAAAATAGGTGTGACCCAGGGGGAGCGAGGAATGTAGAAGGAAGAACATCTCAGGCAGGGAGAAAGCTTAGAGTAAAATATGAGCTTGGGGAGGTTGAGAAACTGAAATAAATTCATTATGGCTGGAAAATAGAATGTGAGGCTCATGGTCATGGATAGGTGAGGCCAGAGGGGTGAGCTTGGGTGCTGACCATCCCTTGAGATGTTGTAGAAGTCATACTTATTCTAAGAGCCACACTTAGTTTAAGAGCACTGGGGAGCCATTGAAAGGTGTTGAGCTGGAGAGTGGCACGATCAGACCCATCTTTTGAGAAGAGAGCTCTGGTTGTTGTGTGTAGGTGAATTGGAGGTGGGAGTCAGGGCCTAGGTAGTTGAAGTATCCTAGTGAGATGTGAGAATGGCCAGAGTTGGGGTAGTGACAGGGAGTGGACAGCACAAAATATTTACAAGAGTACAAGTCAACCAGGATGGTACTTGTTCCATTACAGATCACTGTGGGGGCTTGGGTGGATTATCAGGCAGAAGTACATCTCACATGGGGATGGAATTTGACAGCCATACATGTAGCTTAGCATCTCTGATTATCTTTCTACCAGCCTTTCCTCTCCTCTCCCCACCTTTAATTCTTGTGATTAGAATTAGACAGTGATCTACCATTCTCAAATGGTTGGTGTCTATTTTTTTTTTAAAAAAACATGTCTTGTGAATTAACTTATCACCAAAAGGGAAGAGAGGCAGATAATCATGTCAATGTGAAATGTTCTACATCCCTAAATCTTTGCAGGGCTGCTCACACCCTCAGGAGAACCTCTCCCCACGCTCACCCCTCCCCAGATGCTGAAATCTTTCCAGCTTACCTCTCTCCGGCAGCCCCTTGCGTTTCATTGAGAAGATGAAAATTGGAGTGAATTGTAATTGAATGTTATTCAACCTTTCCATATTAAGTGAATATGAGATCAAATCGTTGGTTTTCCCAAACTTTATGTCATTTTGTATTAGATTACTTTCCTCGTGCCAGGACATAGAGATCATATGAACCCAAAGTGGAAGGAATTTTCAAATTTTGCCAAGTCCATAATGTGAAGAAGAAGAAAAAAATATCTAAGTGAGGTGCATCTGAACGTGAATGAAACCCCAGCTCTGCCTTGGCAGCAGGATGAAATGAACTCGGCCCACACTTGGCATTCGGGTTGCTAACGTCCTGAACCACACCTCCCAAGCGGTCTGAATTCTACCAAACCAGAAACACATTTTGCCAGATGCTTCCCCCACTCATTTCCAATGTGTGTGCTTTGTGTGGAATGGAGTCCATATGTTTCTTATCCATTTACACTTAAATCATCAAGATGTTACTCAATGATGCCTTTGTGATTTACAGATCTTTTCAGTTTCTTTTTTTTAATTTGAAAAAGGAAAATCATATTTTGCAAAGTGTAGACTTGAAACCACAAATTTGTACAATGAAGAAAAATGTGCGTCTGCTGTTTTCTTTCTTTTCTCTTCCAAGCTTCAAAGGAGGCATTGCCAACTTGCAAACACATGACTTCCAGAAGCATCCATGCCAACTGCATGGGACCCAGCCTCCCTCTCCTCTCTTTGATTACTACTGTAGTCTTTTATCATGAGAGAAGTGTGTGTATGTGTGTGGGGGAGGGTGGGGGATGAAGAGAGAATGATTTAGAGAGAAATTTATAAGAAAGAAGGACAAGAAGGAAGATACAAAAGGAAGATGGAAGGGAGGAATTTAACATTTTGGAATACGTGAGAAATCAATATATTCAGAGGTAAAGGAAGAGAAAATATGCATATCAGGAACAGCTTAAGGCAGCCATGTACTTAATCATTCACTTGTTAAAAAGATATTTGTATAATGCGTCTTACAGACTGGATTGTGATAAAATAAAGATAGATGCAAATTCTTTGCACCTCCCCCATCTAGGGACGGGTTTATTTCTTCTCCACTTGAATACAAGATGGCCTGTGGCTACTTTGACCAACACAGTTTGGTGGAAGTGATGCTATCCTAGCTCTGGACCTCGCTTTTAAGAGGACTGGCACCCTCTGCTTTGGCCTCTAGAACCTGGCCGCCATGCTGAGACCACGTGTAGACCCACTCAACAGCCCCAGCTCTGTTCCCAGATGATAGCCAGAATCAGCTGTCAAACTTTTGAGTGCGCCATCTTGGATGTCCAGCCTATTCAAGCCGTCAGATATAAAGATTGCGTTAGAATTTTATCACCCGCTTCTTTGGAGCCAAAAAGTTGCTTTTCTAAAAGTCTCTTATTAATATTACCGGCCAGAAGTATTTGCTTATATCACGTTGTCTTTAATATGAATCTTCAAAATTTTCATGCTATCACTGGCATGAATAAATGATGTTACTTTTTCTAGGCTGTGAATCTCTTCCTTTTAGTGGCTCCATGTCCAAGTAACAGTCATTGACTTTCTAGAAGCCCTTCTCATTTGCACCATGGTGACCCATTCAAGATGGCTTTACCAGTATCTTCTGTATGACTTTTATATTTAATATCTAGCTACTATTTTTTGGTCTATCTATTTGTCCATCTGTGCAGGCATAACAAATCTCAAATTTCAAATATGTCTCATATATATCTAATATAAACATACACATAGACATATTAACATCTAATCTTTTAAGTTCATATTTCCTTGAATGGATTAATGGATTCAATTACTTTAGCTTTTGGCTCATTTTTCTGGAAACTAGATTTGCTTTGTTCTCCAGATTCACTTATTTTGACTTTGATGTAAAACCGGAAGGAATGCGTGAATGACTTCTGAAATATTGACATCCCCCACCTACATTGATTCCTACATTTTTCTTTCTTCCCACTAGTTTTTGAGGGATAGTAATAATGATAGCTGCCATTTTTTTTTTTTAAAGATTTTATTTTGTTCCTTTTTCTCCCCAAAGCCCCCTGGTACATAGTTGTATATTCTTTGTTGTGGGTCCTTTTAGTTGTGGCATGTGGGATGCTGCCTCAGCGTGGTCTGCAGTGACATGTCCGCTCCCAGGATCCGAACCAACGAAACACTGGGCCGCCTTCAGCGAAGCGCGCGAACCTAACCACTCCGCCACGGGGCCAGCCCCGATAGCTGCCATTTTTGAGTATTAGTATGTGCCAGAAACCATGCTAATGAGATAACATGTTATCTCATTTAATTCTCATAACAACCTCTAGAGGTTGGTATTACTTTTCTCATTTTACTGTTCAGGAAGCAGAGACTTAGAGAAATTCAGATACTTGATCAAGATCATACAGATAGTGATAGAACCAAAATTTGAATCCATATTTATCTTATTCCAAATCCATGAGATGATAATATCCTACCTTTTTGTCTTCTTACATATACAATTCATACAAAAGGATTAATTTGATCATTCATCCAGTTGTTTCAAAAGTTCTTCTGTACTGAATAGTTTAGTTAAACCATACTGGGTAAAAGGCCAGCAGAAATAAATAGGACATTCTTCATGTTCCTAAGAAGCTTTCCGGGGAAGAATTTGAGTCTTGCTTAATTTTATCAGAGAAATGGGACTGTAGTTATTTCTTACCTTCCTTAACGTATAGAACAGCATAGGCTGAGTTATGTTGCAATGACAAACAGTCTCATAATCTCAGTGGTTTGAATCGATTAACTCGTTGCCCATGCTATTCAGCCCCTGAGGCTTGAGTAGGGCCTCTGTTTTATGTTGTCATCATTTTTGCTCTGGGACCCAACACTATCTGGAACACTTATGGTCATTGTGGCAGGAAAAAAAGAGAGCTCTGAAGGGTCTCAGTGGGACGAGGAAATGCTCCAGCGAGGAAGTGACACACTTTGCTTACTCTCACAACACGTAGGTCAAAGCTAGTCATACCCCACCACGAGGGAGCCAGGACAAGCAATGCTCCAGAAGGGGGAAGGGCGCAGAAGGGCGAAGAATTAGAATATTTGGAAACCAGCACTAATGACTACCACATTTACAGTAATTTAAGAATTCATAGTTTAATATGTGGAAGGACTTTAAAACAGAACACATTTTATGCCTGACATGTGTCAGTGCTTTATCAGTGTCATGGAATTCTATTGAGAAATTTGGTAATTTCAAGACATTTCTTCAAATTCCTTCTTTCAGGCTATCTTAAAGGAGGTAAAAAAGATACTTAATGGAAAAGTTACTACTAATCATTATTCTTTGTTTTTTTAATTTTTAGCACAATGTGTCAGCTTATGGCTCTGAAGGACTAGCTTGGGATAAAGCAATCCTACTGTCAAGAATAAAGAAAAGCGAGATAGAGCATGCCCACCCATGTGCACTTGCACACGCACACGCATACACACACACACGCACAGAGTCTGAGTAAAGAGTTCTTAAAATGGACAAGAGTAAGGGTCTAAAGTCTTGAAGAGAAAGGTCTCTCACTGAAGAGAACCTGACATTTTACGCTGATTTTCCCCTAAGGTGCTTGCATATTCATATCCTGGGCAAAGAGTCTGAGAACACAAGGCCAGAGTAACTCAGTGGCAAAGTGGAAGAGGATCTGAGCAGAGCTTTTGCTGTTCTCATGGGCCTGGGGAGATAAAAATTGGTGTTTAGACCTACTAACGCAATCAAGATGTGAGGGGCCACAATTCTGGAAGAAAGGTAAGTTCTGAGAAGTGAGACACATTCTGAGCTGCTTTTCTCTTAAAGGATTTTGCTAATTCTTAAATTGTTCTGGGGAGAGGTAGAGAAGCTGGATAGGAATCAGTTGCTAAGAGACCAAAAAACTCCAAGCAGAACTATTGGATGTCTCGTGATATTGGAGTGAAAAAAAATTGTAGTTCAGGACCTGCCAAAGGAGGGAGGCCTCATTAGCAATCCAGCTGGGACCCCTGAAGTACTATATTTTAGGAATCTGGGCAAGCCAGAAATTAGATAAAGCCTTGTGAATACTAAAATCCAATTTCAAACCAGCTCAACCCCTGACTGGAATAAGCAATTTATCCTATATTAAGCATCTTCAAGGAGCCAAAGAACATTCTTTTGGAAGTTGGATAGGATTATTCAGAAATTTTACATTTTTTTCCCCATAAACCATGTTTAGGATTCAATAAAAATTACCAGGCATACCAAGAAACAGGACCAAGTGAGAGAAAAATATTAAAACACAAGCAGAAACAAAATCCCAGAAAATATTGAACTTTCAGAAGAATGTTTAAAAAGAAAACTGATTAATATGTTAAACAAAATAGACGACAAAACGAAGAACTTTACAATAAAACCGGAATGTATAAATTCAATGGGAATGGAATTAAATAGAACATCAGGAAATTAAAATATACAAAATCTGAAATTAATTATGCAATAGATGTAATTATCAGCAGATTACACAGCTGAAGAGCAGATTAGTTATCAGGAATATATGTCAGTAGAAAATATCCAAACTAAAGCAGGGAGAAAAGACTATAAACTATAAAACATTTTTATGAAAAATTAAGATGGAGATAAATAAATGAAAATAAACAGAAAAATTGATAGTTTTCATGGATTAGAAGAGTCAATATTACGAAAATGACAGTTTTCCCCAAATTTAACTTTCAAGTCAATATCATTAAAAGAAAATCACAATTTTGTATTTATGTGTGTGGAAATTGATAAGCTGATATTAAGATGCATGTAGAAATGAAAAAGGTTAAGAACAGCTGAGTCTATCTTCAAGAAGAACAAAGCTGGGGGATTTATATGACCAGATTTCAAGGTTTATTATAAAGCTGCATTATTGAAATGATATGGTGTCACTGCAAAGGTATGCAGTCTAAATTAGTACAACCCTTAGGAAAATAGATGAACAGCAAAAAAAAAGAAAGAAAGAAAAAAATAAACAAACGGAAGCAGACACATCCAGTGGAAAAAGGCCTGTCTTTAAAACATCCATAAGGATGTCCACATTGAAGAAAACGCGTTTCAATCCATACTTCACCCCATACACACAAAATTAACTGTAGGTAGATTCTGGATCTAAATGTGAAAGGTCAAATTCTAAAGCTTCTGAAGGATAATGTAAGATGCTATCTTCATTACCTTTATGAACTAGGCAAAGATTTCTTAACTAAGACACAAAAAGTATTGACCATTAAGAAAACTATTGATGAACTGGATGACGTTAAAATTAAGAACTTCTGCTCATCCCGTGACATCACTAAGCACGTGAAAGGGCATGCTGCACAGGAGCAGAAGGTATTCATAATACATGTATTTGACAAGGGACCCTTGACAAATCAATAAAAAAAGGCAGGCAACCCAATAGAAAAATGCGCAAAAGATTTGAACAAACATTTCAAAAAAGCTCTCTAATTGACCAATAAGCATATGGAGAGATGCAAATACAAATTAAAATAGCACCAGAATAGCACTACTCATCCACCAGGGCGACCGTAACTAAGCAAACAAAACTAACAACACTAAGTGCTATTGAGGAGGAGGAGTTATTGGGACTCACTTTCCCACACTGCTAGTGGGAGTGTAAATTAGTGCTATCACTTCGGAAAAATGTTTGGGGGTAATTACTAAAGTTAAACGTACTCCTACTCTGTGACTAGAAATTGCACTCTTAGTTCATACATAACTGAATTGCAGATACATGCAGTAAATGCTCTGTGTGAGAATATTAATAGCAGCCCTATTGCTAATAGCCTTGAATGTTAGCAACAGCAGAATGAATATGTTGTGCATTCATCCAAGGGGATGCCACATAGCAATGAAAATGAATACGTGAATTATTACTACACACAACACGGATGAATTCCTCAAACCAAATATTGAAAGAAAGATGCACAGACAATAAAAACCACAAAATGTATGATTCCGTTTATATACAGTTCCCCAAAGGGCAAACTTAATTGACAGGGTAGTCAGGGAGTTGTTATCTTTGAGGAGTAGAAGGAGGTGGTTAGGAGGAACATAAGGGGAGTTTTGGGGTGCTGATAATGTTTCATTTCCTGATGTACGGCAGTTACATGGGTTTGTTCATTTTGTGAAAAGGCATCAAGCTTCACAAGATTATTCATTTATAATCTGAATGCATGTTATGCGTCAATAAAAATGTTCATTTAAAGACACTAAAAACAAATACATCTAGTTATTGAAAAACACGATTCTTGCAAAGAATCCTTACAATGCTGGATATTGAGTGTGGATTCAATTTTCACATTGCAAGTGAGTCTTGTCACAAAGTAGAGAGGCACTGGATGCTTATTTCAACATCTTCTGTGACGCACCAATAACACGTCAGAAGTAATGTAGTAAGCTGTAAAGTAAGCAAAACGCTGAGATTCTTTCACATTTTCATTTTGATTTGGCTATTTGTTGGGTATAAATACGGAAACTAGAAAAGATCAATTTGTGGGCTTTAGAAGAAAACTTTTGTTTGAATAACGGAATCAATTTATTGAAATTTTTTTATTGTGTATTTCTGTACTTTGTTACATAATGATAATTATTACTATTTACAATTCTGTAACACAGAAGTGCTTCAAGCACATAGTCTCACTTCACTTTTGCCCCTCTTGACTTAAAAATTAAGGCAATTCAGTGTTGATTCATCCCCACAATAACTCTGTAAAGGAGGCTTGGAAAGAATGACTCTCTTCCTTTTAGACGTGAGAGGCCTGTGATGCATGATGCAGGGGGTTAACCTACTTGTCCGGGATCACACATCTAGTAAAGTCCAGACCAAGGGCCAGGACGCAAGTGTTGTGACGTTGATTGATGCCAGTGTTTTTCCACGAAGATCATATTTTCTACTTCTCTGCCTTGATTTGGATTAAGAAAGCTTGGGATCATCAGTTTTGGGTCAGGCCTGCCAGAGATGGAGCAGTGATAAAAAAGAAAGTTGTGTAATAGGACAAAGTTGAGCTGAGATGGGTGGAGAGCTGGACTGAGGCAAGATTGGACCCCTATTTCTATTATCAAACCATAAGCCGGGAAATACAAAAAGGACAGTATTCCATATTTTTTATTAATTTTTTTTTTAAAAAACGCAGAATATGAAAAGTATGTAGATCAAGATACTGAAAATGCAGTCTCAAGATGACACACTTGTTCCTTAAAAGGTTCCGCTGTTTCACAAAACCAAAACTTCGAATCTTCTACCGTCTTCCTACCTTCCTTCCAGTCCTATTTTTCTGGGGAATTACTTGCAGAGCTGTGTTGGGAAAACGTTGTGTTTCCTGGGGAGCAGGAAAAGAACGATCACATGAAGGAAACTTCACCTCTGCATCAAAACCCCCAAAGCCAGTGAAGGTCTCAGACTTTCAACTGCCTGACCCCTGTGGCTATTCTCAAAGGGCCTTCACTCATTGTCTTTGAACAGATGGGAAGTCGTAATGCCCTATCTCTCCATCTCAGGACTCTCTGCCTGCGCTTTAATGGGATAAGAAGTGACATGAGTGACTGTAAATCACATATCTCCCTTCCAAAGACTTGGTGACCACAAGATGAACTGGTTGGTATACTTTGGGTTCATTTTTAGATACTTTGAATTCATTGTCCATGGGTGCAAAAAATATTTTGGGACTTTCTTCCCCTCCCTCATTACCCAATGGGTCCTTCCTCTCTCTAATGTCTGGTTTTCATTGGCACCCATTTGCCCCAGAGACTAGAACTGACCTTTTATCTTGTCTCTGATACCTTCCATTTTCCCACTGGTTCCCATCTCAAGGATGGAATCCTTCTCTGGAACCCAGCAGGGTCTTTCCTTCCTCCACATTCTTGCGAGTTCCTGTCCTCTCTCCAACTCTTTGATGAGGCTTGGGGTGAGGGCTGCTTGCACAACCATGTAGGTTGTTGCTAGGTTCTCATTGAGACCTCATACTGGAATCCTCTTTTGCCAGAGTCATGCTACCTGTATCAGTTATGATGAAAAGGAGCAGAAAGAAATTAATGGGGGCTCAAGCAATACAGCCATTTTATTATATTCCATGATGTTTGTTTGGAGGTAGATGGTTTCCCCTTTGGTATAGCAGATGGTTTGTGTCCTCAAGGACCCAGGCTCTTTCTATTCTCCCTCCTCCGCAATATTTGGCTAGTTGGCTTTTTGTCTTCAGACTTGCCACCGTATGGTCATAAGATGGCTGATGTGGCTCCAGATGACACAATCTTATTCCAGCTACCCAAGCAGGAAGGAAGGGGCTGTCACAAAAGACATTCGCCTCAAGAAGCTGTCTTTTGATTCAAAATGTGAAGCTTCCAGTATACTTCCCTTTCTGTCTCATGGTGGAGAATTAAGACATGTTCCCATGTCTAGCTGATCACTGATGAAGGGGATTAGGATTTCCACGGCTGATTCAGGCCAATCAGGATTCATCCTGGGTTCAGGATGAGCCTTACTGCCTAGGGATGAAGGGACCTCTGCTCAACCTTTTGAAACAAAATTGGGAGGGAACAACTATTGGATAATCATGAGGACCCAGTCTGAAGTTGGGCTTTGCACCCAGACACTCTGCTCTGAAAGGGTGAGTTCAGCTCTCAACTTTCTCGTTTGCCCTGACCACTGCCCATGGTGAGTACAAAATAAACACAGAATGAATGAACACATGAATGAGTAAATGAATGAATGAGTGACTGTATGCATGCCTTTCTTCCTTATTCATGACAGACTTACCAGAACCTTTCTCCTTATCCCGGTGTTTGCCTCTACAAAGAAGCTACTTGGCGTTCCGTTGTCACAACTAGTTATGTATTTTATCATTCCGTCTTCTCTATTTATAGTTCTAAACTCTTTGGCTTCCAGGAAGCTTGTCTCTATCATGTTCCTTTTTCTTAAGCAGGCTTCCCGTCATCGGATCCCTTTCCTTTCTTCTCTGTTCTTCCCCCTCAGCAGTGTTTTCCTAGCTGGCCTTCCTGCCACTCGTCTACTGTTTCTTATTTTTTAAAGGCCGGTGCATTGGGGTATATTTTAAATATACTAAGACTCGTCATTTTTAGGTGTACAGTTTAGTGAGTTTTGCCAAACTATGAAATCACCACCACAAACAAGATGCAGAACATTCTCGTCAGACTCAAAGGTCTCCTTTCGCCCCAACTTGCTCCTTTGTAGTCAGTCCTCTCTTATGCCTCCACCCTTGGGAACCACTAATCTGATTTCTGTTCCCATAGTTTTGCTTTTCCATACTGTCATATAAATGAAATAATATAGTAAGCAGCCTTTTTTGTTGGTGAGGAAGATTCACCCTGAGCTAACATCTGTTGCAAATCTGCCTCTATTTTTGCTTGAGGAAGATTGTCCCTGAGCTAACATCTGTGCCAATCTTCCTCTATTTTGTATGTGGGTCACCACTTCAGCATGGCTGATGAGTGGTGTAGGTCCGTGCCTGGGCTCTGAACCCACAAACCCAGGCTGAGGTGGAGCATGAGGAGCTTTAACCACTACACCATGGGGCCAGCGGTAAGTGGCCTTTTAATTCTACCTTCTTTCACCTAGCTCCATGCTTATGAGAGTCATCCATGTTGTTGCATGTATCGGTAGCTGTTTCTTCTCCTTACTGAGTAGTATTCCATTTTATGGAGGTACTACAATTTGTTTATCCATTCGCCAGTTGATGAACATTTGCGTTGTTTCCAGTTCTTGGCTATTATGAATAATGCTGCTGTGAACGTGCACGGACAGGTCTTTGTGTCGACAAACGTTTTCATTTCTCTTGGGTACACAACTAGGAGTTATGATACATCATATGGTAAGTTTATGTTTGTCTTTTTAAGAAAATGCCAAACTGTTTGCCAACTGGATATTCCACTTTACATTCCCACCAGAAAATATGAGGATTCATTTCTCCACATCACTTATATTTGCCAACACTTATATTTGTCTGTCTTTTTTTATCATAAGCATCCTAGTGGATGTGGCTTTGTATTTCATTGTGGTTTTATTTTGCATTTCTCTAATGATGTTGAGCATCTTCTAACGTATATAATAATTAGTATATTCTCTCTAGTGATATGTTTCTTCAAGTCTCTTGCTCATTTTTCAATTGATTTGTTTGTCTTCTTTTTATTAGCTTTACAAGTTCCTCGATACATGATTTGCAAAGATATTCTCCTAATCTGTTGGGGCATGTATTCCTGTTTTGTTCCTGGTGACTTTTTAAGCACAAGATTTTCCATTTTGATTGGAGGAGATGGGTTGTGGCCAGAGAACACAGGGCAAGGTGAAGAAGAAGACTGGGATTTCTCCTGTTCTCTCCATTCCTGTGGCAGTTCTAGCAGGGGCTACACGGCCCCTGTGCTTCCAGCTGCTGGCTCTGGAACTCCACCGCTTCCCTTTTTCCCTCCAGCCCTCATCTCTCAGTGTCCTAGTCATCCCCTTGGACGGTGACCTCTTCCAATGCTTTGCAATTAATTCCTCATATTAAAAGTATCTGATTGTAGGCTCTGTTTTTCTCACTGCATCCTGACTGAAACAGCATTGCTGCCAGACAAAACTTCTTAAAACACTGTTCTAAGTGCCTCTCTATTGCAATTTTCATTTGTCTAAATTCTTTTGTTAGATTCCAAAGGCTCTTAACCTGGCTCTGGTTAAAATGATGCATTACTATTTTATGAACCTTCATCCATCGTGAATACACTTACCTTTAGCATAATGCATATCCCACTGTTACTTGACTGCACACTCACTCTCTTCTTCTAGACTGTGAGTTGGTTCTGTGAAGGCAGGGACCATATGCTACTCATGGGTTTATGCCCATACAGCAGCCCCATCCATGCCCAGCATATGTGCTTTGGATCGTACAACAGAAGACTACTGCTCATCAGAGGGAATGTTTAGTGATGACAACATAAAAAATGTCAAGGTCTGCCCAAGTGGAGAAAGTCCATTTTTAGACTAGGCTTCAGTCAGCCAGTGGCTCTTCCAGGAGGAGCAGGTTAGAATAGCCCTTGATCATCGGAGCATAGCGGATCCTGATGTTGGCATGCACATCAGGCAGAGCTTCAGTGCTCACAGCAGTTTGGCACGTGATGGGAATGCAACGTGAAACTTCCTTGCTATTCTTGCTTTATCTCCATCCTCCTCCATGTCCCCACTCACCCCTACACACACACACACACACACACATTTTCTCTCTCTCTCTTCTCCGCCTAGAAAATGCTATTTGCTCCTAAAATTTCAGCCTTTAGATTATTCCTTCTGAGACGCTTCCTGTAGCCCAGGCAAGCAGAATTAATGGTTCCTTCTTCTGGTCTCCTATAATCTGGGCACATTACTTATAAGTGTTTAGCACATTGAATGTCATTAGTGGTTTGTCTGTTGTCTCTCTCTTGGTTAGACTTGGGACCACATCAGGCACCTTTTCATCATAAAGCTGACCCACAGCCCAGCACAGAGAACTCTTAGCACACGCAATCCTTTTCAGTTTCATGTACTTTTCATGTAGTGATGTTATGGTGAAAAAAAACAAATGCTTAGAACCTGAATTTGGTTCTGTGCTGATTATTATCTGATTGTATAGAGGTATGAGGTGAACCAGGTTATAGCAGCCCATTTCAACTCATCTTTTGGACCAGGGAAATAATTTTCCAACCATTTGTAGTTTGTTCTATCGTTTCCATTAGTCATACGAAACTTCTCGACCCTTGAACATGTTCATGTCATGATCACTGCCCTCCAAATTTTATTTCGAAGAACTTTTTTCTAGAGCTTTACATAGTCCTCCAAAATGCTTTAATTTAGAAATTCTATATTCTAGAAAACTCTTCCAAATAGTTATGATAAAAATAATTCTGAATAATATTATCAGACTTGTCTTTCTCACTTATCTTACAGGTCAGTCTACTGCTTCCTTGGGTTTCCATTCTTCATTGCAAAGCCCACCAAGGGGTCTTCTTTAGATTCAGCTAAACCTTCAGACCCACAAGTTATGGGATCTACTTGACGTCCATCTACTCAGAAGATATGGGACAGGAGCCACGCTTTGCCAGCAAAGCAGAGTTCAGCATTCCTCTCAGCTGGAGCTCTGTCAGCTGTTGTGTACACAACAGGGAGATGAACCCACATCAGGAGCACATGGGATCTGCCCTGGCTTCACAGCTTCGTACCCCCAAAGGGCACCAATGCATCTTGTAACCGCTACAGTGGTATAGCTTCCAGGTTCCCCTAAGGGTCATGTCTGATGATAAGGGTTACCACACTCAGAGAAGTCCCCACACAGGACATCCTAACCGGGTTCATTGATAGTTTCTTCTGGTCCATATGTAAGCTACCTGTCAGGGTCATTTTTACCATAACTGATGTTGCCTAGGAACATAGTTGACATTTTAATTTTATCAGATGTCAGGAGAACAGGGGTAATCAGAGGTTGAATTCTCACATGGAGGGCGAGCAAGTTTGCTCCATTAAACCTTTGCCCATGCCCATATCACATAAAAGCCAATTTACTTAGTCTGGTACTCAAGGGCATCTGCAGCCACAGAGGGGGCCCTTTCCAGGTTAATTCCCCTCCCCTCCATCTTAAGCATCAGTCACATCTAATGTCTCACCATTTTCTGGGAACACTTCACACTTTCATATTGTCTAAACTTCTCACCCCAAAGGTTTCCCCACTCGTAAACGCTCCTCCCATGTCCATTTGCACCCTCTTTTCCAATTCATCTTCCCTTGTGAGGGTCAAGACCAAATGTGATGCCTTCTATTAAATGTTTCCCTGATGTGACTCCCCAGGCAGAGTTAGTCATTCTCATCTCTGCCCCCACAGCATTTTATTCACACCATTGTTTACAATGAAAAAAGACGGAAGGTACATGACAGATGTCACCTTGACTTTCAGTGAATTCCACTGGCATCTTCAGCAAGACTGGCAGCCTCTGGAGCACAGGGCAGTCTTGGTCTTTGTGTTCCTGAACCTCGCAAAGTATGAGCGTGTTGTGGATGCCCCAGAAATATTGTAGAGAGTTTACTGAAATCACATCGATTCCCATGATAGATCTTAAAAATTCCTGAACCATTTTAAAGGTGAAAAAGCCGACGTTCACAGTGTTTTGTAAAGGTTTATAATAATTGCAAGCACTTCTTGCGAGCTTAATTTATGGCCACAGTTGACATTTCTACAGTTAATCGTCACTACAGTCCTATGGGGTAAACACTCTTCTTGTCCCCATTTAACTGATGAGGAAACTCAGATTTAGAGAAGTTGAGTGACTTGCCCATGATCACACAGCTGTCGAGAGGTGGAGCTGGGATTCAAACCCAGGCAGGCTGGCTATGGAGTCTGACTCGCACCCCGATGGTCTAGTACCTCTCATACATTGGAGGATGCCAATGGGCAAGCCAAGGGCCATAAAGACCTTTTATTCTGATTTTCTGAAAAGATCAACAAGTTTAGAGTTTAGGGTGCTTATTCTGCTCCCCTTCTCCCCAGGGTCCGTGGAGAACAATTTCAAGGTCATCTTTAAGTTTCACCATGTAGGACCCACTGGAACAATTGATAAGTTGAATAAAATAATCTATTTACTGTCCTATTGGGACACTGTAGAGATTATTTTTATAACGTTAGTGAAATACACTGTACCATTTTGACTTTTGGCCTCAAAGATGATTTTGGCAATTTGTGTCGTCATGATGGGAGTTTGATATGTCTAGGTAATTGACATGGATAAGTGATTTCATAGACAAAGAAGCCAAGGAAGGATTGAAGCTCACAGCACCAGGGATATATTTTTCTTAGTGTTAATATTTACGATATCAGGTTTTTTGTTTTTTTTTTTAAAGATTTTATTTTTTCCTTTTTCTCCCCAAAGCCCCCCGGTACATAGCCCCCGGTACATAGTTGTATATTCTTCGTTGTGGGTCCTTCCAGTTGTGGCATGTGGGACGCTGCCTCAGCGTGGTCTGACGAGCAGTGCCATGTCCGCGCCCAGGATTCGAACCAACGAAACACTGGGCCGCCTGCAGCGGAGCGCACGAACTTAACCACTCGGCCACGGGGCCAGCCCCTACGATATCAGGTTTTTGACTTTACAAATTTTTATGTTAACATAGATATCCTCTATATACATATATATCTGTATTCCATTTGTATTATATAAGAGCAATAGCATCCACCATTTAAAGAAGTTGTCCGACAGTCTCGAATCAAAGACAGAAATGTGTGATATTTTATCCTTTACCTTTGATATTTTAAATCACATGTTATGTTTTATCCATATTCATATATACCAGGTACACTAAAATAAAAGTGTTTTAAATGGTCTCTTGGACTATTTTGTCCAATTCAGTAATTGGTAAGAGTTACATTCCTGAAGCCTTATCAAGGATACCCAAGCAGGACGGTAGACTCTGCCTGCTAGTGAGAGTCTTTGAGAAGATTCTCTTTTTTTTTTTTTCCTGAAGCAGATGTGGTTTAATTTTATTCCAATGGTATTTTTGGTTAGTATGCTTAGGAAGCAGAAAATGGAATAATCTGTATCCATTCATTTGTGCATGCAGTCAAGCATTTACAGATGCCTTCCTGTCAAGCTTTCTTCTGTGGAATAGACTGTGACAGTACTTTCTTCATGGCTTCGGTCTTGGACTATCATGCTATTTTCTTAGTGACAGAAAATCTACCTCCAGACCTAAGGAAATCCATCTTCCAATACCTTGGGATAATATTCTGGGTTTGGAGGAGCCCAGAAGTTCATCTGTCAAATGAAAGTTGGGCTGCTGAAATATTCTCTTCCCTTAATGCCTACAAACCAGACAATACCCGTCTCCAATCTAAAAATGTCAACTCCAGGGTTAAAAAGACTTACTGCTTCTGGTGGGACTGCCTGTTGCCAGAGGGGATTTAGGCCTAGGAAGAAAGGCACAGTTGTTGGCTATTCCAGGAGGCTGGTGGCACATGAAACTCCTCTGTAATTCTTAGATGACTCTGCATTTTTGGACTAAGGACTAGACCCTTGGGGAGTTGTTTAGATTCATTTGTCTGCCAATAGCCTCTGTCTGTCTGTTTATCTATCTATCTATCTATCCATCCATCCATCACACATCGTATCTGAGGCAGTTCCTAACATGGGTGTAGCTGAGGCAGAGTTAACTTCCTGGAGTGTTTTAGGTCTGCAGTCCTCAGGGTGACTTTTGGTCTTTGAAGGCTATAGTGTATGTTGGCACCAACAGTGACTATTCGGCCGTGAAGAAAGGAAGGAAGAGAGGAGGGTTTATGTACTTCATCTTCAGGGCACTCCATCTTATTACTCATAGCTAGTCACTATGCTTGTTGTTGTCCCAGTGACTCAAATTGGTCTTTTAAAGATAATTTGCATTTTGCAGGCTTAGTTTCAGGTTAAACTATAATATATGAAGGTTTAAAGAGAAATCAGATTAGCACTGGGGTATTTTTCTATCAGACACATTGCTCTGGTTGCAAATAAACCTCTCACATATATGGGAAAGTAAAAACTGGATTCAATAACGTAATAGAAAGAAAAAATGTAGCCAATACATTTGGGTTAAATTAAACAAAAAGGTATACTCATTACACTTTTTCTATTTTTCCTTTGGTAGTATTATCAAGGAAATAGTCCAATATCACAAACAGTACCTTATTTGGATAGCCTCCTTTCCCAGGGCTGTCAAAGGCCTTAATTCCAGGGATTAAATTATTCATGCCTACAGGACTCACCTGAGGAAAATGTTTATTTAGGCCCTTTAATCCCAATAGGTCTCAAAGTATAAGAGCAATGATGATATATCTTAGCTTCTCCTTTCCTTAAAATGCAACATGTTCTAAAACAGCATCATACACACGTCCAGTATGCAGAGCACAATAAAGAACTAAAACACAGATCTCCAAGTGGTCGATGGTTTATCTAAGAGTTTATAGGAAATCTGATTGCTGACTGGTATGCACTTCAGCGTGTGTTGGGTGGACTTGGACATAGACTTTCAGAGTTGAAGTGGAACTCGGTGGTTGCCCAGCCCTCTACTTTGCTAAAGAAGAGAAAGATGCTTGTGATGCCTCAGGTTGAGTGTAATGAGGTCACCTCCTATCACAGCCATCTCATCTCAGGGTTGACTCATAGATGCTTCCAGTTAAGTCCAACGCCCAAATCGTCCTCACAAAATCCGTTAAGCCACAACTCCCCATGTTGCTTTACGCTACCTCAGAGTTTTATTCTCGCTAATCCCGCTCTTAATTTCCTAAAGTCCCTCCAGAACTTTGGTTCCTCCATTTTCTTTCAATCCATCAGGATCCAGTTGGTTTTACTTCCCTCCTTCTCTATCCGAGGTTCCTTGGTTTACAGGACATGTTAGTTTTCACTAGTAATCCTCTGTCCTCTTTGTCTTCTCGTCATCCAGGGCTGTCAAAATGCCAGCTATGAATCAATGCGTCTTTGGCCTTCTCCACTCTCAAGCCTAGCGGCTGAGCACAGCTCGAGAAAATCACTAAGTTCCTTCAACCAGTCACACTGGGAACTCACGTGGCTACTCCAAACCTCCAACTCTTTTCTCCATGCCTCTGCCTCACTACCTTCCCATCTCGCAGCAGATGGCCTGGGCTCTGAGGACAACCAGCACCTCAACTTCCTGCCTCAAATACCCAGAGGAATGTATTTGCCCAGACTCATCTTTAATTTCTGCTCATTTCAGCTATACAGCCAGTCCCACCAACTGTGCTCTGAATTGTACTTTCTCCCACTTTCTTGAGACCTTTTTCCCTCAACCATCTTCTCTCTCTTGTGAGAGAAGAGATGAAATCCTCACATTTCCCTCTCTTCTAGATCCTTCCCCTTATCATAGAAGCAGAATTAGGTTGTTCCCCTGTGTAAAAGCAAATAAGCGTAGCAATGGTTTTTTGAAAAATATTTCCATTCAATACTCTTTTCTTGACATCCTCAAATCCACCGATTTCTACTTCTCCCCACTCCAGACACACACTCCCAGGGCCACACCCTGGACCTTGATATAACCTGAAATTCTTCCTCCTATGAAAACTTACATCCAAGTACCCCTCGCTCTGCCCACAATATTGTATTATTCTTGCACTTAGACTTCTGTATGCCTACTACACTTGTTCTTTTACCTCTTGGAGGATCCGTTTGCTCTTAACACCTTGCTACTCTCGCTTCCAGCACTAAGTAGCCTAGATCTCATGACTTATCACTTCAATCCCTCTCTAGTCTACATCTTCCATTTCCAGGCATTCCTATCCTTCCACCACACTTGCCTGGTAAACTCCATCCTTAGATTAATACAACTATCTATCTTTTCTGCACCTGGACTACTCTCACACCATGTGGATCAGTGACCTACGCAACCATAGCCTCCAGCTTGAGCTGGGATCTCCACTCTACCCAACTCTCCTTCTACAAATCCCATGATAGCTCTCTCTTCCATTTCCCTAAATAGCTGTTTCTCTACAATCTTCAAATCTCCCTCGGGACTGTCTCTCTTCTCCCTCTTGGGAATGCCATCTCTTCTTAATTCTCTAAGAAATGGAGACCACATGAGTTAATACCTTCATATTCCGCCTCCATCACTGATATAGGTAGATCTATTTTCAGAGCCCTGAAATTTTCATGGAGAAGCTGACATCCACTTCTCACAGTTAATGTCCTCACATGGCTTCAACTCCTGTCCCCTATCTGCTTCCTCCAGCGTCTTTCCTTATCAATTACCTCCTCACTATCTTTAATTTCCAGTGACTTTTGTTCTGCTCTCTCTTTCCTCTAAGCACATAGCTATGTTTAAGAATTCCCCCTGTGCAGAAAGGAATAAAAATTAAAAACAAGAACAAGGCACAAAATTCATCCTTGATCTTACATGTTCCTATAGTGTCCACCTTCTCTTTTGCTCTCATCACAGGCAAACATTTGGAAATAATAGCCTCCTCTACCTCATCTCATAGGCATCCAAGGGACCTTGTTTCTCTCCTACCACTCCACCAAAACCATCCTTAAATTGCTAAGACCTTCCTATGAGCATGCACGACTGTTATATATCATTCAGCATCTGCAGGGACTTTGCTGTTGGAATTTCTCTCCTCCCCAGTTTAAAATGATAGTTGTATCCAGGTTCTCCCTCCTTCTCTGACCATATATTCTCATTTTTCTCAGCGGGTGCCTCCTTCTCTGTTTCCCCTAAAGCATTAGTGTTTCCCAGTCTACGGCATCCATCAGCATCCTTGAAAACCTACCTCTACCTCCTTGTCCTGAAGTATATCCTAACTGAAGCCCCCAACAAATTGAATTCTCTCTTAAAGATACATAACACGACGGAAACTTAACCATCCTGATGCATAAGCTAGTTATGTGTATACTTTCTTTATCTGGCCTGTGAGTTCCTTGTGCCTAGTAGTGGCCTACAGAGAAGACAGTCAGTAAATGCTTGTTTAACTGAATTGTTCTCCTTTCTCTCTGTTGTCTGTTTCTATGATATACCAGCTACCCTTGCAGAAGGTCCGTCCTGTCCTATTCTTTTCTTTGACTCTCATTTTAGGCCTCAGAAGATTTTTCAAACCTCTTCAAAGCACAAGGCTTCTTGACACTATTTCTTCTATTTCTGACTCTCATTTATATTCATCTTCCTTCATTTTTTTTTTTGGTGTAAGTACAAGCATTTTTGCATCTGACTTTAGCAGAGAATTTCCTGTCAGCCACCTCTTCAGATACTTCCCCATTTTCTTCCCTCGGATTACACCATTAACAAGGACTCTATTCCTCTTGACGCAACCTGCTATTTCACTCTGAAGTCTTAGAATTCCACTGGTCTTCGCTCTCAACTTGTAGAACTCTGCCTTCTCAAAACCAGGCCGTCCATCTGACAATATCCAGCTCACCCACCGTTGGCTGTCACAGACTCTGCAGTAACCTGCTTTTTTTTTTTTTTTTTTTTCCAGGGCCCCTGCCACTTCCTTGTTGGTTAGAAAGATCCAGAGAAGCAGTCCTGCATTGCTTCCTCTTTTGGCTGAAGTCAATTTCTAGCAGATGTCCCTCTGGCCTCCCCCCACTCAGCTGCCTCCCTCTGCCATCATCCAGCTCCTCTCGCTGCATCTGTGCCTGTTGTTTGATCCATGCCTGGAAAACATCATTGCTTCCTCCATCTGGATGGGTGGTCTCCAGCATATTCCTGCTCTTCCTCTGCCTTTAATCTTCCACCAAACTCTGTCCTGCACAATCCTGTCATCATAGTCACATATTTCACTGCAGGTGTACATGGCTTTGATTGGCTTAGCTGTTGAACCCAGTTCCCTTGAACATGACGTTTCCTAGACTTCGGCTTCCTAGACCAGTCAAGAACCTGCTCCTTTAAAGCCTTTGATGACAAGACGTGGTGCTTACCTTCCCGTGTTCAAGTCCAAGGTTTGATTGTTTTGTTTGTTACCTACATTTTATGCCTACCGATTTGGTACGTGGACATAGCGCTAACTCTAGGCTTCTTGGCAGTTTTTCCTGACTGTGAATTACTTGGCAGCACTCAGTAGTGTTATTTTCTCTGTTTCTCATGTAAATTTTCCCAGTATTTATTTGATTTTATACTTCTTGCAGAACAAAGCCTTGATTATTTTTCTCCTTTATTCTTTAAATTTTAACTTCTAAAACAATTTTCTATTCTCTTTTTTGCAGAGCAAAGTTGTTTATTATTATTATTATTTGAACTTTTTGGGAGGTTATCTTCATGAGAGATAATTTTTAGCCCAGAATCAATATTTCAGTATCATAGTCTAGGATGTGGAAAACCAAATTCTGCTCTGACAGTAATGGGAGTGGGAGCAGAAGCAGCAGTAGCAGCAATTACAATTCATTCAACAAGTATTTATTAAGCACCTACCATGTGCCAGCGTATAGCACATGCTATCTGCTGGGGAGAAGATTGTGAGACTTTCTCAAACTGTCCTGGGCTCCAGGGAGCCTGTTGTCTAGTGAGAGATACAAATACTAATCAAATATTCACACAAATAAAAACAAAAATTAGCCGTGTGATGCAGGCATGGCAGAGACTACTGGTCACCCACCAGCATCCAACCACTGCCTTGGCTGTGGGTGGTAGAACTCCTGAGTTAGCTGGACTCCTGGCTGCCCAGCCAGAGACACAGAGGACATATTCTCCTTCCAACAGAGAGGCAGGATTCTGTTTAATAAGCCCTTATAGAGCACTTCCTGGCTGGTAACCATCCTCTTACGTCCCTTACGCGTACTAGCTCATTTTGTTCTCTCACCAGCCCTTTTTGGTGCATGCTATTATCATCCTCCTTTTACAGTTGAATATTTAGTTTAAAGTCACACACCTCTTAAGAGAAGAAGTTGGGATACAAATCCAGTCAGTCCAGCTCCAGAGTCAATACTCTTAAGCGGGGTGCTAGGCTTCCTATAAATATCTTCCCATATGATCTGTGTGTGTAAACACAAATCTGACGCTGTGCATGTCTGTGTATATGTCTGTGTGTGTGTGACTGTGTGTGTGTGTGCCTCTGTGTGTGTGTGTGTACAGAGGTTCATTATTCCACTTAGATCAACTCCAGTCCTTTGATTTAACACTGCAAATCCAATCCTGCCTTGTTTACCCTATGAGAGCAACTCATTGGGTATCTACACTTATTGACCGTGGACACCATTTGAAGGAAAGTACAGATGATTCTGAGAAGACTAATCTTGGCTATGGGAGGGAAAGACCGTTCGCATTATACAGAACCCTCGTGTTCAAAGACCATTTGGTAAGTCATCTTACATCTTCAACCGCCGTTGCAAACAGGGGCCTAATGCTATGTTAGATACCTGTGAAGACAAAAACTAAGTGCAAAAATAACTGCCATCGTTTTAGAAACATGGGATAATTTTAGAAAGATGCTTTTCTTACTACTGTTCAGTCACATGCACAATTCTGCTGAGAATAAATACAGGAGAGGAAAACTTGCCTACCACCTGATCTTCATTTGGTGGTTGGCTGTGCTGAACTGGACTTCATTGTCGGCTTGAGTGGAGTAACTGCTCGGAGATAAGTGGGAGCACATGGCACAGGCGAGATAAGACCCTGGCAGCCTTAAATAAATGGGAACAACAATGCTCTTCGAAGTGGTCTTCTGAGAAAAGCACTGTTATCATCAGCACTGTTCACACTTATTAACAAGTTTCCCTGGACGAGGTTTTCAACATGTTCGTTCTTTTAACCCTGAATTATCTGCCGGGGAAGAAACTCTTCCCAAGATCGACCAGCAGTTGTGAGTGTGGGTTGTGGCTCTCAAAGCAGTTTCCAGCTGTTGTCAGCACAGCAGGAAAGAGCCTGTGCTGAGATAGCCACTGCCTGGAGCCAGCCCAGCCCTGCCCACTAGGCTAGGCAAGCACCATCAGCCACGGCTTTTGGAAAAAGCTACTGTGCAAGAACTAGAAACAGTTGGAACCATTTTGTGAGCCATTAGCCTAATTCTAATTGTTTATGGTGAGGTGAGTCTTTCATAGATGCGTTAGATCTAACAGGATGCTACTGGGGAGAAATTAAGAAGATATAGGACCTGCGGTTTGCTACTTCTCTGCCTTCTTGCATTTTCTGCCTATACCCTTTAAAACATTAACATACAAGCGGCCCCTCTTCTATCCAGAAAAGGCATAAAAGTTCTATGGGATATTCCAATTCTAGTCTACTGAGTTCTTCATTTGAACTGTATTGAAAATTCCATCATGTAGCTTAAGCTCTGAAAAGACAGGTCCCATCATAATTTCTCCTTGACTTTCCAAGTTGCCAACATGCCCGGTACAGTCAGCACTAAAAATATAAGTGCTAAATTGTATGGAAGATACTAAATGCCACCACTTATTTGTCACCCATGGATGCATGTTTGAGGGTAATTTCATAGTGATTCACACAGATGTTCTGGAGACATCTATAGAGCTCTTTTGAGGAACTGAATATAAACATTGAAAACGGAGAGAGATAAAAGCTCTGAGATAAATATTCCATTGTAATAACCAGGAGAAGGTTGGAGAAGTGCCATGACTTTTGTTTTCAGTCTCTGGACCAAATTTTCTTACTTGCATTTTTTTATTCATTCATTTATTCATTCACAGGCTTTGGAGTCAGACAGGCCAGGGCTGAATCCATCCTATTATGCTCTGGATGTGTGCCATTGGCCAAGCCTCTGGTATTGCTAAACCTCAATCGCCTATCAAATGTGAAACTAAGTCATTCGGTCAAGAAATGTGTTTGACCCCTCCTGGGTCCCAGGCATAGCAGAGAGTAAAGAAGAGAGACATTGTTCCTACTCTCATATAGCAGCTGAATATAGAAACAGCACAGTAGAATATAGATTTGAAGAAATGTGAAATTCTGTACACAGAGACAATATGGAAAATATGAAAGAGGAATTAAGAAAGAGAAGGACTAGTTGAAATTTCAAAAAGAGAGACTTGGGAGAGAAGAAATGTTTGAAGATGCAAAGGCTGAAGATTTTTTTTTTTTTTTTTTTTTGCTGAGGAAGATTCACTCTAAACTAACATCTGTGCCAATCTTCCTCTCTTTCATATGTGAGTCACTGCCACAGCATGTCTGCTGATGAGTGTTGTAGGTCCACATCTGGGAACTGAACCTGGGCCACCGAAGTGGAGCTCACCAAACTTAGCCACTAGGCCATGGGGCAGCCCCAAAGGCTGAAGATTTTTCAGATGTTTTCAAAGATAGACTCTTCAGATTCAGGGAGTACAATACATCTCAAGTGGAATAAAAAAAGGAAATTTGTACCCTGGTATATAGTAGTGACATTACAGGATTTCAAAGCTGAAATTTTGATGAAAATGACTTAAAAGCTGCCATGGAGAAAAGGCAGGTATATAAAGCAGCAATAATCAGATCAATAGCAGAATTCTCAACAATAATAGATATACAAAGACAGAGAAATAAAGTGCTAAGAAAAAATAACTTTACCTAGCTAAACTATCTTTCGAGAGTAAGGATGAGAATATTTTCATACAAAAAGATGTAATGAATCTTACCTCTAAGGAATCCCCACAAAAGGAACTTTTTTTTTAAAAGATTTTATTTTTTTCCTTTTTCTCCCCAAAGCCCCCCGGTACATAGTTGTATATTCTTCGTTGTGGGTCCTTCTAGTTGCAGCATGTGGGATGCTGCCTCAGCGTGGTTTGATGAGCAGTGCCATGTCCACGTCCAGGATTACGAACCAACGAAACACTGGGCTGCCTGCAGCGGAGCGCGGGAACTTAACCACTCGGCCACGGGGCCAGCCCCCCTCAAAAGGAACTTTTGAAAGGTGTGCTTCGGAGAGAAAGAACATAAACACAGGAAATCTCTCAGGTCTCAGATATGCTCAGGAATGTGACAAGGAAAAATTGGGCTCCATGTGGATAAAACCAAACATACTTTGACTGTAAAAACCGTCAGTAATAATAACGATGAATTATAGGCTGGAGAACATTATGGAACTAAAACCCAGTACTGAAAAACCATACTACAGGAGACAGGAAGTAGGGTAAGGAGAACGAGAGCACTCTTTACTCTTTTCTTAATTCTTCAGAAGGAGAGGGGAAATATTGATTAACATTAAATTTGAATATGTATTTCAAAGTGAAAGTAGTTCAATTTAAAATTCTGATTAATTTGGAATTTAAAAATAAAAACTATATGTAATTTGAATATAAATCTTCCAAATAAGGAGTAGGGAAAAATGAGAATGAACTCAGCATAGTGCTGTAATAGGAATATTCTTTAGAAAGGTAACTGGGAAGAAATGGAGGTTGGATTGGACGAGATGAGAAGCCGGGGGCAGGGAGGTTATTAATGCAGTAATTTTAATAGTTCAGGTGACAGGAAGACAGTGTAGACAATAGGACAGAAGGAAAGGCAAGGATACGGGAAAACATTTTGGATGAAGGAGTGACAAAACGTTGGGATTGGAGATAAAGGTAAAAAAGAAAGAGGATTCAAGGACGCTCAGATTTCCTTCTTTGGGCAAATCAACCTCTCAGGACCTCAGTCGCCAGATCTGAATAATGAATGGATTGGATCAAATGACATGATGATTTTTTTCTAGTACACCAAGGGTTCAATACATGCCAGCTATTATTACCTCCCCAACAGTGAGTGAGTGTTTTATTTAGTTAGTCCCCATAAGCAAGACAAAGGTGACCAGGACATATTCTGAGCACTGAACAAGCTTGAAACCTAGTGAGAGAAATAAATAGACTAATAAATCTACTTCAAGCTAGAGTATGATCCATGTGCTAAGAAGGAAGAGTAGACAACTTTTGGAAAACAAATGTGGAGATGATTCCATAGTGAAGTCTAGGGAAAGCGTTCATAAAATGTCCAAATGAGCCCTGAAGAATCTTTAGGATTTAAAAACATATAGTTCTTATTTTAATGGTAAGGTATATTTGTAGGAAATCTGGAAAATCTAGAACAGTATAAAAAAGAAGAATAAAATCACCCCAAACCCTATCATTTAGAAATACTCACAGACAACAGGCTATTATGCATTTTTTCAATTTGGTTTTTATTTCATCCAACATCTAAACGGTGAACATTGCATATAATGTCATAAAATGGGATGCTTTTATAAATTTTAAAGATTCTCGAGATTCCATTGCATGGATGTGTCCTAGTGGATTGAATCAGTCCCTGATGACTGGGCACTTAGATTGCTCCCAGTTGTTCACTATTATGGTGGTGCTGACATGCACTTTGTGTATTTCTCTGCTATTTTCTTGGTAGCTGGCAGCGTGATCATGATGGGGCATTTCAGGCTTAGAAGTTAAGACATGAGGAGGTGTGTTGTCAAGAACGGTGATCCTTTCCAATTTCACCAAAGCATATGGTTTGTGCACAGAATTGTGTAGGAACTAGACAGGAGAATAGTAGATGAGGCTGGACCCCATCATGACAGGCACTGAATGACATGGTATGGAGTTTGGACATTACTGAGAAGGTGATTGGGAAGTTTGTGATCAGATCTGTAGTTAAGAGCGATGTGAAAGTTAGAGTCAATGGAAAAGCACTAGAGGTAGTATATTAGTTAGGAACGCTTTCATCTGTAGGTAAAAATAAACACTTGAAAAAAGTAGCTGATAAAGAGAGGTTATGTTTGTCACATAAATCAAACTGTGGAGGGCAGCAGTTGCTGGTTGGGTTCAGACTTTAAGTGATAGCTACAAAGGACCCCCACTCTTTCTGTCGTTTTGCTCCATCGCGCTTAGCACATATTATTGACTTTATGCTTCACGGCCACAAAATGACTGCTGTATCTCCAGGCATCATGACTTCAAACAAGAACAGAAATCAGGGATGTTATCAGGGCAAAGAAAAACTTTTTCTTGTGTTGCTCTCCTCTTTAATCAGTGTATTAGTTTGCCAGGGTTGCTGTAACAAAGCGCCACAAACTTAAAATAACTTAAAATGGCTTAAAATAACACAAGAGTATTCTCTTACAGTTCTGGAGACTAGAAGTCTGGAAACAAGGTTTTGGCGAGGCCACATTCCCCCTGAAGGCTCTAGGGGAGCATCCTTCCTTGCCTTTTCTTAGCTTCTGGGGGTTGACAGCAATGCTTGGCATTCCTTGGCTTATAGCTACATCACTCCAATTTTGCCTCTGTCATCACGTGACCTCCTTCCCTGTATGTCTGTCTTTGTTTGTATGCCCAAATCTCCTTCTCCTTTCTCTTCCAAAGACACTAGTCATTGGGCTTAGGGCCCACTCTTATCCAGTATGACCTCATCGTAACTCGATTATCTGCAAAAACCATATCTCCAAAATCTCCAAATAAGGTCACATTCACAGATACCAGGGGTTAGGACTTGAACATATCTTTTGGGGGAGGGGGCACAATTGAATCCACTACAATCAGGGACCAAAAATTTTTCCCAGAAGTTTCTGACAGCATCCCTCCACATCTCAAGGCCAGCTCTGAGTCACAGACTCACCCTCTGCCTGGGGCCCACTTACCCTCTCTGGATATGAGGAACTCTCTGGGTGATACCTAACAAAAATCAGAATTAAAATAGCGAAAGAGAAGAGGGGTGGGAGAAGCATGCTACATGGGCCCCAGGGTCTGCCACATAGGGATACAAATTGGGGAGCTATCATGTGTATATTGATGAGATGTAACGGACTGAACCAAAAAAGAAGGCATGCTATATGAGAAACATTTGCAGAAATAGACTCGATGTATTTTGGAACTACAATTACAAGCACAAGAGAATCCACGTTCAAGGACAAAAGTAATCTCATCTATAATCTGGGAAACAAGAGACTCTGTGAACTTGACATTGAATGAGTAAGAGGAGAGTGATTTGGGAAAAGTGAGCAAAACTAAGCTGTAGAGAGATATAGGCGCCAATAGAGATGCAGTTCTATTTCTTTTTCATTTGTAATGCCCATCTCTTGCCCTACACACTCACTCCTCTACTCATCACACCCAAAGTGGAAAGCCTGTTTCCAGCCTCAACAAATCCCTGGCCAGAGCAGCTTTCTGGGAAAATACCCAGCACACGCCATGGAGACTGGAAGTCTTCTGCATGACACTGTGGCTTTTGTTTGGAGGATGAACATCAAGAGTGTTTGAGGGAGAGCGATGGGAGCTGTTCCATTCTTGTCTTGTCTGTATTTGGACATAGAGTGTTTTAACCATTCCTGAGGTCCCACCTCCATCTACCTGAGTCGCTGGGGTGGAGACATACACAATGCATTTTTCTGTTAGTCACCGACTTGGGAGGTTTCCAGCTGGAAGGAGTAAAGGACAGCATTGGAAGCTGAGGTCATCCCTTTGATTCTGGTAACCTGCATCCTTGGAATCCAGCACATTCATTTCCAGTAAGTCAAGGTTGGTAAATTAGTACCTCGTCTATTTCATTCTCAAATCCATATCGTGACAGCTTACATGAAGCTTAAGGAAAATCTTCCCAAGCCTCCTCATTTCAAACATACTGTAGGGGCTGGCCCAGTGGCATAGTGGTTGAGTTCGTGTGCTCCGATTCGGTGGCCTGGGGTTCGCAGTTTTGAATCCTGGGTGTGGACATAGTACTGCCTGTCAAGCCACACTGTGGTGGCATCCCACATAAAATAGAGGAAGACTGGCACAGATGTTAGCTCAGGGACAATCTACCTCGCACACAAAGAAACCCAAAAACAAAACATGCTGTAGCTTTCATAGTAGCATTGAGAAATGGTTTACCTCCATTTTCTTCACACTTTTTGACTTCTGGTTCTCACCCCACATTTTTCACCCACACTAAACTTTCAATGAGGATTTCCTTGAGACTGGGCCTGTAGGAAACAATACACAGTATTCCTAATCATTTCACTGGCCATGTTTATGTTAGGAATTATTTAGTTAACTCAGAGCCATTAGAAGTACTATCTCCTCATTTAGTTGGAGATAAAGGAACACAGAGCCAAGTATTTCCAGTTTTCAGATTAAAATACTGAGCGACAAAGGAGTCTGAAGACTTGACCTGGTTGCCCAATCACTGGTGCCCAGTCCTGGGGGAAAATTACTGACCATTCTACCCCCTAATATGAAGAAGCAGCCTTTAGTTTTCCTGTGGTTGGGCACAAGCATTGAGGAAAATAATTCAAAATGTTAAATGACCTAAAATGTACTTATATTGAATTGAAACTAATTATATGACAGCACTGAGTGCCATATCTGCCATGTACAACACGCTCTGTGAAATGTAACTTCCTTCCTTCTCAGTCTTGATCTAAGTGCTGATTTTTGTATTAATATACAGCTGTGATACTTTCATCCCCTTGAGTTTGCACACCATAATAGGATGCTATGGTTTTCTGACCTGTCCTGGAAATGATTTTCTCCTTCCAGCTGAGCTGCTGTGAAACTTTCCTCCACCTTCTCTGAGGGCTGGCAATCTGGGTGCGTGGAAGAATGGGAGTCAGTCTCTTATCTTCATTCACTGAGAGCATTCAGAATCGGGCTTTAAAAATTTGAAAATTTTATGTCCTTTATGAGGACATAAAAGTGAGCTGAAAGGTGAGGAACCGAGTTAACAATTCATTTTACCCTCTAGGAAGATTGGTTCCTGGATTTGCTACTGCTTTCCTGGGGGCTCCCAGGGGAGCACGTCACCCCCCTGGACCTGTCTCCTCAGGGATTAAAGGTTGTTGTGGAGAAGCGGCTCTAGGTTCCCTTTCAGCTATGGTCATTGTTACGGGCTGAACGGTGCCCCTTCAAAAAATCCTATGTTGAAGTCCTAACCCCTAGGACCTCAGAATGTGACTTATTTGGAGATAGCATTTTTACAGAGGTAATCAAAGTAAAATGAGGTCATTAGTGTGGCTCCTAATCAAATACGACTCATGTCCTTATAAAAAGGGGAAATTGAGACACAGAGATATGCACAGAGAGAAGACCATGTGAAGACACAGGGAGAAAATGGCCGTCGACAAGCCAAGGAGAGTGACCTCAGAAGGAACCAACTCTGCTGACGCCTTGATCTAGGACTTCTGGCCTCCAGACTGTGAGACAACAAGCATCTGTTGTTTCAGCCACCCAGTCCATGGTACTTTGTCATGGCGGCCCTCTCAAACTAAGACAGAGTTCTGTGATTCTCCTCTGTTTAATTGTGTCACTATCAATTTAGCACTCGTGAGTAACATGTTTTAAACCTTTACCTATACACAATCTTATTGAATTCTGCCCTCGGTAGTGCAAGGGAGAAACCATTTTCCGAATTTCACAGAGGTTAGACACTCCACTCCAACTTAAAGATGAGGAAAGACAGGCTCACGTGTAACTTGACCAGTCACCCAACGTCGTGGAACAGACCCGGGCCATGAAGACGTGGCCTTCTTCCAAGATTTATGTTCCGTCTTCCACTTCATGCTGCCTTATGAGGGATCATAAGAACTCACATACGTGCTTCAAAAAATGGAGATGGCAAAAATTAAGGTATGTGTCCTAGAAACTTACATGAACAGTCTATCTAAAGACAGACAGTTAGGGCTGACCATACGGGACCGTACATCCATGGAGAAAATACGATAGGAACGCTTTCCTTATCAGTATATCTCATTTGCTTGCTTCTTTAGCCCAATTTGGCTGGAAAGATGATCGTGGCTGCCAAAAACCGCAAGATGAAGGGAGGCACAGATCTCTCAGGAAAAAAAAATTCTGAGTAAAATACCCCTAATTGGTTCCAAACTGTTAACCGCACAGCTTCAGGGAGCACCCTCTAATGCATGGAGACAAGCGTTACTGCCCTCCCAGTGAGGAGAGAAGGGCGCACACGCTGCTGGAGGGGCTGCCGGCTGGTAGAAGCTTCTTGAGGGAAATTTGGCAGCTTGTCATAAAAACCTTCAGTCTTGACTCCACAATTCTACTTCTGAGAGTTTATCCTGCTGAAGCAGTCCAGTTAGAGATGGGGAAATGCATGTGTAAGAACGTTCTCAGCAGCTCAGGCACCTACTTCAGGGGACAGGAGAGGAGCGTGGAGCCAGGAGAGGAAGGCTGGGTCCTGGGGGCAACATGGCAGCCTGGAAGCTACCACTGAGGGGCCCGGACCTGGGACTAACCATGCAATCATGGTAAAAGATGGTGTGGTACATGTATGTCTAATAACGTGCAAAGATGGCCATGACATATATTGACTAAAAATATACAATATTATAAAAATGGTGTATATGGTATGACTTTATATACACACATGTACACGTGCACAAACAAATGAAGAGTGGTGGAAATTGAATGACATACACCAAATACTAATTATGGGTATCTTTGGGTCATGGAATCATGGAAGATACGATTTTTTCCTTTTGCTTTGCTTTCATGTGATTTCTAAAGTTTCTACAATATACATTTATCAATTTAGTAATGAAAAGCTTTTAGTAATGATTTAAAAAGGTTAAGGTCTATAATATTATCATGGTCATTATTTTACTTATTTTCTTTTTAGGAAGATTGGCCCTGAGCTAACATCTGTGCCCATCTTCCTCTATTTTATATGTGGGACACTTGCTACAGAACGGCTTGATGAGCAGTGCAAGGTTCGCGCCCAGGATCTGAACTAGTGAACCCTGGGGCCGCTGAAGCGGAGCATGTGAACTTAACTGCTATAGCACCGGGCCGGCCCCCATCATGGTTATTATTTTTATTTAACTTGTCATCTAGTTCTCCTGAGTTATTTGATTGTTAATTCTAGCACCAATATTTGCTAAGAACACCCACTACTCTCTTATGTGATCTGAGATTTTGTTCTTTCTTTCTTTGATGCAGTTTGCCTTAACCCAAGTTCAAGAAGAAGTGAAAAGTTGTTTGTCTTAGGTTCTTGGAAGCTTGGACAATTGTATTACTCACATTCTACCATGTCCAGAGAGAGCTAATGGTTAGTAGCTTGATTGACTTGTAATTTCACCTCTGATGCACTATTTATTGACGGTTTTGGTACCATTCATCTTGTCTGTATTAGTCACGCTTCTCCAGAGAAATAGAACCTGTTTGTATATGATTTATTCTAAGGAATTAGCTCATGTGATTAAAGAGGCTAAGAAGTCCCAAGATCTGCAGTTGTCAAGCTGGAGACCCAGGAGAGCTGATGGTGTATCTCCATCCCAAAAGCCAGCAGGCTTGAGACCCAGGAAGAGCCAAGTTTTCAGTTTGTCTGAAGTCAAGAGACGACCAATGTCCTAGCTCATGCAGTCAGGCAGGAGGAGTTCCCTCTTACTCAGCCTCTTTTTGTTCTATTCAGGTCTTCAGTTGATTGTGTCTTTATCCATCTAAACTACTATAACAGAATATCATGGACTGTGTGGCTTAAACAACAAACATTTCTCTCTCATAGTTCTGGAGGTTGGGAAGTTCAAGATCAGGGTACCAGCAGATCTGGTGAGGACCCATTTCCTGGTTCATAGTCAGTCCTCTTGTTGTATCTTCACGTGGTGGAAGGGGCAAATGAGCTCTCTGGGGTCTCCTTTATAAGGGCACTAATCCCATTCACAAGGGCAAAAGGCTGCACCTCTTAACACAATCACATTGGGGGTTAGGATTTCAACACACATTTTGGGGGGACAAAAACATTCAGGCTCTGGCAGATTGGATGATGGCCACCACATTATGGGGGACAACCTGCTTGATTCGGTCTACTGATTCAGGGCTCATCTCACCCACAAACACTCCCACAGACACACCCAGAATAATGTTCAGTCAAATATCTGGGCATCCTGTGGTCCGGTCAAGTTGACATATAAAATTAGCCACCACATTGTCCAACATGCAAACATGTCTCACCGAGGATAAACCATTAAGCCCAAACCTCCTGAGGCACTATTCCCACCTGCTTTGTTGAGGCTGGCAAACCTTATGGGCTGACTTACTCTCCTGGGGCCACCCCACAACGTGGGGCCCCAAGAGACCTTGACAATACGGGAGGCCATGACTTGGTTAGTAGAATATACTTGGGTGTATTTGCTCTGAATTAAACTGTGCACAGCACATGGGCTCTATGAGAGTAAAATTATTCCAATCACAAATTTTAGGGTTTAAGTTCTTCGCTGACCCTTATGAAGTGCTTTCTCCCTCTTTTGCCCCTAGCTGTTTTGATGAGGTGGGCACACGAAAGCAAGCTGTTGCCACCATCAGATTGGCCTCCCCATATAGATGTTCTGCTCAGATTCATGTTCTCAGAAGCTAAGGGGTTGAGTTATTTATCTACTCTCCCACTGAGAGCTCCACCCTGGGAATTTTGGCACTGTAAATCAATGCCAAGGCACAGAGTCAGTTGGTCATTCCTGAATTCAAGATTCTATACCAGCTCAAGACTTGGGTTTCAAGGGTGGTGGCTTTCTCAAGGTAAAATTGGGACCAGAGAGACAACTGAACACTTAGGCTGGGAGAAATGACTTGATTCCAGAGTGCAATCTATTTAGCCTTTCTGTGCCTCAGTTTCCTCATCAGTAAAATGAGCACAATAAAGTAAAACAAAAATAATGAGGGCTAAAGGAGTTACTTTTTGCAAAGCTGAGGGCTCTGTGATAATCGTCTTTCTTCTCAAAATGATAATCATTTATTTCCCGTCTTCCAAAATTAAGCTCTCACAAAACTGAAACTGGGAAAAAGAGAGAGAGAAAAGTAAGTTCTTTGACTCTGCTGTCCTTTCTCATCACTCCCAGATTCCAGGGACTATGAGGGTTGGGGTCCGTTGCCCATCTTCTTTGCAGAGGGCAGTGCAAAGAGGGGACTGTGGTCAATGGTGTTTTGTGGGCAAAGCTGCCTTGGAGTAACATGGAGGGCATATTTTTGCCCCCCAGGGATATAAAAATGCCCCACTGAAGTTAAGTTAGACTTCTCCCATCCAGCCTGCCTTCCCATATCACCATTAGAGACTTGTCACATAAATGTTTCGCCCCCAAAATTTTCCAAAACACGCAGGCCAGAGCAGGGATTTACAACAGAGGAGGTGTGAACTGGGTCAACACAGTACAAGGATACCATGAATAGCACAGGGCAACTTACTGAAACTCTCGCAGAGCCCATCTCTGTACCCAAAATATGGGAAGGCCACTAAGGACTACATCCAGGATATGAAAAAAATAAAGAGAAAATAAAACACACTGAGATTTATTTTTAAAAGATCTGCTAAGGATAAACATGTACAGGGGAAGGTTTCTATTAAATAGTCTATAATATGCATAGAGGTATTTACACATTTCACCAACTGCCTGACTAATGCATGCCAGAATAAGAAAATCTTTTGTTTTTCCTTGCCAGATTTTTCCCTCCCAAAGAGGCAAGACAAATTTGATTGACTAGGTTGAACACTGGACACTTGGTTGTGTGTGATGACTTCACTGTTGGTTCTGGCTTGGTTAAACTGGTCACTTAGAAAGTGGAGATGGTGCTAAGGAATAGGCATAGAGTTAAATAGGTAATTTAAGAGAGCTGTATGTAAGTTCTTATTTTCCCACTAAGGTTCAAATAGCACTCAGGACACTTGTGAATATTGGGGGCTTTGTTGACAAGTGATAGTCCTGGAGAGTGAAATAAAAGATGACCCCATGTACATCTCTCATCCCTGTGGGCCTTGGGAAGGATGTTTTCAGCTGGAAGGATTTTAGGCTACAACTAATATAAACCAGTAAATCCTGGTGCTATTTTTTGCTTTGTGACTTACACTGCAATGTTCTGTTCCAGCTGAAGACTACCTTCCACACCCACATGGCCTCCTTTACGGGGGAGTTGAGAGCCACTGAATTTATGTCCTTGTTCGAGCCTCCATAAGCAATTAGTGTCAGAGGCAAGCCTTGATCATACAACTGCTGTTTCTTACTCCTGGGCTCCTACCCCAACGCCGGGCGGGTCCCTTCCTGCAGAGACATCTGCTCTGAAGCATTCGAGCCTAGAGTGACATGACATTTTTCACCATCCATTATGCTCTAAAAACTGGAATCCATTGTCATCCTTCACCTTGTACCAGCAAATCCTCATTTCCTACTTTGTTTAACTCAAACCTTGTGTCCTATTTCCAAATGCCTTCCTCAATCCACACTGACCTTCGACACCACCAATCGCAAATGGGAGATTCAGCTTCCCTGTTTGCTCTTGGGGAAAAGAACAAAAATTAATTCACAGATTCCTCTTCTCTCAGTCCCTGTCTACAGTTAGAGATGCAGCCAGAGCCTACACAACTCACCTTCTTTGTGACCATCTTTCCTAATCCCAGCTTTGCTGTCAGATTTCGTCTATCCAATTAATTACAAGAAACACACCATTGTGGTTTTCACAAGGCCCCAAAATTTTAGGGATTGACCAATTATTTCTACTTTTTGATACTCATTATGAGTGTGAACATGGCACAAATCTTGTTTTCGGTGAGCTCATAATAGGTAAGAAAGATCAAAAAAGTATTGGCACATCTGAAAAGGCATATGAATGGGTAAAATGGTGCTAGTAATGCAACAGCAAGTTGTGAAAGGAATGTGTACACATATTTCTGGGAAACATCAGGTGCTGGTTCACAGAAAATGTTGAATTTCAGGCCCTGGGGAAGAGTCCGTATTTTGATGGGCTTCAGATGAAACGAACAACTGCTTCTTGAACACATTCTGTCCCGTTGTCCCGTTAGCTGACTGTCCCATGCTGGTGCACGCCATCTCTCTGTGACCCAGCCTCTTTAGCTTTAGCTCACATAAGAAACAAAAAAAGTGAATAAATGTTTTCTGAATCCATCTCACTATTCATCAACTTCTCTATTTAGAAATACTCACCTGCGTGTTGTCTATGGTTTCTCCATATGGATGTTCTTTTGTTTTTGCATGTTTTCTGAACCTTGAAAGGCACCAAGAATCAATTATTATATCACAATTCCTTCCCATGGGTACACAATTGAGTAAATGTGGCCAGATTCCTCTAGCATCCATACTGTGTATCTTCTTTCTTCTTCTTCTTCTTCTTCTTTTTTTTTTTTTTTTTGCTGAGGAAGATTTGCCCTGAGCTAACATCTGTGCCAATCTTCCTCTATTTTGTACCCACCTCAGCATGGCCACCTCCAAATGGTGTAGGTCCGTGCCTGGGAACCAAACCTGGGCTGCCGAAGATGAGTGTGTGGAACATAACCACTAGGCCACAGGGCCAGCCCCTTAATTTCCTTTCTTGTTGCTCATCTAAATTTTTACTATAAAGAAAGAAATGTGTGAATGTACTTAATGCTGTTCAACTGTACACTTAAATGTGGTTAAAATGGTAAATTTTATGTTATGTATACTTTATCACAATAAAAAAGAATAAATGATTTCGAGGTAGGAAAAATATGATATTTTTTAAAACAATGAACAAAATTTTAGCTGTAGCTAAACGATAAACTTAAGACGAAAGGTAGGTGAGACAGAACTGTGGTGGTTCTGAGCTTCTAAGCCTTCAATAGGTGTTTTACATCCGAAACCAACACTGGGAGGTCTTAAAATTCTTTATCCGTGTCCCTCAGTCCTATAAGTAAACTTCTACTGATGCATCTCGTTAAACCGAGGAAGTATTCAGCTGCAGAGAGAGGCAGAGTGCCAAGGAATTCAATTGCCTCATTGCCACTTGTTGCTATTTATGTGTGAAAATGACACAAATTTATCCTGCCATTCAGAATTTTAGACAAAAACAAATAACTTTCATGAAAAAGCCTCATTTTCTGTCTGGCTTTCCCTTGGGAGCAAAACATTGCTTTTCTTAAGTGGGATGAATTTTGCACTTCATTAAACGCCTTGATCTTTTCATCACGTTAGCCTTTAATGCAATAACATAATCTTAGATCATCTAGATTAATGATTACAATAAAACCATGGGTATAAATCTTAAGAGGGCTGTGAAAATGAGCAGCTGCAGATGCTGAAGTCTGATTTCTAAAATTTCAGAAAGATTTATCTCTATTGATGGTTATCCTATGTTTTTTTGTCTAATTAAACCAAACTTAATCTTTTGGCATGTTTCTTTCCTAGAGAGTTATCAAACTTCCAGTCCAGGAGTTGCACAGTTCTTGGGGGGGTAATTCGCCCCTGGCCTAATGTTCAACCCAAATCCTTCTGGTGTGGTTTAAGTTCAGTCTTGACGTTTTCATGGGAATCCTGACAGTACAAGTAAGGAACGGTGTCTACTCACGCAATGGCCTTCTCCGAGATTCCTGCAGCACAAGACTGGTGCCCTGAATTTAAGACAGAGTGATTGAGACTATTGCAAGTTCTAAAAGTTGTTCAGGTCACCTGACACGTGCTGATCCACACAGGGAAATGTCTCCTTGGCCTACACGCTCCAGCAGGAGTGAGGGACTCAGGCCTTCAGACTTCCAAAGAAAACAGGGCAATGAACTGAAGTGATGCTGCTTCTGTATATAAGCGTGTTGGCCAAGGATTTCCAAATTTTTCTTGAAACTTTGGGTCAAAACGTCAGTTAGGGTTCCTTAACAAGGCCAGAAAAGAGAGACCTGGAAGAAGTTGGAGATTTTTTGGTTCTACAGCACACAGCAGTAGCTCGTGGCTCTACCAGGAGCTCCAGTCATATTGTTCTAGAACATTCCATCCTCTTCTTTGAGGTAAGGTTTTCAGATGTTTATGTGAAAGAACCCAGAAACAACTCATGCTTTATAGATGCCAATGTCTTGATTCTCATGATATCCAACACCTAGCGGTTCACATGATAAAATCCAAATGATGGTCCAACTTTTTCACTTTTCATCTCCTTGTGCTGGAGCCTCAGCATGACGCTAGTGATTATGTTGTGAGTGCCTGGTTGGGAGGGAGATGGAGGTTAGGTCTCACTGTGGGCAAAGTCCAGGAAAACTGGGTGGTCCACTGAGTCTAATTTCTTGGATGAGCACTTGCAGTGTCCATGCTCAACTGCCTATTACTCCAAGAGGTGCAGCTGTTGGTGGCTCTGGTCAAGGTCCCAAGCCCGACTCCAAGAAGGAGTTGGAGGCAGCAGTAGGTCAGGGTAGAAAGGGATGTTGGCCTTCCTCCCAGGGGAGTAGATGAGCCATACACAGGTCATCCATATCTGCCTTGGAGAGCAATCTTCATGGATCCTTTTTCAGATGGAGTTGCTTAAGGTAAGCCAGTTTGCCAAACAACTGCCACCAAGGAAATACATATGCAAAGATATGTTATCCAGAAACTGGGCAGAAGTTAGTAAGGTATAAAAAGAAATGACAATTTCCTGTTTAAAAATTAAACCAGGAACTACCCGTTTAAACTCTAAACAGAGAATCTCCTATTAGGGAGATTTGGCTCCCAGAATTCCCCACCTGCTTAGTTTGGGTTTGGTGATGGGAATGCTCCTGATTATTTCTGCCCTGTCTGTGTTGACCCAAGGGGCTGCTAGTACCCAGGAAATATTTTGAAGTATCAGAAATAAATTTGCAATATTCAAAATGGCTTTACTAAAGGCTGTGAGACAGGATAAGGAAAGTGAGCAGAGAACATCACAAATGAAGGACATATGCATGACAAGACTGGGCATCCTGCAGGTCCAATCCCTTTGCAGGGGACCCAGCAGAACCCTAGCTTGTCTGGCATTCTCCACCTGGCTCCTGGCCCACCTGCCATGTCTTTAGACTGCAACACAGGGGAGGGATTCACCCAGGATGGGTTGCTATACCAAGAAAGAGAGATGGCACCATCTCCCACCTCCTTGGGACCTGTCTTCTATCTGCTTCCATGTCATCCCCCAGGACTGAAACCAGAAATGGCCTTTCTGTCTTGAGCAAGCTCTGCCTCCTACCGCCAGGGGTGCAGGTTTACCTTTGCAAAAACCAGCAAGAAAATCGTAATTCCATGCACCAATCCTCAAACCCAGGCAAGCAATATGTACCAGCCAGACAAAGCAAACCCATTTACTTAGCTCCAGAGGGATATCTTAGTTCTTTTATTTATTTCATTGCTTTTAAATCTCCCCTCAGCAGGTACTGTTTTCTCCTTCTGAAGTCCTATTATTTGCGTTAGCTCTCCCACTGTCTCATTTAGGAAGAGGAACCTTGGAGGCCTCCCTGGTGGTAGTGGCAGCAGTGAGAGAATAACAGTGACAGGAGAGTGATGGCAGAGGCAGGACCTGTCCCTCTTAGCTACTGATAAGAGTCAGTTGATCAACCCTCCCAGTTAGTCCAAGACTGAAGGGGTTCCCAGGACACAGGGCAGGATTGCGACTGGATGGGGGTTCAGGCCTCCCCTCCTCTAAACTCTGTTCATGTCCCACCCACCTCTATCCAGGGAACACACAGAAGCCATCTCCGATTTTTTGATTCTTTACACTAGTTTTGATCTCTTTTCATTGCTGTTTTAACCCTGTACTGGCAGTTTCTTATTCCAAATGACAGCGGCTTGGCATTTAAATTAGCATATAATAGCAATGAGCTCTCTGAGGTCAGAGGTCATCTTTATGTCCCTCATGGAACCTAGTGTAACTCCCTTCCACCCTCAACTTCTACCTTCAAAGTTACTAATCTGAAAGAGATGCAAATCTGATTGTGAGAGAATCAGGAGTAGAGTAAAGAACGGGAGGGATTACGCTCCACAGAAAGACAGCGCGAAACCAGTCAACTGCCACTTAGATGTGACCCTCGAGGCCCCGCATCCCACCTTCTGCCTTCTCAGTCTCTTCTTCTTCACCGTCTGGAGGGCCTTCTGCTATTTTCTGGGTTTGTTCTCTTCTCCTGTGAATGACTCAGAGCCCTTTCCTCTCTATCATGATCCCTGAAGATCCCCCAAAGGCTCAGGAGTCCAGAAGGCTAGCCTGCTCACTTTTGTGTATGTGTGTGTGTGTGTATGTGTGGCGGGGGTGGGGGGGGTGGAATGTGTGCAATGTGGTTTGAGGGCTGGAATCTGCAAACATTTCTGCCCCCATCCTCATAATTCAAGTATTAGAAATAATATGTGCTTAATAAATATTTATTGCATTAGATCATTTCTCTATCACCTAGATGGATGGCTCTGGGAAGTAATGAGTCGTGGGTCAAATGCATTTTGTGAGCACGGATCCCCAGCCCAGTAAAGGGGCCCCCCGTCGCCCTTGAGGGCTTAGAGAGAACTTGGGAATGGAGAAAAGGCCCCGCTGCCTCGGTGGTAGAAGTGAAAGCTCCTGAAGGGAGGCATTCAAGAGGGATGCCTGTGTGGGCATGTGTAGTTGTGTGTCCGTGAATGCGTCGTGGTGAGCTGGCACTGGTCTTGGTCAATGTGGGTCAACATGGCGAAAATGAAGTACATGGATTTGGATGTTGGATGGCTAGCTTGTTGTACTACCCTGGGGCCTTGGGCAAGTGCTCTAACTTATCTTAATGCTATGGTTTTCTCATCTGTCCTTCATAGAGTTCGAAGAGTTGGAAGGACTAAATAGCCCAGCGTACATAAAACACTTAGCAAATGGCCTGGCATATAGTAAACACTCAATAAACATCAGCTATTACTATTATTAGAGCTTACCCCAACGACAGATGAGAGGCTTCTAAGACCTCAATAAATCCTCATGAAAGGGGACCACAAGCAGCTGAGGGTGTGCTGGCTTGAGTTTTTGGAACCATCTTCATATATTTAAAATTTATACCGCAATCCAATACGCTGAGGTCTCCTGATAAAAACAGAAAAAAGAAAATGGAAGCATATGGTGGTCTGAACCTTAAAGAAGAATGACTTCGATTATAGAAACAGGCTGTTGGAGAAATATGCTTTTTCAGCCCCGTCACTCACAAACCTTTTCCAAATGTTGACATTACGCGTGATATTAATATACTATAAAGGAACTGTGTAAAACTGGAAAAGCACAAACACACCATGCAAAGCCGGAGTCATGCTAATGCCCTGAAGGATTAGAAGCAAAAATTCACAGCTAGCTTTGAGTATTAGGGTTTGCAGTGGCTTGTGTCAGGAAGCTGACGATAATTAGTCACCATAGAAGGATGTGGCCACATCTGGATTTTTCTAAATTAAAGGAAGCATTTTCTCATCCAAGGTCTTATTAAGGTTTTATTTTATTTTACTCCATTAGCGACGACTTTCTCCTTTTGGTCCCCTTGTAGACTTTGGGGAGCTGTTTGAAGACTTTTTGCATTCTCACTTAGAATAAAGGCCCATGTTTTTACCCACAAAGCTTGGAGGAGTTATTCGGGCAGAGAACATCTTTGGAGTTAAGAGAAACTGTGTTATCAAGCCAGAATATGAAATAAAATCAGAAAGGGGCCCCTAATGCATTATGGAATACAATGCAGAATCTGCCCGAAGGTGATGCTAATTTCTGCTCTTGTCAACGAAAAACAGACGTCAGGACAACTTGCTCTGTAGTCATCTGAATCCTCTGGAATGGGAGTTGCCACATGGTGATATAGGAAAGCTAGTGGGCCCGGTGGGCGAGGGGGAGCTGCCTGATGGGGTGAAGGCTGGCTCCTTTATTTTCTTTGGCATGGCTTATGGAAAAGTCAGAGAAAATGAAATTCAAATGATGGGTCAAAACTCAAGATTCAAAACACATTTCTTCCATCCTGTAGGTCTCATGCATCCATGGAAATAATTTTGATAACTTTAACTCCATTTTCAGTTGCAGGTATGTTGTTCATTGAGATCCATTCCAAAAATATTTCATTTCAGTCATTTACCATGCAATGGAGCTTTTTAAATCCTATAAAGTGGTGGAAAAAAGTCCAAATTGGCTGTAAATGATTACACTAATTTCCTGTTTTCTTGCCATTTCTTTTCTCTTTTGCCCTTTAAAATTGTCCCTTTGGCCTGCAGCATATTTTACATCAAAAAGGGTGGGGGACAGAAGAGTCACATTAAGCCAGCAGCTGGAACAGGAGTATTGCCCAGGCAACTTTTTCCCTCCCCCTGTAATTTTTGACTGCATTGTAAAAATATTTCAAATGCTCCACATATATTTGCGTGCTCAATGAAAACGTGGCAATAAGGTACACTGTTTGGCGGTACAATTTGAGACATTAGACAGGCGCATGAATGCCCTTATGGGTGGAAGAGTGGCAACTGCTTTTTAAAGATGCTCTGAACTTTCAGGAAAGGAAGCAGGCCGATGTTAGAACCCAAAGGAAAAATATCACTGTCATCTGAAGGAGCACTGTCTGCGGCTCCTCTTGGTTAACTTGGTTATGGAAGGCAGCTTCCGAGAAAGATCGCTAGCATTGTATTTTGGCATAAAAACAAAATCATAAGAAAGAGAGGAATATTTCCACCATCACCACCAACCTGGGCTGTGGGAGGACCCTTGTCCTCCAGGTGTCTCTGGAAGAGGGAGAGCGCCAGAGAATTGCAGGCTCTGACCTTGATCCTGAGGGGTCTCGCTGCTGCAGGGCTGTCGTCTCCTCACCCTCTCCGAAGCTTGTGTGCTCTTGTCCCGCATCCCATCCCTGTTGACCAAGCCTTTCTTATTCCTCCTGGACTCAGCATCTTCTTGTTCCTAAGCACCAGTGAGCACAACAGAGTGGGCATCGGAAGGACCAGCTAGCTGCATAAAAGGCTTCCACTTGGGAGAGGGCTCAGAACAGGGTTTGCTCCAAGAACACAATGGAGTCCACGGGAGGGTGGGGGGGCCCTGTCTCTCCCCGTCACCAGGGTCTACTTGGAGGAAAGCTTGCTCCCAGAGTTGGGAATGCAGAGATGTTTCCCCAGCTTGAGTTTAGATGGAAAAATGGAGCTCTCTGTCTAATCTAGAGTGTAGTAAAGAATTCAAACTTACCCAAAGGAAGACTGGTCTTTGCCTGGGTTTCTGGGAGGTGATTGCTAAGCCCTTGCAATGTCATGCCTGATAGGAGTGTCTTTATTTGCGTGGGGCCTCGAACCAGCCCGATAGTAACAGTAGGATTGAGGGTGGGGACTATGAGCCACACCTACATGCCTTAGGGTGTATCCCCTGGTATCAGCTCTGCCTTGAGGGGCTGGAAACTGAGCTCGGCCACTCAGCTCTGTCCGCATGACAGAGCCCCAGAAAAGCCTCTGGACCCCAGGGCTCAGGTGAGCTTCCTGCTGGTGATGCTTTGTGCATATTGTCACACATCATTACTGGAAGCGTCACACTGTCCTGACTGCACGGGGACAGGACAACTGGAAGCTCTGTGTCTGGTTCCTCTCTGGATTCCGCTGACTTTAATCTATATCCATTCCCTTTAACAAACCTAACTGTGAGTGTAGCAGCTTTCAATGAGTTCTGTGCATCCTTCTAAGGAATTCTCGAACTTGAGAGCAATTTTAGTACCCTCTGAACTTGGAACTGGTGTCAGAAGTCAAGATCGCCTTACACACAGTCCCTCTAACTTCGCAGTTGGGGAGGGGGTCCCACCTGAGGTCTTTTTCCTGAAGCAAGACCTAACTCACTGTCTCGAGGGAACGTTCTAGGATTTGCACAACTACCCTCTTCGTTCTCATTTCTCCACTGCCTAACAGAGCCGCTTACTCTCACTCCGACCTCTTGACCACACATCATCCACTTACAGTATTTTCATTTGAATCACTTATATTCAAACTAGCAATTACTTCTTACGTTCAGCTGATAAAGTTTGAAAAAATTCCTGTTGAGACTTACATACCCAGATGAAAGGAAAATTTCTATTCTTCGAAGGATTTCACAGCCTCCGTATCCTAACCTGCAAACTTGATATGAAGGCTAGATTCTCCGGGAATGGTGGAAGTTAAATGAGATAACACATTAACAGACTCTCAATAAATGTTAGTTCCCATCCATATGGGTTTCCTGGGGCTGCCTTAACAAAGTGTCACAAACTGGGTGGCTTGAAACGCAGAGGTCCACTGTCTCACAGTTCTGGAGGCTGGAAGTTTGAAAGCAAGATGTCAGCAGAGCCATGCTCCCTCTGAAACCTGTAGGATGATCCTTCTTTGCCTCTTCCGAGCTTCTGGTGGTTCGCTGGTGGTCTTTGGCCTTCCTTGCTCATAGCTGCATCGATCCCACCCTCCGTCTTCCTGGGGCCTCCTCCCTGCATCTCTGTCTCTGTCTTCACATGGAGCCCTTTTTATAAGGACACCATCATATTGGATTAGGGCCCACCCTACTCCAGTACGACCTCACCGTAACTAATTACATCTGCAATGACCGACCCTCTCTCCAAATAAGGTCACATTCTAAGATCCTGGTGGTTAGGACATAAAAGTGTCTTTTCTGAGGGGACACGATTCCATCCACAACACCATCCATTTCCCCTTTCTGAAAGCTAAAGTGATGTCTGTACACTCCTAGTCCTCAGTTCCTTCATCTGTGAAATGGGAAGAATGACATCACTAGCTCCCAGTCTAGAAAGGGATTGAAAGAGATGAAGGGATGCGCCTGCCTGGCACATACACACAGCTGTGTGTGATGGTGCATACACAGGAGAAAGGAGAGCTCCTTGGCTCCATGAGCCATGATTCCAAGTAGGATGTTTTCTAACGTATTCACATTCGTTAAAATCTGAGGTGTGCAACGACTCTTCCTTCACCTGTTCCTTCTCGTCCTGCTGCCACCAGGTGCTGGGGGAGTGAGGAGGAGCAGAAACCAAGAGAGCATTGTTTCCTAAGGAACGCTCATCCATCAACTCCTTTTGAACAGCCAGCACTTTGAGACAGTCATCTGCTACACCTCGCCTTTCTCTGTGTCTTGACTGAGGGCTTATCTGAGAGCCTTTTGTTCAGGCTCATAATTATTCAGTGACTCAGTAGCCCACAAGCATTACCCGTGGAGGCAGACAAGGCCAGCAAGCTCCGCGGACCACCTGTTCCAAGTCATTTCCTGTGTGGGCGGCAACTTCACAGGGCTGAAAATATGAGTTACGGTAAAAATGGCTTCAGCGCTGGCACTCTGAATTGTTGAAACTAGATGGAATCTCGCTTGATGATGTTCTGGCCAGACATATTTCATTACGGTTCTTTGCATATATATTAAAAATTTGTACATCTTTATAAACAAATGTTCTCAAGGGGGAGACAACACGCCCTTGCCTCGCGACATTGCTGTAAGAGAGAAAACACACCGATGTTTTTACCTATTAGGTCAACTCTGTGAGCACAGAACGTACTTGGAAGGGACAGTGATTAAGGTGGTGTGTTTGTTCCTGTGGGGACTACGTAGAGATGGAGGGTCAAGGACACTGAGAGTAAATTTCAAGACATACATTGCACTAACTTGGAGTTTTGAAAATAGCCTAGATTAACCAAATATTCTGTTCACAGTACACTTAAATTGGCCAATGGAGTGGAAAAAAACCCAGCCCAAACAGTTATTTATGTCATGTAGCCAAAACACCAGGTTGGTTGACTGATTATTTCCACTCTATAGCGAGCCATCGTTGGCATTTTCACTCTGAGTTTAACTGACACATTTTTCCATGAATGTAACTGTTCTCATGAGGAAGATTCATTTTTAACCTTAAGGCTTCTCATCGTCTCTTTCTGATCTTGTTGTGGATTGTCAAGTTCTTGGCTCATGATCAAACTTAAAGGCAATTTCTTTTTCTTTTTAAATGATTATAAAAGTAATACATAGTCACTATAGAAAACTTCAAAATGTAGGTAGATATGAAGAAAAGAAAGATTAGCCACGGGCCCACAACCTGGGCAAAACTATTATGAACTTTATTTAACCAAACTTTATTGTTGAGCATTTGGATGATTTTAATACATATTTAATATTAAAATAATCGGTATTATATTAGTAGTTGATATAAAAAATGCTATGATGATTTTAGTGCAGGCTTAGTTTTAGTGTTAACACATATTTTGATAATTTATCTTATTTGTCAAACTTTCATTGCTTTGTGTGTCCATGAAGAGGGTAGTTTTAGCCAGGAATGCAAATTCATTAACCATAAAAATAAGATCATGACAGACTACACAGAAATCACAATAGGATGTAGGACAAGGTGTTGACTAGAGGTGAGAGCCTTGCCCAACCACGACTGCTCAAGCTTAGAAAATAAAACAAATCTTATTTATTTATTTTTTTTTGAGGAAGATTAGCCCTGAGCTAACATCTGCTGCCAATCCTCCACTTTTTGCTGAGGAAGATGGCCCTGAGCTAACATCTGTGCCCATCTTCCTCTATTTTATGGGGGACGCCTGCCACAGCATGGCTTGCCAAGTGGTGCATAGGTCCGCACCCAGGATCGGAACCGGCGAACCCTGGGCCACCAAAGCAAAAGGTGAGAATTAACCGCTGCGCCACCGGGCCAGCTTGTAAAACTAATCATTTTTAAGCCCCAAGTCAACACTGTCCCATTAAACTGCTTCTTACATTTTCACCCAAAATCAACCCCAAGGACTGGCAAAGTTGAATGAATTAAGCCCAGTTGTGCGATTATTACGTGTGTGAGGGTAGGCTGGAAGCCCAGGGCTTCCAACTTGACACAATTTTTTTTTTTAGTATCAGTCTGTCCCAAGTATTGCTTATACTTAAAAACTCTTTGTTGCACATCTGAAATTCAATGTTTACCTTGAAGTCCTGTATCTTATCTGGGAACCCTATGAGGGAATTGATGGCTTTACGACCAGCACGTGTCTCTACCAACTGGGCTGTGCCACGTGAGCTGTTAAATATTTTGACCATCACCCCCCTACAAACACCAGACCACTTTGTCTTTAGAGAAGTCTACTTATTTATGACCAAGAGAAACAGTCTAGAAAAAATAAACTTAAGTTCACATGGCAGGAAGGCGGTGTGATATTGCAGAAAGAATAGGCATTTAGGAACCTGATGACTTGATTAAAGGCTTAGCTGTGTGACCTTGTGGTAGTTACTTAACCTTTCTGATCTGAGCCATGATTTATTGATCTTCGAAATGGAGATAGAAATACCTACTTCCCAAGGTTCTAGTGACGTTGAATGGGATAATGCATATTATCCCTTAGCAGGCCCTCAACTAACAGGGGGATCCCTTATCTACATTTATAATTGAGTCAAAACAACTGAAAAACAGCCCTCAACCCATACCTCCCATATACCCCAGTGACTTAAGAATTAGAGGCAGCATCCCACACACATTTTGCACAGTAGCGGTGGGATGGTAAAAGGATAATGCATCCAGGAAAACATGAAGTTTCCTGAGTGAAGAGAGCAGATCTCAAGTACAAACTGTCCCCATAGCTTGAACGCATGATCCTGTTGACCTCCCTCAGTGATTAGCCTTGCATTTCCACCAGGATCATTAATTCAGATTCACGTAATCATTTATTCAAAACATACCTGATGCAGATGCCATACTATCCTCCCGGGATAGGAAACCTGTGTTGCCCCAGTCTTTGTGCAGCTCACGGTGCCGCGGGGTAGGCGGATATTAAGCAAACGCTCCGCGCATGCAGCTAAGTATTTTAGTACAAGTACGATTCGTGTGGTGACAGCCAATCCTGGGTGGTGTGGGAGAGTAAGACAGGAGGAGGAGATGTACGATGGTGCTGTGTCATCAACATGGTCTCCCAGGCTGCTCCCACCAGGTAAATGCACTGCTGATGCAACACTGAAAACATTAATGGCTAAAAGGAGTCTGGGAACATCAAACATGGGATAAAGACGGTACTTCCTTTCTACTGTTGTTTCTGCAAGTTTACGTAAAAAGGTCCTTTCAGCATTTACGGAGCTTTAAAGTGTAAGATGAAAAATAGCACTTTGTACTTATTAAGGGACCTTTCATCTAAGTTGCTCATAAGCCCCACCCACATTAGCTCACCCCTTCTCAGAACACTCCTCAAAGGAAGGTAAGGAGGGACTCTTGTCCCCATTTCACAGATGGAGAGACGGAGGCTGGAGGAGGTGAGAATGGTGTTGGATCAGGGGCCAGGATGCCTGAGTCCTGTCTCTGGCTTTGCCATGCAATAGCTCTGTGACTTGGCCCACCTCTCTTCAGTTTTTCTTTTCCTCAGGAGTTTGGAAGGGATAATCCTTGACGTCCCATACAGTTTTAATAATCTGTGATGGTGTCAAGGAAACTGGGCAGTGTCAGAGTGCTAATTCCCAGGATAGGGTTCAAGTCTTCACCAATAACTTCAGCTTCAGAATAATATTTCTACAAGAACATCATCCAGAAAGACTATTAGAATAACTAAATGTTATGTCAGAAGGACCCTTGGATAGCTAGCACAGTGTGTCCCAAAAGGCCTAAAAATAAGAATTGTTGAAATACTTGCTGGTGACACAGATTCTTAGGACCCAACCCAGACTTACTATATTCACATTCCCAGGCCAAAGGCCTGATAAGCAATTGAAGAAATCATCAGGCAAGTCTGCAAAATAGAGAATCCATCCAGATCGGTGGTCTCAAGCTTGGCTGCATCTTGAAATCACCAGGGAGCTTAGAAAAATGCACATGCTGGAGCTCCATCCTAGAGATCTTGATTTACATGGTTTGGGATGTGTCCTGAGTGTCCAGAGTTTAATATCTCCCCAGGTGATTACAATGGACAGCCAAGGTTAAAAACCCCAATCTAGAGCAAGCTCTGTAGTTGTGCAGACATGAACGGTCTTGATGAATCTAATCTCCCCCATGTAAAAACCATGTCCAAAGCCGCCAGCTGATTGGGAGCAATGCAGGGCCGCTCTCCCAGCCTTCTGACTCTGCCCTGCTCTCTGTTCACTGTATCATGTCAATGCCTGTAATGCCTGAATGTGAGAGTTTTCTTTTAAATATGCAGAGAAAGGTTTGAATTACCTTAGCTCAAGAAAAGAAATATTATCTAAAAATTTAAATTTTGGAATTTAATACAACGTTTGACTATTTAGAAGTCAAAATTTTCTGTATGACCCCCGTCACCACCATCACCAACTTGAAGGTAGTTAAAGGACAAGCAAACTTGGAAAAATCCTTGCAACATAAATGATAAAGGGTTATGTGAAGAACCTTTGGAAATCAATAGGAAGATGGATAATCCACCAGAAAATGATGAAAACTTACTAGTAGAAAATTGACACAAAAAGAAATTCAAGTGACCGATAAAAACAATTAAGTAATTAAAGACATATAAATTAAAATATTAGTGAATTATTGACATCCACTTATCAAATTGTGAATGATTAAATGACTGATGATATCCATTATTGGGGAGGATGTGATGGCTGATGATAAGGTAAATTGGCCTAACCATTCTGCAGAGCAATTTGGCAAATACATACCAAATGCCTTAAGACTTGTGCATGCACTTTGACCTGGTAATTTTACTTTAAACAAACTGTCCTAAGAGATGTGTATTAAGATGTATGCATAAGGATCTTTTTCATCACAGGATTGTTTATGATATTAAACATTTGGAAATAATCTAATCATTCATCAATAGAGAATTAGTGAAATAAATTTTGGTAAATCCACACAACAGAATAATGTGCAACTATTAAAAATTATATTGCAGAATTACATTTATTGACATAGACATATGTTCCACAGATATAAAGTGAATAAAGTTAACAACTATACATCACAGGAGCTCTTTTTTTTTCTGTTGAGGAAGATTGGCCCTGAGCTAACATCTATTCCAGTCTTCCTCTTTTTGCTTGAGGAAAATTGTCCTTGAGCTAACATCCATGCCAATCTTCCTCTATTTTGTATGTGGATGCCACCACAGCCTGGCTTGATGAGTGGTGTGTAGGTCCACACCCAGGATTCGAACCTGGAAACCCCAGGTGCCAAAGTGGAGCACGTGAACTTAACCACTACACCATCGGGCCAGCCACCACATATTCTTTTCTTAAAATAACAAATTTGAAATAGCAGTGGCTGGAAAATTTGTACATCCTTCTTGTATTAATAATGGTTCTATTTGGGTGGTGAGATTATAGGCATTTTAAAATTTCATCTTAAACATTTCTTTAGAGTGCTTATCCATAATTTTCATAATAAAAACCAATAAAGCCATTTCTATTAAATATAATCCCATGGGGGCCGGCCCCATGGCCGAGTGGTTAAGTTCGAATGCTCCACTGCAGGTGGCCCAGTGTTTCGTCGGTTCGAATCCTGGGTGTGGACATGGCACTGCTCATCAAACCACGCTGAGGCGACATCCCACGTGCCACAACTGGAAGGACCCACAACTAAGAATATACAACTATGTACTGGGGGGCTTTGGGGAGAAAAAGGAAAAAAATAAAATCTTTAAAAAAAACCCAAAAAAACACAAATGTAGCTTGTATTTAAAAAAAAAAAAATCCCATGGGTCAACTGGGGTCTATTTTCAGTACCAAGAAAATGGCAAATGATTGTTGAGAAGGGTTTCCATAGAATGTCAGTCACAGACATTTATTGCAGAATGTGAGCTAAAACCTGGAGATTCAAGAACAGAGGGTACCATGGACAATTTCTCCCTCTACGACCACAGTATCTAGATCCGAATTGATAAATGAATAAACAAAAATGTGCTCCTTGTTGTACAGAAATAGCAACAATCCTCCTGTATGGATTCAGTGTACATTAGATTCGGATCTAGAATGACTTAATTATTTTGTTCCCAAAATAAAAATCATGCAGCTTATGAACAATTTTCAAAGTAAGTACATTTTGTTTGGAAATATTCAGCTTGAAATTCGCAATATTGATAATTTTTTCATTGCTTCAAAAAGGCTAAATAGTGATGCCTTTCAAAGAAACTTGCGTTGATGTTGTTAGTTTACCAAGAGAAGAGGCCAGCTGGCAAGTGGAGCACTCTACAGGGCTGTTCGGAGGAAGTTTCCAGAAAAGGCTTCGATCTGGATCAAGCCTTCAGTTTGCTTGGTTTGGTTAGAGACGGTGATGAGCAAGAAGTTGCTACTTGCTCCGTGGTAGGAGCCATGGCCTGGAAGGTAGGTAGAAACAAAACACAGTTTTCTTAGAAACAACAGAATTGCACATTTCGGCATGCATGAAATGGAAGGCTAATTCTGGTGCCTCTGACACATTTAGAGTCCTGACTTCTTCTACAGCAAGTGTGCCTGCTGATGTCTCACCCGTCCTGCGGCAGCTGCAGAATTGGAGGGGTCTGAAGAGAACAAGAGAATCTAGAGGCTGGACCCTGCAAAGACCTGGCTCCCATCTTTCCAGCGGGATCCCAGGCCGTGCCCCTGAACCAATCAATCACCTGAATATTGGACACAGTTTTGAATGCTACAACTTTTGAAATTTACTTCCTAATTCCTTATTCTTTGTGCTCTGTTCTCCATTTGAGGAAAAAAGAAAGACAGCGCCGAAATCACTGACAGTTCTGCCTTTGAAAACCCCTTATTTCTTCCTGCATTTGGAAATTACACCTGGATTACAGAACATTCTTCGATGCTTTTGATGAGGAAGTCTGACGAGAGTGCACAGTTTGGTTCATATACCAGGATTCCAGACTGGTTTTCGCAGGAATATTCCTATTGCAGTTTTACAAATCATTTCGTGGGAAGGACGATAAATTTAGCAATACTACTAAGCAATATATTTCTCCTTATCTAAATGTATTTCCCCCAATTTATTTTAATCATGCAAAAAAGGTTTGCAAAGTTTCATAATCCCTTCCCTGCTGGCAGGATGCTAGGCTGTTGGAGCATCAGATCCTATGCTGGGCTGCCGGAAACGCAATCATCCTGGCAGCTATGCAGCTCCAGATTCTTCCTGTCTAAAACGTACTTTAACGCAGTTAAGATGAAAACACAAATTGTATTTCTGAATATGGACAATTAAAATCACTGTGTGTATTTTCTCTGGATGTTCTGGGAAATTACGTCCTAATCTAAGTGTCACTCCTTTAAATATTGCTCTGGAATTATAATGGTTTCGGGATCCGGTACTGAATAGAATGCTTGTGTATCTATTAAAAACTTGGAACTAATTTTACTGTATTGCCAACTTAGTTTGTCTAAATAGAGCTATGTCAAAAAAATTACAAAAATGAACCACCTTTCGAGTCTCTTCTCAACCAAGGCTTTTAAATATCAAAATCAATTAAACCCCGACCTCAATTGTGGTCTTAAGTCTGCCACTGACTCGCTGACTGTGGACAGTGGATTTCAAGGTCACTTTTATAACAATTTACGTGTTAATGAGTGATTTTATTTCTTTCCTTTGCTTCTTTTTTATTCTTTTCTTATCTTTTTTCTTCTCCTTGATTTTTTTGTGGACAATTGTATTATCTGCCTGGGCCGCCACAGTAAAATACCACAGACTGGGGGCTTGAACAACAGACATTTGTTTCCCACAGGTCTGGAGGCTGGAAGTCCAAGATCAAGGTGCCAGCTTATTTGGTTCCTGGTAAGAATCTTCCTGGCTTGAAAATGGCCACCTTCTCACTACGTCCTCAGGTGGCACAGAGAGAGAGAGGGCACTCTGGTGTCCCCTGTAAGTTCACTAATCCTATGGGATCAAGTCCCCACTCTCATGACTTCACAACCTTAATTACCTCCTTATAGGCCCCAGCCCCCATTATAGTCACATTGAGGATTGGGGCTTCACCATACAATTTTTCAGAAGGGAGACAATTCAGTTTATAGCAAGAACTGATTAAAAAGTGAAAATTGTCTATTTGGTTTGGGAGAACTGGGAGGGTCTGAATGTCACTTGCTTTTCAGACGGAAAGGTTTTGTACAAAGCCTTCATATAACAATTGCAAAGCATTATTGACATGAAGGACCCTCACAGAATGAGGAAAGGCTCAGAAACATCTAGACTCCCTTCTAAGCTGTATCCCTTTCTGGTTGTGTGACCATGAGCACATGATAGAAGATTTCGTCAGCTATTTCTTTGTGGGAATAATTGTATTAATCTTAGATAATTGTTGCTAAGTTGAATTGGGAATTTGCACATACAATGCTTGGTGAGGGACCTGGCACAGAGTAAGTGCTCCCTTTTAACTGTTGTTAATATCATCATCATCATCGTCGTTGTCACCATTGTTATCATTCCCGGGCTAGTTAACAGAAAGGGGAAAGCATTTTGATTTGCAAAAAGTCATATCATCCTTCAAAGTGATATATGTAATAAATTAGTCCAGAAATACAATTTTAAACACTTTTTTGCTCAAAGCAAACCTTAAAGAATCCTATTGATTGGCTGTTGCACATGTTTCACTATCCAGAGAAAAGCCATCTAGACTCTCTACCATTCAGTGCGACCCCCCACGAAGATCATTGTCCGCTGAGCAGAAAATGCTTTTAACAGCTTGCTTGCTTCCCCAACATAATGGTGACTCTGCAGTGGTTTGCAGGAACCTCGACACAGAACCAACCCCAGGAGTGTCTCCAAGACGAACTCCTTGTAGAGTAGCGGGAGAAAAAAATGCCACTTGAATGAAATTTTGATTCAATACAGGAAGTTTTCCACAAAATATTCAACATTTGTAATGCCTGAAAACACTTTCCCCAAAACCACTTCCAACCCACAACTCATAATATTTTCATGATTAACTTTGGAGAGAGGGAAAATATAACCAGAACTATGTCACGTTCCCACAACCAGACTTCTGGTCTTTCTCCCTGTTGGAGTGCAGAAGGCGGGGTGGACGGTGCTGGAGAGAGAAGGTCTTTTGTCTGGAGTTTTTAATTGCTGAGGGGTTTTACCAAAGAAGCAATTCCTTTCACACACCTTGTCTCACCTTGAGTTCTTATCCATGAGGGACATAGTTGATCGATGGTGTAATTCTACGGTTACTTAAGGATAGTGATTCTTTTATTCTCACAAAGGGTTTGCAGAAAATTAAAAGAAGCCTGCAGTCATTTATTTTAATCTCTCAGGATTGTTTATTGTTTCTACAAGTCAGGACAGCCCCATCTTTGGAAGGCATATTCCAAGGGAAAAGTTGATAAAATGATCGCATTGTTAGACGGGCGGAGTTTTTGCAAAATAGACTCATTGTTGATGGTCTTTTAAGGTGGCAATTTATATTTTATCTTATGGTCTTTCTGAAATCCATGGATGGTCATTTGGTGCTAATAACAATCTTAATTTGCCTTTAGAGACTTTGCCACCTTTAAGAAGTTGATAAAAGTCTACAAACTATAAACTTCAATAATAGATTCTTGAAAATGTTCATTTCCCGTGCAACTTGCATGACATGCACTGCCATGATGGTCTTTGGCCTATAGAGCATGTATGAAATGAGGAGTAATATATGCACTGAATACGGTTTCTTTGAATATTGGAAGCTTCCCTTTCCCGGTATAGTTAATCACTTTTCCATGTGTGACGGAAACTACAGAATGACTTTTTTCCCTTAGTTTATAAAACCTTTCCTAGAACGTCAGCTTTTGGTTTTCAAACTCTTTGATCTACTTTGAATGTGAAGAGTGCAGGACCCCCACACTGGGTGGGTGGCCTCCACCCTATAGTGTGGGGAAATAGCTATGAATTTTCCCCCTTATTTTTTTATACCCATGAGTGTTTTATTTAGAGGAAAATTTAGTACACAATGGGTCCCTTTACAGTTAACTCATTCAAATGTTATTTAAGAAGTGTTTGATGCCCAATATACCTAATGTTTTTATTATTATTTTTTTAATAAGGCTCGTTTAAGCTCTTTTCCTAGAAAAAGGATGTTGTCTTTTGCCAAGGGTACATTATCTTCAATATCCAGCATTTTCAGTCTATTTTCTGCAACTTAAATTTTCCACAGCTTAAATTGTCTCAGTTCTCGGAACTGTAAATTGGTAGGGTTAAGACAGACCTTTTTTCTTGTAGCCGACTCTCCTTGCTTAGGAAATTCAACACACTCTCCCTCATTGGATGGAAAGCCAATTATTAAGCACTAATGGGGCAATGAGAATGTCTTCAAAATCTGCCTGTTTAGATAAACACCTTCCTACTTCCAAATCTACCTGTCCTAAGTCACTATAATGTTTACCCTGTTTAAAACTGATAGAAATACCTTACAAGGTAAATATCATGTGAACCAAAATTAAAAAAAAAAATCCAGTTATGTTGGAAAAAAACTCAGAGGAAAAGGACTAAATAATTTTTAAAAGCCTTAAAAGGAGAGTACTTCGCTTGGTGTTACAGAAGTGAATAAATTGCGTGAACTAACTTCCCTAAATACAAAATCAACCCTTGTATCTTTAGCAGCGATCACTAATTGAACCATGGCCCCCTCCTCAGAATCCAACATATCTCTGAAGATGAATGTTAAAGTGGTTTGGGAGAGAATGTGCCTGAGATATTAACGTTTGTAAAAGTCTGGCTTTGGTTCTTTGGGTTAAAATTGCTTTGCACTGTTTACTATGCCAAGAAGAGAGCTTCACATTCTCCCAAACAACGTAACTCCAGTGGGATGTTTGGTTGGGGAAGTCAGTCACGTGTGATACTGTGTAATGGCGCCTTTTCCCTTCTTGTCCCCAAGTTATACCCATCCCTGGTGTCTGTACACTTGGTACAAACTCAACAGCATTCAGATGGAGCTTATAAGGACCTCCTGGTCCTCGGATGTTCCCTTGAACATCATGTAAGAAGAGCCTGCAGCAGGTAAAGACTAGGGTGAAAGACTTCCCTGATCTACACTCGATGGCCCTGGGAGGTCACTTGAGAAAACATGGTTACAGAGATATGTTAGGCTTCTTTGTACCCAATCCTTTTTTTCATAGATTCTTCAAGAGAACTTATGGTATTGTACAAACCTCGGATTGTTAATGTCTGCTCTTGGACTTGATGAAATATTCTTGTCCCCTCCAGGAACATTCTCCGCCACTGCAGAAAGCTGTTGAATACTTATTAGGTTCATTCAAAACTTGATGACCTTTAGGCAAACCCCTGATGATGAGAGAAGATGAAGAAAACCAGGAAATGTCACTCGTCGACACAGTTGATGCATTCATTTCTTGTTTTGGAAGTAATCAACTCTTGAGCTAAGAGTTTAGAAATTCTATTCATATTTAGACATTCTTTCAACAATAAATATGTGAATGATGTCCAAGTTACCCACTCTCTGGTTCTTACTAAGTAGAATAATGCAAGAGTTATGGCAGGCAAAATCAAGCATTTGATTTTCGTATAGCAAACTTCTGATTAAATACTTGGAGGATTGTGTTTATTGACCGTGACCTTCAGTTGACCTGTTGTTCCAAACTAGTCAAGAAGACAGAAGGAGTGGTCTTAGGACAAGCAATGTATATTGTAAATTACTCTGAACTAAAGTGTCAAGAAATGTCATTAATTTTATTCATGCTTTTAGGCAGTTTCTTATCTTCTCTGTGTCTTAGTTTCTCATTCTGTTTTTTTTTTAAAGGAAATAGAAAAATGGCATCTTCCAAGGAGATGGTAGAAAAGATGTTGGGTTGAGCAGAAATGTTATTATTGGAGGACCCCTCAAAGGCAGTACACTTAGTGAAAAAAGGAAACCTCAAAAAGTTACATGCTGTTTGATTCCATTTATAGAACATTCTTGAAAGGACAAAATTATAGAGATGGAGAACAGATTGGTGGTTTGCAGGGGACGAGGATGGTGGGGTACAGATAAACCAGGAGGGAGTTCCTTTGTGGTGATGGAACAGTTCTGCATCGTGGTTATATTGGTAGTTACACGAATTTATGCACTAGATAAAGTTGCATAGAATTAGACACACAGATACATAAATGCATGTGAAAAATGAGCAACTGAACAAGGTTTGCAGTCTATTTAATTGTATTGTTTCCATGTCAACTTCTGGGTCTTGATGTTGTACTTTGGTTATATAAGATGTCATCATGGGGACAGCTGGATGGAGGGCACATTTGGACTCAATACATTATTTTTGTAACTTCCTGTTCATCTGTAGTTATTTCAAAATAAAACACGTTTAAAAATGTCATTACCTATCTGTTCCAAAGTGCCTTCTTGACCAATTCCATGTTCCTTGTATGTACGATTACAATGAAAATAAAAGTAGAAATAATTTTAAAAAAAGAAAGTGGTGAAAGAATGACAATTGCTCCATGGGGTGGGATGAGTCACAACAAAACCATCAGACAGAGTCCTTCTCTTGTAACTTAGCTTTGCACAAACGTGAATACAATGGGTCCTTGTTTAATACCACTTTGAACTTAAAAGCAAAGTTCTTAGGGATGGCCTTTTGAAATCGAAGCCTTTTGTAAGTTGAGATGCCATGGAACATTTGTTCCCTGGGCTGCTTCACAAAGACAAAGGAATCTGTAGTAAAATAAGTTTGGAAATACTGAAATTAAACATATTTTTTTCCTGGATCTCTTTTGATAATAATTAAAAAAGCATACTTCGGAAAAAAACAAACTCAGATTTCTACTTCCAAAAATAGTGGACTAGGTGATCCACATGATTTGGACCAACTGCCTGCTGAAAACAAGTAGAAAGATAAAACACACACACACACACACACACACACACACACACCTCCCCCCGCCCCACGTAATTGAAGTTAAGAAGTGTTTGGAGAGTTGTCAACGTAGTGAAGAATTACGAAAACCCAGGAGAAGACTAAAACACAGAGGGATGGTCCTAGCATTTGGGGTCATTTTTCCACTAAAAGTGAATGGGATTCTGAAAGAGGCAGCAAGGACTTGAAAAGATATTCAGAATTTTTGCCAACTTCACACTGTGAATGAGAGAAAAACGGGAATTCAGGGCCCCCCCAAGGGGCAGGTCCTGGTAACCTTTCATGCTTTGGGTTGAGACAACCAAGTCTTATATCATAGGAGTCAGGATGGATGGGAAGCAGAACAACCCTTCGAAATGGAAGCTTGTCTAAGGATCATCTCAATCCTTGAAAGTGATCCCAGAATGCTGGCGTTTCTGGCCACAAACAAAAGTAAATCATCTCTCTAGGAAGATATGGTCTTAATCAAATTTTATAATTTTTCACATACACCACGCAGTCCATCAAAAATATCAAGGCATAAGAAGGAATAAGAAAAAACAATAGAAACAGAGCCCAAAAGGCTCCAGATAATAGAGTTACCACCAACAGAATTTAAAATAACAAAGCTTAAATGATCAAGGAGATACAAGAAAAGATGAAGAATTATGATGACTAATTGGGAAATGTTAGAGTGATCAGAGGGAAATTTTAGAATTGAAAGATGCAATAATTGAAATCAGAAACGGTGGAAGGACTGAAGAGTGTTAAAGAATAGCGGAGGAACAGCGAATTGAAAGAGAATCAGAGAAAATATCCAGAAGGAGGCATAGAGAGAAAAGAGGATGAAAAAAATACAGAAGAGTAAGAGAAAGCAAGTAGAGTGAGAAGTCCTATCATACATGTAATGAGGTTCCTTCTAGGAAAATAAAAGAGAGAGATGGGTGTAGACACAGTCTATGAAGAGGCATTGTTAGTGATTTTCTAAACCGGCAGAGATTCAAGAAGCAGGAAAAATCTGGAGAAAAATCACATCAGAGAAAACGGCTGAAAACCAAAGACAACAGGAAAATCTTAAAAATGATCAGAGAAAGAAAGACACATTAATTTCAGAGGAAGAACATTGGATTAACAGTGGTCACCTCAAAATTAAAATAAGATAAAATAATAAAATTTAAAAATAAAATAAAATTTTAAAATAATGAAATAAAATAAAGGAAGCCAGAAAGTAATAAAAGAAAGTTTTCAAAATGCTGAAAGAAAGTTAATTTTCAACCTAGAATTCCATATTAGTTAAAAAATATCCTTCAAGGATGATGGAAAAAATAAAGACATTTTCAGACAAACGAAAACAGGGAGACTATGTCTATTAGGAAACTTACACTGAAGGGAACATTCAAGGCTTTCTTCAGGAGGAAGGAAAATGATCCCAGATGGGGGTTTGGTGATGCAAGAAGGATTGAAGAGCGAGAAAAGGCAGCTATGTCTGTAAATTGAATGAATTTGACTGGACAAATCTATAATCATAATATTCAAATGGAATATGAAATATGTATGCGATTAACATAAATGACAACAATAGCAAGCAAGTGGGGAGAGAGGGAAAAGCAGTTTCTGCATTGTCTGAATGAGGTAAAAAGGACTAGATTTGGGTGAGTTAAGGCCAGCTGTGATCTCTAGGTAAGCTATGGCAGAATAATGGAAGACATTAACCCCAAACTCAGAGGGGGTTAAAACAGGACAAATTTTAAATACTCTATAAAACCAGAAGAATGCAAGGATGGAGAAGAAAAGAATATAGAAAAAGATAGAATAAGTAGAAAGCAGGCAACACGATGGTAAATTCTGCCTCAAAAATATTAGTATATATAATACCAGATATTGTAAACTGAGCTCTTGGTGACTGACAATAAAAATCATATTGAAGTCATATTTTATGTTACACCACTTAACATGAAGAAAGTCATTTAATCCTTGTGGCATCCATAGGTAGTAAGCACTATTATTTATCCCCACTTTAAAATGAGGAAATTTAGGCACAGAGAGGTTGAATAACTGGTCCAGGATCATGAGTAGGTAGGGGCAGAACTGGGGTCCGAAACCATGAGTTTAACTGCGAGTCTGTGCGTTTGACCACCATGTTATGCTATATGATTCTGCTCCTCACGTGCTAGCACTGAGAAAGTTCCAAACTTGTTGTCTGGCAAGAAAGAAAGTAAATTGTTTGGAACTTCAGGAATTTCCCCTGGATTACATAACGAAGTTTCAATATAGTGAAACAAAATTAAAAAAACACATTGAGAGCAGCTTGGTTGTCATTTATATTAAGATTCTTAAGAAATTCCGTTCTTCGATGCCATATTTGCACTTCTAGGAAACTATCCCAAGGACAAAATAAGTCCAAGAAAAAATAAATGATTAGAGACGTTCATGAGAAACTTACCTGTGATAGCGAAAAAACGAGAGAGTGTGATGTGTCGTTAACGATGGCACATTTAATAGATGAGATGATATGTGGCCATTAAAAGGGTATTCATAAATAAAAGTATTATATATATATATAGTATACATATGTATACATACATTACATGTGCAAATATATGCAAAATTTATATGTATATAATAAAAAGCTATTATATTAAGTGATGGAGAAAGGAAACGAGATAGCACGTGCTAGAATTGTCACAATATACACAATCCCCCTTTCCCATTCTCCTTGATGAAAATTCTCACGTCTTTATGCAACAGATAATATAGTCTTGAAGCAAATACGCTAAAATATTAGTAGTGTGTATATTTGGTTGTTGGATTAGATATGTATTTGTTCCTCTTTTTGTATATTCCAGTTTTTCTTGGGGCATGCAATAGGATTAATATATAAATGCATTAATACAAAATATGGTTGTTTGAAATGGTAAAACCTTCTCTGATCTGATGAAGGGGCACTTGTGCATTTAGAAAAGGCTCCATTAACCAAAGAAGGCAGAGTTCCTGATGAGATGGAGCCTTGGTCTGCTCCTTGGAAAAAGCAACAAAGAGTACCAAGTGGTTTGGACTCATTCATCTCAGCCCCTCGGCCTTTGGCATGCAAGGGGTTGAGCATAAGGCCACCTGGCTTCTGGCTGATGATGGGCAGCAGAGGCCAGAGGCAGCCGCTCTGAGGAAACACAGCACCTGGGTGTGCCTCATGGACGACATGAGAAGAAAGGAAAGAGGACACTGGAGAAAAACAAGCAATAAAGCAACCTGTGTGAGTCCACTGCTTTCTATGCAACTTAAACTGATACTTTTATAGGTTCATCAATCCATCCATCTATGATTATTTATTGAGCAAATAATTATTGAGCGTCTGTTACATGGAAGCATCAGGCTAGGGGCCCAGAGGAGCTAAAATTAATTTGAAGAAGGGATTCAAGTTTTGTCCCAAAGGCCAGTCATCACGGGAAAGGAGACTGCGCTCTTTTTCTAAACCAAGGTCCGCTTCAGTGTCGTCTACTGCACGCATGATATTGTTTAGATGTTTGGTTATCCTGAGAATCAAAGAGCCCACTGGCTATTTACTATGTCCTTTAAAAGGTAGTTTCTCAAAGGGTAGTTTATCCAGGAAGGAGTGGAGGGAAAGTAGTCTTTCCTCATCTCAGAGGTTCTTTCCTTGGGGTCTATGGATCTATGGTTAGGATTCATGCAAACTTGGCTAGGACAAAACACATCTTTATTTTTCCTAACCCCTAACTCAAACATAGCATTTTCTTTAATCATGAATGTAGAGAACAAATGGCAGTGGTATTAAAGAACATATGACTTTCTCATCAATAGAAATAACAGACAGTTTCAAACCATATTACAGTTGTTGCAAATGGACCAAAATATTAGGTATGCTCATCACTACCCTGAAATTATAGTCCTTCATCTCAGCAATCATTAAATTGTTATTATATAAACATTATATAACAGTTAATATTATATAACAGTTAAATAATCAAACTGTTATTTAATAGGCAATAATCAAGAATAACTGTTACTATTTACAATTATTAAAAATTATTGCATTTAACTGAGAAAGGCCTTGATAAAGTATTGGGTGTCTTGTGTCCCTGAGCACCATCAGGGCTTATTTTGCTATGGGGCAGCATCATCTGTATTTTCTGCCTGGCTAAGTGATCTGAAATAATCTTCCATTATTTCAAATTATTATCATTCCGCTATATCCATTCCAATATATCATTCCACCAATAATACTATGCTATTTTTATTTTTCCTCTCACTCAGGTTTTTCCAAATTATTTTGCCCTTGAGGCATAAGATTTCCATGAAAAAGTACACCTTCTTACTTCTACTCCTCCAATTGTCCTATTGAATCCAGTTCTATTCAAAGAATTATACCCTCTGTTGTTGCATTCCAATCATAAGCCTTACTACAATCTTAGAGTTTATGAATGGCAGAACAAGGAAGCGCTTTCCATCAGAGGTAAAATCACAGAAGATATTTATTCATTGTTCCCTCATTCAACTAATGTTTTTCAGAGCCTGTACTGAATGTCAGGAATAATATCACGTTATTTGGGCTTCAAGGATGGATGCAAAATGGTTACAATAATAAAGGAGCATAATGGGATAGGAGAGACAGGTATGCCAAAGGCCCTGGGGACACAGAACATGGAGCAGGAGATTCTGTCTGGCAAAGAAGATGGCTTTGTGATGAAGGAACATTTAAACCTGGTCTGTAAGAATGAGTATGATTTTGCGAAGTAGAGAAGTAGAGAAGGGACCAACTGGATGGATTCCAAAAAAATGGGGTTGATGGTGGAGCAATTACAATCAGAGGAAGCAGAAGAGAGTAAGGAAATGTTGTATTTTAGGGGCCCAATTGGTGTCCGTAGGGCTGGAACAAAAGTTATCTGGGTGGGAACATGGGAGAAAGTGCTGCTGGAAAAGTAGCATGCTGTGGAGACTGGACATGGTATTTCTCAACAGGTAATTGAAAGTCATTAATAACTTGTAAGCAGGGGAACAGCATGATCAGATGGAAGCTTTAGACAGATGATTTAGGAGATGACACATCAGAGGAAGACAAGGGAGTCACAAAGATCTGTGACCCATGTGAATTTGGAGAAAAAGAGAAAGGAAAGTACCAAAGGTGCCTTTTGAGTCTTTTTCCTAGGTGAGAGGTTAGGTGGGGACATCCTTAATTGGGGAAAAGTCAAGTTAGAGACAAAAAGTAAAGTTCTGGAGCTCAAGAAGATATCAAGTCTGGGAAAATAAATGTATGAGTCATCCACATGGAAGTGATAGTTAAAGCTATGGGAATAATGAGCTTTCCTAGGAGAGTGTCTAGACTTGAGATGTGAAGAGCTTTGAGGACAAAACCCCAGGGAACACTAACGTGTAAGAGTGGAGCCAAAAAGGATGAGTCAGTGAGGAAAACTAAGAGAGGAGTCAGAGAATCCTTTAGAGAATCAAGAAGCACCATATGAGGCAAATTCAGGGCAGGGGGTGGGTGGCTGGGGAGAAATTCAATAAGAATTTCAACAGTAGCTACAGAGGTTGAGGTCAGAGATGAATATCCTGGAGGAGAAGTGACATTGTCCACATGAGGATGACATCTGGAGGGCTGTTTTTGTCTGCTAGGGCTCTTAAGAGAAGAACAGAGATTGCGGAGCTTGAACAACAGAAATTTATTTCCTTGCCATTCTGGAGGCTGGAAGTCCAAGATCAAGGTGCCATCGGGTCTGGTTTCTCCTGAGGCTTCCCTTCTTCGTTTGTAGATGGCTGTCTTTTTGTTGTGTCCTCATATGGCCTTTTCTCTGCACATGTACACTTTTGGTATCTCTTCCTCTTTTTAGAAGGGCACTAGTCCTGTTGGACTAGGCCCCCATCCCTATGACCTCATTTAACCTTAATTACCTCCTTGAAAGCCGTACCTTCCAATACACTCTCACTGGGGGTCAGAGCTTCAACATATGAATTGTAGGGGGACACAATTCAGGCCACAGCAGGGCCTGCGGTGGGAAATGGTGACACGGCACGGAGTTGTAAAGATCCAGCACTTCAGAGTTAAGGAGTGAATCAGTTTCTCAGAGAAGACATTTAAAAGGAACTATGCACTGCTTGAGAGGGGTACATAGTTGAGAAGACATATGACTGACTTTCAGAGGCTTACAGACCAATGGGAAGATGGCATCTACATTTTCTCCACAATGGATTGGCAACGTGATGAAAGGGTGGCTCTCCAATATAAAAGGTGGTTTTCTGGCTGTTTTCTAGTAGTACTGACAGTCGGTACTCCTCACGGCTGTGGGATGGTCAGGGCCATAGAGGGGTCAAGCACCCAAGTTACAGTGTGTACAAATCTACTTGGCTATGTATGGATCAACCCACAGTCCTGGTAGCACATCACTGAGTCCTCACCCACCCACGAAGACATCTTTTTCCAGACGCCTTTCCCATCAGGACTTACCTTTGTTCCTCCCCCCCTCACCCCTCAGCCCGCCCCCGCCGCTGACTCAGCAACTTTGGAGGTGGTGTTGGACAGCAGAGAAGGGTCATTTTATACCACGGTGAGATACCCAGGAAACACATGTCGATGGGGCTCTCATCTTAAGCTAGATCTTCTGTAGAAGCCCAAGCTTCTGCTCCTGCTCTCTTCTCTTTCATGAACCACCACTGGACCACTGCTGTCACTCTTGCTGCCCCCTAGCCAGAGTGTCCCTTTGAAATGTAAATTATACTGCAACAGCCCTTGTTTAAAACCCTCCAAAAGAGTTCCACAGCACTTAGAATAAAACCCAGGGTCATTGCCACCACCTTTTCTTGCCATGCCCTAGAGTTGTGGTTCTTAACTGGGGACAATTTTGCCCTTCCCTACCTCCCCAGGGACATTTGGCAATGTCTGGAAACATTTTGAGTTGTCACAACTTATGGAGGTGCTAATGACATCTGATAGATAGAGGCCAGGATGCTACTAAACGTCATACTATGCACAAAACTCTGACGCAACTCCTTCTACAAAAACAAAGGTCTATCCAGCCCCAAATGTCAACAGTGTTGAGATTGAGAGGCCCTGCTCTCTCTGGCCCCACTCCCCCACCTTTCTTCATAGCACTTCTGATCACCTGCAATGATAGCACTTAATGGCCTCTGTTCATCTGTCTTCCTTGCCAGGCGTTGAGCACCATGAGAGCACAAGCTTGGTCCTGTTCACTGCTGTGTGTTCCATCCCCAAGCTAGGCCCCAGCACACATTGGAGTCAATAGAGAGCTGCCAAATAAGCTAAGGAGCGAATGAGGACCTACCCTGAGAGGGAGGTAGTGAAGCTTTCCGTGGTATATCAATGTTTGATCCCTCAACTCTCTCAACGCTCACCAGATAAGAACCCTCCAGTTAGATTTTGAAGCTGCCTGCCTCCACATGCGCCTAGTACCCACCCAATGTGATGAAGGACTCACCAAGGAGGCCCTTGGATCCAAAGGGTTAAAAGTCATGGAGGCAAATGGTAAGCATCTTGGATACTTTTGCTTTGGTGAAACGGCCTTCATTTCATTCTCCTTTCATTCAGGACTTTAGGCTTTTACAATAATAGGCTGAGCAGCATGGCCAGCATCCTTAAACACTACATTCAGGTGGAATTTCCAACACTGTCTGGATTGCACTATGCAAACCACATATCCATATATGAGTATGTGCAAACGTCCCAGGCTTGCTGTCACATAGGGACATAGGTTCTCTTGTAAGGGCCAACCAGAGGGTTGGTCAAATTATTTCTATTGGAACATAAACGCAACTAAAATCAGAGAAAGTTTCTGCAGATTGAGAGGTGGGGAAAGGAGAGCCAGCCAGAGGCTCTTCAAAATGGTCCACGATACCTTAGTGTTCCCAAACAGGGAAGGTGGGGGGTTCAACTTCACTCATTGACAGTGGAGACCCTTTACAGCACCGTATGAACTTTTCTTCTATAAAATAATTTCAGAATCCACTCGTCTTCAAGACTCCTGATTTCCTGTCAACACCAGTTTTCTTTTTCCTTTTTTTTTTTTTTTGTTGAGAGCTCTCCCTAGGGAAAAAGTAAAAACAGCTTTTCCTGGAAGAGTTCACGCCGCCCTCATTTACCTTTGCATAACAAAAGCCCAGACTATAATTCTGAATGGCTGTTTTGTGTGGTTGAACCAGGTGTCCTGCTTGGACAGACTGAACATTAGAAGTCAGAGAAATGCCAATTTGCTTTGTTTCAAAACACTTTGTTTCAATCGCTGCCAAAGCCTTGGGGCAAAATGCTATAATCTATTTTCAGTCGGCTCGGCCTAATTCTTTTTTTCAATTTATTAACATGCCCAAGTGACAGTATCACTTATTAAGCTTATTGATCTGAGAAGACTTTTATTAACTACAAAACATATTCATTATTTGGAATTGGGACTAGTTACTTGTTGGCAAGGAAACGTCAAAGTCCTGAAAGAGAAAACTGATTTATAAATAAATAGCAAACGTGCTGGTTAAAATACATCAGTGATATATCTGTTTGTAGATTACACCATTAGATAATAGTAAGTCAAACTGTGAAAGGCATTGCCACTCAATTTAAAGTAGATTACCGAAACTTGATAAAGGCATATGTTCAATTTCGAGGGGTAGAGAGAGAGTCTGTCACTCTTGCAGTTACATCACATGTGGTCGATCCAGTCCCTTACTCTTCTGGCAGTGCTGAGCTGACTGGCAAGGAAGGATGTTAAAAAAAAAAAAAGGCAGCATATAGATTGCTAGCTACCAGAGACACAAGAAGTCTTCATACGGATGCACAAGACTCATCTATTCAACAAACATTTCTGAGCATTTACTGTGGGTTATTCTAGATGCTGGGTCTGCAAAGTGAATATATATATTTGTGTTAGCATAATATTAAGCACCTGGCATCCTGAGCTGGGATTTTCTCATAATTCTTAATCAATAGCTGGACCACTTTATACATCATAGATCTGTGGTTTTCCTCTCCGGAGGAAGAAGCGAAGGACCTGAGGAGTTAATGCCGTGGGAAGGAACAGGAACGGGACTTTCAGTCAAAGACGTGGAATCCAACTCTGACACTTGACAAATTGAAATGGGAAATGATTTTAGATCCTTGAGTCTCAGGATCTTCCTTTATAAAATAATCTGACCTCATCAGGTTGCCATCATGGGCAAAAAGAGAGAGCGTGCACACACTGCTGGGGAGGATGTAAAATGGCACGGCTGCTGTGGAAAACAGTTTAGCAGTTCCTCAAAAAGTTAAAATTGCCACGTGACTCAGCAACTCCACTCCTACTTATATATCAAAGGAATTGAAAACAGGTATGCAAACAAATGTATGTAAACGCGTGTTCACAGTAGCACTATTCACAGGAGCCCAATGTCCAGCAATAGATGAATGGATAAACAAATTGTGGCGTAAACAGACCATGGAGCATTATCCAGCCAAAAAAAGGAATGAAGTCCTGATACATTCTACAACATGGATGAACCTCGAAAACGTTACACTAAGTGAAAGAAGCCAGACACAAAAGGTCACACACTGTGTGATTCCAATTACATGAAATGCCCAGAATAGGTAAATCCACAGAAACAGAAAGCAGCTTAGTGGTTGCCAGAGGCTGGAGCAGAGGGAATGGGCAATAATGTTTAACGGGCACAGAGTTTCCTTTCGGGGGGAAGACGCTTTGGAACTAGATCGAAGTGGTGGTTGCGCAATGCTGTCAATGTACCAAATGCCATTGAAATGTTCACTTTTAAAGTGGTAAATTTTATGTTTGTGATTTCACCTCAGTAAAACACAACAAAGCAAAAAACCCAAAAAACAAACCCCACCAAATAGGGTATATGAAAATATTCCATACATTTCTTTAGTGACTTATCCATGGTCACTCAGGTGGCTGGAAATTGTCTGTGTAAAAGGCTATGTAGAGAAATCAGAAGGAGTCTGAAATATCTATAGATTCTTTTTTAAGAGAGAGAAAAACTTTCCTTTGAAAGGATTTCCTTCCACCCCTGAACGATTCACGCTTCTCCTCATATCTCATTGGCCAGAATCGGGTCACATGCCCATTCCTAAACCAATCATGGCAAGAGGAGGGGAGTTATTCCTCAGACCAATCAGGTCCCTTGGAGCTGGGAGTGGGTTAGCTCCCCTGAGACCATGTCTGTGTGTGCACACACGTTTGTGTATGTGTGTGTGTGTGTATAAATATTAGAGGAGAACCAGGGTTCTCTAGGACAAAGTAGAAGCACAAGCACACCGCTTAGGTGACCCTGAGCATCCCCCTGATAGAACAGCTGGCTTCATGGTCAATACAGATGAGCCCACACCGGTGCTTGAACATGTGCTGTGGGAAATGTTGAGTTTCCCTATAGAGATTCAGAAATACTTCATGAATCTCAAGGATGATCAAGAACGAGATAAAACACTGCTAAAATGTATTGTCCTGCATGTCTACAGAATACACTGACTGCTTTAAGAAGCCCTCACATTTGGAGACAGCTTTACAGGAGGCACTAGAGTGAAAGGTGACTTCAGGAGGCAGTAGGAAAGAGATGAATGGGGCCCTTCGAGAGAGTGTGTGCAAGTCTTGGCTCACAACTCTTACCATGGAGGCGACCTCGAGTAAATATGGATTTCTCCTAGATAAACTGAAGCCTCCCTGAGCTTTCTCACAGATGTTGAAAGGATTACACTTGAGGGTGGAAAAAATGCTTCAGAATTTGTGGTGGGTATAGAGAACATTGATGAAATTCCCTTAACTGTCACGCCAGATGGACATGACTTACACATGGATTCTCACTTTATAATAATCATTGTTGCATAATGAGTCAATATATGGAAGGATTTGAAACAGATCATACATATGGAATGAATGAATGAATGAATGAATGAAGCATCAAAATGCCTGACTGCCTCTACACCCAAGATAATTGGAAGCAGAGGTTCTGATTGGCCAGTGGGCTCCTTAAAATACCCCAAATGGAGCAACCACCACTGGTTCCCAGTGCTGTCCCCTCAGCACTCTGCCTCCTTAGAAATCTCTAATGCGTAGACCACAGACCTGGCTTAAAACCACCCTTTAGGGACCATTTCTAGATTCCTTATTGTCAGGACTAGAGACATTATTTTCAGGGCCCAGTGCAGAATCAAGGCTCCTTGTTAAAAAAGCATTAGGGATGTTGGCCTGCTGGCATTGTGGTTAAGTTCAAGAGCTCTGCTTCAGTGGCCCAGAGTTGACTGGTTCAAATCCTGGGCATGGACCTATGCACCACTCATCAAGCCATGCTGTGGCAGCCTCCCACATGGAAGAACTAGAAGGACTTACAACTATTATATACAACTATGTACTGGGGATTTAAGGAGAAAAAAAGAAAAAAAGGTAGAAGATTGGCAACAGATGTTAGCTTAAGGCCAATCTTCCTCACCAATAAAAGAAAAGCATACCTTTAAAAAAAAGTGTTAAGATCTCAAGATGGCGACAGAAGAGCATGAACCCAAGTGTGGGGCCCTTCCAAGCACGGGGCCTTGTTTGACTGCCAGGTCACACATTCATGAACCCAGACCAGCTTATTACCCACAGGTGAGAGATGCAAATCCCTTAGCACAGCATGCGAGGCCCTTCAGAACGTGATGCTCTAGCTTCCATCCTGGGTTCCCTGGGTCCCGATTAGCATTTGTATCATGGCCCTTAAATCACCTTTTTTCATACCTTAGTCTCTTCCTGTGAGAAGGTGAGCTCCTTAAGTTTGGGAATGTGTCTTATCTCCTGTGCCTCTAGCTCCTAGCCTAGTGTCTGGCATGTAGGTGGTTCCTAAGTGAACATAGAGACGGCCACCTACCTGGATAGCAGCAATCCTGAACGTTCATTCTCAGATGTGACTCCAATTGGGACCTCTCAGTCTTATCAAGTGTCTGTTCAGATTTTGGCTTTGACTCTTGACCTTGCCTCTGGCTGATATGTGGCTAAATCTTTTCTTGCACTACTAGTACCTAATTCCTCTCCCTTTCCTTTGGTTTTGAGCTGCAGGGATGGTGCTAGCTTGCAGATCCCAACTCCAGTCATTCATATTCCTGTTTCAGGGTGACTCAGGTTGAGTTCCTCCAAAGCAGATCCCACAACAAGGATTTAGGCCAAGTATTTTGTTTGCACTGTGAGGGAGTGGGGAAGTGAGAAAGTGGAGCATGGAAGGTTAAGAAGAGATAATTTAATAGGAGGTTTCATTATGGGCAATTTGGGCTCAGGCTGCTGGGGACCTTCTGAAAAGTTGTGTTGAACCCAACTCCAAGTGACCCTACCAGAGCGAAGAAGCAGGGATATTTATTCACAGCTGCTCCTCTCATTGACTGAAGGTCACCTAGGGAACTCGCTGGCACTTCTAGTCTGCTCTGTATGTGGATGTGTATGCCCATGGTCAGAGAACGCTCTTAGCCAGGAGATGCAGGAAGCCATCAGCATGGCTGCAGGTTGCCTCGGGGACAGGCTGAGGGGAAGTGGGGGACCACTGATGACATTGGTTACACAGAGGAACAGTGGTGAACAATCCTTGGGAGAAATGTTCTGAGATGATCATGAACTCCAGTCTATCTGTGACAGAAACTACGGCAGCTAGTTTCTTAGGGCTGCTATGATAAAGTACCGCAAACTGAGCTATAGCTTGTCTCACCGTTCTAGAGGCCAGAAGTCCAAAGTCAAGTGGTCAGTAGGGCCACGCTCCCTCTGAAGGTCCTAAGGAAGGATCTGTTCCAGGCACCTCTCCTTGTTCCTCCACTTGCACATGGCCATCTTCTCCTGGTACATCTTCACATCGTTTTTCCTCCATGTGTGTCTGTCTGTGTCTAAGTTTCTCCTCTTTATAAGAACACTTATCATATTAGATTAGGGCCACCCTAATGACCTCATTTTAACTTGATTACCTCTATAGAGACCTCATCTCCAAATAAGGTCATATTCTGAGGTACTAGGGGCTGAGACTTCAACATAATTTTTTTAGGGGGGCGTAATTCAAACCATAACATGACAAATGAAAAGAAATCACCACCTATGTCCCATATAGTCTCCTGAAGTGGGCAAACACCTTACAAGAAATTGCACTTTTGTCTGTGTGCGTGTTTTAGAGCAAAACACCAAAACAACAACGACTGAAATTTTTCACTTCACTCACGTTTAAGAGAAAAGTGGGCCAAACTCTTTCAGCAGGAAGACAATCACCAAAGGGGCATGCCTCTGTGAACCTAAGATGAAAGCCAGTGTGGCTTGCAAAAACTGTGGGGTAATTCTGTCCGAAGGGAAGGTTAATTGGAAGCCCTTTTAGGTTAAGACGGACTATTGTGGGAGGTCTGTGGCAAACCAGGAGAAAATCCACAGGGAAATCTTTGTAAAAATGAAAATAATTAAAGGCTGCAAAAATAGGACCTAGAGAAAAAGCTAAAAGGAATTTGATAATTTCGCCTACAGAAAAGCAGGGTGAGGTGTGGCTCCCAGTGCCCCCGCATTTGAAAGGTGGCCAAAGGCACTCCTATTTCTGCCATGAAGAGAGTGATGGGAAAAGGGTTTAAACTGAAGGGGGAGGGGGGACCAGTTGGATGTGGGCGGGATAAACTGAAGAATGTTCCAGAATTAGCCTACTTGGTGTTGACACTCCAGGATTGGTTAACTGACAGAAGAGTCCTTACTTTTGCACAAACTTAATGATTTATGTAGTCTCCCTTTACATACATGACCTCATTTGATTTTCCACATACTCCTTTTGGGGGACAGGGTAGGTAGCGCTGTATAAACTGTAAAGTTCTGTGCACGTGATTTACATTAATAACCTATAAATTACTTCATTTTTACTAGTCCAGGGTCTCTCAGCCTCAGCACTCTTGACATTTGGGGCTGGGTAATTCCCTCTTGTGAGGGCTCTCCTGTGCACTGTAGGATGTTCAGTTGCATAAGTGGTCTCTACCCAGTGGAGGCAAATAGCATCCTCGCTCCAGTTGTGATACCCCAAAATGTCTCCAATCATTGTCAAATTTCCCCTGGGAACAAAATCATCCCTAGCTGAGAATCACTAGTTAGTCTAAATTCCCCCAATTTCAGTTTAAGCCCTTTCACTTTTATTTTTTATCCTCTAGGGAGATTAGAAATATTGTTATTTGCTGTTAAATATTTGCAAAAGATGAGAAGACATAGCCAGTCACTCCCAGGAGCTCGCAGACCACCTGCCTTCTCCTCACAATGGGAAAGTGGCTGGCATTTGATGTGTCCAAAGGGCAGAGGTCACAGGAGCCTTAAGTCTGCCCAGCATTGTTGGGGAGGAAATTTTCACAGAAGAAGGAGGGTTGAAACTAAAATGTTAAAGGATGAATAGTTGTTTATCTACCAGATGTTGCTGTTTATATCATCTAAAACTTTTCATTCCAGGTCAAGGGCTGTGAGACTATGAATCATGGGCCAAGTCAGGCCTGCTGTCTGTTTTTATAAATAAAGTTTTATTGAAACACAGTCTTGGACATTCATTCATTCTATGGCTGCTTATGGGGTACAACAGCAGAGCTGATAGTTGCAACAGAGTCCCTAGGACTCGCAAAGTCGAAAATACTTACTAGAAAGTATATGTCTCTTAGAAAACATTTACTGACCCCTGTTTAGGTCCTAGGATTATGAAGGACAGAGACCCTTAGTCAACACCTGTTCTGCAGCATCGCTTCTCATTGTTTTCGGGAAGATCATCTACTGTGTCCCAAGCACTGTGGTTTACATATGCTACCCAATTTCTTCTTTGCAATAATCTTTAAAAATATATATTGTCATCCCCAGGCCAACAAATGGAAGTTCAGATAAGATAATGAACTTGGCAAAATCATATCGTGAGAAGGCAGGTGGGTGCAGGGCTCAAATTCCCATTTTCTTGATATGAGTGTCATTAAAACTCCATAAGCATCAGTTTCTTCACCTCAACAAAAGCAAAGAAAGGTACCTGCCTTTTTTCAATGTGTAAGCTTTTTTTATGAATTAAAAGTGGTAGTAACGAAATGATGTGTAGGTAACAACGATCCCTCCAGGATAATTAAGTACTAGGTGAGTGTTGTGCTCTACTTTCTGGGAACGCTGGCTTTGGGGAAAGCTGTTCACATAAGTAAATCACAGCAGACTCCTTTTACCCCATTCGTGGCTCACTTCAACAGATGCTTCCTTTCCTATCACACAGCTCAGCTGGCAAGTCCACGGAAACAAGTAAAACTCAAGCTTGGAGTTGAAAGAGGCTTGAGAGCAGTGACTTGAATAAATCTGCTCTGTAAAGGGTTTAGAGATCCTGGAGGCCACATTAAAGACATTCTCTAAATCAGCTCAGCATGGGGCTGCCTGGGTGGTGGGGGAACTTGGCATGCCCCAAAGATCTGACGTTGCCGTCTCTTCGCTCCAGCTTGCGAAGCAACCTGATGGGGAGCAGAGCCTGGGGGAATTGTGCAGGTGGACCTCAAACAAAATGACGAGTGGATCACGCATCCCTCTTTCCTTGCTTCTCTTCTTCCCTGGATGCTCAGTAATGCACTTCACTTGGTGCACACATATTACGAGGCATGCGTGTACAACAAAGTGATAAGCATTATCATTAATTAGGGAACAACTCATCACTAACCAGTACCGAGCACAATACACGAAGCCTTCAAAATTCATCATCTCAGTCGGTCCCCACAACCACCCTTTGTGGTAAGTGCTGGTACTAGCCCCATTTTACAGATGAGAAAGGTGAGGCTTGGGGAGCTTAAGCAACTTCCCTTGAGTCGTATAATACCGAGATTGAAAAGCAGACCTTTCAGACTCCTAATCATTTCATAGCCCCATCCCTCAATGAGAAATGGGGTTCCCAGTTGAGAGCACATTCTACCCTGGGAGCAAGGAGGCCTTCCAGCTTCACTGAGCCGACGTGGTTCTGCCTGCATCTGACTTCCAGATCTCTGGCCTTTCTAAGCTTGCTCAGATGGGCTACGGGTGTGGCAGATGCCCCAGAGTATGGACCCCCCCCAGAATGGGCATATGCAACCAATCAATGTAGCAGAAAAGAAGGAAATGATTTAGCCCCCTATGTGTATGACATGTGGAAGGTATCTGAGCAGTAGAAGAAAGAGGTGTGAAAGCGCCAGTGCCTTAGGCCAGAGCAGCAGCTTGAGTGCACATGGGAGGACTTGCCTCCCCCTGCCAAAGTGACAGGCTGCTGCAGCCTCCGTCGTGTAGGGGTCCCTCCTGGGCCTGTGTGGGCAGATGTATGCAGGGAGGACCCCCCCCCCGCCCCCCTGCTCACCCCAGCCACAGCTGCCTTTCTGCTCTGAGTTTCCTCCAGTTGTCAGGACCCCCCAAGAGGCTGGCACTAGAGTCTCTGTTCGCGGTGGGGATCCCACAAGGACGCCACCAGTACATGCCCAGGAAGGCGAGTCCTCCAGAGTCACCCCCCAGGGGGCAATGCCAATTCCAGACACACTTACTGGAATACCCAAACTTACTGCTTTTTCTTGTGGATTGAATTGTGTCCCTCAAAAAGATACGTTGAAGTATGAATCCCCGGTATCCACGAATGTGATCTTATTTGGAAATAGGGTTACTATGGACTGAATTGTGTGTCCCCAAATCCACATATTGAAGCCCTAATCCCCAGTGTGACTTTATGTGAATATAGGGTCTTTAGGAGTTAAGTAATGTTAATAAGGTTGTAAGGGTAGGCTCTAAACTAATGAGACCATGGCCTTACAGGAAGGGGAGGTCTCTGTCTCTCTCTACCCCCAACCAACTGAGGACGTAGCAAGGAGGGGACTGTCCTAGTCAGCTTGGGCTGCCCTAGTGAAATACCACAGGCTGAGAGGCTTAAACAACAGAAATTTATTTCTTCACAGTTCTAGAGGCTAGAAGTCCCAGATCAACATCTGATAGGGTTGGTTTCTGTTAAGAGCTCTGTTCCTAGCTTGCAGATGGCCACCTTCTTGCTGTACTGTCAAGAGACAAGAGTTTTCAGGTGTTTCTTCTTATAAGGGCACTAACCCCATCGTGAGGGCCCCACCCTCATGACCTCATCTAACCCTAATTTCTTCCTAAAGGCCTCACCTGCACACACTTTCACATTGGGGGTTAGGGCTTCAACACATGAATTTTGGGGGGACACAAACATTTAGTCCATAGCAGCAGTTGTCTGCAAGCCAGGGAAGAGAGCTGTTACCAGAAACTGAATCACACATTTTGGTACCCAGAAGTGGAATACTGCCATAACAAATACTGCTAAACATGTGGAAGTGGCTTTGGAACTGGGTAATGGGTAGAGGCTGGAAGAATTTTGAGAAGCATGCTAGAAGTATGGATGTTAAGGGTGCTTCTGGTGAGATCGCAGACGGAAATGAGGAACATGTGATTGGCAACTGGAGGAAATATGATCCTTGTTCAAAAATGGCAGAGAATTTGGTGAAACTGTTCTAGTGCTTTGTGGAAGGCAGAACTTGTGAGCGATGAAATTGGAAATTTAGCTGAGGAGATTTCTAAGCAAAATTCTGAAGGATTGGCTTGTTTCCTCCTGACTGCTTACAGTAAAATGTGAAAGGAGAGAGATGAATTAAAGAAGGAATTGTTAAGTAAAAAGAAACCAGGGCTTGGGGATATTGCAAAAAATGAGAAAGCTTATTCTAAAGGGAACATTAAGAAGGTGACTGAACAGCCACTTGTTAAAGGGATCATGTGTGTGACTCAGGGACTTGGTAAATCATCTCAGCAGAAGCCAGCAATAGAGATGGGGTGATATCAGCAAAGACACTGCCAGATTGAATGAAAGGGGATGGAGAAAGCAGGAAAGAATAAAGGAAGGCTGTCAGACTTCTTGGATCCCATAGAAGCTGACCATACAGCTATTCAACTGCAGATGTGGCTACTCTTCAAGGAAAGGGAAGAAGACCGACTTTGAAGGCAACTCTGAGGTCACCAGAGCTGTCATTCTCACCACAGGCCTGAGACAAGGCTGTTTTCTCCTTGATTTCAAAGGGTATGATCACCTCTTTTGTTTCTGTGGCCCAAAATGAGGCTGCCCAATGCCTCAAGGGTGGAGGCCCCCCAGCATAGAGAGCCGCATGGGTCAATCCCTTGCTGAAAGCTGATGGGCAGGGCCATCCTGCAGAGCCATGGATGATGCTGCCTCCCCAGTGGCCCTGGAAGGCAGAGCACCAAAACAAAGAGGATTAACCTCAAGCCTTAGGATACGATGGAAATTGCCTTGCTAGATTTTGAACTTGCTTGTGACCTGTGACCCCTTCCTTCCTCCCTTCCTTCCAATTTCTCCCTTTGGGAATGGAAATATCTATCTTGTCCCTGTGCACCATTGTATTTTGGAATCACTTAACTTGTCTGGTTTCGCAGGTTGACAGTTGTAGCAGAATTTTGCCACAGAATGTATCATACCTTGAGTCTCACTCGTATCTAATTTAGATGATATTTAGATGAGACTTTGGACTGTAGACTTTAGAGTCGATGCAGAAATGAGTTAAGACATTTGGGGCTGTTGTGATGGGATTAATGTACCGTGTATGTCAGAAAGACATAAATTTTGGGAGGACCAGGGATGAAATGCTGTGGGCTAATTTTTGTTCCCCCCACCCCCAAATTCATACATTGAGGCACTAACTCCCAGTGTGACTATCTGGAGATAAACTCTTTAGGAGGAAATTAAGGTTAAATAGGTCAAAAAGGTGAAACCCTAATGCTACAGGACTGTGGGCTCATAAGAAGAGGAAGAGAGAGCTTCCTCTTTCTCTCTCTGCCATGTTAGGACACAGTGAGAAAGTGGCCATCTGTAAGCAAGGAAGAAAGCCTCTACCAGAGCCCGAATCAGCCAGCACCTTGATCTTGGATTTCCTAGTCTTCAGAACCATGAGAAAATTAATTTCTGTTGTTGAATTCATCAGTCTACAGTATTTTATTATGGCAGATCAAGCCGACTAAGACAAGGCTTTTCGCAGGTGTAATCAAGTCAAAATGATGTCATTAGGGTGGGCTCTAATCTAAGAGGAGAAGATATGCAGAGACAGACACACACAGAGGAAAGACAAAACAAAGACACACAGGGAAGATGATCATGTGAAGATGGAGACAAGACTCCGATGAGGATGTCACAAATCAAGAAACGCCTGAGGCTACCAGAAGCTGGAAGAGGTCAGGAGGGGTCCTCCACTAGCGGTTTCTGAGAGAGCATGTCACTGCTGACACCTTGAGTTTGGAACTCCAGCCTCCGGAACTGTGAGGGAGTAAATTTCTTTTGTTCTAAGCCACGAAGTTTGAGGTACTTTGTTAGAGCTGCCCCAGGAAATCAACATACCCATTTATTCTGGAGAGCCTGTTGGAACAGAAATGCTTGAAAAAGTTATTTCTACGGGGGTACTCTTAATTCTTCTCTAAGGATTTTTTTTTTTTCGGTGAATTACACTCCAAGTTTTTTCTTGGACTATTATTGGTGAGTAAGATTGTGCAATAAGCTTGGCCATGTGAGTTGTGAACCGTTGCTCTATAATATTCTAAGCTAGTCTCAGCTCTTCCTCCTTCTGGGCTTGCATCGAGGAGTGGGATGGTGAGATGGTACCCTGCTGCTCAGGCCCATGGCCTCTGTGGCCATGTTCCCCTGTAGATCGACCAGCTCTGCTTGCTCTGATCAGCTGTTGGCTCTTTCTTAACATACCTTTCTTAGTGTGTTCTATTTTATCTCCACTTCAATTGGAAAGTAAGGTTGCTCTGTAGTTGGTGTGCAGTCATGGTGACTAGAAAGATATGAAATTAAATGTTCTTGGTCTACAGGCACTTAGAGATAAAATGTGTCTCAAAATTGTGTGACAACATTATCAGTTGTCTGTCACTCAATGTCCTTGTGCCAGGCACTGACTGTCCTCTCTAATGAGTCCACCCAGCATCAAACTAAACCACAAGTGGCACTATGGAACATCACCCCTGGGGCCATGTTTCTATGGGCAGTTGGATTCTAACATCCATCCAGGGCTGCTGGGGATCTCCCATCCCTCAAAGTGAGACTCCTTCCCCTTTGTTCAGTGGGAGATTCTCACTGTACAAGGACACGCATAGGAGTTCATATAGACAGAAGGGGAAGGGATTCCAGCTGCTGGAACTTGGGTCCACAGCACATGAGAGGACGACTCTCACAGGTTAGAACAAGCTTTCCTCTGCTGGTGGCAGTGGGACCCCTGGGGAGGGGCTGCATGGGAAGATACAGTAGCTGTCTAAGTGGACAGACTGTTTACACATGGTCTTAAATGCATGTTGCATTAATCTCTTATGGCTGCTGTAACAAATTAGCACAAACTTAGTGGCTTGAAATAACGCAAATTTATCATCTTATGGTTCTGGAGGCCAGAAATTCAAAATGAGTCACAATTAAGATCTCGGTAGATCTGTGTTCCTTCTGGAGGTTTCCTTGCCTTTTCCAGCTTCTAAAGGCTGCTTGCATTCCCTGGGTCACAGCCCCACTTCATTCCCACCTCTGCACCTGTGATCAGACCCTCTGACTCAGACCCTCCTGCTTTGCCTTTATAAGGACACTTGTGATTCTACTGGGCCCACTCAGATAGTCCAGGGTAAACCCCCATTCTGAGACCCTTGACTTAATCATACCTGCAAAGTCTCTTTTGCCATGGCAGGTAACACGTTCACAGGATCCAAGGAATAGGATGTGGATATCACCAGGGGGCCATTATTCTGTCTACCACACATGTCTACCTGGTGTAGGCAAGCACTTGCCAAGTGAAATATCCTCTCGAACTGCTGCCCTCCAGAAGTTCACACTCTGAAAGTCTACTCTTGGACTGTGACCTCTGGCCCATTGGCCTCTCTCACCCCCATCACTTTCACCCTACTCCATTGTCCCCTAACTTATGGGGTAGAAAATCTAATCAGCAGGGTTGAATTTGGCTTTAGTCTTTATAATTACTGGAAATATGATTTTTGGACAAACTGTCTCAACTTACTTATTTTCATCTGCAAAATGTGAATAACAGCCTCCATGACAGGAATGTTAGCAAGATTACATAAGCTGGGTTAGCACAGAGTCTGCACAGACTCAGAGCTCGGTAAGAGTTCATTTCTTCTCTTTGTTTCCTTCTGAGGCCTTCCTCTGTGCCATTCTTCAACTCTCGGGAGCCTCCTTTGCTGAGGCTTTGTCTCATGTCCATTGCCTTTTCTTGCCACCTCGCATTTCTGGCCTCTGTTCTCTTGTCTTTGCCACCTCCCTGGGCAACGCTATCCGTTCCAATGACTTCCTCAATCTCTTCTTGAGTATGATGATTTCCAAATGCTAATCTCCAACTCTTTCAAAGAGCTCTGGACCTTTGCTCCAGCTACCTGAAAAGCATCTTCTTGGGTGTCCCATTAGCACAGTGAACTCAACAGCTTTCAAACAAAATTATTTTATTATTTTAGTCCCCTTTTCACTTGGTTTCAACCCTCACTGGCCACACCCCTTCTTGCCGAGTCCTGCAGCCCAGAAATCTCAGGGGCACATCTGACTCTTCTCTTTTTGCACCTCTTACATGTAAAGAGCCTGGAAACCTACTCAAATCTACCCTTGAAATATCTCTCCAGGCCCATAGTCCTGGTTTGACAACATCCTCCTAACTGACCACTTGCTTTGGCCTCTCCTCTCTCTTGACACCGGTCTCTGTGCTGTTGGAGTCTATTTTTTCTTAAAGACAGATCAGCTCATACTATCCTTCTTTTCAAAAGCCTTTGATGACACCTCAGTCCTTAAAGTCTCAAAACTTTATAACAGGTGTGCAATCAGTGCTTCTGGGATAATTGAAGAGTTGTGTCTCCTGTAGGGCATGGTGTTTATCTGAGGGGGCACTCAGTGGCTTAATCCTTTCTTCCCACAGTAGGAGGGGGGCAGAGTGGCACATGTGAGTTTGGGGCCACTGTCTCTAGACAGCACAATGGGATTCGGGTCTACCTCTGGCTCTAAGCTGGAACCTCCAAGATTGCGGGCCGGGAGGAGATGATCTTAGGGAACCAGAAACAGTGAGCCCTAGCTGTTCATCCCATATGAGCCCATAGCTCTGTGGTCTCCTAGGGTGTGCAGACTCAAGGAAAGGTCCTTCTAGACTCTTCATGTTAATATGAAAGTTTCCACATGAAGCACTCAGAACCACAAGGAGGATCTTTGTGCCGGTCTCAGGCAGATGTGGAGATGCCCTGATCATAGTAAACGTGCTGGGTCTAATGGTCCAGTTAGCCTTTTGGAATGATCTTGGAGGGCTCGTTTCGAAGGATCTCAGAATGGCCTGCCTACAGTCTGAGACCAGCAGAATGGGGCTTTGATGCGCATGCCAGTGAGTCTCATTGAACTCCCCTCCCACTTCTACCGGCTCCTCTGCTCTGCCACACGCTCCTGGGGAATGACCTCTGCAGGGCAGGACTGGATTGCCTGGGCTGCCTTGGTGTCTGGCAGGAAACTGCAGGCAGAGGGGAGAGGGGGCTCAGGGCGTTTCTTTCTTCTTCCTTCCCTTCCCGCCTTGCTGTAGTTGCCCCAGGAACTGGGCTGTATGCCTATAACTCCTGTTGCACAGTCCCTCTTCTGCAGCTCCAGCCCTCAACAGACTTGAGGACACCACTCTGTCTCCGTGCTCTTGCAGACCTAGAGATTGCCCGTCCTTGGGTACTTCATTGTTCCTTATGAGTCTCCTCCACTTATACATCTGTAAACAGTTACTTTCATTAAATTCTCCCCAATTTCCACAATTTGGTGGTGGGCCATTCTGTTTCCTGCCAGGAGTCTAATGGCTATGGTGAGCACCAAGAAATATTTGCAATTATTTTTATCGTTATTGTCTCATCCTTGGCCTACGCTCTGGAATATCCAGTGAGGGTCTAGAGCCTATCTTTACCTGTCAGGATAGGGGCAAGAAGTACAGGACCAGCCTTTTTAGTCTGTGCACCACCACCATGGAAGATGGAACTCCAAAGTGGCCTGAGATTTGTAAGAACACTTTGCTTCACATTGTGCCTTTAGTTTTCAAGGAGTTTCTCTCTCTCTGCTGATGGAATACTCACAACTTCTTTTGAGGCAAATCCTAGAGATGTTATTCGTGCCTTCTGCCTTTCTCACACTTTTGTTCAATGACATCTCCATGGCAAATGCACAGCTTGCCCCCAGGTTTGTGCCTTCTCAGCCAGCACTCTTCTGCACTGAGCTGGGAGCTTTCCATTACGAATTTGCTTTTCTTACCCCTACCACTTTCCTTTGGCAGATTCCTGAAGCAGAAAATCCGACAAAAAAATGCACTGATTACGGTGGAATGTACCAGCTCATGTTATAAAAGGTCACTCCACTGCATGGCATCCTGTGACACACACGTAAAATCAGCTTAGTCAGAAGCATGTGCCGTATGACTAACGAGTGGACCTGAATTGAGCATTGTGCAGCATAGCTGTAGCAGGTGCCCCTATCACTCTGCAGTATCCCGTGTCAAATGAGCAATGCCCAACTGTGCCAAGAAAACTTATGAGTGAGTACAGAAAAATCTCCCGTGTCAGCCTGCTTCGAGTGATCTCTGTGCCCGGGACACATTCAGTGCCCAATAACAAGATCATGTCCAAATCCAAATGGAACTTCAATTGCCAAACGGAAGCTGGAAAATCCGAACAGGAGAAGTATAGGGTGCCGGTCTTAACTTCCTTGAAATTTGTTCAAGCAATTTGGAAATCACAGAAAGATGGATGAGCCATGGGCCAGTGGTGGAAAAATCACTCAGTTAAGGAAAGGACAGACGGAGTTAGTTGTGCTAAGAGGCAAGTGGGAGGTTCCTATTTATGAGAATTCCATACCCTAGGTAGTAATTGATGATTTGTCTGAATTCCAACAGTGGTATAGATGTAAATCCTGAATTACTTTCCTTTTGGAAAATGCCATTTCACGTATAATTAAAAGTAGGAAGAACAAGTGGTTGCCTCTGAGTGGGTGTGGATTGATTGAGAAGGGCGTCAGAGATCTTTGTGGGGTGCTGGCCTTGTTCTGTATCTTGATAATGGTTGCTTTCTATCCCTGTATGCATTTGTCAAAACTTTTGGAACGCTACATGTTAAAATAATACATTCACTGCAGGCAATTTTTTCCAAAAAATATATATAAATAAATATCGAACTCTTGCCAGTGATACACATGTGGGAATGTTTACAGATGAAGTGCACTGATGTCTGCAACTTGAAACGCATCAAAAACAATATGGACTGATGGATAGAGAGATGAACAGTTAGCTAGATATTTAATAAAGCAAATGCAGCAAACTATTGGCTGTAGAATCTAACCAGTGGGTATTTTCTGTGTAAACGTTCCAATTATTTTTGGATGGCTGAAAATTACATGTAAAAATTGTTGGAAGAAAATGAAAAGAAACTGAAAACAGAAATTTCAGGGGTTCTGATAGAGTTGAGGATATTTTAACACAAGCGGCGTCCAGCTGTCAAATTATCAAAATGTTGTTAGAAATGCAGCATGCCCCGTAGGAAAAGATACAGGTAATCCAAAGTAAAATCAAATATCCCCAAATTAAATCTGGTCATAAAAACTGATCCCTAGGGAGTTGAACAGGGATTTACGTGGGGTGATGCATGAGGGGTACAAGGTTGGAAGACGTGCATGATTTTGAAAAGGCTATTTCTAAAAAAGCACTCTAGAGCTAAAATTGATTCAGTGCCTACTCCTGGTAGACTCACTTGCCATCTCCCCACCTCCAAACCACCAACTGCAGATGGTCTTGAGTATGATGGTATGATGCATTCACGGGCCATGGGCAGCTTCTAGGAATCCTGCAAGACAGACCAGAGAAAAGAGACAGATAGACAGAAAGATAGACAGAAAAACACAGACTCACGCTTTCAGCTACTTAAGAATGTGATTAAAAATCTGAGCCCTTCAGCTCTTCATCTTTTGTGTGAAGTCTACCGTCTGACTCTTCGACAGTTTGACGTCTTGACTCCGTTTTTGGAGTGACTGTCAACAGAATGAATCTGTTTGTCAACCTGACTTCAATAATAGAGGAGTATATTGTAGAGAGTACCCAGGGCAAAGGAGATGCTTCAGAACTATTGGTTACATAAAGGAATGCATGTGGGAAGGAGAGTGAGGTTTGTCAGAGACCTTTTGGAAGAGAGGGAAGACATGTAATTCAATAAAACAGACAGAAGATCTGATAGGGATCAAAATAATATAAAGAAAGACATTAAAGTGGATAAAATGATTAACCCAGAAGGGATCTGGAGGAAGAAGCAGCGCACCGTAATGACTCTGGAATCCTACAGCTGCTCCTCCGCCTCCTGCTTGTATAAACTTTAGACAAAGGGTCAAATTTGGTGAACCACAGTTTCCTTATCTGTTTAAAACAATAACAATAATGACCCTATCTTTAGAGTCATTGTGAGAATTACACATACTTAAAAAGACGTAAAGTTTCTGGCAGATGGTTATATGAGACCCAAAAGAAACAAAGGAAGCTGAATAAGAAGGTCTTCATCTGCTAGCCTAGGCTGTTGGACTGGCTACCAATTGAAAAGGAGAAAATCGTCACCATTCCTGTTGGGATGGAAAGTCCCCATTGTTAGACTCTCAGAAAAGTGGAGGAGGCCGCTGAAGTGGGAGGATCAACAAACTGGCCACTGTGTCTAGACATTTCTTGGGAATCATCCTGCTGGGAAGAGATGTTTGGAAAGGATATATCCCAGTTCTGGGTGCTATGGGGATGGACAAAAATGTGAGTTAACAATAATCACCAGGAGGCAGATGGAATAGCAGGAACCTGGGAGCCCCCAGGAGGAAATGCTCTTCCCAATTAGGGCGCTACTTTTGCTACACCAGTGCTGGTTATTAAAGAAATATTTCATATTTCCATCATTATTAATTGCTTCTCATGTCTGTAATTCTAGCTAGAGGATGAAATAGGAGTGGGTTATGGAAGCATGTCGCTCTTGGGCCAAAGAAGAGCATTTCCAGAAAAACAGCAGCAACGCGAACACACACATTTGATGAAGTGTATAGAGATCAGTCAATCAGCCTGGCATTCCAGGGGAAATGGCACAGAGTCTCCAAGAACAGTTCTTTCCATGTTGAGTATGGAGACTCGCTTCTAATAACAGAAAAATTCGGATCCATTTTATTAACTTATTCCATGCACAAAGATGAAATCTTTTAATGGCAGTAATAAGGCCATGTTGCAAGCTGAAGAAACTTCCTGAAGAAGTGGAAAATAAACGTTTTATTGCAGCTATGGCACATACTAAGCAGTGTGTAATATACAACAAAATCCCCCTTTAATATCTTCCTAGGACTGCGTGAAGAAAACGCTCCTAAGGGAAAACTTGGTATGAAAAAAAAAATAGGAGAAAAGAACTCTTAAGAAAGCCTATATTCATTATTCGAGCCTAAGGTCTCAGCTACCAAAGGTGATAATCTGAGTGATTCAAATCAATTAATAAAATAACAGTTCTTGGTTAATGAGAAAATTTTTGAAAGCAACTTCCCACCGAGGTTTTGCATCTTAACTGAAGTTGTATGGTAGAAATAGTGTAGAATATCCTTATGTTGTCCTGGATAAACCAAGTAGATGGGAATGTTGCTTTATCTTCCCTTAAATATAAAAGCCCTTTGATGTTGTACTTGAAGATGCATAAGGCTCAAATAGTTTATTTTAATATTCTTCTAAGTCCTGGGCTGTGTTTTGTTCAGCAGCACAGGGACATTTTTACCCCTGGTCAAAGACTATTTTGAGAGATGGAGAAACGTGATTGGGCTTCCAAACCTTGTAAAAACGGAACTGTTTTCCTCCCTCCAACTCTCTGTTCCATCTGGGAGGCCGACTTCCAATATTCGGTGGAAATTTTGTCTTGTTCATCAGCCTTTTAGATCTATGGAAAATTTCTCTATATTTTTAATTGAAGTGTTAAAAGGAAATGCTTGTCATGGAAGCCTAAAGGGAAATTCAGATTTTTTTGACTCTTAAAGAAGCATAGATTTAAGCATTTAAGAGCACTCCAACATGGATAAAGGAGTGCTTTCCACTACAATTTAGAACTTGTAATTTATCTTTTCTTAATTGAGCTCAAGCCAGCCCTGGTGGTCTAATGGGTTAAGATTCAGCACTCTTACCACCTTGGCCCAAGTTCGTTTCCCGGCCAGGGATCCACACCACTTGTCTGTTGGTTGTCATACTGTGACGGCTGCGTCTTGCTGTGATGCTGAAAGCTATGCCACCGGTATTTCAAATACGGGCAGGGTCCTCCATGGTGGACAGGTTTCAGCGAAGCTTCCAGACTAAGACAGACTAGGAAGAAGGACCTGGCTTAGGGAAGAAAAACCTTCCCCAAAACTGGCCATGAAAACCCTGTGAATAACAGCAGAGTATTGTCTGATACAGCGCTGAAAGATGAGAGGATGGTGACTCTGATGTACACAGGGTCACTAGGAGTCGGAACTGACTAGCGACAGTAAGAAATTGACCTCATGCCTTCAAATCCTTGTGTTTTTTTTGCGTTAGAGATGAGGCAAGTGATGATCCTCACTTGGAGAATCCAGATTTATCAGAAAACCCTACAGAAACAGAGTTTTCCTGTTAGGTCATTGCATGAATCACACTTTGCCAGATTATGTTGTAATAACACATGACCCCCCCCAAGTCTGAAAGTCTTCTAAAAATGAAAGTTCATTTTTCACTCATGTCACGTTGCACATCTCTTCCATTCCAGCAACTGAATTAAAGGGGCAGACTTTTGCCTGTAGCCTTAGCCAAGAGTTGCTGTCCATGTAAACTTGGACCCATCCTACTTCTATGACTGCAGGCTGTTTCCTTTCTTCCTTTTTCTTTCTTTCTTTCTTCCTTCCTTTCTTTCTCTTCTTTTTGCTGCAAATGTAATTTTATTTTCTTGGGTTTTTTTTTTTACTTAACATTATTATTTAAGCATCATTTCAAAACCTCTAAGTATCCTTTTAATGGTGGATAGCATTTCTTTCTTTTCAGCGTCATTGAAGTATAATTGATGAATAAAAATTGTATATATTTAAAGCGTACAACTTGATGCTGTGATATGCATATACCTCGTGAAGTGATAACCACAATCAAACTCATTCTGAGGAGCAACACAGTGATTTTGAAGCCGCTGATGGCTTGAAGGAAGCCAGCAGGTGCAGAAATTTGTGCATCTCACACACAGTGCTGGAATGGATGCACGGCAGGAGGATGTGAAGGTGAGTGTGAAATTTGGGCAGAGATTATCCTCCTCGTCCAGTCTTTTCACACTCCAGTTACCTGTGACAACTACATGAGGCACTTCTAGTTCTGATGTATTATTATGGGATGTATCAGCAACTAAAGTCAGGAAACTGGATAGATCATCCTGGCCAGAAAGATGGTGCTGTCAGCTTCCAATCACATGACATGTAAATAACCAGGAAGCTCAAAGAAGCAGACTCTTTGCTGGGAGGTATAACAACAACGTCTAGGGTTTAATGAACATCTGCCGTGTGCAAAGCTCTTTTCGTACATTACTCCTTTGGTCCTCACATCAGCCTGTGAGGCAGCTACTATAATGCGCATTTTTTACACCTGGGAAAACCAAAACTTAGGAAGATTAAGTAATTTGAAACAGATCAGATGCTTAGAAGTGATAGGGCCTAGATTTGATACAAGGCAATCTGATTTCAGAATTCACAGTTTTAACTATCATATAATCTAATCACAACTGGTGTTCGTAATCTTGAACCTCAGATATTACAAGAGCTAGAAGTGCCTTTGGAATCATAAAAGATTAAATTATGCTCCATGAGGCTTTTATGTTAAACGTGTTTTGTTATAGCCTAACTCAATGGTCAACACATTTTTTCTGTAAAGGACTAAATAATAAATATTTTAGGCTTTGTGGGCTACAAACAGCCTCTGTTGCATATTCTTGGTTATTTTTACTACCCTTTAAAAATAAGGAAACATTATTAGTTCAAAACAAGACATGGGGCAGATTTGGCCCACAGGCCATAGTTTGTCAGCCTCTGGTGATTGATCAAAGCTTGGTACACTGGGTCTGATATATATGTAATCTCTTTGCCAAATCATATGATTAACCAGAATATTCCACTTATAGCTGTTTTGAAGCAGTGGGAATCTACTAAGACTGGAAGGTGAGTTTGGGTGTATGTTGTCTATATTACATGAACTTGTTTTCTTGAGTAACCTCAGCGTGGAGTCAGGCTTACATGAGGATCCCTAATGCCACCTTGGAGTGGGGCAGTGCCCTTCTGGGGCTCCATTTTGCTCCTGAAAATGGCGCCAGGTGATACTTTGTAGGTCTGCTTATCATTGTTCTTGACGATTTAAAAATACCAGTGAAGGGGCTGGCCCAGTGGCACAGTGGTCAAGTTTGCATGTTCCACTTCAGCAGCCTGGGGTTCGTGGGTTCAGATCCCTGGCGTGGGTCTATGCACAGCTCATCAAGCCAGGCTGTGGTGGCATCCCACATACAAAATAGAGGAAGATTGGCACAGATGTTAGCTCAGCTACAATCTTCCTCAAGCAAAAAGAGGAAGATCAGCAACAGATGTTAGCTCAGGTCCAGTCTTCCTTACAAAAAAAAAAAAACCCAGTGAATTTTACTAAAATTGAAAGACTGTTTTCAAGACTTCTCTTTTTCAAAAGACATCAAAATCACAACAGAGAGTATTGGAGCCAAAATTATTTACAGAGCAATAACACAGCCACTAAGGATACTTTGGATCTTTGGCATGATACCTTCAAAAACTGGATCAGGAGGCTGACCATGTGTCCCAGTGGTTAAATTGGTGTGCTCTGCTTCGATGGCCCGGGGTTTCACTGGTTCAGATCCTGGGCGCAAACATGGTGCTGCTGCTTGCCAGGCCACGCTGAGGCAGCGTCCCACATAGCACAACCAGAGGCACTCACAACTAGAATATACGAATATGTACTTGGGGGGCTTTGGGGAGAAGGAGAAGAAAAAAGAAGAAAAAGATTGGCAAAAGCTGTTAGCGCAGGTGTCAATCTTTTTTTTTTAAAAAAAAGAAAACTGGATCAGGAAGGATCAAAACCCATATAACTAATAATAGCCAGTGTTTCTATAGAACTTACTGTTTACCCAGCATGGGTCTAAGCTTTACACAAAATAACTTATTTAATCTTCACAACAATCCTAAAAGAGAAATGATAGTTTTGCCCCCACTTTTCAGATGGGGAAACAAGGCACAGAGAGCTAGATAATTCATCTAAGTTTATCCAGCAAGTAAGTGGTAGGTCCAAGATTTGGACCCAGATTGGACTGGCTTATCAACCCATGATCTTGGCCATTTTATTGAACTGTCTTGCCATGGGCCAGAAAATGGTTAGACTTATAGGGGAAAAAAACCTGTTGTGTAATTAACAGTGTTTAATTCATAAATGAAGTGCATTAAATTAAGCGGTTCAAGTTATTTAAGGCAGTTGCAGTGTATTGAGTTCTAATTCTGCTTTTCCCAATCAGCTGGTTGATTACGATGGCAGTGAGAGCTAAGCTTATGATTTTTCACACCTAAAAGAGGATTGTTAGTTCCTAACATGATCTTTTATGTCACTATGTTAAACGTTTTCTAATCACTCTAAGCCCCCTTCCTCCGTGGGCATCACATGCACGCAGCCTGTGGCGTTCTCAGCACCAGGCTCTGTGGCCTCCTGGGAAGGTCTATCTCTGGGCATCAGCCTCATTCCTCTGTTCTACAAATATCAGTGGAGAGCAGCCATGTCTTCTCATCTATATAATAAAGGCTCAGACCATGTGACCTCCTAGGTATCTTCCATCAATAATATTTTCATTATTTAAGGGCTACAACAGTATTTGCTCATTGAGGGGAATCTTCTCTAGCTGAAGAATGTCTTAAGGGAAGTCTTCCCAAATAAAGCTCTGAAAATCTCTCTTGACTGTGGCTGCTTGCAGCATAAAGCATTTTTTCATTAACCACAGGATGAAAATGTCCTTAAAATTAGATCAGCATTAATAACAATCTACCCTAATGATAACCAAGTAACCTCCCTTCACAAGAGGGCTCAGCCTTTCAGGAGGAAAACTGAATAAACTTAACTCATTCTTCTTCCAGGGCCAAGACAAAAATCTCAAGGTACCCTTGGATGCTGCGGTCTGCTTGGAGCTTCAGCTCAAGTTATTTCCATGAACATCCTCCATTTCCACTGGGGTAGATCCTGTATAAGACAGAACCCTACAAATCACTTTGTTTAAAGTTACCCAAAGAAAGAGGGGGGAAGAAAAAACAGCTCGGAGTCTGCTGTTAATTAAAACCAGCCGATGATGTACGGTGATTTGTCTGGGGCACTTCTCACTGGCTGGTTCCTTGACAGCTGTGCATTCTTTCCTGCCTGCATTGTTTGAACTGTGTCCAATGGTGCAATTGTTAAATCTTTGATAGCTGTTGTTTAAATACGAGAAAGGGTGGGGGGTGCTTTCTGTTTTAAGCAAGAAAGGGAGATGAGCCTTCTAGTACATTGAAAAAGTGAGGGCTATTTGATCATTTTTACTGGGTTTTCATAGAATGCCTCTGGTCACTTTTGGATTGTTGGTTGACACTTTTTCACCACACAAATGTCAAAAGTCTTACTTCCTCCCTTCTTTCCTAAGGGATTCTTGCTGTGGGGAGGAGTGAAAAGTACGAAACACCTGGTCTTACTCAAATGAGGCTGGGGATAGCTTAATTTCACAGTTGAAAGCTGCAAAGGGCAGAATACATTTAAATGTTTGATAATAGAGAAAGGGACTACCAAAAAAAATTCAGATGGCTTCAGGAAAATTACTCACAAACACACAAGAAAATTCTGTTTCATCCTTGAGTTTGACAGACGCGTGATGGTCAATCAAAAAGAGCTAAGCTGTTTAACTCCAAATATCAAAGTGACTTTAAAAGGAATCATTAATCACCCTTACTAAAAGACAATGTGGCATTACAAATGTACGTAAGAAACCTTGTCTGTGTGTTTATGTGTACTCTAAACTTTTGAGTATTAAATATTTTATAAAAACAATACCCTTTCTAAATACTCATTGTGATATAATTATATATCTCTGTATACAGGTATGTACAGATAAATAGATTAGATAAATGATATATAGATGGAAAGATAGATAGATAGATAGATAGATAGATAGATAGATAGATAAAAGAAAGAAAGACAGACTTAGTGTTTCAATTTATATCTCAGGTCAAATTTCATTTTTAAGATTCTGTTTCAAGACAGACTCATCTACTCGAGTAGGGAGTTTGGGGCTCACATGAACATTTTTCCAGCAATGGTAGCTGTGGACTTCTAGCGCAATGTCATAACTCCCCTTCTTTCAATGGAACTAACGCCCCTCAACCTGCAAGTGTGCCCCTGTCCTTTGAAGGGCTTTCAGAATTAGACAGATTGACTTTTTGCAGGAACTCCAGACTCCTGGGGCAAAGTTTTTCAAAGGCAGGTGTGAAAATCACCCTTGCATATTCAGAAATGAGTCGTTGATTCCTAACTGCTGCTGTTTATCTCAACCTGGTAAAGGTCAAACCAAGTTCTGCTTCCCATAAAGACATTCTACACTGGGTTTTCAGCATCACCGGAGATTCTGTTATTTATTTGATTTGGGAGAGCCCAACAACATTGCTCACATATCCAACCATGTCCAGTTAAAATTTCCCCAGACAACCATGGACCCACCAGTCCTTAGCAAGGTAAGTAAGATTGCAACCTTACTCAGGATTACTCAATTACTCCTAGAGTCCAAACACAATACCATCAGACAGAAAGTCATGAAAATAAACCTTCCTGGTAGTAAAGGCAAATTTCTTATCACCAATTGGTTTTGCCAAATATCAGAAATATTTGGCTTTGCTCTGATGATGGATGCTTTTTAGTTTAATCCATCTTTCACATAAAATTCTTTGAGACTGCACATTTAGAGATGGATAAATACACTCATTTGTCCAGGTCTAATCCATTTATACTAGAGCCCAATGTTGGCTCTGTTTGCCTTACAAATTGTGGCTCATGAAATCTAAGCACTTATGAGGTTCTTTCTGTTAGCTAGGCTGTGAGCATAGAGTGGCTAGTAGAGCAGCAAGCTAACTTGGTTGTCTGTACTCAACTCGTTGCTCCCTCAACACTCCTTCTTGCTCACAGAGCTCACCTCCACTAGAGTGTCTGAAAATATCAAATATTAGATTTATCAGTCCCCCTTACAGCTAGGTCATGAGAATTGACTGTAGACTGGGGCTTGATGGGAAGTCATCCGCGGGGCTTATGGGAAAGGTTTTACTCCCTGATTACTAAGCAATTCCCAGGAGGACATGGCCCTCTTCTCTGGCCAGTGGTTACTGTGTCTATAAGTGATCTCTGGAATACCTGCATCCATTTCATGATCTGAGGATAGAATGCAGAAAGAGAAAGAGTGTAGGTCTTTGATGACATCAATGAGACAACAAACTGACCCTGGACCCGCCTACCACTGAGCGTCTTATAATGTAAATTTAGCATGCACCCGAAGCCATCTTAACTGAGACAGAATTGAATTAAAAAGTTCGATTCCTTTCACATTCCCTTGTGTCCACAGATCCATAGCAATGGTCTTAATGTTCACCAGACACAAGAGGACATGGATAGAAGATATGGAGGGCTCAAAGAGGGGAGCAAAGTCAGGAGTCACTATTGTAATGAGGACACTAAGCAGGATACAGAAGAAAGAATCTAGCACACTCTAGTAGTAGATAATATTTAATCCAAAGTCAGGCTTTCAAAGTTTAAGAAGGGCCAAGGAGAAGAAAGAAATCCTTGCACTGACTCGGGTATGGGCTCCAGGACCCTACATTTCCTATTACTTTTAGCATTGTCTGATGTTTAGAAATGCAGGTGAATCATTAACAAAATGCCAAGAAAAAGTTCATTAATGAATTAAAAATTTCCTCATGCTCTCTTCTTTTAAGGAAGGTTGATCTACAGCTTGAGTTTATGCATAATGGATTTGAAAGACAAGGAGAGTCAGCAGGTCTGTCAATTCTTCTCACTTGAGGGTCTGTCCATGGCAATTAGACTTCTGAGATCGTATAAACGGACAGGCATGTAGCATACAGGCAGACGTTGGTTCAAATCCCAGCCTGACCTTTAGCAGCTTTGTGAATTGGGTTACTCAGCCCTCAGAGCTTCAGTTTTTTCATTTCAAAAATGGAAAGAAGAGTAGTATTTGTCTTATGGGCTTTTTTGGTTGGAGATTAAATAAAAATAACCCAATTAAAGCCATTTAACATGCCAGGGATATAATAAATGCAAAAAATTTTAGCTATTATGATTATTTTTATCTCTTACAACTGTAGAATACTATGTTTCTGAAGAAATTAAAATCGTTCCTAAATGACTCCATATGTTCAACAGAAATAATAATGCTAGAAGGAGGAAAATACCTGTCAGTTATTACATTTCTTACACTAATCATTGCTTTTATAGAATAATATTAAAAAAATATTTGGAGGAGTAATTCTTAGACAGACATCTGGATAGCATATGAAACTGTTTAGTTCCCTCACATAGGATCTGCCAAATTGCTGATTTCTACATAAAACATGAGAATTTTGAATTATGAATATTGAATAATAATTTTAAAATGATGGACAGATTAAATATTTCCATGTTTTAGCTGCTTCTGGGTTGTATCTGGTTTCATATCACCACTATTTTAATGGGCTACTTTATGGCCAAATGGTTTTAACATGTGTTCGACCCTAAATAATCACTCATTAATCATATGTGACAACCAGATTTTAATATTTATTAAAGTGCTATTGTTGACAACAAATTTTATGCTATTTATAGTATCTGAATATTTTTCCAGAATAAAGTTACTTACAAACCAAACTGCTTGTCTCAAAACCATGACAACTGGACACAACCTTAGGCAAAACTTTATGAAATATATGTTTTTACTAAAAATCGGTCTTGAATGTTTATTTTAAACTAATTGGCAGAGTTAGGTAAAGGAATTTTGTAATTTTTTTCTTTAAAAATGAATAGATTTTATAAATGTGAGCTTGTCTATATCATGTCGGCTTAAATATAAACATACACTGATGCTGAAAGTTTCTGATGTAATTACTAAACCTGCCAAAGAGATCGCAAGATATCTGTAGATGGTTAATTCACATGATAATGAAGACAATAACAAGAATTTCAAGGGTAAACTATGACTTCAGTTTGGTTGAGAGGCTTCTTTTCTCTGTGAACCTCCCTGCAGCCCCTAGAGAGAATGCTGATCATTTTTCAAGGATGTAGATGTCAGAGGTGGGATTAAGTACTCTTTAGTTCTCGCTGAGGTGTCCAAACCACTACCCCAATAATCTCTAAATATCATTGCTTCACTGAAGCTAATTTCTCCTTACATTATCCTTTTTTACTACTTTTTTAGTCACCTGCCATCTTCTAAGTCAATCCTATACATCCATTGAAGAATTTGGCACCTAAGACAAAGTTTGCCTCTGTACCCAGATTCCACCGAGTCACCATTATGTTCAGTGACTTTGGAGTTCAAGTAGGCGATCTTTCTGCCTTCTTTCCTCTCTGCTTCTGGACATCTACATCTCCAATGGCCTTCATCTCTGCTCTCTTTCAGATGCTCTCTCTCAAGGTTCAATCCTAGAATCTCTGTCTAACCATCCTTGAATTCTTAAACACAACTATTCTACTCTTTGATAAAAAATTTCTTTTCATTTTGTTTTATCACTGCTCCTACACCATCTGCTCTTTAGCCTTCCCATGCCCTTTCATACTCATGTTTTTTCAGAATTGTCCTCTCCTGATCTCTTTTTATCCCTTGAATTTTGCCATTAATATCACTAGGACCCACAATTCCCTCACCCTGTAGCCTTTCATAACACTCACTCAGTAAAACTACAATATTGGATCAATGCTTGGAGTCAGCTTCTTGGCTCCTGTACCAAGGTGGTTGAGGACTATTGGAGAACATTTATGATTTCGTGTCTCAGATTCTCCACTTCACCTACCAGCTGTTACTTATTCTTGGGCAACTAATTTTCCAATACTCTTCAATGTCCGTTAAAAACCTCCACCACTCTTCTCAAGAATTCTATCCCATATAGACTCTTCAATCTTGGTAAGCAAACTTGCCATTTTAATTAAAAATTGAGGTGAATAAGCAGTTCATTCCACAACTTTGATGCAACTGTATCTACGTGTATCAACTCTGGTAACTACGATTCCCACTTCAGATCATGAGGCATCTCTTTCTCATTGAAGTCCACAAGCTGTATCTTTGATGGCATCTCTTCCTCCTCCAACAAGTCCTTTTAATTCATCATGCCTACTCTCTCCCAGATCTTTGAATCCTGCACTTGACTCTTAATGGGTTCAAGGTTTTCCCAATTTAAACATTTCTTCTGGGATTGAGCTTTCCTCTAGCCACCAACTTGTTCCATCTATTCACATCTTGTCTTCACTTCTTCAAAACAGCATATACTTCCTATATGTACTTTCCTCCTTTCTCATTACTTCCTGAACAATCTGACTTCCTTTGCAATCTGGCTTCTATCATCATACGTTGTGGTAATAGCTCTCTCAGTGAGTAACCAATATACTCTTTACTGAAAATTCCAATAAAAAATTCAGTCCTTAATTTCCAGGCTCTTTGAAGTTCTTGATTTTGCTGATCAAGGCATAGAGTGAGAAGAGACTGGAGAATACACTCAAAGCCAGATGGAGAGGTTTGTGTGGCAAATTGAGGAGCTTGGACTTTCCCACTGAAATTCTGAAGCGTTCTTGCAAGGTCATTCTCATGAAGCTTTTTCTTCCCTTTGCTTCCATGATTTTGCACTCTCCAGGTTCTCTTTTTACCTTTTCTATCTCTTTCTTAGACACATTTTCTTCTGCTTCCCAATGAGATGTTGTTGTCCAGAAGTTGCTCCTGGGTGATCTCATCAACCCTCCTGCTTTCAAGTGCCTGATAGAGAACATTGATTCCCTGTGGGCAACGCTAGCCCTGGCGTCTACTGCAAAGGGCTTCAGCAGATTTCCGTCTACAGCTGTTTGTCTTTCGCTGGATAGCCCACAGGTGCTTCATACTTTTCCTGCCCAATACTGATCTCACGATCTTTCCTTCAGGCTTCTTTCTTCTTAGGTGTTCTCTATTAATTCAATCATATAACCTAGAGAAGAAAACCTTGCGGACATCATTTTGTCTGCCATTCCTTTGCCTTCAGCCAGTAAGACTCCAGGTTCTTTTGATTTAATTTTTAATTATTTCTCAACTCTTCTTACCCCACCCCAATGCATTCCTACTCTATCTATCTGGATTAGTGCAAGAGCCTCTAAACCATTCTTCCCACCATCACTGTTCTTCTGAAAGTCATTACCTGAGTCACCAGATTTATCTAGTCCCAAATCAGGCCCAAACATGGCCTGCTCCTTGACTGAACCCTTCAGTGGCTGCCATCACTGGTGAAGGAATGCCCAAGTTCCTTAGCAAGACCTTTGTCTACTTCTCTGGAAAATTCTCTCACTCTTTCTGACCTACATTCTCTGTCAATATGGAGCTCTTGAAGCTTCTGATTATGCCCTAAACTCCTCTTTACCTAGATTCTCCTAGAAGGATCTTTGATTCAGCTCCTCCTGGATGCTCTTACGACACCCTAAACCCTCCCTTCTGTGTGAATAAAATCTTATGCTCACCTCTGTTATTTCATTTACTTTACAATATATAGTTTTTGTGTAATATACAGTATATATACACACACGTATATATGTAATATGTATATATACATTACATATTATTACACTTACTTTAGAATGATTTCTTTGTGAGCCTGTCTAACCTTACTCACTATGAACACCTGAAATCCAGCAACGGACTTGTTAAGTAATCTACGAATCTGCAGTGCATACCATGGCACACCAACTAAGTGAAGAGTCCATGTTTATTACAGACTCTTATTATTCAATATACTTATTGAAGGAAATAATTCAGAAAAAAATACAGTCCATCTCTCACAGTTAAGCAGACTGGAATGTGTGGCATAGTAACTATGTTTTGGAAAAAGCATAATCTGAAGGTAGAAATGTGTGTGTGCACATTCATCTTCACTCAGTAAATACTCATGGAGAACTTGCTATATGCTTGGAGCTATTCTAGCTGCTAAAGACAGGAGAAGTCTCTGATCTAATGGAGCTTACATTCCAGGGTGCAAAATGTTCTGATAATATAAAAGTCAACACATAAGTGAAAAAGAGGACTTCAGACAGTCTCACCATTCAATTAAGTCTATAAACATTTATTGAGCTCCTGCTTAAGGGTCAAGGCACTCTTCTAGGTCCTGGGCATGAAGCAGTGAAGAAAATAGATAGAGATCCCTGACAATATGGAGAGTGTTCTCTCAGGAAGTGTCACTTGTGTTAAAGTTTGAATAATAAAATCAGCCATGCAGAGAGCTGGCATTGGAAGGGTGGAATGTTCCAAAAGACGGAAAGAGGATGAGCTCGGTGTACACGTGTGCAGAAAAGAGACTACTGTCTTAGAAAGTCCTTCTTGCAAGGTCGGCCTCTGGCTGACATCTGGAAACTTGGACTTCAGTAGTGTTCCCACCATTCTCTGGAGTAAGGATGGTTTACTGTGCCTAAACTGTTTGTACACACAATGTGATTTATGCTGAAAACCTGCTTTCCTTTTGGGAGTCTAGAATTGTAGTATGTGCTGGGGAGCAAGTGCCTACATGACCAACCTCAAGCAAAAACCCTGGGTGCTGAGTCTCTAGTGAAATTCCTTGGTAGACAGCCTTTCACACGTGCTGTCACAATTTGACGCTGGAGGAATTAAGCGTGTCCCGTGTGACTCCACCGGGAGAGGGCTCTTGGAAGCTTGCGCCTGGTTCCCTCTGGTCTTCACTTTATCTGCTTTTTCCCTTGGTAGATTTTTCTTGGTATCCTTTCACTATTATAAATTATAGCCATGAGTATGATTATATGCTGAGTCCTGCGAGTCTTTCTGGTGAATCATCAAATCTGGGAATGGTCTCGGAAACCTCTGATACAATATGTATGTTTATTTCATGGAATTCATGTTATATATTTGAAGAAAGAGGTTAGGATCAACAAGAGATGTGGATTGAATGCTAAAGGCAGGAAGAAACAATGGATGGGTGCAGGGAAGACAAGCTTCAGAGAATGATCACCAATGACTTTGTAGTGATAAAACCCCAGGCAAGTTTCATCCAACTGCTTTAACTCTTTTTATGACTTTCCTGTCATACCCATTCTTTACAGGTAACTCCCCACACTTAGGCACTTAAATACTTTCCTGGATATTGGCCTGAACCTTTAACTTCCTAAAACGGTTTTGCCATATTTACAACCTAACCATTCACAAAATACAAATGAACTGTCTTTAGCATTTCTCAAGATTACATTAATCCATCATTCAATAAATATTTATTGAGCACAGGTGTTTTATTGTATTCCAGGTGTTGTGGTAGTCACTGGTGATTCCAAGATGACTATGACAAATTCCTCTCTTGTCCTTAAGGGAAGAAAAATGCCAAAGGAAAAACAGGCAAAAAACTTTGTTAAGATCATGGTTTTGCACTCCCATATAAATTTCAGGAGTTTTCTGGCCATCCAAAGCCCCACACCACACACTGTGCCACAGCCATGCTCTCAACAGGTGAACACAGAAAACTGTTAGGTGAGTCAGCATGTGGAAAATGCTGGGGATTCTTGAAATAGCACTGAGTCATTAATCACTGATGCCCTGGCTTGGTCCATGAAGCAACTGGAAATGAATAAGCAAAGAAAGTGAACTAATGGTTAGAGGATGGAAATACCCCAGGGGAGATGTGTTGAGTCAGTGTAAGAACGTGGAAAACTTCAGCAGTCATAGATTCAAATGGGATGAAATAAGAGGAAAAGAGTGTTTTCCAACAGCTTGATCTCCAATAGATAATTTCTGGCAAGCATCATTCTTCTGGATTCTTTTGGGAATTGGAGAAAAGAGAGAAAGAGAGGAATAAAATGTTGTTCTGACCACAGTAGATTTAGATTTACATGATACGACAGTCCCTAGCACATAGCCAATGTCCGATGAGTAATTTTGAACTGAATCACAAAAGGCAAGTTATAATATAAAGGAATAGGGAAGTGACATCAAAGAAAACAACTCTGAGAAACTGATGGGAGGAAATATAGACCTTGAAGGTGGTAAATTAATAAACTAAATATAAGGTAGACTTTTTAAAACTATAAATGGGAATACATATGTAGAGTAGTATCAAAATATTGAGTCTTGGCAAAGTTGATGTGAGAGAAAAGTCAGAGCAACGCTGGATGTTGGTATGTCTTGTTCAGTGGGACTTCCGACTAAATTTGGAGCTTCTCAAATTTTGCCTTAAAGTGAATTTCTGAAAAACAAAACCAAATTTTTCTACTGCAAGATTAAGATATATTGTTTTTTAGGAAACAAAAAGTTCTCCCATATACACAAAAAACATATTTAAGAGCACAGTACACTTTTTAAAACACAAGTTAGAGGGGAGGAAAAATCATTTCTAACAAAACACCATTTTTCAAAATATTAACAATAGTAGTACATACTAAGCCATAAAAATATCGAATTGGCTTAAAGTTGTTTGAACCTTTCAGTTACCAATGTCAAATTAAAAAATGGATCAAGTCATTTCATGAAACTCAGATCATCTTTATGTTTAGCATAGCAATTTTTTATTTTTTCAACTTTCATTTCTGAACCTATTTCTAAGTATCTCCCTTTAGCTCCGGTACACGTATCAGCGTCCCTGAGAGAGAGGTAGGGCTGAACACCAACAGGACAGCAAAACTAACAACCAGAGATTGTGGACCTTCCTATTCAGGCACTGTGCTGAGCACTGGGTGGCCTTATTCCATTTAATTCTCCCAACACAATGCACAATGGGTGTTCTCATTCTCATTTTATGGAAGAGAAAAGTAAAGATTGGAATGTCCATACTCTTCTTATGAGTGGAGAGGGCCCCCGTTTGCTCTAGACACCAGCTGGCCTCTAAGATGGCCCAGCCACTAGGAGACAATGCCACATACTGGGCCCATTCCATTGGTGTCTGCCAGGCCAACCTAGGGTAGAATGCTGCTGGGCCTGCCATTGCCTAGAACCATTGGATCCCAGGGTTTGGAAGGCCACTGAAGGACTTTGTCCAGCCATACCAAACACATGACCCCCTGGGACTCTACCTCTCTTCAGAAAGTGGAGGAACCTCAGCAACCTGGTCAGGAATTGAGTACAAACGAGGATTGTGTGATGATAGCTTCTCTTCAGATTTACGTGTGGAAGCTGTTGAGTAAATGTACATTAACATGGATTATCACATAGGTTGGCAACCTCTGAAGACCACATCTGCCTCTGAGGGCATTCGGAGAAGAATTTTGGTGGAAACGCTTTGGGTTTTATTTCTGTGCATCACTGGTTCTTCAGCTTGTCTTGTGGATGCCAATCAGTAGGGACTGAATACAGTGCTCGTAACTGTGAAGGAATCTTTGTGCATGAAAAGAAGAAGACATTGTCAAAGCAAATAAAGACAACGTACAGTGAAACACTATCTTTCAGGAACTTATTTGTCCTTCACAGATATTTTTTGCCGAATTTTTCCCATTCCTAAATAAGACAGTTTCTCAAGTCTTATCATCTTTCTTAGACCACAGCTAATTCAGGAAGCTATAGGTTTAATAAGTAATAGGATCCGACCAGCCCATTTTTTCCTTATGTTTTCAATCACTCACTCATCAACCACTGACCAGGTACGATGTCCGTGATCCTTCTTGGAGTAAGACAATTAATTTTTTTCTTTACTTCCTTGACTCACATTCTTGTCCTCTCTCAGTGAATAAGATGTGTTTGCTCATGTTTGCTCAAGCCAGACACCTGAGGGTATCCTAACTGTCCACTGTCCCTTTGCCCCTATAATCTGTCATCTGGTTCCACCTGCCATGCCTTCCAAGACTCTCACTTGGAGTGAGAGTTTCCACTCCATGGTCTGGCCCTTGTCCAGCCAGATTATCGAAAGGGCTCGTCACAGTCCATCCTCAATAATGCTTCCAGAACAGTCTTTCTGACAGGGGAATATGACTACATCTTTGCTTGCTTAGAATTCTCCAAGATTTCTTTGGCGGAAGGATGAGCTCAACTTTTTGTCTGTTAGAGAAGCTATGCATTCATTCAGGCCAATTTATACTGATGAGTACATACTGGGCACCAGAGGCACTGATCCAGGTGCTGGGGCTACAGCAGTGAACAAAGTCTGCGTTCTCATGGAGCTTCCCTTCCCTTCCCTTCTACTGGAGACAGTATGATAACAAATAACAAAATAAGTCATCTGTGTGTGTGTGTGTGTGTGCATGTGCATCACACACACATATGGACATGGATATGGATATTTAGAAGGTGACTCGTGGAAAAGGTATAGAAGTTGACTTGGAAAAAAACGAAGCTGGGCAAGATTCTATGGAGTGCTGGGGGAGGGCATTATTTTAAATAGAGTGATCAAGGAAAGCCCCATTGAGACAGCGACATTTTGACAAAGATCTGAGCTAGCACCTCTCTCTGTGAGGCCTCGTTTCCTACCAGCTCTCTGCCTCGCCTTTTATGTTCCACAATTCTGAACCTTAGTCATCCCCAAATCACCAGTCCTTCTAGCCTCTAAACCTTTGCATGTACTGTTGACTTTCCCTAGGACAGCTGCTCTCCTGCAAAGGCACAGTCTGTTGTCCCTGTTGTCTCTGCCTCACCCACCCCGCTGCCCTCCTGGGTCTCTCCAGGCAGGCTTAGGACTCTCTCTCTGGCCTTCAGCTTCACCTAGAACAAACTTAATCAGAGCGACTATCAACTTGCACTGTAATTCTTCTTTTTCCTTCTCTAAATACATAGATACGGACATAAACATGCACATACATAACCTACAACATATCTTATTTATTGAGTTTACTATGTACATGCTCTGTATTCTACCTTACTTTTTTCTTTCTTATTTATTTATTTATTTATTTTTGGTGAGGAAGATTGGCCCTGAGCTAACATCTGTTGCCAATCTTCCTATTTTCGCTCAAGGAAGATTGTCACAGGGCTAACATCTGTGCCAGTCTTCTTCTATTTTGTATGTGGGATGCCGCTGCACCATCGCTTCATGAGTGATATGTAGGTCAGCACCCAGGATCCAAACCCATGAACCCCAGGCTGCAGCTGCAGGGTGCTCAAATTCAACCACTACACCACAGGGCCAGCCCTACCTTACTTTTCATGACAACTTAATGAGGTGATATTATCCCCATTTTCCAAGAGAGAAAACTCACTTGCCCAATCCCTTTCTACTAAGGTAGCTGGACTCAAACTCAGAGCTCTCTGACCCCATTGACCTTGCTTTGTCTGCTCTCCCACAGCTTTCTCCCAGACTAAGATCCTTAGGGCACATCCTGTATCTTTGGATTTTTGTATCAGTGTGTCATTGCACCTAGCGCCTCAATAAATATTCATCAAACAAATACATTTTAATAATTTTCATTCATTCCTTTATGATTCACAACTTGTGAAGTTTCTATGCACAGCCCCTCGAGTATCTCCTCATAGACCTAAGTTCTCAATAATAACAGTAGCAACATTTTCATATCACCTACCATGTGACAAGTACCCCTAATAATACTAACTTCCTTAATACTCAGAACAACCCAATAAGGTAGGCACTACTAGTATCCCCATTTTACAGATGGAGAAACTGAGGTTCCAGGAAGTTAGGTCACTTTCCAAAGCTCATAGAGCTAGTAAGTGATGGAGCGGAGATTTGAACCTGGGTGGCATGGGTCTGGAGCCTCTAATGTCCGTCGCTGTATCTCGCTGCCTTCCTTGGCTCTCCAGATGCAGGTTGTAGGCTCAGTGAATGACGTGCAATGATGTACATGGCCTTTGTTCTACCTCTGAAATGAGACATTATCACTAACATCTACTTTGTATTGACATAGCAGAGAAAGTGGCCTCTTAACCCCTATTCTTTCAGTGACTGAGCAACATCCAGGGGACATCTGACAGCACCATTAATGCACTGGAGACAAGGGGTGATCAAAACATGAAAGGAAAATTATCTAAAAGAAAAGTGGGTAACTCTATGTTGGAGGAAAAACAAAAATAAAGAATTTTTTGTTCTTTGCTTTTTTAAAGCAAGGAAGTATTGAGAAACTGCAACTGAAAGAGGATTGATGTTGGCACAAGGAGAAACATTCTGGATCGCAAATGAAATTTGCTTTTTCATCAAATGTCTAAAAACCCACTAGCCTATCCTAGAAGCAAGAAGGAATAAACTAAATCGTATCAGAATTCTTAGATCTGGAGAATGTGTTAGTATCAGTAAGTGGCTAATTTCAGGCTCAACCAATACATGTGAAAAACTTAAGAGGAAAATGTGATCAGGAAGTCAAAGCATGCTTTTTACACTGCCTACCACTCTCCACTCCTCTCCCAGGGCCCCCCAAAGAGAAAAGCAATAACTTTTCACTGCCTTATGAAAGGGACAAAGTCTTCAGTGATTTTTTTTTGCCTTAGAATCCTGTTAATCTTATAAAACTGTACCTCTGACGCAGGGCTGATCCCAGTGTTAAACAAGCATTGCTGCTTTATGGAGAATCATGAAAAATGCTCCATGAAGAGGTAATTCTGCTTAGGGATCATCTTTTTTTTTTTGACTTTATCAGCATTTGAATGAAAATCAGATATTTTCCTGAAAGTTGATGCCTTCAGGTGGGGAATAAGCAGCTGTGGCAGCTGGACTTTTGAAACGCTGTAAAATATCCTGTCTTCCTATAAATGTTTATGGTAGCAGTAGAACTGAGGAAGAGAAACACAAGCAAAGAGTTGCATGACTCACAGGCTGAATTGCTTCTAAATAAAGCATTCCTCAGAGTTTCCCATGAGGTGTTTGGAGTGAACAAGCAGCAGGGGCCCTGCTAGGGTGGTCAGGACATTTTTAGAACGCAAAAAGGTGCATCCGACAGTAAGTCAAGAAAATGATTCTGTTGCTTTTGATGTTTAAGAAAATCTACGTCGAAAGCGAGAATATTGGATGATACACAGCGTGTCCTCGTCCCCTGGCAGTTGTTGGCCGGCTACTTTGTAGGTGAGGATGAGAGGGTTAGCGGGACGCCTCGTGCTGACTCACAGACTTGCCCCTAATAGCGCATGGCGAAGTGATGATAATTACATTCAATTTTAGATCCTGCGTGCCGAACCTGGGAATGTTTTCAAATTCAGAGCAGGCTCCGTTGATTTTGGCACTTGAGTTTTGCAAGGACGGTCATAAGTCCTAGACTACCTCCATAGTCTTCAGTCCCTTACACTCCAGAAAATTGTGAATTTGGAACCAATTAGGGAAAAATCTTGTATTGAAACTATCCTGCAAATAGCCGGCACTCCTGGCCTTGACCCTCAGCTTCACGTGTAGGGACATGGCCACCGTTCTCCACACTCAAGACTTTCTGACTAATTATTCAGTACTACAGCCTTTTCCACCCATGTTCAAATTCAGTTTTGTTTTTTTTTTTTTTCCGATCATGTCTAAAGGGCTTGAGCTTGTTAGGAATGACATAGTCTCCAGATTCTTCTTGTGGCTTACCAATGATGGTCTTATGCAACCTGATTAACAAATTGGCACTATTAGATTAGTGGACTCAACCATTTCTGGATACCTACTAGTAGTAGCAATATATTAATTAAATAGTTGTTCCAACAAATAATTACTATCTAGAGTGTGTTCAATCCTCTGTATGCTTAGAAGACCGTACAACTGAGTGAGCCGACTTGTTCTGGGTTGCCAAATTTGACCAATAAAAGCACAGAACACCCCGTGAAATTTGAATTTCAGATAAACACAAATGACATTTTAGGATACTTATGCCTCATGCAAGATTTCAGTATTCGTAGTTTACCTGGACGTTAAAAAAAATCTGTTTGTTGTCTATCTGAAGTTTAAATTTAACAGAGTAACCTATATTTTATCTGGCAAACCTGTGAGATGCAATGCCTTTCCTGAGGCACTATTTTATCAAAAACACGTTCTGAATATTTTCCTGCAAGAACTGGAGAGTCTAGAGGCAATACATAAAAATATTTCATAAAAGCAAGAAAATAGCCGCTCTGGAGGGGCTTTTCCCAGCCATCCACACCTACGGTAAAGCTACATCCGGAAACCCAGCAGGAAGAAAGTAAAAGCAACAGGACAATTTAAAGAATCCTGTTGTGACCGAACACTTGCACCCAGACAGAATCCCAGCCTCCCACCAGTAACCCTGAGGGTCAGATTCCAGCTTCCTTATTTTCCTCTCGTATATTTCACTGCCTCCTGTAGGGAAAAATCAAGGAAGAGATAAAGAAAAAAAAAAAAAGTCCAGCATTTTAATGCACATTTGTTTTGGCATTAGCGGAGTTCTGAAGACAAAAACAATCTCCCGCTCTTAATTCAGTCCATGTGCAACCAAGTTGGATGTTGGAGATCTGGCTTTTAATAAGAATGATTAACAAGCATTTTTGATCACAGGAAGTCGAGAAGAGTCACTGCTCCTAAAAATATAATAAACATCGACAAGCAGTTGGACCATCCATATTTGTGTATCAGTCATCTTGCAGCCCCCACTTTGATTGGCAGCAATGGGAGACGGGGCCAGGAGAGAGCTCCCCACCACCGCCACCATCACATGGGCGGCTTTCTGTTCAGAGCTGGGCTGCCCTTCCTTCCTGCCCGGGGAGGCAAACGCTGCTGCCGTTTCTGGGCAAGTGGCCATCGCGGGATATTTGCTTTAGATAGCCTGCAGCTGGCTGAGTGGGCGTCGCATTCAGACAACACAGGCAGCTCCTACTGTCTACCATTTCAGTCTAGTGGAGGCCCTGGGGCCTTTTGATTTATAAAGAGCATTACGTGGCTGCAGTTAAGAGTTTTAGGAAGCAAAGCTGTGATAAATGAAGTTCTGCCTGTGGGTCTCACAGATCTCCACACACACAAGGCCTACAAACCTTTCCCCTTGGGTTGATCTAGAGAAGATTCCAGGGGAGCAACATGGAACACGTGGGTGCCTGGATATTTAAACCTGGTCTAGGGCAGTCCTTGTTCATTCTACAGTCTCTCATCTTAGGGCTGGCCCTTAAGAGTGCGAACTCACAGCGTGAGGCTTGTTGGCTGTTTCTGTGGCCTAGATATTTTTACATTTATGACATTTTCAATTTGAGGCCATGGAGGGCCATGAAGGAAACTGTGTTAGCATTTCAGGGCAAAGCCTGGAGTTGATTCTTTTTTTTCCTCTAGACGATTATTCTCATATGTGCTAGGAATTAACACATTCTGAGGATGAGGGGTGGGAAATTCTCCAGGGAGGGGTCTGAAGAGTCTTATTTTCTTATCCCAGACTGCGAATGACTGCTTAATGGGGAGAAACTATAACTTAAACAGGTCACTGTGGGAAACACAAAAACAAAGTGAACCAGAAAAAAAATAGAAACCCAGACTTTTCAGTTCCTGTTTATCCTATTTTTAATCTCCGCATCTCAGTTGCTCTCTTTCTTGTTTCCCTGGTCTTGCTGGAATTCATACACACCTGGCTTTCCTTTTGCCTTGGGGACAGAGAGGAGGTGGGGCCCAAGTCAGGGAGGGCCCTGCAGCCTGCCTGGGGGCCAAGAAGCAGTGTCCAGGCTGGAGTATGTAAGAGGAGGGAGACTGCAGAAAACTCTGCCACATCTGATTCGAGGGTGTTGGGAAAACATGAATGGTGACCCCCTCCTTGAATTATCTACCTTAGCTACGAGGCTTTGGCAATTCCAGACATGTGGGCAGAAGGAAAGGTGGAGAAGAAGGTGATCAGGAACTTGTGGACAAACGTTCAGACTGACCAGTGGCTTGGGGAGATAAGAATGGTTATGTTCATCTGTCCCCATGCATCTCTCTTTCTCTCTCTCTCTCTCTGTGTCTCTCTCTCCTCCTCCCTTCCTCCTCTTTCCTTTCAGGCTCCAGTGACACAATGGCAAGGAAGACCAAGGGAGCCTTGGCCCTCGGAAACCTTATGAGGGACAAAAAACCATTCACAAGGGATGCCTCTGTCATTCTACGATGGGACTGTGGGTGCCCACACCACAGTGCACTTAAAATTGTGAAAATACTTTCTCTTCCCTCTGCCAGTGAATGAATTCATACCTTTGTGTGGTTCTGTGACTGAAAAAGAGAAACGTGAGTGAAGCGCCAGAGGAAAATCCCATCGTCTGAAATAAAGAGTCAAATTTATAAACCAGGATTTTAAAGCCTGAGGGGAGAGGACCGTGGGTCCCCGCTCTGGGCTCTCTGAGGGCCCTGGAGCCTTATTTGGGAGATTCGCTGTCTGTGAGTCTGTCTTCCCTCCTGACTGCAAGCCTCTGAGGCCAGGGCTGTGCCTGTTTGTCGTCTTCTGCCAAGCACAGGGCAGGGAGCGGCGCCTCAACTCATGGGCACACCAGAGGGACCCTTAAGGATGCTCTGCTGCAGGCTTATCCGTGCCCAGCCCTCTTCCCATGGTTGTCTTCCATTCGGCACATGTCACAGCCTGGAAACCCAGAGTTGCTCCCCAGAGGGTCAGATTCAGTCTCCCACCTGCTTCGCCATTCGAACTGTTCCTGTCAGAAAGCGGGGTTTGCTGCCCAACATCTCCAGTCAGCAAGCTTCTCCAGGCTCCCAGGGTATGTCTGATGGACCCCTGGCTTCCCTCTTCCACTGATGCTTTCATTTGGTTAATTGACCTGGCACATTATCACGTGAGAAGAACTGTCACTAGTTTCCATCTCAGAGAACGGATGAGAAGCCCATTAGACTTCCATAGGACCAGGCTTACATTCACTTCTGACGTGACCTCTCCACATGGTGAGCTGGAACCTTCCAGAACCTTCTGGAACCTTGTACAGGCTGTTGAGCTGCTGGCATAGAACTCAGTAATAAATTTGCTCCGTTCATGTGGTCTTCAGCTGTAAGGGTGCCTGTTAGAAATTGTTGCACTACGTAGGCCTAAATGATTTGAATAGAAATAGACACATTTAATAAAAAACAATCTGCTTTATGGAATTGCTTCAGGGTTTTTGTGTTTTTTCTTTTGGTTCTTATTTATTTTGTTCAGTCCCAGATCATCTTGAAATAAATCACTGATGTATAATTATTTTTAAATGTCATTATTTTTGGAGTCAAGCTGATTTTGATGACAGGGAAGAACATTTTGAAGGAGTTTCATGATTTTCACAATACAACTGATTTTATAAGAAAAAAAAAATATTCCCATATAGCAAAGCTTCAAAAGTGCTAGCTATGTTGTTTAGTTCCTCCAACATAAGCACCCACAACAGGAAAGCAAACCAACCCACAGTGGACTGAAAATGTGGTTTCTGGAACTCTCTTAAACCTTGGCTAACTTTTGGGGGCTCCCAAAGGACAAGATTACTTCATGTCAAAGCAAAAATCCTCCTGACTCTGTAAACAGCCCACGTTTCTGGGAAATATGGAAAACGCAGATCAAATATGGAGTTGTGTTGTATTTGGAAAGGCAGTCAGAGATCATGAAGTTTTGTTCCCATGGGATCCACCTCTGCTGCTTTTGGGGCCTTTGGGTTTCTTCTCTTCCTGTGTCCACTCCATCTCTCTTTACCTTCTTTCTCAGAACACCCATCACCAAGCACAAAACACCAATGATGACATGACAGTCAATCTGAAAGGCCCAGTAAATCCTATTCCTTCTTTAGAGCACAAACCACACCGTGCATTTTCACAATAATAGTTTTGTGTTTCGTGCCCTGTACGAAAACTTGCAAAGTAAAAGACAAAAATCACTGAATGCCTCATTTCCCGCTAGTTTTGTGGTAAAAACCAAATTGATACTGTCTTTTCTCCTCCCTACCACCACTAATTCTCGTTTCATGTTATAGTACAGATAAGTGTCGACACCACGCTCTCACTGAGAACATTTTATGGTTCAGTGAATATCTATTGAGTTTAAAATATATTCTGATCCCACCTCGATATAAGACAGCATTTAGCATCATCCAGTGTTCCATCAGAATAAACTGAGCTTTTTTTTTGCCATCAGAGAATTTATATTGCGAAGGTAGAGAGATGATTCACCCACAAAGAGAAGCATGTGATAAAGACAAGTTGTATCCTAGAATTTTAAACTTCACCTAATAAACTATCCAGACAAAAGGGATTAGGGCTTTTGGCAGACTCATAGACAGTTTGCCTCCGTTAGGAGCGAGAGAGCTCAAAGAGAAGAAACTACAGTGTATTCCATTCGTTCCTTTGGCAACTGAGATCTTCCCTTCTTTTAAACCAAACAAACATTAACAAGGAAAACCAGCTGCTTTTACAATGAATAAACCCATTACCTCAACTCCTTGTACACGACTGAGGTATTTTTACTTGTCAGATTTTCTATTTCGTGGAGGTTTGGATATTTCCAGTATGCTGTCAATACAGACAAAACAGAGCTGGTTTTAAGCAGCGGCACCAGATGTGGATGAGAACATGGGCTTTCCTGGCCCTCCAATTCCAAGGTTTGGTGGTAAGTTACTGCTACTGTCAAAAATAGTAACATCAGGATCTGGCGTCTTGATGCAACACTGCCTGGTGCTGGCTAAGCTATCTGCACAGTAGCCAGTGGAGAGGAGGCAGCACGCATGCGTGGGGTGGGGTGGGAGCCCCTGGAGATTTGACTCAAACTGTGCAGCGAGAGTCAGCCCTGTTGCAGTTCCCACTGCAGCAAAGAAAACCAGTGTGTATCGACCCAGGGATCCAGCTGACCCTGAGGGTCACTGTGCTTGACCTGTGGCAGTCAGTAACATTGATTGTGCCAAGGGAAGTAAATGAGGACTAAAATATCTAAAGCAAGAGCAAAATCACCAGCGTTAGGGCTCTTGCCTCTTGGCATATCCAGTTCCCCCTCTTTTCTAGACTATTGGGTATTGTATGTGCTCAGTACAGAGGTGGGGCTGGTGTTGAGAATGCCACAATGCTCCTAGAACCATCCAGAGCCACAGATGACCCATAGGTCAGACAGCTCAGGTCTACAGAGCCTGACAGGAGGATGGTTTGACTGGTAGAGTGCAGGGAGCAATCTTCACTTCAAAATGAACCAGTGGAGTCTGGAGGCAACATTACGCGCACAGAACCAGCACCAGAATGCAGGTTCAGAGCTGAGACCTCCTAAGTGATTTACAGTAGAAGTGAAGGTCATTGTTCTTAAAAATTTGTTTATGGGCCTAGTCACTTCTGATTGTCTGCCTCCAGCTTTGACCCCATCCAATCCGGTCTCCATGGAATCTAGGCTATGAAATGAGACTGCTTCCAGGTTGATCTTGGCTCAATCTTTGATTAACTGAATGATTTTGAGCAAGTTTCTTAAATGCGTGGGTCTTCATTTTTGAATGGAGACAATGAAATATTATGTGCCCATTAGAATTTCTTGTGAATATTCAATGAGATGACGCATGCAATATACTCATCACAATGTCAAGCACATATTCAACATGTGGTAGATGCTAGCTATGGTTATTATACAGCCATCACAAGGAGACTTCTTTTCAATGGCCACCCAATGCACAGAAGAAAAGTACGAGGTCTAGCATGACTGAGAGGCCATCCATACTTGGGCCCCAGTCTCTTACCAGTCTTATGTCTCAACATCCTCCCCTCTGAACTCAATACTCCAGAGATGTTGAAAATCACTCAATTCCTCAAAAGTCCTGCGTTCTCTCTAACTCTCAGGCCTTGGGACACATGCTCCCTTACCTTGGAATACTCTGTCAACATTTCCTCCACTTCTATGTATCAGCTTCAATGCCCAACCTACTTCAGCACTAAGTTGGGTCTCCCTGCTCCAGGCTTCTCTGAGCATACACACTGTTATGTTTGCTTGTTCAGCTCTGGTCTTCTGCATGTGACTGTAAGCTCCATGAAAGTAGGGGCCATGTTTTGCTCATCTTGCTAGCCCTAAACCCCAGCAGAGTTCTTATCCCATAATAGGTGTTCCGTCAATATTTATTGAATGGATGAATAAAGTTATAAAACTGCTTAGGGCACTCAAAATTATTTATACCCTCATTCTAGGTGGCTCAATTCATAAGTGAATGGACCTCTGAAAAGGATAGGAACAGGAAATGAATATCCAGCTCAGAACTGAAGAGGGCACATCTGTTCTGCTCTAAAGGAATGACTTTTGCTGAAGAAATGACTAGTTGTCCGCCAATATGTGCTCTCCTCTTCTTCATAGTAATAGAAATCTTGGTTTTTAGTTGGTTCCATGATCATTTAAAAAAAAATCAACATTTCCCAACATCCCTTGTAGTCAGATGTGACTACGTTTTTACGCTTTGTTGCTCACAGTTGGGATTCAAAGAAACCTCTTAATTATCAAGAACTGCATGATGAAAACAATTATTTCAGTTGGAGAAAAAGGGCTTAAAGAATTTCAAAGCTGTTTTTATTGAAAAATTTTCATAATAGAATTTTAATAGCAATAATGCATTTTATTGATGTTAACTAAAGATTTTTTACAACCTCAAACATAACTAAGTGAATTATAAATATCATGAAAGATCAGACCAAAGTAAATGGACTTCCAGATTCAAAACACATAGCAGAACATTTCACAATTGCCACTGGTGGACAAAAAATCTAATGTCAACTGAGGATCCAGTCACTCCAAAAAACAGCTGTGTTTTCCAAAGCAGAGAATACAACACCCTTTCTTCTTATGTTCATAGTCCTATTTCTCAATCACAATCTCACAATAACTGGACACAATATTCAAAATATTTATCAATTTGTACACTCTAGATGCTGGCCCATCTAGAACAAATGCTGGCTGTAGAATAACTAGTGTATCCATTCTGGTCCATGCAGATATGATATTAGCCTGATGGTATCAATCTGTGTACGAATATCATGTTTCCTAAGTAATCAACCACATTCTGTGTAATCCATGGTATAACGCACGGGAGAAATGCCTATATCATGTGCAAAATCTCCAGGTCCATAGATGCAGGTCTTCTTTCTTTGTGAGTTTCCTAATAGGTTGATTTAGAAGAAAATGAGACCCAAGGATATTTTTGGACAGTTTTGGAAGGTGATTAACGGGCTCTTTAGCATGGAGTTTTCTCAACCATCGTTCGCCTGTGTTTGAGTGCTTATGTGCACGCATGTGTGGACATGCATACACACAAAAGTAGTGTGATCGTAGCCACGAATGCATTGAATTGAATCTGAGGCAGCAACACTGTCTCCTTTCATTCCAAGAACAAGAAACATCAGAGCCTCCAACATCCTGGACCTGCTTCTGGCATTCGTGTCGCAAAGCTCCTGGTGTCTACAAGTACTATTTTTGACGTGCAGCTGTTGAGTTGAAACATCTGATAGTTTCTCTTCTCCAGGCGGGTTTGGTGCAAGATACCAGTAAACGATCATTTGTTTCAGTTCTTATAAGCATCAAGAGACTAATATTAGATAATGGTTCCTCCCACACATGCTCCTTTTCTTCTGGCTGTTAGCCTAGAGGATCCCAGACCCTGAGAAACCAGGCAGAGCTCTTCCTAGGAAAGCCTGCGCTTTCATCCTCAACACCCGTGGGACCCCATCTGGTTTAGAATGTCTGACCAAATGGGAGAATGGGAACATTCAGCGTCACTCCCCCACACCCCTGGAGTCCACACTGAGTCCTTGCTATAGTTGTACTCATTTCCTTGTTTTCTTCCCTGTGGATTCAGAGACTAACCAGCTATGATTCACTGAAACAGTCATTTGTGTACTTGGAGGCCGTTAGTGAAATCCCCTTTCAGCTCAGGGCAAAGAGGGTGGTCAAAATATTTAACAACTGGCAAGTTTAACAACTGTTAAGGCCACAGCTTTATCTAGTTGGAATGGACGCTGGCCACGGAGCTTGAGCAGGCTCCTTGAGGCCCCTTGTCACGGACACCAGGGGCTCAGAGAAGCAACTATTTGCCAATTGGTGTGGAACATATTTCCAGGTCTTAACAACAGGCAGCTCTGTCCCAACATGTTTCTGCAGAGAATCTCCAGCCTCAACCTTAACAATCATCCTGTTGATCTATCCTTGTTATATTTGTCAACCTTGCCTATGTGATGATCCACAGTTGGATACTTCTCAAGGTCAGAAAGACATCCCTATTTGCCAATAGCCAGATGGCCTTTGCCGATGTACGGAGAATCACTTAAGATCATTACCAAAAAAAAAAAAAAAAAATCACTCAAAGTGTTAACATGTGCATGTGAGAGATTATGGTAACATAAACGCCAAATTATTTCTGATTTGCGGTAAATTGAGCCTTGTTTGAAATAGCAGTGCCGTATCCTTTGCTGAAAAGACCCTGACGTCATCGTAGCTTGCTCCAATGGAAGCATGGTGCTTCCTGCTGCTCACCAGTGAGTTACATCTGTTCTCCTGGCCCTTGCTCTGGCCACCATGATTGTGGAAGAAGTGACACACCAGCGTGCATGTCTGTGCACGGGTGAGCCATCCTAGAAAGATGTCATGTGGGCAAAAATTGAAGGGTGTTTCATTACGGGTATTATGAATGGTGGCTTCCATTTTGCATAGGGCTTTGTTGGGAAGAGGAAATAGGTTTATTCTGTGTTGCCTCAAAGGGGTGAAATAGGGGCAGTGAGTTCAAGGGAGGTAAAGTGGGGGTCAATGTAAGGAAGAGTTAAGAGAAGAAAAAATGAGCTTTATAGTAATGTAATTTCAAGGTCAGTATAATTCAGTTTAAGAAACATCTATGAGGTACCTGCCATGCCCTAGTTACTAGGTGTGATGGTGTAACATAAAAAAGAATACAGTAGCTTCAGTCAACCAGGAGATACAGATATGAAAAGAATTAATGAGAAAATATCAAGGCATGCCGCAGGAGACGCTTTTGTAAGATTCCAAAAGAACTCAGGAAGGAAGGGATTAATTCTTCTGAGAGGATCAGGAAGGTGTCTATAAAAAGAGTGAATGACACATCTAGATTTTGAAGAATGGATTCCTGCTTGACTAAGACAGACAGACAAGTGAAGGAAGAGGGAACAGCATGTGCAAAGGCCAGGGAGGCCTTTCAAATTGTGTCTGGAAAATGACAAGAGTTTTAGAATCAATTATTTCACTAGGCAGCCCTGGCTGATATTCTCTTGGGATAGTCTACATACACACATACAGTGAGCTAGAAATTTCAACTTTTCATTCATTTTAAAGTGTTTGCTTGTCTCTTTATTTGTTTGATTTTTCCTCATTCAATAGATCTGCCCTACAATCACTCTATAAGGGAATTTAGCAAAAGGTTTTCTGAGTTTAAGGAAAGAGAATCATTCATATGTGAGTAAAATTTAAGTTGTTTTTGGTGTCAATGGATTCTTTTTTTTTTTTTTTACTTTGCATGGGAATGAGCTTTTACTTCGATTATCCTTGGGACTGTGCTACAATTTAAAAAAATATATCCAGTATCTTGAACCTTGGTTCTTGAAGGGTAGATTGGAGCTCTGCTAATGGCTAATAGTCTGGTGGAAAAGATGGATGATAAATCTAGGGCAGTACTTGTTTTAGCTTAAAAAAAAATTATACTCCAAAGGGTCCTACACTCAACTGGATATAGGAAATCTTTCAAAATTGCTTCAAATAAATTTTTAATTATATTTATTTTATATCCAAGCCTTGAGTTTCCTGGCTCTCTATTCATTGGGATGGAGAGAGAGAACCGGGATGGAAGGACCCCAGGACTGAGAAGGATAGAGAAGTGGGTCGGCCATGGCAGCAGGGCCAGGGGGCAAAGCCCCACTTCCATCAGGCCTCAAGCACTTAGAATGTTCTGGCTGCTTGTCCACCAGCCCTTCTTCCACCTACCACAAAGCCATCAGTCACCACCATGGGAGCCAGGCAGATCAACTTTGTGTCGCCTTAGATGTTTGTCACCACTGGATTTGAAAGGCACATTTGACAGACTCGTGTCAAGTAACAACTACCTAATGTTCCCAGATCAGAAGCTGACAGCTTCCAAATAGCAAATAAACATCCTTAAATGATCATTACTTTATACCCAGTTTAACAGAAATGTCTGCTGAGTTGACTGCCAGGTGCCACATTATCACTTAATCCAAAATTTCTCTGTAAAAATAACTTCCCCCACTGGAATGGTGGTATGTATACAGAGGAATCTATTTATATTTCAGTTCAGTTTCAAACATTTTTGAGAAATGAGCTGAATGGACAGAATCGAAGCAATAAGTGCACCTCTGGAAAGATGTGACAGATGTTAGCTCTTGAATTGGTAGAAATAGAAATGACAACCTTTCCTTCCATGAGTAGACCTATTTAGGTTTTTTGGTGTTACGCTGACTTTTTAATATACTCTGGAGCAGGAGTTACTTAATGTGAACAACCCTATCTTGTTATAAAACTTTCGGTTGGAGAAGTTGTTAGTCTTCCTTCTGCCTCCTGGATGGAGATGCTCCAGGTTCCCTCCTTTAATCCCAGCAATGCCTTTGGACCAATTGTTCTCTGCACATGAGGAAAGGAGGCCCAGAGCAGCTGATTGACAGGATCCTGCAGGACTAAATTGTTCCTCTGGGTGCATCCCTCACTGCCTCAGCAACGCTCAGTCCTTGGTTCCCAGTTCCCTCTAACCTTGCCCCTATGGTGGACTCACCCCGTATTTTATTACCCTCTCCTCTTGGATGGCAAGGACTAGGTCATGTTCACTGCGGCATCCCCAAGACCTAGTGCAGAGCTGGGAACCACACAGGCACTGGACAAGTATTTATTGAAGGAACTAGAGCCACGTGTGTGATAAGAGCAGAAAGCGCCTTTCGAGCCAAAGAGAGGTCAACCTGGACTGGGATGGGAAGGAACGGATTCCAGAAATGGAACTTGTGCTCACCTACAAGAGTGGGTAGAGTTTCAGGTGGGATGATAGTATGAAAAGGGTAAAGTTGAGGAGTAGGGGGCAAATTAGGGTGTCTTTTCAACGAGAAAAAGGCACAAAATTGAATGAGGCAATCCTTTATCCTGGTGTGTCTCATTTTTCTGTTACCTTCTAAAATGGTACATAGCAATTTGGAAAAGCTGAAGTTTTCTTCCTCCCAAAATAAAAATCTGATTTCACCCATCAAAATAAATCTAAATTTATTTAGAGTAGATTTCTGGGTATTGGTCACTTAATTGAAGACACATAGATAATAATGCAATTAATATTTTTAATTTAACCAAATGTTTTTCCATTGTTTCAGCTAACGATTCGAAAAATATAGTTTCCTTTTCTAATCTGAGTTTGCTTAAATTGCTCATTGCTCAATGATGCAGGCTTAATTTTCTTGTGATTAAGAAACCACCTTTAGGAGAATGCTTAATGTTCTGAGTTACTAAATCTGTTGACTCTTGATACTACCGTTAGTAGCAAACCTCTTGATAAGGAGATTAAATAAAAGTGCCTTCATTTTTTTTTTTTTGATTTTTATAAAATCCTTTAATGAGCTGGGGTAGGCTCTGTGAAAAGCGGCTTCTTGGTATTCAAAACAGTAAGAGACCAATCTGTCTAGAACAGGGACAGAGTCAAATGAAAGCTTCCAAGCGTTTGGGCAAGTCCCACCCTTCTGAGCTGAGCCCTCCTCTCCTACTTACCGCTGGAGGGAAGGTGGATGGAAACAGGCTAATGTTACAAGCTGTTCCTCTCAAGGCAATTAACCTCTCTTCACCTCCCTCCCTGCACACAGAGTCTTTTGATGCAAACCTGCCAGGAGCTGTGCATTCGCAAATAAACATTTCCCAGGTCAAAGAGGCAGCCTTTCGCTTCAGGTTAGAGTGAGATTGAAAGAGTTATTTGCTTTCTTGTCTCTTTAGGGGAGAGAAGCAAAGGTGGAACCTCCTCAGGTTCCCTTTACCAACAGTCACCTCTTTCCAAAGATGTACTAGCTGGGGAAAGAGACCGACTTTCTCAAAGCCACTAATGAATGGAAGGTAGTCCTTGGATGAGACTTGGGGAATCCAGCAACTGAAGAGAAGCAAGATATTGTCTTCTTAAGTGAGCACATTGTAGGGGCTATCAATGACCCCAAATAATCCTTTAATAGAAAATATGATAATGCAGGAGGAAGCATCGCAGATCTACAAGATGACAGTGACTCTCGTGCCAACAGGCCAGCACAGGGGGGTGTCCAGGGCGATCAGTGATCTCAGGGACAGGCACATGCGCTAGGATGGGGTATGCGACGGCACAAAACTACTCGCCTAGACCAGTAATGGCACCTGAGAGAGAGAAGGTGAGTGGACTGATTTCAGATTCACTGAAGTCTAGGACTCAAACTCTCCCACATACCAAAGGAGGGTGTGAGGTGCCAAAAAATGACAGAGCACGAGGAGAGGTTGCACACTGACTCAGGGAGAAGAAATGTGGCTGAGAACAGCATGGGGTGGATTGGAATGTCCAAACCCTCATCTTGGAGACATGTGCCTTTATGGGCCTGAGAGACTTTGCCTCAACACATTTTGAGTTATCCGTGGCGTTGATGTTTGCGGACACATTTTGGTTCTGAAATAACGAGTAATAGCAATTGTTCATTCAAGAGGTATTTCCTGAATATCTATCATTTTAGGGCCCTGTGCTGGGACTTGTGCAGGCTACAAAAATATGCAAGAAGTATCTCTGTTCCTAAGTTTCTTAGCGTTTATTCACTATTTTCAAATAGAATATATATATGTGTATACACACACACGTATATGTATGCATATATATACATATCCTCTAAGTTATAAAGATGTTGGTAATAAAATTTTCAAAACAAAATGACTATAATTCTAGAATTTGCATGAGATTGTCTTGCATCAATTGATGAAAGAGAAGTCTTAGTCCTTTGCTATTTACAGAGACACAGGATAACTTTCTGAGTACCAGAGAAAAACTCTTCCATGTGTAAGGAAGAGCTGTGAAGAAACAACTGAATCAATGAAACAGCAAAATTGGATTCTGAATCCCAGCTTTGCCCCTGGTGCTGTGGATGGGTTTCTTAACTATTGAAGGCTCAGTTCCTGAGGACAAAAATATCGACTTCAAAGGGTTGGGTAAGGCTTACATTTACAAATGGCCGGCCCATGGTAGACACACTGTAAATCTGTTCTTTCCTCTTTTGCTGTATTTTGATGCATTGAATTTACATAAAACAAGTATACTTACGTTGAAAACCTGACTGCCGCTTGTGAAAGTCTGTGAGAGACCACTTAGACGTCTCTGGCAACATGGCACCCGGGGTATTCTAAAACCCTCTCTCTTCAAAACATGCAAAAGTGCTGAATAAAGTTTTTCTTTATTCAGTTCATTTGGACTAAAAGAAAGAGAACCAAAACAGTTTGCCCATTTCTCCTACCCCCTCACCCCATGCCTTTGGCAAGCAACAATCTATTATCTGTATCAATGAGCTTAGAGATAAATATATATATCTGTGTATAATATAGATGTATACATTAGATTTCACATATAAGAGAGATCACATGGTATTTATCTTTCTCTGTCTGACTTATTTCACTTGGCATAATGCTCTCGAGGTCCACTCTTGTCACAAATGGCAAGATTTCATTCTTTTTTATGACTGAATAATATCCCATTGTATATGTATACCACAATTTCTTTATCTATCATCCATCGATGAACACTTTGTTTCCATATTTTGGCTATTGTGAATAATATGGCAATGAACATGGGTTGCAGATAGCTTTTCGAGTTAGTGTTTTCATTTTTTTTGGATAAATACCCAGAAGTGGAATAGCTGGATCATGAAGTAGTTCTATTTTTAATTTTTTGAGAAACCTCCATACTGTTTCTCATAGTGGCTGCACCAATTTACATTCCCACCAACAACGCACAAGGGTTCCCTTTTCTCCACATCCTCACCAACACTTATTATTTCTAGTCTTTTTGATGGTATCCATTCCAACAGGCGGGAGGAGATATCTCATTGTGGTTTTGATTTGAATTTCCCTGATGACTAATGATGTGGAGCATCTTTTCATGTACCTTTTATCTATCCATATGTCCTCTTTGGAAAAATGTCTATTCAGATCCTCTGCCTGTGTTTTAATCAGATTGTTTGTTTTTTTGCTATTGAGTTGTATGAGCTTTTTATATTATTTTGGATATTAGTCCCTTATCAGATATATGGTTTGCAAATATTTTCTCCCATTCAGTCTCATACCTTGAGACAAATGAAAATGGAAATGCAACATACCAAAATTTATGGGATGCAGGAAAAGCAGTTCATGGGAGGTACCTGAGGCATCCTAAGACCTGCTCTCTTCAAAACATATAAAAATGCTGGATAAAATATTAAATGCATTTTAAGTGCACATCTCAGGGAAGGGACCAGAGGCTGAAAAAGCTAAGGAGAAGCACAGATCCAGAGAGGCGAGTGCTAAAGCTGTCAGGAGCCCAAAGTTGCCTGGTTATTCCAGTAAGCTCGAGCTTTGGGCTTAACTTAGCGGTGAGCCACTGGGTTAGAAGACCCCACATACAACTAGCATCTTCGATGGGAGAGGGGAAGAAGTGTTCTTTGAGAATTTATTACCATCCTTCACGCCAGATTGGTGGTGGCCCCAGGCAGTTGGCGGGAGTAAAAGCAGATCTTCTCAAGAGTACAGCACCTTCACCCCAAGCTTCAGAGAAAGCTCCAAAAGTCATGAGTTAAAATAAAAAATCCTGGAGCACATAAGTAAACGAGGTACCATGAGTGAGAGTCTGCAGAAACAATACACGGCAGATTGAAACCAGGGAATATCAGCTGTTGAAGTTATTGGATAAAAATATAAAATAAATATATTTAAAGCATTTAAAATAAGAAAAGGGCGACTTGAAAACACGAGAAAGGAAAAAAGCATGGAAAATGATGTCAGATTTGAAAAAGCAGCAAATATATTTTCCAGAAATAAATCAAATTTAAAACCCAGTGCAGGGACTATAGGCAGATTACCCAGAGTTGAGCAGAGAAAGAGAGAAAAGCAAATTCATCTGATGGAATTATGCTGACTGCAGTGCAGAGTAACAAGGAGGTGGGAACAATGAAAAGAAGGATAATAGAATTCCACCCTAGATTTATTGTATTGAAGCAGCTGAATGCCAAGCATAAAGGAGGCTATCTGAAAAGTAGCCAGTGAGAACAAACAAATCGCCTAAAAGGAGCCACCATTAGACAGGAGGCTGATTCCACAACGGGGGCAGCGGGAGCTGAAATGAAGTGCAATCATCTCTTCAGAGGGCGGAGAGAAAGAAACTGTCAGCCTAGAACTGTGTACCCGCTGGAAATGTCTTTCAGCAAAATGAAGCTATTTTCAGACAAACAACAATGAGAGGATTATTACCAGCAGATTCTCACTAAGGAACTTCTCTGAGAATATGCTCCAGAAGGAAGAAAAATGACCCCAGAAAGAAGGTCAGACACGGACGAAGGATTGATGAGCAAGGCAAACACATTAGGCCTCGCGAATACAACATGAAGCAAGAGATGCTCTCACGGATTAATTCATTCATTAGAAAACCTTTTATAAAAGGTTCAAATGCTCAAAATATATCTTGTCTTGGCACATATGCAAGAGGAAATCTATGAAGAAAACCAGGCGATCATAAACACTCTTTCAGATAGTGTTTACCTGCTAAAGGAAGGCAGCAGAGAGAGTTTCAATATATTTTTATGTTCTACTTCCAGAGCTCAGTGGTGAGTACATGAACGCTGATTTTACGTTCTGTATACCTTGAATGTAAATTATATGTGTACATATTCTTTGGTATGTTTGAAACATTTCTAAATGTAGAAGATTTAAATATCCTCTCAAAATCCACCTTGAAAATTGCAGATAATAATAAATTTTGAACAAAAGATTCAAACTTTGCCTTAATCTAATATGTATTAGCTTCTGCAAAAGTTGAGAAGGTAAGAATGAAAAAGGACACTGTTAGAACATGGCAGTTAGAGAACACTGTGCTATCTAGCATCTCTTGAAATCAATAATTAGATCCTAGATAAATGATATAGGGGAAATTTTACCATTCGATGATGTAATCCGTCAGATTGTTTCATGAGACAATTTGGTCACGTGGTTTTTTGTGTTTCCTTCTTTGCAGTGGCCTATAGGAAGCTCAAATCCCAGTTTGTGTGCTCTGGTTTTCCTCACAGAGGGGGCCTAGCAATGCTTTTGGCTGCCGTGGGTTCCTCAAGGCATCCCAAAGCTGGGCCAGCTTCAAAGTTGGCAGTTTTGGGTAGCAAAGGGGATTCCCGCAGTCAGGTTGAGGGTAAACCAGGAAAGGGTATTGAAGAGAAGCTGGGTGTAAGGAGCTCCCTGTACTTCCTCTGTCAAAGCACTTCCCAGGCTGCAGTGTCGTGACTTTTCTCTCCTGCTGGACTGCAAGCTCCTTGAAGACAAGCCCCCGGCACTGCTGTTCCTCATCGTGGAGGCAGTGGTACAGGCAGAGCGGGGGCTGCCCAGGGGAGCTCTATGAACACGTGTCAGGGGCAGGAATAAGTGATGCCTCATGGACCAGGCAACCCTGCTCTTCCTCATAGATTTCCTCCTGTGCCAAGGCAAGATGTATTTTGAGTATTCAAACCTTTTATAAACGGTTCTCTGATGACTGAATTAATCTGTGAGTGCCCTTTTTGATTTCTGTTAAATTTGTGAGGCCCACGTGTTTTCTTTGCTCTGCTCCCATCCCACTGCTCAGCGTAGAGGACGTGCTCATGCACATGATCGTGTGTGTACCCATGCCCATGTGCACACAGCATGCACCACCCACACTACACTACACACACCACACCACACATCACACTCACACATACCACATACTCACACACACCACACGCACGTCATTTACAAAGAAAAATCCCTCAATGTTTTCATGCCACTGTCTGAGAATTCTAAAGAACGTATCAAATGAAATATTTGCTACCAGGTCATAAGAGTCTGAGTTCGTCAAAAATAAGACGTTGAAACTGAACGAGCAACAGAGAGCAGAGGCAGCCGCCAATGGGAAAGCAACATCCATGCCAGGAAGGCCCTGGGTGCTGTTGGGGACACGTTGATGATCCTGCTACACGGCTGTCATGGCCTTCGAGGAAGGCAGAGGGTGACCCAGTAGGTTTAGAGAGCGTTTCTGAAAAGGTCCTTCTGTTTACCCGAACCCTCTCACTTCCCCGGCCCTGTGTCCCCCTGGCTAGGTTCCTCGTTTCTGGTGGGAACTCCGACCTAAGTTCCCTTATTTCAGAACTAACCAGAACTACTTGCTGCCGTGGGTCTATCTGTGGACCTCCGGAGTCAGGGGGAGGTGAGACCCCTGAATCAGAGATCCCAGGAAGAGGGACTGCCGTGACCTTCCGTGAGGCAGGACTGTGAGTTGGCCTCAGCAAAGTCACACTGGTTGTTCTCACTCACAGAGCCTGTCAGGTGACCCCTTCTTGAGTCACCGTCCTCAGGAGAGTTTATCTAACCCCTGGGACACAGGCTTTGTGGAGACGGGTACGCTGGTTTTGGAGGATTGTCCTTCTAGGTGGGACAGGACCTAGAGAGGTGTTGAATTACCCGCGAAGCTATGCCTCCACCTGTGGTTTGTTTCTTAAGTTGCTTGGGATTTGATGGATGGACAAAAGGCCACACAACCTGCACGGGAAGTCCAGGAGCCAGCCAGCCAATGAGCACGTATCCAGTGAAATCAACTCTGAGGGCTTCCAGGAAGTCCCTCTACTAGCTTCTGGAAAGATGGGGAGTGGGGCAAGGTAGACCCCCGTCATAGCCAAGAAAGGTCTGACATTCTCATCATAGCCCTCCCCAAACCTCCTCCTCAAACCTCTTTCAAGGTTTTTCATAGTTTTAGTAAGTGAGGTGGGTAGGAAAAGCGAAAATAAAAAGTAGAGTCAGCCTGGGCCCAACCCTCCCTAGGACAAACCTTGATCTTGGGATTGTAGACTCAAGTTTGGAGCAGACTGAGCAAAGCTAATCGTTGAGGAGTGGGGAGCAGGATGGGAGGCGAGATGGGCGGGAAGGACAGGACCACATGGAGGGACTTCCCCAGAAATCTGGTTCCTGGCTCACCAACCCTTTCAAATGTGTTGTGCTTCACTGAGATCAAACGCACGGCAACTGGGCAGTTTTTCAACTTGTCCTTAATTGTACTCTTGACAGCATGGCTTTATTATAGGTTGCTAAGGGTTGTGAATGCCAAGAAAATCAGACACCATAAAATGAAGGGTACATTTTGAAACCAAATATTAACCATACCTTTCATGTTTAAGTGTTTCCCAGTGGACAGCACATTTTTTACACCCATTATTGCATTTCTCCTCACCACTACCATATGAAGTATGCAGAGACTTACACACACTTTGTGTATGAGGAAACTGAAGCTCAGAGAGGTTAAGTAATTTGCCCCAGGTCACACAGCTATTAAGTGGAGGAATCGGAAGTAGAATTCAAGGTTCCATTTCGCTCTGTCAGTTTGGTTCTGGCACATCTCTCTGTCCCACCTGTTGTTGATTAAGCCTTGAGTTTGGCTCTGCTACAAGGGTACAGACAATTTGCTCAGTGACAATTTTCCCTCCAGGACTCTCTCCCTTTCTCAATAAAGTTGGTCATTATTTAGAGGGGTTGACATCCCTGGAAGTTGAAAATATGTGAAATTCCGGATTGTAACATAAAGAAAAGTGTCTTCTGAGTATTTCTGAGCCAGGAGGAAATGCCGTAAAAAGGAATTGGTTTCATCATAGTCTCCTGAGCAGTCAGTTCAAGTCTCTACTTTCCATGGGGTCAATCCATCAGTTAGAGATGCAAATCAAGTTCTGGAGAGAGAGGAACATTGCCCAGATTTAGACAGGGAAAGACTGCTCAAAAACTGGCATGAAACTGTGACCCAGGAACCCTAAATTCTGTTGGCCCTTCCTGCCAGTGTGAAGAAGGCTGGGAACATTGGGAAGCTAAATACTTCCAAGAGTTGAGTTAATTTATGAGAACTTTTGGCCCTGGGGATCAGGTGGGACGTTTTCACAAAAGAAACATCTAATCTGCAAGCCCAAGAAGTCACATTCTTCCTCCTTTATTCCCCTCCATAAAAATGAAAGTTTGATGGTTGGAGTAGCTCCTTGTCATCCAGGAGACCAACAAGATGTTTGCACATTGAAAATGGTTTGGTTAGGGCCAGTAAGCAAATACTCTTTAAATGTGATCCATCTATGTGATGGCTCTAAAGAAATACAAAATTTTGGTACCCCATTTCATGCAGATGTGGGGAAAATGTCATCTCATACACTGGGGTTTAGTGTGAAAATAACTCAACACTTTGGAAAACAAAATTGAGCAATTTCTCTACAAACTTAAGTGTGTCTATCTTTGGACCCAGTAATTCCACCTCTAGGAATTTATCATAAAGAGGTACTGCCAGATGAGCACAGAGAGCTTCGCTCCGTGACACTTAGCTTAGCATGTTGTAACAGGAAATAGCAAGTAACAACTTGAAGGTCAGTCAGTGGGCAATGGGTTGGATAAGTGGTGGTCTAATTATGCAGTGGAATACTGTTCAGTTAATAGAGAAAAAGAGAGAGATCTATATGTATTGCTATGACGTTATCTCTACTGCACGTGAAACAGAGTAAGGAAATTACAGGATTGTTTGTATATTGAGTTTCTATATTTTGTAAAAAAGGAAAATAAAAGGGCGTATATACCTACATATGCATTTGAAAGTTTCTATGTGCGTGAATAATGGACCGGAAAGAGATATACCAAGTTCAAATGGTTCTCACCTCTTTGGAGAGGGGATGAGGAGAGAATTTCTTTCTTCCTCTCTCTTTCTTTCTTCTTTTCCGTGTTCTCTTTCTCTCCTTCCTTCCTTTCTTTTTCTTTCTTTCTTTTTGTACATAGTACAGTATTTTTATCGTTTTTTCATTGAGCAAGTACTACTTTCATAACTTAAAATGTCAATAAAAATTTAAGGAAGAAATAGCCAACATATTTAGGGAAGCTGTTCTGTGCCAGCCAGCATGCTAAATATTTTCCATGCATAATCTCATAGGCTACTTACAATGGCTCGGTGGGGTAGGTAATGGCGTCATCTCTTTTAGAAATGAGAAAAGTGAGACTCAGGAAGACTAAATAACTTTCCCAAGGTTATGTAGCTAGAGAGGAAGAATGGAGACCTGATTTCAGACAAGGAGATCCATGCTCTTAGCCATACCCCCTTGCTTTGACACTCTGTACCAGGGGACCATATGTGGAAGTCCCCAGGCAGCCTTCAAAGTATATGAATGGGGTGCCAGCAGACCTGATTTGTCTCAGCAAAGGAGGGCTGGAACCCTCTCAAAATGGCATGGCACCCCTCTGTGTTGTTTTAGTTCCCATCTCTCCACGGGCCTGCAATGCAGCAATGAAAAAACTACGGGAAATGCTCCCTGGCCTTCTCTGGGCTTCCATGTAGCAGAACAATTCAAGCTTAAGCAAAAACACAATGGCTTCCCCACCCCAGCTCCTGGAGAGAGCCAGGAGGGCACCTTGATCTCAGAAGCACTGTGTTCCTGGGTGAACTGGGTCAAAGGTACTGACAGGGAGAGGCTGCCTGATGGGCCTTGGCATCTCTTCTGGGAACAGAGTGTTGGCTCTTCTGCAAGTAGCCACGGAGATCTGGTTTCAGTCTTGCTGAGCTAGAGAAAAGGCCAGACCTGGGGTCAAGCAAGGCCTGAGAACTGTTCGGGAACTGGTTCACCCCAAAGCCCTCAGCCAAGTGGGACAGGTCTTGGAAGCCCATTTCCTTACCTCTCCTAGGGCTACAGCACCACCAGGCCTGCTGACGTCAAGGGAACACTGAGAACTAAGGAAGCCTGAGAAAGGGAACGTGGGAGGTTCAACGGTTCTAGTGAAACCACTGCTGGGGCCCGTTCCTTGGCAAGGAGCATAGCCCCACCAATATGAACTTTCACCTTTAACCAAAATTCCTTCACCTGGAACGCTTTCTCTACCTGACTTACCTGGGCAATTCCACTTCATCTTTTAAGATTCAACACAAGTATGGCTTCCTCTGGGCAGGTTTATCCACATCTAGGCCTGGCAGGGGCCCTCCTGCTGGTCTGAGAACCCCATGTGTAACACCCCACCCTCCACTGCACTGCCCGTTTCACGGACATTGTTCCTCTTCACATCTCACTCTTCCACTCAACCAGGAGGCATAGAAAGGCATCAGAGTCCCCTCCCCAGCACAGGGCTGGCACAGTCAATAACTACAACCTGCCTGAGTTGACAGGTAAGGCAGCTCCTCTCTGCCCAATGAAGCATGGGTGTCAGCCACCACGCTGGGGTCTGGTGTAGGCTTTGTGTCCTGCTGTTGAGGGAAAAGCCTTCAAAAGGGAGCCTAAAGAGGACAGAAAGGAGCAGCCTGTGAGTGATATTAGAGTGAAAGGCCTACGAGGAATAATGAGGACTCATCACAAGGGACACCCCTCCTGGCAGACTAATTGAACAAAAGACAGACATCGAGAAGACAAATCAAAAAAGGAGAATTATCTAAGCAGATAAATGACAGGAAATGACCCTTTCAGCTCCTGTTTACTCCCTTGGAGCTGACTGAGCACTTTTGTGCAGTAGACAAACTATGCAACCAGACGTTGCGGTCCTAAAAATGATGTTAAAATACCACATGCTGAGCTCTTGCTGGGGCCCATACTAGATTAGGCGTTTTGCATATGTTATTTCACTGAATCTCCATATCAACCCTATGAAACATGAGTATTGTCCTCATTTTAAAGACAAAGTAAACTGTGGCTTAAAGAGGATATTTTCTCCAGGCTTTCCAGCTAAGAAGGAGAAGTTGATGTTCAATCCCACTGTTCTGGTTTTCAGGGCCTGCTTCTCATCTGCTCTCTGCCAGGTCTCAGGAAATCAAACCCAAAGGGACATTTATATACACACCGAAAAAGAAATTGATGGACAAGAGGAAATGCATAGAGGGAAAAGAAAGTAATAGACTTCAGAATATGGGAGATTTAAGACCAAGGGGAGATGCCATCTGGGACATTTTACAAAACAAGCTGAGGGCAAAAGCCAACAGGTGTCTGTTCTCAGAGAAGCAGCACCTGCCTATGTGGGGGACATGGAGTGTGAGGAGAGGGTGACGCAGCCACACCTGTTCTCTCAATGTGCCGTGGCCAAAGGCTTCGAGACAGTTGGCAAAGATTACAAGACAAAAAGATGGACAAGCTGTGGCCTGAGAGAACGAGTCTGTGGGGCAGATAAAGAAGAAAGAACAAAGAATTCTGATTGGACGTAAAACACTTGCAGAGGCAGCAGAAATGCTGAAGCCCTTAAGTGTTCAAACAAAACAAGAAAGGAATGGGTTGGGAGACTCTAAGTCTACTAAAAGAGGAAGTGCTAGCAGCAGAAGAAAAAAGAGTGGAAATTTTAAATCCATTTGTTGAAACAAAGCTACTCATCAGTATATAATATTCATGAGAAATACAGACCTACTTTTGGGGAATATCGGGAGAAGCTTGTTTAGTGATGGAAAGAAAATTATAAATATGTGTAGTAATTGTATGATATTTTGTTTTTTTCTAAAGTCTGCCAGGAGTACATTGAATAAGTTATATGAAAGTAATTAGAGTATAAGCCCTGGTTTGAATCTAAGGTACATCTGGATCAATGTAATTCAGAAATAATTATTAAGCACACTCAATGTGCAAGGCCCTGTGGTAGATCCTGGGGCCACCGAGAAGAATTGGACATCAAGTTTACCTTTAAGGGCCTACACCATAGTTAGACATAGACAATGGTGTGCTGGGAGCAGGCATGTAGTGCAAGCCAGCGTTGGCGAGAAAGGGGTGCGTTTTCTTAGAGAATTTAAAAACAATAATAAAACTGACTAAAAGCCGGTCATCCAAACAAAGTCAGTGATAAAATATTCCTCCTCCCAAGAAAGTCCTTTGTTGGTCTAATCAGGGTTTGGCAAATTACAGCCTGTGGGCTAAATCCAGCTGGCTGGGTATCTTTGTAAATAAAGTTTTATTGGAACACAGCCACGCTCATTCATATATGCATTAGCTATGGCTGCTTTCTTTCATGCTGAGTAGTTGTGACAGAGACCAGATGGCTGCAAAGAATAAAATATTTACTGTCTGGCTCTTACAGAAAATGTTTGCCAACCCCTGGTCTAAGTTATAAACAACTGCTGTTGTTACTGTTGAGTTTTGGTAATATATATGTCAACTTCAATTAGCACATTTTTATTACTTGTCCTTTAATAAACATTGTACTCCACAGGGAAGTTAGTTCCACCACTCCTAGGTATAAAGTCTCTCTTGAGGACTCAGCTACGTGCATTTGTTTTGAGTGGAAGTTTGTCACTGATTGGGCCCCGTTCCTCTCTCTAAACATAATATTCTTACTTTAAAGAGTAGATTGAAAATAAATGATGATGGCACTCTGCTTGTAAAGAGGAAGAAGCAGAATTTGATTTACTCCAATTTTTCTTGTTCCATGTGCCCACTTAGATGTTTTGTTCATGTTTAAAACTTAAAAATAATGAAACAGTGCAAACTGCAAGGTGTAATAATTTATATGGTACATGCAGATTTTTGTTCCTACATGAACTATTTTATAGAATTCAAGTAGTATCTTTGAAGTTAAAATTAATTTACTTGTAAATGTTATTTGGTTTAAAACTAAAGAATGAACCAAGAAAATCATGATTATTACAGATTACTATATGATTATTACTGAAAATAATTTTGTCATAAAAGGAGAGTGTCAAATCCGCTACACCTCCAAAGGTATGTGACCCTTTAATAGTGACTACATCATGAGAAAAGGTCAAGGGTCATGAGAAACACACTGTGATAGAATGTCGTGGAGTTTTCCGATGGGGACAGTCCTCCCAAATGGAGGAAATCCTGTTTGTCCTGTTTGTAGAAAATGCTCCTGATAGCCATCGTTATGCCTATGAGGATGTGAGCGTATGTATGTTTGCTCCTGAACCAGCAAGCATTAGCATGCACAAAGAGCAACCACCTGCTCCCCACAACAGATATATGTAGAACTTGGCGGTGGGTGATTCAATTCCAAGCATGTACATGAGGCTCAAGATCATCCTTAGGATTACAGTGGAAAGGGAGATGAAAGTCAGGAGGAAAGGCTTTCCAATTTGTGCTGCTACATTTACTCTAATTCCTTCCTTTCATCCTCCCTTCCTTCCTTCCCTCCTTCTTGTTCCATGTGTCCACTTAGATGTGTCCATGTGTCCACTTCCATCTTTCCTTCCTTCCTCTTTTCATAGACGTGTGCTGAGCACATACTTCATGCTAAGCATTGTGCTAGATTTGGGAGATACAGCCTCTGCCCTGATGGAACTTACAGTGTGTTGTATGTGTATATGTCTGCACATATGCATCCTGAGACAGCAAAGGGGTTCATGGAGCCAGGTGTGCTTCCTTCTCATAGCAACTTCAACACCAATGATTCCTGGAAAAATCAGACTATTGAATAGAATCTATTGAATAGATTGGAAAAAAGATGACGAGCGTGTTCTCCAGCTACTCCTCCTGGGCACTCTCATTACTGTGGGTGGCTTCTTGGCCGACAAGTTCAATCACTTGTGTACGTCCATGACTTTTGAGTCACTGAGCAGTCATAACTGTGACCCTGACCATAACAAAGATGGCCATTTATTTACCCTTTGAAACTCGACCAGCTGGCCCATTAATTCTGCAGCATTAATTCTAAGAGGAAATTAGATTCCAACCAGAGTCATTAATCTTTTAAAAATAGAGCCACAAGAAGAGAACATTGATAATCAGAATGTAATTTTCTGAGTTAGGAAGTGGTCAGGACATCAGTGTCAGGGATCCTGGACATCTAAGGATTTCAAGGCATTTTCTCGAACAACTCCACCAGGTCAAGACAGTGGTTTTAAGTCTAGAAAAAAAAGACCACTTCAAAGGGCCATTGCTTCCTAAAATTTAGAGGAGACCCTTCTCTAGCAATGACAAAGGGAATGACATCTATTGAATCATTAACACCCAGTCACTGGTTATTCTCCTACCTAAATACTTATCTTACCAAGACAGATCTTTTTGGGATACGGGTTCATACAGTATTGCTGCTCAAAGTGGCTCAGTGATGGTCACAGAGTAACATAGCCATTTACATTTATACTCATTTTAAACTTGTTAATCCTCCTCTAATTTGTCAGCTCTTAAAAAATTGATGCTGTTGATTTTCGTTAAAGGAAATTAAGTCCTTCTCAATAACTTAATCTAAAGGCAAACCCTCCTGTAATTAGTTTATATCCTTTTAATTTAATCCTTTATTGCTTCTGTTTTCTGCTGAAACTGAAATATTATTTCCCAAGATTTGTTTTTTTCAATTCATCTCTCTTATTTTCAGTCTTTCAATTCCAGGTCTTTTAAAAATACACTCCCATTGTCTAAAGCTTCTAAGGACAATTTGCTGCTGAGACTATGCATAAATATTTGTCTTCGATGTCATCTACCTTTTAGAAAAAAATAAAATGAGCAGATAGAAAACCAAAGTAATGTAAGTATTTACCCTATCACTTGAAGGCCCGACTTAACTATTTTTTATTGATAATATAGGGAGTGGAGAAGGTCTGCTATAGATTTTGTTATAGCTGCTCCCAATTATTCAAGAGATATAACTATTTGTACCACCTGCCGCCATGGAAAGAATAAAGACAGGCTGAAGAGGATTTAACATTAATACATGACTTTCAGGTTACAATAAGATGGAATGGAGTTTTTGGCCAGAACCCAACGTTGATGAATCAAATGTTGGTTTAGTTTCACAGTTACTCCCATTGGCATGAGGGATTGTGCATTTAGCCCTAATAATCAAATCAGAATCAAGAAGCCACTCACATGCAGAGTGATCACTACAGATCTTTATTTAAAATATTTCTCAACTGCTTAACTATATTTCTTAACACAAAGCAAGAATTTCTTCTAAAAATATCTCCTTTTTCTTTTTGCAAATCAATTGCTATTATTTTTCATCATCAACTATCTAATATATATATTGTCTCATTACAACCGCAAATCCAGAATACGTTAAACTTCCCATATCGCTTAGTTTGTGCAAGAGATTGTGGGTCTCCAAATACGCAAGAGATTGGAGTCTTCTTCTGAAAATCTCCTCAGGAATGATTCTGGTCAAAAGGTACTTTTCCAACGTTTCTCTATACCGTGACGGGAATAAACAATACATCCATTGCTTTTTCTCTAGCTAGGAAGCCACAATATCTTTTTCTATGAATGTGCCAGCATTTCCACTGGTATCTTCCTGTGACCATTGATATATACCGGTAGGTAAGAAGAAAGTAAATCAACGCTTTTATTTTCCATAGGAAATCTTTCCCCTGACCAGTCATCTCGATGAGTTTTGACTTTTCTCCTATGATAAAAGTGTCGCCAATATAGATAGAAACAGTCATATATTAATGCCACTTATACAAATAATGTCACAAACAGCAAATGTAAAAAAATAAAAAAGTTTCTTGGTACTTACGGGAAGCATGGAAATAGAATCAGTACTAAATGTTGGCAAATTACTATCCCATGAGGCTTTTGGGTTATGATGTTCAATTTGTTATCTGGGTGAGAAATATCTTGATGAATGTGTCATTTAACTCCTATGTCAATGGCAAATTAATTTTGTTATAGAAGAAAAAGTGACTTTTATTTTTAATTCAAAACGTCAGAAATGTCAGTAGTCGAAGTGACTGTTGGTTTAACCACATCTTCTCTAAATTGGCAACGCAAGGCAATGGCCTAAATTTAAGCACTGCAATTGTGGTTTTGGTTTCGGAACCATCGCACAGTTGTTAGTTACCATACTTAAGCAGAGGAAAAAACTGCTCAGGGTAGGGAAAGGAATTTGCAAACTGCCATAGCAGGTTAATTTAGACTAACTTGGATCCCAATTATGAGTGTCACAAATGCCTCCTGGAATTATTTGGCCAACTTTGTTCTGGTTAGGTCAACAAGAAAAGACTGTTCTGGTTTTTACAATAAAAACGACCGAGGAATGAGAAAATGCATTTAAAAATCTAATGTATGAGCAATGTTTTCAAATGGAAAATGTCTTAGCTGGAAACCCAAATTTTGAAGTCTAGTTTTTGGGCTTTAGGGTCTTTCAAACTGCCTATCTAAGCTGGGTACAGTGATTATTGCACATAAATTTGGAATCAAGACTTGTGTTTTGTGTCCCGCCATAATTATGCCATCATGACATGTTACCTCCTTTTGCCTCATTTCTTCTACAAAGTGGGCTCCATATTTCCAAGGTGATGTGTGATCAGGGTGGCAATGATGGTGTTGCTTCCATTCATTCATTTAAATAACCAAGAAATTCCACTGAAGGTCTCTACCCTAGAGTAACTCTTGCACATGTGCACAAAAAGATACAAACAAGAGTATTCATGGTAAAAATTGTAAACATTTTTTAAAAATTATCTAAATTTCTAACAGAAGGAGAATGGACTACAAAGAAGATATATGTATGTATATATGTTTGCATGTATGGGGGCATGCACATGTTTGTATTCCAAAACAATGGAATACAATTCTGTAGCGAATGGATGTATCTACATGAATATATCTCAAGACACAAAGTACTGAATGAAAATAACAATTTTAAGTAGGATATATAGATATGGTGCCATTTATTTGGAGTTTATATGCAAATTCATACTTTGCTGTGTTTCAGAATAAGCAGGTGGTAAAGGTGTAAATAAATGTATGAGAATGAGAAACACCAACTACAGAGAGATTTTTTCATGAGATGGGGAGAAGAATGATATCAAAAGACATAATTGACTAGGCAATATTTAATTTCTAACACTTTGTTGGATAGTAAACACAAGGGTCATTATTATACTATTTTTATTAATTAATTTTATTAATCAATAAACTGTATTTTATTATGCCGTTCTTTATTCCTTTTGTACATATGAAATATTTAACATTCTTTTAAAAACATAGGAAAAAAAGGAGTAAATGGGATGAAGAACTGCAGACAGACCCTTTCTCCATATGTGGTAGAGAAAGCAGTCCATTGTAAAGATGAGCAGCAGAATGTAATCATTACTGAGGTGACCTGTGCAGTTTTGAAGACAAAGGGGAAGAAGCCAGTGGGAAAAGAAAGATTTAATATTCTATGAAGAGTGATGATTTGTGTGATGGTGTCTCTGAGTAGGCTGGAGAGAATGGTACTGAGGGAGCAGATGGAAGGGGTGCCATGAAATGAAGAAAGGGCAGCATTTTCTTTCAGGCTGAAATGGAATTAAAGATGGAATCAGAGAGAGTGAAATTCTTTGGTGTTTGGAGGAAATTAGCTAAAGACGCTCACACTGGATGCTGTTGATTTCATCAAACAAAGAAGGTGCAATGACATGTGGAATCCTTTCCTGGCTCCCCATTGTTTCCCTTTCTTTGTGGCTTCTTGTGTCACTATCTCACAATGGTCCTTGTACTCATCTTTCCTCTCCACAACCTTCCCACCATCAACACTAGACTACAAAGACTTTGAAGGGAGGTGCAACATCTGCTTTCTTCACTCCAGTATCTTCAGCATCTACACACTCATTCAGACCATGGAAGAGATAGTCAAAAAAGGTCTGCTAAATGAGTGAAAGGCAACAGGCAGTATTAAGATTGGGAGTTCGAAAGAGGAAAAGCATTATAGAGCTCCGTTGAAGAACATATCTAAGCTCTACAGCCTGAAGAAATGAAAGATTATGGATCAGAACCAAGATTGCACCATACAACGGTCAGGTCTGCAAACGTCTGTGACTTTCTTTAGTGACGCTCTGACATCTAAAATCAAGAACTGAAAAGCCAGCTTTGGGAGTGATCTGGATTGTGGTTGGCTCAGCAAGCCCAAGAGTAGGTCAAAGGGGCCCTGAAGCTCTGGGTTGAGCGTGAGAGCAAAGTTGAAGTGTCTGACCACAGAACGTCAGCTGAACAGGTCTCAGGAGCATCAAGTGGGGAAAACGAAGTGAAGCAGGAAGGAGGAAGCTATCTGAGGCCCCACTGGAGACAAAGAGTGTGAACGCAGGGTTGGTCACTGAATGCTAGGTGACTATGGAGAAGATGGATATCAGTTGAGTCAGCTGCGTTGTAGAAAAGAAAATTGTGCTTCAGCCACTAAGGTTGTCATTGAAGAGGGTGATGATGGGGGAAAGGATTTGTACTAGCTGGCAAGATGGCAGGGACGTTAGAGGGAAAAGAGTGAGATCCACAGATCAGTGGGCAGCAAAGAGAAGGCAGATTACTCTTTCTCCCATCCACCGATGATCTTAATTTTATAGATAGACGATCATGTTAATAGAAGTACAAAGAACTAGCGCTAAGAATAAGTAACTGGGCGCAGTTGAGAACTATGCAGTGAGAACCGTGATAAAATGGCCACTCTGATGTCTTTACTACATAATGTGGTCTCCACTACCTAATTTACTATCTGCCTGCAATCTAATAGTGCTGACTTTTCCACACATTTGATATGTCCATCTAAACTTCAGTTTTAGGATAGATTCAGCTAATATAAGAATGAACTAAGATGGTAAAAGATGATAAAACAGACATGCATATGGTTCCTATAAACATTATTACCTAACAATAAATATTTGGGAGTGATAAATAATCGAGTCAATAAACAATTGGGAGAAAACTACTTTAGTTTGTCATTTGGTAATACAAAAAGATAAATTAACTGAGCTTCCAGGTTTGTTTATCAAAGAAAGAAAACATCATCAACAACCAGGGGAGCCCTTAGGAAGCACCGATTCAGTTCCTTAAAGTGAGACATGTGGTTTCCATATTAAAAACATATCAAACAACAGCAAAATCTAAACAATGTGAGAAAAAGGGAATGTAAGTGAAAATTGCTTTGTAAAATCATATGTGATCTTCCTGCTTAGACCTGCCAGTGGGATGTGGCCTTTCTGGCTTCCCAGCTAAAATGGAGCTCAAAAAATTATATTGGATGGGGCTGGCCCCAGGGCGAGTGGTTACGTTCATGTGCTCTGCTTTGGCGGCCTGGGGTTTACCGGTTAGGATCCTGGGCACGGCCCTACCTGCTGCTCATCAAGCCATGCTGAGACAGCGTTCCACACAGCAGAACTAGAAGGACCTACAACTAGAATATACAACTATGTCTTGGGGGGGCTTTTGGGAGAAGAAGAAGAAGAAGAAAAAAAAATATATATATATAGTTGATGGATGGTGAGAAAAATGCTGCATATCTTCAATAGCCCTTAAATATAATCTGATATTAAAAGCAATCTAAGTAAGGATAATTAGGAAAAAAATACTGAAGCATATGATTCATACAGGGAGCAAGAGAGGCAAGGAGGTTCTGAACAAGAAATTAACCTAAATGTGTGTGAATTTCGGTTAGTCAATGTAAGATGACACTGGTTGTTTAGCGATTCCAAAAGATGGTCGCGTACAGTCAAGTTATTTGGTACCAGAAAGAATCTTTAGTAATTCTTTCCTCCCCATGCAATCCTTTTCCTTTTACAAACTTAAAGCATATAAATTCCTAAAATGGAGCAAGCCACACTATTTCTAATAAAATGTGTCCTCTACTATTAAGTAAGAAGAAATAATCAAGGAGACATTGGGTCCTTAAAATGCTTCTTCATTTATCCACAGAGCATGCATCTTCTAGCAATCTGACAGCAATGGCTAGCCTAAAAGTGGGCAATCATTTCTCAGAGAGCCGTGTTTACCTAATTAAGAGCTTCTCTGTGGTCCCCAGTTACTTAATTGTGTCATTAGCGGCAGTTTTGACATGAAGAACAACTTGTGTCTGGAGCACCAGCCTGGCCTCGGTTAGGGAAGCCCAGTGGAGCGGCTCCCAGGGGGGCTGGCAGCAGACTGCTGCAGTATGTACAGCACAAAATAGAATAATTGGTCCCCAGAGGGGTTGTCTCTTCAGCTGCCAATAGGGATGGTTTTTTTCCTTGCGAATAAAAAGCCAAGCCCCCAGGACTTGTCTGCTGACTATTAACTTGTGGCTCTGGTGCGCAGCAGCTCATAGAACGGATTAGGTCCCAGCGATTGTCACTGCTGTCCTCTTTGCAGCCCTGCCATTTATGACAGCGTGAAATGGACAGTCCTGATCAAGGGAATAACGTGGTCAAGCTTCCTGTTCGTCAGACTGATAAAATGTGCAGTGTACCTTAGAGGTATCTAACTGGGCGGGATCACAGGGGTTAAACTTCAGACTCAGGGTCAAAGGATGCTTTGCTCTCCTGTAACATAACATAGCAAAGGGCCAGAATTGACCAAGACCGTCGGAGAAGTCAGGTGAGACCCTCTTGCTGCTCTCTCCTTTCTCCAGCAGAAAGAACAGAAGAAAGAGAGAACACAAGTGCTCGAAAGTATTTTCCCAGGGAAAAATGTCGCCTACTTCTAGAAAGCTTTTTGTTTTTAAGCTTTAGGTTTTATGGAGGTGTAATTCACCTACAATAAATTCAGCCTTTCGAAGTGTACAATTCAGTGGTTTTAGCATATTCACAAAGTTATATAACCATCACCCCTGTCTAATTCTAGAACATTTTCATCACCCCGAAAAGAAGCTTCTTCTCCATTAGCAATCACTTGATTCCTCTCTGCCCCCAGTCACTGGCAACCACTAATCTATTTGCTGACTCTATGATTTGCCTATTCCAGACATTTCTAGAAAGCTTTTTGATTAAAGAGTTTTTGGATATCTAATATGGATTAGAGTTGGCAATTATTTAAAGAGAGACATTAAAATGGGAGGGAAAAGGAATTGTTTGGAGTCTATAACTAGGACTTTAAAAAATGATCACAGGACAGAATAAAGATGGTCATGAATACAACAACTTATGTCTTTTGCTTCCTGTTCTTTGAATATTAGAGTCTGTAAAACTTGTTATAGAAACTTAGATTATGTTTTGTTGGTGGGAAGACTTTTCCTTTTGTTTTTTTAGACTTGCAGAGTGATGATTTGTTGAGGAAATAAACAGTTTCTTTTGCCTTTTGAGTCTATTTTGGAGCCTTTTAATCCAAGACTGTATCTTTGCCTGCAAAACAGAAAAATCTTCTATTTCTTGAAAGTGTCTGGAACAGAAGAATATAAACAAAAACCTTTTAATAAAATTTTACTTTCTTAAAAAGCACGAAGGATTCAAATTTACTTAGCCAAGGTGGCTAATTAAAAATCAGCTATGCATATGTATAGATAATGAGGCCCTCCATTGTGTACAATTCATGTGTCGCTTTACAACAAGGAAATGTTCTGAGAAATGCATTGTTAGGTGATTTCATCATTGTTCAAACATCATAAAGTGTGCTTACACAAACCTAGACGGCACAGCCTACTACACACCTAGGTGTATCGTGGAGCCTATTGCTCCCAGGTGACAAACCTGTAAGGCATGTTACTGTGCTGCATATGGTAGGCGATAGTAACACAATGGTAAGTATTTGTGTAACTAAATATATCTAAACATAGAAAAGGTACAGTGAAAATATGGTATAAAAGAGAAATATGGTACACCTGTATAGGGCACTTACCATGAAGGGAGCTTGCTGGACTGAACATGGCTCTGGGTGAGTGAGCGCGTGAGTGGTGAGTGAACATGAAGCCTAGGACGTTACTGGACACTCCTGTGGACCTTGAAACACCGTACACTAAATTGATAAAAAAATATTTTCTGTCTTAATAATAAATTAACCTTAGCTTACTGTAACATTTTTACTTTATATACTTTTTAACTTTTTTTAACTTTGGCTCTTTCGTAATAACACAACTTAAAAACACAAACACATTGTACAGCTCTACAAAAATATTTTATTTCTTTATAACCTTATTCTATAAGCTTTTTCCTATTTTTAAAATTATTTTAGAAGTTTTTTGAATATTTTGGTTAAAAACTAAGACACAAACACATACATTAGCCTAGGCCTACACAGGGTCATTATAACAATACCACCGTCTTCACATGCAGGTCTTGTCCCACTGGATGGTCTTCAAGGGCAAAAACACTCATGGAGCTGTCATCTCCTATGATAACAGTGCCTTCTTCCGGAACACCTGATGAAGGACCTGCCTGAGGCTCTTTTTGAGGAGGTGTCACTCTTTGCAGAAATATGTCCATGGTGGTTGCTTGATTTGTTTCTTTTTTTCAATCACAGATTTTCTTGTGAACAGATAGTACACCGTGAACATTCCTCTCTATTAATGAAAGCTTTTCAGTGTTATGTTCCATGTTTTCACACTTTTCAAAGAGCTTGTTGAAGTCTGCAAATGCTTCTGCTAAATCCTTCACTGAAAATTTTTCTTGAGTGTCCCTCTTTTCCTTCTCCTGCAGTTTCCTTTTCTCTTGCCTCTTCTTCAGCTATGTGTGCCTGTTCCATTTCCAACAACTCCTCAGTAGTCAGTTCCTCAGGAACCACCTCTAGGAGCTCCTGCATGTCATCCTCATCCACACCCAGGTTAAAGTTGTTTGCCATCTCAACACAGCCTTGTTGATTTCTGTAACCTCCTCATCCTTAGCAAATTCTGTGAAGTAAATGGATGAACCTCTTGGGTGTCTCTTTCCAGATGCCATTCATACAGCCCTTGATGACGTCACCCCAAGCCCAAGCAAGGTTATTAATGTAGTCATAGATGTTGTAATCCTTCCAGAATTGCATCAGTGTCTTCCTCAGTTGCCAGAGCAAAGACCCTCCTCAGGCAGCAGGCCTTAAAAGCTGCTATAACTCCTTGATCTGCTGGTTGGACCAAAGAGGTGCTGTTTGGAGGGGAAAACACCACTTTGACATTGGGATGAAGATCACCAGTAAAAGGAGAATGCCTGGAAGGATTATCAACAATAAGCTAAATCTTGAAAGGGATGTTATTCTCCAAACAGTACTTCTCCATTTTTCTGGCACAGCAATTCAGGAGGGCATCTTGAAAGAAGAGCTGGGCCATCCATGACTTCTTATTACTACACTGACAGGGTGTGTTTATTGATATGCTTGAAGGCCCTGGGGTTCTCACTGTCCCAGATCACAGAGGGTTTCAATTTGTAGCCTGCAACGATGCCCCCAAGCAAGAATGCTATCTGGTCCTTAAAAGGCTGGAAACTTGGCATTGACTTGGCTTCCTTATGGATGAAAGTTGTTTCAGACATCCGTTTCCAGAATAGGGAGGTTTTGTCCATATTGAATATTTGCTTTGGTAAGTAATTTTCCTCCACAATCAGCTCAGCTAGAGTTTCCAAAAATTCATCAGCTGCCTTCACATCAGCACTCACAGACTCACCACTGGCTTTCAAATTATGTAATGAATAATAATTTTTGAATTGTTTAAACTACCCAAAGCTAGCAGTAAATTCAACATTGTAGTCGGGTCTGGTTTTTCAATGTCGCAGACAAACTTTTTGCGTTGGCGATGGTTGTCATGATGCCGAGAAGGATACGCTTCTGTGCCTGGCCTTCAGTCCAGGTCCTTACAAGTTTCTCCATGTATAATACAGGCCCTTCTCAAATTTTTGTTGATATTGTTGACTTCTATGAAGCAAATCCTTTAACAGCTTCCATCACTTTATTCTTGTTCTTCCAGATTGCAGCCATGGTGGAATGGGACATGCCTGACTGGCAAGCAATAACCATCGCTGATTTTCCACTTTCGTAGTCCTTAATCACTTTTGATTTCATTTCCAGGTCCATCACTCAACGTGGCCTCTTACTGGCAACTAGCAGCGGATTTTGTGTGCTTAGGAGCCATGATGAACAAAACAACACAAGATTAAATCAAGCACAAGAGAGAACGATGCAATTAAGAGACTTGGTAAATACGAGATGTATGAGGCTGCTGCTGGAGAAACATGGCACATTGTGTTACAGAAAGCTTTTTTATAGGTAGAAAGAGTACACTCTAAAGTAATGATAAAAATTATAGCATAGTAAATACATAAACCAGTGACATTGTCATTTATTATCCTTATGAAGTACATACTGTACATCATTGTGTGTGCTATACTTTTTATACAATTGGCAGTGCGGTAGGTTTGTTTATGCCAGCATCACCACAAATGCGTGAGTAATGCTGTGTACTACAGCCTTATGAGAGCCATGATACCACTAGGTGATAGGAATTCTTCAGCTCCATTATAATTTTACGGGACTACGGGATATATACGGTACATTGTTGAGGGAAACTGTATTCTAGAATCAAACTTCTCTAGTATGGGGTCACTGAAATAATTTTTGGATGCATCAATTCCACCTCTATTTTCTCAAAATTGAATTATAACTGTTGGTCAAGTTTTGCCATTAGATTTCTTAATAGAGACTTAGCTCTGAACTCTACAGCACGTGTAGCCTTTATGGCAAGTCAGTGACAACTTTTTGCTTTAAGAAGATCTGCTTGGAACATCTTACATCAATGGTTAACTGAGAGGGAAATGTTTGCTACTAATTAAAGCTGCTTCACTTCATGGCAAATCTAATGTTGGGCAGTATCTTAGCTTCGGTTCTTCCAGAAAACAGAGCCTGAGACAAGGACTTGCATGTGGCTTATTTTGGGAAATGATCCCAAGGAACAGGAATAGAAGAGTGGACAGAGGGAAATGGAAGGAGAAAATGCCCATCCAAAGGTACGTTGTTGAGCTTAACCCAGAAAGCAAAAGATAAGAGGACAGCCAAGGCAAGATGCTATCAGGCCATAGCTGTGAGCAGAAGGCTTGAGTAAAATGTAGGTGTAAGAGGTGTCCAGTAAAAGTGTCTCCATTTTACACACATGATGAATACTGAAAGGATGAATTAGATACCCACCCTTCGGCCTCTATGTTTCTTACAGATAGTAGAGGGTGGGGAGATCTCATTCCAGAGTTCAGATCAGTCATCCTCAACAAAACACTTCATTGGTTTCCTGAAGGACGGCATTAATTCTCAGTGTTTTAAAATAACACCCTAGTTAGATGGACTGTGCCCGACTATTAGAAATGTTCTCATGTTTTTCAAAAAGTGCTAGCGGAGGAGTAAATGGGGATGACCTTACTGGAGAAGGGCAATTTGGCAATAGGAACCAAAGCCTTAAATATGGGTATGCCCTTGGATCCAGCAAGTCCACTTTTAAGAATTGATCCCAAGAAGAAAAACAGATACATTTATAAAGATGCATATACGTATATATATGGATGGTTATTAAAACATCATTAGTAACAATGAAAACAACTTTTGAATTTATTAATCGGAGAATAGTTTATAAAATTTTAGTACAGCCATAGAATGGAATACCAGGAAGTTATCAAAAACTATGATGTAAATGTGTACATATCAATATAGAAGATGACCACAATATTGTTAAGTAACAAAGCAAGCTAATAATCTGTATTATTTCATTTACATAAAATTGTATATGCATAGAGATGTGTCTAGATAGATATTTACCAAATTTTTAATGTGCTTATGTCTAAGTAACGATGTTTCAGGAGATTTTTTTCCTTCTATATTCTATGTATCATTTGGGATTTTATAAGTCACACTATTATTTTTGCAATCTGAAAAAATAGTAAAGATATTTTCATTTTGAGGAAAATAGATTCTAGCTCCCACTTCGGGCAAAAACACGTAGGTTGCTCCTACTTTCCCAAATTTAGTCTGGGTGTGCTACTTGCTACAACAACATGCAATAATTAGCTGACTCAGGGTGTATTTCCATTCTATTGACACATAAGATTTTGGCTGTTTTACCTTGAGGTGAATTGAGGATGTGCAAAATGAGATTCATGAGAGCAATAAATAATTTCCCAAAAATCTGAGGACACTTTCTATCTTTCTGCATGCTGTCAAAGGGCTCACTCAATGTGTGCAATATACCAATCATCCAACGCAAACAACTTGTTCTTGGTTTGCTCAGAGTACGAGTGAGTCATTTGCACGGGAAAACTGGCTTTGGGGACACACAAGGTAAGATCGTATCAAGGGACTGTTTCCCCATGGTTCTGTAAACATCTTTCTTCCTTCTCAATCCCTTCCCACTATTTGCTAGGTTCATTTGAGGTTCTTTCTTACCCTATCATACTTCATTGGAGGTATGATTCAATTTATTAATTGATGCATTGGCTTAAAATACTTTATGCAATACAGCTAACAGCATGTGGTGAGGATATGCAAACTGTAGATCATATGCTGGCAAAGTGTATTTTGTCAGTCTATTGATTAGATTAATACATTAATTAATTAGGTTGACCTGCTAAATAATTAAAAGCTTATCAGAACCTCACTGCTGTAACACTAATGCTGGTCTTATTGATGGCTTAGAAGCCCATATACCTTCTGATTCATCAAAAGACTAAATTATGCTCCTCAAATAAATGCGTTGTATTCTAATTCCTTGCTAACTGATAGCTCATATGTGGTAGTTACGGAAAATCTTAATTAATGAAATATCTCTTTCCTTCTTGATGTCAAATAAAGAGTTGATTGCATGTTGTCACATATTATGTGTCCTTGTGGCTTTGTAACTATACTCTTTTCAAGTCCATATCTTTTTCCTTTCCAGTTAGATAAAATCATTCACTGTATTCTGAGTTCTGGGAGAACCAAGACTGAGCCTTGGAATTCCCAATGCTTAGCTCACGTCCTGTACCCTGGAACCCTCCACTTAGGATACGAACATGAATGACAGAAACTCCTGGACATCCACACTGTTCCCAGGACAAGGCTGGACATCCAAGAGCAGATGATAGTTTTAGAGACGAACATGGTGGCTTCATGACGCAGGACTTTGCCAGTGGGTGGCCTGGCAGGAGAATTAGCTGCAGATGCCCTTTTCTGACTCGCATTTGACAGAGGGCCTCTTCCCCTAGCAACTCCAAGCTTGGACGGACCTTCGTAGAAACTCACATCTGGACCTCTGCAGGGGGCTGTGTCTCTGACACAGACGCTGCAGCTTAAATTTTGTTTGCTTTTGTTGCCTCCAGAGCACAGAGGTTTTGATAAACTGCTTTAGGCTATGTTAATCTTTGTGATTTTTCTACCAAATTTAGAAACTTTTTTCAAAAAGCATTTAATTTTGTCTTAATAATTTTCATCCTAGTTCGCTTCATTTCCTTTGATTTTTAGGAGGATTTAAAATTATGAATTCATAGGCCCTATCTTCAGAGATTCTGATTATTAGGTGCATCTGGGCTGAGCCCCAGCTTTTCTTATTAATTATAAAGTAGCCTGAGCGATTCCCAGAGGCAGCTGAGTTTCACAACCACTGACTGAGTCGCTTAGTTTCAAAGAATGGGAAAACCTAGTCTTTGACTTATGTAACTTTCTGGCACTAGGCAACTCCTCATCAGTCATTTGTGATTCCAATATTTATTAAGAATAGAAATATGTGTGAGTTACTGCTTGGCCCTGGGAACAGAGACAGTGCCATGGGCCGAGAAGAAATCAGGTCAAAAGTCAAACTTTAAGGATGGTGTCTTGAATCAATCAGTGTAGTTATATTTACTGTAAAGAACCATGATTTATTAAAATTCCTAAATTATCCTTTGGAAAAGGAAAAATAGAGCATTTTGAGATAGGATGTAACTTATTTGCATCTTTTCAGAAGAATGGCTTACAAATGCATTCAACATTGGAACCATATTTTCTTTCAAACAACAATGTCACTTAAGACTCTAATACATACTATACCTAAGTGGAGTTTTATTATTAAAACTGTTTTTAATGAGTTCTAGTTTGTAACTGCTTAGAGGACTCTTCTCCTTCCACTTGTTTTAATAGACAGACATCTCCCTTCTAAGCATCTCTTCCCACCTCTTACAGATTCAGTGGGTGAGGTTGGGAGATGGAGGAAATGGATCTGTTCAGGCATGACTGGGCCTCAGCCTGCCTTTACTCTCTAGGATCTGCCTGCTCTCTGAGACCAACAGGGAAGCCTGCTCCCAGCTGTCCCATGGCTTCTCTGATGCGTGGGTAACTCCACTTCTGGGGGACGGTATTAAGAAAGCCCAGAACCCAGTTCTGGAGTACAGTATTAAGAATCCAGTACTGGAATAGAGTATTAAGTCGTTTGTTACAGCAACAGATTTCAGCTTCCTCCTTCGGCTGAGTTTGTGTTCATCAGCACTGAAAGATGCTGCACTTTCATCTCCGGAGGTCTGACACCTATTCCTTTCTCTCACTTAATTGGGCAGGAAAACCAAGAATACTATCTCACCTTCTTCCAATTCTAAACAATTCTATTTGCTTACTACAAGGTCAGTTTGTAAGTACAATGTTGGCTGTGTAGATAAATCAGAACTATAACTAAATATTGGCAGTGTCGTGGTTAAAAGCACAGAGCAGAAACCCATGGTCTCTGCCGTTTATCAGCTCTTTGACTTCAAGAAAACCATTTAGTCTCTCCATACTTTAGTTTCCTCATCTGTAGAATGGTAGACTCATATTATAGACTTATAAGTACTTGCTGATATTATTTCCTTTTTTGGTTGATGTTGCTTTGTTGCACAATCCGGAAAAAATTTTTGACTCATGACATAGAAATAGCTATGGAAGATCATTTCTCTCTCTTTCTCTCTTTTTTTAAAAAAACAATTTGCTTTGTAGTGTCAGGACCCTTTCTCTGTAAATCAGAGAAACTTCCTAGAGTGTCTCCAGGAAGTGGCTAGAGACAGTTCCATCTGAGGTCAGCCCCAAACCAGTGAACATCACAGAATAAAGTAATAATGTGTCAAAATTCAATAGATAATATATCTGAGTGCTCACGTTTATAAAGAGTTTTAAGTGTTTGAAATATTTTTATATAAATATATGAAAATATATTTTACATAAATATATATGATTTTATAGGAAAATCCTAAAGAACTTTCTTGGAACATAGTTTGAGAACTAGTGCTCTGGACTGCCCTGGATTAAACCAATCTTCCCTGCCAACAAGAAGGTCGTAGAAGGACTTATTAAATGGAGGTTTTAAATTCTAATTAGAGTTACTAAAAAAGAAAGAGTTCATTTTGAGAATCACAAATTCAATATTGAAGCTTAAGGTCACACCACGGTAGGTGAGACAAACCCTCTCTGAGTTACTGTTTCCATTTCTGGTAGCCCTGCTGAATTTGCACAACTCAAAGGGGCTCCATTCATTTGCATCAATGTAAAGAGTGCTCCAAAGTGGTTGGATGAAATGGTCTTCAAGAGTTCTAGTTGCTTCCCTGGTGATTCTGTGGTTATTCTTGGAGATTTGACCACTGTTGTTACCTCTTGTGGTAAGCGGAACAATGGCCCCTCAAATATTTCTACATCCTAATCTCTAGAACCTGAGAATACGTGAACATATATTACCTTAAACATGGCGATAAGGTCTTTGTAGATATGATTAAGTTAAGGACTAAGAGATGGGGAGACGATCCTGGATTATCCAGGTGTGTCCAATCCAATTACATGAGTTATTGAAAGCAGAGAACTTTTCTTGGTTGTGATAGGAGGGAGAGGTGATAAAGAATGGTCAGAGAGATGCAGTGCTGCTGGTTTTGAAGATGGATGAAGGGACCACGAGCCAAGGAATGCAGGTGACCTTCAGAGACTGGAAAAGCCAAAAATGGATTCTCCCTTGGAACCTCCTCAAAGAAATGCAGCCTTGCCTACACCCTAATTTTACCCCAGGAAGTCCTGAATTGGACTTCTGAGCTCCAGAACTGTAAGATAAATTAGAGTTGTTTTAAGCCACTAAGCTTGTAGTATTTTTTTATAGCAGCAATAAAAGACTAATACATCACCTATAACAAGGTCTACAGAATGTTTAGAGATTTGATAGCCATTCTTCAGTGAGTTTCTCTATAAGTGTAAAAAAACACCTACTGGATGCTAGATTCTGTGTTAAACTTGGCAACACTGAGATGGGAAGAAGAGAAAGACTTCTCCTGAGAAGTCACCTGTCTCTATGGGAGAAACAAATTCCTTCTCCTTGCAAATTCACAGAGTAAAATGTGAGCACCTGGAAGTTTGTAGATATTAATTTAATGGACTATTCGACAAATCTAGGAAGTGGTAATATTAACATTATTCTCATCTTAATGGTGATAAAACTGAAACACAGACAGATGAAGAGCTTGCCAAGGTCATGTACTGATAAACGGTGGAGTCAGGATACAATTGCACATAGCCTGACTCCAGAGCCTACGGCGCTGAGTGTTACAACACACTGCGTCTACAAATAATATACAAATAGCACCAATGCCAAGGTGCTAAGTAAAACAAAAGAGATGGGGGGAGGGCACGTTATACACAGAGCGTTGTGGAACATCCAAGAGAGAGTCTCTTTTGAAAGAGATGGAAAATGCTTGCTGGAATGGTAGCATTCTATTTTAATATGAATTAATAATAATAGCTAACATTTGCTCTTGGCCCATGTATCAGTTAGCTATTGCTGCATAACACTCTGAAACTTAATGACTTGAAACACTAAGCACTTGCCCATGCTCACCAGTCTATGGGTCATCCAGGTATTTTTCCTGAAATGGGCTGGACTCAATCGTGCAGCTGTGGTCAACTGCAATTCAAGTGGGCAGCTGTGCTGATCTAGGCTGGGCTCCCTCACATGTAGGGGGTCAGCTGGCTATAGGCTGGACCACCTCAGTTTCCCTCCCATGGAGTTTATCCTCTGGTATACTAGCCCCAGGCTTGTTCATATGGCGAGGACAGGGTTCCCAGTAAGGCAGCAAGCTGGCATGTCACTGCTTCTGCTGGACAGAGCAAGATGCAGGAAATTCAAGGGGAAGCAAAAGGAAAAGATTTCAGGGAACATAGACTCCACCTCTTGATGGGAGAAGCTGTCCCCGTAGGTTACAAAGGGACACAGACACAAGAAGAGTGAAAAGTTGGGAACATTTTTGTTATCAGTTGACCACAGCACACGTTGGTTTCTTTAACCCTCCCAGCGAACCTCTGTTGGCTGAGTAAAATGCGGAGCCAGCATTGGCACCAGGGTGTGCCAATGATTCCAGAGCCTGCACATGGGCAAGAGGGAACCGGCACGTGCACCAAAAGCTCTCAGGGGAACAAAAGAAGGGGTGCAAGGATTTTCCCGTGCCCAGTCTAGCAGGACTACAGCTGCCTGTTGTGGAGGGTCAGGAGGCTGAGGAGGTGAGCAGAAGGTCAGAATGAGGTCCTTGGCAGCAGGAGTTGAGGGTGGAGATAATGACGAATGGTTAATAGTCTGTTGCAATCCAGGAGAGAAATGATAAGTGACCGAACCAAGGCCATGACTGGGGACTTTGATTAGAGGAGAGAAGAATTGAGAGACAGTTAAGAGACAGAATGGACAGGACGTGGCCGCTGGCTGGAAGTAGTGAGGGAGAGGGACAGCAAGGATTTGAGGAACGTGAAGAGATGGGGATGCCCTTCACAAAGTAGGCAATTTAGAAGAAAACAGTTTAGTAGAGGTTGGGCAGATGGGAGCACATGGGCGGGTGGAGACAACTCTTGGGTACTTAGGATACATCAGAGACAAAAGAGACAAAAATCTGTGCCTCAGGGAGCTTTTTTTTAGTGAAGAGAAACTAACAATATGTGCCATAAACATAACTAAGAAGTGATTTTTTTTTCTTTTGAGGAAGATTAGCCCTGAGCTAACATCTGCTGCCAATCCTCCTCTTTTTGCTGAGGAAGACTGGCCCTGAGCTAACATCTGTGCCCATCTTCCTCTACTTTATATGTGAGATGCCTACCACAGCATGGCTTGTCAAGCGGTGCCATGTCTGCACCCAGGATCCGAACTGGCGAACCCCGGGCTTCTGAAGCAGAACGTGCACACTTAACTGCTGTGCCACCAGGCCAGCCCCAGAAGCGATTTGTATAGTGTGTAAGAGATTACAATGACTATGTCTATTAGTTACCTCCAGCTGCTGTAACAAAATCACCACACATCGGATGGCACAAAACAACATAAATGTATTTTCACGCAGGTGTGGAGGCCAAGAGTCCAAAATCAGTATGCCTGGGCCCAAATCAAGGTGTCAACAGGGTGGTGCTGCCTCTGTATGCTCTGGGGGAAAATCTTTCCTTGCCTCCTCCAGCTTCCTTGCCAGCACTCCTTGGCTTGTGGCTGCATCACTTCAGTTTCTGCCTTCAGGCTCACACTGCCTTCCTTTCTATCTACATGAAATCTCTCTCTGATTCTCTCTTGCATGTTTTGGGTGCAAGAATTCATTAGCTGTCTTATTTTAGGAATCTTGACTGCCAGGATTGATAATGATTCTACCATGGGAAACTGAGATGGTCCATGGTGTTTCCTTATGGGCCACTTCTCTAGGAATAGCAGAACAAAAAGAGGAAAATGCCTGTTTGAAACTCACTTATTCTCATAATCTTCTTACACGATAGCCCTTGAGAAGGCTAGGTATAATTTGACTTACCACTATTACCAAGGGGTCAGAATAAGGGTTTAGGTGAAAATAAGCCTAATTTGTTTGCCATGATTACAGTAAATATTTTGCGAAATATTTTAATCTCTCCTTTCTTACAACATATATTTTTATTTACATTTACTTCCTTTCTTATGTCTAGTTTTTACATGCATATTCCTGGTTTATGACAATCTACACAACTTGAATAGTGAATTTGGGGGCATAAAAATTTTACGTTACAGGGAGATTTTATTCTACTGCTGATTGTGCCAAATTCTGTTTGGTACTCATGAGCAATAGTGGAGAATGATGTCTGACTTATGACAAGTATTTGTCACCTATTAGCTCTGGACACTATGAATTATTTTATATAAATGTGATAACCATCCCAGGCCTCTGATGTTGCCCCAAACCTTAATACTGCTGCCAAATTCACTGGATTTGTCTTTTGACAGATTAAGTTCCAATATTAAGTCACGTACCACAGGCGAAAAAAACATATTTAACTACGTTGATATAGCTACAACACGCCATAACCAACAAGAAGACATAATTCTCCACCAGGTTGAGGCCTCGGCTTTGTTATTAAGAACTAGAGCCATGCTTAAGATGTAGCTAAACCTGTTGGGTGATTATGCCCAGAAACACTAGTTCAGCATCAATCATGCCGAAACAAAAAGTCATTGTGCTGGGTTGACAATTTTCAACACTGAATGGAAACTATAAACCAACCTTGCCCAATCACTCAAATCTTCTGGCTACATGAGTATGAGGAGTAGGTAATTTCTCTCCATATGTGTATTCAGCTTCACCTTGGCTACACTTTTATGACTGAGATGGCCACTTAGAAATGCTTGCCATTAAAAGTTTCAGATCAAGTTAATCTTTCCCATATTTTATGAGGTGGAAGTCCCAGTTGTGTACATGAATAAGAGTGTATGTAAAGATTGCAGTTTGTTCTCACCCCCACATCCCAAATTTTCTTGAAATACCACCATGGTCCACTTCTGAATAAAGGGGATTGCATCTTTCCAAGATGCAAATCGGGCTTCCATCAAAGGATGGCCTCTGTGTTACCTGCTTGCAGTCACCCGCGGCAGTGGCTCCCAATTTTCCTGCTCATTAGAATCATCTGGGTGCCTTTGTAGATATCAAAGGTGATGCCTTGATAGTTGGCTAGCCAGGCACGTTGACTAACTCATAATTTGGTGGAGAGGGTGGGATTTAACCTGCTAGGTAATTTTGAAACATGAGAGACTTGAGAACTACTGACAAAAAGCATATGGAGCTCTCTTTTTGATCAACATCATGTCCAAGGCTTCAACGATAATTTAACTATGATCCATGGCTTTCCAAAAATTTGCTTTAGATATCTTACATTTAAGAAAGACTGATGATGTATTGGTCGTGATAGAAGCCATCATTTACAACCATTGAACCAGGTGTTGTGCATTTTCTTATTTAACCCTCATAGCACCCTAACAGGTAGCTATTTATGATCCTCATTCCTTGGATGAAGAATTTGGGGTTCAGCAAAGAAACTGGCTCAAGGCCATACAGTCAGTAAGTAACAGAACTAAGATGCAAGTTCATGTGGAAGTCAATACCTCAATCGGAACGCAACAAAGGGTTTGAGTGCTGTGGGGTTGCTTGGGGTAGAGAGCACTAGCCCAAACCTGGCTTCTCAGAGGAGAGAATCTAAGCTGTAATCTGGAAGAGAACGCAAAGCCAGATTGGGAAGTCCAGAGAGGGTTGCTGTGGGAGGGAGAGGTCTGCTAGAAAGGGGGCAAAGTAGGAAAGAAAGAGTGTTCCAGGTGCGGGAATAGCACGTGCAAAGGCCTGGAGATGAACTAGAATATGCTGATGATCCAGGTGAGAAGGAAGATGAAGTGTCCCCAACTGGCTCAGGTAGAAATGACAAAGCATCAAAATTAACATATTAGGTGACCTAGAGAAAAGAGAGCACAGTGAGTTTATAGAATCTGAATTCATACGAGTTCAGTAATAGGAAAAGGGCATATGATAATTCAGCAGTGATGTGAGAGAAGCTCATTACGGAAAATGGGTGAGAAAGAAGACCCTGTCGTTAAGGCCACGTATGTGTTTATCTTCTAAGATAATTGCCACCATTCATTCTAGACGTGGATTAAACATTATCTACTGTAGTCCTTTCATTTAGTTAAAGAATCTAAGCCTCCAAGAGAGATGGTGGCTTGCCAAAGGTCCTAGCAGCTGTCTAAATGGCCCCCAGCTGGCCCTGAGATACAGCGTGGTTGACTCCGGAAGATGGTTCTTCTTCGTTCTACTCTACTTGGAGATAAGTCATCAGAGCGAATGGAAATCATTTGCACAATTTAAATGATAAAAATGAAGAAAAGCACAGCTGACTGCTTCTTGCAGGGCCCACTGCCCTCTGACTTAGGCAGCTGCTATACCAGTATCCTTCACCTGGATGTCTAAAGTGGCCACGGAGTAAACACAAGTTCATGTACGTGTGTGTGTGAGCATCTTTGTGGGAGAAGGTTTATCGCAATCCCAGGTGTATTTCCATAGCTTTCAAAGGGTCTCTGGTTCCTCAAGAGGTTTTATAGTAGCCAAGAGTTTTTATTAAAAACCCAAAAGGCACAGTGCTTTTTCCTAAATCTACACATTCAGTGCTGTTGAATAGTTTTATTCAATAATATGTTTGATATGGGTTTTTCCAAAGTAAAGCTAGCTTATGTCTATAAACATAAAACAGTCTGAAGGACAGAATTTCCCATCACTGTTATCAGTGACAATGGCTAATGCTTAATTGACACAACGAGCTGCCTAGGATTCTAAGACTTTCCCTATATTACTTTATTTAACTTCAAAACTGCTCTGGGATGTGGGTGTTATTTTTATTCCTGTGTAACAGAGAAGAAAACTCGACAACAAAAAGATTAAGTTCGTTGCCCTAGGTTGGTGGTTCTCAAAGTGTGGTCACTGGGTTGCTTGGGAACTTAGCAGAAATGCAAAGCATTGAGCCCCACCCCAGCCCTGCAGAATTGGACACTCCGGGGATGGGGCCCAACAGTTCTTGTTTTAATAAGACCCTCAGGCGATTCTGATGCCCCTAGTTGTCCAGTTTAACAACCAAAACCCCAGGACCTCCACTTAGAAAATGAAGCCAGGATTTAAATACAGACAGCTGGAGACTCATGCCAGAGTGTCAACTGCTGGTTTATCTTCTCTGGTTTAAGCAGTGTTGACTTGAACGGTCTAACCAGGTTGAGCCCTGATCTCCATTACAATTTAATTTTATGAGTCCCACTGATGGAGTAAATTTTAAGGCAACAACCCCTGCCCAGCTGTGCCCACTGGTTTGTCCTGCATCACAGAATTCTCAGTGTGGGTGTCCAAACCCTATGGATGTCCGGATTTGAGCCATTCAAACTTTGATAATTTTTACTAGCATTAAGGTCAGGCATTTGGGCAGGCTCTAACTCCAAACATGCCTGGTTAAAATCATAAGAATAAAAATAGATCAGATTGTCTTTATAAAAAATTAACTTTTTGCCTTATAAGACAAAACAGTAGGAGCATTTCACAAAGGCAGTCAGAACCTCATATTTGATACTGTCATGGTACCACTGAGGCACAGTGTGGAAAGATGAGCTGGGATTCGGTGTAAGTGATGCCTCTAGATGCTGAAGCTAACCACGAAAGCTGGAATGACCTCGTCCAGACTGAAAATGGAAGGTATCCTGCGTACACCCACAAATGACACTCCACATTGTCTTAAGCCTTGGTCGAACCTCTTTGACCTCTTCCCTCCAAACTCATTTTGAGGTCTTGAGAATACGCATTAAAGCCACAAGGCCACATTTTGGGAATAAGGACAGTTTCAGAAACAATGACTTGAAATGAGATTACATTGTCTCCCTTTTTCAGTTTACAAGTTGTATAATTTCACTGGCTTCTTGCTCCCAAAAGAATTCTTTCAGCATCTTCCAAACATCTCACAAATCAGTTCACAAATAGGTTAATACTCTAATTGCATATGAGACAAGATGTGACACCAAGTGCAGGGCATTCTTGAAACAGCAGAGGCCTGGGAGGGAGCTGTGGGCCGTGGAGTCTGAATTACCTCATACCTCGAGATTAGCAGGCCCTCCAGATCAGGGAGTGGTACCAAAACATTTCTTTTACTTTTGTTAATAAGTCTCATTAGCTCCAGTCCCAGCTTTCGATACTCCCTGCCTTTCGTAAGGGGTGTCGCCAGCAGGATGACACAATGTTCTGCTTGTTTGCATTACCAAACACAGGAAGTGCAATGGGGAAAGGAGTTCAGATGCTGGAAGGGACGTGACAAATACCAAGCTTTTTTTCATGTAGGAGATTCTGGTCTCATTTTATGTGAAAATAAGGTATTAAAACAAAACAAAAGGAGCTACAGGACTCCAATTTCAGTTTTCTAAACAATATAAACATACTGACATCCTATAATAAATATCTCCTACAGTGAGGTCATTTTTTTGTGCTTTTAGTATTTGTGTGTGTGCTTGTGTATGTGTGTGTATATCTATCTATCTATCTATCATGTATCTATCTGGCTATCTATCTATCATCTCTCTATCTCTCTGTCTATATCATCTATTTATCTATCTATCTATTTATCTATCTATCTATCTATTGAGAGATATACCTTTCTACACATTAGTGTAGAACTTGGATTTCTCTACAGTCTGATAACATCAAAAAGACCTAGGCAATGCCTATTCCACCACGATGAATAGTATAGTGTGATTTGTACTTAGCAGAATTAAAACAGATATCATTTGATATTAAATTATTAACCCCAAATTAGAATATCTTAAAAGGGACATATCAAATAGTAGCAATTAAAAATATGCCTGAAGAAAAAGTTAAATTATACACAAACTAGTCATAAAATAAAAATTTCACCAGTTTGTTTTCTTATCTTTTAAAAAATCATTTCTATTTCTCTCTGTCCACATATATATATATATATTTATCAAGTAAATCATATGTATATATATCATATGTTTACATATATATAATACTTATATTTTATATATGAGAAGTAGAACTGATTGTTTAAAAGATGAGAAATATATCTCCATATATACGGAGCAATTCTTTCCCAGCTGCAAAAAGGAAAGCCATTCTCCATTTAACTATCATGATCATTATATGATCAGGTTAACAGTCAGAAATAGGCAGAAAAAATCAGCAGGATCAAAGGAGAGAGAGTATGCATGCTCACAAGATTGCTGCAGGGTTGCTTACATTCGACCAGTCACTTTTCTTTGGCAGTCCCATTTTAGATGAAAAGGAAGGAGAGATGCGAAAAGACACCAAGATGAGGAATAATAACAGGAGGGCAGAACAACAGAAACAAAGTGAGGAATCTCGAAACCCATCTGCTCCCATCCCTGCGCCTCCTCTCATCCCTCTCTCTTTACTCCGCTAGTACTCTGCGGCCCTGTTTCAGTTTCATTTTTCCAGTTGTGGAATTTTCGGTCGGCCTTTGATGCTGTGTGAAGAAACGAGTTCAGCCCAGGCTGATACAAACTTATTCAAACAACTGTCTCCTGTTTCCCCAGCTCCCCCCACAGCCTTGCCTCCTAATGGCGTCGGTAATCTTGATTTAAATCATGCTAAATCCCGTTTTCTCTTCTACTTGATCCTAATGACTAATCTGTTCTTCTGCCAAGAAAAGATGACAGTCCTTGTCATCCCTCCAGTTCCTGTGGTCAAAATTAATTAATTCAACCAATATTTCTTAAGCATCTACCCATGAGGCAGACGGTGGGCAAGCAACACCAACACAATCCCCACCCTTGAGAAACTCCTTCTGACACAGTTCTCTATAAAAACACGGACAGCACAACTATTCTCCTCTGAACTTAGAATGTATGCTCTCAAAGGAGCAGAGTCGAAAAAATTGTTTAATGCATATAAAATTATGCACTTTAGAATTGTTTAATGCACTAGAGTACCTCGCAAACTCTACTGGTTGATAGTCATTTAATTTACCAAGGTCTACTTAATGCAAAGATTTTCTTTTTGAGAAAGGAAGTTAATTCATTTTTTATTCTGTCTTCAGCCTCGTCTGAAACTATCAGAATTGGCTTTTGGGTCAAATCACAAAAGGAATTTGATTATAGTGAACACAAATCACTAAATCAGATTTTTCTACCAAATAAGTGTGATGGAAACAAGATCTCGTCTAAACATAGAAACCATGACCTAATGCCAAAATTTTGGGAGAGTGAAGTTTAAGTCCAATGACCACCAATATCAGTAATTATTCTTTCTTGTTTGTTGAAATTTCTCCCAGTATGGAACAAATCTAAGATATTTGCCTTAAAAACATTTTACGAAAATAATTTGAGGGGCCGGCCTGGTGGTGTCATGGTTAAGTTCACGTGCTTCACTTCAACAGCCTGGGGTTCTCGGGTTCAGATCCCCGGTGCAGACCTACACACTACTCATCAAGCCATGCTGTGGTGGCATCCCACAAACAAGATAGAAGATTGGCACAGATGTTAGCTCAGGGCCAATCTTCTTCAAGCAAAAAAAAAAGAGGAAGATTGGCAACAGAAGTTAGCTCAGGGCCAATCTTCCTTAGCAAAATGAATAAATAAATAAATGAAATAAATAAAAAATAATAATTTGAAGAAAACACAAAAATAAAAATAGGTCTTGTGTCAAGGTTGTGTTGTTTAAGGTCATTATGTTTTTTCTCCAAAAATGTCTTTATTAGTCTTTCCTATCATATTTTATGACACAAAAACACACGACAGCTTTCATCATATTTTTATACATTCTTTTCTATGTTAAGGAAAAAGTGGTATCAGTTCACAAAATATGAATATGCTCTATTTCTTATATGTTTTTGGTTTGGATGATTTCAATTTGTTTTATTGTTGCTTAGTTGAATAAGTTTAAAAATACCATTATATTTTGTAGGCGTATTCCTGGATGAATGAAATCTCTCTGAAATCCCCCAAAATCTGACATTTGCCAAGCTAGACTTACTGGCATCAAGAGTACTCAACTTCCTGCTTCTGCCCCATAATTTTATATGTGAAAGTCGTCATCAAAGCTTGCAAGGCAACTCGTGTTGCGCATTTCCAGAGACCAAACCTCCCCTCTGTTATTTCAAACAGTCAACAGCTGCTCAGCCTGTTCTTCCCATCACTGTTGATGATTGCGTTAGAAAAAAATCCAACTTGAAAAAAATCTTGAAAACTGAGAACAGCAAAGCAACCAGTGGCTACTAAGAGGCAGTACGCTGTTATCAGCCTTGGCTCTCTTCTTGGGCGCTTGCCCAGTGAGACTAAATTCTCTTTACAGCAAGGCATGGTTTCAGCTGACCTGCTGTGAATGTCCCCAGTGAGTCAGTGCCGTTAACTCCATCAGCGCCATTTGCTGTCCACTTGGACGTTTCTGAACAGCTGCTTGGCTCCAGTGCCGACTCCTAACTGGAAATATGGCCTGGTCTGACTCAGTTTCAGAAGAGGAATATGGGAGGGAAAGGGGAGGAGAGGGAAAGAGAGAAAACACACATGCCTCCACTCAAAGAAGACTGACAACTCTGTTTTTTTCCGTTGATTATGGTGGAAACGAATTTTGAATAAGTGGAAAGACTAAATCCAGGTTGTCATATTCTCTCCATTTTTTCTCTTATTATTTTTCCCTTGAAGTTGGGTTGGGATTTGATATTGAAATTACGTGCTAATGTAGAAATTTGCAGCCCTTAAGATGTCACCACATTTTTTTAAAGATATCCACTTTTTTTTAAAAAACATATCCATCTTATTTTCCAAAGGCAAGAGTGACTCTTTCCTTTATTCTAAAAATATTTTTCATAAAATTGAAAATCCATTCTGAATCAATCAACAACTTTTTTGGAGCACTTGTTAGAACAGGCTTCTGGACTAGACATTAACAAGGATTCTGAGAAATATCAGACATGATCCCTGGATTCAAGAATTTGTAATAAAATTTAGAGAAAAGGCCTGTTCAAATAGATGGTCCAGGAGCAATATGAGGGAGTGTGCACGGAGATGCCAAAGGCTTGGTACAGCTACGAGAGGCTGCAGGAGCTCCGAGAAAGGATCTGGGCTGGCGGCTTTAAATCTGGAATGATGGTAACTGATACTAACAACTGAAATGAAATTGACTTTACAAACATGGAGTATGTGTCATAGCTCGGCATGCAGCCGAAGGGTTCAGGTTAAAGGCTGAAATATGCTCACATGACCTCAGTGTTTCACTTCAGGGGAAGTCCGTGACTTGAATGCGCACAACTGTACGTACAAGCACACGTATACATGTTTAAAAACTCTTAATTTACCAGAGACACCGAGGAGGCGATCATGCACTTGTTCTCTTGGGAACATTTATCTATCATTTTGTGAGCAGTGAACAAACAGCAATCCAGGTCTCTGGGGCTTACCAAGAGGTAGAAAATAGATTACTAGGGTAAACAGAGTTCTTTCATTTTGACAGTTCCCCATAGCCTGTTATTTTCATTTCTTGAAAGAAGATTTCAGAGGAGACTACAGACAGGTTAATTTTTATCTTCTTTTATGATGATAATGTAATTAGAGACTTATAGATTTTTCAACACAATTTCAGCACTTGTACATATTTTTCCTGAATGATAAGTATAGAAATGTTATTCCATGACCATTAGTGCTTTGAGTTAATTTACCTCTTGCTACATTATTCCCTCTAATTCACTGTAGATGTGAGTTGAAGAGAGCTTGTTCCCCAAATGCTAGGATAATGCTTATTACTGAATGAGCGAGTCTGCTTAATTAGTCTTAAAGTCTTTCATTGAGATCCTACCACCAATCTAACATGAGAAAAAAACAAGCCTGAAGTTTTAATCCTGAGGAGGCTTGCAAATATTAAAGAATAATAAATCCGAAAGAATGCTTTGATTTGAGGTCTTAAAAGCAACTAGCAGTTTTTCCTGTAATTTCTCAATTTATATCTAAGACTGTTAGGATAATTAATGAACTAGTAGTATCAGTTTTCCCAAGATGTCAAAAAAATCACTCAATTATAAGAGTGATATATGCAGAATTTGGTATAATCAGGTCCATCTTAGACCTTATCTATGGGCTTGATGGGAACAAAGGGACTTTTCTCCAAATAGGGAGCCAAGCCAGAAGGACAGACACTCTAAAGGGAACTAAGACTTGTGTGGTGGTATGTACAGTGGATGAAATCACAAGTCAACTCATGAGTAATCTTGCCTTAATGCCATGGTGCAGTGGTAAACACAGAAACAGGCAGAGAAATAGGAAATAAGAGAAATAAGGAAGATGGGTTCTATAAAAAAATGGATGAAGACTTAGTAATTCATTCTCTATGAATAAGGGGATGTTGAGAGGAAATTCCAAAGGGAAGATGACAATGGAGCTGGGTTCTCAGAATGCCTTTTCCAGTCTGACTTGGGGAGTGAGTGAGAGGGAATTCTAGCCAACAAGAGCAATTTTCACCCAACAGGTATTTATTGAAGTGGCTGTTATGGGCCAGGCACTATTCTGAATAGTGGAGATGCCATTTTGAACCCAATCAAGTCTCTGACTTCATGACGCCTACATTCCAATGTGCAAGACACATAATTAAAGAAACGTAATAAATAAAACAAAGATCTGTACTATAATACCAAGTAGATATTATAATATATTATAAGTCTATCATATAATTATAAAAACCAGCCCTGGTGGTCTAGTGGTTAAGATCCAGCGCTCTCACCATACTGTGGCACTACATGTTGCTGTGACACTGAAAGCTATGCCACTGGTATTTCAAATACCAGCAGGGTCACCCATGGTGGACAGGTTTCAGCAGAGCTTCTAGACTACGACAGCCTAGGAAGAAGAACCTGGCCACCCACTTCTGAAAAAATTGGCCATGAAAACCCCATGAATAGTAGCAGAGTATTGTCTGATATAGCGCTGGAAGGTGAGAGGATGGTGCGAAAAGACCAAGCAGGTTCCACTCTGCTGTCCACAGGGTCACAAGGAGTCTGAATTGACTCGACAGCACTAGCAACAAATCATTATAAAATGTAATATCAAATAGCTAAAGAGAAAAATGATGCAGGCTAAGATGATGTTAATTGCAAGTACATGGAGGTCTAAAAATGCAGGTGACTTTCATGGATCAGCAAGATGTGATCGTCCTTAGAGCACAGTGTGCGTGGTGGGAGTGGACTCAGGAAAAGAGTGAAAAAATGCCTATAGCCATCTCAGTAATGAAATAAATAAAATCACTATTTTAAAATTAAATTCACTGTTAAAATTCCTAAATAAAACAGACATTACTTAATGACAGGGAATGTAGAACCCACAATTCCATTCTTCAACTTATCAGGCTTACAAATATTATTCCCGCAAAAGTTTTTAGACTCAGTATCGGCTCCAACATTACTAAGTGTAGGAGCTTAGGCAAGTTACTTATCTGGTTCATTATGTGTAAAATGAGGAATCTAATAATACCTACCTTGGAAGATTATTATGAAGAATAAATTAATACATTTATTTCTTTTAGCATAATGCTTGGAGCATAGTCAGAAGTCAGTGATGCTGGCTATCATGAAGATTATAAATAATGAAATTCACCTTGGTTTGGAAAGATACGACTGTGGAAATCAATGAGCATGTACCAAAGCCAAAAAAACAGCCGAACTCAGAGAATAGTGGTTCCTGTAGGTAAGGGTGTGGGGGAAAGGGGAGACAATTTTTTAAAAGTACAATGGTGGTTGCCAGGGATTGGAGAAAGGGGGTCATGGAGAGTTACTGTTTGATGGGGACAGAGTTTCAGTTTTGCAAGACGAAAGAGTTCTGGAGATGGATGGTGCTGATGGTTGCACAACAATATGAATGTGTTTAATGCCACCAAACTGTGCACACAAAAATGCTTAAGATAGTAAATTTACCAAAATAAAAAAATTGGGAAAAAAACCCCAAACATTGACGGTAGAGGCCTACCAAGATGCATTCCTGTAGCTCCAAAAAGTGGACTGGAAAATTCTTCTTTGACTGACAAACCGTGACTTTTGAAATACCCTTGTAGTATTGTTCTGACCTCGTTTGTCCCAGGAGGCTCAGCAGCGAAAAAGGACACTCCCACCTTGGGGAATTCACTTCCACTCTAAGCAACCCAAAGAGAATGACAGCCACTCTGTGCTATCAAGACATCAACTGGCAAAAGCATCACCGAACCATAAAGATAATTGGAGGCTTCGAGGTTAGGGTCATTAAGTTCTTATTTGAAACATAAATATCAAAATAGAATGAGTTTCTATTAAATTAGGAAAACAGAGTCTTTTATGAGTATCTGAGCACCTCAAAAACAGTGTCTAGAGAACTTACTAATCTGCCAATGCTATTTCAAAAAGAATAAACAAACACAAGGAAATGATCCTGCGTCCTGGGGCCATCAGCACCTGGCCGGGGCATGTAAAGGGCCCAGAGCAGGAGGAAGACATTCACACCTGAGAACACTCAACTCTTCTCACCAGCCCAAGCCAGCCCAGCCCCAGACACCACCATGACAGCCTCCTGCTGTGGCTCTGCCTTCTCCTCCCTGAGTCTTGGGGGAGGCTGCTGCCAGCCCTGTTTCCGTGGCTACCCCTCCTGCTGCCGCCCCGTGTCCTGCCAGACCACCGTTTGCCGCCCCGTGACCTGCGATCCCCACTACACGCGCTCCATCTGCAAGCCCTGCCGCCGCCCCAGCTGCTGTGACCCCTGCTCCCTGCAGGAGGGCTGCTGCTGCTCTATCAGCTGCTGCCCCACGTCCTGCATGGCCGTGGTCTGCCGGCCTTGCTGCTGGGCCTCCACCTGCTGCCAGCCCATCTCTGTGCAGTCCCCCTGCTGCCGCCCCCACTCCTGGCAGCCAGCCCCCTGCTGCACCGTCTGCAGGACCTCCCGCTGCTGAGCAGGGCATCATCACTAAGGGTCCCCCAGTAGATGACCTAGTCCATACTGATGTCACTCAGCGATTCTGGGCAGAACAACATGCATTTTCTTGAGAAGCCCATTCCTCATCTCTTCAAACTAGCTCAAGTAGGCACTGAAGACACCTTTTCAGACAACTACTGATGAAGAATACCCCGTCCTCTCAAGACCCCAGTCTAACTCCTGTTATCATGTTGCCTGTTTTCTAATAAACTTAGTACTCCCAGCATAACAAAAAAAAAAAAGAAAATGACTATAGAGGAGGCAGAATGTTCAGATTTCAAGTCTCATATGATGCTATAAGCCCTGCTAAGAAGTTTGAATTTTCTTCTACAGGCAAATAAGGATCCTTGGAAGAATTCTTAGGCAGGGAAGTTACATGATAGGGGGATCCAGTTAGGAAGCTAGTTGTTTCTGTTCCATCAGTTGTGTTGAAAGGATTGCACACAGGCTATAGTGTATCTGGTAGTCTGAGCTCTAGAGAAGGAATCGTAGACCAGATGAGCCATTGTGACTAGTTAGCCCAGTTGTGGTCAACTTACCTAGTGGTCCTGAATTGAGAGGTTGCTCCCAACTTTGCATTCTACCTGTCTGGATTTTCTGCTTTTAGTAATGGCCAAGTAGCTCCTGTCAGACAAAGTGTATCACAGGTAATAACCATAAACTCTGGACAAAATATAAACCTCCTTTACTGAAGACACCAGAGAGAGACCAAAGGCAGGCAGAGACTGAGAGGAGGTGGATACTTGGGAGAAGGATCTAGCACTAATAAGTTTCTGCTTTTTACAGTTTTTTGCCAGACAGCAAGTCCCAGTCCGGGCCACAGTGGGCAATTAAAGCCTGGATAGGAAGCAATAGTCTTATAGGCTTGAGGAAGTAGAAGACACAAATTTGGGGACACCAAACACGATAGGAGACATCCACAGAATTATATCAAAATTTTGTGTATAAACTCTGCCCAAATGTCTGAATGACTCTTGAACTGTGCAGGCACAGGGCAGACTCCAAGCACTTCCGCTGAGGTTAAAGGAAGTGAACATAGATTTCAGCAGCTGCCCGCCACAAGGATGACAAAATTGGAATTCAATTCTAACCAAGTTAATTGCCTGCTTAAACCTAAAGAACCAATGCTCTTTAGAGGAATATAACAAAATCCAGAGTCCTTAAAAATACCATTCACCATGTCCGGGACTATTAGACACACAAGGCAAAATTAGGAAGAATACAAAGAAACGAGAAAGTATGACACAAACATAAAAGAAAACACTTAATGGGATCTGACCCCAAAATGACCCAGCCATTGGAATCAGAAGAGAAGGTTGTTAAAGTAAATATTTTAACCATGATCCAAAATATAAAGAAAATACACATGTAATACATTTAAAAGTTCTAAATAGAAACCATAAACAATAACCAAATTAAAAAAATATAGAACTGAAAAGCGCAATACCTAAAATGGAAAATTAACTTGATGGGCTTAACGACTAGGAGAAGACACAAGAAAAAGTCAGTGAAGTTAGAGATAGATCAATACAGTTATAAAATCTGAAGAATAGGGAGAAAAGACAATATCAAAAGTCTTAACATATATATAATTGGGTTCTAGAAAGAAGAGAGGTGAATAGGGCAAAAAAATTTGAAGTAATAATACCTGAAAATTCTCCAAATTTGGTGAAAGATATTTACATATTCAAGAAGTTCAGCACACTCAACAAAGACGCAAAGAAAACCATGGAAATGCCCATCATATTTAATCCAATAAAACCAAAGACAATAAAAAATTCTTAAAGCAGCTAGAGAAAAATGGCACATTATATACAGGGACAACAATATGAAATAACGCCAGCTTCTCTTCAGAAAGCCTGGAAGCCAGAAGGCAGTGGATCAATATTATTGAAGTTACATAAAAAAAATTTTCAGGCTACAGCTCTATATCTAATGAAAATAATCTTCAGGAATGAAGGCAAAATAAAGACGTTTTCAGATAAATAAAAATGAAGATAATTTATTGCCAGCAAATCTCCACTACAGATATGCTTTGCGTTCTTCAGACCAATGGAAATTAATACTGGATACAAACTGACCGACTCTTCAGAAAAGAACGAAGAACACTAGAAATAGTAAATAGGTGGGTAAATAAGACTATTTCAAGAAAAAAATATAACCTTGTATTATAAGATTTATAAAGCATGTGGGTAATGATATATATGACTACTATAGCATAAAGGATGGGGAAATGTGTAAATAGATCTACGGAATTGTGAAGTTTATATGTTTTACATGAAGTGGTATGAAATTAACTCTAACTAGACTGTGAAAGTTTAAGAATGTGTATAGCAGTCCTTAGAGCAACAACTGAAAAAGTAACCAATAGATAAATTAAAATCAATTCTAAAAATATATATAGTTAGCTCAAAATAAAGCAGACATAAGCTTTTAACTTCCTCCTCTACATGACTCCTTGGTGATTTTATTCACTTCCATTGATTTAACTGCCACTTGTAAGATGACTTATAAAATGACAAAACCTAAACTGAAAGCTAAACCCTATGGTCAGTCTACCCCTCTCGCCTAAGATCCTGACCGTCTATCTAACAGAGAGGTAAAAATGGGAGGCCTATTGGCTAGATACGGCCTAAAATTTTTTTTTTTCATTTCAAAGTGTTTGGAAATTTGAATTTTTTTCTATTACAATCCAAATTTTAAGATTCTTCTGGAAAAACGTGAAGATCTGCAATAGGATCCTGAATTCCTACAACACCACCATTGGCTTAAGCTGCATGCTGACTCTGCTCTTTAGCCTGGACGCCTGTGGATTCCCTGATCTCTGCCACTGCTGTACAGTGCATGACCGCTGAATGGGGAAACAGGTGAATGAATTATATCATGACATCTACTGATATGAACACGATAAACCTTGTAACGTAATCTGTGATGCATTGGCTTTTTCGTCAATCTGGTCACACTGACTTGAACCGAGTCTAAAGTCAACCACGTCCCTTTACCCAAGAAATTTCAATTTAAATGAATCTCTCCATTTTCTATCTGTGCCACTGATTTTCTGAACCTCAGTGGAAACTTGCCTAGTTATCCCTGGTAGATTTCATCTCATGGGTTTCAACCCGTCATCACGGCCGACTGAGACATTCCAAAATCCAGATTCTGTCATGTACCAGAAAAACTTTCCTTCTTGATTTTAAGTCATTTAGAAATCTGACATTACACCTTCTGCATTTTTCTATTTGAATGGAACCAGTCTTTGATAACAAATAGGTGATGTGTAATTAATGTGATTTTGAAATAATTCAGCCTAGGAGCAAATCCTCTCAAATGACATTCTTTCTCCACCTGAAGTCAAATGAAAGTTTAGAGGCATGATTTTATGATTAATATTTTTATTAATGTTTGCTTGTTGACCCTAGTAAGTATTTCTTTTGACACATTTTCCAGTGTTAGGAACACAAAGAATTTGAATTGAAAGTGTCAAGAAAACAACAATAGGCAGAACGTGGGGGAGCAATTTGAGGTGCGAGTTGGGCAAGGGTTAACAGTCAGTATTAGGCAACCCCCATGGGACTGTCTGACCCAAAGTGTCATTGAATCTTGCCCCTGGGAATGTGGGAATCTAGCAATGGTTTTGCAAGTGTTTTCCTACCCCTCCCATCTTCATCATCATAAAGAGGAGCATTTGTTTAGCTCTCTCATCTTTTTACTGGTATCCTTTGAAAGAAGAGGCAAGAATTAATATGCATCTGGGAAACCAAGGTTGCCAAATACATATTCACATTGTTAAACTGTATTTGGAAAAATCGATAATTTTGGCATACATGTTTAAAATTCTTGGATCTATGCCCTTTTATGTTTCTCAGCTAAGTCTCAGGTTCTGGAAGAAAGTTCTTCATAATCTAGAAAAAACTGAAGAGCCAAAGGTAGGTGATAACAGACCCATCACCTTGAGTCAGGGATGCTCTCCTGCAACATGGGGGAAGTCCCAGCCATCCTTCATCTTCAATGTGTCCAGGAGGCTCTGTGGGTCAGTGTATTGTATCCCTGAACTAGGGGAAGTGTCCTGCCCTACCTAGAAGATATTTTAAATGACTACCTGTTGTTCCTTCCTTCCTTATGTCTTTGACCTTGACTATCCACTTTAACATGTTCTCAGAGAAACAAAAAGAAACTGGTTTAGAGGTTTTAGAAATCACGTCTTTGATGCCTAGGAAAAACATCCCAAACAATTTAAAACATCATATAGTCTTTTTATTGAGATATAAAATCTACCACAGAAGTCAGCCACGAAAATGGAAAGGGCGCAGCAATCCCTGTGGAGATCTTTTAGGAAAAATATAATCCAGTGTAAGACATAACAATAAAACAGCGTGGGTGCGACACTTCAAAGTGCTTTACAAGCTTTGCCTCGTAAATGCTCACAACTCATCACTGAGATGGCAGGTGGTGCTATTCATCCCATTCCACAGATGATAACACCGTGAAAGGTGAGTGGGTGCACTCACCTGGGTATCTGAGCTGACATAACTTTGAGAGTCCAGATGTCCTCACTGTGACCAGAGAGAGACTGTCCTGCTTCCTGAAAGCACCCAGTGCCCCAGGGTCCAGTTTGAAGGCCAGCATCTAGGAGAACCGATGATGCAGAGGAAGTCTGAAGGCAGTCTATTAAAGAATTTCCACTGGCTCGGGAAGACTGGTGTTTTGCTCTATTCAAGTCTTCAACCTATTTGAGGAGGCCCACGCACATTATGGAGAGCAATCTGCTGTACTCAAAGTTCACCAATTTAAATATTAATCTCACCCAGAAACACACAAAGTTGACACAGAAAATTAACTATCACATTACTATCATAAAGTGCTTGGAGAGAAAGGAAGCCAAGAGAATAATTTCAATTTTTTGAATAAGTTGGTGTCACTCGTGACCAATAGCTTCTTCAGAATATAAATGCCTTTTTATAGAAAGACAGATGGTCCATAACCAAAATTATTGTTCCTTTTACTACTATGGGTTATGATGAAGAATAGGAATTATGAAACAAAATTCGAGATATTTGTGGAAGCTTCTAGGGAAGCTATGAGCCTGCTTGATGCCTTTGTGTAGATTTATCTTTTGGCAATGTTGGCAAGAAGGGAGCAGGCTGGATCTCATCTTTTGACCATGGTACGTGGAAGTCTGGTGACCTCAAAACCATTTTGTGTGGCCTGTGTCTTCCATCATATCCTACATATGAACTGTGACCTTAGACTGCATTATAGTCTAGATCTGATTATGTTCTAGTGAGGAAGCAATTTAATGATGCACCATTTATGCCAGAAAAAATGTTGATTATACTGATTAACAAGGCAAGCATAATAAACTAGCGTAAGTGAAATAGAATCTGTCTTCTTAATGTTAGGCAGGAATTTGCCCTGCTTTCAATATATCCTGGACAGATAAGCCACCTTTTTTAGAAACCCACTAGTAGAGTCTTCAACCAAAACACCAAGAAATGGTTCCTGTGTCAAAGCAAAATCCCCACTTAAGATTTAGGTAAATTCATCATTTTATTCTGCTATGAATGCAAGGAAACAATACCCAATTTTCTCCTATTATTACACCACCATGAGTTTTAAGAATATGAAGTATAATTGCAATTAGTGGTTGAGATTTAGAAGAAGCAGACTGGATTCTCCATTGGACATAAACATAAATGATTTTTAAGTCCTGGCAAGTGGATCAGAAAGCCAAATAGATTGAAACTCACCTACAAACGCTCCTCACAGCTTTCCTTTTCCCTGGCATCCTTCCACCTCTTGATCTGGGCAATAAAAATCAGAGGACAAAACCTATTGGGCCTCTCACAATCGTTACCAGGGTGTAGGTGTTAGGAAAGGAGAGAGTTCTGGCAGCCAGTGGCAAACCAGACCTGGGGATCATCTGGTCAACCCTCACTTCCACCCACCAAAACCACTACCAATAAAAATAGTAATAACAGCACCTCCCACATGTGTAGTTCTTTGATTTTCAATAGGATTAACTACGCTCCCTTACTTGAAGTGCTCGCACGCTTATACACTATAAAATGAAACAGAGGAAAACACATACAAGTGTCAAGTAGTCATCATTCACATTTTAGAAATAAAGGGATTATGGCTACAATCACATCACAAGTAAGTGGCAGAGTTGGATTTGAAATAAGATCCTCTTCCACACCTAACAATCTTTCCAGATTCCGCAGCAGCCACAAGATGAGTCGGGTGGGTCTGCACCTCCCGCCCCTTTCTGCTTACACTTCCTCCTCCATCAAGGCTGCAATTTAGTCCACTTTCCCCTGACCACCCCCAGATGGAATGGGTTTGCAGAGGAGATACTAATCATTCACCTGGTGGTTCTTTCTCAAACTCATCAGGGAAGGCTGTGCCACGTACACGGAGGCAAAGAGCAAAGTAATTCACTCCCATCCCCATACATCGTGCTTGGGTCCAAACACTCCTGTATCTTCCTTTTTACCTACAAAGCTTAGATGTGCAAGAAGTATGCAATCCAGTGTGGTCTCTCTCTTCATCTCGCACACCAACATCTCCATATTTCTGTGGCATCTCATGTTTATTTAGTTCAATGATAATCTTTTCTCTCCTTCTTTTTGGTTTTGTTTTTCTGATGTTTCCATGTCTTACCTCCACGATTTCAGATCGTTTTTTCAAAATTCCAAGACTAACCTGTAACATGCAATAAGATTAGCCAAGGCTTTTAGAAAAAGCAGGTATCAATACTGTGGGGCCAGTTCTTCTTTGTCGCTCTACAGCTCCTCTTCACCCCATTGAACTTCATCTTATTTGTCTCTGAGTGCTTCTAAATGCTAAACATGCTTCCAATTCTAAGTCATGTTACTCACATTGTCTGTTCCACTGAAGCAGCAGAAAAGATATCAAGTAGGTTAGTATATTTTAAAAGGCCAAAGAGGATCAGTTTAATTTTTTCCTGTTTTAAACATACTCGTAATAACCAAGGTTTTATGAAGTAGTCCATAATCTTGATTTTAAAGCATGTTTTGCTCTTGGGGCAAAAAAGCCACTGAAACATCTAGACCATTTTCCTGGCCCATCCTCTTTGCCCAATTCCCTGCCTAATGTTGTGATGGATCGAAGACCTAACTAAAAACCCCCAATTTGATATTGAGTACACACCCTCCAAACTTCCCAAACCAGTTAGGCATTATTGAGAAAGTTTTGCCATTCAAATATTTTCCCAGTTGTTCTGTCTTGGCCACACCCACAAAACAAATGAAAATGCTCTCCAGCCGCCCCGGTGGGCAAACACAGCGCTACTTCCAGCCTCTCCCGAGTCAGGCACACACTTGGCCTGAAGCTGTTTTGCTGTTTTGTGCAAATGGAAGCCACTCAGCTGCTTTTACACCTTATTTTAATGTCTTATTATTTCAAAGGGATCTTGGTTCTTATTGACGATAATTACCCACTGAGTTCAAAGGCTCTCCAGATTATGAAACTTCTTCTAAGGACTAGCCGATTAATCCAGCTTGTTATTAAATTAGAACTATATTCTTGACTTGTTTTAATGAAGATTTTATTACTGCTTTCCTAATAAGCTTAATTAGCACCTTGAAATCACATTAATATTATTCTAATCTCTCTCTATTAAGAGCCTCTGCTTTCACTCATTATTAGATGGGCATTTAACGTCCTCTATAATCTGATCCCAAATTGTCTTTTCAACCTCATATTCAACTCCTTGATTTCCCTACACCTCCCTCCCACACACATACTTGAACCCTCTGGTCTAACCAAATAGCTTGATACTTCAATGTCTGGACATGACACGTACGTATATCAGGTTTCTTGTCTTTGCTCTTCGAGCAGTGATGGTTTTCATTGAACCTATTTCATTGAGACTTTCCCTTCACTGTATTCTTCCTATGCCAGCTCTCCCAGCCCATCTTGCTCGCTCTGTCCTCAGACCTCAAAAAGCACTTATGGCCTCTCCCACTCACGTAGCACTGAGCACATGACAGTTAGCACTAAGTCAGTTAAGGCTTAGTGTTTATCTCTAAGTCCTGACTCCACAGCTAGATTGTAAGCTTCAAGAAAGTGAGATTTGCTCCTAAAATCACTATGGCCTCATAATTTGCCCAAGTAGGAATACTGGACCTGGAGTCTAAGGAGCTGGCAGGTGGTAAGTAATTCTAACTATCATTTATCAGTTCTATGGTTTTGCATTATTCACTTGCACTCCTTTTGGCCTCAGTTTCTCATTCATAAGTTGTAGAAAATTCTTTTCCAACTACCTTGCAGAATTGTTGCAAGGAGCAGATGTGTGCTCTGGTAGAAAGCCCTGGGGTCATCTCTGACTCTCTACGATCTCTCACTCCCATATCCAATTCTGCTGGCTCCCCCTCCACAATCCATCTTGGATGAGATCACTTCCAATTCTCCCACCTTGGCCCCAGTCCCCACCATATCTCATCTGGATTTCTGCAATCACCTCCTAACTCCTCTCCCAGCTTCCACCCTCGCCTGATGCTTCCTACAGTCTCTTTCCAAGTGACTTTTTAAAGCACATGTCAGAGAGTGTCACTGCTCTGCTCAGAACTCCCTGGTGCCTGAGGGTGTCACTTGGAATGAAATGCAAAGTCCTCACCAAGGCCCCTCTCAGCCCAACCTCTGTGCTGTGCTCTAGACTATTGCTCCATCCATTGCCTCCTTCTCCCTCATGGAACATGCCAAGCCTGAGCCCCCTCAGAGCACAGAACTTACTCTTCCTCTGCCTGGTACGGCCCTCAGATAGCTGCATGACTCCCTTCCTCACTTCCTTCTGTTCTCTCTGTGTCTTCAGGCCACATTGTTGGAGAGGCCTTCTGAACGACCCTAACTTGACAAGCACCCTCATCCACACACTCTGTCTTTATTTTCTAACTTTGCTTGATTTCTCTTCAGAACTCTTATCACCAACGACATAATAGGTATCTATGCGTTTGCGTATGTAGTTTCTGTCTGTCCTGTAGCAGAACATTAGCCTCGTGGGAGCAGATGCCTTGTTTTGTTTGTTGCTATATCTGCAGCACCTTAATCAGTACCTGAAACATACTCAATACGTGCTCAATAAATATCCATTGAATAAACGACACATGAATAAGTCTAGGGGACTCTATCGGAAACCCTAACATTTGAGTCCATGGCTCTCCATCTTGGCTGCCCGTTACAATTCAGTGTGGAGTTTTAAAGAATGCTGATGTCCAGACCACACCGTAGGCCATTTAAAGCAGAATCTCTTGGAGTGGAGCCCCAGCACGGATGCTTTTCAAAAGTTCTCTAGATGTTTCCAATGTATAACCAAGGTTGAGAACCATTGTTCTGGAGCATATAAAGTAGCATTTGTGTTCTAATGGTGTTTGTGTTCTTAGCTAGCACCTCACTAGCTAAGTACCTTGTACATTTCAATCACTTAATAAATACTTCTTCACCAGTGACTTAGGGAATGCCACGTTTAGTGCAGAGAATAGTCTGTGCACTGGGTAAACCTCAGTACTATTTTGCTTGGTTGGATGTAGATCTGTATCTTGTTTGGGCAAAGATGACTGGAGAGTGAAACCACAGGAATTGAGTAACTGCTCTTTACAAGGTACTCTGCCAGTTATTAGAGATACAAATCCCACTTAATACTTGTGTAACCAGGATAATATTTTCGATATGGTAAACCAACGTATTTTTTTATTCTATGCTAATCATTTTGCCCCGTAGCTCCCCACAAATTGAATCAGAGGCATTTATTGCTTTAGGTGAAGGCAGACACTGCCTAAAACAAAGACAATTTTGTCCAGCTTTGAGGCGCAAACTAGATTTGTTAAGCTCAGATGAGACAATAGTCTTGAAAGTTAGGCTTGTAGAGACTGAAATGAATTTGATAAATACCCAAGGCTTCCCTTTAATAGAAATGAGAAAGCTTGCTGGAATGACCAGTACGCTATCCAACTTTTTGGTTTCAGGACCCCTTTGCACTATTAAAAATTAGAGCAATCCCCAAAGAGTTTTCGTTTGTTTATACAGGTTCTATCTATCCAAAGTTATCATATTTATAAATTAAATCTGAGAAGGTTCAAGAATGTTTATTAGTTTATTTAAAAAATAACAATGTTAAACTCATCACGTTAACATAAATAATATATTTTAATGAAAATAATTGTGTTGTCCACAACAAAAGGAGACTTTTAAAAGTATTTCTGCAATTCTCTTTAATGTCTAGTTTAATAAAAGACGGTTGGATTTTCATATCTGCTTCTGCATTCCGTCTGTTTCAGTTCATTGTTTTAGTTGAAGTATATAAAGAAAATCTGGTTTCATACACATATATGGTGAAAAAGGCAAGAGGATGTTAAAAACCATTTCAAATTATTGTGGAATTCTTCTTTGATACTACAGTTTCTTAAAGTTTAGCTGCAATATAGAATCTAAAATCATATCAATAAATTTACATTCTCTGGTGCATTAAATTAACTGATCCCTTTTGCACTTTAAATAGAACTTTTACTCATGTAGGCTTTTGTAACATCATGCATTGGTCATTTGGAAAATATTAATTCACTAAGTTATGCAGATCTTCCAAATGTTGACACATTTCATTACTCAATATTGAAAAAATCACATTTGTTAATATCACCACCCATCGCATCAGAAATGTCATTAAGTATTGAGAAGTAAGTTCATGCGGGTGGACACAAGATTTCGAAAATTCTAATTTTCACTTGAAATTTCAAATTTTATCATTGCCAACAAATGTTCTTTGTTGTTTTCCCTGAAGTGACAATCCCCCTTTGTTCATTTTTGAGAAAATGTCTCCCAAATACCCAAGTCTGAAATGTCATAGTTTGTCAATCATTCTTTCAAGTAAAAATGGTGTTCCATGCAAAAAGAGGCTAGTTCAGAATGCTCACAGTTCACTGCTCCTTGAGATAACCATTGCGGTCCAGTAAGTAGCCAAAATGCTTTATACATACCTCTTGTCTTGTTACATAAAATATTAAAAACATGTGTACTCATGGGTTGAGATTTAATGGCATTAACAATTTTTACTGCTTCATCAAGAACATTCCTTAATGAAATTGACATTTTTTTACTGTGAGTGGATGGTAGTAAAGAACACAACGTGTACCAGTAGTGTTTGGTGTCACTAACTTGGTTGTTGCTAGAGTGCCAGTAATTTTATCCATGACTGTTTTTGCAACATTAGTGAAATGTCACAACATTTTTTAGAAGACAAATAATGTTTTAGTATTTACTAAAATAGTTTTATGCTTCATGGACCCACTGAAAGGGTCTCAGACTCTCAGGGGTCTACAGACCACACTTGAAGACTCTTGCCCCAGAGTAATCAGAAAGGGGTGATGTAGAAGAAATCCCATTCCCTAGAGTTTTCAGGAAGGAAGGAAGACCTTCTGGTCCCTTCTGTGTGGAACAAAGAGGGGGGAGGACATAACTAGCAGGTGGACCCAGCTGCTCCTGCTTCTAGGATGCAGACATAGGGCAGAGGCATGGTTTTGAAACAACCAGAAAGATTTGGGGTTATTTCCCCAAGGAAAAAGCCTCGTTTCCACTTCCCAGGTCATATCCCTGAAAAACATCAACCTCCTGAGAAAAATATGACATTCAGCATGGCATGGGACGAACACGGTGCTGCCCAGGATGTGATTAAAAATGGCCTATGCATAACATCATATTTAATGGTGAACGACAATGCTTTTCTTTAAGACTGGGAGCGAGGCAAGAATGTTTTCTCTCACCGCTCTTATTCAACATAGTACTAGCAGTTCTAGCTACTTCAATAAGGCAAGAAAACAAAGAAAAGCCACACAGATTTGAAAGGAAGAAATAAAATGGTCCCTATTTGCAAATGAAATGAATGTCTACATAGAAAATCTCAAGGAACCTATAAAAGAAAAAAGAGAAAAAGTCCTAGAACTAAGAGTGAATTAAGCAAGGTTTCTGGATACATAACAACATACAAAAATTAATTGCATATTCTATATACTAAAAATGGACATGTGGAGATTGAAATTAAAAACACAGTGCCATTTACAATTGTGTCAATGAAAATGAAATATTTAGGTATAACTTGACAAAATGCGTAGGATCTGCATGCTGAAAATTATAAAATGCTAATAGAAGAAATCAAACAATACCTAAATTAATGGAGACAAATACTCTGTCCAAGGATTGGAAGATGCAACATAGTAAAGATGCCAATTCTTCTCAAATTGATCTCTAGATTTAATGTAATTCCTACCAAAATCTGGAAAGCTTTTGGTAGATATAGATAAGCTTATTCTAAAATTTATATGGAAGGCACAGGTCCTACAACAGCTAAAATAATCTTGAGAGAGAAAAATAAAGTGGGAGGAATCAGGACCTGATAGTAAGGCTTGCATATACCTGCAGTAATCAAGACAGTGTGGTTTCAAGACAGTGAGGGACAGACATTATAGGTCAATGTAATGGAATAGAAAACTGAGAAATAAACCTACACGAACACATATGCACAACTGATTTTTTTCCATAGAAAGTGAATTCCAATTGTAATAAAATACGCACACAAGAACTAATAACATAGTAAAATACAGCAATTGTAATTCTGACCATGAGAGATTTTTTAAAAATTGAGATATAATTCACATCCCCTCAAATTCACACTTTCAAAGTATACAATTCCATGGTGTTTCATATATTCATGACGTTGTGCAACTGTCACCATCATCTAACTTCAAAACATTTCCATCACCCCAAAAAGAAATCCCGTATCCATTAGCAGTCACTTCCCATTTCCTTTCTCCTAACCTCTGTCAACCACTAAGTTACTTTCTCTCTACAGATTTACCTCTTCTGGGCATTTCATAAAAATGGACCATACAGTATGTGGCTTTTTGAGCCAGGGTCCTTTTCTAGGCCAGAAAGGACCCAGGAGGCAGCACAAGGACCCAAAGTGGTTCCAGCACCCACCACTCCCACCCTGATACCTGGATGATGTACAAGTCCACCAAGGATTTTGATGGGCCTGGGGATAAATCCCAAATTGACTGAACTCAAATCCTCAGAAGACTGCCCATTCATTTAGAAGTGACTGAGTTAATCTGAAAGAGAATGGTTTAAACCAGAAGATGCTCAGACGCTCGTATTGACAGTCTGAATTTTCTTCTTCCCCTTTCATGGGGGAATAGGGAAGCTCCCAAACAGAGTGAGATCAGTTATGGAAAATAAGGAACGTTCTATTTTTCTGAAAATCTGAGTCATAGCATTTAAGCTCCAAACTTCTCAGCTCTTAACAATGCCACTTTTAAGATGAAGAAACTGAGGCTCAGAAATGTTCAGTGATGGCCCGATGTCACGTGCCAATTCAAGTCTGCTTGCCTCCAAATCCTACACTCTTTCTGAGCAAAAGGCAGTCTGTTGCTAGTAAGATTATTATCAAACTTAGATGCTTTACATAAACACTAACCAGGAAGGGTCATATATCAGACCATCTCACCCAAATCAAGGTCTACAAGTTTTGAGGGCTTAAAAAACAAAACAAAATAAAACTTTCTGATTTGCAGAAACTCTTTAAATACAAGCTCCCAAACCTTTATGCTCTTCAAAATTTAAAACACATTTTTTAAAGATTTTAAACCTAATTACAGAACTCCTTCTACGACTCTTAGTATTTTCAGAGTTACTACCAGTAATCAGTTAGCACATGATGTGCATGTTGCTTAATAACCAGCTAGTATTGGTCATCTGTGAGGTGCCAGGCCCTGGGCTAAACACTTTCCACGTATCATTTCAACTTCACAACCACCCTTTGAGATTGGTCGAGTAACAGAACCCAAAACATACCATGAGTCAGTGACCCGGACTCTAATCTCTTCTTCTGGCATCCAAAACCCACACTTTTAACTGATACACCATTCTGCCAACAAAATATTGAATCCTATGAAGTTCTGGTCTGAAAATTATTAGAGCTGAAAGGAGGGCCAGAATGAAAAATAAGGAGGGGTCATCTCAGGTGACTGATTTCCTTGGCAGACATTTTAGTTTCTTTCTTTGTTTTATTTTAAATGGAAGAGGGCAAAACCAGAACAAAATTTATTCTTGAATGCATATACATGATAATTTAAGATGTGTATTATAATTTATTATTAAATCCCTGAAAAAGCAGTAAATTAGAGAGAGAGAGAGAACTATGTGTGTGTGCCCATGTAAGTGTGCATGTTATTGCTGTGGTTTCCTCAAACTACTGACATTTTATTTTGAAAAGATAATTTTTGTGTTTGATTGTCCTTGGGGGAATTCTAGTTATAAAACCTTCAAAATGTGTATTATTAAGGAAATTTTAAGTGATATCTATTTTGGAATTTGAACTCAGACTCCAACTAAACATAAGTGACACAGAACGGCAATTGTGTCCCCCAAAAGATATGTTCAAGTCCTAACCCCTGGTACCTGGGACTGTGGCCTTATTTGGAGACAGGATCTTCACAGATGTCATCGAGTTAAGATGAGATCATTAAGGTGGGCCTTAATCCAAATATGACTAGTGCCTTTTAAGAAGAGGAAAATTTAGATACAGACACACAGGGAGACTCCAATGTGACGATAGAGGCAGAGGTTGGAGTGACGCAGCTGTAAGACAAGGAACACAGAAGATTGCTGTCCACCACCAAAAGCTGGAAGAGAAAGGAAAGATCGACCCAGAGTCTCAGAGGAAGCAAGGCCCTGCTGACACCTTGATTTTGGATTCTGGCCCCTAGAACTGTGGGAGAATAGATTTCTGTTGTTTAAACCACTTGGTTTGTGGCATTTTGTGATGGCAGCCCCAGGAAACTGGTACACGGGGGCTCAGGCAGGAAAGGGAGGGTGTTGTGGGAAGAAAAGGATGATCACGTACTGGGGGAAAGGGGAAGAGAAATAACAATGACATGGGAAAGAGGTGACGTGTTCCGGAAAAAGAGGAAGTTCTGATGCTTCTACGTTCTTGTTTTGATTTTCTTAGAATTCAAAATATGAAGAAAAAAGTTCATGTCAATTGAGTATCACAGACATAATCAAGGAAAATCACCCGTCAATCTTGCTGGCTAGATGTATACGGTTTAATCAAAATGGATGGTATAATTCACGAAACGGAAACAACCATTTATGATAATTATTGAAGAGAATATCACGTAATGCCTGTGTGTGCATGTGTGTCTGTAATGTGGTGCACCCAGCAGCACTGAGCCTCGTGAAGAAAGGACGTATATTAGGGATTTTCTCGTTGGACTTTTTTTCCCCACTCTGGGTCTCACACATTGACAGTACCACTCTCACTTCAGGCATCAATAAAATAGCCCTTAGAGTTCTTTAACTCAGAAATTTAGGACAATCACAGAAGAGATGGATGATTACTACCAGATACACCACAAGAGGAAGTATGTATTATTCACCAAATAGATTTACATAAAATGATCTGTAGAGGGCACAAGTCTGGTTCTGAGATGAGTCACCATTTTGTCCCCAGGAAGGAAGGGGAGAGATGCCTGCAAAGCCAGGCTGACCCACAGAGCCTTCTTGGTGGAAGGCTGGCCTGTGGGCTCTGGTCTTCGTTCCATTTTGTCCTGAGGCCAGACAGCTGGTCTGCATTCCTCCCAGGACCCTTGTTACCAGGCCTTATCTTGCTTCCAGCCAAGCTCAAAGACTCTCCTGTGCTTTTGATTCCAGGAATGACTGGGTCCCTCTGACTGGGGAAACTTGGTGGCACACCCTGAGAGGCTGGTGTTCTCTTTGCCAGGTGTGTCAATGCAAGAACCATTTTCGTATTCCCATTTTGGGGAGACAGTCTTGTTTTACTTATGGTCTAAACTGCAACCAGATGCTGCCTTCATTCTATGGCTGAGTGCACACCCTTTGGAAGTAACCTGATGTCGAGTTCCAGGCATGGCATTTGATAGCTGTTTGACACAGGATGCATTTCTTCACCTCTAAACTAAGTTCCTTCACCTGTCTCATGGGCATGTGAATATCTCAGAGCTTTAGTAAGCACCGAATGAGGCATTTTTTTTTAAGCTGTTCTCTTTCACTATAAGAACAAGAGATTTATTCACACTAGCATCTCAGACTGGGAGTTAGATCGCAGGACCCTCCCAGAGTAAGCATAGAGAAGTTTGCCCTGGTCCCCTTTCAGATGACACAAGTTCATGCTGTCACCTGGGATGATCCTGCTGGTCCTTCCCTGCTTGTGGTCCTCCTTTCCTCCTTCCCTCTCTCCACACACCCCTGGGTGAGCGAATCCATCCCCACGGGGGAACATAGCACCTTAGTGGTGATGGCTCTCTGTTGAGCTCCAGCCTAATGCATCCAACTCCTCCTCCACTTGGAGCACAGATGTCTCCAAGCTCTAATGTCCAAAGCGGCTTTATTGCTTCCTGCCTACTCCCCACCCTCATCCCTCCTTGTCTTCCACATTTCAGAAAATGGTGTCATGGGCCACCCACCGCTGATCCAGCCAGAAGCATCACCTCACCCTCAGTGTGCCAGCAAGTTCTGTCCATGCCATGTCAAGACTCCATCCCAAATCTATTTCCCCTCCCCCTCCCCAAGACTCTTGTCTCCCACCACTGTTCTCTTTATTTTTCACACTTGCCTTCCCATCCATGCCATATTCTGCAGCCAGAGTGACGGCTTCTCAAATGAGCTCATTTCACTTTCCTGCTAAAAACCTTCTGGTGGTTTCCCAGTGCACTTAGGGTGAAACCTACGCTTCTGAGGCCCTGAATGAGCCCAACCCCGCCTACTTCTCCACCTCATCTCAGGCCACTTCTTGTGCATTAGTTTTGAGCTACGCTTCATGCTTAGCTCCTTCTTGCCTCAGGGCCTTTGCGCTTGCAGTGCCCTCTGCCTGAACTGCTCTTCCACCTGAGCTTCCCATGGCAAGCCCCTCCAAATCCCACAGGTCGCAGCGGACATGGCTCTTCTGCAGAGACCCCCGTGCAGACCTCTTTACTAAAAGCAGGTCATTACTCTACAGTGGTCCCCTACTTCAGCCCCACTATTGTTTCCTTCAGAAAGCACAGTTTGTAATTACTTTTGTCTGTTTCATTTTTTATTGCAGTACAACAACTAGTAAAGTGCACTAACTTTAAGTGTATAGCTTGATGACTTTTTACATATCTATACCCCAGTCACTATGACCCAGATCAAGAAAGAACATTATTACAATCCCAGATTTCCCTGTATCCTTTCCGAGTCAATCCGCTCAGTGCCTTTCTTCTCTGTTTCTGGAGATAAGCGCTGTTCTGAGTTCTCTCCACTATTGATTGATTTTGCCTGCCCTTGAACGTCGTAGAAATGTGTCCTCTGTTGTATGTGGCTTCTTTCCCTCAACAGGATGATTTAAGATTCATCATGTAGCAGTTTGTAAAATAATTTGTTCTTTTTCTTTTTTCTAATGACTGTGTAATATTCCATTGTGTAATTAGAATACAGCTTATTAATTCATTCTCTTCTGGTGGACATTTGGGCTGTTTCTAATTTGTGGTTACTATGAATAAAAGTGTACATGCCTTTTGGTGGACATCAGAATTCATGTCTGTTGCTGGGTATATATCTGAATATGGAATTTCTGGGTCATAGAGTGAGCATACATTTTGTTTTCACAGATTATATCAATAGTGTTGTTTCTATTTTTCCTTTTGATTTTTGCCTTCCCTAGTAGAAGTAAGCTCCATGAGGGCAAGGACCTGTTGATCCTGTCTACCTTTAAAATTCTAACATCTGGCACAGTGCCTGGCACATTTTTAAGCACTCAGCTAATATTTATTGAACGAACAAGTATCATATTCCGTTCCTTCAGTTTCTGTTTCCTCATTACACCTATAAGTTTTGATTCCTTACATCTCGGACTTGTCATGTCTCTTCCTGGTGTCTTTTAAGCATCAGCTCTCATTAAGTGTCACGTTCTCTTTGTGGTACTGAAAAGTCCAGAGAGAATCTGAGGAAGCAGCCCACCTTTTCCAGTCAGACCCGGATGGTTGTGAGAAGACACACAGTGGTCCTTGGGCTTGTGACCACCACAGGCCAATCAAGTATGGCTGAGGGTTATAATCACGTGGTCAACCTGTGCCCACCTCTGTGCTGGACCTTGTTGAACTGAGCCTGTATCAGGCATTGTAACATTCGTCCTGACCAACACATGTATGTACTTGTCCTAACATAAAGTTGATGCTCAGTCAACAAACTACTATGATGTATTACCATTATTACTACCACCGCTACTATTGACATCATAGTTCATAATTGACACTCATCATGTTAGACCATCAAATATTCCTTTAAGAGGCAACCACAGTTTGCGAACATCAGTCTCTAATTTCTACATGCCCGATGTTGTGTGGAATATGTGGATTATGAAATATAAAATGCTTAATAAAAGGACGCTGTGAACCGCTTTATGCGGTAAGCAAGAATGCATCATTCAAAAGGTAAATGCATTCTAATTTCTTTTAGGAAAGAGGTAGGGTCACTCATATGAAAAGTCATCACTTTATGCCTGAATATCCACCTGTAATGGACAGACTCTTAGGTTGGCCCCCATGATTCCTGCATCCTGGTGTTCACACCCTGGTTTGATCACCCCCTCTTGAGTGTGGGCAGGACCTGTGACTTGCTCCTAACAAGTAAAATATGCTAAAGATGACAGGATATATGGGATTGGGATTACATGTATATGATTACATGATTACGTTGCATAAAACTGTATCATCCATCTTGCTGGAGTCCCTCTCTCCCTTGCTGGTTTGAAGAAGCAAATAACCATGTTGGGGACCATCACATAGCAAGGAACTCTAGGAGCCAAGGCAGTCTCCAGCCTGCAAGGACCTCCAGCAGACGCCTTCAATGAAATAAGCCCCTGAGTTCTACAACCACAGGGAACTAAAGTCTGCCAACAGCTATGTGAACTTGGAAGTGGATCCTTCCCCAGTCAAGCCTCAGCTGAGGCCACAGTCCCAGCCAACATCTTCATGGCAGCCTTGTAAGACCCTGAGGCAGAGGACCCAGCAAAATTGTGCCCAGGCTCCTGACCTACAGAAACTGTGATGATCAATGTGTGTTGTTTTAAGTCATTGCGTTTGTGGTAATATTGTGCCACAGCAATAGATTGCTAATATGTCACCCATTTTGTCATTCATTTAAGTAGCATCTGCTAAGAGCATACTGCCAAACATAACACTGGGCACTGGACATACGAAGTTAGTTATCAATCAACCGAAATATGACCAGCTTGAAAGCCATCCTCCATTCTATGTTCAGTTGTTTTAGAGACACCAAAACAATGACTCAGAGACAATCTGAGATAGCAGAGTACTGGTACCATTTACCTTATTTAATGTTTTCTCCGTAAACTATTTCCGTTTAGACAAGATTAAATGTTCATGGCAAAACAAACTTATTTTGTACTGCTATGGCACTTAACTGAATTATCATATTTTAATAAAATTATCAATGTCTCAAAGTTTCTGAAAGAAGTTTCAAAAATGTCGCATCACTGAAGGACAGGCATAGGGGCAAATGAGGCTCGCTAAACATATATCACTATAGGAAATTATGTTGTCCATCAAGTCTGGGGTCAATGTCGAAGGCAATCTTCTAAAGAGTTGAGTTGGGGAGATAAGAAATATTATTGTCTTTTTATGATATAAACTATTCTGGATATGAATATTAAATTAATATCTCTGGTTATGTGCACTGTATACTGTGGTTAAATTATTCTGTTATTCTGTATTTCTGTGGTTAAATAATTGGAACTGTCTTGTTTTTAAGCAACTGTGGATTTTGTGGTTACATTATATTGTCTAGTACTGTTTTAACAGCTATGTTTGTATGTATTTGTGTGTGTATATTTGTAGGTGATTTTCACACAATTACAGGTCATTGTAACTAAGCCACAGAAATCTATGAAACTAGCCTGTATGTGGGAATCCCTCACAAGTCACTCTCACTTCTGCTTTAAACCTTGCTGTATGAATCACAACCACTAGTAGAAACTTGAAATAGTTTCCAAGTCTTATAAACGAAGAGTAAATCCTTATTATTAATTTTTAGAGATAATTTCCACGACAGAAATTGTAGAATGGAAATCTCTTCCTTTACAGAAAGTGTAAATTTTAACTCTTCTTCATTAATTCTGATATTTTTAGTTCATTCATAAGAACAAATTTTTCTAGGAAACTAACAAGTACAGTTCCATTATCTTGAACTTTATTATTTTTCCAAATCCAAAACTTTTTATCAGATTGTAAATTACTGATTTTGTTTGTTCTTATGTTCTCTTGTTATATGTTTCGCAGTTTTTAATTCCATAAAAGTACAGTTTCCCCTAAAAACAAATAAAACTATACAAATGACGCATTTTTGTATGTAAGAAAGTAGGTTGTTAAGACTGGCAAGTCAGTGGATAGGTTACAAGATCTCAAGGACTTTGCAGCCAAAGGTTGCTATTTTAACTCTGGGTCTATTATAACCAAAGCAGTGTTTAATCCTTAATCATAGCCATTTGTCAGCCAAATAGGTGCTCCGCTGTTCTCCAATTAAAATAGGATATGTAACTCAAAATCTGTCCATGCCCATTTCTGTATTTTTATTTCTCTTGATAGGGTTTGTTAGTTTGTTGTTCAAAAGACAACTAAAAATTATTTTCCCAAGATTATTTAACGTTAATGAGGAATCAGTCACATACTCTGCTGGTAAAGTATAAACTGGAATCTTTAATAAAACTTTGATAAATAATTTAACAATAAGAACGAAGAAGATAAAATATTTGATCCTCTATGACTTCCTCTTCCAGGAATTTATGATATGGGATTCATCAGAAGTATGCATAAAGATACACGTACAAAGTTGTCCATCACAGAGTGTCTCGTTATAGTATAAAAATAGAAGTTGACAGCATAAGAATATGTTAATTGTTAGTGCCCTTGAGTGGATTCCATCTCCTAGTGAGCCTGTGGAACCCAGAGTGGAACCCTGTCTGGTCTCTTTGCACCATTCTCTCATCTTCCAGCACTATATCTGACAATGCTCTGCTGCTATTTACAGGATTTTCATGGCCAATATTTTTGGAATTGTGTGGCCAGGTCCTTTCCCCTAGTCTGTCTTAGTCTAGAAGCCCTCTTGAAACCTGTCCACCATGGGTGACGCTGCTGTTATTTGAAATCCCCATGGCATGGCTTTTAGCATCACAGCAACACACAACCACACAACCACAATAGTAGGACAACGACAGATGGGTGGTGTGTTTCCCTAATTGGGAAAGGAACCCCAGCTGTGATGGAGAGAGCACTGAATCTTAACCATTAGACCACCAGGGCTGGCTATGTCCATTATAGAAAATACTTAAATGAATTGTGAAATCTCCATACAATAGAATATTATGTAACTATCAAAGCAAGATTTTTAAAAATTATATAACATAAAACATTTTAATATCAAGAGAAAATGTAGAATCCAAAACTCTATTATTAAAATAGGTATCTGTGGCATAAATATGGAAATGAAATACAGTGGCATGTTAATCATGTTTGCTTCTGATTGGAAAGATCACTGGAGAAAATATTTGCAAATCATATATCTGATAAATGGTTAATATCCAAAATATATAAAGGACTCATACAACTCAATAGCAAAAAAACAAACAATCCAATTAAAAGATGGGCAGAGGATCTGAATAAACATTTTTCCACAGAAGAAATACCAATGGCCTATAGGTACATTAAAAAGTGCTCAACATCATTACTCATCAGGGAAACGCAAATCAAAATCATGATGAGATACCTCACACCTGTTAGAATGGCTATTATCAAAAAGACAAGAAATAACAAGTGTTGGTGAGGATGTAGAGAAAAGAGGATCCTTGTGCACTGTTGGTAGGAATGTACGTTGGCACAGCCACTATGGAAAACAGTATGGAGGTTCCTCAAAAAGTCAAATGTAGAAATACCATATGATCCAGAATTCCACTTCTGGGTGTTTAACCAAAGGAAATGAAACACTAACTCAAAAAGACATATGCACCCCCATGTTTGTTGCAGCATTATTCACAATAGCCAAGACATGGAACAACCTAAGTGTCCATTGATGGATGAATGGATAAAGAAAACAAACAAACAAACAAACATATACAGATATATATACAATGAAATATTATTCAGTCATTTTAATAAAAGGAAATTCTGCCATTGAGTTTGTGCCATGGTTCTTCAGTAAACCTTCAGAGTCACCTTAGTGTAGTTGTAGATTTACTGTGAAGAATCAGGGTACGGCCAATGTCTATACCTGGGATAAAATAGCAAGTGCAGTGCAGCCTTCTCTGAGCTATACTCTTCTCAGAGACTATTGTATTGGTGCTAGAATAATTTCAAAAGCAAAGAGTGTTTTTTAAGATGAAAAAGCAGCTTATAAAAAGAGGTCATAAGTGACAACCAAAAAACTATAGGTCCCTTGGGGGGCTTTAGAAATACTGGGGAAAGATAGAGGATGTCTTTCCATCACGTGGTATGGGAGCTCTAGTGAATCTTATTCGTATGTTAAAGGAAAGAGTTACCTCTGCAGTTGGAAAACTTGGAGAAAGCTGGGTCACCTAGTGGAAGACACATGCCCAAGACTGGTAATCATTACACCTGTCCATTCATATTTCTAGTTCTCTTCCTTCGGGACACACGGAAGGATTGCCATCCTTGACATTGGGCATAGCCATGTGACTAGCTAATGATACATGACTAGTAACTTGTTTCACTTCTGGTCACAAGTGTGTTTTCTTCCTCCAGTCAAGATGACAAATCTCAACCCAGACAGTGGAGGCTTTCTCAGCCTGAAGCCCTGAGTAGGGACAACATGGAGCAGAGCCTCTTGCTCACCCAAGATAGACATGGATCCTAAGTTCACGTGCTCTGCTTCAGTGGCCTGGGGTTTGCAGGTTTGGTTCCCGGGCACAGACCTAGAATGGCTCATCAAGCCATGTTGTGGCAGCATCCCACATAAAATAGAGGAAGATTCGCACAGATGTTAGCTCAGCAACAATCTTCCTCAAGCAAAAAGAGGAAGATTGGCAACAGATTTTAGCTCAGAGCCAATCTTCCCCACACACAAAAAAAGAGTTAAGAAATGTTTTATATTTTGAATCATTGTAACTTAATAAATCCAAGGAGTCATAAAATTTCATAGTATCTCAGAAAATGCAAATTAACCTTTACAAATGTTTGAAAGTCCTTTAACTAATAGAAAGTTTTAAAATAATATGCCTATCAACAAATGACACCACATTTATTGAAAGGAGAATTTGTCTCTCTTTTCATTAATATGTTAAAGGCATCTGTTAGTCAGAACTTGGGGAAATTGCTGATTTTAGGGCCGAGGCAGGGAAAGTACAAAGGGTACCTAAGCATCTTGGAATAACAAAAGATAGGGAAGTATTTACATACATGCATACATACATACATAAAAGATAAGGGCATACCAAAGAAACAAGGAGCAAACCTAAAAGAGCTCTTGATGGCTACATTTAATACAGTTTGAGAAACAAAATAAATAACGTTTTTTGGATTATAACCCAAAGTTATCTATGAGTCTCCACTGATATCAATAAATGATTGAATAAATAAGTAAATGAAGGAGAAGGAACAAACCTTCCTTACAGGAGAATATCAAGTAATATATGGAGATACTTCCCTTCCGGGAGACAGAGCTCAATTGCCCTCTCCTCCATCCCACACTGAGTGTGGACTAGATTTAGTAACTTGCTTCCAAAGAGCAGAGGTTGGAAAGGGGAAATATTAACTTTACAATGGAGAAACCTAACAAAAACTACTTTAACCAAGTGTTGAAGGTTAAAATCACCCACGATGTCCTGTGGCTATCATGTGCCTCTTAATACAATGTGATGAGAAGGACACTGAGCTTCTGTCCCATTGTTTCCAAAATCCTATAACCCCCATGAAGAAAACAACATGTGAAACCAGATTGGGGTGATTCTATAGGATTCTACTGGACAGTACTCCTTAAGACTTCCAAGGTCATGAAAAACAAGGAAAGACTGAGAAACTGTCACAGACCAGAGGAAGCTAGAAAGACATGACCATTAAATGTAGGGTGGTGCCCTGGATGGGCTCTTGGAACAGAAAGAAGACGTTAACGGAAATACTGGTGCGATCCAAATAAGATCTTGATATACCCATGTTGATTTCTTCATTGTGACACATATATCATAGTAATATAAGATGGTAACAACTCGGGAAACTGGGTAAAGGGTATGTAAGAACTCTCTGAGCTATCTTTAAAACTTTTGCAAAATTTAAATTTATGCCAAATTTAAAAGTTTATTTTTAAAAAGGATCTGTTAAATGGACTCATTCGACTTCCAGATTTATTGTACTATCATATTCACCATGTATTACTCATTTTATTTCTTTGTGTAACCAGTTGGTCACCAAAATGGCAGCTTTTGGGCCTTGCTCCCCGCCACCTGTTCAGGGGAAAGAGTTGAAAGCGAAGAAACCAGAGTGGTGCATTTAATACACAATGACTGAGCATAAAAGCTTGCATTCAAACTACAGAATCAATTGTAAAGCTATATTATAATGACTTTAAAGAGACCTTTAATCGGTGCACTGATGTCTGGAGAACTTAATTGTATGTGAATACAAAGCAATTAAGACAAAAGTAATATGGCTTTCTATGGCCTAGACAGGATACTCTCATTTTTATGTTTAATTGGTGTACAAGTAAATTTCCCTAGTAAGTAGACTCTATTCAATGAGAAAATAAATTTAGAATATTGTGTAAAACTAGGAATGAAAGCTATAACAAAGAATTCAAAAGTGACTTGGAAATAAAAGAAACCTGTGCCCTTGAAAATTTCAGATGCAAATTATGATTTCCTCTCTTCCACCTGATTTTGAAGAGCATCAAGATTAACACCTAAATCTTTTTAGATACCTACTAATTTCCTAATACTTTCTATCATGTTTACATATTATTCTGTCCATGTCAACACCTAATGCACTGCTTGGTACCTGAAATATTAATAGCATAATAAATAAGTAATCATTTTAAAATTTAAAAATAATTTGAAATGTCAATTGTTTTTTTATCTGTGAACACTAGTGCCCAAGCGGGTAAATGAAAAGGAATTTTTTCCTCTTGTCTAAATATGAAAGCTCTCTGAATTCTACTCAAAATTTAGAATGTACCATTATGATGCAAATAATAAACTTGAATTGTAAGTAAGGGAAAACAAATAAAAGTTGCATATCTTTATCATTATGACATTCACCTCTCAATCAGGATTTCATCCCATTCTTCAAGGTCTCTTTCTAATGGTACCTCCTTCCTCATGACTTATCTGATCTTTTTCCAGTCTCCATCCAAGGAGAAAAACAAACCACCTTTAAGGTTTCTTCACACAACTTTTATTTCTCTTACGGCATGCACTATTTCTATCACGGTCATATTATATGTACATGACTCCATTATTGGACTGGACGTTTCCTGAAGTTCAAGTCCACTTTTAGGGCATCTTCAGCACTCCTGGACCTGGAAGATTCACCATAATGCTTGTGGGATGAATGAGTGAACAAATGCCAACGCTTGTTGGAACCCAGGACTTTGAGCACAGCACCCTTGGCGTCTGTTACATCGGAAAGTGATTTTGAACTTCAGTATCATTTCTCTACCACCAAAATAACTTTTCTGGAAAACATCTAACAAGCCACGATAAGAAACATCCTGCTACTGCTGGATCTACCTGCCTGAATTATCTCAGCCTAAAGTTATCCGATCTTGCTTTTGCTAGTGAGGCGTGTCAATAAAGTCAAACGCAAGTGTGTGCTTTGGTTTGGAGGCCCAGCTGATGACAGCTGTGCTGAGTTGATTTAATGGGCTCTGTGCAGATAAAGGCAAGGATTGGCAACATTAGAAGTGTCTTCACAGGTGAGAAGACAAAGATCGCTGACGTGCCTGTTTCTCATAGCCCAGGTCCCCGACCAGGGCCTGGAGGCACATCAAAGGCCACACCTTGCCTTCCTTTCATGCTCTTCGGCTGGCTTCTCTCGCTCACTGATTGCACTTCTCCTGAGCTCCTCACGTTGAACAATGGGGCTATTATGCTTCTGGGAGAAGAAGGATAATCACCTCAAAGGCCAGGTGCCAGTGGCAAGTTTCCTTGTGTCCAATTTCTGTGTGGTAAATGCTCAGCCTCTGTTTTTCTTTTTTCTTTTTGTTAAGCCTTTACTGACACGCTGCCAGAAACTGTCCCTGAGCCCCAGGGTCAGCACAGGGCATCTAGTTTTGTTTTGAACTTGGGTTCCCTTGTTTTCACTCTCTCCCACCCCAGTGTCTGATAACATTTCTATCTCTTTATCAGTGCTAATAAGCAATGGTGAACCAGCTTCAGTAAAGAGTGAGTTGAACCCTAAGAGTTTCCATTTCTCCAACGAGACCCAAATTGCTTTTATCACTGATGGGCTTGGACGAAGTGAGAGTGATTACAAGAAGTGAGGATGGGGGTGGAGCTTTTTACCTCCAGTGACACATCTGAAAACTCCCCGTGGCCTTCTCCATTAGCTCAACCAAGATTTATCAAGGAAATACAAACAATCACAAGTGAACGGTATTAAATCCTGGCTACAGAGTGGCAGGTCTTACCTGGGGCACAGGTGTCTGCTATAAAATGCTTACTTAGAGAGGACAACATGCCTCCAAATGCTTTTATTTGTAGTTGATGCCAACAATCATAACTAGTATTTAAAAAATACCTTCTATACGCCAGACGTTGTCTTAAGCACATTACATATATTATCTCATGAGTTTCCTACGACAACCTTAACAAGGTAATGCTGTTAATTCCATTTTATAGAAGAAGATCTGGAAGCTTGACAAGATTAACATCACAATGTTCCAAAGCTAAGAAGTGGCAGCAGCTGGGTCTGTTTTATACCAAAGCTCAAACTCTCAACCACTCTGCGACAATGGAAAACTCCTACTTTCACTGGGCTGTTTAAGGAGAACTAGGTAGTAATACACTTCAGAAGAGAATGCACATTGATTAGGTTCCAGGTATTCTTGCCATGTCTACACTGCGTGCACTTGATTGCTTTACTTGTCTGGTTGAGCCTGAAAAACCTGAGCTGTTGGGCTCTCCACCATTTTGTTGTGTATTTCGAGCAATTAAAGAACTTTGCTAGCCAATAGCATTAGCCTGCAGGTTGCTAGACACGGTCAGTAGCTGACTGGTTTCCTTTAGCTAGTCCTTGAGATCTAGTGTATAGGATTGCCTGGCCTTCATTATTGACAAAGCAAGACCATATGAACATGTGAAGGCACCCATCCCCACATTCAAACACCATCTTTACTTGCTATATAGGATCATCTCCAGGCCCAGATGATCATTTTGTTTTGCTGAAAGCTAAGTGTCTAGATGCATTTTTGTGTTCAACTCTGGTAAGCAGCTGGAGTCCCCCCGTTACGGAAGATCTATAGTTTAGCTCAAATGCTCTTTCTGTGAATTATGGAAAGGAGAATAGATGCATTCCCAGGAACTCTTCCAACTTCCATGGTTTGAGAAGGGTGAGGATGAGAGATGTGGGCCCATGAGCAGCAGACTAAGATCTGCTCTGGCTCCTTCTAATCTCCTATTTCTGCTAAAATAGTGATGGGTTATGTGTCTCCCTGCCACTCCATGGGTGTTGTTGCTTCCGTATCCTTGGACCCAGACAGAGGACTTGGCTCTTCTTAGCCCCCTTCTCTCTCTCTCTTTCTCACCACACACACAAACACACATACCTGTCTCTCAGCAATAGTCTCTCTTTCTCACATACATTCACACACAAACACATGCACAATTGGGCACACATTCACCACATTTCTCTTTCTAACAAATACTCCCTCTCTTTCTCACAAACACACACACATCCATACAGACACACCTGCTCACATCTCTCTTTCAGACACATATTCAGGCTCTTTCTCTCTCTCTCTCTCTCACACACACTCCTCAAACACTTACACTAACAAAACCTTTATATACAATAGATATTATTTTGGGAGAAGTTGAAGGCTATTTCATATCATGCTTTAGATACTTAAAATTAAATATTAGATTTTTGTTCATGAAAGTCCCAGGTATTTTGGGATGTTCGTCACCATGCTCTCCCTCTTTCCCTTTCTGCTTTCTTCTCCTTCCCATTCTTCTTCACATCCCTAAGTTCCCATTCATATCCAGGAAAAAACAGTTTAGGGATCTCTTTGTCTTCTGCTTCCAGGGTCTCATCTTCTATTCATAATAGCTTTAGGAAGTAGGAAGTTTTATTTATATTCACATTTTAAAAAAAGGACTCCCACAATTGTGAAGCTTAGTATTTCTATACCAAATAGTTCTCCCCCAAACTTGATAATTAGCATTAATTAATTATGAATTCAAATTTGTAGAATATTCTAGAAAAAATAAGTGGTTCTTTCTTATATCAAAGAATCTTCAATGATCTCTCAGCTTGACTTATGCTGATCAGGCCAATCAGTATTATGTTCTCAGCTATGACATTAGCCCTAAATAAATTAAAGGATATTCAGTTAGTAACTTACAAAAAAATTATAAATCCTCTAATAATCCTTTCAGTCACTTTTCATTATTGGGCAGTTATTTCAAGTGAGTTCCTCTCCATTTCAGCTAGGACCATTGTTATTGAAGAAGATATATCGAAATAGTAATCATATCATGGCAAGTGCTATCTAAGACTAGTGAGAAAAAATGTAGTACACTGGTTGAACACGGGCTGGGCTGTCAAGCAAATTAAAGTGTGCCTTCTGGCTCGGTCACTTATTACCGCTTCAAGCTGAATCGTGTCCCCCAAAAGATGTTCTGTCAGTCAGAGTTCTCTAGAAAAACAGATCCGAGAGATACATACACAAGGAGACTTACTGCGAGGAATTGGTTCACACAATTATGGAGGCTAAGAAGTCCCACACTCTGCCATCTGCAAGCTGGAGACCCAGGAAAACAAGTGGTATGATTCAGTTTGAATCCAAAGGCCTGAGAACCAGCAAAGCTGATGATGTAAACCCCAGTCCAAGGACAGAAGAAGATGAGATGAGATGTCCCAGCTCAAGCAGTGAGGCGGGAAAACAGGGAGCAAATTCCTACTTTCTCCACCTTTTGCTCTATTCAAGCCCTCAATAGATTGAATAGTGACCACCCATGTGGGGAGGGCCATGGACTTCACTGAGTCCGCTGATTCAAATGCTAATCTCATCTGGAAACACCCTCACAGACATGCTCTAAAACAAGGATCAATCTGGGCGCCCAGTGGACCACTTAAACTGACACATAAAATTAACCATCATAAGTATGTTGAAGTCCTAACCCCCAACACCTGTGAATGTGTCCGTATTTGGAGATAGGATCTTTGCAGAGGTAATCAAGTTAAGATGAGGTCATTAGGGTAAGCCCTAATTCAATATAATGGGCGCCCTTATAAGAAGAGAGAAATTTGGACACAGGCACACACACAGAGGAGAACGCCACGTGAACACAGAGAGGAAGCCCGTGTGACTACAGGGGCAGAGATTGGCGTGAAAGAGCACCGAGCCATGGAGCAGCAAGAACTGACAGTCACTCCCAGAAGCTAAAAAGAGGCAAGAAAAGATTCTACCAAGAGTCTCGAAGTGAGCCTGGACCTGCTGACACCCTAATTTCAGACATATGACCTCCGCAACTGTGAGAGAATAAATTTCTGTTGTTTTCAGTCACCCAGTTGGTGGTACTTTGTGGTACCATGATATTCAGTTTGTGCCATGGTGCAGCAGCCCCAGGAAACTCATCCAGTGCCCTTGGACCGGTTTCTGACCCTGCTAAACCTCAGAATCTCCATCTGTGTGAAAACCAAAAGTAATATTGATAATAGTACTTCCTCCTTGAGTTTATTATGAGGACTTGATGAGCAGATGTATGTCAAGTTCTGTGCACAGTCTCTGGCACATGTTAGATGCTCAATAGATGCTGATTTGGTTAACAAATGTCAACTATTGTCAGACACAAATAGCTGTGGTCTCTGCACTCCAGGTGCCTATAATTTTAGGTCTCTGATTCATTAACCCAAGTATTTCAGTCATTTCTACAGAATGTCTATCTTAAGATTTCTAACTATACAACTGATTATGATTATGGACCTGTTGGTTTAATGCCACAAACCTTTAATAAGACTTTCCATTAATAGCTAAAGAAACAATTGAATTGTAAGGAATGAGGCATTAACCTTTTGCCATTGGCCGTTACCTTGATATCTTCTTCAAAAGCACTACTGCTCCATGCCACCCAGAAGCTTAAGCGGAATCTCCCTCAATCAGTAAGACCTGTCTTCCCCCTTGAGCCTCGTAAGATCTGCTGCCCCCCTGTTTCTTTGGATCTTGTAACCATGGAGATTGACTTTTGCCTTGCTGCTGGTCAAAACTTGCTCTGACAATACCAGGCTAACATATTTAATTGATACAACATTGTGTGTCCTTCCCCAGACTTCTAGTTCCCTATGATTTCTTAGTTTTATAAAGTAAACATGTAATATTTTAATAATTGAAAAAAATCAATAAGTTCTTTTTAATACTCCGTTCTACTGTCAAGTTGAATAGAAACTGATAGAAAGAAAAATTTAATGGAAAAACCATGCGGTTTTGTTTCCATTGTATATTTGTAGGAATATAGTATCAAGCCACAAAAACACTATGTCCAAAATGTGTTTCTATGAGCCTCAATTTCTTTGCTTGAAAATCATGGTAACAAGGAGCTAGCTCTCAATCCTCTTGTGGAGACTAGATATCATATAAGTTCCTATTGCCAGATCTGAGAGGAAGTAAGTTCCCAACCTATCACTTTTTCTCCCTTTACATCTGTCCTGACTTTTAGATCAATGGCCACGAATGCAAGAGAAAACACAGTACCAATCTCGTAGGTAATGTCATCTGAACTTTTTTTTAAATTGAATCCTGTGGAAGACAGCTTCCGAAATGTCTCCCAGTGACCCCTGCCTTCTGGTATTCACACTCTACTCTTATCCTCTTCCCTTGAGTGTGGGCTGGATCTGGGACATGCTGCTAATAAGTGAAATACAGCCAAAGTGATGGCTGTTCAGTCTGGTATTAGGTTACAGAAAGATGGTGCCTTCCATCTTGTGCTCCCTCTCTTTCTCATTCTGCCAGAAGCCAGCTGCCATCTTGTGAGTTGCCAGATGGAGAAGGAACAGAGGCTGGCCCGCCACCTAGCATGTGAGTGAGCTTGGAAGTGGAGCCTTTTCTAACTGGGCCCAGCTGACACCTTGACTGCAACCTTGTGGGAGACCCTGAGCCAGAGGCACCCAGCTAAGCTGCTCCCAGATTTGTGACTTACAGACACTCTGAGATAATAAACACTGTTGTCTTAAGATGCTCAGTTTTGGTGTAATTTGTTACGTAGCGATAGATGTCTAAGGCAGACCAATGTATTTTCCTGCACTCATTCTCTACTGTTTTTACTATAACCCTTCCAGATGGTTATGACCAACAGTTATACTCCTTTTTAGTAAATACACACTTTCAAATAAAAGCAAGTCATTCTCTTCCTAATTTTCCCTTACTCCTGTGTTCTATGGGGGTCTAGCTAGGTGTTACATGCTGATAGGGGAGATGATACTTTCTCTCCCTCACAAATATCCCACACTGGTCCTCAACACCTCCCCCCTGCCACCGTCCCTCCCATAGAACCCACAACCCTGTGAAAGCTCTCCCACCAACTTCCCTGTCCCTCAGGATGAGACTGTGTGTGAAGGAACCAACATGGTGGCTTCTGCAGGTGCAGGAGGCCCCATCGTCAGACTGTGATGGCTTCTAGGAGAGGCCATATAAGTTAAGCAGGGCTGTGGTGCTGAATGACCAAAACTTTAAGCACAACATCAAGAGACGCCTGGAAAATGGCAGCAGACTGTTGGACGGGAGCAGCTGGAGAATTTGCTTTGCCAAACAAAACACTCATGCCAAAGCCCACTGATATTTTTAAACTCAAATCTCTCCCATGTCTGCAACTGGAAGGGAAAAAAACAACAACGTGGTTGTGCAAGAGCTACTGTCCCTATTGTCAAATATTTTATTCTTATGCAAATAAGGATAATAATTGTAAGTAATTTTGAAAAAGGCGGTCAAACTAAAGCAAATTCCAATGAGTATTTTGGTTTTATTGAATTAAAAATAATAAAAATACACATTTAGCTCAATTCATTGTCACATTTAAATCAAACAGTAACAATATCTATGATATCCCAAGAGGCAAAATTGCCAACTATTTATTCACGGAGTAATCTAGGTGAGTAAAAAGCAACTTTTTAGTTCAAGTCTTTTAGTTAGCTATTTTAAAGTACCCACTCAATAATACACAGAACCCCAAATCTTTCTGATTTGGTTGTTACTGTCACTTTGGACTCCAAGAGCATGTGTTCTCTTGCATGTTCTCCTTGGTAACAGCCACCCAGGGAGGTTCTGAGGGCATGTCCTCCCCAAATTTTCTCAGAACTTATGCTGTTTGTTTTCTTAATCTCCATGTCTGAGGACAGAACAGAATTGGGATGTAAGAAAAAAATCATCTGCAGAAAAATATTTCCCATAACTATTTCTACAATGTCATTACATTTAATGGACCAGCAAAAAGAAAATAAGAGTTACTTCTTTGCCTTCACCAAAGAGAGAAAAACAAGGAGAAAATAATGTCTCAACCTCCTGGCTGACCTTGGAAAACAGAAGTACACTGAAAAAGTTGAGACTCTCCTCTAAGGAATGAGGCCCAAGTTCAATGAAAAAAGGAATGAAAGCATCAACAACTGGGTGGTTAAAGAGAGGTAAAGAAAACAGAACTGTGGATGAGTTAGATGGAATAAATCACCTGCAAATATTAACCCATCAGCCAGGGTGTGCCTCCTTTTTGATCTGTCTCCTGATACTTTTTGAGGTGTTGAACTAGCCCATAGAAAGGGACTGGGGACAAGATGGCTTGGCTGTGGACTGTCTGCGTTCAGAATCCTGGACCTTGAGAACCTGGCCATGGTTGACTGATGTTCACACTGGTATCCATCAGAGTGTGGAGAGAGATGGGCTCCCTACCTTCCACCACTATGCCCATTGAGCGGGTAGGTACTCAATAAATGCTTGTGGAATGAATGAGTAATTGTCATCACTTAGTAATGAGTCCAGAAGATTTTTCAGTCTAGCTACAGAAAGGATTCCTACTCAAGAGGTGTAAAAATTGTATAAGAAGGTGAACCAGATCTCCTGCAGTTTTGAAATTGTTCTTTCTCTCCATGTGACTCCTTGTGAGTCAATCCTCAGAATAATATCAGGCACTTGGTCAGGTTCATAGGACAAGTCTTGCCATTTCTCTCTCATAACCCTTTACCTCACCCAAAACTCAACTTCTTTCTGTGTTACCTGTTTTCATATTTCTGAACCTTTTTTCTCACTTTTTAAAACTATCTTACTCATATAAAAAAAGTACATAGCCTCCAAAACGGTGTGTGTATGTGTGTGCATGCCTGTGTGGCTATTCACAGAAACATTGTTGTGGAGAAAGTACTAGAAGAAGATTCTGGAAACTTAAAATTTCACAAGCTGAAAAAGCATTTAGGAGTTTTAATATATTTCCAGTCTTTTACATAATAAAATACACACCATATACAGATACAATCTGTATATCGTTCAAGTCATTTAAAATTCTTCCTACATATTATTAGGAAAGGTAATTTCATCGGATACATTTCTTAAATCAATATGCTATAAAGTCTGAAGTGAGATCAATCCATTTAACGGTTGACATGTGGAAATGCTAGGGATGCGATGGGAAGGAGAGAGGACTTAGTATTTGTCATGTTTATACTAGTATCCTGCATATATGTATATGCAGCATTCCTGGCCCAGTTTCTCAGCTCCTCCAGAGTGAAGTTGGAGGTGGAGATGACGAATTCAAGACTTGTTCTCAAGTCTCAGAGGTGACCGCTTCTCCTCCCGTGCTGACAAATTCATCATTCTTTTCTAAGTTTACAAAGAAAATCAGGGGCGTGCAATGTGCTGGGAATAAGGTGTATAGTGTAATTTCTTATAAGAAAAATGTGTGTGTGTCATTTTACCAGAAAACGTAGGTATTGAGACAGAAATTTTTTAAAAGCACGTATTTGGCATCCTCATTACTAAATATTAAATATTATATTACAATCTAATAACTTAATTTAACATCATGCACTGGATGACCAATTTATTCCATTTAAATGAATGATAATATATAATGTCAAAGAGAGTTTTGGGGAGATGAGTCCCAAAACATCTGATTACACATGCACATACTTGAGTGTGTTTGCACACAATACAAATAATATACACTGTAAACATGTATAATTGTTTCACATCACAATCACACTGGATAGACCTGTATCGACATTTGCATCTACATCTGTACCCACGTCTGCACCCACACCCCCTTTCTCTCTTCTGGGCCCCATAACACCGTCTGTACTCCACTAGGTCTGTTTTCACCCTGTTATATCACAACTCCCCTTTTCTAATATTTGCCTTCTTCCCTCAACTGCTTGTTCTTTGAAGGCAGGAACTGTGATTTTTCTTTTTCACATTGAGTCCTCAATCATTAACATAGTACCTGGAATCTAATAAGGGTGGATCAAGTGTTTAGAAAAGGAACAAAGGATGATTGCAGGTTTATCAATAATCGAAAACTGATTTCACACAGGATTCAAGGTTTCAAAGGATGCCCTAATAGTATAACATTTTTAAACTGTTTGCCTTCAGAAAATAAGTATACTATGGCTCTGCCTGACTTTTTTTAATTCCCAAGGAAAACATCTTCCTTTCTATTAGAAAGTCCTTCCTACTTTAGTAATCTACTGCAATTGCCTTGCTCCCGTTATCTATTGCTGTGTGACAAATTCACTCAGAACTTAGTAGCTTAAAGCAACTATTTTGTTTTCCTCGCAGTTTTGGGAGTCAAGAATTCAGAAAGATCTTGACTGGATGATCCATTGAGGTCTCTGCTCCATGTGGTTTCAGCTGTGGGGTGACTGGGGCAGGGGGAGACACTCCCAGGATGCTCTCTTCACTCACACATCTAGCTCCTTGGTGTTTCCCTTCTCTCTCTGTGTCTCTCTGTCTCTTTTTCTGTCCCTGTCTCTGTCTCTGTCTCTCTCTCTCTGTGACATTTCATCCTTCAGAGCCTCTCCTTGTGGCTTGAGTTCCACACAGCATGCATGGCAGCCTTAGTCTGCAAATACTGGGATTTCTGATATGATGACTCAGGGTTCTAAGAGTAAGTTTTCTGAGAGACCAAGGCAGAAGCTTTCATGCATTTGTAACCTTGCATGAGAAATATGCCATGTCTCTTTCCCCATACTCTCTTGGCCAAGTAAGTCACAGAGCCCACTTTGACATCTAGGAACACATTCTCCATAAGAGACAGGTTACAGAATTTCTGGCCATCTTTAATCTGCCACAAGACTCATAAAGAAGACATAGAAATAAGCTCTCTCTTTAAAAACATGTGAGTATATTTGGTGGACTGGGGTTGGGCACAGAGAAAATGCTCTGTATATTTTTGTGGATTGACTGAATAGATGAATGAATGAAGGAAGGAAGTAGCAAGAATGTCTTCAGTGCTACAGTATGCCTGTTATTAACAGTCTTTATTTTAAATAGATAAATAGATTTAATCAGGCCAATATAAATATTATGTCCTAAACACTTAATGCATTTCCCCTTCCAGTTGGAAAAATGCAGCAATGGGAATATGTTTAACTGTGTCCAAACTTTTCATGCTATATACACAGAGTTTGTGTTGAAAATTTGAATAGTGGTTAGTTTTTATAGAGTTGGGTTTTGTTTAAGCATCCATCCTAGGGCACATTTCTTCCAAATTTGAAACTGGGGGATATCATTAATTTGAAGACCAAACCAACCAAAATCTGATTACAACCAAAATCAGAATAAAACTAAAGGATGGATGAATAGCGGTCCCCATCAAACTAATCTCCAAATATTTGGTTAAATCCTCATAGCTTTTTATAAAACATTTCTTCCCTTAGATTCTTGTTTTCATTTATCCTTACAAAAATCCATGCATTTATGATTCATTTTCACTTTACTCAGCAAAATGATGTTTTGCAGCCAGTTACTTGATATTCATAAGACTCTGAGTCTCTCAATTCCATTTTTGTTAAAAACAGGAAGCTAACTTTTGCCAAGAATAAATGAACTTGAACACAAAGTTTTAAATGTGGCTCAAAGGTTGGAATCCTCCATTCTCAGGCCCATTCTGATGCTGGCAAGACCCTCCTCCCGCCCAGACTATGAAATAATAATGATGCCCTTCAGCAGTTTAAGCCTTGGGATCCAAAAACCTGAATCTGTTACTAAATTTCACTTAACAACAGGATCTCATTTTTATCTTAAGCAAATATCCTGGGACATTTTAAGTACCAGAGACAAACTGGTACATTACAGATTTTAAATTTGGAATGATGGGCAAATCAATATTTCAAAGTATAACAGGAAGGAACAGATTCTACAAAATGAACACAAATCAGATATAGCATTGGCCAACTTCCAACAGACGCACAAAAAATTGAGAAAGTTAAGTGAAGTAAAATATTAAATGACGTAATAAAGCTTTTGAGATATAAGGCTGAATAATTTGAGACTTACCAATTTAAAACATAAAAGGAAAACCTAATTTTAACGTATTAATATAGAGTACTCTTTTGTCATTCAATTTTTGGAAGTGAATAACAGCAAACATCAACTGGTAGACGTTTGCATGACTAGATCTAGAATCTATAGTTCTAGCAAATTAAAGAATATATGTTACGTGTGAACATTAACCAAGCATCTCCTAGATGCCGGAAGATATTTTTCCAAAGTGGATTCTTATACTTTCCTCTGAAACTTTCAAATGGACTTCTTTAATCTAATCCATTAAGGCAATTACATTTTCATTTTCTCATTTTACTTAATGCAAAGTCAATTTCAAGGAAATTCAATTGTATAACCAATTATTAGGTCTCTTTCAGACCAGGTCTAAACTAGCAACATATATACATTTATGCTTCAAATAATCACATTCTGGAATCATCATTTACCTAAATTATAGTGTTTGAACAATAGAGAGTTTAAATTTGGCTTCAGAGGGTAGAAAGTATTTTGGGGCCAGAAAACGGCATGTTTGAAAAATATGCACGTGGCTGTTAACCTAATTATGCATTTCTCCCATAGTTACTCCAGACCTGGGATAGAAGACAGGAATGTAAACCCCAAGAAGAGTGGTCCATGTGTTGTATGTGTGCTATTTCTAATCCAGATAAGCTCCTCCAGGTACATTTAGGCCGCTGAGATCCAGTTCATTGTATAGTTGTTGATTCTTTTGTTCAATATTAACGTGTCCACCATGTGCCAAAAAGGGTGTTAGCTGCTTTTGGCAGAGACCATTGGTACTCACCAAATGTCCATGGCTCCTCCATATTTCCCAAGAGCTCCACGTTCACTTGAAGTGGCTGAGTTCTCCAAGGTCTGGCAAAAGGGAATGTAAGTCCTGAGTCCCTGTGTTCTAGGACACAGAAAATTCTGTGTGCCTCCTCCATTCCTAATTTCCCTGCCAACAGACTCAGAAACTGTATTACTTTTCTATTGCTGCTGTAACAAATTATCACAAACTTGGTGCCTTAAACAACACAAACTTATTATCTTACAGTTCTGGAGGTCAGAAGTCCAACATGGGTCTCAAGGAGCTAAAATCAAGGTCTTAGGGGGGCTGAATGCCTTCTGGAGGTCCCAGGGGAGAATCTATTTCCTTGAGTTTTCCAGCATCTAGAGGAAACCTGCATTCCTTGGCTTGTGGCCCCTTCCTTCATCTTCAAAGCGAACTGTGGTGGGTTATATGCTTTTTATAACACATCTCTCTGATCCTTCTCCTGTAGTCACATCTCTCTCTCTGACTCAGTTGGGAAATGTCCTGTATTTTTAAGGATTCATGTAATTAGATTGGGCCCACCCAGATCATCCAGGGTTATTCCCATCTCAATGCCTATAATCTTAATCACATCTACCAAGTCCATTTTGCTGTGAAGGCAACTTGTACAGGTTATGGGCACTAGCGTGTGGACATCTTTTGAGGCCCTTATTCTGCCACCGTGAAATCATATGGCGAGATGCTGGTATGCAAGCTGAAGGGAGCCTGGATCCCTGCATCACCAGATAGAGAAGAGCCATTAACGACCCATGTTGAACTTTGAATGACAGGACATGAAAATTTTTTGTTAACCCAGTGGCATTTGAGGGGTTTTCCTGTGTGGCCACTAGCATTGATCACCTAAACTAACATGGTGATGGTTAAGAATTTGTTCAGGTTTTTTTGTTTTAGCTGCAAGGACTGGATTTTCCATTCCGACAAATATAACTCATATGCATTTGCAGATAAAAAATTATCCAAAGATAAGTTGGATCCCCAGCATTTAATAGACAACCTAAAACAATAAATGTTGAATGGAACTGAATGAAAAAATAAACAAACAAAAACAAGCAAACACCTAACAACAACAATGAAAAACCTTGACAAATGAGACACTCGGATCTGTTTTAGGCAATTCTTTATGTGAAGAAATGTCTTGATCAAAGACTAGTATTCTCTCCTGGTTTGGGGTAAGGCCAGGATTTTTCTGGGTGTCTGCCCCTCTTCCCCCATGCTGACCAGTCCGTAGAAGAAGTTACAGGGGACAAGGGATCCTGGTCCAGGTGTCTGGCCAAGCGTTGGGACCTAAGACACACGGACCACGAAGAAGCACAATGAGAGCAGCTCACCCATCAGGAAATAGCATGGACTTTGGAAACAGATAATTCTGGGTTTAAATCAGAGCTCAGCCAATTCTTTGATGTGTGGTTATGGGCAAGTAACTCAGTGAGCTTCTGTTTACTCACCTGTGAAATAAGATAATAAAGCTGTGTTGCGATGTTGAAGTCAGGATTTCATGGAACACTGTTGATCTAATACAGGTCTAGTCACAGAGTAGCACTTTATTCTTCTTACTCCAAATTGATGAAGGGATCTTGATGGTTAATTCTATGTGTCAACTTGGCTGGGCCACAGGGTGCCCAGATATTTGGTCAAACATCATTCTGGGTGTTTCTGTGAAGGTATTTTTGATGAGTTTAATGTTTAAATCGGTGGACTTTGAGTAAGCAGATTGCCCTTCTTAATGTGGGTGGGCCTCATCCAATCAGTGGAAGGCCTGAATAAAACAAAGACCAGTTTCTCTTAAGCAAGAGTGAATTTTCCAGAAAACTGCCTTCAGAGTTCATCTGCAACAACAGCTCTTCCAGGTTCTACAGCAAACTACGTTTGGACTCAATCTGGAACACTGGCTCTCATGGGTCTCCAGCCTGCTGATTTACCCTGATTTTGGACTCTCCAGCCTCAATAATTGCATGAGGCAATTCCTTATAATAAGTCCCTTTATATATAAATATATATATACATACACACACTCTATTGCTTCTGTTTCTCTGGAGAAACCTGACCAATACTCTGAGAGTAAACTAAGGCAAACTTGGTGTTATGTTCCCTCCTGGTAGGTTAGTAAAGTTTTCTCTAGATCTGAAGTCTGGGAGATAATCATACTCAGACAGCGCTGATTATTACTCTTCATCTATCAGCCTGGTCAGACCTACAAGAAGCCGAAGATCCATAAAATAAACATACAGAATCTTTATTTTTTGTTTTCGAGTCCTCTCTTAAAGATTAGAAGAAAACCATCACCCTCACTTAATAAGGTGACGCAAGGATTTAATAGCACTTAATAAATACATTAAAATTTATTTGCAAGGCCTAAGATCTATGAGCTTTCAAAACATGGAAACAAGTTTGAAAAAAATGAATGATGAGTGAACAAGTTCGGTTTCATTTATTTTCTAATTTCCATTTTTACTGTGCATATTCTCAGGTCATATCAGGTGAAAGCTAGAGAAAAAAATCATCTAAAAAGAAGCCAGTAGAATCCTTTTATATGCAACATGAAGATTTGGAGAGGCTATAAATATTCATTTCAAGCCCAGATCACTCAAATATAAGTGCTGTCGAAGTGACACTGCAAATAATTTCAAGTTATGCAATAGCACAAATGGCCCAATAACAGAGGATAATTACCCATTCACCATATGCAACGGACAGGCTGAGAGTAACAGGATCAGACAGAAAAAACACATTAAACTATGCCAACTCAGATTACTCCAAAGCATTCAAATGGCCTGCTCTGCTCCTTAATGACCATGAGAGGAGGCTTTTTAAGAAATAAATAAACAAACTTTTTATTTTAGACTAGTCTTAGATTTACAGAAAAGTTGCAAAGATATTGCAGAGAGTTTCCACGTACTCCTCTGCCGGTTTCGCCCGGAGTTAACATCTTACACAGCCACGGTGTGTTTGTTTCAACCAAGAACCCAACACTGGTACATCACTATGATCTGAACTCTGCGTTTTACTAGTTTTGCTGCTAATGTCCGCTTTGCACTCCAGGATCGCAGCCTACATTACGTTTGGTCATCCTCTCCCTTAGCCTCCTCGGCTCTGTTATTTTCTCAGATATTCCGTGCTGTTCATGACCTTAGTTTTGAGGAGTACTGATCAGCCGTTTCGTAGAACTTCCCACTATTTGCTTTGCCTGATGTTTTTCTCATGGTTAGAGTGGCGTTATGGGTCTTGTGGCAGAATATCAGAGATGAAGTAGGCTTCTCGTCATACCACACCTGGGGTACCTGTCATCAACATGACTCATTACTATTGTGTTAACCTTGATCACCCGGTTAAGGTGGAATTGCCACATTTCTTCACTGTAACGTTACTTCTCCCTAACTTTCCATAACCTACTGTTTGGGAGCAAGTCACTAGATTCAGCCCGCACTCAAAAGGGCAGGGCGAAGCTCAGGCTCCCCCTCCCAGAGGGCGAGTATCTGTGTATATTATTTGCAATTCTTTAAAGAAGATTTGTCTCCCCTTCCTCATTTATTTTTTTCTTTACTTACTCAATTACTTACTTACATTAGTATGGACTCACGGATATTTATTTTATACTTTGGGTTATAATCCAGTACTATGTTATTTCTTTTCTTGCTCAAATGTTCCAGCTTTGGCTTTCGGGAATTCATTCAGGTTGGCACCTGTGTCCCTTTGAAGTGTCCCCATTCCCTTGTTTTTCTAGCACTTCCTTACTTTCAGTCAGTACAAGATGCTCCAAGCTCATCTTGTTTTTGCCCTGTTCCAGTCCTAGGATCTATCATTTTCTTTCACCCGTATTTAAAGATTAGAGAAAATTATTTCCTTTAACCTAAAAATGAGCAAATTCATCGATGTCTCAAAACATCACCTATGTTCACAGTTTTTAAGCTAGAGATCAATAAAGGGTCTATTTTGAATATTGTTTTTTGAAGAGGCATTAGCTCCACTAGATAGTGTCAGAGTTGTTAAAATTTAGGACCTGATCAAATGACCCATTTTTATAGCCCTGGATCTTTTAGTGACAAAATTCTAGCCAAAGCACCCTCATTTATATGTGGATGAGGTTAGATATTCTGCTGCCAGCCTGAGGAAGAGGTCTCAATGTGGACAGCTACCACCAGAAAGAAATGTACCTTGGGTCTTGAATGAAAAGACTTTCCAGTCAAAACATTTGAACTAAATGCTTTAAGGAGATGGAGAGTCAACAAATATACCTTATGAAGTGTGCATATATGTTGGGTTTTTTTAATGACTGAAAACAACATTTACCAGCTCATAATTCTGTATGTTGGCAATTTGGAAGAGGCTCAGCTGGTAGGTTCTTCTGCTGGTCTCTTCTGGGCCCAGCCATGTGGCAGCAGTTAATTGACAGCTTGGTGGAGCCTGGTGGCCCAAAATTGCCTCACTTACATGCCTGGTGGTTGGTTCTGATTGTCAGCTAAGCCCCTCCCTCCGTGTGGTCTCTCATCCTCAAGGAGGCTAGCCTAGATTTTTGCTCCCAATATACAGTTAACTTCTGAGTTTTGCATTGTTCAGCAGTGGTGATCTTGGTTTCTGGTTTCTGACCACCAGGCATGTAGAGGCTCAAGCTTTTGAGCGGGTAGCTTAATTGCTTTAAATCTATGATGATAAAAGTAGAATAAAACAATTTAACCCAGTACCTGTATGGAAAGTCTAAAAGCCGTCAGCTACTATAATTATTATCAATGTTGTTGTCATTTTTAAATTTATTATTATTATCATTAAATTTTTTTTCTTCTTCCCATGTGGTTAGGTGACTGGCTTCTGGCTGAAAGAATGTGGACAGAAGTGATACAAGCTATTTGTAGGCCTGACCTCCATAAAACTTCTCCATGATCCTCCACAATTCTCTCTTTCTTGGTCTACCAGCTAGATGCAAAAATCCTGACAAGGACCAGGAGATCGTAAAGGATGGTGAGTCACAAGATGGAAGGGGCCTGGGTCCCTGTGTGACCATGTGGAAGATTACTCACTGAGCATCCATGTATGATGCGCAAGCAAGGAATATATTTTTATTATGTTAAATCACTTAGATGTTGGGGATGGTTTATTAGAGCGACAAGTAATACTTTAACTAATACAGACGTTTAAGGGGAAACTTTCTTGGTCAATTTTTTTCTGAAGAAACACAAACTCATTTAAATTACCATAGATTCAGGCAATCTTATTAGAAGTATATGAAAGTATCTCAAGAATCCCAGGAAGGAGCTATAGCAAGGCTTTGTAAGAGACAGAAACCAGGAACTGTAAAGCTATCAACACAAGTCACTCCTTTTGTCTCTCTAGTGATTCATGGAACCTTATTTCTAGTTCTTTCTGCAGGCCCTTCATTCATTTGTTTCTAGCTTCAGACTGGCTTTCTCTGCTTCTCCCTGCACCTAGTCCAGAGCCACTGCCTCCAATAGCCTAAAGACCCTCTGAGAGAAGATGATTGGTTCAGACTGGGCCAAATTTACTCCCTGGTCCAATCAGCTGTGGCTAAGGAGCAGGGCCAATTTCACAACATCGGTCAGTCTTGATAGGAAAAATGGGACACCCAAACACGTCCCTGGGAACAGTAGTGGGATTAGACAGAGCTCTAACTTAACTTACTGAGATAAGCATTGGTGGGACCAACACTTTACGTTTTGTTTTGTGATTCATTCATTGTTTTTGCAAGCTGCCCAATTTAAAAAATGTATATTTAGTGGAAGAGACTTCTCTTTAGTTACCTATTATAATTAAGACTTTACTTGAAATTTTTGTCCCTTGGAATTTTGTCTTAATTATGAAGACATAATAATGCTAAACTGGTACAGCAAAATGATCACTCTATCATCTCTCATCAAATTTTCAGTGTGTGCTGTTGAACTTACTCAGGCACCAGGCAGACTATTTGGTTGAAATGTTGGCAATTTCCTGCAAGCCTTGACTCTCAGACAAGAACAATGTGTGAGACACCCATCTCATTACTTCCAGGTAATACGAATCATTCAGAGTGTTTGCAACACAGTCATGTTGTCTTAATGCTGAAGTATGTTGTGTTTTAAGCTTCAGCATGTGGGCGTCCCCTGAGTTTACTCTCCACCTCCCCATTTGAATTGTTTTATACTTTAGCTCTCAGTTGAAGTCTCCTCCTGCTCCCTGGCTGAATTGCTTTGCCACATTTGGGGCCAATCAGCAGAGGCTGTTTATCTCTCAGAAGAGTATGAGCTGCTGTTTCCCAGCACACTTAGCACTCTCTTTTCGGTGATGTCAACTAACTGTCATTTTCATTAAGTAATTTCCATTGAATTTCTGGTACCAGGTAACTGAGGATGACATCAAAGATAACATGGTGCAATGAACTTGTTAATATAAAATTTGGTGGCCTATCTTTAGCTTGTCAGGAGCAAGGATGATGGAGGAAACAGCAGAGAAAGGGAAAGCTAAAAACTGATTAGGGAGAGAGATTCCAATGGTATCTCTCCAGAAATTCTTGTCTGATATGTAAAAAGGGACAACGTGGGAGGAATTGACATTGAGTGAAAGAACATACAAAGGTGGCATCTCCTAAAAGTGACTGAAGATTTCTGCCTTCCCTTAGATTGAGGCCATGAGTGCGAGAGGCATAAATGAAATCAAGAAATTAAGACACTACTGAAGAGCTTCCAGAAGGTCTGAAGTTATTGGCCATGACTGAGGCTAGGGCAAAGTCAGAGCCATAGATACATGTCACATGCCACCAAAACCAATGAGAAAGCAGGACTCAACAGCTGCCCCACTTCAGCAATCAGGGGGCAGGTGGAAGAGAGCCAAAAGAGTGGGAATCTAGTGGTTCAGGAAATTTCAGCCACTATGTTTCCATTTATGGGTTGTCCATTGTGTGTTATTTGCAGCTTCTTTTCTGATAACCTTGTGGTAAAGAGAGCTAAAGAGAGAGAGGCTTGGGCCATGCCTTCTACATCATTCAGATAGTCCCAGGGGTGCAGAGAGGGGCAAGCTTGCCAGCAAACTAGTCACCACGCTGGATTGTTAGCGCTTACCGTGGGCGGGCACTTAACTAAGGGCACACGTTGTCACCAGAGCTCCGGGATGGAGATGTTATCGTTGCTGCTTTACAGATGAGGAAACTGAGTCTCAAAGAGACATTTGGACTTAGCAAAGCTGAGTATGGACCCTGTTCTCTACAACTTCAGATACTGCCTGTAACTACAGAAATCTACTCCTCTCCAATCATTTGGGAGAGTTAAGGAAGGTACACACTCAACTCATTATATGGAAGGTTCTAGCATGGTATAAGAATGAATAGCTATTGGTTTATTTGCTTCTTTTGCTTTACCTTGTGCTGCTTTGTGGAGGAGCTGCCTTTGGATGGGATATTGGGTGAGAGGAATCATTTCTGGGCCAAGCAGAGCCCCACTTCTGCTGCTTCTGACTTCTCTCAGAGAAGCATGGCTGGGGGACATTGTGAGCAGCAGTATCACATCTGCATGGAGGAGTATAAGGAAATCAGAGCCGGTCCAGCTCATTTATGCACTCCCTCTAGGAGCCCAGAGGTCTGGGTGCTTCCCACGGGTGAGAGTTTTTCAGTAAGGGTGAGACGTGGCAGCATGAGGCAGGACTGGAGGGTCTTGGGTTTCAGACTGAGGGCTCTGCTCCCATGGCCTTGTGCCCTGGATGCAGTTAGGGCCACTCATTGTACAATGTTGGGGAAGGGCTGAAAGAAGCAAAGACCTCAGGAAGAGCAGCGCCATTGCAGTGGCTTTAGGATGCCAATTTTCAAAATATATTGGTTCCTGCTGCCTGCTCCCAACATTTTGAAATTCAGCAGAATCAACAATATTGGCAAGCCTCTGCTGCTGACTCCCTAGGAGGATATTTTGTTATCTTATCTACCCAGATGACTCAGAGACACACACGTCAAAGACGGGAGAGACTGTGGATGAGAAGGAATCTGGGGTGTTTCCCACTCTGAGGCTATGATTCTATGACACGTGTGTTGATGCAGCCCACTGCTTGGATTTTCTTATGTGAGCCCCCACCCCAAAATGCACCTTTGTTGCCACAGCCCTGGGACTGTAGATGATGCTTCTACCCCTGACCAAGTCCCCCTCATCCTGGGATTGTCCCTGTGGTCCTCAGCCTCCTCCACTTCTCTGTGCAATGCTCTAGGCCTCTGGTCACTGAAAGACACAAAACTTTACAGAACACATCCCTGTGTGCCTCTGGCTGTCTTGACCACTCCTGTTCCATCCTTCCTTCAGTTACTGCAGTTTGTGGAATACGGATTGCTACAGAAAACCCATTCCTGCTTTCTCTGGAGTTGACGGGCTTTAGGAAGCAAATTCTGGCAGGGCTAAGAGCCTACAAGGGTAACTAATAGATGACTACAAGCAAGCCAGTTAACCGATCTTATTAGAAAATTGTCTTTTTAGGACATCAGTGGCCCCACGCAGCCAAAGCCCACATGAAAGTCCAGCCAATGCCTGCAGACCACTCATGGCACAGCACAGAGTGAGAGGGCCACACTGGCACACCAGCACTGTCCACTGGGAATGGGCTGCGTGACCTCTATGTGTCTCCCAGCAAAAGTGAGCCCCACCCATACTGTGAGAGTTGCTGAGCCCCATGTGAACAGCCCCTTGCAGACCCCCCGCCCTTGGCTAGCAGTTCATTAACACTCATGAGCCTCCTGAAGCAGAGGAGTGATGAAGCTCTGAAGTTAAAGCATCAAGCCCCTGGGCTTCTGCGGGAATGCACAGTGGTTCCAACTCACCATGTTGAACGTTGGAACTAGCTCAGGGCATAAACCAACCTGTGTCATGTAGAGGCCTGCACCATCACCCTGTGCAGGGGGTAAATGCAGGATGGTAAGTGGAAGGAGAGGCATGGAAATTTAAGTTTAAACCTGAGGGAAACAGGGTCCCCAAGTGGCCCTCGGTTCTTGTGTCATGTATCTTACGTTCCCAGTGAGGTACTTGGGATGGGCCACCATGTTGAGGCAATGGCAGCATGGCAGTGGGCTGAGGAGCAAGAGATCTGCCTTGCCAGTGAGATCCAGGGGATTCCAAGAAAGATCATTTTGTCTTGTCCATGCTTGGGAACCCAGCTATGGGCTTTGTCAGCAGTAGACGTCAGTGATTAGTGTTAGCAGGGCATCCTGTGACCAGGTAGGATAAGGTCATCTCTGAGAAGTCAAGAAGACCCAGAGAAGAGGAGAAGAACCCGTATCTGGGTGTGAGGCCCTCATCCCACTGCTGCCACGAGGACCCATAGGCTATCCACTGTGTCCAGACACCGACTTAGAGAGAAAACCTTGGCTGGCTAGAGAGGATTGAGGGAAGTGCTAGAAGAAAAACGTTGAAAGAATTAGCCTTTGACAAAAGAGCTGGCATTAATCCAAAGTAAGTGTATTTTTTAAATGAAAAACAGTGAGGTCTGTCTCATCAGGCAGTTGTTGTGGTCATCTTGAATTATATTGTCCAATTTAGCAGCCAATAGCTGCATGTGACAATTTAAATTTAAATATCATGAACTAAATAAAATACAAGATTCACTTCCTTGGTCGCACCAATCATATTTCAAGTGCTTAATAGCCACATGTAGCTAATGGCCACCATATTGGGCAGAGCAGATATGGACCACTTCTGTCATCACAGAAAGTTCTATTGGACAACACTGATCACAAATGGAAGTCCCAGGATTCTAGGCCTCTTCTCTGACTTATTCCCAACTGTGTCCATAGGCACCTAGAGAGAGCCCAGCACATAAACGAATATGATAAAGATTTTCCCTAATGTAGAGCTCTCCAAAATTTGATCCCAATCAAACTCTCCAGTCTTCGTGTCTCATTACTCGTTCATTCATTAACTGTACATTTATTAAGGGCCTTTGTTGTGTCCTGTGTTCTTCTAGATGCTGAGGACAAAAAACAAGACATGATCCCCATCCTTATAGAGCTCACTTTCTACCAGGAAAGATAATAAACAGGCAAACAAACAGATGCACCTAATGATTACAGCTGGTGAGAAATACTGTGAAGGAAATAAGCATGGCAGAAAGGGCAGGAAGCAGCTGATTGATGTAGAGTAGCCAGAGAAGATCTTTCTGAAGAGGTGGCATTCCAGCTGTGATCAGAAGCTCCCTGAATCTGTATCCCAGGAATCGGCCCCAAGGGTGGTAAGAAGAACACCCAACGAGTAGTTGTCAGATGGATAACTGAGAGGGAGCCAGGTATTCAAAGGGTTGGGGCAGGCTATGCTTGGCAAATTGAGTCTGAAACCCTTAATGGGGGCATGAGCTTAGTCAGTGCGAAGAGCAGAAGGAAGACCACTGAGGCTGGAAAAGAATCAGCAGGTGGGATAGACAGGTAAGCTGGGATTTTAAGAAGTCTGTAGGCCTCCTTTATAGGGGTATGTGACGTGATCTAATTTATGTTTAAATAAGACCACTCGGGTTGCTCCACGGAGACCAGATCGGGGTGGGGAATAGGCAGCAAGAACTGTAGGGAATTCAAGAAAGCAGCATCCAGTCAGAAGCTGTGGTGATGCTGGTTGGGCCACCCTGGGAGCTGGCGCAGGGAGAGATGTGGACACACCTGCTGAGGGGCAGGCAGATTGGACTTGATATTCCCAAGGCTGTTCAGACTGTCCCCCCTGCTCCATGTCCCACTCCCGCTCCCACCCTCCCTCCTCACGTCAGGATGCTCTTCCCTTCTTTTTTTTGCTGTTGAAATTCCACCTATCCTTCAAGACCTCAGATTTGTCCTTTCCCTTGGTGAATGTACCCTTTATTGCTTGGAAACGTTGCAGCATTGATTACCTGTATCACTGGCGTATGTGGTGTTCAGCATACTCCGCTGTTTTCTGCATGTGATCTGCACTGCTTTGAAAACCACTGGATGACCTGGGTGCCTCTTAAACACCTTCCTGACCCGATTTCAGGGTTAGCACCTCATCCAGTATCTTAGACATGAGTCCTCAATAGTATCTTTTGAAGGAACAAATGATCAACTACATCTGTATTTGCTGATGTATGTCTTTCTCTTCGTTTAACATCTTATTTTCATTTGCATAACCCCACTCCTTTGATATCATTTCCTAACCAACTCTATGGAGGGAATACAAAACTATTCTTTTAAACATGGTATCTGTCCCTGGTGGGCTGCATTTGGCAGCAACAGTGGTCTGAAACCTCTAAAGGCTTAGTAAGAGCTGTGGGAAAGCAAAATGTGTTCAATTAACTCCTGTTACTCAAAGTAAATGGAGGTGCTTAAGCCAACAGTCATATATTCTCAATTGCTCCTATGACTAGACTCTGAATTCCTTAAACACAGTTCATTCATTTCAGCCCAGGCAGTACAGCATGTGCCTGGCACACAGTAGGTTCTCTGGGCATATCGGTTGAATAATCACACCAGCTGTGAGCTTTCTGATGGTCCCCCTTGGCAGGGACCAGCCCCATGTTTTAGCCTGCTCTGTAGTTATGGAGCCACCGAGAGAGAGCCTCATCATCCTGTGAAGGCAGCACTACATTTTTATTGCCTATCCTGCTCCAGTTTAGATGTTAAAAGTATGCAGTAAGCGGATGCAAATGTAATGTAATGATAGATACGATCCACCATTTTCCATCTTACGTGTCGCCTGCCACCATTTACAGGCATATCCTTTTCTCTTTGCCACCTTCATCCATCCTTGCTGCGTCCTGTACCCTTCATTCAATTTCTCCAGGGTCCTGACAAAGGGCCTCTTTCCCTTGCTCATTTTTTTTTTGAGGAAGATTAGCCCTGAGCCAATATCTGCCACCAATCCTTCTCTTTTTGCTGAGGAAGACTGGCCCTGAACTAACATCCATGCCTATCTTCCCCTACTTTATAAGTGGGACACCTGCCATAGCATGGCTTGATGAGCAGTGCATAGGTCCGCACCTAGGATCGGAACCGGCAAACCCTGGGCCACCAAAGCGGAGCGCTCACTTAACTGCTGTGCCACTGGCTGGCCCCCTTCCCTCGCTCATTCAATTAGGCAAGATAAGGAAGCCATGGGCTATTCCTTTCCCTTCTTTCTTTTCTTGCTTAAACGGTTTTTTTAGAATGGATTTTATTTGCAAATATTAGCATCATGTCTATTTTTGCGTTAGCTTGCAATGTCTAAATTAATGGTATCATCCAGTCCATTGCTTCTTAATTTCAGAAGCAAAATCGTGAGGGTTTCTATGTAAGGAAGCTGGAGAGGAGGCTGCATGCGTGGAATGCACTTGGCCCAGGTCTTCCATGAGTATTCTGTCTGAATTCGCTGCCATCCTGAAAGAAGTGCTTCCCTCCTCCTCTGGTCCTCCTGGTGATGGGAGAGGAAGGGATTCCTCCTATTTTCTGCAGCTGTTTACTTAGGCAGCCATCAATAATTCAGGACATCAGCTCCTTCCTGAAAGCCCAGGTGAGGGCAAAGGGCCTAGCCCAGGCCAGCAGCTCATTTGCTCCATCCTGCAAGACTCAGCTGATATCCCGCAGGCTCCTGGCTGGCCAGACCACAGCTGTGCTTGGAGAGGAGAACAAGGTAAGCTTTGACTTTGGAGTCGAGATCTGGTTTTGTTTTCTCCCTTAGCTACTTCCCCAGCTCTCCTTAGTCTATGAGAATGCCAGAGGCCACATCTGGGGCGGAGACCCTTCTGTCTCTTCTGAGTAGCAGCATGCTACCCACAGAAGGCTGGGATCCCAGCCTCAGACTCCAGCTTCTCACACCAGACCAGGTAAGGGGACTGGAAATTCGTTCTTTGATTTTACAAACATTTATACGAGACGCAGAAGAAAATGTGGCCGTGACTTAGAAAGGCTGAGTTATAGCCTGAGATAGACTTTATATGTGGGTCTGGAAGGAGGGGAGACCTGCCCTCAACTTTAGGATGTGTATACGTTTCACAGCTGCACCAATCTATGTAAACAAGTATCTAAACCCTCTTCTTCCCAAAATATTCAAGGTGCTTTGTCTCTGGTGTTTTTCTTTGTTCTACAGCTGAGTCTGGCTTCTCCATGCAGTCCTCAAACATCTTTCCCTTATAGACGTGGCCATGTTCAATTTCTCTGAGACATTATTTGGGATTTCTAACTCAAATTTTGAGAAATGACTCTGATTCTCAGAATAAGGACAGGAACATTCATTCCATCTCTACCAACCTTCCCACGCCCCGTCTCCCACTGGCCCCATTCCCTAACTGCAATCAGGGCATTTAACTACCGTACCTGACTGAGAAGGGTCATCTCTAGTTTTTAAAGATCTCCAGAGGAGACTCTGGAACTTTCTTTGAAACCGTACTCTGCTATGCAATGATCCTCACTGGGAGAATAACCTCCTTATACCCCAAAATACTCTTACCACTGCTGAGGATTCTTTCTCTCTTTCATCTCCCCAAACAATCAATGATTGACCATTTGTCACCATTCTCCTAATATTAACACTCTTATTAACTTGAAGATGTTTTACAGTTGTATTTACAGTTTTGGCCTATGACTTTTCTCCTGCGGTTGTTTAAGTTGTTTAACTAATCTTATCCTGCCTCCAGACTTTGTCCAGTCCAATTTATACTGCGATCTACTGCCAGTTTAATCTTCCCATGGCATGGCTCTGATCAAGCCACCCCAACCCACCCTCCCTCCATCACTGAAAGCAAATGACAGCTTCCCATTGACTGGTAAATTGAGTATAAAATTGTCTTGAGGCCTCTTAAAGGGGCCAAACTTGGCACTCATACCTTCTAAATGAGCTCCAGGCATTCTGTAAGCATCCTGCTTGATCTCTGACATCTCCATCATTTCTCCTTTAAGGTGCTACCCATTCACTGAGTGCCATAAGGATGTATAAATCAATTATACAAGGTCCCTAGCCTGCTTGCTCATGGTCAGTCTAGTTAGGAACACAGACACAAACACAGACATTTCAATACATATAATACGGTAAACCTGACAATTTAGGGGCTGCTATGGGGACATAGCATGGGGACCCATAACCTTCTCTGTGGAGATGAAGCTTAAATTGTGACTCGATGGGCTGGAAGGAGTTAGTCGTATGAAGAAGTTGGTGGAAGGGTATTCCAGGTAGAGGGGACCACATAAGCAAAGGAAACTAAAAGCAGTTTATTCGAGCAAGCAGCAGATAGCAGGGAAGAACCAAAATTAGCCCTTATTGAGAGCTTACTGCATAGCACAACTTTGTACTGTGCTCTTCGCTTGCCCTATCTTGTTCTACTCGGCTAATACCCTGTAAGGTGGATGCTGTTATCATCAAAGCTGTTCTACAGATGAAGGCACTGAGGCACAACGAAATGGGGTAAGGTAGCTGCACTCACGTAGACAGTAAGTTGAATGTGGAGTCCAAGTTTGAACCTGGGACCAAACTCTACATGTCTGTTGCTCTCCAGTTGAGATTACAGTCATAGAAAAGGCCAAGATGTCATCAAAGCTCCGTAGTTAGCAGGTTCCAGGTCTGGCTTTGCATCAGTTTCTTGTGCAACCGCCCCCCGCCAAGATGGGCCACATACACTTTCTGGGTCTTAGCTCTTCCTTTGTAGCAGTGGTTCTCAACCAAAGATGATTGTGCCACCCAGGGGACATTTGATAATTTTGGGTGTGACAGCTGGGGAAGGGTGCTACTGGTTTCCTGTGAGTAGAGGCCAGGGGTGCTGCCCAGCATCCTACAATGCCCAGGAGAGCTCTCACAACAAACAAGGAGAACTGTGCGCTGTAGAGCTGCCATCATGACATGCAGCCCACATCACACACTATTCTGAGGGTTCCAGGAGCTCACGGAGGTGAAGCAACTGAGGCAAAGAACATTGGCTCAAACTGCAGAGTCCCCAAGGGACTCGATCCTCTAGCGTGGATCTTCTCCATGTTTGCTTCAATTATAGGATCTACTTCCTCCGTGAACTCCAGTTTTACTTGAGAGTAAAATCCTCCGTGGCCTCTGGGCCTGCTGGCAGCAGTTCATCAGCTCCCGTTCTGCGGGGCTGTTTTCTCCTGGAGGTTGGACCTCTTTCCCCTGACTGCTTTGCATCTCGCCTGTTCCTGGCATTGCCTCTGACAGCTGGACTTATTGAGAGACCAGGCCCCAGAGGAAAATGCGAAGCACGGCCCCACCATGCTCCCTGGCTTGACCCGGACCCAGAGCAAGACAGACACTTCTTCTCCGCGTCGCATCGGCCTTCCTTTGCCCAGTTATCTGTATTTTCTTTGAAAAATCATTTCCTCTACTTTACTCAGTTTTCCTTTAAGCCCAGTTGCCTGCTCAGTTCTCTGTCCTTTCTGTTTATTTCGACTTCTCATTTTTCCCATTGATCAGACGCCCTGGAAATATAGCAGGAACACTGTGTTCCTTGTAATATTTGGTTACACTTAATATTTCTCAGCAAAACGTTAACTTGGAACACCAAGCAGTAAAAATCCAGGCCTGCTCTGCTTACACTGGACATCAGCTTCAGCACAGGCTCCGATTCATGTCGGATCTATTCCATCCTTAAAGGGGAATCACGCCCAGGCTGCCGCGGGAAGGTGCCTCAGCCGGCGAGCCGCCAAGCACCCCACAGAAAGCAGTTTCCTCAAATAAGTGAGCAGCTATAACACACTTGGTGCCTGGCTGAATAAAGACATTACACCCAGTAAAAGTGCCAGATGAACATACTGTCAAATCCCAACACCCCTTAAACAGAACAGTTTTTCCAACCCGGCCTTTGCCATCAGCACTGCTAATGCTATTTTCTCTGATGCCACGTTCTGATTGTGTGCATCAAACTGAGAACTAATGACACCCTGTGGGCAGTAGTTCTCATCTGCCTCTTTGGTGAGTCAATGAAAGCTAAATACCCTTTCTCCAGAACTCCACTGCCCACAGGACAGCCTAGTGCGAGCGTCCAGGAGCTCGTGTGGGTGAAACTCATTCCCCACAGCAGAGACCATGGGCGTACCCGGCAGAGTTCCCAAGGGGATCCAGTCCTCTCGGGTGAATCTTCTCCCTGTTGGCTGCAATGATAGGATCCACTTCCTCTGTCAACTGCACGTTTTCTTTAGAATAAAATCCTACAGGGTTTAACCCTCAGTTGGGCACCATCCATGGATGGCCATGGTTTCAAACTTAAGAACCAGTATCCGCCTTCCTGGTTTAGGAAATACGCTTAGGGAGTACTGCAAGTAAAGCACTGTTTAACTACGTTCACAGAAAACAACAACAATTAAAATTCTTACTCAAACCTATCAACATTTTGCATCCTGAAATTTCTCTTTGGGTGCAAAGATATATTTTCTTGTGTGGTTGAAAGAAGCTAGGAAAATGAATAAAATGAAGAAAGAAATTGAGAACCACAAGCAAATAAAGAAATTGAAAACCAAGTTTTTCTAGGAGTGCCGTCCTCGTCTCTCACATAATAGAATGTGGTTAATAAGCGGCCCATCAAGCCACTGGGCAAATACAGACACAACTCTGAACTAAAGTCTCAAATACATGAGGACATGACCACAGTACCCTGGAAGTACGAGGAAGAACCCACCAGGTTCTATCCCCCACAGAGTGGGCAGATCCTAATCTTGGTCATGCCCACTTCCCCTGAGTCAGAGAATACTCAGTTGCAAGTATCTGCATCACTATCCCTATCCCAGCCGTTTAAGGAGGGAGGATGCTTGATCTGCTGGACCAGCCACCAGACCTTTGCATGAGAAGTGCTGCAGAGCTCCCCAAGTTGTTTCTAGTGAGAAGGAAGATGTGCCTGGTGGGGGCACAGGTAGGTGAGAAGAACCGTTGAGGGAGTGGAGAGAGTAGAGCGTGGGCAACCTGCAGACGGAGTGAGCAGTAAGGGAGGCAGAGGTTAACAAGGCGTGGGGTTGAGAGAGAAGAACATACAGCGTGCATGTCTAGGAAGTCTTCCTAGATAATATGGCTAGAATTCCCTCTTTCCCAAAGAAGCACAGAGTACATCGCCGCATCGCTGCTCAGTTCTCCTACAGTTGGATGTGTGTTTTCTCTCATACTCAAATGATCCCACATTTCTCCTCCTCCACACTTGGGGGGATCTTTTGGATGCAGACCCTGGTTGAGATGGATTATAAGAGTACATTTTATTCAGATTCCATAGATTGTTCTCTTTCTCTGGGATATTTTCCATGCCTTCTCCCAAAAGACAGAGTTCTCATCAACAATTAGGAACCAGAAAATAAAGGACAGGAAGATAGATGAGAATGGGAACCTTTCCTTAGTAAAAGTTCAAAACTCTTAAGAAAACCTTTCAATAATTAAAAAGAATTGCTTTCAGACTAAGTTATTTAGGGAGTGTGAGAATTAATCAGAAAAGCTTCAGAATAACCCAAGCAAATTATGGTTGATTTGAGTCAGAAACGAATTTATGCTACTGCCCAAAAGGCTAGCAGGTCATTATGGGATTAAGGGTTAAGTAACGGCCACCTTGGAAAAGCCTTTCTCAGGAAAGGTGGAGAGTTTATTTTTAATTAAACTTTCCCTTTACTTAGACCTCCAGAGGCCCTGTGTCATCAGTGGTGATTAAGACTAGAAATGAGAAAGACACAAGGTGGCCAGATAGTCCCAGAGCCAAAAGCTTTTGAACTATAGTCTTATCTGCAACTAAAGGATTTTATATTCTGCACTGTTTGGAGAATGTAAGTAAAATCCAAAATTTTATCCAGTGGTCCTAATCTCCTGCCACCCATATTATTTAGTGAAACAGGCTTTTCTGAAGAGAAGCAGCACAATGCAAATATTTGAATCTCTCTTCATTTTCCTCTCCCTCCAAGCAAGGCACAGAAGTCATGGTTTAAAGCAGAAGAGGGTGAAAGGTGAGTAATGGGGAAAGCTGGGCAGGGAGACACCGATGTATACCAAGCGAGGATTTCTAGACCCGGTGCAAAGGAAGGGCACTCCTTTTCCCAGCTTATCAGCCTCTCCATTGCACCATTGCAAGAGAGAGTTTTTCCTTACAGATGAGCCCATAATAGAAGGGAGAACCCATTCCAGCCTTACGACCCCTCACCTAAAAGTCAGCATTTCTGATCATCTCGGAGAAGAGCTGAACCCTTTTTGTTTAAATCTCATCCCATCTTTCAGCCCCTCTGTTCCTTGATTTCAAAGCCCTTCTGAAACGATGTGAGGTTGAAAGGATAGACTTCAATTATTCCATTTTGTGAAGGTTAAAAAGGTTCTTGTAAATGACTGATGCAAATCCTGGAAACTCGGTTAAAACAACTGGATACCAGATGGCAAAGGAAAGTGGTTTACTGTAAAGTGTTGCAGAGTAGGAGCTCATTTACAAGAAGCAATTACACAAACAGCCCTGAGTCTCCAAGATCCCCAAGAAGGATGGCTGGGGTGGAAGCACAATATCACTGGGACATGTGTGATCTCCACCCTCACACAAATGATGGTAACAGCACAATCGGCCACCTTACCTGTTGCTCGTCACCTTTCACCTTCCTTCTGATATGAAGTCTAGGCTGACTTGCCAACAAGCAAAGAGTGACACACCCTATTAAAACACTTCGAATTTCTCCATCACTCAGCTGCCTGAGGGAGTTTCCTAATGAGAGAAATTTAACAATATAAGGAAAGTATGCAGTTGTCATCATCAGTGGTTAAGCCTGGGCAACTTGGTTAGGTCAAGGGAACAGGGAGAAAAGTCCTTTGCAAACTAGGATGACTCTTCATCTTCAATCTCTCTTTAAATTGAAAGCGAGCAAATACAGTTGACTATTTATGTTCCTGGATAGGTATATTCTTGCGTGTCTGTCAACACAGTAAGCAAATGCACAAAAGCAGGTGAGAAAGCTATAGGTGGGACTTGCACACTGTGTTGGAGTTTCTCGCTCTGCGCTCCCAGCCGGTCTGAGCTGACCTGTCTGCCCTCCTCTACACAGACCCTCATGTGTCCATTTCAGTTCCCCTGAGCCCAGGTCTGTGTGCCGTAACCTCCCCAAGATCCATTCTCTGTCTTATCCCACTTTGGTCAGACTGGGCAGGCCTTCCCACATGGCAATTAACTTGACTGTAATCCGTGCTGGGGAGAGACCGGGCCCCCCCCCCCCCCCCAGCAGGCAGTCTTGTTGCAAGTGAGAGCATATGTTTTCGTGGAGGCCTTCTGTAAACCCATACTCACCTCAGGTATTTCTCTCCATCAGAGCCTTCCTTTGGAGTAAATACAGCCAGACAAGAAGGTAGGTAGCACCTTGCTAGGGCAGAGAGAGAAATACTTTTGTGCAGGTGGACATTTTTCGGACCCTGAAATCAGAGTACCTATCCTCATGGCCATACAAGATGCATGCCTGTGAGCTTTCATTCTGGAGAAAGCAAGATTAGAAACCAGCCCTCTGTGCTGGTACTCACACCCTACAAGCCCCCACAGACTCTGGCACCATAGAGGGGCCTTCCAGAGCCCTCAAGACACACTGAACTGGATGCGGCATGTCAGAGTCAGATGCAATAAGCCTGAAAAAAGCATCTGATCCCCAAATGTCCATCAGTTGATGAATGGATAAACAAAGCATGGGTGTATAAGTTTGCTGGAGCTGCCATAACAAAATTCCAGTCGGGGGGACTTAAATGACAGAAATTTATTCTCTCACACTTCTGGAGGCTGGAAGTCCAAGCTCAAGGTGTCGGCGGGGTTGGTTTCTTCTGAGCCCTCTCTCCTTGGCTTGCAGATGGTTGCCTTCTCAGTGTGTCCTCACATGCTGCTCTTTCCTCTGTACATGTCTATGTCCAAATTTCTCTTCTTTTTTTTTTTTTTTTTTTAAGATTTTTTTTTTTTTATTTTTTCCTTTTTCTCCCCAAAGCCCCCCGGTACATAGTTGTGTATTCTTCATTGTGGGTTCCTCTAGTTGTGGCATGTGGGACGCTGCCTCAGCGTGGTCTGACGAGCAGTGCCATGTCCGCGCCCAGGATTCGAACCGCCGAAACACTGGGCCGCCTGCAGCGGAGCGCGCGAACTTAACCACTCGGCCACGGGGCCAGCCCCAAATTTCTCTTCTTATAAGGACCCCAGTCATATTGAATTAGGGCCCACCCTAAAGACCTCATTTTAACTTAATGACCCCTTTAAAGATTTTATGGCCAAATACAATCCCATTCTGATGTTCTGAGGGTTAAGACTCCAACATGTGAATTTTTGGTCATAACAATATCCATGCACTGGAATATTATTTGGCAATAAAAAGGAATGAAATACTGACATATGCTACAACGTGGATGAACTTTGAAAACATTATGCCAAGCGAAAGAAGTCAGTCATAAAGGACCACATCCTGTATGATTCCATTTATATGAAATGTCCAGAATAGGCAAATCTCTAGAGACAGAAAATAGGTTGATGGTTGCTAGGGACTGGGGGGAGGGGAGAACGAAGAATGACTGCTAATGGTTATGGGATTTCTTTCTGAGATCATAACAAGTGTTCTGGAATTAGATAATTGTGACGGGTCCACAACTTTGAATATATACTAAAAACCACTGAACTGCATATGTTAAAAGGGTAAACTTAGGCCATGTGAGTTATATCTCAATAAATCAAAAAACATGTGATGGTTCTGCTTCACAGGGTCGCTGCCCACTACACCCATTTGGGGGGCCACTGCAGTAGAACGCTGTGTCTGGTAAGTTTCACAGAAAACTTTCCAAAAGTTTTTATGGCAGACTCAGTGCTCAAATTAAAGTGGATTTAAATGAATATCTTTTTCCTGAGGATGAGCCACACCCTTGGATATTGCAAAGCCAGATCCAGATTCCTGCCCTGCATTTAGTGGGGGTCGAGGAGGGTGGAGGGACATTAGGGACCCCAGTCTGAAGCCAGTCACAACTGACTTAAGCTTCTGAACTTCATCTGAACTAAGATCCTCAGTCTAATTCCAAGTCGGTCACCACTTTTGTCACAGCCTGTGCAATCTTGTCACTCCTCTCAGTCCTCTTCCCTCTTCTCTGATCTCCAGTCTATGGAGATCTCCGGAGCTTGTGAACTCATTCTCTCCTGCCTTCATTTGCCCCTTCTCCCATGAGGCAACAGGCCAAGTGTCTACTCCATCTTCAAGTGCAGTCACTCCTAAGGATCTGCCTTCCTCCCTGCCTTGCCCGTGTCTCTCAGGCCTGGAAAGCTGCTCCTTCCCTCCTCAGACTGAGATCCATCCATTCATCCATTCTTTCACTCCAGCAGCATTTATTGATCACCTACTATGTGACAACCACTGTTCCAGAAGCTAGGGAGACAGTGGTGAGCAAGACATTCAAGGCAAAGGGTGAGGAATACACAAATAAACACACACCATTAGAGGCCCAAGACGGAGTTCCCCACCAGTCAGTCCTCAGTGAGCACTCAGTCCTGCCATCGCTCCCTCCTCTGCTCCCTTGTCCCCGCCTCCCTGTGTCTCAGCACCTGTCTACCATCCCTTCTCTGAGGTCACAAAGAACTCTTCTTCCTACTTGTCAGATCATCCCCCATGCTGTGCACACAGTAGGTGCTAAAGAAATATTTGTTGTATAAATCTAAAAACATAGCCCAGACTTGATGCTTTGGAAGTCCACTTGTCCACATCATTTCATCTCTTGCAGTTGTCATCATGGTGTCTCTCTTTTAACTTGATAGTGTAACAAGTGTTTGGTTGGGCCCCTCATTGCTCAGAGCCTTCACGTCAACCTCATAGGCTCTCTGCTGTGAGTAAAAGATCTCCCCAAAGCCACGAAGACGTTAAAGACCACAACTGCATTGTGCATTAATGTGCATTTGGTGGTGTATGAATATACTGAAATATTTTTAGAAACGTATTGATTTTCATGTATGTGTGTGCGTAGACGTAATACACACAGATACACACTCACATATCTGAGTCAAGTGATCATGGCCCCTGGGATAAACCTACCTGTATTAACTACCACAAATGACTAGATTACCTGTTTACGTGTTTGTTTCAGACTTGGTCCCTGGGTGTGGTTGCTGTATCTTGCTCATCTCCCCATGGCTAGTGCTTAACACAAATCCTGGACGGTGGTAGGTACTCAGGGAGGGTCTACACCTCTATTAAATGAATTAGTGACATTACCAGCTACCTCTCAAAGTTTATAATGTTTTAGGTGTGTGGGAATTCAGCTTTTGTGGGACTCATATCATTCCAAAGTGTGTAATTTCTTATTTATTTATCTTTAAATATATGAGGGATGAAAATAAGTTATCTGCTTAACAAATGGAAAAACTGAAACCTGCCTAGGAAGAGCCTGCCTACAATGAGACAACTAAGCTCATAGCCTTGAACTTAAGCTTCAGCCTTCCCAGCATTAACACTATTACATTTTGAGCCAGATTATTCTCTGGTTGTTAGTATTGTCCTGTGAATTGTCAGTGATGCCAGTAACAACCCTACTCCCAGTTGTGACAGTAAAACCTGTCTCCAGACATTGCAAAAGTTTCCCTGAGGGGCAAAATTGTCCTTGGTTGAGAAGAGTTTTAGAGTTATATGGAGGAGCCTTCTTGAATATTATTTTTCTTTACCTATATAAAGTTGGTTTTCATTTAAAGAGCTCTAGTTTTAAATATCTTTGCAAAGCTCCTATTCAATCAAACAGAAACTCTAAGAATATAAACATCTAAATTGGCTACTTTCTATGTTCTAGTAACATTGCTCACACATCTTCACGGTCGACCATTTATCCATTAAGTAAGCATAAGAACACCTAAAATTCATTTTCAGATCAGAAGAACACCTACCGCCATCACATTGCTTTCTTTGTACACTTCATCTCTCTCAAACTCTCTCTTTCTCTGTCTCTCTCTCTTTCTCATAATCAAACACACACACAGACACACACACACACACAATTTCCTATCTAAAAGGTGAATAATTAGATTGCTTTCTTTTTCCCACTGTGGTAAAACTTCTGGGGCGTTGTCTTTCTCTGGCTCTCCTTCTTTCCAGGCACACAGAAATTCTGCTTTCCCACCACTTCCAGTTGGTTGGACCCATGTGGTTAATTCTGCTCATGGGTTACAAGCAGAGCGTTATGTCCTTCTGATTGCCCACTGTGGCTGCTATGAAAAGGCCTTGTGTTGACCTGGCTAGGCCCCAGGATCGAAGCAGTCTGCGCTGTCACGTTGCCACATGGAGGACAGTTGCCTTGAGGAGTTTTCCAAAGCCATGGGGGACTTTGCCTGAGTGAGAAACAAAACTTTAGGGTATTAAGCTACTGAGACTGTGGGCTTGTTTGTTACAGCAGCATAACCACACCCACGCTGATGACGCACTAGTGACAGACTGGTACCTCCACTAGGAGCAAGGTCCAAAGTTGCATCTGATCTCGCTGGAAACTTTTCTATACACTGACAGGAGAGCAAGTCACAGACCACAGCATCAGTCTGCCCTACTGAGGAGGAAAAGAGAAGAAGACAGATTGATTATATTTCATATGTGATTTTGCTTACATGACAGGAACAAGCAGTTATTAAAAAAATTGCAATCACAGATAGTTTTAATAATCAAAATCTGTAGCGCTGAATAGTCAAAATATTCTCCCAGTATCGGAGGGAAACCTGATGAATTTAGGGGGCTTCTTGGAGTGGCTTCCCACCCCAAAGATGTTTTTGTATCTATACTTTGGGCCTCCAGCAGTTCACATTCAATATAAGCCACTGAACAATAGCTTCTGATACGGATGGAAGACATGACCTTGGGCTGACAATTTATTTAGGTGCTAGCAAGGCCATGCTGTCCTGTGTCTTTTTAGGCCACTCTCTGTATTGATTCCGGTCAATAGCCCGTTTTAAGAAAAGCTTAGGCCAGATTTAAAAAAAAAGAAAATCTGCCTTCCTTTGAGTAAATATGGTAACCTGACAGCTCCAGTGGGTAAACAATACACTTTTTAAAAGCCTTTCCAAATAGGTCTTTATCTAGCAAGCTGCTTTTATAAGCTACCACTCTTCCTAATATCCACTTATTCCAAACTCCATAAAAAATGTCATAGCTTGAAAATGATAGACATCCTACTGGATCTGAGTTTGCTGGATTTTTTTTTTTTTTAAGAAGAAATGTCTTTCTTTCCCTTCGGTTAGGGAAAAAGTCTTTCTTGAAATATGATCCTCTCAGATAAATAATGGCAATAAAAGTAGATGGAAAGTGGGAAGGAACATGGTTTCTTGCTGCAGTGTGCAGCCCTTTCTAATTGGAAAATGCCAAAAGAGAGTTTTCCTTGGAGGCCGCCCATCTGACTTCAGACCAAACAAAACAGCGATTTGCTTGTGAGCATTGAAGTCTCTGTTTTCCTTGTTAAAGGAGAAGCTAAGAATGGAAGAAAAGTGCTAAGTTATAGAACTGTACGATAGTCATGATTTGAATGGGTATTTCATACATTATAGTGGAATATAGAAATTCCAGAACATGAGGAACAGAAAAGACCTTTGAGGTCATCTGGTCAACCCCAGGAGGCACCAGAGACTGACGATGAAGAGGGTTGATGAGGACCAAGAACGTTTTTTATTCTTGCTAGCATAGTACTTCTGCTCACGTTGAAGTATTCCATTTTCCCACTTAAAAAGAAAGCTGCGTAGTTTAGCTGAGTTCTCCTGGAATTTTGTGGGGCATTTATTCACCTGTCACAGGACAGGCCTTTGCTTTGCTCATGGCTTTGAAAGCTAGAACTTTAGTAATCCAGGACCTCCTGGGTCCTGTGGTCCTGTTACCTAGTCGGTTGTCAAAAATGGATATTGTCAGTCTTTTTAAAGGTCTCCTCATTTCCTTAATGAAAAATAGTAAATCTTTAATATTTTCATAATTAGTATTAAAATCTTGTATAGTAGATAAAACAAATAGTGGGACTTGCCTATGATTTGATGACATAATCATTGCTTCTGCCTCCACCTTTCTCGTCTTCTCACTCCCACCCTCATTTTCTTGCTATTTGTGTCTTTTTAATTTACATTTTTATTCACATATAATATACATACAGATGAGTGTATGCATAATAAATATAGCTTGTTGCGGTTTTGAAAGAGAACCCACTCATGTTTCCACACTGAGCTCAAGAAAAGAACATGACCAGCCCCCCGAAAGCCCACTTGGGCAGCCACTTTGCCAATTTCTAACACCATAGACTGATTTTGTCTGCTTTGTATCTGAGAGCAATGGAATCTTCTAGTGTATAGCTTTTGTTTCTGGCTTCGTTCACTCAGACTTACGTCAGTGAGATTCATCTGTGGCAGCATATTTTTCCTTTCCATTTTAAGATCCATCCCCACCCCCACCCCCCATCTGGGGTACATTTGCCTCCGTCTTTCCAGCTGGTTTTCTCCCCATTCTCTTCTGATTTGTGTGTTAGACTTCATTGCCATCTTCTGATTTCTTCCTGTTGTCAAGTTAGACATGTTGATGGGACTAGGGCAGCACCATGCTACACATGGGGTGTGCAGGCTGTTGCCTGTCTTCTAGGATCCACCCAGTGGACACAGCTGGCATTGACCACGAGTGCAGTGTAGGACAATACGGTCAAGAGTCCAGTCTAAAGTGCTTTCATGTGGGAGGTAGCAGCCACCTGTGATGGTAAATTTTATGTGTCCCCTTGGTTAGGCCATGGTGCCCAGATATTTGGTCAAACTTTATTCTAGGTGTATCTGTAAAGGTACTTTTAGATTAAATTAACATTTAAATCAGTAGGCTTTGAGTAAAGCACATTTCCTTTCACAATGTGGGTGGGCCTCTTCCAATCAGTTGAAGTCCTTAACAGAAGAAAGACTGACCTCCTCCAAGCAAGAAGGAATTCTGCCAACAGATGGCCTTTGGACTTGACCTGCAGCTCTTCTCTGGGTCCCCAGCCTACTCTGCAGGTTTGAACTTGCCGGCCCACACAATCATGGGAGCCAAGTCTTGAAAATTAACCTCTTTCTCTCAATCTCTCTCTCTCTCTCCTGTTGGTTCCATTTCCCCAAAGAACCTTAATTAATACACCACCTCTCCCCACTCCCAAACCCATGGAAAATGTTGCTAATTGTCCAAGAAATTTTTTTCAGCCGAGCCCTCAGAGTCTTCCTCAGCTACTCCTCCAGATAACCATGACCAGCCAACGAGAATGAGGTTGTAAGCTATAGACTATAAGTCTTGCTATCCTTGCACTAGAGGAGTGGTTCTCCATGGGGGTGGTTTTGCTCCCAGGAGCCATTTGAGAGTGTTTGCAGACATTTTTGAGGTCACAAATGGGGGAGGGGGAGTGCTATTGGCGTCTAATGGTAGAAATCAGGGATGCTGCTAAACATCCTGCAATGCACAGGACAACCTCCCTCAGCAAAGAGTTACCCAGCCCCGTATGTTGACTGACCAACATTGAGAAACACTACTCTAGAGAGACATAATCTATGGTCTTGGAAGGTTTGAATTCACCCAGACTCAGCTGGGTGAACTGATAAAGGCAAATATCTTGGATAGGAAACACTTTACTTCTTATCACAGCAATTTTATACGGAATAGAGAGAGTTAATTCTTAATAAACCATCTGGGAGGTTATTTTAAAATTCTGAAGTAATGTGGCTGTGGCACACCCTCTTATTTATTATTTTTTTGTAAGCACAATTATTTTTAGCCTGTCTTCTCTTAATTTCCTTTAAAACTGTCTCCTTTTCTTTCTACAGACTTGAAAACGGACACCTTCTTCCTAATATAATCCAGCCCACGAAATATTCCTCTGAGTCAGCAATCTCTTGACCGAGGGGAACATGCTACAGATCCTGGGAAAGAGAGTGAAGGAAATTAGCAAATGGCAGCTTCCTGCACTTTGCCACAAACAATAACAAAACCCGTCAAAGGAGCAGAATATGGCAGTCAATATGGATTTTCTCATTCCTGTCAATCAAAGGGCTTTCGAACACAGGAGATGCCCCCACTCTGTGCTCACTGTTGGTTTGGGTAGAAGGCCAGGGGGTCTCTCTAAAGATGTTAAGCATTTAACACATGGTGCAGGAGGCCCTGACTGTGTGCTTGCTAGGAGAGGGCCTATCTCTCTCAAATGTGTAGGATCACTAGGAATTTGCACAAGAACTTTTGTCTGCTGTGTTTGCTAAGGCACAGCACAATACTGATAAGGCAGTAGATAATTTACGGGGTTTTTTAAAAAAACAAATTCTTCTGAGTAGAGTATAAGTTATAGTATTTTAACGTATTCATAATATAGAACATGCTGCGTGTGTGGAGAAGAGGAGTAAGTTAGGGAAAATAGAAACTGCTTTATTAAGACGGAATTTCACTGTATTTTACAGCATAATACTAATTCCCAACAACCAGGATAGATTCTTTTCATAGTGAACAAAGTTCATAAGAAAACTATGTGAATATTCTCTGGAGACCCTAAAGACAGAGAAATTTAATAAAAATAAATCAGCTTGAAAATCCATGAATGTTTCTGCAGAGTATCAGGACATCAGCAGTTGGGAAACTAACGCATTCAAATTATTATTACTACTTTGTATTAGAGCAGCTATTTAATTGTCACCAATGAGAGGAAAGTGGTGTATTTTTCAGTTTGGCATTTTCAGAACTGTCAGTGATCAGATAAATAAATAAATATGCAAGCGAATTATTTTTATCTCTTCCTGTTTTAGCTAAGTAGCCGGTCAATGGTCTTTAATAGATTTTATTGCTAAAAGCCACACTTAAGAAAGGAAGGTCAACAGATGAAAAGGATCCAGCCTCTTGGGTTGGATTTCAAGACCTTGGTGGCAATATTCCAGATGTCCTTAAGCCTTGATGACCAGGACACCTAATAAACACAGTACCACCATAAGGCTCAGAGATCTTAGCTCTGAATCACAACTGATTGCGCATTGTCTGCGGAAAAATTTAAACCCTTATCCCTTTTTCCCAGCATATGCCTAACAACATTCCAAAACTGTGCAACTGGCTTGTGCTCCTAAACATCGCAATGATTGTTGGTGAAACAAAACGCAGCTAGGAAGGTAAGACTGAAGACACAGAACGATGTGTCTATATTCTGACTTATCCATGGACTCAGCTGACCTACAGACTAAGAAGCAGATAATTAAGAGGTGAGTGTCCAAAGGGCCTTAGTAGATACACAAGAGTTGTGCTAAAAACAAGGTAGGGATCTGGGGCCACAGCACTTGTAGCTGAGTATGGTTGACCACGCTGTGAGTCACCCAGTTAACTTCTGCTTTTTGTCATGCAATGCCATGGCTTGAACTCAACTAGTCTCTCATCTTTTGAAGTGGGTCTGATGAGACTTGCTTGTTGGTAAATCAGCATAGGTTGGCCTGCTCCTGTTGTATGCCCATCTCTGAGAAGTCAAATTGAAAGCCATCAGATTTTGTTTTGTACAGCTGTGAGCTATTTTCCAAAATTGGCCAATATTGTTTCCCCATGTTGACCAAAGTCCTTGGGGTGGCCCATTGATAGCAGTGTCATTTGAAGTATGCAACCTCCATCTTTCAGACTGCTATAGCACTCCCTTGACACAGCCACTTTCTTTCAAGTCTACCCCAAATGCATCAAGTGAATTAACGCAGTGCCCAAGGCCTGACTCAGACTCCACGGGAAGTCGGATCTGGGTTCGGATTCTGCATCTGCCACCTAGCAACTACGTGCTCTTGCTTAAGTTACCTCATTCCCAATCTAGTTCCCTCATCTAGAGAAAGGGCACCACATCAGCTGATATTTATTGAGTGCCTACAATGTACCAGGTTCTGTTCCTACCATTTATTTGTCATAATAACAACCCTACAAGGCAGGTATCATTATCATGCCAATTCACAGATAGAAAACTGAGGCCCAGCAACCAGGTGGAAAGTGGCAGAGCAGGTGTTGGTGCCCACAACCTGTGCTCTCACAAGTGTCTTACACTACCTGTCTAATTTCTGAACTGCCGCGCTTCTCACCAGGGAACTATTCTGACTCATTTCAGCATCCACGTTGCAGTGCTGCTCCGAGGAGGAAATGAGTCAGTACACACCGTGCACAGCAAAGGAATTCACACATGCACTGGTCCATCTGTTCAATGAATATTGATTGAAGGCCCCTTATGTGCCAGGCACTGTTCTAGGTGCTGGGTATACAAGATGACCAAGGTCCCTGCTGTCCTGGAGCCTGCAATCCAGAAAGGCAACAGCCCTCAGCCAAATCAGTATATCCTCAATAAAACGTCACTAGAACCATGAAGACAAATAAAGCAGGGGATAGAGAGCGACAGGGTTAGTGGGCGGTGGTGGGGAGGGTGGAAGGCAGTGGGGAGGATGCTTCAGATACAGAGAAGGACTTTGTGAGGAAGTACCTTTCGAGCCAAGCCCAGACTGACTGGTAGAGAAAGCCATGTGAAGATCTGGGGCATATTATTACAGCTTTTATAATAAAATGAATTATGTGCTAATTTCTTAGCTTAACCAAAAAGAGTTCTTGTCACCAGTGCCCACCAAAGGCATCATTTCTTACCCTGTTCTTAACACTAACAATCAAAAAATAAAACTGAAAATGCAGGTGGAAAAGGCAAAAGTGATTCTGAAAGGCAGAGAGAGCATGGTTCACACAAACTCTGAAGGTATCTTGAATGGAAAGAGAGCATTTCCATCTCCCAGGCTGTTGATAATTCACAAAGTCTCTCAAAGACAAAACCACAGTTGGCCACACTTTTGTTGGTTTCACTTAATTCTCTGACCCTGACTCTTTGTGTGGCTAAAAGCATATCATAATCGCAGTGAATTCTGCCTCTCTTCATTCCATTAAAGGGAACCCGGGCCATTTCAAACACCATCTTCCCATCCAAACTTCATTTTACAATGCTTTTCACTGAAGATTAGAGTTAATGCTTTTCTAAGAGGTTTGTCACAAAAGGGAGCTTAATTGGGGCTCATTGTCTCCATCCACACATTTGTTCGAAAGCTTTACTTTTAGAAAGTGTTTTTGTCATGAATGATTCATGTTCTATGGGTATAGATGATGAATTTGGAGAACTCGGGAAAGGAAAAGCTACCTTGGCTTCCTGGGGCTGTAACCACATCAGTCGTTGAGGTGGGTTAAATAGTGTCCCCCCAAAAGATATGTCCCTGACATCTGTACCTGTGAATGTGACCTTATTTGGAAATAGAGTGTTTGCAGGTGCAATTAAGGATCTCCATATGAGATCATCCTGGATTAGGAGGGGCTCTCATTTCAATGACAAATGTCCATCAAAGAGAAAAGAGAGAGATTCCAGAAACAGGGACACCGAGGGAAAGGGTATGTGAAGTCGGAGGCAGAGATGCAGACTTTCAGCCTCAAGCCGAGGAATGCCAAGGGTGCCAGCAGCCACTAGAAGCTAAGAGAGAGACACGGAATGGATTCTCCCGGAACAGAGCTCCCAGAAGGAACCAACACCGATGACACCTTGATTTTGGACTTCTGTCCTCCACGATAGCGAGAGAATAAATTTCTATTGCTTTATGCCAACAAGTTTGCGGCATCTTATTATGCCAGGCTTAGGTATCTCATATGCTTGGTTTGAGTCTTTGATGTTGGATAGAAGACTAATCATTAAGAGTCATTTATTTCCTTGGAACAATGGAGGACATGACCCAATGGAGGTCAGAATATAGGTTTTACATAGACTTTACTGGGAAGGAAAGTGACTGTGGTGGCTTCTGTTTGTGTGTACCTGGTACCCCATCTGCTTCACTCCCCCTTCCGGACATAGACACTGGTCACAGTCAGGTGGGCCAACACAAACTGAGCCAATCATAGGCTCCATCCCTGTAGCCATACTGATTGGTAAAGGGGTGGGGGAGCATGAACTAATTGGCTCCAATTGGAATTCTTCCTTGGAATTTTCTAATTGGAGTGGGAAGGAGAGTTTTTTTCCAGTCACTTAAATAGACTTGATGTCTGTGAATCCAGAACTGCCTATATTCTCTTCCGGTAGCCAACCCCCAACAGAAAGCCGAGATCAGAAGCAAGATTCTATATTCTTAGTGGGGGCACTATTGGCATTTTGAAGGTGGAATTCCTCATGGCACGTACAAGTCTCTTGAGTTGCCAAACCATTAGCACCCCTGACCCTGCTGCTAAAATACTAATAAGGGCCCCCCAGTCATTGTGACAAACCAAAGCGTGCGCACATATTTCCAAAGTCCCCTAGGGGGAGCTGAATAGCCCCTGGCTGAGAGCACTGGCAGATGAGCCTCAGAGTTAAGATCTCCAGACTAAGATGGCCTGATTCATTCATGATCACAATAAAATACACTTGCTGATGGCAAAATTAGAACATTTGGAAGTCCGTTGGCTATGAGTTTATCTCTGTAATCCCATTTTTATCTTTATGTTTCAAACTGAGTGACCATCTCTGCTCTGATTGACCGTTGTTGTCTATGTGTTGCTCCATTCACTCATTTTTTGGATGAAGCTCCCAGCTAGAGACTCAGTCCATTGCCTTAGGGAGACTTGGAAGATTTCCGTCTTCATCTCTTTAGTTTTGATTTATAGCTTAATTCTCAGAGAGTAGTCTTACTTCTAATTTCTCAAGGATATTTCATTATTCTGGAGTGGAAGAAACACTGGGAGAAGGCAAGAGGTGAGGCTTAGAGTGGAGCCAAGAACCTGATCACAGAGTGCTTGAGACACACTCTTCCATGGGTTGGTCCTTACACCAGTGGCCATGAGCATCCAAGGAAAGATGTTCATCATGGGTCACATGACCGGGTTTATGTGGCCCTGAGGAGATAGGATTGGAGCCGATAAAGACCTGTCATGGAGTAAGAGGCAGTTGTAGGGACCTATAAGAACTGGCTGAGGACAGGACTAACACAGTGGCAGCAGGAACAAAGAGGAGAGAAAAGATCAAAGGGTGATAAAAAGATAGCACTGAAGACGCGAAGACCAACTGGATATAGAGAACGAAGCAGAGGAGAAGTCAAGGATGCCTCACTAAATTAGATTTTCAAGATTGTTTAAATTGGAATAGGGCCAAATTCTTTTGACGCTTTCAAGTGGTGGCCTCTAAATTTCTTGGGTGTGTTTAAAGAACACTATGAGATAATATCCCAGACAATAAAGGAGATTAAGCAATTCAGGAATGTGAAGTCTCCAATAATCAGACACTTTTGGATACCAGCTAAAAAGGGAGTGCATTCTGGAAGTTTGGGGTTCTATTGCACTCATTGTCTCCCCAGGAGCAAAATTCTTTTAGAAATTATTTAAAGCAAATCTCAATGTTCTTTCCTAAGGCAAAAGTTAAAAAAAAAAGTCTATATAAGAAATACAAAAACTTTAAGCAGCTAAGAGCCTTCACTAACTATATTACAAATGTGCCTCCTTAAAGCTCAAAATGAGCAAAGCCACAGAAGGCAGGATGCTAATTCACTATGGATGGGATAATGGGCAGAGACATGGGATGGTGGGAAGGAAGATGAGCACCAATCAAGTGTGCTAGTGAAATGACTGAAGGAGAGACCTCTATTTTACGATGCATACACTGTAATGTGTGAAACGGGAAAAGGAGATTGCCAGGGAAGTGTCTGCTTCCTCTGCAAGAGAGTTTAGAAGAAAGAGAAGCACAGAAACCACAAAGCTTACCTTCTGCGTAAAAGTTGGTGCCGATGCCTCTGGAGTCTTAGAAGGGGGAAGCTAGAAAGAATAAATCTCAGTGTTCTCGAAGTTTCAAACTTTTCTGTATTTAACACATATCAAGGCTTTGAATTCGGGTTTCAAGGCAGGTGGTTCCTGATTTGGGGGATGGCGGGCATGGGAGAGGGAAAGTGCCTTCAAAGCACCACAAAGATGGATGGCAGCTAGACTTTTGGTGGTGAACACGATGCAGTCTTTACAGAAGTCGAAATACAATGATGTACACTTGAAATTTATAGACTTTTATAAACCAATGAGAACTCAATTAAAAAAAGTACTTAATAAAAAGTACCACAAAGAGATTTTTGGTTATGCAAAGGTAAAGAAAAGACCCAGCTAATACAGAAATGTTTGGAGGTCTAGCTCCAAAGAACTGAGAAAGAGATCCTTGAGGAGATAACTTGGGGCAGGGGAAGGGAGGCCCACGGAAGGCAGGGTCAGGCCGCTTCGCTGGTGCAGTGCACCTGCCCCAGAGCACTGAGCTGGACTCAGCGCCGGCATGTTCTGCTTCGCCCTTCAGTATTAAAAAAATATTGCATAATTTTTCAAGATTTACAAATATTTTACAGAGAGATATAGATTTCAGGCTCCTTTTGAAAACTCTGAAAGTCTGGTAACTCCAGGCTCTCATTCCCAAAAGTCAACAATTGCAGGTGTGGAGGAGAAAAAGAGTCACCTTTCCAGGTGTCCTCAGTTCCACTTCCCCGTCACCTCCCTCTGGTCACATCCAGCCTGCTCCACCCGTAATCACAGGCCTGGTCTGGTTCACGTTTGGCCTTGGGATCCATGGGTTACAGAAAAGTTGACCAGCTATTGACCTAACTGAGAGACAGTTTCTGGGCAAAGGCAGGACTAAGAGTGGCCTCCACGTCTACAGGTGGAATGCTCTTGGGGAGGAGACCAATTTTTCCTGCACAGAATGGGCTCTAGTGTAGGATCCACCATGGATCCAGGATGCTGAGCATTGTAGCTTTGGAAGCTTCTGGAAGCAGTACCCTAGAAATGAGGACTGTCAACTCACAATGGGCACCTTCAGTGGAAGCAGAGTGAGCCTTTCTAAGTGGTATCTTGGGGGTGCATGCAGGCACCTGGGAGCCAGAGGGAGAGACAAGCAGAGAAGACGACATACACAGGGACTACAGAAAATATTCTGTGTGCACTGGGAGTGAGGTGGGAGCTTGAAAACGATCATGGAGGTGGGAAGCTTATATTATTGAAATTTAGATGTTAAAATAAAAGTGATGCCTGGATCTACAGATGACTATTAAAAGCTTTCTAAACGTCTATGTTTCTAGAAGTCTACTTTTAGGATTTTTACCCTAGAAAAAAATCATAGATGTATACAAAGATTTCCTTAAAATGATTATTATTTAACATAATTTATAATGACAAAGAATTGGCAACAATTTTTAAAATCTGCAACAGTTGGACATTGGTGAAATAAATTGTATTATCCATACAATAAATTCCATGCAGTCATTAAAATTCTCTCCAGGGAGTTATCTAGGATATTTAAATGCATGTTACAAAAATAATATGCAAGGTATAATGCCATTTTTATTGAAAATATAAGTATATATGGGGAAAATATTCAGGTTATACGTTATATTAGCTTCCTGTGACTGCTGTAACAAATGACCACAAACAGGGTGACTTGAAAGAACAGGAATTTATTCTCTCACAGTTCTGGAGGCTAGGAGTGCAACAGTTTCACTGGGCTAAAATCACAGTGTGGGCAGGGCTGAGCTCCCTTCAGGGGGAGAGAAAGAGACAGCGCCTTTCTTGCTCTTGGTGGCTGGCGGCATTCGTTGGCTTGCGGTCGCCTCACTCCAATTTCCGCATCTGTCTTCCCATCTCCTTCTCCTTTTCTGGGTGTTGAATCTCCCTCAGCCTCTCTCTTACAAGGACCCTTACGGTTGGCTTTAGGGCTCACATAGATAATCCAGGATAATCTCTCCAAGTCAAAATCACTAATTTAATCACATCTGTGCACTCTCTTTTTCCTTGTATGGTAACACTGACAGGTCCCAGGGGTCAGAACCTGACATCTTTGGGGAGGCCGTTATTTCATCTGCTGTCCCTCCAAATATTAAAAGATATATTCTTTTCTTATGTTGTTTCCACTCTTTCTTACAGTAAGCTTCTGATAACTCCAAGGGCAATTTATTTCTGTTAGATTCAAAGAAACAGAATATCTATGAATTCTGACTCTGTGTCTCTGTGTGTGACCACGTGAGTATTTTTTCCTAGGAGCCAAAAAAAAAAACAAGACCAAAGTACCAACATACAATCAATCTGTCTTTGCCCTTTCGAATATTCAGAACTTTGTTCAATAGTCAAGACTTAAGAGATATGTTAAAAACTAGAAACATACAATAATCTTGATTTGATCAAATATGAGGTTGGATAGTATAGAAAAATAATAAAATTTAGAAAAATTCAAGAAAAGGGAGAGAAGAAGATAGACTTAAGTAATTCAGATGAGCTCTGTGGGAAACATGATTCCACAGAGGCGTTAAATATGAATAGAGGCCAAGATTTAACGAAACAGTGTGAACAAAGGCAGGGCTGTGAGGATTTAGAAGGACGTCTAGCAGATGGTTCTAACTGCACGAGAAGGGGGGTGAGTGTGGGGATGTGTATCATGTGAATGAAGAAATGACTATTTCATACGCAGGAGTGGGCCCAAATTCTGAAGGGCCTTTATTATTAGGGAAAAGTCAGTTCCAAACAATAAAATATATCATTAAAAAGAGAAACTAAAATAAGCATCATTTTCCAATACTGAGAGAGGAGTGGGGAAGTAGGTAACTCAATGATTCCTTTCAAATGAAGAAGGTGGTTACATTTCCAAAGATGGAGAGAAGGCACTAGAACAGAGAAAGGTAAGAGAGGAAGGCCCCTCCTGCTTCCATATTTATGTGCTATTTTCTTAATTAGATATAATGGGAGATACACTCGTGTTTTAAACAGATATCTTGTCTTCAAGAAGCTTATAGTTCAGTAAGAAAGATATGAATAAACAGTGTTGATGCAAAGCATTACACAATCAGCGTTAGGGGAGGCACAACCAATGCCTCTGGAATTGGCAGAGGTGGGGGAGTTTGCCCTTGAGGGGCAGGAGTCACAGAGCAGAGGGGGCTGTGTGGAGAAGGTAGAATGAGAATGATATGTTTCTGAAAAATTGGAAGGAATAGAGATGGAACCATGATCATGGTGATAGCTCACATTTATCTAGTTGTATGCCAGACACTGGGCTAAGATTTTTTTTTAATCAATTGTTAGGGAGGAAAATCTTTTCCTCTACCCTCTTGGGTTCAGTACCTAGGGGAATGTGAATTAAACTAAGAAAAAACAGATTGACAGGAGAAAGGGCACACAATTTCTATTAATGTTTATGTGCATGAGAGTTCACAGAAAAAGACTGAAACTGAAGTAAGCGGTGAGACCTGGGGGCTTTTATACCCTTTTAACAAAGGACAGAGGGCTTGGGCTTCACGGGATGATAAATTGTGGGGAAGCAAGTAGGAAATACATGGGGGAACCAATGGAAGATAAGGGCTATTTTAGTAAGGTCTGTTTATGCAAACTCATCTTAGTGTTGACTCCCTGTCTTTGAGGATAAGAATTGCTCTTTTCGCCCTAGCAGAGGTGGGGGGCACACTTCTCAAAGGGAGATTTATGCCTTACTTATAGGTGGAGAAACTGAGCACAGGGAGGTTATGTTCTAACAGGCATGCCTGAGGGAGAGGGTGGTACCCATTTTGACTGGAGTGTGGAGCAAGTGGGGGATGTATTACCCAGGCAGGTTCAATATGAGAGACCGAGAATTCCTAAACAGACTGCCTTTATTTTCTCCGTTTTACAGAAGCCCTAGACAGCTCCATCATTCTGTAACTGCTTCTTTTTCCTCTCAAGTTGCAAATCATTCAAGGATCATTTTAATCAGTCAAGAAAGCAAATAGAGCAGATGAGGAACAGCAAGAAACAAAAACTCGAGAGGATTATAATGATGAGAGGGAAGTGAGGAGAGTCCCTTCTGATGCTTTCATGTACTGTCCTCCCAAAGAAGCAAAAGAAATGGCATAAAGTTGTGCGAAAATAGAGCAGCAGCCTCATAGCCCAAGCTAAAGTTTCTTTTACTGCATGAACTGCAAGAAGCGCGATTCAATAGCCTAAGAAGGAAAGGAAGACAATGTGTGTGTGTAAAGAAAACACACACACGCACACACTCACTCCCCTAATTGCTGAGTATCACAGAACAGAAAAGGCATTAGGAAGAAAGCCCAGACCGGCAGACAGCTCGTTAGACTGGAAATCTTGTTGATGTTCTCACTGACGACCAGTTGACCAGGGCAGGTCACAAAGCATCCACATTCAGGGACTTTGTCCCCCAAATGCTCCAGCTGATGTCACACAGTCCACAGCCAAAGCTGATGCTTGACGACGTTAGTCCTGTCACCAGCACCTCCTGTCAGTCTTGCCTGAGGTATCGAGATAAGGTGAAACCCGTCCCTGCTTTCGGAAAACCATGTGATGCCTTCACTGGACCCATTCCAGACAGGTTTATTATTCGAGCACCTAGAAGGCACTGTGCTAACTCTGGGAAGAGATAAGACTCTAGACATCATAGCTCTTGCCTTTGGAGAATGGTACTAGTTTTCTACTGCTCTGTAGCAAATTTCTACAGACTTAGCAGCTTTAAACAATACCAAACTCACATTTACCAGCTCACATGTCCGTACCTCGGAAGTTGTATGACTGGGTCCTCCACTCTGGGTCTTACGAGACTGAAATCAAGGCCTTGGCTTGCTGTGTTCTCATCTGTAGATGCTGAGAAAAAATCTGCTTCCACGCTCAATCAGGTTGTTGGCAGAATTCACTTCTTTGAAGTTGCAGGACTAAGATCCCTATTTCCTTTCTGGCTTCTAGTTAAGAGCCACACTCAGCACCTAGAAGCCACCCACATTCCTAGCATGCAGGCCCCTCCATTTCCAAAGCCAGCGATGAGGAATCTCCCTCATATTGAATCTCTCTCACTCTTTTTTTTTTTTTTTTTAAAGATTTTATTTTTTCCTTTTTCTCCCCAAAGCCCCCTGGTACATAGTTGTGTATTCTTCGTTGTGGGTTCTTCTAGTTGTGGCATGTGGGACGCCGCCTCAGCGTGGTCTGATGAGCAGTGCCATGTCCGCGCCCAGGACTCGAACCAACGAAACACTGGGCCGCCTGCAGCGGAGCGCGCGAACTCAACCACTCGGCCACGGGGCCAGCCCCCGAATCTCTCTCACTCTTGGATCTCTCTCACCAGGAGGAACCCAGTCTCTCTTAAAGGCTCCCCTGATTAGGGCAGGCCCACCACAGATAATTTGATCATTTCCCTTTCTTAAAGCCAACAGATTTTGGAACTTAATCGCTTCTGTGAAATCCCTTCACAGGGGCACCTATATTAGTGCCTGACTGTACACCAACAGATAGAAATCTCCAGGGTCATCTTAGAATTCTGCCTACTACAAGTATCTGAAAAATATTTATTGAATATTGAATGCAAGAGAAAACAAATGAAAAACATTCTGGCACTTCAGTGGGATTACCCATAAGTGGAAGACAGCCTATGTTATTTTACAATCTCATCCTACTTAGTGTTTCCTTGCTTACAAAGAGCCTACACTCACATTAATTATTTGTTTGCTGCTAACAGCAATTTTATAGGACATGCCCACAGGGCAAGGCTTATTATTCCTCTTCCCCAGAACTGTGTTCTTCTAATTCCTGGTCCAATGTTCCTTTCACTACAAGAAGTTAGTTTTCTTAAGACTGATCTCAGACAAACTCTTTGGTGATATTGAAACAATGTGGAGGAGAGAGACAGGAGAGTGTGGGACCCAGTAGAAGACCCACAAGCCAGGGCAGGTTGGGGGTGGGGTGTTGGCTTGTCTGCAGAAGCCGACTTTCTGAGTACAACTGGAAGTCCTTGCCCAGGACCCATTTCTGTGATCTGGCATGGGGTGGGAGACCTCAGCAGGGAATTCAAAATCAGATCCATCATACCGTTGGTGGTTGGGCACATGGGCAGTTATCACTGATGAGGTTACTCCTTAGGTGACAACACCCCACTTATCTGCTGGGGGTGGCAGTTGTGTCCCCAATCATGTGTTGAGGAGTGGCAGTACCAAAGCAAGTAGCAGGTCATCTACCATTTTCCCATCTCTCAAAGTCAATCCAAACACACAGTGGGAGAGGAGGAGGGCAGGTAAACGGAGCCTTCCAGGGACCAAGCCTGAGGATTGATGCGGGAGGTTGGGGATAGATGACAGAATCTTGGCAAAGACCTCTCCCTTTTTATCACGATGGGTGAGGTTGAGGCTGTTGAGTCTGCTTCCATAGGGATTCTTCACCCAGGGGGGCCAGTAGAGCTCAGAGGTGGATTGTCAGTGGCTTCAGGAGAGAAATGAGGCAGAAACTGAGAGTAAAGGGTGTGCAAAATTCACCAGGGCTCTTCCGATGGGGCTGACTGCCCCGCAACCCTGGATCTTCATGCATTCTGGGCATTCTATTGAATTCTGAAAGATAAGCCCGTTATATCTTCATTTTAATAGGATAGAAAGAAGAGAACTAGACTGGATGGTGAGAAGAACACCCGCCAACAGCCTATTCACCCGGGTTCCAGTCTGGGTATCTTTTCTACTAGCCAGTTACACGCTCTGTATCAGCCACTCAACCCGATGGGTCTCATTTTCCTAGTGTTTAATGCTGGTGGTTGAGCTCTGCGATTTACATAATCCCTCTGGCTATAAATTCTGTGTCTTATGGAGAGTTTTGGTTATCTGGACTATATTAAAGAGCCTCTCTTTGGGACTAATAAGAGTACACGGCAGCCTTTTTATATTCCTTCCTTTTTCTACAGTTACTGCCCAATCAGCGGTCTAAAATATTCAAATCTTAAGAAACAATTCACTGAATGTGTCTTTTTTTAGCACCAGCTGGAACAAACGTCCATACATCAGACGTTAATTGCCTGCATGTGGAGCAACAGTTCCATGAGCATGGAAGTAAGCTACAAAATGTTATTTTAATAGGATGCTGTCCACCCAAACACACTTGATTTGAAACCTGGCACCAAACTTGCAATCTGGCTCATTCAAAAATCTTCTGCAGTCCCCCTGCATGATCTGACCCCCGTAAATGAGAATCCCCCCAAAAAAGTTCATGAAATAATCAATGTGGGAAGACAAAATCTTAGGGTAGATCGTATAACCTGTGTTCTGTTTGAGGTGTCCAACTGATTATAGTTAAGTGTGAATCCTTTAGAAACGAATGCTTGCGATGAGATTTGCCCCGTCATTCCGGAAGAGCATTAGAGCTGATTCACAGAGCCAGTTTCCGGCAACACGAGCTTAATGAATGGCATTTTTCAGTTTAATCAGGCAGAAAATCTTGGAGTCATCCTTGACTCTTTTCTTCAACTCACCACAATCTTCTTGGCTCTCTCTTCAACGCATACCCAGAATCCAACCACCTCTCACCACCTTCTGCTACTTCAGTATTCTGAGCCAACAGTGTCTCTCCCAGATAACCCCATTAGCCGCCTAATACTGCAACTTGTCCCCAGCCCCCAGAAATCTTAACCCTCTTTACCCTAATTTGCCTTTTTTCACAGGACTTAGCACCTTTAATATAAAACATTTATTTATAACAAATGTTGTATCCTTTCTGTCTCCTTCTGCTAGAATGTAAGCTTCACAAGGGCAGGAATCCTTGTATTTTCTGATGTATCCCAAACACTTACAATGTTGCCAGGTAAGTAAGAGCATTCAAATGAAATTTAATCTCATGCTCATGTGAGTTGAAAAGCAAATTGAGCAATAAATTTTAATCCAATATGATAAAGTGAAATGTCTTCATTTAGATACTGTTTTCTATGACCTTGTTCTAAATTATCTAGCAATTATCTGGGATGAGATCAGTCAAGAAAATAGAATTCTAGCTAATCTCGAGAATAGATTTGCACTGATTACATCAAGGAACCGTAGTTGCTAAACCCACATGTTTTTTTGATAGTGTAGCTTTCCTACTACCAACGGAGAACTTTATAGAACACAATGATCCCTTACCTCCTCCCTATAAACTTTAATTTACATATAAAACCATTTTGAATAAAGCCTATACACTACTATGATTTAAGGCTACTTCATTGTATTTGTCGCAACTCCAAAAGAAACAGAAAACACACTCAAATTAGGACGAGCTGAGGATACAGTCGGATGGGCAGCGTGCGGTTCTCCATTGAGTCCCCAGGGAATGGCAGCTGGGAATGGAGCTTGACTTCACCTCACTATCTCCCTCCCTGTCCTGCTGGGCTCCTTATTAGCTGAACCCAACTTGGACCGGAGAACAAGAGGGTCTACTGAGGCAATCTTCAGAACCCATCCTCCAAGAGCAGGGAGAGGCATGGAGAAGGAGGGAGAGGAAAGGGAAGCTAACCAGCTCACGGAAAAAGAGCCTCGATCAGCAGTAAAGAGAGAAGAGCATCAACTCTGCCAGTGGCTTTCAGAATTCAGAATGTTTTACATCATAACATAGTGGACATATGCCTAAAGACGTAAGTGGTTTTTTTTTAAATTTCATATATGTTTTCAATAAGGTGCTTCAGTACTTAAACTTACCATCTGCAAAAACAAAGAAAAACTCATTTTCTTCTATTCTATTCTGTTCTATTCCTTATGTTTCAGTGCTGGTTGAGATCCATTAAGTTGATTTCACAACCTTCAGCTTGAAAGTCTCTGGCCGAGGCCAATCCCTCCATTTAAAAAGTAAGATCGCTAGGACCTTGCAAGAGGAAGAGGCTGGTCCAGATGTATAATATATGTGATTGTTTGGAATGATGTGGGCGTGAACACTTATTGAAAAAAAAAAACACACAACTCATTTTATCTACCCAAGTGCTCTCCTCCAAACCACATGCAGATCGGCATGTTTCGAAAGAAGGTTTTTAGTAATGCAGGTGTCAGGTGACACCTCAGTTTAACTATGGGTAAAACAGCAGAGTCTTCCTTATGCTGACAAAGGGGGAAAATGTCAGAGAAGTGGGGGGTTGAGGTCACGTCCCATCACAAAAGGGGAGCTACTTGGTATCCAGCGCCGATTTCCTTAGGAGAGATTGCTGTGAACATGCGCACACCCTCCATCCCCAGGTAAAGCAAGATGTTCATGCTATCTCGTAAAGGACACATGCAGGACACTAGCAGGGTGGCCAATGACAGCTTCCTCATGCACCCTTGTGGAGGGCTCTGAGGCCAGCAACAGCCACAGCCTGGCATGTAAATGCTGCATGTCGCTGACAGTTGCACAGGAAGGCACTCTGTTCTGAAAGATTTCACCCTGGAGTAGCTTGCTTTGATGACTTTGAAAAGTAGCAGAACTTGTTCCCGCTTTGGCAGGAGTTTGTGCATTTCACTCGTTTCAAGTCAAGACTAATAGTCCTAATGATTTTGAAGAGCCCTAAATGACTCCTCTATGCCTGGCCTGGGTTGGCCAGGGTTCCTCTTACAACCCACAACATACACACACGTTCCACAGAAAAATAAATACTGCTGTAACCATGTTGGTGCCACGCCACTTAAAATGGCCATTTTCTTAAGTACTCATTTTAAAAACAACCTTGTTATTTCAGCATCGGCCTTAGAAAGCTGGCTTTTTGTATCTCTGGTGTTGTGCTTTTGCTACAGGGGAAAAAAATAGAACATTAACTCTTTCAATAGTTTCATAGCTGACGTATGTTTAAGAAAAAAATTAAGCCAGAAGAAAATGCACCACTCCCTGCTTTCTTGGTTCTGTACCCGAGTTTTCACAAACTTTCCTGCCCAGACTCCTGGACAGCTATCAGATGAAGAAGTCTGTCCTGGCCAGAAGACTCAAGGCCCTGTGCTTATGATGTCTGCCTTCTCCATCTCCCCCAAGATGGTGTTTCTTCCCCATGCTCCCAGAGTTTATGAGTCTCCTGCGTGCTAAGCACTATATGTGTGTATCCACGTGTATATGTGTGTGTGCACACATGCACATGTGGGCATGTGCATGTGGGCTATGGGAGATGGGGAGAGGGCAAGATGAATAAAACACAGTCGATCCTCTAAGGAATTTATAATTCTGGTGCTGAGATGAGACAGAACAGATGAAAAATGGAATTACAATCCAAGAAAGTTATGATTGAATGGATTTCAGAGGACTGTCATGGCACCAGGCAATCCCATATGTCCCCATTCCAAACGCTAAGCCCTTCCACCTTCTGTTGACTTTTAGTCATTAATGTCAGGTCAACATGATAAATGCTTGCAACTTTGCTTCCTGATGGCCAAAGAAACAGCCACGGTTGTTAACAACAGCTGCTGTTTGCGCAGGGCCTGGCCTCTCTCCGTGTTGACCATGCCCAAGGTACACACCCTGATCCTTGACCCAAAGTATGCTTATTGCCACCCTTGGTCATCCAATGACACTTGGGAGGCAATTTAGATTTTCCCTGCAAGTCATTCTGTGAAAAATGTGATATTTCCTTTTTTAAAGAAATTTGCAATTTTTGCATTTTAGGATAGTTTTAGATTTACAGAAAAATTGGAATGATAGGATGGAGAGTTTCTGCATACTCCATACCCAGTTTCTCCCACTGTTAGCATCTTATATTACTATGTACATTTGTCACAACTAATGAAGCAATATTGATACATACTTTTGATATATATTATTGATGCATATAAATAAAGTCCTTACTTTATTCAGACTTCTCTAGCGTTTCCCTAATATCCTCTTTCCACTCCAGGAGACCACAATACACATGGTCATGATGTGTCCTTAGCAACTTTTGGTCATGATGGTTTCTCAAACTCTGCTTGTTTTTGATGACTTTGACAGCTTTTGGGAGTATTGGTGAGGTAGTTTGTAGGATGTCCCTGAGTGTAACTTTGTCTGGTCTTATTTCTCACTACTAGCTGGGTATCGTATTCACCTTTGGGGATGTAAATATAAATACTGTATTGACACGTGTATGCTCTATGAGGTTTGGGGGTTGAAAACCAGTAGATGCTCTACAGGGAACAAGTTAATTGCGTAAGACACATCCGTGCAAAGAGAGACTCATGAGAACTACACTGGACTCGTATGACAAACAGACTTCAGTTACCGTAGGTACATTTGAAAGTTCCCCTATTTCAGCACAACAAATAAATAGTTATAGTACCAGTTATGTTTATTGTTCAAGGTGGACAATCTGCTATAAAAAAACGACCCAAAATTTTCAGTGACTTATAAAAAACCCCAAATTATCTTTCTCATTCACACCATAGATAAACTCACGACTTCTGAGTAGGGCTGCACTTGATCTAGTGGTGACTTGCTACTCAGGTTTCTTTTCTCCTGAATCCACCATCCTTCTCCTGGGGCTTTGTAGCTCTCAGCCACATTACTTAGTGGACAAGAGAAGAGAGAAAGCCTGGAGAATTAGGCGGGAGGTGTTAGGGGCCAGACTTAGAAGTGCCGTGCATTACTTCTGCCAACATTCCATTGGCCAGAACTCAGTCACATGACTCCATCCAATTGCAAAGGAGGCTGGGAACTGTGGTCTAGCTATTATAGCAAGAGGGTAAATAATCTGGAATTTGTGAACACACAACTCTCTGTCATCCTATAAATTTATATCACACAAAATTTCCAGAGGATAAAGAGGCTCTGATGACTTGGAAGATGCATGCTGGGGCCAGCCTCATGGCTGAGTGGTAAAGTTCAAGTGCTCTGCTTCGGCAGCCCAGGGTTTCCCCAGTTCGGATCCTGGGCGTGGAACAAGCACCACTCATCAAGCCACGCTGAGGTGGCGTCCCACATGCCACAACCAGAGGGATCCACAACTAGAATATACAACTATGTACTGGGGGGCTTTGGGGAGAAGAAGGAAAAGAAAAAGATTGGCAACAGATGTTATCTCAGGACCAACTTAAAAAAAAAAAAAAAAGATGCACGCTGCTCTTTTCCTATAGATATCCCTGTTTAGACTGTGCTGAGGATTTTTGGCTCCTGGTGTCTTCTGCATAGGGACTTCCATTATAACACTCATATTTCCTGAAATGCTGAAATCTGTTCTTTAAAGTAATTTAAAGGGAGAAGAGTGAAGAGGTGGAAACTGGGATAAATTATCACATCAAATAAATGTGCCTTGCATTAAATATGTATAAAATTACTAAACCAAAAGATTGAAATAAATAGCTTTCACTACCTGCATTTATAGAAACAGGGACCAAGCAAAGACACAGAAAAGGAAACTGAACCTGAAAGCATATCTCAATCCTAAGTTAAATTCCAATATATACCTTTCTAGAAAACAATGAACTGGGTCTTTCTTTCCCAAATAGGCCTACTCTCTCTTCCATTTTTTTAATGACCTTCCTCAGTCTGAGCTATAGTGTGTCTGGATGCTAATTGTCTAGTAGTCTAGACAGTGATGATATTATGACCAAGTTATGCACAGATAATCACTGTGTCACTGTTTCCAATGCTGCCTACACATATTGCTTCACTGAACACACTTGGCATGTGCAATTATTCTCTTGATATTTATTTTCACCATTGAAGTAGAGAATGCTTACTTCATCAAACCATCCAGTGAACCAAGCATTTTTTTTTAATAATTCAAATGAAATATGAGAGTCTTGAAACTGAAAGAAAAAATAATGTTAATGTCCTCATATCTTTCTGTATGCTGGGGCAATTAACACGATGATATTTTTCATGTTTCATTCACCAGGGATGGCTCTTGCACAGGTCTTTCAAATACTTTTACTACAAATCATCCCCACCCAGATAGGTTGGCTTACCAAAGCCAGTCTGATAAAGAAGATCCAGGAATTTCTGGAAATGTCTTTTATTTAACCAGAATTAGTCTTTATAATCTAGTTTCATGTGCCTACGTGGCCTGCCTGGACCAACGTACATATTGCAGTAAAACAGACAACTATTTGGCTCTTAAGCGTACTCAAAAAAAAAAAATTGTTTTCAAAAACCATCATTTTAATGAAGAATAAGGGCCGTGATGTCATGACATCTCTTCAACCCACCTGAAGGAGGAAAACTTTGAAATCAATGCAGAAATGAAAAACAATATGGTTTGGGAAGTGGGAGGATGTTCCAGACACAGCGGATAACAAGGTTTATTTTTGGCATGGAAAGAGAAAATGATCAAAGGGACCTGGAAGAAGTTTGTTTGGCCAAGGAAAAGGCATAGACGAGGAGTAACAGGCAGACATACTGGCTTGGCAACGGGGTGGGTGTTGATAGAGCATAACTCTGAGGACAGTGCAAAGGCTCTGGTTTGCTGTTTCACATGCTACTTCCACCATTATAATCAGTCCTGAAGTCAACGTATTACCATTAACTGAAAATACATGGTTGGATGGGGTAAAATGAAAGCTTCTCCTATTCCTGTGATATCAGCCTGCTTGCTCTCTCACTTAACATGGAAATAAAACACCCAACAGATGAATTTAAAATTTATCTGTGCATGTTCTGAGCTCAGGCATCTGTCAGGACAGACAGGGTGGGTCCTGAGGGGAGGCCAGTGAAGTGGGGTGTAACGACAGCCAGGAGGCAAGAAGAAGTTTCTATAACCTACTGAAAGGGGCAGGTGCAGCTTACCCATAATAAGTTGGCTTTGCTTCATAATTCTGAGTAAAGCCAGCTCTTTGCAAATGTACTGGGTTGAATTGTGCACCCCCTGCACCCAATAAAAAGATATGTCCACTTAGAACCTGTGACTTATTTGGAAAAGAAAACTTTGCAGATGTCATTAATTTAAGGATATCAAGATAGGATCATCATGGATTGAGGATGAAACAAACTCAATGACTGATATCTTTACAAGAGCATGGCAGGAGATTTGAGACCCAGAGACACACGGTCATGCAAAGAAGGAGGCAAAGATTGGAGTGGCGTATCCACAAGCAGAAGAGCAGCAAGGATTCTGGCAGCCACCAGAAGCTAGGAAGAGATGGGAATGAATTCTCCTTCAGAGCCTCCACAGGGAGCCAACCTTGCTGGCACCTTGATTTCAGACTTCTGGCTTCCAGAAGTGTGAGAAAATAAATCCCCATTGTTTGAAGCCACCGAGTTTATAGTAGTTTGTTACTGGAGCCCCAGGAAACTAACACACCAAACAAGAAACACTGGGTCATGCTCAGGTCCCTGTCCTGACACCAACCCATCCTCAAAGTATTTTTTTATTTGAATTTTGGTAAAATATATATAACATAAAATTTACATCTTAACCACTTCGAGGCATCCAGTTCAGCGGCATTAAGAGCCTTCCCTCTGTTATGCAACCATCACCGCCATCCATCTCCAGAACTTTCTCATCTTCCAAAGCAGAAGCTCTCTACCCATTAAATAGTAACTCCCCAATTACCTTCTCCCCAAGTTCCTGGTAAACGCCATTCTACTTTCTGTCTCTATGAATTTGACTGCTCTAGGTATCGCATATAAGTGGAATCAACAATATTTGTCCTTTTGTGCCTGGCTTCTTTCACTTAGCAAAATATCCTCAAGGTCCTTTCATGTCATAGTGTGTATCAGTCCTTCGTTCCTTGTAAAGGCTGAACTTTATATATGTCCATACACCACGTTTTGTTTATCCATTCCTCTGCTGCTGAACACTTGGGTTGCTTCCACCCTCAAAATATTTTACTTCTCCTTTGTCACAGCTCTTAAATTCCTTCATCTCTTCCTCCCTTCTAACTGGACTGATCCCTGAACCAGGCTCCCTCTTCCTCAGTAATGCCCTTTTCAGGACAGCTCTTGGTAGTGAGGACTCCAGGTTTCTGTAGAGAAATTTGAGTGGGATTCGAGACAGAATCCAATGGCTAGTGGAGGTGGTGGTGGAGGGGTAGTAAGCAGAGGCTAGGTGACTTTATTGATGCTGTATTTGCATAGCCAGCACAGTGTTTTTGCTTGTAAGTTACAGATCAACAGAAATAGCCAAGTCTGTAAAAAGGGGCTGCTGTTCACATTTTATATAAGAACAAGAAAGCACCAATGGTCCATACCGAGGAATATTATTACTGCCTTTCTTGAGGTGACTTGAGACATCTTACAGAGGCTTAAGCTGGGTGCTTCCCCTTGATGTTTATCCTAAGTTAATGATAACCATAAAATGTGTCATCCAATAAACTGGGATATTTTTGAGAGTGAAAGGGGAGATATGAGCAGTTACCCCAAAAACAACTGGCCCAACCTGAGGTTCATCTAGGCAAACGGATGTGTGTCCCCCTGCCAAGACTCACTTCCACACCATCCCCTCAAGCCCACTCCCTCTGCCCTGAGGACCCAGAGCATCATGGTTACTCTCATCCAGGGATCCACAGACAGGATATAGCTCCAAACATGTATTTTGAGTTATAAAATTCCAAGCCACCCAATAACACGGGATATACGTTGTGCCCAAGCTAAGGATGTACAACGTGAAATTTACTCTGCTTACTCATTCTTCCTGTTTCCTTTTTTTTTTTTTCCTTAAAATGAGCGACAGCTAATGTAAGCCAACGAACCTCTGAAATACAAATATATTGTTCATTATATCACTTTGGAGAATCAAAAATTGTTTTCTTAGCCTACTGTATGTTCTCTTACTTGTGGCACTTTTATTTGGGGGTAAACTAGTTTTCCCTGGCCTGAAGAACAACCTCACACAAATAGCACAAGTATTCTGGGCTAGGAATAGCAAAAGCCTACCTCTGAAGGGGGAAAATTCTAGCTTCTATTTATTTATACTGCTTTTTTTCCCTCAACAATTGCTGTTCTCTGTAATTTAAACGTCTGCAAAAATAGCAGTTATGTAAACATTAATGCATAAAAAACTATCATTTCGATGTAGCCTGCAAATCCTGGAAGCTGAACATTAAGGAATCATGAGATTTTTTTCCTCTAAGCAAAAGGAGGGAGTTCGCAATCTTTTTAATCCCTAAAACGTACCTTTCAAAGCTTTTCAAGTTCAAATTGTTAAGCAGGCCTGAATTACCATTAGTATTGCATTTTAGTAAATGCTCATTTTCCTTCTGCCTCTGATCAGAGGCTCCTTTCTTTACCCATGGCAGACTTCTTTGTTTTATTTCTATATTTGCTGATTTTCCAGTGTTAAGCGTGGAGTCTTTATTTCTCTTTCACCTTGAATGTTCCTTTTCTAACCATGATATAATAAATATATGCATCCAAGCAAGGCTAGCTTTGAAAAAACTAATATTAAATAAATCCAATTACTTCATTGGCTTTCAAAAGTTTATTGATATATGCCCACAGTGGAGAAAAAAGTCTTTACATTCTGAGTAGAAATTCTTTCCCAGGGAAAGTTCAATGAAATTTTGATAAGACTGATGTAATCCTAGAAGGTGTTGGACAAACAGAAGAAAGAGTCAAATGGAGCAGAGGGTTGGGGGGAGGGTAGAGAAATGTACAAAAGCCAAAGCACAGGTAGGCTGTTCACCTGTGGGTATCAGGACCCTCGGCATGGAGCAAAGATCTCTCATTATGTCTGCTCAAATCTAGAATCAGCGATGGTCCATCAGCTACTTTCCAGAACATGTAAATCTGTGGGCTTATCTAGAGCTGCAAATTCTTAGGATGAGGTCCTCGGAAAACCCCAGAAGCCCCCAGCCCCCACTACCCAAGAATCACAATACATTTAAGAAACTTTTACCTTCTGGATGATGGACCCTCAAACCCACATGACTGAGCCCACGGTCTCTGGTACCAATAACAATTGCAGTCACCGCTCATTCAATCTACCTTCATTGAGTTCCTACCATGTGGAAGATGCCACGTTAGATAAAATCCTTTACCCAAAAGAGTGCATAATCTAATGGGAGGAAGACATGTCAACGATAACTACAGAGTCCAGCAATAGAGGGGATAGTGAAACAACATGCAGAGCAAGGCATGGAAGCTTGGTTTTGTCCAGGGACATGGAGACAGATTTCTAGAAGGATATCCTTTGAGTTGGACCTTAGAAAATGAGTAAGGAGGCAGCTGGTATATAAGGCAAGTGAGGCAGAGGAATGAGGATGAACATTCCATACATCCTGATGGAAAACCCGGAGGTTTGATGCTTGGATACCTCGAAGGAGGGTAAATAAGCTTCTGTGAGGAGACCTAAGGATGCAATGAGTGGGGGAAGGACAGTAGATTCCAGGAAAGGTAGAATGGAGCAAGATTGTAGCTTGAAAAGAATTTCTTAAATAAATTAATGGATGAATATTTTTTTAAAAAATTCTCTTCCATTTCAGAAATATTTAGAAAGCAACGTTTAATGGTATAAAAGAGAGAGCTCATTTTTCTGGTGGGTGCCATGAACTGAATGTCTGTTTCCCTCCCCAAATTCGTACATTGAAGCTCTAACTCCCAATGTGATGGCCTTTGGAGATGGGGTAGTGGGAGTAAGAGGGATAAAAATGCCGTTTTGGTGGACAAAGCTTATCTCGCAAGGGCAGTTCCATCCTGTGTCTCCTTCACTCCCACACCTCGACCACAGCTCACTTCACTTCTGACGTCAGATGGACGGGTTGTCCGCGCATCAAGCTGGGACACCACCTGCATGTCCTACAGTTCAGCTCAGTTCTGCCACTGTTTACCTGGAGATAACACTATGTCCTGCAGGTTGAAGGCTCAGTCCTAAGAGACTGTTCCTCCTCCTACCTCAGATGCTAATCGCCACGTCCAGGTTGTCTGTCCCCTGTGCTTCTGACCTAGTCACTGAATACGAATCAGAGGATCCTGCTACCCCCTCCTCAGATTCAATTAATTTACCAAAGTGGCTCACAGAACTCAGGAAAACAGTTACTTACTAGATTACTGGTTTGTTACACAGGGTATTAAAGGATAGAAATGAACGGTCAGACGAAGAGATACATAGGGCGAAGTCCAGAAGGATCAAGAGTTCCTCTCCCAGTGGAGTCTGGGTGCACCACCCTCCCAGCACGTGGATGTTCACCAACCCGGAAGCTCTCTGCACCTGTGACTCAGGGGTTTCTATGGAGGCTTTGTTACGCATGCGTGATTGATTAAATCATTGGCCAGTGATGATTGGACTCAATCTCCAGCCAGTCTCCCCTCCCTGGAAGTTGGGAGTGGGTAGGGGGAGGGGCTGAAAGTTTCAACTCTCTGATCACTTGATTGGGTCCTCTAACAACCAGCTCCCATCAATAGGTTACCCAAGGGCTTTCCAAAAGTCACCCTATTAACATAAACCCAGGTATAGTTAAAGGGGGATTGTTATGATCAACAAAAGATGCTCTTTTCATCAACGTTGTTCTAATCACTTAGAAAATTCCAAAGGTTTTAGGAGCTCTGTGCCAGGAAAGAAGACAAAAGCCAAATAGATATTTCTTATTATAAATCCCAATATCACACAGACAGTTTAACCTAATAGTAAATGATGATGTTGCTGTAATTAGAATGTTAACGTATGAGTTTTATGTAATTTATTATCACATTTTATAATGTTAGAAAAATAAGCTATTAACTGAACACAGATTAGTCCTTAGAGTAGCTTTTTAGAATTTAATTGTTTTTTAAGATGGTGATAAACCAGAGGACTAGTAATAAAACTGATAATTAGGAAATTAACAGAATTTGATCTTTGGCTATAATTCAAGGGGTAATTCTTCATAAAAGAAAATTAAATGTTAGTTGAGATAAAGTGTTTAATTTGAAAGATTATTGCCTTGCAATTGACTTCTTTTTTAAGAGAAAGAAAACTGAATTTATATGAAAAGCAAACAATTGTATTTTTATGTCAGTGGAAAAAATATTTGTTGTGTTAAATGACCACAGGATCATTAAGTTACATCCTTTGTGGAAGATGGGTCCCAAGCCAGGGTTTTAAATTCTATTTACTGTCTTCCTTTTAATAGGATATTTTGAGAATGTATTTTAATTTTCCCCACAAAAATATTATTCCATTCTCTAAATGAAATTTACTTTCTTCAATATACGGGGGAATAAGGTCTTGAGCCAATTGAATCTAATTCTGTCCCTAAGAAAATTCTAAATACACACACGCCCACATGCACACATACAGGCACATACATACAGGTGTGTACACACACGATAACAACAAGGAACAGCATTTCTTTTTTTTTTTTTTCTTGAGGAAGATTAGCCCTGAGCTAACATCTGCTGCCAATCCTCCTCTTTTTGCTGAGGAAGACTGGCCCTGAGCTAACATCCGTGCCCATCTTCCTCCACTTTATATGTGGGACGCCTACCACAGCATGGCTTGTCAAGTGGTGCCATGTCCACACCCGGGATCTGAACAAGTGAACCACAGGCCCCCTGCAGGCAAACATGCGAACTTGACCGCTGCGCCACTAGGCTGACCCCAGGAATAGTGTTTCTTGATAGTTATTTTTTTGGACGCTAAAGAGAAAAACTCTCCTAAACCCTCTGAGTTTCTGATCAACAATAACAATGTTTGTAGAGCTTTCTTTAAGGATTCATTTTATTTTAATTTTTATTATTTAAGAAGTTATTTAGCTTTTAAATAGGTAATATATGCATGTGGAAAAATATAAAGGGCCCAAGAGGACACACCCTGCAAGCTGAGGCTCCCTCCAGCCTCATCGAGTCAACCAGTCCCCTTCTCCAGATTTAACTACTGTGAAAGATTCCTGAGAGTCACCCAAGCGTGTTCCATAATAGCTTGACAGCTGTTACAGCACTGCCCAGTAGAAACGGAATCAACCCCCGTATGCAATTGGAAATTTTCTAGTAGCTACATTTAAAAAGTAAAAAGAAACTTCTAAAATTAATATTATTATTTTATTTTAATTTAGCCCAATATAGGCAAAATATTATTTCAACATGTACGCACATACAGATGTTAGTGTTGTTTTTATTTCAATCTTTTTATTTCTCCTGCTAAGGAAATCTTTTTTCCTCCTAAGACTTTGAAATCCAATGTAGCATGTATACTCATAGCAAATCTCAATTTGGACCAGCAAGGTACATAGTGGTCACTATATTGAACAACACAGTTCTACAAAGTTCTATAAGGTATAAGAATTTTTTTTATTTTTCACTTTTTTGCTGAGGAAGATTAGCCCTGAGCTAACATCTGTGCCAACTTTCCTCTATCTTGTATTTGGATTGCTACCACAGCATGGCTTGATGAGTGGTTTTCGTCCATCCCTGGGATCCAAACCCGAAAATCTGGGCCGCCAAAGTGGAGTGTGCCAAACTTAATCACTATACCACAGGGCCAGCTCCCAGGAATTTTTTAAAAAGTAAGAAGAATTAAAATTTTAAAAAATGCCTTCATACATATGCATTGTTCTTCATCTTCTTACTGCTTTAAACATTGTTACAGAGTTATATACACGTAAGTATACAAATTATAGAAAAATTAGAAAATATAAAAGATAAACATTTTAAATGATCTATAATCCTATTTTAGTGTGTTAATACAGGTACAAGAATGTTCTGAACCTCCAAGAATAAGTATACAAATATAAATAAATTTTAATCAAAAACTTGTAGGTCTGAGGGGCCAGCCCGGTGGTGCAGTGGTTAAGTTTGCGTGCTCCACTTTGGCAGCCTGGGGTTCACCAGTTCATATCCAGGGCATGGACCTATGCACTGCTTGTCAAGCCATGCTGCGGCAGGCATCTCACATATAAAGTAAAAGAAGATTGGCACAGATGTTAGCTCAGCGCCAGTCTGCCTCAGCAAAAAAAAAAAAAAAAAAAAAAAAAGAGTAGGAATGGTGGCGGATGTTAACTCAGGGCTAATCTTCCTCAAAAAAACAAAACAAAAAAAAACCCTCATAGGTCTGAGAATGCTGCCCAAGATATCATTTAATTAAAGTTCTTATTGCAAGGTAAGGGACTTCACTAACCAGTAGTAAATTGCACATTTTTGTGTGAAATGTGAAATGCCTCTCTCTCCCTGTCTCTTCCTTTCCTTCTTTTTGTCTCTCTGTCCCTCTATCTGTCTCTGTCTCTCTCATTTCTTACCATTCAAATGGAAAGGCAATGGCGTACATTGTTAACAACTGGGGTTTTTTTTGCTTTTTATTTATTTATTTACGTTTTTTGTTGGGGTTGGGGCCGTGCAGCACATTTCATTGAACAAATAACACGCATTGCCTTTGAAAACAAGGGTGAGCAGGCTTACTCTTTGCCTGGAGCCAATTTAGGGCTTCATACAGCTGTGTTTGGATATGTAAATATGGTACAGAAATTTGGAAAATTACCACGTGAAATTATTGTTTATCTTTTCTTCTCAGGGGAACAAAGTTTTGAATAAGCTTTTCATTGACGAATAAAAATCTCAGTGTCTAGTTAACTATGAAGTACACCTTATAAAATCATGCGATTTCGTGCGTGGAAAGATCACCAGGCTGGAAGTCAGGAACATTCCACGTCAGCCCTCCGCGTAGCCAGGGCAAACTTGCAGTTTGCCTGAGGAGCTCACTCAGCCTGCTGGGCCCCAGCTCCCTGCTCCACAGACTGGGAGGCGGGACTCGGAATTATACCTACCACAATCTTCCAATTCTTTTTGCCATGCATCAGGGCAATTTTAAAACTTTCCTTTCCAAACCACTATTTTTAATCTTACTTATAAGAAAATGTGCTTTTCCCCAAAGTACTACTCAATACAATTTTTCTAACATTTCCTTATGGTTTACAGCAGGGCTTGGCAAACTATGACTTCCAAGACCAACTGTTTTTATACGGCCCCTGAGCTAAGAATAGTTTTTATATGTTTAAAGCATTGGGAAAATAATCAGAAGAATACTTCGTAACATATGAACAGTTATACGAAATTCAAATTTCCTTGTCCATAAATAAAGTTTTATTAGAACACAACTGTACTCACGCATTGCTATTAACTGTGGTTCCTTTCATGCTACAATGGTCAAGATGAGTATTTTCGACAGAGGCCATAAGGGGCACAGAGCCTAAAATATTTATTATCTAACCCTATAAAGAAAAAGTTTGCTGCCACTTGATTTATAGTGTTTGAAAACAAGTAGGAATTTGCAGAAAGAACAGGTAACGTTTATTAAAGCGTTGAGACTATGCCAGCCACTGTACTAAGTGATTTGGTTGACTTTTTTTAATACAACTGCCTCATGAAGTAACAGTAGTGTCAGCCCCAATTTTGGAGATAAGGAAATTCAAGCTGACCCAAATGGTGTCCCCTCAGGCGCGCCAAGCCACAGAAAAATGGCAGAAGCAAGATTTAATTCCAGGTCTCTCTGGTACAGCTCACCAACCTTCCTCCAGGTTTCGCTCAAAAGACACGGGTCCTTTCCGGCAATGCAGAAAGGGCCAGCTCGCGTTAGGGATTGCTGACAAGGTGACTGACGTCTTCAGGACTATGAAAAAGAACTTAGAATGACATATTCAACCAGAATCCACCCACCTACAGAATGTGAAACAATGCGAAAGCGGAAAGTTAAAGAAAGTTATACATTCAAAATAGCAAACCACGTGTGGCCACATTGCAGAAGCAGAGTGGTCTTCTCAGCGGTTCGAAAGCAGCAACTGACGGGCCACTGTCCATTCACGACAAAATTGTCACCAGTACAGAGTAAAATAAAAAATAATAAAGACAACGTATTGAGTTTTTCATGGGACTGATTTGTTCAGCTTAAGGATATCCCTTATCACGAGATTATAGCCTCTCAAATTCTTGGCATAAAATAAATTCTCTCTTCTGAATAATCACAGGCTTTTTTCTTTAACTTACTTGACAAAAGAAAAAGCAGGCAACCTTATTTTGGTCCTTTAGTAATTTTTTTTATGTCCTGGTCTGTGGAATCTTGAAGTCTGGGAACCACTGCTTCTCCTGTCCTTTGACCCAGTAATTCAACTTGTAGGAAATGATCCTCCAGAATAACACGTGATATAAGAAACAATCTATAAACAAAAATACTTGCTGCAGCATTATTTGTAAAAAGTAAAATTTCAAAATAAAATCATGAACTACTTAAAATATGGTACAGTCATATGAAAAGTAACATGTGGCCATTAAAGATCGCCTGTATGATTTATCTAATGACGTGAGAAATGCTCACAATATAATGTTAAAGGTGAAAAAAGAAACAAAACTCTGTATATATAAAATGTGGTAGCAACTCAATGAAATTAAGTATATAATCATAATATTTGAAAAAACCAGGCCTAGATGTATTTACGGTTATGTGTTTTTTTCAGATCAAGAATGTTTTCTTCAACTGTCTTCTTTTCTAATCAGTCTAGCCTTTTTAATAAATATCCATGATTCTATGTAAAATCGCTGTGTTTTGGCCCTTTGCCTGTCATTTTCTCTTCCATCCCTCTCATCCTTGCAGTCCTTTACTTCTGTGTTCCGGGAGAACTCTAAACGCTGTGTTCTGTAGTTAACCATGTGTAACGAAGCTTTTGATCCTACTTCACATGTGCTTTCTTTCTAATCCCTCCTATTCCACCCAGGCATCTATTTACGTCATCCATCTCTGCACAGATTTCAGCTGCTATTTCAGAGACCATATATTTTTGCATCCTAATTGCCAAATTATTTTCTTCTGGTTATAGTGGTAAACAATGTTTAGAAGTTTTCCTCTGAATACGTTCCTCAGAATGATGTTTCTTTCCTCTGGGCCTAGAGTAAGGTATGGTAGGCCATGTTTTATCCCGTGTATTCCTGACTGAAGAGAGATCTCAGCAGACCCTGGGTCTGCTGACCGGAGGAGGTGGCTCTCTCGCTTGCTCCTCTCACTGTCCACATGGGGGTGGTCAGCCCCTCTCAGATCCATAGCCAGAGGGATGGGTGACTTCAGACCCTTTCCCTGTGCTCAGCTATGTTCCCTTACTGTATATCTGTTGGACTGACGTGGGGTCTTCCCCTCACTGTTGGATCTCTACCACCATGAACCAATGAGGACAACAGACTCCCTGGGCTGCAAAGCCACCAGGCCTCTGAGTGTCCCTGTTTAACCTCCTTCACGCCATCCCCACTGTAGCAGGTTGAATTGCATCCACCAGCAACTCATATGTTGAAGTCCTAATCCCCAGTATCTTATAATGGGACCTTATTTGGATATAGGGTCATTACAGATGTAATTAGTTAAAAATAAGATAAAGTCATTAGGATGCCTGTTATCAAAAAGACAAGAAATAGCAAGTGTTGGTGAAGATGTGGAACAAAGGGACCCCTTGTGCATTGTTGGTGGGAATGTAAATTGGTGCAGCTACTATGAAAAGCAGGATGGAAGTTCCCCCAAAAAATAAAAATAGAACTACCATATGATCCAGCTATTCAACTTCTGAGTATTTATTCAAAGAAAATGAAAACACTAGCTTGAAATGGTATCTGCACCCCCATGTTCATTGTCATATTATTTACAATAGCCAAGATATGGAAACAGCCTAAATGTCAATTGAGAGATGTGTAGATAAAGAAAATGTGATATATAGGAGATGTGAGATATATATATAGTGAAATATTATTCAGTCATAAAAAAGAATGAAATCTTGCCATTTGCAACAACATGGATGGAGTGTGAGGGCCTTATGCTAAGTGAAATAAATCAGACAGGGAAAGATAAATGCCATATGATCTCATTTATACTGTATGTGGAATCTAAAAAAAAAAGTCAAGCTCGTAGATACAGAGAACAGATTAGTGGTTGCCAGAGGAGGGCGGGAGGGGTAGGCAAAATGGGTGAAGGGGTCAAAAGGTTCAAACTCCCAGCTATAAAATAAATAAGTCATGAAGATAATATGTCCAGCATGGTGACTATAGTTAATAATACTGTACCGCATTTTTAAAGTTACTAAGAAAGCAAATCTTAGTTCTCATCACAAGAAAAGAACTTTGTAACTATTTGTGGCAATGGATGTTAACTAGACTTATCGTGGTGATCACTTTGCAATATATGCAAATATCAAGCATTGTGTCGTACACTTGAAACTAATATAATGTTATATGTCAACTATATCTCAACAAAAAAAATAAGATGAGGTGTCACCTTTCTGTCCATGTCTTTGCTTAATTTCCTGACGTTCTCGTTATTACATACTGTTGTCACAAATCACCTTGAAAATGAATGACCTAAAATTAAAATTTATTATTATTTCTCAAGACAAAAAAAGGATAAGGTTGTTAGGGTGGGCCCGAATCCATCATGACTTATAAAAAGGGGAAATCCGAAGGAACACACACACGTACGCACGCACACAGGGAGAACGCCACATGCAGGTGAAGGCAGAGACCAAGCCGATGTTTCTCCAAGCTAAGGAACACGAAAGACTGCCAGGAACCACCAGCAGCTGGGAGAGAGGGATGGCGCAGACGCCCCCTCGCAGCCCTCTCTGAGGAACCAGCCCTGCCTGGATCTTGCACTTCTGGCCTCCAGAATCTTGAGACAATCCATTAACGTTGTTTAAGCAGCCCAGTCTGTGGTGCTTTGTCACAGCAGCACTGGCACACTAGCCCCCTCACCTAAGCCCCTCCACCATCCTCTGTGGTCAGGGCTGGTTCCCCTGAGGACTCATCTTTCCCCAGCCCCATTGCAATCGACATATGCCGGAGCGACGTTAGAACTGCCTCATGGTTCTCACACACGCTGGGCTGTTTCTCTACTCAGGCAGCCTCCTCTGTCTGGAAGCTGCCCCTGCTGTCTGTCTGACCCTCCACATTCAACCTACCTGGCCGTGCTAGTTCCCTCTTGACTTGGAGACAGCCCAGAAGTCCAGGGTCACCTCCTCCAGAAAGCCTTAGCTCAGTTAGATGTCTTTTCTCTTTTTTTTTCCTTAAAGATTGGCCCTGAGCCAACATCTGTTGCCAATCTTCCTCTTTTTTTTCTTAACATCTGTTGTCAATCTCTTCTTCTTTTTTTTTCCTCCCCAGAGCCCCAGTACATAGTTGTGTATGCTAGTTGTAGGTCATTCTAGTTCTTCCATGTGGGATGCTGCCACAGCATGGCTTGATGAGTGGCGTGTCAGTCCATGCCCAGATCCGAACCTGCAAACCTCGGGCCACCAAAGCAGAGTGCATGAACTTAACCACTTGGCCACAGGGCCGACCCCTAGATGTCTTTTCTGAAATGACCAACCATCCCTATTCAGTGTTAAAACAAGAAAGCCTTGGGCCATCTGAGACAAGTGGGTCACTCTATCTTTCTCAGCATTCCCATAATTCCCTGCATGTAGTTTTCTATAATTTTTTCTTCCTAAACTTGTGTTAGGATGATATTCGGATGATCCGATCTGATCGGATGCACACTAGACCACAGGTTCCCTCAGGACAGTGTTTTTTCACCCCTGTATCCCCAGCACTTCATACAGAAAAGGTGCTCGGTTAATGTTTTTAAATGAGTGAATGGCAAGAAAATTGCCAAATCATTTCAGGGTTGTCCTTGCATAAATGCAGCCACGCATTCGTGTCCTCGACATTCGTCAGTGGACTGCGATGTTCAAGCTCTGTTCTCCAGTTAGTAGCTTCGACATCCTTCTCAGCTAAGGAGCTGTGGGCCCCAAAATAACATGACTCTAGAAGTGTTCTGTGAAATACATACTTTAACAAATATTTTAACAAATACACCAAAAGTAAACTTTTGACCGCTCAGTACACAAAGTAGTTTTCCAACAGTCAAAAGTCGAAATTTATCAACTCCCTTGAAAACTGAAGTTCATCTGAATGTTGTTTGATTGTTGTTGCTTTTTTTAATTAAGTATAGCCTTCATAGCAGAACCCTCAGAATGCTCTAAACCCCCCCTTTTTAATCAATGGTATTTAAATAGAAAAATGATTAATTAAAAGAATGTTTTCTTGAGAAATGATTACATAGCACCGTGGCATACCTCTGTGTTCAGTCAACAGTGACTATCTTTACAGTATACGATGGTAGTCCTCCAAAATAATTATTAATATCTATTAGTATTTTACTGTATGATGTGAGCATTTTTTGTTATAAAAAATTCTGCAAGGAAGATTTTAGCCAAATATTTTTGTATATCCTTATTTATTCCTTTAGAATAAATCCTTCAAAGTGAGACTTTCAGGTCAAATAACGTTTTGAAATTACATTGATTTAAATATCCCATAGATTTTTCTAGTCTTTGAAGACAATAAAAATATTTACTGACACTAATGGTCCTCTCGTATGGAGTTGCCTGGATATTTTTCATTCTTTTCTAATTTTCTCAATTCAATTTGAAAAATTATTTCATTGCAGATCAAGAATCTTTTTGATGACAAAATATTTATTTTTACGTAAAAGAGGAGAAAGGTGAAGATGTTGCATCTTAAGTACAAAAATTCTCTCTATATTTATGTTGTTTGGCAGAAACATAGTTTGAAAATGTAGGGTGGAGACATGTTGAATGAGTTAAAAGTACCAACGGTAGATTAGCTGCCTCACTGAAGAGACATTCCAAAATCTTGCAGCACAAGAAATACTTTGAAAGTCAGCCTTAAATTTAATCCCATAGGAGGGAGACTTGGCAAGCGAGTCAGCATCTTTCTTGTAACCCTAAGAAGTTCATAGATTCCAGTAAGCGTCCATGCATTTTGCAATCCAGATTCTACCCTGTGAATCTTTCTTCCTTTTGAGTTTATGAAATTTTCTAATTTTCCTAAAACATCCTACAAATCGTCTGTTACGTGTCTCTCCATCAAAAAAATGCCATTTCAGTTTGTAGTCTCCAAAATCAATAGAGCGTCCCCTCTCAAGTAGAGGGGAGAAGGATCTGAAAGCACTTTATGAAATGTACCTAATAGTATGACAACAACATGCCACGTTATCACAGCTCGGACTAAGCTGAGACAGCCTGGTCAGTACTTGGCTATCTTTGAAACCAAATCACATTCTTCAGGAAGTGGTGTTGGTAACTCGATAAGCAGCAGCTGTTCCTGGGTCTTCGAAAAAAATGTTTCATCGTTTGACTAATGTTCAGTATCCAGCATTGTGCCCTAGTATAACTGGGGTCCTAAGAGGAAAACTATAGTTTTTGTAACGATTGGAAAAACCTCTGGGCAAATAACTACAGGAAAAAGAGTTTTGCTCTTAATCTGAGGATCTTACCTCAATTTCGATGTACTCTGTTCACTTCAATTTCTCTGTAATGTTAATTTGCACTTATTACCCAGAAATTCCATACACATAAAATGATTGCTCCGTTGCCTCCAATCTTAATAATGAGCGCTCCATCCCTGCACCATTTTAAAAGCTTTCTAAAGACCCTTTTAAAATGAAAGGTGATATCACTGAATGTAATGTTTATTTACAAGATATTGTGATCCCAGGCTTCCAGAATGCTCAGTATAAATAACAACCCAGCAGTATGCACTGCATTTGATAGGAATTTGATCCCATCAATTTTACATGATCCTACCAAGGAGGGTGTAGAATGCTAATGATGCTAATGAGAATTTGATGTTGACAGAAGATTCATTTATAAATAAACATGGCCAGAAAGATGATCAAATCAGACAAAGGTTTATCAATACCCATCCAACATTTGGTCTCAGTATAAGGATGACCAACTGCACTTTTGATAACAATGATAAATAACAATTATGATTCCCGTGTTGCACTTACACAGCATTTTTCATCAGTAGACCTAAAAAGGTATTAAATTATCTTCAGACTTTTTGACAGCCTGGGCTTGAAGTATCTACTTCCAAGGGCCATCTAAATCAACATCGCGTTCATCGCTGGGCTGAAATGGCCTTAGTCTGGCTTGTTCAATCATCTGCAGATGTCATACCATGTACACCCAGATGACCTGGACAGGAGGTCCTCTGGGGAGGAGAGAGGGTGGCATAGACCGGGTTGTGCATCTGCTCTGATTCTCTCTTATGCCCTACTTCTCCCAAGGCATCTATGGAGCTGGAGAGTTTAGGACTTGCATAACCCCAACGCATTAGTTGAAACCTATGCACTTTATCCCTTAATTAAAATCACTAGGATTTTCTGCCTATTTTTAAGGAAAAACTCAGAACAGCAAACATTTTTAATAAAATCTAGCTTTGGCTGTAGAGATACAAATGGAATGACAATTTATAAACTATTGTATGTTCTCATCAATTTTGGCAATTTAGAACAGTTATGGACCCTGTTATAGTATTGCAGAAATTTTAATCCATATCAGCATGCCATTAGTGCGCCTATTGCGCTAGCGTCTGACACAATGTCTAACAGTCTCCCCTGCACCAAGGATTGCAATATTTAGTAATAGATGAGGAAGCACCCAGAGAGCTGCCCAGGCCTGCTTCTCACCATTCTCCCTTAAGAGAGACAGATAACTTTGAACATGCTAATAGGACAGCTAGTAACATTCTGGTCAGAATGAAAATGAAGAAATGGCTGAGGAATGACTGAAGAAAATGGAGAAATAGGATGAAGAGGATTCAAAGGAGGCATAGCAGTTGCCTCAAGTGCGTAGAAGGCCATGATGCAGAAAAGGAGAGGCTCACTCAGCACATCCTGAGAAGGCAGAGCTAGAGCCAGGATGAGGACACCAGTTAGGGGATGTTCAGTGCCTAGCGACACAGAAAAAGTCAAGATGGAGTTACCTGGGGAATGAGAAAGGAAGGAAGGTATGGGTGTGATGATTATGTGTTTGTTAATCCCATCAATGTTTACCAAGCACTTACTCTGCATAGGGCACTATGCAAGATGCTGGAGATACAATGGCGAGAAAAGATAGACAGGGCATCTGCCATCTTGGATCCGAGAGTCTAGGGGGTGAGGTGGCAGATAGAATTCCGGTCATCACACTCACCAATGGAGAACCACAGCTCTGGTACACCCTCTGGAAGAGATGGTGTGTGGACTCTAGGATTGACCTAGTCTGCAGTTCAGAGAAGCTTCCTTGAGAAAGAAACATTGGAGAAGAGATCAAAATAGGACAAGAAGTAAGCCAGGTTAAGGGTTGGCAGGGGTAGAAGTGGATTCCAGAGAACGGCTTGTCAGAGCAAGTAAAGGGAAGAACCAGGAAGTAGAAAAAGGCCAAGCAGGAGGACCTATTGGGACCTGTTTGGGAATTTCGCATTCATCTTAGGAACAATGGGAAGTCATTAAAGGTGTTTTCTCTCGGAGAGGTGAAGATGTGGTACATTCGTACTCTGAAGAAGTCACTTGCACTGTCGAATGGACAGTGGATTGGATTGGATGGGGACAGAATGAATCCAAGACGGCCGGAAGGGGCTGCCCTGGCAGGACTTCAGGCATCGGCTTACTATTAGACCTAGGATTTTAACATCTTGAGTTGTCTGACTTTGGAGTTCGTGAGCTCTGCTTCATTCACTTACTAATTTAGTCAATATTCAATATGTTAAATGGCATCTTGCAAGTAGAAATTAGATTTCATGTTGTTATTAGCAATTCCCTAACTTTTCAGTGCCTCGAAAACCACTGCAGTTGTGGCCAACATTTCCTTTTGGCTTCAGGAATATTATTCTGTATTCTTAGCTAAGTGAGGATAACATAATTGAACTCTGCAACAACTCAGTGTATCAATTATCAAAATAATCACCAGGGAAGATACTATTTATTTATTTATACCAATTATTGTCTTTAAATAGCTGCATGCCAGATTTCACGAAATCACAACATAAAGCTAACCTGAAAAATAGGCTGTTTGGAAAGCCTGCAAAACTTAGGCAGAACTTAAATTTTCTCACCTCCATATTTATATCATTTCTTATAATGACATATACCTAATACATTAATAAAACTAGGTCACTATAACATTCCCATAAAGTCACGTTAAAAAGAAATGTGTTAATAAAGGCTTTCTGGACAGAATCCGAAGAATTGAGAAGGAGTTTCAATAATTCAAAGATATTTTCTATAAGTGTCCAGAAAACAGTGTCAATAATTTCCTAGGGCAAGTTGTTAAACCGCTGTGAATTAATTTTATTATTCCCTGTTAGTGACTTGTCTTTTTTTTCTACAGAATATATATATGTAAAGCTATTAGTATTTATCCTTTTTTTTACAGTGTTTTTTTTTGTGTGTGCGTGGTTTAACTCAGTCACTTACAACAAGCTAAACAAACCAAGGAGGACTTTTTGTTTTATAAACACGAATGTGTTTACATGTACATTAAGCCTTTGTTGGTGGTAGAGGGTAGGGAAAGATGGGAGGAAATTTTAAAGGAACGGGATGAATCCCCCTGGAGTCAGGAGAAAGTGATGCAGACCTTTAAAGAAGAGGATGGTCGAACTGAGCAATTCTGCTTTTGGTGAGTTTCGCCATGGTGTAAGTCTCGTTTGACATTTGACATTTTGACAATCAAAAACAAAAACAAAAAAAGTAAGCCAACAACAACAAAAACACATGCACACACTACTGGGATTATTTTGGTAAGGGTTAGAGCTGTCAGTTGAGCAATAGAGATCGAATACTTAAGAAAAGCAGACACAGAGCTTGGGCAAGGCTCCCACCTTCCTTCCACACCGTGGGAACGTACACCCAGACTAAAGCTGGGAGGCTGTGCAGTTGCAGGGGGATCTCAGGAAAGAAAAATACCTACTTCCTCAGAGATCTGTGAATTGTACACTTACACTCATTCACTCAGTCATTCAGTCAACAAATATTTACTGAGTATTTCCATTGTGCTAGGCATTGCTTCAAAGATTCCGCCATATCTCCGTGGGGTGACTGAAGCAAATGGCATTGTGGCCATTTCACAGCTGTGGAAAGGGGACAGCGAAAGGTTGAGGGACTTGCCCTGTAAAGAAGCAATAAAGTCAAAACTGAAGGCCAGTCCCAGGTAGCTTATCCACTTCTGGTGTGGTTTAGTGTGCTTTAGAGCAGTGGTTCCCAACCAGGGGTGACCCCCAGGGAACACTGGAACATATCCGGTGACATTTTTGATTGTCATGACTAGAGAAGAGAGGACAATGGCATCTAGTGGGTAAAGACAGGGGATTCTGCTAAGCATCTTACAACACACGGGATGGCCCCACCACAAAGAATGCTGGGAACCAAGATGTCCATAGTGCTGTAGTTCAGAAACCCTGGTTCAGAGGGAGTATCTGGAAATTTCAATTGATGATCCAGATTTTATTTTTGCCTATCTGGGTAATAGGAAAAATTAAGAAAAACAAAGGTGAATTTCTTCTAAGATGAACTTGACACAACTGTTGGACTCTCTCACGAATGAGTCTAAATCTAAGTTCTCTTTCTTAAAAAGAAGTGCTTCCTTTGAAGACAGCAATTTTTCTTTTAATTCCACAGTGTGGGTACCCACTGTCACAAGCAGTGGCAATTTCGTGAGTCAGTGATGGCCTCTCAGTATGCTATTACAGAATGTCCATAGTGGAAGACTTTTTTCTCACTGTCCTTTTAGTACATTCAATCCACTTGTGGTTTCCCAAATGAAATTGTAGCTCTCCTGCCATAAAAGTCACACATTTAATGAAGTGTGTTTATCGTATTAGTAAGAATCGGTAACTCAAGAATCATGTATTTGGAGCAAAATCAACATTCTCAGATTCAAGTAACCTCTCTCCCTTACTCAGTGGGGTGTTTGTGTGAGGAGTCAGCTGGAAATTCTGGCCGCTCTTATGAAGATGTAAAAAGATATGGGGAAAGATGACTGTGCATCTTTAGTTTCCGGAGGCTTATATCTTAACATCCATAGGACGTAAACTGGGGCAAGACTTGACATCACTATTAGCTGAACCAGACCCAAGGAAAGATACATAGGTATAAAGACAAAATGGCTTACTTCTATAGATTTCCTTGCTGGGACAATATTGACTATGCTATTTACCTCACTGTTAAAGTCACAGTCACATCACTAAGTCATGATTATAAGCACTCATCAGGATGAGTACTTCTAAGTGCTATTGTGACAAAATTTTGAAAATAAGTTACAGACATGGTTTTGCTCTTCAAATCTCTATCATCATTCAAATAAGGCTCAACTGAGACGTTTTAGATGCCTGTTAAAAAATCATGTCCAAGAACAATTGTCTTATCAATACTCATGATATCAAAGAAAAATGTATTTGAAAGTATCATTTCATTCAAAGCATTCAGTCTAGTTTTCTCTAAACAACAGAATGGAAAACCTTAGTCTTCAAGAATCTTATGAACTCATCTCAGCCTTTGCACCAACAAAATGGACTTTATTCTCTCTAGTGTCTAATTGGGTCTGACAAATGTATTTATTTGGGGCAAAGAATGAGTGTTTTTGAGTTTCTAACTTTGTTCTTCCACAGAGACATAGACATATCTATCTTTCCTTCCCAAAGCTGAGCAGTCATGTACAATGTACACAAATATTTCCAAGTGTTTTGCAGCACAATGACATCATTTTTTGAAACTACCAGTGGTGGCAAGGGTGAGCAAGACTTTATATAAAAAAATGTGCATGACAAAACAACGGAGAGAAAAAGAGTAGCAGAAGCCACTTTGTTTAAACTAAAATAGTTCATATTTTCGTAGTGTCAGTCATTCTGTCATGTGTAGATTGGGTTCAGAGTCAAACAAATGGAGCCTGGTCCACATGCTGAGAGCCTGGAAGGAGACGGCTAGCCCTGGGCTCATCCTACAGAGAAGCGGAAGTGTGTGTGTTGGGGGGTGTTGGCATCCACCGCAAACAGCTAAAATTCTGAGGAAGCTCAGGTCTGGCTCCAGGCCCTTTATAACTAAGAGTTGATTTAGACCCTAAAAGAATATGATGTGATGGGATTACAGAAATAATATTGATATGAAATTTAATCCTTTAAGCATTCGGTGAACACCACAAGCATGTGTTGGGCACCTGCAAGCATGTGTTGAGCACCTGCAAGCATTTATCAAGCACTCAGTCTCTTCCTGGTGCCGTTCTACGTACTAAGGATGCAGAGATGAAAATGCACAGCCCCTTGGTCCTCTCACAGGAGCTCACAGTGCACTGTGGAAACTGAAGTGTAAATAAGTAAATACAGGATGATGTGAGCCACAGCAGAGAGGCGTGTGCAGAAAGGAAGGAAGCACACACAAAGACCTGCAAACTCAACCTAGAAAAAGTGATGTCTAAAGTTCTCAAGGATGAAAAAGGGCGCAATATTTGGATAGGGAGGGTGCTCAGAGAAAGCAAAGATAACACGGTAAAGGATACCCGAGTCAATTTCACAACAGTTTCTGGAGGACTCTCCAGGAAGAACATGGTGCAAGACATGGAACAAATGAAGGCAGGTGCTGCCTCCAGGCAACTTTCTATCTCCTGCTTCAAGAGTGTATAAGTTTTTAATTCCTTGAGATTCATAGCACGTGAAATGTACACTAATTACCCTTACTTTCAATGTATTACCTTTAATCCTCTGCTATTCTTGCAGATATGGTAACAGATTCTGCAAAATGTGGAAGAAATCTCCTAAAAATCACAATACAGTGATCCCAGTTCATAGATAGTCAAATGATATGCAGATGCGCAAGATGAAATTAAGTTAAGGAACACAGACATGGGAGAAAGCTCAATCTCACTAGTAATTAAAGGTATACATTTAAAATGTAGTAACATTCTGTGTATTCTATTACCATACATTTTACTAAGTGTTAATGTCTAATCCTGGGGAGACTCTGGTGCACCTGTATGCTCACAAGTGGCAATTGGACTGTGTGTCTCCAGACCTTTGTCCCCAAAAGAAACGGGGGGGAGAAAGAATCCTCTATGCACAAAGATGTTCACTTCAGCATTATTTATATTAACAAAAATATGGCAGGGAACTGAATTTCCAAAATTAATGGGAGACTTAAATCATGTTTCATTCTTTAGATGGATTATAGCATTATAATTAACTCTAAAAGTGATAATTATGAAACCTATGCCCACATGAAAACGTTTTTAATATGGTGATTACTAAAATGGGTTAGAAATGGTATGTACACTATGGTTTCAACCACATAAAATATTTACGTATATAGATAAGAATCAGAAGGGGATATACAAAAATAACAACTGATGTTACATAAAGGGTTTTTGGTTAACTGTAATCCTTAGGCTTTCTGTTAATATTTTTTTTAACAATGCCAATAAAATGGTAGAATTTGGATCATTTCATAAACCCCACATAGCACTTGAAAAAGCCAGTCTTGGGCACTTGTAGACCTCCAATTTAAGATGAAAAATATACAAGCATATAAAATTAAGAAAAAAATTCTCATTTTTTGAAGGGGGGCAGATTTATTCCAAATTTATCCCAAGTACACCTGTGGGTTGTCATGACAGGGCCCCATCTTACTCATCAGCTTGAGCACAATGGCAGTACACCGTCATCTCAATCATCCATTTACCTCCTAACTCGAATTAGAAGCTCTTTGTTAGGGAGCTCAAAATGTCAAGAGGCAGACCCAGGCTGCCGATTGATTCTGTTAGATTAGAGCATTTCCACCAAAGCATTTGGCCTGTGAGATGTCTAAGTAGATTAATTGAAGTAGAAATGCATTATTTATTATTTAACACTTAGTGAAAGCAATCAGTGAGCTAGGTTTAATAATGATTTCTTTTAGACGCTCACCGATGAATAAGAATTAGGTAAACACAACCAAATCATTATTTGGGAGGTTTATCAAGTTTCAAAATCCGAATTCTTTTTGAAGAGACGATTAACATTATGATATTCCCTTTGAACATTAGAAAAGATGTTTTACGTTATGTACAGAAGCTCTAAGAATTAAGCCTGTTTAGACAAGGAATAGGAAAGGATTGTACATTGTCAACAGAGGCCTTTTCTAGTCAGGGCTGTTCCTCTGATTCCTGAGGATAAATCTAGGGGACAGATGATAGGAATACATTAACTGACCTCAGAACTCCTGATGGTGACTGCTAATTATTTTCGAATTTCAGGAAGACTTCCCTTTCTATTATAGATGCCCAGATTGCTGGAAAGGTAAAATTTACAAAATGTGATCCATATCCAGGTAAGGGAAGCTGATCTTCTGTCTAGACAGCGTTGTCACCTCCTGGGTGCTTCCTGATCCTTCAGCTGATGCTCCCCTGGTACCTGTGTCCCATTATATTCCTGCAGTTCCTTCCCCAGTCTAGCCTGGCCTAAGAGCTTTCTTTTTTCCATGGAGGCAGCCTTTGACTGGGGAACCACTAAGCTGTGGCTTCTGGCTTTGACAGATCGGGCGGAAGATGCAAAGGATTAACCGTCACTCCACACTTTACTTCCAAAGACGACCCCATCATGAGCTCATATCTTGATGAATTCTAACACTTCTAGTTTCATGAGTTGGGGATAAGTACTTAGCCTTTCTGGAGCCCAACTTCTTTTTTATAAATGACATATATCACAAAGATATTGTTGGGAACTCCAGTGGCTTATACATAATCAGTGCCCAGTGTATGTTGGGTACTCCATATCTCTCCTTTCCTTTTTTTAAACAATTTTATTGTGGTAGGAACACTAAGCTAAGCAAAATAAGTCAGAGGGAGAAAGTCAAATACCACATGATCTCACTCATAAACAGAAGATGAAAACAACAACAAACAAATGCATAGAGACAGAGATTGGATTGGTGGTTGCCAGAGGGGATGGGGGGAGGGAGGAAGGCAAAAGGGGTGATTTGCACGTGTGTGCGGTAGTGGATGGTAATTAGTCTTTGGTTGGTGAACATGATGTAATCTACACAGAAATCAAAATATAATGATGTACACCTGAAATCTATACAATGTTATAAACAAATGTTACCTCAATTAAAAAAAAAAAAGAACACTTAACATGAGATTTACTCCCTTAACAAATGTTTAAACACACATATAGTACAGTTAACTATAGGCACTATGTTATAGAGCAGATCTTTACAGATTGCTCATCTTGCTTAACTGAAACTTTACACCCATTGAACAGCAACTTCCCATTCCCCTCCCCCTAGCCCCTGGCAACCACCATTCTACTTTCTGCTTTTATGAGTTTCACTATTTTGGATGCCTCCTGTAAATGGAATCAGACAATGTGTGTCCTTCTGTAACTGGCTTATTTCACTTAGCATAATGTCTTCAAGGTTCATCTACGTTGTTGCATATGGTGGGATTTCCTTCCTTTTTAAGGCTAAATATTCCGTTGTATGTATATACCACATTTTCTTTATCCATTCATCTGTCAATGGACATGTAGGTGTTTCCACGTCTTGGCTACTGTTTGTGAATAATGCTGCAATCAACATGAGAGTGCATATATCTTTCTGAGATCCTGATTTCAATCTTTTGGATAAACACCCAGAAGTGGGATTTTTGAATCATATGGTAGTTCTATTTTTAATTTTTTCTTTACCCACCATGGACTTCTCCAACACTTGCTTCTACCTTCACATTTCTTTACACATAGCATAGATTCCAGCACTTATCCGTCCGCTCCCAATGCCACCCAATTTCTGTATTTTTCTGAAAATTTCCAAGTATTTTGTGAATAAGTATCTCTTTTCTTTGCTAATGGATGAAACTGAAATTACTACGTGACTGCCAGCAGTGATTTCAATGGTAGTAGCTGGACTCTGAAGGGCTAACATTGAACTTCAGAGTGGTGGCAAAAAAGAAAGGATTATATAAGAGACCACATTTCATAAACAACAGATTTCCTAATAGGCCAGAAAAACAAGAAAGTCGAGTGCGGAATTCCCATGCTTTCAGTGTTTATTTTATTGTTTTGTTTTTATAATTATTAAATAACAAATAGTATACCTTCATTTTAAGTACAGAGATTTGAATATTTAATTTTTGTCACAATTCATTCTTTAATGAAACCACAAGATTTAGCATGGTGTGACAAATACATCTAAGTAAGGACATTGAAGGCAATGTCAGAGAAACATTTACTTATGATTACAATCAGTTGCTTAAACTATAGTTGAGTTCCAAAGATATTAAATTTAAAATGTAATTATACCATATGTGATAGATCGAGCACATATGAAATTCACTCACTAATTCTCAAAAGGTCTTCTTATGATGCTGTTTAATACATATGTTCTTAATAGGGTCTACTTCTCTGCAATACACATTTTTAGTTCCTACTTCCTGAAATTTTTTATTTCTTTATTTTTATTTATTTATATTTTGGTGAGGAAGATTGTCCTTGAGCTAACATCCATGCCAATCTTCCTCTATTTTTTGTATGCAGGACACCCCCACAGCACGGTTTGATGAGTGATGTGTAGGTCTGCACTCAGGATCCAAACTTGTAAACTCCAGGCTGCCAAAGCAGAGTGTGCAAACTTAACCACGACACTACAGCCCCTCCTGATATTTTTTAAATGAACTAAACATTTATCTTGGCATTATTTGCAAACTAGATAGAGTTCACTCAGATATACAACTCAGTGGAAAGAGAGAACACACGCATTTCTGCAGAACAAAGCTGGGAGAGTATGGACCTGGGAAAGCAGAATCCTGGGTCTGAGCCCAGTTCTCCTGTCACTCTCCAGCTGGCTGTGTCACCTAACTGCTGGGACATGCCTCCGTTCCTCCTTTGAGATGCAGTGCGCAGCCTGAATGATCTCCAAGCTTCCTCTAAGTCTTTCCCACACCCCTGATATTGCCTGTGAGATGGATGTTTGCAATTACTGCTCTGAAAATTGATGTCAATAAAGAAAAATCTACAACCTTTGACAATGAATTTCTCAGGTTTCTATCCTGTACAAAATCATTTAGTTAGGTTCAGAAATAAAGGATTTGTAAAACATTTTGGGGTAGGCCGGTCTTGCCTCATAGGGTGAAACCATTTGAGAAGGATACTTGCTGTGGAACAGAAGGTTTGCCTAAGGACTTAAATGAAATTGAGAAGAACCTACACTCTAGTCACTGAGCTTCCTCTCATTGACAAGTATTGTCAATATTAAAAGGGGATCAATTTATGGGACTTTAGTTACGCATTTTTCCCATAGACTGCTAGAATCTACGCACTTAGGACTCCAAATGCCATATTCTCACTCACATCCACTGGGTACAAATTTGGACAGTCTCTGGAGCCAGGTCACCAAATACAGCTTTCAGAAGTCTTTTTCCCAGAAGAAAATGATGGCAGGGCACTGGAATAACTGGAGGCAGGCAAGGAAACAAAACAACAACAAACGGCCAGAACATTTATGACTTTAAAGGCTGATAATTTCTATTATGTTTGTTATATTTAAGAAAACCCTAGAACTTCTTCCAAAAGACCACATTTACCTAAAATTAGATTTTTTTTTTTTTGCTGTTATCAAATTGCCTTTTCTCTGCTCAAAGAATAAACGAGTGAAAACGTAAGAAATTCTTTGGCGGTTGCAAGCAGTGCATGAGCAGTCAAATCTCTATGAAAACTTCTGAAAGTTGCAGCTGGCATATTAAGAGTCAGCTTAATTAAAGGAACGTTAGGGGAGAGGCTTGTCTAGTATTAGCAACTGAAATTATAAGGCAGAGGCTTGATTCCTAGAGACTCCTAGACGTTGCTCTCAGAAGAGCGCCTTTCACAGCAGCCATTATTTCTTACTGGATGTCTTGCACCAAAGGAAGAATGAGAGGGGAAACAAGACGGAGCACAGGGATGAGAAAGGATGATAGCGAGTTAATTGCAGTGGGCAAGAAAGAACTCACCATAAAGACAGAGGACCAGGGCAATGCACAGCAGCCACATTGCCCTTGACCCTATTTATTCTCTATTACCAAGGGCCCAAGCATGGAGTGGAGTCAAGCAAATGACCAAGATCTTACACACACATTTCCCTTCCCTTGGGGGCCAGTCACCAGCCCATCAGCACACAGTGTGACCTCTGCTTTAGGACAGGGTTGGCTGTTTGACTGGTACTGCCGGTCCTGGTCATTTTCCTTGAGATTCTCAGTCCTCACAAAGAGGCACAGGGGATCTGCTGAGTCTTTTCACTTGAGCATCAGTCTTTGGATGAAAAACTCTTCCTCAAAGAAAAGCCAATTCATGACCATTTTTGCACCCAGAGTAACCCAAGCTACGACCAGCACATTCACATTCACTGTGTCATTCCATTCCAGGTTGCAAACTATCTGGTATCGGAGTCTTTTCTTATAGTAGCCCTGGAGGTACGACAGGCTGGATTATGCCCTTCTGGAAGGAACCAAGAGGGCAGAAGCTATTGATTAGAAAAGAGAGATCGTTCAATAATTTAATAAGCCATGCTTTTAGTAAAAAAAATAAAGGAGGGAAAAGTTTTGGGTTGAATGCTCATTTCTTCAATTTAACATAGGCCAATTTTTTTTAAAACTTACTAAACATCCACAACAAAATGTAGAAATGAAATTATAAGCATTCTTAAAGGGCTGGAAGACTAGATAGGACCTGACTACAAAGACCAACAGAAATGGGGAAAAGTTCAACTGACAGCTAGATTACTTTTAATATGCAAAAATCAAGGATGGTTAACCCCCAGCAATTGCAAAGTAACTAGCAAACTGTTTCCCCATTTCCTTTAAGAGATACATCTATTGATTCATCCCCTATATTTAATCACATAGGCTACATGTGAAGGCTTCTAGACATTCTACCTATATAACTTTAATCTCAAAGCCTTGGAGGTAAGTCGTGTTATCAAGAGCTGCCAGATCTAGCAAATAAAAATGCAGAATGCTCAGTTAAACTTGAATTTCAAAAAACAATGAATAATTTTCTTAGTGTATGTCCCGTGCAGCATTTGAGGCACAGGTATACAAAAACAACATTTGCCATTTACCTAAAATATACAGATGATTAATTTGGAGGCTACAATCTGGGTTAAAGCCTTTTCAGGCATTGCTTGGTGGCACCCAGAGTTATATAACTGGATTAACCCAAGCTTCACAGGAGCATCGAGACATTTCCCAGGTGGCTTGTATGTTTAGGAATCCTTCTCCTTCCTTGTCTTCCTAACTCCCAAAGTTATGCTGAACTGGGGGCTTGGAGAGACGCCACCTGATTTGCTCAAGACCTGTGCTAAACTGCCTCACACTCTTGGAATGAAGTCTGACAGATTGGTCTGGGTTGAATACGTCTAGAGTCAGGCTACCATTAACAATGCCTTGGGATGAAAATAAAACTGGGAGCACAAAAATCACAGCAGAACCAAGATGTGGCTTAACAGGTTGAAACTTGGAAAAACCTTGGTGTAGACAAAATCAAACCCCAGACCCCTACTCTAAGCCCCTCCAGCTTCTCAAGAAAGATGTATTTTTTGGAAGTTTAACTAATATCCATGTTGCATTTACTGTGCTAGGTGTGGTTCTGTATCTATTATTCTTTTAATCCCTATAAAACCCCATGATGTAGATCCTATTATTATTCCACTATCATGGGGAGGAAACTGAGGCATGGAGGGGTTAAATATCATCCCAAGGCCACCCAGCTAGTAAGCGGTGATGCTGGGATTGACACCCAGGTAGGCTGACCCCAGAACCATGAAGCAGTGCCACCTCAAATTCCACCTGTTGCAGAATTTTTGGAAATGGATCAAGAACGCTCTGCACATGTGAGAAAGCCTGTGATAAATTCATCATTTCCAAAACTATTTTACAAACTCCATCTCTGATGTATCTTAGGGCAACTGGAATGTGATAGAAAGGGCAAGTATTAAGCATTATTATCGTCATTTTTACAGATGATGAGATTAAGGGTAGAGAGATGGGTCATCACTGACCCGACATTAGTAAATTAAATAAATACTACGTATCCTGATCTAAACCCAATTCTCTTTCCACTCTACTTATGCTCAAAACGGAAATTAAAATGGAGCCTTGAAAATCATGAGAACAATTATTTTGATCTTATTTACAATCTAGATTTTGGAATGCAGGCATGGCCTCAGGTCTGGGATTACAAGGAGGCAGAAGCAGGGCCACTGCTTGGGGAAACAGGACACAAGGAAAGAGAAACCATCACTCTGACTTTGCTCAGTGGATTGAGGGTGGCTTGGAGGCTATGCCAGAACAGGAGGAAATCCTTAATGTGGAAACTGTGATACCAAGTGCAACAACAAACAGAGAGCTAAGACCGTGCTTCTGACAACTGGAGGACGTTTACCACCAAAGCTCTGCTCATTCTTAAGGTGCTTATCATGATTGAAAAGGTGATTATAGTTAATGTACCAAAGTTTAGAATGCTGGCTACCTCATTTCCCAAAAGTTAGTTTTCTAAGCACCAAGTTTTATTGCTGGGAAATTGCTATGGCCTGGTATTAAGTACCAAGATGATGATGGGTTTAGATCTAAAACAAAAATTAGAGAGCTTTTAAGTAGAAAAAGACTTTGGTATTTACAATGTATATTTTAGAGAAACAGCAGTGGTGAATGACTTTTCAGACAGAAAGTAGAAATAGGCTGTGAAAATAGATACCTTTGTTTAACTCAAAGTGACTCACTGTCTGCAGAACTCTCCCGAAAGGGAATGTGGGCGGCCAGGCCCAGCCACTGCTGTGATCCTCAGAGATGTCGGAGCAGGCAACACGCCTGCTAATGAGACCTCAGAAGTGTCTGATCATCTCCTCTAATTGCACTAAATAATTGGAGAAATGCATGGCCTGGCCTCTCCTTCCCAAAGACGGCCAATTCAAATATGCAAATCTAAAATTATTTGAATACTGCTCTAATTGGAGTCTGGGCTACCCATTATTTGCTGAAGAACAAAACAATATGACTAAAAAAACACTGACTATCAAATCCTTCATTTTAAGCTTCACTGAACTCCCCGAATTACCCACAGGCAGTCCTGACAGGGACCACTTTACAAGGCAGTTGATGACCTCTAATTAAGACACAAGGAACTTCGAGTTATGTTAATATTAGAAATTGAAATTGGTTTGACCTACGCAATTCCGTACAATACCACCAAGTAAAACAGATCCCGGCACCTTCTAGTTGACAAAATGTCCAAGAGCCCAATAAATATCTTGCAGAGATCCAAGCTCCAGCCCCATCCCCACTGAGTGGATTACGTAGAATGGCAAGTCTAAAATGCCATACCTGATGACATGGTTTTCTAGAGAAATTTTATCCAACAAAGGGTGTTGGACAGGCAGTCCTAGCTCTTTTTCCCGGGGCTTGGGGTCCACAGTGCATGCTTTTGTCCAGCCTCTCTTCACTACAGTGGCCTCTCTCAGCCCTCTTCATTCACCCTCTCAACATACTCTTCTCTTTTGAAATGAGTCTCATCCTTTCTCCCTATCCTAGTCTCCATCATTCGCCATGCTCCAAGATACCTTTCCATTCTCTGACCTTCCTACAAGTGATGTTCAGTGTTTTGTGACCTGTTTCTACACCCACTTCAGTAGCGGTCAGTTTCAGTTTACCATAACTTTCTCGCTGAAGTTACAAAACCCTGCCTTCTCTTTTAACATCTGTGGATTCCAACTCTTCTGCCTATGTCTCGTCTTCCCCATCCTCAGAAAAAAAAGTAAAACTCTAAACTTTCTTCAATCATACTTTTGTTCTCTTTCTCTCCTCTTCTCATCCCTGCCAATATTTTAAAAGTATAGTTAACACCCTTGGCCCTTATGTCCTCATCACTCAAAGGTTCCTTGACCTTTCCAGTATTTTCTTCAGCTAGAGATAAGTTTTCTGCAGAAATGAAGTATTAAGGAACTCCTGCTTTAGAATTAGATACCAAGGGTTGGAACCCCAATTCTTTCAAGGGCCGATGCTGTTGAGTCTTTTTAACCTATCTATGTAATTTCTTTTTCATCATCTTAAAATAGGGTTATTTTAAATACCAATGTCTTATTGGTATTTATTATAACAACACAATGAGTTATTGTAACGATGAAGTGACTTAAGTGCTTAGTGCTGTAGCGGTCTTATCCTGAGTGATCAGTTGTGCTAGATGTTGTGTGTTTTTATTATTGTTGTCATGTCAAGGGGCCAAATACAATAACCTTTTTCGATTATCATCTTCTTTAACTTCTGTGTACCATCTGTTCCTAAACCGTTTAAATTGTTTCAATGTTCTCTTTTCTTCTCTTCCATGATGGAATGCTCATCTGATTCTGCTCTTATCTCTGATAGTTTCTCTTCTGTCTTCTGTGGATCCAATTCCTCCCCCATCAGGATGTAGATGGTCTTTAGGAGTCTGTTGTCAGCTCTCTTACACTCTGCTCCCTTGTGATTTCCTCATGATCTGGACTCACATTATCCCTGTCTTCTTCATGGGTCACTCTCGAATATGGAGAGGCAGTGTCAGCCTCTCCTATAAACTATCGGCTGAACAGATCCTGATACACCAACGTATCCCACAAGCACATTAAATCTCACACATTAAAAACAAAGTGTCACTTCTCTCCCTTTCCCATAAAGCCTATTCCACTCTCCCTTAAATCTGTGAAAACCATTACCAATTCACAGGCCCCAGGGCTATGAAACTGAGAGCCATCTCCAGCTCCTCATTTACTCTCAAAGTTAATTTCATCTCACAGAGAGATACAGAGAATTGTTACCCTGAATCCAAGCAGATAGTTGGAATAAGAAGAAAGGAAATCTTGGAAGAAAATGTTGTTTTAGAGGTTGTAATGGCCACAAAAGAATTAAGGAAAACAAAAGTTTCACTTGGCACCTACCATGTTCCAAGACTATACTAAGTGTTTTTTTTTTAACATAACAAAGGAAAGGTATTATTTCAAGAAGGAAGAGAATCTTATAAAAATGAGGTTCTAATGATAAATGAGAAATATCCTTGATGAGAAAAATTGAGGAAGAATGTCTACAAAGATGAGAAGGACTGTCTAGTGGGTCATCCCGTGAGCTGGAGCTCCTCCAAGACATTGACAGCAGAAGGAAAGAGGGACTCATAACCAGTAATACCTGCTTGTAATGAGGTTATTGGAAATTCTGACATCCAGGAGACTAAGTCTTTAAATTCCCAAGGAAAGAAAGGAAGGGGTGGATTTAAGTGTTGTATTGCACTGAGAAAGAGGTGAATGTATGTCACAGATAATGGGAAGAAATTGGAACTATCTCAGTTCCTATTTGCATCCATCTCTTCTGTTCAGAATCTGCTTTGGCCTGGAAAGATTTTGTACTTTGATAAAACCAGTGCCTGAGCAAGTGATGAAGAGTGTTGATATTCACTGAGTACTTCCTGTGTGCCATATTCATTCTCATTTTGTCCTCACAGCCACTCTATGAATTAGAAAGTTAGGTTTACAGATGCAGGAACCGATGCTCTATAGGATGTTCACAGCACTTGGCTAATAAATGGCTGAGCCAAGATTTGTTCACTGTGAACTCTGATAGCCAAGTTAACTGCTATGTTACGCCACTTCTCAAGTCTGTTATCCTTACAAACCCAACTCCAGGACTGGGATATTTGTCATGCACGACCGCTGAATCATTATCAATCTCTAAGGAACTATGCAGAATAGGGGGAAAAAGAAAGCTGAGACTTATTAAGGATACACGTTTCAATTTTCAAAAAGAGGAACAAAGTCAATTCTGCAAAATAATGATGTGGTTCATACTGGGAGTGGCACAGTTTCTTCAAAAACAGAGTAAGTCAGTAGAACTGCCTTTTCATTTTTTCTGCCCTAAGTTTACAAGGTAGGGAATCAAGAAACTTCTGCAGAAGCACTGCATTTCAGATTGGTGAGGAACTTCAGGGCTGGCTGGGCAATATTTAAGTTCACATGTAACATCCTCATCAAGGTGTCACTTTGCCTTTCCTTGGGCATCCCTAGTGCATGGAACTCATTGATTCTCATAATAATTCTCATAACAACGATGAAGAGTTAATTCTATTTTGGAAAGCTTGCATGAATCAGAAGTATTTTCTTATGTTGAGCTGAAATTTAGTGTCATGAAGTCTTCTACCACTTGGTTCTGCTTCAGACACTTGGAGGAAAGCAAGACAAACCTGGTCCTCCTTTCCATCATGAGAGGGGTTCATATTTGAACACAGACATGAGGCTCCTCACTCACACTCCCTTTCCCTGTTTCTTCAATCAATCTTCCTTGAAGAGGAGTTTGGGTCTTTACATCAACACTTTCCACCTTGTTCCACAGCACCAGACCCACTTAGGGAGCTTCTTAATATTTTTAAAGTGGAAAATTATCTCATCATTCAGACAAGACTACAAAACGTTATTTTCTACCATTTGATTGTGTCAATTCATATCATTCTATCATATTTGCTTCAACTCACTTTTTAAAAATTACAGACACGTTAGATCCCCCATTTATTGTTCCTAGATGCCATTTACTTCCCTCCTTCCCTGTTGTGAGTTGAGTTGTGTCCCCACAAAACTCATATGTTGAAGTCCTGATCCCCAGGACCTCAGAACGTGATGTTATTTGGAAATAGGGTCCTTGCAGATGTAATTAGTTCAGATGAGGTCATACTGGAGTAGGGACTTCCAGCCTCCAGAAGCATGAGACAATAAATTTCTGTGTTTTAAGCCCCCCCAGTTTGTGGAACTTCATTATAGCAGTCCTAGCAAACTAATACACTCCCCAAAGATGATCTCTGTCATGGATTAACTATTTATCACTCATAGAGATGCATTTATCACTCAAAGAGATATACAGTAATATATCTATAAATATTTGAAAGTATTGTTTTCCAGCTTATAAATTTCATATACATGTTGTGAAATTATATATATTCTTCAACAATTTGCATTTTCTCTGTTTTTTGAAATGGATCCATGTTCATACAGATATGGGAGTTCATAGTTTCTCATGCAGTATGCTGCAAATGGGCCACAGAAATGCCAAAAATTAGATTCCCTAGGTAGACTGGGAAAGACTTCAGATAGTAATGCCCCAGAGAGGTTTCCATGAATAGGCTTCTCAAAATACTTCAGTGTTCCATGAAATGAAAAATTCAGTTCCATGAATTTCTAAAATTGCTGTTCTCATTCATTTAAGTTCCATACTGGATTCCATTGTAAGAATAAACCATTAATTTATTTGTCCATGACATAAGTATGAGTCAATTTCTGTACTCTCTATTTTGTTCCATGTAACTGTCTTATCCCCAAGTCACTTCTTTGTGGATTACTACTTTCTACAAAGTCTTAAAATTAGGTAGTGTGTCTTCTCCAATTTTGATCTTTTTCTGGATTGTTGAATACTCTAGATCCTTTTTTTGTCCATATACATTTTAAAATCTCTTTGAAAATTCTATATAAAGTCCTGTTGTTAGGATTGTCTTCTTGACAATTTCATCATTGTAAAATATTCTCTTTACCTCTGGGAATGCTTGTTGTCTTAATTCTATTTTGTTTATATTAATTAAGTTATTTCTGTTTTCTTGTGACTAATATTTACATATTTTAGGTAGTCTACCCTGTTTGTCTGTTTGTTTGTTTGTTTTAACCTATGTCTTTATATTTAAAGTGCATCTCTTACAAATGACAAATAATTGAGTTTTGTTTTTTTAAATGGAATCTTACAATCTTTGCCTTTTAATTAGCATGTGTAACCCATTTATATTTAATAGAATGATTGAGAGGTTGCATTCAAATCTACTATCTTGCTATTTGCTTTTTTTTCCTTTCATACCTCCCTGTGTGGTCATTTTGTATTTTTTAATATTCCATCTTATATTCTCAATTGGATTTTTAGAAGACCTTTTATATTCCTCAGTAGCTACACTAGGGATTACAATATATACCCTTAACACAATATAATCTACCTTGGATTAATATTAGAATGTCTTACATATAATTTTGAGAAGCTCACACAAATATAATTCCATTTACTTTCTCTCATCTTTTGTATTACTGTTGTTATACATTTTTTACATGTGTTATAAATCCCATGATATATTTTTATTATTTTTGCATAAAGAGAAAAGTAAAAACTGAGAAAAGAAAGTCTTATATTTTTTAGCATATTTAACAGTTATAGCACTCTTCATTCCTTCCTGAATGTCCTGGTTTCCATCTGGTAACATTTTCTTCGGCCTGAATAACTTCCTTTAACATTATTTACAGTGTTGGTCTACTCATGACAAATTCTCTCAGTTTTTGGTTACCTGAAAAATGTCTCTACCTTGTTTGCATTTATTAGGGATATTTCTACTAGATATAGAATCCTAGGTTGATTTTGTTCGTTTGTTTTGGCAGTGTAGAGATATTATTCTATTGTCTTCTAGTTTGTATTGTTTCAATAAGAAGTGCAAAGTATAATCATTCTTTTATCTATCTAATTTGTCATTTTTTTCCTCTGGCTGCTTGAAATTTTCCCTTTGTCTTTAGTTTTAGCAGTTTTACTATGATGCTTCTAAGAGTGATTTTTTCTTTGTGTTTATTCTGTTTGAGTTTATTGAACTTCTTGAATCTACAGGTTGACTTTTTTCACTAAATATGGCAAAAATTTGATCTCTCATTCCCTTTTGTTTTCTCCTTTCTTTTTTCCTGTGTCTTTCTTTCCTTTTTTCATGTCTTTCTTTCTTTTTTCCCTCCTTCCTTCTTTCCATCCTTTCCTTCTTCTTCCCTTCCCCAATCTCTCTTCTTATTCTGAGATTCCAATTACAAATAGACCAGACCTCATCATATTGCACAACAGGTTATTGTTTTCAAGCTTTTTTTTTTTAATCACAATGTTTCAGTTTGGATAGTTTCTATGGCGTTCTAAGTGAGTTCACTCCTTTTTTTCCCCTGAATTTTCCAATCTGTTGTTAAGCTCATCCAGGGAAATTTTTATTTCTGATATTTTATTTTTCAGTTATAGAAATTTTATTTTGTTCTCTTTGAGAATTTTTTGTTTCTCTGCTGATAGCACTCATCTGTTCATTCATTGTGTCCATATTCTCCTTCAAATCCCTGAACATGTTTATAATAACAGCTTTAAAGTGCTTGTCTGTTAATTCCGATATTTGTTTCATCTTTAGTTCTGTTTCTTTTGATTATTTCTCTTGATTACTTGTCATATTTTTGGTTTTGCTCGTCTTGCACATTTTTACTGTGTTTTAGACACTGTAGTTCCTAGGTTATTAAGATCTGGATTTTTTTGTTTTGTTTTAATCTTCCTTTATACAATACTGAGTTATTTTCTTGCAAGCCTTTGATTTACTGGCTGGTCAACTTGATCCTGGTGATAATTTTAGGTTTAGTCAAGGGTATTCTATAGTAGCTCTTACCCTGTGACTAGAATAGCTCAACTTTGTAAAGTGTGATCTTCCTGGGGTCTAAACTGAATGCCTAAGATTTTCTAGAATGTTTCTCCAAACTTCATCCTTGGTTCGTTAGAACTCCAACATCTCTCAGTAGTATGTGTCCTCTGGAATCTCCATTCATCTCACAGTCCCCAAGTAACCATATTCTGCCAGGTCTCATGGAGGTTTGTCTTGCCCATATACAGGTTAGTATTCAACCAAAGACACAAGGTAACCCCTATACTGATATCTAGAACTTCTCTGTGCAGTTCCCGTCTTCTCACTACTCTGACCAGCAAATCCAGCAGCTTTAGCAACCCTGGACTCCAATCTCTGTTACCTCTGCCCAGTGTTTGGCTAGACTTCTCTATGTCATGGCTTGGAAAGTGTACTCAGGCAGAAGGCTTGGGTGAATATGGGTTTACTTTGTGTGTTTCCTTTCTTTCAAGGAGCACAATCTTGCATTATCTATAGAGTTCAATACCTGCAAATTGTTGTCTCACATCGTTTTCTGTTTTATTGGTAGAATACTGTTCCAAAACCCATTAAGTCATAACAGCTACAACCGGAGATCTTATTTAACATTTTATTCGTAATTTGTAGGATACTTCATAAGGCTTATCAGAATGCTGGAGGCATGACTGCAAGGCAATGGGGCTAAGGCAACACACTACCTGACTGTCAGCTTCAATCACTGAATGACCATTTGACTTTGAACAAAATATAAGCTGTCTAATCTAAAATTCCTTTGCCTTAAATTGGTGAAAATAGTATATGTGAGGTCAAGGGGTTCACAGATTAGAAGCTCTAATATGTGGAAAACCCTTAGCACAGTGCTTGATAAATAGTAAATGTTCAAAAAAGTGTGTTAATGTTATAAGTATTATTTTTATTACTATATTTGTTCTTACTACTATTTCTAAGAGATACCTCAATGAGCATAAAATTATTGGTAAAATCTAACAAAGTAGGAAAAAATGAGTTCTACAATATAATGGAAGCAAGACAAAAGAGAGACATGATATATTAAAGGTACATCTAAAAATATTTAGGGCTTTTATGAGAATTTAAATTTATCATGTGCTAATAGAGTGTGGTAGCTAAAATAATACATTGTGTCTGTATATATTCTATTTCATTATGTCTTGAACTGTGATGGTTTCTGTGTTTGTTCTTCAGAAGACAATATAATGCTGACTCTAGAACACCATAGTACAGAGCAAATATTTATCAAGTAGTCATAAAATAAATAAATGAGTAAAAATAAATATAATTTTGGGTTAGTATTTCTAAAAGCTTTTTACTTTTCATTATTATTCAATGTAATTAGCATTTTGAAGTTTGCTCTGCCCTTAGCTTAATCTATTTCTGCTCTGTTTCTCCTGGTGGAGGTTGGAACAAAGATGTAACATCGACACTCATGGAGTTCTCCAGTCTAGAGACACAAAGCGGCCAGTAAAAGCAATATGAATGCATTCTAAATCAGTTGGAATGGCAAAACCACTAGGACTCAAATCACTTCTTCCAGTCCATGCTTTTTAGTTTGGAGGTTTCTAAGGAGTCTCATGTGAGCTCACAAACCACCAAGACTACACTTTCCTTCTTCTTTGCAGTAACGTTATTTTTGTTACTCCTTGGCTTTGTAGCATTTCTGTGGCTGTCTGAAATCCTCTACCATCAACAGTGCTGCAGCTGTAGGCACTCTTCCATTCTGCTTTGACAACCACCATAGTGAGCTAGGAAATCTTCCCTCATCTCCATCTCTGTTACTCTGGGTGAGTGGTAGTAAGAGGTGTTTGTATTAGTTACCTATTGATGCATAACAAATTACCCCAAAATATAGTAGCTTAAATTAACAATTACTTTTGTTGCACACCCTGTGGGTCAAGACTTGACTAGTGAAAGATCAACTTCCAAGTTCACTCACATAATTGTTGGCAGAATTCAATTCTTGTTTGGCTCTTGGACTGAGGGCTTCAGTTTCTTTCAGGCTGTTGGATAAAGACTACCCTCAGCTCTTTGCCACACTGGCCTTTCTGACAGGCATCTCACAACATGGCAGCTTGCTTCTTCAGAGCAAGCAAGTGAGAAGAACCAGAAAGAAAGAGAGCAAGTAAGACAGGTCAGTCTGTTATAACCCCATCTCAGCACTGACATTCCATCACTTTTGCCATATTTTATTCATTGAAAACAAATCAACAGATCAGTCCACACTTACAGGGAGGTGGTTACAGAAGGACATGAATATCAGGAGGTGGGGATTATTGAGAGCCATTTTAGAAGCTGAATACTACAGTGTCCTTGGGCTCAGTGCCTTTCAGTCCCCCTATTGGTATGGCTGTGTGGCTTGCTTCTTTTTCCCCAATTTCTCTTGAGTTTGCAGCTTAGGCCCTGGCTCAAGGATATCTGCTAAAATAAGTCCTGGTGCTGTACTTCATGTGGGACACAGACAAGCTGGAGGGTGCCCACAGGGAAACAGCCATGATGGGAAGAAAACTTGGACCTATGTCAGATAACAAAGGGCTGGACTAGGAGCTTGCAAAAAGAAGGTTTACCATGAAGGGACAGGACCGCTATCTTCAAATATTTGAAGAACTATCATGTAAATTTATTCAGCACCATCCCAGAGGGCAGAACCAGGACCCATGGATGGGAATGAGGACGATTCTGGCTCACTCTAAGGAAAAAGATTAATATTGTCCAACGATGGTGAGAGATGCACTGGGAGGTGGTATGACTGCCATCGTGACATCAGATCCTGGTTTGTCCCCTATATTCCAGGGAGATTCAGGGGCAAGACATGGCTGGGCAGTCTGATCTATAAAGTCGTTCTTAATGTAGTTCTGTGATCTAATCAATTCCAAGCCAATTCCAAATCAATATTACGCTCATCACAACTCTAATTTTTACTTCTCTTTCTACTTTCAACATGATCAAACCAATATTCTCAGTTATCTGAAATGTTACAAATGCCCCCCTTCAATCTTCCACACATGAATTGATGACATTAAGTTTCCAGAGGTATATTCTTACTCATGACATTCCTCCTTAGTCAGTAGTTCTTGATGGTCCCCCATTATCCTTGGAACAAAATCCAGACCTCTTAGCCATACAAAACTGAGCCCCTACTTCCATTCCCTAGCCTCTCCCTACTCTTCTCCATACACTTAGCATGGTGTCTTAGTCAGTGCAGGCCGCTACAACAAGTTACCCTATATTGGGGTGCTTAAACAATCAGCATTTCCTTCTCACAGTTCTGGAGTCTGGGAAGTCCATGATCAAGGTGACAGTAGATCCAGTGTCTGGTGAGAGCCTACTTCTTAGTTTGCAGATGGCCATCTTCTCATTGTATCCTCACTTGTCAGAGAAGAAAAAGAGCAAGCTTTCTGGTATCTCTTCTTGTAAGGGCACTCATCTTGTTCCTGATGGCTCCACCCTCATGACCTAATTATCTCCCAGAGACTTCACCTCCTAATGCCATCACATTGGGGTTAGGATTTCAACATACTAACTTTGGGAGGACACAAACAGTGCATAACAAACGGCATTAGACTATACACCTCATCATTCACCAAATAGAGCAGGTACTTTACCATCACCAGGTCACTCCTTTGGCCAAATAATGCAAAGAAGAGCGAGACCCTGGCTCTGCCACTAAGGACCTCACCATTCCTTGGGTGGGATAAGGCACAAACACAGAAAACTGAAACACAAAGTTTTAGTGTCCTGAGATTGAAAAAAGCATGGTAACTCTTATCTCAGGAAATCAAGGAACATTTTCTTAAAGAATTTGTGGAATTTGAACAGGTTGAGATGGAGTCAAGATCCCATCACACTTTTCAGCTGGAAGAAACAATTCCAAAGGAAAGAGAGAGAACGTGGGTTCTTTGAGTCATAGCATTAGTAGGACCTCTCAGTGTTGAGAGACCTCCGCCATTTCTATTCTGGAGTATTCCAAACAATGAAATATTATAACATGGTTACAGAATTGTGGTATATTTTAGAGTTTTATATTAAAAAATTAATGTTTTTAAAATATTCACCCGTATAAGATCTCATCAATTAGAGATATTGTCAAAGTTCTAATATTGAGCCACTTTATGAACATGAGGTCCAGGAAAAATGTCCCTCCTCCTCCTCATCATAGACCAGGATTATTGGTCACTGAGAGGAACTGAGAACAGACGTTGGAGGACATTTCTTCTCAGAATGATACTTGATCCTGGAATACAATGACATATGTTAGTTACATGAGCTTGTACTAACATCAGGAAAGTTGATGCCTTGGTGTAGTAGAAAGAGCACTGGATGTGGAGTTCCAGCAGGAGATCGCTAGTGATGTGACCCTAGCAAGACAACAGACAACATGGGGTTTCGGATGCATTTTTTGGCTTGGGGGTTTTGGCCAAGATGTTCTTCAAGATTTCTTAAATTCTAACATTCAAAATTGTCTCAACTTGTCAGGTAAAATTAAATAAGTATAAAGACTCTCTTCAACTTAAAATATGTTCTAAAAATCCTTTTAACCATGCTTTCTTACAAAATGTCAGACTAATGAGCCAACAGTAAGAATATATAGGTAAACTTCAGCAGCTTACAAACTATCTAAAAATCATTCACAACCAGTGAAAGCACTCATTTAACAACCAAACAGACAAATTTGCACATGGAAACAATTTGTTTGGCATAGTAGAGTCTATGAAATACAGATTTCCATTCAGTGTGATCACATAGTTCTGTAACTTCAAATCAAATCTCGTTGAAATCCAATGAAGAATCTCATTTGGTACATTTTATTTGGTGTCAAAAAGGTGGATCAAAGTCAAAGTACAGATTCAATTATTTAGTAGTGTGCAATTTTTGTCAAAATTTGTCAACACTTTTTAAAGATATTGTGAACAGGCAGGAAAAGGCAAAATGTCATGCAACAGGTTGCAGAAGAATTGTACTTTGATCGGTCCATGCTGATTACATTTTCAGCTTTAAATTATGTGCTCACACTTCCTATTCTTTCTACACAACATTCAGATTTCTTCCTTCTTTCTGGCTAGAGTGGCCATTGTAATGTGTACAGACTCACTCTTGAAATTTGAAAATATCTAATTATATTAGTCAAAGGGTATAAAGTTTCAGATATGCAAGAGGAATGAGTCCTTGAGCTCTACAGTACAACATAGAGCCTGTAGTTAATGCTGTATTGTGCACTTAAAAATTTACTAAGTAGATAGATCTTATCTTAAGTGTTCTTATTAGAAAAAAAATAATAATAAAAAGGATGGTGGGATGTTTTTGAAAGTGATGGATATGTTCATGGCATAGAATATGGTGATGGTTTCACAGCTGTATACTTATCCCCAAACTTGTCAAACTGTATACGTTAAATACATATTGATATGTCAATGATACATATGTCAATCATACCTCGATAAAGTGGTTTAAAAAAAGAAAGGTTCTTAGTAGCATTTTCCAATTTACATGATTTTATAATAATCATAAGATTCTAAGTATACAAGCATATGAAGATGATCTTACTTACCATGCCTAATACGGGGAACAGCAAACATAAAATAAACACTTAACAGATGCGTATAAAATTGGCCTTTTGCTCTTCTTTTAGTTTTAAAACCTAGTTACTGGAAAAGACATAAGCTCAATAAATAAAATCACAGATTCTTTTTACTTGTATTTTGCATGCTGTACAGAAACTGACCTTCACAATAAGAAAATATTTACCAGATTTAATTCACTTCAGATCAAAGATCTATGGTTTGTTAAGTACCCTACCAAATTATTTTCAGAATACAGACTGTGAACATACCCTGGAAAAACATCCAGGTATTTAAACACACAGTAATTTATGTCGATTTCTATTGCCAGCTATTAGTGCCCAGTGTTCAACGTTACATCCTGTGTTGAGGTGGGCAAGGTAATGAAGCATTAAGTCTGGCCTGGGCTGAGAACAGCCCCGTCTCGGCTCTGTGCCCATGAATGAACATACGTCAGGGTAGAGCCAAGCCAGCAGAGTGTCTGGCATTTCTTCCTGGCGGTCGCCACGGCCGACGTTTTTTTTTTTAACACTCTGAATGTGTGCATGTTCCAATAACTGAGCTTAAGTTCCGCCTTATAGATGCAAGACAGATCTTTGGCTTGTCTGTGGCTGAGCTTCCCCTTCAAACTTTCTGGCGTGCTTTACAACAAATACTTAGACATAATTTGAGACACATCTTTCATCAGGACCTAACTATCATTTGGTCAGATGTAATGAACTTCCGTCTCCCACAGAGACTCAACAGAGCTCCGGTTCTCACTAGCACATTTACTGTCCTGATGGGACATGTTTTAAATTATACAAGACATGGGGCCTCCATTCATCAGAGCGCTATCCTGAGGCTCTCCGTCTGATTCCTTAGTACCACAAAGCTTACTAAACTCACAGCCTTCTAGACAGGTTCCAATCAAAAAGACTTACTTTTTTCATGGTTATTTCACAAAAATACTAATGTCTAGGCTGCGACTTTCTCTTGTTAGGTGGATATCTGTAAGTATGCTCTCAATTGTAGCATAAGATCAAGTTCAAGGATGAAGTTTATCAGCTTCCAGCATATTCCCAAATGTCTAGACATTCACATTTCTTTGTAAAGAAAATCTTCATATTGAAAAGGAAAGACATAGCAGCCTGATTGGTGGGAGAACAGCATGATTCTCTTGGGAATCAAGGAAGCAAGAGGATTTCGTGTCTTCTTTTCTCCTCCAGATGTGGCTACAAACTAAATTGTAGAGTAAGTAGGCTTGATCTTCAGTGGCTCCTGTCTCCTCCTTCTATGCCCTTCCTCACGCTTTGGTTCGCTTACCCTGTTACGCCTTCTCTCCTCCCTTCAAGCAACCTCTGCACTGTCATTATCCCTTTTCTTTCGTCAAAACCTAATCCTAGACAAGGATGTTATATCAGTCATTCACATCTTAGTATAAACTGAAGTAAATGTCTTATCTTGATCATCATAATGTACATCATCTTCCTCCACTAAAGGGAATTTCTGGTATGGGAGTAGAAAGATTTATTTAAGATAAAAGAGGAATTTCCTAGCACCTCTGAACTTGAAAACTTACGTTGCTAATACATAAGACCATATCTGGATCACCTCAATCACTTACTCCTGTATTCAACCTCTTGGCCAACAGTTATGATACAATAAATTCCGGGACACCCGTGCATGATGGAGATGGCAGTTGCTACACGGATTCAGAGAGAGATGTCCATCCTGGTTGAAAAAATCCTGGAAGGCTTCATGGAAGAAGTAGGATCCGTGCTGAGCCTTGAAATATACATCCTAGGATACCCTACCATTTTGGCAAATATGACACGTTTATGTTGAAATTTAACTAGAACAATGTGCATGGAAGAATCTGGCCAAGATGCTCCACTAGGTAGACTGCCAGAGTTTGAAATTTGTGACGATGGAATCACAAGTAAGTCTTGGCCTCACTTTGCATCATCTGAGAAGTCAACTGTAAAATATCCTTTGGAGTGCAGGCTTTCCCTCCTGTGGTGGGACTGTCCACCAATCAATGTCTCCTTTGGGAACTACGTATTGGGATCTAGTCCTCTCTCGTTAGTACATATCCCTAGACTAGATCCCATAGCTGAGGGATGGACAGTGACCTGAAAGGTGCTAAGAGATGGGAAAGGTAAACAAATCATCAAGGGGAAGATCATGGGAATGCAGAAAGCAGAGGCGACAAGGCGCCCTCTTTTATTGATCTATTACATTTTTATTAAGCACCTCTTTTATGCTGTGCACTGGTGCAATAGCATCTGTTATGGGTTGAATTCCATCCTCCCAAAACTCATATGTTGAAGTACTAATCCCCAGGACTTCACACCGTGACCTTATCTGGAGATAGGTCCATTGCAGATGTAATTGTTAAGATGATGTCTTAGGATGGGCCCCTGATCCAATATGATTGGTATCCTTATAAAAAGGGAACATTTGGACATTTGGGCAGACATGCACACAGGGAGAATACCATGTGCAGATGAAGGAAGACATCTGGGTCAAAGGAGGCCCAAAGCCACCAGCAAACCCCCAGAAACCAGGGGAGCATCAAGGAACGGATGCTCCTTCACAGCCCTCAGAAGGTACTAACCCTGCTGACACCTTGATCTTGGACTTCTGGCCTCCAGACAATAAATTCCTGTTGTCTAAAGCTACTCGGTTTGTGGTACTTCATTATGGCAGCCCTAGCAAATGAATCCAGCATCAAATACGGTACAGTCCCTCTTCTTGGGCATTTACAGACTAGAGTTTGGTCCCAGCGGGGTGTCTGTGGGAGTGTGCAGAAGCAAGGAGGGGCGGCCCCGAGGACACTGCTGGGAAGGTATAGAGGGAAAAGCACTGTGTGTGGTGTCAGGAGGGCCAGGCTTAGTTCCAGCTTTTCCACTCTCTGGGTGACCTTGGGAAGTCACCTACCTCCTTGAACAACAGTTTCCTAAACCAGCATCTAAAAGGCTGGAAGGAGGTCATCTCCAAGTCCCTGCTGTTTACCTGGCTCTATGCCTATCACAGGGACATTGCCAAGGCTGATGAGGCCCCAAGGTGAGAAGGCAGTTCCCAAAATATTCTCCAAATGCTCTTGAAACTTCATGGAGGGCTGGCTGTCACCATGTCTAGAACATGAACATTTCATTGTCTCCGGCCTTCATTTTAGTATGCCGTTGTTGCCTGTGGCTGGGCATGAGACTGAAACTGCTCACCCCTTACAGGTGGGGCCCCGGAGATGAAATTCTCTTTCATCAGCACGCCACCCATCATCCTGTGTAGCTAGATGTTTAAAAAGGCCTCTCTCTGTTAATGATTATTTTGCAGAGATGGCTTCAGAATATCACCTGGCTGGTGTTCCTAAGTCTTTTTGTTTTACTAAAAACCACTCTTGAAAATCACACCTCTTCTCCCACCATTCCTGCACAGCCTTACCCAGAACACTTTTTTCTCCATAGCATTTATCATCCTCTGGCAGAGGATACACTTTATAAATGTGTGATGCTTATTTCTGTTTCCCTTGATGATAAATAATGTCGGCTCCATGAAGTCAGGACTTTCAGCTGCTTTGATCGCTGATTATCCTCAGTGCCTAAGACAATGTCTGGTATGCAGTAGGCATTCAATGAATTTTATTTTATTTTATTTTTTTGATAAATGACTGAGGGGATCTCCTGAAGAGATATCCAGAACTGGCGGCAGTCACGGCCCTCCCACAGGGCCTGGCACGTGGTAGATGCTTAGTGGGTGTTTGTTGAGTGAACATGTGATGGACCGTCACATCACAGATCCACAGCCCTTTGCTGAGGGTCCTTATGAGCAGATGAGAATTAAATGATCCAGAAGGTGAAAGGACTTGGTCGAATTCACATGAATTAGAGGCAGGGACGTACATTTCCTGCCCCAATATCCAACCTGCACAGCCTTAAAAAGCAGAACATCAGAAATAGCTTGGTAGAAATTAAGCCTAGAAAGAACTATTGCAAATCGCTTGGGCTGAGGGCTCTTGGTCCTGTCAGAGTGTGATGTCAGAATTCTAAGATGACCCCCAAGATGTCTCCTTGTTGTTTAATGCCCTATGTAATTTCTTCCCATGAATGGGGGAAGAACCTGCGAATAGGATGAGATATCAGTCCTGGGATTGTGTTCTCTTAAATGGCAAAGGGGGGTTATCTGGAGTGGACCTGGCCTCATCAGACGAAGCCTTCAATATTGAGAGTTTCTTGGGCTGGTCCTTGCAGAAGAAGTCAGGAATCTGCTCCTGCTACCCTGGAAGAGGAGGCCACTATCATGCGGTGAATCATGGCAGGCAGCCTCCAGCGGCCGAGAGTGGTCCTAAGTCATCATACAGCAAGGAAATAAGGACCTGGGTCATACAACCACAAGGACATGAGTTCCGCTAACGGTGAACTTGAAAGAGGGCCCTGAGATACAGATGAGGACTGGGGCATATCCAACATCTTCATCACAGCCTGTGAAACCCAAGCAAAGAACCCAACTATACCACACCTGGACTTCTGACCTACAGAAACGGTGAGTTAATAATTTGTATTCTTTAAGCCACTCAGTTTGTGGCAATTTATTACTCGGCAGTAGAAAACTAATACATATGGTTAGCTAGCTGAGTTCAGTTCTTAATGGTTAAAAAGATGAATAAATAGAGGTTTCCAGAGGCTGAGGGAGGGATGGGGGAAGGGAGAGTTATGGTATAACGGGTGCAAAGTTTTTGTTGGGTATGATGAAAAAGTTTTGGGTATACATAGTGGTGATGGTTACACAATATTATGAATATACTTTGTGCCACTGAGCTGTATGCTTAAAAATGGTTAAAACGATTAGTACTATGTCTTGTATATTTTATCACAATTTTTAGAAGGGGAAAAAAGGACGAATAAATAAAGTAAAAAGAATATTGGATGATTGCTCTTCTTCGGTTATGGCCGAGAACATTCTTTTCAGATCCCTAACCTCAGCTCTAGTCAAAATTAATTCTAATCAATTCAAAATATCCTTCAACTTGATAAGAGAGTCTATTTTTTTTCAAAAATATCTTAAAATACCCAAAAATAAATTCTCTAGCAAATAAATATGGAGTCTTGATGACTCATGGTGGGACGGGGCATTAGAGAAAGCAATATAAATCAGCAAGGGTGAAAAATGGCCTGAATTCTGTTAATCATCTTGAGCTTTGAAAGGTAGGAAAGGAAGAGAGTTACGTATGCTGAAGAGATGAGAGTGTCTCATAAAGCCAGCCAGAGAACCTTCTGGCATTTCACCCAAGCCCCATGGCTCCCCCAAGTAGAGCCAAATAGGGCAAATAGAACCTAGATAGGGGGCAGAGAACACCAGCCAAATCAAGCACAGGAGATAGGAAAGCCAAGCCAATGTGAGAAAGCTTTTGTCCAAGGTCTACAACCTGGGCATGACCCTGCCATGAAGGCTCCTATGAAGCCGGTGGAGGGAGGCCTGGGTAACTTGGGGCCAGGGAGGGCTGAGATGCTCAAGACTGAGCGACAAGGGTCTTCTCAATTGTGCCCTTATGTGGGGAGAGGATTTTCAAGCATTCAACTTTATAACTTGGTTCCCCTGGGCGTTGTAGAGCATGGAGAAACTTAGCATCTTTATGCTGCCTACTTATGCCAGCTGGGTATCTCAGCACAGGGCCCTGGTCTGATGAGAATAAGAGCTGAACTCACTCTCAGAGGGTGCATTTCCTTCCCTTGGGTTTTAGTCTCAGTAGAGTCCTGACCACCTCAACCTGTTGGTTCTTGCTTAGCTTCATAATCTCCTCTCCCCATAATCCACTTCCCTCAAGCTACTTTGTCTCTTGCTTTCTTCTCCCATGCTATGTATTGCCTTGTCCCATGTGGGACCCTGCAATTTATTGATAATAATAACAATAACAATGATGATAATGGCAACAGTACAAAACCAGCACCTTTTATTGGCCATCCATCGTGTATTGACGCCTTGCTCAGCGCTTTACACACATTATCTCATTTAGTTCTCACAGCAGCTCTATGAGACAGAAGAGGAAAGAGCTCAGAGTGGGTGATAACTCACCTGTGGTCACACAGCTAGTGAGTAGATTATGGGGTTTGAAATCAGGCTCTTCTGACTCCAAGGCTTATGCTTTCAATTTAGGACATCCCAACTCTCTTTTAGTTACAATCCTATGAAAATGAACATCATAGTAGATGGGCCACAGTTTCTTTACATGACCTTTTTACCCAGTAGTCTGGAAATCCCTCCCTATGTCATGGGTAGAGGGAAAGCAGGCCTGTGTGTGTGAGACGGAGTAACCGGAGGTGGGCACTTGACAACCAACAGAAATCTGAAAAAAGGATACACACGTTCATACACACATTCAAATAAAGCAATAAAGCAAAAGATGAAAGGCTTTATGGCCAGTGTGACCCAGAAATTCAAAATCGTAGTGCCCTACTCATGTGGTTGGTGTGAGATCTTGTCCTCATTTCTAACACTCAATAAACATTGGGGAACAAAAACAACACACCAGACAGTTGTCTACAGAAAATATTCTGCAAAGAGCAGAACCTTGCTTCTCGAAGAATTTGAGACTATTCATTCTCGCCAGGTGCCCCCTGGAAACTTTAAATCGTCTTTCACTGCAGTATCTCTTACTTAAAAAATAAAATAAAATGAAATAATGAAAGCTGTCTCTAGCTTACACAACATCCAAATATTTTGAGTACTCACAGTACCAAAATATATATAAAATATATAAACACGTTTGTAACCCTAGTTCTGCAAAGGTCCTTTATCTCTCAAATATTTTGCAATGGTTTCCATAACCTGGGATACTGCTTGTAAAATTTATCTTGACAAGCTAACAGATTTTCCTGAGGAGTTGCCAAGAATAATTTTAAAGAAAAAAATGGCTTAACCCAGTTTTCTTGTGTATTCAGAAAAAGACAGGATATACATTTATAACCTTAAGAAGTAAGTCAGCCAACTTTCTTTCCAACATGACTTGAAACGTGTTTGGAAGAAGAAAAATAACCCAACTACATTATTAAACATGCATTTTATTTTGCTCTGATTGTCTGGTATTGTTTAATGATGGGAAAAATATAAAAAAATGTAAATTATAAAATAATCATAAAAGTAAAAACATTCAGTTATTTCTTTCAAAAATAACAAATTGGGAATTGACATATTAAGAATGATATGTGCTATGTCCGGAATTTTTAGAGAAAGAGTTCTTACAGATAAGATAATGTTTGAATAACTAAAACCTGATTCAGAAAACTTTCTCCTTTAGAGTGTTTCAATGTAAAATTAAAAATTTGTAAGAATGAAAGTCAGATTCTAATTTCTTTGAAGTGTTTAAACAAATCTTTCTAAACTCTGGCTGTTTTTAAAAAACGTACATCCTAAATATCATTGATTGTTCTGTGGTCCAATAAACAAATACGGCTAGGTGCTACTGACCTAAGTGGGACTTAACTCACCCATTCATAGAATCTTCCCAGAGGATTGAGTTTTTTCTAACTCATGTTTACTTGTCCTCTTATCCTGTCACGTCTAAGGACACTGGACCTCAACTTGTACTTTTCCAGTCTGTATTCATGCCTAACCTTTTCCTTCCTCGCTTTATAATCGAAAGCCAGACTGTGAAGTCAAATATTTCTTTACCTGAGAGGGAGAACTCGCCCTCCTCCTGTAGCGCATGAGCTCTGCAATGGCACTTTCATCAGCGCTCCTGGAATTTTCACCGATGTTTGGCCCACTCCCAAGTTTCAGCTCTTCTGGGGCTGAAACTGCCATACTTTTGTTGGGTTGGTAGAGAGGAAGAAGGAGTGAAATAGAATGGATGAATTCACTTTGCTCTTTAACAGACGCTTATCTCCATTCATAGAAAAATGTTTCCTGTGGCGAGCTTCAAAGCAAATTCCGTAGAAAAAGTGTTGAGATGGTTCATAGCCTTCCGAGAGCAGATGGAATAGTTGTTTTAAAGGGGGCGGCAGGCAGAGAGGGACTCAACTGGGTGGCTTTCTGTGGAGTGAGAAGACTGTTTCCACAGGCATGGGGAGTTGAAAATAGAGAGAATGAAACTGCTAGAAGAAAGGCTGTTCCTTGCGGCAAAAGGTGCCACTAGCAAACCAGACTGTCCCTAGTACCACTGAGCAGGAATTCAGAGTAATCTATAATGAGGTTTGGATTCAATTCGACTCCTACTTAGATCCCCAAATGGGTTAAAATTAAAAGTCCAGTTGCTAGTAATTTCTTCAATTAGAGATCAAGTTAAAGAAGCAAGGACGTGCTCTGGGCTCTGAAGACTTCTGAAAAAGAGACGCTTCCAGAAACATCTGAGCATGTCCCTGAAACGGAGCTGGGTTCCCCAAAGTACAGACTAAGGATGTGTATGGGCCACAAGCAAAGCAGGGTAAAGAAAAAGAGAAGAAACAAAAGAGCTGGTTTAGGAATATAAAGCATATTTTTAAAAAATGAAATCTTCGTGGGAAACATCAGCAATTTGCTGGACATCCTTACTCTCACTTCGCCTTTCAGTGCTATTTTCCTCTTGGATGACAAACAGCCATAGAGCCGCCACGATGTTTTTTATGAGAAGGGCCTCTAGACATTTATAAACACCATCCTCAGAAAGCAAAGAGATAGAACTGTGAGCAGAGCAAACTAGGATGACAAACAGCCCGGGGATTAGGGTGAGGAGAGAGAGACATTAGCCTGGGGCCCAAAATTTAAGGAGGCACCAAAAACATGTAGGAGTCAAGATAAATAATATTTTAATGCAATATTTTAAAATGCAAAATCAATGCCAAAAATCACAAGGAACAAAATACTGGCATTTGAAATAAAGACAAGATCAGTACCTCCAATTTTTCCTTTTGCATCAGGCTCAAGCAGGGCTCTGGATAGCACAGTTAGCGATCCTGTTGTTATTTAGATTTTTGATATTTTGTTCACCATAGATTTTTCTGCATTAATTTTGATTTTAAAAAATATTGCGCTAAAATATTTTTTATCTTGATGATAGAGGTTTTTCTGTGTCTCCTTAAATGATGTTGTTGACACCAGTGCCTCACTGACCTCACCCTCATCCCCACCCCGACTTGACCACAAGGGAATAAAAGCAATGATGATATTTGGAGGAAACCCCACAAGTGTGTACCCAAGGCAGACAAAACCCCGGAGACTGCTTTATATTAGAGACGAGGTAATTCCCGATATGTATCGGCTGCCGGGACATCTGTAGCTATTTCTAAAATACTCCCATTTGAATATTCCTAAATTAGCTCTAAATACTGACTTTTTAATACAGAGAAGCAAAAAAAAAAAAAACTGCCGTTGGCAAAATGCACATAGTTAGAATAACATAGAGGAGGATTTCTCAGCCAGTATCTTAATTCCATGTCAAGAGCAAAAGTTTAATTTTTCAAAAAGGCAGATCTTTCCGTCTCTTGGATTCCAAAATTCTAGTACATCTGTGAATCTGTTACTAGGTACTTAATTTTTTAAAATCATGTTAAAAAAACCCTCACTATATATTCTGCTTTCTAATCAACAAAGATTAATTATTTTAAACAGTCTAAAATTAGTATTGTTTTCAGCTTTGTTGCTACACCCCAATAAAGGGAAATACTCCATAAAATGGGAAAAAATTTTCTAGCCACAAAAAGATAAGATTTAAGTAAATAAATTGTGCCTGTAAATGTTTTGGCTAATCGTTCTAGGGCTTGACATCTTAATTGGAAACATTTTATATAACATTTAGCATTAACAACATATAAACATATATATTGTGTAAAAACTCTAAGATTACCTAGTTGTTGTATTGTTCAAGTATCTAATGATTAAAGCTTAGCGATGGAGCTCTGCTAATGGTGATTTCTCTATACGTTTCCACTCCGGTGTGTAGGAAAGAGTGCTCTGCCACCTATTGGCCTTCCTTGTGAAATAGATTTGCTCACACCTGGGAGCAAGGCTTCACCTGGCCCCTGGACTTGGAGAAGATGTCGCCTGGGCAAACTACAAGCCATCCTGTCTGATTCTGTCTCAAGCCTTTGGCCAACACTGAGTACTTCCCATGGAAAATGGCGGCAGGACACCCTCCTTCAGATGATGTCACAGCAGTGGGTCCAATTCTGAGGGATAACAGAGCACTTCCCTAAACTACTGTAAAAAGGGCAATGGTTCACAGTGCAGGGGGCCATTGGCTGCTAAACAAATGCTTTCCAGCCCCACCTTGACACAGCTGGGAATCCAAGCTGTGTTAACCTCTGGCTCTCTGCCCATGCTCTGAGCATATCAGAAAGGGATGCCACCCCAATTGTTTGGGGGGCAAATCTATAAGAAAATAGTAATGTAGCTGACCCCTTGGACTAGCCCAGGGAATTCTGTGAATGTGCAAGAGTTCACCTCAACCAAGAATCAGGAATTTCCTGAATTCCTTAGAATGAGGCTAACATAGTGGGGATGGAAACATCTAGGGCCAAATGATGACTCTCGATTTTATTTTATTACTTGTGAAACAAGACCAGCCATTAAATGCTATCCACTCACAAAAGAACGGGTGAAGTATTACGTGTGTTTTTAGCAGTGAAGTGACTAAGGTGTAGCATTAGACAGTTGACAAAGACGTGAGGATTGGTCTACCTCCCACATGTCCTTCCCACCCACAGTGCCACTGTGTCTTACTGCTTCAGTGGCCTCTCCCCTGAGTCTCTCTGATTCTAGTCTCATACCCTAACTCCAAGGCCAATGACCCATTCCCTCAGCTGCTTCCAGAGAGGGTTTTCCAAGAAGCAAATCTGATCTTTCATCCTCTTGTTTCAAATTCTTCAGTAGCTCACCAATCCCTTATCAAAAGAACCTCAGATCTTTATCACGGAGTATGTGACCTCCCAAGATTTGATCTTCCTCTCCATCAACCTTCCCACCAATGACTTAATCTGTCTGATCCATAATGGGAGTAGAGTGAAGGGAAGAAAGCGCCTTTCACTTGAATATTAAAATTTTCAAGGGACGATGGAGTTTTAAAGAATCTTGTAAAGTCCATTAACAGAGTTAATAAAACAGAAGAAAAGTAAATCCATGAAAAGTAAATCTGTGGTGTTGGCATTGGAATGGGAGTAGTAGTCTGGCATGTAATTTAGATTCTTTTCAGGACCTAGTAAAATTATCTTTATCCTTTTGGTAGTTTATATTTAAAACATAATTTTAAAGCTCTAATATTCCTTCCCTACTTTATTTAACTAACTTCTAAAAGAGTAAAATAAAGTTTGCAGTGCCCTTTTGCTATGGAGAAGTACACGGAAAGATCAAAGTATTTCCAAATGTATTATGGATAATTATTTATGTCTTCTAAAAGATTACATCCCTGTACAGTTTCATATGATAAGGACCTGGATTAACTTTGTTCTACAAAGAAGGAAAGCCTGATGCATTATGCCTTCCTATTGCCTCCTTAAGTGGAGTCAAAAGAACAAAGCATTTTCCAGAAGGAATGAAGTTGTATCTGTCCTCAGTGCTGCCTAGAGATCAAAAGAATCTTTGAGCAGTTTTATTGGAAATCTTCTGAGGCCTTCAGCTAATATTTTGTTTCATAAATGGCGAGTGCTAGAGGGTGGAAAATCCTACTGTAAATAAGCGAGTGGTTGTCAATCATGAGTTTTGAAAAATATTACTTAACTCGAATGAATAAAAACATTTCTGATTTCTCCTAGTTTGTATGATGGTTTTCAGTTTGTTGAGAAGTCATCTCTCATACCGTTGCTTATCTTATTTGACCTTAAGATAAAGGAACAGTAGTCAAGTGGTATTTCTATCTTTTTAGGTGAGAAAAAGGACAAATAAAACTTTCTCAATGTATCCATTTCCTGAGGTTGCTGTAAGAGAGGACAGTCAGCTTAAATGACAGAAATGTACTGTCTCAGAGTTCTGGAGGCTAGAAGTCCAAGATCAAAATTTTAGCAGGGTTGGTTCCTTCTGAGGAAGGATCTGTTCCATGCCTCTCTCCTAGCTTCTGGTGGTTTGGACAATCTTTGGCATTCCTTGGCTTGTAGAAACATCTCTCCAGTCGAAGACAGAGGTCTTCAATTTCACGTGGCTTCCTCCCTGTTTGCAAGTCTATATCCAAATTTCTGCTTTCTATCATGACACTAGTCCTATTAGATTACAGGCCCACCCTAATGACCTCATTTAACTAATTATATCTGCAATGACCCTATTTCCAAGTAAGGTCACACTCTGAGACACTGGGGCTAGGACTTTAACATATAAATTTTATAAGGACATAATTCAACTCATAGCAATTAAGTGAGTATTTTTAAGGGTATGCTTAATTAAAAAAATAAATAAAGAATAATCCTTTGCCATTGATAGCTTCCTTGGGACCCTTGCCTCCCTTGGGTCTTGGAGGCCCATTTCATCCTGGGTCATCCATGAAAGCTCTGGGCCAGACAAGGAAGTCTGCAGCAGCAAAAGGTCTAAGCTCTCAGAGCTGCTTTGTCCAGAAGGTTCAGGACTCGAGGATCATGTACTTCTGGGACCTGCTCCTTCAGTGGAGCTCTACTCTCACTTGGTGGGGCCGCCTCCTGGAGAGATCAGCCAGCGCTTGCCTCCTGAGAGGCAATTCTGAGCCAGACTTGCCCCCTCACCAATGTCTGTATGTTTATTCCCAGGTTTTTGTTAAAAATCAAAAAGTTAGTTCTGTCTGGACACTCACATCAAATACACAGGGAGAAGATATTTCTTCAGAGTAACTTTACGAAACATTGAAACTCCTCAGGGACACACGTGTCCTTATTAGTCGGTGTAACTTTAATCGTCCCCACCTCTTTTTCACAGGTATCCTCCTTAACTTGACAGCGTAAACCCCGCCATGTTTGGAGTTTTGAGGATTCCAGCTCTCTTTCTTCCTCAGAGAGACTTTTCTGGCTCTTTCCTGAACACAGCAAGAACCTCTAACTCTCCAGAGTTTTTTTTTTTTACTAAACTAGGGTGTGTTCTAGCTGCCTCTCCTGCTCTAACATGAACCATCTGAGTCCCTTTTAGGAACCCTTTGATAAACTAGGAGTCACCATCTCGCCTTCTCCTGTTTCTTCTCAGCCTGTCAGGGTAACCATTCTGGTCTGCCTGGGACTGTCCTAGTTTTAGGACTAAATGTCCTGGGTCCTGGAAATCCCTGAGTCTCAGGCAAACCTGGATGGTCAGTCTCCTACTGCTAATTTACTCTTCATACAACACATTTTAGTCAATAGCATGATTATTCTTGGCCCATAGCTGAATTAGAATTTAAATGAACAGTATCCCTAAAACAAAGAAACAAAGACGTGAACTATGCAGGAAATTAACTAGTTACTCCTTTCTTACAATTTTTCTGGAACAAAAGTGAGCATAACTAATGGTTTAGTTTCATCCTACCCAGACCTCACAGAGCTTCAGTCCTGATTCTGCAACTCCTGTGTGCGTGTCTTCACTTGTGTCCCCCATAATCAGGTTCAAATCCAGACTGTTGGTACCTCCCCCAAATCTCTCAAGGTGCCTTTTCCCACCCGGAGCTCACCTGAGCTCCTACGGCTCTTGGGGAAACCTGAGTCATTTTAGGCAGTTTCCCTCCTTCTCTCCTTATCAGTCACCAAATCACACTGATTTTTCTTTTCATAATAACAATAGATCATGTTATGTGATGCCTCCTGGGTTACAAAGTGCTCTTGTAAACCTGCGTAATTAGAGCTTCGGAACTAACCGGTGCAGTGGTGGTGAGAGAGTATGATCTTTATTGTACAGATGGAAAAGCCAACTCAGTGACGCCAAGAGACTTGTCAAGGTCACACCATTAGTAAGTGGCCAATTCTGGCACTTGAGCTTGGGTCTTTTCCCTACATGGCTGCTTCTTTTGAAAAGACTCTGATATCCATTCTTTGTGTGTGTTCTCACTGCTGCCACCCTGGACTAGGCTGTCGCCACCTGCCACCCAGATTATTTGACTCCTAGATGGTGTCCTTGCCTCCACGCTGTCTCTATTCAAGCAATCCTACACACTACAACCACAAGACTCCTTCTAAAACACTGATCTCAGCATGTCCTTGCTCAGCTATAAACCTCCAGTCACTCCTCACCACACACAGGATGAAGTCCTAAATCTCCTTCCAGCATTCAAACTCCATCAAAAACTTACCCCGTCTTCTCTGCTTGGCCCCACCTGTTATGACTCTCAAAGATGAACTCTCAATCCATGCCTACCAACGGGGGTCTTCAGAGTGCCCCCTATAGAAAATGTCACATCCATCCTCAATGTCAAGTCCGCTTTCCTTTTGCCTGGACTGACCACATCCCTCCTCTGAACAATCCAGATCCTTTTAGTTCAACTCAAGTTCCACTTCCTCACAAGGTTTCACTTAACGAATCCAGTCCCATTTATTTCCACTTGCAATCAAGTCCTGTAACAGTTTTGCAGAAGAGCTCACTCAAAACCCGTTCTCATCCCTTCCAGTGTGCTTTAATCCGTCAAGCTAAAAACTACATTCCCCAGATTTGCCAGCGTTCAGGTTCTTTCTGTTCACGAGACATGTTCTGACAAGCAGATGCACGAGAGAAGACTTGGAAGTGAGTGCCCAGGAGCATCCACAGGTGGGGGCATGGATCTTCTTGGTCAGCTGTGGTGGTAGTGGTAGCAGCAATGAGGTTTCTGCTGGAACAGTGCCACAGTATGGGTGGGTTTCTCTTGGCATGCGTAGAGGAATGGTCCTCTAAACCACTTAGAATTTCCACAAACTACCCAGTACCAGGTAGCTTATGTAGCTAAAATTTGCCGGACTGAATGCTGCTATCCATAGTTAAGAACTTCAGGGCATATGCCAAGAGGCTGCCCCCATTTTGGTGCTCCAGCAAACATCATGCCCTTACATCAGGACCCCTTAGTGGAAATCTTTTGTTGGCCAGACACTCCAGCCCCCAGAAGACACTTGTAGCTCTATCTGCCTTCACATCCACAAGGAGTAACACTGAAGTGACCCCATTCCAAGGATGCTATTGGGCTATGGTGGCTGGGGCAGAGATTTTCACTCGGGGGGTGGGGTGGCGGGGAGGGTAAACACCAGGATGTCAACCTGAAATACTCTCCCAGAAATCTCCTTTTTAGTTTCTTTCTTAGATTCCCTTCTGAATGTCTCCCTTGGCAATCCATGTGCCTGGGAATGAGACGGGCCTGGAGATGCCTTCCATTTGGTAGAGATTTCCAGGATAAGAAAGAGCCACGCTGGAAATGGGGCAGAGGCCAGGAGGGAGGCTACCTAAGGGAGGTCATGTGACCTTCCTCTGTACAAACAAAAGAATTTGCCCTGGGTCACCTCAAGGCCATTTAATTCACCAAGGATAGAGCTTCCTTAGAGGAATTTACCACCAAAACCCTGGACATAACCCTCCCAGTGATTTCCTCTGCTCTTTTCAGTGTCTCTCTCTCTCTGGGGATCCCACAGGATTGGAGGAAGCAGAGAAAGGAGTCAAAAATTTGAAGATTCTGCTCCAAGCCACACACAGTCATAACTACCATAACTGGCCCTTGCCTCTTCAACTAAAGTATAAACCACCGAAGGGCAGGAAATATATCCTGGGCTTGAGTCATATCTCCTTCTGCTGTCCGCTAATTGTCTACCTACTTGCTGAATGTATGTAAGATGTTACACCTTGAAAAATTCTCCTGGAGTCAGTTCTTATTTCTCACCTGCTGAGAAGACCCCTCCTGGAGTAATGCACTTTAGATATCCGGAAGTTCTATGTTCCATCTTCGCTCCCTCCCATGGCCTCTAAGAAATGTCACAGATCTATTGCATCCAAAGTTTTGCATATAGTTTGTGATACACAAATGCTGAGTTTCCAACATAGGAAGAAAACTAAAACAGGGATTTATTTTAGTTCTAAAAGCAATGATAAAAAATCCAAACCATATATAAATCACGGATGAGAAACAACTTTTTCGAATGAACTAACCAAAATATTTACATAAATTCAATGTTATTTTACTTATGAGCATTTAATTACTAGGCATTCTATGAATTACCATTAGTTCATTTAATTACTAAAAATGAAAATATTATTGCAAGAAAAGCCATTTTGTCATATTAGCCTGTTGACTAATAGCCTCCAGTGAATGTTTAATAGAACATTTGATAAGAAAAAGAGTTAAGAACAAAGATTACGTTTTCCCCATTGTTGGTTTCTCTTGTAGCTCTATGTACTGATGGAAAATCTGCTCCGTGTCATGGAAAACTACTTCCCTAAGCACTGGCACTGCACTAATTGATCTTTTAATTGGTTCAGTCAACACTCTAGTCTTTGCACACAACGTGTTCTAATTGCTACAAGCAGCTGTAGCAGATCGTTGAGGAGAAGACAGGAGCAGCCTATTACCCTCTGCTTCAGCTGGTCACTGGCAGGAGGCGGACGGGGCCAGACCAGCACATTGAAAAGCTGGCACAAATGAAAACAACAACACTGTATTCTCCCGTCACAGCAAGGATTATATAGAAATGCATTTTAGCAATCATTTCACGACGTCCAAGCATACCAAATCATCACGCTGTACTAAATCTTCATCGTAATAGCAAATCCTCATGGTGTAACCTCAAACAGATACTATTTTTATTTGTAAATAAATAAATAAAACTTCAAAGTGGGGAGGAGGGGGAAATGGTACAAATCAATGTACATTGTCCAAACTGGTTTCCTAATTTACATCGAACGTTTTTTTAAATAAAATAAAGATTCACTTGCTATCATCCCTCTGTCCCCCACCGTCTTTGCAGCCATAAGACTTCAGTCCATTTACTTGCTATCCGGCCAGTGGGACTTGCAGGCTGGAACCTTCTCTTTGTAGTGCTGTTACTCAGGGCTTGGGACCCAGCACTCCTCTGTGCTGCGGAGGGGTTTACTTCTAAAAACCATTCCTATCTGATGAATATCTTTTCTAATTGAACAATAGGGAGCAATCAGTAAGATGTTAGAATAAAACAAGATTTCTCAACCTGGCGCTATTGACTTTTGAGGCCAGAAAAGTGTTTGCTGTGGGGGCTGCCCTGTGCGCTGTAGGAAGTTTGGCAGCATCCCTGGCCTCTACCCACTGGATACCAATAATACAGTCGAGCCTCCTTCTTCCAAAAAATGAAAATGAAAATGTCTTCAGACCTCGCTAAGTGTCCTCTGGTGGGGGAAATTGCTCCGGTTCAGAACCACTGGGATAAAGATGCCATATGGACACAGATCACATACTTCCCTACAAAACGTACACAATTGAGACTTATTCCTCTTTTTTGTAGAGGATCTATTCACTAATCCTACCCTTTCTGGATACCTCATCAGAAATCAGAAAGGAAAGAAAAGAAAATTGATCTGAAGTGATCATAACGGCAGTCACAACAAAACGCTTGCTCCTAACCCACGTGGCTCTGAAGGGATCCTCTGAGGACACTTCACCAGCTTTTGCGTATGACATCATTCACCATCCATCACTGAAGCCGTCTCGTTCTGTTAAAGAACTTGAATTTGTAGTTTTAGGAATGTAGTCTATGAGGATTTGTAGGAGTCAGTCCATCACTGGCAACAGTTTATCAGATATAAAGCATACTTTCCAACTTAGAGACAGAAGTCACTGAGTAGACAAGGGTGTTCTATCTTCTTTCCTTCCTTCCTTCTTGCCTCCCTTCCTTCCTTCCTCCCTCCCTTCTTCCTCCTCCTCTTTCTTCTTCTGACTCATAGATTCCTTCATTCCTTTAGATAAACATCAAAATTTCCTATCTCATGCTGAATTTAAGAATTCTTTTAAAACTTGAGTTTAGCAATGGATTATGTTTTTTTAATTTTATGTATATTCAAGGCAGCAATCTTAAAAGTGTAAGGTTAAACCTCTCCAATTTTGTTTACTAAAATGCAATACTTAATAAAAAATGATAGACTTTCTCTGTTGGCTCTTTAAATAACTAGATAAATTCACACACACACACTCATTCACACATGCAAGAAAAAAAAGAATTCTGGCCCATCCCAGTATGTACAACTACTTTAAAATATTTTAAACCCATGCACCAAACACGTCAAAATCCAATTCAGCATTCTGAACTTCACAAATAACATGAGTACTTCTCTGTTAAACAGAAAACCATCTCGATAGAGTCCCCATGGGTCGGCCCCACTATGCACCCAACCCTTCCACTCGCCCCAGCTCCCTGTCTGGTATACACCTGCGTGCCTCCTGAGATCTCCCCAAAGCACCACCTGATTCCATTCAATAGACCTTGCTCATTAGAATCCAGCTTTGCTTGTGCAGACTGATGAATCCTCCCGGGTTCCATTTCCTCAGCTGTAATAGGTGAATTAAACCCATCACACCCACCCCAAAGGCTTCCTGGTGGAATTGGAGGCAACAGTGCATACAAAGCACTCAGCACAGAGCTGGGAGCACAGCTGGCACCCAGAAAATGTCGTCTGCTATTCAACACTGATTTACTTTCTTTAATGCTGCGTCCTGTTGCTCACTGATTGTTATCAGCACCATTAGCACCACTGTCATCCTGGACACTCGACACTCCCCTTACTGCCACCTTTGTGACACTTCACTTCTGCTGTCTTGCTTCCTTCTTCCCATTTACAGGACTTGCCTTGTGTTGCCAACTTTATCGTAAGTTGCTGAAGGATGAGATGGAAATCATGCCTGGTAGCTGCGAAACAAACGTTATAGCTGGTGTGGGATAGGGAACGAATGCTGAAGATAGGTATATTGTTTAGGTCTCTGAGAAGAGACTTCCTTCACCTTGACATTTACAATGAAAGGGGCTCACTCTCTTTAAACACCACGTGTGCAGGAGCTCTCATGCCTGATCTTGTGCAATCCTGACAGATACATTTTACCTCCATTTTACAGAGAGGGCAGGGGCTGACTGAGGAGAAGAACCTGTAAGTCAGAAAGTAAGTGGCAGAAGTAGAGATCAAACCAGCCTTGTCTTACTCACTCCTGACCTTGTGCCAGGTACTGTTCTAAAGAATCCACATTTAAGTTACTTAATTTCCTATTTTACAGATGAGGAAACAGAAGCCAAGAAGTTCAGCCCATTGCCTAGGCTCTGCACTGCTGCTCTCCCCACTTGCTGCCCTTGTTCATCCCAAGACCTGTGTTTTTTCCATTTGGTGCCTAACATCCTTCTCTTGAAGCCAATATACAGGGTTGTGGCTGGAGTGCCTCACTCAGGCTTTGTAAGGACAAAAATAACAAAAAGGGAACTGGAGTCTTTGCTCCCAAACTGTGGAGCCATTAGAACAAGCAGATTGGCGTCATTTACCCATCCATCAGTCTGGAGTTTTTGTTTCCAATGTCCATTAGTGCTAAGTCTCCCCTGCTGAGAATAACAAAGAAGAGAAGGAATGATGGGAACAGAAAGAGAAGTGGCATGGATGTCAGGGCCAGAGGGACAGCTTAGGCAGGAAGCAGCTTCCTGGAATTGAAAGGAAGCAGAGGGAAGAGGCAGCCTAAGGTGAGACCTGCATCCAGCCCTGTCTGTTAGCGGGAGGGGTGGCTGAGAAGGGCAGAGCTGCTGAACGTGGGCCCAGAGGACACAAAAGCAGGTGCCCGGGGGCGAGGGGGAGCTTAAGAAATATCTCTCAGCTATACCATATTGGTTAATGGGATGTGAATTCAAGACTATTTTTCCTCCTCTTTTATTTTTAGGGTAGATCCAGGTTACTCTAGCTGTTGGTTCCACGGCTGAACCCGGAAACCAACAGTGACCAGCTCTGGGTAATAAAGTCCGAAAGGCACTGACCACACTGAGTTGGAGAATCAGACTCAGGGATAGTAACCACCATGAGGGATCATCCTCTGGGCAAAAAGGCAAAGCTAGTTTGTGGTCATTTCACTGCCACTAGAGGAAAAGGCAGACTTGAAAAGATTCATCAGAATGAAGAATCATGAATGAGGATGAACTAATTTAGCATGTATAAAATGTCATCAATACCATGTTTAATGTACTATATACAGTATACAGAAGCTTTATTGTTTTATGGAAGATAAGTTTTATGGCCTTCAAATGGTTAATTCCCTTTTATTCTACATTCCTCCTGAGGTTTTTTCTATTTCTCTGTTGTGAGTTACCTTTAGGGGGAATTCTCAGGCAGCTAAACCTCATTGAGGGCAGAGACCATCCTATAATCACATGCTATTTAAGACAGTTCATTTTATAGTGTTTCAGACTTGCATGATTGGGGTGGTACGGGCATGATTCTATGACAGAATCTTGCACTTATGGGATTTGGGGCCAAATTGCAAACTGGTTGAAGACACAGCTAAAGTGGATTTTGCAGGCTCCCTCAGCAGGCAGAAGAGAGTGGGGTCCTAGGCTGGGTACATCCTCTGTCCCAGGAGAAGCCTCTTTGAAATGGCAAAGGGCGGCCACAGCTGGGTGGGGTGTCCAGACATGGAAAGTGTTGGACATGCTTCCTGCGCTACAAAAGGACTTCCCTCCCTCCAACTTAATTCCATCCTCGTCTTCAAAGTACCTATTTGGAGCTTTTTTTTTTTTTTTTTTTTTTTTTGTGCTGTGAATACACATTTTTAAATTTCTAATGGATGAGAAGAGGAACACTAAATTTATCTCATAGCAAACTTTTTTGTGGTAAGAGATAAGAGAAATAGATTTTTTTAATGCTCACATTCAGCAGATGTAGAAACTGAGTTCTGAGGAATATAAATCCCTAGTGGAGGTCACACAGCTCATTTGGGAAGAAACATGAGCTAAAATATAAGTCTCATGAATTCCAGAATAGTACACAGGAGCATAAATAGTCTTCAATCTATTGCGTAGGAGGAAAGGAAAATAGGATAACATATGTATATCGGCTTATTTTTACAAAAAGAAACATGGAAAGGAGAAACCAGAAAATAATAAAGTTGGGTTACTTACAAGGGGAGGGAGGTGTGAGCAGGAGGCCTGGGAGGAAGCGATCTTTTCTGAGTCAATCTCCTGGCGTACGTTACTTGTGAAGACCTGTTAATGGTCTACGTGTTCAAAACATAAAAGAGAATTGGTGAGAGTGGGAAGAAAAAAAAACCCTGAAATCAAAACCAAACTGAAAAAAAATGAAGATATTTCAAATGAATACCATACCATGATGAAGAGGGAGAAAGAAGTGATGAAAGGAAGGAAGGGAGGGAGGAATGGAGGAAGGAAAGAGGGAGGGAAGAAAGTCCAAATAACTTATGAGCACAGTATTTGATTATAGAACCTCAGTTTAAGTTAAGGTAGAATGGGGGCAAAATTGCAAACCAACCTTGACCACCTAGCAGTAGATTAGTTTAATGTAGTGTAATTCTGTAATTCTGTGACTATTTTAGATGAATTAAAGGGTAGAGCAAATGTGTAAACGTGCAGATGTTGATGGGAGCCAGGGTTCCCACTGTGGAAAAGGAATATACAAATTTGTAATGGGAGAAGGAAAGAAAGAACTCTGTGGGGGTGGATTCAAATTAGAGGTATTGGCATGAAGTCATGATTTCTAAAATATATGTGGATATATTTGTGGATACATTTGTAGATATATTTGCTTGCAGGCACATGTATAGATGTGTACAATACATGCATATATTTCCTATCACTTTCCACTGAAAAGGCTAAGAAATACAGACAGCTCAGGAGCTATGGGCACACCTAGTACTGAGATCTTGATTTCTGATATCACTCCTTACATTCATTCCCTAAAATGAGCCAAGAATCTTCAGAGAAATAGCTAACTCCAGAACTGGGGCAGGAACTCATCAGGATGAGCTAGAAAGTAAGAAAATGCTCAAAAACTAACGGGGGCATGTCACAAGGACACAAGAGTCACCTGAAGGAGCTCTCATTAGCTAAAGCTGGGACAATTTGAATACTTAAAGGATGAGATAGAGTAACGAACTATTGATAAATAGGAATTCATGATACACAAGAATAATAAGGATTGGGAGAAATAGGGGGAGTATAGAAGAGGGAAAATTAGCATTTTGCAGTCATCGTAGGAAAGACTGTATCAAGCAAGAGTCATCAATGGATGCTAAATCTAGGGCGAATTTTTCATGAGGAACAGGATGGTCTTAAAATGTCACCCCACTGACTGCTCAAAATGTCCCCCACTGACTGCTTATTAGTTACAAAGGAGAAAAAATAGTAAGTAAATCATGTAGATATCAAATGCCACTTTAGCCAGGGGAACAATATTAACATCACCAAAGGAGCTGGATGGCCATTGAGTTCAAGTGCCCCCAGACGCGGTGCCCTGAGAAGGGTACAACATCCTGTATGTAGCGTTTCAGCATGGAAGGCAAGACCTGATTCGAATCACAGGAAACATCAGAGAAGCCCCAGATGAGGAAAGCTTTATTAAAAGAAGTGGGAGTGCAGTGCGTCTGTGTTCTTCAAAATGTTAATATCCTAAAACACAAAAAAACTTGAAATATTCCGGATTAAATAGGGAGGCTAAAGAGACAGCACTGTACCTGACCCTAGAGGGATCCTGTACTGGAGGGAAAAAAAAGCTCTGAAGGACATTATTGGGTCAACTGACAAAATTGGAACACAAATGGTAGATTAGATAAAATATTTTATCAGCATCAAAATTACTGAAGTTGATAACAGTACGATGGTTATGTAAGAGACTATCCCTATTCTTAGGAAATACACAGTGAAGAATTTAGCAGTGAAGGGTCATGATGTGTGTAACTAACCCTCAAATACTTCAGAAAGAAAGGTGTGTATGTGTGTGTGTGTGCATGTATGTGTGTGGAGAAAGAGACAGAGCACAAATAATAAAGCAAATCAGGTAAAAATGTGTATAGTAGAGGGTATATGTTTGCTTTTTATATTATTTTTATTTTTGCAACTTGTCTTTAAGTTTCGAATTATTTTCAAATAAAGCTTGAAAATGATTCTTGTGCAGGTTAAGTGTATCTGTAAACGGCTATAATGAAACAGCACAGCAAAAGTTGCGGGGGACCCGTATTCATAAATACATGTATATTACTGTATCTTTTCTAATATTTTAGGACACATTTTAGTTCTCCACCAGAGCTTTAAAAAATGCAAATTCCAGGGATCGAACCCCCAAAAGTCTGATATAGAAGGTCTGAGATGGGCCTAGGAATCTCTATTTTTCAAACAAATGCTTAAAAGGGAAATATTTACGCATGCATGTTTTTATGAGCAAGATTTTCTTTAAATTGTAACCATTTCTTTGCATTGATGAAACAGCATCTCAGTCGAGTCACTCCTTCATATTCATGCTACGTGTTGGTTCCTTCCAAGGACCATCATCATTTGACCTTGGGCTGCCGGTGCCTCATCCACGGCACATCCAACCTGCCAGGTACAACTTGGGTCCAGGACATCATAGCAGGAACATCCCTCATTCGTCTCCTTGCTCTAACTGTCCTCCGGATTGCCCCACATATCATTTCTGTTTCATCTCGTCTCCCAATCACCTCAGGAATCAAATCTGACTTAGAATCATAACCTCCAAACTTCCCCAAGTAAACAAACTAGCCTCACCCAGAAGTTTTTGTTATCCTTCCAGACATCTCTGTTTCGGAGAGCGCCTGGTCGTCTTTCCTGTTTGTTTTGTCTTTTTTATCAAACCATCTTTGTGTGTTGAGGAGAGATGTTACCTCAGTTTCATCTTAGCAGTTTGTTCATCTCATCGCATCTCTCTGAAACATCTGTCAAGTATGAGGTAAAGATGGTTTCGCAAGGAGGAACATCACCTAACTCTGAAATCTTACCTCCAGCTGCCTCCCAGGCTTCCCTGATAAACGCTGTCGTCCTACAATGCAAAACAACGTTGATGTGTTTTTCCTCCCCACCAAATGGCTCGTAGCCATTCTCCCAAAAGATAAGTTGATGTTATTTTCTTTATTTGAAGTCCTCATTAATTGGTTTAATCCTAGGCTTTTGTGATTTCAATGTCAGTATCTCTAAGTTTAATCCTTAAAGGAACAAAGGACCACCCAAGTCATTATTAAAGCACCAGCTTGGATGGCATCGCCCTAAGTCACATCGGTGGCCCTGAGCCCGTCCCTGACAGGTGTGTCATGCTGCTTGGCCTCATGGTTACTGAATTTGCTGACTTGTAGTGAAGAAGTTTTCAGCTAAATCTAATCAAGGAAAAGTCAATAGGCTGGCCTAGAAAAATATAAACTAAAAGAAAATTTCCTGATTCATGCATACATTTGTTATCTGTTTCTTTTAAAAAACAAAAAAACCAAAACTTCATCTTTTGCCTGCTGTCTCAAAGTCCTGCAGAATCAATAAAAATTCAAGATGCCCATGTTTCTTAGATGAACAGGGATCCACTCCTCTCCCCAGGCTCGAGGTTAGATTGTAAGGGACAAGACTGAACAGGGCAGCGCTCTCACAGCAGTGGTTCTCCAAGTGGGGCCCCTGGACCAACAGCATCTTCCTCCCCTGGGAACTCGTTGGAAATGCAAGTTCTCACACCCCACCACAGACCTGCAGAATCAGGCGCTCTGGGGGCGGGGCCCAGCAATCTTTGCTTTGACAAGACCCGCAGAGATTTCTGATGCCCTAAAGGGTGAGAGCCACCGGCTATAGCACATCAAGATGCATGTGTTGCAAACAGGAGGCTGATATTTGCTTCAGAAATTGTTTGACCAATGTGCAATCAGATAGGAAAAGAGCACTTACACCAACTTTCTAAAGTTTCCTTCAGTCTAAAAAGTGCGTTTGATTATCCAATTAAAGTTGACTAGTCCATCATTTTTCCTATTTTTGAAATACAGTACTATGCAGATTATTTTCACATTTTTGCTTTGGCTAGAAATGTATCTAGTAACCAGAGCTGAGATTAGGGTGCAAAACTGAAAGGTACAAAATCCATTAATCAAGATAGACATTCTAATGCAGTATTTTAAAAAATCAACCTAACTCAAAAATTGTGAACAAAATATCAAAATTTTAGATAAAGATTAGACCAACCTTGAACTTGCAAGATTCACCTCTCTTGCCTCACTCTAATCCTGGCCCTGATAGTAATGACAACCTAATGTCATCACCTATAAAATGTGGTCACCTTAGAAGAGGAGTGCATCAGTTCTGCCTCAGGTATAATTATTTTTTCCTGAATGTTCTCCTATGCCAGCATCATAGATGGCAGGGTGTTATGGGAACAGAGGAAGGGTAGGCATCAGCTGAATAGAACACAGGCTGGGCATTAGGCACAAGAATGTTCCAGAAGCATGGAAGTCAGCTGAGCCAGAGGTCAAGATAGACTTGGGAGACTGGAAACAGATGGGAGCGATGGGCATGGCTGTTTGTCAAAGGTCATTAGTGGACAGGGATCAAACCAAGTTAGAAGTCATGGTCAAGCTCACACAAATAGCAAGGGACAGGACAAGCTTGTGATCCACAAAACCAGGCAAAGCAGAAAAGGATGAAGCCACCTCGAGGCCAGGGAAGGAAGTGGCCTTCAACTGGAAGAGAAAGTCCCAGAAGGCATAGGAGCATGACATAGGGATAAAGTCAACAGCGGGGACCTCAACGAGAACTATGTATATGTAGATCTGAAACCAGCGTTTTGCACTTAGCAATATATTTGGAGAACAATTTAGTGTCAGAAAATATGCCTCCTTTTATTTAAGGTTGTGCCGTGGAATCCCATGTGTCACAGTTTGCCTGTACAAAAATTCATGTAACCAGCTTCTGTCTGATAGATGTTTTCCCCTACTTTTTCATTACCATGAATAACATTATATAGGTACATACAAAATAAACCTATATCTATATTTTAACATGATAATATGAATGTCTCTCTTGTATAAATTCTTCAAAGTGGCCCTGCAGCTCAAGCTTTAATAGACCTTGTCAAATCACTTCCACAAAGCTTACCTTGCAACAGTATGTGAGAAAGCTAATTTCCCCACACCTTCTTGAACACCAGGTCTTTCTAAGCATCATAATCTTTTCAGTCTACTTCAAATGAGGGTTAATGGGGGAAGTGAACAGGAATGAGGGGCGAGATGAACGGTGGCTGGTACAGGCTGGTCCTGTGGCCTTGGAGCATGAACTTGCCCACACAGCAAACAGGCTGCCCACTTGGGCTGTTGGAATGATTTGTCAAGATAGCCAATGTCTTCAAAACTGGAAACCTTGAAAGGAAGTCATTGTACCACTCAGGAAACATTTGCACAATTTTCTTTTATGAGATCCCAGCTGGCCCTGGCTCATCCCTCGGCAGAAATGACCAAAGGAGTCACCATAGAAGTGTGAAAGCAGTTATAGAATTACTCACTTCTTGTTGGCTTCCAGGATGGGCTTTGTTGAGTCTGTGGAGTTTCTAGAGGGAGACTCAAGGGCATCCCTGAAGGAGGAAGGGAACTTATCTGACGAGCCGAGAGCTCACCTCTCATCTACACTCCAGCCAGAAGTTCGATGTGACAGTCACTGTTCAAAAGACTCGACGTGCATTAACCCACTTGCTCTTAGAATAACACTGTGAGTTAAGGACAGTGTTTCCCCATTCCAGAGATGAAGAAACTGAGGTACAGGTAAATTGACCACACTCACACAACTGATCAGTGAAGGAGCCAGAATTGAAAGCTACATGGTTTGACCCAGGGACCGTGTTCAGATGTCCACTCACATCTGTGTAAGATTTCAGCCGACGAAAGGGTTCAATGGCCAAAAAGACACGAAAACTACTACCCTAAATGGGGCCAGAAGTGACACCCTTAGACTAGGAATTTGAGGAAGAGCCCCAAGATAACATGCCGTGTGCATGCCACACACACATGCACACACACTTGTACACAGAAGCATGCAGGTGCACATGAACACACATACTCTCCCCACACAAACTGCCCTAGCTCCCGAAGTCCTCCGCCAGAGATTCCTGTCTGTTCTTCACTGTCTTTCTTCTTTTAAAATGCAAACACCCCACCTCATCAGATTAAAGCAATAATCAGCTTCTTTGGTGCTTATGAAGAAGATAATCAGATTCAAATTTTGTTGTCGATTTTGTCAGGAATAAAGAGCATGAAGGTGCTGGACATCGTAGAAGGGAGGCTGCTAAGAGGTAACTGCAGTGCCAGAAGAAGGTCCAAATATACACCTCACCACTTTATGTAGTGTTCAGACTTGTCTGAGGATGTCTAGCGCAAAGGTAAGGGTAGTGCTGCCCAAAGGCAATTTGCATGCAAGATCTAGGAACATCCTGGAAAAGAGCATGTGGCAATGGGAAACAAAGTCAAGCAGACAAAGCTGGCTTGAGTCCTTGGCAGACATGGGCTAGTCTGGCTTTGGCATGGTGTCTGTTTTCACTAAAAGCTTCATGAGTCATCAGCGTGCAGGCTATTCTGCCTCAATGACCCTCTGATGACATGTAACACGTCATGGCCAAGCAGGAGAGAAGCTCCTCTGCACCTCAGAAGACCCCTTGAGTGCAGAGTTCTCCAAAAAACACAGAGCAGCTTCTATACCATAAGACCCGGGGCTGCCGTAGGAGAGTCAGCATGCTAAGTGGTCATGAATGGAGGGGTTCATGGCACAGTGTGGGTGCACAGAAGACTCAGCTGTGCCCAGGGGAAGTGACAGACATTGGTGACAGCAGAGAGCAAACAGCATTTGACAAGAGCATCTGAGAACAGCACCATTCACTCGGAAATACCTGGGAGAAATTTCACAGGGAACTGGAAATGATGGCACTAAGAAATCTCACCTGTGGCAGAGGGTGCGATGATGGCCAAATATGGGTGTTCACTCTTGTATGGGTTGAATTGTGTCCCCCAGAACGTATATGTTGAAGTGCTAACCCCCAGGACTTTGGATTATGATCTTACTTGGAAATAGAGTTATTGCAGACGTAATTAGTTAAGATGAGGTCACACTGGAGTAGGGTGGGCCCTAATCCAATCTACTTGGTGTTCCTGTAAAAGGGGAAAATTTGGGGTCAGCCCCATGGCTGAGTGGTTAAGTTCGTGCACTCTGCTTCAGCGGCCCAGGGTTTCACCAGTTCGGATCCCGGGTGCAGATGTGGCACCGCTCCTCAGGCCATGTTGAGGTGGCATCCCACATGCCACAACCAGAAGGACCTGCAACCGGAATACACAACTATGTACTGGGAGGCTTTGGGGAGAAGAAGAAGATGAAAATAAAAGGGGGGAAATTTGGTCACAGATATGCACCCAGGGATAATGCCTATCTATGAAGCCAAGGTGACATGTCTACAAGCCAAGGCACACCAAAGATTACCAGCAAGCCACCAGAAGCTAGAAAAGGCATGGGACAGATTCTCCTTCCCTCTGGCCTCAGAATGAACCAACCCTGCCAACACTTTGATCTTGGACTTACAGCCTCCAGAACTGTGAGACGATAAATTTTAGTTGTGTAACGACCCAGTTTGTGGGACTTTGTTACAGCACTGCTAGGAGACAACTACGACTACAGATAGCCTCATTTGCACCCTTAGGTTGATCTGACCTGGGTCAACCAACATCAGCTATTAGAAGTCCACCTGGAAAATTGAGGTCCCTTAAACACATCACCAGGACCTGATCATAATACAGCAACAAGTAGTCAACCAAGTAATTCCTGCCAGGAATGGGAATAAAAGTTTTCTGTTTTCACCAGAGCAAGAAGGCCCTGTTGTTTCTTCAGGAGCAGTGCCATAATCCAGTTTTGAAGAGCTGGATTTTTCCTGTTGAGCTGGGTCTTTCCTCTGGGGACACACATGTTTTTCACAACCGAGGATGAAAGTCTTATGCTTCACTTACTTGAAACATGATCAATGGCCCTGTGCTGGTCCCTTTTCCTACTTAGATTATAAACTTCTCAGCCACAGATTTATACTTCTCCATAAGGTCATTATATGGTAGGCACTCAAAAATATGTATTATTGAGGCTGTTGATGAGATGATGGGAATAGTCACAACGATGATAGAAATTAGCCATTTCTTCAGTCATCTACACTTCGTCGTGCGAGTTAGGTGGAGCACTGACATCTGCCACCGGAGGTGGCTCCTGTCTCTTTATCCAGCTTCCAAAGTCATCCATAAAATTTATATTCAGAGACCATATAGTGTTTGTTGAAAGGAGACATTTAAAATATCTTGTATCAAATAAAAATATGAAAATCTTTAAATTAGTCACTGGAAGAAGTGCTGACTGTTGAACATTGGTTTGAGCTACTTTTTGAAGAGTGAGAGAATTTCACATCTAGTCTCTTGCAATGAAACTTTCAATCATGTGTTCAAGAATGTTATTCCAATTTTCAAACATTATGTAACCAAAAATTTATTTGGTGTCTTTTGTATGCCAAGCGATGTGTAATGGAGAGCAAAGAAACTCCACACGTGGCTTCTGCTCGAAAGGCCCTTTCTTGGTAAGTAAGGCAAGATCTTAAGACAAAAAACAATAATGGCTGGATAAGGCGAGGTGCTGAATTTTACAAGACTAAGCTCAAAGGAAGAGTGCCATCCTTGGAAACAGTCCTTGAGAACCCAAAGCGACCTTACAAAACCAGTCCTGTTTTGACTGGAGGTTCAGCTTGGCTGAGAAAATTCCTTTCACCTTTTGGCTTGTAGTTCAGTAAAGGGAAAATGTCACTGAGACTCTCAAATGTGCTCATGAGAAATGTATAGATGTTTAAAACACAGGCATTGTGTGGGTGGTCTGCAAATGTTGGGTAAAATTGTAACAAAACTTTTCCTGACCCAGTGGACATCTGTGGACTTCTTCTACTCAGTACTTGTCTTAGTCTGCTCAGGCTGCCATTACAAATGCCATCGTTTGAGGGGCTTAAACAACATTTATTTCTCACAGTTCTGGAGGCTGAGAAGTCCCAAATCAAAGCCCCAGCAGATCCAACGTCTCGTGGGGGCCCTCTTTCTGCTTTGCAGGTGGCTACCTTCTTGCTGTGTCCTCATTCGGTGGAGAAAGACATCATCTTTTGTGTCTATTCTTATAAGGGCACTAATCCCATTTATAAGGGCTCTATCCTCTTTCCCTAATTACTCCCAAAGGCCCCACCTCCTGACATCATCACACTGGGGACTGGGGCTGCGACATATGAATTTTAAAGGGACACAAACTTTCACTCCACAGCAGCACCTATTTATCTGTTGTTGTTATAATGCACCTGGTTTCCTCCAGAAACCACCTCTTGCCCACTCTCGGACCAAGCACATTGGCTGAGACCAATCCCACTCATCCTGGCCTCCCTGTGGGCTCCTGACAGCAGCCTGGCTGGAGCATTCCATGCCTTTGCCCCCAGGGATGGTTTTAAAAATTGGCAGTTTTGTCTGTATGGAGCCAAGACTTTTTTTTGGAAGATGCAATACTGTAGAGCAGATATTCACATGTCCTCTTCATCTGCCAATCAATTTAGAGTCAGGTATTGAGCCACTAGTAAAGTATGAATTAATGCAATGGTACCAAAAATGAAATTAACATAGTGATATTCAAAAATATTATATCAATGACTTGGGAGGGTTTAAAGAAGGATTTTAGAAATGCTTTGAATGTAGTAACTTTTAGATTGATCTTTAAAGATTTTAGATCCAGTGTATTATTTGGTATACCTCGTAAACAGTGGCGCTATTTCAACTTTTTTAGCATGTCTCTGAAAACTGTGAGTAGATTAATTATCAACAGTTGTACACATCTTCTACATATTGAAAGCACAGGAAGCTCTTTCTATATCAAATGCCAAATCATTGAAATATTTTGAAAAATGTGTCCAGCTTTCATTTCATTTTATAAAATAGTCTTTAAATGCAACTAAAAGATCAAAACCACATTAAAACTACAAGTCAGTATTTCAGCAAAATATTATATTTTTTTCTCAAAACCCAGGAACCCGTCCCATCTCAGTTTGTTTTCCTTGTGCTGAACGGTGTATTTCCTACATGTAAACAAATAAAAATACTATCGACAATACCACGAAGACGCCCGCGTCAGGACACTATGAGAACACACCAGCTGTCTCTCCACCCTTCCAGGCTTGTTAAAGTGAAAGTCAATAAGTTAAATAAATCAGATGAAAAAAATGCTCTTTTTCAAAAGTTAATTATATATTTTAGAATCAGGACTAGAAAATCGTATTGCTTATGCAAGTACCTTTACTACGTTGAAAGCATTACTGTTTCTTGATAATGAAGGGAAGGCAAATATTATGTGTAGCAGGAAAAAAAAAAAAGAAAAGATTCTGATGGTGATGCTGACCTAAAATAAATAATCGCCAGTAGCCACATGATTGTAGCACACGCATTGCTTGACTTCCTCCTTATGAAAACCCTTGGGACTAGGGCCATTTTTAAAGGCTCTGGAGTGACCAGAACATTAGCTAATTTCAGAGAGTACAAAGTGAAACACTATCTATGAATTCCAATAAGTATCGTCTCTGAAGATGACTTCTCAGAACTGCGGAACTCTTTATGAAGATTTTAGCTGGGATGATGGTGCTTGTAAGTAATCTCGCCCCAAAGCAGTTCATTTTCAAGAATACACTTACATCACTAATTGTTCTCACTCAAAGAGCTATTTAGTGCTCCCAGATCCTCCAGTCCCTCCCCTCCCCTCGCCTACCAATGTCCATCTTGTCTCCTAATAAAGAAGGCTCTTTGGCAGAGATAAAAGGCAGCCTTGCCCTCCCAGTCTTCCGAACGGGGATACGGACCTGCAGATGGGGCTCTGAGCAGCAGATGGATCTCTCTCAGTGAGAACAAGATTGACTCAGAGTTCACGGTAAATCTCTGAAAATGTAGGCAGGGCACCTTAAAAAATAATGACCAAAAATAATTCAATATAAATTTTAGTGGAAGCAATTTATCAAGCTCTAAAGCAGAATTATGAACCACTATTCTTCAAAAAAAAAAAGTAAGTTCTAAAGGGAAAAATTGAATTCTCTGAAAAGACTAACAACAACAAAAATCAACTGTAAATCAAATTAAAATTTTCTACCCCACAGAAAGGACAGCCGCTGATATTGGAAAGTTTACAGGCTCTAAGAGATCTTTGAGGTTAAAAATTCCCAAAGATGATCAATTTTGACCACCTCAATTTTGGTGAGAAAAGAAGACTTCTTGGAGTATCCAAGTAAATTCAAAATTTAAAATTCAAAATCCCTTCGAAAACTATCTTAAGTAGTTAATAGTATAGACTTCAAAAACTTCAAGCCTCTTCTTAGCATTTAAAGGAAAAAAATTAATAAACTGAGTGGTAGACTGAAACCAAGAATTTTGTAGAATTTTCTTACGCTGAGAGAGATGGAGATTCAAGCTATCTTGCTTGGCATCATGGAAAGACATGGAACTGGTAAAAATGGGTGTCGATTCCTTTCTGCTCCTTTATGTTGCATGCCAACGAGTCATTTACCCTCTCTCTGGTTCAGCTCTGCATCGTGCAAATTGCTTTGAAATACAGTATTCTCAACACGGGAAGATTGTGTGCATCCTAGCAGCAAGCCCCCACAAAGAGCCGCCTGAATTAACCCTACTCTGAAATGGAGGGCGCTGGCCTGCAGGACACACACAGGTGAATTTAGATAATTCTATTAGCTGTATGTTGCCTAGAGATTTCCACTTTTCATATGCAAATCATAGCTAAAAGAAAGATTGGTTGAGCCTCATCAGAAAAATGAATGTTTATTGATTAAAACAGTTTGTGCTCAGTCTTGAGACTCCAAGAGACAGTCCCTTCCCCTGGGGACTGAGGCCAGCAAGCAATAGTGACACAAAGCCCCAGGGATATCCCGAAGGGACAGCCGGGCTCAGTGTTAGCTATGCAGACAAGAAGCATGTGCTCTGGGAATTCATGAGGGGGCAGTTCAAGGGACTGGAGTGGACAGCAAACACCATTCTAAGGAGATCTTTCTTTTTAGCAAAACTTTTCATTTTGAAATAATTTCAAACACAGAAAAATTGTAAAAATAGTGAAAAGACTTCCTTATACTTTCATCAGATTTTGCAATTATCAACATTTTATCATTTTTGCTTTGTCATTGTCTGTCTTATCAGTCATTTGAGAGTAAATTGTAGACAAGATGACTCTTTACTAAATACTTCAGGGCGGATTTCCTAAGAAGAATGATATTCTCTTACATAAGTTCAGTGCAATTATCAAAATCAGGAAATGACCATTGATGCGATACTATTACCTAACTGTGGAAGATTTTTTAACTGCCCTTTTGCACATTTTTGCTCTTCCATGTGTTTCTGTGCATTCAAAAGAATACAAGAGAAGACCTTCATTCTTAGCTGGATCTTGGGAGATTCCCAAGAGGGGAGGGATAAACCTCAAACCATCCATACCTCCATCTGAAGAGTCTCTAATGATATAGCATTCAACTCTCTCAAAGGAAATACATTTTCAACTTATCCTTTCGCCGACTCCATTTCTTAAAATTCCCTCTGACAGCAAAAGTTTAAACTGTTAAGCTTCTGCCAGAAAAGTTGTCTAGCAACTTTGCCCCTCCCAGCCGGCTTCCTCCCCCTCCCTGTCTGCCCCATGTCTGACACACAAGCCACATCAGACACCAGGAGAAAGAGCAGACACACAGCCTGTCAACATGTCTTTTGCCGCCTGACTCTCCCATGATGGTTGTGGGGGGTCAGGAACAGACAGAGCACTTCCAGCGTGGGGAGGATTTCATCTGACACCGTTTCATCTAGTGAAGGCATGAAGCCCGCTGCTCTGCTCATTGATCAGGTGAAGGGAATTAGGTGTGAGCCCGGGGAAGCGTAATAAGTGCTCTCCTGATTAACAAACGTCACTCCTCCTTAATATGGGTTTTGCCATTCTAAGGTTCAAACTACCTGGCAAGAAAAATCACCAGCTGTTAATCTGAAATTTTCCTCTTAAAAGAATTTTCGAGTCTTTATATGCAGATGTTGAAATCATTTCAACATGCTTTTTCCTAACAGGGTTCAGTGTTATAAAAAACATTACTTCGAACAGGGTTTTCATGCTTAGTAACAGACACATTTTGGAACCTGACTCCTAGGATGGCCTGTTAACCAAGTACAATCATGTGATTTTTCTAATGACATTTCTGGTTCTTCCAGAAATATGAATAGATGAACAATCTAATGACCAATTCTTGGAACTCATGCTTTTGCAGAACTTTCTCACAGCCTAATACAGTTTTCTTCCATTAACAAAAGACATAACATTTAGCACGATCTGGCTTTAAAAAGTAAAATAAAGATCCCACAAAAATGGAAGAAGTAAGTGTAAAGAAAACACCCAAATGACAGTTTTATTTATGTTTAATAGAAAATGAGAACTTCAGTCTAGACGCTTTACTCAAAAGTCTGGGCCAGAGATCAGCGGCATCACGTTACCCGGGAGTTGTTAAAATGCGGACTCTCAGGCCCCGCCCTAGACCTGCTGAATCAGAACTTGGATTTTAACAAGATGCCTGAATGATTTGCAGGCACATTCAAGTTTGAGAAGCAGTGTCCTGAACAGGTGTGCTGCCCAGACAACGATGGCAAGAGGCTCAGAGAAGGTATTGCAGATTGATCAAATCACAAAACCAGGATTAACGGAAGTGATGGGAACACAGTCCATCAAAACAGAGCAAGCATGCTCTGAAGGACTAAATAACTAATAGCCCACTTGACTTTTTCAGAATAGGGTTGCCAGATATAGCAAATAAAAATACAGGGCACTCGGTTAAGTTTAAATTTCAGATCAATAATGGATCATCTTTTAGCATGGCCCATGCAGTATTTAGACATACTTGCACTAAGACTTTTTTATTTGTTATCAGAAAGCCAAATTTAACTGGGCATCCCCTATTTTATCTGATAACTCTAGTGCAGAATCCCTAGACTTGAAAAAAAAATGTTGTTTAATGGTTCTATATGGCTTATTTGTAAACTGAGCCAAAGGTAAAGGCATAGGAAGAGATAGATATGTCAACGTATGCTGGCAATTTCCAAAATCCTTGGAAGGAGTTTCAGTTATCTAAACACACTCAAAACTTTCAAAAGAAACAACAGCCTAAAATTCTAATAACCTAAATAATGGTTTTCTTGAAGAAGATAATTACTAATTCTAATGTTGATACGGATGAATTAACTCTTTTTATCAGACCCAAAGATGGTAGTCTAATCCAGTCTCATTTTCCATGCCTGACATTATCACTTCCTTATTCCGGTTTAAACATGGCCACCAAACCTCCCTCAAGATTTGGTGTCTTTTCTTTACCTGGTATAGTTTATAATTTGTTTGCTGGTTAGAAACTGCAGGTTCTGTTTGTGGGAACTGTCACAGTTTGTGGTTCCGTGGCCTCAAAATTGTACAAGAGGATAAGCCATTACTTCATCCCTCAACTACTGTTATCGGAAACAAGGTCCACACTGAGCTGTCTCGAGTTTTTTCTTCTGCCTTCTTTTCAGAGTTAATGCTCCCCATTGACTAGAAAGTCAAAGAAGAAACATCTTAACCGGAGAAACCTAGGTAAAGCCAGCATTTACTCTCGTTTGCCTCCATTTCCCGAAGAATAATTTTTAAAGACAAAATGGCTCTTCTGACTGAAGGTTTTCCTAAAAGACTTTGCTGAACCTCACAAGTAAAACAACATCATTTTCCTTTCTTAGTGACTTGTATTTGTTTTCTTCTCCTTTTCTTTTTCTTTTTTCCTTCTGTCTTTCTTGCCTCCTTTCTTTCCTTTCCTCCTTCCATTCTTCCTTCCTTCTCTCCCTTCTGTCTTTTTTCCTGTTTTTCTTTATCTTCCTTCCTCTCCTTTTTGGTACTAAAATGCATCTTATTTCTCCCTTGTGCCTGAGACAGTAAGTAATCTATTTTATCTCACCAGAACCCAGGCAGTTAAGAGCTAAATTGGAACGGTCCTACTTCCTGTGACATGAAAGCTGCTTACAACCAGATTAAAAGTTTGTCATTTACTAGGGGGGAGGGAGGAGCCCGGTGGTTCAGTTTGTCACCCCCTGTCCCAGCCCCTCAGTATGTTAACTGTTACTCTCCCCTCTGCTGAAGATGAGGGCGATGCATCCATGACATCTCTGGGAGGTCTCCGCATCCTCACCTCCACCCCAAATCCAGACTGCTCTCCAAGGATGTCGAATGGTTTATATAATTTATTCAATCTGACATTCAGATAACTTGGAAGTTTCAAATGCAATTTTTCCTATGAAAGGAGGTGATTCTTTTATTTATTTGCTGCTTCTTAAACACAGACAATTAAGGTCTATGATTGACAAGGCATTTCATGTCTGAAATGTAATATTTTATTCCACAGATACTTAAGATAGCACTCACCATGTTCCAGGAACAGGCAGATGATTGACTATTGACTCATTTAGTAGTATAAAAGCCCAGTCAGGTGGGTACGATTATTGTCCCCATTTTACTGATGAAGAAACTGAGGCCCAGAGAGGTGAAGCAGCAGACCCAAGGTCATATACGCAGCAAGTGATAAATGTGGACTATTGAACCCTGGCTCCTTGGTGCTCTGCTCCCTCTCCCCACATCACAATAGACAAATAGACACAATAGACAATAGACAATAGTCACCTAGTCACTCAAGTGGTTGTCAGATTTCCAGGATCCTCCTATTTCTAATCATTCTAAATTCTCTCAAATAAACCTCTTCCCTGTAGTACACTGTTGCAGCCACTGATGACGCTTTTCCACATATCCTTCCACAGTTCATACCATTGTGTGAACACATCTCTAACAAGGCAGACTCTTTCTCCGTCACCAACAATCGGCGTTCTGAGACTGTAACATCTAAGTAGCTAGTTTCCAACATTCTAATATACTTAATTGCTAATGACATTTACAAGTAAGAAAATTTAAACTAATAAAGTGTACAAAATATATGCAGTTCAAAAAAGAGTTCTTACTTTGCAAAAATAAAATGAAAACAAACAAAAACTACAAGGCCCAATAATTTCCTTCAAATGGGAAACACAGACAATAAATGACTACGGCCAGTGAGTTCAGTAAAATGCACATAACATTCTTAGAAAAGGGAAGAGTTCAAGCTTGTGTTCAAAAGACCATAAAATAAAATTGAGAAAAAATGCAAAAAAATATTAAGCCACAAAAATGTCTTTCTCTTGATGTTTATTTTTGTATTAAGTAGGACAATGATAATGTCATCAATTGACCATGATTTTCAGAACAAAACAGAATATTTTATAGTCAAAAAAAAAAAATCTCAAAGATCCAGCCTTTAGTTCCCATGCAATATTCTAAAATCATTGGAACAAGTGGACTGCTAAGTTTCTTCTCTATTACAACAACAGAATTAAATCTGGCAGAGAACAAAATGGTTACCATACCCACAAGCAACATCTACTCATCTTTTTTCCCAGCTGCTACTCAGATCAGGTTTAAGAAGGTACCCTTTTAAGTCTTTTAGAAGTCTCTGAAAAATAAAAATAGAAAAGGATGATTATTGAGGACTGTGGGTGGGAAAACCATGTACCCAATGTGTTCCCAAAGTTTTGAGAGAAAGTGAGATGATTGTAATAACATATGTGCACTGATTCATCTAAAACGAGCGTGTCCAGCACCAAGTGCAGAATAGCGAAGCTGGTGGGGACAGTCAGGTTAGCATTCCTGGAGCCCGGTGTTCTGGGTCAATGTCAACTCTGATCTCCCTGATGCTCTGTACACTCTTAAGATGATAGTTCAGAAGACTTTGCAGCGTGGCAGACAAGGAGGAAAAAGGCATGGGGTAACATTGAAAGTCAGTGTTGTTTTAGTTTGGCCAATTGTACTATCAAAGGAGTTGAGCTTTTCAGAGAAAAGAGGTTTTTTCCCTACAATGTTAAGAAAATCTTGTCTATTCCTCACTACCAGATGAGTGACACAAGGTTGTAAAATGTCCAAGTTAATTTAATCTATTCTAAGATTTAATAAGAGTGGTTTTGTTTTAGATCACAATCAGCCTTGGAACTCTTTCCCCCTTGATGGCCTAGATGCCGCTATGAAACATCTGAGACAGTGTCCAGGAATTAGCACCTTATCATAGGAAGAAAAAGTTAAACAGCCACCCACGATTGTTGCGTTCCCAGGAGCCAGGGGTGCATCTTAGAATTTCTGCACCTGTGACATAGCGTGAGCTGCAGATTCACAAATAGTTGCAGGAGGTAAGTTGATGCAATCATAGGTCTCCCAGCCCGAAATCTACCGCCTCCTCTTGTTGCCTGTAGTTTCCATAATAGAAGACAATAGCTTTTCATTTCACAATTATTGATAGCAATCACAAAACTAATACCCGTGAGAAAGGTTACACTAACAATCCCACACTCAGCCTTAAATGGTTCATGGAACATCTTTCCCAGTAGAAGATTTTGATAACACTAAAGGCGATATCACACAGAGGGAGAAGGAAACATCTAATGTGGGGTCTAGCCATGATGCAGATGGAATTTACCTGCTTCTCAGTTTGGCAGGTCAACCACTGCGAGCCTTCTATGCATCAACCCAAAGCAACTACTCAGCACATCCTTTTCTAAGCACTGTTTTAAAGGAAAGAAAGCCATTAATTTAGTCCTTGCCCTCAAAAAACTTTCAGATTGGAGCAGGATGTAAGGAAAACTGCATAATTATATACCGTAGAAAGATAAATGTATCCTAGCAATTTTCTCTCCTTCAGAGTCCAAAGTTTAAACGTACATACATTTCAATCCATACTCCAAAAATGTATCTACAAAAGGGCAACCCTCCTTCCAGCTACTACTGAGCCCACGGCAATGTCCACATGTGAAAGCATGCAGTCAAGCAGTCGGTCAAAACCTACTTTTTATTACAGGAAATTTCAAAAATACACAAAGGTTGGTTCTACCATTGGTGCGATTGAATCAGAAAGCAAGAAAGGCCCCTACATTGCACGTGAGGTCATGTTATGTAGGTCTGTTTATCTATACCTATCCCTCTTTCTTTTGTTTTTTTGCAATTTGTTTGTTGAAAAGCCTAGCTGCTGTTTCCTGCATTCTGGATGTTGCTGATTGCATCACCAAGGTAATTTTTAATAAATTTCTTTGCTCCTGTGTTTTCTGTAGCAAGGGAACTAGATTGAGAGGCTGGATTGGATTCAAGTTAAAAGGTTTTGGTGATAACACATCAGAGGACGTGCTGTATCCTCCCCATTGCATCATATCGGGAGGCACATAGTGTCTGCTGGCCTCTCCTTTTTGTGATATTGTGATTAATCAATGGAGGTAGGTCTTAACAACTTCATCCATTCGTTGTAAAGTTAACCTTCAGCTTTTCACTGGTAAGGGTTTTTTCAGCTATTGATGACCTTTGCAATGATACATTATTTCATAAGGGGTTGAAAAGTGGTAGTATGCTAACTCTTTCTAATTCTTCCTTTACTAATTGGAGTTCTTCCCAAAAAAAAGAACTTTACTTTCTTAACTATTTAGTTTTCTCAAGGTACAACCCTATCTGGAAAGGGAAGTTAAATGCTTGATTCTATTCCTTTATATATCAGTTTTTAGAATAATAAGTTGGTTCCCTAGCATCCTACAAAGGGAGCACATATATTTTTTAAATATTGTTATGAATGAATGGATTTTAACAGATTCTATATATTTCAATACATTACAGATATTGTTCTTTATATATATATATCCATCTTTGGATATAGTTATTCCATCTTTGGCTAGTAGAAGCCTTTGCATGTTGGCTCCTGTGAGTTTTGGATTTTTTGTCACAGCCCAAAGGTCTTTGGTAGCTTCCTGGTTTTCTGGTGTGACAAGATGTTACAGGCTCATCTTGAACATCTCCCACCCCAGCCTGGAATTAACCAGATTTTCCGAGGCGCCCTGGTTCATTTCCTGGGAAAGGTGTTGGATACTGTAGTGTGGATGCTAGGGAGCTCCTTGCTTCGGTATTGGTTATTGGTTCTAAGCCTTTTCAATGGACTGAGACAGAAAATATTTTTAAGAGAAATACATCAGGTGCTCATACAGATACTTTCAATTTATTAAGGTTACAGGTTTCTATTTAATTTCTCTGCTTTTCTATTTGGTTCTCCTTTTCTCTGATGTCAAAAAACTTGACTCCCCATGTCATTAATATAATACTATATGCTTTATCCTAATTTGTAAATAAAATTATCAGAGTAACCATACCAACAGATTACTAACAATATAATTACTAAAAGCAACTTAAGATTTCTTTGCAATTCTTTCTGTCCTTAGGAAATATCCCACTGCAGCTCCCCAGACACATAAATGAGGGTTAAAATCATTTGAAATCATTCCTTTCTATATAGTTAATACTCAGGCTGATTTATTTAATTTCGTTCCTGAATTAAAGGGTTACTTTCTTTACATTTTGCTTTTAATTTTCAAAATTTTGTAAAATATTTGCTTGTTTCAAAATGTAAACAACAAAGTACATTAAGAAAAATCTAGCTTCCAAACCTGTTGCTTTCACTCTGCTTCTCTCTTTTCTTATAATTAACCATTTTTTTAAATTTTTGTTTCTTGTCCTATTGTGTTTTTAATGTATTCAGTAGGAAAAGTACTCCCTTTTCTAAGATAAAATGTACCATATCATACATTCTGATCTTTGCCGTGCTTGCTTTTTGCACTTAACAATATGTCCTAGGAATTATTCGATAGCAGTATAAAAGTTAGTTTTTTATCAGCAATATGATAAATACTCCGTTGTGTGAAAGTAGCATGATATAGTCAACCAATCCCCTCCTGATGGACTTTTGGGTTATTGCCAGTCTTTTTCTACTGCAATTAGTGCCACACGAATAGGCTTTTGTATTCATTTTCATACTTTGCTAGTTTATCTTCGTGATAGATTCCTCGAAGTGGGATTGTTTGGTTAAAATGTATACATACGTAATATTGCTAAATTCTCTCCAGAGGGGCTGTGCCATTATGCATTCCCACCAATATACAAGAAGGCAGGGCTGTTTCTCCACAGCCCTTATAATGCAGAATATTTTCAAAACCAATTAGAACACCTACCAAGAAAGACCTTTATCAAGGGAGCCAAAATAAAACCATTAGTACTTGAGATGAGACTCAATGACAATTTTTAAAGCCTTTGATAGATATTTCTCAGGCGTTTAGGTCTAAGAATTTGACTTGAGAATAACAGAAAAATAAAAGGGCTGAAAAGATAGAACTAAACAGAGGAGAATCTCTTTAGCCTATTGAACACCAGAACCGACAAGTGGAATAGCTGTGCCTGGTCCTCATTTCCCTGCATCCTCAGCTGCTCGTGGACCAGTGTGAGCCCCTCGTTACAGATAAGGACACAAACACAGAGGGACACAGGGGCTTGCCCAAGGCAGGGCCATCCAGCTAATACTTGAACTCAGTAGAATGTTCTTTACACTTCCATGTGGCCCAACAGAAGAGTAAGAAAGTAGAGAGCCATTGGCTTAAAGAGACAGAGAAATGGATCCTTATCATAGCCCTGCTGTTGAGCAGATGTGCAATCTACAGTGTGTCACTTGCTTCTCTGTGTTTCAGTTCCCTTTGCTGCAAAATCGGGCATTAGGTAAGAGGTTGTCAGTTGCCTTCCATGGCCCTGATCTACATTCATGAGGCTAAGTCATGCTGCACTGGAGCCATCAGAGCTGGGTGGGGAAAGCCCCGCTTCCACATTAGGCCAAACTGGATCAGAAGAAGCCAAGACTCTCCCACGCTGGGTGTTGTTTCCAAAGGCATTAGTGCTCCTGGGACCTGGGACCAAAGTTGGGCAGAAGGGAGGAGTCATCAACATCTACCATCAACAGTCCTATTGTATTGTATGCTGGGCATTTTCTAGGTGCTTTCCATTCACTGTGCTGCTTTGTCATCACGGCAAACCTATTTTTCAAAGGAAGAAACAGAATCTCAGAGAGGTTAAGTGATTTGTCCCAAATCACACAGCCAGCAGCAGAGCTGGGTTTAGAGTCTTCCTATTCTGTGTATCTATGGGCTCTACCATGCTGCAGAAAATAACATCACTTATCTCATAGAAGACAGAGAACTTGTATTGAATTGAACCCTATTGAACTTGTATTGTATTGTACCCTATTAGCTAAACCCTGCCCGGACCTAGAACCTCTGGGCATGATAGGGAACTTCCCGTTTTCTTTGCATCTTCTCCCAGGAAAGCTGTCAAGTGACTGCCTGACAAGGAATTAGAAGCCATCACAATAATCCCATCAATCCATTCACTAAAGCCAGAAGAAGTTCATTTGGTATCGTTTCTGGTCAAGCAAAAGTGACGCTCGAAGCAGAAATTGACGCTGAATTGATCCATAGCAGTGCCGTGAGCATGGGACTAGGGGATTTCCATACACTACTTAATTTCATCCTCATAACCACCTGATAAGATGAGATTAGTTTTCCCATTTTACAGATGAAGTAACTGAGGCTCAGAGACGTAAAATAAATTTCCCAAGTTTTCACACCTAGCAGTGGTAAGACCATGGTTTCACCAAAGTTCTTTGTTATTCCAAAGCCCACCCTCAGTTCCTCAAGTTGTATTAAGCAGATGCTATGGAACCAAAGGAACCCTTGAGTGGGGAGGCAGCAGGATGGGGACTGCCCTGGGCCTCTCAGTAACCAGCTGTGCGTCTTGAGCACATCACTTAATGACTAGAATTCAGTTCTTTCCTCCACGAAACAAGTGCGTTGAAGTTGCTGCTCTCTAACACCATTCCATGTCTTCTTATGGCTTGAAGGGTGAAGTCTCCATCCTCAGCGTGGCCACCATGCCCTATGCGCCTTGTCGGAGCCATGCCAACAGATGTCACTCTCATCCATCATACTTCAGCTCTCTGGGACGTCCCTCAGCTCCTCCAAAGGACCATGTCACTCCCTCTTAGGGCTTTGGGTACACTGTTCCTTCTGCCTAGAACTCAGTCTTACTTCTCCCATCCCACCTCATTCCCTGGGGAAGTCCCATGTGTCCTTCAAAGACCAGCTTCACCATCTCAGAGAATTCTGCTAGATCAAGAAAAATGGCTCTGCTATTCACCACTGTTGAATCCTATCCTCTGTTTTCTTTTTTTAAATAGCATTCATTATGCTTGATATGATTTGTTTATTTGCCATATTTTGGGTTTTAACTTTCGTCTTCCCTGTAAGTTCTAGGATGATAAGAAACAGGACCATCTGTCTTTGTTCACTGATATTTCTCCAAACCTCACTCAGCTTCGGGCACCCAGGATGATCTCAGTAAATAGACTGCTGACTCTCTCCCTCCCTCTTTCATCCTTTCCAGCTCTAGTAACCCCACCCCCAAGGGGAAATCTGGATTCTTCTTCTTGGAGAGATGATATGGAATGGACACACTTCATCCATCATAGGTATTAAGAAAAAATAAAAAACCTCAACTGGAGACCAAAGTAACAAGTACTTACTGTATAAGCCTAGATTAATTGATGGAAATACCAGATGTTAAAAACAAAGATTAGACCTCCAGGCTGTGTTTTGCAACCTTGATTGCGTATGGATTTGGCAAATCTGAAAATCACTCATAGGAAGGATTACTGCCTCACTCTTTTATTTTGAGTCAATTTAATCATGAAGGGGATCAGAATATGCCACTTTGGCATAAGGATTATTTTGAGCCGAAGGCAGTTGAGAAAGAGCAGATACAGGAAGAGTTCTCTGCCTTCTCCTCTTCTGCCCAAAAGCAGGGCATAAATTTCTCATGTAAAAGTGACATAAGTTTCCATCTGTAAATGAGTTGTGTCCCCTCCAGTACCAGAAAGAGGAGAATGACTCATCATCAGAGACAGCACTGAGTTGAGTCTGCATAAAAAACCTTGCTAATCAACCCTTATTTGCCATACATTTCCTTGTATCAGGTTCCTACAAGTTACCACCCAGAGCCCAAACCCCCTTTTCCTTTGTCGGGTCACTTCTCCACAGTTTATTGCCCTTTGTTAAAATGGTATATAAATCCCCAAGTCTAACCACTTTTGTGGATTTTCACTTATTTTTTTGTGAAGCCCTCGTGCATGTAAACATTTTAATCAATAAAATGTGCATGCCTTTTCTCCTGTTAATATAGCTTTCGTCCGTTTAATTCGCAGTCTCTAGGTACAGAATATAAGAGGGTAGGGGGCCAGCCCCATGGCCAAGTGGTTAAGTTCATGTGCTCCGCTCCGGTGGCCCAGGGCTTCACTGGTTTGGACCCTGGGTGCGGACATGGCTCCGCTTGCCAGGCCACGGTGAGGTGGTGTCCCACATGCCACAACTAGAAGGACCCACAACTAAAATACACAACTAAGTACTTGGGGGTTGTGGGGGCATAAAACCAGGGGAAAAAAAAGTTTGGCAACAGCTGTTAGCTCAGGTGCCAATCGTTTAAAAAAAAAAAAAAGAAGATTGGCAATAGTTGTTAGCTCAGGTGCCAATCTTTAAAGAAAAAAAACAAAGAGTATATGAGGGTGGAGGAAAAGCTTTTCCTCCTCTGCAGTCATATATGCATTTGAATGAAATTGAACCTCAGGTAGAAGATTTGCCAATTACCAGACTCTGGAGGACAGAGAGAATTCATCTCATTGTAATTTTTTTTTATTGTGGTAAAATACATAACCTAAAATTTACCAATTTAATTATTTTTAAGTGTATAACTCAGTGGTATGAAGTATATTGACATAGTTGTGCAACCATCACTACCATCCATATCTAGAACTTTTTCATTATCTCAAACTGAAATTCTGCTCCAATTACACACTAATTCCCCATTCCCCACTCTCCAGCCCCTGGTAACCACCATTCTCCTTTCTGTCTCCATGAATTTGACTATTCTGTGTGTCTCATATAAGTGGAATCACATGATATGTAACATTTTGTATCCGGCTTCTCTAACTCAGCATAATGTCCTCAAGGTTCATGCATGTTGGAGCGTGTGTTAGAATTTCATTCCTTTTCAAGGCTGAGTAATACTCCACTGTATAAATATATCTCATGGCAATTTTTATGTAAGGCCATTTAACACTAACACAGAAGTCACTGAATGATGAGCCAGCGAAAGGATGGGGAATGGAAACAGAACGGGGGCAGGAGAGTCAGAAGAGGCACCAAGGTTTAAAAAGAAGTCAAATAACAGGCTCTCAAATTCAAATGGGTGTCTTTCAAGAGCAAAAGGACCGTGCTCCCTGAGGAGAGAGACCTCTTTAAAAGCTGCCCCTGTGGTCAAGTCAGTGAGGAGGCCCCACCGGGGACCAGGAGGCAAAGCTGTCAGCATCAGCATCTTTGCACAAGGCACAGGCTCCACTTACACACACTCATTCTTATTTTTACTTAACTATAATTTGCTGGATAAAGATGCCAAATTATCCTCCATGACACACTTCAAATATTTCCATTCAATATTATAGTTGACCTGTATTCCTGAACCGAAAACTGTGGCACAAGGTCAACACACTTTGCACACACCATCTCGATGGATTCCCACAGGACTTTATGGGGGTGGTCCTGTTGTTCTCCTTATTGACAGCTGGGAAAGTGAAGGGCAGAGAGGTCAAAAACTGATCTAATGCCTCGTGGGCAGAATCCAAACCCGGATAGGCAGCTCCAGAACTCCCAAGAACCCTGCCACTTTGCAAAAGTGCTTTGTAGGCTACAGTTATACAATCCTACAACACAGAGCATATTCCCTGCGTTACAATTAAACTTAAATTCTCAGAAATGACTCTTCATTGGGGAAATTCTCATGGATAAAGATATTAGCTATCTTTCAAGTCCAAAAGCTATCTGAAGAAAATCTTCCATTATTGTCCAATTAAGTAAAAAGAGTGCTCTACAGCTCAAAAGTGATGGATGTTCCATTTTAAAGGAAAGATGATATAGTCAACCATGCAGCTAGCACAGAGCATCTGATTTCCAGCCTCCCCGCTTCCAGTCTTCCTCCATCAGGCTTGGACTAACTGCCAAGATGGCATCACTAGCAGGGCTGAGAAAAATATACCCTCTAGGATGATGAAGAGAAAGCTGGAAGCAAGCAGAACGTGATTAGATGGCACTTGTGCTCAAACTTGAGCTGGCTCAGGATCCCCTAGAGGGCTTGTGAAACTCCAGGTTGCAGGCCCGCTCCCAGAATCTCTGATCCAGTGGGTCTTGGGTGGGAGATGAGATTTTGTATTTCTAGCAAGCTATGCTTGCTGTGCTGATGCTACTGATGCTGCTGGTATAGGAGCCCATGACATCTGGTACACAATGTTTCCAACTCCTGCCTGTGGCAAATAGGACACGTCTACACGCATCTATATGTGGTACACCCACACACCATACATTTGCACCACACACATGGATTTCACATAGCCATTGCATGTACACCACGCACACACACACACGCACACACACGCACACCCTGCACCTATGTGCCCCAGAAACACACTAAACACCTGCACCTCTCACAAGTAACACACACTGGCATTAGAGACACAAACACCACACACCTGCATTCTCACATGCACACACCCTCATGCACACACATATATCTGCATACATCTGCACATTACCTGTGCACTACACACCCACACATCTGTAACCCATGTAACACACCCACCCCATATGCAGACAGGCACTCATATACACCTTACACACCTGCACTGTCCATCTGCACCACACACACTTCACACCTATACCACACACACCTCACACCTGTACCACACACATGCATACATGCACACACCCATCTCTCCTGCACATGTGCACCATCCATTTGCACCCCACCCACCCTTTTTCAGACTCCACGCTGCCTGCTGCTACCACTTTGCTCTTGAGACACCTCCCCCACCCTTCTCCTCTCTCTCCCTGCCCGTGTCCTCATCTCAGTGTCCTTCATGGCTAGCCCAAATTCCTCTCCCAAAGTGTCCACCCTAAAGGTCCCCCATGTCCTAGATATCTCTCTATTTCCCTCTCTATTCTCCATCTGACTTACCTACCTTCCTGAACTGAGCTCTTATGAATTCTACTTTCAATCCCAGTGCAAACATTTTCCATTCAACTTAGATAATTTCAACAAGCAGTTACAGATCACTTTCTGTGCAAAGCCTTAGATTAAGTGTGTTGGGAAGGAAAAGTGATGACGGTGATAACCTTGACCTTCATCCATCCATTCATTCATTTATTCATTCAGGGCATAAGCTAGGTACTGGGTGAGCACGTTTACAAGGCACACAAGTCCAGTGCTGTCTCACGTTTCACAATTCAGCGATGTTGAGGGCCTTCCCCAGTCTCCTCCCTTAGGGTGACGCAGGTCGCTCCTGAGCTCACCTAGAGGATGGTAGGCTGGATTGCAGGGGCCAAGAGAAGCAGTGTGGGTGGGACTTCTTCCCAGCTCTCTTCAAACCCTACTGAGTGGGCAGCAGGCTCCTCCTGCCTCCTCTGAGGTGAATTCTGGCCCCTGCTGCAACTCCAGATGGTTCTCCACACATGGGGAAACCATCCAGACTAGTAGATTAAAATTAAAATTATTATAATATTAGCAATAACAATAACAGAAAAAGTAATAGCCACCTTTTAGTGAGAACATATTATGTGCTACACATTTTAACTGCTAATTCTTACCCCAGATATTATCAGCTCATTTTCCAGATGAAAAAATAGAGCCTCTGAAACATCAGCCTGAGGTGTTGTGAATGGTAAATGGGGGCTTCAATCTATGCGGCTGATGCACTGACAGCATCAATGCCATTCACAGAGACAGCAAGCGTCTGCGTCCCCACCTGCTCCGAGTCCACTGTCAGGGCACAAGGAGAACAGGATCACCAGGACAAAGGAGTCAGGGCAGATATTCGCGGTGAATTGATGAAATATGCTACTTAAATTTTTATTATTTGAAACAAAATCATAACTTAGAGAAAATAAACTTTGAAAATAAGAGATAACTTTAGCCTTACAAACCATGAATTACATTCTTCTATAACACACTCTTTGTTTTCATTATGCCACACACATGCATAGTGACGTACAGAGGCTTCATTTAATTTCTCCATGAGTCAGGCTTGTCCAGACATGTGTCTTCAAGCTGTATTTGAGGGCAGTGAGGGTAAATAGTCCCTGGGCCAGAAGATGCTCCCTGGGTCACCTCCCACTTGCCCTGTCTGCTGACCTCCAAGGAAATTCAGCCCTGCAGTTAACATCTGTGGTCCCATCGGCCAGGCTGGAGTAAAAAGGTACTTAACGCGCGCAGCTCGTTTTGCAAGGTTAGAGAGAATCAATAGGAGATGTGTTTAATGTGGTATCGCTATCAGGTCTCATCGCACTTTTAAAACTGCAATGTCCACAGTGGTGTATAATCTTAGTCTCACGGTAAAGAGAATGGGTTGAGTGTGGTCTAAGATAGATATCACAGCCTCTTACAGACACACACAAAAAAATTGCAGCAGGTCCTCTGGAATTTCACTCTCGTTATCTTGTTCTTGTTCTCATTTTCCCCTTCTCCTCTTCTCCCTTTCAAATGTTCTCTTCTCCCCTCTCTCTTCCTCCCTCCTTTCGTTCCTCCCCTCCTTTCTTCTTTCTTTGCTCCTTCTTTCAATCTTCCTTTTAATTTCAGGGATTTGATTTGCTCTCATGGAAAATAGTCAGGACTTCTACAAACGGCCAGCGAAGCTGGATGACTTCCCCTCGTGTCCCCTTGCGTGCACACGTTGATGGTGAAATCCCGGCTTGGAAACGTCCGCGTGGGGGCGGCACTGGTTAGAACCCATCGGCTTACAACAAAGCAGACTTTTCTATAAGCTTCAGTGAAATTATTTTGAAAGAGAAACTTGTCTGGACACAGCATAATTAAACGTTGCATATTGTTCTTTTGTTAAGTAGGCCACAAAGTAAAATTCTTTGTTGATCTTAATGCATAACATATAATACCATGGGAAAACTAGAGATAGTAAGGTCAAAATTATATGATGTGTTGGTGGGGCAGTCGGGGTGCTATTTAATTTCATAACAAAGCTTGTGGGGGAAACCATAGTCTGTCATGGAATGAAGTGTCAAGAGAGATGTAAAGAAAGACAGCAAATCTTGCTTAACCAACCTCTATCAGCATTTGCACAAGCAACCCTGTGAATATTCACATCTGTAAGAACTTGCCCATAGAGTGCTTAGTATTTTGGTTTAAGAGTAAGTCAGCAATGCAGTCTAGTCCTATGTGTAGAGCGACTGCTGAGATAAGAGACTCAATCCTCTGGCTTGAAAACATACTGATAGTTACCATTGTTACAATTTTTAACCCAAATAGCTCAACTGGGAATATCACAGCTGGATTCTCTGCTGGGGCTGCTGTAACAACACCACACAGGGGGTGGCTTAAACAATAGAAATGCGTTGTCTCACAATTCTGGCACCTTGGAAGTCTGAGATCAAGGCATTGGCAGAGTTGGTTCCTTCTGAGGCTGTGAGGAAGAATCTGTTCCAGGCCTCTCTGCCAGCTTCTGGTAGTCTCTGGCATTCTTTGGCTTGTCCATAGTGTGCTCCCTGTGTCTTCACGTCTTCTTCCCTCTGTGTATGTCTGTCTCTGTGTCCAAATGTCATCCTTTTTTATAAGGACATCAGTTGTATTGGATTAGGACCCACCCTAATGCCATTATCTTAACTTGATCATCTGCAAGAACCTTACTGCCAGGTAAGGTCATTCTTAGGTACTGGGGGGTTAGTACTTCAACATTTTCGGGGGGTTACAATTCAGTCCATAACAATAGCCATTTGTTTTCATACCCACATGTTCACCACCTAACTGTTATGCTACATTGAGCTGGAAATACACATTGTGTTTCCGTTTAGAAATTGACACTAAATTCTCTTTAGTAGTGCCTTAACTACTGCTGAATTTAGGAGCTTACACACCAAAAGGAAATAAAATTTCCCTTATTTGACTAGGTGGAGAATGAGCTTTTTCAAGGGCACAGGACAATGATTTCAAACTCCTCTTGTAAACCATAGTAAAAGACACCCTCCCTCAAATAGTAAACAATAAAATGCAACCCAGTATCACTTAAGAGCTATAACATTAAAGGAAATTGGCAGGTGAGTATTATTAAATGATTAGGCAAAGATGTAACACTAAAGGTGAGCAGAAACAAAATTGATATAATGAAAGAAAACAGGGGTTGCTATATTCTTTTCAGGCCGTGGAGAATTAAAAGAAAAAGTCATTTCCTGGAATAAAGAGTTATATTATTTTGATAATAAGTGAAACGCAGACAGAAAATATAAAATCCATAAATCTTTATGCTCCAAATAACATTCCTCAAAATACAGTAATCATACACTCTTAGAGGCACAAAGAGAAGTTAATAGAAACACTGGGCTAGTGAGAGAATTTACAACACCTTCCTCCTCCGTCTCTTACAGTTGAAGGATGCAAATATATGCCCCATGGTCGGGGAAGGAGGGAATGAGACTCCAAAAAACACGATTGATTTATTCAGTCTACAGCAAATTCTGTGTCTTGAGGAGAACAGAAATATATTTCCTATCAAGTTTACAAGGAATATTTGTAAATAGTAACTACAGGTTTTGCTATATACTCATAAACTCAGAAAGTGGAAAAAATACAGACCAAAATTATCGCTCCATAAACGATTCTCTGAAAAATGATTGTGTTGAAAATCAAACACAACATTAGGAATTGTTCAGAAAATAATGAGAGTGAAAACATAACCTGTCAAATATCTGGAATGCTGACAGAGTTAGAAACTAAAGCAAATCTGTAAACCATATGCCCTTTATTAGAGAACCAGAAACAATAAAAATTACTAAGTATTCAATTAAAACATGGAAAAAGAAAAAAAAAAATAAGTAAAACAAAAAGAGAGAAAAAATAGCAGAAATTAATGAACTAGAAAGCAGATCAATAAGAGAATAAACACATCTAAGACCTGGCTTTCTGTTAAAAAAAAATAACTGATAAAACATGTAGCATGTCTAATCAAATAGAAAAGAGAGAAAATATATAAAATTTGGAATAAAAAATGGACATGACCAAAGATGAAAGTAAATATTGTGTAAAATCCTATTCTGATAAATTAGAAAACTGAATAAAATAGATTATTTTTAAAGGAAATATAAAAGATGTAGGAAAACTGAATGAAGAAATAACTAGGGAAGGAAATTTCATAGCTGTCTAAAATTTTCTGTCAAGAAAGACAGAAGGCTTTCCAAATTCATAAGCCAATTCTTATATTGATATTCAAAAAAGTAAAATAGCCCAGAAAAATAAAACTACCGAGCAGGATCCCTTATGATTGTAGATTTAAAATTCTAAATAAAATATTAGAAATTTAATTTAGAAATGTATTCTAAAAATGTTACACTATGATTGAGAAGAACTTACTCTAAGAATGCAGGAATGATTTACTATAGTAATCTCGAAAGAACTCACTGCTTTAGGTCAAAAGAGAAGAGGCACAGGGATATTAATTCATTAGAGGTAAAATGTATTTGATAATATTCAGCATCCAATACTGACTTTCTAAAATCTTATAATAAACTAGGAGTAGACATCAATATTCTTTACCATGATAAAGACCACTGTTGCTCACTTCCAGCCACTACCTTTAACGCTGAAGCAGTAGAGATATCCACATTAATGTCTGAAAAAAGACGCAATACCTGCTATAGCCACTAGTTTTAAGAATTGTTCTGGAAGTTCTAGCAATGCAAAAATTTTTTAAATGATGAATGACAATCTACAAATACTGTCAAGAAAGAGGCAAGTTATTAGAAGTAGCACAGAAAATACTGAAACTTAACCGAGGAATATAAGAGGAGATCTGAATATAAGAACAGACAAACCAGGGCCAGCCCCATGGCCGAGTGGTTAAGTTCGTGCACTCCACTTCAGTGGCCTGGAGTTCGCCAGTTTGGATCCTGGGCACAGACCTGCACACCGCTCATCAAGCCAAGCTGTAGTGGCATCCCACATAGAAGAACTAAAATGACATACAACCAGGATATAAAACTATGTACTGGGGCTTTGGGGAGAAGCAAAAAGAGAAGAGGAAGATTGGCAACAGATGTTAGCTCACGGCCAAGCTTCCTAACAAAAAAAAAAAAAGAAAAGGAACAGACAAACCACATTTTGGGATAAAAGCATAAGAAGAAAATTGCCCCCAAATAATTAAAGGCATAATTAATTTTTTTAAAAATCTCAGTAAAATTTTTGAAAACATGGCAGTGAAAAACTGAAATACATTTGGGAGAATTAAATACTTAGTAACTGACCATCTAATGTGAGAAATACATACAAGTTGAGTTTAGAAAATATATGAAATTCACGAATATACAGTACAATTATATGTAGAAGCATATATATTATAATATAGTAAAAATGACAGAAACGGAAACAATATGAAAGCACAATAGAGTGCTAGGTACAGAAATGATGGAAAAGCCGTATAGAGATTTTAAGTCCGGCATTAAACTTCATGTACAAAAATATTACACCACTAGGTCATGTTCACATATTTAGAATGATCCCAAACCTGCAAATATATGTGCACTTAAACTATATATGTGTTTATATATTTTATATTGTTATATTAATATATTTTATACATTATATATAATATTTTGTGCTGTCCCCATTTTTTAAAATTTTTGACTTATTAAAAAAAAACTGAAAGGTACTGTCAGCCAAAATTGTAACATGAGTACCTGGGCTCTCTCTAAATGGTATGTTTCTGGGTGGCTATTATTTTCTTCTTTGTGTTTGTCTGTATTTCCCACATTTTCTAGAAGGAATGCACTACAAAATTCAAAAAGACGTAATGTGTGAATAACACTAGTACCTTGCATAATGTTTCCTGACAATACTTCTCATTCTCTTTTTAATCACAGAAATCTCTGAAAATCTTATAAAATTGTCAGTGTTCCCCCTCGGAAAACCTCATCATGTGCAAATAAGCATCCAATTTCGCATCAACTTTTAGGTCTTATGGACTCGCTGAAGTCCCACTCAAGGATTCTAGGCAAAGAACAAAGTGTGTACAAGTTTCAAAACAATTCCTCTTGCACTGTCTCAACAGCTCCTCACCAAAATTTTCTAATGGAACAGCTACTGTTTTTCTCATTTTAAAGGTGTGTAAATTGAGCACAGGGAAGTTAACAATACACAGCTAATAGGGACAAAATCCACGCAGGTGGCCGTACCCGCTTGCCTTAGTACAGAGCATGTTATATTATAGCACATCTTGGCTTCTTAAATGCAGAATAGGATGTTGTCACATAAACAAAACCAGAGTTTGAGTCCTGATTCCCCCATGGAACTTTCGAAAATCTCTCGACTGCACCGTACCTTGGATTCCTCGTGAATAAAGTAGAAATGATAATACTTACCCTGCATAGCCACCAAAGTTATTATGGAGATGAAATGTAAGGGAAAGCACTTGCAAACATAATTTATCTTTATTACTATTAGTACATAAACGTTTCCAATACAAATCTATTAAAACTCAGGCAGCACTGGCATAAGTGCTGATGGGATCCAGGTGGGAGAGAAAAAAAAGGACAGAACATCTTACTGAAAGGCAATTAAAATGTGCCATTCTTGTTCAAAAAGTATGTCTCCATGAGTAATTAGCAATCTATTGTGCTTTGAGCCATAGTTTGTTGGCAGACCTCTATTACGTCAGTTATACGGGGCCATCCTGTAAGGCCAATCAACATAATGGGGAGCTCCCTGCTTTAAAACATGTTTGCTTTCAGGGCTGGCCCCGTGGCCAAGTGGTTAAGTTCGTGCGCTCTGCTGCAGGCGGCCCAGTGTTTCGTTGGTTCGAATCCTGGGCGCGGACATGGCACTACTCATCCAAACCACACTGAGGCGGCATCCCACATGCCACAACTAGAAGGACCCACAATGAAGAATATACAACTATGTACTGGGGGGCTTTGGGGAGAAAAAGGAAAAATATAAAATCTTAAAAACAAAAGAAAACATATTTGCTTTCCCAGGTATCTGTCTAACAGGTTAGTGTGATGTAATTTTAATGGTTAAAATTGTAAGTTAATTTCTAAGTCTTTCCACTGCCTTCCTCATAGGCTGGCCGAGAAGGAAAGAACAATGAAGGCGCATACAGGGATAACGGAGCTGCACCCCATTTACTGTCGGAGGGCATTCGCTCTCCTCCATACCCCTGACACTGTGCCTTAGACAGGGTAAGTCCTCCGTAAACACGACTGCATTGAAGCGGGTGAGCGAGATGCTAAGCTGGTGCTGTCTGAGAGGCTCCGACAGTAGAAAGCTGGGTGTCATTTCACCTCGATGGAACTCAGTTTCCTCTTCAGTTGTCTGGATATCATGAAGTCTGTTTTAATGTGGAAAATCCCTGTAAACTCAATGGACCATCAACATGGAAAGCATCATTTTTTAAGGCATTTGGAACTTTCCTGAGCCAGTTCCTTCCAACATCTTCTTTATCACACGTATTCTGTGACATCACCTAATGTACTTAACAGTCCATCCCTAAAACTGAACTGAAATTCATTACCAACACTCTTATTTGGGTTTTGCTGATTGCACTCACCTACTTAGCTACTCTTTGTTCTCCCTTCACCAGGGGCTGGGCCATCTGGATCAATTATCTATTTTACTTCTTATGTACCCAACAGAAAGGCCGTGAAAGCTCAAACACGTCATGTGATGATTCTCTCATCCTTAGTCATAACCCTTCTACAATTGCTGGGGAGAGATGGTTATACAGCCCATAAGTGTGTGATCACTCACGCCACTCTTCTAACCTCTAAATGGAGTCAGTCCTGAGGGATGGATAGAATTTCACTGCGTTTTCCCATTTCATTTGTATAATGAAATCATTGTTTGGCCTTCATTCTGTACTTTTGCCCTTTTTGATCTTAAGGTGGACCATGCAGTAGCCCTCTCCAATTTCTCTTGGAAAACTAGGAATGTTAAATGGACTTTCATCAAATCTCAGGAAACATGTTTGTTTCCTAAACATAACATACCAAAGAAATTCCTCCTGCCATTGCATTATGCATTTGTTGTTTGCTTGCATGTATTTATATATAAACATAGAAGTGAACCGATACATAAATCTGTAATGTGTGAACTTGACAAAATTCAAACCATAACCTGGAAATGAATCACTTATCATCATTAATCAGGTCATGTTATCAGATTATCAGGTGTGATCAGATTCAACCCCAAAACACAGCGTGAGACAAGATTTTAGTCTTTGCAGGAATCACCTGGAGCACCTGTTAAAACAGACATCACCAAACTTCATGTCAGCCCTACTGAGTCAGACTCTGGAGATGAGGCTCAGAGTTACCTGTTCTTAGAAAATTCTGAGAAAGTGTTGCCATGGAGAACTGGTTCAACCCGGTTCCTGAGTAACACCTGTATTTTCAACACTTTAGGGGACAGCTAAGGTTTATCCCAGAGAGTCCCTAAGGAGGAGAAGCTCCCACCTGGACTTTGTTGACCTTGTTCCACATGGGAGCTGCTAGACACCATCTGACATCATATCTCAGCCTCAGAAGTTGAATCCTGTTGGGGAGGAGAATTTGCCACCCCAAAATGTATCTCTTTGGCTTGATTATTTTTAAGAACAAAAGACTCAAGAAGAAACTTTGACCTCCCCCCTTAACTGCCTAAAAGAATTTAAGATAGAAGGCCTATTTCATGAAGGAGCTATACCATACAAAACTATAGTATAATACGAACTTGGTGTAGCAGACAGGGAGGAACCTAGTGAGGCCCATTTGATCAAGGTCCTCCCCATGTCCCATGATCTTTGCAAGGCATGGCAAACATTAGAAAGATGCCTGGTTGTTAAAGGATTTTTGTCAGTCTTTCCTCACAAACTCACTGAAAGGTCTAAATGCTGCTTAATTGAGAAAATATTCACCTGTATTATAGAAGGTAGGATGTTGGATGCTTGAAACATCCATTAGCAGATATAAAATGGTGGCCAGGTCAGGGCAGCCTGAGAGAATAGCCTTCATGAGTGGTTGCTTATGGAACAAACAAAGGTAAAGTTTTGGAAACCAATTTGTTGGTTTGTAACCAAAATCTCCCCAATGTTCAATGGAGGGCAACAAGAAGGAGAGTTTTGAGTAAATTATAGAATGTCTACTTAATGTAAATACCACTGTGATAAGCAAGAAGCCCAATTACCAAACAGGAAAAGTCATGTGGCATCAAGTTAAATGAAAAAGCCAACATATAAATCAATGGATCAGAGAAGAAACGTCAGAAATCAACATATCTAAGGGAATTTAGATTTGGGTAAAGATGGTAACTCAAATTAGTGGGGAAATAATGTATTATCCAACAAATTGTGTTGGGGCAACTCAGTAGCTCTCAGAAAAAGTGTATTCCTCCATGATACTTACACCAATATAGAGTCCAGAAGAATGAATGAAAATTAAACCACAAAAGCACTAGAAGAAAGCATAGAAAAAATATTATAATCTCAAAATGAAAAGTCTTCCCAACTATAGTATAAAACCTAGAAGACAAGGGGCTGGTCCTGTGGCTGAGTGGTTAAGTTCACACACTCTGTTTGGGTGGCCCATGGTTTCGCCAGTTTAGATCCTGGGCTCAGACCTAGCACTGCTCATCAGGCCATGCTGAGGCAGCATCCCATGTAGCACAACCAGAAGGACCTACAACTAGAATATGCAACTATGTACTGGGAGTCTTTGGGAAGAAGAAGAAAACAAAAACAAACAGAACAAACAAACAAGCAAAAACCTAGAAGACAATAAGAAATTGATGAATCTATGTAAAAGCATGTTTTTATATGCCCCCCTCCCAAATAAACATCATAAAGGAAATCAAAAACAAAAAACATATCCAGAAAATATTTGCAACTCAATTTAAAGGGCTAATTAATATATAAAGAGTCCTTAAAAATCAATATAAAAATTCTATATAAATCAACATAAAAAACTCTCTATAAAAATCAATATAAAAAACTGAAAATGGCCAGATGCTTGCAAAAATTTATAGAAAATAAAATACTGTTTTTAATCATGTACAAATTTTCTCAACTTCACTTATACTAAAACAGACAAGTTAAAACTTCCAGAAGATACTGTATTTTATCTATAAAATTGACAAAGATAAAAAACTTACTGACGCATTATGTTTGGGGAAAATGAGCACTGTCATGCATTGCTGGTGGGAGGGTACTCTGGTAAACCTCTATGGAAGGGAGTCAAAATATAGAATGCTCATACTGTGGGACCCAGCACTTCTGTTTCTGTGAATTTATTACACAGATGAGTTTTTTTTTTTTTCTGAAGAAGATTCACCCTGATCTAACATCTATTGCCAATCTTCCTCCTTTTTTGCTTGAGGAAGATGAGCCTGGAGCTAACATCTATGCCAACCCTCCTCTATTTTTTTGTTTGTAGGTCACTGCCACAGCATAGTTGGTGAGTGAAATAGGTCTGTGCTCGGGATCCAAACCCACAAACCTGGGCTGCCATAGCGGAGTATGGAACTTTAACCACTTGGCCACAGTGCCGGGCCCACAGACAAGAATTTAAAGTTCCTATACTCCAAATTCAAGAAAGGAAGAAGACGATTGTTCTTTGGCCATAGTCCTAAGTCATAAACAAGTCACCCCTGCAACCTTTCTCAAAGCTATCTCAATCCATCAGCGAACATTTGACTTACTAACTGCACTTCTTAAAAGCCAACCGCAAGCAACAGGTTCACACGCATTGCCAGGGGTACACAGCCGAAGGTCAGCCAACCCCTAACCACTCTCACTTCTGAAAGTCTGTCAGTCTCTGAATTCAGTGCTTCCCAAAACCCTATAGAAGATCAGCTTTGCTCTCTTTTGATAGAACTTTGTCCAATGAGCACTCTTTTCCCTTGTTTAGTGAGAAATAAAATCAGGTTTTGCTTCATGTATTGACGGATAGCCTTTTCCTTCAGTCCAAATACTTGTGCATGTGAGAAACAACGTATGCACAAGGATATTCATTAAAGCATTGTTTAATGTAGAAACAGATTAGAAACTATGTAAATAATCTAAAAGGTCCATTAAGTTAGAAAACCAGAAACATCAAACGCCTCCTTGAAAAGGAATGAGTTGTCATGAGGCAAAGGAGGGAGGAAAGAAGAGATACACATTTTATTTAATCACTTTTGTGTTTTTTAAAATTTTGAATGTATTACACAGTAAAAGGTAATTTATTTAAAGCCAGAATTTCAAATTGCACTTGTAAACGAAAAGAAAGCACATGAAATTGGTAGCAAAACAATAATAATAGTTATTTCTAAGTAATTGGGGGATAGTTTTCTAAAGGTCTTTTTCCCTAAATATTTTATGATTTTGTGACATAACATTATTTTAAATTGGAACTGTTTATAAATGTCATGCTGGGAATCACACAAAAATATAACAAACACAATCATTCCATTCCAAGTTGGCATGTAACAAAAAAATAGGAGTGACATAAAAGAACCTTATTTATTAGGAGAAAGAATCTAAAAGAAAGGGGGAATTAGAGCAGCTCATGTACATTGCGTGAGGGAAACTGACAGAACAAGACCTTCAAGAAACTTCAAGCAAGAGCCCAAAAGCTCAGCAGAACCTTGAAACTAGAGCTAACATGCCTACTCCCAAAGGCTCCCCAGGGAGTCACTTTTGAGACATTGTAACTGAGAAGCTCAATACAAAACTTAAAGTTTGTAACAAATAGACATTACCTGTCCATTTTTTAAAAAGTAAACCTAATAAAGAGAAGAGAAACATTTTGCTTAATTTTAAATTAGTTCTCTCTTTCCCCAAATACACTAAAAACAGAGGGAAAGACCCAGCAGTGTCAACTTACAGAAGCCAGAATCTGCTTACAGCACAATACCCATCAGAAATAACATCTCCTGGTGCCAGACTTGCTGAGTCCGTCAACTATTCCGAAAAAACAACTTCTAATTTCCTTACCGTTGGGCAGTGTGATCTTGACAGGTTGAGATTTTTTCTTTCACCAGATAACTCTAAAAGAGAGAGAAAAAGTTAGAACAAATTAAATAATGTTGCTTAAGGGCTATCCTGACTTGTTGAATTGAAAATAAAATAGTATATTAAAACGTCCAAAGTACAAACAACTATTTTTGTCAATCATTTAACAGTAACATATCACTCCGACTGTGCTGACTTGATTGATGAGACTAGTTGCAGAGTTTCAGGTAACCATGAATGCTAAAGAAACTTACTAGGTGTATTTTATTATTCTATCACTTAATACAAGTTTAACCCAGTCCCCCTATTCCATATTTCATTTATGGCCTTGAAATACTTAACATGGATTATATTAATTATGGAAAAAGTAACTAGGCATAACAAGTTTTTCTTTCATGGTTTGTTCATTGTAATTGATGTGTTCACCCAAAACCTTGACAAATAAGACATTGGAAAGACCCAATTATTAAACTGGTAATCTGAATTTCCTACTGAACAAAGTGTTGTAATTTTTAGGACTAATAAAAGGCAAATATTCCAATTTAATCATATTTATTTTCAGATTTTAAAAAATCACTTAAATAATCACTTCTATCTAGACTCATCCATTAAAGTTTTAGAATAATATCAGTCTTATACAATTTATAGTTTTTAAAGTTTTCTCCAAATGCCATCATCAGGCAATCCGGCAACATTATTGCAATTAAAAATACATATGACACAGTTTCATTTTGGGGAATCTGTAAAAATAACATACCATGGTGCTCATTGCAGCAGTGCTTACAGGAGACCAACAACTAGAAACCATGTTAATAGCCATTGCCAAAGAAATGGTGGAATAGGCCTAATGGTCAATGCTACATTGACCCACAGAATATTAAGCAATCACCAGAAACAATTAAGTAGCATTATACCAGATGACTTGGAAGAAATTTGTCAGTGATTTTCAACTGAGAAAAGCAAGATGTAGAAAAGTGTATGAAATGGTTCCTTTTGTGAAAAGTAAGTTGTCAAACCAACTTTCATATCAAAGGCTTCCTACTGGGAGTGATTTTGCTTGCTATGGGACATTTGGCAGCATCTGGAGATATTTTTGGGTTGTCAAAACTGTGGGGGGAGGGTGCGACTGGCATCTAGTACAATGCACCAGACAGCCCCACACCAATTACTTGGCTCAAAATACCAACAGTGCTAAGATTGACATACCTTCCTGTACATGGGGATTACATAATTTTATAACTGAATTATGTAAGTATGGAAAACATACGGCAACCCCACACTAGGTTGTCAGGGTAGCTCATTCCCAGAGAACTAGGGGCAGGGATGAGGGTGAGATGCTGATGGAGAGGATGGAGGGATGGATGGAGGTGCCCTTGCTAAGACCAGCATCATGACGTGATCTTATTTCTCATGTCTATATCAAAAGAAGAAACAGTGCCACCATCAAATCAACTTTGCCGTGTTTATTCTTGTTCCTTAGATGCAGCTAAGTGCAGGCAAAACTTCCATGAAACCACACAACAAGCCCAACTTAGAAGAAAAACCCAACTTAAAAGGCATCGAAGCTAGAGACGTGATAGCTTTGCCAGCCTAGCCTTTGACAAGTCTCTGTGTGCCATCGCTTGGATTCAATTGAATAATCCTGTCGCACTCAATTAATTTGAATTAACCTCACCCTCTTCCATCCTTCGTATCAGTAGTTTGGTGTTTTTATTACACCATAGGGGATTCTATTTAGAATAGAGCAGAAACACCAAAAACATGGTGAGTGACTCATTCACTTTGCATAGATGTGAGTTTGGTTGTTTTTCTGTTCTTTTCCTGTGGTTAGCTTTTTAACTTTTATCTGCTGGCAAATACATAAAATACACGTCAAAATGGGTATTCTGTGTGATGCCGGACATGAACCACACTTACTCAATGTCTTTTGTGAATTAAGAAATAGTCCTTTCTGTTATGTCCTAAACTCTTAGTCCTCAGGTGTTCAGCGTAGATTTTTGCAAATGCATAAAGCAATGGGGTGCTCTGGGTAAGTCCCTCTCTGATGGAAGCCCTTCTGAGCTCTGTATATAGCCCTGAGTGCTGGGCAGGGGAGGGCCCAGAAGACATCTTGAAGGAAATGCTGCTGCAGCAGACACAGCAAATCCCAGAGGAAAGTATTGATTCCTACCACGTGTGGTATGCCGGGTTCTTGCAGGCATGAAACACCAGGACCGCAGGCAGGCACTATGGGAGGGCAGACGGATTCTCACCAGTCATCTGAAAAAATACTTTTCGTAATCCTATCTCTAGCTCTTCCCAGACCCTTAGCCCTTGATTCCACTTCACATCCCTCTTCCTTTGGAGTCTTTGAGCAGCCAGGCCTGACTTCATTCGCACTCCTTCCTGGGGTAGCTAAGTCCTCTTTCCCCCACCTCTTGTCCCAACACCCCCTCTTCTCTCACTCCCATCTCCATGCCCATTTATATGCACCATTTGTTATCTGATGTCCCGTGACCGTTGTTGCTCCCCTGACTAGACTACGCCAAATTCCTTTGATGCCCATTCTGTTCTGACTTCAAGGTCCATTTTAACTTTCTTGTCTATGTCAGAAAACCCGGGTTATAAGCATACAGAGAACAGCCTCGCACACTGGACCACAGTAGCCAGTAGGTTCCAACACCCCAGCTGTCACTGTCCATTGGTAGGTGTGCCAGGGCTGGCAGCAGTGCAGGCAGGGTGGCAGTGGCAGACATGGCTGCCATCTGGTAAGTCCCCAATACTAGTAATAAGGGGCTTTTCCATGATGGGAGAAAACCTAGCACGCCTGTGCCTGTTCCGCATACCTGACGTGTAGTTAAGTTTATGGATATATGTGTCATTGTAAAAATTTTTTAAGTTTTCTGTATATTATGATGTTCTGACATTTTAAAGAAAAAAAAATTCTGGCTCCAATTCTTAGAGATAACAAAGAGTCCTGTGGAGAACATGTCTTTGATATGTAAGCTAAGCTATCCAGAGCCACACCCTCTCTGTCTGGCCCGTGAACCCCAGGAGACAATATTCCACTACCTTAATCACCGGGGGGCCAGGTACCAGGAAACTAGGACCACCTCTATAGCCTAAAGCCCCCCAAAATTGTTCAAACTAGCCAATCCCTGACTGTTCACCCTGCCCCACCATTCCTTTCCCAAGGAAACTCCAATAAAAGCCGTCGCCCAGGTTCTGCTCCAACACTTGTCATCTGCCTCCTGGCCACCTTGGTGTCCTTCCCACATGGCCCTGTGCAGTGTGCTCTGCCTCCTGTCCCTAGGACCTGTGAATATAGTAAACTTTGTGGGGGTTTTCCCTGAGCCTCTCCTCAGTCTTCTCTTGTGGCCACGCCTGGCTGACCATCTCATAAGAAAATGCAAAACATATTTATAAACACATATATGAACTACATCTGTAGAACACATAGAATGTGGAGAATACCAAGGGTGTTTATGACCTGAAGTCAAGGACCCAATAGAGGCATCTTCTTGTTGCTTCCACATTTTCCAACAAAGTCTAAATTCCTCCCTGCCTTGTCCTCCTTCCTTAACATTATATTACGATAACTCTCCAAAGGGCCACCTGTAACATGATTCTTGCCAACTCTCCGGGGTTCCTTCAGTGTATGCAAATATCCACCCAAATGCCACCTCTTCCGAGAAGCCGCCTATGATATGTCCGGTCCTGCCTCCTGGCTGTCCAGCCTCCATCACTCTCTTTTCCACTGCCCAGCATTATTTTCTTTAAAGCTTATGTCACCATCTGATGCAACGACACTAATGTGTACTGGGTTGTGTGATTCCTGCCCCCAAATTCATCCCCTCTCCATCTTCGTTGGGGACACAGGGCAAGGTGTGAGGCAGAGACTCAGCATAGGCTCACGGAATTCTAATCGATTTTCTGTACAGATGAGGAAGAAAGGCCCAGAGAGGTGGCACAACTCAGCCGAGCTTACTGAGAGAATTGCAATAACTGAACATTTTATTTGAGTCCAGAATCCCTTGTTTTTAAGTATTGGCTCAAATTGTTTTGTTTTATTTTCCTTTTCAGAAAAAAACAAAAAGTAACTGATGGGGACCGTTCTTCCCCAAGGGAAGCCCAGAAAAGCAACTGTATATTCTATGAAGAACATAAATATTTCTTAGTCATGAACCAGAGATTTTCAAGGAATTCTCAGGAATTCTGAGCCTTGGCCTTCCTCTTCCCATGGTGAACTAAGAGCCACAGAGCCTGTTGCACACACAGCTTCCGTGAAAATCCAAGGGCCGTGTGTGCTCCCCTTAAAGATATCACTGCTCTTCATGCTAAGCTTCATTGCTTCAGCTTCCAAAAAACTCACTCTGAAAAATCAGGCTTGGAGTGAATAGCACCTCAAACCAAGTCCCCGGGACAACTAACCACCTTCCCTCAGCGTCCCCACATTCTTCTATGTTTTTTCTAGTCTCTCTTTTGGTTCTTTCTGCTTTTCGTCTTCACGATAACTTATGGAGTACATATTTGCATCCCCATTTTAAAGATGAGAACTGCTGAGTCTCAGAGAGATTCAATAACTTGCTCCCTGATAACACAGCTCACCAGGATGGCTTGACTCCCAAATCCAGGGCATCTGTTTATTTCACAGTAAGTCATTCCGATCCCTTTTGATTTACATGAAATGCACAATGCAATGGGCACGTAGCAGGTAAACTGTTTGAATCTTTGTGAACTGTGGGCAAGTTACTTGACCATGCTAAGCTTTAATTGTCTCACTCAAAAAATAAAGAGAAAATAGTACTGTTCTCATAAGGCTGAGGTAGGATTAAATGAGACAGTGCACATGAAAAACCTGTTAGCCTGCATCTAATTGATAAGTGATAAGTAAATGCATTATCTAGGAAACTTGGCAGAAGGGTTGCAGTGTGTATATCTTCAGGTCTGTGTAAGTATGTGTCGGCCTGGTGTCAGTCCGTGAACCTCTGTGTGCAGAAGCTCTTCAGATATGAAGAGGTGAGAATCCTGAGCTGACTTGACCCTGGAGGTACAGGCTGCAAGTGCTACAATCCTGGATCTTTTCTGAAGAACCAACTCCCAGCCATTGACAAGCTGGGATAACTAAGAAAGCCATGATCCCAGGACCAGCTGGCTGGTAGCAGCATCTGACAGAAGAGGATGGTAAGCCAGAGCACTTCAGGAAACAGTGGAGCTGATGCCAGTACCAATTGTGAGAACGAGTGTTCTCAAAATCCTGGTTTTCTTAAAATGCTACTATGCCCTTTTCCCAGTGAGTAGGGTGGACAGACTTAGCAAGTAAAACTACAATATGGTCAGTTACATTTGAATTTTAGATAAAGAATGAATATATCTTTACTGTAAGTATAACCCATGCAGTATTTGGTAATCTTTCCTATCAGCGATGCTGATTTCTCTCCACCTCTTCTCCAGTTTAACCATTATAGCTGTGCCTGTGTTTGAGACTATTGGTCTCCAGATGTCACAAGAATGATTGATCAGGGCTGGCCCTTACAACACCAAATCAAAGAAAGATTCATGAACCCTATTGGGAAACCAAAACAATATTGCTATTGCTATTCTTAATCTACCCTGCAGTGGCAATGAAAATCTCTCATTCTGCACAAGGGAAATGTCTCTTAAATATAAGTTTTTAGGGTTTTTTTCTTAATTCTTAAAATACATATTCTTCTCATTAAAATACCAGACTTTTAGGGAGGTTATATTTCTTTCTTCTAGATTAATAAAATAAACACTTCAATTTATGTTTTTAATCACTCCATCCCCATATGAGATAACTATTCATCCTGATGGAAATTTCCCACAAAGCCAGTGCTGTTGTAGTGTTCCCTATCAAAAGTTATGCATATGGTCTGCAAGGAATTACAAATATTTAAGGTTTTGTAAGCATTGTGAGTCCTTTAAAAGTTTGGAAACTCCAGATTTGTATGAAAGACTGTTTCGAAAGGTTTTTAAATAAGTGTCTATGAGTCAAATTCTCCATGAAATGGGGAGAAGGGCAATTTATCTGAACAGGGCAATACTATTTCAAAAATTCTATGTCCAACAGTTTTGAGGTACCACTAGAGAAGGCCAATGAGAGAATCTGTCCTGTTTTTGAACCTCATTCATCTCTTTATTTTATGCATATGTGAATTTCATTTGATAAGCTTGGACCCTCCTCATGGCGGGAGCAGTTAGTTATCAATGCGCAAGGCCCTGATACTTAACCTTAAGAGTGGTGCTGGAGCAGGAATGCATTTAACAATTGTTATCTGAGAATTCTGTCTCTATGAACCAGCAAACCTATCAAGGGACGGTTTGCAAACTATCTTGTGCAAAGAGTCCTCTGAGGTGCTTAACTGAGAGTAGACACCTCCAGAGTCTATTTCTCTGCTGTACTGTTTCAGTGGGCTGAGGAAGATCCCTGGATCTTGCATTTTAACCACTATCCCATCTGACTCAAGGGCCAGTGATTCTCCAAACACACCTCTCACACTCTGAAGAACTGTGTTGTACCCTCTAGAATCCACTCACAGATCTATAAAGATGTGGGCAAAACTGCAGGGACAACTTTGAGAATGGCCTACAGATTTCAGATTTCAAGAGAATTTCAATTCAGGGTTAGAGAGAAAAGTGATCCTCAGTTCAACATCAGTAGGATGCTTCAGATACCATGAGCTTTCAACAGCTCCTTCTTGTTCTTCTCCAATTCCTGGGCTTGGTATTAAAAGGGGAAAAGTCAAGGTTGAGAATTAAATGCAGAACCTTTCAGAAACGCTGCCTCTGCAAACAGGCCAAGGAGAAATGCACAAGGAGCCAGGACCGGGGGCCTCCTGGCCCTGAGGCACCGAGCTGCCTGCTCTAGACTCGGGAGCAACATCTAACGTCACAAAATCCTCCTCCTTTGAACAGTCTTTCTACCTCAGACGCCTCCCACAATCATAGCTTTTCTCCCACTGCTCCCTTCTGACTTAGAGAAGTGACCTAAAATAGCAAATTCAATTTTCCATTTGTTGCTCACTAAGAACATGACCTGCTTCTATCTTTAAATGGCCACAACGTCTTGACACAGTTTCCTTGAGTCCTCTCAATATGACTTCTTCTAGAACATAGGTCGTGTTATGATGCAAACAAAAAACTGTTGCCAAGGACAATAAAAGTCTTAGCTTCCTGCAAATAGTGAAGATGAGAAAAAAGTCAGAGCTCATGGCGGCAGCGCTTTGGTAGAAAAGAGCTCGGCTCAAAAGCCTGACAGCTTGGATGTGAATCCTGGTTCATCCTCCACTAGCTGACTATTGTTGGGCTTCTGATTCTTCGTCTTTAAATCAAAGAAAATTCCAGTATCTACCTGCTAGGGTTGCCGTGAGGTTTAAATGAATCAATTGATATCAAGTCCTTAGGAGATATGTGTTAAGTGCTCAATAAACATTAGTTACCACCATCACCGTAAGAAGAGAATGTTCACAGAGTGTTGATGACTCCTGTCAATTCCATGGACAATCATAACAGTCTTTTGCATCACATGAAATAAGAAACAGCTATTGGCAATTGCTAGTTCCTTCCATCCACTGGCCATGCTGTGAAATCCATCCCTTTTCTTCCCTAGAGCATGAGCATATATGCAGTGTCTGAACCCAGACTCTGTTATCCCTATATTTCTTAAACCAAAGTTGATTTCTAAGTTGATTAATTAACCATATTTTTTGCTTCAACTTGGAAAGCAATTTCTTTCTCTGAAATGAAGCAAGGATTCATTCTTCTCTGTCTTTCTGTCTTCCTCTCTGATTCTTGCACCTTCTGTTTTTCTCACTCTTTCTTTCATTCCTTGACACTCTTTCAGTTTATCTCTCAGTCTGTCTGTCTGTCTGTCTCTCTCACACACACACCATTTTGAAACAGAAGTAGAATATCAAAGAGAACATACCTAACAGCCTAATTTCCCAACATAAACATTTTCATCTTATTTCCTATGGCCCTTCCACCTATCCATGTGAATAGAACTGAGAAATTCTACAACCCTGGTAAGCTGAATGACTAGAAATATGCTTGCAACAGCCAATCCTTAAAATTCTCTTATTCTGTCCTTCCCCTTTCTCTCCCTTAGCTATGTAACAGACACATGTAAGGCTGAATGTCCTGGAAAAGACATGATTTACCCACAGAGAAGCAATGTTTTCTCTCAGTCTCAATTGCCATTAAGTACTTTGAGGTCAACGTTCAGTAAGATGAGCTAAAAGTCACCCCTTACTGTTCCTTGAGTTCATTGCCCTTGAGACCAAAGAAAAGAAGCCGGAAAGTCCCAAATCCTTTCCCTGGGGCTGTATCTGAAGACGTCACACATCTAAATGGAATCTCAGAGGCCCATATGATGGAATAATGAGAAATGCTGCAAAGGAAGTCATTTATTTTTTCCCCAGCTTTATTGGGATATAACTGACATATAACATATGTAAGTTTAAGGTGTATGATGTGATGATTTGATATATATATATATTGTAAAATGATTACCACCATAAGGTTAGTTGACACCTCCATCCCTTCACATAATTACCGTTTTTTGTGTGTGGAGACAACATTTAAGATCCGTTCTCTTAACAACTTTCAAGTACATAGTACAGAGATCATTTAAAGATACCGTGAGCTGAGTAGTAAAGCTTTAGGACCCTGTGGATTTTTTTTAGTGGGAGAAGGCAGCTGGGGAAGAGAAAGTAGAGGAGAGATGGGCTGAGGTCATAAAGTCTTACTCTGATGAGTCAAAAACATTTCCTAGAAATCAGGATGGGAAGTCAGTTTTTACAGGTTCTAACATTTCACAACTTCTAAGATGCGCAGGTGTTTAAAACGGACTTTTTCTTTCTTAAACAATATCTATCTGGCCTCTGGATTGCCAAGAGGATCTGAGCTTGCTTCGCTGGGTCAGGATACTTATTGTACCCAAAATTCATGGCAATGTTTTCCCACAAGAACTGCACGATGGCCAGGCTCTCTGGAAATTTAAAAGATCTCAGAATGTAGGATAATCTTTGTTTAATAAAAATCTCCTTAAAGGGTGTTGTTTTACAGTGTTAATTCCTAGAATTACAGAGAAAAAAAAACCCCTGAAATTTCAAGTTCATGCAGAAGTGATTAACGACAGTAGTTAGTACTTTCCAACATTGTATTCCGTGACTCTGATACAAGAATTCCAGCAGAAATAAAATATTTTCCTCACATTTCTACAACTAGGGTTTCAAAAAAAAAGAACAGCCCAAATATAATGGTTTACCCAGTAAACCACAGCCATATTCATGTCTATAAATCCAAGTGAGTTATCCAATGTAAATTAGGATGTTTTCCCCCAAGTGTTTATAACACCCATAAAGAATGGTGCGCAATGGAAACTTGACACCATATATTTATTCCCGTAACAATCTGAGTTAAAAATGAAGAATGCAACTGAAAGAAATAAAATGCAACACAAGGAGAGAATTATTTTTACATTGTTCCCCTGAAACAATTTCCTCTTAGAAATTTCTAGAAATGTAATAGCTTTATTAATGAATTTATTAACTTAATAGTTTATTAACCTGTACTGCCAGGAGGCATTGCACGGAAAATGCTAGAGTAGAATGAGACCTCTGTTTCACTCGGTTACTCTCAAATTGAACAACTGGTTATCAAAAGCCGTCTCACATATTAGTTGCTCAAAAACTTCCTCTACTTATTGCAAAGCCCTGAAACAAGTTTGAGCTCTAGCGGGTCAACAAGAACACCATGGCTTTTCATACCCAGGCAGGGCTCATCATTAGTTGTTTTTATTTCTGAAATGAGGAGCGTTTCCCAAGCTCTTTGAGGAAGTTGAGCTGTTCAGTGATTTAAGTGACATGTGATGAGTATCTAAGTTCTCCATCTTAGTCACCACATCAGCATCAGAGATGTGACAATAGCCGTACTGTCCTAAATGCATACTTTCCAAAGCCCTGCTCTTGTTTGTTGCTTTCTGAAAAGGAAGTGCCAGTGCAGGTCTTTCTTCTTTAGGATGGGGGCAGTGGCGCCTCTGTTACACTGGCAGATGTGGCATCTCCCTGTGGTTTGACTCCCCACTCCTCAGACAATTCATTGTACTTTTCAGCCTCTTAAAAATAAAGTCAAAATTCACTACTTTTTTATTTTATTTTATTTACTACTTTAAACAGGAAATCATTGCTGCAAGAATAAGGAGGACTTTAGAATAAACAAAACTGGTAACTGTACCCCCCCCCCCAAAATAAGCAAATTAAAGAATACCAAACTGATGAGCCAGAAATTAAAGCCAAAAGTGCTATGTGATGTGTGTATGGTTTATCATCCCATAAAGACCAAGAGGAATTGGTGCAATGCAAACATTTTAGATAAATACATTAATTTTCAGAGTAAATGAATTATCCTGACACCGCAAAGTTAGAAAGTGACAGTAGAGAAAATGAGAAGATGTAGCAGAGATCACAGATGGGTTTGGGTTATTTTGTTTCAGAGTTTACCCAAGAGAAAGAGACTAGAGAGTTGCCTAATCCTGGTATCATGTTTCCGGCTATGACAGGAAGAGATAGATCATAATAGATAAAAATGGAAAATGTTGTGAAAAAAATCAAATACTTCTAAGAAAGACAAAATGCAAGATCCAGCTGTGGTGAATGTTAAAGGAAATGAGTGTTGCAACTAGATGAAGCTCAAGACACATATTTAAACATGCTCCAATGGCGGAATAGTGGGAACTAAGACAAGTTAAGAAAGTCAGAGAGCCCCAGAGCTTGGGACCCCACTCCTGGCCTAAGCAACACCCTCTCCCCCAAATCCTATGACCCATCTCTGCAGCATAATGTCCAACATGTCCTTGCATGAAGTCTAAAACTTCTTACAATTTCTAGATATTCCTTCCACAGCTCCAGGCTCAATCCTTTCTAAAATTTAAACTCAATTCTTTCTCACCTCACCCTCAATCTAAAAGTACAGGTACTTCCATTTTCAATTCTCTTTTCCAAACTCAAACACAATGTAGCTGACTTACTCTTCTCCCCGTGAAATAGCTATAACTCTTTTCAGCCTCTACCAAGAGAATAAGTCTCCAAAGAGTACAGGATCTCTTTTGTTGCACACTAATTACCATGATAAGTCCTCCAGCAAATATTCGGTTATGTCCTCCATTTCTTCACCAGAAGTTGCATGAAACTAAAATTGTAGATGGCATAAGAAGGTTTCGTGATAAAGGAATAAATGATGGGAGTGATTTTTCTGCTTCACGTCTTCCTTTCCACTGGAATATAAGGTCCATAAAAGCAGAGACCTTGCCTGTCTCATTCACAGCAAACTCATGGTTATGTACCAAATAAGTATTTGTTGAATGGCTGAATCACTGAGTGAATGAATGAAGGGACAAACACAATTCAGGGCAGAATTTGCCTTTTCTCATAGCCCCAGATTTTCCCACCTATTTTGTTAACATGGGACATAATGCTTCCCAGCAATGTAGACAAGTTAATACTGGGGGCTGGGAGGCCTTTGGGGAGGCAGCCAGTGTTCTTGGAAAAACACGATAGTGGTAAGAGGAAAAGGAAATGCATTTGTTCCAAGGGAACTAAGCCTAAATCAAACATGTCTGACTGTTCAGATGGACTCTGAAAACAAATACAGAAATATTTATTACCCGAGTTGTTAGGCAGATTTAGGACAAGCAGACTTGTTTGGGTCCCCTTTTATAAATAGAGTTAAGTACAATGTGCTTCTTTAAAAGTATTTTTTTTAATAGTAAAGAATCTTCAGATAGTCTGCAGGGGAAAGAAATAATAAAAATATGTAAAATTTCCTTGAAAATTAACCTTTCCATTAACGAAAGAGTCACCCATTCTCATCCAAACATTTTGGCATTAAAGATATTAGTATTTACTTTAAAAGTATGACCAGCAAATCCAGGCTAGAGTTGGATTTAAGCTGAAGAAATCTCCCAATTCTGGTCCTCAAGCTGAAGCAGAGATAGAACGTTCCATCATCATCACTGACACCCTATAGCGCCTGAGAGTCAGCAGCCTCTCCATACCTTTAACCTGGACACCAGGCTGCACTGTCCTCTGCCAAGATTGTGGCCTTCACTTGAATTCACTTTAGAAGTGAAATGAAAACAAAGCTGTGCTCTATGAACAGTAATAATGGCTCATATTTTGCATAATAGTTCACAGTTTACAATGAACTTCCATATATATCATTTCACTTAATCATCAGGAGAATCCTATGAGATTGTCACCTGAGAATAACATGAGATAAACATGCCAAATCTTATTAATCTCATTTTAATACATGGGGAAAATGGATCGAAGAAGGTGAAGCATTTGCCCACTCTTGTGCAGCAGCCAAAGGGCTAGAACCTAGGACATCTAAATCTCGGAAGAGTGGGTATCTTACTAACCACCTGCAGTTAGATGACAGCTTCCATCTTTCTCTCTAGTCAAGGCAGATACCAAAAATGCCTTAGATTCAGGGCCTTGAAGGTCAGATTTATTTTGTCAAAATTTTATTTAAATAATGAAAAGCCAGTGGAAAGAAAGCAGTAGAGAAGGAGGTGGAACTTGGTGTCTTAGTTTTCTCATCTGTAAAATGAGATGAACTATAGAACCCACTTCACAAACTTGTGATGTTTACATGCCCTGTTGAGTGCTGAGCATTGTACCCAGAAGGTAGTCAGTGTTCAATAGATGCTATTATTACAAATGGAGTGATCCTGTCAATTACAATGGGAAACATTTATTTTGCATCTTTTCTCATGGGTAACCTGGCCTGAGATGAATCCAAAATTTAACAGATGGATTCATTTGTCATAAGTCACTATCATGTAGCTCATAGGAGTGTTTCCCTTAGGTTATATCTAAGTTAAGGAGAGTCCATGCTAAAAGGACAGGCACAAACTTGGAACCAAACCAAGGAGGCAGCCCTGATAAAACAATCTCTGCTGCTTTCTGGGCTTGGATTCAGAGATGCTCTGACCTTCTGGTCCTCTTCCCATGTCTCCATCCACTGCTCCAGCTTAGACATGATCCTTGCCTACTTCATTTTATATTCAGAAGTGATGCTAAAGGCAGCTGTTTCCTTCTTCTTTTCTGAGAAATCCCGCAGTACAGAAACTAGCTTAAACTGGTTTAACCCATCATTTTCCAAACTTATGTAAATATAAATCTTTTTTAAAAAAAGTATTAATATCTCACAAATGCATTCCAGGAAACACTCTCATAGAGCACAGAATGCAGTGAAGGTTGGATACTATCCAAAGTTGGATAATATCCAAAGTTGACACTGTTAGTTTTATCATCTAGAAGTGATTCTGTGAATCAAACCCAGAGAATAACCTTTCAGCTGACTAGGTTAACCCCCAAGGACATGAGAAAACTCTAATCCCAATCTGTACCCAAGGTTCACTCAATCTTTCCAGATACTTCTAGTTCTGGCAACAGAGGAAACCAAACTATAGTGGAAATCCTAATGCTATAAAGCAATAGAAATGCTTGGAAAAATAATAATAATAAGTTAAATATATAACTGAATACACAGAAAGGAAAAGAATCACAGTTTCCAGAAATGAAGAGGGAACTGAAAGCCATGTCTGTAAGCAGTGGAACTGAAACTGTAGCTTGCCTGGTGACGGAATGAGAGAACAGGGTTTTGGAGGAGGGAGATTCTAATGACTTGGAAATTTCACCTCCCAGGTCTTAGAAACCAGGTTTTTGGCCCACTTGGTGTGAGATGTTGACACTGAGACATTTGTATGAAGTCAGAATTCTCAAATGACCCTAGCCCAGTGCTCCCCTACCCAGTTAGTCAAGATTGCAAGGAAGATTATCTATGCTCAGAGATTTTTGTGGGAAAAAAAATGATCCCCATGAAAAATTGAAACCTTAAACAAACATGATGCATAGGTTGAGAGAATGCATTGCACTGCCTGAACGGTATGCAAATCCCCAGAATGAGAATTTAACATGAAATTTTTCCCAGCCTAGCAAGATGCTGGGTACCCAGAATAGGTAAATGCAAAATTACTGCATAGGGACCTTCTTTAACCCAGACCACAAAGGATACAATTCTCATTGAAAGTGAGTATACAGTAAGGAATTTTAAAATAGACCATTCTAAAATACTCTAATTTAAACAGAGTAAAAGACTCAACAAACGGGAATATTTGACACCTACAGACATGAGAAAAAAATCAAAAAAGAAGTACAAATTCAAGATTTTAAAATAAAGATATGAAGAAAGGAAAGAATACAACTCAGTAGTTAAAAACAAGATTCCATGGACCAAAAAAAATGTAAACTTTAATAATAACCAAGTAGAACTTCTAGAAATGATAGAATAAGACATTAAAAATAAACTCAATGGATGGGTTAATCAACAAATTAGACAAAGCTGAAGAAAGAATTAGTGAACTGAAAGTCAATGCTGGGGAATTTATACAGAATGAATCACAGAGAGATAAAGAGATGGACAATGGAGAAGTCAAAAGATGCTGTGGATAGAATGAGAAGAGCTAGCGTGAATCTAACAGAAATTTCAGGAGGGAATAGAATAAGGGAGAATTAATATTTGAAGAGAAAATGTGAAGAATTTTTCAGAATTGATGAGAGATATGAGTCCTTAGATTAAATGAGTACAAGTCAAATGAAAAGGATATCCACATCAAGATCAAACAGAGTGAAACTGGAGAACATCAAGTACAAAGACAATATATTTAAACAAGCAAACAAACAAATAAAATACCTGCAAACTAACAATAGTTAGATTGTGAAGAACTTCTGCTCAGCAACAACAGAGACAAGAAGAGAATGGAATAATGTCTTCAAACGGCTGAGAGATATTTTCAGACAAAAACATTAGTAGAGTTTACATGCCTAGATCTGCACTGAAAGAACTCTTAAAACATGCTCTGTATGAAGAAGGAAATTGAATGCAGAATGATGTGGTGTGATAAAAAAATAGTGAACCGACTTTTGCAAACCTATGGACATCTCCAATAAACATGGGCTATGAAGACAATAACACTAGTGACTAATTTTTATTTATATAAAAGCAAGAGAAAATAAAATATTACACCACAGAAACATAGACTGTTGGGTGTTATTGCAATTAAAACATTCTAAGGTCCTTATATTCTGAGAAAGAAGGGTAGAGATGCAGATAAAATTTAGACTTTCTAAGTTTACTTCTTAAAAATTGTAAGTGAGACCACTAAAAATGAAAACAAAACACATTTCTCAAAGCAGGAAATGAAGTAATGGGGGTGGGGAGTGGGGTGTCAGGAGACAAAGAAAACTCAATTAAACAGAAGTAGAGAAAGTAAATTTAAAAGTGAAGGAAAAAGTATAATAAACACAAGTTTCAACAACTAACTATCCATATAGAAAAAGAGAAGATTGGACCCCATCTTAGACTTTGTATAAAAATATATCCCCCATAAATTAAAGTCTTAAATATAAGATCATCTATCTATATATATGACTAAAATTGTGGGGTAGGATAGCGATGCCTTAAAAAGCAACAAAAGAACACAAACCAAAAGTAAAAAGATTGAAAAAATTGACTCTATTATAATTAAAACTGCTGTGTATCAAAAGACACTATTAAAAACTTGAAACAACAAGCAAAGACTTGCAGGAATTGTTACTATTCTCCCTGGCCATGGGAATTTTCCAAAGACAGCTGCCATGCTGTATCCCATCTCAAACATCCTTCTTACAATGACATTGAGCTTCCTCCTGCTGAGTAAGAGAGTTTGCAACTCCCTTTGAACCTGAGTGAAACTCTGTGTCTGCCTTGACCAGTAGAGTATGCTGGAAATGAAGCTATGTCAATTCTGAGGCAAGGTCATAAAAAACATCATACACTTCTGCTTGGACTTCTTGGGAGGCTTGCTCTTAGAACCATACCACTGTGCTTTAAGAAAGTCCAGGCTACACGGGGAGGCTATGGGTAGAGGTCCCAACCGACCTCCCCAGCTGAGATCCCAATCAGCAACCAGCAGTGGCCATTATATGTGAGTGAGTGAATGAGCATTCAGTTGACTCCAGCTCAGCCGCTGTCTGACTGAAAATGTACAAAAACCCCAGGTGAGCATTACCTGACTGAGCCCAGTCAACCCTCAGAACTGTGAGAGGTGATAATAAAGGTCTTAGCTACTAAGTTTGGGGTGATTTGTTATGTAGTAATACATAACTGACACATAACCCAAAATCAAAAAGAAAAGAACAACCCAATAGGAAAATTGGTGAAGATTATGAACAAGCAACACATGGAAGAGGAAACCTGGGGAGACAATACACATACCAGGGATGCCCATCCTTATTTATAGATACCAGAAACCAAGAGTATGCAAATTAAGACAATAATGGAAGAACATTTTGCATCCATCTTTTTGTCAACAATTTAAAACTCTTTTAACATCAAATGTTAAGAGAAATAATTCACAGTAATGGTTAAGAGGGCAGGCTCTGGGACCACATAGCTAGGCATATAATTCCAATTCCATTCACAAATTGGGTGGCCCTGGACAAATAATATAAACTTTGTCTGCCTCAGTATCCTCATCTTCAAAATGGGTTTTTGCCCAGGATTGCTGTGAGAATTGAGTGTGTTACTACATGTAACATGCTTAGAATAGTGCCTGCCAGAGGAAGCAATGAATAAATGTTTGTGATGACGGTGATGATGACAACAACGATGGGAAACCAGAAGTCTTGGGCAGTTCTAGTCAAATTTGTGTGACTAAGATTTGGAGAGCCATAGTCAATTCTCTTGCTAACTTGCAGATGTCAATACTATTCAACTGACCTATTCCACTTACAGGTACATATCATAGAGAAGTGCCAGTACATATGCATGTGGCATCATTTTCATTATGGCATCATTTTCTAATTGCAAAAACTGGACACCACCTGGTAGTGCTCAGAGTGATTCAGAAATGCTAGTGGCAGCATCTAAGCGAGGGAACTTCTGACTTTGAGGATATCATTCCATTCCTGGAGCAGAGGACTCAGTCTGACCCATGGGAGGACACAGAGTGGGGATAGAATGAAACAGGTAGAATCATGCATTCTACCATAAGCATCTACTAGAGTCAGGAGGAAGAGTATGAGATAAAATGGTAGTAGAGCCCCCAAGACCCAGTGCAGGAAGCAGAGCTGACAGGTGGGGCCAAGACTAGGTTGATGGTGGAGGACAGTTGTTCCTGTCCTACGGTACTTATGCACCCACCCCGCCCTAGACTTTCTGTGTATGGACGTTGTGTTACATGGGTACAGAAAGACAAATGAACCAGACACATGAATCACCATGGAGTGGCACTTAGAAACTCCCACTTTAGTCCTGTCCTCTATTCCACCACACATGGTAGGATAGCACTCGCTCACCAGGGTGATGGGTCCAGATTTAGTTCTTGTGTCATCAGCAACTAGCAGGGCTGTCACTTACCCTCTCTGAGTCGCAATTTCTTTATTTAAAAAAATAAAAGGAAATCAAACAAGATCTCAATGTGAGGCATAGGAGGAAAAGAATTGGACTTGAAGTTTAAAGTCTTGAGTTGAAATCTCAGCTATGCCACTGAAATAGCTGGGCTTCCGTGGATAGAAAGCAGAATCTGAATGAACCAGCATCTACATCTGTAAATCCGGACTAGTCATATTTCCTTTCAGGGATGTTGTGAGATTCAAATGGCACAATTTTTGCAAAAACACTTTACAAACTCTAAGCTCAGTGGCAAAGTTTACTCTTCTACTTATGAGGGGAGACGATCCGGTAATTCTATATAGATAGCTTGGAGATCAGAAATATCAACAAATCTGGAAATGGTTTAAGACGATACTAGAACTCCTACTATAAAGTTTACATAGCTCCTTTTTTGTTGTTTGCATAATAAATCCTGGTATTAGTCATTGATCTTTGAAGACAAACTATTAAAGCAATAGAATTCTTAATTAATTTAGTGCAGAGTTTATCAGTTCTGTGTACACAGCTTACTCAGAGCCCACTACATCATTCTAGTGTGGGGTTGGATAAAGTCAGCTCCCATGGAATAAACCTTATCTCATGCTCTGCAGTTTCCAGAAGCAATTCTTTCTAAGTTGGAGATTTGTTATCTGCTGACTCCTTCGTAATGCGTTTCCTGGAATAGGTCATGAGTAGTTGAGTCAAAAGCTTCTACAGAATTAGCTCAGTTCTGATAGAAAAGAATCACTAGTCTACCATGAGACTCACAAGTATTTGAATGCATATGTCAAAACTAAACCTTGAATGTTTGGAGACAGGAAACATTATAATTAATAAAAGAGCAATTTTAAAAGCATCCCCTATGTTTTAGAAAAATAGAGAGCCAAGGGTATTATATACAGCTTGTAAATACAGAAAACAAATTATTTAAATAATTATTTTTCCTATATAATTATTTTTAATTGAGTACATCTATACACAAATCTAGTCTTATACAATAGATTTAGAATGTAAAATACATAAAATTTCTTACACATTCTCATATACCATTTTACAAAGTGAAACAATACCTTACCACTGTCTTATTGCAAGGGGGTTGAGGTGGAGGAGGACCCTCAATCCATTCTAAACACTTTCACAAATTCTACATGTAAGAAAATACCTATATCCCATTCTTTACTTGTCCCTTCTCCTCTGCCTTCGCAAACCTCCACAACAGAATGTTCTTTATAGAAAAATGTTGAGCCAGGATTCTTAGGGGAAGGGTGTTTCCCAATGCTGGTTTTGCCAGGAATAAACAAAAGGCAGAGAGTGATGCATTCATTACTATATCTGTCTCACATCGCTGCCCTGACGTCCCCATCCACCCTCTCCCTGGTGCTCCTCAGATGACTTCATCTCCCTCTTTACCAAAAGCTAGAGGGCACCAAGAGCAATTCCTTTGTTTTTCGCTCCACCTCCAAACTGATCTTAATCACCCTTCCCTCCCTTCTCCTCCTCCAGATGACATATCATTTTACTAGATAACCCTTTCATTGGAGCTCTTGATTTTACATCTCCCATCTCCTCAGGGCATTTTCCCACCAATTACTCCCTCTTGCTCTTTATCTGCATTCTACGCCTGATGCTTCTGCTGGTTCCTTGTCTCCAGCCTACAAGCACTGTTGGTCCTTTCCACATTATGGATGTATTTTAGATGTATTGTGCGTGTGTGTGTGTTTATGTGTATTCACACCATCAAATTACCTTCTCTTCTTGTCGGTTCCATATTTCCCAACAATGTCCAAATACCTTCCTGTCTTGATTCCCTACCCCAGCATTCTATTGAAGGGACTCTCTAAAGGACCACCTATAACATGATCCCTGCCAAATCCTAGGGCCTATGTTCAGTCTTCATTTGCCCAGGACCCCTCTGGGTCACTTTCTCCCCTGCACTGCAAATCCATTGTCCTCCCACTCTTCATCCACCCCTCCTCTGGAAAGTTTCTTCTTCTGTGGTTTCCTAAGCTCGGAACACTCTGGCCAGTCCTCCTTTCTCTCTAACCACTGATCCTCATTTTCTTTGTCTCACTTCTCTTCTTGTTTCCATTTTCAAAGTGTTCAAGGTCCTCACCTGGCCTCATCATTCCACTATTTCTTTTCCTTGAAAGTAATACACAAGTTCTTGGCATCAGCTATTGCTTCCCTAAGGATAATGTTCACATTCATTTCCAAAGCCTTGAACTCTGTTCCAAAGTCAAGGGCAGATTTTCAGCTGCTGTCTCCAGGATTCACTAACACTTCAGGCTTAATCAGCTCCAAACTTGATTCCTTCTTCTCCCTATCCAGCTTCTCCTCCTAATGTCCATCCTGCTTTTGATGATGGCATCCTGGCCTCCCAGTCACCCAGGGTCAAAACCTTGCAGACATTTTTAACTCTTCCCCTTTTGGCCCCTAATCCAATCAAACACCAAATCTTGATTCTACCTAAAGATCATGCATTCTCTTCCTAACACTTACCTGAGTTACCATCTCTAGTCTCTTCTTCTCTAATCACATTTCAAATGACTCTCACACTAATCTTCATCACATGAAACATGTCTTTTTAATAAAATGTTCAGTGACATTCCAATTGTTTATGGCATCAAATACCATGTCCTTAATTTAGCAAAGACCTCCAGAACTTGCCTTCCAACTACATCTATCCATCTTATTTCTCATAATCCCCGTCACCACCATCAAGCTCTTCCTCAGGTCACCCTGCATCCCCTATTGTCCTGACTTTAGCATAGTCCTTCTGCTGGAAACGCTCACTCTCCCTAGCCACAAATAAAATCCTTCATGTCTTTAAAGCTCAGCTCAAATTACTCCTTTCCCTTCAAAGTGTCTCCTAATCCTCTCCCCTTCTTTTCTATCCCACATTATTTCCCTGATGTCGTTATTACATTAGTTGGTCCAATGGTATTTTTTATTATATTCGTGAATGCATCTATTTTCTTCTCCCACTGGACTAGAAGGTCCTGGAAACAGGGATCATGCTTGATTCTCTGCTATAGACCCCCTTGCAGTGCCCCAGCAGTGCCTTGCCCTTAGTAGGTGCTAAATGAATGTTTATGTACAATATGTCAGTCTGTGTGGTAGTGGCTAAGAGTCAGGCTTCAGAGTCAAAACCAGAATCAAGGAATTCTAGTCAAATTAACTCAAGCTCTCTAAGCTTCGTCTTACACATCTGTGAAATGCAAATGATAGTAGTACTGAGTTAGAGAAAGGTATGAGAATTAAGTGGGGAAAAAATGCATATAAAAATCCTTAACCCAGTGCTTGGCATTTTACGTTGTATATGAGAGTATAGAAATGGGTATTTCACTTGTTATTTGTGTACAATGTATCATTTTCTCTGGGCAATTGAGCAATAGATATTAAAAGCTTTAAAGAACGTGCATAACATTTGACCCTGCAGTTCCATTTCTGGGAATTTCCCTTAAAGAAGTCATTGAAGTTCAATGCAAAGATTATTATGAGATAGAAATGTGTATGATGCCTAAAAAAGAAAAGTAGCTTAATTTCCAACAGGAGGACATTGGTAAAGCAAATTACAACACATCCACAAGAAGAGACACAAGACAGCTCTTATGCTTGCTTCAGGAGAAAATGTTCACAGTATAACAAAATATAATATAGTATAATAATAATATAACAAGTACAAAGCACAGGGGCAAAAATGTTTGTATAGTAAACTCCTTTTCTTTTTAGGCACACATGTAACTAGAATTTGTGTGTGAGTGTGCAAATGTGAATATAGAAGGACACAAATGGAAGTGTTGACAGAGGCACTATCTGGCTTCAAGTGATTGTTATTTTTTTCTGGATTTTATTTTTATTTTTTGAGTTTTCTGTTTTGTAGTTTGAGCATAAATCTTTCTGGTAGCCCAAAACAAATATTATTGTCTCTATTCTTTTTGCTTTGCTCTTCAAGCACTGCCTGAAAATAAATATAAAGCACTATTTTGAACAATTCATCTTTTCTGGACCTAGGAAAAGGGCACCACCTTTCTTTCCCAAGGTTCTTCATTTGGACTGAGGGCAAAACAAATTTAGCATGACGAAACCAAACTAAGGGATGTCTAGGCAAAAATCATGTAATGAAGCACTTCAGAGCACTTTCTAAAGCTTAAGTTTAGAAAGTTAGGATGTTTTGGGTCCAAACCAGGGTTCTGGAGCTTGCTGAAGAAAAGCAGTTGCCATGAGTTACTGGTTGTCCTGGATGGTTCCATCGAACACACCGTAATGCTTTTGATGGAAAGCATCTCAAGCGTGGCAATGGAGGGAGAGCTGGACTTGGCCATATCAGAAGCATTCAAGGCCACAGGTATGTCCAGAAATGAAGAATTCTTAGAGCTTTTATTTCAAGAAGGCAGGATAAGAGGAGAATGAGAAGAGAGGACCGTAAATGGCTGCTTTTATAAAACATTTATTGATATGAGTTATTAAAACAAATTGATTTTAGAACTTCAGTTAAAAAATAAGAAGACAAGAAGGTAAGTAGTTACTAGAATTTCTCGCTGTATATATGTAAAAATTACACTAATTTTGAAATTTGAGATATTTTAAAATCCTGAAATGAGAGGTAATTTTTATCTAAGCACATTTATCATCTTCGATGTGAAAATAAGTTAACTAACAAGGGGTGTAGAAGATACTAACATTTTGTGCTTGCTCCCTGCCACTGAAGAATAGACATAAGTGTTCCTCTTCTTTCCAGATCTATCCAAAAAAGCAAGCTTAATCCAAAGCAACAAGTTGAATTGTTGCTGCTGTGAAAATGTAGGCAAAACGATTAGACTAAATGCAAGGCAGAGATCTGCACAGTAATGGATGATCACAGCATCATGCATCCTGTCTCTAGTGATAGTTAATGCACGAAAACCAGGAGGGGGTAGAACCCAAAGCATACCACTTGCAATAATGTAATTCTGATGTGAGAACTGATATGCTTTCCTGACCTCAGTGATGAGTGTATGTCATTTGTCAAGCATTAGATTTAATTACCCTTATTTATTTACTGATCCAGGCTTCCTGGCTGTGATGGCCTATTCTCAACACATAGAAAAAGCAAACCAATGATCAGCCCTTGGAAAAAGCAACTCAAAACCCTGGTTGGAGATGTCTCCAATTTGACACCACCACCGATGGCTGACACCCTGCTGTTGCTGCAGCAATAAATGGCACGGTAGCCCTTGCTTTCAAAATGCACCCCACTGCTTGGCTTCCTCTGTGAAGGTCAGGAAAAAGGACATGGTTGGGGCCACAGTGGACAGGTGGGAACCTGTGGTCCTTACCAGACAGCTAGGGGAGCGGATGACCCACTGCCCAAGAGCCTCAAAGTCAAAAAAGAGTGAGGCAGGGGGCAGGGAGCACCGACATCATATTCCATGCAAGTGTTTCTGTTCCTCTTGAGTATTAGAAAATGAGAAAGGGCATGTGGATTGAACCCCTGAAAGATCAACTTTTAAGTGCTTTTTCCCCTTGAGAACATGAGATGGAGAGGAAGAAAGAAGTGTGCTTGTACTGGGGGCAGGGGCCGGGTAGCTAGCCTCCAGGAACCATTTAAAAAATGATTGCTTGTCCCTGGGTATCTGATGGATGTTAGGGAAACACAAAGAAGGCTAAGGGGCAAACTGGATGCTCAACCCCAAACCAGATCTGTATGTGGGACGTTCCCATATGGGGGAGGGACGCTTCGGGGACACTTAATTAAAGAATCAAACCAGGATTCTCAAATTGCTTTTCCATCTCCGCTTTATCCTGTTGTCTTTTTCTTTTTCAACAATAAAATACACAATTTTAACTGCACTAAAATTAATAGAGAACATGTCTACTGCTAAAAGCTTAAATTATTTTTTCATTTTAACTGTTTTACCTCTAAACACAACGCAAATAACTTCTTAAATTTCAAGTGAGTTAAAAAGATGTGCTTATGGTTGATCTTGAGACTGGCCTTTCATTTGGAGAAATGTCAATAACCTTTACTTTTAATGAACTTCCCAGCTCCCCCACACAATGTATAACATCCAGTAGACACTGAATGCATGTTTCCAGAATGAATCAATCAATGAATGATCTTGGAGGACAATGATCATCAAGGACAAAGGTGGTAAGCGGGACACTCTCCTAGACGTGAAAATGATGGGCATTCCTTGCAACTCATTCCTAATGCAAATTTTCCCAGGGAGTTTTCATGCAGTTCTCCTGGCTTCCTTGACATAACAAAATCAGCTGTCCTGGTGCTGTAAATTCTTTCTGTGGCGAAGGAAAAGAGGAAAAATAGAAAGCCAAATAGAAGATATACACAGAAGTGAAACTGCATTGTTGATGGAGTTCAGCTGATTGAGGAAGAATGTTTTAAGTCTCTTAATAAATAGCTATGTTGTACTGTTGATTAAGATAGAATATTTATGGCTCGTATCTGCTGCATTTTCAATATCCTTGGTGTCCTAAGAGGATGTCGCATCCTGGGAATGGAGAGAGGCTGATGTGAGCAGCAGACAGCACACGCCATTAGGGGCAGTACTCAGTAGCAGCAGCCTTTCCAGCAGCTGGTGTCATTATAGGATGAAATGGTTCCTAATTGAGCTATTGATTTTTCCCCTCTTTAATGGATTGTTCTTCCAACACACTCTAAGTTGAGCCCTACCACATACCACAGACATGTTGCCAGGGATGTACACCAAATGGTACATTAGGAGCACATGGATGCTTTGCTCTGTGGGTCACTTAGCAGGTAGAGAAATACAGGAGGAGGGATCCCAATAGCCTTGGAATCAGCACGTGCTTACCACAAACGTGGCCACCGGGTGGGCGCTCACATGTCACTTCACTTAATTTAGTCCTGGCAACACCCTTGACGGGTAAGTATTATTATACTCATTTCGTAGACAAACAACTGAAGCTCTGAAACGTAAAGAAATACATCCAGGGTCACACAGCCAATGAGGCATGGAGCCAAGTTTCCATCCTAGGAGAGTCCGAATCCCTCTCTATCACAAGAGGGACCCGGAAAGCAGGTGTGCAAACTGTGAGACTGACTGAGCCCTGAAGCCAGAAGAGCCTCACTCTTGGTTAAAAGATCTGTAGTCGCTGTCTTGAAATACTTAATAATTTTTAATAAGCCTCCCCACATTTTTATTTTTCACATGGCCCCTCTTATGGACTGAATGTCTGTATCCCCCTAAAATTCGTGTGTTGAAGCTCTACCAAGAATGGCTGTATTTGGAGTAAGGACATAATTAAGGCTCAACCACGTCATAATGGTGGGGACCTCTGCCAATGGGATTAGTGTTCTTATCAGAAGAGACACCTGACAGCGCTCTCTGTTGCTGCCATGTGAGGACACAGGAAGAAGGCATGCTGTCTGCGAGCCAGGAAGAGAGCTCTCACCAGGAGCCAAAGCAGTCAGTACCTTAAGCTTTGACTCCTAGCCTCCAAATTGAGATAATAAATTTCTGTTGTTTAAGCCAGCTGGTCTGTGGGATTTCGTTATGACAGCCCAAGCTGACTAATAGAAACCCCTTAAAAATTATACAGTTGATCCTACTAGGGAGGAAGGATGTGGGGTCAAAGCAGAGCCCTCCTGTGTGCCAGGCTGGGAGGAGGATGTTCCCAGATGTGAGACTGTCATTTGGCCTCCCCAGGAGGTCCAGATGAGAAGGAGATGGAACTCAGGTAGAAGCAGGTGTGGAGAAACCCAGCGTTTAAGAGATATGAAGTCTCTGCTGCATGGACCTCTAAAAGTGAGAGCGGATTTTTATCCCAGTGTGTTGTAACTGCTCCTGCCTCTTCTCTAGAGTGACCTGCATTGGTCCCTGCCCCAGTCAGCTGGGAGCAGGCTGCCTTCTCACCTGTGCATCCCAATCAAGCTGCCCTGGACCACAGAGCAGAGGTCAGTGTCAGCTGTCAAGGGTGACCTCTCTGGCCTGTGGGTCAACTTTCTTCCTTTGTTCTCTTTCTCATATTTGGAGTTAAGTTCCCATCCAGAATATGAAACCTCATGACAGTGACCCCATCTGTCTCTTCTAAACTCCCCCAAAGCTCTGAATTCATATGGAACTTGTGTTCCTCCCGGGATGAGAGAACCAACTGAAGAAATGTGGCAACTGTAGTTGGAATCAGATTGGACTGGGTTCTGATCCAAGCTCCACCATTGACAAGCTATGACGTTAGTCGAGTGGCTTAATCTCCCTTTATTTCAATCTCCTTATCTGCAAAATGGAATTAATAGTTATATCTATTTTCTAGGATTGGTGTGGCGAATAAATGAACTCATCCATGTAAAGTGCTTAAAACTGTGCCTGTAAGATCATGGCAGCTCAGTAGATAGAGTTATTGTCACTATTGTCCATCTGCCACCTGAGAGGAAAGGAGCACCAGATGGAGATGAAGGGATTCTCTGAAAATTAGAAAGCAATGGCTGAGTAATTTTGTAGCTTTTTAAAATATATAACACCTCCAATATCTTCCCCCTCTAACTCAGTTTGGCTCTCCCAAAAGCAGGGCCTGAGATAAGTATGTGGGTGTAGGTGGTTTATTTGGGAGATGATCTTAGGATGCAGGAGTGAAGAAGTGGGAGAATGAGATAGAGAAGGAGGAAAAGCCAGTGTCAGGACATTATTGATCTGGACAGCACTGTGGGCTGCTGGGACACAATTGTAGTGAAGATCTTCTGAAGAACCTCTCAGAATATTTGTGACTTGTCCCTCTGAAGGACAAGACTCAGGCATTTATCCCCAGTAGTTGATGTGACCCCAGAAGGTATAACTCCTCAGGTTTCTGGGCAGCTCTGTGAGTCATAACGGCACTCCTGACTTCGGAGAACGCCCTGAAGGAGGGGAGTACAGAGATAATGAAGGTTGCCCTCGAGGTGGGACCCTGTCATTGTGCCCAGGTGCTGTCCATCCAGCTGCAGCTGAAATCAGAGTTAGACCAAAGGCTCACGCTGCAGGGCACCAAAAGCATTTGCTACATCCTCTGATCTGTTGATATATCAGATTAATCCTGTCAATGCAACAATTTTCAATGTTACTTCTTTCCTCAAAACCCTTCAGTTACTCTCAATTGCCTCCTGCATAAAGCTCAAATTCCTCAAAGCCTTCAACATTTCAGGCAAATTTTTACCCAGAGAGCCTTAGCTCTCTTATTCATATACACAAACTCTGTGCTCTAAACAAGACTGTTCATGGCTCCCCACATACTTTCTTCATGCCTTTATCCAATTCATCTTACCAGAAATAAACTCCTGCACGTTACCTCTCCTTCCAAAACTGGCTCAAGTCCCACTTAGCCACCAAGCCTTAGCCAAAATTGTCACTATCACTTAGCCAACACTTCCTACACAGGTCTCTCCACTCTCTGGGAATTTAACCATGCTTTGTCATATGTGTATTATCTGTTTTCCCAACAAAATTCACATCCTTTCTCAAGAGAATAAATTTTGTTACTTACTACTTTTTATCCCAAACAATATCTATGATCGTGGATAGTTATATATTATATTACATTAAACATTGTTGAAATGAGTATTTGAATAACCAGAAAGATGCATTTCCCAGTAGTTTTGTTTTTCTGGTTCATTTCTGGCTCAGTTTTCAGTGGGTAAGAGTGTCAGATGCCCGGAGTGTGTTATTATAAGGATGCGAAAGCGATCTCATAGATAGAGAGAGGAACCAAAAATGCAGCTGGTCCATACAACCAGGAAACTCTCAGAAAAAAAGTCTCTTCATTTCTCAGCAGCCCTGTAGTCTTCCTTCTTTCTCTATTTCTCATGTCAAGTGCCTCTTTTCTTTTTTCCTCTCTGCCTCCATCTTCTCTTCACTGGACTCAATGTAGCCACCAGCTCTGAGTCTATTAGGTGCAGCATCCATCACTAGTTGGCCAGAGTCTCTGTGTCTGTTCAAATTCTTGTTAGAGAAGCTGATTAATTACCAGCCAGCAAGCTAATTGGTTGGCTTTGGGTCAGGTGTCCACTTCTGCTCTAATCATCTATGACAAACATGGTGAGATAATAGAGCTAAACATGGCCACCTGGACCGACCTTTCAGCAGGGATTATGGGCAGAAGTCCTTAGAAAATAGGTCTGTGAGTGGATCAGATACTCTGTAACATGTCACCAGAAATGAACAAAGATGAATCTGTCAGTATGTTGGATTATGTATGTGAACTGAGTAGGGTTCATAAAACACATTCAAGAGACACAATTAGGATACAATTATCTAGCAAAATACTAGTCCTAGTAAAGCAGAATATACAGGAACATTTGTAAACATGCCTTGCTCTACCATGTCTGTCCTTTTGTAATTGTGGGACGCCCTTCATACATCACCTGCCATCTAAGGTCAACTCTTTCATCAAAGACCAGAACCAACCAGAAACAGCTCTGTTCCCCCACGCAGAAACAGCAGATCCTGCAGCAATATGTCTTCATTCATTCACTTAATTATGTCCTGAGTTCCTTATTTGTGCCAAGCCTTGTTTCAGGTACTGAGGATATAGGAGTGGAAAAAACAAGCCCCTGCTCATACACAGCTTCAGCTCTGTCCAGGGAAGACCATCAAGAAACACTAATCACATTGACATCTGGTCACCTAAGGAGAAAGTTATCAAGACAAGTAAAACAGAGTAAGAAGACAGAGATTGGAAGTTGCTATTTAGATAGGATTGTCAGGAAAGGTCTTGCTGAAGAAGTGACATTTGAGCAGAGACTTACGGTGCAAGCATGTAAGCCAGGTGATGACGTAGGGGATGACCCAGGCAGAGGAAACAGCAAGAGCAAAAACCCTGTTATCTTGCTTTGTACCTTAAATGTACAGAAAGAAAGTCGGTGGTGAAGAGAAGGAATGGCTAGAAATGCAATCATAAAGGTAACCAGGACCCAGGTTATATACACACTTCCCCAGTGCCATCTTCTATTTCAGTATCTGGCTCATATTTATTTAGGGCCAGCTTCATGGACGTGCATCCTGTGCAGGGACGTAACATCCTGCGTTCAGAATAGTCCCCCACTTGGATTAATGTTGTGTGGTCACCATCTTGAAATACTTAATTTTGAATGAGGGGCCCCGCATTTTCACTTTTTACTTGGCTCTGCAAATCAGGTAGCCCAGTTGCTATGGACTGAAGGTTCGCATCCCCCTCAAAATTTATATGTTGAACTCCTATTGCCCAATGTGATGGTATTAGGAGGCTGGGCCTTTGGGAGGTGTTTAGGTCATGCGGGTGGAGTCCTCATGAATGGGATTAGTGCTGTTATAAAAGAGACCCCACAGAGCTCCTTAGCCCCCTTCACCATGTGAGGACACAAAGAGAAGTCTTCAACCTGGAAGAGGGTCTTCACTTGACCATGGTGGCACCCTGATCTTGGACTTCCAGCCCCCAGAGCTGTGAGAAATAAATTTCTGTTTTTTATAAACTACCCAGACTGTGATATTTTGTCAGCCTGAGCAGACTAAGACATGGATCCTGATTGTAATTATTTGCAAGGATGTTGGGCTCCTTTTTAGATTCTGAGCTCCTGAAAGCAGAGACTGTGTCTCATTTATCTTTATAAATTTTCACTTGTAAACATTCATTTTAATTACTCAGAAAGTTGAGTTCCATTTTCAGCCCCAAAGCAATGCACTGAAAGAAACATCAAATGTCAAAGTTTGCTCAAATATTTATAGCAAATAAGACTTTCTAGAGAGAGGTCAGCTTGCATTCCACATGAGTACAAGGATGTTTGAAAGAATGAACATGGAGCCTCCATTAATATTTTTATAAAAGTTGAGAAATTCAGAACAGAAGTCAATCTTTGGAATAATGAAGAATAAATAAATAATGGACTTAATCACTGAATTCAGTCACTCTTAGTTCAAATATATTTTTTCTTCAAAGTTCACCACCACTACTGCCTACACTTAGTGTCCTCACTGTAGAAAATGCTGAGTTTTCTCCTTTAGAATTAATTTCACAATAAATTCAAATGCAGTTAATCTACATATGTCATTGCATTGGATGCCAGGATGAAAATGGAGGGGACAACATTCACACCTCCATTTCCTAGTCAGCCCCTTCTCCTGATGTGTCTCTCTCACACTTTACCCTTGGGCTTCCAATGTTTCTAGAAATGGTCCCCAAACTATTGCACAACCACCCCCAAAATACATTAATGCACTGAATTCATCAGTCTCAGAATGTAGATCAATACCAATGAATGGTGCTCCATTGAAACTTTCTATTTTAAAAAACTATAAAGGAAAACTCTCCCTGTCTCTCTCTATTTATCTCTCTGTCTCTCTCTCTCTCTCCCCCTCTCTGTCTCTTTCTTTCCTCTCTCTCTCTCTTTCTCTCTCAATGTGGTTATTTGACCTGTTCATATTGAGCTAAATAGACAGCTAACTGAGCCTCAGCAGGATTATTGATTCTCCTTAATGTCAAATGGAAGCAGCAGTGAATAAATTCAAGATGGAACCAGGATCTCCGTTTTTTGTGACTGTGGTGATTCCTAAGGAAATATTGCCATAGTCTTATTGTTGCTGAGATTTTTCATGGCTTGTAACTTTCTGGTTCTGATTTCTCCCATCAACTTCAATTTCCTAGATTTTTAAAAAAATAATATGAAGTGTTTATCTCCCTCCAGTTCCCACTTCCACTTCACCTCTCCATCCACAATGAAAACTCGTTCCTCAAATAGCCTTGAAAAAGGGAAGTTGTAGGAAGGGGCATAAGACAAGGCTTCTTAAAATCTTATTTCTCCATGTTTCACTCTCTGTATTTTCTCCCAGCTTGGAAAGCTGACTCATCACTCTCCATCAAAACTCTCTAAAGAACTCTGCCACCAAGCTCAGTCCTGTTGGTCGTTCAAAATTTCTCCTCCATTTCCTTCATTTCCAGTGACACTCAGCCTGGCCTCTCTGTTTCTTCCAGTTTTGCATCGTCCGGGGCAGCCCAGTAAAACACAGCTGGAGAGTGGAGTGGAGACAGCCACCCACCAAGTTCAACACCACTTGTGGGGTATTACCTGAATTTAATATTTATCTTCTCTGGAAAATTTAAGCTCTAAAGGGCAAGAGCCAAGTGTGATTATTTCATCAAAGGAGGCATTGGTACATATTTCTTGCAAGAGTGAATAAGTGAATGAATGAGCGAAGCTGATCTTCTCTAGCGTGGGACAGAGCTATGTAACTGTAGTGGTTCACCTCGATTGCATATTTGATAGATGGTTTGTACTATGTTGTAGAACAATAATGGTTTTTCCATGTGCGAGTTTCTTTTTTTTTCCAGCTTTACTAAAGTATGATTCACAAAAACTGTATTTAAGGGCTACAACGTGACGTTAGGATATAAATACACATTGTGAAATGATTACCATAGTTAAGCTAATTAACATATTCATCACTTCACATAGTTACCTTGTGTGTGTGTGTGTGTGTGTGTGTGTGGTATGAACACTTAAGATCTACTCTCAGCAAATTTAAAGTATACATTACATTATCATTAACTGTAGTCACCAAGTTGCACATCAGGTCTCCAGAATTTATTCATCTCCTAACTGGAAGTTTGTACCCTTTGACTAACATCTCATTTCCCCCATCCGCAGCCCCTGATAACTACTGTTCTACTCTCTGTTTCCATGAGTTCAATTTTTTTAGATTCCACATATAAGTGAGACCATGCAGTACTTGCCCTTTTTTGTCTGGTTTATTTCACTTAGCATAATATTAATCCATGTTGTCACAAATGGCAGAATTTCCTATTTTTTTAAGGCTGACTAATATTCTGGTATTTATATATGTATATATATCACATTTTCTTTATCCCGGCAGCTATCAATGGACACTTAGGCTGCTTCCCTATCTTGGCTATTGTGAATAATGCTGCAATTAACGTGGGAATGCAGATACCTCCTTGAAATAGTGATTTTATTTCTTTCAGATATATACCCAGAAGTGGGACTGCTGGATCATATGGTACGTCTATTCATGTGTGAGTTTCTGATCTCTCTATTAGAACTTAAAAATCTAGGAGAGAGGGGGCAGGCCCAGTGGCGCAGTGGGTAAGTTCACACGCTCCACTTCAGCGGCCGGGTGTTTGCCTGTTTGGATCCCGGGCGCGAACACACCCACTGCTTATCAAACCATGCTGTGGCAGGCGTCCCACATATAAAATAGAGGAAGATGGACACAGATGTTAGCTCAGGGCCAATCTTCCTCAGCAAAAAGAGGAGGATTGGCAGTGGATGTTAGCTCAGGGCTAATCTTCCTCAAAAAAAAAAAATATCTAGGAGCAAGGATCTCAGATTAAATTTCTATGTGTCTCTCCCAGCACCTCAAATTGTTCAATATTCATAGTAGATGCTCAAAAGTAGCAGAATATGCCATCCCAAAATATGCCTCTTTGGCATAAGGATTATTTTGAGCTGAAGGCAATTGAGAAAAAGCAGATACAAGAAAAATTCTCTTCCCTGTCTCTATTTGCCTAAAAGCAAATGGGCAAATTTAAATTTTTAAAGTTGTCCCCCTCCTCTCTCTGCTGGGAAGGACAGAAGTTAATCACCAGAGACAACTCTAGACCCTTATCTGCCTAGAATTGTCAGCAGAGGAATCTAGGTGACAAAGCCTGTAAAAACTAGCCCTTGACCACCACTGTTTCCCCATATATTTACCTTCCCACCATTTGCCACCTCTAGAAACTCAAAGTCCTTTTCTTTTGTCTTGTCACTTCTCTAAAAATTGATTGCTCTTTTGTTAAGATGCTATATAGGCCCAAGTTCTGATGTCCCCTTGAGTTCATCCTCCCTGGGTGCTCCCATGTGTATGCAGCCGCCCTGCACGTGCTAACTTCTGTAGGTTTGCCCCTTGTCCTTCTGTCTTGTTAGTCTAGTCTACTGGCCCCCAGCCAATGAACCTAAGATGGGTAGAGAAAATAGACTTTTTTCTCTCCTACGACGCTCAATAGACTATAAACAAAAAAAAAGTGTTGAAGACGTTGATTATGATAATTTTTCTATTTCTCACCGTCTTGATATTATAAGTGGATATGAAAAAAGAAAAAAAGAAGGGAAGAAGAAATGGGATCCACAAATGAAAAGAAAAAGAAGAGGAGAAGTAAGGAAGGATGGACAAATGAAATGATGGCCACCCAATTCTCGATTCGAGTGGAATTTTTTTCAGTGCGTTCAAACGGCACTTCAACCAAAATCAGTCTATCGAATGTGGCTGCAGAGAAATCTGGATTATGAGGTTTGAGAAGTGTCTGCGACTCACACCCTAAAGCCCCAGAACACTTTGTCCCCACCCCACACAGCAAAAGACTACCAAAAGGTTTTCTTTTTAATCAGCAGACTTTATTTTTCAGAGTAGTTTTAGTTTTACGGAAAAATCGAGCAGAAAGTACAGAGAGTTCCCGTAAACTCACTCCCCACCTCAAGCTTCCCCTATTATTAACATCTTGTATTAGTATGGTACATTTGTTGCAATTAAAGAATATCAATACATTTATATTAACTGAAGTCTATAGTTTACAATAGTGTTGACTCTCTGACAATGTGTTGTACGTTCAATGCGTTTTGACAAACGCGTGATATCATGGCAGTGTCATACAGAATTAGTTTCATTGCCCTAAAAATCCCCCTTGTTCCAACCCCTACAATGACTCATCTTTTTACTGTTTCTATAGTTTTGCCTTCTCCAGGATGTCGTAGAGTTGGAATCATATAGTATTATTAGCCTTTTCGGACTACTTCTTTCCTTGGCAATACATGTTTCAGTTTCCTCACTGTCTTTCTGTGGCTTGATAGGGCATTTCTTTTTGTTGTGAAATACTATTCCATTTTCTGAATATAATAGAATTTGTTTATCCATTCACCTAAGACATGCTTTTAAGTTTTGGTAACTACGATTAAAGCTTCTATAAATATCCGTGTGCAGGTTTTCATGTGAACAGAGATCTTCAGCTCATTTGGAGAAATATCAAGGAGCATCAGGGCCTGATCACACAGTAAGACTGTGTTTAGCTTTGTAAGAAACTGCCAAACTGCAAAATGTTTTTCTGATTTTCATTATCATTTTACTTCCTTTTTTGGGGGGATAATGATGTTTGAGAGTTAATCCAACCCCCACTGGTCTTGACATAGCCACAAAAATAAAGTTTCAGGGAAGGAGGAGCAGGGGGACGAGAAAGAAAGAAGCTGTATATGAGAGCAGGAGCTTGTTGCAAAGCAAGCTTGTTAAAGAGAGAGTTTCCTGTTTTCTCCCCTGCGTTGCAGACCACATGGTGCTGGTCTCACCCCCACAGCCAGCTGCCAGCACTGCTGGGCAGTCCTTAGCACAGCATGGGGCCTCTGAGTTGCGGAGACACTTGTAGATAAATTGGACTCCTCCAAGGCTGGGCAGAGGGACCTGTGAACTCTGCAGCCCTTTGGACACAACAGAACGCAAGCAAGAAGCATCCTTCCTCTGTATCTGGGGTGAGTCTGAACCCACATCTGTTAATCATCCCAGCGCAGGGAGCCGGGCGTCACTGTCAATGCCAGAACCCTGAAATTCCACCAAAGCAGCAGCTGCTGAGAGCTTCTTCCCTACACAGTCTCGGGCTAAACCCAGACAGAGCACGTGTCATTTCGTGAGTGAGGAGCGCTGAGCTGCAGCCGGATGTGGAGCCACTTGCTGCATAATCTTAGAAACTTCCCTGGCTTCTCTGCCTCCCAACTCCACCGTCAGCAGCCAACCTTAAACGGGAATAACACCGAGAACCATGTGAGCCGCTCAGACAAAACACGATTTATAATCTTTTAATCACTACCGGGCTAGACAAGCTTCTTCCAACACAAACTTCCCACACATCCTCCGCTCCTTTTATTTCACTCCCACGAATCCACAAAGTGCCTCCACAGAGACATTGCAAAACTTCGGCAGTAAATGGGATAATGGGAGGTAGCTTCCAGCCATTTTCCTGTCTTTGTGGGAGCTTTGGTACAAAAACACAGTTTAACATCTGGGGAAGGGTCCTTCCAAAGCAGGAGGGGAGGGAGTGATATTGTACGTGTAAGGTGTCAACCTGAGACCAATTTGCAAGTTACACCTCTGTGCCGGGTATGTCACTACTAGAAACCTGGGAACCTGGGTCAGGGACCTGCAGCTGGCTTCTGCTAAAGCAACATGCAAGTCAATTCAGAGACTAACCTCAGGCACCATGCATTTCAGTTCTGTTTTCTCTTGTAAATGGTTCTACTTGAGCTTATGATAAACTGAAAAGTCAGTTTTGATTTCTAGGTCAATAGATGTCAAGAAAAGCCTACTCTTTGTATCAGTTAAAGTTAAAAAATGCCCCCCCCCTCCATTTTTTCACCTGGAAAAATTCCCCTGAATTTAAAAACAGGCCTCCACGCTTTTCGTAAGTCACGATAGGGCTTCTTCGGGGGCAAGCCATTGTTGGCTGGGCAGGCATGCACATCTATGCCACCTCTTTTCCCTGCACTTTATTTTTTTTATTTTTATCTTATTTTTTTTTTGCCTAGAGTGAACACTGAAGTATAGAGCCTTCAGAAGTACTTCAGATTCTATTACAAAGAAAACCGTGAATAATGCATCAGCATCTCCTGCTTTTATTTAATCTCTACCAGTTGGAGATAGAAGTGCAGCTACTGTGTCCAGCTGGTCTCCTGGCTCTGGAGGCCGGGAACACTGGGCTGAGGGATCTGCAAGACCCACAGGTAGTGTGTGCTCCAGAGCCCTTCAATGCCGCAGTCCAGCTGAAGGCTCCAGACATGGGATCCGGCTCACTACGGACTCTCCTACATCTAGTGGAGCTGTGAAACCCTATTTGAGGCTGGCACAGCAAGTGCATCTAAGAGTTACATCTTCCTTTCTCTGTTTTTTTTTCTTTTTGTTTGTGAGGAAGATTGGCCCTGAGCTAACATCTGTTGCCAATCTTCCTCTTTTTGTTTGAGGAAGATGATAGCTGAGCTAATATCTGTGCCAGTCTTCCTCTATTTTATGTGGGATGCCGCCACAGCATGGCTTGAGGAATAGTGCTAGGTCTGCGCCCACAAACTCTGGACTGCCAAAGTGGAGTGTGCAAACTTAACCACTAAGCCACCAGGCTGGCCCTATTCTTTTCTCTACTTTTGTAAAACCCTGTCTTATTCCTAAAAAAGCAAACAAGCTCTCCCACAAAATAAAAGATTATGATAAAAATTCTGCTTAGTCCATTAAGGTGGAAAGTTTCGATGTCCCATAAGACAAGTCCCTTTGTACTTAAGCACACTGAGCGTGACATATAGGAAAATTGTCATCACTGTCCACCAAGAGTAAATGATGATGATGGATAGCTTTGAAATATAAGATACTATGAGACTTTTTCATTTCTGGGGGGATATCTTGTATGTCTGTGCTATGATAAATATTTTAAATAAATAAAAGTATGTCTGGTTTTATGATAAATAACGTGTAAATATTGGGATACAAGACAGTGAAATGGCCAAGCAAAAAAGTTTTCATATACCTACGTACACATATATCTTTATAGTTTAATTAGTGTAGGTACAAAATATTGAAAAACCAACTACTCTTAGCAAATATGGAATCAGAAGTAAATATGAAACCAAAGGTTTTAGATAAGATAGGACTTTGAAAATAATCAGGAATTTGAATTTAGCTGGGACTTTGGGACATATTACATCTTTTTCACGGTGTCTATTTCTCACGTTTTGTCACACTAATGCTTGCTGCACACTCATGCATATGCATGCAATTATTTTCTACTCTGTTAGAGTTGTTCTTTGTATTTTGATCCCCAACTGAAGCATTTGAATTTCTTTCTGGACCAAAATAAAGGCTTAGCACTTTGAGAGTTGTTTTATTTTTACAACCTTGGCAAAGCAAGTGTCATTGATTAAATGTCTGATTTCCAGGAGAGATAAACTTGGCAGATTCTGGCTTTCTGAGACTGCTGGACTGGCCCCAACTAAAGGAGAGATTCCAAGCGATGCATTTTATTTTAATGCATGCTAATAGATGTCCTGTGGCTGTCACTGGATCTCGTGGAGGGGGGTGGGTAACACGTGTGCATATGTGGTGAGAGGAGGGAGAGGGTGTCTTGAAGAAGAGAATCTAAGCAACTTCACTCAGTCTCTCTCATGGAAAGTAACGTTTGTCCACAGCAGTACTTGATAACTATTGTCCCAGACTGTCCCAAAGTTGCAATTCACTTGTTTCAGCAGCTTTGTTTCAAAATAATGGACCCAAGTTTCATTTCAGCGCAAGATCCCTCTCGGGTGCCTTCACTGTTTTGCGATGGGGATATGCAGCTGGATCCAAGGAGATACCAGCCCGCTATAGTTTGAACTGCAGTCCACACTAGGTTTTCATTAATTTATTAACCCACGAAATCCCAGTGGGGAAACACCTTGAATCCTTTTGTTTTAACATTTCAGCACTGCTATTCATAAAAACTGCCGGGCCTTTCAATTTCCCTCTCTATCCTTGCCAGCAAAGTAAAATACGTTTTTAAGTGTTTGGAAACAAGGGAGAGTAAATGTGATTTAAATGTGTTTCACACACACACACACAGGCATGCGTGCAACACACACTTGCCCATTATTGTTCCCTGCCACCACCTGTGTCCAGAGGCTGAGAATTTGTCTTGCCCTCCGACCTCGTAACTCACGGGAGGTGAAACCCCCTTTTAAGCAAGATATATAGCTGGGGGAGTTTGGAGTTTCCTCTGCTCATTGTGGTCCCCAGCCCTGCCCAGCATCTTTGGTACGAAGTGTTAGTGGGTCAGTTTTACGAGATGCTGCAATCTTCCAGAACAAACGCTGTCCACGTGATTTTTTTCGGGAAGACTTTTGCAAACGTTTAAAAACAAAAGTGAAGTGGGTGCGACCTTTCATTAATAAAGCTCTCATTTTGTGGCAAACTTGAAGCCTTGAGCATAAAACCAGAGTTATGTTTTCATCCGGGCCCATCTAACCATCATCGCAGTGCCCATGTGTTTGACTTAAACTGCCACTTTTTTGCCAAAAATGCAACCAGGCAGAGAAAGCACTGTTCACTCCGACTACCAAAGGGCCAAATTATTATATTTCTAGCAACAAGCACCTCCCTCAGGAATCCATAATTTTCAGCTTATGGTAAATCTTCAATAATTTGGATTTCCCGGGGGAAAGTCAATATTAAATTAGAAGGTAATTATACAGCATTGTACATAAAAGCCACATTATTATTGTTACATAGTGCATTCTTTATTTGGAGAAATGTTAACCATATGTGTACCGATTTAGTTCCTAACAAACTTCCTTCTGCAAAAAAGATGAGAACATGTAATGGCCACATGATATAAATAGATTCTTTTTAAAATTTATTTTATTTATTTATTTATTTTTTGAGGAAGATTAGCCCTGAGCTAACATCTGCCACCAATCCTCCTCTTTTTGCTGAGGAAGACTGGCCCTGAGCTAACATCCATGCCCTTCTTCCTCTACTTTATATGTGGGACGCCTGCTACAGCATGGCTTGATAAGCAGTGTGTTGATCCACACCAGGATCCGAACCGGTGAACCCCTGGCCACTGAATCAGAATGTGTGAACTTAACCGCTGCACCACAGGGCTGGTCCCTAAATAGACTCTTTTTAAGGGGTGCAGAAATAAGTAAGCTGAACGTTTGCTGGAAATGTGTTTGATTTTGTTTTCAAAACTTTAGTCCTTGACCAGGTGATACAAGTTATGTATTGGAGGCTTAGGAAATAATGGTATTTTTATCATAAAGTTAAAAATTGATCAGAAAGCAAACATTATCATTTATTCTTTTTCAGTGTCCCCCAATTCTTAAAAATAAATAAAATGACATTTTTATTACTAAGGAGGCTGCAAAATTGATACTTAAAAGCTTTTAAAAGATAGGACCGGCCTGGTGGTGCAGCAGTTAAGTTCACACATTCCACTTTGGTGGCCCGGGGTTCACCGGTTCAGATCCCGGGTGCGGACATGGCACCACTTGGCAAGCCAGGCTGTGGCAGGCGTCCCACGTATAAAGCAGAGGAAGATGGGCACGGATGTTAGCTCAGGGCCAGTCTTCCTCAGCAAAAAGAGGAGGATTGGCGGGAGATGTTAGCTCAAGGCTAATCTTCCTCAAAAAGAAAAAAGCTTTTAAAAGAACATAGTCATATTTTGAAACATAATGAATTTTCAAAGAAAAACTTTAAAGGGATACCACACTCCTATGTCCTGTCTGTTCAACAACAGTTGGCCAAACAACAACTTCTCTGCTGCCTTCAGGGTAAAAATCTAACCTGCATGTTTGAGCTTGAATGAAATTAAGCTCCATAGTGCGTAAATAGGGGGTGCCCGGCTCTGATGACACAGGTAGCCTGGTTGAAGAAGGGAGTCTGAAAGCTCCTTACCACTGATTGAACTATTCTGCAGAGTATAACTCCATCTGGAGGCAGATATCGAAGTTGTGAGTCAGAACGAAACACAAAGGTCATCCCAGGGAAACAAGGCCACAGTATTGCACAACTTCAGCCACCTGCCAGTCTCTGCCATCAGATCCTAGATCAGTGGAGGTATGCAGTGTGCAGCCTGTGCAACTGGATGGGTCAGTCCTGAGGCCAGCTGACTCATTTATTTACAAGTTGAGCAGTAAGACAGATTTCAACTCAATAGAAGGAGAAGGTTTTTCAAAATGTAAACTGTCAAGGATGAAACTGGTCGACTCAGGAGGCAGTGAGGGCTTACTCTAAGAGATGTTCAAGAATAGATTGCTCTATCACTCGGTCTGGACTTGCAAAGGTTTGAAACTCAGGTGAGAGTAGAAACTGCCTGCATGGCTGTAAAGGTTTTTCCCAACCCTGAGAGTCAAGAACCCATCATTTAAATATAAATCTTTAGGCTTCTGGACTCGAACTGTGGTATGGGGACCGCGAACAGCAATGGAAATTGAACCCCCTATTTTGAGAGGCTCCAGCTTAAATACAGGGGGAGCAAAGTTGGTGATTCTCTCTCAGCAGCTACAAAAAATAAATAATTGTCACAGTTGCAATTTTCCCATTTTTTTCCCCATGCACGTGCATCGTTCCCAGCTTCCTCTTCACGCCAATATTTCAGAAATTACTGGTGACTAAGCCAAGTCTACCCTTCTAGTAGTTCAAGAGGTCTCAGCAGACCTGAGAGAAGGTAGGACTCGTCTATGAGGTGCAGGTGTGTGTGTGTGTATGGGCGTGCAAAAATGGGTGGATTTTCTTAAACCTGCTTTGCAGAGTCAAAAGGGCCCCCTAACTCCCACACGCGTTGCCCCCACTGCTGCTGTCTGTGGAGGTTCTGTGAGCCTCACAGAGGAGCAAATGCAGGGGCAGGCAGTCAAGGAGGGGCACTGGCAAAGCCTGGTGGTGTCATGTCCCCCATCTACCCTCTCACTCTCTCCAAAAGTGAAGAACTGAAAATACTTGAGCCCCGGATCGTATTTCATCAGATACGGGACTCAAAGATCCTTTTATCTCAGCTGTGGAACTCAAAAGGCAGTTAACAGTTAGACAGTTCATGGTTTTCAGACATTATACTCCTGAGTTCAAATCCAGACTCTGCTACCCTTTAGCTATGAAACTTTGGCAGGTCCAATAGTGTTCCTGAGCACTCGTTCCTCGTCTATAGGATGGACATAATACTGCCTCCTGCCTAGTGTTGTTGTGGGAATTAATGAGTTAAACCATAAGAAGTTCAGTGTTTGCATCCCGGAAGTACACTGGTGCGGATGGCTATCTTTCAAAATGGCCACCCACACCGTCCCTCTGGATGTCAGAGCAGACACGGACAGGCAGACCCGCACTTGAGGAGGGTTACATGCCTCTTGACAAGTTCAGCTATCTATCAGTGGCTGCTGCTCCCAGACTTCCAGAAGTATGACAGAATTCCCATAACTTGTCCTTGAACTAGCCTCACTCAGGTTTTTCCATGGTTTACCTCTTTTTGACAAAGCGGTCAACTTAGTTCTATCAATAATTAAAATATCTGCAGTTTTTCCACAATATCAAGCTGTGTGTTTCATCTGAGACACTCTCCTGATGCAAACTTAGGAGATGGAGCAATTTGCTAGAGAAGTCAAGCACAAACTGAATGGAAACCCCAAAATACCTCTGCCCCCAATTACCTGATAATATCAGGCAAAAGGAACACTTCAGCATGGATCAAATGGATAGAGTAAAACTCTTGCTTCACCTTGAATGTGTACACAAACTCATGGCACCCTATGCCATGCAAGTCAAGCAGGAAATGCAAAAAAGGAAAAAAGGCGTAACCCCAGAGAAGCATTTTGTATTTAGCACAACACTAAACTCAAAAGCCAATTGAGGCAGCATTCCTAAGCTCTCCATGACACAAGATGTCCTATAATATTCTTTTGAGTACCAACAAGCTACATTCTCCAGAAGAACAAAGGACGCAGGGATCTGCAGAAAGTGGCGTCCGGCAGTCCTGCCTGAGGGGCACTGGGACGCTGCCCACAATCAGGCTGCCAGGCAAATTCTGCACCCTTCCGGGAAACACGGCTTTGAGGAATGATGTCATAATGCTGTAAATATCAACCAAGCCATGTGACCTCCTCCCTCCCACACCATTCTGCCCCTCTCACAGCATCCCAGCATATGGAGCGCAGAAGAGCCAGTCAGAGGAGGAGCAAGGATATCTGACAACAGGGAAAGCAAGGAGGAGAAAACCCATACTTCAATTGATTTTATGATTGCACATGGCAAAAAAAAATTTGAAACCCTTGAGAACGTTTTGACGTGCATGGTAGGTTCCACTCATTTTCCAGGGCAGGGAAAATGTAGGTCTCTGTGGTTCACAGAAGTGCTGGTGGTGAATTGAACCCTGGGGAAATTTCCTGCAAGTGCTCAGCATACACTGTTTCTCCATCGACTGGGTAAGCCCAATGGTCTTCTATTCACCTCCCCCAGGAGAGGAACGAAGAGTAGATAATAGCAATGTCTCCACCCCGCCATGGACCGGATGTGTGGCTACAGGAACCCTGCTCGATCCACCGAAGTCTTAGTTTCCACATTTGCAAATCGGACTGATGAAACCTCCGTCAGGAGCACAGCTGCTGCCTGATGACGTGGATGAACTTGTCCTCCACAGAACGTATATAGGAGCCAATCTTCATTTAGGGGAATTTTTTCCCAAGATTAACTTTACTCTATAATTCTCTCTGCTGTTGTTACCCCTACCCCACCCACCCCACCCTATTCTGCAAATAATAGGCTTCCTTTTTCTGACTCATGATAGAAAACTTGAGACATACAGGAAAAGTAGGAAGAAAAAACAAAAATCTACGCTCCCACAATCCAAAGGAAACACCAGTAAAACTTTCTTATACGCACTTTCAGCCTTTTCTGAAAAACTTTTTTAAAATAGCCTCATATTATTTATATAACTTTTATTATTTTCTTTGTATATCATTATTATGACAATTTTCTCCTGTCACTAGGATGTTGTTTTGTTTGTAATTATATTTGTGGTTTGTGTGTATGTGTGTGATCATCAAAATAATGCACACAGCCTCGAATCTAGACAATAACCACCTTCTTGTTTTATGACAAGCAAAGGGGCACCCACAAATACCCAAACCAACCCTGGCCAAGGAGAAAGGATGGCCCCCAGAATCGGAACAGTTATGAAACTGGACTTGTGAAAACCTTTCTTGATGAAACCACATAGCCAGTATTAAGGGTTACATAAACGCCAACTAGCGAAGATCCAGTATCTGATTCTCTTTCCTGTCTGCGCTCCGGATGGTGCAAGAATCTGAACTCATGAGTCACTGAGCCACGGCTGCGAGAAAAGGAGAATTCTGGAAGAGCTTGGTAGCCCCCCAGGAAGCTGGAATGTCTAGGTGCAGCTAGAATGCAGTAGTTTCCTGCTGTAGCCATGGCAGATACGGTTCTGTTACGCACTTTAGTGAAAGGTGTAATTATGTTAAAGAAAAAAAGAAAAGAAAGGAAAGGAACACGATCTGGAAGGGCTAGAAGTCTTCTGAATAAATAGAGACATTATAAACAGCCAGTGGGAAAAAGTGCTCAGAATTTGGAAAACAATCATCACCTATAATCAAATTATTTAAAGATAACTACGGGGAAGAATGGATGTATTTTTCATTGTATTTTTCTATATACATTTTAATAAAATTTGGATCATAAAGCTTATACAATTTTACATCTTACTTTTTATTTTGCTACCTCACAAATATTTTCACACATGATTAAAAATTTCTTGCGAACTCCATTACAATGACTGCAAGATATTCCCTCCTGTGGATGTACCAAAATTCATGGCATCAAGTTCGTGGTTGTTGGACGGCTTTCCAGATGTTACACAATTATAAATGTCTCTGATGAGTATCTGTGCTGAAAACTTGATTTGAGCCTCCTGTTATTTCTAACGAGTAGACCCCTGGTAGGGGAATTCTGGGCAAAGGGTGTGAACTTTGTTTTACGGCTCTTGCTATGAACGTAATGAAACTTTCAGAAAGATCATCACAACTTCCACTTCCCTTGGCAATGACCGTGTCTACATCCTCACACCGTTGGCTAAAACTGGCTTAACCACAATTGATCTTTGCTAATTTGATGTACAAAATGCCATTTGATTTTAATTTGCCTTTTTTAATTTGCCTTCTTCATTTGTATTTACAAGTGCTCGGGAAACACTTTATTTTCATTCGTTTATTGACGTTTGCATTTCTTCTGTGAACTGTCTTCATTTCTTCTGCCTATTTTGTTATTGGGAGTTTCTTATCTTTCTTCCCAAGTGGTACAAGTTCTTTAAATAAGATGCTTTGTCTACTCCATTTGATGTAAATGATTTTTATAGTTTGTCTGCCTAACAATGTTGTTTATGGTATTTGTGACACTCAAACGTCTTTGATTTTTTTATTGCCATCTATCTGTTTTAGAAATTTTTCAAGTTAACTTATGCCTAGAAAAGTCTTTCCTAATCTCTTTGTCAGATATTCATTTCTGTTTTCTCATGCCATTTTTGACATGCTTGTACAGAGTTTAGACAAAGATAGAGTTCGGGAATTGTTGGAACTTCAGAAACCAGAATTGGGAGAGTTGGTTGACCAATCGCCACGGAAGCAACGTTAGTGGATTGTGGCTGCTGCCGATTGAATTTCAGAAGCATGGAACTGTCATTAATTTGCGGGCCTCCAGAAGCAAGTGAACTCATACAGTGTCATCTGAGATTGGTTGGAGGGGTTTTAACTGGTTCTGTCGATTATATCATCTCATGAACAAAGAACAATCAGTCTTCCCCTCTCTTGAATTTAGAATATAGAAACATTTTATTCTCAGCGTCTATCCGTCTCCTTCTCTTCCACATCTATCTCCCGTTCTCTCCTCTCCCTCTTATCGATCTATTCATCTCTCTTTTGCATTGATTTATATGTTCTGTCTTCCATATCTATCCATCTAACTTCCTTATCAATCTTTTGATCAATGCATCTATCTATCTACTTATTTACCATCTTCCATTGATAGCTATCTCTTTAATATCTATGAATCTCTCAATTCATCCACATCGATTTCATTATTTCATCTCTTTATGTTTCCCCAATAGTCTAAAACACTGTCTCAAATTTCATATTATCAACTCAAGTTTCTACAGCATTGATTCTGTATCTTATTATTTTTAACATGGAGTTTAATTGCTCTTTTGCAATTTTTAGCTTTCTTGCAAATCTTATTCATCTTCTCCTTTCAGCTCTGCCTGCATCTCAGCCCAATTTTCCTTTTCATCTCAGTCTATGTTCTCACCTCTCTTTTCAATTTTACATCAAGAAATTCATAGTGTCCTGAATTACATTGAGAACACAAAACAGATGCTTTCTAAAGTTTTCTTCTCTTTCTGGAGGTAAAATATTTTATTTTAATGTGCTTTACCTCTGAGTTATGCATTGAATTGTGTTCTCCTCAAAATCATATGTTGAAGGGCTAATGCTCAATACATTAGAATGTGGCCTTATTTGAAAATGGAGTCATTGCAGATGTCATGAGGTAAGACAAAGTCATACTAGAGCAGGGTGGCACCTAAGCCAATATTACTGGTGTCCTTACAAAAAGAGGAAATGTGGACACAGACATGCACACACGGAGAACTCCATGTGAGGACTGGAGTTATGCTGCCACAAGCCAAGGAACTTCTAGAAGCTAGGAGAGAGGCCTGGAGATATTCTTCCCTAGCACCTTTAGACAGACCATGGCCCTGCTGGCCTCTTGACCTTGACCTTCCAGTCTCCAGAACTGTGAAGCAATACACTTCTGTTGTTTTAGTCACACAGTGTGTGGTACTTTGTCAGAGCAGCCTGAGTAGGCTAACCCACTTGGTGTTGTCTTCCATGTTTCAAGATTTCTTTATATACTTGGTGCTTTATTTTGTTCATACTCATTGTTGACCCCCATAGTTCTGCCTAGGTGGATGATGGTTGTGTCAGTGGATTAGACTGGATTTTGTTGTGATTGTTGCTCTTCTTACTATCCACCTGGCTGTGATCTTACTGTCCTTCTTCTCTGATCTAAAGACAGGATGAGTTGATGTCCATGTATTCTACCCTATAGACTCACATCCAGCGGTCCCTTTATCTCTTCTGGCTATGCTTTATCGAGAACGTTCTTTACCTACTTGTGGGCCTGACCATCTGAAAATGCTGATATTGCTGAATATTTACTTACAACTTGTTGTTATTCCATTTCTAACACAATACATAAAAATTACAACCTTAGGAATAGACAACTTCTGAGATGTTTGCTGTCCCGGGCCCATTCTGTTCCCAGCTCCACACCTCAGGATGCCACACACCACTTTCACATCTTTCTCTCATCTGTCAACCTACAGAAAATAGAAACTAGCCTAAGAGGCAAAGCATTTATTTGGGATCAAAGAATTGCAATTGGAAGAGCACAGATTCAGGTAGAAAGCCAAATAATGTCCGGCTAGGGAGTAAAAGTCAGGGGTTTTTAAGGTCAGAGAAGGGAGGTTGTAGTATAAAGAATTTTAATTGGAGTTGAAAGCAGAAAGCTGGTCTTGGCTAAACGTTGATTGACTATTGACTCTTTCTTCAGAAGGTCCACCATCCTCAGTCTTTGTGAGGAGGATGTTGTTCTCCTGCTGACTTCTCAAACAATTGCTTGTAAGATAATTGCCGTTCTGGCCCAGTCCAAAGGTTTGGTGCCGTCCAAGGTTCAGACAGCAAAGCACTGTCTCTGGAAGGGTAGCTGTAACTCCATTTTAAAATGGCTCCACCGTAGTCAGTTTCGACAGCTCCAAGCCTTGCTCCATTACCAGGAACTGCAATCTCAGAATAATGAATATTTAGAGATGATCGGAAGGATGCATCTCTCTGGAGGGGACGTAACTGTCCAGGACATCTCAAAAAGCAGGTCCTGATCGGGACAAGCTGGCTTCTCCATTTGCGTCTCCTGGAGGTCCTGAGACCCTGAAGGAGGTGTCAGCAATGACTGTGGGAGGAGTTCTCAGCTTCATAATAGGGTGTTCTTTACAGACATAAAGGTGGAAACTCCTCCTTAGATGCAGCAAACAGTCCTACACAGTCCTCGTTTTCAGTCTTGCTGAAATCTTTTTCACACACCTTTTCATGTGTTAATATTTTAACGTGCCAGGAGAAAGACATATAAGGCACTGCCATCAATCTTAGAAGAAAACCGTCATGTGCAAAAGCTGGATGTTCCACCATATAAACATGCCCTGTGATTTTTATTCATTTCCCTATTGCCAGACTTTTAGGTGTTTTAACATATTTTCTCTACAAAGAACATCCTTATAGATAAATCCTTGCTCACATTGCAGATTATGTCCTGAAAGCAGATTTGTAAATTTCCACTCAGGGAGACAAAGAAATGAACATTTTAAGATTCTTAAAACACACTCCAAACTGCTTTTGAGAAGCCCTTCACAATTAAAGTTTTTACCAACCATTTTTCTTTTCTTTTTTTTTTTAAAGCTTGGCACCTGGGCTAACAACTGTTGCCAATCTTCCTTTTTTTTTTTTCAAAGATTGGCACCTGGGCTAACAACTGTTGCCAATCTTTTTTTTTTTTTCTGCTTTATCTCCCCAAACCCCCCCTGTACACAGTTGTATATCTTAGTTGCACATCCTTCTAGTTGTAGGATGTGGGACGCCGCCTCAACGTGGCCTGACGAGCAGTGCCATGTCAGCGCCCAGGATCCAAACGCCGGCCCGCCGGAGCCGAGTGCGCGAAATTAACCACTCGGCCACGGAGCCGACCCCGTACCAACCATTTTTCAAAGTGCCTATTCTATCTAATTTCTGATAATATTATTGAAGGCTTTTTTCCTGATAATATACAGTTGAAAATCAAGAATTGACCAACACATTTAAAGAGATACAGGTATAGGAATGGGCAGAAGAGTGAACTGTGCAGAATCCGTACTCTCAAGAAGTTTCTGTTCCAGTGGGGGAGCCATTGGTGCTGCAGGGGGCTTGGAAAAGACAAAGTGGAAGACAAGGGCTGGGGTCCTCAGGTGGCTGGGAGGCTTCTCTGGGAAGAGATCATCTGAGCTGAGGCTGGGGATGGGGAGGGGCAGTCTTCTCTGAAGGCAGAGCTTCTTAAGCAGGAGAAAGGGGAGTGCCAATGCCTAAGGCCAGCACAAGTTGGTGAGCTTGAGATACAGAAAGCGTGAGAAAAAGAATAACCATGGGGCCCAAGGGCAGCAGCAGAGGCACAGAGACTTATAGAGAATTTAGATTTTAATGGCAATTAGCCACTTTTGGAGAATTTTGTTAAGCAGAGTAAAGTGGTCTGGTAGATTTTCACGTATTTTATCTGGCACCTGGTCTAGACTAAGGGAGATTACATTTATAAAAATGGTGCTACTTTCTAAGAAGAAAACCGACTTGGGGGCAAGAATGGAGACCTGTTGCGAGGGGGTAGCCTGGTTCAGCAAAGCAATAAAGGAGTAGAGTAGAACAGGCAAGGTGGTGAGACGAAAATCTAAATTTGAAATGCAAATCAGCAACGAATATTTTCTTAGTATACGCATTTCCCGTGAAATATTTGGTTCACACTTACGCGTAACAAATCTGTTGTTTGTCTGAAATTGAAATTTAACAGGATGTCCTGTCTTTTCATTCGTTGTATCTGACATGTGAGCATGGGAGATCTCAATAATTGTGGTGGAGGAGGACTCAGTTAAGGAGATTGAGATGGAGAATTTGGGACGATAGGAAGAAAACAGGTGTGATGATTAATTTTATGTGTCCTCTTGGCTGGGCTATGGGACCCAGATATTTGATCAAACAATATTCTAGATGTTTCTGTGAGGGTGTTTTTGGATGAGATTAATATTGAAATAGGTAGACTTGGAGTAAGCAGATTGCCGTCCCTAGTGTGGTGGGCCTCACCCAACTAGTTGAAGCCCCAAATAGAACAAAAAGGCTGAGCTCCCCTGAGTGAGAAAGAACTCTGCACCAGAGGATCTCTGGACCCGAACTGGAGCATCAGCTCTTCTCTGAGTCCCCAGCCTGCCAAACCACCCTCCGATTTTAGACTTGACTTCCTTCATAATTGCATGAGCCAATTCCTTAAAATAACGGTCTCTCTCTCTCTCTCTTATATATATGTACATTCTATTGGTTGGCTTCTCTAACTAACACACCAGAGGAGGGTGGCGTCCCAGGAGCACAAAGGAGAAAGTTTTGAGGCAACAAAGAACTGATTTGGCAAATGTAGCTCACTGATGACCTGACATCAGTAGTGGAAAACATGGTATCATTTCATTTTATTTGTGTTTATTTGCCCACTCGTGAGATTTTCATTATTAACTACTTCTAAGTTCTTTCTAACTGCAGCTTTGCAGGAATACATCAAGACCTTTCTTTTCTGTCCCAAATATCTATGATCTAATGCTGGCAGATGCTTTTGCTGCCCCATTTGGCAAATAAATATAATGCCAGATAGTGGTCGATGCTACCATGACAAGCAAGATAAGCAGAGAGGAAGAGGACAGGCAAAGGTGGCTATTATAGACAGGGTGGTCTGTGAGGACAGGACTTCTGAGCAGAGACCTAAATAAAGTCGGTAAATGAGCAAGGACAATATCTAGGGGAATATCATTGCAGAGACAGAAAGCAGTTTATGCAAAGGCCCTGAGGCAGGAACATGTAGTCTTCTTGCTGGGACAGGCAGTGAATTTCAGTGAAAAGAGCTTGGGAGTCAGAGTTGTGGTAAGTTCTTGACCCAACCCTGCCATTAACCAGCTGCTTCAAGTGGAACAATTCCTTTCTCCTCTTTCAGCATCAGTTTCTTGATCTGAAAAACAATGAGGGTGGATAAGTGATTCTTTAGGCCCTGGCCATCTCTCATACCTCATAATTCTGAAGGTGGAGGAATGTTGTCACGGTCATTTTTTGTCTCAGTAGGGTATGTTCAATGATTGCAGTTTTACATTTCAGCCTATATTTGCTATTATGACCTTACTTTCTGACATTCTGGAACTCTTTTGTTTAGAGATTGAATATTGGATGACAGCTTTGAGTGATGTAAGATGCTTCGTCTGACATGAATGGAAACGCTTAGTGTCCTCCCATCACGCTGGAATTTGGCAAGTGTTTTTACACATTCTATGAAGGGCAAGAGCCAGCAGGACACTGTTTTTCCCAGAGAAATGATTAGACTACAAGAAAAAACTGGAGCCATATAATTTATGGCACCGTGTCAACAGTGAGTGGAGTCAACACGCAAAGCCATCTCCGCCAGATAAGAAGCTGCTTTGGAAACGGACCTTGCACAAATCATAGACCTAACAGCACATGGATGGAGACCACATTCTCCTTTGTCATTAGACAATTAGGAGCTCTCGGAGGAAAAGCAATTGTCTGAGTTCCTTTTAATGACTGCTGCTCAAAATAAAAGTGCCCTTTTGCTTTATTCTACTGTAGATCTGGCCAAAATACTGAGGTTTTTATTTCACCCTGCCTAAAAAATAAGGAAAATTGGCATCAAATAAAGGCTTCCCACAAACTCTCATTATTTTTCTCAAGACAAAGAAGAAATTTGAGCATGGAGAACAATACACAAATTGTAAATAAGTGAAAAAGGTCGTTCACATCACGGACCCAGGCAGGGCGGACAGAAGTGTCGATGGGAACATACTCCTACTTCCTGTGAACGAAAAGACTGAGAAAACTCTGAAATTATCTTGCACTAAAACCTGGAAATTATGGCTAGGGAGAAGGAAATGACCTTTCTAGGTTTCCTCCAGTCTGTTTACAGACCTAAGGTCACGAAGAACTGATGGATTGTCAGCATCTCCTCCTAAACTGTGGGAAGGTGATTAAAGGATTAAAATTTGCATGCAAAGCAATAGATATTCAAACCCATCCCACCCCCCTCTGTGTAACAGAGAAGATAAAAGCTGTTTCCTTTCAAAGCTTCAGGTTAAAGATGGAAGAATTAGCCAATATGTAACCGTATAGCGGGGCACTCAGAAAGGGCTGAGAGGAGAGAAGGCAATGATATCCGAATATCAATCTGCACTTAGAAAAAAGAAATTAACCCCTGAAAAAATACAGTGAAAGCCCCAAGGAATGTCATTGCCTAAGGCAGTGGTTCTCAAAGGAGGAGGATAGATTTTGACCCCATCCCAGGGGCTATAGACAACGTCTGGAAACATCTTTGGTTGTCATAACTGAGAGAAGGAGGATGCTACTGGCATCTAGTGGGTACCAGAGATGCTGCTAAACATCTTACGATGAACAGGACTGCCTTCACATCAAAGAAGATCCAGCCCCTGATGTCAATAGTGCCGAGGTTGAGGATTCCTGGTGTAGGGATTTTCTGGGACTCACCCAGTTTCCCTGCTCAGGATGTTTCACTGGCTCATCTTGAGTATTCCCAAGGAACTCTCATCCCACTCTCGAAGTGCAGCCACAGATCTCTCCTTGTTCAGTTTAGTACTAACTGCTTGGCCCAGTCTGGTAATTATGAAAGCCATACACCAGGGAAGGCCCATCTGAGGGAATAATCCTCGTCCAGGCCTTGCTGATTCCCCCAAGAACCATGTATCTGCTGTCCTTGCGGTCAAGGAGAGCCGATTTATGAGGTAGTTAAAACCTATCTGTGCCTTTCTTTGTAAATAAATTGTTTAGAGTTCTCAGATTTCTATCTAAATAGTTACAAACTTTATCAGGCTCTGCTGTCGTGTTGTTCAAAATAGGATCCTGCAATTATCACTCAATTGATGCCTTGGCAATGAGACAGCCAGGCGCCATTGGCAGAGCCCCAGGACAGCATTCTGCTCAGAGATGTCTATCAGAGATGCTCTTCGACTGGATGTTTCCAACAGGGCACGCAACATTCTTTTTAATACACTTCTGTGTGTCCTGGGAGTGTTGATGAGATGAAGCGACTGCTTTGTATTTGTAAGAGCTTTCTGAAAAGGACAGAGCTAGGGGCTTGCAGCCCTGGTCCTGTGTGTCAGCTACAGGGAAGACCACAGCCTGAACCCACCTTGGTGTCCCCGGAATTTGAAGACCATTGGCGGGACCAGAGGATAACATGCTATCACACATTCAGCTTGGGACACTTGGCCCAAGGGAGGCTGTTATAAAAAATTATTTACTTGGTTTTCCAATTACTTTAGTCTACTTAAGAGTAGAAAAAATCCCAACATATCTGTACCTCACTTTACCAACCATATTCCTAAAAAAGTTTGGCCATGCCTGGGCAATGTTCTCAATCTTGTTTTCCACTATCACCCCCCAAAGGACCCTTTTTAGACTTTTCTTTTTCCTAATTGCCTGTCTTTCTCCTTGAAATTTTGTTGTGACAGATATGCTGCATATCTGGTTATGCACGGTGGTACTTTGGAGGGTCACAAACCATTGTAATAGCTTGGATTTCTTTGCTCCCTAAGAACCAATTTTCTCCCTTTTGGGGTGAATATCAGCCCCATTGAGAATTCATGGGCTGCACTAAATCGCCACATCTGATTTATTTGCCGTTGATGGTAGCCACTATCAAAAAACATTTAAGACCTTGAAAATTTTGTTTCCCTTACTGTTTAGATTTATTCTTTCATGATTCTTTGTAGGATTAGGAAGAAAACTCAAATGATCCACTGATAGACTAATCACTTAATATTTGTATAAATTTTCCTGGCCTTTTCTATGAACGCATTTATTTATAACATTGATTTATACAACATACACTTTTTGAACTTGCTGTTTTTACTTATACTGGGAACAAATTTTCATATGATTGCATAACTTTTTAGGACGTCCTTTTAGTGGATGCATGATATTCCACCGTAAGTATGCAGGTTACCAAATTTAGTGAACTTGTTTGGTTGGCTAGTTAAGCTAATTTTAATGTACCTCTATTAGAAAATCTTGCCAAGAACAGACGCAGCTAATCCTCCATTACTTCTTTGGATGCATTCATATTGCAACTTGTTAGGACTTTTTGCCTTTTTGTCAAAACACACCGGCACATTGATAAACAATCAGTTATCAAGTGAAAAATCTCTCTGTAGATTAAATAAAGCAAATAGAGGTTTTGGTGTTTTTTTTTTTTTTTGTAATGTGGATTTTGTTATTTAGCTCAAAGCATCGTATTCCTAAATGCTATTCTAAGAACTTGTGCTTACTAACCTTCCCTCCCACCAACAGGGAAACCTCCCAGAGGAGCCCCGTCCTTCCCTTTACGTCTTCTATGAACGCTCCTGCCCTGGGTATACCAGAAGTCCCACAGGCTATGCCTGCATCAGTCACTAGAGGGACCACGTAAAATACTGTTCCCCATGAGTTTGAATCAGTTCAGTAAACTACTATCAGCCCTTCCTTTCAGAGTCTTCTCTCTCCTAAGATGCCCCCATCTCCATGTTATTGGCACAGATCCGAGTACAAGGACTCCCTTAAACCCATGAACTGATCACTGGCTGTCCAATTGGGAGTCTCCCGGGAGGCTGCACAGAGGGAAGACCGTGTGAAGACATAGGGAGAAGACGGCCATCTACAAGCCAAGGAGAGGGGCCTCAGAATGAAAGACACCCTGCAAATGCCTTGATCTTGGACTTCTAGCCTCCAAGATTATCAGAAAATAAATGTCTGTTGTTTGAGCCTTCCGGTCCCTGGTACTTTGTTACAGCAGCAAACCAATACAAGAAGTGTTTCAAGAAAAGATAACCGGAAACCTCCAGGGCTAAGACTTTCAATGTGGAGAGAAAAAAATACATTATGAACCCTAGAGTTTGGATCCATAAAGGGATATCTGTAAGATAGGTGGAGGGAGGGGACAGGTCCTTGCTTTTGAGGCAATTGCACTGATGCTTATATTAAGGGGAGGGGTTTGGTGTTCTAAAGAGCTGAAGGTGAGCAGAGGAAGGTAATGAGAAAGCAATAAAGAACAATGTTTCTAGGTCCAAGGGCACAATTTGCTCAATGGGCTCACATCCCAGACCTAGAGTCCCAGGACACAGATTCTGAATTCAAAGCCTGGGCCTTAGGGTATGGCAGACAGGAGAAAGAAAATGGGACTTTTGAAAGCAGTGCCTGGGGACATCCACTGGGTTGCTGAGTCAGGAGGCTGACGGGGTGGCAGATGTGTCCAGAGGTCATCAAACATCAAACAAAGGGCCTTTCTGCCCTGTAGACCAAAGGGCCAAGTAGTGATCAGACCTGGAAATGAATCAGAAAGGGATGCCTGCGGGAAGCCGAAAGGTGCAGGGAAGTTTTAAATGCTTTGAATCTGAGTTAAGACAAGATTCTCTGTGACTCCCTCAGTGGGGTCTGTGTTGTTCCTCTGAGATTTGTTGACCAACAAAAACAACAGTGTGCCCTGGATTATGTATAGTTTGGGGGATTTTTTTAAGTTTCTTTTAAAGCAACATTGCTGGAACAGGGAAAATAATAATGCGACGAAGTGTAGGATAGAGGGGTCCTGGTCTTCAGAGACATCTCCTTCTTTCTTGTCCTTGGGCAGAGGTAGCAGAGAACTAAAGAGCTCTTCCAGCAGCATTGGCTTGGTGACATCATAACCCACTCCTCCTTGTAGTGCTCTGTGGATGTGTGAAAGTGGGCAGGCGGGTGAAAAGGCTCTAAGAATGGGCATCTGGTGAGTGTTAGATGCACTAGGTGAAGAGAAAGCCTGGTGTTTCTATAGACCCTTCCTTGTGCCCCCAATTGTCAAATCTAGTCCCAATAGCAGAATATGGCACAACACAATGGTTCTTTACAAGCAGTACTCAGACATTTGGAAAATGCCTTTAGTCTACTGTGATGTTGGGAAAGGCATCTCTCCCAGCGGACATCAGGGGGTGAGGGCTGGGAAGCTGTCTTTGAGCGTATCATATTCTATTGTAATATCAAAACATCTCACCTTTGCTTCACGAGGGACAGCAAAAATGCAGCCAAGGGCTTGAAGGAAAAATGCCTCCCTTGCCTTTTTAAATCTAAGAATTGCTCATTTCTGAGGGTTGGGGAAAATGCATTCATATGATCTTCACATTTGGTTTGATAGAGGATTTTGTGTAGTCTAAGAAAAGCCCTGTCTTTCCAGTATGGAGTCACAGACCTCTACATCCGCCTGGCAGGCAGGCATCAGATGAGTCCTAGTCCCCAGCTGCTCAAAGCAGCAAACACTTTCTTTATACTAGAGCTGGACCAAGACAATGAGCTTTCGCATTTGCTCCAAAGTGATCGTTCCTCACGGCTTCGAAATCTCCCTCTATGGATGCTGATGTCCAAAAATGCCACTTTCTTCTTAGGTTCTTCTATACACAGGAGCAGTTAAAAGCATAAGACACTAGCCAGTTGAAAGAGGGGAAAAGAAATACATGCATATTGAGGTCTGAAGCCGGGTACTCAAGCTCTAATTTGAGACAGGGACAGGGCTTTCTCGTGCCTGCAGCTCTGGTTCGGGTTGAGCGCCTCCTGTCAGGACGTGAAGGCTGCTATCCCCCACGAGGGCAGCAAGCACTGCTCAGGACTCTGCAGTCATCTTCTCCTCCCACTTGGGCTCATTTACCGAGATGCTCTCGAAGAATCAGTCATGGGGAAAGGGAGAGGCAGAGTGACAACCCCAGAGCACAGAAAGTTCTCTGCTGCCTCAGGCTTGTGAACTCACAACAAAGGAAAAAAAGAAATCCTTTTTCCTGGGGGGGCAAGTAAGGGTAACTCAGCTGAGAGGTGGGCTGCAGGCCTGGGGCCCCTGCCCCTGCCTGCTTGTTTTGATTGCTATGCAAGGCTCTCTTGTAGGTGCGGGTGATTTAGGTTAAATGGGTCTCCAGTGGTCCAGTGCTCGCAGCAAAGGCCAGACCACAACAATGAGCGGGCTGGTTATTTACCATAACCATATACAAAACCACAAGCATCGCAGTTCCCTCAGATACATCCAAGACACGGTATATCTCTTTATTAAAGCCTGTCGGGGTTTGTTATTACACAGCTTGCCTTTGAATCCCAACTAAACCAGGCTGCTGGAGCAAAGAACCAAACCAGGCTCTCCCGCAGAACCGTGTCTAACTCGGAAACCAAACCCGGAGGCAGGAGAGAAAGCGTTTTCCTCTCCCAGCCACCTCTCCTTCTACTTTTACTGTGAATTGATTTTTAACTACACTCGAGTATTCGAGCTTACAGTGATAGATGGCTGTGAAATATTTTAATCATTCATAAATAAAGTACTCATCGTGTGTGAGTTATCCGGTCTCCTTCACTTTAATGAACACAGATACATCGTGGTAATCCATTACTATTAATCATACGTTTCAAGTTAGGCAATGTGAGAACTTAGAAGCTCCATGTCATCCTTTCTAGGCTTTTTGACTATAATCATGCTTTGCTGCTGTCCTCATTTGTTTGCTTATTTTTATTTTGCCTTATTCTCAAACACTTTGTTTTTTTCAAAGCAATTATAGTCTATCATATGGACGTCATTTAGAGTTCTAATGTCCATTGGCTAAGAAATCTTCTCAATTTGTGGAATTCCAAGCTTTCAGAAAGGTCTTTGCTATAAGATAACTCAGATGGAGAATGTAGCAATGACAACCAAGGTCCCGTGGCCCTCATTGGTGTGTTTGAGGGGTCTTGTTTACTACTGTATATAACTCTCTGACTTGAAATTTAACTATGGGCTGACCTACTTGTCCAGGTTTGCCCAGGACTATCCTGGTTTTAGTACTAAAAGTCTCATGTTCTAGAACATTCTGAGTCCTGGGCAAACAGGCATGGTTGGTCACCCTACTATGCCAGATTCGGTCTTCGGCTTAAGTACATGCTTTTAAGACATCAAGTGTAAGACGTAGGAAGACAACGAACCATGAACCTAAGGCGTGAATTTGATGGAGTTGCTCCCCACTGATGCAAGACCGAAGAGCCTGTCCCAAGGGTAAACAAGTCCTATTGGACATCTCCTACCTGTCACCACCCTCTCTGGGTTTTGAATAGTTGGAAGTGGTCTCTGCAGCTGCTACTGAAGCTGTAGGAATCTCTGGGCCGTGGTCACCTTCTTCGGAGCTTTTTCCTCCCATGGAGTACCCATGGGCTGGCTCAAGATCAGGGCCCTCCCTCTAAAGGACAGGTAAGAGGGAAGAGGCTGAGCCATCCTACACAAAGGTGCAGATTGCCCAGAGACGAGGATAACTCTGTCTGTTGCCATCCCCACCTGCCCTGCTCTGGCTGAGCTGGGGACGGTGGGGGGAGGGAAGGCTCCCTAACAGCTCTGGGACCCTCCCTCTGACTCTCCTGCCTCTGGGGTTGAGTGCAACATCAGCCCCCAAGAACCCCCTTTGAGGAGCAGGACAGAAGAATCTGTAGAACGTAGATCCTACAGACAGCCTCTTGGACAGCACAACCTCTGAACGCCCTTTGACCCCCCCAGGCCAAGATTCCTTTGTATCCTGCAGAAGGAAAACAGAAAGCCTGCTCTATAACGACTTTTCCTTTCAACTGTTGGACGTCTTTTGGACAAATGTAGAAAAACTAAAAGGAAAGACATGAGAGAAGAGAAGAAATGAGAAAAGGCTTCTCAGCACGTTAGAAGAAGACTCACTCTGAGATCTCTATGGTAGGCAAACCCTTTCCCCCAATTTCTGATTGTATCTTGAAAGTACACTGTATGAATTGCCCTTGCTTGCTAAACTGTTCAAGTAGGTCAGTGACGAAGAACTGAGATGCAGCCTCGATTTCACGTGGCATCTTTATGTAGACACCTTGACCTTTCCAAGGAGAAATAAATTTCATTGTTCCTCCCTTAATACACCCCAAATCAGGTTAGAATAAAGAGCAGTCAGTGAGGTGCTTGTAAATGTTTAACAACCAGTTCTCTGCAGGGTGGTGGGGGGGAGGCCTGATTTGTAGGGTTTGTGGATCTCCATGGTGTAAATACTCCCACCATGGCCAACCTCAGGCTACCAAGGTGATGTCACTGAACCAAGTTGGGAAAAGACATGTAACACCGTCCCCCAGGGTGGGGTCAGCCTGGAGGAGAGAGTGGGCTTCAGCACGGTACTTGGGGAAACAGGAAGAAGACCGGTTAGAGCCGTAGTTCTCAGGCCTGGTTGCCTGTGACATCACTTGGGGAGCTTTTAAAAATCCTGACGCTCAGGGGCCAGCTGGGTAGCATAATGGTTAAGTTCACAAGCTCCACTTCAGAGGCCCCGGGTTTGCCAGTTTGGATCCCAGGCACGGATGTACACACCACTTATCAAGCCATGCTGTGGCAGGCATCCCACATATAAAATAGAGGACGATGGGCGCGGATGTTAGCTCAGCGCTAATCTTACTCAAAAAAAGAAAAAGAAAAATCCTGATACCCAGGACACACCCCCAAACCAATTCACTCAGACTCTCTGGGAGCGGGACCCAGCCATCCGTGTTGGTTAGAACTCCCGAGGCAATTCTGACAGGCAGACATGGCTGAGAACCGCTGGGCAGCACAGAGCGTGCCCAGTGCTCCCTCTTGCAGAGTTCCCGCAAATACATTCGAGACATCCCTTATCTCCTTATTAAAGCCTGTTGGGATTGCAGTTTTGAAACTGCAAAACCATAAGTACAGTGGCAACAATTCTTGAGTGTCCACTTTTGGCAGGGTTTTGCTTGATGTGTTTGCACAACCATGGGAAATGAAACGAGAACCCAGGAGAAACAGAATGATGACCCCAATGTGCAGAATGTTCTCTGCAGCCTCGTTCCCTCCCTCCAAGGAGGCTGAACATAACTCAGCTGAGAGGTGGGCTGCAGGCCTCAGGCGTTGCTTTGACTGCAACGTCATACTCTCTGTAGGTGCGGTGACTCAGGTAATTAGGTGTCCAGCTCCATGTCTGAACAACCCGTGCCATTGATTAAGAGGACCTTTGATCGTTTCATCGTGTCAGCCTTCTCTATATCTATATTCTAAATATATTTTGTATTTTTCCCTTTTTTAAGGGGTTCTGTTGATATGAAAGTGAATATTTATTTAAGTGAATAAGACATTCCTATATATCATGAATGTAGAAAAGCTGACAAATGCTGGAAATAGCACAAAATGCAAAGAAATAACACGATGCTTTTATTAATGAAATGCCTGACATACCTCTAGGGAGGTTTATAACTATATGCTTCATTGTTGAGTATATTCCTCATTGAGGGAACTCCTGTTTTGACTGGGCATTGGTGAGAACTGAATCCTTCACTTTCATAAAAAAATGTTTTTATTGAAGTAAAGGCACATACAGAACAGTGCAAAAATCCTAAGTTACTAGCTTGATGAACTTTCTCAAGGCGAACACACTCATGTAACCCCCGCCACCCCCGCCGATCAGGAGATGATATATTCCCAGCACCCCAGGAGCACCCCTGGGATGCCCCCCCCCCACCACCACCACGAGGGCTACTGCTTTCTCCTGGATGTAACCACTATCCTTATCGGTCACCACGCATGAGCAATCCCTGTCTCTGAAATTCATACAAATAGAATCATCCAGAACTCACTCTTTTGTGTGGGATTCTTTTGCTCAACATTGCTTGTGACCTTCACCAATGATGTTGCATGTAGTAGTAATTCAGTCATGTTCATTTTCACATAGTATTCCATTGTATAGACATGCCACAATTTATTTACACATTTCACTACTAATCTAGTTTTTGACATTTACAAATAGCACCCCTTTGACCATTCTTGTATGTATCTTTTGGCACATATAAGTATACAAGTTGCCTTTGTTTCATATTTCTGTCCCAGGAAACTCTGTTCTGTGTCTAGTGAAGCTGAAGTTCACACAGAACTTAGGGTAAGACCCAAAATGCCACTCATGCCCTCTTTTTAATGTTACTACAGGCAAAGCTGTTACATTTTAAAATCTTCAAGTTAGCCTGGCATGGCTGGCATGGGATAGAGTGGAAGGAAATCAGAAAGTCTGAGTAATTTGAGAAGGTGCAAAAGGAAACCACATAATCCATCTGAGGGTCTTAGGTTTGAAAGGGACCTTGGAGAGGAACTGTCCTTCTTTCATTGGAGGAAGAAATAAAGGCCCAGAGAGATGAAGTGACTCCCCCAAGGGCACGCAGGTAAAGAGCAGCCTGACCGGACCAGGAACCTTGGTAACTCCGGGTCAGCTCTTTTCACAACATGGCACTGTCTACAATTTTAGTCCTTAAATTATAAATTCTAGAATGTGTCAACGTAGGTCAAAATGCTTAAGGGGAAAACCCATTTTTCATCACTTATCTGAATTCTATCCCAATAAAGAATTCTTCAGTACCTGTCATGTTGGTCAACTTCCCTCTGCACCAGCCCAAGCTGCCACCGCCTCTTGCCCGACTCTTCATCAAGCCTTCCAACCAGTTCTCCAAGGAGACAGCAGGGTTTTCATTTATGCAGATCTGATCTCTTCACAACAACCCTTCCTAAAACACCGATTTGTCATTGTCTTTAGGATAAAGACCCCAATCCTTGCAGTTCCCTGAAAAGACCTGGACAGCCTGGTCTCATCTCACCTCTCCACTTTCCTCTTGCACAAGTCTTTTCTTTTCCTTTCTCCATTTGGAACTCTCTCCTTCTGTGCTATCCTGCCTTCAACTGTGGCCCCAACAAACCTCCTTACGAAGACTCCCCTTCCCTTAGAACGAGTTTAATCACCACTTCCTTGGGAGAGTCTTCCCCGACCTCCTGATTTAACCACGTCCCCTGTTACAACAGGCCTTGCCCTGTGTCAGCAACCATCAAAGTTCTAATTCTACCTTTACTCATGTAGTCTGTCCTTTGACTCACACTTGTCTCCTTTGCTAGATTCCAGGAGGGGAGGGTCACATCTGCTCTTGATCACAGTCCCTGGCATATGTTAAGTCCTCAATAAATATCTGTTTGGTGAACAAATGTATGAATGTTTCTAGTATTCTACTAGAATGCTTTTGAGTAATTTCTGTTTCATTATTTGTATTTGGTAGCCTTGTCAAAGACAAGGGTGTTGCATTTATCAGAAATTTATAAATATGTAACAGTCATTATTCATTTAAATATTGACTATCAACATAGACGAAAATACACAAGACATGCTAATCACACTTCCAGGTAAAAAATTTGAGAGGGACACCTCAGTAGAAGAATCAAGAAGATAAAAGCTCACAACATGTTGAATGACAAAATAAATGTAAGGTCTTATACTAAAATTCGAGCAGTTCATTCCACAGCACACACCAGACACGATGGTTTATCCAATTCTTAAGTCCCGAAGGTGAATAAGCACGGCCCCTGAATTAAAAGAGCTCACAGCTGGTGGAGGTGTAACATGTGCATGTGACTTTATCATGGCACTTCATATGCTCGCCTCTGGTGTGAATTTATAAGGTCTCTAAATCAGTACCTTTTCCCCGAGACAAGACCTGATCACTACGGAGCTACCAGACTTAAGACAGCACATGATGAATTCAGCCTTATTCTTACCATTGAACAAAAGATTTTTCAATTGTGATGAGTTTTTTAGGAACTGCTAATGTGATTTGGTGAAACATTCATCTCACTAGAAGATTATCTAGGTTCTTTTCTCAATATATTATGACTCCATCAAGAATAGCGCCATGTACATACATTTGAAACATCTATCAAACTCCCTTCTGAGTACACTTTTCCCCACAACCACCCCTAGAAGTCTCAGGGGTCTTTATTTAACATAACCTGGTGCCTGGCTAGTCCTCCCACCTGGCAGTCACCAAGACGCCATCTAGTCATCTCCTGGTGGACATCTCCAAAATTGATGCCAGCCACCGACTTATACACACCCCAGTCCATCTACTTCTAAGCCACCACCAATTGCACTGAATTGCCTCTTGATTGTTGAAAATACAAAACAAACAAAGAAACAAACTTTTAAAAGAGATTATGGACACTTAATCTCTAATATAAGCAGTAATATAATACCTGCCTGAATGCTGCCTTTGTCCATGCATGGATTTAATTAATAAAATCTCTACTCGACTGGAGTGGACAGGCGTTTCCAAAACCATGCTATGAATTATGTCATGAAGGTCATTATAGCTTAAGTTTGGGCACCCTGTTCCCCTGCAAAAAGAAAGATCGAATCTACTTTAGAGACACTTGCCTCTTTAATCCTGGCCAGGCTCCAAGGAGAGAGAATTTTGTTCATGCTGTTCTTTCTCTGTTTTAGATATTTCTCATTGACTTGGACATGCCTAATTTCCTTTCCTCCATATTCCACAATTTGGATAAAATCAGCAAACTCAACCTTGAAAAAAAATTGATGCTAGAAATAGAATCAGAATAAGAAATTCTGGGATCAATTTATTTAAAGCATAAAAAATGTGTTCCAGTTTTCAGTGTATGTTCTCCCCAGCAAAGTTGAGGGGATGTGATTTAACGCATTAGATTGGCAAGAGGGGAATTACGTTTGGCAAATGTTTTAGGAGCAGAAGATAGCTTCTTAAAATCTCTGAAAACCCTAGAAAGCATAAGGAAAATCAATCCAAAAGCTGTGTTGCAGAAATATCTTGGGGTTCTTATTGCTTAAAAAAAATATACATACAGTGCATTCATTATTCAGAATGTGTCTATTCTATTCCAACACCATCCAATTAGATTTGCTTCCTGACAGGAGTTGGTTCCATCTAATAAATTCATTAAATTCTGTCAACACTCACAAGACAAGACTTGCAAAATCTTGCTCGGTAGTCCCATTACACCTCGACAGTTCTCAAGCAGAAAAGAGAACATCAACGAAAGGCAAAGCCAAAAATCCTCCTCATAAGAAAAAGAAGTAAATGTTGGAAGAGTCAGAAAGATTAATATTTTCTCCTCTTTTGTGGATCAGCTCACACCCTTGGGGCCTCATTTTCAAACTGGCTAAAAATGAAAGGATGAAAGAGTCCACAAATGTGCGGTGTAATTAGTCTGGATATACTGTCGCGAGACATGAAAGGTCAATAATTATTTCTGGGTGGAGCGTCCCTTGTTAGATATCAAAGATGAAGTGACATCCATGGCCTGGTGTACAGTCATAACATTCACAGACTCAGGGTGTGGCAAAGAGGATGGGTGAGCACCTTGGCTGGTTGTTTTCTGCCAGTGTACTTTATTTTTTAATTAATTTATTTTTTTTAAAGATTTTATTTTTTTCCTTTTTCTCCCCAAAGCCGCCCGGTACATAGTTGTATATTCTTCGTTGTGGGTCCTTCTAGTTGTGGCATGTGGGACGCCGCCTCAGCATGGTTTGATGAGCAGTGCCATGTCCGCGCCCAGGATTCGAACTCACGAAACACTGGGCCGCCTGCAGCGGTGTGCGCGAACTTAACCACTCGGCCACGGGGCCAGCCCCTCTGCCAGTGTACTTTAATGTTTCATTGACAGGAACTTCTCTTTGTTTTTAGTGAGGGTATTTCTTCTGGCTGGCATAAAATTTGTATCAGAGCCACTGATATTTCTCACTGGGTTCTAGATTTGAACTTTGAACTGAAGACTGAAAGTTCAAGCTTGACCCAGTAAGTTTCCTCCTTTCCCTCTTCCATGCATCCGCTGTGGCCCTGTTTCTCCATTCCATGATGTTTATTACTGTGCATCACCTCTGTCAGGTGTGCCCCTGTCTCAGATGCCCATTTGGACACTGCTTTCTAGACTCTCAAGGGGTCTACAAATGGTTCTTGGGGGTTGGGAGCAAAAACATGTTCCTGTTTTTATGTCTAAAGCACAGATCTGCACACAGTACATAGACTTATCCCTGTGATATTAAAATTTCATGGAGGGTTGCTATGGTCTGAATGTTTGTGTCCCCTCAAAATTCATATGTAGAAATCATAACCCCCAAAGATGATGGTATTAGGAGGTGGGGCCTTTGGGAGGTGATGAGGCCATGAGGGTGGATCCCACATGAATGGCATTAGTGCCCTTATGAAAGAGACCCAGAGAACTCCCTCCCTTCTTCCACCACATGAGGACATAACGGGAAGATAGCCGTCTATGAACCAGGAGTATGTCCCTCACTCAACTGTGCTGGCCTTGATCTCACACTTCTGGCCTCCAGAACTGTGAGCAATAAATGTCTCCTGTTGATAAACACCCCCATCTGTGGGATTTTGTTATAGCAGCCCAACAGCCTAACACAAAGAGGGGGATCAGTTTTTTAAAAAATGTCTAAAAAGGCTCCTTAGAGGCACAATTAAAAAAAAGAAAACAGCATTGCAAAACACTGGCCTAGACTGAAAGCTCATTGAGAAAGGGAATCTTGCCTTCTATTTCATATTTAAGAAAAATTATTTAATTCCTTTAAATAAAACTTTGAAAAGAAAGGAAGGGAGACTCTCATCCTCCTACCACTCTAGAATTGCCTTCTATTCCTGGTAGTTTGTGCTCGTTTGTTATGTGGCTCTGATCACCAAACACACAGCCCACATGCACTGTTACATTCTAATTTGTTTGTTTATCTTTATCTCCCAAGCTTCTTCATGTCACAACACAGTCATCATAATTCCTGTATAAGAACCCTTGGTCCAGTCAAGGACTAATTCCTAGTTTCCTTCTGAATCTACCTGAGGTCAAGGAAACTCAAAGTACACACAGAAGGCCTCTGAAGATAGCATAGTTCTCAAATCCCTGTGTTTGTAGGCCCTTTAGGAGGGTAGACGGATAGCAGATGTAAAGAGCTAAGCTCTTCTTGGACAGTCTCTGGCGATCGACCATCACCAGACCCCGAGAGGGCACAGAAGAGTAGGGTCAGACTCAGCTACGACCTTGGGTTCGGGAGGATGACCCAGGAGTCCCCTCCTGCTTGGTGGAGCATGAGGGCCTTGTGCCTTCTCTCCTGTGATTTCTGATACCAAACGTGAGGGACTAGCTCTCAATATCACATTGGACAGTTTATAACTCTCTGCCCTTTCACTTTGTAAATTTCTCTTTTTTGTTTGATTCATTTTTGCCCAACACCCACCCCCCCACCTCCTTTGTGTTTGCTCCGCATTAACCTCACGCCCGTCTTACTAAACATATTACACGTGGTTATAATTATATAACGATTGCTCCATGTTTGACTAAGACTGCTCAGAACTTTTAAAAACACGATAGTCCCACAAACAGTGGACACTAATTTGGACAGAAATAGGACAAGCCATGAGGAGAGTAAGTGCTTCCTAAATCCATTCATTCTCATTTCAAGGAGGTCCACTGGGAATCAACCATCTCCCACTTTCTTATTTTCAATATTTTTGTCTTGTCCAATCCTATGCTAATTTATTAGTAGCATGGCAATGAACCCAGGCAGACATGTAGAGTTTTGCTATTTCCTTTTATGAGATTTCTTGATGTTCTATGACATCAAGTTGAGATGACTATTTATGTGTCTCCTCACAGATATTGCTGAATTGCTGGATTGTTTATTGGTCTTTGCATCTTTTGCAGGACCTCGTGTCTCACTTTGTCACAGTGAGTGACCAAAATGCAGAGTTTTCAAAGGGCAGGAGTATTTGTGGATGTTTTGAAGAGAGACTTGCTACTGTTGATGTCACCATTTTTATGGTTGTCTTTTATAATATATAGTCACTATTAGGAAACAGAGAGTGTGATGTGAAGGGTGTTCTTCTCTTTGCTCACTGCCTGGGATAGAGAAGGAGATGTTGGTTTCCATTTGAGGCAGTAACAGTGGTTCTAAGATTAGGGAATTGCCTCAGGTTTGAATAAGCTTCCAAAGACGCAAACCATTTTGGATTTACCCTGAAAGTTTAGATCCCTTCTGATCCCTTTGATGAGGGCTGACAAGTTCAAGGTCAGCCTGGGAACCTCTGGAGCTCCCCAAATGCAGTCCCAATTCCCAGCTGGTCCATGAATGAGCACACATCTCAGGGCGCTTTCCAAAAGAAACCAGTTTAGAATCCACCATCACCCTGCTATACCAGTGGCTTCCTGGAAGCAGAGGCCAGAAATGTTGGTGCCCTGGGGCTCAGGACTCCTCAGTGAGGCACAGCTTAGATGGCTGTGGAATGACTGTGTCTGGACCCTGCACATTTTATTGTGGCTGTTACAGAAAAGTTTATGAAACTGCCTTCCTCTACAGGGAATTATGCTGAATATAATACTAAAAGAGGTTTAAAAATATCCTCAGCTTTATTCCTTATTAAAAATATGATATAGATCCCAAATTACACCCTCCTTCCTATATACTGCCATGCATTTGTCTGCTGTTTATAAAAGCAAAGACTTTTGCTTTCCGTGGAGGTTAGTGGCCAGTGGAGAGCACATGACCCTCAGCTATCCCACGAGCGATCACATTTCCAACCAGGCATTAATTCATGGGGAAGTGCCTTGGTCTTGGAAGTTTAGTGCTTAAATAACACACACATGGCTCTCTTAACTGAGCCAAATTCACTTCTTTCCCATCCTGGGCACCAGAGATGGAGGAGCTCAAAGCCTACTCTATAGTCAAAGACCGAGGAACGAGATAAAGCTTCAGCAGTGGCTCCAGTTTACAGCAGCTTCATTGGAGGCCCCCATAACTAGCAGATTTAGTGGACAGTGTTAAATTGTGCCCCTGTGGATGCCCATGGGAAGAAAACACTATTTTCCTTTCAGAGTCACTTAATATCATGTTTTAAAAGTGCTTATAATCTAATGTATTGGGTTACACTTTGAAATGTTAGAAATTTTAAAACTACAAAGACTCTATGGTAACGTTGCATTTAGTTCTGTTTTCATGAGGTCAACAAGACTTAGGAGGAAACTATGAAACGTAAGTGACAGAAAAAGTATAAAAATGGTAGAATTTGAAAGCAGGGAAATGAAAGTTTTAACAGGAAGGGATCTCAGAGTCAGGTGGTTCCATCTCCACCTGTAAGGTGAGCATCAGAGGTGAGATGACTTGTGAGGTCACACACCGGTCCAAAGTGCATCTCAGAACTGTCCTCCGGGCCCCAGAGCTTCACGACCAGCAAGTGTTCTCATACCCCATCCCTCATGACGGGCAGTGTAACACACTCTTCCCTCACTTTTGGATGTAATCATGCCTCTTTCATTCCATCTGAATTAAGGTTTTCCTGTCCACTTCTTTCCATCCATGCTACATGCCCGTCTGTGCCTTTCTCCATCCCAATCCCTTCTTCTCTCAGGTATGTTCAAGCATGACTCCCATCCCTTGCTCTGTGGGTCTCATTCCTGCTATGTGATGTGTCCAGTGCTACACCTTCTCTTTAACAGACGTTTTCTCTAATTCTCTTCTTGAGAGCCTTCATCTCAGTAAAGGTCACCTTTTCCCATGTTCACCTTCCTGTGTCTTTAACTCATCCTTCTGAGTTCCTTTCTCTCAAATATTCCACATCTTCACATTGGAAAGTCAGCGTAGTGCAGCGGTTGTTGACATGAGCCCTGATTTTAGTGTTTAACAGCAGGATGTCCTTGAGTAAATTACTTAGTCTCTCTGTACCTCAGTTTCTTCACCTGTAAAATGAGGTTAAGAATAGTATTCATTTTATTAGACTGTTGTGAGGGCTAAGTGGCAGAATCCATGTGAAATGCTCAGTGCAGCTCGTAGTGAGCAGAAATCATGAAGTCAGTGTTAGATGTCATCCACATGTTACGTCCTTCATTCCTGCTCTTGTTTTCCCTTTCTCCTATTTCTGGGCTCCAGAACATTCTTATTCACACTATGCATTTATACTGACCCTTACGTAAAAACTTTTTCCTGAACCTAGCCTTATCATTAAAATGTCCCTGGCCTGTGATCCATTCTTGGGGAATCTATAATAGAATTAGTTTGTCAACATGAAGAGAACGTTTTGACCTAAAGTGCTGTCAGACATCAGATTAGTTTAATGTTAGAATCTCTACTACAGCCGTGTGAACTACATGAGGTGGGACATGCGGGATGGGGGGTACTTTCAAGCACCTCGTGAGTCATGCCTCCGGGCAGGTAAAAGTCCTCTACCTGTGTCACCAGTTTCTATGAGTATCTGTGCTGATAACATTGGTGCGTTTGCCTTGCCTGCCTGAATAGACTTCAAGTTTAAGGGCACATATAGTGGTTAAATCAAATCTTGTCACCCCCTAGAAGATCATGCAGTAAATCACCGCCACCACCATCATCATCATCATCATCAGAGACTCAGTATCTTGGATTGTTTGGGCTGCTATAACAAAAGTACTGTGGACTGGGTGACTTAAACAGCAAACATTTACTTCTCACAGTTCTGGAGGCTGAGAAGTCCAAGATGAAGGTACCAGCAGATTCGGTGTCTGGTGAGGACCCTCTTCCTGGTTCACAGTCTTTTCGCTGTGCCCTCACATAGTAGATGGGGTGAGGTGGCTCTCTGGGCTCTCTTTAATAAGTACACTAATGCCATTCACAAGGGCTCCACCCTCATGACCTAATCTCCTTCCTAAAGGCCCCACCTCCAAATGTCATCACACTGAGGGTTAGGTTTCAATGTATGAACTTGGGGGACACAAACATTCAGTCTCTGGCCCTCAGGGACAGCAGGTGCCCACATTTATCAAAAACTAGATGATTCCCAAGGAAGTTTTGCAGAAACACTCTGAAACACAGTGTGCTTTCTGTGTGAAACACAGAAAAATGTACTGTGGTCTCCACTAAGCCCCAGAAAAGCCTAGATTGTCAAGTGGGTCTTGCTCATCTCTGGTTTAATGAGGCCATGGAGTAGGAAACTCCAAAAACCACATGATGACAAGTAGCAAGTCCAGGCATTATTTGTAGTGACATTAGCATCATTTAGTGTTCCATCCGGGTCTTTAACCTGTGAAAGTGCATTAACACTAGCCAACTGCCATCCACGGTCCTCCGTGCAGTAGCTTTAGTCACCCGGCCGTGGGTATTTCATCCATGTAAAATATTGACCTGTCGACAGATGTGATTACTGAGCTTGCTTGTAGACTCAGAGGGTCAGTTAGATCCTTTAAGTGAATTCTGAAATGACAGTTTGGCTGTATTTAAGCCCCTGGAAGGAGCTGGTTCCACGCACAGCGTGGGGACTGAAGGGTGGGGAGGGAAGCTGGTAGGACCTGAGGTCTAATCCAGAGACCTCATACCTTGTAAAAGCTCCATTTTCTAAACTTGAGTTTTACAGCTCTTCACAGGAAAAAGAGAATAAGCAACTATTAAACAATAACACTATTCCAGAGATTTCACCGAACTCTACCTAAGGCCCATCTTGCCCAGCAAATGGGATGACAATGCATGCCAAGCACTTAGTATCATGAGTGGTACGTCGTCAGGGCCCAATGAATGTTGATGTCTGCATCACTTCTCTTCTTCCTCCGTTCACAGGGCAAATTCCTTTCGGTTTGTGACAGCATTTCCCAAAGCAGATTCTCACATGCATGTATAATTAGATGTACACCTGCTTGATTTTTTATACCATGTTATTCATCATGATATTTACAAAAGTAGCAGCATGGTCCAACAACGTTCTAACCTCAAGGTGGCAGCTCCAATTAAAATTGGTTCATTCCACACTTATGTGCCAAGCTCTATGGTAGGCCCTTTTAAAGAATTACTCACTTAAATGGGTTTAGGGTTTTTAATTTTAAAAGAGAAAAAGAAATTTAGACTAAAACTTTGCCTGAGACTGAATCAGAGTGGTGCCTTCTCTAAGAAACAGTACCTGTATTGGGCACCTTCTTCGAAAGAGATGTGGAACACATCTTTCCTCACAGTGATGTGGAACACAGAGCTGCCAAAAACTCCACATGCTCTCCAGAATCTCTCATCTTCAGCAGAGGAGCAGAAGGGGAAATGCAGTCAGGAAGCACATGTTTGCCTCAGACACAGACCCAAATGCAATGCCACTCAGGTGCATTAACTCATCTGAAGGCCCCCCAATTACATGAAATTATCATCCCCATTAAATTCCAGCCACTGCCATTAAATATCATTAGGGCTGAATCGGTTCTCTGATCACATCCTGAAGGAGTGGATTTCCCGAATAAGCACCTCCCAATTAAGAGAGGAGTCCTATATCATAAAGCTGAAAGGATATTCCCTGACTAGTCACTTAATTACCATATCTGCAAAGCTTCCACCAGGCAGAGCAGAAGTTGTTTGCAAAGCAATGGAACGAATTCGGAGGACAGGCAGAGAAAGGGAGGCCCATTCAATTCTGGGTCTAGGTAACAAACTCTTTAACAAACAGCTTGAGCTCCGGAGAGTGGTTCTCACTGTTCTAAACTCTCTTTGCAGAATCTGCTCCTATACGTAGATAACATTTGTTCTGAAGCATCTTTCACATGGCATTTTCTGAATCAATGCAAGGTATAAACTCAGCTCCTAGATTGCTTACCAGTCTGGACACTTGACACACATCCTATTGCTTTCTCCCAGCAGGGTGCTCCTTGGGTGCTTATCACGAATTTCTGCACATAGGCCTAGTTCTTAGACTTCTCTGCATTTCTTACAGCACTTAGTATAGTGGCTTGCATATAGTAAGCACTAATACTTTTTAGGAGTGATTAAATTATGTAGTCGAATTTGAGATTTTAAACCTGCAGATTTAAGAAATGTAAAAGCTAAGTCCCTCTCTGGAGTCGTGTTACACTAAGATGATCCTTGAAATGCGGAACAGTAAAATGAACTTTCTGGCAAAACTGCAAAAGTCTGTTATGAAACAGCTTATTGGAATACAGATTTGGATTTACATGAGTCTAATAATATCTCCCTAAACAGAATTACTAGCAAAAGTCTAATATAAAACAACTAGTTTATAATTCCTGGGTATCCCACAAGCAAATCAGATTCAAGTTTCTATACCAGGATACATTATTTTTCATTTCAAACCTGTGTCTCCTCTTTATTTCTAGTCTCTCTTGATGGAGTCACCATCGACCCAGAGTCCCAATGTCAGAAATTTGCTTTCCTGTCATTTTTTCACCTACCCCCTTCCTCGTTCCATGTACCTCCCCTCATCTCCCATCCTATCTCTTCCCACACATGTGAGCATTGGCCAGTAGTTGCTTTCATTACCACGTCAGAAACTTCCCTCAAGTCCATCTCGTCTTTTCCATTCCCACCGCCGCTGTCTCAGTTTGGAACCAAATCATTTTTCACCCAGACCCAGACAGCTCCCAATAGTTCTGCTTGCCTCCATCTTTCCCTTAACAAAACCATCTTTCCCACCACAGCCAGGATAATCTTCCTCAATTAAAAACAAACAAGGCTAAAACAGCCTGATCACATTACTCTCCTGAGCTTAAAAAAAAAAAAAAAAAAATCCAGTGCCTGCAAGATAAAAACCCACACTACTTAATTTGTCATCAAAGCTCTTTACAGCCCTACCCAGACAAGCTCTGATGTGTGGCTCATCCTGCCAAATGGCATGGCAGTGCATTCTCCCCACAAGACGCCCTGATCCCGGTTAGGGCAGCCTTGGCTCCCCAACACCTGCGCAGTAAACAGATGCTTTCTCATCTTTTAATTCCAGCAGGAAACCTTTTTCAGAGATGTGTTTTTAACATGACACTCCATTTCCCTTATTTACGCATATTTTTAACTCACTTTTGTTGCTTTGGGTTGCTTTTTTTCCTGATTGCTCATTCTTAAGCAATTGGAGAACTCTCCAGACTTGACCTTTGATGGCAGACAGGGCGTGCGTGTTACTCTTGGCCGCACTCCCTGCTCACTTGCCCACTTGTGTACTGGACACATGCCCTTCTCGTGTGTGTAGCAAGAGTTTAGGATTGGCATGCCCAGCTCCTAGCCCAGTCCCCTGTCCCTGAGCTTTTCTTGTCTTGTCTCTGTTTAAAACAAATGTCTTGAGGTATAATTTATATACCATTACACATGTTTTAAACATAAAGTTTGTTGAGTTTTGACAAATGTATACCTGCATGAAACCCACACCCTCATTAAAAAACAGAACATTTCCACCATCTCACAAACGTCACTTGTGCCTCTCTGCATTCAATCCTTCCCACTCCCCACCCCAGACAACCACTCATCCACTTTCTATCAGAATTTTGCCTCTTCTAGAACATCATATGAAAGGAGTTATACAGAATGTGGTCTTTTATACCTGACTTCTTTAATTCACTGTAACGTTTTTGAAATTCATCCGTGTCATTGTGTGGCTGGCAGTTCATTCCTTTTGTTACAGAAGAGTATTTCAGGGTATGGATACGCCATGTTGTGTATCCATTCATCTGTTGAGAGACGTTGGGACGTTTCCAATTTGAGGCAACTAGGAAAAACGTATTTTCTAAAAAGAGAAAAATAAAGCGTGGGTTCATAAAATATTTTGAATTCAAATGAAAAGGTACAGAATTTTTACTTGATTTATTGATCTTGTTTTGTATTGCTATCTTGAAAATCTGGTTTCCTAATGTCGTTACTGAAATTATTTCCTTACCCTACAACATATCTATATGTATACTATATAATTGTTTTGAAATAACAATACCGATGTTATTACTAAAAGTAAAACTGCAGTTTAAAAATGTTTAAATGCTTACTCCTTATATCCCACATGGAATGTGAGTGCAGTTACATTTCCATGCTGTCATATGAGATTGTTTTCTGCATGATTTTTTTCATCCACCTGACATACAGTTAGGATTACGTTTTATCGTGTCTCTGAACTTTTTAACTTTAAATTTATTTTTACTGTGTAATATTTAGTTACATAAAACATTCACCTGGTTCCAAAGTCAGATCTATATAGCAAGATCTATTCAGAAACGTCCAGTGTCCATCCTTTTCCCCACTTTTTGTTTTCCCCACATCATTCTGTTGGTTCTTTTAAAAACTATAAGTGCATGTGAAGATATGTTGGCACCTCTCCTTATTCATTATGCAAAATACTAACTATATTCTTCCTCTTCTTAACACTTTATCCAGAAATAGTACAGTCATACCTCAGTATCCATGGGGATTGGTTCCAAGACCCCAAAGGATATACCAAAATCCACAGACGCTCAAATCTCTCATATTAAATAATGTAGTATTGCGTATAACCTATCTACACCGTCTCCTATGCTTTAAATCATCTCTAGATTACTTATAACATCTAATACAGTGTAAATGCTATGTAAATAGTTGTTATACTGTATTGTTCAGAGAATAGTGAAAGGAAAAAAAAGTCTGTACATGTTCAGTACAGATGCAACCATCGTAGGCCTTTCGATCTGCGTTTGGCTGAATCCGCAGTTACAGAACCAGTGGATACGGAGGGCTGACAATATATCTTTCTCATTTCTGTGTATTGTATTTATTTCTTTAATTACTTAATTGTATGGATGTACTACAGTTTCTTCAACCAATCAACCCACTGATGGACATCTGGGTTGTTTCCAGACTTCTGCAATTAGAAACCATGCTTCAGTAAAGAATCTAGTGCAAATATCATTTCATATCTTGCCAGCATCTTTGGGATTATCTTCCTGAAATGGTATTGCAGGCTCAAAGGGTAAATCCACGAGTCCTTTTTCCAGATATTGCCAAATTTCCTTCTATGGGTATTGTGTCGTGTTGCATTCCCACTAGCAATGTACAAAGTAGCACTTGCCCCACAGCCTCACTATCAGACTATGTAGTCAAATTTTACCAATCCCATAGATGAGAAGTGGTATCTCAGTGTAGTCTGAATTTGCATTCCAGCCAGCTGCCCTTTTAATTTGGAACCAAATCATTTTCTTCCCTTGACGTCTCCATCCATATCAGCAGGTGTTTTCTCATTACCTAAAAGCCCCAACCTCCCTTTGATGGTAGTAACTTTGGTTCTTATCCAGAATTCTCCACTCCCTCGTTCAGGGCTGCAGCCTGGGTCAAGTCACACCATGCGATTCGGTTATCATCTCTCCCTTCCACAGTGGAATTGAGTCCGCCTCAAAACCTGCTATGCTGGAGTGACAATACCCTGGGATGGAAGCAATTTGAAAGCCAACAGATACAGCTCTTAGCATCTCTTTTTAAAAGGTGTTTTTCAATAATTATAGATGTCATCACTTTTACACTGATTTTTCCCTTTCTTGATCAGAAGATGCCACTATGATGGACTCAGCTATTATGGAAACAAGTTGTTAGACTAGAACAGATTATCATATTCAACAGTCCTATCACCTAGGCCTAGGCTCTAGGTGGTAAACACTGAAGAATGTCAGCTGGGGCCTAGCATCTATGTTAGCTATGCTCACAAGGACGTCTCCTAGTCATATTCTTCCTTCAGCCATAGACTCAGATTTGGAGGGAAAAAAGTTAAAAATAAGCCATTGTACAATTCAGCTACCACTTAAGATGGTGACAGAATGAGAAAGAGTCATTGTGAAGGAGAATTTTGCCAAAGCATTACTCTGAAATGAAAATCAACCTCTCCTGATTTCTCCTGCCATCTCTTTCTGGGAAACTCTGTCCTCATGGCATGGACCTCCTCAAGAGGAGGATCGAGTCCTGGAAACTCGTGGAGCTCTCCAGGCACTGACAGGAATTGACCAGGCTGACCAGACCTCCAAGGACTTACCCACAATCCAGCCAACAGGCCAACGCTTTTGTTCAATGCTCCATCTCACGCTGTCTTCTCAAGAGGTTTAGGTTCTGGAGCCAAAACCCTCACCCTTTCCACAAACAGGCTTTGTAATATTTTAGCGTAATTGCACCAAGCATGTTGGGAAACGGAATAGCAGCCCACACCCAGTGGTCTACTTAAAATGTCAGCAAGAAAGGCAAAAATTCACTCCCAGGGTGGCAAAGAACCATTCCAATTCTCAGGGACTGGCTCAGGCATCTTCTAAGAACTAAACAGAAACATCCACAGAGTGCAGAGGGGTTGATGTATATGGTTCCATCAAAACGGACACATTGGTTTCAAGAGTCGAAGGTCTAACCCATGTGTGCTTTGATTGAGAGGGGCAAACAAACAGAGGAGGGAAGTCGGGTCCACATTTAGACCCAGATTACCATGCAGAGAGGCGCAGTCATAAAAACTTAGCATCAGACAGTGGGTTGGCAGCAAATGACTTTTTTCCCATTAAGTAGTTTGCGGGCAGAGGCAGAGCTCCAAATACTTTGTGGCAGTGCCACTGAGCAAAGGATGGTTTGTATCTTGATTGGTTAATACTAACAATGACATATTCTCCACCCTCCTTCCATGGAGAAATACTTTCACTGAAATGATTTTAGGGTAGACGAGCTGAGGCCTTTTTTGGGTAGAATTGTTTAGTAGGATAGATTAAACTAAAAAGTGTCCACAGACATGATGATACTGAGCAGCAATGTTCTCATTTATTTGAGGTTTGGCACAAGCCAGTAGGACATTTATGACCCCAAGCAGCCATCACTAAACCCCAAAGGCTGTTATCAATACCAACTATTTGCTTTAACTAGGACATTCCGATAGTGGCTTCCCATAGTGGTAAAGTGGTAACTCCTGTGGTCAGCTTTGTTTGATGTTACAAGTTATACAAGATAAATAACAAAGGAGCCAGTTAAAATTCCATCTACCTGGGTCAGCGATAAGTGTGCCAAAGAATCCCATTGTTGTTAACATGTGCAGTTGAGAATTCCATCCCATTATAATGAATATAATGACCTCAAATGTTTACAGGTAAGAATACGGGCTTACCTAATGTAGAGAGACTGTAAAACAATGTCTTTCCAACCTTAATGTGAGTGCAAATCATGTAAAGATCTCATTAAAATGCAAATTCTGATTCAGTAGTTCTGGAGTAGAACCTGAGATTCTGCATTTCTAACAAGATCCCAGGGCATGCATCCCTCTATGTTAGGATGTAGTTGGTCCATTGGCACTCACTTGGACTAGCAAGACTGTAAAACATATCAAATGTAGAACGCAAGGATAGTACCAGTTGTTCTCCCTTCAAAGCGGTCATAGGAATGTGTATTTCAAAATTGTAGCCATTGCTCACAATATTCTTTAAAATTTCTCTTTTAGAGCTGCTTTAGAGACAATTTTGTCACATATTCTAAAATCAGTCCTAGTATTTTAAAGTCAACCCTCACTTTTGACTCATGATAATAACGCCCCATTGGCTCATTCAACATATCCCTCAGTCTTGATGCCAAAAGACCCAGGAATTCAAGATGGGCCCCTGAGTCCACAGGCAAGTCAATAGATTTCAAATCCGTGTGGAGCAATGGAAGTTGTTCTAAAGGGTCCTACAATTATTTGAAAATTAAATACAGATTTGTTGGTTAAAAATTAACCTTAGTCATTAGCTTTTCTATGTCAAACAATAATAATAATATAGTTAGTGCTTAAATATGTTCTTAAAATTCATTTAGCCACTGGCTGTAAGCACGCTATGACAGTGTATTCTCATGCAAGATTTCCTATCATTTCTGGGCAGCATCTGGGAAATTTGGGGCTCAAGGTTAATGCAACACTAATGAAATAATAATAATAGTAGTTTATATTGAGTGATATTCTATGTAGGTTTATATGTCATAAACATAAAAAATACATTTATATGCAGGATTCACTATGTTTCTGGCACAGTTCTAAGGGCTTTTTTACATATACGTATTCATGTGATCTTCATAAGAACTCTATAAGAAAGTTATCCCCATGTTGCAGTTAAGGGAACTGAGGTACCCAGTGATGGAGGAAAGCTAGTGAGAACTCAGAGCCCATGCTCTCCATCACCCTGCACTCCCACACCTTTGTGCTGTTGTTGTTACACGTTGGTTTTCTTGACACAGATGAGTGGAAGTCAATGCCCACCATGACTTCTGTAGAGCACGGCATACCTCTAACGTCCACATCCCACCTTTGCAGCCATCTGAGCATGGCCGTCACACCACAGCAGTGAGTGGCACCTGGCCATGGGATACTGACATCCAGAAGGAAGCAATGACTTATGCCCACAAGAGACATTCCAGGACATTTGGGTCAATGTCATTTGAAAAATCCTTGTTATCAGTGCTACCTCATGTAACATTTTTATTTGTACATCAAGAAGGAATTACTTGATACAGTAGTAAAAACAAAAGTGAAACTTCTGCCTTGGAAATGGCTAACAAATATTAGGACCAACTGCAGAGAAAAAAGTGTTAGCAGTTTCCCTTATTAGGTGACATGATCCATTCTGGAACTTCTAAGATAGGCCAGGAGCTCTAGCAGTGAGTTAAGAGAGATTTCAGATATTTCTCTTAAAACAGATGCTCAGCGTGGCACCCTGGGTGTGGCTGCCGTCAGTTGCTGGTGCTTGTGAGGTTCAAGTTTTGTTTTATGAAAGGAATGGATGGGTTTACTATTGCCAGAGATTTCTTCTGGAAGCAAAGAGGATGTTTGATGTGTGTGGACAGATTTATACACTGTCTATGTCAATCCGAAAAATTATAGTAATAGCAAGTACTTAGAAGGTACATGTTGTTTATGTTTATTAACTGTATTAATCCCACTGGCCCTAAGAGATAGGTGATATTAATGTTCCTATTTTTCAAATGTGTAAACTGGGACAAAGAGGTTCTGTGACTTGACCCAGGGGCCATGTGGCAAGTAAGCAGTAGGGACAGAATTTAGGTCTAGGCTGTCTGTCCCAGTGCCCCAGCTCCTGACCGCTAGCCACACAGCCTTTCCACAAAAGAAGTTTCTCCCCTAGTCTTGCCCCTTGGGGCCTTGGTGCTAGCTTTTCTTCTCTGCCTTAGGATAAAAGTTCTTCCTCTTGGCCTTCCTCTTGACTCCTTTGGGTTCCTTTGAGGTCAGGGTTGCCAGATAAAACGTGAGACAAAATATTGCATGGGACATGCTTATACTAAAATATTATTTGTTGTTTATCTGAAATTCAAATTGCACTGGGAGTCGTTGTTTATATTTGTTACATCTGGCAATTTTACTTGGAGCTCAGCTTAAACATCTTCTTCTCAGAGGCCTTTCCTAAACACACAGGCTTAAGAGACCCCCAGTCATCGTCCCATCTCTGTAAATTTCTGCGTAGTCCTTATCTAACACTATAGTTCTTCTTTGCTTGTCTACTTGAGCATGTCTGTGTCCTGCTCTGAGAGTGTCACTCAGTGAGGTAGGGCCCTCGTCCATCTGGTTTACCAGCCTATCCCCAAACTCAGAACAGTGCCTGCTGCACAGTAGGCATGCGGCAACAATGTGTGGAAAGAGTGAATGAATGTGTGTCAGCTGCTGCAAGGACTTCTGTGTAGATACCTGAAGCGTGCTTTATTCTCTCCAGCAAACACAGAAAAGTTGATCAGAAAAGATATCATGAGCCATTGCCTTTTCCACTCTTTGTGCGAATAACTTGGAACCAAACACACTGTCCTGATTTTCTAATTCAAGGGGGACGACTTTCCTATTGCCTTATGGTTATTCACATTTTTAAAATTTTTAAAGAAATAAGTCAATTTCCTTGCAGTCAAAACGACAATTTAGCGTATGTCTTTGAAAATAAAGAACATCATTCGCCTAGCATACACGGCAGATGCCTTCAAACACCTAAACGAGTCAATACAGCCCTGAAAAGTGCTGATGAATATGATAATAGCCAGGGAGAAATTGTCCATTTTTATGAAGTAGCCCTCAGTTTAGGTAAAGTAGATAATACACATCTATTTCACCAACTGTTTTTTTTTAAGACTGTTCTTTTAGAGCAGTTTTAAGGTTACAACAAGATTGAGAGGAAGGCGCAGAGATTTCCCACTTGCCCCCTGCCCCCTCACATGCAGAACCTCCCCTACTATCAACATCACTCACTAGAATGGTACATTTGCTACCAAGGATGAACTTACACTGATACATCATAATCATCCAAAGTCAATAGTTTACTCTAGAGTTCACTCTTGGGGGTGAAGATTCTACGGGTTTGGACAAATGTGTAACGATATAGATAATATCATTATAAGAACCTACACAGTAATTTCACTTTCTTAAAAATCCTCTTTGCTCTGCCTAACCATCCCTTCCCCCTCTCCCCCCACCCCTTGCAACCACTGATAGTTTTATTGTCTCCATAGTTTTGCCTTTCCAGAATGTCATACAGTCGGAATCGTCTCATGAACTCTTTTTTTCCTTGCTGCTTCAGGTGACTGAAGTAACAGTATAAGTAGAACAAACGAGTGACTCTTTATAGACATACTTTTTCCCACTGGAGATTTTGATGTGGCAAGGAAAAGGCTCATGCACCGATGATATTTAACCTGTTTAATACCAACGATGAGGATTTGATAAAAGATGAACCTGAATGAAGTAAGAACAGGAAGCTTGAGAATCTCTGAGCTGCTCAGTTAACACCATTTGTCACTATGAACTTGTGGATGATAGAATTTTCATCACTTTCATTCATTAAAAGAAATTAAGAAGTTGTTTAAATGCAAGTCACGTATGTTTGGCCGTTTCTAAAATCTTAATTTCTTAAATGTCATTGAACAAAAGCTATGGCAGAAGAGTCACTGGTTGCTCATTTTTTTAAATGAGTAATTTAGTCTTAATATTAGGTAAAATTAGAATAAACCAATTATTGACTTTATTTTATAGTTATGACATCTTTTTGTTTGTTTTTGGGGAGCAAGATTGGTCCTGAGCTAACATCTGCTGCCAATCTTCTTCTTTTTGCTTGAGGAAGATTGGTGCTGAGCTAACATCTGTGCCAATCTTCCTCTATTTTGTATGTGGGATGCTGACACAGTGTGGCTCCCTGAGTGGTGTGTAGGTCTGCACCCAGGATCCAAACCCACAAACCTGGGGCCTCTGAAGCAGATCATGCGAGCTTAACCACCACACCACTGGACCCGTCCCTGTAGTTATGACATCTTACATTGGAAAGACTCATCTACTTCAATAATTCTGGGGAAACCGTGTAAGAAAAATTTTGAGAATATTAAGCTGCAGACCACATTATGTGGGCTACATGCTTCACATACACTCCTTCAGAGCTCTTATTTCCTAACCTCCTTTTTAAAAACCCAAACTTAAAGTGTAAAAAAAAGAAAGCACTTATCAACCAGGGCTTTTTTTGGTCAAGAATTTTTCTCAAAGTGAAAAAAAATCAATACTATACATCCACTTTATTTTCCCACAAATCCCTCTTCTTTCCCAATATCTTATCAACTTTCTACTACTTGATCAACACTTCCCATTAGCAAACTTTTACAGTAAGAAAAATTGTTGATGACTACTTAAAATGAGAGTCCTAGTGTGAAAACCATTGATTCTTTATCAGAAACCCCTAAAATGTCACCGAAGGCAAAATGAACTGCCTTTAATATTTTATACTAAATAGCAGTGCATTTTCTCATAAAATGTTATCTTAAGAATGGGGTTGAGTGAAAAGCAATTTTCTCTGAGGTGCAATAATTCACTCCTGATTTCATGTTGGGGGGGATCTGTGGAACCATTTACGGGTACAGAACCCCTGTCTGAAAAATAATTTGAACTGATGTCCATAGAAATCGCTGCTTTACACATTTGGTAATTCTATTTTAAGATGTGATCATGTTTTAGTCCGTATGCAAACTTACATCTTTCCCTGAATTGCCATTTTTCTAGAACCATTGATTAAGGGTGAGTCCCTAGTAGGGGAAATGCAAGCTCCCTCTCAGAGACAGGCAGCCTATAAATCCATTGTAGGGGGGGTGGCATGCAGAATCATGATGCGTAGGCTTTTGTGTAAGTCACCTTTACTGTGTAATAGCTTTGCCACATAAAACTGTGTACCACTGACACATTCTTTAACCTCTCTGAACTCAGTTTCCTCATCTGCAAAATGTCTATAAAAATAAGTATCTCAGTGGGTTATCTTAAGGATTAAATGAGATCGAGTATATAAAGTGCCTGTTATATAGTAGATGCTCAATAAATGTTAGCTTCTCTCCTGCATTTCAGTTCATATATTAGCAAGGTCAATAGCAGATGTGTAAATGAGACTGGATTTTCCGGGTCCCATTTACAGATCTCGGTTTATGTTCAACAGTTAACACAAGTATATAAAAATGCATATAAAATAACATACACACAGCTAATTATCTCAGCCACTAAGGCTTACAGGGTTTTAAAATGTCCTTGAACTTTTTCAGTCTCTGAATGCTGTGTTCTTCAATCTTTCTTTCCCCCTAGGCATCATTTGGGCGTCTCACCATGCTCTTTTCTCTGTGAGCGCCTCTGGTGGGCTCCACAGGCTGCTGGGACTATGGCTGGCAAAGTCCTATGATAGGCACGGGAATTTCACTCCATCAGAGCATCTTGATAAGCACACCACTAACGAGCTCCTGGTACAAGTCCAAGCGAATAAACGTCTTGTTTATAACCATTATCTGTTCTCTATTAGACGTATAGGATACAGTCCGTGAGCATTTCATTACATCAAGATCGTAACATAATATCTTCTAGGTAAGGAAGATACTCATGGCTTGGCAATCGCACTGCATTTGTTATTCAGGTTCTCAAAGCCTTGAAAGACAGCAAATGTCTACGATTCCCCAATGAGAGATGATGAGAAATATACACTATACGGCAGAGATCGAAACCCCTTCTTTAGCATCCCATGACCTCGCAGCAGCTTAGATCAAAGAGCACCAGATTTGGAATCAAAAGACCTAGATGTAGGTTTTAGCTCCGACACTGGTCTGTTCTGGAACCTCAGATGTATGACCTTTACGATGGGAGAATAAAGGGTCTCAAGAATCAAATAGGTCAAACAGGTTGTTGACTCTACAAAGTGCTACACAGGTGACTTATTGAGGTCATCTTTGCTTAGCTTGTAAGAGGTGGACTTGAATCGTTTCCAGGAATTTTCAGTTTCTACGTCTTCAATGCCTTAACTATTCCTGCCTTTTACTTGTAAGCTTCCTCGGGCTGGTGCAAACTGTAAAAGGTCATCATTGACCCCATACCACTGTTTAAGGAGGCGATTTTCCGGATCAGAGATTGAGGTCCATGTAAATCAAAGTCACGTGTGCTAATTCATAGTCTAATACCCTATCCTCTTAACTCTGCATTTATAAAACTCAGGTAAGAATTTCATTATTCTATACTATATACAGTATATATTTTCTACAGGGAATATGCTGATGATGTTCAATAGTAGTATTGTTTTGGGCTCTATATAGAGATTCTAGACTTTGTGGCTAAACAAATTTGTCATCAATAATAAAGCTGAAAACTTAGCTGTTGTATCCTTCATGCTCTTCATCTTTAAAATAAAATTTAGGGGCCGGTCAGTGGAGCAGCGGTTAAGTTCCCATGTTCCGACTCTTGTCTGCCTGGGGTTCGCTGGTTTGAATCCCGGGTGCGGACATGGCACTGCTTGGCAAAAGCCATGCTATGGCAGGCGTCCCACGTATAAAGTAGAGGAAGATGGGCATGGATGTTAGCTCAGGGCCAGTCTTCCTCAGCAAAAAGAGGAGGATTGGAAGTAGTTAGTTCAGGGTTAATCTTCCTCAAAAAAATAAACAGATAAAATAAAATTTAAACAACCATCAAGCCTATTTATTGACATCCTCCCCTGCTGTGTTAAAGAACCATTAGCAGTTTGAAGGGCAGACACTTCGTCTAGGTGGTGCTAAAGCCTGACATGAGGGTCATGTTTGACATTCAAGTGGCCTGCTCTATTGCTCTATTACTCATGTGCGCGTGCATGGGCACACTAGACACAGGGGGTTATTCTCAGGAAATGGAATATTGTAAAGACGACACTGCAACATGGAAGCGAAACCTTAAATAAGTGATCATTAGAAGGATTAGCTTTTTTATTAACTAGAATTCTCTCTCAATTTTGGAAATTATTTAAAAATTGGATGCCATTCTCATGGAAAATAAAATATGACACCCAAGCCAGTCCCAACACTTTGAGATGCCCTAATTAGTTAAAATTTCATAAAATGTAAACATGATAAAGTTAAGGCACAGATACAGACACCATTTTTAAAATTCAGGTTTTGCTTTGAAATGCAGTATGTGCTGATTTCACAACATATTTATTTGTGCTAAAACTTCGCACTCGGGGCAGATGGAGAGAAGCTCACCCCGGAGCTACGACAAGTAGTCTGAGATTGAGTCAAACAGTGGAATATATGAGGTGCATGGAATTTTAAGAGCTTGAAAATCACAACAGCCCCATTTTCCAGATGAGAAAACTGAGACTCAAGACACAGAGGTCTAAGCTAGAATCCTAGTCTGGGCTACCCCAAAGCCTATACTCACGTTTCTTCTGTTTATTTTTATTTAACAAATGCTTAACTTACTGTTACTGAGCACCTGGCACTGTTGTAAGTGGCTTTGTATGTATCAACTCATTTAACTATATCCCTCAAAAACCCATGGAGTAGGTACTATTATTAGCCTCACTGTACTAATGAAGAAGTTAGGCCAGAGAGCTCAATAACTTGCCAAAGGTTGCACAGCTGGTAGGTGGTCGAGGAGGGTTGGGGTGAATCCAGGCTTCTTGGGGCGAGAGGCTTATACGATCTCGAGGACTTTTTTTAAGAAAATGGGAAGAAAAATCACAGCAAATTACTAGAGATTGGAGATTCAGGGCCTTTCTGGTGAGATATCAAAAGTCAATTGACTAGAAATGGTTCCTGATCACATTCTGGCTTCCATCCAACTAGAACATTCTGCAGATCCTGACACTCTCAGAGCTCACAAGGCCCCACGTGAAGGAGGGGCTTGAACATGGAGATTCTTTATCTTCCCATTGACCCCAGATTGGCTAACCATCCCATTCCTAGCTGGGGAGCATCTGCCCACTGTTCCATGTCACCCCCAGGGTGTTCCATCTGTATTTTGACTCAGCAGCTTTGCATGTTATGTTCTTGGACTTTCCTTGATCTTTCCTTTCCCTTTGACTTCCCCTGATTTACTCAGCCTTCCTGGCCATGACCAAGTGCTATGTCGTCCCTCAGGCCACTAAGGCTGAGGTCGTTTCTCCCTCTCTAGTCTCCCAGATCAGTGTTTTCCAACCTGACTCATCATCAAAAGCTGATAGAATTAAAGAGAGAAATAAATAAATCCATAATCTTAGGGGAAGATTCAAGACCCCACTCTCAATAAATGATAGAACTAGCCAAAAAAGAAAAAATTAAATCAGCGTCTGGAAGTTTTAAATAACATTGTCAAACAACTTGACTTACCTGTCCACAATGCTACAAAACTTCAGAATACTTATTTTTTCAAGTGTGAAATATTCACCAAGAAAGACCGTATACTGAGCCATGAAATACATGTCAGTAAACTTCTGAGAATAGAGAATATTCTCTGATGACAATGTAATTAAGTTAGAAACCAATAACAGTAAGATATTTAGAAAAATCTCCAAATATTTGGAAATTGATAACATACTCTAAATAACCTATGGGTCAAAACGGAAGCCAAATTTCAGAAAATATTTGGAGGACCTACTGCCCTTTGTAGCAGCGAAATAAATGTATTTCCCATCACAGGTATAGATGTGAAGAGAGAACACAGGTTTTTAAACTTTTCCCCATTTACACCATGCCCTTTGAGCAATTAACCCTCAAGTTACTGAGTTAGTAATTTCCAGCTAACACATATCTCTTGTGATTTTAAAGGACTAAGCCGGGAGAATAAAACCTTGTATTTAGAAAAACATAGAACTTGAAAAATATAAAAATAGTAAGGAGAGTGTGTCAGCTCTTGTGTAGCAACTTATGAACTGGCTTTTCTATCAACTCTATTTTTTACCGTAGGGCTTAAGATAACCCATGTGAACCTGACTGCATTCCCAGTTGAGAATTTAACATCTGCACATGCAGTTTACCATTGTTCCACTCTCTTCTGCAGAAGCAGGGACCTCATTCACATATTGTTGTATAGTCTCTCACACAGTCTCTTGTACAGCTGGGTACCAAGAAGAGATAGGCAGAAGGGTCTAAGGGAGGACTGTGGTGTCTCTCTGGGTTATCTAGCAATGCGCTGGCTGGATAGGTGGCTCCTCTTACCAAGTAGGAAGGGCTAGGCATAGTCTCAACCTCTCACTGAGCTCCAGGTGCCTACAGCACTGGACAGCCTATGTTCCCAGCACAGGTTTGCAGCTCCTCTGATCAACTGGCACTTAAACTCAGTCTGCTTTCTTCCCTATACTTGTGAGTGTCTTTTCTGAGAATTCTGTGGAAAAAGAGAACAGCAGGGAGCAGGGTCCCTCTCCTAGAGTACAGCTCATAATGAGTGGAAACATATCTGGCTTCAGCACATTTCTCCATGGGATCTGAGAAGTGGAGGCTCATGTTCATCTGCTGTCCTTCTGCTTTCGAGTTTCAGCCTACACAGGTGACACTCACATGGTGCTTGGCCAAGCCCTTTGCTAGACAGCACTAACTGTGTTTAAGTGATGACGGCTAAACCATTAACTGACTCTACAAGATGGAGTAACGTATCAACTCTACACAGAAGACCATATTGGAGTCACTTCAACTCATTAGCTCAGAAACACTCATTTTAAAACATCTTAAAGTGGAATTTATGGGATGAAGTCAATAATCCACATTTTTAAAAGTTTATAAATAAGTTTTTCATTGATAGTTAATATCTTCACAGAGCTAAAAACAGTGGTTGAGCTGAGTTACATTCTTATGTAAGAAAGCCCGTTAACAAAATTTAAGAAAGAAAGAGGGGGGAAGGAAGGAGGAAGGAAGGAAGGAGGGAAAGAGGATAAGAAAGAAGAAAGGAAGGAAGGAGAGAGGGGAGGAGGAAAGGAGGGAGGGAGGGAAGAAAAAGAAAGAAAAAGAAAGTTAGCCTTGTGCGTTTCTACCTTGTGTGTTTGGGCCTATCATTTCTGTATAGAGAACATGTTCTCTGCACTCTACAGAGACTTCCACAAGTACCATATGTGGCCGGATTTACTTTTTTAGTCAATAAATCTAACATGGTGCTTTGGCATTTTTCATTGTCCCTCTTATTTAAATAACAGTTATTACCGATGTGAACGCTGTGCCCATCATGGGACCTCTGGGTACGTTTATGAGACATGTGCAGTCAGCTGATTTCCAAGGTATGATCTAAGGTCCAGTTTTCCCTCCATGGCTAATTCCAGTTTTAGACAAATATCATAAGAAATACCCATCTTTGGAGCAGATAGATTTTGCAGAGATTTGGGTTTGGGAACAAATCAGCCCTCCGGCGTTCTGGCTCCATTGCTCACGTTACAGCAAGAATTCAAGTGGTGTGAGTGGATCCAGATACTTTAAAAAGAGTAGTCCCAAAACAATGAGTCACACTTTCTACTTTTATTTACAATTTTACTTTTAATGATGCTAATCACCATTTCCTGTGTTATTTCCACGCACCAGAGAGTTTTCTATATAGTACTGCTTCTCTTTACAAGAGCCCTGCAAGGTCAGTAACTGAGGCTGAGAGAATTAGATGTTAAGGAGGACACATCTGGAAGTCTAGATGTTTCCAAATCCTACGCTTTCCGTGAAACTCCCGGCCCCAACGTGCCAACCCCTCTCTTACAAGGTGGCTTTTATGGGACTGAGAATTCCTCCCCTCTTTTAGGTGCTTCCATTGCTCCCTCAAAAGGCCTGTACACTCATCCTCCATAACCCCTCGTGCTGTCACATGGAGCCACAGAATGTGGTGCTATTAATGGAAGACAAGAATGAGCTTAGATTTTTTGAGCATTTTACTCAAAAAACTTGAAAGACTTGAGTGCATTCTGAGCTGTCTATTATAAAGGCCAGTGGTTTTACGATGTTCTAGCAGCAACAGAGTCATAGAGTAGTAATAGGGTAGTAACACAGCCATATATCGCTTAACGACAGGGATACGTTCTGAAAAAGGTGTCACTAGGTGGTTTTGTCATTGTGCAAACAGAGTGTACTTACACAAACCCAGATGGGACAGCCTACCACTAGGTGTATGCCAGAGCCTATTGCTCCTGGGCTGCAAACCTGTACGGCACGTGACTGTGCTGCATACTGTAGGCAGTTGCAACACAATGCTAAGTATTTGTGTATCTAAACATATCTAAACATAGGAAAGGTGCAGTAAAAATACAGCATAAAAGATAAAAAATGGTACACCTGCATAAGGCACTTACCATGAAGGGAGCTTGCAGGACTGAAAGCCGCTCTGGGTGAGTCAGTGAGTGAGTGGGGCATGAAGGTGAAAGCCTAGGGCGTTGCTGGACACCGTGTAGACTTTATAAACATCATACATTTAGTATACACTAAATTTATTTAAAATATTTTTCTTCCTTCAATAGTAAATTAACCTTAGCTTACTGTAACTGTTTGTAAGCTTTTTAATTTTTTAACTTTTTGACTCATTTGTAATAACACTTAGCTTAAAACACAAACACATTGTATAGCTCTACAAAAGTATTTTATTCCTTAGGTTCTTATTCTATAAGCTTTTTCTATCTAAAAAAGTGTTTATTTACTTTTTAGATCTGTTTATTAAAAACTAAGACACAAATCCACACATTCGCCTAGGTCCACACTGGGGCAGGATGATCAATATCACTGTCTTCACTTCCATATCTTGACCCACTGGAAGGTCTTCAGGGGCAATAACACTCATGGAGCTGTCATCTCCTATGATAACAGTGCCTTGTAGAATACCCTCTGAAGGACCTACCTGAGGCTCAGAAATATGTCCATGGTGGTTTCCTTGGTTTGTTTCTTTTTTTCATCACAGATTTGCTTGTAAGCAGATAATGCACTACGAACATTCCTCTCTATTAATAAAAAACCTTCAGTGTTGGGGGACTATGTTTTCAATTTTTTTAAATGTTTTGATGAGGAAGATTTGCTCTGAGCTAACATCTATTGCCAATCTTCCTCTTTTTTTTTTTTTTTTTTGCTTGAGGAAGATTAGCCCTGAGCTAACATCTGCACCAATCCTCCTCCAGTCTGTATATGGGTTGCCGCCACAGCATGGCTTGATGAGTGGTGTAGGTCTGTATCTGGGATCAAATATGGAAACCCAGGCCACCAAAGTGAAGTGCGCTGGACTTAACCACTATGCCACAGGGCTGGCCCCTCAAATATTTTAAGGAGCTTGTTGAAGTCTGCAAAATCTTTTGCTAAACCTTTCACTGTAAATTTTCTTGGGGGTTCTTCTTCTTTTTCTTCTCCTGCAGTTTCCTTTCTCTTGCCTCTTCTTCAGCTCTGTGTTCATGTTCTAGTTCCAACAACTCCTCCCTAATCAATTCCTCAAGAACCACCTCTTGGAGCTCCTCAATGCCATCCTTATCCATACCCAGGTTAAAGTCATTTGCCATCTCAACCACAGCCGTGTTGATTTTCGCAACATCCTCATCCTTGGTAAATCCTTTGAAGTCATGGACAAACCTCTTGAGCATCTTCTTCCAGATTCCACTCATACATTCCTTTGTTACATCACCCCAAGCCCAAGCAATGTTCTTGATGCAGCCATAGATGTTGTAATGCTTCCAGAATTGCATCAATGTCTTCCTTAGCTGCAGTCTTCCTTAGCCTGGGCAAAGATCCTCCTCAAGTGGTAGGCCTTAAAAGCCACTATAAATCCTTGATATGTTGGTTGGATCAAAGAGGTGGTGTTTGGAAGGAGAAACACTGCTTTGATATTGGGATGAAAATCACTAATAAAAGGAGGATGTCCAGGACCATTATCAACAATAAACAAAATCTTGAAAGGTATGTTATTCTCCAAACAGTACTTCTCCACGTCAATGGCATACCAATTCAGGAGGGCATCTTGGAAGAGGAGCTGGGTCATCCATGGCTTCTTATTGCTCCTGCAATACACTAATAGTGTGTGCGCATTGATACACTTGAAGGCCCTGGTGTTCTCGCTGTGCCAGATCACAGAGGGTTTCAATTTGTAGCCTGCAACATTGCCCCCAAGCAAGATTGGTATTGTCTTTAAAAGCCTTGATCTTGGCATTGATGTGGGCTCCTTATGGATGAAAGTCATTTCAGCCATGCGTTTCCAGAATAGGGTCGTTTCATCTATATTGAATATTCGGTCTGATAAGTAGTTTTCCTCCACAATCAGCTTATCTAGAGTTTCCAAAAATTCTTCAGCTGCTTTCTACATCAGCATTCACAAACTCACCACTCTCTTTCACATTATGTAATGAGTAACAATTCTTGAATTGTTTAAATTGCCCAGAGCTAGCAGGAAATTCAACATTATATTCGGGTCCAGCCTTTTTTTTCAACATCGCACACAATCTTTTTGCTTTGGTGATGATTGCCTTGGTGCTGAGAAGGATAAGCTTCTGTGCCTGGTTTTCAATCCAGGTCATTACAAATTTTTCTATGTCCGATATAGGCGCTTCTCAAATTTTTGTCAATCTTGTTGACTTCAGTGAAACAGGCCCTTTAATGGCTTCCATCACTTTGTTCATGTTCTTCAAGATCGTAGCTATGGTGGAATGGGACACACCTGTCTGGTGAGCAATAACCGTCACTGATTTTCCTCCTTTGTAGTTCTTAATCACTTGTAACTTCATTTTCAGTCAATCGCTCAGTGTGGCCTGTTAGTGGCAACAGTGGCAGTGGATTTTGTGAGCTTAGGGACCGTGATGAAGAAAACAACATGAGATTAAATCAAGCACAAGAGAACATGATGAAATAAAGAGATGTAGTAAACACAAGATGTGTGAGGCTATTGCTGGCGTAACACGGCATACCGTTTGACAGTAAACGAGAGTGGAGAGTAGATTCACAGGAATGCCAAGGGAGGTCCTCACTGAGTCCACAATCATAGCTTGGGGACATAGTTCTCCATATACATTCCCTCGAGTAGGGTGGATTCACCAGCCTCTCCTTTCTCCACGCAAATCTTCTCACAGATCCCCACATCTCTAGGGGCTACAGTACTACGAGCACGAAAACGCTAAGAACCAGAAGCCCTGACCTTGACTTCCCATGGGAGAGGCATCGAGAGTTATCCTAAGGAAAAAACATCTATCCCTTCAAGACCAAAGCAGAGTCCAGAGACTAAAGTGTGAAAAGAATAACTGCCCCCAGGATGAGCACAGCAACACTTTCATTGCCATTCACAATTGGTTGTACCTAAAGATAGTTCTGTTTTTAAGGAGAAATATTTCAAATGACTCTTTTAAAAAAAATAAGCCCACATTACCAAACTTTACAAATTCATATTTCCTAGGAAGAAATTTTTAGACTCATAAATAAATAACCAAAAGGTTCTGACTCCTTAGTCTATACCCAGGACACATTCCTTGACAACACACATTCATAAATTTGCTGAGAACTGTGCAGCTGTGGTTAGCCATATTGTTCTTAGCTAAGTAATGGTGCTTTTGCTCTGATCCTTTAAAAAAAAATGCACTGTTAGCATATCTTCCATTTTTTTAAAGATATTTTCTCATTTTTGCTATTCAAATCATTTGAAATGTTTCCCTAAATATCTACCTCAATAGTGCTGGAAAAAATGAAGGTTTGGGAAGAGGAACGAACCTTAATGGAATAGAGTTCCATCTCTAAAGATTCTATGAAGCCATGTTTAACTTTAAAAATTTAGTCCCTCTGCTTCTGAACCTGCCACTGAAGCCCTGATAAGTGTTGAATGACTCCAGACCCCAAAGGGCCTATTAGAATTCAGATAATTGGTCATCATATCACCCTCAGCAGCTACATTTGTCTGTCTACAACTACTATCCTTGGAGATTTGCGACACTTTTACTTACTCTCCTAAGGATCGCTTTTTTCCATAACAAATAGACCCAAAATACCCCTCAAGTAAACTATTTTTTGCACTGTATGGTCCATGTGCAAAAATTCTCAGTTTGTTTATATTCTGATTTTCAAAAATTTAGAAGTGTAAATAAGTGTATTTGTTGCCTTTAGGATAGTGTAAATATTTTGCCTTAAAAAAAAAACTCAGCATAAACTTCCATCTCTCCTTTTGAGGTCTGGATTCACTTCCCCGCTTCTGAGGATGTAGTGATGGGATGAGCATTAGCTCTAAACATTTAATTACTGTTCGAGTGCCGTGTCTCACCATCGGAGCGGTTCCTCACAGCTGGAACTAGTATCTTTAAAACTGTGCACAAATATTAGCGGCAGCAAAAGACTTTTCCGCAGCATCAATAAAACCTGGGTAGCAGGCACAGGGAGCCCATGGTCAGAGGGTCCCAGGAGATCATCCACACAGGATGTGCATCTTGTTACAGAATTCCTCAATGCCTTTTTGCCGTCTCCCTAATGACCAGTTAAATGGGCTCCCTGGAGGATGCTTGAGTCAGCGCCAGCTTGAAAACTGCTGAGGAAACATCCTCTTTTACTGGAAATGATTTCCATCAAACTGCCTTGTGCCATATTTAGACGCATGGCTTAGTAACACCCAGAAGAAGGGGCTAGGTTTGCAGGGCAGGAAGCCCTGCACTGTGAGAAAAGAACTTGCTTTTGTCTGGCCCAAGTGACCGCAGGGCAGTGAGTGAGTCTGTGGTGGGCCATAGCTGGACAGACAGAATCGTCTCCTTCTATCTGGAGAGCCAGGCTCCCTTCCTCAGAGGCATCTACTTCTTCCCGGTCTACTTGTCCCGCAAATCAGAGATATGAGCAGGGAGGGAGACGGGATTCAAGTGTGACCTGTACCCGCCTGGCAGTGAGATATCAAAACCAGGGATTCTGCTCACCTGAGCTCAACAGCTGGCTGTCAGGAAAACGTCTCTTCAAGCACATTTAAAACTAAATCACAGAATTTAAATCACAGGAAAATAATATTTAAATGTCTTCAGTCACAGAATACAATTCTGCTAAAAATCTGAGACATGAAATTATAGAACTTTAAAAAATGTATTTATACATATGCACACATATACATAATTTAATATAAATACTTAAGTGTAATCATGTAGATATGAGATTTTTTGTTTTTGAGGAAGATTAGCCCTGAGCTAACTGCTGCCAATCCTCTTCTTTTTGCTGAGGAAGACTGGCCCTGAGCTAACATCCATGCCCAACTTCCTCTACTTTATATGTCAGATGCCTGCCACAGCATGGCTTGCCACACAGTGCCATGTCCACACCCGGGATCCAAACTGGCAAACCCTGGGCCACTGAAGCAGAACATGCAAACTTAACCGCTGTGCCACCAGGCCGGCCCCTAGATATGAGATTTTAAGTGTAATATTTCCCACCCCCCATTTTTTCCTTGGCTTCTCTTGTTCCCCTCTTCTCACGGCTCCTACTTCAGCCCACTTGCCCATGTTAACTCCTATTAATAACATAGCTTGTATCCCTCCATGTTCTTCCTCATGCTCATCTAATTGTATACAGACACACAGACATCTGTGCATATAGATAGATCATTTCTGCCATTGTTTGATTTCTACAAAAATAGGATCCTATTACAAATATTTCTATGTGTTTTGTTCTTCTCTCTCAGTAAGAGCTTAGGAAAATCCCTCCACCTCAACCTCCACAGCTCTGACTCAGTCTTTCACAGTGCACAGTATTCCAGGATAGGGGAGGTCCATCATTCTTTCAACCATTTTCTCTGGATGGGCAAAACTTCTTGAAACTCTGTCCTGCTCTTTTTCTGCAACTTTCTACCGGGAATCAGAACATAGAACGCTGACCCAAGTCTTAAAGATATTTTCTTTAACAAAGAACAAGAGAAGTGCTCCCTTGAGCCCTAACACAAGCTTATCTTCTCTTAAGCATTCAGAACAGAGGGCAATGCTGTTTTGAAGTGTGGGTTTTATTATTATTCAGGTACCATGAAGGATCAGATCAGGAGATGACGGCCACTGAAAAGATAGTTTGTTACTCATAGTTCCCAAGAGGAGAGGGCACACCAAGCCACACAGAGCCATAGGAGGAAGCACCAGGGTGGGTCAGGAGGCAGAAGGTATGATGAGAAAGCCTGAGCCAGAGCCTTTATTGTGGTTTTCACAAGAAGGAATGGGCAAGGTAGGCTAAGCAAGCTAAGCAGATTCAGGATTGGTTAGTTTGAATTATTGCAGTGGGCTCTGGATTATAGGAGCTGTCCTAAGGTGTCTAGTACTGGGCCCCAGGTGAATAGGAGACAATAATTTTGGCCAGAGTGTAGGAGTCCTGTGAAAGCTCAAAAACAGCAGTGGATGGGGGTATGGGCTTTGGATTAGTTGCTTTGCCTGTGAAAGGCATGTTCCCTGCAGAGTTGACTGCCATCTCTAAGAATTAGCTAGCCCGTGGAGGGACAGTCACACCTCCAGCCAGGGAGACTCCAGATGCTGAAGCATCAAGAATACAGAAAATAAGAAAACAGTTAATGTAAAGCCTTAGCACGCTAAGCAATGTTTGGTAAAGGACAGGCACCTTAGTCCAGGAAACAACACATTCTGCCTCCTGCCCAAGGGCACAGCTCTGCACACTCAGCCAGGTTGTTGCACAGGATCTTGGGCTCTGAGGGGGTGTATAGGAGCTCATTCCAGGGGTAAGGTGGGGAGAGATATTTCTGGGGCTAAGGGGCTAGTCACTAAGACAACAGCATCAAAGCTATGCAGAGCTAGTAGTAGGGCAAAGAGGATGACCACAGCCACTGTTTGGTTTACACAGCCTGCAGTTCTGTTTAGAGATACTCAGCTGGCCTCAATTCCCTCCCTGCTTTGAGCAGTTGCTGCAGATCCTGGAGCAGCATCCAGAGTGGCAGAAACTCCCTTCCCCGGGACTGAAGGGTCGAGCTGTTTGACCAATGCTGCTCCTCCACTGAAGAATCTCTCCTGTATTCTGTCTCCAGCATCCCCACTTCTCTGCTCATGGGAGAAAGGTGGAATTCTCCCTGCCATGCGTGGAGGAGGACGTCCTTAGTCCTTTACTGGGATCTTTTTGCTAGGCGTGTGCTATCCCCACACACATTGGAAGACAACTACTCTATATCATGTGTAGTGGTTGCTGGTCATTTTTCCACGCATTTCTGGAGAGGACTTTGGTGAGGGATTTTATTTTTATGAAAAGAAATGGTTATAGAGGGGGACATAGGTGAAACATGGCAAAAGAATTTAGATGTTTGAGCTTTTCCTTTTCCTTCTCATCAGCCTACTTCCTGTATCCTCCCTTTCTACTGGCTGACCTTCAGATGTTGCTGAGTTTGAGTTAATTGAGGAAGCAAAAACTGAGCTGAAGACCAGCAGACCAGTTCAGTTCAGTTAAATCAAGAACGTACTGTGAGTCTACTCTATACTAGGATTAAAGACACTAAAATGAAAATCATGGTCCCTGCCTTCCAAAAGTTTGCCATCTAGTGAGGGAAGCTGAGCAAAACTAAATAAATGTGGTTATACATTGAGTGTCATCAAGAATTGTGACAGGTCTGAGATTTTATCCTACTTGTAAGTTAGCAAGTGAGCCTGCTACAATTTCGTGGATGCTGGCAGAAGACATGAGACTCCTGGCCAAGAGACTAAGGACTTTATGACTCATAGCACAGCAAGCTGCATGAGCATCACGTTCACTTCAGCTCTCTTTGTCCCTCAAGCCCCACAGAGGTGATGAGGTGGGACCCAGGTAGAGGCTGCAAATGGAGTGAGTTTGTGTCACAGCTGAGGAACCTCAAGCTTAGGAAACCCAGATCTTCATGGATGGCCCCAAGCAAACCTGTCCAGTCCTTTGCCCCATTAGGAGGCACTATCTCTATCATCCAAGGATGGGAGCTATACAAACATCTTCAAAAAGATTGTCCAGAAAAACAGACAGTTAGTGTTCTTCTCATAAGATATGCAGAGACATGAGGCACCCACAGGGAATTGTGTCCCCAAGAGCATTTATGACCAGCCAAGAATTGTCCTAAATGCACGATCTCATTAATTATTATGGCCATTCTGGCTGGTATCACTCTTCCAATCCTGCAGATTAAGAAATGCATATACACTCCAACTTCAGGCTCAGCAACACAAAACTAAAAAGTAACAAAAGAAATGGGATTCAGATCTGATTCCAATGCTTGTGTCTTTTGATGACTATCAAGAGGCATCAGTGGTGGAGAAAGAAAATCTCATTCCTGGCACATGAGTGAGATTTGGCAATGAGAAGAAATCCAGGGTGGGGTCCCAGAGAGCTGGCAGTCAGGCATGATGTTGAGGGAGGGAGACAGTAAGACATTCTGCCCCTATGCCACCCACCAGTGCCCCAGCACACTCTGGGAGATGCTGCTCTCACACAGGTGAATAATGATGTTGCTTTCTGTTAAGATATTCCACCCCATCATGACAACGTAGCAAGTGGATAGCTTTGGTTATCAGTATTTTGAGTTCTTACCTCTTGTTGGACACTGTTCTAAGTGCTGGCAATAAGTGAACACAATGAATAAAAGCTCCATCCTCAAGGAGCTTGCCCATCTTCTTGTGGGAAGAGACAATTGGCTGTCCAAAAGATGCATATTTTCCAGATACACAGGTAGGAGTTTTGTTAAAGACAGAGTGATAATTATCACTCACCTCCCCTATACCACCTACCAAAAAAATAACTCAAGAAGGTCCTGACTAAGTAGTCAGGGGTTATGCCCATCCACAGGTAATGATGAAAGTCATGCAACAAATCTCAAAATAAGTGAGTCAAACCACCAAGGCAACTGTTTTCCTCCATGAAGTTCTCAGTCCTGGTCAGGGCAGCAAGACGACCACAGCATAACTGTGATGTTTACCTTACAGGGTAGAAAAATATCTTGAAATTTGCAGATTGAAGGATTGCAAACATAAGCAATTATGATGTTTAGCTTGTGTTTCTCCATTCCAGAAATATTTATTTACGGTCCACCAAGGGCCAAGTTGGCATTGCCTGCTCTCATATCCTGGACTTTTTCCATTCACAGTTAGATCTTCAAAAAGCCAAGTAAGGGAACATTCTAACTTTGGGTTTCCTTTTTTAAAATCCTTTGCATGTTTCTGATATTTAACAAAGAATAATTAATAGCATTGGCTGTGACACCTCCCTAAATTTGGAAATTTTTATCTCATCTATCTAACCTGGGAAACAATGGCTTGTTTAATGAAGGTACTATTTTTATATTTCATTTTAATGTGGTTTGAGCCACATGAAATGAAGTTTTAAATTAACCTAACCTTATAAAAAACACTGAAATGTTCCTCTCCTCTGGCTCTTCTTCTGAAAAGAAAATTCTGATTCTGCCTAAGGGTGGGAAGTAGATCGTGTGCCCAACTTTCAACATGGCAGGGTGGTGCTGCCATTGGATGACAGGGATATTTGGATGCCGGGACATCTTGACAGATCCCCTCCCCATCATTCCTTTCCACCAACAACAAAAATAAAATAAAAACTTTGGTTTTTTTCAACTACCAAGTATGTGTGAATTGAAGTGCCTCCTCCCATGCTTGGCCTTCATCCGAACTTCAACCCCAGACCCAACCCCCACCTCAAGTCCAAGGGCTTCACTGAAAGTCCTGCCTCAACCATCGGGCAAGACACGGTGTTGTTACAGGTTGAATTGTGTCCTCCTCAAAACTTATATGTTGAAGTTTTAACCCCCAGGACTTCAGAATGGGACCTTATTTGGAGATAAGATCATTGCAGATGCGATTAGTTGAGATAGGGTCATTAGATGGTCCTTAATCCAATATGACTGGTGTTTTTATAAAAAGAGGAAATTTGGAGACAGACAGGCATACAGGGAGAACACCATGTGAAAATGAAGGCACAGATCGAGGTGACGCTTCTACAAGCCAAGGAACACCGAAGAGTGCCATCAAACCACAAGAAGCTGGGAGAGAGGCATGGAGCAGATGCTCCCTCACAGCCCTCAGAAGGACCCAACCTGCCATCATCTTGATCTCAAACTTCTAGGCTCCTGAAGTTTGTGAGACATTAAATTTCTGTGATTCAAGCCACTCAGTTTGTGGTATTTTTTTATGGTCGCCCTAGCAAACTAACATAGATATCTTCAGTCCTCACTGAGGGGAAGTGACAGGAGAGTAAGTCTTACTTATTTCCCGGGGCTCCTGCTAAGTCAATTCAGCACTTACCAGGTGCTGTGGGAGAAAGCAGAATACTGCCAGCCTCTCCATGCACGTTGGTCTCTCAAAATATGTGGGTCCCAGGACAACACTGGGACCTATGTCTAAATATCTACATGTTATAAATCAAATTAACAAACTATTAAATAAAATATGTCACCCTTTCACTTTGACAACTATACCTTCATAATAACAAAATAAGGAAATACATGAAGCTATAGTTTTTATATGACTAAATTGTCAGAAAAGTATAATAGTATTATTAGGCATAAATGTCAGCAAAACATGATAATATTATTAGGCGATAATATTATTAGTGTCCTGCTGATGCGTCAGCATTTTTGGCAGAGAATAAAATTTGAATGTACATAATTGTTTAAAAATTATATATGTATTCCATAAATTTTTTTTTGTTTACTTTCATTTCGAATGTCATTGTAAGCCAAACAGTCACATAATTTGCGGATATTAACTGTAAGCCCACTGAGACAATGTAGTTGTTGTGTTTTTTCCTAAGGTTGGCACCGGAGCTAACATCTGTTGCCAATCTCATTTTTTATTTTTATTTTCTTCTTCTTCTCCCCAAAGCTCCCCAGGACATAGTTGTATGTTCTAGCTGTAGGTCCTTCTGGCTCTGCTATGTGAGATGCCGCCTGAACATGACCTGATGAGCGGTGCCATGTCCGAGCCCAGGATCCAAACTGGTGCAACCCTGGGCTGCCGAAGTGGAACACGTGAACTTAACCACTTGGACATGGGGCCAGACCCCTAGGTTTTTAATAATTGAAATCTCAAAGAAAATCTTTGCTCTGTTCTGGCAGTAGTGAGCGAGATTATCAATAACAGTTTTAAAGCAGTACTTTTAATTTGGAAGCAATGCATGAATTTTACATGTTGTGTTCAAATAGAAAATATTGCAAAATAGTTTAACTTTATCCTATAGATTGTTATCACTTATTTTGCTATTTTCACTGTTTCTGAAAGCAATATCTAAGTAATACATAAATATCTAAGAATCCGCGAAAAATCATTATTATGCTTTATACACGTTACATCAAACCTACATGTCTACAAATTCACTATTTAATAACAAATGTTGCAAAATATTTCTCAGCTACTGTGAACAACTGTTGAGAATGCCATGGTAATTCACCGATTCATGAGTACTCCCCAAAATACAAATTGGGATACAAAGAAGCAAGAATGTAGATGTTTGGAACTATTGGAGAGTGACACTTCGTTAAACAAGAATACACCGTCACCATGAAATCTCAGAGAAGGAGGGAGAAATTCATTAACTTATTCTTTCTCTCACTTCTTCAAAGCTGTGTCCATCTTGAACAACAAAAGTAGCAAGACCCACATAGGGTTCACCGACACATTATGGTATTGAGGACATACTTATACTAAAAAAAATTATTCATTGTTTATCTGAAATTCAAATTTAACTGAGAGGCTTGTATTTTTATTCGCCAGTAATAGACCCACACTCCTTCAGGGCGTTTAGACTCAGTTACCATTTGTTTGGGACACACAAGAAGACAAGAGGTGGAGAAGTGTTTCCCTGGGACCTGAATGATGTTAGTCACTAGAGCGGATGTTCTAACATCATGAAGCGCCCTTGCTTGGGCCAAATGCTGCACCCCTGAAGACAGAGGTGCTCATCTGTTCTTTGAGGTACGTTTTTTTTTTTTTTAGGAAGATCAGCCCTGAGCTAACATCTGCTACCAATCCTCCTCTTTTTCTGAGGAAGATTGGCCCTGAGTTAACATCCATCTGCGCCCATCTTCCTCCTCTTTATATGTGCAATGCCCGCCAAAGCATGGCTTGATAAGCAGTGTGTAGGTCCACGCTCGGGATCCGAACCAGCGAACCCGGCCAGCAAAGCAGAGTGCGTGAACTTAATGCTACACTGCTGGGTGGCCCAAAGGCACCACAGGGAACAATCGTTATGCACACCTTTCTTGCCAGCTCCCAGTAAGCCAACTCTATTCTCCTTTCATTTATTCTTACATTTATAAATACCTAGTGCATATCCACCAGGAGCCAAGCACTCCACTAAGCACAAAAGAGGTGAGGAGGCAGCAGACAAGACACTACAGAAATGAGTAAGAAGGGAGCCTACCTCGCGTCTGCCTACAGGCTGTCAGGAGAGACAAGGCACATCCCTAATAGCAAGAACATGAGCCAAGGGTGGTGCCTGTGGAGGTCAGGTGTCACTTCAAAAAGAAGCATCCTTTGAAGGCAACTTAGATGTGGATGGGTTTAATAGAGACAGAGAGAGAAGAAAAAGGAGGATGAGTGTCGTGCATGAAGACATACTAGAAAAGTGTCACGAGACAAAACTCATCTGTCTTAGAGGTAAATTTGAAAAATCCTAATTGAAGTTATTCTTCTTTATTTTCTTTAGTAATAGAAAAGTTGGTCATTTTTCCTTTGGAGAAATTGACCACAATTATACTGTAAAGAAACTCACTAACACTAGCCAAGGAGCAGGTTAGTCCTTTTCCTGGAGCAGGCGTTCAGACTGCTGTATTTTTCTAGCATCAGGTAATGCACGAGACACATCCTTGAACATTTCCAATTAGGTATGCCCTGCAGAGTTCTCTCCTCAACCACGCCGCAGATGGCATATTGTGCCTTTGGCTATTAAGCTGGAAATGCAAACCACTTTTTGTGGTTCAAATAATCTCCAGGAGATAGTTTCCTGGAAGTTTTAATTCCTATTTCTCATATCACCTCCACCTAAATTGATGATATCTATGACCTTTTCATCTAATTACACTAGTAGTATTTTGTACCTATTTTTATTAAATGGTTCCATTACATAACCCATTATGTGATGGCTGCTTTACATTGCTAACCTAATGAGCCCACTCCGCTATTTCTCTTCTCTTTCACAGTAAGGACGACCTTCTTAACTATTGGATTTGTCATGTTACCTAAGATTTTCACAAAAACCCTTATTTGACAAGTGATTTTACAAACACTTAAATAGAAGATACAGACAACCAAAATTCTACCAAAATTGTGTATAGCTCCACATAAGAAGGTCCCTAGACTGGGTCACAAGACAAGGAAAAAGTGGAGAGAAGCAAAAAGCAAGAAGTAGAGACAGTATTCCAGAGAAGAAATTCAGGGAATGAAAAAATGGGTGAAAAGTGAATAGATAATGAGAAAAGGCTGAAGAATTCCCCTTTGTGTCACCTGCCATTAAAAGATGCTCTGTGTAGGGGCCAGCCCGGTGGTGCAGCGGTTAAGTGAGCATGTTCCGCTTCGGCAGCCTGGGCTTTGCTGGTTCAGATCCCAGGTGCGGATATGGCATCACTTGGCAAGCCATGCTGTGGCAGGCATCCCACAGATAAAGTAGAGGAAGATGGGCACGGATGTTAGCTCAGGGCCAGTCTTCCTCAGCAAAAACAGGAGGATTGACAGCAGATGTTAGTTCAGGGCTAATCTTCCAAAAAAAAGATGCTCTGTGTAGCCATCATGGGGCAGCACGAATCAGCCTCCACCCCATTTTTGAATCAGAAAAACTCACAATGTAAAAACAATATTATCCTAATATGTTAGGAAAATTCTATCGGGTCCTCATTAAAGGTTGAAATGAAATAAACGGACAGATATTTATGACAATACCATTAGGAAGACCTGCATGTCCTTACTGTGGGGCGGTACAAATGAATTGTCTTTTATAATGACTAGCATATTAACATCGCATTGACTTTCTACTAGCTTCTACCCAACAGTATTTACTATATTTGAGTTCTAAGACACTATTTTTATTTTATTTCTTCCTGTCCAATACTTGTCATTCATCTAGTCTATTTGGAACATTTTCTATATTTGTGATAATTATTCAGAAGTTATAAAATGGAATTGTATAGCAGCATGCAGCAGTTCATGTGACATGTGACACTAAATGCAAAACAGGGAATCCATCTAGAAATCTTCACTCACTGTTATCTAGTATCAGGAAAAAAGGCTGACTTTAGCAAAGGCTTTTTCACTGAGGGAGGCAGACTGTTAATGATATGCCTAAACCATATTAATAGCAATCGTATTGTTAATTTCATTAGCATTTGCATTATCGTTATGTATTAATTACTACAGTCAGGCCACCCAAGACTAATATCCAAATCTGACGGCACCAATTCCCCGGATGCATCTTGTGGTTGCTGAATGATTGTCGTTCAACACTTTGCTGCTGTTGACAAATACAAAGCAACACAGGCTTTCCAGCTTTGACAGGGCCGATTGCACAGATCTTACTGAAATTAAACCCAAAATGCCTTCAAACACTTTAGGAGAAGACTTGGTATGAAAGAATGAAGGAGCAGATGAGAGATTATCAATCATAGGCTGGTGGAGAGTTCTAGCTTGGCTCCAGGTGGAAGGTTTTGGTCCAAATGCAAAATAGCCTTCAAGGGGAGCAACATTTCCCAGTTTTCCCTGTCAATGTGAGCTACTCAAAAGAAAAAGGCAGTGGTCAACTAAGTGTGGGAAATACTGCACTAAACCGAAACATGGATCCTATTGCGGACCTTCTCAGAGCCCTTAATATGTTATAGTGCCTTGTGACTCTCTGAGAGGGGGATTGAGTTTGTGATGTTGCCTAATATTTACTTGACCATCTAATTTTTCTCCCTGCAAATCTCCTGGAATTATTAATCCCAGGAACGCACTTTTGAAAAAGCCAAATTAGCAGAATATAACTGTAGCCAGAATAGAGAGCATTCCATAAAAGTAAACACCAAGGCACATCATAGAAAAATTCTATTGTACTTAAGAGAAATTCATTGTCACCAGAGGCTCCGTCATTTCCAGACAAACCTCCAATCCACCTCAGGGGAAGAGTCCAAAGTCATTCCCAGGATTTCTGCAAATTGTCGGGGCCTTATATTCTCCTGGATACTTCCAGCCCTGAGCCCCAGGTTCCACCGATCTAGGAATCTATGACCATCTCCGCTCCCAGCGCACACTGCCTCCTTTCACCCCGTATTAACCCAAATGCGGAAGGCCGCTCCTTTCCTAGATTTCCACCAAAACCAAACAAAGACACAAACAAAGCCTCTCACAAGGTCTGTTTGTGTTTAGTAGGCTTTGCTAAATTCTGGGAGGCACCTGGAAGTTCCACTGCAGCAATATGATTGCAAGCAACCCAAAATTGAGTATTAGACACACCTATGCTTGCTTTCTTTGAAGCTTATTGAGCTATAATTCACATACCATAAAATCCACCTGCCTCACGTGTACCGTTGAGTGGTGTTAGTAGATTTACTGTGCTGAGACACCTCTTCTGAATGTCCTCAATCAGTTCTCAGAGCTTGGGCTCCAGTTGCCCACCAAGCTGTGGGTCTTCCCTCTCCCTTCCTTTCTCTGCATCTCTCTAACCCTCAAATTCAGTTTCTTTCTTTCGCAACTCTCTGGGGTTCTTCCCTGCAGCCAATCCCTTAGAATCCCATCTCTCAACTCCAGACAGCATAGTAGGGTACTTTCTAAATCAAGATAGATCTCTTCCTGAGAGACATTTGGATGTCAGAGTTTAAAATTCAAAACAAAACAAAACAAAAACAAACATAAAGACTTTACTGCCCCAGCCCAATGTGCATGTCCCCTGCGGAAGCCACATGATGAATTCTATCGGATCCATCCTGGAACACCCCCTCCCCCTGAGGGTTTTACTATAGCGTCATTCTACGCGAAAACAACCATGGCTGTTTCTCACTGCCTGTTGCCCCTCAATCCATTCCCTCCATCTAGTCGTGTCCCTCAGATAAACTTTCAATAAGACCCAGACAGAGAGCCTGGTTCAGACTCCCTTGTGGCATCACCCCCGCCTCTACCCCAACAAGCCGGGAAAATGCAATCCATTATTCAGCCACAGGCAACCAATTCAATAGATCAAGCGAGACAAGCATTTCTGGTTGAAGGCCTGGCCTCCCAACACCCACGGCCCAGACTTTCTTAAACAAAGGAGAGAGGGAAGGGAAGAAACTAGAGGAGAAATAGTCACGAGTTTCACAGTGCTGCCAAGAGGTTTTGGACAGGCCATGACGCTTGTGGGCTGGGGGGGAGAGGAGACCTCAAGCTCTTGAAACAACCGCGGGGGCTGGAGAAAGCGCTGGAAAGCCTTGCCCCCCGCCCTTAGAGTGTTTCTACTGGAGAAGGGTAAGCAGCAACTGCAAGATGTGATTATAACTTTGTTGTTCAGGGCACACCTACAATTCTTTCCAGAAAGGCAGCTCTTCTCATTTTTTAACCATTGGGTGACAATTGCCATAAAACAAAGCTGTACACACTTGCATTTGACCCATAGGTTCCCTGTATTCTCTATTTGTCTGATCCCTGTGCGTTCTGCGCAGGCCATACAGACGAGTGTTCTTCACTCTACCTTGCAGCATTTGGTTTAAGGAATTTCAACTCTGTTGTGTTTCAACACAAATCCTCATCCTTTAGATCTTGACTAAATCTTCCTTCAACACTTAGATTAAGTAGCTGGATGCTCTCCACGTTCAGTAAGCCAACACCGAGAGGAAGCAAAGGATGGTGTGAAAGATCTGGTAAATCACATTGTATGTTGCTGCCTCATGTCTCAGCAAATGACAGTAAGGTGAATAACCAAAACTTTATTTGGGAACCAAAGTCAGCCAAGACAGGGGACTTGGAAGGTGCCCATGCATGCAGTGCCGGTGGCCTTGAATCTCCATCTCCTCTCTCCACAGTAATACCATATTTAGATGAGCATGTGGTGGTCCAGAATCTACGGATTGTCTCTCGACCACATTTCCTTCTTTACAGCTAGGTGGCTAATTTGCAAATGAACCTTTATATCTACAAATTGGTTGCTAGATCATTGCTATCTGGGGTGAAGGGACTTTTTTAAAAAATTCAAAGCTGTCAAGAACTGACATTTTTTGTAAAATACAATAAAAATTAATAATAAGAAACCAGATCATGCACCTGGATCTCATAGAAATGTCAGATTTCTATAAAACTTTCTAAGTATTTGACTCTCAATTTTTGTGCTTATCTTGGCATAAACTGTCCCACAGAATGTGAGAGGAAGGAATGTACACAACCTGTAGGCCACGCCCCGCCAGGGAAGGGCGTGTTCTCCCTTGCTCCTCCACCTTCCCTTTCTTGTTGGCTAAAGTGCAGCTGGGCCGTGAACTACCTGGGACCACACAGGCATGACCAACATGCTAAGAAAATGGAGAAACAAAATAGAAGGAATCTGGGTTCCATTGAATTCACTGAGCCAATTGACATACCAGCTCAAACTTTTATACTTCTACCTGGTTCAGGAAATGCTTTTCACAACAGCAAACCTACATCCTTATCAGTATACAGATTCAGGGCTAAACTGCTAAGTGGAGCATCTCTATACTTACGGATGTCTAAGTATGCAAGCGAGTATTAAAAATATATCAAAGTCCAACTTGACTCTACATCTAAACATTTAGCAACACATTTTTGAAATTCTTATTGGTTTGGTCCCTTAGTAAAAACAGAACCAGAAATGTACTGCCTTTCTCTCCATGTGGGGACAGGCCAACGTCTCCCCTGAGCTCTGCCAGCCATTGCACAACACATATCCGGGTCATAAAAAATGATACATGATTATACGATCCTAAAATAATGTTCAGTAGTGAAATAGCATAAAGGAACATATGCTTTTTTCCAGGGCTCTGGAAGGAATTTGATAATCTTTCTGTGTGTTAAAAGTTGAAGCAAATTTACAGAAAACAGCCCACTTGCAAACATTCTAACTATCTGCATGTTGACCATTGACATGATTCCAAAAGGTGTTAGATTAGGGATGGATAAACAATAAAGTCCATTTAAAAGCACTTTACCTATGTTCTAGAATAGTGAGCTATTAAAAGAAATTGTCTTTAAAAAGACCTCCATTAAGTTAATAATTTCATAATCTTATTAATTTAAAACTGATTGCTTTTTACTCCAATGTGTGTGTGTTTAATGAGATCTCATTTATTTTAAGCCTAGAGTAGAGCTTTCTCTGCATCTGCACAGTCCAGGATGGAGCTACTGAAAGTGAGATCTGGGACGACTGTGGTCCAGGAATTTTTTGTAATCAGTCTATGCCGAGAAAAGCACAGAGATTGGGAGTCAAGTACTCAGAGACATTTGTAGGAAAATGACATTGCCAAATGCATATACGCTTTCTAACAATTAATGTTTAGTAAGTTACTAAAGTATTAGTTCTGAATAGATTTGAAAGTTTTAAAAAATGGCCCATGCCCCAGACAGCAATTGATCTAGTAACCAATTTGCAGATATAAAGGCCCATTTGTAAATTAGCTCTCAGCTTCATTTATACCTTAATTCACAAACAGCCAATCTAAAAACTTCTTAAGGACAAAGGCACATTGCGTAAGTTACCACCTACAATTAAAACAAAACAAAAACTTATCATTCTCATATTCTTGCCACCTGGCAAAAGAGTATGACTGTTACCAGTGGGCAAATTTGCAAAGCATACTTGTATAATAATATAAGAATGATGAAGTAATTTATTTTATAAGATAAAACAATTTGTATTTATATGTGTTTGTGTATCTCCATCACGGAAACAGTAATAGCTCCCATGTCTTCTCCACTTGGTCTTCAATCCTAAAACCAGTTCTGAGAATTTGCTCCAGGTGTTGGCAGCTACACCTCTGGAAAGAGTCTTTTGTTAATACCAAAAGCATTTTGACTTGTTTCTTGGAAAAAAAAAAAAAGAAAGGAAAGCATACACTTCTTTAAACTAGAAAGCTTTCTTTTGCCCCTGGAGAAACGCAGGCTGGTTAAATGTCTGAACGAATTGTTATTATTATTTTATTGAGCAATAAACTAAAGTGTGATTGAGTCGCCAGTGACTTGGAGATATTGTTAAGCCTGAATCACATGGTTGAATGACTGGCTGGCCCAGAACCTGGGCAATTCAAATGATCCAGAAGACAAATGAGCCAGGAGTGAGAATGTCTCACACCGATGCAAACCCAATTAATGTCAACAAAATCCTGTTAAATTTATCGGTTGCCTGGCTTCTGAAAATGGTGGAACCAACCCTTTTCCTGTGCCTGCAGGGCAAATTCATTAGATGGAAAACAGCATCTTATTAACCATGTAGTTCAGCAGTGTAAACAAGCGGGTCAGTGCCATGGTCCTTGAGACACAGACAGAGGGTCAGCCTTGCAGGAGGGAATGTAGAGAGGGAGATGCAGGCCTTCCTTTACAACGCCAATTAGCTGTTGCACAGTAGGTGCTTTCTAAATAGTGTCTTCTTACAGTCACCCTACAGGATGGAAACAGTATATCCAATTGTCACTTAGTTCATAAAATAATGCTTATATACAGAGAGGGAGGAAGAGAGAGAGAGAGAAAGGAAGAGAGAGACAGAAAGATAGAGAGAGGAAAGGATTGAATTTTTGTCTGCAAGTTCACCAAAGACTCCTACTTTTTTGTTTTTGGTTTTAGTTTTTTAAGTAAGAATGATTCATTTGTGCTGATTCAACATCAACCATATTCGCATCAAATGCTCTTATGCCCACAATTGGCAGATCTATGGGACAAAACAGAGCTCACTGGCCCCAAAAGTCATCAAACCTACAATTTTGACTTCTGTACCATTTGCCCAGACCAACTGGATGAACACTGCTGAATTCATCCAACCCTAAGCACTCTTAAATGACCCATCATTGTGCTATTTGGCAATGGGGTGGCGCCACTTCTGAGATAACTTATGCTGCAAAGCTCAACAACATGCTCCTTGTTCAAAGTAGAGATGATGGGCATTGAAAGGACCATGTCATAGAGAGCTTTTGTGTGAAGAGGCTTACCCCTCTAGGGTAAGAGAAGTGCAGCCTGGAGACTGGTTTGGCTGGATAAGGCCGAAAAAAAAGAGTGCCAAACAACCAAAACCCATAAATTATCAAAGAGACCATTTTCCCAGCCATGTCTGATTCTGAATTCAAATCCTTAACGACTCATGTAAGATTTCATGGTGTTCTATCAAAAATCCACTGAAGTTGGGGCCGGCCCTATGGCCAAGTGTTTAAGTTTGTGTGCTCTGCTTCAGCGACCCAGGGTTCACTGGTTCGGATGCTGGGTGCAGACCTATACACTGCTCATCAAGCCACGCTGTGGCAGCATCCCATATAGAAGAGCTAGAATGATTTACAACTAGGATATACAACTATGTACCAGAGCTTGGCAGGGGGTGGGGGAGTGAGGAGAAGAGGAGGATTGGCAACAGATGTTAGCTCAGGGCCAATCTTCCTCACCAAAAAAAGCATACCTAAAAAAAAATAATAAATCTACCAAAGTCAATCCAAAACTAGCAAAATATTGAGGCGAAATGTTGTCAGCATCAGAAAAATTGTCTGAAACACTTTTTCTCTTATAAAGAAAATGTTATTTGTTGGTTAAGCTACTAATGCTAGATGTAGCACACAATGACAGTGGGAAACAAAAAATTATTACTCATTCATTGAGTCAATGCTTATGATGTATCTGGTATTGCTCAAGACTTGTGGGATAGTATTGTTTTGCACTCGCTTATTTTCTGTTTCCATTTTTAATAGTTATTGGTGCATAAAGAAAATCTGGGAGGGTAACAAGACAGAATTACAGAAGGGAATGGGGAAACAGCCCATTTCAGAGGAGGTAGTCATATGAAATCTCTCCAGGAGATGGTGTTTGAGCTACCAAAACTCCCAATGTCTTTCAATTTTTGTGTTTTTACTTACCCCACAGGAGAAATCAAAATTCATGGATGATTGCTTACCATGGATCTTTAGGGACAACCAAGATTAACATGTGATTAAAATTCTGAAAGAAGCTAGATTCTGGCCCTCCTTAACATGCCCTGACAAGGTGCTTCTGGGATGCACAGTTGAGACCATTGAGGAGCAGGGGAAAAAGCAGGAAGGGGCTGAAAACATCAAGAGAAACAAGAAGCAGTAGGGTAGGGCGAGAAAGGAGGGATGGAGTATACAAAGCGTGGCCTCCTGGAAGAAGTTCAGGGTGGGATGAAGGACCTGGGGGCAAATCTGTGCATTAAACTGCATGGAACCCTCTCCACATTCTCCCAGACTCCTGAGCCTTTGTTCTAGAGCATATTTTCTTTGCTGATTTAGAAGTTACCAAAAGAAATGTAGAGTTTCCCTGCTGCTATTTCTCCAGACCATTTGCTCATTCTTGCTCGGGGCACCCTAATCCATAATTACTGTCAGCTGAGACAAAACTAGCTGCTTCACTACTTACCAAATTATGCAGTCTCCTCAGCACCGATCCCAGCAGAAACGGAGATCAGCTTCTCCAGGGAGATTCTCCCTCTGGAAGAAATACCTCCAGGCCGGTGACTGCCACCCAGAGGAATCCTGAAGAGCTCCCCTGGGTGTGCAGAGAGGAGTCAAGAGGGCCAAGGGCTTTCCCAGTACATGTGACACATCAGAGGCAGGGCTCTGTAGACTGCTACCCTCTGCAGTAAGATGATGATGTCTTGATTCCTCTCCTCTTCTGTTCCTCTTGCCCACCAGAATTCACCTGGATCCTAGAAAATGGAGAAGAGAGTCTGGAGATCAGTTTCCCTCAGTACCTACTACCACCCAGGGCCATTTTGGTAGAGCTGGGCCCTGCAGCTGTGTGGTGCATTTCAGTCCTAAGTGAGGTGCTGCCATTGGAATCTCCAGCAGCCAATGGACAGGGGTGCAAGGTATAAACGTGGGGAGAGAGAACAAGGGTGGAGGGGCACAGGGCCTTCTTACAAAAGCTACAGACCCTACAGGGGTCATAGCTGTGTTAAATACAGTGAACCTTCTCTTTCACAATTTGTTTCTCCTTGGATCAGCCTTGGCAATTGTCCCCAAGACAAGCGGGAGCCTAGCTGGGGCCACTCTGCAAATTCATGAGGCAGGGGAGACAAGCAAGCTGGGCATATGCATGATTATTACAGGAAGAGGGAAACACTGGAACTATTTAGCATCTCATGGTTCCAAGGGGCTATTGCTAAGACACTGGTGGAGAAGAGACAAATGGGGTGGGGGAAATTTTCTAATCTTAATAAAGTCTGTTTGCCTTTTCCAGTAAGTAAAGGATTGAGTGATTATGTCTGACCCTTTAATATCATCAACTGGAATGAGAGGGATCTGAAGGAAAATATTTAGAAAAAGAGAGTCCATATTTTGTCTTGCCGGTGTTATGCCTTAATATATTCTCTCGTTAGCAATAAGCCAATTCTACATAAACAATGTTTTCTCAGCAGGCAGCAGCAAGCTAATAAGGTACCCTTAACACTCCTTAGAGATCCCAGGCTTTAAGAAGTTACTTAAAGAGATATTGTGGCTTTCTTGGTATTCAGTACACAGTTCAACGGGGAATAAATGAGTGTATGCCATGCAGTATAGAGCAGCTTCCCTCAATAAGTTTCATCTTTTCTTTCCACTGTCTGGTAACAGAGGAAGATGTGAGCAAAGCAATTATTCAGGCTTTATCTAGAGAAGGGAAAAGATCATGCACCATCAGAATATACAGCAAAAGTGTTAATTCATTTTTTTTCTAACTGACTTTTTTTTTTTTTGAGGAAGATTAACCCTGAGCTAACATCCGCTGGCAATCCACCTCTTTTTGCTGAGGAAGACTGACACTGAGCTAACATCCGTGCCTGTCTTCCTCTACTTTATATGTGGGATGCCTTGACACAGCATGGCTTGACAAGCAGTGTGTAGGTCCGTACCCGGGATCAGAACTGGTGAACCCCAGACTGCCGAATTGGAACTTGTGAACTTAACTGCTGCACCACTGGGCTGGTCCCTCTAAATGACATTTTTTTTTAATTCGAGAAGATGTTTTAAGTTTTTATTGTAAACGGCTGTAATTTTTGAGGAGGGCAGATAAGCCATCTGAGTTTTACAAACCTAAGTCATGATTAATTGACTTTAGTTATCAAAGTACATAAGTTTCTTCAAAGATCTGCTGCCTTATTAAAACCCCAATTGGGCACAATTTCTTTCCTTCACCTTTCCATGTCTCAATCAGTTACAATAACTGATATTTAAGATGGATTTTATTTGTCTTTGCACAAAACTTATTAGAACCAAACTGGACAATTGTTTCTCTTTCCTCATCCTATTCAGTTTTGGTGCTTCCATGGGAAAATGTGCCTAGTATTTGCAAGACAGCACAAGGAAAACCCAATTGTTTCCTGGTTTTATTAACTTGATATTTTTGCCAGCAATTCTCAACTCTCACTCATGTCAATAAAGTTTATCACTTGTTTCTTTCACTTAGAATGGTTGACATTATCAGGGTGAAATTGAATGGCTTAAGGTCAATATTTTGGAATTAGAAAAATGATCACTTTGGAAATTCTTTGTAATAGTATATATAGTTCAAAAGCCAACGTCTAAAAATCCATATTCCCTTGAGAAATGCAATAATGTAGCTTCAATTATAACTTCAAACAAATGTAAATTCCTTAAATCATTATTATCATTGGCACACTGTAAGTCAGTTACTCACACGGATCTTTCAAGAATATTTCTGAAACCAATATAGTGTAGAAATGCTTCCTATTAATCAAAAATAGAGATCGAGATTCCATAATAGGTGTTTACATCTTAACTTACCTTCTTTTTTCTTTATCTTATGAAACAAAAATGTTTTGTAAAACAGGATTGCTATTCCTAAGCCCTGCCAGATGAGCTATTAAAATAAAAATGACAGTCTTAATAGCTTTAATTGCTTTTATACAATCAACGTTTTAAGTTGGTAAGTAAATTCACTTCTCAATTTTAAGTATTAAAAGATTATTTTGATACCTAACAAAAACAAAATAGTTGCGTTCGCTTTACTGAAATTGCTTTTTCTCCCTTTTTAAACCTGACTTTCCCTTTGTCTTCCATTTTATTTATATGCCTTGCCAATATTCCCAACATTTTTTAGAGTTTCAATACCCTACTGTTAACATATTTGTTTTTTATTTGAAGAGAATTGAAATATATTTTAAAAGTTGAAAGTTCACATCATCCCTTCAGAAAACTCAGTACTCTTCAATGCATCACAATATCAGGACTGATGATCACTGATTTAGGGGCCAAATTATTTGTTTCCTAATTAGGATTTCTTATCTTTCTTTCAGAAAACTTTCCCTACCCTGAAGATTCTAATAGGAAAATCATATTTGTATGATCATCTTTCTAATTAAATGACTTTAAAGCCAGATGGATACTTTAGCTCAAATTTATTATTTTGAAGACAAGAAAATGGAGCTCCAGTATATATTATTTATTATGTGGCAAAAAACCAAAACGTACTATTGAATTAAATAATATTCAATGAATTCACTGACACTATTCTTTGAGTAACAAAAAGAAAAAACTATAAACAGGTTAAATGTTTGTTACATTTTTATGTGTAAATCCAGAAAAGCAAGCACCACTGAGTAGAATTTTAAAATTTTAGACTTAGCAGAATTAAATCTTAGATTCTACTATAAGATGCAGATACTTTGTTGATTAACATCATTTTTTTATTACAAATACATTTCATTGATATTTAAGTTATTATCAACCAGGAGAAGAGACTAAAGGTAGGTATCCTTTACCATCCAAAAGAGAACATTCGCAGGGATGGCATACCAAGCAGCTGTACTTGAGTGATTTTGATTTTTATTCACTTTTTGTCTTTCCAACTTCCACTTTGATTTTTTTGAAATGGACACAGAACTGAGTTAGCAGTGTGATATTTTTTTCCTCACCTATTTGGCCATTCCAAACCTTTCATTGAGCATCTAATATACGAGAGGTATCATAAAATGGCATGGCCACTCATAAAGCAAGTATTGCCATAGGCTGCATGACCAGAAATAGCGGGTCTGGAATGAAGCAGGTGCCGGCTCAGTTACTATCAGAGTATCATTTTCAGCCATACTCTAGTAGAGATGCACCTGGAGTGTGTCAAGAGGCAAGTACCCAGAACGCGTAGGCCTGCAAAGGCAGGATAGATGAGGAATAGGTAGACCAGGGAGGAAATAACCTGGTTGTAATCAATTTTGTCTTGGAGTTCCTGGACGGTGTAGTCTAGTTAATGCCTCCCCTATTTTTCTGTAGTATTATTTCCTCTAAGCTATTTGTGCTTTCCTACTTTTCAAGCATATATAACGATGTGGATTTTCCTCCCCTCAATGGATGCACGATGCTACAGGATCTCCTGACAAGTTCTGCATGTTGAACACTTTTAGGGCATCACTTAACAATAGGAACAAGTCCTTCCTGCTCACTTAGCTTTTATATTTCCTTCCTAACTACATATCAAGCAAGCACATTTGAGATTTCCCAAGCCCTGGGACTGGGTAACTGGTTCCTTTATTTATTTAAAGTATTTGCTTAATTTGTGCTTAGTTTAAGTACCCAATAAACAATTAGTAATTCCTTTAGTGCTCATGTGTTTAAGACCAAAAAAAGTGTGATCATCTTGTGAAGTTTATATGGTAAGAGTGCACTGGACTTTTAAATTTGTCACGGATGTGGGTTGTGCAGAAGAGCTCGATCATCTCTGTCCCTGAGTAAATTCCCCAAATGTTCATAAAATTTGCCAAGGTTTCCTTGCATCACTAGGATAAGGTTCAAATTCTAACCCAAGGAATCATTGGTTTTTACCTGAATAATTTTATCTTGACTTTTATTAATAAGCTTGTGACTATCTTTCAGTCCCTACGTCTCTCCTAGACTAAACCAAAAAAAAGAGACAGAGAGAGAGAAAGAAAAAATTCCTTTCTTTGCCTCCTCCTGACAAAAAATAACTTAGGAAGTTCATCATCTATGAAGAACAGAAAAGGCAAGTTAACAGAGATGACTGGCAAGGCAACAGCTTTACATTTTGCAAAATAACTTTTTCATGTGCTTCATGGAGCAGTTCCCAGGCTCAGGTGGAAATTCTCCAGCACCCTCTTAATAGAGTTCACGTTGGCAAAATTTAGTGTAACAAGTCATGTTTATTAGGTAAGTAGATTTTTCTTTTTAAGGCTACACTAAATGAATAGCATCATGAATGATTTACAATAAAACCTTAATGAAACGCTCAGAACTATTTAAAAAGCTGCAGCAGGTTTTTAAGGAAATTGGTTGTCTGTATTTACTCTTTGAATTAAGTGTTAAAGGAAAACAGAATAATAATGTATAAAACCCGGGTTTCCTGTAACAACAATAATTATGATAACTAACATCTGTATATGGCTTTACAGTTTGCAAAGTGCTTTCTCATACATTACCTCATTTAGGAGAGTGGAAATGTTTAATGATCCCAGTCTTAAACTGCATTTCATTAATAGTATATATATATATATATATTAATAAGCACGTTTAGAAGAAACTGTCTTCATAAGCAGTCTGCACTCAGCCTGAACGAAGGCTGATAGGGAGATGTTGAAATCCAATATCAACCCCATAAATCAAATAAACATCAAATAAAATCTGTCAAACACTTCATAATGTTATGTGCTTGTCATCAACCTCTAAGAGAATCCTGCTGCGTCGCCTCAGAATGATAAAGAGATCTAAGGTGTGAACGCATGCTGTTAGGAGTTTCATTAAAGCCTTATTTACTAGTTCAGAACGAATTTACATTGATCTTTTAAACTATTGCTAACCACAAATGCATTAAACCTAAACAGTCTTCATTTACTGAGAAATAAATGTGTCAGCAGATGCACGACTTTTGTCCAATGTTGTTCCGGCATTTAATTCACAAAGGCTCAGTGTTAAGCTTTTTATTGCTTGTTGTGCTAAAGCATGTTCGCTTAATTGCGAATATATTTCCTTCCTGCATCATTATCAAAATTGTTATCTTAAGGAAATATTGTTTTTAAATAATCTGCTGGAAAACCAGAGCAGTACACGGGCTTATTCAGAATAATTGTTTCCTGCTACAGGTGACTTAGTAATTAAGTGGTAACGTTGTTTAAACAATTTTAAAAGGAGATGAGGATAAAAGAAATTGGACTGAGCTGATCCAAGTTACAAAGAGCTTCAGGAGTTTTCGTGGAGTCAACATGCACTCATGGCTGATTTAATCAATACCTCACTGTTTACATTTTAAAGGAACTTTGTTAACGGTCCCATGGCTAATCTAATAAATATGTAATTGCAATGTATTTTGTAATTTTGTGAGATATAAATTATGTCAAAGGTGACCTTAATCTTTTCATCTTTGAAATGGAGACAACTGTCCTGAGTTTGACCTTGACCTTGACCTTTCCCTGTATTAATTTAGGGGAAAGGACTTGCATTCAGGCTTTAAATTAAAGGATGCTAGTAACGCTAGTATGGGCACACCCATACTAAAATGAGAAAAATAGAGCCATTATGTTAAAATAAGAAAAGAAAGGGCAATATGTGACTCCAGACATTCCGGGATTTACATGCAGTTTTTTTTTATTGCTCTCCAGTAGCTAAATACAATAGGCATGGTGTTTCCATTTCAGCAGGTGAAAATTTACCAACAGCATTCCCAATTCTTCATTAGTTAAACCCATGCTAAACAGGTTGCGTCATATTGTCTACGAAATGGGACTTATGGAAAATGATGCTCACTAGGAGAGGAATCCTCCAGTTCAATAGTATTTAAAGTCAAGATAAGAACAATAGTTTACTAAGGAGATGATTATGGAAAAAACTTTTGGGAGTGTTCATTATCTCTGGGATTACTTCTATTTCTAAAAATGGACAAAGACAAAATTTCTAGAAATTAATCCACTATAAACCAAGCTTCCAATGGGAAGCAACCAAAACAACCCAAATTTGCAGTAAAAAGTAATCCCCGTAATTGACTGGTGATTGTTCTATTTCCAAAGAAGTGGGAAACCTTCCATGTACCTATTATGACATGGAATTGTGTCCCAGTATAATTCAGAGGGAAAAAATGTGAAAATAAATGGCAGGGCGGGACCAGAAATGGGTGGACCCCTGCAGCAGGCCAATGGACAATTAGCCTTGACCTACATGGCCAGGACTGGGGAGTGACACAGACAACATTCGACAATAAGAGCCGAAGATACATAAACACTCACAGACTACCTTGATTCAGTCTGTCCTTTGCTCGCTATGGGGTATCGGGGGCATTGACAAGGGGCAGCCGTTCCGAAGGTACAGATGGTACCCACCCCAAACTTCAATAATCCCTCTACAACCCAGACTGCCGAGCAGCCTGGAGGGCAATGAATTTGTCTAGGGCATTTTCTGGGTTTCTCCCACAGAACTAACAGAGCCAAGGGCTCCAGCCAAGTGATGGAAATGGGTAGCAGTTAGTAAGTAGAAAGAAAATGGGTTATACGGGAAAGAGATTTCCATTTTCGAAAGTCGGCTGAGCCTCTGAAACCTGGCTTTCAAAGAACGAAGGTGTTACCTTGACACGAGGTGGACATCTTCCCAAATCTTTGCCTGCATGAATCTTTCAACATGTTCTCCTCTCGCCGCAACCTTTCCTCCATTGTCACCCTCCTCTTCTCACAGGTCCCATGTGGTTATAAATATTACAATTCTTGAGCACTTGTGTGCCCTTCCACTGGCTTCAGAACTCCTTTCTCTCTGCTTGTTCACCTCCACACACCTCCCACCACTTTCTTTATGACCAAACACTACCTGTGGTTTTCTCGTAGTTTCCACCATCCATTTAGGTACTCCAAAGTATTGGATGATTGTCTTAAATGCCTTCTTGAAATCAAGACCGAATTCCTTTCTGAGGTCAAAGCTCAGCTTTCTTCTTGCCCACAGTGACCTGCTATTCGGCAATCTTCTATCCTCCATAAAAGCGTGCCGCGTGTGCTAAAGTGTACCGCACGGTAATAACCCTTTGCCACTCCCAAGCTACAAAAATGCTTAGCTGGGACTTACCTTCTCCTCTTCTAGTCTTACCTTAGCTTTCACAAGACGCCAGGTATATGCACTTCTTAAGTTTTCATTCTCTGAAAATCCAAACAGTATCAGTATCGCCAGCTACATAATTCTCCTTTAAGAAAATATGTCTTCAACAAAAAGTTAGGGCCTTCTGGAGATAACAGCTGAGGAAAAGCATCTGAGTACTTCCAAAGGATTCATTAGAAAACCTGAAACATAGTATACATTCTTTTTATGAATAACATTATGGACATTTATATTCAAGTTCCTGCTTAGCAATCAACACAGATGCTTCAAACTGGTAACTGACAGAGCAAAGTAGACCAGAAAATGTGTTTTGTTTAACCTACACAGTCTTGTTTGCTTTTTTAGTTGATTTGGTTGCCAATACATAAAAATCTGATGACCTGACAGCAGGGACCACGTTTCCATGTGGTGACTGAGCAGCATCTTCAGATACGGCATGTGGTTTCCACGGTTTCAGGAGCCCAGTCCACTTCTTTGGAATACATAACCTCTGTGACCCCCGAGGGGATTTGAGTGGTCCACCCCTGATCAATAAACTTTCCAAAAATCAAGAAAGTTTTTATCAATAAAAAAATCAATAAATTTTTACCCATAGTGTTTTAATGCCAATTTTTCAACATGCTCTTGTATCCTTTTTGCATCCTCATTCCAACCATGGCCCAGTCCAGTGATTATACCTATTGACTTTTTCTAATGATGAAACAAGGTTGGTCCCTTTGCATACCTGGCATCTGAGAGAAACCATGAGCATCCATCAAGGGCATTAAATGTTAACCTCACTCTCACTTTATGAGTCAAGGGCCACAGGCTTATGGACCAACCCAACTGTTGATCCATAAATAGTGTCCTCATCATAAGGATTATGAAGTGAGCTTAAGCACGAGAAACCACCAGCAGCATCACTTTCAAATATTTACGAGTCTGATATATGTATGTGTTTCATGTCTTGATCAATTTGTCTAATTGGTGGGAGTTCCCTTTTCATGAGTTCAGGATGCTTCAACTCATGGACATTTTATTCACATCCAGAATACATATATTCACATCTAGAATATATACAGTCATGTGCCAAATAATGATGTTTCAGTCAACAATGGACCACATAAATAACAGTGGTCCCATAGGATTAGTACCATATAGTCTAGGTGTGTAGTCGGCTATCCTATCTAGGTTTGTGTACATTCACTCTATCATGTTCCCACAACAAGGAAATCACCTAACAAAACAATTCTCAGATGAAAATACATATATATCTCCAGATATAACCTTATCCTGCCTCTTCAGTTATTAGTACTAACAATTTCAAGAAACTCAAGCAATAGGATGGAAGAGATTCCTCTAGAATGAAACTAAAAGAAAATTAATAATAATAATAAAACCAATACCATACTTATAATAGCCTCATTTCATGAGTTTACATAAAGAATAAGCCATTCGTTAATGAATATAAACCATGTTTATACATTCAATCATTGCAACCTTCAATTCATTGTTCTACTTTTTGTTTCAATATTTTATTCCCATATGATGCCCCTTTACCCCTCAGCAGGATTCATTGGGAAGCCATGTTCTTTGATAAAACAAGGTCAATAGTATTGTCATTTTCAACTGTGCTATTATTTTCACAGGTCCAAGTTGAAATGAAATCAATTATGAGAACAAATAGCACTGTTTTATCACTAATGAATGGATTTAGCATTGTTTTTCAGATTCCCACCACTTAAAATGGAAGAAATAGAGCAAATGTGGTACAGAGAAAGCTCAAATAGTCCATGCTAATGGTGGAAATACTTAAGTATCATCCGTATACAGCTAATATAAACCAAAGTGGTTTATTACCACTGTTTTGTGATTTATGACTCACATTATGATTTTATTTTGAAATGGTTGCATGAAATATTAATGTGTGGTGAAAGAACACACAACGAGGAGCAGGGATCATGTTTTATCAGATGTAAGGCTGCTCTGTGATTTATTCCTCATAATACACTGAACTCAAGTCTTCGTATCCTATTTGTTCTCTTATTGTAATCAGCCCCTCATATTCAAACTTTTCAAGGTGAGGCAGCCCTACTTTCGTTCCTAGATTATAGGTTGTGTACTGTTAATTTTTAAAGGGATGGAGTAGTTTATAACAAATGTGAATAATTTATAGCAAATGTTCTCAGCATTGATTAGTGTTCTTTTGAAATAGAATGTCTTCTTGATAAGCATCATTCCTTTAATGCCTTATGAAAAGTCAGAAGACCTGTTAGTGCACTGCTTAATGGACACATCAACTTTAATTTTAGTCATATATAATACAGAAGATAAGTACCTATGTTTTTCCCTGTTTGGAACTCGCCAGGCATTAACACTAAACATTGGCTCGAAGCAATCTAAAGAGAAGTTAACAATAGGACAGAATTGCTCTCCCTTGGAATTTACATTTGCTCTGGTTTCTCCAAACTTTGGAGTTGATGATTTCTATAGTCTTTCACTGGGCTGCATCTCAGGTCATCCCCCACCCCATTTGCAAAGCTCCAACCTGGGGATTTAAGTAACAGATTCCACAACAACTTTACTGCACAGTAAATTGACTTAGATCGAGTTCTTTCTTTCATGTTAGTTGGATCAACTGTATCTGATTCATGAAAAACTGAGTATCTTTGTGAATCTTTATAAAAGTTAAATGGTTTTATTTCTATTGTATTGAATTCACCAACTATGATTTTATCCTGCTGTTATATCATATATTTTTAAATGTCAATTGATACAAATAAAAAATAGCAAAATAATAATATCTAACACTGCACTTTCTATGTGTAGGATATATACTGTCCAAGAGCTTTATATATATTAACTCGCTTTATTCTCTCAATAAGCTGTAAAATAAGTACAATTCTAATGCCTACCCTACAAAGAGTAAACTGAGGCACAGCATGGGTAAATAACTTGCCCTGGTGATACTACCAGCTGAAGAGCTGGAATTAGAAATTTACATCCTTTGCCTTCAGAATCTATGTGTTTATCATTACGCTATTCCCATTGTCCTTTGCTCAGAAACATTTGGCTTCAAAGTCCTTTGCATAAAAACAGAAAAATGAAAAGATCAAATGATTTAGGCTTTGAAAGTACAAAACCTAACTTTATGAAGGACCAATGTTAAGAATTAGGTTCAAATGGTGGGAAATGAAAGGGGAAAAGGATTAATTTTGCTTTTGAGGCTCCTTAACATATCCTTGAATATCCATAGTCCTCCAAATGGCAAGATGGCCACCTCTGACATCCGACATCCAGGGGTATTAAAATGCACAGCAAACAGCATTTGGTCAGAAAGGACTTGGATATGAATCCAAGCTGAACCCTTCATACCTGGCAATCCTGGGATTATTACAGAATCTCTCTGAGCCAAAATTTCCATTTCCAAAACTGAGATAATAACACCCACTAGTGGAACAGTTATAACAATTAGAGATAATTTAAAGTTTCTGGCATACACTAGGCACTCAGTAAGATATACAATATCTGTTATTATTGTTTTGGTCAATCAAATGTTATTCTTTCAGCAAGCCTATCCTCAGAATGAATCACTGCATGAATGCAGGAAAATAAGTCCTTTAATAATGTTAGCCCTAAAAATCTCTAATTACCCTTCCCCTTGTTCACGCCATTCAAACTTATGTGGGAACTCACTGAGTTAAATTCACATGCATTCTTAACTTCAAACAGCCACTGAGAAAACAGACAGGAGACACTGCGAATGCAGAGGGAGCCTATGAGTTTCTACACAAGCACATCTCCACTCAGGGAGAATCTTTTCAGGGAAGACACCTCACTCTCACTCTCACCTGTTGAGGTTCAACAGGTAAATACGTGACCGCTGGCTTCCCTTGTCTTTAATGACCAGTCCTTTCCTAGCAAGATAAGGGCTTGAGCGAATAAACTGAACAAAAAGCAGAGAGGGGAGAACGTCAGAATCCTTACGGTTTGGGAAAAGAAGATGGATGGAAACTGAGAGGGAGAAGAAATGAAAAAAGCAGAGAGAGGGAGAAAAAATTTCTTCTGGAGAAAAAGCAAATCAATAGGAGACATTTCTGAAGGGAATAACTGTGGTGTAGACAGAACACCAACTGAGCCAGAGCCATTTATTATTTTGTGCATCCAGTTATAGAAAGTAGCGTGAATAACCAAGGGTCCTGCCACAAACACTGAATTCCACCCAAAAAAGGGGGGGGGCAATTCCTTGGAAGCAAACAATTGCTACAGCCTTTTTTTTTTTTTTTAATAAAATAGCACATTATATTCCAAGGGTGTTCAGGTTGTAACTTAGTTGCCATATGACGAGTGTGTGAGATCTAAATTTTCCTCCAGACCTCACCAGAAGTGGATGGAAACGCAACCCTTTACCTGTTTGAAGGCACCATTCTCCAAGGAATGATTTTTAAAGTTGTCTCCATGTCTTAAGATGGATGCATGAGGTGAGAAATGGCCTCCTTAGAGAAATTATCAAAATGTTGCTTAATTTTTTTCTTTATATCTATCATCTTTTTTTTGACCCTGCTGTGTCACAAGGTTAGTGACAACTTTTTTTTAAGCTTCTGCCACCTCCTTTCTCTCATCTTTCTTCCCCAATTTTAATTCTCCCCCTCGAGTAGCTCAGAACACAAGACTTATTACTCAGTCTAGCCTCCCTGCCCCCTTCCTGTCAATGACCCAATTGCCTGACTGTGAATGAGTAGGTGCCACAAAAAGGAGGTCTATATAAATAACTGTTAATGTATGCTCTAAAATGGAACTTTCTAAAGCCAAAAGGGACTATTTGACATGGACCACCACACCAATTAAGGAGAAAGGCCCTTTTAAACCCAATCACTTGTGCATCCTCTCAAGTATTAATCCATTAGAGATGTTTTACAGTTTCAGGTTCTAGTGTTGTTGACCAGTTGGCTAGTAGACTGTTGAGGAAACCAGGTTGTCCATGAATTACCCCCACATGTTAAAAGGCAGAAGTTGGTAAGTGCATACAATATACTTGGGCTTATCAAGGGTATTTTTGACTATTGCTTTTTGGTTGTTAAAAACAAAAATTGACTTTTGTAGAAAGGAAAAAGCTCCCCAGGGTACTTGGAATACCATGCATTCTAGACTCAGAAAGGAATTAGAAGTTCCAGTTTCAATAACATTTTTGTATCTAAGGTAGGAATCTGGGAAAAAAAAAAGAAGAAATTTGCATCATAACTCAGGTCTTTCTAATCTCCTGGTAAGAAAACAAGACCTAAAATAAAAACAAGCAAACAACAAAAAAAATCCATTTCTAAACTTCATATGCAGATAAAAAAAATGTCATCCTCACTTTCAAATGTCCTTATATATTCTTTGAGAGGTAACTCGGTCCTGTCTTCCCTCCAGAATTTCCTTTAAAAGACAATTTCCAAAGACTCTTCATTCTGTGAGTAAAAAAATGCATCCTGATTCATTTGGTGGATTATTCAACAAATATTTTTGGAAGGCCTACTATGTACCAGGCACTGTGTCAAACCCTGGGGAGCCAGCAATGAACATGAGATGGTTCTTGATCTCATAAAGCTTACAAACTAGTAGAGGAAAGAGAACACTTTAAAAATTATTTGCAGTATATTTAAGTTTATGCATTCTTATATATTTCATGAATTTCATACTTTTAAATAAAGAAAATAATTAAGCCTTCAAATAAATAAAGAGATTTGAAGAAGAATTGGAATTGTAAGAACTTGTGAGAATAGAAGTTCAGAAGGCTGCAGGAGTTAACCTCCATAATTAGGCCATGGAAATAAGCTAAGAGGAGAACAGTGCGGGTAAGCACCTGCTGCTCCCAGGTGAACTGTAGACATTTTAGCACTAATATCTTCAAAACAACAGCTTTCATATTCTGTCCAACCTAAAGAGTGATTTTTACGGTGGAAATCTCAGCCCGATAGAAGAACAGGGGCAAACCCATGAGGGAGACAGTTTTGGAAAGGCAGAGTTCTCAGAGATGAAGCTCTTTTATAAATAAGTGTATACTTTTCCCCAAATATAATCCAATGCCTCCATCTACCTCCTATTGAAACCACTATCATCACCACCAAAACTTGATTATGAAAAAATTTAGAGCTCACTTTCAAAAATTGTCCCAGTAGAGAGGTAATTTAAAAAAAAGAACATGTAAAACACCAGAAAGGCAGAAGAAACCTAAATGAACAAAACATCTGGCACTAAAATTTTCAAAACCATGAGAATCTGATAGAACAACAAAAAATCAGCCAAAGCCATGTTAGCAGGCAGCTCATCAGAGTTTCAAGAAAACAGAGACAAACTCATCATCGCTGCCATCTAATATCACTATTGGAGAAAAAAAAGTAAGGGAGATCTGTTTATGGCTTTAAAATGCCATTATTTGGACAAGAGTCATAACAGAAAAGCACTACTTATTTCGGTGAACTGTAAATATGGGGCCACAGCCCAACATCTGCTTCGAACTCAGAAAAGGTTCACCACTGACAGGTGTTGCCTGGTTAAGGGGGACGATGTGGATAAGACTCCCTCTGATATATGTTGTTTCTTTTTCATCTCCCTCTGGCTATCCTATGTCTTTGTAAATTCTTTATAACATTCCTTTCTCACTACTATTCAATTAGCTTTCAAGTGAGTGAACCTATGCACCAAGATTGCCACTTTACCAAGTATCATCACAAGAGTTCACAACCAACTGCTTTAAAGTAATTGGCATCACAATGTGCAGAAAAATTACTTTTCTAATGGTTGCCTGGAAGATTTATATTCCTAAAATGTAATTAAAAAGTAGATTTAGAAGTATGCTCAGCAACCAAAAAGATTAAATATTAATGTGGAGTGTAATTAATAAATTATACATCTCTTGATTACTAATGGCTTATTGACGGTAAAAGCATAACATTATGGAATATTAGGGCAAACAAAAGCTTTTGGGGAATATTGTTCAGCTTCAAGGATGAAGTTGCTGCTCTTGAATTTTCAGAAATCGTGATTTTGCAGATAAGATAAAAATTTGCATAATTGTTCCCATAATCGTTCATTCATTCTGTACATTACAAAATTTGCCACTCTCTGTAAAATGAAAACGCTGTAGTTTCCTGAATCATTTTTATTGCATTAGGGAATTTTCTATTGCTTATCCTATATGCTTCCCAGTTGAAGTGAAATTTCAAATTTAGAAGGATTTTTGACCTCCTATATGAAAATAAAATGTCTAATGCATTGTAAATGACAGTAGTGAAGATACTATCTGGAACGAGGTGGGTGTGACATGGGAAATACCTCTGGGACACTTCAAACTGCAGAATAGAATAAAACTCTGAACAGAAATAGTGGGCTTTCAAATGGCTCCAATAAACACTTTTAAGCTCAAATCAATTTTTCAAAACGTTCATCTTAGAATCTTAGGAATGTGAGAGATGCAAAGTATCTTGGAAGTTATCTGGTCTACCAGCTACATTTTATATATGAACGTAGAATTCTCTTACCCAAGACAGTAACATGACTCATACAAGATTTCAAGGGTAACCAATGGTAGAATGGAAACCATAACTCAGATCTCCCCACAACACCAGTCCAAAGTTTTTTCCCTTGTTTCATGTAATATTTAAGGAACAATGGTCAGATTTGTTAAGGATCTTAACTTACAAATCTTCTGATTTTTCAAGTGTTTTTCTAAGAAATTTCATTAAAGCATACACAGAAGCAAGCAATGCCCAAACCACTAAAACCAAGCTTCACATAGCTACCTCTTCAGGATCCGCTCCCAACTCAACCTCACTATCCCTTTGTCTAAGACAATTAATTCTTTATGCCAAAGAATCTTCTAATGGAGAAAAATTAGCAGAGAAAGATGTGACCAAGGACCTAGAACTTCAATCTCATTTTATTCTTCTGAAATTAAACCACATTTTATACTTCTTAGAAAAACAAATAGCTCTCAAGTCAGCATTTAGAGCAATGAAAGGACTTTGGCAGGAATACTCTCTGGGCAACCTTGCTCAATAAGTTTTCCTCAGGGAATGTCCCAGAGAGAATCTGGTGAGTGCCAAAGAAAGTTAATCTGATTCCTAAAGTGGAGTCCTTCCTGAGTCAGAGTTCAGTGAGGAGGAGGACTCACCTCCCATGCTCCCAGAAGCCCGTGAGCAACTAGACCTTGGCTCTCATCTCAGCTTCAGTGTTTCTCTGCACACTTTCTTCAGAGCACACATCATAATTATACTTACTTTTTTGTCTTTTTATATAACCATGTACAGTATCTCTTTATTTTATATATGATTTTATCTATAAATTTATTTTATCTATTTATGCTTCATGCTCTTCTCTTTTAGAGTAGACTCTAGGTTCTATGAGGGCAAATATCTTCTTTGCTCCTTTAACACCAGCGTCTAACACCACACCAGAAGAACAAATGTTCCATAAATATCTATTGAGACATAAGGGCACCCATAAGGACAGAAAGTTCCAGAAAATCCTCCAAGTTGGCTCTTGCCCTGCTTTCCCTTGGCTTTATAAGTACTGTTCTTCCATTTCAACATTAGTGTCTTCTCCACTTTCCGTATGCAGCCAAAATGTGAGGAAGAAGGAGGAGGTTTTCTACCAGGAGGAGAGTGGCCATCATCAATATGGAAAACTCAGTGAGGACAAGAGTAGTGACAGTAGGCTCCAGAGCAGAACTTCATCTGAAGGTCAAGTGGATTAAGTTGTAAAGCATCTCATACAAGAGGTGAATCAAAGCAACGTCTAGAATGGAGCGGATGGTCTTTCCCCAGTGACAAAGAGGAAAGGACAATTAAACTATAGCTCTGAATAAGAAATAAAATCAAAGGGGGGAAAAATACCTGGGCAAGATTTTTCCAAATTATCTTAGAAATTCAGACACTTATCAGACACATGATTCCATTAATTTCACATGAATTTTGTTAATAAATTCTAGTTTATAGAGTTCTCCTTGCCTCTTTATGAAAGGTCATTTATATACACCTACAAACGTCACTCTGTAGGATTCCTTGATTGAATTTTTAAAACTTCAATTTAAGCTCATAGATGTCATATTTTGACAAAAAGAAGAACTTCAACATTTTGAGAGCGTGACCTTACCTACCTTGTTGAACACAATTTCAGTTTACTCCACTTTCTTAAAACTTCATTTGGCTGTGTTTCTTTTTTCACTATCAGTTCAGCAGCTGACAATAACAAAAACACTGGGAAAGAATATGGACAAATTAACACGGACTCAAAGACTTCAAAAGACAAACTCACTAGCCTAGCTCTAGTAGAAATTAAATCACTGGATGTCATTATTTTTCAAAAATTTACAAATAATAATATAATCAATAAGTCCTAATGATGCTATGCTTCTTCAAACAGTGTTAATTGTCACCAGCAACTCTATTTTATTTTATAAAACTGTATTCATCATGGCAGAAGTGTAACTGATCAAGATCCTGACAATCGTTTTGCTTAATATTCACGGCTGTGTTTTACCCACATGGCAGGATAACTAATTTCTGTTGTGTTCTCTAGATTTTTGCATCCTATTTCCAAAATAGCAGCGGAATGCTATGTTCAATCTTGCTTCAGAAAAGGTTCTTTAAGATGACAGTTACAAAGAAAGTAAAATACATAGAAAAATACTCGTTATAATTTTAAATTAAAAAAGACAAAAGACTTGTGTCTACATTGGGTAAATTACACCTACGTATGTCTGAAGGAAAGCATGAAAAGATGTGCTCTGTTAGAATATAGATTTTTAAAATTTCTACCAGTGTATTACTTAGTCAAACAAAAATTAAAATTTAATATATTTAAGTACATATTCCAAAACAACAAATGGAGGTTCACTGTTTATTCTGGATAGAGAGTCCAAATATTTCAGCAAGTGGCGTCTAAAAATACAAAATCTTTCCTACGACAGAATTGTGTGGCATTTTATCAAACATGCTGTGGTTTTCTGATTTGACTTTCCTTTGCAGTTTCTGTCGGTAACATGAACATCTTGGACCTTAATTATGCACATCCACAATCCCTTATGACACTTTCAAGATCCAAAACTTTCTGGAAACCGAAACTTTTGTGCTAACTCATTTGGGGCAAAACCTGTCCTGAAGTGACATGTGGCCGTGCGCAGCACTTCTCCCACTAATGCGAATATTGATATATTTGATTGAAGACATATTAACAGTTTAGATTATGGAGTGATGTGGCAAACCCTACTAGCACTGTCACACAGTGTGTGATATGTGTACTAAATTACGTTCCAAAATGTGAAAGCTTCCACATTTCAAGACACATCTGGCTTAAGGGTTCAAGAGATGGATTGTGAACCTGCATTCTGTAGTACTTTCCTGTCTTTATTCTCTTAACAACAGCATCAAAATCCTTTTGCTGTGCCCTCTTCCATGATCACATACAACACATAGCCCAAATTTGACCAGCCCTTTGTGTTAATAACCTGACAACTTATTAGCAAAATCAGCAAAGGAAAATCATTCTTCGTGGTTGTTGATGGCTTATCAGAAATCCCCAGAGCTAGTCTGGACTTTAATCTACAAAAGTGATGACAAGAGAAATCTTTATACCACTTTAAATACTCATCTGCCTAATATATTCTGGAATCTCTCAGCAACATACGACACGGATAACTCTAAAATGTTTCCTATTTTAAAATGAATAAGTTTCTGTGATTTGATTTTGAGTAAAATTATTTCCCAATAACTCAAGCACCAAAAATGCCACATAGCCTGATTTTTAAGCTTGGGCTGCAGTGCTGTGGAAGTGAGGAATAAAAAAAATAATTAAGCTTGTCATATTTCAACATTTAAACAATTTTTTTTACAACATTCAAAATCAGTAAAAAGAGATGTCATTACATTTTCAAATCCATGTGGATTTATGCATCACTGTTGTACACAAGCAACTTGGTATTCAAGTTGACTTTTACTTGAAATAAGCGCTATTTTCTACCATTTTATAACCGAATCTTGTTCTACTTCTTCCTGCCTAAATTCATCAAATTTACACAATGAATAGGCAACACAAACAGAGACACTGAACTCTCAGCGAGTGAAGTACTCCCTGGATAAGTCATATATTTTGAGCAACATATTAACTCTTTGGAAGCTTTTCAGGGGCCATTTAGCATATTTAAATAATAAGTAAGGAAATCAACATCAATTAATATTTTCTCTGTGCCCGCAGGGTACTTGGCACCGTCTGTTGGACTCAGTGGGAAACAGTCATTAACTGTCCCTGTTCTCAAAAGGCATTTTCCAAACAGACGATAACACCGATCTCATTCTTTAACCAAACCGCAGAGAGCAAACAGAAAAATGTAATTTTAGCCAATTAAGAGACTCTGTTTTTTAATGAATACTTTACTTCAGCTGGCTTAAATCTCGGTCCTTGAGGTGGAGGAGGAAGGACTGGGAAAATAAAGGGGTAAGATGGAGAATTGATGACAAATATGAAGAAAGTAGGAAAGTGCTGACTAGACACGATGTGTTCCCTTCTCTAAACAGTCAGTAAACACAGCCCATCCATTCATTCATCTCTACATCCTTAGAGCTTTCTCTATGCCAAACCTAGTCCTAGGTTCTGGGGATAAAAGAGTGAATCATGTAGCCCTTGCCCTCAAATGTTCAAAGGGGACTATAGTGATCCCTACCTCAACAGGTTATTGTGAAGAGTAAATGAGTTAATAAGTCTGATGCAGTTTGAATAATGCCTGATACATAGGCTATATGGCACAGATGCTTTTTGGCACAAATGCTACAATATTTTGAGAAATGGGCACATAGATATTCTGACTGCAGTGTGATACAAGGGAATAGAGGATGCTATGAAAGGCTGCATGGGATGCAGGTGGAGAGGAGAGGTGGGCAGATTGAGGGGGCGGGGGGTGTAGAATCCTGTGCAGGTATCTGTGCATTAGCCAGAGGGCTGCAGCTGTGTGGCTGGGCTGGCAGAAATCCTGCCTGCATTCCCTCCCTAATCATGTGCCTTGGCCTGCGGCCATATGTGCCAGAATTAAGGGGCATCCTCTCATCTTCTTAACCAGCACTGCATCCTCCAGAAAGGGAACTTCCCAGGCTTTAAGCGCATGGTGAAACTGATCATGTCTGTATTTCCAAATGAGCACTCAGGGCAGCTGATTCCATTTTCCCAGGAGGACTAAGCACTCTGTTGGGTGCAGTTACCCTGTCAGGGCTCTGCCTGTGGCATTTTCTTGTCCCTTCTCCCGACTGCCTTACGGACTGAGAGAAGGGCCCAACTCTCCAGCAGGTCCTGACTCCGCCTAGAAAACCCATCTGGGCAGGACCCTCCTCTGGGGACGCCTCCACTGCCTGGTCCCTAGGTATCCAGGTGTGACCACCTGTGGGTCAAGTGTCTTCAATAAAGAGGAGGAAAACAGGAATCCAGCTCTTACCACAGTGTGCTGAATAAAACTGCCAGATTGATTTCCATTCTATCAGTTAAAGCCTCGAGAGGAGAAGGCAAGGAGGGCCATCTAGAACGACTCACCTGGGTGTAGCAGTGTGAAATATCCATTGGATGAGATAGCAGCCATGCACTAAGAGGCGGAGATCATGAGCCGCAGCAGTTCCTGCGTCCTTTCAGTGAGTGTTGGGAGCCTGCTGTGTGCCGGGCCCTGAGCCAGGGCACTAGGGATCCAGTGAACAGAACACATTGCCAGCCCTCCAGAGCACATATTCAGCTGTGCCACACAAATACTCACAGTAAACACTTATAGGGACAGTGCCATCAGCATACAGAGCCCTTGTAGGCCACAGAGAGGGTGTCACAGTTGGCAAGTAGTCCAGATTTTGCAGGGCCAGGGGCCTGGAGGAAGACACCATGAGAAGTGCAGTGTGAGGACCCAGGGACTGAGCTGGACGGGGACTGATGAAGCTGCAAGGGGAGGATGACTGTAGGACAGGCCACCCATGGTTGAGTAGGACGCTCTGAGCAATTTGTGGGGGCATTGGCATTGCATGCGATCTATATACCCCACCTGAAAAGGGTGATCTCATTCCTGGAGAGCAAGTGTTGGATGACAGAGGGAGTGTGTTTGAAGCTGAATCCTAGAAGCCTCCTGTAAGTGGGCTCTTGGGAAGCAGGAGTGTGTGTTTCCCAGCTTCCCAAGAGCCTGCCTTAGAATCATCCTCCCACTGCAGCTCCACTGGTCCCTGACCAGCTCAGGCCCTGGGTCCTCACACAGTGCCTCTCAGAATCTCCTCCTCCGGGCCCCTGACCCTGCAACATCTGGGCTACAGGCCAACTATGGTACCCCTTCAAGAGCAGCATCCTGAGTGAAACCCCAGACTCTGGAGCCCCTTCTCAGTCTCCCTTCCCACCCCAGGACTTGCCTCTCTCCTTTTGCACCTCAAAAATCCCCAAAAAGATCTCATTCCATAGCTCAGAGGTTGGGAGAAGCTAGCTTCAATGCCTTAGAGGATTTTAGAGGAAGTAGAAATAAAACAAAACAAAAACCATGGTTTAATTTCTTGGCCATTTGTTGATTGTGAAAATAAATATTTGATTCACAAAGGTGGTGTGAATTAACCTTTGGTTTTTCACTTTCAAGGCTTCAGAAGTCTCTTCCACTGGGAAGGTCTCCATGCCATAGCAAAGATCATCTTTACTTTTGAAAGGAAAGACTTGAGGATAACCTTTTGTCCTGTAATCCATAAATTGGGAGCCTGGATAATGCTGTGGTGTGGGCAGGGCTTGTTTTAATCCTTTGATTATGCGTAATAAAGTGGAGAAAAATTATGAGTTTATAGAACTCCCCCACCCCCACAAAATGAAAGATGTCCCCGATGCATAATAGTCAAAGCACTATCTCCCAAGTATATTAGGTGTCCTCTGATCAGATTCCTAATTCCAGCTCCTAATAAAGTACTAAATAGAGAACTTTGGCAAAATCGTTTAACCTCTATGAGGCTTCATTTTGCTCATTCATAGAAATGGAGAAACGAGACCCATCCTTCCGGCACGGGCTCACAGGTTGAAGTTATTCTGCACATCCGGAAGCGGTGGGCAAATGCACAGAACCACATTCCGTTATCAGCTGCCTTCCTAATGGATGAAACACGCACTGTGAAATTGCAAAGGTCCACCTCCTTGTACATTTTCTAAGGATCTGCCTGCTTAGTGACGTCAGAAGCCAAGGTAAAAGACAAGGGGAAAGTTCAAAAATCCAAAATTCAGGTTCAAAATCTTGTGAAGAAAACATGCGGAGGCTTTAGAGAATTTCAGCATTAACTCCTTCCCTTGGTTAACTCTTCCCCTCGCAGTTCCCCACCTGCAAGCCCAGACCTTCACCGATTTTCTGAAGACACTCACAGAGCCACAGACAGGCAGATAAGAGCAGATCCACGTTGGGTTCATCAGGGATGAGAAGGGAGACGGGCCCAGTTTCAGCATCACTGTCACCAAGTTCACATAATTGTCGGGAAAAGGACAGGTGCATGATTCACAGCTGGACTCCAAACAAAATTCACTGAGCACCAACTACAGGCTCAACGAATACATAGAAGGTATATAGCCAATGAGGATGGAGCCATGAACTAAATGCTTTAAATGCCTTGTCTGAACCTCATTCACTCCTCATAGCAACCCCATGAGGCACTTCGAATGCATGCTGTCTAAGTCTTTAAAGGGAATATCTACAGGCCTGTGCAAACTGACTTATTGATATAAGCTATGGTTTAAGCCCAATCTACTCTTTCTGAGAGTACAATACCTATTATTTATTAAGCACTAACTATGTGCTGGACACCATGTCAAGTACTTTCCGTGTATTTTTTCTGGTATTTCTCACCAACTCCTACGTGACAGGGATTATTATGATTATTATTATTGTGCAGATAAAAAAAACTCACTCACAGGAAACTAGTCACTTGCTCAAGGACACAGAGCTTGTGCGGTTTAAGCCAGAATTCATCTTCTCCTCTGCTCTACCATCTGATCAGGATAAAAGGTCTACACTTTAAGCATTGATGGGGAGGACATTATTGAAATAACCTATAATTATTGATCTACTAGACAACGTCCCAGGCAGCCACTTCCTAGCCTCCAGACCCCGATTTTGTTCAGGCAGCAATGTGTCACTCAGGATGATTTAGTTGGTCTAACTGAATGGTGGCAAACCCAATCGATTTAGCCAGTGATTGGTTTAGTGGTTGCCATCTGACCTTGTTCTGACCAAAGAGATGTAAGAAATCTGCTGTAGATGTCTGGAAAAAATTTTCCTCCCTGACAAGTAAGACATGCAGAAGAGAAAGCCTTTTTGTGCCAGCTCCTCCTTCTGGCTGCAACACAGTCAGTCACCTGAGGACCTGATGGTTGGAGCAGGGGCAGCCACCTTGTGAGCATGAGTGGAAGGTGGGGGGGCATTGCTCACACTCTAAGAGTGTCAGAAGGAAAAAGAAAAAAAGTGTAGGAGCTTGAAGTCATTGCTAAGCCATAAAATTTACCCTGGGACCATCTACTTCCAGAGTTTTTGTTATGTAAATAAGCATTCTTAGGGTTTAAGCCACTGTTAATGTTTCCTATTACTCCAGATGCATCCAACTGATCTAGTTATGAAATCAAATCAAAAGACAATTTTTGTTTCTTCTGAAAATGAAATTTGAGCATGTCCAGTGACTAAATGAGTTACCTACTCTGTATATGGTCCTAGTTCTTAAAGGCACCTAGAAGAACGATTAGTGTCTCAGAGTTTTGTGTTTTTTGGGGTCTTTTTTAACATTGGCACCTGAGCTAACATCTGTTGACAATCTTCCTTTTTTTTGCTCTTCCCTTCTTCTTCTCCCCAAAGCCCCCCAGTACATAGTTGTGGATTATAGTTGTGAGTGCCTCTGGTTGTGCTATGTGGGATGCCGCCTCAGCATGGCCTGATGAGCGGTGCCATGTCCGCAACCAGGAACTGAACCAACAAAGCCCTGGGCTGCGGATGAGGGATTTTAGGGGTGGCAAATTGGTGGGACAGTGACTAGGAAATACATGAGGGAAACTAATGGAAGGTGAAGGTTAGTTTGTACAGACTCATCTTGGCATCAACTCCCCATCTCCCATGATCAGAATGTTCTCTTTTCCTGGTCCCAGAAGGGTACCTTTCTCATGGGAAATTTATGTCCTGCTTTTAGGCAGAAAGGGCGAAGGTGGAGAGCTCTTCCTATATCGACTGTTTCTCAGTTGCCTTCCGTTCAAAATAATCAATATGCTAACGCAGCATATTTTGGAGTGACATGTTCTGATCCCCTTCACTTCCAAATAAATAATATATCTATTATTTTACTTTTATATTTAAAATATAAGTAACATATTTTATGTTTAAATTATAAATATAAAAATGATAAAAATATTTAATTTTACAATATTATTATAATATTACTACAAAAGCTGCTAGCATTTAATCGCAAGGCTTACTGCATTTCATATTTAAATGTTTAATATTAATACGTAATTATTATAACATAACCACTACAGAAATGCATAAAGCAAAAGTGAAAGTTGTCTCAGCATTAAAATGTACTGAAACTTCTTTTAATAATTACAAAATTAATTTACATTATATTTGTGCTTCATGGTCCATGTTGTGTGTGTCAATAGTTCATTTCTTTTTATTAATGTGAGGTATTCCATTGTACAAATACACCGTAGTTTGATTTTTCATTCTCCTGTTGATGGACATTTGGGATGTTTCCAGTTTGAGGCTATTATGAATAATGTCGCTATCAAAATTCTTGTACAAATAATTTTACTGTACCCCACCCCGACCCCCAATTTCTCTGGAGCAGAGAACAGGCAAAAAACTAAGTTATCTGGCTGAAAATCAGAACAGTGCCCCTAGAGGTGGCCAAAGGAACATTCTGAGGTCATGGAAATGTTCTACATTCTGACTGTGTGGCGACTACGTAAGTGTATATATTTACCAAAACTCATCAGACTGTGCACTTTAATATATGTAAATTATACTCTATTTACAAAAATCATAAAAATTAAAAAAGAGAAAACAGTCCAAAGGAATGTAAGATTGCAGTGGATACAGAGAATCCATTACATCAGCATCCATTACAGCCACTTTCTCACAAGCATCCCTAAACTGCAGACACTAGGAAGCTAAGAATCGTGTTTCTCTGATTTTCTTAAATCAAGGAGTCAAACCAAGCTTCTTCAAGTTAGATGCATTCATGCAAGATGTGCTCAGAAGAAGAAAAGCAGAGGTGAGTTAGAGACCATCTTTCCGCTACTCGGAATTTTCTGATGGCAGGTGTGGTGGCGAGGGACACAGAGGGGCTCTCCTGCAGCTCCAGTCTCAACGCCAGTGGCCAAGGCAGTTGCGCCTGTGGAAGCCCAACTCACCATTCCTATGTCCAGTCACCAGCCTCATGCATCCTAGGGGACAGTGAGAGCAGTAACAGCTACAGAGGGAAGCTACAAGTCTCTTTTTTCTGTTTTGTTTTGTTTTGTTATTATGAACGTTTTCAGCATACATAATAGTTGAAACTATTATATAGTGAATGCCTATACAGCCACCATGTAGATTCTACAATTGTTAACGTTTTGTTGTATTTGCTTTATATCATCTGCACCTTATATTCATGCATCACTCCTTATTTTCTGAAACAGTGACAGTGCATATTTGAACTCAGCAGTCCTGCTGGTGGCCTCCTAGTCCCCTCCTGCTCAAGGTCATGGCTCCTCAAGACGGCCAGTGTCCCAACTTGTTCTTGGAGTCCTCCGAGTGGTCAGCCTAGAGCCCTCTCCCTCAGCCTGCCAGCAATTCTGTACAGTCCTCACTCTCTGTGCAGTCTGTTCTGCATCTTTTTAAGCCTCCAGAATAGCTCGTGTAAGATTAGGAGTCAGGGGGTGATGTCACTGTAACATGACAATTGTCTTGATTCATACACAATTCTTCCTAGGAAGAGGAGCAAGAAGAAAGATCTTCAGCTCGGCTACAGAATGCTTCTCAGCTCTGTCCTAAAAACATTCAACACGATCACCTGCCCCAGAGGCGCCATCTCCGACAAGGGGTGCCCCTAGCTGTGCAAAGCTTCGGACAGAATAGGTTGCTCTTTCTCTATGCTCAGAGCTTTTATCTGCATTTTCTCAGTCTGAAAGCTAGCATTTTCACTAGTCCGTTTTTATTCATTTTAAACATTCTTGAGGCTAACTCCAGCCTTTTTTAGTTGCCTGTCCAAGTGTCCTCCGAGGTTTCAATCACTGCATCTGCTGGTGCCGCGGATGCAAAATTACCCAGGTTTTGAGTGGTCTGCACTGGACCTATATGCTCTGTTATTAATTTTGAAGAACACAAGCTTTTCAGGAAGACATACACTGGGTTATTGAAGAAATCACTATTAAATCAATTTCTGCTTAACACAACTAGTGTCACTCCTGTCACCTACAGTTGAAAACTGATACAGAAACAAAACCAAGTCTCCCATCCTACTCTAGTCCCCAGCTCCAGGCCTCAGAAATAATCACCAAAAGTAGGTTTGGGGATCCTTCCACCCAAATATCACATTTGATGTGCTGTCTTATACTGGACTCCATTTAACAGCATTAGCTGAGCAGTCTCTAACAACAGGACACGTAGCCTCCCTCACTGTCTGGATTAATGGAGATCTAGTTACGCCTGTGGACCCTTCAGATGTTTCAACTGTTTGCTATCATAAAAAATGCTATAATGAACATCTTTCAACATACGACGGTGTGTCCCTAGGTGAGCATGGATGCAGGCTGCATTCCTCAATTCCTAAAGGAATGCTCACTGTTGCAAAGAGGATGCTCCACTGTACTCCCTTCAAACCGGTGTATATACAAGTGCCATCATGGGGCATTTCAAATTTGCTTTTGTCGTTGACCATCTGATAGATTAGAAAACTGGCATCTTGTTTTAATTAGAGTTTCTTAATATTGAGAGATGTTGAATATTTTTTGTTTTTTGGCCATTTACTGTTTCTTTTTTCTGTGAATTACTTGTTTTATATTTTAAATTGATTTGTATATTTTAAAAAATATTTTACACAGCAATGAAATTTAACTTTTGTTCTATATATTTGAAAATGCTTTTGCTTGCTCACCATTTGTCCTTTGGCTTTACCTATGGTATGTTTACCATGCAGAAATTTTCAACTTTTAAGTACTTAAATTCATCAATCTTTCTTATTATTTTACTTCTGATTATTGTGTCATGTTTACAAATTCCTCTTCCTTTCTAAGAATATATACTTAGACAGATATATGATAGATGATAGACAAACAGATGGATACTTAGAATTATTTAGTAATATAATGGTTTCATGGTTAAATCTTCAGTTCACGTGAAATTTGTTTGATGTTGGGAGTGGGAGATTTTTATCCAGATAGATAGTAAATTGAGAAAACATGATTTATTGAATTATCTTTAATTTGCTGATAAATTGTTGCCTGTAGATATTTAGAGTTTTGTATATTTGTGCTCCCCATATATTCTGTGATACTTCTGGAATATTCTGTCCAATTGATATGTCTGTTCTTATTCCAGTTCTAACTATCTAGATTTTGTAGGTAAAGCTATAAAACACTTCAATATTTAGTGGAGATAGTCTTCCTTTCCAAATCCTCTCCCCAAATCCCATTTTAAAAAAATTTTCATGACTATTCTTAGAAACTTATATTTCCAGGTTAATATCAGTTTTCAAGTTCCTGGAAAAAAAGAAAAGCTTGATTTAAATTTTAAAGAGTTGACATCTTTAGGTTATTAAATCATACTGTCTCCTTATCCAATGACAAGCTATGTTCTCTATTCATGAGTCTTATTATTTTTATGTTCCTTGATGAAGTTTTTTAGTTTTTTGCTCATAGGCATTAAACATGTCTTTAAAAGTTTACTCCTAGATAATCTGTATTTTGCTGTTATTCCAAAAGTGATATACTTTCATTGTATTTTATAATGGTTTGTATGGTTCCTAATAGTTTTTGTGAAGAGACCAGGGTGGGCCAGCTTAATTTAAGGTTATATATCTGTTAAGAAAGCATCAAGGTTGGGCTTTGGCCTTGGTATTTAATAAAAATCTTTTTTTCAGCCATTAGAAGCCCAAATAGCTGTATGACTACAATATCATTCTGGTATCCCTAATCTTGTCTATGATCTATAAACTTGGAAGTACAGTATTCACATCCTATGTAACCAGCATTACAACATCAATAATATCAACATGCCATGTGTGATGGTTAATTTTATGGGTCCACTTGACTGGGCTAAGGGACATCCACATAACTGGCAAAACATTATTTCTGGGTGCATCTGTGAAGGTGTTCTGGAAGAGGTTAGCATTTGAATCAGTATACTGAGTAAAGAAATGGCTCTCATCAATTCAGGGGCATCATCCAATCCGTTGCGGGCTTGAATAGAATAAAAAGATGGAGGAAGGGTGAAATCGCTCTCTGCTTGAGCTGGAACATCCATCTTCCCTTTCCCTGGGACATCAGCACTCCTGGCTGTTGGAGTGGACGTTCAGATTCCAGGACTTACACCGTTGGTTCCCCTGGTCCTCAGGCCTTTGGTTTGGAACTATCCCAACAATTTCCCTGGGTCTCCAGTTTGCGGACAGCAGGAGGTAGAACATCTCAGCCTACATATTCATATGACCCAATCTCTCATAATAAAGCTCTTTCTATATATTTATGTATATCCTATTGTTTCTGTTTCTCCACAGAACCCTGACTCATACACCATGCTGTTTAGATTTGGATTCAATATCTAAGTATTTAATTTTAATCAGAGGTAAGAGAGAAAAAAGTTTCCTGATAGGCTTCATATGTTAAAATTCTATCAGTCAGGTTAAGGATAAATGCATATTTATTTTGGCAAGACTAAATGCCATAAAGATTAATTATAATATTAAAAATGTCTATTTTATGTTAAAATAATCATCAAAATGTACTAATAGTTAATTAACGTGGAAAGGGGAAGATTTCATGGGACAACTACTAAGAGAATGTGTTAGACAACATTTTTAAACAAAGAAATGTTCATAGAGATTTAAGTAATAATTAGAATTAGAATATAGAAATTAGATTATATTGCAATTATCACTTCTGTACAATTGTTTGATAGCTAGTCTTCATAGCATTAAGTAAAATACCCATTAAAGACTGCATTGAATTTTTGGTTATTTAATTCTATTTAGGCCATGAATCCTTTGAGAAAAGGTCAATTTAGAAATTCTTAATATCTGGTCAGAATGAAATACATAATGTCAATTTTGCTGCCTCAAAATTTCATGATTAGGGAAAAAAATCGCACACACAATATTCATGAATAATTAAGTGTGATTCAAAATAAAGATGATAAGAATATTTTTTTAAAAATATCACAAGAGAAAAATCTTGCTCCTCTATGAACTTTAATCAAAAGTTAATGTCTGCTTTATTTGACAAATATGCCTTCTAGTGACAACAGCAGTACCCAGCAACTGACAGGGCCATGAACTTACTATTTCTGCACAGCACCAAAATTTTTAAAATATGACTAAGACTGATGTTTTTTAAGCTTTTTCATTTTGAAAAAATTTTAAACCTAGAGAAAATTTTCAAGAGTAGTACAATAAGTACTGATATAACCGTCACCCAGATTCTCTCTCCTTCTCCCTCTTTCTCTCTAGCATGCTCTCTCTGTCTCTCCATCCCTCCCTTCCTCTCAGGGCAATGACCATGCGGGGGAGAAGCACCAGTCTAGGAGGGAGAGATTCATCGGCTGTTGTTCTTGATCTGACTGAAATAAGCAGCAGGACCTTGAGTGACTCTCTTTACCTCTGTGGATCTCCATTTCTTCATCTCCAAGGTTGTACTGAAACCTCGAGTACCACTTATCCCCATTTGCAGTCATCTGTAAAGATTGCATAAATACTATGAGAGAATAAATGATAAAGCGGAAGACTCAGAACCCAACGGGAAAGTACAAAGAAAGCAAACCAGAAGACAGAAAGTGGTGGACCTTTAGAAGAACAAGAAACCATCTTTTTAGAATAGTGTTTTCCTCAACTTTGAGAAAGAAAACAACTCTCTCCCTTCAAATACTAACTGGGGAGGAACAATGCCCCACTGTCTGCGGGTGACTCAATATCCACACGAAGTGCAGGAAACCTCATTAATTTCCCCTAATTGGGTGGAAAGTTTTGGAAAAGTCTGAAGTAGAGAAACATTTTCACAAAATTCAGCTTGATTTCAAGTTCATATGGCAACAAGGACGACAGGGCCCCGACGAAGGGAAAGAATGGAATGTCTCAGAGAATTTTTAAGAGTTTTAATAATAGATAAAAAACCATTAGGAATCAGAACATTCATCGTTTCACAGAAGCATTTAAATACAAAGTGGTTTTACAAGTGTTTAGAAACATTTGTTGGCCTTGAGCCTTAGCGAGATTATTTATTTCCCTTGTTTATACTTTTAATTTGTTTGGCAAATCCTTTCCCCTCCTCTAACCCTAATATATCAATGCACTTCACCCGCACTTTAAATTTATCCCAGACTCTGAATGAGTGGGTTTCTCATTGGCCAGGGTCATATTGTTCTTTTCTAAAAATCCTCAATACTTTTATGCTCCCAGGAAATGCACCTGTCAACCTGGCATATGCGTTCTCTCATTTTCTTAAAAGCAGGAACCAGGTTTCATTTTTCACCCTTAATTCTAAAGCGGTCGGAGAGCTTGAAAGAGAAGGGGGTTGTCAACAGGGGAGCAAATAAATCTAATCGTGGTGAAAAGGTGATGAAAGACTTGCGCTTACATTTCCTCAATTTGTTCTTAAAATAATCCTTGACACACTCTTTGATTGAAGACCAGCTCTTGGTTTTCCAAGGCTGGGGTCACAGAGATCAGGAACAAAAGGCACAGTTATTTTAAAACACAGATTTGAGCAATTAGCTCCCACCTTTTCCTCTGGATGTTTCCAAAGATGTTAATAAGTAGCTAAATTGACTTCTTGCAATTCTGCTTCTGCTCCTTTTCTTTGTCCACCCTGGACCCTCTAAGAAGGATGCTGTTGAGTAGTAAATTGGTTAAGAGGAATGACGTGAGGAAAAATATCACATCACCACCAGCCATTTAAGACCTATGGGTGTTTCCAGTAGACTTAACAACTCAACTATGGATTGAAAGAGAAAGGAAGAAATGTGGGTAATATTTGGAGGAGACAGGACTGAAACTGGGGAGTGTGACAGATACTATCAATGTCACACCCATGTCCCTAGACACCCACTGTCCATACGTGATACTCTGTACTTGCTTTAAGCACTTGTGACTCTCAACCCCACCCACCAAGGATTTCTCTCTGGCAGTGTATGGGAGACTGGAAATGCTAAAGGGTTAACGCCCCTGGATCAGCTCTCAGCCCACAGTGAATAAGAATTGGAGGATAAATTGTCAGCTTTCTCCCATGTAAGGGGGCACAGCTCTGAAAGCATCTTCTACTTTGTCTCCCAAAGGCATACCTTGCAAATGAGGCACTGACCACTTTTTGTTCTGAGCTAACTTTTCAAGGATGTTTGTATAGCAAACAGCCTTGGAAGAGAGACGTAATGTCTCCTTACTTACTTAAGAATACTTACTACCCATTGTATAAGATTTAGGTTTCATAAGTATAGACTTCCATCCCACTGTCTGTGTAGGCAAAATCTAAGCCTATCCGTACCACACTCATGGGACTACAGGACAAAAAGAACCAACACAGTAGTGCTCACACTGCTTGCTGTGCCTTGAGTAACCTAGCCCTTTGTCTCGGACGCAGGGGTCTCATATCTTCTGCCAGCATTTGTGAAACTGTGTCAGGCTAACCTGTTAGCTTGAAAGTATGATGGAGAACTCAGACCCCATAGATCTCATATTATGGAAAATTATGAACTGCGGAGTTGAATTTTAACTCAGTCTAAATTAGAATAATCATTTTCTAAGAAAATTTATTTTAAAACATTACTTTGCTGTATTGTTCAGATAGGATCTTAATTAAAATGGAATATTTTGAGAAATAAATCTCCAGTGTTTTTCAGGCCGCAGAACTTGAAGTTGAACCACCCAAGCCCCCAGCTATGGGCAGATATAAGGAGTTATAGAGTGAATACAATCATATTAACATATACAATAGTGGTCCCATAAGATTAGTACCGTATAGCCTAGGTGTGGGGTAGGCTATACCATCTAGGTTTGTGTAAGTACACTCTATGATGCTTGCACAATGACAAAATCACCTAAAGATGCATTTCTCAGAATGTATCCCTGTTGTTAAATGACACATGCCTGTACACTGATTCTCTTAGATACTGAAGTTGTTCAAAGGTCCAGGTGATAAGTACATCTCTTTTCCCTGAGACTGAATGCAGCCTAAAGGACCCAGCATTGGGAACTTTCAGCATAACATTCAAACACAACAAATCCATAACTTTTGCTTCTTCCTTGTGGAACTATGGATCAGTATGTATTTTTAGTTTGTTTCTTCACTCATTTGTTAGATAATAGAAAAGTCAATCTCATTAAGTATATGTATTTAAATCACAATATAGGAAAATATAATTAATGGTAGAAAGAAGAAAAGTTATTGAGACTTTGCATGTTGAGAAAAAAGGGCAAGCAAGTGACTGACAGCTGGATTTGCATCAAGTTTACAGTCCAAAGGGTTTTCGTTTCTGATCATAGGTGAAGAAAAGTATGTGAGTATCCCCAAATACAGAACAGAAAGAGGAACTGTAAAGAAATTCGTCAGCTCTCTGAAGCTCCATAGACAGCAATTAGCTTTATTTTACAAATCACTAAAAATAAATCAGGCTCTGCCATGGCTTTAAAATTTTAGTTTACTTTCAGTAAGGTGGGCACACACACATATTATATATGCATTATAGTGTAACATTATATTCTTACATTATTATGTAAGGATATACATTAGAATTTTGTGTTAGCGTTATATATGTAACATACATATATTAGTTGCATATGTAGTTAAATTCAATAGCTCCAGTACCATAACTTTAGTAAAAGCTCTTTCTAGACTACCCCTAAAAATAAAGACTTACTTTACTGTTGCTAGATCTCTGTGTTGTATTTAAAATTCTGCAGCCACATGTAAGTTATAAAACATACAGTTAAGATAACATTGAAAATGTTTGATTCGTAAGCTGTACTATAGGTATGATAATCTTTGCTTCAAATCACAGAACAGAAAGACCCAAAGCTGGGGAAAAATTTCACCCATGTTTAATATGCTTTTCAGATTAATCTAAGAATGACACCAAAAGGCCAAGATAAGAAATGCAGGCAGTGAATGCAAGCAAACTCTTCTTTTTAAAGAGCGTTTTAATATTAGAAATCAACACACTCATGTAAGTGAGAAAATGGTAGATAGTAACAACGTCCTGTAACACTTCAGCTTTCCATCTTTTTGTTTGTTTAAGAACTTTTAGTTTCGAACAGAAGTAAAATGAGCTTTCTTCCCTGAAAATAGAATACTCATTGCCCAGCCTGATTTTAACACTGATTTTGTAAGTTATTTGGACGAGAACAAACATCTTCAAATACAGTTACTTACTGAGCACCTGTGATACACCAGGCAATGGGGTTGCGGGTGGATTCAAAGAGGGATAAAAATGACTGATGCCCTTAAGTGAGCTCAAATTCTGATACAGATTTTTTTCAAGATAAAAAGTAAATACATGACTTAGTTTTGTTCCAAAGACTCTGCAAACTGGAATTTATTCAAACTCTCTGCAAAATGAAAACCCAGGGAGAAATGAAGGCAAGGTTTTATGCAGCTTGTTATCTACATATTCTAACTATGGTAGGAGCCGCCATTTGCCCCACTGGCATGGGGAGAGCAAAGACATTAAAAACTCTTACTTCCTTAAACTTCTCTCAGGGTCTGTCCCCCTAATTTAGTTGCTTTATTTTTTGAAATTCCTTCTGTCAAAACAATAAGATGGTCCCAGGTCTGCTGTTTCATGGGGCCTGGATGGAACAAGTGGAGGCCAAGGCCAAGAGCACCTCCAGAGGAGGTGAAAGGACGGAGTCTGGACTGCTTGTAGCCTAGCCTACATCCCAAGGACAGAAGACCAGCTAGGGATTGAGGACCAAGCCTCAGCTAACAATGAAGTGGGCTCCTTTGCCTGGAGTGTCCATAATACTGAAGACAGGCTGTGAAGAGCTAGATGATTTTGCAGACGTATTCCACAAACTGTCTGTATTTATACAAATGATTTCAGGGAAAGCTCCCCACTTCAGTTTACGAAGCTGGTATAACCTAGGCACCAAAACTGGGCAAAGACATTAAAAGAAAAAAATGCTACAAGCCAATCCATCTTATGATCATAAAAGCAACAATCCTATACAAAATATCACTAATCTAAATTCAGTAGATAATTAAATAAATACATCATGGCCATATATGGTTTATCTCAAGAGTACAAGATGAGGTTAATATTTAAAAATCTACAAATATAATTCACAACACATTACAGGAAAAAAGCTATATGATCATCACAATATTCAAAGAAACACAAAAGTAAAATTGAGTACCTTTCAGAATAACATAGCAAACATGCTAAACAAGTTAAGGATGGAACTCCTGTAATCTGATCAATGGAGTCAATCCAAATCACACACAATGGTGAAGAACTGGCAGTAGTCCCTTAAAATAAACAAAACAAGTCAAAAACAAGAAAGAATACTCACTCTTACTGTTTTTCTTTAACATTATATCAGAGATCTTAGCCAGCAGAATAAGGCATGAAAAAAAATAATTGATATAAGCATTGAAAAGGAAGAAAGAAAAATTTAAGAGAACCTACAATTTGTCAGAAAAAAGAAATAGCGGTAGACAAATAGACCAAACGAACAGATTAGGAAAATTTACAACAGACAAATATACCCATGTGCACTTCATATATATACAACAGAGGTGGTAATACAAACCAGGAAGAGAGAGTGAAGCATTCAAAAAACGCCCTAGCGCATCTGATTATCCATTCAATAAAACATCTTTGCCTCATGCCAGATACAAAAATAAATTCCAGATGGATTTAAAAACCTAAAGATTTTTTTTAACTTAACATTTATAGAAGAAAAAAAATAGAGAATAGTTTTAGAGCTCCAGGATAGAGAATCGTTTTTAAACCAAAGCACAAAAAATGACAGATAAGAAGAGGAAGAGTGGTACATTTTTTTTTTGCTACATTAAAATTTAAAATGCCTATCTGACGCAGTAAACAGAGTGAAATGTATAAGCTGAATACTGGAGAAGATGTGAGCAGCACAAATATCTACAAAGGAGATTTTCCTTTAGGTCCTGTTGGTCAGAAATGGGTCAGGTGACCACCAATCATTGTGCATCCACAGGACCTTAGTGGAGACATGGCCTCCTTTCCTGGGACGTTGTCCCTCACACCTCACCCAAATCAGGGCACTTTTAACAAGAAAGAAAGGAGGGGGATGTTGGTTAGGTAAGCAATCTATACATCTGCCAAAGACGATCCACAAGTGTTTCACAGAAGAGCAAACCATGATGACTAATAAACCAATAAAAAGCTGTGGGCTTCACTAGTAATCAGAGGAACACAATTTAAGGGTAGACGGGGAACGAGGAAGAGAGAGGCAGAGAGAGATTGCCATACAACCATCAGATTGAAAAAATTCTAAAACATATAACAACATCAAGATTTGTGGGTTTTGAGGCCCATCTCCACTTAGATGCCTTGTAAGCTTCTCAATTCAATGTATTCAAAACCAAACATTCTCCTCCAAACACTTTCTTCTTTCCAACTCAGTCAATGGCACGACCAATGACTCAAGACAAAGACTCATAGACTCATAGCCTCACTGCTCATATCCAATCACCCTGACATACCTGTAAATCTTTTCTTTCTGTTTCCACACCTCTAGAATCCATCTCCACTGCCTGGGGGATGTCCTCATCATTTCCTTCATGGAAAGCCTCTACATCTTCCTTTCCTGCCTTGCTGCCTTCCAACTATTATTCAGCAGGTAGAAGAGCTGTCTTCCCCAGGCTGAAATGATTCCAGTAGCCTTTGTTATAAAGATCAAGGTGAAATCCTAAATGGGATGTCCTTTAATATCCGCCTATACTTCTCCCAGTCTCATCTACAGGCCTGTCTTGTAGTCCACACCTTCCTACTGGCTTTAATTTTCTTCTCCTCAAATACATTCATTAAGAGTTATTTAATGAGGGTCTATGAGCAGTAAATTCATCCAGTATTTGTATGAAATTATTTTTATTTTGCTTTCATCCTTAAATGAGTATTATTTCAAATTCACGGTTATTATCCCTCAGCACTTTGAGGGCCAAGGAAGGCCACTGGTAATTGTGCCTAGGACACAGATCGAGAATGTGAAGCACAAAAAAGACTTGGCTTCCTTCTAAATTCTGTCTGGGACCAGCCTTACCTGTAAAACAGAATCTACTCCACAAAGAGAACTTCTCCATAAACTCTGATCGATGACTTTCCTTTGCTTCTTTCTGACCACACCATTGCTCTTCCAAGGACCCCAGCAAGGGGAACACACTCCTGTCTAGCTTTGCAGGGTAAGGAAAGCTCAGGAATATTCTTGCATCTTGTCATATTTTAAAGTAAAAGCCGTTATGCCTAGCTTCCCATGATTAAAAAAAGATTCCATGAGTTTAATAAATATTTCAAACGTTCTATTTTAATCCTATATGTAAAAGCCAGATATGAGACTCAGTGCTCAGGACACTAAAATTCAATGTTCATTCATGTTAAAAAGAAAAGAAAAACTAAGCAAACTAAGAATACTAAAGGACTTCCTTAACTTATTATTTCCAAAAATAAGTTAGGAAATAAGTCATTTCCTTTCAGCTGGCAACCTTAGGTAAATGCATGTTATTCATTAGATTACCAGTACCCTCACATCAGCACAACTGTGTAACTCTTTTTCATCTCTAAAACACCAATATTTGTGGCTAATTTAATTGATTTATGCCAAAGACACAGGTGCAAATTGTTTCAAGTCTTATTTCATTGCAAAACTAGTAATTTAGTGTTTAGAAGAGAAAGAAAAAATGTTTTGAGAAAATAAAAAGAGACCCAGGGGTCCATTGGCCAAAAGAAAAACACGTCAAGGAGCGGCATATGCGTGAAAGCCTCTGAAAGGGTATGAACTTAAACCAAATTTCCCTAAGAGAGGCAGACATTGCTTATTCTTTGCAAAGGATCTATTTGACCTAACAAAGCATAAAACTTAGATATTCACGTTCTAAACAACCTTTTAAAAATATTAATTCATCTCCCCTTTATTTGGTATTTCTTTGGCCTTGTTGTACGCAGTCTAAAATCTACTACACAGCATTTAGCATAAACGTAGTTTCATATTTGTCCTCCTGACATTTTAATATGTATAAGCCTTGACTCAGTTAAATTCTTTGGGAGAAAGGACCACGATTTTTGTTGTTGTTGTTGTTATTCTTTTCTAATTATTAAAAATATATCATAATCCTCACTTTCGTGTTGCGCTTAGATTTGCACAATAGATTTGAGTTCCCCAAATGCTACAATTCGTTTTTACCACCAGGCCTCTACATGTGGTTTATCTGGACCATTCCTCTCATCCTTCAGGAAATAGACATTAAATGATGGTAAAAAGATATTATGAGAAACTTTATGACAATAAACTTGACCATATATATGAAATGAACACATTCCTTGACAATCCTGTCGTACCAAAGCTGACACAAAAAGAAAGAGAAAATATGAGTAGCTTTATATTTATCTTAGAAATTGAATCTGTAAATAAAAAATTTCCCCGCAAAGAATATTCTAGGTCCAGATGGCTTCACTTGTGAGTTTTTTTAAATTTGTAAAGAAGAAGTAACATTCATCATACACAATACCCTCCAGAGAACAGAAAAAAGTCCAGCTTAAAATCTGCAAGGGCATTACAAGATAAGGAAATTATAGACCAAACTTGCTTATTAGATAGAAAATCCTGAGCAAACTATTTGCAAACTGAATCTAGTAATGCATAGAAAAGGAAAATACATTATGATAAATTTGGATTTATCCTAGGACAGCAAAGCTGAACTAATATTAGAAAATCAATTAATATAATTAACCACATCAACAGATTAAATGTGAAATCATCATATAATCCTTCCAATAGTTACAGAGAAATGAATAGATAAAAATCAGTGTTCATTCATGTTTAAAAAAAATGTTAGCAAATTAGGAATACGAAGGGAGTTCCTTAATCTATAAAGAAAATCCATAGCAATACTATACTTCATGGCGAAACACTAAAAGCTCTCCTTGGGGAATCAGGCACAAGAGTTAGATGCATCTCTAAATTTATAATTTCTATCAACAGTTTAGTGGGAGTTCTAGCAAGTGCAAGAAAAAGTGCAAGGAAACAAACTAAATGCATACGGATTGTTATGAATGAAACAAAACTTTTGTTATTCACAAATGATATGTTGTGTATGATTTTAGCATCCACGTTCATGAGTAAATTTGCATTGTCACTTTTCCTTCTCATTCATATCAGGTTTAGTCAAGCTTACGCTAGTTTCATAAACTTTTTCACCCCTCTTGGATAGTTTATGTATGTATTAACCATCTCTCTTATTTTCTGAGGCTTTGACATTGGAGAGCCTTGCTGATCCTGGAGGGGCTGCCCCTCCCAAGAGTCAGATGATTCCTAGAGATGGTAAACAACTCACCCGAGAGTGCCTTTCAAATGCAAACCAACCAATCCAGAGCCCACACCTCTAACCACCTCCCTTATTAGGCTCTCAGCTTCCAGCCCACTATCCACCTGCTCTAACCAATCCAGGGTCAGGTCCGGAACAACTAAGGACAGTTCCTGTGACCCACCTGGAGCCTCCTGAAATTATTCAAACGTGCCAATCTTAAACCTGCTTACCCTACCTCACCTGTTCTTTTCCGCAGAAACCACAATAAAGTTTCTTGCCACATTTCCCCCTCTCCCTCCACCTCCAACAAACCCTGGTACTTTCCCGTATGGCCCCCCGTGGTGTGGCATGCCCCCTCCTCTTGGGATCTGAGTACAACTAATCTCTTTTCAATGGCAGACATTTCCTGATTTGTTGACCTTGCCACATCTAAATAATTATAAAGGTTATATTTTAAAACAATGTAAAATTAGAATTATTTGTAGAACTCACCAGTAACTCTGCAAATAATCTGAATATTTTCTTTGTGAGAAAAATTTTTAACATTAACTTCTTTAATAGTTATAGAATTAGTCAGGTTTTCTATTTCTTTGAGTTTTATTATGGAGTATTTGTGTTTTCTAAATACTTTGCTTTTCTAATATTTCGGGTTGTTTAAAATTTTCTAAAACTTTTTTCCCTAAATACTTCCTAATTTCCATAATTATCTGCTACACTCTGGCCCGAGGACATTTCATCCAATACCTTAACTTTTAGCACCTTCTATATGTTAATGATTTCAATTCCGTATCTTGGGGTCCTGAGCTTTAGAGACATAAATGGGGCATCCTACTTGATATTTGCATCTGAGCATCTAACAAGCATTCTCAACCTTAATTTCAAACAATAATCTTGATTTCTACTCACAACATGCTTTCCTTCGGACCCCCTATTTCCCAACACCCAGGTGTCAGAAATGTGGAGTCGTCGTTGATTGCTTCTTCCCATTCATCCTCACAGCTAACCACCTGCAAGTCCTGTCAACTCTAACCTCACAGCACATCCCTTCCCAGTTCACTTTCCTTCCCGTCTACTGCAGTCTAAACAACTGTCATCTCTCCCAGGACGCCTGCCAGGGCCTCCCAAGTGGAGTCTCTGCTTCTTCTCTTTTCACCCCATAACGCGCTCTCCACTGAGCAGCCAGAACCCTGCAACAGGTCCTGTCACTCCCCTGCTTAAAACTTCTGACTGTCACCCATCACCATCAGAATAAAATCCAAACTCCTTTTTATCAAGGCCCACAAGAACTGGCCACTTGTCTGCCTCCCCTTACTTTATTTTTCTCTTTCTTTTTAGATTTCAGCCATACTTGCCTTCTGCCTCTTCCTCCAAATGTCTTACTACTTTTGCTCCCGCGTTTTCCTCCACCTGCAATGTGCTGCCCAGAACTTTGCTGGCTTCTTATCACCGCCTCAGACAAGCCTTCCTCGGCCACTCGGTCGAAAGCAGACCCCTCCCCTGAGGGCTCCTTTCTTTATAACATCACTACTCTATGTTATTTCACTCTATTCTGTCTTACTGTATTTTATTTCATCCCATTGTACTTATTGCAACCCAAAATTATCTTGTTTCTTCTCGATTTACTTTCTTATAGTTTGTTTCCATGACAGCCACAAATCCAGTCTGATTTTTCACTGCTTTAGCCTATGATAGAGCATGGCACAATGAAGTTCTGGAGAAGTTCTGAATGAAGAATTAATAAATGGGCGTAGAAAATACTCAAGATAGACTGGGGCAGATATTTGAGAAATGGTTTGAGAAAATAATGAGATCATCCCTTATAGAGTCAATGTTGTGGAGGGGGTGGTGGGACCTGTTAGGGGGTCCTGCCACCCAGTGGGACAGTCAGACAGATTGGAGAATAAACAGCATCAACACCTTTACGGCTCCAGCCTTTGAGCTGAGACTCAGTATCTGCTTGAGGGCTTGCCATGCTTTTCCTCTTGTCTATTCAGTCACCAGCACGGTGGGGTTCAAAGAATCAACAGGGAATATTGTAATAAGTGACTATTTTATATTCTGTTTTAGAATTCTAATGGAATTCTAGTCTCCCTTAAAATAAAAGAAGACATCTTCGAAAATGAGGTATTTAAGACAGATATCACCAAACATCAATTTGGGCATTATCTGAATTCTGACATCACAAGTGAAAACAATTTCAACTCCACTTAAAAAGATGTCAAATTCAGGCAGTTTTACAACAGGAAATGGAAAAAGGTTAAGGCTTTAACATTATTCAGGTGTCACTTGATATATATACATAGGAAATTAGGTCACGGAAAATAATGTTTTTAGTCAAGAAATTTACAGCTAGGAATAAAATGATTTTTCAACCCTTTAAACCAGTGTTCCTACTCATTCGTGTTTCTCAACATTACCCTACATTGACCACTTAAAAGCTGCAAACAAGGAAAGTTCAAAGAAGACCTTTGTGCTTATTCACTGTTGCTGATATTTTAATGCCAGTAAAATTTAAACTATCGGACACAGCTATTTTCATGAAAAAAGAAATTGGAGTCTGCCATCTGTTAAAATGTGGGTAACTAGAATAACACAAGAAAAATTTATTAACATCAAAGTCCCTTAGTTCATGAAATAAACTTATTCAAGGGAAAGAAGCCAGAAAAGTGTGGATGACCTTCAACTGTTTTTGCTATTTCTTTATAAATATCTACACAGGTATTCAAGACCCAACTCAAATATCATTTCTACGTGAACACTTGCCTTTTCCGCTTAATCAGGATTGATCATTCCTTCTTCAATTTTCCAATGTATAAATCTCTGTTAAACATACTTCATTAGATAATAGATGTCTCTTCCACTTAGCTTTCAGCTTCTTAAAAACGGAAATCATCTTTTAGTCACCTTTGAATCCCCAGCCCCCAGCAAAGTGTCAAACATTCAAGAAAGGTTTATTGACAAAACAAAGTTTAAAAGTATTTAATTGAGGGCCTCCTACATATGTACTAAGTGCTGATCATAGTCTCATTAACAGTAATTTTTAAATACTCTGATCTCTCTGTGTCCTCAAGGACTTCATGTTCTGCTTGTGGAGTTGAAAGGGGAGGAGAGCTTGCTTCATATTTACTGCTCTGCCTTCAGTCGCCCAGTTTGTCAGGAGCATAATAGCAACCTGCCTGTATTTTTTTCTGACACAAGAGGCTTCTACTCCAAATTGACACGTATAGTCATCACCATAAAAAAAAAAAATCAAGGAATTGTGTCACATCGTCTTTACACTTGAATATTCCTAATATTCTCTGCAAAATCAAGGGGGAAAAAATCCGTAAAATTGCAAACCCTTTTCTAAAGAAAAACCCTAATTAAAGAAATGTTTCAGAGCATGCTTGCAAATATTTTTTTAAAGAAAGGAAAATTTTAAATATAACATGTACGAGTCGCTATACTAATTTACGTTTAAAATATATCATGTAAAGAGCTTCTTCTAGACATAACTTACACATTTAATATGTCCAGCTATAAATCAAAACCACTCACCCTGGGGTCTTTCTAGTGAAATTGTCCCACTCCCCATTAATTTTGCTGACTGGAATTCCAGTCGAAGATTAAGCAGTTAATTTTTCACGTAGCAGCACAATTCTCTTTTCTTTTAATAAAACATGGTGAGAGAGGAATGGCTTCCACTTTTCTGGCCTATATGTAGAGACAAACCAATTTTATTGTACCAGAATGCAAAGATAATCCTCCCATTTGGGTAAATTTATTAAACCACATGCACATAGTATACAAGTTGAGGATTTCTTTTTTAAGGGAGTTATAAAATGCATATTTTTTGAATGGAGAAAATCTGCTACACTAGAGATATAAAAGCTACGTCATCCCAATGTGTGAAATAATTGTGATTTGAAATATTGCATTCCATTATCCCCATAAGAAAACTCACACCTCTCACATGGCGGGTTTGGGTCTTTGATTTGGATAATATGGACCCTGTAATGATGGATGGCACTCTCTCACCCAAAGTGACGGAATGAAAGTGTGCAGCAACTCATTCCTCCCTGTGGGAATTAACCCTGTTCTCCAATTCTGATTTCATAAGGAGACCTCAGTCGTCTTCTACTCTTTTAAAAAGTTCCTTGCCATATATTTCCCACCAGACAATCTTAAAAATTGTGAGCTTATCCACATTATAAAACTTCATGGTAGCATTGATAGAACTTATCTAATTTCAGTAATCATCAAGTGCCTTTTAAATATTATTTACTAAATATTAATCTCCTGTTTTTAACACTGCCTAAATTGTTTTCCTAAATCTTGTCAAAAGTACCCCAAGATGATGTCTTGAGGAAAGAGAAGTGCAGAAGTACAGCGTACAAACAAAACAAGTAAGTATTTAGATTCTGCTTTCAATTTATTCAAAATATACTGGTCTTTCTCTGCTAAAGGAGAAAATGATTGCATATTCAGTTTCTTGAAATAATTAAAAGGTCATCAATTTCCTGTCATGGGAGTGATACGGCTTAATTACATTCTATAAATGTATTGACCAGGCCATCAGGGGAGACTAACCTGCTGAGAGATTATTATCTTAACAACAAACTGATGTCCATTGAGTGGGATGTAAGCATGTATGTAGAGATTTGCACTTATGTGTGGATTATAAATGACTACAGAGATGCTGGATGGCAGAGTTGGTTGGAACTGGAAAGAGTTTAAGATTTGCTCATATTTTCCTAGGAAAAAATAAAATATTTATTCATAGAAATACAGAATTTAATTATATTAATATATGAAAACTTTCCCCTCGCAAGAACTTTTATCCACATAGACTATTAAAATTGAGTAAAGAAAATGGCAGATAAAAATGCAATTAAATAAAACATCTCTCCAGGTAATCACATTTGCAATTTCCTCTAGTCTACGTACTATAAAGCAGTTAAAAGAAACAAGTCTCTAAGTGTATTGGAAAGCTAAAGGATTCATTCCGATTCCACTCAGTCACATGTCTACACCAGCTAAGAAAGCCTAACATGGTAGGTAACACAGAAGAACTCCATTGACCAGCCAGAATGTCAAAATTGTATTTCTACCCAAAAGTTTTGTTACAAGTGGTAGCATTCAACAGTTTTCAATACAGAAGACTTTGAAGTGAAAGTTAGAGTTTTAATACATGGATTAATAATTCATAAAACAGATTTTTGCTATTCCTCTCCCCCATATCAGTCCATGCTTGGGATTTACCTCATTGCTGGATCCCTCTACAAAAGTTGTTACTGCTCCTTTCATCTGAGCCTGCCCACTGGTTGTATGTTTCTTGAATACTATCTCCTCCTCTCTCATTCCCACCTGGTGAACAGCATCGATTCAAACATCACAGTTCTTAGTCAAGCCCCCAGACCTGGGCATACCTTCCACTACTTACCATACCTACTTCTAGCCATGCATCCATTATACAAGGCAGCCCAGAACCTGGAAACAGCACTGATTGAGAAGTCAACTCCCTGCTGCCACTCACAGGCTTTGTGACCCTGAGGAAGCTTCCCAACCACCCCAAGCTTTGGGTTTCTTATCTGCAAAACTGGGATAATGACACATAACTTCGCAAGTCTTACAACAACTAAATGGAGAGAACGTGTGAGAAGCCCAGGACAGTCATGACACACAGAGGCACTCAACAAATGGTAGCCTCCCAAACCCCCCACCTCCACACACTCCTTTTCTCCTCCAGGCTTCCCTCCAATAAGCCTGCAGCCAACCAGAGTGGGGCCCGCTCAAACAATGCATCCTGTGTAGGGTCAGCACCCTGCTCACTGCTCCCATAAGCCCTCTGTGTGCATGAAGTTCCCTTTGTGTGTTTCATCCCTGTCTTTCTTGTCTATCTCTCCAACTGATTCCAGCTTCCACACACAGATTGTGATACATACAATCTGGGGTAGGGTCTACAGTTGAGTATTTTTTTAAGCTTCCAGGGATTATTCTAGTGTGCAACCAAGGTCGAAAACCACAACACTCCTCCATAATCCCTTATGTACCTCCCACTAATTGAGCCCCTCTCCTCCTATTGTTTGTTTCCAGCTTGTTTATTGCTTTCTGTGATACCCTTCAGGGCCAAGACTGTGTCTCATTCATCTTCAAATCACTATAAATGTAGCACAGTGCCTAGCATTTTGCAGACCCTCAAAATCTTGATGAATAAACAAATAAGATATTGGAAAGAAAGCTTTACCTTACTAGTCATCTTTTCTATTCAGGAAAATGTGTATAATAGTTCTTCTCCTACTCACAAAGATACTAGAAAGGTAAATTGAGTTTAAGGAAAGCATATGTTGGGGCCAGCCCAGTGGTGTAGTGGTTGAGTGTATGGTCTGCTTTGGTGGCCCTGAGTTCATGGGTTCAGATACCAGGCACAGACCTATACCCTGCTCATCAAGCCATGCTGTGGCGGCATCCCACATACAAAATAGAGGAAGAGCGGCACAGATTTTAGCTCAGGGAAAATCTTCCTCAAGCAAAAAGAGGAAGATTGGCAACGGATGTTACCTCAGGGCCAATCTTCCTCACCAAACAAAAACAAAAACAAAAACAAAAACCACACATTGGTTTAAATAAATATACGCCATATAAAGCAATAGGAGTGCAAAATTCCAATAATATACATTCACATTTACTTGATACAATAGAAAAACTGCAAATAAGAATGTTTAATGAAATCTTATATCAATTACTCATTCAAGCTTCTCTCTTGAACTCATTTCTTCTTAATTTGTGGCTTTCAGTGGTAATCCTGGAAGGAACTTTTGTAAAGTAGAATTCTTGGCCTCAGTGATTTTGAATTCATCTCACAGAGACTGACAAATGATGAGCTAGACTGCACTTCCCTTGTGAATAAAACTGGAATATGAAGTTGTGGCCCCAGAGGAAAAAGAATCATATGTACCGTCAGTCCTGCTCCTGCATCTGGACCTGGACCAAATTCTGAAACGTGGAACAAAACCAGAAGCCACTCTCTATGCATCATTCTTCAGGCAGGGTTTGCACAGCCCCAACCCTCATCCTGTAAAAGGGACAATTCCCCCTACCATACTTGAAGGGGGCCCTGGTTTAGCATGCTACTGCCTTTAAGATGTGAGGAATTGCAGTATCCGTTTCTGATTGCTGCTGTAACAAATTACCACAAACTTAGTGGCTCAAAAAACAAAAACACTGCGCAGGTTTATTCTCCCACAATTCTGGAGACCAGAAGTCCAGAATGAGTCTCAAGGGGCAAAAGTCAAGGTGTCAGCTGGGCTGGTTTCTTCTGGAGGCTCCAGGAAATAATCCTTTCTTTTCCCCTTCCAGGTTCTGGTGACTCCTGACCACATCACTCACTCTCTGCCTCTGTGCTCACATCACCTTCTCCTCTACTATAGTCAAGACTCTTCCTGCCTCCCCCTTGTAAGTACTCTTACGAATACATTTAGACCCAGCTGGATAACCCAGGATAATCTCTCCATCTCAAGACCCTTCACTTGATCACATCTGCAAAGTCCTTCTTGCCACCTAAAGTGACATGCATAGGTCCTGGAGATTAGGATATGGACATCTTTGAGGGCCATTATTCAGCCTACTACAGATACATAATTAGATGCAAATAAGATTTGTCTGTGAATAACTATACTACAAGGCAGCAAGTAATGATGCTCTAAAAGAGGTACAAATGAAAATAAATAAATAAATAAATAAAAGAGGTACAAATGAAGCCTTGCAGGATTAAGAGTAAGAATAAATGCTTTTCACCAAGAAGGGTCAGGACAGGCTCAGTGGACTGGAGGATTTGATCTGGTCTTGAGAGATGGGAAGAATTTGGAAAAGTAAAACTCAAAATATGTCAGCAAAAAAGTCAACAATCAATACTCACTCCTCCCATGGCACACACACACACACACACACAAAATAAAACGAAACAGTTTTTTGAAGAAAAATGATGTTGGGAGTATTCTGGACCCATCAACCAGTGACCAATGGTATAAATTGATAGTAAGTAAAACATTGAAGTTCTGAAACAAAATTAAGCTAAAAATCAACAAATCACAATAATCAAGAAATAGGCTATCAGGTATGAATATATAAAATTTATGGTAAAAGATACATTTTAAATGAATGAGAAAGGGGTAAGTCATTTCATAAATAAGTTCCCTTGGAACAATGGATCACTTGATTAAAAAAATCTATTTAAAGGCTCACCTAGGATCATTCAGCAAAATAAATTCCAAGAGAATTTTAAAATTAAATATAAAATATAAATATATAAGAAATCAAAGAGAAAATTTAATTTTTTATACCAGCATTACTAAACAAAGAATGAAAACATTAATATATGCTACTAAGTGAAAATTGTAAGCTTCTATTCACCCAAAATAAATAAACAAAAGTAAAAGAGAAATATCATATTTGGGGAAAAATAGTCACAGGAATACTGTATAGACAAAATACTAATATCTTGCTACATACAGAGGTTAATCGAACTGGATTTTGAAACACTGAAGCTCCAACAGATGAATTGCCAGAGGATGTGAATAGGTAATTTCCAAAAAGGAAATAGAACTAATCAACAAATGTGTGGAAAATGCTTTCCTTCCCCAGTAATCAAGGAATGGCACATTAAAATAACAATGAGGTCACATTTGACCCCTATCAAATTAGCAAAGATTTTTTTAAAAAAATAATAATATCCACTGCTGATGAGGAGGCTGTGAAAGGAGTACTCTCGAATATTGCTGGTATTTTGGTATAATCCTTTTGGAAAGCAATTTGGCAAAGAGCCTTATAATGTTTATACTCTCTAACTCAGGAAGTCCTCTTTTGAAAATGGAACCTAGAAAAATAATCCTGAATATTGAGCAGCATTATTTATAATAGCAAAAAGAAATAATAACAAAAAGAAAAATAGTTAGGCAAATTAGGTATATTCATTCCATTAATTATGATGCAACTTTTAAAATTGTATCTATAAAGAATGTGCAATATATGGAAAATGTGTTTTAATGTTAAATGAAAAAAAGAAGGATAGAAGTAATATATACATAACCTTTACATTTAGATTGAAAACAAATAGAATAAAGATTAGAAAGAAATACAAGAAAGTGTTAACTGTCTTTGGATAGTGGCATCACAGATGAGACATATACATATATATATATACATATTTTTTTAATTCAAAGACCTTCTCATTATAAGATATCCCTTTGTTGTCATTGTCAAGCTCTTTGTCACATAAAGCTTTATTAAAAACTAAACTTTTAAATGCCCCAAATTATTTTTTTCCTACTAAAGATTTTCAGAAAATAGACTTTTTCCATTTTTTAAAAATAAGAATTGAATGTTTTTTACATTTTTGGTGTTGGTAGTATGTAAATAAACAGAATTATAGATTTGGAATTTCCCTCCAGAGAATACCCAGACCACTTTCCTTCTAAGGCAATAGTTACCCGGTACAGCATTTTAAATCTCCATCAATTATACCACAACCCTCATAAAGTGTTTCCACTTGCTCATAATGTCCCCCACAAACTTGGAAATTCAGATAAGTGATGTGGTTTTTAAAAAATTTAACCTAGCTTTTGACATATATCTATCCAGAGAGAAAAGCTAAATTGATCTTATGTCTTTAAAAAGACACCCAAATATAATATACGATTCTAATCTTATTAGCAATTTGTTTTTATGCTGTTTGCTCATTGAAGGTAACATTTGCAAATCATTTTGAGAAATGATTCTTCAGATCACTTAAGAAATTGATCAAATGATGCCCCACTGTTGGATTTGGCAAAAGTGGTGTTTGAGGTTGAGAGAACGAGGAGAGCAGGGTCCAGTGGCCCAGCCAACTTGGCAGCCAGAAAGCAGGGGCCCAGGGAGGGGCCTGGGTACATCTGAAACCCAGGAGCCATGGATATTGGGAACCAAATGGAACATTCTGTTCTGGAAACCAGACCTGAGATGCAGCCAAAATGGAGCTTGCTTTGGGGGGCCTTTACGAAAAGTTACCCAGTTCTCTCTCCTGCACCAGTCCAGTCCTGCATCCTCTCCTGTTGGAGCGCTCCCCTCTGATGGTCATCCCTGCAGGCCAGCATCCAGGGCCACTCAGGCAACTAAGGAACCCTCCTCCTGTGGACCAGGAAAGGTGCCTGGTCAAATATGACATTGCCTTTAGGACATGGCGAAGACTTTGAATATTTCCTTGAACTTCTCTTAACCTGGTTTATAGCCGTGTTGGATCAGGCTAGAGACTATGACCTCCTGATACACAGTATCTAGACAGCACGACTTTCTAAACGGTATTGGCAGGCCTCATCTCATCACCAAAACTCAACATTCTGGAGTTTTGCTATCCAGTACTGTAGCCATTAGCTGCATAAAGCTATTTAACTTTAACTTTAAATTAATTAAAATTAAAAATGCAGTTCCCAAGTGCCCAAGCCATAGTTCAAGTTTAGCCACAGGTGGATAGTGGCCACTATAATGGACAGCACAGGCATAGACCATTCCCACCATCACAGAAAGTTCTACTGGACAGCACCATTCCAGAAGATACTGATTGTAGCAGATAGTGAACAAGCCTGGTTCTCCTATTTCTAAGACTGTGAAATTTCGAGGGTCTGACTTAAACGTTAAAAAACCAAAAAAAAGAGAAAAGGCTTGAATGCTGTTAGCATTTATTAATTAATTAAAATTTGCCTTCAGCGCCATCTGTATAAAATAGACCCCTGACTGTGGTCAGCGGTTACATGCAGACTTTGTCATTTTGCTTACTGACCACACATTCTCATTGATCAATTCTAAATTGGATTATTGTTAGTTTTAAAAGCGCCTGAGCAGCAGAAAGTGGCCGTGGTGGCAGGCAAAGGGGAGACTGATAGCAGAATAAACAGGGAAAGTGACAAGATTCGAGGCTGAATTGATCACTGTCAGCGGGTCCGTGGTCAGCTGTCTGCCCTTTAGAGCCCAAAGTAAACATCAGAATAATGTTTAGACAAACACATTTGATTTTTGAGGTAATGGGTATGTCAACTAAATGACAAACCTTAGAAAGGTCAAAGGGATATCCATTTTTCAGACTTTTTCAACCATTAATCGTTGATTTGGGGAACAGTGCGCTTGTACGCAGAGCAAGGAGAGAATGCCAGCTTGCGTGTGCATTGCATGATGCTCAGGACAAACCCCCCCAGCATTCACCCGGCCATCAATATTTTCCCCCAAATAAAATTTCCTTGTAAGCAGAGAATTCAGCCTTTAAAAATGGCGCCTTCTCTGGATGCAGAATTTCAGTTGTCTAAAGACAATCCAAAATGCAACATAATCCTTGGAAGGGGCTCAGTCCATTAGCATCCACTGGAATCATATTTATGTTGCCTGTTATCTATAATAAAAGAAAGCACAGCAAATTCATTCATAATCGTCCATTAGCTTCTGAGGAATTTATAATGCAGTTCTAAAAACAAGATATCATTGGTAAATCACAAGTACCCAAAATTACAGTTTGGTACAATTCACCATTTGCCAGGTCCTTTCTAATGTGACATTTTTCCCCTCTAAAATATCATCCATTAACTGGGACTTGAGAGGCTGGTCAGCATTGATGGTAACTGTACTGAGACCCCTAATTAGCCTGGTTTTTCGGACCACACAAGGCATTTTTCTTTTGCCTGCAGGGATGTGACAGATGAAGCCAGAGGAGAATGTTACGTGGTGTAGAAATATTCCAGCCTCCAGAAGGAGCTGAGCATGGCTCTGCTTCTTACAGCAGAACGTCATGGTGTGCTAGCAGTTGCTTCTTGCATGTCATAATCTATCAATGCACTGAAGGCACGTCACTTGCCAAAATGTTAGGAGCCTCTAAACTCATCAAGCACTTCAATGCTCGCAGGAAGTCAGAGAAATGGGGGGTATGTATTTGGCTTCTACCTGTAAACATGCATCCCGTGGCGCAGGATGCATATCGCTCAGGTAAAACACTGTATTGAGAGGGAAGCATGAACAATATGAACATCTATTTCCTTTGCAGTGTAAACCCAGCAAGCTTACTGTGCAGGCTGGATATTTAGGAAATAAGTCTTTGAATATATTTGCAGTGTGGGAGTTGTCTTAGTCAGTTCAAATTGCCATAATAAAACACCATAGATGGGGTGGCTTAACCAACCTAAACTTATTTCTTACAGGTCTTGAGTCTAGAAGTCCAAGATCTAGGTGCCGGCATGGTCAGTTTCTGGTAAGAGTTCTCTTCCTGGCTTGTAGATGACTGCCTCCTTGCTGTGTCCTCATATGACAGAGAGAGAGAGAGCCATCTCTCTGGTGTCTCTTTTTATAAGGCACTAATCCCACCATGAGGGCTCCACCCTCCTGACCTCCTCTACACCTAATCACCTCCCAAAGGTCCCATCTCCAAGTACCATCATGTTGGGGGTTAGGGCTTCAATGTATAAATTTTAAGGGGGACACAATTCAGTCGACAGCAGGAGGCATGGTGTTATCTGCTTTTGAAGGTGGATGTTACCGATGTTCACTAACTTCTCGTTCTCGTCTGTTTCTAGTGAAGTGCTGAGTACACTCCTCCATCTCTTCAAAATTAAGCTTGGCCATGTGATTAGTCATGGCTGTATTTATGAAATACGGAACATGTTAGTTCCAGGCCAAAACATTTCATTGCTGTTGCTCAGCCCTCTTGACATCTCTTGCCTGTCAGCAACCCATGAGCCCCTCGTGGAGGTGATGACGTCGTAGATGATATTCAGTTACCGTTGCTGCAGATGAACTGAATGGCTTAAAACAACAATTGACTTATGCTCATGGATGCTGTGGATCAAAAATTTGAACAGAGTAAATAGAAGATGACTTGTCGATGCTCCACAATGTCTGAGGCTGGGAAGTCTCAATGGCTAAGGTCTAGAATCATCTGAAGCCTTGTTCACTAATATATCTGATGCCAAAGCAGGTGATTCAAAGGCTAAGACCACCACCTGAAGTGCCCATTGTAGCCTTTCCAGGTGGTGAAGACTGGCTCACAACACGGTGACATCAAAGTAGTCAGATTCCATACATGGTGGCCCAGGGCTCCATGTGGGAGTGCCCTAGCAAAGAAGACAGAAAGTGCATGACCTTTTTTGAGCCAGCCTAGAAGCCACACAGCCATCACATCTGGCATATGCTATTAGTTGAAGTAGTAACAAGTTGGCCCAGATTCAAGGAGAGGGGAACACAGATGCCATCTCTCCATCAGAGGAATGTCAAAGAATGTGTGTGCATGGGTGGAGTCAGCATGGGTCACTTTTAAAAACCACCATTGATAGTGTAGACTGACTGTGTGGAGCAGAGTCCTACTGCCCTCCCACCAACCCATGTGGCATAATAATAAATTCCTACTATGTTAAGCCACTGAGGTTTGGGTGGCATTTGTCCCTGCCCAACCCAAATGGAATACCTCCTTAAGACCTCAAAGTGTTAATGAGTTTCCTCTCTAAATATCAAATTGACCAAAACAGGAAAGGATGCTACTTTTTAAAGTACTTAAACTCCAGTACCAAATTCATGCTTCAAAAGCAATCAGGTTACATGACTTTAAACCAAAATTGCCCAAACTGTGTTCAGAGGAACACTGAATATATATGTCCAGTCTTTTTAGCAAGAAATTGAAGGTTTCCATTAGTCCCACAATAGGGAATGCTTACCACAGGTGCCCCAACTGCCTGCTGAGGGGTTGTATCAAACATTGCTCATCATTCTCAACATTAACCATGTAACAATCCTCTCCTGAGTCCCCAAAACTACTCTCTATAATATTCATCCTAGTTGAGTTCATCTCCAAACCCACTTTGTGTTTGTATGTTTGTATATTTAAATTCCTGTCTTTGGCCAACTTTGGTTCAGAGGAGATAGTATGGGGTTGAATTCCACTACTTGATCAGTTACATCAAATTAATATGTCAAAGTATATTTCCGTGTCTAAAATTGAGCTGAAAGCTGGATGTGAGGGTGGGGGATCTACTGGAGAAACGTTAAACTGAGACTGGGATCTGAAGCAACATTTCATCTCGCTGGGAAGACAGGATATTCACACAAGGCTGTAATTAATACTACGACTGTCTATGATAAAGACCTGAAGGCAAAGCACAGAAAAGTACATTCTCAGAATTGTGAGAAGGGAGAAGGCCTTAGGGAGGGGACTGGGTTCAGCTCGGCTTTGAAGGGAAGAGATTTGACAAGAAGGAAGGAGCAAAGAAAGTTTAGAGGCAGGAATGCGCAGGACGGGATCCGGTGCAATGATGAAACTGGACAGGCTGGATGGTAGAGTGTCCTCAAAAGCATCAAATTATTGAAGTCAGTTCTGAAGAAGTTGATGTGATCCAATGGACAGTGTGACTCAGCCTCTTCCTGAGGTCTTCAAATCAGTCATAAAACCAGGTTATTCTCTTATTCTGTGACACGGAACAGCTTGAAAGAAACAAGGAAAATCAAGAGCCCATAAGAGATTGGGCAGTGAAACAGACAGTCTTGGGCACAAATGTGACTCCTCTCATTTCCTGAGGACACTGAGTAGGTTACTTAACTCATCTGCACTTCGATTTCCTCTTTTGCCAAATGAGTATGAAATTATAAGAGCATGACTACTCTGATAATTATATTTGACAGTGTCTGGAAAGTTTGCGGCACTGTTATGGTTACCTGGCAGATGATCAAAAGAAGGTATGTAACATCGTCATCATCATCATGATCATCATCATCTCATTGATGAAAATTAAGGCTCATAAGGATAAGTTCCAGGCTATGCTTTGGAAAGAAAGAAACTAGGAAAATAGGGATCTGTAGAGAACACAAGGGCCCGTGAGTCCTGAGGCAGCAAGAATGTGCTTCAATTAAAAAGTTAATCTAAGAATATTATTTAGCCAAACAGAGGGAAGAAGTACCGATACACACTACAACATGAATGAATGGTGAAAATACTATGCTAAGTGAAAGAAGCTGGACATAAAAGGTCACATATTGTATGATTCCATTTATATAAAATGTCTAGAATAGGCAAATCCATAGAGACAGAGAACAGATTAGGAGTTATTTTCTGGCACTGGAGAGAAGGAATGAAGGGGAACGGGGAGTGACTACTTAATAGGTACGGGGTTTCCATTTGGGGGGATGAAAAAGTTCTGGAACTAGATAGTGATGATGGTTGTAAAACATAAGAGAATGTCCCTCATGCCGCTGAATTGTACACTACAATAGTTAAAATGGTCAATTTTACACTATGCGTATTTTACCACAATAAGAAAAAACTGACATCCAAACATATTACCAAAAAATAGCATAAAAAATCAAGGAACTAACTCCCTTCTAACACTCAGAATTTAAGGTCCTAATTGGTTACTGGGTACAGCGTGAATCCATCACATTAGAAATGACTGATAGAGAGGTTAAAGAGCAATAAAAAGAATAAAGCATAGAAAAGAGACACTCTGCCAAGAAGTGACTAGAGATGGAATGGCTAACACGGGCAAGAGGCAGCCATAATACTCAAGAATTAGGAGAGGTTATCTGAAATTATCTGGCCTATCCTTACAGGCTTTATTAAGATAACAAAAATAGTATTTCTGTGCAATTCCCCCCTCTGATTTATTTCAGCAAAAGTCTCATCCCAACTATTGATGGCACTGAGTGCCAACTATTAATAAATTGTATAGAGAGAAACATTAGCCAATTTTCACTATTTTTCCAAATTTCAATGCGTAGAGAAACTCAAATTTTGGTGTAATACTTTCCCCACAAATAGGAAAAGCTAGATATTTTCACCATTTGGAAGACAGAGAACGAATCAGTGCTTATCGGAGAAGGAAGTTAAAAGATACCTTTAACTGAGTAGAAGACTGGTCATTGGGAATAATGATCTCTTTGCTACAGCCAGTCATCTGCCAGAACCAATGAGCAGCTACAGTCTGCGAGAATTCTCGGAATTAGGGAAGCCCTGTATTTGGGATGAAAACCGTCTTAACGAGGACAGCTAAGGAGCTATGACCAGAATGCACAGCTGAGGCTGCACCAAGAGACCTGTAAGGGAAAGGACTGTGCTCGTGCAGTAGGGCTCAGACTACAGTCAGCAAACAAATAGATAATTTTCAAGTTAAAGTTGGCATGTAGCACTGTAATGATTAATTTTGTTTAGCTGTTTATAAGGTTGTTACTCTGGAATTTATAGACTAACAGGCAATAATAACATGGATTTGGCTGCCTGAGTCCAATTTCAAATATCTCATCTATGGTGGCAGCAACTTAGACTGAAGTGAAAGTTGGAAGAAAGCCTGGAGAAGTCCCGTCTGGACCACTAGCCTTAAAAAATGCTTATAAGCATGAAAATATTATAAATGGTTCTGAAATTATCTTCAAAGATATACACAGTTCACACGATGAGTATCTTAAGGAATCTTTTTCAGAGGGGACTTGTTGCACATTGTGGGTTTTAATTGCAAATCGCCACCTACAGAGGAAAGTGCAGAACAATTTAGAAAGCAGATTTCCAGAGAAAGACCAGAGGAAGAGAAACAATGGGGGAAAATGAGCTAAAGGGATGGAATGAGGTAAGAAAGGACAGAGGGGAAAAGAAGAAAGATCCCACAAAAGATAATTCATCTATGTAAATTTTCTGGTGCGCTGATGGAGTAACGGGAGATCCCACCATAGGGAGGACAGGAGGAAACGATTAGGGATGTGGATTGACTTTTTACTTTGCTCCTGGATTGGAGTGCTGTCCACTTCCCAGCTGATACCTCACTCACCCACAGGTTGCCCCTCATCTGATACAGTTGAATTTATTTTCTCCTTGGCCAACACACCAACACATCACTGCATGGTTGGCATGGAAAAATGAGCGAAAACATGCAGCACACTCATAGGAAGAGAGCTACTTATCTACCTCAGTCACATAAATTGCACAAAAGGGCAGTTTGTCACCATAAAAGAACAATGGGCAGCTGTGCTGATCTATGAGCTTGACCCCCCAGGAGGCCGACCAAGGCCTCCCCTGGCACCAGGGTGCATAGTTTACATTCCCATCCACTCACTTGTCTCTGAATGCCCAACTATTCTACCGACCTTTCTAGAAATTAGAACTGTGGGGAAAGCAGAGTACCATCTGGAGAAGAAAGGAGGTCTCCCTTTTTGGTTTTGGTTTGTTTCTTTCGTTTTTTGTTTTGCTCTGTTTCCACTTGCTTTCAGGTCCTCTGCGCGCTCTTCAGAATGGAATCGGACTCCCTCCGCACCATGAGCAGGACCCTGGCTTTTCCCCAGGCCTCCTGAAGAACTTCTAGAACCTTTCCCACCCAGGCTGCAGGCAGGAGCTTAGCAGCACAGAGCTCTGGAATTGTAAGGATGGAAAAGAAGACGTAAAGAAAGGACCAGCCTTCAGTCTTCTGGGACTCCAGCTCAGATTAAGTATTCAAAACAACAACTTCCTCCCAGAACAGCGGGGGATGCTGCTCCACACACAGGACTGTTGCCTGGCTGGTGCGCCCCTCTCTGGGCTAAGGCCAAAGGGTCCCCTGCATTTGCTGTGAGCACACAGGCCCTGGCAAAAATCCCTTTGTTTTCTACAACTGTCCTTGTAAAATGTGGCAATAGCTAAGGTCCACTCTCCCCCTACGTTACATCTGTTTCGTTGGCATCCCAGATTTCTGTTAGAGAGGTAAACCCTCAACTCACTACTCTTTTTTTTTTAAGGTGGAACAATTTAGGTTCAAAAAATTTAATAAATGTCTTCAGCTAAGCCAAAAATGTAAAGACCAGGAAGGACTTAGAACTCCCTGTACTGTTCTACTGTGCAGTAACCAAGTGGTGTGGGGTTTGTTTATTTCGTTATTGTGACGTGAGGCCCTTCGGCTACATATATAAATCTCCTTAAGTGGTCTCACAGATTTCCAGCTTTGCAGGATATCACCTAGAGGAAGGCTGATACAAATAAATTCTTCTTTTAATCTTAAAAATTAAAAATATAGCCTAGAGTTAGAACTTTCCAGGAGTCAAATGCTCTGGATGCCAGTCCCAGCTACTCACCAGCCAGTGATCTGCGATCAGGAATAGAGTTACTGTCTGAGTTACCTAAGCTCCCTACGCCTCAATTTCCTGCATCTACAAAACTCTGATGAGGATTCCTGCCCCAACGACTTCACAGTACTAAGAGGAGAAAATGGCAAAGTGCTAAAAATTATAAAGCATTCAAAGGTGCCATCTTATCATTGCTAACACAGACTTGTCCAGTCTATACTAATTATCAGGAGGCTTACAAGTTATGTTCAAGTCGCCTGTAAAGTAACTCATAAGCAACTTCCTGCCTAAATTACTCCATGGCCTCCCCCAGAACCCAACCATATGTGTGCCAAAAGCTACTTACACACGGGTTTCCATCTATGATACTTAATGCTTTCTTTTACAGAAAGATAACATAAATGCAGGCTGTTTCCAAATTCAAAAATTAGGCAAGAGCAATTTTTAAAATTTTATTTTGTAAATTATTCAGTAAAATTGACCTTTTTTCCTTATCAATGTACAGTTCTATGAACTTTAACATATGTATAGATTTGCCTAGCCACCACCACGATCAGGACACTGAACAGTTCCATCACCTCAAAACACTCCCTTTGTAGTCATATGTTTTTCCTCACTCCGGCCCCTGCACTGCTCATCTGTTCTCCAGGTCTATTCTACTCTGTTCAAAAAGTGTCATGTAAGTAGAATTACACAGTATGCAGCCTTTTGAAACTGGCTTTTTTTCACTCAGCATAACATCTTGGAGAATCAGCAAAGTTGTCTCTTCTCTTTTGTTGCTAAATAGCATACCAGGGCATGGATGTACCACAGTTTGTTAACCATTCAGCTGGGGAAGAACATCCAGTTTATTTGCAGATCTTGGCAACTAGAGAGAGAGTGGCTATAAGCATTCACGTCTCGGTTGTTGTGTGAACATACGTTTTCATTTCTCTAAGGGAAACACCCAGGAGTGGGCTTACTGGGTCATTCAAACAATTTCTTTTTAACAAATAGTAACTTGTAAATGTCAACATCACAGTTAATCTCCAGAAGTTTTTTTAAGTCAACGTCTTAAAAAAAGAGATTGGCAACACTATTAATCAACACTCAAAAATTAATGTGCTCTACCCTCACTAAAAATTTGTATTTTTCATATTTTTTTGGTATTAGTATTTTCCGTAGATATTATTTTTTAAAAAATCATTTTAGTACTTTTGTAAAAAGACTTCAGTGATTCTATCAAGAATTACTTTTATTGGCTAAGAAATATCCAAAATAAAGCCAAGTAGAAAGGGTTTTCAACATCAGAGTGTGAGTTAACACAAACTGGGTTTGGCCTGATTTAAGAGCCACTGTGCTAAACTGTGGAAAGAGCACAGCTTCATCCCTATGTACCAGGTACCCCTCAGAGTCTTTGAAGATACTTTTAGGAATGACCCAAAGGCCTGTGGTTAGCATCTGTTAAACCATCCTAGAGGAAGCTACTGTCACAGGAGTTCTGTGGGCCAATCTGTGACTGGCAGTTCTCACCCTGAGCCTCATGGGTCCCATGGCCCCAGAACAATCTATACTCTCCAGGTTGAAGATGATAGCATAATGTCAGTGTACTTAAAATTCACTTTCACTCGTCCTAATCTATGCTCCATTATGCAGGTCTTTGAAATGGTCTTCAAAGAAGGGAAGGCTTCTATTGATCCCATTCAACTACATAGCAACTGGTGTGTAGCAACCTATGGTATAATACAAGGGGGAGAAAATATTGATTCTAGGAAACTTAATATTATTAAAAGACAGTTGTATTAAATCTCTTTCCTGGACTTAGCTGAGCACTGTTTTTTTCCTTTCCCATTTTCAGAAAATCAATGAAGCTAATACTCTTGTTAGTTTTAGAGTTTCTAGGACAGCAGTTTCATGTCATCACAGAACCTATGGAAGGTTTGTAGGCTCAGCGATTGAGCCTTGCAGCCCTTGACTGACTGATGATAATAACATTTCTCTCTTTAGTTATTCCACCACTCAGAGGGGGTAAGTTGTATTTAAATTACATTTTCCATGTATCTGTTTTTTTCAGAGTGTAAAAGTCTCAAGATAATGCTTAGCCCTAGCTATAGGAAGCCTAAGTGCTTATGATAAAGTTCATTACACAAATGCAATTTTCAGTTGGAGAGTGGTCTAAAGAAATAAAACCAACCTGAATCAACACGGAGAGGGGGTTGTTGGATGGAGAACACTTGCCAATTGAAACCCTGGAATCTGCCATTTAAGAGTGTAAGTCAGATTTGCTTTTCTGTGGACCACACAGCCTTGAGCTTTCATTTTTATAAGGAGCAGCTGCTTCTGATTTGTGACAAGATTAAAGCATTTTGGAATCTCTCTCCAGATAGCCAAGTTCTGATAGAATGTCTGCTATGTCATTATCAAATATAACAAGACTGTAATATGGCTCCAGAGTCAATGAACCAAAGACTGGAATCTTCTTCTAATTATACAATATGGAACTTCTTGTAATTCTGATGCCATGAATTTGGAATTTGTGATTAATATGAGTTAGACTGCTAAGCAAGCATTTTCTTCATAGATACTGCAAACTGTATTTTAAAAATAAAATGGCAAGAATAATGCTGAAACTATGTGAAAAGCAAGCTGTTTTCAAACCCCCTCAAAGCCTTTAGAAGCCACAATTAGCATGCAAATATTTGTGGTGCTTTTTATAGTTATTTTCTATCCCTTTCTTCTGGCTTCTCTTGCAAGTGGTATTCTCAGCTTCCAACTGACCACGTCCACCTGGATCTTCCAGACACCGGGAATTTATTTGCCCCAAACTGGATTGGATATCTGTATTCTTGCTCACTCTCCCTCTTCCTGTTTTCCCACTTTTCGTTATAGGACTCCACATCTCCACCATTATCTAAAAGAGAAATCCGAAAAGCAATCTAGGATCATTGGTTGACACGGTTTAGGAAATGTCTGTCTGATTTGACACCTTTCTGCCTAGAATCCAGCCTCCTGCTGCTTCCTCCCCACTCACCTGGACCCCTGCAAAGCCTCCTGGAAGGCTTCCCACCTACCAGTATCTCTTTCCCACCCTCTGCTACCAGAGAGACCTTCCTGAAAAAAACCAAAGCTCGTTATGTCAAATTGTATTGAAAACTGCTGTGGGCTTCACATCCCCGATCAGGTAACATGCCAAGTCATCAGCACTGTGTACTGATAAGGCTCTGGATACAGAAGATGCAGACAAGCCTGGGCAGGCACTAGAGCAGAAATGCCTCTGCCCTGTTTGGGTGACGGTAAGGAGACCCAATTGGCTTGAACAGGAATTTTTATTAGTGATAGTTATACAAGATTGCGTTATAGAGGTGAGGGGGGTCCAGACCAGTGGAGACTTGAAAATCAACCTTAGACTTTTTGACTTTATCTTTCCATCCGTGGGGAGCCATGGCATGTCATGAGAGGAAGAGGGAGATAAAAGCAAAGTCCAGTTGGCAATACCAATCCCCTCCCTACTGCCACACAAACAATTGAATGATGTCATTGGGCTACTGGTTATTTTTGCTAGTGACTGCTTCCTTTATCTTTCACCAGGGAAAAAAAAAAAGAGATTTATTGACAAGTAATTGCTTAAAGAATTGCTTCCCTTTAAGACACTTTGAATTTGTAAGTAACTTTATGCTGGCTTTACAAACCTAAGTGTCATTCCAGAGATTTGCAATGTGTTAGTAGTAGTATGCAATTTAAATGTGTTGGTCTTTTCTCCAGAGGCTAAAAAAACAGAAATGTTAATACATCATCAGATAAAGTACTGATGCATTAGTGAGGGGATTTCATTTCTTTGAACCAAAGAAAACCAAAAATATGATGAAGAATGCATTAATAAGAGTTTCAAGTATAAATGCCAGAAATTCTAATACCATTCCAAAATATGCTAATTGATTAAAATTAGAATAGCATGTGTTAATACCTATAGATCATCAGATTTGCCTTCTATCCTAACCACCAAGGCATAATCTCCAGTGCTGACTAGCCGTCTCTCCCAAGATATCTCTTGGGCAACTCAAACTTACCATGGGCAAAGTTGAATCCATTATTATCCTCTCCAAACCTTCTCCACCTCTCTTAAGGGTATTAGTATCTACCTGTTCACCTAAGCTGAAAACACTGTAATCATCCTTGTCTCCTTTCTCTCTCCTTAAACCTCTGCATCCATGGGGTTCCCCAATAGCCATCATTTATCTCCAAAATGTCTGCCTGAATCAGTTCCACTCAACATTCCCGCCATCATTGCCTTATCTCCAATCTCCTGAAAGATTTCAGTTGCCTTCTAAATGGCTCTCACAATCTAACAGCAGCTTGTGTCTTCTAAGTTGGACGCTCCTGGAATTCCCTCCCCAGCTGACAAATCCCTCTTACCATTCCAACTTGAGCTCAAATGTCATTTCCTTGCACCCTCATCATTTCCCACCTCCTTTTCCAAAAATGAACAGTTTCCTCCTCCAGCCTCCCTCTCTTACTTGTTCTTTCTTTGATTATAACACTTATCCAATTTCTACTACGATTTGGTGTTTAAGACCTGTCTCCCCTGATAGATTTATGTATTCCCTGAGGTTCAGGACTATGTTCTTCTTCTTTGAGGCCCTGAGGGATGTAGCGCATCTCCCAAAACATGGTACATGCTCTCAAAATGTTTGCTGAACTCATGCCATATTTCTCTCTCCAATAAAGTAACATTCCTGATCCAAAATGTGATCATTCGCCATTTAAGCTTTTTACATCTTGCCTCACTTAAATTACCTTGGCCCACCCTCCCTTTCTAGTTGTTTTTATTTGATTTTCCTAAAAGCGAACCACTTACATGTAGAATATGGCACAAGATTTTACCAGTAGCTGAATGGCTACAGGAAGTACAGAGGAAAGAGTGGGTAGAGTGGAAGACCTATGTGCACTCCTGCACATGTGGAGAGCTAGCCTACATACATGTTTATAGAGATAACCATGCCCCAGCTCTGGCTTTGGCTTCTAGAGAAACTAGCTGAGCACAGGGAGCCACCTGTGTGCTCCAATGCAGAGACTTGAGTATTACATGACTGATAATTATCTGTGGGAAAAATTAACAGCATGAGCCCCCTCCAGGGATCAGTCCTCAGGCCAACTCAACGGCTTTCTCAAACCCACACCTGCCTCGAAATAGTCAATTACGAATGTTGAGAAAGCAGGAAATGAATGGCTCATGGTTTTAAGCATCAATAATTTAAAGAAAAAAGTCATAAAGAGTCATCCTTCTTCCTGGAGTGTAAATGAATGAGACTCTAAGTGTATGGTAAAGACGCTATAATTGCCAGCAAATTAACTCCCAATGAAGATGAAGAGGAAGATCTGTCTCCTTGACTCTTGGACCATTTCCTTCCAAAGGTATTTTATTGTCCCACATTAGGAGTGGAAACTCAACTCAACTCAGGATATACCAAGCTTCTGCGATAAGTGTGATCACAAGGCAGTCACATGAGAGTGGCTTTGTTCAGTGGCATCACTCATTCCCACTTGGGGCTGACGAGGTTACGTGCTTTGCAACTCAAGTATTCATCCAATGAAGACTTAGTCCAGAGGTGTGCCAGAGAAAGACAAGGCAGACCTTTCACCCAGATCTGCTTTAGCACACCGATCGTTGAGAACAAGGGCTGTGTGTGTTTTGATTCTACACTAAGCAACATAATGTTGCATTTAGTCAGAGAGGCCCCATAGGAATAATTTCCTAGGACTCCAACCAGAGTCAGACCTCTGCTAAATAGTAGTTGACTTTCCCACCCTTTATCCCTCCACCATCTCTCTGTAGTTTAGAAGTTCTCTCCACCCTGCAATTTTTTCTGGTCCTGTTAGTATAAAGTAATTTTATCAGATAATCTTATTCAAAGTAAAATATCGACGGCAGTGGTCCTATGTGCCATCTCCTCCATTTGAGGAGCTCATTTAAAAATCATTTAAAAGAGAGTTAGTATGTATACACTACAATTTGACTATCCGTCCATCCACTGATGAACATTTGGGTTCAGCCATAAAAAAGAATGAAGTACTGATCCATGCTACAATGTGGATGAACCTCGAAATATGATGATAAGTGAAAGAAGCGAGATACAAAAGACCACATGTTGCATGATTCCATTTATACAAAATGCCCAGAATAGGCAAATCCATAGACATGGAAAGTGATTGATGGTTGCCAGGAGTTGGACAGAGGGGGAGTGAGGAATGACTGCTTAGTGGGAACAGGGTTTCCTTTTGGGGTGATGAAAATGTTTTGAAACTAGATAGAGGTGAGGATTATACATTGCCGTGCATGTTCTTAATTCCACTGAATTCTTCACCTTAAAATAGTTAATTTTATGTTATGTGAGTTTCACCACAGTGTTAAAAAAAGGTGGGAGGATTCTGGAGATGGTCATCCATGGGGCTCTTACGGTAAAGTTTCAGATGTGGTAGCAATAGGGTAGAAATTTCCTATTAAAGAGCTTTCTCAGGGTCTCTAACTCATAGGAATTAGTTTGTCTAAGACTGAGGCTGCCTCAGATGGGAAGCCCTCGTTGAGGACTGTCTGGGAAGCTAAGGTTAGCTCGCGAGAAAGGAAGCAGAGTTGGCCTCAACCTTCCATTGGCTTGGATCCATCCTCTGTGGAGAAAAAGAAATAATAAGTAGCTAATGCTGACTGGAATTATTATTATTATTATCCTTATTCTATGCTGACCTTTTATTTTCTGTGGCCTAAAATTAGATCATGTGCTGTTTACTCAACTTTTGCTTGGGATTTTTTTTCTTTTTCTTAGGTTATATTGATTCCCTACTGCTGTGGTAGCAGAACCAAGCCAACACAAAAGACCCGGTGGTTACACACAGTTCACTTTACGGTTTCACCCTCGGACAGAGACTGAGGCAGCAACATTGGTTTCTGGTTACTGATGACACATGTGTTTCCTCTTTCTTTCTCATGCCCCTGGCTAACCTCGGAATCCTACCCAGGGCCTTACCCAAGGGAGCCCCTGGTTGCTGAGGCTAGAGTCTAGAAGTCTGAGACTTGAAGACCGGCTCACCCGATTCCTGGATCTTTGATAACACCGGCCTTTCTCAGGGCAGGAAATCAAAGTCATGAAAGCAAAGAATGAAGAAGGGAACTAGATGGAAATGAGCTTTGAGTAGGCATGCTTTTGCTGTCCTGCTTTTTGATTTGAGAGGATGTGCATTCAACTTTTCCTTTCTGCAACAAAAACCACGAGGAGGAGGTCTTATCTGCCAGGGCTGAGTCAAAAGACAGAAATCACTCTAGTTAATTTAACAAAGAAAATGTAATATAAAGAATTTTTAACTATAAAAGGTGCTTAACTATTACAACGGGCTAAAAAAGAACCCTAAAGAAGTAGCATGTGCAAAAGAGTAGCCATTACCTCTAAGCTGAGGGAGAGCGAATAAAGAGAACAAGTAGGAGAGAAGCCACCTATTGTCATCCCCAAGGCTGAGACTCAGACCTCATCAGAAAGGGCTTAGCTACCACAGGACTTGCAACCAGCTGGTGGTAAAGGAACTTTCTGGAAGGCAAAGGTCAGAGATGGTCTAGAGAAGCAGCCTGTCTTTGTAGGGGGTATGAGTGAGAGGGTTTCTGGGAAGTGGCCACCAGTGGGGAGAGCATGGCCTGAGGGCACACCTGGAGCTCAGCTGCATGAACCACTGGGCTGCTACAGTGAATGATTATCATGGAGGCCCAGAACTTAGAAGCAAAGTGCCTTCACTTTGCACTGCCACTCTGGAACACTCCAGTGACGGAGGTAACAGTGGACCAGTGGGCAAAGGAGAAATGTTTACAGGGTCCAGCTCCAGTATGACATATCAGGGCAGAGCAGGATGGATCTGGAGCTGAGAGACAATCAATTGACACTTGGCACAGATGGGGACTCCCATTCTAGATCTTGTCTCACTTCTAGTGCGGGTAAATCCTTCACCTCAGTGGACTGCTATCACAGTGTCTTCATCCATGGAAGGAACATGGACAAGGTGCTTCACCAACTCCATTGCCAGTACTCAAGAATATATCCAGGTGGGTCAAGGACCATCATTAAACTTTCAAAATCAATGGTTTATCAATCATTTTCCCAGTGTCTTGGGTGGAGGAGACAGGTGAAGAGGGAACTTTCATAAACTTAGGTGTGGCCAAAAAAAATGGCTGTATTTTCACCAAAGTCAGTTTCCTTTTCCTCCTGAGCACCCAGCTGGACTCTGTTTCCAGCTTCCTTTTATAACTAGGTGGAGCCACATGACTGATTCTAGCCAATGGAATGTAAGCAAAAATAATATATCCCACTCCCAGGCTTGGCTCCCAGAACACCACCAGGATAATCCTCCAAGCTCTTTCTCCTCCATGACTCACTAGCTACCTGCAGAAGAGGAGTCCATGGTCTTAGGGAACAGCAGAGCTTCTAGGAAAGGAGCCTAATTTCCTGAGTTACCACTTGAAGGAGAGCATCCCCGGAGAGGTGCACAGCCAGAAACACCCGCACTGGACTGTGATGGGAAAAAGAAATAAGCCCTTAGTACACTGGTTCTCGAAGTGTGATCGCCAGACAAGCAGCATCAGCATTACCTGGAAACTTGCTAAAAATGCAAATTCTCAGGCCCCACCCAAGACTTCCTCCATGAGAAACTCTGGGAGAGGAGCTCAGCAGTTTGCGTCTTAATAAAGAGATTCAGATGCTCTAAACTTTGAGAACCGCTGCCTTATTGTATAAAGACTGAGATTTGGAGGGTTTTTGTTAAGGCAGTTAGATAACTATCCACAGGGAGTCCCAACCAAAACACCATAAACTGAGACCTCAATACCAGTTTGACCCATCTCACTAGGGACCCTTGTCACAGCTCCATCACACACAAGGCCCCTGCAAAGTCCGTGCAGAGATCACATTGGTGTTGCAGACTTCTTGCTTCCAAACATTTGGCTGCTTTACTGCTCATATGACCTATTTTGGAACTGTATATTTATTCTGAGCTCAGAGCAAGCTGATTAGGTCTTTATAAGGTTGAAGGCTTACTAACCTCAATTATTACCTGTGACATTTGACCAGGAGCTGCAAAACAAGGACTGCATTTGTTAATTGAGTTATTTTGGATAAGTTGCTTAACCTGCTCACTTTATTGCCCCCTGTGAAAAATAGATCAACCCCAACCCATTTACAAGTCATCTGGAGGAAAAATCCTCAGAGAAGGATGAGCCAGAAGCCACTGCATTTCCACGTTTAGAGAAATTCCACATAACCCTGTTTTTACATCCTTCAAACTTTAAACAACAGAAAACAAGAAGCGGCCCCTCTTCAACTGCATACAGCAGGACTTATGTTTACAGGGCACCATGAAGTAATGAACCGTCCAGGTTAACTCGTTTTCAACTTAGAACTATTCAAATGCAAAGTTTTCTATTTCAGTTGTTGGCCAAAATGTAATGTCACCTCTACAAAAATTGGGGATTTTGATTTACCAAATATAAAGTCCAAATTCTGTGTTTTTTTAAATTAAATTTTCCAAGGGGAAAAAAATCCTCATTTAAGGGAAATGGGAAGCTTGGAATGAGCATCTGATATCAAAACAATGTGTTTAATTAGCCACGTGGGTAAATGAGTGCTGCCAGGAATGTGGTGGCTCAAGGATGTGGCATTTAGCTCCAGCTCCACGCAAAGCCACATCTTCAGCACTTAGTTCAGAAATAATTACCATCTCACTGGCGCTCGGCTAGATGGAGAAAAGAAATAACTGTATTCATCTTGTGATTAAATGGCAATTAGCAACTAAGTGCCCTGCAATAATGTGGCACTTACAACCTCATCATAGCACCAACAGCTACTCAGCCAATCCCACCAGCCTCCTGAGTATCAGAGACCAGTGCATAAGGACTAGGACCCTGGGGAGGGTCTGTGCACCCGCAGACACAGGCAAGAGTGAGGCTCAAATTAGTGGTTAAGAACATGGACTCTACAGGCCAATCTGCCTGCGTTCCAAAAACAGCGCCGCCACTTAGCAACCTGCCAACTTGGTCGAGTTACTTAAAGCTTCCTGAATGTCAGTGTCCTCATCTGCAAATTGAGGGAAATAGTTGATTCTAACACGCGGCTGGTGACTGTGAAGCTTAAGAGAGTTAATAGATGCAAAGCATTTCAGAGAGCTCCTGGAACACAGAACATCCTTAGTCAAAGGTGGCTCCCCCTGCTTCTGGTGCTTCACCTTCATGGGGCTAGGACCTCTTTTCCGCCATGCATCATTCAATGCTAAAAATAGTTTAAAATGTCTTGTACTGCCCAAAATAAGAACAAACACCTAAACAAACAAAAACCCTCTCTTATGCCAGCCTGCCCTTTCAGTCATGAATCCTGGCTCATCCTACACTCAAGGGAGCACCCTCAGTTGTTCTAAATTGTGAAGCAAATAGAAGCAATTTCCAGGAAACCCTGAAGAGAAATTGTTTATTGCCCAAGAAAGACAAGGCTATGGGTTTGGACAAGACACTGAGAAGTCCAACGTCTCAAGACAGAAATGAATGAAGATGGACCAAAGTAAGGCCAGAGGGTTGATGGGTGTGGCCAGCTCTTGAGTATCTACATTTATGGCCAAAGGTTGCTTCTCAATGGGCATCTCCACTCACCATAGTTATTGTGAGCTTGGTGCACAAAATATTTCTAAAATTAGTTTTAAATCATAATCAAGTGATAAATCTGATTTTTAAGGCCATCCATCTGTGCTGCAGGTGTCCATTTGTTCTCAGATATTCTCCAAACCCTTGCCCTGCTCTGCTCTGTACCACAGGAAACCGCTTTCCCCTGCCCTTTGCCAACTGGCTTCTAATTAGCTTTGTCCAATAAGAGGCAATGGCAAGACTGAAGAGTCTCACTCTACCTGTAACAGAGCCTCCAACAGTGCCTTCATCTCCCACCAGATTGCCCTCCGCTCTAGCTTCCCAGCTTCAGTCAGGAAGACTCCACCCTGGGGCCCCAGTTCGACTATCACATCTTCCCAATATCCTTCCAGCCAAGGGGCGGCAGTGGAATGTTCTTATTGCTAATCACTGATTGCCTAATGGTTCTCTGACGGTTTCTTAGCTCTTACATCATCTGTGTAACCAATTCTCTTTACTAAATTCCCTTTATTTGAAATACCTAGACTGGATTTTATTTCCTGAAGGGACCCTGACTTGGGGTTTATCACCATTGCTGGCTTTGTTCGGCTTTCCCATTCCATTGTCTGAATGTTAAAAACACTAGACTGGCAATCAGGAGCCCTGAGTTCTGATCCCAGTTCCGCCACTAATTGCCTGGAACCATGGGCGTTCATCTCTGTGCCTCAGTTTCCTATAGAAGATTGGACTGGGGGATCTCTAAGATCATTTCTAGCTATAATATTCTGGAACTAGACATTCTGACCAATGTCACCTGTCACTTCACAATGTGGAGACTGATGCCATTGCCTTACTTCTTGAGTTGGTTCAAGCATATTCACTAGCGAGTCATTTTACATTAGCTGAGTCAGAGCAAGGTGGTCCAATCTATTCCAGAGGTGAGGGAGGAATCAGGGCGGGCTTGAGTGGATGGTCTGCATGGGTGAAGGGGCAGCCACACGCATCCTTGTGTGTCTTACCTGAGTTTGTGATTCCCTGAGAAACTCATCGGGTTGTGATTCCCTCTCTACTCATGATTCCCACCCATATATTTTAGATTTAAAATTAAAAACAAGTTAGCACTTTAATGTTGCAAGATGAGGATTGGTGAAGATAATACTATCCAAAATAATACCCCACCCAAATCAATATAAAGATACTAAAGTTGAAAACGTGATAAATTTGGGGCCTCCGCAAGTAGATTTTTGTTTTCTTTCTCTTCTCCAAATCAGTAGTTCTCAACCTTTTTTTCCTCACATGACAACATGACAGGTGATGGGGCACACGTGGGCATAGCCATGCAAAACTCCCAGTGTGCTATCTGTAACCTGATCACTTTTTTCTTTTTCTAGTCACTATGTAGAAATTCTTATTGGATACTAACGCCTACAATACTTACACTATTAGCCTTTAATTGGTTTTAGGCTAGAGTTTCAATCAGTACATGTTTAAACTAGTTATTAATTCATGTCCTTTACTGATAGAACGTTAAAATATAAGCATATATGTATGCATGTATGTTTACATGCATTTCACACACACACATTCATACACGTTCAACCTCAAAGATATTTCTACAGTGAAAACTCTCATAATTTTTTTCTTCTCAGGCAACATAATCCTAAATTTCACCCAAAGTAATCCATTTTCTTTTAACTCCTCAGTGCTTCTTTACAAAGACTGGTGAAACTGCATCGTCCAGAATGGTAGCTAACACATGTGGCTGTTGAGCCCTGGAGATGTGGCTACTCTGAATCAATTTGTGTCATAAATGGTAAGAATACACCAGATTTTGAAGTCTCAATATATTTTTTAAAAGCATAAAATATATTATTAATGATCTTATACTTATTACTTGTTGAAATTATAATATTTGGGATACATTGTGTTAACTAAAATATACTTTAAAATTAATTTCATCTGTCTCACTTCACTAGAAAATTTTAAATTTTATTACATCATATTTCTACTGGGCAGCACTGACTCTAGAAGTTAAAGAGAATGAAAAGACATTTTTACCGTGTTTTCCTTTCTTACAGGAGAGCCCTCATGAAAAGCAGCAGTATCGACTACAATTGATGGGGGGTGCGGGTGGAGAATGGCCGAATTTATAGGAAAGATGAATGTGCTTGAGTTTCAACTTGCTGACGCCCAAATCAAGCTTCAGTCTATACAGAAAATAGCGAAGACCTAATTAATGGTGCTGTATGCTGGAAACGGCACTGTAATAGCTTGTGCTTCCTTCAAGAGTCCGCAAGAGAAGGGCTTAGGGCACTTTATTCTTATTTGCTGAAAGCTGAAGAAAGTGAGGACCTGGAGTCAAAGTTTCAGAGAACTGACTTCACCTACTGTTCCTCCATTTCACCATCATTCAAAAGCACACATCGAAAAGAAATCTTACAAATGCACAGGGGACTTTAAAGATTTAGGACAGTCAGACGAAAAAGTCATATGCATGTTCCACCTTGCATTTAAATCATTTCATTCATCATCTTAATCCCTGGGCTTGGCATGGAGCCTAACACACAGTCAGTGCTTACTGGTGTTTGCTGAGCTGAACCAAATGAACAAATTAAGCGCTGCCGTTAGTGAACGTTGGGATCCAGCCATGCTGTTTAAAACAAGAAAGCAAAGATGCATCTCAAGAAATTCAGAAAGACAGTTGCAGAAATTACCAAGAACAAGTCACAGCCACTAAAAGAATGAAAAACCAAATCGAACTTTTTCAGAACACTTTGTTGCTCAAATAACTGAGGATCTCGATTTTTCTAGTAGGTTGTATAACAACCACCTCACTAGTTCTCAATAGGAAAAAGAAGCCAAGTGTCTTTGCCACCTCAGTCTGCACTGTTTTGCATTATTTTGTCCGAACAGTTTACACTTACAAAAAAATATATTTAAACTTTGCATTCTTTTCCCTGCAAATGGATCATATGGGTACTGGAGTGGACCCCAGGGGCTTTGGGGAGGATAAGACCAATAACAGGAATTGCTAATGTAGTTTCTATTGAATGTGATGGATTCATTAGGTAGAATCATTTGATAAATCAAGAGTACTACATTTTTACTCCATTCATCTTTGTCTTTTGGATTCCAGGGTGACATTGCTGACAGTACCACTTTGAGCTGAATGAGCAGTCTTGCTTAAAGAAGCTGGCTGAAGGAACAAACACTGCCATTCCTTGATTCTCATGAGCCCTTGCATTCACAGCACTAGCCTCTCACCTTGAAATCATGCTGAAAATACACTACACAGAAGTGCCCTCATTCTCCCCAGTGAGTTACAAGGATGAGCCCCAAGCCTTGGGCAGTATCTTCTTCTCCCTATGATGGAGTGGACAACCTAGATGCAAGCAGCATGGTCTTCAAAAATCCCAGGTGCTGTTATTTATCAGGTGTAGCATGCTAAATAGTGGCCCCAAAAAACGTATGGCTGAATGAATAAAGAAGATGTGATATATATATACAATGGAATACTACTCAGCCATAAAAAAGACAGAAGCATCCCATTTACAACACCATGAATGGACCTTGAGGGTATGATGTTAAACGAAATAAGCCAGACAAAGACAAACACCACATGATTTCACTCATATGTGGAAGATAAACACATAGACAAAGAGAAGAGATTAGTGATTACCAGATGAGGAGGGTGTGTGTGGGGGTAGACAAAAGGGATAAAGGGGCACATATGTATGGTGACAGATAAAAATCAGACTATTGGTGGTGAGCATGATGTAGTCTAAACAAAAACTGATAAACAATAACGTACACCTGAAATTACACGATGTAATAAACCATTATGAACTCAATACAATAATCGGGGGAAAAAAAAGATACGTCTGTCTTAACTCCCAGAATCTGTAAATATGCTCTTATTTGTAAAAAGGATCTTTGCAGATATAATTAAGTTAAGGATCTCAAGATGAGATCCTCTTGGATTTAGGACAATCCTGCCTAAATCCAATGGCAGACGTCTTTATAAGAGAAGGGCAGAGGGAGTTGACACACAGACACAGAGGGAAGGAGGCATGGGAAGGAGGCGAGACTGGAGTGACGCATCTACAAGCCAAGGAATGCCAAGGGTTACCAGTGGCGCCAGAAGCTAGGAGAGAGGCATGGAATAGATTCTCCCTCAGTGCTTCTAGAAGGAACCAATCCTGTTGACACCTTGATTTTGAACTTCTAGCCTTCAAAGTGTCGAAGAATCAGTGTCTATTGTTTTAAGCCACTCTTTTTGTGGCAATTTGTTACAGCAGCCCCAGGAGATGAATACATCAGGTAAGAAAGCTCAGCAGAACCCAGGGACCAAATGAATCTTTCAGTTTGCACAGAGAGGCTGGGGACAAGTTCACCTTTGCAAAGTCTGTGGAGAACTTAAGTCCTACTCAGTAATTTGTGTTCTCTATGAAACCAAATCTTCTTAAAGCCCCTCACAGTCCTTACGTGTGTCATAAATACATTATTGACATTTATTCACGACATCACTGTCCCTGTCTGCACCCACGTATCTCTAGGGAATTCACCTTCTCCTACAAAGCCCCTACCTTTGGGCTCCCCTGAGAACTTCTGGAGAGCAAGGACTGTATTCTCAAGCTCCTTATAGCCCCAGCATCCAGGGCCATGTCCCCCACATACAGAGACTTACTAAATGTCTTCTGAGTGGACAAGTGAAACCAATCTGTGGTTAAAAGTGTCCTCCTTACATGGAGCATCTATCTCCCAATAACACCTGTGTCTCCATCCTAGTTCTTCCCGCAGATACTTACGCCAGGTATGCTTCTCTGTGCCCAATATGGCATCTGTGCATCAAACCCGCTCCCCTGACCCACAGGCCCTCAGCCTGCCAAGCAGAGGCACTGAACACACCGTGTTCTCTTCCATTTGCACGTAGGGTGCTGCCCCTTCTTTGTTCAAACTCCTACTCCCTCAAATCTCAACTCAGATGCAATGACCTCTGGGAAGACTTTCTGGATTTCCCTAAGCAGATTTTACTTTCCTCCTCCACGACAAGATGGAAAACTCTTATCATTGAAACCTACTAGGTTTCTATCGTTGCTGTGTTCTTTTTGTTGATGATGGAGGAGGTGTTGGTATCAATATGATTGACCATCTGCTGGGCATCCTTCCCTTCCTTATACCAATTACGCAGTTTTATTGTAACTTCTTGCATGTCTGCCGAGATCTCCCACTATACTGGAAGCTCCAGAGGACAGAAGTCAAATCTCTTCTCCTTGAAATCACAAGTACCTGCCATGTAGAAGGCATTTAACCAGTAATCTCGAGGGGAAAATGTGGTCTTCATGTGCTGTCCACCCAACCAGGGGTCAGCAAACTATGGTCTGCAGGCCAAATCCAGGCCATGGCTGGATTTTGTACAGTGAGCTGACTGGACTAGGACATGAGACAGGGACTGTAGGTGGCCCCACGAAGCCCAAAGTGTTTACTATCTGATCCTTTACAGAAAAAGTTTACTGAATCCTGCTCCAAACACGCAGACATCATCTGGCTTTTAATTTCACTGCGGCTTCAATTTCTTATCTGATGACCTCACTTCAGCTTACCCAGAAATGTTCCCGAGGGCTCAGGAACAGTTTGGACTACAGATCTGGCCTGGACTGCCCTGATGGAACAAATGCCATCCACACTCAAAAGGAGGGAGTTTCCTGTTTTAAAAGCATCTGCTAATACCTTAGATTTTAAACATTTCCCCGTAAGCCATCATAAATTGAGTCTGTAATTTTAAAAATATTATTACTTCAGAGGAGAGAGGACAGCCTTCGGTTGTTCCGTCAAGCCACGCTGCCAGAAAAAACCTTGGCAGAAAGTGAGTTTCTTAAAGAGGAACCAGGAACAGGGCTGAGCTGGTATAGGAAACGAATCTGCAGCACAAGGATGAGAGCGTAACGCTGCCCAGACGCAGTGGAAATCTGCCCAGTGTGTGGCGTGTATGCATGTTGCCGTGGAACAGAATCAAACACCCCTGGCGGGTCTAAACTGTGTTCTAGTGTCAGGTGGTTGTTTTCTTCTCTTCAGGGGAAAATTTAGTTTCCACGAGCCCTTTCAACTTGCCTAGCTTTGTGTTTTTACTACTTCCTTGTTGCTCCCTTTTCTAAGTAAAACTTTTCTCTGATAATAACTGCATCTTTCTAAAAGCTTCTTCTGAATTCTTATTTTCGAAGAAGCTATATCCATCTTAATATTTTCCTGCCATAATTGCCTCAGGCCAATTTCTTTTAAAGGAATTAAAAATGCAAATCTAATATTCTAATTGCGTAATAGGATCATCTTGGCAGCTCGATCAATAGTATCTCCCACTGTCAATAATATGGCCGGACCGCGTGGATGTCAGAGCTCCCGGTCTCACTTTATCACTGGTCCCGTGGCCCATCCACATCTATAAGATGTGACATTTTATTAGTGGCCTTCCATCAATCAGCTCTAATTTGGGCATCACAGAGATGCATGTTGTCATCTCAGCATCCGTGTTGCCCTGGGAGCCAGACACCACAGAGTTGAAGGCTTCATGTTTCCGAAGACTAAGTTAAATAGCAGAAAGAGCCTAGATGACAACCACACAGGGAGAGTATTTCTGGCCCCTGTCCAATGGAATTAGAAGCAGAGGACTTCTGATGAGTCACCCCAAAGATCACAAACCTGTCAGGGCAGCTACGGATCACTGCAAACGGCACAGATCTGGAGTGAGGATCCCCTGGCTGTGAGACCCAGCTCAGGATGGGTCACCTTCAGCAAGTCAGCTTGCCTGTAGGTGCTCAGTTTCCTCTTCTGTACAAAGAGGGTGTCACCAGAGGGGAAGGGTGTGGGGGGAGGAGAAGAGGGGTAAAAGGGCACATATGTATGGTGACGGATGAAAGCTAGACTTCTGGTGGTGAACACGATGTAGTCTATGCAGAAGCCAAAATGTAGTGATGTACACCTGCGTTTTATACGATGTTATAAATCAATGTGACCTCAATAAAATAATTTTAAAATGGGGGAAAAAAAGAAAAACAATACATCTTAATGATGAAAATTGTCACATCTAGGTATGAAAATAGTATTGGTCTTAGGTACTTGATGAAGACTGACTTTTTATTGTTTAAATATTTTACTATTAAATTTGTTCCTGTGTGTATTCCTTTTATATTACTGGGGTGGAAAAAGAGTGTTAACCTAGGTTGACTGCTAAGGTCCCTTCCAACCTAAAACTCATTTTACTTCTCGAGTAGTAAGGACACAAGGATGAAGAATATTGTCAGTTGATTGAGATAAGAAATACGATTGCTACTCCTGGGCAATTTGCCAATTAACAGTAGTGACATCATAATTAACACTTATCACACAAATTCTATTTCCATTAAGAAGGGATTTTACCAGAGATCTTCACCCTCTCGCTCTAGCTGAATTTTTTTTTTCATATTTGAAATACCATACTATTTGATCCAAAACACGATCACTCAATTTATCCACCTCAACCAGCAAAAAGCACTTGTGTAAACTAGGTCAACAATTGTAAATTTCCTTAAATAGATCTAAGCAATTGGGAGTAACAAGACTTTAGGATCCTATTAAATCTAATTTTAGGGTAAGATAATTTCAAATAGACAATCAAGCCAGATATTTTCAGGTCCTTTGAAGAGCCCCTTTCTAAAATTATGACAGCACACAGTAAAACTCAAAATGTAATTTATTTGGCTTTGTAGAAAAGCACTCTATGTGTATCTTGGGAGTCTTACATGGAATTATAGTAAAACCTCTTATTTATATGGTTCTTTGTAGTTTATCCAATTAACAATTATCCATTATATGCTGGACATTGTATAAAGAGCTTTCATCCATTTCTTTATTTGGTTCTCAAAGTGACCTCAGGGGTTCGATTGAGACTCGCACTTTTGTACCCAGAGGAGGAAACTGACACTGGGGGACAGTAAGAGACATCTCCAGTCATTATTAGGAGACATGAAAATGACATAAGACTGGATAATTGTTCAGGAAAGCAGGAAGAAAAGGAAAGATTCCTAAAGAATTGAGACAGGCAAAGGGTTTAATTTTCAAAAGGGGTGGGGAAGGGTTTGGAGATAGAGAGGGAGAGAGGGGGAAAGGAAGGAACATTCAATGAAATACAGACCAGTGGGCTTCATATTGATCCCTGGCAAAACACGAGAACTAATCATTATGGGTTGATCTGTGAGCTCGGAGACGAGAAAACAGTGACTGCCAAGAGGCTGCCGGCTCCTAGACAAGTCACCCCAATCTAATCTCGTTTCCTCCCCTGATAGGGTTATTAGGCTGGTTGATCGGTGGATCTGGATTTCAGCAAGGCACTTGACAGAGTTGTTCAGGATATTCTTGTGGACAAGACGGAGAAATGGGGGCGGGACTAGAGCACAGTTAAGTGAATTTGTAACTGGTTGAACAAGCGTATCCAAAGTGTTGATTAAGAGAGTGATGTCATCCTGAAAGAAGGACTGTGGCCGTGTACCAAGGGCTCTTTTTTAGGCCCTGCTCTGTCCAGCCAGCTCATCAGTGGCTGGAATAGCATTGTAAAGGGCATGCTTATTAAAATGTTAGAAGGCATAAATACAGGGGGATTGCTAAAACATTAAACAGAAGAATCAGGATCCGAAATGTTCTCATCTTGCTAGTCCAACGGCCCCAAAACCATCAAGAAGAAATGTAATGAGAATGAATGCAAAGCCCTTTAATTGATTCCAAAATCAATAACACAATAGAGGATGAGAGAATCTTGGCTTAGGAGCAGTTCAAGGAGAGAAGACCTGGGCCCAAACATGATATGCTTCTGTAATTTTTGTAGGCAATAGCAAAACCTAAGGGATTTTGGACCACGTTAGTAGACGCTCAGGGCCCTCTTCAAAAGTAGTTATGATCCTGCTATGTGGTGGGCTGGTTCAGGTCAAGCACTGCATTTCAAGTCAGATAAGAGACAATTCATAGGGGGGGAACAATACTAGTAAAAGATGTACCTACCACTCTAGATGAGGAATGGCGGACGTGATGGGTGATATTTACCCACAGAGAGGCAAGATGACAATCTTCTGACATCTAGAGAGCTGACATAGAAAGAATGAGAAAACCCAATCTTCACTACTCCATAAAGATGAAGGGAGTTATAGAACCTCAGAAAGAGTTTCGGGGCAATCTAAACACAGATGTTGTGACATGAGGGACTGGGTTGCTAGTACTGAGTTTATAGGCTGGGCTGTTAGAGGAACTATTCCTTTCCAGAGTGAGAAATTTCTCTGTAAAAAATTTTGAGATGCGTAGTTGTGTTGACAATAGAATTGCCACAAATATAGCTTGCTGATTAAATCCAACACATAAGTACTAGCCAATTATTGCCTCAAGGTACTTTGTATATAGAGAAGGCATGGTGGAAAAATAAAAATGACCATGACACATCGCTTTCCCTGGAGAAGCTTGAAATCTAAAGACACATAAGTAAGTAATTGACTTAAGTAAAAGAAAAATGAAATAGAGTAGAATAGAGGCACAAAGAAAGAGACGGTAACGTTTAACTTTAAGTTGGGTTGGAGGCCCATCAAAGAAGCCTTCTTGGAACAGGTAGCATTGATCTCAGTGGGTGTTGGATTTGCAGCCCAGGTCTCCCAGCAGCTCAGCACATCCCTAGTGACATTTCAAAGGTTCCCACTCCTGTATCTTATTCCATATTTAGCCTTTTGAAATACCATCTTGTCTGTGCTGTTGCTTGGCGAGACTTTGTTCTTCACCCACACCTAGTAACTTGGCAGTTTGGATCTCCTTTGCTTCTCAACTTCCCTGCCACCCTCACTGTTATGAGGGACCTGCCTCTGTTGCTTCTGTGCCCCAGCCCTGCCCTCCTTCACATCAGACAGACTCCTGGAACGGGAGTGGTTTTCCACCACTTTCACCATATAAGGTAACCTAAGCCCAGGAAAGTCATTCCATCATCTTTTCCATATTCCGTTGGTTAGAAGCAAGTCAGAGATCCCACTCACATTCAAGAGAAGGGATTACATTGGATGGGTATATGAGGGCCACCTGACAGTCTGTCTGCCACAGGTGCCAAACAAGGGTCAGTTAGACCCCTGGAGCAAGGAGATGGAAAAATGGGGCAAATGCAAAGATGAATGTTTCAAGGCTGGACTCCTGGCCCTAGCAGAAGACTTTAGTCATGTCCCTGTTCTCCTTTTTGCTCCTGCATAGACAAATTGGACAAATGGCTTCTTATCCTATGAAGGTAACAAGGGGGCAGTTTAGGCATCAGATAATCACCTCTGAAGACTTGGTTGGTTACGGGTAACTAAAAAGACAGTGAATACTTTCCGCATGACTGAATACCCAGCACAGTAGAGTGAGACAAGGCAACACTCAGCTAGCCCTCTTGAGTTCCCCTCTTTCACAGTTCTGGAGGTCCTTGTGCCCTTGAGGTCACTAATCCACCAGCTGTAGTGACTGACACTGCTGAGATTTACAAGTCTTGGCCATCACACAGGCCCTCAGCCAGTGGTTAAGTAACATTATCCCTCAGGCCACGTGTTTACACATGGGAGTTCCCAGACATTACCAGCTCCTTAGATGCAATATTTTATTTCCAGAGGTTTAAACTCCACGTAGCACTCAGAGCTTGTTGCTGGAGGCCTTCCCTCAGCTTTCTCCTAATGCAAGGTGTCACCTCCCCTGAGAACTGACCATTTTAAAATTAATCACCGTGGTGTTTCATTTCATAATGAAGATCCTGTTCTATTTATTTCCTCTTCTTAAGACTTGCCTCTGGAGATCTCAGGGGAAGACTGTATGTTTCGTTATTTTCTCCTTCTGTAAAATGGTGTGAAAATTGCCTAGAAGATAATCAGGAGGTACTTGTAATTCAAGCCATTTCCTCTATCCAAACATGGTGCCCTCTTTGGGGAGGTGGTGTTCCCAGCAGCGGGTAACTACCATAAGTCTGATGCTCTGTAGGGCATTGACTAATGGTAAGAATGGCTCTGTGGTAGACCTAAAAATGACCTCAGTCCTTCAATCCTCCATATATTCACTCCCTTTGCAATGTGACTTTGTGACGCTTCCCATCAAGAAATGGAATCTACCCCTCCGTACCTTGAATCTGGGTGGTTGTTATTACTTGCTTCAGGAAAAAGAAGTGGAAATGACAGTGTGCCAGTTTGAGCCCCAGTCATCAACAGACCTTGCATGCTTCCACCCCTTGGAATCCTGCAAAGACTAAGCCCAGGCTAGTCTGCTGGAGGGTGAGACACTATGTGGAATAGAGACTTGCCAGCCCATCTGATGCCATCCTAGACTAGCCAGGCCCCAGCCAACCCAGCAGCTCACTGCAGACACGTGAGTGAACCCAGCCAAGACTAGAAAAACTGCTCAGCTGAGACCAGCCCAGACTGGGCTGAGCCAACCCACAGAGACAATAGTGAAACAAATGGCTATTTTTTTCACCTACTCCATTTTGGGGTAGTTTGTTATGCAGTACGAGTTAACTGATACAGTCTCCGTAGTTTATCAGCATAAACATCAGGGTTCCCAGTTTCAAAGAACCCACCAGCTGGCTCATTCTGAAACCCTCAGTAGGCTGGTGATGTCCCTGTTCCTTCTTTCATTAAGTCTTTTGGAGCCATTTCCTTGAGCCACCAGGACCTAACATTGAAACTGGAAGGAAAAGATCTTGGGAGAGGGGGGAAAGGTTGAGTTACCATATATTTTCCTTTCACCGAGGCCCTTGCAAAGTATATCCTTTTATTTCATCCTTGGATGATTGCCTTCAATTCTTTGTTTCATAAGCTTCTACTCTCCCGAAGAGCCATGACAGCATTGATTTCAACCTATGATTGCTGGTGAAATATTAAACCTTATTGATTTGAAATTCAGGATTAGTTGCAAGTTGGATACTCTGCATATTTTGAAGATGAGCAATTTTATTTCTTCTAGTTGAAAAGTAATTGCAGCTCCACAATATTATTCTTTCTTTTTTTTTTTTTGGATATAGTACTTCAAATCACCTTTCTCCTTTTGTCTTCCCCAAAATTGTTGAATGCACTACATTGACTAACTAATCAATCTCCTCTTCCAAATGAAGCATTCATCTCTCTTACTAATAAGTGTGCTAGTGTGAAAACACATGTTCTTTCCATTAACTATACATTGAATACTTTCATTTTGATTCCTCCACATGCCCCAACAACAAAAAAACCTCATTGGCTATAAGTAAAGATATCCTATTTTGAGTACGAATTCAGTAGAATTTTTTTTTAATAAGCAAAGTTTGTCATTAGTTTGATGTTTCATTGAGAGCACACCACTGTGCTCAAGACTCTGATGAGCTCAAAGCTCACCCTCATACAGGCTACTACTGAAAGTCTTTCTTCTAAAATGCTCTCAGAAAATAGAGTGCTACGTTGCTGAAATAAAATCTCTCAGGGTGAATCAAGTCTTGGGACCTGCAGTGTGCTGTCTAAAACCCAAGTTCATCCAAAGACGCAAAGATCTGAAGAGATGGCATGCAATTGGATACCTATTTCCCAATTTGTAATTCACAACTGTATTAGTCTTAAGCATCCAGAGACATGTATTCCTCTCCAAAAGATGGGTTATTAAACATTTTAAAGAAAATGCATAAATAAGCTAAACATCTTTCCTTAATAGATATGTCTTTATATAATAGCTTCATTCACCTTGAAAAAAGGTTGCCTTGCTGTGTTCCATGTAGACAGCATACACAGAATCTACCCTCTTCCCCATTGATAGTCACTGCTTAGAATCTCCGCTCCTTTTCCCTTCCCAGAGTTCCTCCCCCAAGCCCTGACTTTCACTTCTCATCTCTAACTAGTAATTCATCTTGGAGTCCCAGTGGCAGAGCCAGCAGTCCCAATGGCTCTGGGGGAAGGTAGAGTGAGAGTAAAGTCTTGAGGGGGAGCCTCAGCCCCCAAAATCCTGCAGTATATTTCCCCCAGTATCTCACAGAATGGTATAGCCATTCTACTGCCTGCCCCAACTCCATGCTAAAACATTGATGCTAACTCTTGAGACAAAGTGTCTAGAGAGCAGAGTTGGAGGGTCTCTCTTGAAATATAGGTGAGATGTCTTAAGTCCTTATTCCCAATTTATTCTTTAATTCATTCCTTCGTTCCTGAAGCGGCACTCACTGGGCTGATCTGATATCTGCAAGGTAAGGCAGATGGAAACAAGCCTGAGCTTGGTTCCAAGCCTTGGTCTCATCTTGAGGGGAAACCCTGGTGATCTTGTCCCTTTCCCAACTTGCTTCTAGGTAAAATAGAGAAAGCATAGAGCAGACAAGCCTGTTCACTGCTGTTTGTGTGTCTATCAGGATGAGTCAATAAATAAATAAAGCAAATACTTTCGTTTATGAAGTTTATCAAGGAGTCTCAAAGCATTGGCTTACAAACATAATACGGTTTTATGTCTTCCAGCTGTTGCCCCTCCCACTTTGCTCTGTTGAATCTTCCTTTTCACACCTCTTAACAGTATCTTGGGCAGATTCTATACCTCTCCAGTCACTTAAAGTTTAAAAGTGACCAGGCAATCAGTGATGGTGCATTCCAAAGCTTCAATCTCAGTCTTGATTTAAATCCCATGGCTTCTTTCCCTCTGTGCAGACTTGAGCTGGGACTCCAGTCCTGAGGAGTGGGGCAAGGTCTACTTTTACAATGCCCACTGCCCCCTTGGCTGAGCTCCCCTAGTCAATGGGGCAGGAAGGAGGCATCGGAAGGGGACATGTGCCTCTTCATTTAAGTGACCATTGCTGGTATCCTCTCTTGGGAGGTTCTTGCAGCTCTACTGGCTGACTGGCTTATGATACCTCTGAACACTGGATCTCTAGTGGGGCACATGTCTAAGCTCTGAGGGCTGTCATCTCCATTCTCTACTCCCACTTCTGCACAGTCTGGCTTGACGTCTTTTACCACCTTCCCCATGCTCCCTACATCAGGGGCAAATCTCATAGCCTCTTACTGCTAGATGCCCTGGGCCCAATGGACACCAATCTTAGGTGGGTACCAGCAGGATGGCTCAAGCTCAGCTATCTTTTTGGAACGTCCATTGACCCGCAGTGAACTCAGGCATCCTCACCTCGTGGTTGGAGCGCAAGCTGCTCCACTCCCACCCTTCTGTCCAACCTGCCTTCTCTCCCATCTCAGGCAAATCAGCAAGTCTACTACTTAAGCCAATGTTCAGCTGGGGAAGGCAAGTTTCCCTTTCTTTCAGGCTCCTCCAGTCTTTTAGCATTTCCCTGGGTCATCTCACTTGTCTTCATGGTGAGACGTACTGTCTCTTACTCCAACAACCTCCCTCTCCCCTCCCCAGTTTTATTGTAAAGACTGGGAAGAAGTGCTGGGAGGTTGCTGGTGATAGCAGAGCTGGCTCTTCATAGGCCTGCATTTTGATGGCAGTCTTTATAATTTGGGAATTCCTGATGCCTTTTGTTTTAAGTCAAGACCCTAGTTGCCAGTTCTTGGGCATTTGAAAAGTTTTGCTTTTGTTTTCTAGGGATTCCATAACAAATAACAACAACAGTAATTTATTGAATTCCATAATTACAAATACAAGCAGTAATTCATTGAAGTGGCTTCAACAACAGTAATTTATTCTCTCATAGTTCTGGAGGCTAAAAGTCCAAAATCAAGATCTGAAGAGGGCCACATTCCCTGTGAAGGCTCTAGGGGAGAATCCATCCTTGCCTCTTGCAGCTTCTGGTGTCTCAAGGCATTCCTTGGCTTGCGGCAGCATCACTCCAATCTCTGCCTCCATCTTCACATGATCTTCTTCTCTCTGTCTCTGTGTCTTCTCCCGTTCTTCTAAAGACACCAGTAATTGAATCTAGGGCCAACCCTAATCCAGTATGACCTCTTCTTAACTAATTATTTCTGCAAAGACCCTATTTTCAAATAAGGTCATATTCTGAGGTTCCAGGTAGTCATAAATTTTTGTGGGACCCTATTCAACCCAACACAGTTTTGTTACAGAAAATGTCCACGTTGTTTCCTTGAGGGACAGAAGAATCAGAGAGAAGTTTTGAGACATGTCTTGTTCCATGGAGGGCCTTTAGGGAGAGAAAATGTAGTGATGGTGATGATACAGGATTCATGCAGGTCCATCACTAGGACCTACAAGTGAAGAGAAAAAAAAGATGGAGGAGAGGTAGACAGTAATGGTCATGCAGATTACTGGCTCAAAAAGATGTCCCTAGATCTTTGTACTATCTGGATTCAGGGATGCCCAACTCCTCACTCCCTAGAGCCCAATCCTCTTCCTTCCATTCTCTCCAGCCACCACCCTATAGGTGACCAGGAAGACCGCTCCCAACTTCCAGGACCAGCCCCTTGCAGGGGAGGGGAGAAGCTATCTCCCATCTCTGGGAAGAGAAGATATTTGCCCAGCACATGGTAAAACTCTTGATATATTTTCCCAGTGTTGTGCCAACAGTGCTTCTGGCTCCATTTGTATTATATGACATGGCTCAGCTGGGCTTTAGTCAGCTCTCTTGGGATGCTGTCATTCTTTCTATGAGGAAGAATATTCAAATCCCCAAAACTAACTTCTAAATGTGCCCTTCCATAAGGTACGGATTTCTTATATCACCACCACTGGGAAAGATTGTTTATATAAAGAGGGGATAAATCTTGAAATGTCCAGCTTGATGCATCAGGCCAGAGGGAGTGTGTGAAGACTAAGGGCCTAGTATAAGAGAATTCTCGCTCTTCTTAGTCTTTTTCTCATTAGAAGTATTTTTAAAACTTAATTTATATCCTTCCCCCAAAATATTAGTAAATACTTCCTTATATGTATCTCTACCTATCAAAATTAATTATTCAAAATAAATAATGCATCATATTCACGATTAAAAATGGAAATTGTATTTAGTATTTTTTGATAGCTTGGGGAAAATATTATTGAGGCTCAATTCCACTTAAATTAGATAATTTATTACAAACAGCTTTATAATTATTAATATACACACTTCCTTTTTAATAGACATGAGTAAATTTTCAAATGTAATCAAAATAGAAACATAGAAAGTGAATTTTCAGACACTGATGGTATTTTGACATCATCTTATTCATTCTGTAACATTTTGTCATATATTACTCAAATGCTATTGAAAGTAACTAATAACTAGCTATTAGAGAATGAAAATATTGCCTAAAGAGACGAAAAATATCCACAAAATCATTTGGGGACTTTGAAAATACATTCCACCATCAAACTGTAAGGTCCCCACATCAAGAAGCTGATGCATTCTATTCTCCGGTGCACACCACTTGTCCTGGTGACTGGCAGACAGCAGGTCCCCAAGATAGTAGCATTGAGAATGTTTGAGCATGAATAATAGGCAGCTCTTTAATCTGAGCATCTGAGTCTGGGCATTTAAAAGAAACCTATGTGACAAAGTAGATAATCAATATTTCTGATGGAAACTCAGGGTTGCTTTTATATTTTAGTGCTTTATTAATTTTCTTAACTTATAAAAATTAATACATCAAGGTTCACTGATACCTTATGTGTCTTAGCCTCAGTAATAATACAAGACCAGTTTAAATTCTTAAGTGCTGGAAGCCTGAAATAAACCACATTCCAACTAATTCATTAAGAAATTCCAAAGATTGGGAAAAATGAATAAAGGGGGAGATATTTACTCCCAAACCTGCATGGCTTGTACAGAGAGCTCTTCTGAACTCATGCCGCATGGTCTTTCCCTTTAGGAGAAAGCAGGCTGGACAGTTGCACCATCTTCTTTCCATCTTCCAGCAGCTGTCAATCTATTATGGCGTGTCAGATGGACCTCCTGCAACCCAAAACTGCCAGCTCCTTTCACCAGAGATGAGTTCTGGTCAACTTCAGCAAAGTGTGAGATTCAGAAGAAGGAAAGTGGAGGAACTTGCAAAACCAGGAGGGCTGAACAAGGAATCTCTTAAAGGACAGGTCCAACCCTGAGACCCCAGGGGGAGGTACTAGAACTTTCTCTCAGGTGCTGAGGTAAGATGACTTGGCTTCAGCCTACTGTCACAGCATGTCATGCTTTTTTACATTCTTGAGAGGGCCAGACAGCATCGGTTCATAGCTACTATAGGGTCACACATTCACTTCCCAGTGAGAAGTACCCCAGGGAAGAAATCTCTTCAATGTGCACAACTCACCTTGTCCCTAAAAGAAGGTGCTAGAAGAATGAGTCCAAGTCACATGTCTTCAGGGTCAATCAGTACTGGTTCAGGGTGTACCTCTGTGGAGGATGGATGTTGAGACTAATAATGATATTATTATAGTCACTGTTAACATTTTATTGAGTACTTACTATGTACCAAGCACCCTTCTAGTTGTCTCTGGTTATTAAACTCTTATTCCTCACAAACAAGCCATGAAGTAGCTCTTTTACAGATGAATAAACTCAGCCACAGAGAAGTAAAGTAACTTGCCCAAGATCTTGCCGCTGGTGAGTAGAGCTGAGATTCTAACCCAGGCAGTCCATCTGTGGAACCTGTTCTCTTAACAGTGGGCCACATGTGAAGATGCTCAAGAACTTCAAGCTACTGACATCCCAGCCCACAGAGCAACCCCAGAAACTCCAGAAATATCTCCCCTGGGAGACCCTCCCTAAGGAAGCCCTTGCGTTGGTTAAGTCAGGAGACAGACATCATGGTAGCAGAATTCTAAGATGGTCTCTGTGATCCCCACCTTTAGTATGATGCATCATACAATCTCTCCTCTTGACTTAATATATGTATATATGTAAATCCTGTCACTTAGATCTGTATAAGACTCCGTGAACTAGAGATTCCTTGGAGAAGCTAACCGCCATGTTATGAACCACCTATGGAGAGTGCCATGCATCAGGGAACAGCAGAGGTCTCTGGAGCTGAGGGCCTCAGTCCTACAACCACAAAAAACAGTTCTGCCAACAACCAGTGAGTCTGGAAGAGGCCCTGAGCCTCATAGGAGTTGGTGCCCCAGCTGATGCTTTGATTGGTAGCCTGTGAGACCCTGAACAGAGAAACCAGGTGAACTATGTCCAGACCCCTGACCCCTGGAAACTGTGAGACAATAACTATGTGTGGTTTTAAGCCACTGAGTTTGAGAAATTTGTCATGCAGAAAGCCTAATGTAGACACCAGCAGTAACAGGGTCTGCACGGAGCAGAGTCAGCCCCAACCCAAGGACAGTTCCTGTGGGGCACTTCAGAAGAGGGGGCAGTCCACCACAATGGAACTCCCCCAAGTCAAGGGGCTTATTTATTTATTTATTTATTTTATTTATTTTTGTTTTTGAGGAAGATTAGCCCTGAGCTAACTGCTGCCAATCCTCCTCTTTTTGCTGAGGAAGACCGGCCCTGAGCTAACATCCATGCCCACCTTCCTCTACTTTATATGTGGGACACCTACCACAGCATGGCTTTTGCCGAGTGGCGCCATGTCTGCACCCGGATTCCGAACAGGCGAGCCCCGGGCTGCCGAGAAGTAGAGCGTGGGAACTTAACCACTGAGCCACCAGGCCAACCCCAGGGCTTATTTATTTACTTACTTATTATTAAAGATGTTTATATTAAGTTTTAACAGAAGCTATTATCTTTAACAAATAGATCATAGTTGCCATTCTGGAACACTGACTTTTGTCCTATCAGCTGGCAGAGGTTCAGATCTGAAATATTTTGCATGCAGGATTTTCTTTATTTAGTTAGTCATTTTTTATTTTCCCATCAGTTATCTTTTTTAAATTGAGTTTAGAATAGTTTACAGCATTGGGAATTTCAGTTGTATACTATTTCTTGTCAGTCACCATATACACACTCCCTTTCAGCTCCTATGCCCACCCCCCCAGCCCTCTTTCTCCTGTAACCACTAATATGTTCTCTTTGTGTGTTTTTTTATCTTCCACATATGAGTGAAATCATATAGGGTTTGTCTTTCTCTGTCTGGCTTATTTTACTTAGCATAATACCCTCCAGGTCCATCCATGTTGTTGCAAATGGGATGATTTTGTCGTTTTTATGGCTGAGTAGTATTCCATTATGTATATAAACCACATCTTCTTTGTACATTCATCCGTTGATGAGCACTTTGGTTGCTTCCACATCTTGGCTATTGTGAATAATGCTGCAATGAACATAGGGGTGCATAAGTCTCTTTGAATTGTCGGTTTCAAGTTCTTTGTATAGATACCCAATAGCGGAATAGCTGGGTCATATGGTATTTCTATTTTTAGTTTTTTGAGAAATCTCCATACTGTTTTCTATAGTGGCTGCACTAGTTTGCATTCCCACCAGCAGTGTATGAGGGTTCTGAAGGGGCTTGTTTTGCACCTAACCAAGCCTTTGGTGACTGATTTGATCTAGCTCCCACAGTGCGGGAACCCTGACACCTTCTTTAGCCTTTTCATAATCTTAGGAACACTAAGGATTTCTCCAGAAAAATGCACATGTAGGCAATATTGTGCACATCTTGGGCAGGCATTCAGGGTCCTGAAATGTCCCCATATGTCCTCTGCGTTCATACCCAGAAACCCTTGTTCTAGGGCACACATTCCCAATGGGGGCAATATTGTCTGCAAGGAAGTGAAAAGTGGTGCTTGAAGGGCAAAAAAATCTTACTCTTTTTATGCATAAATACAGATGTACATAAACAGATTTACGGACTCTGTGTGATATTATAATTTCCTGGGAGACAATTAGGAAGGCAGTGTCTTAAGAGGATGTGTAGGGAACAGATAATGAAAGCAAAAGGTGGAGAAGCATTGATTTAGACAATAATAGCTCATGGTCAAAACAGAGGAAGGCTTCTGAGGCACCGATAATATTCTACATCTTGTCCCGGCTGGTGGTGACATGGATGTGTTCACTTTGTAAAAAATCCATGAATTCCACACTAAAGATGCATACGCTTGCTGTGTGTAAGGCATACTTCATCAAGAAGCAAAGTTTACCAACAATCAAGAAGCTAGAATCCAGCGTTCCGACACCTCCAGCTAAAGACGCTGTCATGTTGGGGTCAAGAGTACAGACTCAGAGATGATGCCTGGGCTCCATCCCAGCTCCCCCTTTTGCTAACGGTGCTGCCTTGGCAGCATAACCTCCCCGGGAGCCTCAGTGCTTTAATCCACAAAATGGGTTTACTAATACGATCTATCTCAAAGTGTTATGGTAAGATTAAATGAGTTTAGGCACGCAAAGCACTTAGAACAGCATCTGAAACTTAGCAAGCACAGTTCTGTTGTCGTGGTTTCGTTGTAGCTCTCCCCACCTTGTCTTTTCTCTCTCAAATTTACCTTTCCAAAGAACAAGGGAAAAAAATACTAGCGATTATCTTTCCCGAGTCCTTCCTGTGGTTCTCAGCAGAAGCTAGATGCTTCAAGCGTTGTGGTTGAAGTTGTGGAATCATTTACTTTCTTGCGGCATTTTGATACAGTTCAGAATTATTGATCTTGGTTTCTGGGAACAATATGGTTACATATTAGATACTTTCAGACCAAATTTTGTTTTCTCCTATAAAGATGAGGCAAAGAGTTACAGCTTCCTAGTCTTGACACACAGGAATGATCATTTGGGAGTCAGGAGCCCAGATTTCTAGTTCCATCTCTGCTGGCCAATAGCTTTAGTGGGATCTTTAAAAAAATCGCTTTTTCCACACAAGCTGGGTTCTCCCATCTGGATAATGAGAAAGGTTTTTCCTGTATGATTATATTATTAATAATAACAGTGATAGCGACCTCACCTCTAATGTGTATCAGGCATGAGTTAGAACACTAGAATTACCAACTCTTCCAATCCTCATGATAGTGCGCTCTCATTATCCCCATTCTACAGCTGAGGAAACTGAGGCACAGATGCCTCGCTGTTACTAAGTGGTAGAACCAGCATTTGACTCCAGAGCCTGTCTTTTTAACCTTTACTCAGACCTGCCTCCTGTAAGTTCATTAAGATCTACAACACAAGGAAATACTTCATGTTCTTCCCCTAAAGCTCACTGTTTGTTGGACCCAGTGCCCTCAGACCTCTGTGACATCACTAAAATAGTCCTTCGGCTCCTCTTTCAAGAAGCAACTCAACATCCACTTTCCTGAGTCTTGGTGGTGGTAGCCATCACTCATCCTTCTGCACACATTTCAACTCTGGGGCTGGCGTGGTGGTCCGGGTGTCTTGAGTTGGTTGCTGTCATTTTATATGAATTCTTCCATCTCCCCAGGCACATGATTATCCTCTGACATCAGAGACTGTCTTCTTCTACTGGCATCTCCCCACTGGAGCACATAGTAGGTTCAGTAAATATTGTCACAAGCCAGAGCATCACTGACATATGCTTCATCCTAGTCTGAAGTCATCTATTAATTTAGCAGAGAGGATGTGGGAGGGGGATAGGGAGAAGGCTGGGACTCCTAGGGTCATGGTGTGGGAACGGGGTAGAGGAAGCATGGTGAATCGAGCCTGGCACCAGAGGAGGATGACAGCTACTCAGGGAAGGTAAGGAGTTAGGACACACTGGGCTTATTTCTACAATAGGACATGAGAACCTAGCACCAGACAGACACCAAGCTGCCACACCTACTTCCTGAAGAGCCCTCACATTCCAATCCCAGTCCCTCAAGATCATCCCTGGAGGAACAATGCATCATTCAAAATGTCATGTCCATGTTCACCTTTTTGAAATATTAATGGCCCTGGCTGGCCTTAGCTCTGCTGCCCATGAACACGGTGCCTGTCCCTAGAGGAGACAGAAGCAGACGAGAGGGACTCAGAGCCCCGGATTGAAATTCCATCAAGCCTTTGGGTCGATGGAAATCCTTTATGCTGTGACAGTGACACAAGTCCACTCCTGCCTTCACTTCATTCCAGTGGCTTGGTGGGACAGAATTCGGCTTCGGTTCTAACCCCAAACACTGCGGCTGTGGAGACAAAAGGCTCACCAGCAGAATCAAGGGTCTACAGTGAACAAGCCACTCTCTGCAGGCAGCTGTTGCTACAAGTATCGTGTATTTGCCCTGATGGCTCTCAATGCTGCAGGCTGAGGGGACAGCTCATTTTAGGATTTATACCAGGAGTGCACAAATGAAAAAAGGCTTAGATCTTTTTGTGTATCTGATTTGAGACTCTGGGCACCAGATTGTTAATAATATCAGAAAAGTGTCTGAACCACCTAAGGACGTGTCTCTATGTCAGCACTGTCTGAAAATGGCCTTTGTATCCACACTAACCTAGGCTCTCAAGGAGAAGAGAGAGAGGAGAGGGGATGCTTCTGGTAGAAGCTACAGAAGCTGGTGGTTCAGGAAGAAAAACCAAGGTGCAAAGACAAAGTTGGAAAGTGGGATAGTGCTGCGTCAGTGGCCACCAAAATGCCCAGATGCCCCAGGAGAGGAGGGCAGGCTCTGTGCACAGGGTTCCAAAGGAGTGGCAGCAAATGTGCCTCCAATTCGTGAGCATTCGGTACTTTACCTGCATCCCACCTACCAATAAACTGTCGCCTATTATAGTAGCTGTGGGTGACTAAAGGCCATCTTGTGCAATCTTAAAGCTGACATGGACCAAAGCTGACACACACTCTCTAGCAGATGCCACAGATGCCCCGTCCATATCCCTTTGGCTCTTCCCTCTTCAGTGCGCTCTGGCCCAACTTCCAACTTCCAGCACCTGCGCTTCTTCACCTAAGGGCTTTCTCTGGCCATCAGAGCCTGATCTGCTCATAGACATCGCAGGTGGAATTGACAGGAATTAACAGCACTGGGAGCAACCCAGTGACTAAACGGAGTAGGTGGGTGTATACACCTCAATGTGGAAAAATTCCGAAGTTCAAGTTCAACACTATTTCCCAGAGTTCCCCAGGGGTGTTAATCTCTAGTTTCCCACAAAAATAACCTGCTGAACTTCAATCTTTGTCTCAGAATCTGTTTCCAGTGAAACCTAGATGGATATTACACACACACACACAAACACATAGTTCTACTAGTCCTAGAAGGTTCTCAATCGTACAACAGTCTCTGGTTACATTATTTTATTTGATCTTCACATCAACTTTGTTATTATTCTTATTATCCCATTTTAGAAATAAGGGAACTGAGTCTCAGAGAGGCAAGTAGGTCACCCAAATCCATAAAATGGATTCAAAACCACTTCTAGCTAATTCCAATGTCTTTGGTCTTTCCACTGCACAAGTGCTGCCCCAGTGGAGGAGATAATGAAGGATACGCTTTCAAAGAGCTCACTTATAGTCAGTGTGTCTCTTGGTGAAAGCCAAAATTGCTATAAGGACAAAGCCAACATAGGTAAAACCTTTGGGGGGAATCGGTTCCTACCGATCCTCAGAAAGTCTTCCTCCATCATCTCCTGGTGCATGCTACAAACAGTAGTAGGTGTTTAATAAATACATGATGGATGTATGGAGGATGGGTGAGTGAATGGATGGATGGATGGATGGATGGATGGATGAGTAGGTGGATGGATGGATGAACGGATGGATGGTGGATCAGTGGATGATGGAGGGATGAATGTAGAGCCATTATCCATTCTCAAAGAATGTCTACATCTACTTTATCCTGAGAAAAAGCAAGGGTGGAGCTACGATTTATTAAATGTGATTTTCACATAAGCTACTGCTTGTTTAGTCCCAGGACCATGAACATCTGAGAATATGTGGAAGAGAATGTCATCTATTTGGGGTACCAGAGTAGAAAAAGTTTGAGAAAAGCAAGCTCCAATCATTTACCAGTGGCTGGCTGAAACCCAGTAGTGGTTCTTATACCTTAAGTGAGAGTGAAAACCACCTGTGAAGCTGGTTAAAAATGCTGATTTTCTGCTGTAAGTCCAAGGTTCTTATTTAATAGGAACCCAGAAATCATGTAATATCCTCAGGTAATTCTGAAGACATCACAGAGTGTATGATGCCCTGGACTGGGATGAAGGGATCCCCTTCACAGAGACCTTTTCTTCTCTCCTCTAATTTATTGAAAGGATTTGCCTTATTGTGTCAGCATTACAAATTCACATGTGGCTTGAGGAGGGATTCAGAAGTGGGATCAAAAGGCATCACTCCTACCCTGGGCATTCACATAAATGTCAGGGAGAAACACAGAATCAAGGTCTCAGAGCGAGAGGGAAAATTAGGGGCCAGCAAATTCAACTCCAGACTGAGTGCGTGAATTCCTTATAATGCTGCAAACAGAAAGTGGTCTAGCTTTTCCTTGCATACTTCCTGCAATAGGAACCTCTCCACCTCCTGAATCTGTCCACTCATTTTTTAACTGTTTGGTTACAAAGTTCTGAGGGGTTCCAGCTATGTTTACTGAGGCCACAAAGATTAGGTCAAGTCACCATGCACCATGACAGTTCATGGGGTATTTGGGGCAAATGGCATATCTGATCTAAGATAAGCACCTCTTTTACTGCTTTAAGTATCCACATGATAGGATTTGATAACTTTTAACATCCAGGTGATGCCCTCTGGACCTGCCTTTGAATTCAACCTTCCAGCTATGATCTGATAAGAACAAGCAGAGCGGGTATATCACACCCTTATTATGGACGCTCTACCTCCATCATTGCCTTCTAAAATCACATTGACTGATCTAGTAGCCACATCGTATTGAGCCAAAACTCAATTAAAACTCCAAAGTCTTTTTTCTCTGGAAAGCTCTCTGTGTCTGGCCACTGATTCAGTTATCAGCACTCTTTGAGTAAAGCCATTCACCCTGTTGTGAATCAGCTAACTCCTCAGCTGGCTTTCCAGCATCTCTCCATCTGTTCCACCTAGGAAGAGGCTCACTGCTTCTTCAGACTTCTTCTGTTCACTAGATCTGGGTAGGGCCATAAAAATCAACCGCCCCACTCCTGCCCCCTGGAGGCACAGTGTCATGACATTAGAGGGGACTCTTGGTCTGGGATCTGATCATATCTGCAGAAAGACATGACAGATAACACCTCATTTCCAAAGAGTGAAATGAAGTGCTCTTGTTGTGGAAAATTACCGCTTGCTGTGCTGAGACAAGAGGAGTAGTACAACACAGGGCTCTCTCAGAGTATCCAAGAAATGAGGGAACTCATCCAGGCTGAGACTCTGCTGTTTTAAGAAAAGGGTTTAATCCATTTACATTTATTTTGATTTCTGATCATTCATTTGGATCTATTTTTGGCATCATTTCTCTGGGTTTATTTTTTTCTTTCACCCTTCTTTCATGACTTCTGCCTTTGCTTTGTTGGTTTCTTTTTATCCCTTTTTTCTTTCTATTCTTTTGGAATTATGAATCCTTATTTATATACTCTTATTAATATGGTATTAAGAATACTTAACTATCTTTTTTCAGATTTTGATGTTAACCAATAACTCTATTCTCCCACAAGATAAGAATCTTAGAACTCCTTAAATTCCCCCCACCAAATTCTGCCTTTCTTTCATCCACAATATTGTTGTCTAGTATTTTAATTCCTTGTCATTTTAAATATCTCCTCAACTATTATTCATATTACTCTTATAGTAAATTTCCAAAGTGTTTTTTACCAATTTCTTAACTTGACCTTGATTCTTGCTGCCTACTGATTCCTTATTAATTTCCATTTGGCTATCTCTCAATATTGCATATAAAATAATGAGCAAATAAATGATTGCTCAGGGAGTGAAACCATTATATTGAGAGAGTTTTGAGAAGAATGAAAAGAGGGGAAATAATGATGAGGGATCTCTCATCAGCAGCCCTGCCAGCATCCCAGGCTCATGGCTGCTGGGAAAATCTCCTCTCCATCTTGAATGATCATTTAACGAGTATAGATGTGAAGTTGATAGTTACTTTCCCTTACCACTTAGAAAAATAATATTCAATCACCTTCTGACATCTATTGTTACTGGGGAAAAGTCTGCTGACAGTCTGATTGCTGCTTCTTTTACGTATATATTTTAAAGCTTTTTATATCATCTTACATATCCTGTAGTTTCACTGCAATGTGTTAGGTATGGTTTAATGTTATGTATCCTCCTCAAGGCTTAAGTTGCTACTGCAAACTGGTCATGTGATTTTTAATTATGGGAAATTTCCACCAATATTTCTTTGACCACTGTCTCTCTCCATTTGTTCCATAATTTCCTTCTGGAACTCCTATTAGCTATATTTTGGAGCTTCTCATTTTATGTTCATTGTCTCAATTTTTGTTTCATATTTTCCATGGTTTTATCTTTTTGAGCTGTATTTTGAATGGTTTATTTTTTCAACTTTTTCTTCAAAATTACTTCCTTTTATGGTTGCCTTAACAATCTATTTGTTTCTTTCTCAAACCCTCCTGCTTTTCTTTCATCTTCCATTATAAAATTTGTTCCTCATTTTTCCGTTTGAGCATCTAAATCATCCTTATTTTCAAATTCCTTGGACATTACTCTTATCTGCATTTCTTTGTGAATTCTCCCATTTGTCACAACATTTGATCCTCCCTCAAGGGGTCAATATCTCTGTGTGTTTTGTAATTCTTTGCTTAAGGGAAATTAGAACATATAAGCTTGCACAGTACGTGAGATGTAAGCTTGTCTTTGGCATATGTTGTCTTCTGAAGGAATTCAACCTGTGTGCCCTGGCTTGTGGAGGTGACTCTGGAGACATTTTAACTTTGGCTCCTGTAGACCCTGTGGAGTTCCAGGCTAGTTTTTACGTTGATTTCTGTGCTAGACTTGTTTTTAATGGGATTTTTTGGACTGAGATCTGGCTGTGTACATTTAGTCTCATACTCACACTGTGCAAGTCTGTGCTTTCTGATTTCCTTCAGGTAACTCTGTTGCTACCCAAGGTCCAGAGCACAAAGCTCCCATCTGGGACTGGTAGGTGGAGCTTTCAATCCTTATTTCAATGACAGGACAGTCCTTATCACTGGGAGTTCAGTCTCACCTCCTACAACGGAGGACCTTGAAGCCCAAACTCTTTCCTAGTACACTGTTACAATCCAGACTCACAGTAGACACCCTGTCTAGTCTCCAGGCTTTATTCTGCCCCAACTCTCACTTCTTGTTCCTGTCACTTAGAGATCTCCTTTTCCTGCTTTTTGAGCTCACCTGTGGATTTTCATGTTTTTGTTATGTTTGGAGTAGAAGGGGAACTTTCCCAATTATCTCAGTTGGCCAAACTTTACCAGTTTAAAGGACCTTCGAAGCTTCAGAGGAATTAATTCATGGCTTCCCCTCAGGCTTTAATTGGATATCTTTCCAGTCATCCACCTCTGCATCCAAGTCCTCTAAGAGCAAGTAAGTACCTCCGTAGCAAGATGAAAAATCACAACCCATTTGCTGAGACAGAAGCCTAACCCCACAGAGACTGCTCTGCAATGGAAAGCACCATGTGGATAAGAAAGTTTCCACATGCTCCATGCACACTAGTCTTGGTAACTTCTGTGTGCTCATCAAATATAAGATGTTAGCAAAGCAAAAAGGAAGTTTCTGCCTCTGTGCTTTATCTTGGAAATATAATTTTGAGGACTCTTTCTCTGCAACTCCTCATCCTCACCCCAACCCTGGTCAGAAACTGAGCAGCCGCACGTGTATGCAAAGCTGAATGAGCCTGAAGTCCAGCCATTCAATAACATACAATAGAAATGTTAACTGCACTATTGATTTTTTATTATGTTTGTATTGCTTGTTTAATTTCATTTTCCTTGCAGGAAATTTTTTAATCAAAAATCTAGTTATCGAAAAGCCCCATAAGCCAACCGATACTAGTGAGACTAGAGGAAATACAGACATTAAATCTCTCTTGGTTATTCCCTCTTCCCCCTTCACCCACCCCAGTGAGAGTTCAAAACTGAAAGCTCCTCCATTTCCAGTTGAGAGTAAATGCGTGTGACCTTCAGTTCCACAGAGGTTAACCTCCTCTGATTAACTTTTCCATGTTATTCCATTAAATAAAAACAGTTTTGACACCCAGAGACTAAAGCATCCTAGAGATAATATAATAACCCTATGCAATCATTTCAAATTGGATTGTAATAATTCATTTAGGTGACCATACATATTTGTTATATGTAATATGAAACATCGCAAAATGAAATCAATAGAAATGTTTCTTGTTAATGAAGATATACTGGGCTGTTATGTGTGGGTTGCGGACTCAATACCACAGAAATCTTATTTGTATTATAAATTTCAGGGGATCCTGAGAGTTACAAATGAAGATAGCATTTCTTAAAGAAGCTATGGCTGGTCATTTAGAAAATTATATCATAAATTTTATGTCATTTCTTGGTCTTTTAAGCTCTTTGCATGGCAACATAGTCTTACAATTCAGGTAAAAATTCTGGCTGAGTGATTACATTCAACTATTTGCAAATGAACTTTTACCCAAACTTCCATTTTAAAATTACGGAGTTCAAAGTAATTTAGCTTTGGTAAGTCTGAAGATGTTGCCCCAGGATATTTTAATACACTTTTCAGAATATTTTCTTCACCTTAACATAAAAACTGAAGCTATAGAAGGTAGAGATAAAATAGATAGATATAGGTATAGATATATAACTATATACACATGAACCACGGTGACTATAATGTAACTTCACTAGAATGCTGTCCTTAACGACACATACGAAACACAACTTAACATAATAGAATGCTTAGTATAGTATAATATATGTATCATATATGTTTATTTATACATTTGGATAAATAAAATAAGATTGTTTTAATTTTGTGTTAACTACTCTCACATGGTGTTTTAAAAGGCCTATTTTAATAGTAAGTTCTGCATTTTGAACAATACTATGGTGATATTTCAGATGGAGGGTTGGCAAATATCCGCAATAGGTACAAAGAACTAGTGATGTTGTGAATTATGACGCTGTTTGCACTTCTCTTGTCAAAGCCCATACGCTTTGCTTCTAGTGAAATTCACCTTAAATAAAGCCCATGAGAATGACATCCATGCCTAGTGAGGAACAAGGATTATAAAATGCAATAGCTATCTGTGATAAATAAATGGCCACCTTGGGCAATATAAGTTTAAAATAGACTCATAACAAATAACCATAATCATAGTTTCTCCATCTGCTATCTTTTTTATTGGTGCTGCTCTCACTTCTGCCTGTACCTTCTGGAATCCCCAATTTTAGATAATCACAGGACCAAAAAAGCAGCTCCCCTAACCTGCTTTAACTGATTCAACAATTTTCATCTGAAATCGGGTTCTACCTGCGTTCCTTGTGAGCCTGTTGGATTTGGGTGGTGCCCACATCCACGTCTCTGGAAGGGCTGTCTAAATGGACCAGGCTGGGCTTCACTTTGCCTTTGCCTCCTGCTTTCAAACAGTCTTTGAGGTCTTTTGAGTCTTGGGCCTTCACGCCCTGTTGCCCTCTAACTTTCCTCCACATTGTTTTCTACCCGCCTCTCATTCACTCCCCTACATTCACTGGAGACTTTTGTCCCTGTGTTTGGACCAGTAAGTGTCCGTGTGGACACTGCAGTTCCTTGAGCCTCTCCACGCTCCTCCACAACCCACGTCTGAGATTTTCCTCACCAGGACCCGCTCTGCCTCTGAAATCAGAGACTGAGGCTCTGCCCCTACGCCTCTGACTCTCACCTGTGCTTCCGGTCTGGTATTTCCACCTCCTCAAGGGCTCCTCCGATGCCTCCTCACAGGTATCCAGAACCTCTCCCTCTGTCTCTGCCCTCATCCTGCTAACACTCTACTTATGCCTAGCTTAAAAAAAAGAAAAGACAGTTCTCTGAATCTGAATCTGATTTCCTCTCTAGCAACTTCTCTTGCCAGTGAAATTTCTTGAAGGAATAGCTTATACTTCTCTCGGCTTTTCTTCCCCACCTCATTCTCTAATTCCCCTACCAGCACTCCATGAAACTGCTCTGGCTGAAGTCCCCAGTGCCCTGTTCATTTCAAAATACAATTGAAGTAGTTCTGTCTTTACTTATCACTATCCCCTGTGGCCATGAATTCCCATTTTTGCACCATTCTTATTCCATGAACTCATGGATTCCCAGATCCATGGTTGCTGCGTCTCATCCTCTATGAAAGATTTCTCTTCCTTCACCTATTCTGTTTTTAATTTTAATTGTATTTTTTAAAAATTATGAACCATATCAAACGTTCATAAAAATACAGAGAATAGTATGTTCGTCTTCGATTCTCTTATTTTCTCATCCTCTACAATTGTTCTTGGTGGTCTTATCTGTTGTTTTACGGCCCTCTTCTTCTAACAGTAACTACAAAATCTTTTCCATCTCTTCCTTCTGATCTGCAGGTCTGTACCCTCCCACCTCCAGCCATCCCCACGTGGACACCCTGCAGGCTGCTCAACCAAGCTGACCTCTTCGCCACCCACCAGCCTGCTCTCCTCTTTCATTATTTGTTTTGGTAATTATCTGTCTTGCCAAGCAAGTCAGAAACATAGTCACGCTTCTGGCAAAGTTCTGTTATCACATCTCAGAAATGTCTTTATACTCTGTCACTCCTCCCACGCCTTGAACACAGTTTTCATTCAGGCTTTTATTATTTCTTGTTGGATTTGGTGTAACAGTTTCCTCATTAGCCTGGCTCTTAGCTCTTGCCCCACTGCCTTCCAATCCAGTCTCTGCCCATTTCTACACACATTTATTCTTTATACAATTAAAATCCCATGGTACCACTTACCTACTTGGAAGACATTGGGGTCCTTCCTTGAACTCACCCAAAGGTCCAGAATATAATATGATATACAGGCTCCTCCTGATCAGTCCCCATCCCTCCGCTCACAAACACTCTGCTGTTCCAAGATGGTTGGCCTGTCCTTCCCGGAATGCCACTCTCCCGGGGTGCCCCCTCAGCCCCAGAGCTAACTCTAGGTCTTCCTTCAAGACTTAGAGTCTTGAAATGTTTCCTCCTCTGGGTCACCTTGCCTAGGTCTTGGGTTAGGGACAACTCTGTTCCTCTGTAGATGCCTCTATCACCTCTCTGACCAGGCTGATGGTTCCCTTTGCATGTTTGTCTCCCTGACAAATCTCTTTGCACCCAAAAAGCAGGGCCTGTTCTGATCTGTGCATAAGCAGGATTTAGCGCATTTCCTGGAGTCAAGTAAGTGCTCAACAAGTACCCAACATATCCCGGCTCGAGAACTTGTTCATACACACAGAGATGGTGTGCTGGAATTTAATGGAAGCATCAATAAAACAACTAAGGATTGTAAAAACCTCACTAAGGACCCAGCATTCAGTATAAATTAAACAAACATTTAAATTCAAGAGACATAATTTCAACTGCTTTACAGTGAGTCCAGTGAAGTTAGTATTCTAAATTACTCCCATGTCCTTCAAAGCTATTACTTAGGAACTCATAGGCATGTAATCAAATGCTCACTTAAGAGTTGAATCCTTGTTTTACCACAGAAAGCTGGAGGCTGATATCTGTGCATGAGGTGATCCATTGATGATCAACCTTTATCCCAGGGCATGACTCTGAAAGTGTGCACATTGTGCTGTCCTGTGACTACAGGCAGGAATGGGGGCCTGACTATTTAGATGAAGGATGGGAGAAGAGAAAGGACGGCAGGATCTAAGTTGGGGAGCCCTACACCAAGTGGCTGAGAATTGGGGTCACTTGCACCCCAGAGTCCAGGGAGGCTAAGGATTCTCTTCCCGTATATGTACATATGTAAGTACGGAATATTTACTTACATCCTTCTACTTCCTTGCTCAATAGATTAACTGCACCTCCCCAAAGTGACCTATTTCTTTTTCTTTAATTAATGAGACCAAGCTTATTATTTACTGAAAGTGAATACGTTACTAAGAATTCTCCAGAGATAAATTCCCATGCCATCTGGTTGTCCTCTCTTTGTTTACCTCCACATCCATTCACTGCCTTCTCTTCCCTGTTGGGTGGCCCAGGAGGCTGGGCCTGTGAACGTTTCCAATGAGCCTTCCTGATCTATGGCTTCGGGATGTGTTCCTACAATAGGAGGTCCTAGCAGGAGATTGGAGTTGGAGGAGAGAAAGACCAGGGTGCTTATTCCTTCCACATCCTCTCTGCCAACCTTCAGTTTTGCCAGTGGCCACCCCCTCTCCCTGTAGCCTCAACCCTCAAGAGAGGAGGCATCTCCCATAGAACTTATTCCCTACCCCTGCTCCTTCAGGCCCCAGGCTGTTGACAGATTCCCACTGATGCTTACCCCTGGGTGCAACACCTTCTTGATTCCTTTACCATTTGACCTCTAAATAGTCTCTTCAATGAACCCCTGGAGTATGCCATCTGTTTCCTACCGGGAATCTGATGGAGAAAATCTCCTTTATGCCTTCCCTTACCACAAGCCTGACTATAGAAGCCACACACATCTTCAGGACAGTAATGCTTGGCACTGTGGACACCGAGCAAACAAATTTCCCTCATGGTCAGCCTTGATCCCCAAATCCCTTCCCCAATTGCATTAGTCGAGTTTCTCCAGAGAAACAGAATGAATAGAATATTCTAAGGAGTTAGCTCATAGGATTGTGGTGACTAGTGAGTCCAAAATCCAGAGGGTAAGCTGGCAGAGTGGAGATTCAGTTCAGAGTTGATGTTGCAGTCTTAAGTCTGAAGGCTGGAAACTTGGGCAGAATTTCTACATTGCAGCCTGGAGGCGGAATTGATTCTTCTTTGAGGAACCTCAGTCTTTGCTCTTAAGTCCGTCAATTGCTTGGATGACATCCACCCACATTATGGAAAATAATATGCTTTATTAAAGTCAGCTGACTATAGATATTAATCACCTAAAAAATACCTTCACAGCAACATCTAGGCTGGTGTTTGACCAAACAACTGGTCACCACAGTCTAGCCAGTTGATACATAAAATTAGTCATCACACCCATCCACCATGTGGATTCATTTTCCTTTGGGTAAGGAGGTTCCTCTTTACCTCAAAAGCTAACAAAAGCTTAAGACAATTTGTACTCATGTGTATTCTCAGATACAGGAGGTAAGGAAAATAAATGCTTAATGAAATAACAAAAAAAAAACACCTTCGTGCTACCAAAAGAGACCAGCCAAAAAGCCATCACACTCTTTACAAAGTAAACCCTGTTACTATTTTTATTGACACTGATGGTCTTGTGCTTGAAATTGCCAAAGAAATTTAGACATATGGACAATAGGATTAGAAGGAGTCTGAACTATGATCCAAGAGCTCAAACTCTGACAATGGGTATGCAAAACTATATTAAAATGTATGACTTTGAAGGAAGGGGTCAATAATTTCTCTTTTCTGTTTGTGAAGAGCCTACACTAAATGATAGTGAGAAATAAGCAGCCTGAGAATGTGGAAGTATCTTTAGGATTTCCATGGCTTGTAGTCATCCAAAGAGGTCACCTATAGAAAGGGAAAATGTGAAGGACTTCAAGAAAGAGTAGCTGAGATATTTTATTGTTTATTTTAAAACCAAGAATATATTTATAAATTATTTATGCCTTAAAAGCCACATGACTGCCACTATGGACCTGACCCAAGACACTCTTTTAAGTACAGTGAAATACAACTGAAAATTCAGCTTTCTCTAAGCCTGTATGCCATGGAAGTTTCTAGAAAGATGATGGAGGGCTGGGGAGAAAGTGCAGGGTATTTATTCCTCCCACGCTGCAGTATTGCAATGGCTGCACTCCTCTACCCGTAGCCACAATCCCTGCCACGGTTCCTCTCTCCCATGTTCACACATCCCTTCTACTCCCTCAGACCTAAAGGAAGCACCAAGTTCCCATCAAATGCATTACAAATCCTTCTTGCAACCAATAGAATGCAGGAGAAACAATGTGCCAAGAATGGAAAAACATTTAAGTCCTAAGAGAAATACTAGAACCACCAATCCAAGAAATCCCTCTATCTTCTAACACACGTTTTTTTTTTTCTAAAGCAGGAGCTGGTCAATCTCTAACAGTATGCCTCTCTGAACTTCTATGACATTTCCCTTCACCCTTGCTCTTTCCCTACGTACATGATTTTCTCTGTCTCCGTCTCTGTCTCTGTCTCTCCCTCTCTCTCTCTCTCTCAATCTCTCCTTCCCTCCCTCTTGCTCAATCTCTCCCTCCCTCCCTCTCCCTTTCTCAACAGACAAGCAAGCTTTCTTACTGGAAAGGGCTGTTTGAATGCAGAGGAATCTCTTCACCATAAGCATCTACTGCAATATTGTCAACTAGGGTACGTCAATTCCAACAAAAGGAATTCAGTCAACTCTTATTCTCTTAGAGAAGACATTCCTCCCGTAATCACACACGTGAGTCAAGATTTTCTTATCCATGCACTATAACAAAGGACTTTCTGTATAAGAACCAAACATGAAGAGGCTGCCAGACCAATTAAATAGAAGTGATTTGCTTTATGCTGTGATTTCTTTAGCTAAATATATTTCAAAACTTTCTTCTGGAATATTTATGCTTTCCTTTCTCTGTGTAATTTTTGTCTTTGATGATTAAGATGGTTTTGCACAGCTTTAGCTCGCGCAGTCTATTTTGTCATCTCACACTGCCAGGCACAGTGAGAACTGCCTGTGCCCAGAGCATTGAGCCACTATGAGAACGAGATGGGGTTTTTTCCCTTCCTTTGTGAAATCTCTAGAACTACTTAGTAGATATGAGACAATAGAGGTTAGATGTTGGGACAGAGGGAAAAATATAAAGGAAAAAAAACCCTTGAGGCAAATACTTTCCCTTCTCTTGATACGGAAATGCCATCCACTTGATATCACCAAATAATGCCTCTTCTGGAGGACAGCGTCATTGATGGCACACCTGCTTGGAGCCTGGTCCATGCACATGGCAGTAGGAACCAGAGTTTATCATCTTTTCTTCTACGAGAGAGGGAGCAGACTCTGATAAGGGATTTCCCCAGCACACACGGCTGGTGGGGGTGCTGTGACTCACATATGGCCCTCAGGATGTAGAAGGCCTCCCTTGACCCCCACCCACCCTGGTGTGAGTTGGGGGCCCCTCACCCATGCCTCTGATCTTAATCACCCCAGGTTAAGCTCTTAGCCACTGTGTTGCAATGGTTAGTTTAGTCTCTGTCTATCCCTCCAGGTTGTGAGCCAACCCAAGTCAGAGAATGTGCCCTTCTCCTGGGATCCTCTGGGCCCAGCCCAGTGCCTGGCTCATCAAAGGAAAAGTAAACAGTCCAGGAATGAGCAAGTCCCCAGGATTGAGTCCACTCAACTAACACTGTCTCTGTATGACGCTGTATCTGTGAGCTTCACAGCCAGTGGGTTTGTAGGTTGGTGAATGTACCTAATTTTGATGATTTGCTTTTGAAAAGAGTCTTCTATTTCTTAGCCTGGGAGAGATCAAAGTCCTTTAATTGAGGAATTTTCTATATGAGCCAGTAGTGAGAGGCTGACCCAAGGACTGTGAGGAACACATTTTACTTCCATCCCTGATGGCTTGATAACGAGGCTAAGAAGAAACGCCTCTGTGAGCCAAAGGCTTCTGTGGGGTGCCTTTGTCCTCTGTCTCCTATGGTCCTGGCTCCATGAGGGTTGTCTCATTTGCTAAACCCCTACTGTCTGCTCTTGCCTAGATAATTACACATTGGGCAACCCTTATATTTTAGCAGCTGGCATGTTTTCCTGGTGCTCATCCCATAGCTCTCTCCCACCCCTCAGAGGGTGAGGTTCAGCCACTGCTACAGACTGATGTGAGGAAGGTTAAATTACATCAGAGCATGTTCCTGGTATTCACACATCCCTGTTGGACTTATTCTCTTGAGGCCCTTTGTAATCAGCCTCTGACCCCACTCCGTCCTTTGCCCTTGTTCTTTTAGAGTTTGGGACACACAATAGTCTTGGAACTACTTCATCTCCTTCTTTCCCTTCCACCCTGTTTCAAGTATATAACCACTTACTTCACAGTTATGGTCCCAGAAAGGCCAGGCAAGGGCACCTCAAGCACAGAGCAGACTCCACTCCAGAGTCCCCTAAGTCTCCACTTCATTGACTACTTCCCCTCGATCTGCATATTTCAACAGCACTATTCATATCTACACATTTCTCTTGAATTATAAAATGTTTTCATTTCTTCCCTAATCACTGAGCTCTACTTGGTGTATTCAATGACCTTCTGTATTGAGCACCCTTTTCCCAAAATTCTTCTCCAAGATTACTGCTTCCCTCAGCATGCCCTGAGGCCAGGCTTGTCTTCATTGGCTTACAGGTGGGTAAACTCCTGAATGGAAACCTTAGCTGACTGCCAACAATCATGCAACCATTCAGTAACACTCAAACATCAAGATGCTACATAAAAATTCCTTGTCTCTCAACTATTGGCATTTTCTCTGCTACCCTAGCAGAGCTTGATAGAAACATGAGCAGGCTTGATAGAAAGAACAACGTTCACTCTAAGTAACAGTGGCACATTGTGCAATATAGATGATGCAATGTTTAAAATGATCATCTTTAGGATTAGACCAACCTAGTTTGGATCCAATTCATCCGTGTTTTAGCTGGGTGACTTTATGCAAGTTACTAAACTTCTCTGAGTCTTAGTTTACTTATCTATTGAGTGGGAATGATAATACCACCTTGCAAAGTGGAGGAGACAAAATAAGAAAAATGCTTAGCCCAGTGTTCAGCATTAATGAAGTGGCCAAATAATAGTACTTACCATTATTAATTTAAAGAAAATAATCATATCGCTGAACTTAATTTTTAAAAACACAGAAATTGGATGATAGGTGTAAGAAAAGCTACGTCTTCTCTGTCATCAGTCCTTGAGCCTCACACCTTGCCATAGCATCCTCTAAGACTTGCACCTGGATCCTCTACAACTTCCCCAGATATGCTTTCTTGAGAACTCAAGTATCTCAAGACCTCAAGTCTTTTGTTTTTGATTAATTTGCACATATAGGATCTTCTTCTCCCTAAGTTCCACGATCCCCTCGTCTAGGGCAGTGTTTCCCAACCTTGACTGATCATAACAGTCACAGGAGTGGAGGGTGTGAACCTGTTAAAAATCTTGAATTCCAAGTCTGTGGTGGGTATGGGAATCTGAAAGTTTAACAAGCCCCCTAAGGTGAGTCCTTGATCAGACAAGTTTGGGATTAAATAGCCCGCAAGCACAGAGACCATGGTTTCCAAAGCTAGGTCTCATCAATGACAAAGATATTTATACCACTTTCTTCCACAAGCGGCAATCAGAGGAAAAGAAAATTTGGAATCAAAATACTAAGAATGTCATGATATTTCTATAGCTTATGAAGACAACAGGTGACACACTTAAAATTGAGGTTCTTTTGACATACGTGAAGTACATCTAGCCACCACATCTGCAGGACACTTCCCTCTGAGAATCCCAACTTTTAAACTAAATATGTATATTATTAGTTAGAATGCATTTGGCTACTCCCAATATGCCATAACAACAAACACATTTATCATTCACTTAGTAATGTGTCTAAAAGTAGGCAGTTCCAGGGTTGGTAGAGCAGCTCAATGATGCCATTGGTCAAGGACCTAGCATCTTGTGGTCTTTCTGCCCTGTGGTTCTCACCAAGTTGGCTTTTCAACCTTAGGCTGCAGCACAGTACCATCACATACCTTCCCACATTTTCCTTTCAGGAAGAAGTGACAAACCAACTTCTTGTATCTTCTTTTTAAAAGATTTGGAGCAAAATTGTCCCCAAAATCACTTGTCCTTGTGTCTTCCCGGGCAGAACTCAGTAGCAGGCCCACTCCTAAACAACTCTCTAGCAAAAGGAAATGGAATTATTAAGTTTGCCTTGAATCAATCCTGGTTCATTCCTGGAGCTCATCTCCCCCGAGTTTGTTATTTCTGGAATAAATTTAGCAAGAAGAAAGGAAAGGTTCTTAGATGGGCAACCACTGGAGTCTTGACAAATGCACAAGATCATAGGATTACAACACTTTCTTTTTTTCCAATCTTGATTTCCAGAGTCTTTATGCCAACTAATTCTAACTACATACAATTTTACCTCCAAGTAAACCCCAATGTCCTTCAAAGCAAAGTTGTTGTTGTATTTGTATTAGATTGCTATGTTGCAGCAGGTCACTTAATCACAAACAAACTAAACCTACTTCTACCACAAAGAGCATCTGCTGGGCTTGGGGAGCTGCCTAGCAAGACGGAAGTGAAAGGTTTTAATCCAAGTTCTCCCACCTAAGTGTGGGTTCTCAGTTGATGGACGGAAAGTCTAATCAAATTCATGGCCAATGTTACATTTGCATCAAGATGCTGATAGACTGGTACATCTTTAGATCTTGGTGTCTGAGGGTCAGCCATTATTTTTATTCCACAAACAAAAACTTTTATCTTTAAAAAGTATCTGGTAATTATTACATCCTAAGAACCCTCTCTCTATATTAATTATATCATAAGAATCTTCTCTATGTATTAATTACAGAATAAATTTGATATTTGTTAAATTATATCTTATCCCTTTCCACAAGTTATTTGGAGAAGGTTTAACAATACCATCAATCCAAATAAGGCTAGTGGATTATAACAATGTAAATTTCCTGGTTGTGATATTTTACAATAATTATGCATGATATCGTTGGAGGAAACTGGGTAAACAGTACACTGGATCTCTCTGCATTATTTCTTACAACTGCATGTGAATCTACTATTATCTCAAAATAACAAGTTTAATTTAAAAATAAATAAATATAATCAAAAGGGTAAAATAGAAAGAACTGAGCATATCATGGCAAAGAGTATATCATGGCAAAGGTAGCAACATGGTAAATCTGAGAGTAAGAAAAAAGCAGAGAAACACAAGCTCACAGCCTTCTGCACTTGTTAGCAGTGGCCAGAAAGTTTGATCTAAGCTTCCTAGTAGAGAAAGTAGAGAGGAAATTAGTTACAAGGATGACAGTGTCCACAAGATGTTTTTAACGGGGGTCGGGGGAGACCGCAGTTCTGATAGTGCTACATGAAAGGAATTTGTTCCTCACGTCCCTTTACATGTTATGTACCCAACAACACTCTGACAACAAATAAAATAGAAAAATTCACAGGACTGTTTTTTTGTTTGCTTGGTAAGGAAGATTGGCACTGACCTAACATCTGTTACTAATCTTTCTCTTTTTTGCTTGAGAAAGATGGTCCCAGAGCTAACATTTGTGTCAATCTTTCTCTATTTTGTATATGGGATACCACCACAGTGTGGCTTGATGAGTAATATGTAGGTCTGCACCTCGGATCCAAATCAGTAAACCTCGGGCTGCCAAAGAGGAGTGCACGACCTTAACCACTATACCACCGCGCCAGCCCCAAAACAGGACTGTTTTTTAGATGTTGTTGAATACATGGAGATGGTAGAACTCCATGGTACATTTCAAAAAAAAAAATCTGAGGGGCCAATAAATTTCACCCATGGGAAATGAAAGGAAGCATAGCGATGTCACTTGACCTCCTTTCTGCTATCATTACTCACAATTATTGAATTACAAGTTTACCCCCAAATTATTAAATATCTGTTCTTCAGGAACAGTGGGCAAAGGTGGCGCTTCAATACATTTTCTGGACTCTTCTTTTTAAGCAAAAATCAACTGCTTGCCACCCATGCCCTGTCCTCCTCGCTCTTCTCCATCCCCAAAGCCATCCTCAGCACCATTTCTTGGCTTCATGGCTCCATCTGTGATTCATGTGCAGGAACTAGTAGCAACACTGGGGAGTCTCCACAGGTCCCCAGCAGAAGGAGCCACTGCAAGGATCACCCACAGGAGCAGCTGAAGCCCTCACTGATGCTGGGCTCACTGTGAAGCTCCCTCTCACTTGTGACCAAAAGCAGAATTGGGATTCTCTCTTAAACGGCCCCTGGCAGATGTTTCTGTGCTGGATGCTACTTTGCTTCAGAAAGGCACAAATCCAATGTGTCCTCTCCAGCATAAACTGGAGAAATCGGAGCTGAAGAAACACCTTAAATGACTCTGTTAAGCTCAAACCCTACTGGTTGGTGGGGCTCAAAAGGGAAAAAAAATCAAACTCATGGTCTCTAACCTCCTGAAGATTATCTGTCCGATGCCAAGCCTAGATAAAAGTCCTAGAGAAGCCACACAGAACTGAACTACAGGAAAAGCAAAACGCTATAAACTCAAGATGTAAGCGCTAGGTTTGAGGGAGCAAATAAAACCAGAAAGTGAGCTTCAAGTGAGCTCTTGGAAAGAGAGGAATTACACAGATTGTCAGAGAAGAGAGGGTGTTCCTCACATGAGGTACAGCAGAGAGAAAAACACGAGGGTAGGGGTTGCATTTCATCCTCTGTGGACATCACACAGATCGACTTGGTTGGTCAAGCAAAGCCATGGTGGAGAGTAATGGGAGAGAAAGTTGAAGAGATAAGACCAGCGAATGCAAGTCTTTGAATATTACACTAAGGCCTAGCGGATTCACAAAGAATGATATCAGCATGTACATCTAGCCTAACAAAAAGTAGAGACAATGGAATGTCTCAAGCATCAGAGGTACTCTACCTAAATTATTTTTGATCTCTTGGCACATCTTTTATGATCTACTAAAAAATTAAATTTTTCATTCATCTATTGTATTCAACAAGCACAAGTTGCAAGCCCAGGTTATTAATGATGTCAGATCCTGTATTACTAAAACAAATGCATAAAGCTTCCATTTCTGATGACAAAAAGAGAGTCATTTGTTTCAATCATGGAGGACAGTCTTATTAAACATTGCCAACTTACTGCCAAGCTGGCTGGTCACCGACGCACAGCTACAGAACAAATGGAATCCAGAGGACTGTCAATCTTCAGACAGTGTCACTGCCCCTAAATTAATAAACTTAGGGGGAGATAAATCTGTTATGACTTGGACACTTTTACTTGTTAATTCTGAAGTCTTTCAAGTTCAGCATTTTCGTAATCCTTTCATGTAGCAATTAAGCTGTTTGGCAAATGCTAGTAAGTATGGGCTAAAATGGTCTTATCTACGTATGAACCTTGTACATACTCATATAAACTGACTTAACCTTTCAGAATAGTATTTTAGCAAAATAAAAAAACTTAAGATATGTTTATGTCCTTTGACCCAATAATTCTACTTCTCAATCTAAGGAAATTATCTGGAATGCAGAAAAGGCATTGTGCTCAAGAATGTCCATTATTCTGTTGCTTTTAATGGTCAGTTTTTCCACACACACACACACATACACACACACGCACGCATGCATGCACACACACACACACACACACAATATGCCTATGACAGATGCAGAGCTGTGCTGCCCAGATCTCTCTTCAAGGAAGGACACTCTGCCTGGCTATAGGGAGTGTGGTCAACAGTCAGCCTCCAGCTGTCAGCTCCTGCAGGTTCTGCCTTCATTGCAGAACACATGATCTCTAACCTCTGAACTCCTGGAGTTCGTTATCTGACCAAAGCTAAATATAGATAAAGACCTGGCCCCAGATCTCACCCTTCCCAGAGCAGCTCAAATCTGGGTGCAAAGGGCCGGTTATTTCAGCCAGCAACCCTGAAGGGTGATTTCCACGCACCTCTGGCTGGGTTGGCTGAAGCTGTGCTCTGCCTGCATCACATCTCAGCTGCTCCTTGTGCCCAATCCTGCATCCTCCCCACTCCTGTCTCAGGTGTTGATTCCCAACAAACATCTTAAGCCAAACTCTGTCTCAATGTCTGCCCCTGGAGAACCCAACCTGCAACGGCACCACTCAGTTTCCTAATTTTGCCATCTGATGTGTAGAAAATGGTATCACATTGTCCTTTTAATTTTCATTTCTCTGCTGCCTAAATAGTTGGATTATTTACTAATATACTTGTTCATTGTTCAATTCTCTCCTCCACTGAATTGATTTATTATATCCTTTTTTCTTGGTTTCTCTTTTTCATGATAATATGTAGGAATTCCTTGATTATCCTATATAAGCTTTTCAGTTTTGAATGTTGCAAATATCTCCTCCCAACCTGCTGTCTGATTAATAACTATGTCTATATGAAATTCTACACTGAATTGGATTCTCCAGTTTGATGTGATAAATTCTACCAAGTTTTTATGCTTGGTTGTGATGTTAAGGTCTGACTTAAGAAGTCTTCTCTACTCCTCAGTCACAAAGATATTCTCCTGTATTTTCTTCTATTATTTTTACAGTGCTACCTTTTATATTTAGGTTTCTGATTTATCTGGAGCCCACCTTCGTATACAATATAAGGTTAGGATTCAGTTTTATTTTCATTCATCTAGAGAGGAAGTTTCCATAGTAGCATTAGAGGGAAAAACAGTGATACAGCTGTACTGGGAGGGGCAAGAGGGGTGGGCAAGGGGCGATAGGAACTGACGGCGTGCTGTATTATTTAGAAACATGGGCTTGACCACCAGAGGTAACCAAAAACAGAAACAGTTAAAGGTAAAGCCCTTGGGAATGAGGAGGGGCAGAACTGGGGGTAAGGGGCAGGGGCAGGCCAGGAACTATTGCTCATCACGTAAGTCCTTTTGCTCTTTTATTATGTCAATAACTTTTTATAATTATTATTCAAGCTCAGCTTTTAAAAAGTCACAATTGTTATGAATCCTTCCCAGCAGACTGATTTCTTGAGTCAGAGACTTGTCCCGGTTCTATGTGTTCCCCATCAACTCCATCACGTCTTCATTTTAGAATGAGTTCCCAAATGCATCTGTCAGCCTAGAGGCTCTTCACGACACTGCCCATGGGGATGAGATATCTGCCCACAGGGAGAGGGGACTGATTGTCCCTGGTGTGGAGGAGAAGAAATGAACTCACTGTGAGGTGGGGAAGCCACAAACGCTGCAGAGATGCAGGTTTGCAGAGGGGCTGTGAATCTCTTTCATTTCCCCAGGGCATACACCTTCTTTCTGAATAGAGAAACACATAACCTTAAGTTATTTCACAGTAATTTATTTGTCTGTGAATATATGTTACTTTGTCCCCAAAAGAAGATTTAAAAAATAGCACTTTGTACTGTCTATCAAGTCCAAATTACCTAGAGCCACGTTATGCATTTGTGCAGGTTCTATATTCAAATACCCTGAAAATGCTCTAAGGTATATATGATCATTCAGTTGTGTCTATTTAAGAAGCATTATTGTGCTTTGGGAAGAGCTGTAGACTGAGAGTAAAGAGAGCTGAATTTTGGCCACAGGTTATGTGACCTCCTGCCTCTAGGAACATCAATTTCCTCTAAAAAATGGGTTACTAGATAGTTTCTAATACTCCTTCCCATTTAATTGTCAGTGATTCAAATATACGATTATATTCCTAGAGAATCCGATAGTACCAGAATGTCTAAGAAACATGTTTTGAAACCAGCAAGTGAATTTCACTGAAATTTACTACTAAGTGAAAAATCTTATTTGTGAATCTGATTATCTTTGTAAATATATCCTTTAAATGCCATTAATTGGTGAATAGTTGAAATGGTTTCAAAATCTAATAAGTGCACATTATAATCCAACAAGGCTCCTGTGTGTTCTACTCAGAACAGATGAATCGTTAAGTTTTTTATGGTTATTAGACTTTTATAATATTGCCAGTTCATTGGAGGGATGTATGATGGCTGGAAGTTTTGTTATCAAGCTCGAATATTTGACCGTCTTAAAGGTGAGAGCATCTCTGTGGGCTAATCTTCCCTCTTGTGTGCACACAGAATTTCATCAGGCCCATATGAGAAATCTTGCTCATTTCTTACAGTACAAACCAGGTCCAGCTTCTGTAAGCCCTTCTAATCATTTGTCAAAGCCACCTGGAAATCTCCCACACCTTGATGACTGAACTTTCCATCTCTGGCTGAGGAAAATAAGGAGATCCAATCTTTCCCTTTTCTAACACTATGGTTGTAGAAAAGAAGGATATGCTTTTTCTACCCTGCAAGGCTCCCAGTGATGGGACGTGGTTGATGCTGCAGGATACATTTGAACAAATGATTGGCCATTTCTATGTATCCATATATTATTATCTTTCTGCAAAACATGAAAATATTATAGCACTGACCATATAATACTTCAATATTGACCATATCTAATTAAGCAATCCACCAGTGGTTGGACATTTAGGACATTCTAATTTTTCATTGATATGAACAACCTAAGGATGATAAGACCAAAAGCCCAGCTCAAAAACAACCACAAGAAAAATTCCTTCAATGGAAAAAAATGAGCATTTTATCACCATCACCATGTATAACAAATTTTAGTTCTATAGCCACAATGAAAAAATTGGAGAGACACATACCACACTGCCACTCTGGCTCTGCCCCTGGAACTGTGCTCCAAATGGCACCAATCATGTTTTGTCAACAGATCCGATGGCTTCTTCTCAGCATTGTCCTGTCATTCCCTGTGCAGAATTTAATGCTGAAAAACACACTGTCCTTCTGAAATTGCATCGTCTCCTGGCTTTTTGGATAAGTCTTTCTGACCACTCTTTCTTCTACCCATAACCACATGCTGCTATTCACTAACTTTCTTCACAGCTTTTCTAGTGGAAAGTTCATTTTTCATAGAGTCAACCCTCACTCATGTGATGGTGTTTCTGACAGAACTCTCTACAGGGTTCCAACACAAAATTTTCAGTTTCCAATTGTACGTCTTCCATCTTGCATTTAAAAAATTTAAATACATCCCTTCCCCACAGATTCCACCAAAAAAATAATCTGTTTCCTTTTCTACGTTCTCTCAGTTAATGTCACCATAATATACCCATTTGTTTGGGATTGAACTCTCATAATCTTCTTTTTGTTGTCGTTAGTGCCATTGAGTCAATTCCAACTCCTAGAGACCCTGTGTACAGAAGAGCTGAATCCCATCTGGTCTTTTTGCACCATCCTCTCACCTTTTGGTGCTACATCAGACAATGTTCCACTGCTAATCATAGAGTTTTCATGGCCAATTTTTTCAAAAGTGGGTGGCCAGATCCTTCTTCCTAGTCTGTCTTCATCTGGAAACTCCACCGAAACCTGTCCACCATGGTGACCCTGCTGGTGTTTGAAATGCCAGTGACATAGTTTTCAGCATCATAGCAGCATGTAGCCACCGTAGTATGACAACCAACAGATGCATGGTGTAGTTCCTTGGCCAGGAAACAAAACCAGGCCACGGTGGTGAGAGTACGGAATCTTAACCGCTAGATCACCAGGGCTGGCCATAACCATCGTTGACTCTCCTTTATTCCTATATCTAACCAGTCATCAGCTCCTGTCAATTCTATGGCCTAAAAAGGGTCGAATCTTGACTATTTGAGGTTGGATTAAACAAGGGTAAGGCTGAGCCGTGAGCTGAGTCTCCTTTACCTCTCCAGTTAAGTGGGAGCACTCTCTGTTGGCTGACTACCATGCTGGGCAGAAAGAACCCAAAATGCAGAAGAGCTGCCTTCAATGTCAGCAGGGAAGAGAGACCATAACTGTGTTTGGACATCCTGTTTCAACCTTCTGCCTCCATCCCAGGTGGTATTCACTCCAAGACTTGACCAATCCCCAAAGTAGACATTCAGTATTCATCAGCTCACTACAAGCATGTTCCAGCTGTCTTCTGTGTCTTAGCCATAGCTGTCTCACAACCAGAAAATCAAGAGTTGATTAAAGTTTTGATTTAATTGTAATTAGAAATTAATATCTTCTCCTTCACTACCAATTTCTTCCAGTTAATAGAAGATAGAATCATTCCTCTCCTTTATCACTACCACAGCCTTAATTCAAATCTTCAGCATCTCTCCTCTAGACAATTGCATGAATAGCCTACTGGTCTTCCTTGCTTTAAGTCGTTCTCCAATCCAATTCAGACTCTACCTTGAACCCTTCTAATATATGCCCTTGATTACATTGTTCCTTTATTGAAAGCTTTAAGGGTCAACTACAAAACATTGCTTATATACCACTTACAATGTTAATATTCCTCCTATAACAAGTTCTTGCTTATTCACAATCCATTTAGATTAATACAAAAAAAAAAAAAAAAACCTGGCAATAACCTAAGTGTCCCCTAATAAGGTAATGTTAAATAAATTCTGGTGCATCCAAGATATGGAACATTAGACAGACCTTGGAAAGAATGAGGTGGTGGCATACAAAGATATCCACCATATATGTGCTTTATGTTTACATTTTATAGGCAAACAAAAATTTAGGAAGAACACATAGCAAATAGTTAACCTAGAGCCGCCACTGGGGAGCAAGACTGGGGGAGGAAGAGGAATTTTATTCTTATTATATTATTTTATAAGCTTCCACTTTGTTTAAATGTGTTACAGCAAGAAGATATTATTTTTAAATACCTAAAGCCAATATAGGGTTTATTAATGCACTTGTTGTCTGAGTGCTTTATTTAGAAATTGTTCCCATTATATTTTGATTTGGGGCACATTAACAAATGTGTATGTACAAATCTAAAATTTAACAATATAATGTGCTTACTACACTGTGTTCTCGTTGAGGGCAGAGTCTGATCCAGTTCATCTCTCTTTTTTCTCAGAATGCTTTGCATAATGCTTGGCATATATTAGAAGTATATATATTTTATTACCAATTTCTCCCAGCTAGTGGAGCACAGACTGTGATTCTAGAATCATTCTTCTACTGCTCTATATAGACCACATATATGACTGTAATTTTGCACATTTGCATGTGCAAATATATACAACCAAATGGGAAAATGATCAGCATTTTGTTATTTTGCTGACAAACCTGTCTTGCTCACTGCTGTGAGAATTCTAAATCACCAAGTGGTCCAAAAAGGACAAGAGCCATTCAACAGGGAATGGATCATTAGGTTAGGAACCATGGGCATAGGCTGGCATTAAGCGGCTTGCATGTGCATCAGGGCCATTTTCGGGATCAAGCCCATCTGTAGGAAGCCTGTGTGCCACAGGCATTGGGAAGCTCCACGCCATACTGTGGTAGAAGGTCTTCAGAGTCTTTTGGGGGTAAGGTAACAAATTCCAACCCAGTCAACCTAACTGCAAAGGGAGTGTTGACTTTATACACACGTCTCCAAAATCCTGCCCGGAGAGTAAAAAGCATTAGCTGGTGTTTAACTAAATATTTAAAATCTTAGAGAGGCAAAAGGGATGGCCATAGAAAGGAATAAAGGGCAAGCTCAGCCTTTGCCCTATGGCAGTTTAATTTCTCTCCCAAACCCCAGGTAGCTGAGAGGTGGAAAGTCTAGAAACGGAATCGAACATGTCTAATCTCTTTTATAACAATGTTCCTATTTTAACCCATGTCATCAGGGGAAATGGCTGAAAATAGTGACAAATACAACATCAATAAACATAATAATAATTGATTTTCCAGAGATGAAAAATTTGAAATTAGTGGCCATTTCCCCCCAGAGCATCGGTTGATTAATTTAATGTTCATCTTAGTCTTTCAAAGATATCCTCTTACTGCTGATCTGCTCTGCCACGCTTTGTGATGGGTTTTGTGGTTAGGACCTGATGGTTAAAGGATATTGCACAGTTCTGCAGTTTTAAAGAGAATCCCAATCGTTTAAAGATGGCTGCAGACGACAACAGCAGCAACAACAAAAGTTAAGACACGTAGAGGAATTAAGTTTCCAGAGACTGGAATTTCGAGTTTTTCATGCAGAATATAAGTTTGGTGACTGTGCTCCTCAACATTTTTCTAACATAAGTACCAAGAAGCAGATTTGGAGAGTTTCTGACTGTATTCCCTGCAGGGCACTCAACTTTCACTAAATTAATTCAGAAATCTCAACACAGAATAAAGATGAGATTCCAATGACTCTTTCTTCCTTCCTCTCTCCTTCCCTCCTTTCCTCCTTCCTTCCTTCTTTCCTTCTATACCTCTAAAAACAATTTTAAAAACCGTCTTTAAACCATTTCAAAGTTTGATGTTCATATTTATGCCAGGAGACAAGTGGAGTGAATATTATTATTTCCTTTTCTACGGATGAGTAAAGTGAGACACAGAGGTTCCTGACTTTTCCAATACTCTGTGGTAAATGAATAAACAGCCCAGGGAAATGGGTGGACCTTCAGAGTTCCAGTTGAGCACTTTTTGCAAGTGGTTAGCCCTGCAGCCTGTCAGGGGGAACCCCAGCCAGTCCCACCCATAACAGCTCTGTCTTATAACACCATAAGCATACACTGACTCCTGCATGGAGCTACCCATCTGGGAGTGCGTGGCAGAGAATGTATGTCTGCCCTGACCTCTTGTCCCTTGCCAAATGTCACATCACCCAGAAAAATGTGCTTTATCATTCTGAACATGTAAGGGTAAACTGACTTCCAAGTTCTTAAGAGCTTGGGATGGAAGGTCCCCCTGTATCAGACCTCTTCATATCATCATCCGCACAGGTGAGCCTAAACCTAGTGCTTTGGAAACATATGATACGGTTCCTAGCACTGCCTGCCTGGTTCCTTCCCTTAGGGGCTGCCCTTGCTATTCATTTTAACCTTCCTTCTCCAAGACCATTGCTATGCAGTGTAATTTATCCTGTCTAGACCCCTGGAGCACCCTGCCTATCATCCTTGTCCCCTACAAATCCAGAGTCCAGTGGCTGCCACTCCTCCCAAATGCATACACTTAGATCTCACTCTCATCTTTCTTTCTGGCCCATCTCATCGTCCCCACATTGTACCCAGGAGGCATAAGATACTTTCTATGAAGACACATCTAGACTCCTAATTTAAGTGTTTATAATTTAGTATTTCCCAGCACAATTACCCACCCATAGCTTCAACTTAAGACACTGTTATTCGTCCCCAGTGCATTTACCTAAGCAAAGTAAACAACAGGTGATGAATTGGGGGCTTGCACGAATGGAAATGAACCTCTCTCTGACACTTTGAACATGACTTGCCAACAAGGGTCACAGTGAGATGGCAGCACTGAAAGTCACTGTATGGCCAAGCTCGCTAGGTCAGGTTAGCATCAGGCATCAATAAAGGATTCTATTAAATAAATGAAACCATTCCACAGAGGGGAAAAAAAATTCATCACTTGTAAACACTTAAGAGTGCATTTTGTAAACTTTCTTTCATTAATATGTGTCTTTCCAAATTGAGTCAGAAAGAGGAGAAAATCTCTTCTTCCTTTCTCTTCCTAGGCTCAATCTTTCAGAGCCGTTGGGGCAGAGCGATGCTGGGAACGTGAAGAAATCACACAAATGAGGGAGGGCTGTGCTGCGAGAATCTAGTTAGAGTGACAGACACAACCTGTGTCACTGAGTCACAGTCCCCAAGCACAGGCCCCATTTATAACCTGTTCTCTAACTTTATTTATCTCTGTAGACATTCGCAAAAGCCTCTTACTTTCCAGAAGTTGGGGCCCTATAATCATTATTTGTCTCTGGAGAAAATGAGATTACGTACCTTTAATTCCTCTTCTCAGAAAGTCGACATTGTAATAGGTCACTCTTCACTGACCTTCTTCCACCTTCCTACCCCCGGGTGGGCCTGATGCATTTTCACGTTTTCCTCTTGGTGCTGTAGGTGCAGCCAAGAGAGGTGGGATCTTTGATACTAAACCTCCATCACAAACAGGAAGGGGCCGAGAAGGGCCCACCTTCTCATCTAAGGTTTGTGATGGAGAAGCTCAGCTTCCCAGGAGTGAGCACAAGTTTCTGGAAGTGAATACATACGCTCAGGTTTCTGGCTTGTGTTACCGTGCTACAGCTGCCATAACAAAGTACCACAGCCTGGGCGGCTTAAACACCAAAAATTGATTGCCTCACAATTCTGGAGGCCAGTTCGAAATCAAGGTGTCAGTCAGCAGGGTGGGTTCCTTGTGAGAGCTGTGCGGGAAGGATCCGTTCCATGCACCTCTCCTTGGCTTGTAGATGGCCGTCTCTTCCCTCTGTGCAGTCTCTCCACATCTCCACATCTATGCATCTTCTCTCTACGTATGTCTGTCTCTGTGTCCAAATTTCCCCTTTTAATGAGGATACCAGACATTGGATTAGGGCTCACCTTAATGATGTCATTTAAATTTGATTACCTCTGTAAAGACTCAATCTCCAAATAAGGTCACATTCTGAGGCCCTAAGAGTAGGACTTAACATATGAATTTTAGGGTTCTCAATTGAACCCACAGCATAGCTCAAATAAATTGTCCCAGGTTCCAAATAGAGATTGGTTTTCAGTAAAAGGTGATTAGCAGCAGCACTAGATTTCTTGTCCATCTCCTGTGTACTTCAGTTTCCCACCCCAGCTCCAGCCCTCCACCACAGCAGGTCTACCTCATTGCCAGCAGAAGTCCCTTCACTTTGTGGGAAGCTGTGCTCCAGGATGGCACCTTCAAGACTGTTGGGTACAGAATCATGGGAATAGATGCTGGACTTCAGAAAAGGCTCTCCCATAACAGTCTTTGATCATAGAACCTGTAAACATCAACTGACCACCTATCAACTTTAATTCCTGGACTCAAATCTTCAACACTTTTCAAAGTTGAACTCAGGATCCTTCCATTCATTCATTCATTTATTTGACAAAGAGTTCATCAGCATCTGCCATGTGCAGGCATTGTGGTAAAATCTGGAAGCCAAAATGATGAAGACCCATCTCACGGAGCTCACAGTACAGAGTGGAAATCAGAGACAGGAAGAAATCCAATACAAATACAATGATGGAGGGCTGTTTGGGCACATAGGGGTGGGTCATTCTAGTTAGACCAGGGAAGCCCCAAGAAGACCCCCAGATATACAAGAGGCCTCTGAAGGCTTTGCTTTACCAAGTTCTGATGTGATGTCTCCTTCTGCAGGTGTGGCATGACAGAAGCCAAGGGGAAAAGAAGTGAGGAGATGGAAAGAGTGGTCAACAGAGAAAGATATTGTTAGGATGGCAATGAAGACCAGGAGAGAACTAGTCAGTGGCTCCAGCCTTTCACCTCACACCACACCAGGCTGATGCTGTTTCTCCTGTCTCCTCCTCCCCAGACAAAGGCTTCTCCTTCTGCATACGCTTACCATTCATTCTTCCTTATCTTCTGCTCCAAGCTCTGTCTCAAAGTGTTTTCCCAGGCATCCCCATGATTCTTATTGCTGCTATAACATATTACCACAAACTCAGTGACTTAAAACAATACAAATTTATTATCTCATAATTCTGGAGGCCAGAGTCTGAGATGGGTCTCCCTGGGCTAAAATCACGTTGTCAGCAGGACTGCGTTCCTTCTAGAGACTTTAGGAGAGCATCTGTTCCCTTGCCTTTTCAGCTTCTGGTGACTGCCTTCAGTCCTTAGATTGTGGCCCCTTCTTCCATCTTCAAAGCCAGCAGCATGACATCTTCAAATCTCTCTCTCTGACTCTGACCCCCTTCTTCCCATGTGATGACATTAGGCCCACTCAGGTAATCCAGGATACCCTCCCCATCTCAACGTCAGCTGATTAGCAACCTTAATTCCATCTGCAATTTTCATTCCATCTTGCCTTGTAATATATCATATTCACAGTTTCTGGCATTAGGATGTGGACATCTTGGCAGGGGGTGCATTATTCTGCCAACTATACCGTGCAAAGACAAATTCTTTCCTACAAGGAATTCCATTGACAGTTGTTACAAAATCAGTTTTTCATCTCATTACGTAAGAACTGAAAAGTGTCCACTGGGGTTTTGAACCTGAGTAAGGGGCAGAGTCTGAGCTCAGTGGGCTAAAACGTGAAGGAAGAGTCAGAGAATGAGAAAGTAAATACAGACAACACTTGTAGGAATATCATCTGTAAAGAAGTTATTAATGCTAGTGAGTAGAGCAAGCACCAAGCGTGGGGTAAGAGTCAAATTTAAAGTCTTACTTATACACTTCACACTGTCTAAGTCCAAAGAATCGGAATTCCTCGTTCCATAGATCCTTGTCCCAGTTTATTTGCCCGTGAGTTTTCTGCAGAGATCTGGCACAGGAAGTAGTGGGACAGTGATGCACTGTCCAGATCTTCCTCATAGCAAGTCTGCACAACATCCTGGGGTCCTCACCAGGGAGTTTGATCTAGGGAGAGTACTCCCAAATCAATGTACTCTCCCTTCTCCAACCTTATGTTCCGGGCCCTGTGACCCAGCACTCTCAGACCCAGTCTGCATATACCCGCCATGTCCTGCTGCTCCAGGTCCTGCAGCTCCTTTCCTCAATTAGCAGGCCTAGCGAGTCCTCAGCTGGGAAATGCCATGAGGTAACCCTACTTATAAGCCTACAGGCCAGGAGGGGAGGTGGGGCACATCCTGAAGGGGGCTCATGTTGTCTTGCAGGGGAAAGGTCTCTGCATTGCCTCCAAGCAAGAGGAAGGTGCCAGCTCTTCACAAGAGGGGCAGGCTACTTCTGCAGACTCAGGAGCACAGGGGAATCTGGAGATTCAAGATTTCTGAAGGCATCAAAAAGGTGCAAAACTTCAGGAGTCACTCTCTCCCTGCACCTGCACGGGCCTGAGAGTGAGTGCTCACTTACACTCTGCACCCTGGATGAGGCCTCTTTGCCTCTCCTTAATTGCTGCCCTGCATCCAGGTGTCAGGGCCCCATTCTTTCCCAACCAGGGCCCTGACCTTAGCGTAGCAGACTGGCCTTGATTAGAATTTAACCTTCTTCAGCAAGGACCCCAGGAGAGCATGCAAACTGGCATTAGGATGGCACCTCAAAGCAAGGAAAAAGTGATAGCTCAACTTAGTGAGGTTCTAGTGCCAGAATTTCTGGGCTCAAATGGCTCCTTGTGAGTGAGCAGGCTGGAGAGGAAATATCACGGAAGGCCAGAAAACGCATGTTCCACAGGAAATCCCAGAGGACATACCACTTATGACACAGCAGAAATGAACTGGCAAAGGGTCAGCAGCAGAGCTGTGAAGTTCAGAAGTGTCCTTCGTCTTTAGGCCAGGGCTGAAGGTAGGAGAGGCCGTTATACAACTAGGCCCACCAGAACCAATGGGGATGACAGGACCCCACCTCACCTCCAAACGGTACAGGAGAGCAAGCAAAGCAAACCCATGCTTAACCATCAGAAGCCAGGTGGATGCAGGTATTATAATGACTGGGAAGGCATCACCAGGGCAAAAAAGATGGGCAGCTGACAAAGGCATTGCTCACCTTACACCTGCAAAAGAACCAATGATGCATGACCAGGAGACTAAGGAGTGTCAGCCCCATAAAGGGTCTTGATCCCTTTCATAGTTTCCAGACTTTAGCCAGTTTTCAGACAGCACCTCATTGATTAAAAAGGAGACTGAGTCCCTAGGAGGACAGATCCTGTAACACAATGGCAAATGAACATGGCAATGATTCCTCCAGTCTTTCCCCAAAGGACCTCAGCCATTTATTCAGGTAACTGTACACAAGGCAAGGGGAATACCCAAATATATCTCAGAATATTGCCCACTGAGTCTCAGTTTACACTGATAGCTGGAGGACTGAAGCATTACTGTGGCCCTTCTGTTGAAATGGGAGCATATGGGGACCAGGAATAATGGCATCGGACCAACATCTAACTCAGCAGATATCTACCGGTTCTACAGACCCAGTTGGCAATTGTTTCTCTCATCCTCAAATGTACAGTTGGGACAGACTTATTGGTAGTCAGAGCAACCAACTTACACTGAGTCCTTGGCCTGCGGGATAAGAACTACCATTACGGGGAGAGCCAAGTACAAACTTCTGAGGCTGCTTCTCCCTCCTACCCTGCCCACATGTGCACTAAATCAAAGAAAATATCGATCTCCAGGGGGGATAGCTGAAATAAGTACCACCTTCAAGGATTTAAAGCATGCAGGGGTAGTGGTCCCCATCATATCTCCTTTTAATTGATCAATCTGGACGTGCAGAAACCAGACAGATCCTGGAGAATGACAGCAGACTACTCAAACTCAACAAAGTAGTGGTCCCCATTGCTGTTGCCATGCCAGAAGTGGTGTCTTTGCTGGGGAGATTAATAGGTCTCGGGTATAGGCTACACAGTTATTGATATGGAGAAGACGTTCCTCTCTATCCTTAGTGGAAAAGAAAATCAGAAACTGTTTGCATTCAAACTAAAAGGACAAAAATATTCCAGTTTTGCCCCAGGACTATGTTAGCTCTTCTACCCTCTGTCATAATATAGTCTGAAGAGATGTGCACATCTGGGGATCCCACAGGACGTCACACTGACAGCATCTTCTAGTTGGACCAGATGAGCAAGAAGTAGCTAGTACACTGGAGGCCTTACACATGTGTCCCAGAGGGCGAGAGGGAAACCCTATGAAGACTGAGGGGCTCGCTAAATCAGTAAAATGCTTAGGGTTCCAGTGGTCAGAGGTATGACAGGACATTCCGTGCAAAGTAAAGGACAGACTGTTGTGGTTTGCATCTTTCACCACAAAGGAGGAAGCCTGATGGTGACTTCAAGGACTGACTTAGGATAGTCTCCGCTAGCAATGATCACTCTGCCAAGAGCAGCAGAGGTGATTACCAACAATGCTAAGTCTTCTTTATACACAAATATTTGTTGAGGCAGCAACAAAAGAGAATAGAAAGCATAAAATTTGGTCAAATTTCCAGGCCAGTATATCAGTTAGCTATTGCTGCATAACAAACCATACTAAAACTTAGTAGCTTGAAACAACCACTACTTCTTTAGCTCATGATTGTCTTGGTCAACAATTTAGGCTGTGCTCAGTTGTATGGTTCCCCTGATGTTGCCTGTTCTCACTCACTCATCTCCTTTTAGCTGCTGAGTTGGCCAAGGACAGGCTAGTGAAGATGGCCTCTGTTGAGACATCTTACCTCTGTTCCACATTGTTGCTCCTCCTCCAGCAGACTACCCTGGTCTTATTCACAGGGTATCTGGGCAGGGTTTCAAGAAGAAATAGCCATGTACGAGACCTCTTGAGCTCTTGTGCTAGGCTCGGAAATGGCACACCATCACTTCTGCTGCATTCTATTAGTTAAAGCAAGTCACAGGGCAGCCCAGAATCAAAGGTAGGAAAAACAGACTATGACTCTACCCTTTGGTGTGAAAATTGCAAAATTACATTATAATGAGCATGCATACAGGGAAAAGTAAAGTATTGCAGCCAATCTTGCAATCTACCAGTCTCTTAGATTCTGTACAAATTAACATTTGTTGGGGCTCCCAAAGAAGGGTAGCCCTTAAGAGAGTGAGAGAAGAAAGAGCCTGATCAAATTTCCAGGCCAGTCATTTCAAGGCAAGAATCAGAAATTCCTAGAGATGTGACATCTCTCCTTTAGAAACCCAGCGGCACAAAGCCCTGACCCCTGCTTCCTCTCTCTGGACTCACCTTACCCTCTGAAATGGCCTCTCTGTGTCTCCTGTCCTTTTTTAGAGTCACTTTAGAAATGATTCCTTGACCTCCACCTTCAGAATAGAGTAAATTTGCAAACATACTGAAAGGGGTGGACAATGTATTCAAGCAAACTAGGAAAGAGTTCCTATAATCTACCGGGCATTCTCCTGCATGATTTCATCACATTCTTTGCTTCAAAAGAGAAGAAAAACAAGGAAGTGGTCTGAGACTTAAACTGCACTAAAATGCTAGTCAGTCTGTACTCCCAAAGAAACAAAAAAGAAAGAAAGGAGAAAATCCTAAAAATATTGAGGTTGGAAGCCAAATGCAGGATTTGTTGTGGGAGTCTGACCTTTATGATGAATCTTCCAGACAGCTATCAGAGTGAGCAAGGGGTTGAGGGGAACGAAGCCATAAGAAGTTGCACGTGTAAATCTCCACCCTGATTTCATCATTAGAAAAACCATAGGGGGCCGGCCCTGTGGCCGAGTGGTTAAGTTTGTGCGCTCTGCTTTGGCGCCCAGGGTTTCGCCAGTTCGGATCCTGGGCACAGACATGGCACCGCTCATCAAGCCATGCTGAGGCTGCATCCCACATGCCACAACTAGAAGGACCCACAACTAAAAATATACAACTATGTACCAGGGGGGCATTGGGCAGAAAAAGGAAAAAATAAAATCTTTAAAAAAAAAAAAACGTGTATGGCGATCCATGGCAACTAGACATTTGGTGGTCGACATGTTGCAGTCTATACAGAAGTTGAAATATAATGATGCACACCTGAAATCTATATAATGTTATAAGCCAATGTGACCTCAATAAAAATAAATAAAAGGAAAAAGGAATAAAAATGAAAAAAGGAAAACCATGTGTGAGATGTCACTTTTCTCCTTCGGAAATTGGCGTTTGATGAAACAACACACAATTTCCCAAACCCTATTTTTATTTTCATTTACAAAGTTCTTTTCTCTGCTCTTTTATCTTCCCCAATTCTTCTTTTTCTTCCTTTTTTCCCCCCTTTTCTCTCCTCCATTAAGGAACAGGGATTTTCAAGCTTTGCTTCCTCATCAACTGAAAAGGCCAAGGACTCAGAACTCATGGGTCTTTCGGTTTCTCTCTTTCCATTTCAAGACATGATGAGGTCAGGGAGATTTGCAAGAGGTGCTGTAAGTATTACTTAATCATGGCTCCAGGAACAGGAATTTGGAAGGAAAAAAGGAAGTAATTAGGCCTCTCCCTCCTCAAGTGCCTTCAAAATGTGGATTTAAGAAAACATGTACTCCAGAGTCAAACAGAAAGAGCTGAAAGAGCTTTTAGATTTCAAAACACAGTGGGCTTGGAGCTGGAAGGGAATTTAGAGATCCTTGAGCTACGAACCAGTGTGATCCCCTAAATTAACCGGATTCCTGCCTGGGGTCAAGAAGACAGTGTCCCCAAGAGCTACTGGGCTGGAGACAATTCTTGGATACGAATCAATAAGATGCTCTAAATTGAACTTGCCTTAATAAGAAAAGACCAACATATGGGAGGCAGCCTAGCATGGTGATTAAGAGCACAGATTCAAGCCAGATTTCCTGGGTTGAGACCCCAGGTCTACCAGTGTCATAGGCTGAATTGTGTCCACTCCCCTGCCTCCCAAAATTCATATATTGGAGTCCTAACCCTCCAAAACCTCAGAATGTGAACTTATTTGGAGATTGGGTCTTTATAGAAGTAATCAATTGAAACAAGGTCATTAGGGTAAGCCTTAATACAATAAGACTCATGACCTTATAATACAGGGAGATTTGGACACAGACACACACAGAAAGAAAATTACCTGTGAAAATGAAGGCAGAGATCGAAGTATTGATTCCACAAGCCAAGGAATACCAAAGACTGCCAGAAGCTCAGAGAGTGGCGTGGAACAAATTCTCCCCGACAGCCCTCAGAAGGAAGCAACCCTACCAACACCGTGATCTTGGATGACCGGCCTCCAGAACTGTGAGACGACACATTTCTGTTGTTTAAGCCACTTAGTTTATGGTACTTTGTCACAGCAGCCCTGGCAAACGAATGCACCAGGTTACCATCTACCTGCGTGACTCTGGGCACAGCTTCGGGCACATGTGGATGATTCTAACAGTGTGCAGCTCAGATGGTTGTTAGGAGAATTCACGAATTAATATGCACAAGTGCTTCAAATAGAACTTGACACAAAGGAAGAGTTATATGAGTATCTGTGAAATAAAAACTTTTTAAAAATCAGCACCTACACAAGTCATTAGAGGAATTATTAGTTAATTTGTCTGACTTTGCAGCCAGTGGGATACTATAGGGGAAATTAAAAAATCCTTTAGAAAGTCTAAACGCCATTCCTTATTCCAAGCATCATCGACAAATGGTTATAATTAGAGCTCTGTTGTTTTCTTCGTTTTCCTTTCAATAGTGTGATCTGGCAGTGACTAAGGCCGTTAGGTTTCTAATAAATTATTAATCTAAGAGTTAATAATTCATGTTAATTGCTGCTATAAGCCACTTTCTCTGGCAAATGTGAGCAAAGGTCATAACTTTTTAACAACAAAGATGAAACCTTTTCTAAGTTTCTTTTTCCATGCCCTATCACGGAAATATTAAGATATGGAAGGCAAAATTTAACCAGACCTGGGAAAGCATGCAATTCCAAGGGTAAAGGTCTAGCCCTTCAGTGGTGTTTCATAGACTTGCACTGCCTCCACAACCGCACTGGAAGGAGAGAAGCGAACTCAGGACTCCAGCCCCATGAAAGCCTTCTCAGGAAGATATGGCCACTCAGGTTTGTGAATCTTTGACAGATGACATGTAATAATTATGTCTTGACTTGTTCTTGATCGAAAAACATTTTTTTCAGAAAATAAAACAAGGCATTTGAGAAACTAGCTCACCAGTGGGATTTTTCATAATAAATGATAATTCTTCTAAATTACAAGGCACAGCTTTAAGTGTAGAGGGCATTCACTGACACTGGGTGACCACCACAGAAATACATCCTTATTAACGTTGACTTCTACAAGTTTAATTAATGCATTTATGCTCCGCCTTTTAAAAAATTTTTTTAGAAAGAATTTGAGGTAGTTCCTGATTGCAGACCACAGAAGGAAAGAAATGAAAGGCTTTTTACTATGATAAATTTGCCTCTTCTATCCAACTCATTGATTCATCCTTGGGTCTAATGAAGCATCTGCTAGGGGCCCAGATGTTCTGGACATCATTTAGCCTTGATAATTATTTGAAATCTTCATGTCAAATCACAGAATGATAAAAGAAATAACATTTCCCCATTTGGAAAATAAAACTATTCTTAGTAACTTTTATACAGGTTTGATTAAAAGACAGATGTAAAATATGCAAAGAATGATGTCCGAAGACTTATGGTAAAATTTAAATGGAAACCACTAGTTTAAAGAGTTTCAAGGCTACAAGTCAAATCCTCCAGCTCTTAAACGTTTCAAAAAAAAATTTGAATAGCATATGCTTTTCATTGTGCTCCTTTTCAGTCATTTACATATTGGGGAAATGTATATTTGGCAACAGGTCCTATTTTTAGGAGTCCTTGAAACTTGCCCTTTGAAAATGTTTTCATTTCTGGCACATATGTGTGTTTTAAGCAGAATGAAAACACAAAGCAAAAAAGAAAAATATGTACAGAAAGGAATGATTTTTCCAGCCCCATGTAGCACAATAAGAAAGCAATCATTCAGTTGTGACTTTAAAAATGGATTCGTGCCTAGATTTTCCAACTATTTCCTTCTAAATGACCATTTCTCTACAGAAATGAACTAATGTAAAGAGACAGGTTGTTCCAGTGCCAGAACCGAACAAGCAAAAAAGGATGGAGGCTATATTTTCATGGGAGGAACCTGACCAAATAATACCCACTCTGTTTCCCTGCAGCCTCTGGGGTTGATTCAGAAGAAGGTGCCATATGCCCCTTGTGTGGCTTGGTGCATGTTTTCCAGGCCCGACTCTTGATCACCATCAGACTTCTATTATTTGCAATCAGTAACAAAGATTCATCCTTGTGTCCATCAAGCAACAAGGAGAATCTTTGTCACTTAGTGTAATTAATAGCTGCGCTTCGCATGGGAAGACGAAAGAAGGATGCCTTTCGCACATAGACTTGGGTGAATTCAGAACAGGCTTCACGGATCCTTGCTGCCTTTTGACCAACTACAAGGCCAGAACTCCAAGAAGTGGGCAGATGGTAAGCAAAGTGTTCTCTTTTGGGATCTGTGTGTTTCTACCTCCAAGCCCTATGACTGTATTCCAAGAGAGCTCTCTAACTTTTCCCATTGAACAGATGATTGTGAAGCCCCCTCCCTATGTGTATATCCTATACCCGTGGATTCTATCCTTCCTGCTGCTCCCTCACCACATCGTCTCCATGAACCTCCAGATAGATTCCATTATAGGATAAAAAATAAAAATAGATGAGAGATCTGGTGGTTGAATTTGCTCAATCATCCTTCAGAGAATGTATTTTAGCCCCCGTGTCAAAATCAGAGAACGAAAACTTAAGACTTGGAGAAGCTAGTACTCGCCCATGGAACACCGATGGAAAGACTTGACTCTGGGTTCAAATCCAGAGTTCTTGGCTCACTTCACACTCATTGAGGCCTTTTCTTTCGCTTTCTGGACTCCTACTTTTTTATTATTTGGGGGATCCCACTTCTTTCTTCTTCCTCTTCTCCCATAAAAACGGTTGGATTTAGCTCACTTGTCCCTGGACCTTTAACTTTTGTCCTCCTTCCTGAGCCAAACCCAATCTTATCTCTCACAGGTTCAGGGAGCCCTTAAACACTAATAGCTTCTCACCATCATTCCTCTTTCAACTGGTGTGTCTCAAAGGTCTCTTCTCAGACGCCATTTTGTCACTTCACTTAGCAAACATATAAAAATTCTAAAGCCAATGGGTTTTCTTTTCTTCTTTTCCTGCCCAAAGAGGAAGTAAACACGTCCTACATTTTCCATCCCTGATTCACAATCTCATTGGTCTTCCACCACATCTTTATAAAAATCTCACCTCACATACTTCTTCCTTGGTTCATCCATCAAATATCCCCACCAGGCTTTATCACTCTCCTCATAGGCAGACTGACTAGAAATGTCCAATCCCAGTTATTGGGGGTGCTTGGGTCTCATATCCATGCTCTGTCATCTTTCCCCATGCAACCAGCACCTACCCTGTCTCCCTTCCTCTCTTCAAGAGCCAGGACCCCTGATGCTTTCTTCTGAAGATGAATGTCCTCCATCCTCTTCTTCCCCTGACCCCCTCTATCCACAGTTCTAGTTCAAAACCACCAGTTCCTTCTCCTTTCTCTATCTTTTCAGAGTCTCTTTTTCAATCATTGCACAGTGTCACCTCCTGTCCTGCCCAGTCTAACAATCACCAAAAGGCCTCTGAAGTATTGCCAGTCAATGTTGATGGTGCTCTTCGTCCAGTTGGGGAACTCCACCTGACCCGACTACATTGCAGTAGGCTGCAGCAGTGACAACTTTGGGGGCCAGCCTCCGTGAGTTGGTTCTGATTTGAGATATGTTGCTTCCTGCTGCACCCCCTCCTTTCTGCTCAGCCTTTCCAAGTTCCTAAGGACAGGAGTTTCTGTTAGTCCAGGTGGCACTATGTCTATAATAAATTATAATTCTACACATGTACATTAAATTCTAATTCTATGTGTGTATATTAAACAATAATCATTCTTTCCAAGCTCATGAAAGTTCCTTGCCTACAAAACATGTATTTTCAGCCAAAGGTACTCTGCATTTACACTGAAAGCTCAGCCCAGTGTGGCAAGCTTTGCAAGCACAATTTTAATTCCACTTCTACAGCACTATTTTTGGTTGATGAGCTCTAAGTAAGCAAATAGTCCCTTCCTCCTGCCCCAAACTCCTTCTCAAATGACACCACTGGTTTTGCCTTAAGGAAGAAAATAATGCAAATTTCCGTGACTTGGTAGCAAGATAGAGAGTTAGCATCTCCCGTTATCCTAATTTCTTCCACACATAGACTCTACCAGCAATCTATGACGGTTTTCTGGGTGCATGTTGAGCTGGAGAGCAAGCCAAAATGGAGCACTGAGGATTGAAGCACCCATTGCCCCCAAATCCAGCTGTCTGGCCCAGACCCCTCTACAAGTTCCAGACTGAATTGCCTGCCGGATGTCTCAGAGGCACTCAGACGTCCACATGGATGTCTAAGAGGCAAATGTCACTACCAAGGCCAACTTCTTTGCTCCCTCTGCAGGTGAAACCAGGCTGAGATGTGGGAGTTATCCTGGACTCCACCTTTTCCATCATCCCCCAACATCATCCAAGTCACATCCAAATCCTGCTGAACAGCTTACCTAAAGCCACTTGAATCTGTCCTCTCCGGCCCCATTATTCCCCCTTCAATGCAGAACTAGAAATGGTATCTCAGTGCCTTCACTGCCTTTTATCCCACACCCTGGAATTGTTTAAAACCTTTCACCACCTCTCTGTTGCCTACACCACAAGCTTGTGGAGAGATCTGGCTAGACAGATGGATTTGGGGGCACTGGAACCTCAATTCTCAGTGCTCCATTTGAGCTTGCTCTCTGGCTCACCATACACACTAAAGACTGATGCATCTTTTTTTAGATTCCATAAAAGGAACGTATTAGAATAAGAGCAGAAGCTGCTTCGCATTTCTTAGAGCAGCATACAAGACTTTCCAAGGTCTGGCATCTGATGAGTTTTAATCTACAGTATTGCGGTAGTTCTCCAAACCCATCAGCCTTGTTACCTACGCTCCCAGAAGGAAGATCCTTCCTTGACATGCTTGCACCCTCATACAACACTCCATCCCCACTATTCATCAGCGGAAAACCTATTTTCAAGTTTTCTCAGATATTATAGCCTCTGAGATCTTTCTGACTCCTGACTGTCTCATTCTTAACTCAAACCCCAAATTCTCCCACAGAACAAAGCACACCACCTGCACCCACTAGTATAGTGACTTCCATTGGCTTGACCACTCTACAAATTAGTTTGAATATTTTAATAGAGAGGCTGTTATTCACAACATATTTTCCTGGAAATGTACTGTGTTATGTTATTATTTGATTAGTAGAAATGCAATATGCCTATACATATTTTAGGTTTAATCCTATGAAATTAGAAATATTTATCCATTTTTACCCCAAAAGTGAAAATTTTGTAGAGCTAAACATAATATATGTATGCATGTGTAGTTTATCTTTACGTGTTGATCAACCATACAAATAACATAATTTAACTTTTATTTGTTATGCGTGCTATTTATTTGTTCTACAAAAATTCGAAAGCAAAAGGTCAAAACTACAAGCATGTTTACCTAAATATCCAACTATATTTTATGAAACTAAGGGAGTTTCACTATTGCCTTCAATCTGTGAGTCACAGCAGGAAAAAGAATTGATGGGCTGATGAAGGTGCACTTCACCAGCCTCTGAAGGAACCACACCCTCTCGTCTTCCATGGATTATTAAAATCAAGACATAAAAGTTGCCATTCTGGGAATGGATGGATGCTGTCCAGTATCATATCCAGGTAGATTTTATTTATCTTTAACTCATAGTTCTCTCTACATACATGCTGAAAGATGGAAAAAATGTCAGGGGTCATTAAACATCCCTCATTATATCGTATCTAGCTAAATCTTCAGTGTTTACCAAGAGCATTTAAAGTTTAATCCCACTTACACATTAAGAAAAACTTGGACTATATTCCAGATTCTTGTTCCCTATAAAGTCAGTCTATAAAATATTCAGATTAATTTGTAGAAGTCACACAGGAAAGACAATTTGACAACCTGCTTAACTTGTTCAGTATCATACTAACTTCCACAACAGGTCACAGCTGCTAAGAATAGTTTTGTTGAGAAGCTGCAGAAAGAGCATACTTAGGTATTCCCACACCGAACCAGTCTGTAAGCCCCTGAAATGGAGGTGATAAGCCTTTTAATACCCAAAGGGTAATTAAGAGTTGCCAATCTTTTCTAATAGAAGTGAGCATGTGAACTGGAAGATAGGAACTCATCCATGTTAGATCCCAGTGGACTAAATTCTACCACTTAAGAATGGAACACCTCTGCATTTTTCAGGAAGTCCAAAAATTCTATGCTTCAGCTGTCTCTGACTCACCTTAGCTTCCTCCTCATGCCCTAGCCACTGGTCAATTATAGGACTCCATCTTCACTTAGACTTAGGATTTTATTTTCACTCTTCTCTCCCTTAGACATGAAGTTCCAGAACTTTCCTTCTTTCCCATACTATTCTCATCTTGATCCAAAATTCAAACACCAGTTTCCCTCGTGTTTTCTTTTTCCTTACTCTCAGAAATGCATTCCCTGCTGGAGTACTCAACCAACCATTCACTCCACTCTTTCTGAAGACAGCCCTCTCTCCACATGGCCCTTTGTTGGTTGGTTGGTTTGGGTCCTATAATAGTTCTACTCTCTTATAAATGAACTGACAATGGCTTCCAGGAACATTTAAACTTCAGAAGATTGTAGAGGAAAACCGCCCTATCTGCCCTCCACCATCTCCCATCTATCCATTGACCCTATTTTGTGGAGCCCACACTTCCCTTGCTGTCCTCAACTACCTCTCTCCCCACCACCGGATTTGACTAAGCTAATTCACCACCTACTGGCTTCTGAAGAATGGAACTGCAAGGGACTGCTGCTTTTCCCTCTGTCCCCTCACTCCACATACCCCCTCACACACACATATCGTTCTTTTCATGAAATTCGTAAAAAGATGTAGCATGCTGACTCTAAAAAGCTGCTGGTCCCTCCTACAGAAGTCTGTTATAAAGAGCAAAAGAAACAGCCAAAGAAGTAATTGTTACTAATGAAAAGAGAGACCTCAGATCTTAAAACTATTTCCTATTTCATTGTTCAACTCATTGGAAGAGGGTTTAAGGGTTGGCTCATTTTTTCCCCCAGTAATTTGTTATGGTTCCAGAAACTTGAGAGGTACCTTAAAATATTGATGGAATTATATCAATAAATATATTGATATATGGTATATGTATATATATATGCTATATATATATATATATATATATATATGGCATTGATATATGCTATATGGTATAAAAATATGTTTGACTGAGCAAACTTGAGTCTGAAAAAGTGAAGATTCCATTTGAATTCCAAAAAGATGCATTTCCCCATGCTATACACTGAAAGATTTCCCTGGAGTTTCATTTTGTTGATGCTCATACATATATCAAATTAAATTTGAGGAAGGAAGAGAGTGCTTATCCATGAAAAGTTTATGGAAAGAGAAGCACCAGAATAGAACTATTAGATAACTTAGAAAAATTAAACACTTACCTCTAATTGGCACCCAAAAAAGTAAATCATTCTAAGAGATGAGCATTTTAATTCTTTTTCATTATAGCATCAAGTATCATGAATAGATCAAGTTGGTTTGCTTCTGTTATTAAGAGCAATAAAGTAAGATTAACCTTTTAGTGCTTAAAAGTATTCAATGTTTTTTAAAATATGCCTTATGGAGACTAAAGAGACATACCACTACATGCAATCTTAGACTGGATCCTGTATTGAAGAAAAAAATGTTCTAAAGGATATTATTTGGCCAATTAACAAAATTGGAATATGGATAGAAGATTAGATAAAAATATTATATTGATGTTAAATTTACTAAAGTTGATAAGTGCACTGTGGTTATGTAAGAGAATAATTATCCTTCTTCTTATGAAATATACACTGAAGTATTTAGGGATGACAGGTCATGATGTATGCAACTCACTTACAAATGTTCAGAAAAAAATATTACGTGTGTGTGTGTATACATATGTGTGTAGAAAGAGAGAGAGCAAATAAGAAAGCAAATGGGGTAAAATGTTCACAAATGGAGTAAAAAAAGTTGAATCTGAGAAAAGTGTATTTAGTTTCCTCCTTGTAAATACGGTCGTGCTTTGCTTAATGACAAGGATACATTCTGAGAAATGCATCTTTAGGCGATTTTGTTGTGTGAACATCATAGAGTGTACTTACTCAAACCTAGATGGTACAGCTTACTATGCACCTAGGCTGTCTGGTACTAATCTTATGGGACACTGTCACATACATGGCCCATTGTTGACCAAAATGTCATTATGCGGCACATGACTATATTCTTATTGCAGTTTTCCTATAAGATTGAAATTATTTCCAAACAAAAAGATTAAAAAACATGCCTTATGGTTTGCAATTATGTTTTGAAGATCAGGTGGAAAGTGGAGAGACAAAAGGGAAGAAGAACTAAAAAATTAATTTCCTGGAAAACAATTCTCTGCAAGACGGGAAGACGAAGCTTCTTTCTATCTTCAGAGATGGCTCAGCATCGTAAATGCTCTTTGTGCTTCTGTCCACCAGCCTCACTCTTTTCTCTCCAGTCCTCATCGGTAAACAGCCTTCAAAAGCATTCTCGTTGGCTCAAAAATATCTACAAACAAAAAGTATGAAACGAGCATCTTGGTGCAAATGGTGCATCGCATCATCTTGACACTGAATCCTCTTCTTCCTGTTGCTGATGGGACATCCACTGAGTGAGGCAAACACAGTTCTACACTAAGCCCCAAGGAGGAGTTCCTTGGGATTGAAATTCAGTGTTATAAAACTCAAAACGCCTTTGACATAGTGGACTATGTTCCTGACCAAGTTACTAAACAATGTTTTCTAATAAGAATAATAGTGAGGGTAATAATAATAATTAGTATCATTCTATTCTAAACCTTTTAAATGTATTAACTCATTTAACCCTCACAACTTTATGAGAGGTCTTATGATTATTTCCAGTTTACAACAGAAGAAACCAAAGCTCAGAGAGACTAAGTCATTTGTCCAAGGTCACATAGCTGGCAAGCTGCCAAATTCAAAGCCAGGAGATCTGACTCCGAAGTCCACATTTTTAATAACCACACTAGACTTCCAAACTATACCTTCCTAGGACTCAGACAGCAGTCTCTATCTGCTAGGCAGTTGGAACTGTTCTAACTATCCTAACTGACTGGTTGGGACATCACTGTAGACGCCACATTGTTTTTGTTTAAAATCCCATTACCTGAGTTTCATGAGGCAAACACCTGTTGAAAAGTCAGAGTTGCCCTCTGGCCACTGTTAAATTTCTAGGGCCAGTTCAATGTGTGTTGTTTACAGTGAGTGAGATCACTACTCCCAAATAAACTAGAAAGATTAAAGAATTAACTGCTTCTCCATGAACTCTTCAATAATTTTCTGATAAATGACCTCTCTCCTCTAAATCCACTGTGAACCATTAGGTAATATTCAGCTTCTATAACAACAGGAAATGTACCAGCTCCTAGCACATAATCCCTGAGTGACATGATCTAAGACTTGTTTTGTTAGTTTAGCTAGTACTGCACATGGGTTCTCATCAAGAAACCCATTTCCCCCCTCTCAAGAAGCATGAGATCCATGGTAGGCTTTCTTGAAATGAGCACCAATTTACTTCATGGTATTCCTTCTCCAAAAAGAAAAGCTCCACAGCAATAATAGGGTGGTGTCCTAGTAGAGGTAATAGTAATCAGACTAGTAATGGTAGTAGTGGCCAGCACCTGACAGTATCAGGCACTATTCTGTGATTCGACCTTGCCACATCCCTATGATGTAAGTATTATGAGCGTCCCATTTTATAGACGAAGAATCTGAGGTACAGAACCAGGAGGCCATCCTGGTCATTGGAAAGTCAGATTTTGCAACCACCTTGTATTGGTCAGACAGTCTAACCTCTCTGTAACAAACCACCCTAAATCAGCAGCTTAACCTAATGAAGATTTATGCACCACTCATATCACAGTCTCATCAGACATTCAACGGTGTCCTTCCACAAGGCAATTCCACACTTCCTCCTGGTAATCCACCATGGAACTTGACCTTGGAACTCTCCTTGGACCATGTCCAGCTGGTAGAGAATGAGGAGGTCTGGAATGTGGTCTCCTATGTGACCAGGAGAAAAATGATCAGCTTGGTGGACACTTAGCATGCTGTTGGAAAGATCATAGAAGCCTAGCTTAGGTGGGGGCAAAGGAGAGTGAGCAAGAGAAGAATTTTGGTCCCTGACCACCTATCCAGTGTGGCATGCCACTCTCCCTCCCTCACCTTGCTCCACACAGACAGTCAACATCCACACATGTCTTCTGGGGTCAGGAAATCACATTGTGATTTCTTGTGCTTTCAAGAGGAATGAATCCTTTGAGTTTTCTGGGCCAAGGTCTCCCTCAACAACTAGACAAAAGAAGCAGAGCGGAGTAAGGGTCAGAGGCACGTGAACATTCTCTAGCTCATCTCAACTTTGGTCTGAAATAAGCAAAGCACTGACACAGTGACATGGCCTTGACTTGGGCAAAGCATTGTTTTGGAGGAGCCTGTTTCTGAGTGCTTAGGCTGGGCTCGTCCAGGCTAGCTCTCACTCTGGTTCCCACCACACCTTATTTTTTTATTAGGTCAAAAACTTTCATGAAGTTAAGTCAGGCAAATCGGGGCTTAGCTGACTACAGTTACAGGTATCCAGGAAGAGCAGAGGTAATAAGAGAGACACACTCATCCAGCGTTGACAACCTTCCTCCCTGCCATTCATTTATGTCTTGTTTATTCTGAATTTTATTTTGGTTCATCAGTCAGTCTTATAAGATATTCTCTTAAAATTACATAGAGTAGGGAAATTTCTTACCAAACATCAAATTCTGAACGTTCATTATCTTTCATTGGCCCAGAAGATAGAACTTTCTCTTAAAAATATCTCTCAAAGATCTCGACTTTGAGACAAATTTTATTGTTTCAGAGGCTGTTTATATAGTAATGCCACTATCCAAAGACATCTCCAGTGTAGCAGCATTAATTCAAGATCTCTTTAGAACATACGAGTCAATAGAACTTTTCCCTGAACGGTTGGTATCTCAATGTCTTTATCCTCTACCTGCTATCAAAACTCCAGGAAAAATAGTGTTTAGTTCAGTATCACTGCAGTGTTCACTGAAAATACACAGCACAAAAATTTTTAACACAAAATACAGAAACAACCATTCTGCCCCGCTCTCTCTTTCTCTATCTCTCCCTTCCTCTCCTCTACCCTTCCTCCTTTGAAGAGCTTTCAAATAAAAATTGAGAAAGGAGAAAACTTCCCAAATAAAATTAAACAAGCAAATTTATCAGACAGGATATCTACGGAATTCTGTATGAATATAATTCTGTAGGTATGACTTGACAGAGTTGGACATGATAAAAGAGAAAGGACCAGTTGCAAACCAATGTACCTGGTAGAGCTGATAAACAAAGAAGCATGAGGTTTTACTGCAAGGAGTTGAAAAGACCATGGACACTTGATGTACTAGGAATCATATCAGTAACACAGCAACATCTAAAGTAAACTGATCCTGCAGCTTAGGTAATATAAATTAAACAGGCATAATTCAGTTCACGTCATTGTTCTGAGCACTCACCAAACTGAAGCATCGTGTTACACAGTGGGGTTGGAGAGATAAATAAGAAGTGGTCACTGCCTTTGTGGAGGGGGATAGACACGTAATCTCCCTGCGAGGTGGTAAAGGTGTTGATGGAGATGTGCAGGGGTGAGGGAAGAACAGAGAAAGACTGGACCTCAACCTTGTCTTGGGGACAGGGACAGAGTCTGGGACATGTGAGAAGAAACCACCAAGCTAAGGGTATAAGCTGAGTTAAGGGCATTTAAACGTGAACAAGAAAAAAAAAATGAGCTGAAGGGTGTCATGTCATGGTCTATATGTCAAGAGACCAAAGACCAGGGGAAAAGTGTGGAAGAATCTGGCTTGATTGAACTCAGAGGCTGAGCAAGAGGCAAGAAATAGAAAACTTACCTGTAGACACTTCTAGAGAGCAGCGTATCTATTACATTCTTCACTCACTTCAGTGATAATTTCATCCATCAGAAAGTAGAAGAAATAATGAGAAGTCCTACTCAAAACCAAATTCAGATCAACTGAAACAAACTGCCCAAGAGAGTAGAAGTAACAGCAATCCAAAAGAAAATGAATGTATTACCTTGGGGTTTCACAACCAGGCAGCAGAGTATATTTGAAAAATTCAGAAAAAATTACATAGAATTCCATGGGCAAACACCTTGGGAAAAAATAAGACAACTCAAGAAGGATTCAGGATCGAAAAAAAGTAAAATTGATTGTAGTGATAGAATCAGAAATAATGCCTAAGGCTCTTTGAATTATAAAACAATGTTTCTGTATTAAAAATATTTTGGAAATTATGAAAAGTTGTAAAAATGCAATTAAAACCACTCCTAATTCCATTAACCAGAAATAATCTTTTTTTCTAATAAATATACTTAAATTGGAATCAAATAGTATAAACAGTGTATTCTACTTTTTTCCCCTTAGCATAATGTAAGCAAATCCCCATTAATTTAGTTTTAGTCAGAAAACCTGACTTTTCACAGCTGCAATAAGTGTCATTATGTGAATGGTACTAACATCGGATTAAGCACTCCTTCCTTGCTGGAAATATATGTCATTAATAATTTATTGCTATTATAAATAACAATATGATGAATACCTTAAGGTTCCACTTGGTTGTTGATATTTCTTAACAACAGCGTGAGCCATGGACCCCTCCTTAGGTACTCTGTGGTTATGGATTGCTGATTTTCTGACTTAGACAGCTGAGAAAATGCTCCTGACTGGCTAAGGCACTCATCTAAGGAAAATATTACAAAACTGATTTTTCAGTTATCCTTGATAATGGAGGAAAAAAGAGATGAAAATCTTTAGGCCCTTTTTCATGTACTTTCTGCTTGGCCTGAAAATCCATGAGAACAGATCCAGAGAATTCCTAGACACCATGGGTGGCCTTGAGGGGCTATTTTTATGACAACTAATTTTGTTTACTTTTTTGTGTGCCAATCAGGAGTTTGGCCAATGAATCCTTTTGCCCCCTCTCTCCTCATCAGAGGCATTGCTGTAGTCTATCTAAAGAGAGTTTATTTTTCTTTATACAAGTCACAAGTATGGCAGGGGGGAATACACAAGAGGTAGAAATGCAACTAATTTTGTCCGGGCCCTGCAAGTTGTTCACGAAATCGCCAAGCCAAGGGGAAAAACAAAAAGATTATTGGGTGAGAAGCCAGAATTGAGAGCCAGGAGAGTTAGATGGTGTGGTAAGGCAGTCATGCACTCCGTGGGTGGGTAGCAAAGCTCGCAGCCAACGATCAAGAGAACAGAACCTGAGCCAGAGGTCAATGGCCTGTGGGCAGGGATGGGTGGGAGGGGTGGTCTCTTTTTGTCCACAGTGCAGTGAACTTGCTGGCTGGAAGGAGCTCCTTTGAAGCAAGGGAGAATGAGACCTTCATGAGAATTGTGACCAAATCCCTAAGGAAATATATCTGATAGCCCAAACAAAACCTACAATGATTGTTGGAGGTAATCAAAGGCCAGTGTCCCACACTGGTGGCAGAGGGTGAAGTAAGTGGACCTACAGAAAGTGGGTCCTGTCGGCCCCACAAAGCTCAGAACCAGCTCAGATTCTTGGAAGCCTTGTTAAGGCAAAAACACTCCCCCGTGGTCTTAGAACTAGCCTGCACTGCTCACCATTAAATCAGCAAGGTTTCATGAGCAAAAGATAGAGACAAGGATACAGTGATTCCATCTTGTGAGAAACAGCATTTTTCTGAGAACCAAATGTGCTTCTCCAGACAACGCGTGTCCTCCCAACCAGATGCTCCAGGGAACTCAGGGAGGAGAAGAGAAGAGAGGCTTAAAAAACGCTTAGTCACACAATGAGTCACGAATGGCCCTTCCCCACATTGCACATAGCTCCTGCGTTCCCAAGGTCAGTAAAGGTCACCACTGGGCTAAAGAGCACCCCGTCTCAGGCCCCTGCACTGGCGACAGGGTAAGAGGAGGGACGGGGAGCTCAGAGGCTCAAGTAGCAGCCTGCTCTTGGCAGGGGCTGCTGCTCATTTTCTTTGGCTGGCTCTAACTACCTGTCTGAAAACACAGCAATGCAGGAAGGAAATTTTTCAAGAGATTAAACTATTATTGTTTCCTGTGTGGCTGTCTTCACTGGTGTATGAAAAAAAGCTTTAAGGGCACTTGAAAAGAGATTTGTCTGAATAGCAGGGTTGTTGTGATCCATCCCCCCTCCAGTCGGGATTTGGACAATTTCCTCAGGAAAGTGGTTGATTAGGACCCGTGGATTTATCCGTGGCCTAAATATAAGATGTCATAAAGGTGATTAATGGTGAGCTCACCATCAGAGGGAGTTAAGAGTTTATAAAAGCTATTTTTAACGATTTGGAAGGGAAAAAAACTCATTTGTCACCTTGCCAACATGTTTCAATAGTTAAAAACCTCTTTGTGGCCCCTGATAATTCATGCTACCAACTGTTAAAGGTTGTTGTATTTTCTGATTTTACAAGTTTGTTTGAAAAATTGATTCAATGTGTTTTGCTGTTTATAGAAAAGCACATGAGGGAAGGAAAATAAAACGTCTTTCCACCATGATTAGTGATTGCTGCTCCTGGTAACACAAGTACAATAAGCCTGTTTCTGTTTTCTACCCTGCCTTGCTGTTTATGCCTCTGCCGTACAAATAGCGACAGATGGATGGTATTCCGAGACACCTTTCAGAGCCCAAGCAAAACCCAGCCTGCAATTCCTAAATCAGGGGAAATCAGAGTCATTCAGAAAGTGGATGATGGCATGGATGCCCACTGGCAGTGTCCAGCATGGCCTGGTGACGTCACATTGCCCAGAGATGCTCCAGAATGTGACTTTATTGTCACGACAATTCCACAAGGCAAGGTCCCTCCTCCATCCAAACCAATTAACTTTGTTTAAAGGAACATAGATGATTAGCCTCTTTTTAAAGCTGAATTTCCTGTAAAGTAGTTACCAAATTCTCTGAAACTGACATTTAACCATTCGCTGAATCACGCAGTAAAGCACTAAGAAGGAGTTACTGAAAATAAAAGGCTGTTCTTGTTGGCTAGATATTTGGGCATTTAATGGATGGTAAAAACATGAAGGCATGGGTGCATGCCCTGATGTGTATAGGGTGGGTGGGATGAGACTAGGAGCTAGTTATTGATATACAATCAATTGTTATCAATTACTTCGAGTAACTAGCAAAAACGAATGAGATGCTTTCTGTGATCCTTGAATCATTTTGTGAGTTGATCCTGATTGACGTGGGAAACCTGATGTAGTCCAGGATATTCCCTAATTCCTTCACTTGTTTAACAAACCCTCTAATGTGGCAGGAACACGGAGTGCTACTCAGTGCTAGGGAGGCAAATGTGACTAAAGGCTCAATGAGCTCCACGGGGAGCCTGGAAGATAAAAAATGTTCTTACAACAGAGTGAGATAAATGATATGATAATATGTATATGTGCACCCAGCCTGGGTCAGGGAAAGGTAAAAATTTTTCTCCCAGAGTACCAAAAGTAGAGATAATAATAGGTATCATAGTTAACTGGAAGCTTCTCTTTAAGGTAACAGCCCATAAGTTGCAGGAATGACTCTCTCTCATGTCCCATTGGCCTGAACTTACTCTGCAAAGGAGGCTGGGAAATGCAATCTCCAGATAAGCAGCCATTGCCCCTAAAAAGATGGAGATCCTATTACTAAAAGGAAGAAAGGACAATTAGCATTGTCTGCACCTGTTATTTTAAACTATTGTCATTAGAAGTCCAAAAGGGACCATAACATCACAAAGTATCAAGCAGCAAAAATGTCCTGCTGAATATGCAAGGCCCAGGATTGCCTGCTGCAGAGTCTGCAACAAAGGATAAGACCCTTGATCGCTGTTTTGCATTAAAATTGCTTACAATTTATATTTAATTATTTATAATATGTAAATATTTATAATAAAATTTAATCTATTTTCACATTAAAACAAACAGCAATACAATGTGAATAGGGTGTGTTCAAAAAGTAGTAGAGAATTTAAGTGCAAGAGGAGCCAAGGGAGATGAGATAAACGTCAAGTCTTCAAACTCAAGGAAAGAGCCAGAGCAGGGAAGATCCCCCGGAATGAGAGTCAGCTGCTGTGCTGGGCTGCTTCCTCAGCCATAAGAGCTCTTCCAGAGCACAGCTGTATTTTATGCAGCTTTGTGCCCCCCGTTTCCCAGTATAGCTCATTTATTGGCTCTTGATTAATGTTGCAGAGAGGAGAAGGACACTTTATTTGGGTTTTAAATAATGGATAAGATGTCCTAAGGCCTATCACTGAAGGGGCCATTTGACCTTGGCCTCACCATCACAGGATCTCAAACTTCAACTTTCAAGGCACACGTGTGCCATATATAGAACTCACAAGGTGAAAAGATGATGACATTCATCATACAACTTTAATCCCATGATACATCACCAGGCCACACCACCTGTGGTACACATTGAATAAGTTTTTAGAAACCCTATAAACACCTTGTGCCTAACACAATTATACTGCATGGTGGGGTTTGTGTTTTGGGTAAACAGAATTTGTTCAATGCTAACTTAGATATTCCAGAACATTTGCAACGTTGTTTTGACATTTCTTCCCTTTGATGTTGGTGTTGTTTTATACTTAGGATCTCAAAACACTTTAAGTATGCTGGGCCTCTCTCAATCTTTTTGAAGTCCTGGAAAAGTATTCTTAGGTTATTCACTCCCAGCTCTACTCTAATATACAAGTGCCCTGAATGCCCTCTCTTCTTTTGTCTCATTTAAATTGGAGCGACGTCCAGTATCCCAGGGTGAAGTCATTGGGTTCTGGCAATTTCCTGGGCCTTTCTGTCCGTCATAACTTTTACCCTAAGGCCCAGTACTCTCTCCGGGCCTGAGCTCTCAGGATACACAGCCCCTGGCTTCCAGCTCAGTCCAATCATTAATGGTAAGCTGGTAAACAAGGAAAGGAAGTGAGGACGAATACAGTCACCAGTCCCCTCCAGCCCCTGGGAGGACATTGCAGCCTTTTGAGGCATCTACCACACGCCCCACTGGAACTTAATAAGTATGCACCTAACTAAACCCAAACTCCAAAGCTCATACAAAGGACTTCAGTGCGAGCAATCTCCAAGTGGGTTTTCTAAAAATATGTGCTTTCCATATTCCATGCCAACTCCCTCAGGGTTCATCCTAATAAGAAGTGTTCATAAAAACAACACAATGGTAAAAACACTCAAAACAAACAATGATCCTTTCCCAAGCCTTACTCTCAACCACATATAGCATTGATGTTGGAATGAGAAACAGATTTTGTGAAACTGTGTTTCAGGACTTGGTCCAGGCTCTCTCCCCTCCTCATCTATACTTTTCCTCTATGTGACAACATCTAAGTCCGTGACTTCCATGAACAACTACTGAGATGCTAGAATCACTTCCAAATCTTAAACTCTGGCCTCAACCTCTCTCCTAGGCCTCAGACTCACATATGTCACTGCCTATTAGGAGATAACGCTTAGACATCTCAACCACAGAAACCTCAAACTAAGCCCATCCCAATCTATGCTCATCATCTCATCTGAACCTGCTCCCGCTCCAGGTTCCCTGTGCCAGTCAGAGGCACTACCACCTCCTCCTTGCCCAAGCTAAACATCTGGACATCACCCTCATCTCCAACTCTTGTTGACTGTCTCCTAAATTGCTGTCAAATCCATCCACTGACACTATCTTATCCAGGTAACTTTGCCCCTTTTTCAGATTATAATGACTTTCTAACTGACTTCTCTACATCCACTCTTGCCCCATTTCAACCCATTCTTCCCTCTGCAGCCAGAAGTTCTTAAATATCTTTTTTCTCATTCGTTCAGCAAATATTTATGAAACACCTCTCATGTGCCAGGAACAGTGCCAAGCACATACGCATATACAGTGGTGAGCAACAGGGCTGTGGCTCCTGTCCTCATGGAGTACACACCAATCAGATCATGTCACCTCCAGGCTTAGTATCTGAGATCTGCAGAACCATGGCCTCCAAACTTGTCCATGTCCTAATGGAAGGGGGACACTAGCTAAGGAATTCAGACAGCCTCTAAAAGCTGGAAAAAGTGAGAAAAATGATTCTTGCCTAGAGTTTCCAGAAGGAACACAGCTCTACCAACATCTTGACTTTAGTCCAGTGAGACCTAGTTTGGACTTGTAACCTCCAGATCTGTGTTGTTGTAAGTGAGCAAGTGTATGGTAATTTATTACAGTAGCTATAGAAAACTAATATCACAGCACCATAGTATTCACAACGCCTAAGAAATATGATATCCTTCAATAATTTCCTTGTGCCTTTGCGATAGAGCCCAGAACCCTGACACACACCTTGGTCCCAGCCACACTCTTTTGCTCTCCCCACTGCCACCAACTGAACATCTTTCAGCTCTCAAAGGAGCTACACTCCTCCCCTTGGAGACAAGAACACACTATTTCCACTTCCTGGAGCCCTTCTCTGCTTTATCTGGTGCATTCCAATCCTTGAATTCAACCTTTAAATTAAAGGCCATTTTCTCAAAGAGGTCTTATCAGAACCCCTTAGTCTGGTCCTGTTAGAGGCTCCCAGGCTCCCTCTACTTTCCTGTTCAAAGTACGCATAACACCTGGCACTGTTTGTGTCAATGTCTCTGTTCCCCACTAGACTGTAAACTCCCAGAGGGCAGAGCCTACGATTCTATTGTTCACTGTACCCTCAACACCTACTATGGAGGGTACTCAACACAAATTTGCAAAATGAATGAAAGAATGAGTGAAAAGGGGCAAAAGATACATTTTCTCTTTCATCTGGATTAGTCCCTTCTGTGTACATCCATTTTTTACATTCAAACAATTGCTTTATTTTACAAAATATTTTTGACCTCTTAAATTCTGATTCCTCGACCTAAACACAAGAAAAAAGCCACCTCCACTCTTATGCATCTTCTTATTTTTTACAAATTGCAGATTGTTAGGTTTTTATCTGGTGAGACTCTCTTGCTTTTTAGGGTCCCCTGCAAGGTGTGGGATGCACCTCCTGGCACTCTGTATTTATTCCTTCCAGTCAGAATGTCAGTCACTGAACACAATAGAACCAGTGACTGGAAGCGTTCAAAACAGCCATGGAGCCACAGTACCTCGGAATTAGCTCGTCACTCTAGAAGATGACCCCACTGACTTCCCACGGCTAGGCCTGCATGTTAAGGTGTTTCCACTGTGGTGGTGAAAGTGTATACGAGGAAGTGAGCCCTCCCGTTCTGTCCACTCGGCTCAGCACCACCTCCAGTGGGGTCCTGCACCTTCCTTCTGGGGAGCCCCCTCTGTTCCTCCCCTCCATCCACATGGCTGCTGGAGGAGGAACTGTGACTACAAGGTCACAACCTTCTGTGGCTGCATTTCAGTCCAATCAAAATTGCTCCCCAGGAAATCTAAACCTGAGAGAGAGATTGCTTTCTCCCATTTCCCACACTATGCATCAAAGAAGCTAAGAGAAAAAAAAATTCAGTCCAGGGAAGGAGGATGGAGAGAAAGAGGGACAAATCCAGGTGAAAAAGGAAAAAACAATATCTGAGAGTCACTCCTGAGACCCAGCCCCATTCTTATCTTTGGGTTCTACAAGACATCTCAACAACCATTTAACAAGTTCTCCTTTTTGCCTGTGCTGGCTTAAGTTGGGTTTTCTCCCTCACAACTAATATGGACACATTCATAGAAACTCCCCCTTCAGCCTCTCTTGTAATCTACTATAACCATACTCGAGGCTGCTATCTGGGGATAAATCCATCTACGGTCACATAGAAGTTGGCGCCATGCGCAAAGTAAACCATGTTCTGGGCGGCATACTATCTCAGGGAAGAATGGAAGATCATGCATTTATCCAACAAACAGTATAGAACATAATACACGCATGGCAGCCTTGCAACAGATTATAAGGTGCTACTCTGTGAAGTGAAACGTCAGTCCAACATCTAAGAAATCTTTGTCAAGATCTTTTGAATCTTTACTGGCATCTAAAAAATAAGTGACAAAGAATGATTGGTTTATGACTCACAGCAGAACCTAAAATCTTAGTTTCTTATCTTTCTCCAAAGCCCGCATGCCCAGCAGCTGCTTAGCAGCATCTCCCACCTCTCTCCAAACTTCCAACACCTCTCCCTGCCACCTCGCCCAGCCCACCCAGTACGGTCCATCCTCACTCATTCTTTCAACAAATATGTATTACGCGTCTAAAGTGTGCCAGGCATTTCAAGACCAGGGATAAATAGGAGAACAAGTCAAGCAAAATTCCTGCTCTCATAGAGCTTAAATTTTACAGTGGGGAAATAAACCTTCCAATCTTCTTGATAGATCGTATTCTCTTCCATCTAGAGCTTTCTGAAATAAATCAATAAAGATATTTCCCCTCTCCCAACATTTAGATTTTGTACAATAAAGATTTGTGTGCTGACCTAGAATACACAGAGTTCTTCCTGGTGAAAAGAATTCTGTGATTTCCTCTAAGTGAGGAAGAGGTTGGGAATAGTCATTCTTGAGCTATTTTTCATGTCATACACTGTAAACACAAAAATGGGAGGGGTATAAAATTTACAATAAAGAGAGAGATGGATATATGCACATACACATGTGTATTTGTATGTATGTAGGCCACATGAAAGATTCAGTCTCTGTGCGAGATGCAATTTCAGAGAGAGGACAATTCAGTCAGTTGAGTAAAAAGAGAAAAGGCTTCCTGGAGGACATAGCCTTGGAAAGATGAGTAAGATCTGGGCACAGGTGTGGGCTTGTAAACATGAAGAACCTTATAAGCAAAGAGAGAGAGGTAGGAAAGTGGAGAGAGGTCAGTAGACTAGTAGGCCAGTGTGGCTGTCCTGGATGTGCCACATGGAGGAGGCAAGCAGGCCTATGCAATGGAACTGGGCCCCACTAGGAGGGCCGTGGATAGTCAACAAATGAGTTTGCATCATGTCCTTCAGGCAATATTTGGCTGTTGGAAGTTATCGGGTAAAGGAGAGGGATGGAGTCATTGAAACTCAATACAGGAAGGGAAATTAAAGGTCATCTAACCCTTCCACTTTGTTAGCCCTGTATTTTGTAGATAAGGTAACTGATACAGAGCAGAGATTATAACCCCAGGGTCCTGAAAGTTCTCACTGCTCCCATTCCTATAATCTTCCAAGCATACGTTGTTCTCTTAATGAAAGATTAAACTGATGCAATTGGTAGACAGGGAGAGTGATGAGGGAGGGGGAGAAGCTACTAGAAATTTATTTAAACTTTCTAAGTTAGAACTAAGTAAAATGTGATAATGGCCTAAAAGTAAGGTGTTGGGGATGGAGATACATGCAAATAATTACAACAATAATAAATTAGGTGTGCATATGTGTGTGTGAGCTTATGTGTGTATGTACACACATATACACCTAAATTGAGGTGGTATAGAGACAATGTGAAAAGAAGGTGCCTCCAGACTTGAAGCCCATCCACCCAGCACAGTCCCTGTTACTGAGAAAGTCCTCAGTCAACATTCATTAAATGAAAGAATGAATATTCGATGAGGGGAGAGATAGTCACATCACTTCTCGTCTTCCAGTCTTAACATCAATGAGGAAAGAGCTGGATTGAAAGCAGGCCTAGGCTGCCGGAGTCTCAAGTTTCCATTCCTGCAATGTGCAGAGTCGCAAGGAGAAGTACTATAAGGCCCTGAGTCTTCACGATGCTCCTGACCTGGAAGTCAAACTCACTTCCTGATTGGGCTCAGGTCACTTCCTGCATCCACTGTTAGCAGCCAAGTCTGATCCCAACTGTAGAATTCACTGTGCACACCTGGTAGGGCAACAGAGAATTTAGTCCTCTCCAGGCAAGAATCTGCAGCAGGGCCTCTGTTCAGATGTGTGGATCTCAAGGCAAAACACTGTCCACACCCTTCTCCCTCACACACCCCATGTCACCACCACCTGAATTGTTGTGTTGGTGTGCCTCAAAGAAAAATTTAACATCAATGACCATTATGAAGAAGAAAAGAAGTCACAAAAAGCGGAAGGGGTGAAGGGAGGGAAAAATTGGAAAGAGGGTGGTAGCTTATATACACATAAATGAGCCCTGAATTATTTTTCATGTTAGTTGAGGCACCACCTGTGTATGGAGCTATAGCCCATCTACCAGCAGTAACATGGGGTGCCCCCACTCCCATCCAGGAATAGTAACATCTGTTTACTCTAACAGAAAGTTCTATCTGGGCCCGGGAGCTAGTTTGGATAAGTCAGTCGTCTCCAAATACCATTCAGTTTCATCTTAAAGGATTAAGTGTAGATTTCAGCTCATTGGTAAACCCGATACTTCATAATATAGTTGGGAACAGAAAAATGGAGGTGGTAAATGTTGGGATAGAAAGTTATACCAATAAAAATTCAAGAGGGAAGTATGTTTATTAAATTAATGGCGTTAGAAAATGATATAAAAAGAGGGGAGGGAAATATGACATTTCCCTAGATACAAAAAGTCTAAAAGAGGCCCAGGACACTCGAACCTAAAATAGCTCTCCATTCTGTGGGTTCTGTGGTCTTTCAGCAAAAGTTAACTTTTCTGGCTTAGAGTTTATAACTGAACTCCAGTGTGAAATATTGAAAAGAAAATGACTACAGAGAACCTATTTAGACCTTCCTGGCAAGGCCCAAGTTGGAGGAGAGGAGGGAAAGGTCTGTTTATCTTGACAGAGGATTTCCTTACCAGAACATGGAAAACATTCTTTTTGTCAAAAATGGTTAATAGTCACCAAGCAACACAAAGAGTAGTTTCAGTAGCTTAAAATCAACATGGGGTGACTGGGAGAGGTGTGACCGTGCCCTAAAGACAGAGCATGAGCTAACTCATGGCCACGTCTTGGACAGAGACAGTGTTGTTGATGAGTGCATAAGAAAAATATCATTACCTAATGCACTTTCCACCAAGGAAAATGTTGTCACCTACTTTGTAGGTAATGTAGACACACCCAACCAAAAGCTAGGAAAGTAGCAATATTAACACATCGTCAAAGACATGGTTGCCTTTTCAAATAGGAAGGACAGGGGATGCCCTCACCCATTCAACTTCTCATTCTGACGGGAATGACTAATATTTCGCAGCATTCCAAATGACTTCCTCTCTAACCTCCCTGGGTATCTCCCCTGGAGGTAGGGGCCTCCGTGAACAGAGCATCTATGCTGGACACAGTATGGAATAATGGAAAAATCTTGGATTTGGGACTTGGTTATGTAGATTCTAGTCGTGAGTCTGTCACTGACAAGCTGGGTTTCCCAAGACAATTCAGAGTCTCTCTGCGCCAAAATTTCCTGAAGATCTTCTCAACTCCAACATGTAAAGAATAAAGTCACAGTTAGAAAGTTGCTTAAAGCTCATCTATATTAGAGATAAATCTTTGGATTAACCCATTAATTGAAAGCCAAATGTCCACATTAAGGCTTTTTTTGTTTCCATCTAAAGTTTTGTTTTCATTATTCAGGTTTCAGAATTAGCTCAGGGAACATTAAAATATGGTTCATTTTATTTGCCCTTTCCTCTGCCCACACCTTTTAAGGCATAGTTTTCTCTACAGACACCAAAACTTTAAAAAACTAAAATAAAATAAAAATGATTTTTGTTCTCAAGTTCTTTGAAATTCTAATTATCTAAAATCCTCATCTCTTCTACCTAGAGTACAAAGAGTCATTCATATTTCGTGGTTCAGAATTCCATAAACTCTTTGTGGCTTTTATATACTTTCTTCAATAAGTCGCAACAAGAATGCTGGAATGCATGGGGTGTGTTATTTCTCTGAGGAACTAGGCAGCTCTGAGCTCACTTTGAGTTTTGGAATTCACACAACAAAACCTGAAGCAGTAAACTATAAGACCAGACTAAGTACTCAGAGGACTATGTACTTGCCAGACTAAGTACTTGGAAGAGTTCATACCTGGTATGGTAGATTTCAAATATATTTCAAAATATTTATAGCCACTCCCATCAAGGGGTGGGGTCTATTTCCCTGTCTTCGATCTGGCCATGTGACCTGCTTTAACAAACAGAAGGCAGCAGATGTGATATTGGGCCACTTCTGAGCCTGGTCCTCTAGAGGCCTTGTAGCTTCTACTGGCTGTTTTAAGAACCCTGCCACTGTGCGAACAAGCCCTGCTAGCCTGTTGGAAGATGAACAACTTCTGCCATAGTCACCCCATCACCCCAGCCTCTAGCCAACCATCATGTGAATGAGACTATCTGGGACCAGCCAGCACCTAACTGACCCACCAGATGACCAGAGACTCAAGAGCCAGCCCAGCCAAGATCAGCCAAGCTCAAACCAGACCAAAAAAGCCATGTTGCAGAGTCATGAGCTAAATAATGGTTGTTGTTTTAAGTTATTTAATTTGGAGTTGTTTATTGTGAAGCAAAAGCTAACTGATACACCTGGTTTGACCTAAACAAAGGCTGACCTAGATATTATTATGCGTCATGTTTTAGATAATATTATAAAATAAGTAGTTTATCCTCAGCAGCCTCCCTGCCATCTTGCTTTTGCCCTCACCCTCACCCACCCAGCACCCTGTCTCTCTAAGATACTACTGTCTCCTGCCATCCCCAGGCTTCCTGTCCCGGAGTGGGAAAAAAAAAGTAATAAATCCAATTTGATCAAATATATGAACATAAAGAGTGTTTTTATATGGATTGTCTCATTAGATTTCATTTGATTTTTATAACAATCTGTGAAATAGTAATTATCATTCCGATTTTACAGATTAAGGAACTGCAGCTCAGAAATGAAAATGCTTAACCATGGTGACTAAATTGGTAACTGGTCTCTCAGCGCCAAACCTTACACTCCTCCCCTCCCCCTCAAGTTGTTTCTCTTCATCCAGGACATTTGTATCTCAAGAAAAGGGGTTTGCCTTCCTGGAGGAGATGCTCCACACTGGCCCTGCTGAAAATTCAAGCACTAGTTCATGCAGTAGATTATAGAAAACATTTTGGGGGAAGCATTTCTGACATCCTTCAAATTACACAATTTGACAAAGTGTTGGCTCTTCATTAGCCAGAGTCCTGAAGAAAGGAATCCATTTAAGCAGTATGTCCCTTAGTTACACCCTCAGAAGATAATTGTGCATCACTATTTCACTGGAGAATGATTCAAGGACTTTTCTTCGAGGAGGGTAGCACTATCTGTCATTCATGAGTGTTAGCCCAAGCCAGTGCTTCTCAAAGTGTGGTCCCTGGACCACAGCATCAACCCCACATAGGAACTTGTTGAAACTACAAATTCTAGGGTTCTACCCCAGAGCTGCTGAATCAAAAGTCTGGAGGTGGAATGGAGCCACCTGTGTTTCAACGAGTCCTCCAGGTCATTGTGATGCACATTCAAGTATTAGAACCACTGAGTTGATCGATGGCATGTGCTCAACGCAATGACTTCCTAGAACGAGGGTTGGTAAACTATGACCCATGGGCCAAATCCAGCCAGCCAGCTATTTTTGTAAGTAAAGTTCTACTAGAACACAGTATTGTCATTCTTTTATGTATTGTCTATGGCGGCTTTCTCATCACAGGGCAGAGTATTTGAGACAGAGACCACATGGTGAACAAAGTCAAAAATGTATCCCCTCTATCCCTTTACATACAACGTTTGCTCACCTGTCCTGGAGGTTGACTGCATCCTAACGCAGGGCGCAATGGAGAGGAACGTAAGCTTTATATTCAAACGATATGAGATGTAATACCAACTCTACCACTTGCTAACTGAGCTACTGTGAGCAAGTTTCTTAGCTACTCTAAGACCACCTCAGCTTCAATCAGGACAACTCTGAGGGCCATTCTAGCCCCAGAGTTCCCTGTGGGGTTGACTGAGGTTGTAACTCCACCTCTGCCCTGCTCGCTCCTGCCTCCTCCCCCTTCCTGCCATAGGTATCACTTCCAAGGACTCTCCTTAGTAAACATCCCACATGTCAGCATGTGCTCAGAGTCAGCCTGAGGGTGAACCCAATCCATGGCAACCCCAGGCTCAGGGAAAATGTTTGGAATTGTCTGACCTAAAATACTGAGGTCAAGAGAATAATGCCCCCCTCAAAGATGTCCACCCCCTAATCTGCAGATGAAATTTGCCCAGCAAAAGGGACTTTGCAGATGTGAATAAGTTAAGGAATTTGAGATGAGAAGATTATTATCCTGGATTATCTGGACTGGCCCAACTAATCACATGAATTGTTAAAAGCGGAGAATCTTTCCTAGTTATGGTCAATGGGAAATGTGTCTATAGAAGAAGGGCCAGAGAGATGCAACATCGCTGATTTGAAGATGAAGGAAGAAACCAAGAGCCAAGGAATGTGGGCAACCTTTAGAAGCTGGACAAGGCAAGGAAATGAATTCTTCCCTAAAGGCTTTAGAAAGAAATGCAGTCCTGATGACACCTTGATTCTAGCCCAGGAGACCCACGTTAGACTCCTGACCTACAGAATTATAAGACAACAAAACTGTATTGTTTTAAGCCACAAATTTGTGATAATTTGTTACAGCAGCCATAGAAAACTAATACAAATAGAGACCATTGACAAAAGTAAAACTCACAGTGAGAGGTTATAGGACCCGAGGATGCTTCAAAGAGACAGGGGTCACTCTCTGATGTCTCCTGAGAAGTTTCTGTGCCTGACAATCAAGAGAGACGAGGCAGGGGCTGGCCCCATGGCCCAGTGGTTAAGTTCAACTGCTCTGCTTCAGCAGCCCAGGGTTCGCCAGTTCAGATCCTGGGTGCGGACCTAGCACCACTCGTCAAGCCATGCTGTGGCAGCATCCCACATAGAGGAACTAGAATGACTTACGACTAGGACACACAACTATGTACTGCAGCTTTGGGGAGAAAAAAAGAAAGAGGAAGATTGGCAACAGATGATAGCTCAGAGCCAATCTTAGAAAAAAGAGAGAGAGAAATGAGGCACGTGTATTGAGATTTTACAGACCGGAAAAAATGAAAAACCAAGCAGGAGTCAAATACAGACTTGAAACCAAAAGTCACAGGGACAGATGCACACTTGTGATGGAACTGCTTCTCCCAGGGGCAACTCCACAGGCTCCGAGGTGAGGGGCGCAAGATTTACTGATTTTGTCATCACGGGAGTGATTCTCTCAGCACCGGGGAGGTCGGCTAGTTAACAATGAGGACTTTGATAATCACAGATTTCATTAAAAATTATGAATCAATTTTCTGTAGATTTAACACCAACTCTTTTGTTTAGCACAGTGAGGCATTTTGACAAGTCAGGGGAAAAATGGTAAAGAACAATCGAGCTGCAATAGTTCATTCATTAGGGTGAGTCAGTGAGTACTCACAGTGCTGTGTGAAGTCCCTTATTCATCCAGAACAAGATATAGTTGCCTGCATGGCACAGTTCACACCATTTCACAGGTTGTCGAAGCTGGAAGGAACCTGAGTCATCTCATCTAATCCTGTCGTTTTTTGGATGAGGAAATTAAGGACCAAGGTGATTACATTATTATTAAGGACCAAGGCCACACAACCAGTCCACAAGGGCCCCGGGACCAAGCTCCAGTCTCCTGACTGCTGGGCCAGTGCTCTCCCACTCTGACCTCCCACAGCCTGGCCGGGCTTCTAGAACAGAGAGGGCTAGATTCACAGACCAGGCCAGACTAAGTATGTGGGCACTTTAGGCCAGCCAATAATCTGACCCCTTTCAACAATATTCTTTAAGTATTTTTTCCACATTTTTTCAGTGGGGACGAGATTTATTTATAAGAGAAAATTATATACAGAAACCAATTCACTTTCCCAGTTCAAAGTAGCATCCTTCTTCCAAGAGAAATGATGGCAAAACACCTCTCAATTTTCTGTCTTACTAACCAGACAGATCTTTGGGAGGCATATAAAAGTTTTAAAATTTATAGAACAAATTAAGCCAGTTGTTCCGGTTAACTGGCACTGCAGAATGCATTGTTTTGGTTCAGAATTTCAGCATCTGTAAAGTTCATGTACCTATGGAATAACACTCCACAGATAGAGGTCTGGGCAAGTGGGAGTAGTTTTTTTTCCACTGGAGGGCACTGTCTTTGGTGGCCCAAGTCAGACTTCCCTGGTTATGTTAGTTGCAGTATAAGGAAGCCTGAGTTAACTGGTCTACCATTTAAAGAGATGTTTAAATTCATTTTTACAGCTCAGTGCCCTGGGCTGCTGCCCAGCTGGTTCATCTCTACTCCAATTCTGATTGCAGGCGCTCCTTCAAGTTTTGGTAGATAGGAAAAGGATTATTAAAAAAAGATGCTTGGGTCCAGCCCCAGCAAAGCACCAGGTTGTTCCAGAGGAGAATCAGCAGTTTGGGTAGATACTGAGTGAAGACCCTCTGACCACATGATCCAGGTTTATCCTCCGAGTGGGACCGCCACACTAATGCCTGTCTCTGTGGAGCTTGCTCCAGTAGATAGTCTCCATTTTGAAGAAGGAGGAAGAGAAGAAGAGAAAGAGGAAGAAGAAGAAGAGGAAGAAAAAGAAAAAGGGGAAGGAGGGGGTTCAGGGGGAGGAGGATGGGGAAGGAAGAAGGAAGAAAGGGAAAGAGGGAGGGAGAGAGAGTGAAAGAAAGAGAAGAAGAGAGAGAAGGAAGAAGGGAGGGAGCGAGGAAGGAAGGAAGGAAGGAAGCAGACCTTCTGTTTATGACAGCTAGACTGGAAACTATCCAAATCCCATCAAAAATTAAATGTGAAACTTCAGCAAGCTGTACCCTGAGGATATGTACACTCTTCTGTATCTATGTTGTACTTCAATTAAAAGTTTTAAAACATCTAAGTATAATGGTTCTGCCCCTTGATCAGGTATCCTCTGACCCCAGTACTGAAAGGAAGAGCCCTCACTGGCTCCCTATGCCCAAGAGGAGCAAGTAAAAGCAGAGTCTTGAGGAAATCAATTCTGAAATTGGACCACCAAGATAATTCACGAGGAAATAAAAAAGAAAGAAAAATGTTTCCAAAACTCCTAATTGAAGCCTGGTGATTCTGTCTACAAAGAAACATACTATTTGCATTATTATAAGTCAGCTTTTATTCCAGACCCTTTCAATATGCACATTTCCAAAAATTTGGCTCATTTCTCCAAAGGTCTTAGTAAATGCCCCCACTGTTTCCTAAAAAGCCAGTCTTGAAGAGCAGGAAAAAGTTTATAAGCTGCTAATGAGGGCTTAGCACCCTTTGAGGGACAAACAGCTCCAGTCAGCAGCTCCGCAGAGGGAAATGAGCCTCTGTGCCCAGCAGGTACCAGCCAGGAGGCACAGTCCTGCATTGATTGCCAGGGAGCCCAGCCAAAAGGAGGTGTGGGTTAATTATCATTCCATAGACTGAGTGGAAGGACATGCTAAGCCTCAGATCTCTGGGGTCTCCAAATATCAAGGCAGAAAACCAGAAAGCAACACACTGACTATAGTAATAGCTAAATTGTGACCACCTTAAGCCACTTTTCCTTTTGACTTAAGGGAAATTTTCCTGAGAAAGGGACACAAGAGGGACTGAGTCCCATCTATTCGTTGTTTCACTCATTCATTTAGCAAGCATTCAATGAGTACCAATTTTGCACTAGACACTCTTGTAGATGCTGCATATACAACATTTAACAAGACCTTCAAGGTCCCTGCTCACAAGAAGATGATATGCTGCTGGCAAGGCAGAAAAATAAGTAATCAGATAAGTACCTAGAATGATGTCAAGTAGTAATAGGTGCTCTGAGGAAAAGGGAAGCTGGATAAGGACATAGATCCTGTTGGGAGGTGGGGCTTCAGAAAAGAGCATCTCATAAACCTCTCCCAAGGAGAGGGCATTTGCCTTCTAGCCAGGGTAAGAAATTCAGATTGTTTTTCTTAAGTTGTTGGAAATTATTGGAAGGTTTTAAGCAATGGAATGATATAAGATGATTGCAGATTTGAAGGATCGCTTTAGCTTCTGTGTAGAGAATGAATTTTAGGGAGGGTGAGAGTGGAAGTCAAGAACAACGGGAAAAAGAGAGGAGATGGTGGCATAGCTGTAGAGATGCAGAGAAGTACATATGGATCTGCAATGTTTGGGAGGTTGAGGCAATAGGATCACTAACAGCTTAAGTGTAGGTTTTGAGACAAAGAAAGGAATCAAGGATGATTCCTACTTTGGCTTGAGCCAAAGTGGATGGTGGTGCCATTTACTGGAACATTCCTGTCTCCTGATCCACATGAGAAAAAGACCTTTTTGCCTGTGGAATTTTCTCTGTCTCTATTGTCCAGAGAAGACTAAACTGGCTTGGACATATTCCTAGGTAGAGGGAACTGGCAGCCTCATTATTTTATTTCAGCCCTTATAGGCTGTAACTTTCGGAGCACACAATTCATAAATAAATTCAGAGTAGACTATTTATCTCTTATTTTTCCATTTGATTGAAATCCTGGGCATTGGTTTCTACCAGGATGATGAATTTGGCTAGAACTTTGTCACATTTATTCAAGACTAATATGGTGTTATCTAGTACAAGAAACAGATGAGAAATCATTCCTACAGGACCGAAGCTCAGACACGGCTCAAAGGAAACATACGAGACATAAGGAAATCATTGGAACACAAACATTAGACAGTCTAGTGCTAAAATAGAAAATGTCTTAGTTCACCCAAAATGTAGTATTTATAGGCATGGGCAAGGAGCAAGGAATTAACTTGGGCATACAGTAGCTGTGTTTCAAAGGTGAATTTTTTTTTAGCACTGTTCAAGAGCACTGAATAAGCAATTAACCAACTTAGGAAAATCAACCAGTCAACAAATATTTATTAAGGCACTTCTATCTTCCAAGTACCACGGAGGGTACAGTGGGAAGCAAAATAAACCTGCTCACTTCCCCTGACAAACCTAAGGTCTAAAGAGAAAAGCGGCATAAGTGAAGGGATTATAAATTATGAAATTCTCACAAAGGAGAAGTATGGGAAGCTGTGGGAGTGGATTATGGGGGACCAAACTGGTCCAGGGAGTCAAGTTGAGACAGAAATGATGAGTGGGTGTCAACAAGGCAAAGAGAAAAGAAACACAGCAAACAACGCCAACCAGGACCACGAGGGAAAGGGTGTGGCATTTTCAAGGAACTCTGAGGAATGAAGATGAGGGGCTTGGGACAGAGTGATGGAAGAAGAGGCAGACGAGGTCAGCAAGGGCCATGTCAGGTGGTTCAGACCTTAGAAGTCATGCTTGTTGTTTATTCTTAAGGCGGTAGGAAGCCACTAAGTGGTTAGAAGTAGAGGAATTGAGGGTTGGGTTTTGAAAGACCACTCTGGAAGCAGGATGGGAGGAGACGGTGGGGACAAGAGTGCTTACGGCTGGAGAGGAAGGAGGCTTGATGAGATGCGGCAGGGGCATAGGAGCTGTAAGAGCTGTCAGGAAGCAGGATCAACAACACTGGGTAATGGACGAATGTGTGACCACAAGCAGGGTGGGGCAGAGGTGGGAGCTGTGGAGGGCAAGGAGACAGCAGGGTCAACTGGAATTCTGGGCTTCCTGCCTAAACGTTTTACTAACATGGAGAACTCCAGAAGTTTGCATGAGTCTCTCCACTCAGTTCTAGTTCCTACCTTAGTTAATAAAAAGGCAATCTAGAAGGAAATCTAGAGTAAGGACAAAGAAACCAAAGGGACAGAGAGACCATTCAAGAGCATAATAGATATGGAAAGCAAGAGAGAAGGAGAAATATGGTAACCATGAACAAATATAATTAAAATCCCCCTCTGTCTCATGAGAGGGATGTAACAATGTGTGGGACTTGTAGAGATTGGAGAAGCAAGATGGAACAACTGGTGGACGTGAAGGCATCATTCTAGCCAGAGTCCCCAAAAAGGTAGGCAGATGCCAGCAGAGAGAAAGGTGTCAGCTTTTCAGAGCTGAAAGGGAATTTCCACTCCATTGAGTGGAGTCTTGGACCATGCATGAGTAGGCTGAACATAGAAACCAGAATACCACAATTGCACTCTTGCCCATTCTTGGATAGAAATGAAAATACCAATGATTTGGTCCTGAGGTTCAGAGGTTTTGCAAAAAGGAACGTGTCCAGGGTTTTACAGAAAGGAGGGTGCACAGTTAGAGGTTCCCTGTTTAATGACTGACACGTAGGATATGTGATACTTTCTGCTCACTGAATCTCTTAACTCTGTGAGGATGGAGTTATTGTCCAGGATCACAGATATGCTCAGGGGTTCTGGCAAAGGGTTGAAATATGTCATCCGTAAGATTCCATGGAACTGTTTACCAGGGGAACTCATGAAAAAGGTGAAATTGATGTGTTATACCTAGAGTTAACCTCTTTGTCCCGTAAGTCTGTTTCCCCACTGCTTAGAGAATCTCCCAGGGAAGACAAGCTGGACTCAGTCTACCCCTTCTGCTGCAGGAGATCATATTACTTAGTTATCCGTAGAGTGGGAGATCCGGAACTTCAATCACCCGAACCCTGAGAGCAATGGCTGTTCTCAAAGGAAAGGTGGGGACATCAGGCTGACAAGTAAATCTTGTTTGCTCTAGGAAGAGAATTTGTAGAGTGAAACTTGCAACACTAACTGTGGATTCTCTTTGCACCTCCTTGTATGCATGGCAATTCTCCCTGGTCCTTCCCAACTCAGAGTCAGTAAGAAGCAGCCATTGAGTCAGGGAAAGACCCTTACAGCAAAATAAGGAGGAAAAGAGGAGGTTTTTGAATACGACTTTGAATGAGGCTTTCCTTATTAGAATCTGCAGCCTTCACCTGTCGAGAGGCCATGTTTTTTTGTTTTTCATTTTTGGGCTGGTTACTTTTATTTATTTATTTATTTATTTATTTATTTTATTTTATTTATTTATTTTGGGGGAAGATTAGCCCTGAGCTAACATCTGCTGCCAATCTTCCTCTTTTTGCTGGGGAAGACTGACCTTGAGCTAACATCCATGCCCATCTTCCTCTACCTTATATGTGGGACGCCTACCACAGCATGGCCTTTGCCAAGCAGTGCCATGTCCGCACCTGAGATCTGAATCAGTGAACCCCAGGCCACCTGAAAAGCGGAACGTGAAAACTTAGCTTCGCTGAGCCACTGGGCCGGCCCCTCAGAGGCCATGTTTTGGAGTGTGCATTGCCCACATCCTAAATGCTTCAGGAAATAAAGGCTAGTTGGTTTGTTGTTATGGGTCCCAGGCACAGGAATCAAAGTTAATCATGATCCTCGGTTGGGAGCATTCTATCACCAGCACCAGTGCATGCAAAGCCCTCTTGAGTTTCTCTGCCCTTTGATCCATGATCTCCACTCTATTCCCTAGACCCCTGTAGGTAATCTACTCTGAAGAGCTTGCTTAGCCCTAACTATGCATGTGTCCTTTTAAAACATGCAGAGCCATTGTGTGAATGTATTTTAAATTAATTAATAATAAACTGGTCATTAGATTTTTAATAATAGCAAATTATTCATTTATGTTGTCATGTGTACATCTACTTTGTGACTTCTCTCTGCTACCATAAAAAAAGTCAAGGCATGGGGCTGGCCCTGTGGCCGAGTGGTTAAGTTCGCGCGCTCCGCTGCAGGCGGCCCAGTGTTTCGTTGGTTCGAATCCTGGGTGCGGACATGGCACTGCTCATCAAACCACGCTGAGGCGGCGTCCCACATACCACAACTAGAAGGACCCACAACGAAGAATATACAACTATGTACCGGGGGGGCTTTGGGGAGAAAAAGGAAAAAATAAAATCTTTAAAAAAAAAAAAAAAAGTCAAGGCATAAAATTTATGCAATGACCAAGAGATGCAAAAATGAAGTATAAGCTAAGTTATCCTGCCGCAAACAAGAGACCACGCAGACCTGGTAGGCTTTGCCTTTACCACTGAGGATGGGATGAGCCAGGTTTGTGGACCGGAGGGAGCTGATGTGGCATCAAACACCTGACAATGACCCCTGCCCGATGGCCTCATGCCTGTGATGTCTCTGCTCTCCTTAAGCCCCCAGGATGAGGATGAAACCTCGTGAAAAGGAAGAAAGACCCTGAATTAACAGAAATTTAGTTTCTACCATCCAGAAGAATGGAAACTCTGAGTAGAAATTAAGTAATTACAGAAAAATTAAAGTGGTTACATTTTGTAGGCAACTGATTTTTTTCACCTAAAATTTGTTTCTGCTATACACGCCCCTCCACCTCCAAGACTGTGCTTTTTGTTTTTTTTCTTTTATTTAGAAACTTCAAAAATATCCTAAATCTGGAATAGCTCAGGACCTAGAAATCCTGGATAAATGATCTTCTGTATACCAGGTAAGACAAGAGTTTAAAGGAAGTAGTTTGGCAAGTTAGAAAATAGTCATTCTTACTGTCCTGAGTAAAGACGCCTATGGAGCTTGTCTGCTAATAAAAACACTAGGATGGAGACACACATCACGGGATGTTCTGTGTGTTCTGCCATCAAGGCCATTTTTCCAGGGAGGACTCAGAAACCACATTTCAAAGCTTCTCTGTCAGAACTACAAGAGGCGGATACAAAGGTCAACACAACCACCAACTGTCCCCTGAGAGAGCCAGGAACCAAGCCTGGGGATCACAGTGCATGGGGGCTGTTCCTGGTGGAAACATTTTTTTGTCTTTAACCTTTCCCTTTAAGAAATTACCAAATATTTAGTCTGCTCATTAACATATATTTTATTTATCAAAATAGTCACACTTCATTAGGTTTTAAAAATTATGTTCAAATCTCTAAGTGAAATTTTAAAAACTAGATCTAATAGGTGAGGATTGCAGAAGGAAATATAGTAGAACTTTTTTTTAATCCTCCAAAAAAACCACTAAGAATTGCTATAAACTGAATGTTTGTGGCCCAGCAAAATTCATCTGTTAAATCCTAACCTTCAATATGATGGTATTTGAAGGTGGGGCCTTTGGGACGTGATTAGGTCATGAGGATGGAGCTCTCATGAATGGGATTAGTGACCTTACAAAAAGGATTCCAGAGAAATCCCTTACCCCTTTGGCCTTGCGAAGACGCAAGGTGAACCAGGAAAGGGTCTTTCATCAGACACTGAATCTGCTGGCACCTTGATCTTGGACTTTCCAGCCTCCAAAAGTGTGAGAAATAAATTTCTGTTGTTTATAAGTCACTCAGTCTATGATATTCTTTATAGCAGCCCAAATGGACTAACACAAGAAGCAAACATCAGCTAAAATTCAAAGGAGATAGCAATTCCTAAGTTCACGCATGGATGGTGCTCATATTTTTTTGACTGTATTGTTGGGGTATGAAAAGATTGATGGATAGCTAATGTCTACAGAGGGGAAAATAATTGGAAATGTCCTGAATTATATCTATTTTTGCTATTCAATTCCCAGCTACTTTTGGTTCTTTACCAAATTCTAGTGAACTGTAAATTGGTAGCATCTCCTTAAATTGGAGAAGAGAATTATAAAATAGATCATTTTATAATTAAAATAAATAAAATCGAAGACTGCTTTGAGCGCCTGGTGAGTAGGTGTGTGGAATTCATTATTCCAAGGATGGAGGAGAGCTGTGAGGTCATTCACAGCTAACAGAATCATAAAGGATCATCGAAAAAGTTTTTTGTTAGGACAGTCTTTGTCCTGAGGTTGACATCATCTCCTCCAAGAAGATAGACCTTGACCTTAGCCCACAGCAATCATTCTAATTATGTTTTATTCTGAAGTGGTTGGTTCCAAACAGAGTAGATTCCGGATGGGCTTCTCACCATAGATCATTCGGGCGCAGTTAGCCACCTTAGATCAATTCTACCAGGAGAAGTATTTCTCTAATAACACAGATCAAGCCAGCATCACCTAAGAACATATTTCAAGAAACTCCCACCACCAACCAGTCTAACATTCACTCCTAAAGTGTCTTCCAACCAGTGGCCAACATGCTCGGGAAGCAGCCCATCCTGCCTTTCTCAGCTCCTACAGCTCCCGGTTTCTGTTCTGCTTCAGATCAGGGCGCTGAACAGATGGTTATTCACACCTAATTCCAACAAAGACCACAGCGAACAAAAGGGACCCCCGGTGGCTTCTCTAGAGAGCACCTAATATTCAGACTTGCTTTTTTGAAAATCTTCATTGCTCACAAAACATTGAGTCAAACCACAGGACATTTACTCGACTCAAAATTCTTTCCAAACAGCCATGAAGCCCATCCATCTATTTTATGTCGGTGTCTTAGTGAAAGCTAACTGTCCATATTGTTTAAGTCAGCTAAAGTAACAACTTTGAGAACCAGTGACCTCCAGGCAGGCCCAGCGGCTCACTGTGCCTTAGGTAATGAATAGGACGCCTTATTTTTATTTATTACTCTTATTCTAGTCTCCTGGTCTTTTAAAAAGAAATGATTCTAAAACTAATATTTACTTGTTCCTCCAGAAATACTTTAATTGGCTTTGTGAAATCAATGGTTCCCTTGATAATTGATAAAAGAGTGTCTCTTTTCCCTGTCCTGGCAATATCTTGGTTTAAATAACAGGACAGATAATTCTTTCACAAATATGAAAAACAGATTTTCGGAAACAAGCTTATTTTATTAAGCCATGTTATTTAATTTTATCTGACATTTGCAAGTCATTTTTGCTAGTAAGCACTCTACATTAATACCTTGAGTTCACATAGAGTTTAACAATATGAATTTCCTATCAGAGGAAAGTACAATATATGTTTGGCAGAAGCCAAGTTCATGAAGAATTAACAGTTGTCAAATCCCAAAGGGAAACAAATTCTCTTCGTTCTGCTCTTGCCAGTTGTCATGCATCCAATTTGCACTTTCAAAATGCTGCCTGTTATCCCAGATTCAGAAATGAGAGGACTGCTAATTGCTTAGCACATCTATGCCCAACCAGATCGAGTCCAAACGTTTACAGGTGACCAATTGCCACAGAGATACAAGAAGTCTATCAACTTCAAATAATTTTCATACTAAGACTATCTAGAACGAACCAGAGAGAACAAGTTACTTTCATATATTTAAACAGATGTGACAGAAACCAATCTCAATTTACCAATTAAATGGATTCCTGAGAAGTTGTGTTAAATAAAAATTGCTCGTTGAATCTTACTTTCTTACTGACTTGTAATTTAAAGCATATAAAATATGGCTCAGAGTTTTACAATGTGGAAGCCAAGTAGTAATACAAATAGCAAATATTGAACAATCACAGATCTTTAAGGGGGAAAAAGTGTTTTTTCTTACTGTAAATAACACATATGAAAATACTCTGGTTTGAGGGGACCTTCAAATCTCTACCATCGTCTGGGCCTTTGGAAACACTGTTTCATCTGCAAAGAACCGTGTCCATCTGGAAAACTCCTACTCAGTTCTAAAGGTTCAACCCAGGTATCACTCCTCTACATATCCCGCCTTCTCTGCTCTGTAATCCCTGAGGAAAAAACATGTCCACACTGTTCCGTGAGCACTGAGGCAGAATTAGGGTACCTCTTTCCTCTCCTAGCACTTGAACATTTCTCCTTCATCACCGTGGGGACCAATTCTTGTCATCATTGTTGAGAAACTAGACGCTCCACTGGACCCATGCTCCCTGGAGAGAAGATGCTCAATACGCCTTTGGGGATGCAGTGCCTACATCAGCACCTGGCACCTCATTGGTGCTAAGTAAGCACTCGTGAAATAAATGAGCTATCAAATGAAGGAATTATAGAATTTAAAAGGGTACCTTGAATTCTTAAAAGCTTAACATAGGTACTGCCTAAGACTGACCCCTATGGATGATTCAGAAGCACTTTCAATTATCAGGTTCCTCATTCTCCTGTTGTCAGTACATGGGGGTATTTTTAGTTTGGTTGCTCTATGTAAGCCCTGAACGCTCTGATTTCAGAATCAACAGACTTCCTAGACCCTGATGTGCTCATGCATTCGCATCAGGATGACTCAGCAGTGGGCTGGGGCCCAGGGAACTCCACTTAACAATGTCTTAATCAGCAGACTCTTTAAACTGCTATCCCCAGCTGATTAGCAAATATTACTGGAGGGATCATGTAGTTTACAGAGCTGGAAAAGCTCTGGATGTGAAAGAAAGACCAAGATTGCCAATTAAAGATATGTGTCACATCCAAACAGCAAATACTAGAATGTGCAAAGAAGAGGGCATGGTCAAGGGCCGATATATTCTCACAAGCAGGCCATGCAGTGCCCACATCACACGCTTGTGCAGGTGGGGATCTCTCACCTGCAGACTCCAGAGAGCTGTCTGGGTGGATGGCTGAGCACACACCAGCTTTTAGAATCTCCCTGAGAAAGAGCTTGGAGTAAATGACTCCAGGACTGTGATTAATATCTTCACCTCCACAACCCTCAGAGGACTCAAGAAACCTTGGGATGTCAAAAAACTGGCAGATGGTTGCAAGGCAGAGTAGCAAATCAGAGGCAGTGGGCAAAACCAGCCAAGGAAAATGACCCACAATGTTCTTCTGCAAGCTCGAGTTGTGGGAAATTAAAGGCCGTCTTAGGCTACACTGGGTATTGAAGGAATTGCAACCAAAGTGATGACAGAGCCCTCAATGTTTTCAACAGAGGAAGAGAAGGCCAAACCAGAAATAAATTCCCAGCAGATCTCACTAGGAAGAGGGGAATTGGAAATGCTCTAATGAACCTTAGATGGCAGAGGGAGACAATACTCCTCCTTGTACTTCTCCCTTGTACTCCTTGTACATATCTTAGCTTGTTAATTATGAACGAAAAGCTTGGTAAGCTGGAGTCCATATTCTACCTGCTGAATCTTCAGCCCACAAAAGGAGTTTGATGTTATCCAAGATTTTGGAATCTTCTTAAGGCAACCACTGTAGCCTGTAGAGGATCAAGTCACAGATTGGCTTGAACTGAAACGACCTCAAGAAGGAGTAATGGAAGGGGGGCATGTAAAACGGAGGAGTCGGTTGCTGAAAGCTCTTGAAGTCAGTGTGCACTCTGGTGTTGGAAGCTCTTTAAACCTTCCATGGACAGTTGAGCACAAGCCAAAGCACAATAGTCCTCTATTGCTCTTTGAATAACTATACGACAAAATTTGTTTACAGAATTTACCTCAATGGATCTGAAAAATTCCTAATTCAGTAAACTTAAAGATTCCATTATTCTTTCTTCTGATTTTTTCTCTCCATAGTTAGTCCTATCTTGCTATCAACCTATTTCCAATTGTCCAAATTGTTATCGAGCTTTATAATGTTTACCGTTACCAAGAGCTGTTGCCTCTTCCGCATAGCAAGATCTAGATTTTGGAAATCTGAAGAGTTAATGGCATCTTCAAAAGTATCAACAAGGTGGGTACAAACAGACGTTTACAGTTGCTATTTCACATTATTCCACTGTTTCATCTAATGCACAGAACTAAGACTTGATATGTAAGCTACCAAATTTTGAATCTGTGATTTCTAACCATCTTTTACAAACTCTCTGAGAAAAAAAAATAAGGCAGTCCTCTACTTTCATACGAATAAAGCAAGTACAGTTGAGTACAACTTAAATAATATATTCTTCATAATGAGAGGACTCCCAGAGAGATATACAATAAAAAGTCCTACTTATTATACCTTACCTTTAAACATTCTCATACTCTTCATAGGTTTATTTCTGGTATTTCAAGGCTCTTAATATTTTGTCTGCTTTTCACACGTGAATACACAATTGGCAAGCTTAAAAGTAATGCATGCCTGGGCCTGCCTGGTGGCGTAGTGGTTAAGTTTGCATGCTCCATTTTGGCGGCCTGGGGTTTGCTGGTTTGGATCCTGGATGTAGACCTAGCACCTCTCGTCAAGCCATGCTGAGGGGTGGTCCCACACAGAGGAACTGGAAGGACACACAACTAGGATATACAACTATGTACTGGGGCTTTGGGGAGGAAAAAAAAAAGAGGAAAATTGGCAACAGATGTTAGCTCAGAGCCAATCTTCCTCACCAAAAAAAAAAAAAAAAGAACAAAGTAATGCACACCTAAGGATAATTCACCACAAAAGTTGCCATTTTTCCTCCAATTTTATGAATTCTTTAAAAACCTACACTTCTTATCACATATATCAGCATTGGAGTTCCAATATCTTCCACTCATATTTATAAATTAAAGCCAAAATTCTAGAAACATGGAAATAATTGTACAAACACTGCCTTTTAGACAGAGACAGCAAAGTGGCGAAAGTTGAGTAGTCTAGACAAAGGCAACACCACACACATGGTTCATTCAACAGTTGAAGGCCAAAGTCGGCCTTAGAATCATCAGTGTCTGCATGTGTGAGTAAATTTAAACTCAGAGGCCAGCTGTCCTCCCAGGTGACATTAGGAAACAATCACCCAGTTGCTGTGCTCTTTCTGTATTGCAGCCACGCTGGGACAATTTCAGTTTCTCACAAAGACGTCCCATCAAATGCCAGCTTTCATACAAGCAGTTTTCTCAGCCTAGAATGTCCTTTCTCCATTTATCCTCTCCAATTTGCATCTGCCTTATTCTAGTTCTTCAGTTCTCAATATAACCTTCCGCCAACCTCAGATCAGACTCTACACCTCCACCAGCGTCACTGTGCGCTGGGAGGGGGCTTAGCAACACTCCCCAGGCTTGTAAGGAGGTTTGGCGGCCAGCTTCCTTGGATGACCATTAGCTCTATACACACAATCTGGAAAACTGTCTCCTCTGTTCACTCCTAGATTCCCATTGCCTGGCACATAGTACACTCCCGTCAAATCTTCAAGGAATTGGATTAAATCAAGTTAAATGACAAGCTCAGTGAATATAATTTGTTTCCTGAATGAGATATTTCCCTTTGTCGTGTTTAGGTAGGAGGGAGACAGAGAGGAAGAGATTCATCTCTGCATCAAGGTGAAACAATGCCAGTGGACCGTGGTGGCTGTTTACATGGCATCCCAGTGGGACAGGTTTTCCTTCTGACAGATAGATCTCTTAGGGCCAAACAAAGCAAACCAAGGCTGTACTTTGGCCTGACATCTGCAATATTTCATCCATTTCTTCATACCAAGAAAGATCTGATCTTTGTGTGTAGCGGCATTGACTCTGATCTGTGTTGGCCATGTGTTCCTCCAAAGCCACGGAAACAAGCCAGTCTTAAGTTGGGAACTGGGGACTTAATTTAAATGTAAAACAGAAAGCTCTGATTCCAAAATGAGAGCCCAAATGAGTCCTATGCTTCTAGGTTTCTGAGATAAGGTGATATAACCATGACCCCAGAAGCTTGATTCCCAGTTATCACCAATGGCACCACCTGCAGCTACCAGACACACAGAGAAAGCAACCAAGCCACAGGGAAGGAGTTACATACACTTTATCTTAAACAATAGAGAAAACCCACTTGGGAAATAATCAGTCTTGGCCAAGGAGAAGTATTATTTCTGGAAATAATCAGAAAAGAGGAGGGATGATAAAAGAAATATAATCTTGCTTCTAAGGCAATAGTATTAACAATGACCTTTAAAAAATGTTTTTAAAAAAATACGTAGTTCAGTGAGTTCTCTTTCTTTGAAAGTGCCCTACAGAAACTCAACTTGAGATTCCTGCAAAGACTCTGGAGCTGGTTCTTTGCCTCCTGTTTGCGGTACCTGCTCACCAGCAGGTACGGGAATACTGACAGGCCCCTGCCTCACTGTGGTTTCACAAAGCAATACAGAAACAATTTTTGGCTTTACTGCAAATGTGCATAATGGAAAGCAAATATTATTAAAAAGACAATCATTTTTAGTGATTAAAATAATCCAAGGCAGAAAAAATTTCTCCCATAAGTTTCTAAGTTCTCATTTATCATCGTTTTGCCGTAAGAAGCCAGAGTAATTTTATTTTTCCTGACTTCTATTAAAAAGATCAATACATATGATTCCAAAGAGTCTCGGCTCATGAAAAGATGGAGCAGGGCTGTAATCACATATGAAAGTATTGGTTGTCATTAGCAGAAAGATTGATCTGAAAAGACAGCAGACCCAGAGTGAACGGACTTAAAATTTTCCATTGGGCTGCCCAGTAACTTTCACCTTCCAGATAATTGAATACAGATAACAGATTACCATATTAGAGGAAAGAATTGGATTGGGGATATTCAGTAGATATCCACTTTAGCAGAGCAATACCAAATTTCTCAATAATTATTTTCTTTGATGCAAAAAAATTAATGAGGCCTGACAGCACAAAGGCATTGTCCAATGCACATTTAAGTCAAAATTGTTAGATAAAATTTTTATATGGTTACCTGTGGCATCTGAGGCTCTGATGAATACACATGTTCAGCGGGCTTCTAAAACAGAGTTAAGGAACATGTTGAGGCAAATATCATGGGCTTATTCTGTGAATAGAGCTTCTTTCAACTTGCTTCAGTGAGTTATTGACATGATCCTTAGCGGTGATCGTATAGAACTCACAAGAACTGAACACTTGGGCATGCAAAGGGTATTCTTCACTGCATAGCTCTCCTCTCCGGAAACTCACAGTGTAGTAAAAATGCTAGCTATAAACCAAGATGGCATTTTTATAGGACTTTAGAAGTTCACAGTAAACTCAGAAATTCAGAGTTGTGGTCCAAGGACTTTCTAAACTGGAGATCAACATTTTTGATATCTTCATCCTTGTCTTACGTACGTACAACACTGACACACCTGAGGATGGATTCCCATGCTCCAGAATTGATAGAACAGATGAAAGAGGGGCTGAGACCAGGAGCAAGAGAGATGCTACTAAGCAAACTTTGGCCTCTGAAACTAAGGCATCTGAATATTTCATCACTCTTCAATCTCTTTACTTACGGAGCTGCCCCAAGTACCTGGACTTCTCCTAGTAATCAGACCCGTTCATAATTATTAACCACTGATCATTTTTATAACGACCTAAAAGCTGATACTGGAGAAAAATACCAACATCCATTCCCTCTAGCAATAATCTTGACAGTGTAAGTGGGCAAGTTGCATTTGTGTTAAGAACCACTGTTTGTAATGGACTTCAATAGAGTTTGATAGACATTTTATGTAAGTTGATACCCTATCATTCTTGTATGAATTCTTAAATGCTTTCATTACCTACATTTTACATAAAATCACATTGTCATGGCATCCGCTAGACTCTTCAATGCATACAAAGCAAAACTGTTTTCCTCCATGTCTAAATTAAACCAAACATAAACACTTGTTTTCGTGAAAATACCAGAAAATGTTCATGCTTTTGGAATTTCCTGTAATAATAGTATCAGGAGTAAATTCCTCTAAATACAGAGGACAGGAATAAGACCAGCCAGGAACTATTTTTAGTTTTTCAAACTTAGTAAATTCTTTCCCATTTTCAGCTCAAAGGATTATTTTTTCTTGCAATGAAGAAAACATCTCTATTTTACTAATGAAGTCAGTATTTTTAAGAAAAGGAAAAATATGACTTTTCCCATGTGTGCTTCGTACAAGATTCTGTGTACATGTTTATATTCCATGCTGGTGATGAGGCCACAACTTTTTTAAGCCAATGCTCTTTTCAAGAAGACTAAAGTAATCATCAGCCAGGCCTGGTGGTCCCGTGGTTATGATTCAGAGCTCTCACCACTGAAGGCTGGATTTGCTTCCCCATCAGAGAACCACACCACTCACCTATTGGTTGTCATACTGTGGCAGCTGGGTGTTTCTGTGATGCTGAAAGCTATGTCACCAGGATTTCAAATACCAGCAGGGTCACCCATGGTGGACAGGTTTCACTGGAGCTTCTAGACCAAAATACACTAGGAAGAAGGACCTGGCCACCACTTCCAAAATAATTAGCCATGAAAACCCTATGAATAGTAGTGGGGCATTGTCTGATACAGCCCCAGAAAGTGAGAGGATGGCACAAAAGGACTGGGCAGGGTTTGCTCTGCTGTACACAGGGGCTCTAGGAGTCAGAATTCACTCGATGGCACTAACAACAAAAGTAATAATCACTCAAGGGTACTATTATTTTAAAAGTGAAACATGATGCCTTTCCAAGACCAGAGTGGGCTATGGAAACTTCCCATCTTTGTCTTGATGAAGGGTTCTCGGAAGATGACTCCTGAGCCAAAAAACACCACAATGGACAGACAACCCACGATATAGCTATGAATGCTCAGTGACAGACACACCTCCCGCTGGGTCTTCATCCTTCCCCTGACCTTCTCTGTCTTTCCCGTGCCTTGACAAAAGGTCTGTGAGATGATACCCTGCGTAGATGAGCTTTCAAGGGAGATGACACAGTAGCTTGTGTAATGCTCCAAACCACGCTCTGGGCTCTGATTTGCACTAGGCTGCGCTAACTCTGATATGTACCAGTTGTATCTCATTCTTGTCCTCTGTGTGAAATCTGATATACAAAAAGTTTCTGAGGCATGAAACACGATGCAAATAGGGCCTCAAACAACCCACCTTTCCAAACACCATAGAAATTACAGCATATTTAAAAAAAAAAGACAAGACAAAACAAGAGCGAGAAAAAGCTATAATGTAACTGTGTTAGTCAGGGTTATCCAGAGAAACAGAACCAATAGGAGAGAGAGAGAAAAGAAAAGAGAGAGAGAGAAGGAGAGAATAAAAGGAACTGGCTCACACAATTATGGAGGCTGACAGTCTCAAGATCTTGAGGATAAGTCAGCAAGCTGGACACCCAGTAGAGCCAATGGGATGTAATTCCAGTCCAAGTCCAAAGGTCAGAGACCCGGGAGAGCTGAGGATGTAGTTCTACTCTGAAGGCCAACCGGCTTGAGACCCAGAAGAGCCAGTGTTTCAGCTCAAGAGGCAGGAAAGAGCCAATGTCCCAGCTCCAAGGCCATCAGGCAGGAGGAATTCTCTCCTGCTCAGGGGAGGTCAGCCTTTTTCTATTCAGGCCTTCACCTGATTGGATGAAGCCCACCCACATTAGGGAGAGCAATCTGCCTTACACAGTCTATCAGTTTAAATGTTAACCTCATAAAAAAAACACCTCAGCAAAACACCCAGAATAATATTTGAACTAATATCACCTCATGGCCCAAGTCAAACTGACATATAAAATTAACCATCACGGTAACCCTGTCAAATGCTAACCAAATACAATTTTACTTTTCTTTGTTTAATAAAAGTGACAATGTAACTCTTGTTCATCCCCTTTGGTATGATGATTCTTTTTGTCCATTTGGTTTAAATATGTTTTCTGCACTCCAACAAACAGGCAAGAGATGGGCAGTAAAAGTGCACTGAAAATTCATTTCCCCCCCAGCTCAAGCAAGCTAAAGGAACATTTATTTAATAAAATGGAGAATCAATAAAATTAAAATTTTAAGATGTCAAAGTCAATGCCAAGTTGTCCTCTAAAGATATTTGATAGGACTTCATTCTCTTCTGTTTGTTAGGAAAAACTTTATTAAAAGTAGAATTAATTTAATGATCATCATACTCGTTGGTTTAGTGGTGAGAAGTTTGACTAAGAAACATGCATCCAGCTTCTATTCCTTTGAAACTGCATTTTCCAATTCTATTACACCCTTGCTACTCAAAGGGGTTCCACAGATGAACAGCGTCAGCATCTCCTTGCAGTTTGTTGAAAATGCAGATTCTGGGCCTCACCTTAGACCTATCAAATCAGAATATCTGGGGGGTGGGGTGTAGGAATTGGCGTTTTAAGAAGCTCTGCAGGTGATTCTTAAGTATGGTAACATTTGAGAATCTCCACATTAGATAACACTTTATCCAGTTCACAGAATCACATATGGCACAGATTAAACCTCAACCAGAGAAACTTAGTACTATCATCCAGTTAAAGCCTAATTTATCAGTCAAGTTGGCACATACTCCAACTTCATGGAATTTTGTGTTTGACTATGTTTGTTCATTCTCTCTAAATTTTGAAGGATTGTATTCATTTTGCTAAAGTTAGCAGTAGTACAGAATATCAAGATATTACAATATTAATATTTAACACTAAATTAAAATATTAAATTAAATGTAATATTAAATATTAATTTGCTTTGCATTTCATTCCACCATCTTGACATAAATAGATATCCCTCAGAAAACATTTCAAGTTGTCACTACTTCTCTAATTATTCATATTTTCAATAAAAAGTTAGGCATGGTCAACACATATGAGCAAGCTGTTGGCCATAAATACCAGACAGAAAAGTACTGGCTTAAAGTAGTTGGTCTGTTTGTTGTGGAGCATCTGTTAATTCTGCCTCCCAAATCCCACCTTAGAAAAAGATTCTTGTGCACTTGTAGTCTTTAACTGGCCCAGATACCCTCTTTGCAACAAGAAAATTAAAAGAAGTCAACTTTGAAATAGTGGAGTTTTCCTTCTCTTTTCCCAAGCTGGGTTCCCAATGTCTTCTCATGTCCGTACTACACAGTGATAATTCCCCATCAAGACATCCATTGTCTACATGTTGGCCTTTGCTGCCTCTGAAACTCCTCTCACATGGTTGCCTTTCCCCAATATCATCCTCACTAACCAAGCCCTGCTCTCTAGACCTTTCTTTCCCCTTTTTCCAAGTAAAAATGTTCTATACTCTTTCCCATTCTCAATTGACCTGATATCAACTACTTACCTGTTCAAAATCTGTCTGATACCATTCCCATTGAGATAACAATAATGAACAATAACTTAGCATTGTGTTAGGTGATGATTTGATGCAAGGAGGGTCTTGGAGCTATAAAATCAGAGTTCAAGACCTAGCTACAGTTCTGTAACCCTGGGGAAGGTTTTGCCCTCAGAGAACTTATAATTTAATAAGGCAAATAAGACAATTAAAATACAGTAGACTGGCAAACACCAAAGAAAGTAGCAATGTCCTGGGGGAATCAAGAACAAGAGAGCTCACATCCAGTTGGACATGAGCTCTTGGAACAGTTTCTCAGGGGGAGCCACCCTGGTTCACAGTAAACTCATTCCTTCCTGGAGTCACACCTGAAACAGATAGGTATACCCCAAACTGCTCCATCTGGAAATGAGAACTGTGCCCATGCACACTCCTGCCAAGTTGGCTTTCCTCTTGGCTCTGAGCAGAATAAAGCTCATCATGTAGTCCTACTGGAGTCATTCTGATATCAGTAGCCAAGGACAAGAAGTGTCTTCATTGTCCCTTGAAACTAGTCTTGTGGCAATGCAAGATATGTGTGAGGAGTGTATGCTTGTGTGTGAACAGGGACAAGTGTGGGTACAGGATCATCTACAATTCTTGCCTCAAGCTAACAAGATAGCTTTCCTGTCTATCAGTAAATAAGGGCAAATTGAGTATTCATTGTGGACAAAGCTCCATGAAACATGGCTCTAAACAATGCAGAACCGGTCCCTGCCCTCCCAGAGCTTAGACTCTACATGGACATAGAGACATCAAACAAATAATGACTAATGTAGACTAAAGTATAGTTGCAAGTTCAAGAGTAAAGTCTACACAGCTGCCCGACAGTGATTACTCTTCTGTCCTACAGTTCCAGGATGTACTGTTGCAATGAAGAAGATTATGATTCTTGTTCTTCTATTGAGTGATGTTGCAAATACCTGTCTCGATTCCATGGATAGCTCTGTTGCCTCAGCATGGAGGCCTCATTTATTCCTGGAACCACTCTCTAACACAGTGGTTCTCAGCCTCCAGGTGAGCACAAGGGTAATCTGAGGGGCTAAAGTACAGGTAGCTGTCTTCACCCGGAAATTCTGACTGACTTGGTCTGGGCAGGGATAAGTCTCTGCCATATTTGGAAATCCCACCTGAGTGGTTTAAAGCAAATGGTTATGTGAAGTGCCCTGAGAAACCCTGTAACCTAGAGGTGAATGAACTAAAAACCCCATTTTCCTTACGCAGACAAATTAAGAACATAATTTGATATGCTACATTCGCTGCAGAATATCTCAAAAATATGCACAGATATTCACATATAATACTTTTCTTGCCTCCCAAAGACAGTAAGAGGCAAACAATTCTGAAATAGAAGAAAATTCACAATCCTGAGATTTGAACTCTTTGTAAGGAATTTTTAGTGTATGACTTCAATATGTGCTCCAAGTTTAAAAGATTATTCATTTACCATTCAGTTTTTTAAAATATTCATTGGTAAATCCCTCTTTTAGGCAGCATGAAGAAATATCTAAATGAAAGAAATATGCTAAACCAAAGACTAAATACTGCCAACAATTCACAATAGGAAGAAAATCAGCTTCAACATTTGATCTAAACCACAGATAAAACAGAGGTTTTTCATGGTAACCCTCAAGTAAATTCTTTGGTTTTCTTTTACTATTTTTAAATGACAGACAACTGGGGGAAAAACTGTATTTTTACCAATTTAATTTTTCTCTTTGGCATAATATTGACTCAAAAGCGATGTTGTCAATCATCACAAGTAAAAGAAAAGGACCTTTTCTTTTACAGAGGAGGTGAATGCTTTGCAGACTGGATGTGAGCAAGTCTCTGGGTGAAGACATCATTAGCTTTGGACGGTCTCGTGTTTAATTTGTGTGGACTTCCCTCTTTGGTCCTCTGCTTGACTCTTATTACACACTCTTCCTGGGAGAGCCCTTCATGTACACATATTTGGCTACCTCCTGTATGCTTATAACTCCAAAAACTATGTCTTGAGACAAAAACGTCCTGCCTGGGTATCAGAGTCATCGCCAAATTCACTTCTAGATAACCTATAGGCTCCTCCAATTCAACGTGTCTAAGTATAAACCCATTAACTTTTCCCCCCTCCCCACCCTCAATTCAAACCTCTTCAGCCTCTCCTACTTGCTTCCTCAGTGAATGGCAGAGCCACTCAACCAGTTGCCTAAAACAGAAATTATACGTAATCCCAGACTCTCCCTCTCCTCATTATATCCCAGTCTCTTAGCTCTGTCTCTTCCACTTAAGTATCTCACACTCTTCTCCTTCTTCCACAGCCACTGTCTTAGTTATGACGTTCTACCTCGTATCCTTGTCTTCAGTCTTATTCCCTTCCAGTTCCTCCTCCACACACTGCCAGCATGATGAACTGTGATTGATAACTAGTGATTTTGCTTCTCTGATTAATATCTTCCAACAGTGCCTCAACACTTCAAGTTAAATTCCACACTCCTCATGAATCAGGTCCTTTCACCCTGCCATCCTTTTTCCCACTGGCTCCAACAAGTATTCTTCCTATGACTTGACACATGCTGCCTTCTCTGGCCCGAGTATCCTTTCCTTCCCACCAACTGACCACCTTCTCTGCCTGCCTAACTTCCACTCAGCTCAGTGGCCTTTTCCTAAGGGAAGCCATCTCTGATGTCCTCAGGCTAAGTCAAGTCACCTTATCTGGCCCCTAGGTCCCTGTGCATGTCTCTATTAGCGAACTTCTCACACTGTTTGGTATTGGTCAGGCTATTGTTCATCGGCCTCCCCCAAGCCGACTGTGTGAAATTTGAAGGCAGGACTGTGCTCTGTTCATCTTTTTATCCCTCATGCCTAGCACAAAGCTTATCACATAAGAAGAACTCAACTGTTTATGAATTATTTTAATTAATTAAAGCTATTCACTGAGCTTCATAATTATTGTCATTCAAGAATGAATAGTTGAAAACTTCAGAAAGCATATGACTCTTCAACAAACTTCACTCCTCAAAAACAAAGCACCAACAATGAAAATCTATATTCTAAAGTTATATAAAGGTTGGAAATTGAAAAATTGGGTCAACCAGGGTTTTTTTCTACATTGTGCCAAATAACTGATTTGATAGTTGCTGTTGTTTAAACCGTCATGTTCTCTGATACTTTCAAGGCAGATGAGTCAATGGAGTAGTTGTTCAAGTATCATGTAGATTCAATCCGTGGGAAGCATTAGCAGACACGACTGAGTTACTGCAACCTACTCTCTCGAGTGCCTTTCTGAGCATCTATTCCATGCTAGGCATAGAAGCTATACCAATGCTTCTCCAAATGTAGCCCATGGACCACCTCCATCTAAATCACCTGAGAGTCTTACTAAAAATACATATTCTTACACTCCATCTAAGATGCCCTAAACCACAATCTCTAGAGGCACGGCCTGGGTGTCTGCATTTTAAGAAGGTCCACTTTACCAATATTTACTCAAACTAAAGTTTGAGAGCCATTGGTCTATGCTTTGGACAGTCTCACAGAAAGTGACAGAAAAGAATAAGGGAGTTGGGAGATGAGGGTATGAGGAAGGGCAAGTGGGAAGAGAGGGTAGTGTATTAGTTAGGATACAGGGACAGCTGAGATGACAAGAAGACTCAAGATAGTAGTGGTTTAAACAAAAAGAGTTTATTTCTATTTCACATAATGATCTGGGTACATAGAGTCCAGGGCTGATACGGAGGCATCAAGCTCTCAGGGAGCCAAGATTCTTCTACCTTGTTGCCCTGCCATCCTTAGGGTCTTTCTCTCATCTGCCAGGTCCAAGATAGTTCATTATCTCATCCTCATTCTAACCAGAGGAGAGGGAAAGGAGGACGGTGCTTCCCCTTAAAGGCAGAAGCCAGAAGATGCGCTCCCCATGCCTGTTCATATTCCAGAACTTAAACATGTAGCTTCACCCAACTACAAAGGAGACTGAGAAATGTAGTGGGGCTAGGAAGAAGTCCATGAACCCCACTAAAAATTGGGGTTCTATAACAATTGAGAAAAGGGGGACCAATTTGCAGTCTCTGTCACCTGGGAAGAAGAGGAAGGGGAGAGAGGGGAAAGAGCTAGGAGAGTAGGTGGAGGGAATGAAAAAATATCAGTTGCTGTCAATTCTTTAAAACATCCTCCACCTCCAATCCTCTGCCAATACGTCTAATTCCAGCCTGGTGTTCCTGATTTTCCAAGCTCCTTTAATCAAGATTGTTGAATTCACATTTGCTCATATCCCTTCAGCCTTGACCTTGGACATTGACATTGATTGGAAAATAATCTGCTGCCAATTTTTCCAGTATCATTGGCATAATGGGCTACAGGCACAGGCTGTTCATCCAAGTTCTCTGCTTTATATTAAAAGTCATGGACTTGGGGATGAATTCTAAACAGCAGTTTCCTCGTTTGTGGTTAAAGATGATGCTGTTTGATCAGTCCTACCACAGCACTCTTTCTGTATGAATAGTATCCCCTGGAATTGGGCAATTTCGTGGCTCTGTGCTTGGTGAATTGAATTTCCTTGTGATAATCATCCCAACTTTCACATGAGAACTGCACTTTGGTTTGTAATCTGGCTGCTGGAGAAAGTCTAAACCATGAAGGGACAGGCAGCCCTGGTGCTATTCCTACACAGACTACCCTTCCTGCAGAGTAAGAACTGCCGTGGCCTCATGCCCGGATGCTGACCTATGAAGAACAACCCCCTCCAGCCTTTCATGGGCCTAAGATGAACCATGTGACATTCATTCCACGGTTTAGACATCAGGTCAGATCTTATTGCTTTTGGACAACAGCCATTCTGTGATTTACGGAGCAAAGAATAGGTACAATACAATCCTCAGAGTATGTTACAAAGTTAGAGGGTATTTCTAAGCATGAAAATATGCAACATTTCAGGGGTAATGTCATAAAAACAGGCATCAGACCAATAGATCACTGTCTCCATTCAACTGTAATCTCTAAAAATAACTTTAGCTCTCATTTCTGAGAATGAGAGAGAAACTCTAGAAGTTACATTCATGTTTTTAGGAGTCCATATGTAACCTAACGTTTCCAAAACTGAACTTGAATATAATCTAGTTAGAATTACATCCCCCAAGGACATTTCAGTATAGATTCAGATTCACAAAGCGAAGTAAAAGATAACGTGGTTTTATTCCAAAGCGCAGACTTAAACACATGGCAACACTCATCATTCTCAGAGTTCTCAATTGCTTCATTTGCTCCCAAGAGTCAAATGGCTTCTATAAGAAAATTACATGTGGTCAGAAAATTACAGGAGGCCTGGTTTTTAGGGAGTAATGATCCATTCATTTGATAATTTGCTAAATGCTTACTCTTTCTACTCATCATTTTTTCCTTCTTGGTTAGCATATCATGCAAATGGTGACAAGAGATAAAGAAGTAGACATGCTCCCAGAAAAACAGGCAAAAATGACTAAAAACCACAAAATGTCTTTAAAAATAAACTTAATATTTTTTAAATACCTCGTATGACAAATATCAGTGGAAAAATTTAAATGTGCTATTGTAGACCCACAGACACTGATTTTCAGATGGTGATGACATCTCCCCCATCACTGGGATCGATACCAGTGAAAATGGTCACTGGGGACATCTGAGGACAACTCCAAATAGGCGTCTGGCTGTGGGCAAATCCACCCTGTCTCTAGAGAATTCTACAGGATCCCAAGAGTGGTTTTTAAAATGTGAGTATGTAAGAAACAATGATCTGTAGGCTATTGTTTTATAGATGAATTCTTGCATATAATTATTCCAACATTCTCATTTTTTGGCCATTCTTGTCAGTTTTCACTTTCTTGTTGGCCACTTTTCAGTGTTCGCCAGAACTTAGAGCAGTAGCAGTGGAAACCAAGGAGCAACTCTGCATTATTACTTGCTGCTGTGCCTGCTGATATGTGGTGATGAGAAGGATAGAACTAAGAGCCAAGATGACTTTCCACTATGAAATGAAAGATGAGCAGAGGGACAGCCTCATGTGCCTGGGGAATGTGGCCAATTCTAATATGTCCACAGAGCATCCATGCCAGGTGACCTAGTGTTGGGAAAATCAGACAGATTTTTCCTAGGCTTAGTGTGATATAATAGCCAGGATTTTAAATATGTCAGCTCTTTTTGGTGTGATTTAATACTGCTTACTTTAAAGAAAAACTGGAAAATCTACATGAACAGTTTCCAGCTGTCAGCTCTAATTTCCCTTGATGGCCCATGACAAGGAGCTCGTAGCATCATTGAACAGTTTTGACTGTATCAGAAGAGGGTTGATTGGAATTTGTGCTCACCCTTCTCTTTCTCATCACTATTTCTCAATGTTCCCAGGAAACGTAGCCAATTTTCAGGCTTCTCCAGCCAAGCAGGATGGGAAAAAAGACATTTACACTGGATGGCTTCTAAAAATTTTTTATACTAATTTCAATATTTTAAGAAAATAACTCTGTGATATTCCAATATTAACAGAAGGATGAAAACGTTTCTTCAGAGATGTCTAACTGCTCATGCCCTATGTATCTCCAGTCTTAGATAAAAATTTTCCATTCTGCTCCTGAGACCAATTAGTTACAAGGCTGGAAAGTCAAGTGGACATTGCATTTTAATGAATTTCTCGTTTGAGTTTTTCAGGATGAAGAGAGTGAAGCACAGAGAAATATTTACTTTCTAGGCTATAAGAGCAAAAGAGAAGGCTGTGATATATTGATGTTGAGAACCTAGCTCATTACCCGCACATAATAGTCACTTAATGCATTTTTTTGCTGTACACTAAATGACTCTTTCCAGTGAGTACTTCACAATTTTTCTGTCACTCCATATACTCAAAGCTCTAACAAGATCTTTTTTTTTTAAAGATTGGCACCTGAGCTAACATCTGTTGCCAATCTTGTTTTTTCTTTTCTTTTTTTCGTTCTTCTCCCTAAACCTCCCCCAGTACATAGTTGTATAGTCTAGCTGCGAGTGCCTCTGGTTGTGTTATGTGGGATGCTGCCTCAGCATGGCCTGATGAGCAGTGTCGTGTCCACACCCGGCATCCAAAACAGTGAAACCCTGGGCCACGGAAGCAGAGTGCCTGAACTTAACCATTTGGCCATGGGGCCAGCCCCTAACAAGATCTTTTTAAAGGTTTGAGTCCATGATTTTTATTCAAGAGTTTTCCAGTGGGACTTTTCTTCTTCTAACTAGAAGCTTTCTCTTGAACCCAAAGGCTCAGTTTAGTAAGGGAGCAGAAGGGCTTTGACGTCAGACAGACATGTTCAACAGTGTCCTTCTGCCACTTGCCTAGACTGGCTCAGCAAGTTGCTTAATTTCTCTGAGCCTCGCTTTCCCTACCTCTATATTACTTACGTCACAAGGCTATCTATGGATTAAATGAAATAACATGTATAAAAAATAATGAAATAATACGTGTAATAAGATGTATAAAACAACAAAGTGCCTGACACTCTGTAAGTAGTCTATTTATGATGACTACTTTATTAGTGGTAATATCATTATCATTATCATCTACTTGAAACTTTAAATAACTCTATAGCATGCTTTATAAATTAAATACCATTGTATATCTAATGGAGAAAGTTTTCTTGCTCATAAACTATATAAGCTGTTTTTTTGTACTGTATAATATCAAAGGAAGTTTGCCTTAGCTCTTGTAATGTCCAGGGATAGATAAATAAATAATAAAGTATGCAGATCCTTGGATGCAAATTTCTCTAGGGCTTTCTTTTTTGTTTGTTTGTTTAGGTTTTTTTTTTTTTTTAAAGATTGGCACCTGGGCTAACAACTGCTACCAATCTTATTTTTTTTTTTTTGCTGCTTTATCTCCTCAAACCCCCCCTGTACATAGTTGTATATCTTAGTTGCAGGTCCTTCTAGTTGTGGGATGTAGGACGCCGCCTCAACGTGGCCTGACGAGCGGTGCCATGTCCGAACCCTGGGCCACCGCAGCAGAGCACGCAAACTTAACCACTTGGCCATGAAGCCGGCCCTACGGCTTTCTTAAGTAGCCTATAAAATGCTTTAATATTTTATATATGTGTGTGTATATATATATATATACTCGGTCACAAACTAGCTGTAATTTTTGCAAAAGTCAACAGCCTGTCAATGACCACCAAATACGTTGGAGAAAGTAGCATACATCCATACACATCCTCCATGCAATAAGTGTGGGATTGACCATTACCTTGGAGAAGTGGAGAGACAACATCAGTTGCTCTTCTAGAAGGTTCCATGCCCCACATATTGACTTTTCACCTGTGAAAGGCAATACACACAAGTTCAAGAGGCTCAGCAAAGACTCCGTTACCTCAGGCACCATGGGAAGCTAAAAAGGAAATGGGTTGCTCCTCTCAAAGAACTTGAGAAGAGAGTAATACAATGAACCCAGAGGAGGAACGATGTCCATGAGGAGGACGTAAGAAATGCACAGCCAAATACGAGCAACGACAGGAACTTGAAAATGAAAAGATAGTAGAGTCCTTTAGGCCATTACTCTCAGTTAAATAACTGAACTACAATGGTCTGGACTAATCTAAAATCAATAAAAACTGGCACATATACGTAGGCTCTCAAAATCAAAGGTGAAAAGGCACACCATCTCGTTTTCTCTCCCCATCTACTGCTAAGCCCCATCGACAACTCATCCCCTTGTGTGCTCTCAGGCAGCACCTAACTTCTGAACTGTCCTCAAGTTTGTATTTGACATCTCTCCTTCCAACTCTCATTCCATTAAATGGATATTTCCTTTGGGATGTTCCACAAAGACCTTAAACAATCATAAGCAAATCCTATATTCACTCACTCTTTTTTAATTTAAGTTAAATCTTCATCATTTGTAACTTGCAAACCAGTCCATAATTTGTTTTCTGATTAAACAATTGGTCAGCTGGATTAACTGAACCCTTCTTGTTAAATTTTGTGGCGTCAAAACCCCCTAAACCTGTCTACAAATGTCCTCATCCATATATCTTACATCCATCTCTTCTAAATCATCTTATTACCAGCAATAACACTGTAACCTTCTGGCTTCTGAAAGTTTGCCACTTTGGGCTCACCTTCAACTCTGCCTCACCCTCAAGGGTCGGGGGGTCGCAGTAGTGGGGGAGCACCAATCTACAGTCTACAAGCTCTACAATCCTCCACAGTCTACAAGCTCAAGATGGCTGGGGTAAGAAACACCCAGTGTGACTGTGCCTGAGCACTCCCTCCAGAAGGCCCTTAGAATAGATCACAGATGGGAGAGGGCAAAGACGGAAGCCATTGATCAGCCTCCTAACTCCATGCACACCTGCATCCCACCCTTTAAAGGCATAGGGATTGATTCACTCCTACTTTCAATTGAGAAATATTAATTGAGCACCTACAAGTATCAAGCACTGCTTTGCTGTTGATGATGGAGATACAGTGATGAGCAGAACCAACAAAGTGCCTGCCCATATGGAGCTCGAATTCCAGAAGGATCTGTTTCTTGGTAGGAAGAAAGAGGGGTCTGAATAACAGAACTTCCAGCTGATGTATGATATATTTTTCAATCTTTCTAAAAGTTTTTAATTGCCCCCAGTCTAATTTCTAAGCCAAATTTCATTCCTTCTGTGCAAAATGGCACGGCCAGTCTGACCGCCAAATACCAAGAGGCTTTCTTAACTATTCAAGTACACGGTTGGCCAAAGAAAGCTGGCTGCTCCGAAACGACATGGCAAAACACGTAGGGTAATTTTAATCAATTCTTTCAGCCAATTTTAAAGGTATTTCTCACAAAGCACAGTCTTGCTAAAACATTTCTTTAAACACAAAGAGCGCTTTGTTTCTAAACCCTCGAGAAATAAAGAGAGCACCCAGACCCTATGCCTGTTTTGTAAGTTAAAGTGAAAAAATACGACACTGAAACTCGTAGTTGATATCTCTTCAGAAGAGAAATTCATCAGCAAGGTAATAATTCCCAGTAGCTATACAAAGAAACCACAGTCTTCAGAAAAACCACATAACAGAGAATGGAATACTGGGAGCAGCCCACATAATCACTCAGGATAGATAACTGTATTAAAAATTAAATATAAATTATTGTGGGCATTATAGTTTTGGCTCAAGATGAAAAAAGTGCTTTATGTTACTTAAAAGTTTCGGTAACTGCCTTAAATTTGGCTCCGTCGAAAGTAAGCCTACCCTGAGTAAATAAAAAGCATTTATTTGAAATATTGCTTTCAATACAATTGCAGGTTAAAAAATATCTCCTGAATTTTCTAAAAGTTGCTATATGGCATTGATCTTTTTTTTAAAAGTACTAAAAATAGATACAAAGAGGAGAATTTTAAACAGGGCCTTAAGGAAGATTACTTTAGTATATGAAAATCTCTTACTGAAACTCGAAGAAATGCAAAAACCAATTCCAGATGATTTTTGAATCTAAACATGAGGAGAAAAAATAAATATTTTTTAAAAATATAAAAGAATGTCTTCATGACCTGAGAGTAGGTAAAGATTCCTTAAATTACACAAAAAGAACGGAGCTTAAAAGAGAAAAAGATGAATTAGATTATATTAAAATGAGGAATTTCTGGTCATCACAATTAAGAGAGTGAAAAGGCATCCCACAGAGTGGAAAAAGATGCTTACGATACAAACTCCAGCAAAGCACTGATACCCAGAATATGTAAAGAATTCCTACAATTCAATAAGAAAGACAACCCAATAGAAAAATGGGCAGAAGACTTTAACACACACTACACATGAAAAGATATCCAATTGGCCAATAAATTTGTGAAGAGGAGTTTGACTTCTTTCGTCATTAGGGAAATGTAAATTAAAACCACACAAAGATACCTTCCATCTCCATCCATATGACCGGAATTTAAAAGGAGGATAATACCAAGCAGAGCAACTGGCACTCTCATCTTGGTGGGATGGTAAATTGGTACAAATACTTTGGAAAACAGTTTGGCAGTATCTGCTAAGCAGAAGTTTTCAAAGTGTGGTCGCTGGACGAGAAACATCAGCATCGCCTGGGAACTTGTTAGAAATGCAGGTTCTCCAGCCCCACCCTGGACCTACTGCATCCGAAACTCTCCAGGTGTGTCCTAGAGAGCTGTGGTTTAACAGGCCCTCCAGGTGATTCTGATTCGTGTGAAATCTTGAGAACCACTGTGCTAAACCTAAACATATGAGTACCCTGTCACCCAGAAATTGCACTCTTAGACATAGGTAACAGAAATGTGTACAAATATTCACCAAAAAGCACGTGCAAGAACGTTTACAGTAGCAGCACTTATAACACCAAAAACTGGAAACTAGCTAAATGTCCCTCGTCAGTAGATGGACAAATAAGCCATGATACAGTCACTTAATAGAAATCCACACAGCAATGGGGATGAATAATCTACAATTTCATGCACCAATGTAGTGAACCTCGCATACATAACTCGAACAAAAGAAGCCAACACAAAGCAATATATCCTGTATGATTCCGGTTATAAAAAGTACAAAAACAGGCAAAACCAAATCTGCTGTTGTAAGTCAGGGTAATGGTTAAGCTTGGGAGGGACCAGGGTGGAAACTGACAGGGGCTCAAACAGGATTTCTGGATGCGATAAAGCTTCTATTTCTTGATCTAGAGTTGGTTACACTGGTGGTCGGTTAGTGAAAATTCACTGAACTTGTAATATTCATTGTAGACTTGTAATATGGGTGCTTTTCTGTGGCTATATGCTACTTCAGTTAAAAGGTTTTTTTTAAAAAAACTGATTAAAATAGTTATTTGCAAGTTGTATAAGTGAGAACTACTTCAGATAAAATATTTGCATTAGAAAAAGTTTAGGACACTAAAGAATAATGAAGAACATCAAAAATAATATACCACTCTGGGGAATTGTCGTCAGTATGGCAGCAGAAGGTGGGGGGAGATGTTTGCAAGATCATGTGCCAACGAAACCCTCCCTGGATGGTTCCATCTAGGTACTAAAAATGTCCCTGGGGTCTGATTGGGCAGTAGAAACCCACCAGTGGGCATAGCTCATCGGTAAATCTAACCTTTAATAATTAAAATGTAAGCACTATATTTCTATAGCCCTTAACTCCGTTGGAATTTTCAGTGGATGTAATTACATTAACCTACTCATCAGTCAGGTTAAGCAGCCATCAGAGGAGCAAAGTGGAAACAGTCAAACCCATTAACCAGCTGACGTTCGCTTCTGATTGAAGTTCGTTAATTTTGTTGCCAGCAGAGTCAGTAGATTTAAAAAAGACAAACCTTATCTCCTCTCCGTCACCAGAAAAGCCTTCATTCCACCTTGTACTCCCTTCTGAGTAGCTTCTGGGCTCTGATTCAGACATGGGTTCAGTCTGGTGTTGACCAACGATGTTGACCTCGACCAGTTACATCACCTGGGTAACTCAATATGAGCGACACACCTACTCTTTCTTTCTTTTAAAAAATCTTCTCTATTTCAGTTTTTAATTTTTGAAAAGGCCATTTGTTTGCATAGTTAGAAACTCACAAAGTACAAAGGGCTATACGGAGAAACATTTCCCTCCTCATTCTACTCTCCAGTCACTCCATTCCCCTCTCTGGAGGCAACCAATGCTACCAGTTTCCTATGCAGTTTTCCGAAGATTGAATGTTTATTGGGAAAAAACCTATAGCTTTATCTATATATTTCGTCTTATCCTTCCTTCCTTTCCATACCAATGAAAACATATCACACTGTTCTGCATTTAACATTTCAACTTTCCAACAGTTAAAAAGGGACATTCTCCCTTTTTTATAACTGCATAGTCATCCATTGTGTGAATGAATGAACGTGCCACAATTTAACCAGTCCCACACTAACAGACATTTATGTCTATTTATCTTTTCTCCTCGCAAAGAGTGCTATAATGGATGTTGTTTTACAAATATGTCTGTAAATGTGTGTGTATATCTGAGGGTAAGTTCCTTGAAATTTCTCAATTTTTTTTAACTTTTCCACTTGAAAAAAGTTCCAGACCTACAGAAAAATTGCAAGAATATTACATTGAGGGGCCAGTCTGGTAGCACAGTGGTTAAGTTCTCACGTTCTGCTTTGGTGGCCCAGGGTTCACCAGTTTGGATCCCAGGTGCGGACCTATGCACTGCTTGGCAAGCCATGCTGTGGTAGGTGTCCCACATATAAAGTGGAGGAAGATGGGCAGGATGTTAGTTCAGGGCCAGTCTTCCTCAGCAAAAAAGAGGAGGATTGGCAGCAGATGTTAGCTCAGGGCTAATCTTCCTCAAAAGAATAAAAAAATAAAAATTAAAAATTCTAAAAAAAATTAAAAATAAGAATATTACATTGAACTACTAATATTTTTTGATGTAAATTTCCTCAGCATTGCAACTCACTGACCATTTTATATGGAGAAATACATCTTTCCACTGAATCCTAAGAAAGCAAGAGGACCTGGGTATTTTTTTAAAAAATAAAAATAAGAAAAAAATAAAAAGGCAGACCATAGGAGGGCAAGAAATTCAGAAGAGGGATGTTAGAGTCCCAGCAACAGCCCACCTCACGTGGCTGTCCCTGTGTGTATGTGGTCTGCCAAACTGACACACTAGGACAGGCGATGCCAAACTTTTCCTATGAGAAGCCAGATAGTAAATATTTTAGACTTTATGGTCCCTACAGTGTCAGGCGCAATTCTTCAGCTCCACTGTTGCAGCATGAAAGCAGTCATAGATGATACCTAAACAAGTGAGTGTGGCTGTGTGCCACTGTCATTTACCAAACTATTTACAGAAAACAGGCAGAGGGCTGAGTTTGGCCCGCTGGTCAGAGTTTGCCAACCTGTGTTTTTAAAGGTGATATAAAAATTACTCCTTTTAAAGGAGATTAGCCTCCAGGCTCACTCTAAACATAGAAAAACATTTTCAGCTATCCAAAATCAATCACCAGCACTCATTGCTGGCCTCTGACTTCAGATAACTGGACTGTCATTCTCAGGGTTAAATTGAGTTCCATCGTTCATCTTAAAGCATTTCAGATTTGCACTGATCGTAAGCTTCACTCTAAAGTGCCGGCATTGCCACCGTCCTTGAATGGTCCTGAATGCACCCACGCAGATAAGCAGAACTAATGAGTCCACCCCAAGGCAGGCACTCACAGAGCCTATAGGTTTGGGTGTGCATGTGTGTAGGTATGAAAACACATTATCTCGCGCCAGAGAGTAAATATTATTTTACCATTGGGACTTTCACACAACAGAAAGTATAGGTGAGATTGCCCAAGCAATGTGGTTTCTGTGATTTCAAATACAAAAATGTCTCCCAACCAGTTTCATAAATGAAACCTTTGTGGTTGATTTCTTTTAAGCCATGTAATTTTCCCTCTTGAATCAGATGTTTTATTTCACTGGGTTATTATTTCCCTGGAGGGAAGGGACTCTGGCAGAACATCTTTACTGACTGAAAACAAGCTACACTTTCGGCGCTTTAGAAATGTACAACAATAGTAATTAATTCGATGCTTAGCCAGGTAGTAAGTGTGTCTCCGTCCCTTTTCATTGCTCGTTTTGATCAACTTCATCTGCACCCTTCTCAAACTTCCCTTCTTTGCCATCCATGTTTACGTTTCCATCCTTTTTCTTCTGGCTTCAACCCAACCAAAAATAAATGAATAAAAGGAAGTTGAGGTAGCAAGACTTATCTATTGAAGAAAGGTCATTTAAGAAAATATCTCTGGGGGCCGGCCCGGCGGCATAGTGGTTAAGTTTGTGCGCTCCACTTCGGCGGCCCAGGGTTTCGCTTGTTCGAATCCTGGGCGCGGTCGTGGCCCCGCTCATCATGCCATACTGAGGTGGTGTCCCACATGCCACAACCGGAAGGACTCACAACTAAAAATGCACAACTAGGTACCGGGGGGGTTTGGGGAGAAAAAGGAAAATAAAATTAAAAAATAAAAAAATCTTTAAAAGAACAGAAAATATCTTTCACACGGCATTTTGAAACAGTTTTTTTAATTGTGAATGCTATTTTTATGTAAATTTTTTTCAGGTGAACATCATTATATTTCAGTTTCTGTGTAGATTACATCCTGTTCACCACACAAAGACTGATTACCATCCACCACCACACACGTGTGTGTAATCACCCCTTTCACCTTCCTCCCTCCCCCCTTCCCCTCTGGTGACCACCAATCCAATCTCTGTCTCTATGTGATTGTTTGTTGTTGTTTTTGTCTTCTACTTATGAGTGAGATCATACAGTATTTGACTTTCTTCCTCTGACTTATCTCACTTAGCATAATGCCCTCAAGGTCCATCCATGTTGTCACAAATGGCTGGATTTCATCATTTCTTATGGCTGAGTGGTAGTCCATTGTGTATATACCACATCTTCTTTATCCATTCGTCCCTTGATGGGCACCTAGGTTGCTTCCAAGTCTTGGCTGTTGTGAGTAATGCTGCAATGAACATAGGGGTGCATGTGTCTTTATGCATTCATGTTTTCAAGTTCTTTGGATAAATACCCAGCAGTGGAATAGCTGGATCATATGGTAGATCTATCCTTAATTTTCTGAGGAAACTCCATACTGTTTTCCATAGTGGCTGCATCAGTTTGCACTCCCACCAGCAGTGTATGAGCGTTCCCTTCTCTCCGTAGCCTCTCGAACACTTGTTTCCTGTCTTGTTAATTATAGCCATTCTGATGGGAGTGAGGTGATATCTCATTGCAGTTTGATTTGCATTTCCCTGAAATAGTTCGTTGAGAGCAAGAACATTGTGTCCAGTATGTTACAGATCAGAGTCATGAAATAAACCCAGAAAATCAATTTATAATAACTATACCTCCAATGTTTCCTTTAACGATCTAATCTCAGAAAGTTTCTTTAATTGATATCTGTTATTGGTTTGCTATCAATGTCAATTAAAGCAGCATATTGTAACCATTATGCAATCAGATAGGAATCCGAAAACACTAGCATATACATCTGACATAGAATACACAAATTTAATCATTACTACAATGAATATATTTGTTGACTGACAAACAACCAATGGCTCATTGATAATATCTTCTAATCCCCCTTCCTATGCCTAGAAAAAAACAGAGAAACTGCAATTAAAAGATAATACACTAAGTACAAAAATGAGAAAGCAAAATGTCCCCTTGTACATAACACCAGAACGTTGTCTCATACCCACAACCTGTTTCTTCCTATGTCAAATGGAATTATACTGCCCACCTGCCAGTGCTGAGGGGAGCAAGTTAGAGACTTGAAAATAGCAAGTGCTCTGCAAATGCGAGCCATTATTATCAAAGGCAAGAGGAGTGAATCCATTAGTTTGAAAATCTCTCTCCCCAAAATGCTTCCATATTATCTGCAGGATCTAAAAGATTAGTTTATCAAATTAGTGCTTTGAATTATGCACTGTGGGTTAAAATAATCATACACGCAATCAGATCCCATGGCTGACTACCCACAACATTGCCTTTGTTTTTTTAATCTAGGATTTTGTTTTGTTATTGGACCATAAAAAATTCTATTATTCCTTGCTTCACTTGTTAATTCTTAGATAGCTAGAAGTTTTGTTTTTTTGTTTTTCTGTCTTTGGACTCTCTTTTTTCACACAGCCATTTGGGTAGAAAACAGAAGGTCCTTGAGATGTGAGGAGCTATCAGACAATTGATGTGGAAGTTTCTAGAGGTGTAGCTCCTGGAATGTCAGGTGCCAGCAGGAGTACAAGTAGAGGACGTTACCACCACAGAATTCAATGCCATCCTGGTCCATTTCTATCTCAAGCCCTAGCCTGTTGGTCCTGAAATGCCATCCAGCAATTACTGGCATCCCCCCAACAGCTTTTTTATAGAGTGTGTCTCACAAAGAGCCAGAAGGGATCAAGTGAATGACAGTTCAAAGTAGTTCACATACTCTGGAGCCAACCCTCCTGGGCTCCAGCCCCTGGGCCATCACTCAATGTTTGGAGGCTCCTAGATGGCACTCAGCATTCATAACCTTCACTTCCTGTAGTGGATATGTGTCATGCTTTGTAAATGCATGCACACACACACACTCCAACACATTTTTTGAATACTCTGCCTGTGTTTAGGGAAATTTCTCCTTTGTTGATCCTATTTCCCCCAGGAATAAGCCAAAACCTCATTTTCTAAGCTCTCCTTGCAACTAGGGTGCAGCTATGTGATCTAAGCTTTGTGAATTAGATGCACTCTCAAGAGACTTCAATGCAGTAGAGAGCAACGGAGGGAGACACAAGCACCCTACAATTGTCATCTTTTGTGAGGGAGGCAATGGAAGCCTCCAGCTTCAGGGAACATCAACAAAAGAGGTCTCCAGCATTGGCATAAAAACTGTAGTATCTGTCCTGTGACCCTTCCAAGAGTCTATGAGCTACCCAATAAATCCTACATTAGCTTGCATTTATATTTATGCAAATTAGAGTATTTCTTCTGTTTCCAACCAAGAATTCCAACAAAAGCAGTTGTTCTCTTTATCAAATGGAAATGATGAAATGTGCATTACCACAATGTTGAGGATTACTTGGAACACAGGCAAAAAGCATTCAGCAAACATTAGTTCTACTTCTCTCATTTTTTGGTCACCAAATACTTTATTATTCTATTTATTCTCTTTCTACTAGCTTGTTAGTTAATCTAAAGATTACAATGTGTTTTCTTGATTTATCACAGTCTAATACATATTATAATTTTTATCATCTCAATCCCGCTAGAACTTCAGAACTGTTTAATTCCATTTTCCACCCTCCCCCCTTTCACTTTGTTATTATATATTTTTTTCTGCATCTATTTTAAGTTTCACAAGATATTACAATTATCACTTTGCACAATCAGGAATTATTGCTATTTAGCCACATATTTATTATTCATTTCCTCCTGCATTTCCATATTACCAAGTGGACTCATTTTCCTTCTGCCTAGAGGAAAAGAGTTTTTCTTTTAGTACGAACACGCTAGAAATGAATTCCCTCCATTTTTATTTGTCTAAAAATATCTTTCTTCATTTTGACTGTTGAAAAATATTCTTAATTCCAGGTTGGCAGTGACTTTCTTTTATCCCTTTAAAGATGTTGTTCTATCGTCCTCTGGACTCCATTGCCTCTTATCAGCATCCAGTTGTCAATCTTACTGTAACTCTTTTAAAGGTAATGTGGCTTTTTTCTCTAGTTTTTAAGATTGTATTTTTTACTTTGGTCTTCAGCAGTTTTACTAGGATGTGCCTGTGTATGGTCCTTTTTTTATTTCCATTTCTTGGGATTCCATGAGCTTCTTGAATCTAAGGATTCGGTTCAGTGAAATTCTCAGCCATTATCATTTTGAAAATTTCTTCTGCCCTATTTTCTTCCTGCATTCATTCAGGACATTAAATTACATGTATATTGGGCCTTTTTAGCATATTCCTCATGGGTCTTACATATCTATCTTTTTTAAAATCTGAACTTGAATACTATTGACTTTTTTCCCAGCTCCCCAGCCCTTTGTTCTGCTATGTCCAATCAACTGCCAAGCTCAATGTCTTCTTAACTTCAGATATTGTATTTTCCCATTTTAGAATATCCATTTGATTTTTTTATAGATTTCAAGTCTTTGGTAAAATTCTCTATCTTTTCATCTCTTTTTTTCCTCTATTTTTGAGCACATTAATCATAGCTATTTTTAAATCCTTGCCTGCTAATTCCAATATTTGATCATCTGGGGGTCTTCTTCTAGTATCCATTTTTCCCCTTGATTAGCAATCATATAGTCTTGGCTCTTTGCATGTCTTGTGGTTTTTTATTGTATGTTAAACATAAAAAACTGCAGAGACTCTGGGTGATTTTATCACCCACCAAAGAGAATTTCTCTTTCCTCTATTACATAAATAGTGTGAAGGCATAAGCATTTCAAAGCAATAATGGGTTAGGCTGGAAAGGGTTTTAGCTTTAGTAAGACTCATAATACTTCTGCTTTTCCTTTATTTAGAGAACATGGGCATTCTACCTGTTTGTTGAGATTCTGATGGGGCCTGGGTCTCCTCAGCCCTGAAAGATTCTGAGAGTTCCAATTTGCCCTTCAGGGGTTTTCAACTTAGCTCTCTAACCTCCCACCCAATGTAGCCTCAAAATTTAAAAATGTCTTGATGGGGAGACAAGCCAAATGTTTGATGAGAGTCCTCTGCTCCTGGGGAGGGTCTTTGTTTTCTCATCCCATATCCAGAATTGGTAAATGACCACAAAGGGGTGGGGAACAGCTTTGGTGATTGCCAGCTCACCCTGTAAGAGTTTTCCCCTTGGAAGTTTAGTTTATCTAGTGCTCCTTGCTCTCCGAATTCTCTGATGTCTATAAAAATAGGCTTTTTGTAAATTTACAAATTATCTTTTTGTTCTAATATGTTTACAAAAACATGGGCCAGGACCTTCTACATCCCACCTATGAGAAGAAGTTCCTCTTCCTTCCTTTGTAACAGATATAATTGGTAACTTGATGCTCATTAAAAGCCCCCAAATTTTTAACTAACAACAGAAGAAACTGGAATAAAAAGAGAGCACAAACAGCTTGATTATTGGATTTATGAAAGTTTTAAATAGTGTTTATTTCCTTCTCAGGCCCAAAGAACATTTCACTTTGCCTAAGAACCACTTCTTATAAACAGACCAGGTTGACAGAATTTAAATCAGAATTTCTAGTTAAGATTCAATTTAATCACTCCACTTATCTATACCATGAATCAAAACAAAGCCATTACGGCAGAGGAGAATCACTTTGTCTATCAGTTTCACCCTTATGATTAAGACATGCTGGAATAAATTATTTGCTTTTTGTTAAGATACTATCGATTCACAGTCCCCACCTACAGTCAAAAAACTTCACAGTGACATAACAGAAAAAGAACTGATTGTAACAACAACAAAAAAACAACAAACAGGAAAGCAGCCAGATTAATAATAGGTTGATCCTATTTGCAAAAAGGTACTAGATATGATTATTGCAAAAATTGCCTCCAGGCAACTGCATACACCAATTGCTGCACTGAGGAAGATGGAAAGATAGAAATTGGAACATTGCACGATGTGCATAAATCTAAGCCAAGTGGCACAGAAATGTCAGTGCTGGGAATCCACCAAGCACTATGGAAAAGGTGGACCTCTTACATGGTTGTTCTAGGCCTTCGTTCTCAGGACTACGATGACTCTGGGGAGTTTATCAATGACTCTTCTGGTTTAAAAATGTGAAAAGAACTTGTCATGTGTAGGTCATGAACTAGATGATGTTTGTCTTAATTTCTGACTCCTTCCCATCTCCGTGCCTACTCATCCTTTACAGAACCCTCCACAACCACCTAACTGATGTCTTCATTTGCCATAAAGTGCCCAGGCCCTCTTTAAGGCATATCACTCTAAAGGTTCACCAGCTTCACCTTTCTAGATTCATCACTGCTCTCCCCTCTCACTCCACCACTATACTGAAGCACTTTTATTTATAGAGATTGCAAGGATCATAGAATGAAAATTTAGAAGAGAGGCATTTTAAGGCCTATCTATCCTAACAGGGAGGCACAGCCCACCTTACATAATGCACAGGGCCAATTCTGGCCAGAGCAGTTGAGGAAATGGATGGTTCTTCTTATAGGATGGGTTGGAAGAACAATGGTATCATTGGTAGTTCACCATTTCTAGCCCATTCTTTGGATGTGCCATCTCTATCCTGTGACAGCTGGTGAAAAATTTAAAGGCCACTTTTATTTTTTTCAATCAACAGCTTGATGTGATCCAATAAAAATGCAATTCCTTTAATGGACAGGCTAATGCACTGGCTAATTGAGGTCTAGGGCAGCCATACCTGGCACAAGCACAGATAATCTCTTTTCTGAAACAAATCTTCCCCTTCCCATCAAAGGGTATGAATTATTTGTCCAAACAATCTCTCACTCTGAACTTAATACAAAAGCTCTGTTGGTGTTGAAATTTGGGTGGGGCCCACCAGATCTAAGGCTCTATAGTTCGGGGGGAAAAAAATCAGGTGCCTGGTCTGATGACAGATCAAATGAAATCAAAACACTCTACCTTGCCAAGAATTTCCAGCAGCCAAGTACCAATAGTACCAAATACTAGATCGAGCTGGATAGCTTGGACTTAAGGTCAAAGAAGCGTTGCTTAAAAATCTTTCAGTATTGTTCCTTCAACAAATGACCTGCTTCCTTATGCTTTCACCAAGCCGAGTTTTTAAAAAAGTTTCAAGGACTTGAAATGTGTGAATAGTCTCTTTGATACTTTATTCTGACATAAATATATTTATGACATATTAGTGGAGATAATGCATTTTTTTCAAAACACGTTATCTATACTTTTAAAATGTCCATAATAGCCGGTACATTGGTACATTTTTGCTCACACGAGTGAATGACCGGATTACTGAGGTGATAACTAAATGACTGTCCACCTTCTTTGGTATATCCAGCTCTGGCCAGGTACCCCACCACTTCCCGGGTACCCAGAACCAGCTCAATCTCAACAAAACGGTCAATTGAACCAAGAATGTTTTTCTCTCTCAGTCATCCAACATGTAAGCCCAACCCTTGCCCCTCATTTCAACCTTTAGCCATATCTGAAAACCATCTGCATTTTGAGATGGCTCCCTTTACAAAACCCCTAAAATGTACACTCGCCTGCCAGTTCTCAGTTAAATTCTTTACGCATGCTTGCATCAACTTGATTAGTGAGTCTCTGGCTCAATGATACATGGATTCAGGGAGACTGTGAGTCGAATCAGGTCTCTGCCCACCCAAACATAACCACACACAGTAAAATCCTGTGCGACACAGTCTATAAGGGAGATATTAGTTTTGGCTCCCCACTCTGGTTTCGAAAAAAGAATGCACTGCAAAATAACAACGACCAACTCTGCAGATCAACACAATTTTACAAAGCACTTTCGCAACTATTATCTCATTTGGTCCTCGCAAAGAACTCTATGAAGCTGACAAAGTGGGCATTATCCTTATTTTAAAGATTATGAAATTAGGACCCAGAGAGGTTAATTAGCTTCCCCAACAGCCCTTGCTCATAAGTGGCGGAGTCCCAGTAGCATGATAGTTCCAGCACATCACACAGCCTCAGAAAACCCTGATTAGTTTTGTCTTAGCACAAAGTACAGGACTTATTAGAGCATTACTATCAGCTATCGTTGGGATAAATATCTCTTGAAATTAAGCCGTCTGAATGTGGTGCCAAGTTATTACAAAGCTTCGGCTCCTTAAGACAGTGTTTCACATTGTTGTGTTAATAAACTTTCCTCTCTCTTTCCACACGTTCTGACAGCTCTTCTTCATTTCTTTGCTGCTCCATATTTTAAATATTAGCAATATCTGGTCATGTTAAAATGGTTGGGAATTTTAAAAAATTCTATTAGTGATGTGAAATTATCCCGACTATAACAAGTAACTTCTTCGCAGGATCGCCCGTGCAATTGAGCCACTTCCCTCACTTGTCCTGTTAGATCTTGAATTTATTTAAAATTTTCTCATTTTGCTCATCATGGATTTTTGAACTAATTTTTGTTTTTTTTAAAAGATTGCCTTACCATGTCAGTTGTCTGATTACTGAGTTTTTTGTGCCCTCTTAAATTTCATGCCAGGGGCAAATGCCTCACTTTCTTCACCCAAGCCACAGTTCTATTTTTTTGAAATCCCTCTTTTTTGGTTAAAAGCAGATAGGTTTTCTGGGGTCACATAGCTCCGGCCTTGAGGCCTCCCCTACCACTCGGGGGCTCTATGACCTTTGTCAAATTACTTAATTGCTTTGATCCTCTGTTGCTTATAGTCTTAGGCTCATAAGAGTATTTAACTCATAAGATTGTTTAAAAGATGTTCCTAGTATGTCTTGTATATAGTAAACATAGAATAAATGATAGCCAATGTTAAAATTGTTGCTATTTTTTTCTTGTTAGTTTTTAATTTTGGTAGAATACACATAACATAAAATTTAGCATCTTAACCATTTTTAAGTCCAGTTGTGTTCAGTACAACCAGTCTCCAGGACTTTTTTCATCTGGAAATACTGAAACTCTACCCATTAAACAACAACTCCTCATTTATTCTTCCCCTCAGCCCCTGGCAACCACCATTCTACATTCTATCTCTAGGAATGTGACTACTCTAGGGACCTCATAGAAGTGGAATCAAACAATATCTGTCCTTCTGTGTCTGGCTTATTTCAGTTAGCACGATGTACTCAGGCTTCCTTCATATGTCAAAACTTCCCTCCTTTTTAAGGCTGAATGATAGTCCACTGTATGCATATAGAATATTTTGTTTATCCATTCGTCCATCCATGGACACTTGGGTTATGTCCAGCTTTGGGCTATTGTGAATAATGCTGCTATGAACAGGGGTGTACACATTATTACTATTATTTTTCTTCTTGTCTTTATATTTTCTCCAATTCTTCTGACAGTGCACAGAATAAGGGCTTGTCTACAGAGTGAATCATAAAACCATCCTCGAACCATTCTGACACTAACCTTGGTGCTAGTCCAGCTTCAGAGAGGTACAATCTGTAGGACTCAAAAATATTAATTTCTCGTCACTTATTGACTGAGCTCAAAGTTGTGGTAAATGTAATTCTGGGCTGATTCAACTGATGAGTAGAGACCATAGAACAAACCAGCGCTTACGATTCCTCTGTCAGATGGAGAAGCATCCACAGGCATTCCACCGAATCTGCTGGCCAACATTTGTTAGTCAGTTACTTTGGCAAAAACTGTGTGATGTTCAAAAGTTTGGCAAGATATTTTACATTCCTATTAAAAATTCCTAGAAGCTAGTGCCTTCTGAATAGTAGGTGAATCAGACTATCACGGGAGAATGAATCTCCCTCAAAAAACCTGCACAGAGTATCTTAGGAGCTTGTCACAATAGACTTTAGGCATTTTTTTCTCCTCTGGTCTTTGCCAAGTTTGACAGCCATTTCTTCTGATTGTCATGTGGGGGTGGGCCAATTTTACGGTTTGTATATCAGTTAGGGTTCTCCAGAGAAACAGAACCAATAGGACGTATAGAGAGAAAGTGGCTGATGACACTGTGGAGGATGGCAAGTTTGAAGTCCATGTGGCAGGCTAGAGATTCAGGTAAGAGTTGATGTTGCAGTTTTGAGTCCAAAATATCCAGGGAAGGCAAGCAAGCTGGAAACTAATTTCTAAGTTGCAATCTTGAGGGTGATAGAATCCCTTCTTCTTCAGAAAACTTCAGCCTTTGAGCTAAGGCCTTCAACTGATTGGATGAGGCCCACCCACATTATGGCCAGTAATCTGCTTCACTCAAAATCAATGAATTTAAATGTTAATCACATCTAAAACATACCTTCCTAGCAAACTCTTGACTGGTGTTTGACCAGACAATGGGGCACCACAGTGGAGCCAAGATGACACACAAAATTAGTCATCACAGTATGTGAATTTTATCTCAATTTTTAAAAAAAACTCAATAATTAGAAAACAAACTATTCAATTAAAAACTGATCAAAATATTTAAACCGATGATTCACCCAAAAATATAAGCAGGTAGCAAAGAATCACATGAAAAGATGCTTAACTTCATTAGGCAAATGAAAATTAAAATGCATTTTTAAATCCAGTTTTAGAAAATCCCACTTCAACTTCAGTTCATCTGAAATGGATTGAGATTTACCATGCATGGTGACTCACGCGTCTCCCGATACTTCCTTTGCTTTATTCGGTTAAGGCCTTAACATAATCCTAGCAATTAAATGCTTTATAGGAGTAAAATGTTAATACTGGATTTCTGCTTTTGCTGTTCTGTACAACACCAACATCATGACCCCCTGTATTTTGGTTTCATCAGTTGTGCAGGGGCTCTCTCTGTATCTTCCTATCTATTTATCAGCTTCTGTGTTGGTTGAATGTTTGCTCTTAGATTCTTAGCTTCAAAGGTCTCTCATCTTCAAATTGTTAGTTATCCATGGTGCTGACAGCCCCTCTAAATCCTCTAGACCAGGGGCTGGCAAACCTTTTCTATAAAAGGCCAGCCAGGGGGCCGGCCCTATGGCCGAGTGGTTAAGTTCGTGCTCTTTGCTGCAGGTGGCCCAGTGTTTCGTCAGTTCAAATCCTGGGTGCGGACGTGGCGCTGCTCATCGAGCCACGCTGTGGCAGCGTCCCACCTGCCACAACTGGAAGGACCCACAACTAACAATATACAACTATGTACCGGGGGGCTTTGGGGAGAAAAAGGAAAAAATAAAATCTTTAAAAAAAAAAGTATGTTTCCTAGTTGTGCTAGAACCATGGAATATTAATAAGTTTAAAAAAAAAAAGAAAAAGGCCAGACAGTAAATGTTTTAGGTTTTGTGGGCCAGAAAGTCTCTGTTGCAAACACTCACCTCTGCCTGTTGAAACATGGAAGCAGCCATAGTACACAAGCACAGCTGTGTTCCAATAAAACTTTATTTACAAAAATAGGTGGAGCACCAAAAATGGGCCTCCAGGCCTTAATTGCTGACTCCTAACCTATACAACAGCTCCTTCTATTTTACTTTCTCACGTTAGAAGTTCAAAGGGTGAAATGATGTCTAGTATTTACAAAATGCCTGATCACTATCAACTTAATCATAAAGGGAACCTTTTGGAAGGAAGGTAAATTCAACCAGAAAACCAGAATCAGAGTTCCTTCTCAGCATCTGATATTGTAATATAATAAGATATATATTTTTCAGTCTTCAACTCCAGCTCGTGGTCAGATCTCCTAAAACCTTTGTGATTTCCCAAGGAGCATCTTTTGTTCCAATGAGGCAACTCTTGCTGGGATCCTGGACAGCTTCAGGATGCGAGCTGGGCACCAGAAAGACCAAACCTTGATTAGAAGCTTAGAACTCACAGGCTCACCTGCCATCCTCTGGGATTGAGCTAATAACTGATCATGCCTTTGTGATGAAGGCTCCATAAAAATCCCTGAACTGTGGGGCTCAGAGAGCTTCTGGGTTGGTGCACACATGGAGGTGCTGAGAGGGTGGCATGCCTGGAGAGGGCGTGGAAGTTCCACGGCCCTTCCCACTTACATTGCCCTATGCATCTCCTCATCTGGCTGTTCCTGAGTTGTACCCTTTTATAATACACCAGTAATCTAGCAAGTAAACTGTTTTCCTGAGTTCTACCAGCCACTCTAGCAAATTTTCAAACCTGAGGAGGAGGTCATGAGAACCTCTGATTTATAGCTAACAGGTTAGAAGTGCAGATAACAATCTGGGACTTTAAGTGGCATCTGAAATGGTGGGGGATTGAAAGCAGTCTTGTAGGACTGAGCCCTTAACCTGACACTAATTCCAGGTAGATGGTGTCAGAATTTACTTAAATTGAATGACACCCAGCGGATGCTGGAGAATTCATCAGTGTGGAAAAAACCCACACATTTGGTGGCCAGAAGTGTGAAAGTAAAGGAAAGCAGTGTGTTTTTCCTAGACAGCGCCGTTCCACGTGGAAACTCTCAATGACGTCACTAACAGGTTCTAAGTGCCTGGCACAGGGGAGATGCTCACATCAAATTGGATATTATTATTATTATCAGGACCATGTTAGTAAAGTACATGTGATTGAAATTGTTATAATTATCATTACTAAAGCAAGATACAAGATACTTTTTAATCAAACTCGTGTCATAGTTTATGGAACACAAATTGCCAACTTTCTTTTCCAGAAAAGAAGCTGAGGCCTCAGTGGTTAAACACAGTCTCAGGCGCCAGGAATTGCAGGTAAGAGGAGGAAATGGTAAAACCGGGTTTGGAAACCCTTGCCAAGTGTAGACGTGTTGTGGTTGCCCTTTATGGCTGCTTTTTGTTATTTGTTTGAGCAAAATGGCTTACAAGCTGCTTGTGGATTCAGGCTATTTTACCAGATGACAACTAATTTTATTGTAGCAATTGTAGACTCTAATTTATCCCTCAAATTCAAATCTCTCCTAGTTTACTTAGAGGTTTCATATATGGAGGCGACAATATTTTAGTGGAAAGGACATGCCCTGGGGAGTCAGAGAGATTTTGGTTCGAGTCCTCGCTCCACCACTTGCCTGCTGCGTGACTCTGGGTGAGTTATTTGGCTTCTCTGAGTCTCAGTTCACTCACCTACGAAATGCAGATAATAATACCTACCACATAGAGAGTCACGAGTGTTATGGATTGCATTGTGTCCTCCCCGAAAGATATGTTGACATTCTAACTCCCAGTACCTGTGACTGTGACTTTATTTGGAGGTAGTGTCTTTAGAGAGGTATTTAAGTTAAGATGAAGTCATTAGGGTGGGTCCTAATCCAATATGACCAGTGTCCTTATAAAAAAGGGGAAATTTAAACACAGAGATGCACTAGAGGGAAGATGATGTGGAGACAGAGACTGGAATGACGCTGCTACCAACCAAGGAACATCTGGGCTACCAGACGCTGGAAAAGGCCATGAAGGATCCTCTCGTGGAGGCTTTAGAAGGAGCACAGCCCTGTCTACACCTTGATTTTGGACTGCTAGCCTCCAGAACTGTGAGACAATAAACCATTGTCCTAAACCACCCAGCTTGTAGCCCTTCGTTAAGGCTGCCCTGGGAAACGAACACATTCAGGATTCAATAGATAATGGAAAGAAAGTGTGTAGGTCAATGCCTGACCTGTAATGCATGCTCAGAAACAACTGTAGAAGAAATAAATGTTCTTTTACAAGTCTAGTTACCATGTATTGAAACCCTAATATGCACTGTACAAGGATACTTAGCATATGTTCTCATTTATGATTCTTACAATAACCCTATGAGATATGTGGAATTATCAGGCTCGCCCAGTTTATAGAGGAGGGAACTGGAGCCTTGGGAGGTTAAGTAACTTGCCCAAGTGGTCACTATGTCACCAACTCACTTAGGGTTAAGTTGCCAGGGTGCCCTGTCTGTGGCAGTGAGCTACAGAAAGACCCCACCCAAGGTCACAGCCTTCCAGGGCCTTCTACACCCAAGGACAGAACAAGAGGCCCAGCCATTGCAGACCAAAGCTGTCTCCTCTAATGGACACTACTCGCTGTAGACCTCTGCCTCCAAGTTGGCAGAGGTAGTGTCAGGCCTGACCATTGGGCATCCCCTCCCCAATCCTACTTCTCCCTTGTTCCTTTACTGGTGTTCCCTAAAAATATGCCGCACACCAAACTCTACCTTCAAGTCTGCTTCCAGAGAACACACCGCGTTTTGCATCTAACTTTGGCCAGTGATACCGGCCAGGATATGAAGCTGATTGATAGACTAGCCAGAGAAAGTAAGGATCCTGATATCCACGCACTTGTAACACGACTCCAGAGGAGTAAATGTAATGAGGTGCGGATGGAGGGCTTAGTGCATGTAAAAAGTCTCCACCCCAGTCATGGACAGCTTGACGTCCCATTGACCTAAAATGCAGGAAAGGAATCTCCGTAAAATAACGCTAAAATATAAGAGTTCATCTCCCCAGGAAGAGTCACAGAGTCCCTCTGCTGGCTGTGGTATCAAATCCACAAGGCCAGATAAATGTATTTTTTAAAGGAATGTGCGATAACATTGAAACGTGATATTTTCAAATCATACAGATCAAGTCTAAAAACTATATATGCTTGGCTAAGGAAAGCCCATCTAAGAGGAACTTCAGACTCTTACAGCTATGAAAAATAAAGATGTAAAAGGTCTTGTGATTTGTGCAGAAAGCTCCTTGGCCAATAGTAATCATTTTGTGTGTGTGTATATATATATATATACATTCACCTTTCAACGTATGGTCAAGGTCAAAGAAGCTAAGGAAGAAGGGAGAGGGAAAGGAGTAAATTGTTCCATGAAAATTTTTGAACAGATTAAAAATTTACAGAGAACAGAATCCATCTCAAGCATATTCACGCAGTATCTCCTGCACAAAGGGAGGCTGGTTACTTAGCTCTAAACCCTACCTTTAGGGCTATCTAATTACCCTGTATCAGAGCCCATTAGTGTCTGATAATAGCAACCAATTCCTTGTTTGGTCAGCCCTAATTTCCTTAAAGAAAAATCTCCTCCTTTAGCATGCAACTCCTCCCCTTGTTCACCCAATGGAGTAATGCACGGAATACAGATATACTTTAAGATCTGGTTCCAAAAGGCGAGGTTGCTTCCTGCCTATCCACAAATACAGCTTTCCACATTCCTGACACAAAGCATTGTCTTCTTACCCCAGGCTTTGCTAAGCAATAGAGAGATGAAATGGCCCCCAATATTTATTACGTTAACTACAAAATATATGGAAAGCCTGAGTCAATGGGACCGGAAAAATCTTTTAGCCCAGCCTTTTCCTCTTATGGGTCAGGAAACAGAAGGCTGAAGTCTCACAGGGCAATAGAGGTTGAGTTTAGATTTCTGATTCCCAAACCAGGCCCATTTCACCAAGACAAGTCACTTCCCACATCATATCGTATTTTCTACAATATGACTTAGGGAGAAAACTGGAACCGTTCAGCCTGACTCATTCCAGGAATGTCATCTCCCCTCCGCCATTGTGTGTTTTATGGCATTTACGGACCTTCTGAAGAGAATTCGGACTAAGTGGGATCCATCACCAAAGAATGATGACTAGAGGGAGAAAACCCACTTTGAAACAAAAATCGCCTGGATCTTGACCTCTGGTTTAAAATGCAGTCTCCCCTTAGTTTCCACAAAAGAAGAAAGAGGATACAGAAAAGAAGATATAGAAAAAGGGAGAAGCCCACAAGGATAGTGAAACTATGACTGGCAGGCAAACTATTACCAGAACATGCAAAGAGATGCGGCTAATTACAAAGTTAAGTTCAACAGCTGCCCTGCTGGAGCTCAGATTCCCATTCTTCCCTGTCTTTCAGAAACCGAGATCTGTATGCAACACAAAGCAGCTCAGCCATCCCCATATTGTGTGGGTGCAGGTTTCTGATAGTTGTAATCCCTTCGGAGTCTCACTTTATACTTTTAACTGAGGAAAGAAACTAAGTAAATGACTTGGAGATGGGAGACAGGGAGTGAACAGTGAGGTGCATTGCACCCTGGGAGGGGCAGTTCTGAGCACTGAGGGGAGTCAAGAGCTTCAGTAGGAGGAGATGTGGGGTCATATTTTTCCATATGTTCTATCAGTTCAGAGTGTCAGGAAAGCAAATGGTAAAGAAAGTTCCCCAATTAGCAAAAAGCTGGGAGAAAGAACCACAGGGTAGGAAGCAAATTAAGTGGACAAAATCTAAAGGGTTGGTGGTGAGGCCAGGAAGAATGGCAAGACAACAACACTTGCCCTCTTAAGTTCAATATCATTCATGTCTGGTAAAGAGCAGACTGTGTCGCATTGAAAACCGAACCCATGATTTGGAGGAAAAGCTGGGTGTTCAGGATAAATGGGAAGAGATAAGGAGATAAAAATGAAGAGCAAGAAGATGGCAAATACCCAGAACTGACGCTGCCAACTTAAATACCGTGAATTCTTGAGGAGGAAACCAGAAAGATTGAAAAGAAAGTTTTGATTTAAAATAATTTATGAAAATGTGAGAGTTCAAAAAACCCTCAAGTATGAGGAGAAAAAGAGTTCATTCACCACGTTCCAACCTAAACTGATGAGAGAAACCGGCCTCAAGATACGTTCTGACAACTCTTAAATCATATGAATGGAGAAAAAAGGCATGTAAGAATTCAGGCAGAGGAGAAAAGAAAAGGAAAAGGAAGTCACCCAAAACAGAACAAAAATTAACGCAGCTTCACATGTCCCTTCCATAACACTGAAAACTAAAAGAAAAGGCAACTATAGTTTTGCCTAAATTTAAGCTGAAAAGAGATTATTGAGAGACAAATCAATAAAATAAGATTTTTGGCATCTAAAAAGAATGTGGTTAACTTTGAAATTCATTAGAGATGATATAAATAAAGGTTACAAAAACGCTGACCAACTAAATATACATGTAAAATATCTCTTAAAAATAGCAAACATGTAAAAAAATGATCATTTAAAATCAATAATCTGAATCTAAAAACATGTTATATTTTTAAAATCTCAGAATTGGAAAGGGAAGTAAAGATAGATTAAATCCCTTACTTGATATAAAAGTTTTTTTAAAAAAGATCTCATTCTTTATTTTTATTATAATAGAAATCACATTTTAACTGTTTTTTAACTTAAGATCCACTCACAAAATTAAAACTGGAGTACATTCACTGAAAATTACAGGAGAGTGTGTAGGTTAAAAATAAGTACTCAAAAAAGGACAGAAAACATTAGAAAGAGGAGGAAAACTGTTTTTTATAAAACCAAGCATCAGTATCACGGCGAAAATAAATAAAAACATTAAAAGATGACCAAATTGGATTTTAAAAATCAAATGTAGTCTACTCTCAAGAGATATGTGAAATAAAATGACCCAAAAAAGTTAAAAAAGAGACAGAGTGCGCACAAAAATTTATTACACAAATTTTAAAAGTAGATTAAAAAATAGAAAAAGGTGGCAATTCACTTATTTCTGGCAAAGTTGAATCTCAGATAGAATAGTAAATAGCACAAAGACTGGAATGTTATATCAACAAAGATAGATAGAATCCAAAATGAATACACAAAAATAATAAATATTTGCTGAATACCATAGCATCAAATATATGAAGAAAAACTATCAGAAATGAGTAATAATATTTAAACAAAAGAAGATGCCACTGCATAGAAATTAATAAGCATTCTCTTAAGTAACCCTTAAATAAAAAGTTAAAACAAACCAACAAGTAAACTTTTCTTGAATGAGTAATATTTTAAAACTATCAAAACTTTTGAGATAGGATCAAATAGTTCTCATAGGAAAGTGCACATTTAAATGCTTTTAATATTAAAAAAATAAAAACTGAAATTTAAATAATGTTATAAATCAATGTGACCTTGATTTTTAAAAAAAAGAGTAAAATTAAATGAACTATTTCTATCTCCTGTCCATCTCACTTCTGTGATTCATCTCCAGTCCGACTCCCCCTGGACACGCTTCCTTTTCATCCTCTTCGTCCCCCCCAGGAAGTCGCTGCTATTGCCCCCTTCCCTTCCCTCCCTCATGGCCTCAGTTCTACCAGAACTCTGCACCCTGATTATTTTCCTGGCTGTCTCCTCTGAGACCACAGACTCCTGGGCCCCGAACTGTGTCATGTAATTTCGTTACCCCACCACGCAACTCAGAGTAAGCACTCAATCTGTTTTGATTCTTTGTTTAACTTGCCAATCCAAAAATTTGCAAGTGCCTATCTGTATGGATTTTTGTGTAGCAAAACAATTCTGAATTAATAATTGAGTCATATTTCCCTCCAACAAATCGGTCCAAAACACTCATGCCCATGTGTGTATTCATACACACCTAACAGGTTTTAAGACCTTTCCTGATTCCACCACTTGCACTTGAAGTTTTAACATTTGCCACAGGAATCTGAGGAAGAAAAGCTAAAAAGCAGTCTGTGGCCACTTTTTGTCCTCATTCGGTTTCATCTGTGTAGACAGTGAGAGAACACCACTAGGCTAATCCAGGTTTCCCGTTTCAATGAGCTGCTAGTAAGCAGTGATCTTCCAATGAAATTTTAACCCAGAGAATTTACCTTACTCAGCTAATGGCCTGAGCATCTCTCTTGGCCAAGTCCAAGTATACTTCCCTCTCTTTTCAGAATCAGCTTTTTATTTTTTCATATTTCCTGTACCACATTATAATAACGAAGACCATACTAACACGGCCATGTTCCACCCATTAACCAATTTGCCAGTCTTCATGGGAATAGAAACAGCTCTAAGGACTAAGAAAGCTAACTATTGTACATATTCATTGGGAGAAAAAGGACTGTTCTAATTCCTTTTTCCCACACTGAAATTGTAACATAGATAAAACCCTTGGAATCCACCAAGGAATTGGCTGAAATGAATATTCAAGGAAACGGCAGCAAAAAATGATTCATTTTTTGTTGTTCTTGGTGTATCTTGGGCCTAGGGTTTTCAAGAGATTGTCACTCTTTTCTCTAATTGGGTTTTGAAATGGGTTTTTAAAAAGAATCAGGCCACTCTTAAAAGTTCAGTTAAGTGGAAAGGAGGGCAGATGCAGCATAGGAGGATACCAGTGGATGGTCTGAAGAAGGGGCAGAGCAGACAGACAAGATTAGCATTAACAGCAAGACCACGTTTGCATCTCACAAAAGGAAGAGGAGTTGGCCCTGATCCACAAAACCTGAGCTATGAAGTCAGCAAATCCGAATTATTCAGTACAAATCCCCGTTTTCACAAGATGGGCCAGGTCCATAAATATATCCACAAGACTGTCTGCTAAATGCAGAGTCGCCTGCCGAAATATTTTAGGCATAAGAAGTAAAACATCTACTGAGTTAAAAAGCAATTTTTACCCATCTTTTTATATCACAAAGCAATTATTGCTCACTCACCACTTTAATTTGTTCTGACAACCTAATGTCAGATAACACCAAAGAAAACAAATGAAAAATGGAAAGAATAGTTAGTCTCCTATATGATATATGTTTATGCCAAAAAAGATTAGTTAAAAATCCATCTTCCTCCACCTGAATTCAGAGAATGTTTAAGGGAACTGTCAGTAAAATCATTACTAATGAAGTACCAGACTATGGGAAACAATGGTTAGAAAGGAAATTTAGAAGATAAATGCAATCACAGATGTCACAAATTTTTCATTAGAGAATGAAGATGCTGGGAAGTTCACATTTTTAGAACAGCCTGTGATCATTGCAAGTATCAAAATCATCAAATCTTATCCCATCTTGTGTTCTCATCCAACTCTCAACCTTCTCCCTGTGCTTAAACTCCTCCCACTATGTTTTGGCACTTGACTTTTCCTACAAAAACTAGAAAGGAAACTATTGTAATCCTCTACCCCAACAACCAAACCCCAAACTTACTTTCTTGGCTAGCATTGTCTATGGTATTTGTAATAAACCATCCATCTTTGAATTACAAACCATCATCCCTCGCCCACTACTCTGAGGCACCCCAAAATCCCACCAAGGGGCCAACAAGAAGACAGCTTTGTTTGTGAACGGGATGGGGCGTGGTTTAAAGATGTATACCAAACTACACATCCAGACACCGGGTTCTGGCATGGGGAGTGGAGAGTAGTGAAAAGCACAGAGAGGGCATGGAAGAAGGAGGACTGCTGGTGTGGTAGTTTGCAAAGTGGGTTTCAAATGATTAGTCCTGCAAATAGACATTCCCAGCTATCGCTTTATTCTACTGACTTGATCTTTTTGACTGGGGAAAGAGCCTGATTCTTATTCCAAGGAATAATGGGGAGATGTCTTAGAAGAAAAGAACAAAAATTCACTGTCCCCTAGACTTCTCCTACAACGTTTCAATCTGTTTCTTTCTACTGCCCATGTCAACTTGAGAAACCAAGCGAATGTCCAGTGGCTCAGTCCACCCCAGACTTTGCTTTCTCCTGAAGTCCAGGCAATGGCCAGTGCTGTCCTTCCCCATTTGTTTGGTACTGATGGAAGGAGCAATTGTACCTCATGCTTGGATCAACAAATGAATGAATGACTGGGAATTCCTTAGCTCAGGAGCTACTATTCGTGAGAAATATATTTTTTAAAAAAACTCAACAAAGAAACTAATGAAAATCTTCATGATGAGGTACTATGAACCTATAAAGCAGCTCGAAGACTCTGGTTTCCCTTTTTGAGTTGCACCAAATACCAAGAACCAGAATCACCACAGTTGTGACATTGCTTGTAGAGATCCCAGAGATGTACCAACCCTAAGCTTGAACTTCACCTCCAAATCCACATGAATAATATCCCTAATGTATTAAGTATATATTCAGTAAGATGGAATATGGTTCTCCATTTCAATGATGGGCAATTAAGATTATTTTGCTTCGAGCAAAACCCATAACGCGAGAAAGTCAACTCACTTATGCAGAAGGGAAGGAACTCTACTGAGTAATGAGGCCTAGATCTAGACCAAGATTTAGGATTTAGATGGAAAGAGAGCCAAGGCTTTTGATTACACTCTCATCCAGGAATCCAGCCTGTGCCAGCGCCAGGGGGTAGAAGAGTCATGGAGAAAGAAGGACGCAAGATTCAGGGTAATAAAATCCTCTCCTAGCCAGGGACAGGGCAGAACTCCAATCCCAATGGGAAGTTAGTGTGCAGACTAGGAGCTGAGGAATAGGTCTCATCAGTGGTCCACTCACCCAAGCTTTCAGGAGAGATAAGAAGGTAAAATAAGGCTGCAGTTTGCACACGGGGTAGTCAGGGCACCTGGGCCTCACCAGACTCAGAGTAGAAGGAAATGGAAATCCTTCCAGGCCCCATTCACCAGGGGAAATAGGCTGCTTGATACACTGGTTAGAATAGGCTCAAGGACAGAGGGGGAGCCTGTTGGCAGATGGGCTTCAGCACACACAGCCGGGCCAGGCTGGGATGGACACAGTCCTGATGAAGCAGATCCATACAAGCAAGACAGACAGCAGCCCAGGAAAGAAGTGCGCATCTGTGTGGTCCATTTCATAACTGATATGCAAGCTCTGCAGCCCACATACCTGGAAGCAGCACCTCGTTTACAAGAGCTGCCAATGGGCTGAGTCACAAGTTGAATGACGCATTTGGTGTTGAATAGAAATCACCCCCAAGCACATACTCCCTTCGTTCCTCAAACACTCACTGAGCACATGCAAGTTCCAGAATCTGAAGATGAGCAGGCGGTCGGCATGAACACGTCAACCCCACGAACATGTTAAGGGACCACAGAAAGTTCAAGGCCCCACCGTTAGCTGCTTCTTTACTTTACACTTAACAGAAGAATCTTGGCTTGAGAGTCAAGGTTTCCAGTGACAAGAGCCTTCCCAAGGTTTCATTTGTTTCTTGTCTTTTCTTTTTTGCCAAGTCTTATCTTCATGGCTGTTTTTTAAGATGCTTTTCTGATAAATTCACATGTAGTTTTTTTACTAAATGGATTTAACAACGTTTTTAATATGGATTGTGTTAAGGATATGCAGAGGTTTCAGGATCTGGTATTTTTTTGTAACTTAGCATTTTGACCTCTATAGGACTATTAAGGACTTTCTTTACTTAACACTTGGTGCCATTTTCAAATCGCCAACATATACACAAATGCATGCTTTAGTACACGGCAGGATTCTATTAAGTTGCACAAGACAGAGACCCTTTTTACAGGAAAAAAAGGCCACGCATTTACTCACCTACTCATCTTTAGGCTCCACGTGCACAGTAAGTGTTTGAGGATGAACAGGAGTTTATATTACTGGAGTGATTTCTATTCAACACGAAATGCATTAGATCCCCAGTCTAAGCAATTTGCTTAAATTATAATGTTTCTTAAATAGGAACTCACCAAAAACTGAGAATAAATTCTCTCTGCTTAGCATACTTCTGAAGCTATTCATAACATTTAAAATAAATATAACCAAAATGATAAAAAAATAACACAGAATTTCAAATTAATGTCTATTTTAACACGGCAGGTGATGGCGTGACTATAAAAGCGACCGCGAAGGCACACCTGCCCTAAGGCGCTATTCTGTGTACCATGAGCTGTGTGTTTTTCCCAACATTTCTTTCTATGCAAACTATGAGAAGTCTTTGTTTGTACAGCCCTAGGTGATAATCTTCCTTCATGTGAAGAGGAATCTGGTTGTATAGATCCTAGGTCCACGTCTGTTTTCTCACATCGGCATGTGACAATTCATATTAAAGTCTCTGCTGTTTTGCTATGTCAGGATCTTTTTACCACAAACATGACCACAGAGTGCTTAGCATCTTCTAATTATTTAATCAGTTTCACAATGGAGCATCTCCCTGTTGTCTCTGATTTCGGCCTCTCTTCCATTCAGAGGCAGGGTGCTGAAACGCCTCCCCAAATCAGACTTGGAATCACAGGCCCAGATTGTGCTCGGTTCCAAGAACCCACATGGAGTTTAAGTTCTCAAATCAGCACCAAAGGCAGAAATTAAAGTCTAAAGTACCCTTAAAATTGTCTTCAATTGTGAATCAAGCATGAAATCCAGGGCTTTATCTACAGAGCCCTGTCGAGTAATTCTTATGCTCGCTGAATCTGAGAACCAGGGAAACAGGCTAAAGACAAAAACAAAAATGACATCTCTCCACAGAAGTCTGGGCATTCAAATCAACCCACAGGTCAGACAACTGCAGTCCCCGGGGATGCATGGGAGACCAGGAGAGAATTCTGGAGTGTTCTTTCTTGCTGGGAGAATTTACTCCATTCTTCCCTAGTATTGAGCTTGTAAACCTAACACGTGTTAGTAGATACAGTCATGTTGTGAGATCTAAACAAGATCATTGTGGAGTCTCATCCTAGGACAGGTATATAAATTAAGCTAAGCTTCAAGTGCATGCACGCAATTGTTAATTAAATGTTGCGTGTTGGGTTGATTGCCTTTTCCTGTTTAGTCCCATAATTAACTCATGCCAAACCATATTTTCCTAAAAGCTTCTTTTTGCAAAATGTAAGTTTTTTAAATGCACAATTCTACATGTGTATTTATACATCTATATGTATTTCCTGAAGAAAAAATGAATCTTATTAAAAATCAAGGGTCATATACTCTGCCCAAAGAATCAGACTGTCATCTGGCTAAGGATCAGAAGAAATACATGGTGTACATGAAAGTATCATGTGGAAGGAAGCAAAGAGAATGCTTGGTTATTAAGATGGAGAGGCTGAAATAAGATAACAGATCTGTTGCCCTTGATCAAACCCAACCAACAATCAGAACACTTGGTCTGCATAACTTTCCAGAGGATGTTTTAACATCATGTATTGGATCCTCTTAAAGCAATACGGCCTTTATAAATATTCAATCATAAGAAACAAAATGAGTGATTCTGTCAAATTTTGCCCTGGTTCTACCTACTTAGCTCTGGCCTCCTATCCCCAAGAGGAATTTTTTCCCTATATTAATTGTCTTTACTCCTTCTACAGCCACTAGGCTCTGGTCATGTCACTCCCATCCAAGCCTGGTCCTCCTCCAGCACCATTGTTGTCAATATAAAGGCCCATCCACTCCGGTTATCCCTCTTAGAAACCTAGAAGTGTCTCCCTTACCTCCGCATCCAAGCAATCACCAAGCCCTGCTATCTGCTCTGGAGAAGAGCCCAGACTGGCTGCTCTTCACCTGCAGTGCCACCATCCTGCTCCAGGCCACCAACATCTCCCACCGGAACTATTGGAATACCCTCCTAATTGCATCCATTCTTGAACCCTACCAACTCATTCTCTATACAGCAGCAGAATGATCTGAAAATTCAAATCAATCACATCCCCTGCTTGATCCTTTTGCTTACTTCCCTTTTTTCCTGGAATCATGATAGAATCCCTCTCCTGCCTACCAGGCATGTTCATCATGATGTGGCTCCTGCCACCTTCTCCAGCCTTTGCAAGAGCCACTTTCCCTGATTCACCACATCAGGCCACTCTCGGACCTGCTAAGGTCCCAGCTCTGTGTCTTTGCAGGAGCTTCATACCTTCTCAATCCTTGGCCTGGGGTTCCTGTCCCTCCCAGGGAGCCTGAGCCCTCCCAACACCTCCAGACTGCTCCCCTTGTTATACCCTCTCACAATGTGGTCAGTAGAATAACAGCCCCCAAAGATGCCCGTGCCCTAACCTTTGGAACCTGTGAATATGTGAGCTTACATGGTAGAAGGGCCTATGCAGATGTGAATAAGAATCTTGAGATGGGGAGGTTGCCCTGGATTATCCAGCTGGGCCAGATATAATCACATGAGTCCTTAAAAACAGAGAATTTTTCTCACTTGTAGTCAGAGAAAGACAGAAAGATAGAAGACTGGCCAGAAGGAAGCAACCTTGTTGATTTTAAAGATGGAGGCAGGGGTCATAAGCTGAGGAATGTGGATGGCCTCTAGAAGCTGGAAAAGGCAAGGAAATGGAATTCCCCCTAGAGCCTCCAGAAGAAATGCAGTCATGCCCACAACTTGGTTTTAGCCTGATGAGACCCATGTTGGATTTCTGACCTACAGAACTTTTAGATAATAAGCCACTAAATTTCTGGTAATTTATTACAGCAGCCATGGGAAACTAACACACATGATATTTGTGGTATTTGTCATTCCTCTAATATTAGTAATTATTTATACCATGTGGTGGTTAAAAATCACAGGCTCTGGAGTCAGACAGACTGAGTCAAGCTCTCCCACTCACTAGCCAGGTGGCTTTGGGCAGTTAACCTAACAAACACGCTAAGCTTCCATTCCCTGATCTGTGACAAGGGGATAAGAATGCTTATCCCCAAGGGTGGTAATGAGAATTTAACGATACTATGAAAAGTACTTACCATAATACCTGGCACAGAGTAATCCTTCAATAAATGTAAGTCACATGAGGATTATGATTGTAAGTTGTGTGTCTGTGAAGACAGGCACCACAACTTTATTGCTCACAGCTTTATTTCCAGGGACAGGCACAGAGCTGGATGGAGTAGGTATTCAATGTAGAAATGGATGGCTGAATGAATTTACATGTAAACTACTTAGGTACCAAGCATTACGTAGAGGTATAATTCACCCAGTTAGCTCAACATCATGTACTGAGCAGCTGTCTACATGCTGGACATTATGCTGAGTGCTGATGACCAGTAAAAGAAAATCAAAAACCATCCCTCACTGTCTGTGAGCTTACAGCAGCCCAGGGTTCTCAATAGGTACATAAAGGGTGACAGCACCAGACAGCATGGACTAAGTGTCATGAAGGTGACAAAGCCAGGGGACATCTTTGAGGTGTAAAAGAGCAAATGGTCTCACCGATCTTGGGTGATCTGGGAAGATTTCCTGGAGGTGGTGAGATGTGACAAGGTCTCTGAGTCTAGGCGAAGTTCCCACTGGACAAGAGCAAAGGAAAATCATTCTGGGGGTAGGTAAATGGCATTAGCAGAGGTACTGAGACAGGCATATTGCAGGTACATTGCAGGGTAACTGTGACTCTGATAAAGAATTAATGTTGGGGACTAGGGGACATAAGCCTACAAGAGTAAGTTTGGGCCAATTTTAGATGGCTTTGAACACCAGCTGAAGACTGCAGATTGCCCCTTAAAGGGAAGGGAGGGTCAGTGAAGATTTGTCATCCAGCGAGCAACACAATGAAACAAGTCTATAAGACGCGACAGGGCTGGACAAACAGCTATCCCGTCTGATACCCATGTGGGATTCAATTCCTAGTTTTAAAAAATGGGGGGAAAACTAGATGATAAGATGTTGGGAAGTTGCTGAAATTCACTTTCAAAACCTCTTTGGAGTTTGTTGTTTTCAAGGCACCATCTGGATCTTTGTCCTTGGCAGTCTTGATACCTCCATCTGTGTTGCTTGCTAGCCTGGTTAGCAATCGCTGTGTTCCCACTGCCCCCCGGGCTGGGAAGCTCTCCTGCCATAGGTACCCACGGTGAACTTACTCTCATGACCCTCCAAGGGGTGTTAGCATTTGAGTCTTGAGCTCTCTGCAGTGCAGTTTGAGGCCTCAGTCATCTCAGGGAGATTATCTGAGGATGATGAGAGTGAAACGAAGGGTCTTGGGAGTCCTTGCTAAGAACCCCAAAATCTTAGTCTGTTGATGATAACCCTCTCCACCTGGATGTAAGACTGGCACCCCCAAAAAAGTGACTTTTGTCCCATCAGTGGCTGACACTGACGTGGGGAACAAACCCAGCCGTATCTGGGGGATCTCTGCTCTCCAACACACAGGCACAGACGACGTTCCTCTGCCCTTGCTTTGTGATGCCAAACTCTCTTCTAAAACATTCACTCCAGAAAAACATCAAACTGGGATTTGTTTCTATTACAAATAGCACCCAAATACTTCCCAAATGGTTTCTGAAATCAGTCGTGTGCACTTTTGAAAAGCTTTAAATGTTTCCAAACTCTTTTGAAATTTGTAGTGATTGATACAGGTTTTTGGGTTTAATATTACCGCTCATGTCACATTTTCACCTGATTTCCAGTCATTTGTGGTATCCTTGATTAGTAAGGCACTTGATTTTATCTTTTATTGAGAGCCTTTGAGTATAGCAAAATGTTGAAATGTTCCGTCAATCATAGTGAAAGACTTCAAAGGGATCCAAGTTAAACTTCAGGATTCTGAAGAGCGTCCTGGACAGTCGACTTCTTGTATTTCAACATCAGGACAATGAGCCTGGTGGAGAAATTTGCTAAAAATGCCTAATGAGTATGTTAGTCACATCTAAAAATCATCTGTTGTCCACATGTTCACTTTCATATATATATATATATAGTATGTGTGTGCATTTCATCAGACATCCATTTATTACGTAGCAAGATATAATTTAGGCTATTCATTCCCACAGATCCATTCCCTGAACATCAGAGGCCACTGCAAAAGAAAAATAAGGTGAATTCCTTAGGGCAGGAGCTATGCCTGAACAAAACCAGAGAAACTGTATGCCACTTGATTCAAGCTTTGTCCATACGGACTCCAGTTTGAAACATAATGTTGAAATTCACCAAATGATTGGTTTTAAGTCAACAATTCAGAAACACTTTCTGTCGTACTTATGTGAATTCTACCTTTTATTTTCAAAACAACTAACTGGATTAAGCTTTTAAAAAGACAAAAGATAGTGTATGCTTTTGGTGTTAATAAAAATTTTAGAAATGATGATAGTGAACATTAAAAACAACACACAATCAAAAATAAAGAACTCTCTTTTTAGTAGATCCTAAAAGTTCTCTTTGCAAGAAAAAAAAATTCTGGGGGCTGGCCCAATGGCTCAGTGGTTAAGTGTGCACGTTCCGCTTTGGCAGCCCAGGGTTTGCCGGTTTGGATCCCAGGTGGGGACATGGCACCACTTAGCGAGCCATGTTGTGGTAGGCGTTCCACATATAAAGTAGAGGAAGATGGCATGGATGTTAGCTCAGGGCCAGTCTTCCTCAGAAAAAAAGAGGAGAATTGGCAGCAGTTAGCTCAGGGCTAATCTTCCTCCAAAAAAAAAAACCAAAAATTTGTAACTATGTATGGTGATAGATATTAACTAGACATATTGTAGTGATCATTTTGAAATATATGCAAATATCAAATCATTATGTCATATATCAGAAGCTATTATACTGTATGAAATTATACCTCAAAAAAAAAAGAACTCTCTTTTTGAAATATACATCTAAAATACGTGGTCTTCCATTTTTTGCAATGGATTTAATGAGGGGCTCCTAAATTTATGGAAGTACTGAGGAGCACAAACAGCAATGCAACGCATCCTGAGGGGTCCACAAGCTCAAAAGAAAAGAGATAGGAAAGTGCTCATAATTCTAGGGTGACTGTGATAAATAGCAACTAGAGGTACAGGTGGCATTGAGACCACAAGGAAGAGGCAATCTGTTCTTGCTGGTGGAATCAGAAGGGCCCTCACATGGTGGTTCTGTTTAAATTAGGTCTTAAGAAGTAAGTCAGATTTTAACACCCAGAGAAAAATGCCACAGCAGAGAACAGCATGTCCGTAGGCCAAAATGATGAGAAAGATGGCACAGCTCTAAGGCAGCTGGGAGACGGGAGGAAACAGGAAGTTAGGGAAGTGTGACAGCACCTGCCACTAAAATGGTAAATTAGAGTCCGATTGTAAAGGGCTCCAAATGCCGTGCTAGGGAGTTAGGACATTTCTCGGCAGAAAATGGGTACAGAAGTTTCAAACAAAGAAGTACATTAGAAAGATGAATCCAATGGTAAGCCGAAGGACAGTGTGAAAGTTGGAAGACGGAGGAGGAAAGATTCACCAGGAGACTCACTGGTGTATTGGCTTACACGGAAGTCAGGTGGGCTTCAACCCGAAGAGCGATGGTGGAGACAGGAAAGAGAATGGATGCAATTCATTAGTAAGTCAACATTTGGTAACCAACCTCATGTTGGGGGAGAAAAGATGATGCAAAACTTTCTAATGGGGAGAGGGGGGAAGACAGGGATGCATGCAATCAAGGAAGATAGAAAACAGAAGAGACTATGCAAATTTTGAAAACTATTAAGGAATTAATGTTCCCAGAAAAAAAGAAGTGAGGGGTCGGCCCTGTGGCCTGGTGGTTAAGTTCAGGACACTCTGCTTCAGCGGCCTGGATTTGCTTCGTGGGCATGGACCTACACCATTCTCTGCAGCCATGCTGTGGCAGTGACCCACATGCGATGCAAAATAGAGGAAGATTGGCACAGATGTTAGCTCAGGGCAAAGCTTCCTCAAGCAAATAAAGGGAAGAGAGAGGGATACACTCTAGCAAGAGGGGACAACATGAGCAAAGCCACAGAAGTGAGAACTCAGGCTGTCAAAATAGACGGAAAAGGGGGATGGAGGTATAAAATAGGGCCAAGTGGCGAGAACAGTGAAGAGGGGCAGATGTGAGAAATAATTAAAAGAAATATTTAGAACATCTGTTGATGTTGGGTATACAGGAGACAGGGGATCAAGAAAGTATCTCAGGTTTCAAGTTGAAGTGCCCCTGGGATTTTGCTCCCACATTTTTTTTCTTTTTTTTTTTTGTCTTTTTTCCATTTTATTTATTTTTTAATTTTAATTTTTCTGTTTTATAGCAGTAACATTGGATTATAACATTATATAACTTTCAGATGTACATCTTAATATATTTCGAATTCTGTGTAGATTACATCATTTTCACCACCCAAAGACTAATTATAACCCACCACCACGCATGTGCCTAATTACCCCTTTTACCCTCCTCCCTCCCACCGTCCCCTCTGGTAACCACCAATCCAATCTCTGTTGCTATGTGTTTGTTTGTCACTGTTTTTATCTTCTACTTATGAGTGAGATCATATGGTATTTGACTTTCTCCCTCTGACTTATTTCACTTAGAAAAATACCCTCAAGTTCCATCCATGTTGTCACAAATGGCTGGATTTCATCATTTCTTATGGCTGAGTAGTATTCCATTGTGTCTATATACCACATCTTGTTTATCCATTTGTCCCTTGATGGGTACCTAGTTTGCTTCCAAGTCTTGGCTGTTGTGAATAATGCTGCAACGAATATAGGGATGCATGTATCTTTATGCGTTCATGTTTTCAAGTTCTTTGGATAAATACCCAGCAGTGGAATAGCTGGATCCTATGGTAGATCTATTCTTAATTTTCTGAGGAAACTCCATACTGTTTTCCATAGTGGCTGCACCAGTTTACACTCCCAGCAGCAGGGTACGAAGGTTCCCTTCTCTCCACATCCTCTCCAACACTTGTTGTTTCCTGTCTTGTAAATTATAGCCATTCTGACCAAAGTGAGGTGATATCTCGTTGTAGTTTTGATTTGCATTTCCCTGATAGTTAATGATGTTGAACATGTTTCCATGTACCTGTTGACCATCCATATATCTTCTTTGAAGAAATCTCTGTTCAGATCTTTTGCCCATTTTTTAATTGGGTTATTGGTTTTCTTGTTGTTGAGATGTGTGAATTCTCTGTACATTTTGGATATTAACCTCTTATCTGATATATGGTTTGCAAATATCTTCTCCCAATAGTTAGGCTGTCTTTTCGTTTTGTTGATGGTTTCCTTTGTTGTGCAGAAGCTTTTTAGTTTGATGTAGTCCCATTTGTTCAATTTTTCTTTTGTTTCCCTTGCCCGTCAGACATGGGATTTGAAAATATGCTGCTCAGACCAATGTCAAAGAGCGTGCTGCCTATCGCTCCCACCTTTGAAATGGAGAATACAAGTGGAGGAGGAGACAAATCTGGGCAAGGTGATTGATGCCACTGTGACCTGCTGACTTTAAGGTGTCTGGGAGCCAGTGGGCACAATTTCTCCCCGGAGATGGAGGTGCAGGGCTGAGCCCAGGAAATGAAGATCGGTATAAGAATCACGACAGAAGGGGCATTACCATGTAGGCAGTAAACAAAACCACACTGTAGGCAGCGTCACTTTGAGAGAGCAGAGAATGCGCACACGTCTCTCTCTCTCTGCAGACAAAAGAACCAACGGCTGAGCACCATTTACATGAGAAGAATAGAAATAATCTGAGAGTAGCATCCTAGGGAGGTATCAATATCATATGACAAAATAAAGCTAATAACTTCGGCAAAGAACAATTCATGGATTCATTCATTAGCACGCTGCTTACGATGCCACTGACAATGTTAATTGTCAAAACTTTTACCTTTCATTAATTCCTGCCAATAAATGGAAATGTCCTTTAATTACCACCAGGATATCTGGAGCATGCTCCCTGCTTTCTGTATCCATGTTCCAGTTTAATCAATGCTTCATACCTGGAACATTCCAATACAGTAGGGCAATGAGGGGCAAGGCCATTTATAGGACAGATCAGAAAATGCCCTCTAATGCTCTAGCTGAGGACAAGAGGGTTCTTCATCCTTGGACCCCATTAATAAAAGTTTAAGAGTATAGGTGTCCTTTATTAATAAAAACTAAAAACTGAAAATGTCTTATTTGATAGAGCTGGTGAAGTAGCACCAGATGAATGTTTCTTCCTGAAGAACATCTTCATTTATTTGAAATGCTTTTCAACTTACAGGGTGCTAACTTTCAAGTTAAACAACTGCTTTTTAGATTGGGTTTTGTTTTTCTTTTTTATTGAGGTCACATTGGTTTATAATATTATACACATTTCGGTTGTACATCATTATATTTCGATTGCTGTGAAGACTACTTGTCCGCACCACTCCAGGCTAACTTCTGCCGAGATCCATCCTCTGAAGTTTTGTGGATTCTGCCTGAGCAGCCCGTGAGCTCTCTTTTCAAGACTTGCATAAATGTAGCAAGTGAATGACATCATCTTAAGTGGGCACTCTCGGATGAGCTGACACCACATTTAACAGAAGCCTGAGAAACGCAGCAACTCAATCAGCTCAAATAGGCATGGCAGCTGAACATGATCTGCCAGGAATTCTCGCTCCTGGAGCTCTACAAAATAGTAAACGTCTAGAACCTTTTGGTCTTTAATTATTAAATGGAGCAACTTATGTAACCAAAGTCGAATAACCTCACAGTCTTGCTGACCACCTTTTATGACAGAAACACCCAGTAGTCCAACAGTAATACCAATCTGGGCTCTAAGGCCAGGAGAGAGAGAGAGGGAAAGGAATCAAGTCTCTGGCTGCCTTTAACCCTTAATTACAGGAGAAGGTGGCTCATTCATGGCTCCCTTCCCTGGGTTTTCTATCTCCCCCACCCTTTCTGCCCGCTTGCCATCCCCCTGGGGAGATTGTGTCCTTCTTTCATTTCTTGTGTCAGATTTCGGCCTGACACGTGGTAATTGATTCCGTTCCTGGTTAGACGGGTGTTAAGTGGGTGGGATGGAGTTTCAGTGAAAACAAATAGCACTTCATGGGTCTGACCTTTCCTCTTTGGAGTTTTGTTGTGGTTGGCTCTGGGATGTGCAGTTCAACGTGAGCTATGTCTGCAGTCCCCCGATTCACCTTCATGGGCTCCTAACGTGCCAATGACAGCTAGATTGTCTCAGTGTCACTTCTGGCTTGATGACAGCCCAGCGGCAGGTGGAGGCTCAGATTCCCGCCCGAGAACTGGTGTCCGAGAGGTGGAGGTGGCTGATGGTGGCCTGAGCCTTCTAGGATAACATCCCTTCACAGAAAAGACTTATGTTAGGAGATAACAAGAATAAACCTTTTAATGATAGTATGCCTCATCCAAGTGCTGCTTCCAATTTGTGGGACAATTTCAGCATTTTGCTTCATCCACCAAAAGGAGGCATCAGCACTGAGCCTGGACCCATGTGAAGTTCAAAGTGGCCCCAATAAAACAAATGCTTTTGGGTTATTGTCATGGATGCCCTCTGCATTTTCCAGATCCCCCTTCAGGACCCACAGGTGCATTTCCCCAGGGCTAGGAGGGCTGTCTGTCCTCTGCAGGTGCTGCCCTTGGCTGAAGGGAGCCACATTGCACGAGATCCTGCCCTTCCTGCAACAGCTGGCATCCAGGAAACAATTGACAGATCAGGAGCGTGACAGCCTGATTCCCCCCTGCTCCAACTCAGCTTGACTCTGAAGGCCATGCCAGCTTCCCACAGCCTGATAGCAGCATTGTCCAACTTCTCCTCTGCCCACTCCAGCTTCCTTCTTTCCTGGATTGCAGGAGAGACATCCAGCCTGCTAATCACCCCTCAGAGTCTGTTTCCCAGAAACCCACCCTGATGCCAGGAGTGGTTCAAGAAAGAGGAGGCTAACTGATAGGATTTTGGAGCAGGATCACCCACTACCCAGCCAGCAATGACGACCCCATCATATAATCCCTGGCTCAGGGTAGCAGTGAAATTGCTAAAACTTTCATCTTAGTGACCTGGGGTCATGTATCGGGCAGGAAATGCATGGCCAGTGCTAAGCATCCGCTGTTTGAGAAATACGTACGAGAAAGAGTCACTATAAAGAGGTGAGATTGGATGGCTGTTGCTGTGAGCAATTGATGCTTGAGAGAGTGACAGTGAAAGCCTGAGGACGTTAACCATCAATTAGATGCTAACTGTGACAGCTAGAAGGCCTTCTTGCCAGCATGCGAAGGGACTCTACCACTTGTATTCAAATCACAGAGAAAGCTAAGGATCAGGCCCAGGACTTAATCATAAAAAACAGCACTCCACAGAATTTTAAGCCCCAACCAGGCAGTTCTGCTGTGGCAAAACTCAGAGCTCCCACTGGGAAAGAATGATTCCCTGAGAAATGGAGTGGGGCCATCTGGGTGATGCACTCTGGCCTTGAATCCCCAGAACTGCCTGAACTCTGAGCCTCCAAAGAGGCCACTCCTCCCTCTTGAGGGCTAGCACCTCCCCTTTGCTCGAAGACACTGTGCAGAGACTTCTACCCTGCAAGATACACACACACACACAGGATCTGTCCCCTCCTCCCTTCTGGCCACTAAGCCAATAACTAGCGTTAGGTCACAACGTAATGGGTCAGAGAAATGCTGGGCTTTCCAAGGGAGGTAAAGGACAGACTCTGAGGAGCTGCAGACCCCAGGCAACACATACCAGCAGAAGCCAGGAGAGAATAGAGGGGCTGGACCCTTGGGGCTCTGGATCTGGGGACAAACACAAAGTTGGATAAGGAAGAGTTCATCAATGTGGGAACATCCCCCTGTGACATGTATTAGGCAGCTCGGGCTGCCATAACAAGGAACCATAGACTGAGCGGCGCAAACAACGGAAATTTATTTCCTCACGGTCCTGGAGGCTAGAAGTTTAAGATCAAGGTGTCTGGAGGCTTGGTTCCTTCTGAGGCCTCTCTCTTTGGCATGTAGATGGACGCTTTCTTGCTGTCCTCACATGGTCCTCCCTCTGTGTGAGTCCGTGTCCTAGTCTCCTCTTCTTTTAAGGATACCAGTCATATTGGGTTAGAGCCAACCTAATGACCTCCTTTTAATTTAATTATTTCTTTAGAGACCCTACCTGCAAACACAATCACATTCAGAGGTACTAGGGGTTAGGACTTTGACATGTGAATTTGTGGGGAGACCCAATTCAGCCCATCACAGCACCCTGACAGGACTTCCGAGAGGCAGTATTAACATGCTGCTGGCGTTGCTCTCAGAAGCTTGGAGCAAGTGATGGATGACTACACAGAGTGAAGCCGAAATGCCAGAAGTCCTGTGACAGACAGTGAAGGAAGAATCAAATGCTCAGAGAAGTGGGCGGCTAAAGTGAACATACCCTGTGAGGCCAGAAAACCCAGCAAATGCTGCTCAGTGGGAAGACCCAAAGGGTATCCCACTTCCAGAAGCAATAAGAAGTGTGCTGGTAAGAGCTATCAGGATCACTGAAAATCTCAGTGGGTGCCATTCTCTGTAGGGCAGAGCTGACAGTAGGAGACACCAGCACAGAAGTAGGCCCACTGGGAGCAATGGAGATGATGGGATCCAAAATATTAGAGACCAGGGGGCTATGCTCCGCTGTTAGAAGCCAGATAGACAATTATCCTAATGAATGGCAAGGTCAGAGTGCATCCTCTAGGGGTCATCCAGGCAGAGATGAGAGACAATTTTTGGAGAACAGCAACGTTAGAGGCCAGGTAGAGCAGCCAACCGAGATATTGCTCAGTGTATCCCATTAGAAGAACCTACGTTGGATGACCAGGAAGCTAGGTGAGTGAACCCACCCCGCAGTCCCCGAAGGTATGATGGGAATAGACATACTTGACAGCTGCAAACGCCCATACAAATAAGAGCTCTCACAGTGAGGAAGGCCAAGGGAAAGCTTCTAAAACTGCCCCCTACCCCAGCCAAGACAATAAAGAAAAACCACTGAAGTATCTTGGAGTGGGAGGAGGGGAGGTTTGCATTTTAGAGCATAGAACTACCCTAAAGGCCTATAGGATGCAGGGTGTGGCCTCTATCATATCACCATTTATTTAATCAGTCTGGTCCCTGCAGAAATCAGATGGGTCCTGAAGGATGAGAGACTCCCACAAACTTAAATAAGTAGCAGCCAACAGCTGGCACTGAAGCTTCCTTACCAGATAGCATATCTTTACTTAAGCACTGGCTCAGGTACGTGGAATGCAGCCTTTGATCTGGGGCCTACGTCCTTTTCATCCCTATCAAAAAGGAGGATCACAAACTGCTCACATTGCTCAGAACAGACAACGGTATTCACCTACAATGTGGCCCCAGGGCCATGTTAATTCTCTCCTCTCGGTCCTAATATAGTCTGAGGACATGTAGACTAACTGGACATCTGCAGAACATCACCCTGGTGATGACATCTTATAAATCAGACCTGATGAGCACCAAGTGGCAAGTATGCTGGGGGCCTTTGTAAGTAAGACTCACATGATAAAGGCAATGGGAAACAAGCCCTGTGAAGATCCAGGGCCCTGCCACATTAGAACACTTTTTAAAGGTCCAGGGTCTAGGGAATGCTGGGACATCTCAGCCAAAGTAAAGAACAAATTATTGTACCATGTCCCACCTAAAACAAAGACTGGAGCATGATAGCTAGCGGGCTTCTTCGGGTTCTAGAGGCGTTAATTCCACAGTTGGGAATATTGTTCACACCCCTATAACAAGAGACACAAAAGTTTTGAATGAGAGCTGAAATGGGAGGTAAAGGCTCTACGAAAGGGTCCCGGTTGCAAGCAAGTGGCCCTACAGCTTGAGCCTTATGGCCCGGCAGACCCTATGATATTAGAGGTATTGGTGATGGCAAAGACACTGTGTGGAGTTATTGGCAATCCATTTTGGGAAAATCACACTCAGACACAGTTCTGGAGCCAAGCCATGCCAATGACATCACACAATTGCATAACTTTAGAAAAACAGCTCCTAGCACACTGTTGGGCCCTGGAAGAGATGGATACCTGACCACGGGGCACCAAATAACTATTTATCCATGACAAACTGTGTTCCAGCACACCCATCAAGCCACATGGTTGGGCATGCCCGGCAGCAATCCATTGTAAGATGGAAGTGGTACACCCAGATCAAGAACACAAGCAAGCTATACTAGCAGGTATCCCAGACCCCCCCTGTTATTCACCATTGTTGCATCAGTGTCTCTCCTTAGCTCATTCCTCTGGCCACATGGAAAGTCTGTTACGATCAGCTGATGAAGGAGGAAAAAGCCCAAGCTTGGGTCAGCTGAATATGAGGGTACAAGCCAAATAGAGACAACGGCCTGCAGTACAACCTTATTCAGGGGGTAGCCTTGAAGACAGTGCTGAGAGGAAGTCATCCCAATGGACACAGCTTTGGATGGTACACATTCTGTGTTGAAGGAGAATGTAAATTGCCAGTGTGCAGACAGCATTAGCTTCTTACACCACAATTGGACTTGGGTAGACAGCAACATCCCAGGGCAATCTATGTCACTGGTCCTCAAATCTATCTGAGCACAGAATCATCTGAGAAGCTTTTAAAGAATATAGGCCCCTAAGCCCAAAATTACTGAAATAGATGCTCCAGATATGGAGCTTATAAATCTACATTTTAAATAAGATCCTTAAGTGCCTCTGATATTGCTTGTCCTTGAACTGGCATTTGGAAAACATTTGTCTAAGTGATTAGCAATGCCACAGCGAAGAACAAAAGTAGTGATAATAAATGCAAACACACAGCTAACCCTATTGCAGTAATCATGTCACAATGTGTATACGAATAAAATCATCACGTTGTACACCTTAAATTTACACAAGGTAATATGTCAATTATACTCATAAAGCTGGAAAAAAGAAAAATAAATATTTTTTTAAAAAAATTAAACACATATAACATGTGCTTTAATACACATTAGCTTTTTAACTCCTACAACCACCCTATGATGTATGTGTTGTAATTTGCCCCATTTTGTAGATGAGAACCCCGAGGCTAAATGGTTTACTCAAGGTCATGTGGCAAGCGAAGGATGGAGGCAGTATTTGACCTGAGTCTGACTCTAGAGTCCCTGTGCTTAATTGTGATGCCATAGTGAAAAAGACAGTTGAGAGAAGAGAAAGGGAAAGAAAAATCTGTAACCCACAAGCACGCACAGTTTGCAGGGCCAATTCCTGTATTTACCTTAAACGAAGACAAATTGTTTTTCCAAATAGTTTAACTTCAATATCAAAATCCATCTAGAGCGGCATATGTTCGCCATCTAGTGGCCAGATAAGGCTGCTTGAAGAGTAATTGTTCTGTTAGGAAAAATCAGCTCAAAAGAACAGAAAAATTACTAAAATCTAGGGGATGCAAATTTCTAATTCCAGATTGAGTGAATTCCAATTCCAGAAGGATGAATTCCTTGACTTACATAAAAAGTTTTAAAAATACAGAGAGGATATAAAAACGAGGAAAAAGATCAAAAGAGGAAAAGTCAATGATAGTGATAAGAATGATGTCAAACCAGATTTTTTAAATAAAATAAAATAAAAGACAATCGTAAAACACATGAAAGAGTTAAATCCATACGGCAAATCATTTTTAAATGTATATCCTTATAATGAACTTATTACAGGTATACACTAAAAACTTTTCATGACTAATCACGTTTTCCAGGCATTAACTTAATTCAGCACCCTCTTCCCATCCAGGTGTTAAGATACCATCAGCTCTCACCTCTACTGAGATCTCGTGGCTACCTAACAAGATGGAAAGGGCTGGAAACTTGGAAACCCACCGCTTCCCTTCTCCCTAATTTCCATGAAATTCATTTTCTCTCAAGATGTACCGAACCCAGATACACAGAGGCAAAGCAGGGCAACGGGAACGAGTTTGTTATGTGAGAAGCAGGGCGAGAGAGAAGCTGCCAAAGACCATGAGCAGGAGATGACATTAGGACTCCAGGAGGCATCATTCAGAGGCAGAGGCAGGAACAACAGAGTCGGAGACAAGGGTGGTTCTGTGGGCAGAGTCTGGCCTCCGCAGCCTCTGATGATCTCTCCAGGGTCTTGCAAGCTTCAGGGTTCATCCTATGGGCTCTTTAATGCCCCTACTCAACTTTAAATAGGAGACACGATAGCTCTTCAGCAGGATTTATTTTGGAGACGAACGTCCTCCTGATATGAATGAACCTCGAAAACATGATGCTAGTGAAAAAAGCTGGACACAAAAGGCACGTATTGCATGATTCCATTGATATGACATATCCGGCAGCGGGTGGATCCACAGAGACAGAAAGCAAATTGGTGGTTGCCAGGAGCCGGAAGGAGACAAGAGGGAGAAACTGTTTAATGAGTGCAGGGTTTTACTTTGGAGCGATGACAATGTTCTGGAACTAAACAGAAGTGTTGGTTACACAACAGCATGAATGCAATAAATGCCACTGAATTGTTCATTTAAAATGGTTAACTGTATGTTGTTTAAATTATACCTCAATAAAATATATATATATATATACCTCCTTCTGTGGCCAATCCCAGAAATATCACAAATAAAAACTCTATCTTTTGTCCTGGGATTTTAGACCAGGGTATTCTACATTTTGAGTATTTCGTGAGAATGTTTACAAGCTTTAGTTAGAGACCTCGGGCCACCCTCCAAAGTGAGAAGGTTATTAGAGCTCTGTGTAAACAGGGTTTAATAGTGAGAAAGGGGAGAAAAAAAGATGACACCTGGGCTCCTGGGAAGGGAAAAGTGAGCTCATCTTTAGCAGCAAAGTTGTTCTAAAAAGAAGCTAGAAAACAAGTTACTCCAACTTCAGATCTGTGCTTTTAACAGGTTCAATGTTCAGATGGGTGGGCTAGGTTTCCTGACAAGGATCAAGGAGGTTAAGCCCTATCTCTGGGAAGCTCCCAGTGTCATGGTCCTGGGGCACAAGAAACCTGGAGTCTGGAAGAATCCATACCTCATCTGCAAAGCTTTCTCTCCAGAAGCATCAGAAGGCAATCAGCAATTGGCCGACAAGCCCAAATTCCGAACACACACCCAGTTAATGGAAACCACACACACAAACTTAGAGATATTTTTTACCTGCCAGTGACAATCTGGAACGGGAGAGGCAGATGGAAAATAGCCACAGGGCTTTATTCCGAATACTCTACATCTAAGGGAGAATTGAGTTTCTCAAAAATAAAGCCTTTCTGTTTACAAACATACTGTTTTTGCCAAAAGGAATTCTTTATTTTAGGTGCTTTGGGAAAACTGCAGAGTCCTCAAGTTTGGGGCCAAAGACGCCCAAATGTTGCAATCCTAAACCTTTGGCAGTGACAAAAACATGTTTGCAAGTGGAAAGTTTTTGGTGTGGGGCTTTTCGTGTTGTTTTGTTTGGGTGTGTGTTTGTTTGCTTGCTTCATGCCAAAGGATTTCCTATATGTCTTCCCAGAACCAGGGAGTGGGGTCAGCACTCCATTTGGGATGTTGGCCCCAAACCACCTGTACCCCAACTTGTACATCTCGTAAGGCCTGAAGCAAAAAAAAGGCAGCCATTAAGCTTAGGGAGCCACCTTTTTCCTATCTTCAATCTCTAGTTGAAGCCTTAGATAGTCAGATGGGGTACCATGAGGAGCTCTCTCGCCATCGTTGTGGGTTTTGTTGGGGCTAAGTGGATCTCTGTGTTTCCGTCTCCAACTAACTCAGTTTGTTCCTTATACCTCACCCGAGCAGGCCACATTTCTATCTCTTTCCATCTTTCTGTAGCTACTACCTGTGCTGAGGTCACAGTTAGATATATTAACTCTAGTTTCCTGCCTATTAAAACTGGACATTCAGAGAAGATCAGCTCAGCAGAATGTAGAGGCAAAAAGCATGGAATTTCCAGATAGCTCTTTATATTTTAACAGAACAGGACAGGAATCGTGAAAACCAAGGTTTTGATTTATAAGACTTGGGTCCTTTGGAACTCACAACCTGAGCCTGCTCCCTGGGTATAAAGCACTGCCAAGAGAGTAGAGGAGGTCCCAAGTGCCCCATCCAGACACTGGACAAGGGCGGACTGAGGGAGCAGGACCCAGAGGGATGGATGGAGAGAGCCAGAGTCAGAGCTCAAGGCCCCGGTGTCACCAGCCCAGTCAGGGAGCTGAAAGAGAACAGAACTGGTGCCCTATTTCAGCTTGTGGCTATTCCAGAAAGCTCTGAGCTCAAGGGTCACCTTCGTTACCCTGGACCTCACCCAGGCTAGGATGGCTGCTGATAGCGGCTGCGCTTTGCCCATCATTGTCCGCAAGAGTGTTGCCCACCCCCACCCCCGCCTCTCTGTCTGGTGTGTGTCTAAGCACGTTGCACTCAGAAAACCCAAAACCGATGGCTGCATTTGTCCTCTCCTCCACGTCAGCCCCCTCCAACCCAGTCCTCCCTCCTAGCCGGCCTTTCATGATAACCGCATCTTCTGAGTCACTCACCCGAGATTCTTGGCATCAGCTTGGCTGTCTCCATCTCCCCCCAGCTCATCTATTGCCAAATACCACGGATTCTACCTCCCTGGAGTCTTTTCCACCCTTCCCTGGCTTTCATTACCATTGCCACCGCCTGATCTGGGAATCCTCTCATGTCTCGATTGAACCAATTTAATAGTCTCTTAATGAATACCCCCCCTTGGCCTCCCCCACACAAATCCCTGTAAACTTCTGGACTGTTTCTACTCTGGCTCCTGTTTCGCTCTCGTGGCCTCTTCCCTCTCTGCTCCTCCTCCTTCTTTCCTGTCTCTTCACATGTATCACAACCCCCATTCTCTGCTCCAGACGGACTAGACTTGTTCAGTGTCTCAAATGAAGGCTGATAGTCGCTCCTCTCAAAGCCTTCACAGAAGCTGCTTTCTCTGCCTAGAATACTTTATCTCCCTTTTCTCCCATCTAACTCCAACTCATCTTTCAGATGACCTAGGTGTCGCCTCCTCCAGGAAGGCCCATGAGGCTTCAGCAACGGGTGGCAGGAACACTGATTCCCACTGGCTGAAGCAATAAGGAAATATATTAATGGCACTGAACAGGAAACTCAGAGGTAGGGCATTGGTTCAGTGGTGTCACATAGTCATCAGCGACCCTGTTTCTTGCCTTCTTGTTTCTTTTCCATCCCTGGTGTTAGCTTCACCTTCAGGCCAGTAACAAGACATTTGCCCCAGTTCTAGACACCACGCCCAGACACGGCAATGTCCAGAGGAAAAGGGAGTTTTTCTTTCTGTACTTTCTCCAGGTGTAAGGAGACATTTCCAGAAGCATCCCCTCCTTCCCCACCCCCCACTAGAATTTCCTTTACATTTCATTGACCAACATTAGTTCACACGTCCGTGACTCAGCCAATCACAGGCGAGGGGAGTGGCATCACTGGTGTTACCTGTTGGGCCACCTCTCGCACTTGGATGTAGGGTCAGCTTCCCCTGGGGCACATAGAAGGCGTGCAGATACCTGAGCAAAACCCAGACTCCATTTGGAAAGAAGTGGGAAGCCACAGGCAACCAGCAGAGTTCACTCTCCTTCGCATTTGGTTCTCTGTTCCTTTAACAGCTGTCTTAGTCTGATCAGGCTGCTATAACATAATACCACAAACTGGATGGCTTATAATCAACAGAAATTTATATCTTACAGTTCTGGAAGCTGAGAAGTCCAAGATCAAGGCACCAGCAGATTTGGTATCTGGTGAGAGCCGGCTTCCTGGTTCACAGACAACTGTCTTCCACCTGTGGCCTCACATGGTGGGAGGGGAAAGGGAGCTCTCTGGCATCTCTTTGACAAGGACACTAATTTCATCATGAGGCTCCGTCTTCATGACCTCAGCTAACCCTAAGTACATCCCACAGGCTCCACCTCCAAATACCATCACATTGGGAGTTAGGATTTCAACATATGAATTTGGGGCAATGGGGGATGGGGAAACATAAACATTCAGTCCACTGCATTTTGCCCCTGGCCCCCCAAATCCATGTCCTTCTCACATGCAAAATACATTCATTCCATCCCAATAGTTCCAAAAGTCTTAACTCATTCCAGCATCAGCTCAAAAATCTAAAGTCCAGAGTCTCTTCTAAATATCATCTAAATCAGGTATGGGTGAGACTGAGGTATGACTCATCCTGAGGCAAATTCCTCTCCAACTGTGAACGTTTGAAACCAGACAAGTATGTGCTTCCAAAGTACAATGGTGGGACAGGCACAGGGCAAACACTCCCATTCCAAGAGGGAGAAACCGGAACGAAGGAAGGAACAATAGGTCCCAGGTAAGTCCAAAACCATGAGTCCATTAGGAGTAAACATTAAAAAACCTTCAGGCTCAAGAATAATCCTCTCAGGCTTGACACTGTGCCTTCTAGGCCCACTGGGGTGGCAGCATCACCTGGTCAGCTGGGCAGGATGGCCCCACAGCAGCTCTCTGCTCGGCCCGCCCCCACAGGCCTCCAGCAGCAGTCACATCTTCCACTGTCTCCCAGGCACTCAATCAGTTGAAAGTGATAAGGCAGCTTCCTACCCCCACCTCTTCTCCCCACCACCTCCCCATGCTGAAATCACATCTATTAAAGCCCAACCACAAAGTCCATTTCCAAAATGAGATTTTTTTCATCCCTCCAATCGCCCATACTTGTCCAGCATATTTAGATTCATAGCCTCTAATGACACCACAGAGCTCCCATAGCGTAGTCCTTTGAGTATGTGACTTCTTTGAAGTTCCTGAATGGCAAAGCTGATGTGACTTACCTCCGTACTCCCTCTAGCACCTGACCCCAGGCTCTGCACATATTAGCATATTAGATGTGGTACAAATGATCATGAGTGGGTGGGGGGACACCAAATTCAGGGTCCACAGTCAAGCACTCTTGTCTGAGCTCAGCTGCACACCTATCATGTAAAGTGGGGCAAGTCACTGGGCCCCCTGAAGATAAAATGAGGCTCCTGGTTCCGACATCTCAAAAGACCCCATACAGCTCTATATTAGTTTCCTAGGGCCGCTGCTGCAAGAAATTACCCCAAACTGGGTGACTTAAAACAGAAACTATTCTCTCCCAATTCCAGAGGCCAGAAGTTGAAAATCAAAGTGTCAGCAGATTTGGCCCTTTCTGGAGGCTCCAAGGGAGAAGATATTCCATGTCTCTCTCCTAAATTTTGGTGGTTGCTGGCAACCATTGGTGTTCCTTGGCTGGGAGATGCTCACTCTGATCTCAGCCTCCATCTTCACACGCCCTTCTTCCCTCCATGTGTCTCTGGCCTCAAAACCCCTTCTCCCTTCTTTTATAAAGATAACAGTCAGTGAATTCACGGCCCACCCTAAATCCAGGATGGTCTCATCCTGAGATCCTTAACTTGATGACATCTGCAGAGACTATTTCCAAATAAGGTCCCATTCACAGGAACCAGGGGATAGGACTTGAACATATCTTTTGGGAGACACAATTCTACCCACAACAAGCTCTAGCATTGTGGAGTTCTATTAGTTACTCAAGCCTGGCTAAACATGATATAGAAAACACAAACTAAGGACCACTGAGGCTTAAAGAGTTCCTGCTTGTTTTCTTAAATTGCCTGTAGATCCACATTGTGGATCATTCAGCCACCCTTAATCTGAAGGGTAAGGAATTTTTTAAATTTTTTTCCTTTTTCATTTCTTCAAATACTGGCAGTGAGTCAGTCTCCACGTTTCAGATGCTGATCCTCAACACCACCTCTGCTCTATAAGATCACTTGTTTGGGCTTCTGGTATCAATTCACAGCCTTGAGGTCCCCAAAAGCACAGTCTTGGAGGGTATGTATTGGTCCCAGCTGCCTTTTCACTTCCCAATGCCTTAAAATACCTGACAATGAAAGCGGAGACTCTTGGAAGAATCACAGAGAGGACCCTCTGTTAACTGAGCCTCTGGCCTGTTTTCAGAGAAGTGGATCAGTCTCACAGGGACTCAAGGAGACCAGCAGCACCACTGTAGCTATAGACATCACACAGTGTTTCCATCATTGACCAGGCAAGTGCCATTTTTAAAATGCATCTGCAGTGGGAACAGGTATTTCTGATACTTCGAGATCAGGTTGCACCAAATGATGCCATTGATGGATGAGGTGGTTCAAAACAAAACACAATCTTTTTTCTTTCTTGACAAATGTACCTCTACGGGCTTCAGGGCTGGCAAACCAATCCTACAGATCCGTGATCCTCCGCGACGGAGCTCCACCAGGGAACAAGGCTGAGCTGTGTGCTGGTCTTACGTTATGTCTATTTTAAAAGTTGACTTTGGCAGGTGTGTTGACCACTCACACAATATATCTACTCCCAGAAAAGATAAGGAGAAAAAAAATCAAACAGTGAATTTTCTTTAAATTCTCACTTGGAAGCAAATGGCTTGGCTTTAAAAAGGGGAGTATAATCCTTGCTTCAACGATGATGAACTAGTTGGAACAAATTATAAAGAAAATATTGGAGCTATAAATAATTTATTTTTAAAGAACTTGTGTGCTAAAGTATCTTCTGAGTAGCAAATTCTAAAGAATGTAAATCTCCAGATTATATTCTCTCTGAGGCAATGTTTTTCCAGAACTCTTGGAACGTGTCTAAGTAATGAAATCAACTCCATAATCTCTTAAAGAGTTCACTGTTAAAAGATACTAGGATGGTTATGGACTCATGGTTGTACCTTCGGGTAAAGGAAAACAAGAAAAACTCTAAGTCATCCAAGATGAAGAAGCCTCATAGCCAGACGTGCTCTGGTTCAAATAATCAGGAATGTTCCAATCCAATGCCAACTTCTCCCTTACAATTATGAATGGATAAAAGGGGTACATTCAAAAGGGGCCCTCACTCCCCCTTTCTCATTTCTACCTCTGTCTACCTCAAAACACCTTAAGGACCCCAGAGCCCCCTTTCCCTACATCCTAGAACAAAACGATGAAAGTAAACTTTATAAAAGTTTATGAGACACAATCTTGCAAAACTTCTGATTGAGGTTCAACAATATATTTTTAAACTAATAACGTGAATTTTTCCATGCTTAAGAGTCATATAATTGGGTCACCAAATAAAAAAAGACATAGCTGGTAATAGAAAACATTTCGGAAAAGGAAATTCATACTTCAAAAGCCCTGACTAATCATAAAGTGATGCAAATTTGAAAGGAAATACTTAGATTGTATTTTTACCCAGCTGAGCAGTCAGATGTTTGGAAATGCCGTGGATTTTTCTAAATATTTCCTCCTGTTAATAGCAAAACAGCTCAGATGCTTCAGAAACAAAGGACACACTTTAAACATTTATTCTAGGTATTTTTCTTAATTATAACTGCTCCATTCCGGTTGCAAGAGGAGGTCTTAATTGTAAAGACTTTAAAGCTATGATATTTACCCAGAGCTGCCACACAGACTTATTTTTATGAAAAATACTGAGAAGCATGAGTCTGGGAATACACATAGAACTTCAAATGAGAGGCTGGAAAAAGGAGGAGGTGATGAAGGACTTAGCACATTTTCAGTTTGTTTCTCTTACAACCTGTGAGAGAACCCAGACAGTCGATGGGCTCCAGGAGAAAACTCAAGATGGCTGCAGTCCAGGGAGTTTGGCAAAGCCCCAGGCAAGGAGGAGAGGCCCATAGTGAGCTGGCCTCCTGGACGGGAAGGTGGTGACAGCAGCAGCCGAGTTGCATGGCATGCGAGCCCAGAGGACAAGCTCTGGCAACCGACCGAGAAGTCCCTTGTGGCCTTTTCTTCAAAAGTGAAGATGGGGGCGTCTGGTCAACCACAGGTGAGGTGGCACTTCAGGGTGAAGCTATAAACTGTTAACTCAGCCAACCCTAATGAGGACCAGACACCCAGAAGCATTTGCAGAGTTGGCAGGGCGGGAGCGAGAAGTAGCATTGGCTCATCTCAAACCACCACTGGCTGAGCAGGCCTGCACAGCAAGGGCGGAGGGAGACAGGTCCCCTGAAACTCCCTGGGCAAAAGGCAGAGTTAGAGATGCAAATTCAAAACAGGCTGTGGGGGGCGTTGTGCCAGGGTTGTGCCTGGGTGACTTCCTGGCTCTCTCCCCAAAATAGCACATGGAACCTGTGAGAAATGGGCTCTGGCCCCTTGTAGATCCCGACCCTGAAGACAGGAGGGTGGGAACCAGAGGAGTACCATTTGCTCAAAATCCTTATCACCACTTCCTGGCATTTGTTCCCTGGCTCAAAGCCTGTCCTTAAGAAATGGAGAAAAAATAGCTCCCAGCCGTGAAAGCTGAAGAGTTCTTCCCTGGGCCTCCGGACCCACTGAGGCCGGCCCTGCTGGGGATGGCGCATGCAGAGGAGTTTTCTACAGAACTTCAGTTCAATGACAAGGCTTCACTTTCTAAAGCTGTCACGCTCAGCTCTTCTGAGGATGAAGATTAGCTTTGTAGATTGTTAAATCTGGCCATCTTCAATTAGAAGTTAGGTCAACAAATAAAATGTTCCAGTCAAGTCTGCAACATAATTTTCCACAGTGGTCTTGTGACCTACGGGAGGCAATTATTCATTTTATTTCTTTGGGAGGGAGGTGAGGGGACCACAGTAAGCCACGTGACTCCCCTGTCATTCCCACCTCAAGCACAGCCTAGTGGTTACACAGGAGGAGAGGAGTGTAGACTCTCCTAGGGACCCAGGGCCACTATAATGGATTGAATTGTGTCCCCTCACACACATCAAATTCATAGGTTGAAATCCTAACCCCCAGGACCTCAGAATGTGACTTCAATTGGCAATAGGGTCATTGCAGATGTAACAATTATTATTCAGATTATTAATTCAGTTAAAATGAGGTCATGCTGGTATAAAGTGAACCCCTAATCCTATATGACTGGTGTCCTCATAACAAAGAATGCCGTGTGGAGAGAAAGAGACGTACAAAGAGGAAAAAGATGTGAAGACATAGGGAGAAGATGGACACCTGCAAGCCAAAGAACACCTGGGGCCACCAGAAGCTGGCAGAGAGGCCTGGAACAGATCCTCCCTCACAGCCTCAGAAGGAACCAACCCTGCCCACACCTTGATCTGGAACGGCTGGCCTCCAGAACTGTGAGAAAACAAATTTCCACTGCTTAAGTTACCCAATCTGTGATTCTTTGCTACCGAAGCCCTAGGAAACTAGCATAGTCAGATACGATTTTTGTGAGTCCTGGGCCATTTTGCCTGTATGGGCCCCTTCTTCCATAAAAATATTCAAAATCACTTTACAACTGTGTTGGTATAAAGACAAACAAAATCCCAGCTGGATCATATTCATTTTTTTCTTCTGACTTTAAAAGAAATGAAAACATTTCTCACGGGCCCTTGGTCATGGACTTCTGGGCCTAGTGGAGAAGTCAGCCCTGTAGACATAGTCCCTGGAGTCCCCAGATTTGGTCAGGCACCTCCTTCCGCTTTTGCTAGCTTGGCGCCATATTGAAATTACCTGTCATTATGTCCAATGACCCCTCTCCCCACCCCCTGGCTAGAACATACTGGAACGAAAAGAGCATTATGTTTATCTTTGCAGGTTCTGCACAGCCTGGTACTTACTAAATGCTCAAAAATAACTGTTGTTGAACTGACCTGAACTGAATGGATACAGATCTAGGGTTATTCAAGGTCATTACTGAACATGCAGCAAGAAAAGAGTGAAGAGGACGTTTTGGCAACAACAGAGCCTTAATAACTGGAGCCTTCACTCCTGGTAGCAGTGTGGGGATCTGGGAGCTCATCCCAGGAAAGTTTTGAAATTGAATTAAAATGAGTGTTTTATAACCATCCATTCTGTTCCATTTTTTTTCTCTCTCTCTCTTCATCTTTAAATTTTATTTTCACTCTCCAAGGCTTGGAGAGGTTTACTTACATCAGAGCTTAATGCCTTTCTTGGGATGAGGGTTTCTCAAATTCCAACTTTCCACTGAGATTTTCTGACAGTAGATTTGGCCTTTCTAGACCCCATCTCAGCTATGGTTCATGACATCTTTATGCTCTAAGTTGCTCTCATCTCTGGACAATTTCTACTTTTCCTGCTGACCACTCTTTATCTTTGTCATATCTCAGCATGAAGAAAGTTCTTTTCTGCACCAGAAACCCACATTGGCAAACAAGCAAATCTTCCTTACTACTTTTGCCACCACATAAAATTTTTTAAAAGAAGTTAACATTCCACTGGAAACTGGGGAGAGATAAAGCACAAAAACTTACCGTATGACTGAGAGAATAAGATTTCCAAATACCGAACTGTGTGTCATAAACTTGCTAGCAGAGCATTCCCCAAAAAGCATTCAATAGTACGCTAATAGTGTCGCACAAGTGAAAGATTTCAAGGGCATACATTTGGAAGGTACAGGATTTAAAAAACTAAGCCAGGTTCTATAATGCAGAACTTATCAGAGCCTTTAGCATGCTAACATGCAATATGAATCTCCATGAGGCAGATAAAACATGTGGCATTTCATAGGTTGACTTATCCGTGGAGTCATCCCACAGGGGGAGTGGAATACAGGGGGAAGGAGACAGTTCAAGGGACACACGTACCAGGAAATACTCTGGAAAACACTGGCCAGGATATGCGGAGCTTCAAAGGAAAGACACCAAGACAATTTGCACAAGGATTCCCCGTGGGCCAAAGTGGTTGCAGAGGATGTCTTAAAAGTAGTATGATTTGTATTAGTGTTCAAAACACAGACAGAGGAGTGTGAGAAAGGAGGGCATTTAGGCTGGGACAAAAGCTTCAGCAAAGGAGACAATTTACGAGCTGTGTTTGAAGAGCTCCAGAAGACTGGCATGGAAGCTATGCTATGGAAGAGACTGGAAGACCTGGGAGGAGAGGGAGAGATGGATGAGAAGGAGGTTTAGAACCCAACTGTGAGAACCTTATCCTAAGAGCATGGGGAACAAGAACTCAGCTTCAAGACGAAAGCACAGACCTTGGGTGCTGAAAGTGCGTAACTGAGTTAGGATCCAATCAATAAAACAATGCCTACTGTCTGCGTGGCAGAAAGAAAAGGGGGGTACCAATGAGCAGGGGGGTGAACTTGGCATGTAGTAGAGCCAGGTAGTGCAGGGGCAAGAGCCCTGGGTGTGTTGGCAAACTCAAATTCCACACTCAGCACTGCCCTGACTTTGGACAAGCAATTCAACCTCCTAGGGACTCAACGTCCTCATCTGTGAAGTAAAGGGAACTGGTGCTGTGGTCCTATACCATTCTAACACCCTGAGAATCTCTGATGATGTGAAATTCACGTCTATCCAGAGCCAGCAGGGCCAGAAGGAAGGGGCATTTTGAGGTCAGACACCATATCCATTCTCCCACTGTGAGCTTAACAGAGATGGTTTCGGCTGACAAGTCCTTCTCCAAAGGGAGTACAGCTGTCCCAGTCTAGGCAGCTGCACGGTCCAAAACAGCTGTCTGTGCCATTTGGCCAAGGGGTGGGAACCCAAGAGGCATGAGTTCTGAGAGAATCAAGGGACAATAGATTGGGGGACAAGAAGGCAGAGGAATGACAAGGGGTGTCTTCTTCTCTTTTAAATTCAGGCAAGCTAATCACCATGCCCTCCTGAATCTTAAATGATGGAATTGATCAGGTGCATGTTTTCTAATTCCCTAGCTATTTCTGAACTACTGAGAATCAATTAACAGCTCCTGAGTGTGTAAAATTAAGAAATTTGTTATAGCTTCATAGGGTTGCAGAGTGGATTGAATGGCACAGGTTACACAGAACAAAAAACCTTGTGCTTGGCCCAGAGTGACAAGTCAATACATGTCCACTGCTTTGGAGTCTATGTCTGTTGTGCTCAAACCTAATTATTTCCCAGGATGCATCGCTGATGTGTTATCCCCTCCATCCCACACCACCTGTCTCATCCCCAACGCTCTTTCCTTCCTGCCTGTGGGACTCGGCTCCAATCACCACCACTTCCTTTGTGTTAATGCTGCAATGGATGAAAGGGAAACCAAGAAAATGCAGACCCACTTGAGCATCTCAAACTTCTTTTTACTAACAGCTGACACTATAATTTTAGCTAAAATATTGGAATAATTTTGTTTTCCATTATTGGCATGATTCTTACTCACTGGGTTGAAGTATGGTTTCCTTCAGTTAAAAAAAAATGAACATGTCATAAAAAAATGAAGTAATTCCTAGCAACATTGGTAGTTTTTAAAACCGCTTCCTATCAACTGCTTAAGGGACTTGACTGTAATGTTGGTCCATGCTACAGTATATTTGCTTCTCTCTCAGCTTTTAGCTGACCTCTTAATAGGTAAATTAATTGGGTAACATGAGTCAATTAATCAGAATGCATAGTTATTGTTATGAACTCCACTGCCAGTGCATTAATTCATGACATGTGCTTCATAAATTGGAAGAATGGCTAAAAGATAACTATAGATTTTTCCAGGATGTATGGTTCTAAAAGTCACATGTTCTGAATCATTCATTCATTCATTCATTCAAGAAGTGTTACTAAGTGTCTACTAAGAACCAGTCACAATTCCAAGCACTGGAAGTAATAGATGAATCAGGTTAAGGGAGAGCAATAGGCACACAAACAAATCCTTACACACAGATTTATGATGGAGATGTGGACAGTGTGGGATGGTGCACAGTAGGGGGGGGTCACACCTCTACCAGAGGGTCACCCAAGGTTTCAGTTACATCTAGATTAGGGACTCACTGGATGGATAAATGGGAAGAGGATATAGTGATAGAAAGACATGCTAGGTAGTAGAAATTTCCCCTGAAAATGTTTCAAGGCACCAGGAAGCAGAGTAATTCAGAATGTAAGGTCCAGGGAGAGAGAGGGGAAGAGACTGGCAGGAGCTATGTGGAGGAAGAGCCAGAGCTTATAAGACCTCTAGCAACGTATGAAGGAGTTTGGCTTCACCCTCAAGGCAATGCAGAATTTCTGAAGGGTTTTAAGCAGGAGTGGGCAGTGTGATCAGATGTTTAAAAGATCACTCTGGAGGCAACATGGCTGATGGATGGGGAGGGCAAGATTAGTGGGAGGGAGACTAGCTTAGAAGGCAGTATCAGGTTGCAGGTGAGAGATGATGGAGGTCTGGGGTGTGTCGGTGGCGTTAGAGAGAGAAAACAGTGTAGATGTTAGGTATATTTTTTCCAGTTTTATTGAGATATGATTGGCTCAGGCATATTTAATAGCTCAAGTCAGCAGAGTTTGCTCATGGATGGAGGTGAAGTAAGAGGAAAGTCTAGGGTGGTAACTGTTTCAAAGGCAGCACCATCAACTCAAGTTTGGGAGAGAGGAGGGGAACCACGTGTTGGGGGAAGACCATGAGTTCAGTTCAGTCATGTGGAGTTGAGGGGTCAGTGGGGCATCCAAAATGCAGGGACTGGACAGACATTTGTATGGGTGGGTCTGAAGCTTAGGAAATGAGTCTGGGCTGGTGAAACATATTTGGAAGTCATTATCACTGTATCATGGAAACCAAGAGAAAACATGTGATTGCTCAAGAGGGGCAGGTAGAGGAAGGAGAGTCCAGGAAGGAGATAAAGAACAGTCCAAGGATGATACAGAAAGCTAGTGGAGGATCAAGAGAGATGGGTTTGCACACAGAAATCGCCAGATAGAGCATTTCAAGAGTGTGCAGTCAACAGTGTCAAATGGCACAAGGAAGAAAGGGGGATGAGCACAGGATATGTCAATGTTCGCACATTTCCATTCCCATGAGTTCAACCAATAGCACTGACTATGACCATGAACAGAGGGGTAGCAGCTGATATAAAAAGAGAGAAAACCCAGTGGTTCTCAAACTTTAATGTACATCAAAAACAGCTAAAGGGTTTGTTTACATATAGATTCCTGGGCCCCACTCTCAGAACTTTTGATACAGTGGGCCTACAGGCAATCCCAGGAATCTGCATTTTTAGCTCAAGAGTTTCTATGAGGAGAGAATCCACTCTTAGAAACACTCCACACTATTCTCTGAATAAAAGAGCACTACTGCCAGACAAAAAAAGAAAAGAAAAGTGTTGACTTTTCAACAAAAGTATTTCATCAACAAAAGTATTTCCCAGGTCCATAATATCCATTTCTCTTCCACTCAGAGGGACCTATTAGGCTGCCAGTTGGTTTAAACTTCCAAGTGACTTCAACCTTGCAGCCCTCAGCATCCTCAAAGTGAGATCAGCAGTTCTCATAGCAAGAAGAATAACCTGGGCGTTTAAGAAAATGTATCTACAGCGTTCTGGTTCCACCCTACCTCCTGAATCAGGTTCCCAGAGGTGGAGCCAAGGAATCCAGAAACTTCTAAAATTTCCCAAGTAGATTCTGTAGTTCAGCCAGGTTTAGAAACAACTGAATAGATAATCTCTAATCCGACATCAATCCTTAATAGTCCATGAGTTCAATGAGCACCTGCGAGAGGAATTGTGTTTTGGCAGCCAGACTAAGGACCTAATAAACCTTCCTGTCAAAAAAGAAGTTTAAGATTCCTTGATGTCCTCAGAGTCTGCAATAGAAAGTTCAGTCCAACGGTGACTTTTCAGAGTAAATATTGTTACAAGGATGTAGAATTTTACCGGGCCCTATTAATTATGCAGTTGAAGTACTTTGATGGTTCATGGGTGCCCTAATGTAAACGTTTGGTTGGGTGATGGTTACTATCAAGATCAATGGCCTCCTAAAATCTGTCAGCAAAGATTTAGCATTGTTGTTACAACAAGAGGAGGAGTTCAGGAGAAATGAGTCCTTTCGTCAGCTCTAAAATTGGAAATTTCGTTAAGTATATACTCAAGTCAATGCCAAATAATGCATTCTCTGGCTAATAAGGATTATTAAGAGAAATGAGATGCCTAATAAGTAACATAAAGGGCTGGTAATCATTATCATTTCAAATGTCCCATCTCTCCAGAGGTAAAGGTGACAAATACTTGCAAATGACCCAGGTACTCCACCTAACTTTTTCTTCTTTCCTCGGGTGGCAATCTCCTTCCAATGCTGGCAATGGCCTGTATCCCAAGCCAGGGTGTGCTGATAGAGAAGAGGAATGGAGAAATAGGGAGGCACATGGCAGACTAGCACTGAACACTTGCTTGCAAGATCTGCCTTCTCTATCTGCAGGATTTTCTTATCATGGCCCCATGGAGGTACCATCAGCTTCCTCCAAAACAGAAGAGACTTCCCTTGCTTAAAAACCTCAGTTTGGAGGGGCTGGCCCCGTGGCCGAGTGGTTAAGTTCGCGCGCTCTGCTGCAGGTGGCCCAGTGTTTCGCTAGTTCGAATCCTGGGCGCGGACATGGCACTGCTCATCAGACCACGCTGAGGCAGCATCCCACATGCCACAACTAAAAGAACCCACAACGAAGAATACACAACTATGTGCCGGGGGGCTTTGGGGAGAAAAAGGAAAAAATAAAATCTTTAAAAAAAAAAAAAAAAAACCTCAGTTTGGGGGCCAGCCTCATGGCTGAGTGGTTAAGTTTTTGCTTCTGCAGCCCAGGGTTTCACTGGTTTGGATCCTGGGCATGGACCTAGCACTGCTCATCAAGCCATGCTGGGGTAGCATCCCACATAGCAGAATTAGAAGGACCTACAACTAGAATATACAACTACGTACTGGGGGGCTTGGAGGAGAAGAAAAAATAAACGAAAAAAAAACAAAGATTGGCAACAGTTGTTAATAACATCATAAAACTCAAATTGATTATAGAGGCCAGCAAGAGTGTTTTCCCCTTGGGCCTCTGCCCTCACTTCCTCCTACCCAGCCTTCCCCACCCTTACACCCCATACCTGTACACAGACTCCGTTCCGTGGACATTGAACTTCTTACTTCCCACAACTCAGGGACTTTCTCTGCGTGTGCTGTGGCCTCCAATGCAGTGCCCTTCCAGCTCCCTTTCACCACTTAGAAAGTCTCTTTCATCTCTCAAGACCCAGCTCAGACAGCACTTCCTTGGGGAAGCCTTCCCAGATTACCCCAGACAAACATATGGATCCACCTTTGGTGCTCTGGAGCCCTTTGTTTAAACACCCATAATATCAAGTACCCTATTAAACTTATTTATCTATTTTCTCATCCAACTCTTCTGCTGGATCAGGAGCAGCTCACAGCCAAGCTCATAGTAGATTCTCAAAATTATCTGTTGGGAGAGGCAGCCCTGGTGGCCTAGTGGTTAAAGTTTGTCACACTCTGCTTTGGTGGCCTAGGTTTGGTTCCGGGGCGTGGTTACCAAACCACTCATCTCTTAGTAGCCAAGCTGTGGTGGTGGCTCACCTAGAAGAACCAGAAGAACTTACAACTACACATAACTATGTACTCGGACTTTTGGGGAGAAAAAGGAAGAAAAAAGGAGGAAGATAGGCAGCAGATGTTAGCTTAGGGTGAATCTTCTCCTGGGAAAAAAAAAATCTGTTGGGTGGATGGGAGGAGGATAGACAGATGGAGTGACAGACATAGAAAAGGAAAAGAAGGGGGCAGAAAGAATAACTGGACTGGAGTCAGGAGGCCTATATTTCTTCATCTGTTGATTCAACAAATGTGTGTTGGGAGTAACTATTAAGTTCAAGACTTTGTGCAAGGCATACTGGGACAAATAAGACATACCTCTGACCTCCATAAAAACCTCACAGGCCAGTAAGGAACACAGATAAACAAATACACAAGTACATTGAAAGCTGGAAAGTTCAATGGAAGAATACATAGGGTGCTATGACATCATATAGGAGAGTTAGCCAAAATAGTCCAGGGGAGTCAAATTGAAAGCTGAATCCTAAAGCATGAATGGGGCTGGAAGCAATTTACATTTCCAGTAGAGGGACAGTATGTACAAAGGCACGGAAATAAAGAAAAGCTTGGACAAAAGACTGGAAAAGAATGCTGAGGTGTATGTTAGCATGTAGGCAGAAGAGATGAGGTTGGAGAGAAGAGCAGAGTGTGGCTACAAAGGTGTCGAGACTAAGTATGGACATGAAGGTAATCAGAGAGAAAGCAAGAAAGCTCTCACTGAACCCTGGGTCTTTGCACGTGCTGTTCCTTTTTTTTTTTTTTTTTTTTAAAGATTTTATTTTTTCATTTTTCTCCCCGAAGCCCCCTGGTACATAGTTGTGTATTCTTCGTTGTGGGTTCTTCTAGCCGTGGCATGTGGGACGCCGCCTCAGCATGGTCCGACGAGCAGTGCCATGTCCGCGCCCAGGATTCGAACTAACGAAACACTGGGCCGCCTGCAGCGGAGCGCGCGAACTTAACCACTCGGCCACGGGGCCAGCCCCTGCACGTGCTGTTCCTTTTACTTAGAATATACTCAGGTTCCTCCAGCCAAATTCTGCCATCCTTCAGTTAGAGGTTCCAGGCACCCTACACTTTTCCATTATAACACTCATCAAAATTCATTGAACTATTTTGTCTACTATCTGGCTGCCCAGTAAACTTGAAGATTCGCCAGAGCCGGCATTGTATCTGTCTTGTTCATCATTGTATCTCCAGCACCTAGAAAGTGCCTGGCCTAGAGTAAGCTCCCCATAAATATTGGTTAAATATTTATGGAATAAATATTTAAGGAATGCACAGTCTTGTCAACCCAAACTTTCCATCATGGAATCTATGAAATAGTAAAAAGAATCCCACCTGGGAAAAAGTTTGAGAAAAATTCATGAGGCAGAGAAGAACCCAGGAGAGGTGGTTCACCCAGCCTCTGATGTTCAGACATGATGTGGTCCCCAGCAAGTCATGGTAGCTCACCAAGCCTTGGTTTTTTATTGGTCAAATGGGGCTGTTGGGCTGGCTGAACGTTAAGGAGGCCTCTCACTCATAAAGTCACGATTTTTACATTGCAAGGACTTCTTTGGCAGTACCAAGATAAAGGAAAGAACTTGGCACCATTCACTTCCAGGACTGTGGTCTCATTGAATTTGTCCTGAGGGAAGTGGGTGCAAAGTCCACTCTTGACTTTATTAGATGTGAAAACACAGTCAGAGATGAAAGGAGAGCTCACCTCTCCTGCCAAATAAACTTTCCTTCAGTATGTCCCCAAGAGATGGAGATGGAGAGGCCAATGTTTTCCACTTTCAAGTTTAAAATGCCCCAAAAGAGCCGCCAACCCTAGAGCCAACTCTGGGAGAAGGGCTCGAGATGCCTCCGGCAGCAAAGGGCCACGTGGTCTTCTCCATGCCCAGGAGATTCGGAGGGCTGGAAACAAACTAAAGCCGTGATTTAAGTAATTTCATCTATGTGCTTCCAGAGATTAATTATATTTATTGCATCTGACACCAGTCAGGGAGAGCAAACGTCTTTTGTGAGCCTTACAACAAAAGTTAAAAAGCATTACTCGTAATGGCTGATTTTGTTTTATTATATCTGACTCAAAGTCAAAGGTAGACAGCACTTAGAGCTGTCTGTGCACATTAATGTTTGGAAAGCAACACAGACAGCTCCCCTCTCTGGCCTCCTGCTGAGCAGCACCTGCACGTGCTGCCCACGTCCTCCCAGGATAAGTGGCAGCCGGGTGGGGTTGGGGACGCACTTCAACACCCCCAGAATTGGTCATGCAGCTCCCGTATCCAAAGCACAGTGCTAGGCATTGGTGGATCCTCAGAAGTGGGTCACACAAGGATCCCTTCCCTCCAGGGATGCACAGGGGTCAACAATAGCCTAACAAACATTATCCTATAAAAATTACATTATGTGCCATAGGACAGGTAAGATTATAGTAGGATGAGAATGCAAACAGAATGCAAAGTGAGGTCTCACTGGGAGAAATCAGGAAGGGAGGTGGCACATGAGATGAGCCAGCAAAGAAGAGTTAGTTACTAGGCGGACACAAATGGGAATTGGATTCTGGGTGCCAAGAACAGCATAGGCAAAGGTGGGAAACTGGGGGAGGGTGGCGAGTGTCCATGTGGAGAAATAGCACATAGGGGACAGGAAAGGTGGAGCATGTGGTTGAAGGCCTTGAATACTGCCTGAAGAGGGCGCATATATTTGGTAGTCAATAAGGAGCATGCACGTCCTTGAGTGGAGGAGAACCATAAGAGGAGCTACACTCTGGGGAGTATGCAGCCAGTGGGACCTTTAAGAAATTGCCTTCCATGGCCCAATTGCGAGCCACTACCACCCCTGGTGATTAGGTCTCTAGTATTGCTTCAGTACTACAGAAATTAACATGGTGGGCTTGGTAAATTTTAGTCAGCTGATCTGGGAACTTAACTACCCTGCGCCCATAGAAAGATGCAGTTTTGAATTTCAAGCCATTGACTTAGAAACAGACTTCAAAGACCACCCATTTGTGAGTTATGGACTACCGTCCCAAATGGCAGAAATCTGTTTCACATCTTCAAGGAGTGCTTCTATTTTACAAGGAAAACTTACAATCTAGTGGAAAAGATGAAAGTATTTTAGACAAAGGAACTGAGACATCCAAGCATGAGGGCATTTACATCCATCTGTGTCCATGATGTCAGGACAACACTACCACCCACCAGGGAGTCTCCTAATTAGCTATACAGCAGCCCATCTCCATAAGCCTTTAAAAATAGCACAAAAGTGGAATGTCTTTAAAATCCATATCATCTTCACAGAGTTCGTTTTACTGGAAAATTGTTCTCCCTTTTTGGAACATTAGTCCCTAAGGACTGAGTACAGGGAGGAGAAACTTGTTTTTTTAATGAACTTGCCTAAAAGTTGATACACCCTAAAGCCAATCTAGTTATGAAACCCCATTGCATCTGTCTTTTGTTTGTTTACTTTGAAACCACCAATCTCAATCTACTTAGGACACTCAATGCAAAATAATAATAGTTCTGTCCATACCTATCTGGCTTTAAAGGAAAGAAGTAGTGGAAAAGGGGAACAAGGGCTCAGTTAATGATCAAGAAAATACGGCAGAAATTATCACCTATGCAAAATCAATCAAGATCAAATCTGTGTATCTCTGCATTGACAATGGATTCTTTTTTCTTCAAAAACAAGACATTTATATCTTTCTTCTCTGCATATTTTCTGGATTCATCATTGATACCCCATATTTTGTGGTGCCAAGTATCAATCCTTAAACACCATATGAAGTTTCTACTGCTTATCTCTGAAAAAAAATACAACTCAAAAGATACAATAAATTGTACCACAAAATTATGGATGCTGGCATAAATAGGCATACATACACACTTATATGTTTATTGAGAAATGCATGTCTATATAAATATTTTTAACTTTTTATTTCAACATCATTTTAGACTTACAGAAAAGTTGAAGAATAACATAAAGAATTCAGAAACATATACCTGTCACCTAGATTCCCCAAATAATACTATTTATTGTGCTTGTGTGTGTAGACAGATCCATAAGTTGCAGACATGATGAACTTTTATCCATAACTTGTTGAAGTTTGTGTCTCCTAAAAATAAGAACATTCTCTTACATAACCACAATATAATTATCAAAGTAAGAAAATTAACAATACTATTATTGAGACCTATTATGAAGACTTTATTCAAACTTTGCCAATTGTCCAAATGGTGTCCTTTAAAGCAAAAGAAAATCCCAGATCACGCATTGAATTAATTTGTCATGTGTTCAGCAACACCGAACTTTGTGTGTAACGAGCAGAGACAAACGGTTGCCGTCATGCTGGAACTCCAAAAATATGGTCCCCTTGAGCTCTTCCTGAGGAGTCTACTAGTGCATATGCTTCAGACAACCAGAATGACCAGAGGAGCATATACATAAGGACAGATGGTGAGCATTTCAACATGGAGTTACTTGAAGCACTAAGACTAAATGAAGGTTAAAAGGGAGACCTTATAGTATATATAACTATATAGTCATAAATCTGACAATGTGGATATAGCAAAGCCATAAATGATGGAGGGAGACTGAAGATGGCACATGTGACAAAATAAGTTAACTGTTTTCAGGAATGATGATTGGTTGTAACAGTATTATGTTGTCATTCTGAGACTGTGGGACAAAGCAAGTACGAAATTATAAGATATTCTAATTCTGTGTGTTTGAGAACTAAGGATTTTGGTGCAAAAGAAAGGAAATACAGATGTAATATAGAGGAGGTAAAGGAAAACCCTGCAGTCCTGAATTTGAGTAGAAATCAGTGTGAGTTCACAAGGCATTTTATCTTTGGATAGATAGATAGATAGATAGATAGATAGATATACGTATACATATGTATGAGTATGTGTGTGTATTTTCCCAGCTTTGTCCACCATAAAAGCCTAGAAACAGTGACCAACCCAGTTCTAGAATCATGTCAAGAGGACATAAGCGCAACTGGTCATACAGACCTAACTTGAAGAGCTTCTCTGGGTCAAAAATGGGACACTGTGAACTCCCATAAGGATGAGAATTGCAATAGATTGAAATTGATCAACATGTTTAAATCCATGAGCTCATAATGTCATGTTTTAAAAACCTAACTGGTAAACTTTTGAGGATGACAAGGAACCAATACATTATCTTGAAAACTAGGCAAATAAAAGGAAATTATCACACATTTGTCCTTCTTTCCTATACAAACTATACTACTAAGTAACCAAATAGCAGATGAAAAGAAGTATCTCCTTATAAAATTATCCCAACTAATAAATGAAAACAAAATGATGGAATTAGAGAATCAAGATTCTGAAGCCCCAGTGAATGAATGGATTGAGGCAACATGCATCACACCTGCCAACATGGAAAAAATGGGGAAATGAGCATGCGTGAGATGGGAGAACACAGCACCACCTGCAATGGGCCAGCCCAGGGCTGAACCTGAATCTGGTGACACCTCTGGATCCAGCTGCCAATGTATAGGAGGATAGAGAACACAGGAGCATGTTGAACTGCACCATGAGGGTTCGATCAGCAAAATCCAGCCTAGGGGATGCTCCAAAGGTCAAATGGCCCAGGATCTTCAAGTTTATATCTAAAAATTTTTTATTATTTTTTTATTTTATTTTATTTTATTTTTTTGGTGAGGATGATTGGCCCGGAGGTAACATCTGTTGCCAATCTTCTTCTTTTTGCTTGAGGAAGATTGTCCCTGAGCTAACATCCATGCCAATCTTCCTCTATTTTGTATGTGGGATGCATCCACAGCTTGGCTTGATGAGTGATGTGTAGGTCCCCAGCCAGGATCTGAACCTGCAAACCCCGGGCTGCCAAAGAAAAGCATGCAAACTTAACCACTATGCTACCAGGCCAGCCCCCAAAACAATTTTTTTAATCACTGCAACTGTAGTGTTTAGGGCTGCACATTTTTTTTAAACCAAAAAGATGCAACAAATGTAATACTATAAAGGTGATTACTTTTGGTGGGAGTGAGGGAGTTTCTAGAGTAACCGGCAAAGTTTTGTTATGATAAAAAGGTTTAAAAATTCATTTAAAAGTCAAAAAACAAAATACTTGCTACTTTGAAAAGACTTTCCAGAATAGGAGTCAGTTAAGATTATGGTATACAACTTCAGGAAACTCTTACGGTATACACGTATACATAAAATAAATGTCTGGAAGAAGTCTTGATGCTTGTACACCAAACTATGAACTATTAACATAGTGGGGTGATACCGATGGGGCTGGGAGTAAGATGGAGAGGGAGCTGGGAGGGTCCGTACAAGAGGACTTTCACTTTTTGCTTGATGTATTTTTATGCTGTTTGCATTTTTATAAGCAACTTTTCATGTATTATTTATATAGGTTAAATGAGCCAATCAATCAATCAAGGAGTGAGTGAATGAATGAGTGAGTGAATTAATGAATGAGTGAGTGTGTGAGCAAATGAATGGAGAAGGAGAAAAAGTACCCCAATATGGTAGGCAGGTCCTAATATTAAAGTGTCCATAAAATCATGTTAATGAAACACAGCAGAAAAACAGATCATGCAACATCTGGACAACCCAGATATTTTACAACTTGCATATTTGAAGATCCTTAAATCCCTAATTACTGGCTCAATGAGATTTAAGCTAAAATTTTATAAGTGAAAAATTTACAAAGAAACTTGATGATAGACCAGTGAGTATGAATTGAGAACCAAGTACACTTTGACTGATCCCCTGTGTCCATCCTAATACCCTCCTGCCTGCCCTCCAGGAACCCCCTCCTTATGAGATTCCTCCAAGAAGTCTTGCTGGCCTTTTAAATTTCATCATCCCCCAAAAATTCTAAAGCACACCTCTGCATCCACCCAGAACTAGCTCTTTGAAAACATTCCTTTTAAACACAGAACCACAGCCTCTAAATCACTTACCACCCAGTGTCCAAATTCAGGGCAGAGAGGCGTTCTTTCAAAATGGAAGTGATTGAGAAACAGCTGCCTCCAACCAAGTTTATTCAAGTCATCAGATTTAACTCTGGGAATTCGAGGTTCTAGAAAGCTTGTCAGAAGGAGAGTGTGTTGCTTAACTTCTCTGGGCTTCAGTCAGGGTCTTCATCCGTCAAATGAAAGGAGTCCATCATCATCTCCCAGAGGGGTTGTGTGGCCTCAATGAGAGGGTTATGTGAAACACTTAATACAGAGCCTGGTACACAGAAAGTGCTCAGAAGATGTTTGCTATAGTTATTTTTTTTATTGCAGTGAAATTCACATAGCATAATATTAGCCATTTTAAAAGCAACAATTTGGTGGCATTGAGTATGGTCACAATGTTGTGTGACCACTTCTATCTAGTTCCAGAGCATTTTCATTACCCAAAAGGAAGCCCCATATGCATTAAACAGTTATTCCTTATTTCCCTTCCCCCGCTGGCCCTGGCAGTCACCAGTCTGCTTTCTGTCTCTATGGCTTTACCCATTCTGGATGTTTCATATAAATGGAATCATACAATATATGACCTTTTGTGTCTGGGTTGTTTCACTCAGCATAATATTTTTAAAATTCATCCATATCTTAGCATGTATCAGTACTTCAATTATTTTTAAGGGTGAATAATATTCCATTGTATGGATATACCACAATTTATTTATCCGTTCATCTGTTGATGACATTTGGGTTGTTTCCACATTCAGGCTGTCGTGAATAATGCTGCCATGAACACTTGCGTACACGTATTTGTTTGAGTACCTGTTTTCAATTCTTTTGGGTATAAACCTAGGAGTGAAATTGCTAGGTCATATGGTAATCCTATGTCTAACTTTTTGAGGAACCACAAAATGATCATTATTTCTAAAGCATTCATTTCCGTGCCTCCTAAGTATAGGCACTGTTTCACAGGGGCTGGCGTAACAGCCCCCATGAGCCACGGCCCCTGTGAGAATTTGTTTTCTATGAGCACCATTCCTCTGAAAGGAGACAAGTAGTTATCATTTTCCATAGATCTAGGAAAACTCATAACTATTGAACCTCAAATTTCAAAGTAGTCTTCGTCCCCCAAATATGCTTGTTTCAAATGTTGATAGGTAAATAAACCTATTCTTTTAAATATTGCTGGTAACTTCTAACTATGTCAAACTTGACCTTCTATAGCATCTAACTAATAAAATATACTTCTAGGCCTAAATCACGCATATCCATGCATGAAAAAATGCAAAATGGTAGACAGCCTGTCCGGCACAACTGTTCAGATGGAGCCATATCTAAGTGAAGGCAGGTTAGAGAAACAAACACAGTAGCAAGCTGAAGGGGGAGCTATTAACAAAGTTCATAGAAACACGGAGGGGCGGGCAACATAGCAGTCTTCAGAAAAACTAAGCCAGGGCAGAGATTCAAAGAGCAGAACAACACGACGAGAATCCCGGGACATGGAGAAGATTTGCCACTTACGGAAGGAGGCGGGGTGAAGAGACAAGAGAGGAATGCTAGCTCCATGCCCTTGCCAATATCTTTCACGGCTAACTACATAGTCTATAAATTCCTCTAATAGTTTCAACGGAGAAAGTATTCTACCTATCCTTGCAACTATTAAGTGGTGTAGCCGGTTTAGACTAGCTTCCAGAGTCACCCAAGTGGCGTTGATTATCGTTGGTGGGTGTGGACAAGGGAGAAAGCAAGAATGCATTCTTCTGAGAGGCTTCTGGGCAAAAAGCACCATGTATGGTAAATATCAGATTCCACACTAAAATGTCCCTATTTCCCAACTGAAACAAATGTCTGAGGAGCACTTCTCCTCTCTCTTTCTCTCTCTCTCTCTTAGTCTCTCTCTCTCTCTCTCTCTCCCCACTCTGCTGCTCGCAACACCAGGACCCAGCACAATAGTTAACCTCTCCAACCAAATGGCCATCAAAGTCATTTTTCAGAGTCAAGGGATTTATCTTTCTCACCATGGAAGAGTTCTGGTTCCATATATGTCAGCTAAGAAACAAAAATTCAGTTTTTCAGAGACAAAATCTCTCTTATCTGCAACCAGCAGCTTCGTTCACGGTTCCGGATGAAGACAATAATACTTAGCATTTATATGGTGATTTGCATCTTCAAGACACTTTACAGACATAGTTCAGGAAAGAGGAGGGGAGTGGTAGGTTGACGGACCACCTTCAAAACCCTGTTTTTCAGGTGGCTAGTCTATGCTTTGTTTAAATGAAGCAGGAATGGAACAAAGGCCCATTCAAAGGCACTAGTTCTAAGAAGAGAGTGAACTATCTATGGAGCAAAAGAAAATAAGTAACAAAATATGCGTCAAGTCCCCCAAAGCAAGGCCCACATCTGCTAAAGGTCAGTGACTTTGAGTCAGGCACATATCATTTCAAATCCTTATTCTGCCATACTAGCTTTGTACCCTCTGAGAGCATCAACAATCTCATTGGAAAACCAGGGAGGTAACACCACCTATCAAGAAGGTTTAAGTGAGTTAGCGTCCAGCCTAGTGATCAGTAATGGTGGTGGTGGTGGTAATAATATACCCCATATCAATGGCCCAACTTTTAGAATATAATTTATGTTATAGGACTAAATCTTTCAAAATATTAAACAGTTTTAGGATCCTTGAAAACGTTTAAAAGTAAAAAGGACTTTGCATTTTTTAACAACTTGAGGATTGTTTTTTAATGGTTTTTAAAACCTTTGCAGTTAATAACTGGGCATTAATGATGTGGCACGGGAGCATGAGCCGAGGCCATGCTTGAGTAAGCAAAAAACAGACCACGTTAAACCCATATGGGCTCCTTGAATCCATCACGTGCTTGCTTCCATTTATTTCCCTTTTGAGTGTGCACTGGGATGAGGTGGTGTCGTTTATGGAAGAAATTTCTCCAAGACACAGAAAGGCTTACAGAGAAATATTGACTTAAGAATAAAAATGGTATGTTTGTTACTTTTATGAGTGATGATACGGGTAAAGACCATTGAGACTTGTAATTTTTCTTTCATCAGCAGGGCATTGAAATATGTGAAGTCATTTTTGTAGCTTGTACGTTTAGGACAGTTTCCCTACTTAAATACAACCAATCAAACTGGGCCTACCTGGAGAATTTTGAATATCCAACTGGGTATTCACTGATGACTGAAATCTATTTCTCCAGCCCAGATCTTATCTATGAATTCCAGAACCATAAATTCCATGTGGGCATCTCAAATTCCACTTGTCCAAATCTGACCTTATGATCTTCTCTCCCAGACCCAGCCCTTATTTCCCTCCTCCTGTGTCTCCTCTCTTGGTGAATGGTTCTTCCTACATCCAGTGTTGCCAGGTAGAAACTGAGGGACAATTGTGGCACCATTTTCTTCATCTCCCACCCACACATCATGGCCAACCTATTACTAACTCCTGTCCATTTTCCCTCCTAATAATTATCAGATCCCTTCACGTCTCTCCAATTCCATGGCCACCAACCTACAAACCCAAGAGACTGATGTTTTTTGTCTGAACTAGTCCCGTCGTATCTTCCCTGGCCCTGATCTAATCTCTTCCCCACAGTTTCCAGAATGATCTTCTCAAAGCTCAAAGTTCTACTTTAAATTCCTCCTTGGCTTTCCATTGTCCAAGCAAAGCAGAAAACATTGAGCATGACCTAGAACACCCACCATGATCTGACCTCACAGACCTTTCCCTACTCTGAGCTCCACCCAGGGCCTCCTGTCAGTTATATACCAAGTCCTGTCCCAAGGTCTTTGCACACAGTCTTCCCTCTCTCAGACACTCTCCTTCCCTAACTTCTCCTCCATCTGGACAATTTCTACCTGCCCTTCAAATCTCTGCTCCTTGAGAAACTGTCCTGGTCAGATTCCTTGGTTCCATGTGGTTCCACGTGGCTCTGCATATTCATGGAACCACATCTCTGTCTTTCATTGCTCTCCTTTCAGTCTACATTTATCCCTTTGCTGTTATGACTGTTGCGGCTGCTTCTCTGCTAGCCTGTGAGCTAAACGAAAGCAGAGACTGTGTTTGGTTTGTGTGCCATTATATCCTGACTGCTAGGCCCGGTTCCTGGTTAAAAGTTGGCACTTGGTTAATAGGTGTCCAATGAATAGTGAATGAATGAATATGAAAAGGTACATGGCACATCTAATAGGAGGATAGGGGATATTTAAGCATAGCCTTAAAAAGAGTTCTGCAGGACAAATCCAGAGCATGTCAAGGGAACTGCAGAGCGGCTCTTGTATCCCAGGTCAGAGTCTTACAGGAATTTCACAAAGATCCTGGCCTTTGTTACTACTGGAAAATCTGTAGGAAGAGAGGGTGCAAACACTTGGGTATCTTCCCCTCATGTCATCATTCTGAGAATCTTGGGTTTCAAACAGACAGTCAATGGTGGGAATGGGAATGAATGAAAGAAAGAAGGAAAATGTCACTGCAAAACATTTGTCCTGAAACATGAAAATGTCATTGTTTCAGGATAAAATGTAACTGTGCCAAAGAACATGAGATAGAAAGTGGACCAATCTGTAGTTTTACAAAACAAACAAAGAGATTTCATAAATATCCACGCATTTTATATACCCTTGCAAATTATACATCCCCTCCACCACCTTAAAAACTGTTGGAAACTTCCAACTAATAGGAAGAAATACAGTCCTCAGCCTTTCCTCAAGCTGTCTGAGGAACTGAGACTAGAAGTAGGTTTTGTGACGTGTCACAGAAGCCACATCGTGTTTCAAAAGGAAGATGAGAAGAGATGTGTCCTGCCCGACATCACAGAATTCCTCAGCTGAGAACAGCAACTAAATCTGTTTCCGGGCTGTGAGCTGCCAAAGGATGTTTGTCTAAATGCTAAAAAAACTCCAGTCATGCATTTTCTGGTTTGATAATAACTCGTTCATTTATAAAGAAAAAAAGGACATGAAAATGAACGTTTCTCTCACCTGGGTGCCGACATTAAAAATAGAGCTTTCGTGGTGCATCTTGAAGGCACTGAAAACCTAACAATGTAAGGAAAAAACCATCTTGAAGAAAAACTGGCCATTCCCCAAAAGCTATCCTTCAGTTCTTTCCAGCACCAGAGTTGAAAGTGTGTTTGTTTCTTTGTCTACTTTGGAAACTTCAACTTTAAAGCAATATATATGATGTTCTGACCTTGCATTTCAAGCAGAACAACAGCATTCTAAATTCCAGCTTTATAGAAAAGTGAAAAATGGATATGTGCCTAGCTTCTCTTGCCCCAGGTCACATGATTGAGAAAACGTTCAAGAATCTGAAACCATGAAATACATGTGGTGTTGCCACGCATCCAACTTTCTTAGCCCTTCTGAAGACCCCACTGCTATTTCTCCATCCCCTCTACCTGAACCACCTTCGAGCCAACCCAGAGCCCTTGGCATCTAAGTTTACTGAACTTTGATCTTTCCCCTTTGACATTTCTTGCCTTGGCAACAACTCTAAAGCTTTCAGGGTGGTTAGCAAACAGTAGGTGTCGACCTAAGGGTTAAGAATTCACACTCCCAGATGATAATCATCAGTATATCGTTCTGGAAAATTAAATACACCTGGGCCAAGTTTCTTAAGGCTGTACTCTTTGGAGACGTTTCAATTTTTTAAGAAAGAAGAAACAGTTCAAGAATGTGAACTTCATTTCTCACATATGTTTTCCTGGGCTTCTTTTTTCTTTTTTCTTTCCTTTTTTTTTTTTTTTTTTTTGGTATTTCATTATGTGCTTTGGGTTTTTCCCAGATTTTTACCTACTCTTGGCCACTTTGACATATGAAAAATGAACTTGCGTTCTGCCATCTTAGCAGGGGCACCAAATGACAAAAGAAACTGCTCATTCAAGAAGTCCTGACTGCACTATCATTAGATTGAGAATAATCTGTTTGCACAGACCTCCAGAGGCAAGGATGAACAGCACTTGGCTAACTCGATAGGTGGGGACATTCATTCAAGAAATGCTTATTTAATCCTTCTATGCACCAAACATTGGTCTTGCATCAAACTCCAAAAAACCAATAAGGATATTCTGGTTCTCAAGAATTCACATCTGTTGGGAATGACTAGAATAGAGGTAAGCATAGGCTCTCCCAGAGGGTAGTGGACACCTGTGATAGAAGGAAGGCAAAGGAACACAGCATGTGATGTGGTCACTGGTTCACCAGATGGTAGAGGTGCCATGACAGCCTTCCAGGCAGAGACCAACGGAGGCAAAGATACAAAAATGTGGAAGGACATAGGGCAATGGAGACTTGAGGCATGTCGAAGTGGCCAGACCAGTTCAGGGAAGAATGGCAAAAATGAAGCCTGAGAATAGCTGTTGAAAACAGATTGTGAAAGCTTTGGTGTGTCTTGCCAAGGAGGTTGGATTTATCCTATCCTAAGAGAAGGCAAAACATAAGGAGAGCTTTCCATCTGGCAAGGGATTCAACAAGGGGCTGTAACAGAAAGCAATACGTTTCTCCTATGGCTACAGGAGAAGTGTTTGCAGGGAGAGCAGAGGGGCGAGAGGGATCCTTTTCAGTTGAGGACAACTTGAAAGGGACTTCAGGAAGAAGGTGGGCTTTGAATAACACATTAAAAGATGAGCAGAACTCAGACCATGAGTGGTAAGGAAGGGCATCCTGATCAGAGCAGAGGCACAGGTTGGTGAACATGCATGGCCTGTTCCAGGAGGAGCATGGGGTCTGCAAGGGTTGACCTGTTCGAGGGTTAGAATAGGAGATAAGCTGGCAAGTTAGACTAGAATCACAGTGGAGGTATTTGAATGCCACATTATGGATATAGCTCTAAAGGCAACAGGAAGCCTGTAGGACTGGTGATTTAGAAGTTAACTCTGGCAGCATTGTGAAATATAGATTGGATGTGGAGAGAGACTAGGCAGGGAGACCAATCCAAGGGCCACTGCAAAAACCAGATGAGAAGTGACAAAGCCTTATAGCTGAGGCTGAGCATGCAGCTGGACCACATCTCCCAGCCTCCTTTGCAGTTGGGTGTGGCCATGTGGAATGTGAGCAGAAGTGGTGGGCTCACTTGCCAGCCCTGCCCATCAAAGCTCCTGGAGTACCTCTCCATTGCCTTTTCCCTTCCAGCTGGAAATGATGAAGCTAACTTTGGAGTATATTTGGAAGCCCAGTGAACATGGCTGAGCCTCCGTCAGCCTGAATCCCTGAATGGCTATGTCGACAGGGTCAGGGCCACACTATGACCTGCTTACCTGCCCAGTACTGTTATGTGAGCAAAAGCTAACCTTCCATAGGCTTTGCGCCATTTTGTGCTTTGAGATCTATTTGTCCTATCAGCTATGCCTACCTTACCTAATGTTAGCCTCAACTACAATGGTGGCAGTGGGGATGAGAAGAGACAGAGTCAAAAGACATTGTGGAGGTTAGTCCTCAAGACTTGTCTACCAATTTTAAATGCAGGTGAGAGTCAAAGATGGTGCCAACATTTCCAGCCTGGATGAAGGGGAGGATTGTGAGGCCATTAATCTGAAAGAGTGACCATGGAAGGAGGGAGAGATTTTGGAGGAAGGTAATGAGATCCATTTGGGACCTATAGAAGTTAGAGCATCTGTGGGGGACCCAAGTGGAGCTTTCCAGTAGGCAGTTAGGAATGCAGGCAAGGAGCTAGACCATGGAAGCCTGGTAGAGCTGCACAGACCCTTCCAGAACAGTCCATGCTGCCCAGGAAGCCTCTCTATGCACTTTCCTTATACGGTGAAGAAATGTTGCAAATGTCAAGAACACACAGATTATATGAATTAATTATTTTAAATATTATTGGTAACATTTTAAGGTGAACCCTGAATGAGTTATGAGTGATAAATTGTCTTGAGCTAAAAAAAAATCCCAGCTCTGCCACTTACTAGCATAGCATGAGACTTTCATCTTTCAGGACCACTCTTTTCCTCTGAGTAAAATGGGGATAATACCTCTGCCTTTGCAGTGTGGTTGTGAGGAATAAGTGGGGGTAACATAGCTGTCACATGGGGCTCAATGACAACAAGAGCTGGCATTTATTGAATTATTCTAAGCATGCTACCTGATCCACCCACTTAATCTTGACAATACCCCTGGAAGGTACTACCACTTCCCCCATTATACAGAGCAAGAACCTGAGACTAGAGCGGTTAAGGAGCTTGCTCAAGGTCACGAAGATAATAGTGAAGCTGGGCCATGGCCCCAGCAGCCAGACTGTGGCACGTGGGCTCAACCTTGCCACATGACATACCCCTAGCAAAGTACTCATCCTAGGAAGGCACAGTCCCCTCAAGGGGGACAGTGTCCGTCTTCCTCTCCTGCCTCTTCTGAGCCCCAGACTAGGAAGCATCTCCAGCGGTCATAAGCACTTGCTCACGGTCTTTCTTGAGCACCTCATCAGGGGAGCTGGCAGTTCTCAGCAGGTTCTGAGTGGTTCTGAGAACCTCTGATTTGTTCTTGAAGAGCATTTTCACAATCATGGGGAAAAGTCAAGAATTTCCAAGAAACGAACACCATTCAGACAAGATAATAATCCTGGGGTATAGCTAACACTCCTAATTTTTCAAAGGATGTCCACGAGTTGCATTTCATTTCCACCAAAGGTGATTGATATACAAACCATTCAAGGTTCATGGAGGGAAATAGAGTTCACCAGCAGAGAAAATGTAAATTGTCCCCCTTGAAAGAGGCTGTTTACTGCCCCAGTCCCCTCTCTTTCTCATCCTGGACCATCGTGAGCTGGGGAAAACAAGCACAATGGGAGAGAAGGGAATATGGGTCATGATGGCTGCTTGGCCTTTGCTTGGGTTGTAAGATTCACCCCATTTGAAGGAGCCTCCCAGAGGATGCTGCCTCTGTCATTCCCATTGGTCTCTCTCTCCCAGGCTGTTCTATTGCATGGTGCACTCTGGGGGATAAGATGAGACTGAAGCACAGGCTCTGCTACAAGTATTGGATGGTAAAGTACCAAGAGGTTAGAACTGAAGCAGCAGGACGATGCTCAGAAAGACTCCAGCGCTTGGGGCAGCTCAGACAACAATGCTTGGTTTGGTAAAGTATAAATTCCCAAATGGGGAAACCCAGGGCGCTGCACTGCCTCTGTGTTATTAGTAAGACCCGGCAAGCAGTTTCAAAACCAAAAAGTCCAGAGCACTTCTGAGTAGTTTCTGACCCCATCTGCTGGAAGCTCCGCAGAACTCAGCTGCCATGAGCATCTTCCCATCTCTTACTGTTAGTGTCCGAGGGAGCCATGTGCACCACGGCCTCCTCTCTGCAGTGCACAGACTGCCTCAGCCCCTTTCAGGATTCCGCAAACCTCACACACCTTCCTCTCCCAGCTACAACCCTTATTCCTAAGCCTCAGTGCCCATCACACCTTCTTTTTTAAAAAATGTATTTCTATACTACATTTAAAAACCACAAAATAAAAAAGAGATCAATGCACGTATATCTTATAAGTTCTTCCAAGAGTCTTTGTAACCACCAGCAATGCCGATTGGCTGTTGCTTTTTCCTTCTTTACGCAGCCGGCAGCTCATTTGAGGATCATCAGAAACGACTCATGCTCTAGTTTTTAAAATCAAACTTGTTTCACCCAGTCCAAGATCCTGAGTTTATCCAAATGGTAGAAACATGCTTTGACCACCCATACACTAAAATACCTCCCATTCAGATCAACAACAGCTTTCATTGCTGATTCGACCCTCTCGAATTCTAAAAGTATTCTTTCTGTTTCATCATTGGGGCAGCAGCCCTCTGTCTTCCTCACATAGACTCTCAGAGAATTCTCCCATAATGGGTTCACCAATTTACGGACCTGACAGAGCATTCCTACCACGTGCCTTTGTAAAAGCTGCCCCGGGGGTCCGGGTGTGCATCCCCTGATCAGTCAGAGCCTCTGCCTCAAGCTCTTCATTTGATTGACAGGGAAGCCAGGCCCGCGATGTTAAAGGATTTGCCCAGTCACATGGCCTTGAAGGAAGCCTAGTCACCCTCCAACACAACACGGATGCTCAAACAGCTTTAATATTTTCTCTGAGTCTAGAGGAGGGAAATCACCTCCTGTTTTTTAATCCTTCTTAGGTAAATAATCATTTAGCTCTTTTTGGTAACAACAACTTGTTCCCTTACCAAAGAATACCTCATGGCAGAGAGGACTTAGGTTCAAAGAGGGAACAGAATTTGGTTATGAACAGTACGGAGGTGGAGTCTCCTGAGATAAGCAACAGGTCACGGAGTAAGGAGATCTGTGGGCTAGAGCGTAAAACAGATGAAAAACGATGGTAAGAAGAAGATTTAAGCAATTGGTGTCCTCATAACTATTCTCCAAAAGTAAAAATTAATTTCCAAGCGTATTAATATGTACACAGGGATCTAAGTCCCATTAGGTGTAGTTCCATCTTATTGCAGCTTCAAGTAGTCTCCACCCCAAGAACATTGAGGGGAATCAAATTTTGCTAATCATAGGAGGTAGATTTCAGATAAAGAAGAATTTCCCAATCATTGGAGTTGTTCATAAAAGGCACAAGCAGCCAGCAAAGTAATGAGCTCCCCATTGCTTGATGCATTCAAGCAGGAGCTGGATGACCACCAGGCTGGAAGGTCAGAGAGATTTCTCCTTTCATGGAAAGTTGGTGGGAGGACATTTAAGGAGTCTTCCACGCATAACAGGTTGTAGTCTTTTGGGTAAGAACTAAAGATCCACCTGAATTTAATCCCGGCTTTGCCCTTTACCAGCTGGGTGACCTGGGCAAAGTAGCTAAGCTCTCTGTGCTCCGGTTTCCTCCATGGTAAGATGGAGGCAAATAGCAGTGCCTACTTCATAGAATTGTTCCAAGGATTAACTCAGTTCATCCATATCAAGGGTCTGAGACATAATCGATGCTTGGTAAATGTTGGTGGTTCTTCTTATTATGCCATTGTTCTTATTATTTGGACTCTGCGTTCTCATCCTCTTTCACTCTCCAGCATCACACGAGGCCTCATAAGTAGATCCTACTGAAGTAGATGCCACAACACAACATAACATCCTTCCACGCGCAAGATACCCAATTTCCTTCTGACTACTCATTTTTTAATCAAAATGAAGCATAAAGCAGATGAAAAAGAATGGTGAGTGGTAAACAATTGATATCTTTTATAGCTATTCTTCAAATATAATTAATCGCTAATTACATCAATTAATCACAGTAACACATACACAGAACTGTAAGTCCCATTATGTGTGCTTCCACCTCATTAGATAGAATTCCAATGTTTTTCCATACTCAACTCTTTGAAGGGTACTTGTCGTAGGGAGAGACGAAAGTTAAGAGAGGGGACCCTTCCTGCATTTCCACCCTGGCTCCCTGGTGCTGCATTTTTCAGAAAAGCTTACCTTGAACTTCCGTGCACCTCCTTCCACCCTCCTGCAAATTTACACACAGAGCACCTTTGTGAGACCCAGACTGAGCACAGAGAAGGTTTGTCAAGCCAAACAAGTTGATTCATGTGAAAAATCCCCCAACTGCATTTGCAGATTAAATTGGAAAAACTTTCAGCTGCTTCTGGTTGAAAATTCCACTGAAACACTTCATTGGGCACCCGTGCCTTCAGCACATATAGTTCCCAGTGCTTGCACAATAGTCTCCACGTGCAAACACACACGATCAGTGGTATGTGAGTGGCGTGTGGCTTCAAGATGTCTGTGTCATCTGACGGCCAATGGTTTCCTGCATATTTGCTGTGTAAACACATCCCTGTCTACTAATGTGATGCAACCCACAGAATTTAACAAGCTTCGGGTGGTGGAGCACTTGGATTTTGAACTTTACAGCACTAGATGCTTGAACAAATGTAGCGATGGGGAGCTCGTTGCTTTGTTGGCAGCTCATGCCTTTTATGGAGAGCTCCAATGATTAAGAAGGAACAATTCTAGATCTGCTCTGTCCTATATGATAAGCCACATGTGGCTTTTGAGCACTTGCAATGTGGCTAATCCAAATTAAGATGTGCTATAGGTAGAAAATACGCACCAAATTTCAAAGATTTAGTACCAAAAAAAGTCAAATAACTCATTAATGATTTTTTAGATAGAATATATGTTACAATGGCAATTTGGCTATACTGGACTAAATAAAATATATTACTAAAATTTCACTTGTTTCTTTTTACTTTTTAATCTGGTCGCTAGAAAAATCGAAAATACACATATGGCTCACATCATATTTTGGTTGTATAGTGTTGACCCAGAGTGTTTATTAAAAATCAGAACCTCATATAGATGGCCCAGGAATCTGCATGGTTAACAAGCACCCACCTGACTGAGATCATTGCCATTTGAGGACCCCTGAAGGAGCAGATGGTGACCCGAACCATGAGTCAGAACACCCAGATTCTAAACTTCACTCAACCAATGGCTTTGCCATCAGGTCAAGTTCCTCCTTCTACCCAGCCTCTGTCTCATCAACAAAATGAAGGGCTTGGGTTAGACCTAGGAAGTTGTATGGTTTAAGGCTTCTAATCCCATGACCACACTGACTGCATGTCCATCAACCCATGAACCCAAACCAACAGAGATCCCCAGAGACTGACTGGACCCAAATGGATAACAGGTCCAGGCCATTATGACCTAGAGAGGCACTCATGGTCTCCAACTACTGGTATTTTTAAGGAGTCTGAGAGGAGAAGTCACCCTGGGGCTTCCCAGAGGAGTGCAGCCAACTCTGACTGAACCAAATGGAACCTTATCTACGTCAACACCATCATCACCACTACCAACTGGCTAAGGACCCACTGCATGTAAAGCATAGCCCCCCAGCAAATCCTACAGCAAATTCACACCATTAGGATGCCTAAAAGTGGCCAGGATTCCAGGACCAAGGAGGAGCAGAACCCAGGCCACTCCCAGTGAATGAAGGTCACTTGACCCAACCTACCAACCTATTCAGCCAGAAGAATCCCTTTTCAGACAGGAAGTGGGGAAGCAACTTTTTTTTATCTTATAGAATGATCAATTTCACCTTTCCAAGAGGACTCTGACAAAAGTTATTAAACCAGTCTTCAGAACCTTTAAATTTATCTTCCTAACGGAAAAAGGTTTTTCATTAGAAAAGAAAAATGGCTTGTTCAAAATATTTCTAAAGTAACCATTGAAATAAGTAAGCAATGCCATGTGGTTTTTGGAAGAGGAAATATAGGAAGCAGAGGAGGACGTGGGTAAGATCTGCACCAATCTAAACTCTGAGCGCCCTCAGGGAAAGGGTGCAGGAGAGTCTCCGGATCCCTGGCTACCGGCAGGTGAGCATTCGTTTTGAGATGATAATATTTCAAATAAATGTTTGTTGACTTATGTGTGAGGACAAAACTCACCAGACTGCCTCAAAGGAAGAGATCCTGGCCCAAACCTTCTCCTTAATCATTGTAAGAATCCCCACTTTCCCCCATCACTTTATTGACACAACAAAGAAAGGAATAAAGAGCCAGCAACAAGTTGGCCCTTCTGCAGTCACTTAAATGTCAATACAAGCATCTTTGACAGCCAGGAATATACAAGGCACACAGAAAGGGCTTTTTCTCCACTAAATAATAATGATTCACAACATGGGGCTGTGACACCAGATGCCATGCTGAATATAGAACACTCGTAGAAGAGACCAACTCCTACATCTTGCTTTGCTAAGGACTCTCATGTTTTTAACCTCAGACTTTCCTAGATTACATTTTTGCATTAGTGCGATGCTCATGCTTGACCTGAATGTCAGCTTCTGACCAAGTTCATTAAACTGGGGCTGGCCTGTCCCACAAGGACTTGACCATCCCAGCCGCATAATTCTTGCCAGCAGGCAAGAGGAGGAAGACCAAAAAACTTATAAGAGGTGTGGTAAATGGAACCGGGACCCAAATTATGAGCTAAGACCATAAATGAACACACACAGAGACTCCAGGTAAACCATGATTGTGTTTACAGTGGAACAGGAGGTTCGTTTCTGGGAGTTCTCCTTCTAGCTTATCTGATTAGCAGCTCCATGTTCACATGATCTCCTTCTTAAAAGTTTTCCATTGCCACATATGCAAGTAATGGTACTTTTCATGAGAAGATGAGCTTGGTTAAACAGAGGCAGGATGATCTAGATAATCAGCTTCATGCATTGCCAGACAAGACCTCTAGTAATATCACCAATTGCTATGGCCATTCACAGTTCTGGGCTCACCTCTTCCTCTGCACAGAAAACAATTAATAGTATCCTTATTGCTGTCCTTGGATCTCAGTGCAGAGAGGGACATCTGGATAGGACTAAAGCATTGGAGGTGTAGAGATGCTGAGTCACTAGAAATCTATGTTAATGAACAATCAAAGAGCTTCCTGGAAAAAGATGGCCCAATAAGCCACTGTCAGCCATTAGTGAAGAAGCAATTCTGAGTAGACCTTGGTGTTTGGTCTGATCCCAATCCAGCCCAGCCCAGCCTGCCATGTACAGAGACTGTAACTGAAAAAGGAAGCTGTCTTTCACTAAAGATAGATAAGGCCTTGAGGCAAGGGCAGCGCCACATCAGTTCCCTGTTATGTACTTCAGTTCAGTTCCCTGTTATGTACTTCAGTTCATGAAGTACAAGACTAGGGGAAAAGAGGAATTCTCTCCACAGAAGACTACACAGTGGTGGCTCCTCAGGGCTCCACTGAATCATTAGCACAAGCAGAAGAGATGGGACCCAAGGGAGAGACCTGGGAGGGGAGGCAGCCCCTTTCCCAGGGATAGCAAAGGCTCTCCAGGAGATTTGGATGGCAATGGAAAAGTTTCTACAGGCAGCTGCTCGGCATCAGAAGAATAAAATGGCAGCTGCCACATGGTAACTAAGCCCATGAGGAATTAGGAGAAAGGTTGCTGAGGGCCAGAGTCCCATAAAAACAAGAAAAATATGGGTTGTCTATACTGAAGTGAGCCTCTTTTAAACTCCATGAGTTGTGTAATCTTAACCACAGTTTACAAATTCAAACCTTTTCTGGGATGCGAAACTTGTAAATACATGACAGGTTGTGGGTTTCTCCAAAGCGCAGCTCAGAGATCTCCTCTGCTCTGGTCTCCCTTTAGAACTAGGCGACTTAGCTGGCTTAATCTGAAACTTAAAGGAGTTAAAATATAGACCTCTCAGGTGAGTAAATAGGACGCAGAATAGAGATGGCTAACTGTCATGAGAACCCAATGCCAAAGGGGCTAGGCCTGTGGGTTCTATCTGTCTAGAGGATGGTTATCTTCATGAAGGAGTAGGAGAGTATAAAGAGCATTGACTCTAGAGTCATAAAGATGTGGATTCAAATCCCAGCTCTGCCACTTGCTAACAGTATGAATTTTAACAAATTAGGTAAACTCTGCACCTTGGATGCCTCAACTATCAAAGGGGAATTAGAATAAATATCTTACAGGACTTTGTTGACGGTGAAATAAAATATGTAAAGCTCCTGATGGAATGCCTGGCATATCATAATTGCCTAAAATAGAAAAGGCAGCTATCCTGCTGTTAACCAGCCAATTCTAAACAGCTTCCTTTGTACACAAAGAAAGCATAAAAACAAAGATTGTTCCCACTAATGGAGAGTCAGGAACAGTACGTGTGTTTGTAAAGCCATAGAATTTGAGAGAGAAAATCTCCCAGATGAGATGGCCCAACCTCCTTACTTTTTGGATATGGAACTAGTGCAAAGTGTCAAACTAAGGCCACATAATCAATGAGGGACGGAACAGAACCAAAATCTATGATCGGCTACTGTTATGGGTTGAATTGTAACCCCCAAAATAAGACATGTTGGAGTCCGAACCCCCAGTACCTCCGAATGTGGCCTTAGTTGGAGAAAGGGTCTTTACAGAGGTAATCGAGTTAAAATGAGGACTCTAATCCAATATGATTGGTGGTCTTATAAAAAGGGGAAATTTGGCCACAGAACAGGGAGAACACCACGTGCAGACTGGAGTGATGCTGCCACAAGTCAAGAAACTCCCAGAAGCTAAGAGAGGGGCCTGGAACAGATTCTTCCCTAGAGCCTTCAGAGGGAACGTGGTCCCACCTACACCTTGATCCTGAACGTCTAGCATCCAGAGCTGTGAGGCAATAAAGTTCTTTGATTGAGCCCCTCAGTTTTCAGTGCTTTGTTTAGGCTTCCTTAGTAAACTAATGCAACTACTTTCATATTAAGCTACCGTACTAATAGTTTTCAAATTCTGCTACACAGCACCCTAGGGCCTCTGGCAGGCAGTGACGTGCTGGCAAATATTTAATAAGTGGGTCTCAGGAGGAGGTGAGGGGAGACCTGATGTGTAGTATTAGCTAATTTCCATGGTGTAAATACTCCCACCGTGGCCTATTTCAAGCTACCAATGTATAGACAGCAAATGCAAATTTGGGAAGAGCTGCACACCACCAGCTCTCATGAGCCAGTGCGAGCCCCCTGGGATGCACCTGAGGGCTCCCACGAGACAAGGAGAAGACCAAGGAAGCAGGATTCCAGTATCACCACGAGCCCAAAATAAGCACTGTGTATATGGGAGTAACGCTACTCAAAAGCATGAAACCCATTGTAGCAGACCATGATTCTTGGGCACATATCCACTTCGTTTTACAACCTACAGCTCCAGTTCAGTGTTTGCAAACTGCACTGACCACTGGAGTCCCAAATAAGTGCCTACAAAGGTCCAAAGTCTTTAGAGGTCACCCTAAGGGGCTTTTATCAGAGGTCACCCTCTTCATTCCTGGACTCTACTTTTTGTCCATTAAAGGTCATGCAACTTTTCACTGACCTAGAGATGAATTCCAAAAAGAATATCTTGGGCCAGCCTCATTGCCTAGAGGTTAAGGTCAATGTGCACCACTTCAACAGCTCAGGCTCCGTTCCCAGGCGCGAACCTACACCGCTGTTAGCAGCTGTGCTGTGCTGTCAGCGACATACTAAAAAATAGAGGAAGATTGGCACAGATGTTAGCTCAGGGCAAATCTTCCTCAGCAAGAAAAAAAGAATATCTTTCTTTCACATTCAGCAAAGGTCCAAAGTCTTTACTAAAAAAAATTTCTTGGAGAAACAATTCCAGAAGAATCTGCTCACAGGTTCTGAGTCCTTAGTCTAGTTATCTAATGTGACAGAACTCAGACACCATGAGAAAGTTTCCTTTTCCTGGACCTGTTCTCCAGGTCAACACTTTTCAACTGTAACATTAATATCCTGAGTCTTCACAGACTAGTCCAACCAGCAGGACTCAGTGTTTATGGTAATTTTATTTAAGTTTCCTTGCCAAGATGTTGGATTCATCTCACAGTTAACTGTCACTAACAGACAAAATTTATAGACAATACAGCAAACAATACTGGTGAAGGGAGAGGGGTTAGCACAGTGGTTCTCACCTGGGGGTGATTTTGCCCCTAGGAGACATCTGGCAATGTTTGGAGATGTTTTTGGTTGTCACAGCTGGCAGGTGGGCGGGGGGGTGTGCTACTGGCATCCAGCGGGTAGAGGCCAGAGACACTGCTAAACATCCTTCAAGGCACAGGACATCTCCCAACAATAAAGAATTATCCAAACTAAATGTCTATAGTGAAGGTTAAGAAACCCTGAGTTAGGGAAATGGAGGGCCCAGAACACACTGGGATAAATTCGGTCATTGTCCCATCACTGGTCTAAAGGCTGGCCAACAAGATGGTCTCAAAATAGTGCATATCTTGCACGTTGACAGTTGGAGCAGAGCCTCTATACAACCAAGTCATTTTCAATAATAATGATGTAATAATAAATAGTCACTATTTCCTTGACCTACTCCTTAATTTTAAAACAAACAATTAAAAATGTTACAAGAAGAATAAATTTCCACTTTAAAGATTTTATTCAAATTCAGGAACATATTTCACGTATGAACTAAAATTTGCACTTAAACAAAAACATTTTACTTTGCAACTCTCACTGTTTCGCTGTTTTAAATTTTAAACACAAAAATTCCAAGTGGTCGCACAGAATAGCAGCATTAGAGGAACTCAAGTTTCATTTCTTCATCTTTGCAATCAGTACGCTAACACTGTTTATGTCAAATCTACTGTTGGAAGGCAAGACTATGTAGTGCCGTGGCGGAGGAAGCACAAACTGTATATAATATGGTCTCAAATGGTTCTGAATCTCCTTGAACTTAATTTTAAGAAGAATGCAAGCAGCTGAGTTCATGTGTGTGGGCGCCTGGCTCTATAACTAGGAGTTCTTCCACATGGAATAGAGTTCCCCTATGAGCCAGGCTTGGAGTCAAATACCATCACTTCTGCCATATTCTATTGGGCACACAGGCCAGCCCCTTCAATGTGAGAAGGGGACACACAAGGAAATGAATTCATGAGACTGTGAGGATCCGTTGGAGCCACCTTGGAGGCTGGGTACCACGTTGTGTAATTCATTGTCAGTTGTCAGTTTTGCTTGGTGGGGACCCTACTACCCAACAGCAAGAGGAACCTTTGTTTTTCTGCCTCAATGCAGGGCACAGATACTGCATCGAGAGGACCTCCTTCCTACAGCATTGAATGTTTTCAGCGTCCTGTTCATATTCCCTTTGTTTCACTCATGGCCAGACATCAAGACAGCAAACTGAGTTGCCAAGCAGACCAAACATAGGGATTATGGACAAGACATTATGATTATCATGGACAGCTCCAATTAGCAAGAAATATGAGCAGTGACTGCTCTGAATTGGAACAAACACTTAGAGGGAAGTGTTATTTTGATAAATAACCAAGATTTTTCAAACCTCAAATTCACTGCCTGAAATAACTCAGGATGACATTATGCCACATCTCCTACCACTCAGTCACTCATTCATTCATTCAGTGAACTCTCTCCCTTTGCACCCAGCACTTGGGAAGTTCTCAGATACTTTGAGAATAAGTAATACTATCAACAGACTTGTAGCAATTTGACACTTCCATCTTAAATTTTGCAAAAAAATAAATTGTCCTAAAATACTTACCCAACAAAATATTATACAATCTCAAAAATCATGTGAATCAAGATTAAACAGCATAAGGAAATAACTGTGACAAAGCAGAAAAATCAAAAATTGTTTTGATAGTGTCCTTCAAACTTTGAGAAAAAAGCAGCTACTATAAAAAATATTTTTTGGATGACTATACAGTCATTATACATATTGGTCCTGTTTTAGTGTTAGGACTCAACTGATGTAGTTTCCTTTTTCTATTTTTTTATATTTCTATTTTTCATAAGGTTCCCAACAGTATTATTTTATAGGAAGAGCTCTTTAGTTAACAGTGTACAATTAAGTAATTTAAGAAGTGAAATAGCATATTAGAAAGAGCACTCGCCTGGGAGAGAGAATTCATGTTCTAGTACCAGCTCTGTTGCTAATAAGTGATACCAAGTCTTTTCACTTCTCAATCGCTTTATCTGCAAAAGGTGAGACTAGAAAAAATCCTAATTCCTTCATAGGTGTGTCATGTGGATAGAATGAAATGCCAAGCACAGCAAACATATTATCATTCTCATTTTCCACTTACCTGCTTTTTCTAGTGATTCAGGTAAAAGCTTTTCAGAGTTTCAAAGTTGCTTTCATTATAAAAATAAAACTGATCGAGAAAAAAATAATTCAAAAGTACGGCTGTTGTTTGTTTGTTTGAGAGATTACAGCCAGATCATTTCTTTTTAAAGTTAAATATTTTCTTTAGGAGTGTGTTCCCACCATCATGCCTTCCAGCCACACCATCACTAGCTCTGGCACATCTGGGTGTGTTAATGTGTTGTACACCTCAGGTGAGAGCCCACCACAGTAAACCACAGCTTGAGACCCAGGGATAAGAACCAAAATGGACAACAGAATGTATAGAGAAAACTCCAGAAGAACCAGGAACCCATCTCTTTCTCCTCATTTGGTCCATTCTTCTGAGTGTGTGTGAGTGTGTGCACGCATGCGCACTCAAAGCACACCCATGTGCGTGTTCTGCCAGATTGCCTCAGGTGAACTGGATCGCCAACAACCTAGAGTCGAGAGGGCTGAACTTCTTACTGTAGTGCAACAACTTTAATGGATAGCTTTTCTTTGTTTTCCTACGAGGAAAGAATGAAGAAGATGGCAAGACTCAGGGATGTATCATTAGGATGCTATTGTTTAAAGGAGAAAAAGGAATCAAATGGAAGCGTCCAAGGTTCCTTGTCTGGGAGAAGGTAATAGTAAAAAGGAAGAACTGATGCAGAAGAATTGGCTCCAGGAATCTCTCACATCCTCTTCCAGCTCTAAAATTGGAACTACTCACTGGAGTGCTGCCGAGGCAGGGACTGTAGGTTTGCAATTTACATGCATAGAGCTGCGTGTGACTTCACCGAGGGAGTAAAGGCAGAGGTCCTAGAAGACATGGTGAGGGCCCCCAGGATGGGAGGAAAGGGAGGAATGCCCAGGAAAAATCAGCAAAGGGAGTCATAATCATGGGTGCCAAGGAGAGGATTGTTGCTTTTATGTGTGGATTCCTGGTGAACTTATGAATGAGTGGCGTCCAAACACCCTGTCTTCAATAGCCCTACTCAGCTCCTGTAGACTCCTGCCTATGGCTTCCTTCATGGAGTCAATCCATCTCCTATTCGGTCTTCCTCTTTTCCTGCTGCCTTCTACTTTTCCCAGCCTCACTGCCTTTTCCAAGGAATCCTGCCTTCTCTTGATGTGCCCAAAGTAGGACAGCCTCAGTTTTTCATTTTTGCCTCCAGCAATAGTTCAGTCTTAAATTGCTCTAGGACCCACTTGTTCAGCTTTCTGGAAGTCCAGGGTGTCTGTAGAGCTGTCCTCCAACACCATATTTCAAATGAATCAGTTTTTCTCCTGTCAGCCTTCTTCACTGCTCAGATTTCACACCTGTATGTCATAATTGGGAGTATGAGGGTGTGGATAATCTTGGCCTTGGTCTCTAATGACACTTCCTTACACCTGATGGCCTTTCCTAATTCTTTCATTGCTTCCCTTCTGAGTCTCTGTCTTCTCTTGATTTCTTGGCTGCAGTCTCCATTTAATTTGATGACTGAACCAAGGTAAACAAAATCTTTAACAATTTCAATGTCTTTGTTATCCATGTTAAAGTTGTCTAGCACTGCAGTCATGATTTTTGTCTTCTTGATGGTCAAATGCAATCCTGCTTGGGCACCTACTCCTTTTACTTTTGTCAGAAGCGGTTTCAAGTCATTTATGCTTTCTGCCAAGAAGATGGTGTCATCTGCATATCTTAGATTGTTGATACTTCTTCCATCAATTTTTACTCCCCTTTCATCTGAATCTAGCCCAGTTTTTCGTATGATGTGTTCTGCATACAGATTAAACAGATAGGTAGATAAAATGCACCCTTGTCTGACACCTTTGCCTAAGGAAACCGTTATGTCTGTCCATATTCTGCCCTTACAGTGGCTTCTTGTCCACAATATGAGTTATACATCAGGACAATCAAAGGAGAGGATGGGGAGAATAAATTCCCATCAAAGGCAAGGCAAGAGGGCATTTTAAGAAAGACTAGGTGGTCAACTGTGCCAAACATTGGGAAGAGATTAAAGAAGAGACAAAGAGGACTGGGATACAGCCAATAGTTTCATCAATAAGGTAGCCATCGGGATCTTTGGGTGGTATAGATATAATGGAGTGGTGGGAACAGGAGCAATTAGCAGGTAGGGACAATCACTGATAATGTACCGCACATTGCCTCTAAACATACACCAGTAAGGAGAGACCACATATGATGAGGCAGAGTAGCAAAGCTAGGGAAGAGAGATTATATGGTAGGAGAGATTTGAATTCAAACAAATGTGAGATTTGGGGATAAGAAATGTGACAACAGAGGCTGGTTAACTGCAACAGGATGGAAGAGAACGTGCCCAGCCCCGAACTTGAAAGACTCACTGGGGTGCGGATAGAATGGAGGAGAGCTGCGGGCAAACCCAGACTCAGAATCCAATTCAGCAAGCAGGGCTCAATGTCAAAACGGGTGAGCAATAACCAACCAAGAGTCATCCAGGGAGGCAGACCACATGGGGATGGGATGAGAGAAGGAAGCACATTTGTCCACATGATGAACCATAAAGTTTTCCAACAAGTAAACAAAAGTAGGAGCAGGAAGGAAGCAGGAGCAGGAACTATTCTAAGAAATAGGCAGAAAGACAGCCAAACTGCATCAAAGAAGTGGAACAGATAATTGGGATCCTGCCAATGGACTATGGTTCAGGGGCAAGACTCCAGCCCCTGGGGAGGACTGGCAAGGGCAAGCAGAAGGTGCCAATCCAAACAGGAGTGGGGAGATTGAGTACTGGGCAGGTTCCCAAGAGAGAGATTGGATCCCTGAGACTGCATGGAAGCCAGTGGGAGACCTGGGTGCAAAGGAGACCCGAAAGGGCAGATAGGATGACTTGTTGCAGCCCAGGGTGCTAGGCCAGAACCCCTCAGCTCCTTCCCCTAGCAGGGCAGAAAGGGCCTGGAGCATGACGCTCGGTTAAGCATCCCAGTTTTGTTCAACACATCCCAGTAGAAGAAGGTCACCAAGGCTGAGAATCAGGCAGGGGCCAGAGAAGGGGTGCTTTAAGATAAAGTGAGGTTCATCTTATAAACAGGAAAGGAAGAAGGCAGGGTAAGGGAGAGCTCAGAAACAGTCATAAGGAATATTTTGTGGGGAGGAGACCCAGGAAGAAATGGGAAGGAATGAAATTCCCGAGGAATACTCGGCCTTTCTCGCCCCACATCTAACCGGCCACAGACCCAGAGCTATCGTAGAACAATCACTTATCAAACACGACACACCCTGGAAACACACCAAATCAGAAGATTTGAGACTGATCTGCTGTGTGAGGTCCAAGGGAGAGTTTCTTGATTGTGAGGACTGATAAACACCCACGCAAGTCCCCATAAGAGGTCATGAGTGTTCCTTCTTTAGAAATTAGTTTTTCTTAGTGCCAATTGACCTATTCTGAGATACTTTGAGTGTGATTCTAGCTAAGGGCCAAGAAATGAGTTCCACAACTTCACACGGAACATGGTAGCCCCCTCTGTTTTCCTCCAAGCTTTCCCAACTCCTTCCAGGGACCGGTTTCAGTTTTGTGACTCTTGAAGTTCAGGACAATACCTGAGGCTCCCTTTTGGAGGAGATGACTGAAAAGGTAGATCTCTTCTAAGCCAAACAAAAGTTCCAAAATCATTAATTCCCGCTTTAAGCTTTTAAAATGGACCCAAATTCTTAAACACCAACAACAATTCTTTAAAACTTTTTAACTTTAGCTTGCTGCCTTAAAAATTGTATGCTTGGTTTTCCTTTAAGGGAGAATATATTGGATTTGCTTTTATTAGCTTCCAGTGAAGGACCTGCACCTTTAGATTAAAATCTTAACCAAAAGAATAAAACATTGTGCTACCTCAGCTGCCGGGTCCAGCAACCTAGGGCACGCTGAAGAGCAATCCAGAGAGATCTTTCAGAGGAGGAACTAGCACTTGGCAGTCTCCTGTTCCTTTCAAGAGATTAAATCGTAATGCCCCCCAGGCAATCAGACTGACCTTAATAAAAGATCTCAGAAAAGAAATAAGGAGGACACCGTGACCCAAAAATCTTAGGCCACATATCAGGAATGTGGTAGGGATAAGTGAGGGCAAGACTAGACCTGGAGTCCAGGTGACAAGACTTACCTCTTTGAACCAAATTCCTCCCCAAGAATCAGGACCTTGAACTAGATATCCTCAAAAAAAATTTCAGCTCCAATCTAGTTTTTTTTCAAGTCCAATAAAACATAGAACATGGGTTATTTGCAAATTCCAGTAAAAACAATTCAAACATGAAGTTCCTGGGAGTTAGGTCCAGGTAATTTTTTGAAATCCTCTTTTATTCTCCCTTGATATCATGGATGAGATACCTTAATGTAGGAAAAAAACACTTACAGAAATAAAAGTCTATTTCCGTAGTTTGTAACCCACACACTAATATAGATCAGGAATCGCTCTCTCTATTCCTTCTCCTTCCTGCAGCGCCTCGTAGTATCTCACCTGCCAAAAGGCCCAGGAGGGCAGATGACAGCAGGGCAAGGACACAAGCAAGCCATAGCCATATGCTTTGCCAAAGTAGCTTTACTCCACCAGCCCCGCATCAGCGTCACAGCACCAGCTTGCACCAGAACAGTGGGTCTGATTTCCTCCTTCCGTCTATCTTCCCTAGTCCCTTCTGATGCTGCCCCCACAGGAATCCCCTTTCCATGATCTCAGAAGACTCGTGGAACTTACGATGAGGTAGCCCTGGGCTCAAATCCAAACCCCAACATGTAAAAACTATACTACCCAGAGCCAGCTACCCAGCCTCTTAGCCCCAAGTTTCTTGTCTATGAAATGGGCTTACGACACCCACAATTTATGCTACTATAAAGATAAAATGAGATCGTTGATGGAAAACGCCTGGCATAAGGTGTCTCTCTGTCAACCTGCATTCTCTTCCTCCTCAATTTACTTATAAACTTATGCTAACTGAACACTCAAGGAATAATTTGAAAAGCACTCAAGGCAGTTGTTGTCCACCAAGAAATATATAACAAGTTACCAAATGTTACAGAATGATCAAAGAAGGATAAGGAAAGAGCCCAAGAGGATGAAGAGGTTCCCATGAGAAAATGAATACGCTTCCAATCTGGAAAGGCAAAAGGAGACGTAGGTTTGGATGCTACCAAATCTACAAAGACAGGGCACAGTGAACACAAGGACATTAGGATCAAGTCCTGATATACTGAAACATTCCCTGAGCTATTGGATCTCTCCAAATCAGTTTCTTCTTCTGCAAAATGAAGATAATAATACCTACCTCATGAGACTGTAGAGAAGATTAACTTTAGGTGATATGTGTAAAAAACAATACAATGCCTGAGTATTAGTTTCCTCTGGCTGCTGAAACAAATGACCACAAACATAGTGGCTTAAACAACTCACATATATTATTTACAACTCTGAAGGTCAAAGTCCAAAATTGGTCTCGATGGGCTAAAATCAGGGTGTCATCAGGGCTGCATTCCTTCTGGAGGCTCTGGGGGAGAACCTATTTCCTTGCCTTTCCCAGCTTCTGGAGGCCACCTGCATTCCTTAGCTTGTGGTCCCCTCCTCCATCCTCAAAGCCAGTAGTGTAGCATCTTCAAATCTCCCTCTGACTCTACTCTTCTCAGTTTTTTTATTAGCGCCCTTGTGATGATAGTGAGCCCACTTGGCTGATCCAGGAAAATCTCCCCACCTCAAAATCTTTACCTTAATCACATCCACAAAGTCCATTTTGCCACGTAAGGTGACATGTTCACAGGTTCTGGGGATGAGGATGCGGAAATCTCTGGGGGCCATTATTCTGCCAACCACAGTTTGGTATGTAGTATGTTCTCAACACGTGGAAGCTGCCATGGCAGTAAAAAGGAGGAAGAGGCAGCAGAAGTAGTAGGAGGTGCCTCATGAAATCCATTGCCTTAACATTAAGAACTGGTTCAAAATTGAGTTCATATAAATCCGCAGATGACGCATGCAAAAAGGTCTGTAAAGAAAAGCTGGGGAAATGTGTGCTGTGTCAACTTTTAAAGGTTGGCATCACAGGTAACAGCCAAGTCTTCTTTAGTAAATATGTTGGTGCCATTTAAAATCATGAGAATTTGTACCTTTGTGTAGCGATGGACGTTAACTAGACTTATTGTGGTGATCATTTTGCAATATATACCTATATTGAATCATTATGTTATACACCTGAAACTAATATAATATTATGTGTCAATTATATCTCAATATAAATAAATAAATAAATAAAAATCATGATAATCCCAGGGGGATTTTTCAACTCAGATGAGCATTTTTGTCTAGAAACCTGAGTGATCTGTAAGCCACAAATTGAGAAAACCTGGCCTAATGGGCATCATCCATTATCACCTTGGGAAACATTCTGCCTATGCCTATGAATTAATAAATGCTCAAGGCATAATTTCACATCAGAATGGTAAGAATGTAGTTTTCCCAGGGCTGAAGCAGGAGGAGGTGGGTCTGGCGCTCTGACTTGAGACACAGCTGGAGGATAAGGCAGAGAGAATGATTAGTGTGTGTCACAAATCAGCACTCCTAGTCCAAATCCAGCTCTTGACCAGTCCTCCGTCAAGATTTAGAACCCTCAAGAGTGGAAGAAGGGTATGTTGTCTCCTTTCCTAAATTAAAATAAATCCACGTTCTTTGGGTTCCCCAAACGCAGGTGTGAAATTGTTTTAAAGTTATATTTGATGATACAAATTGAAGAACCTGACTCTTTGCTATGTTGTTCCCATGAGTGTGCGCTAGAGTACACACTGCAGATGCAGAACTGCTCTTGTGATGTGACTTTGGTTTTACTCAACAGTTGATGATGAACTCCCATGCGATGCCCAGGGCTATGCTCTGAAGACTCAGGAAGGAGAAATCTTAATTTAGAAGATTTTTGAAGACAAATGTAGGCAGCCACCAGTCTCTATTGCCAACCTACTTCATGTAGCCTCCTGAGAATCTCTGACCTGATGAGTCCTGATGAGCCCCGAAGATAAACCAGGGGCTAATTTGTTTGTTTTCCTAGGAAACAAACAAAATGCTTTGACATAGTGGGTGGAAGTAATTAGTAATTATCTCTCTCAATGCTGAAGGAGCCCTGCTAAGCATTGTCTTGGCTATCTTTCTGACATCCATTTGTGAGCAAAAATTATGATGATTACAAACGAAAATATCTAAAATTTATTGAGCACTTACTTTCTGCCCTGCATTAGTCTTACATATATCAACTCATTTAATTCTCAACAATCAGGTAAAGTGTTATTATTTTGCATCTTAGATAACCGAGGAACACAGAAGTTAGATTCCTTGCTCAAAATCTTGTAGCAAAACAAAGGTTCAAACCCAAGCACTCTGGGTGCTAGGCCTAAACCCTTAACCTCAGCTCTCTTCCTCTCAGTAATTAACAAATTCACTCATAGTGGCCCTACCTACATTTTTAAGCATAATCATTTTTGTCCTAAGATATTTTGACCCTATTAAAGTTAACAATGCCGTGCACTGAGAGTGTTGTACATTTTGCCTTTCAGAACAAGGATACAGACTCATTCAAGGTTTTAGTATAATGCTACCTAAAATCAAAGAAATACGATATCATTTATTTTAACAAAAGACAACATTTCACAATAGAAGTAAAATGGTCTCCTTGTTCATTTACTGAATCACTGCTTGCCCATCTATTGGCATCACCAACAATGGGCCTTCAGCCATTATGCGGTTACCTAAGAGCACCTAGGTGGTGCCTTTATCTTCTAGATGTCTTTCCAAAATGCCTCCAGCATCCAATACCTCACTCAGGATAGACTTCTTCTCAAAAATATACATGTTGTAAAGTTTGCAGGTACCTCTTGGGTTACACACGTGTGGTGAAAAATGGGAGCTTTGATCACAGAACATGCCCCAACAAAAAATTTTCACTCTAAATCTCAGGTAGAAAGTATTAAAAACAAAATTGTAAAAAAGTGTTTCCTCTCACAAATAGAGGTTAACCAAATAGAGGTTGATGGGAAAAAACAGTTCTGGAAACCGGGAGGTAAGCCTGGGACCCACAACTAGGTTGGACCGGCACCAACTTACATGAAGGGTTATATAAATCTTCGGAGATTGTACTGGACGGTCTTGCCATGGTTTTGGCTGTCAGGATTTTAACCTTTTCTCCATGTTTGGGGACTTCCACCCACATATACTGCCCACCATGATAGCCTGTCATTACAGAAGATGCCCCCACCCTGCTTGCTCCTATACCTGGTGGGGACAGTTGGTCACGTGACCTCTTGTGGCCAGTCTGATGCTCTGGTTGGTTTTTCGCCCCTGGGCTGAGTGACCTAGCTTTATTTTTCCTCACCACACTTATCACTAGATTTATGAGTTCATTTATTACATTTCCCCAACTGAACGTAAGGTTCTATGAGGGCAGTAAATTTTGTTCACTGCTGTATTCCTAGAACCTAAGGTAATTCCTGGCTTGTAAAAGGAACACAAGAAATTTCTTGAATGAATGAACAAATGGATGGATAGATAGATGGATACATGGGCAAACAAAGGCTAATTTACTATTTACCTTCCCACAGTGTCATGCATAATAAAGAAATTCATTCCTTCCTTCATCCAACCATTGTCATCAAGAGAAAGACACAGTGGTGTGAAAGAAGGTCATTTTATTGTTTTGCGCAAGGATACGTCGCTTCTTCTGCTTTGCAATCTCTTCTGAGTAAAACTCTACATACACTTTCGCCTGGCAGTGCATAACTTAAAAGGATATTTTCAAAAGGGTAGATTATCACCTTTTTGATAACTGCAACTTCTGAAACCCCCAAGAAGAAGACATTACAAAATGGTCCAAACATGCCAGATGGTCAGCCACTGTTGGTCACCTTAGAGGACAAGGAGGAATGTTTAGGGACAGAGTTAGGCAAACAAAGCCTCAATATTTTTAACCAGAAGAGGATTCACAGAATATGCCACAATACTTAACGTCAATACCCTTAAAAATCTAGAGGAGATTAACAAAAAACTATGATAAAAATCTGCATATTTTGAGACACATGCAGCCCCATCCCACTTTATATTTTATTCTCCATGCCGAATATCACTGGTTGCCTTCACAATTACTCTATGACATGTTTGCCAGAACAATCACCATCATAGTTGTCTTCCACTTAATAAACTCCAGTTTGTCTACGTCTGTTATAAACTGCAGTATCCAGAGCTAGAAATAGTATTTCAGACATTGTGAGAATACAGAATCATCAATCACCCTTTGGTACCAATATATGTCAATCAAAGTAGCCCATGATTTCATTTTTTTTCTTTAGCAACCTCTTTATATTGCACATTAGAACTGCTCCCAAGGCAATCATTCCACATTCTACATATTTACAAAAAGGTGAAGACATTGGACCAAGTAGAAAAATTAGTATATTCACCTAGTTCCCTTCCTGCTCCATATTCTTATAAATGACAGGAGAGATGGTTTTAAAACTACTGAGACCATAAGAGCTGTGCAAAACAAGAAATAGTACCCAACACTAACCAGAAATTTTGAGACAAAAAGCAGACAGGATCAACTTGTTGGTGAAAAATATAACCAAACACTTATGTGGAAGGCTGCTACAGAAAGGAGTGATAAAATCATACGCCAAGCTCAAAGGCAATGGAGCCAAGAAGCAGGAGGGGCAAATGGGCAAAAACAACAGAGGATTAATTTGGTCGCTGCATTTGGAGCAACCACATCTCTTAGTTCCTCCATCTCTCTCTCTTGAACTGAGTGGTGACCAACAGCAGCTTATAGCACAGGTTAAAGTGATGGATTAAGGCGCTTAGGCCTAAGAGACATCATCACCTGAAGCTATGGCAGAAAACATCTTGATGTCCACCAAGCCTACCTTCCTCTTCCTACGCACCCAGGAAGATTATACTTGCCAACTTCCTCTGAAGTCAGGTTAAGATCATAGAACTAGTTTCTAGCCAATGGATGGCAATGAAGTGCACCCCTTCCATACCTGGCCATGAAATAAGCTATGCAATAATCCTCATTCTTTCTTCTCTAAGAGTAAAGGATCCAATGAAGATCTATGAGGAGACCCTGGAGGATGACAGTGCCCCAAGATGGAAATAGCTAGGATCCTGAAATCAGTATAGAGAGAAACAAATCATTCTTCAGCTGCTAAGATTTGGGGGTTACTCTTTCAGCTGACATGAGATCCACATCTAATACTACAGCCAAGGAAGCCCTGAGAGGATGTGGAGGAGCCACAACAAGAAAACACCTCACCAGCATCTCCATCAGGGCGCTGACAGGAAATGGACGGCACACTTGAAGAGTTGACCAAAGAGATATTCACAAATGGACTATTTTAAGAGGTAAGGACAGAGCTGAGGGAACCATCGGGAGTTGATGGTTGCTCATCTAAGAATGAGCAACAGGGGAAAACCATGGCCTCACCCAGTCCTGAAGGGTGAGGGATGGAGCAGTTATATGAAACCAAAAAAAGCTGTTGCCACAGTAAATGAGCATACTGCCAGGAGTTCTGACTATAACTGGAAAAACATCACCACTGCCAAAACCGGTATGACAGTGGGAGGGAGGGGGAGAGGGGAGATCAATACTCCAATCTTTCCTCTGTCCTCCAGCCTCAGTTAGAATCTCCCTTTGGCTGAACCAACTGGGAACCACTAAGAGATGGAGCCCCGTGATATAGAGATGAGCCTTCTGGGGCCCAGAGCAAGGCTGACTAGGACAGAACATGGATCTGAGAGACAAAATGAGAAAAGCCAGAACACTCTCCCAGCAGCTCTTCCTGTCCAATCCTAGTCACCAGAGAGGAACACTTGTCATCAGAATTGGTATCCACAGAGGGACAAACAAAACAAAGATGAGCAGACAACAAAGAATCAAAGATTTAAGGAAAGAGCAGCACAAAAGTCACCATGAAAAAGAAATAATACCAAAGGAAACTGAGTTCATAGAGTAAATGGAAGAGGATTAGCATAAATTCCATGTTTTGGAAATACAAGAGTGGCTATCATATCTGCAAATTAAGAATCAGCTATTATACAAAAAAATTTGGGAAATCTTAGAAGTTGTAAAAATTGATTCAGAAAATAAAACATTGGATAACTGGAATTGGAAAAAATTCACAGTTAAACAGTAACTTATTGACCTGGAAAATTGAGCCATGGGATTATTTAAGGGTATATCAACAAAGAAGAAAAATGGAAAACATATTTTTTAAAAAAGGTATAAAGTGCCAATATTCATCTAATGAAAATTGTAGAAGTGGGGAAAAAACGAGTAACCAAGAAACAAGAAAATTTCTCAGGGCTGAAGAAACAGACGAATTAAAAATATCCATCACTTGCCAAAGGACCTACCCTTTGACACACTGTCGTAAAATTCAGAAGTTCAAGGATAAAGAGAAAATCCTAAATGCTTCATGAGAAAATAAAACAAGCTACCTAAAATGAACAAGAATCTGAGGGCATCAAATTTCTCCTTGACAATACTTGATGCTAAAAGACAATAGAATAAAACCTCAAAAGTTCTGAGGGAGAATTACTTTGAATCTAGAATCTGATTCTTATCCAAATTAGCATTGTAAAAGAAAAACAAAATAAAGGCATTTTCGCAGACATTCAAAAATTCACACACAGTCCTCCTCTAACAGATTAGAGCAAAAACTAGAAATGAATTTAAAAAGGGGAAGATGTAGAACCCAAAAATCACAACGAAGAGAAACCAATAAAATATAGTTTGGAAATATATTTTAAAGTTTTTAACAATAATCTGTGACAAAAATCCCAGAAGATCTCCACATGGGAGGTGGCAGAGCTGGGGAACCGAGGGGATGGAGTGGAAACAAGCTAAGGTTCTAGTTTAGAGAAATAGACTCCAAAATTCCAAATATTAATTAACTACCTAGCAATGAGAAAAGGAACATAACTCTAGATAAGAGATTTTTATTAAATAATACTATAAAAAATTTTGACAGTCTCAAGCGCATGATTTTCTATAAAAAATATTAATCAGAATTGATCCAAGAAGAGGTAGAAAATGTGACTACTTGAATAGAATAATACCCTTATAAAAACCGCACAGGTTTTCAAAGCTCAAATCCTTTAAAAGAAAAATGGCACCAGGACCAAATACTTTTTTTTTTTTTTATTAATGTTATGATAGATTACAACCTCGTGAGATTTCAGTTGTACATTTTTGTTAGTCATGTTGTGGGTACACCACTTCCCCCTCTGTGCCCTCCCCCCACCCCCCCCTTTTCCCTGGTACCCACCGATCAGATCTCCTTATCAATATACTAATTTCCACCTATGAGTGGAGTCATATAGAGTTCGTCTTTCTCTGACTGGCTTATTTCGCTTAACATAATACCCTCGAGGTCCATCCACGTTGTTGTGAATGGGACAGCTAATCTTCGACAAAGGAGCAGAGGGCCTACAATGGAGAAAAGAAAGTCTCTTCAACAAATGGTGCTGGGAAAACTGGACAGCCACATGCAAAAGATTGAAAATTGACCAGTCTTTTTCACCACACACCAAAATAAACTCAAAATGGATCAAAGACCTAAAGATTAGGCCTGAGACAATAAGTCTTTTGGAAGAGAATATAGGCAGTACACTCTTTGACATCAGTTTCAAAAGAATCTTTTCGGACACTGTAACTCCTCAGTTGAGGGAAACAATAGAAAGAATAAACAAATGGGACTTCATCAGACTAAAGAGCTTCTTCAAGGCAAGGGAAAACAGGATTGAAACAAAAAAACAGCTCACTAATTGGGAAAAAATATTCACAAGCCACTTATCCGACAAAGGGTTAATCTCCATAATATACAAAGAACTCACACTGCTTAACAACAAAAAAACAAACAACCCGATCAAAAAATGGGCAGAGGACATGAACAGACATTTCTCAAAAGAAGATATGAATATGGCCAATAGACACATGAAAAGATGTTCATCATCGCTAATCATCAGGGAAATGCAAATCAAAACTACACTAAGATATCACCTTACACCCGTTAGATTGGCAAAAACATCCAAAACCAAGAGTGACAAATGTTGGAGAGGTTGTGGAGAAAAAGGAACCCTCATACACTGTTGGTGGGAATGCAAACTGGTACAGCCACTATGGAAAACAGTATGGAGATTTCTCAAAAAGTTAAAAATAGAAATACCCTATGACCCAGCCATCCCATTACTGGGTATCTATCCTAAGAACCTGATATCAGAAATCTCAAGAGTCCGTTGCACCCCTATGTTCATCGCAGCATTATTTACAATAGCCAAGACGTGCCCAGAAACTGATGATTGGATAAAGAAGATGTGGTATATATATACAATGGAATACTACTCAGCCATAAAAAAAGACAAAACAGGACCAAATACTTTTATAGGGATTTTTATTCCCCGAAGTAAGTGCTAATCCTTAAATCATACATATATCTGAAACTACACAAAAATAACGAGATTCCAGATTCATTCTACACAGCAGGTATCACTTTGACTCCAAAACCAGACAAGGTTAGCACAAAACAAGCAAAAAACAGTGAAGCTATAGGTCAACGTTATGCATGAATATATGAACATAGATTTAAAATACTAAAAATACATTAGCAAATCAAATTCAGTAATATATTATTATTTTAAAATCATAGTCAAGAAGAATTGACCTAGAAATGTAAAAGTGGCTCAATATTAGGAAATTTATGATGTAGCCAACTCCATCAACAGATTTCAGGACAAAACAGTATGCTCATCTCAATGTATGCCAAAAATCCATTTGATAAAATTCAGTAGCTTTTCCGGATTTAAAAAAAAAAAAACAAAACTTTTAGTGCACTAAAAAAGGATGTAAAATCATGTATCCTAGGGAAAAACTCACAGAAAATATCATACTGAACAATCAAAGATTAGAAAGTTTCTATCAAGGTTGAGAACAAAACAAGCATCATAGCTACTATCCATCACTGTTGAATATTATAGGTCTTAGTTTAAAAGAGAGAAAAACAAAAGAAATAAGAGGTATAAACTTCAGATAAGAAAATTAAAATTTCCCTATACACAGGCAAATTGTTATCCCAAGAGAATTGACAGAAATACTATTAAAAATAATATCAGATACAAAATCAATAGCTTACCTATACACCTTAACAAACTGAATACCTCTCATTTTCTTCTAATATTTTTATAGCTTAGTTTTTTATATTTGGTTCTTTAATCCATCTGGAATTCATTTGGGCATAAAGGTATAAAGTAGGAGTCTAATTTGAACTTTTAATACTTTTAGGAAGATCATTACTAACAACAACAAACATGTATAATAGACCTAGCAATGAGTCTAATGAAAAATGTACAGAAATTTTATGTCAATTATACCTCAATAAAAACATGAAAGTAAAAACATATATTAATTTTTTAAAAGTACAGGCACTACATTTTTTTTACAAAACTATACAAGAATGGTTTTGTCCCTTGAGTGCATATTAGAATCTCTATGATACTAATTAAATCAGAGCTTGTAGAAGTGAGATCCAGGCATTAATAAGTGCAGCCAGAATTAAAAATCTCTATTATAAATATAGTTATGTTATTTTTTTAAATAAAGTAAATGCAGTCATGGGAAGGTAATATTGTAAAGATGTCAGTTCTCTCCAAATTAATCTATAAATTCAATGCCATGTGAAGCAACATCCAACAGAATTTTTTATGAAACTCACAAATTAATTTCCAAGTTCATCAGAAAGAGAATATCTATGAAAATGTTTGGAAAAGATTAAAAGGAACAAGTATTAAATATCAAAACATACTTCAGCTCTCTGTTAATGAAAAGAATGTGCTATTGGTACAGAAATAGAAAAATAATCAATAAAATAAAACAGAGTCCAGAAACAGTCCCAGATATATTCCATTTTAATAAAGCTTAAATTCTGTGGGAAAGGGTGGATAACCAAATAAATGGTGTTGGGACAACCAGATATTTATTAAGAAAAATTCTTAGACCTCCCTTCCTCATAGCATACTCCAAAACAAATTCCAGATGGATTGAAGAGTGAAACGCTAAAAAAAGAAAACCTATAAACATTAGGAAAAAATACAAGGAATTTATAAACTTGGAGTAAGGCATTCCTGACCAAGACAAACCAGAAGCTCTAAAGACAAAAACTGAAACATTGTTTCTCATGAGAATGTAATGCCTCCATAGGAAAGAACTCCTTAAGCAAAATTAAAACACAAGCAGTAGGGGCCGGCCCCAAGGCCGAGCGGTTAAGTTCGCATGCTCTGCTTGGGCAGCCCAGGGTTTCGCTGGTTCGAACCCTGGGCACAGACATGGCACTGCTCATTAAGCCATGCTGAGGCGGCATCCCACATGCCACAACTACAAGGACCCACAACTAAAAATGCACAACTATGTACCAGGGGGCTTTGGGGTGAAAAAGGAAAAATAAAATCTTAAAAAAAAAAATACAAGCAGTAGGCTTAGAGAAAGTCTTTGCAACAATTACTGAGAGCAATATCTACAATATTTAAAGAACTCATGCAAATCCATAAAAAAATTATGTAAGAAAGAAGGAAAGAATATAAACCAGGAATTCTAAAAAATATATACACAAATGTCCAAAGGCAAATGAGATGATCTGATAACCAGGAAATAGCAAATTAAAACAAGAATAGCACTTTATTTTCCCAAGTTTATGGCAAAAGCTTAACTGACTGATAAAAGCAGTGTTCATAAGCATGGGGATGGAGGAAATTGGCCTTTTCACATGTTTTTGGTAAACGTACAAATTGATCAAGCTTTCCTGGTAATAATTTTTTAAAAATCACAATCATAACCTTTGATCCAACAATTCCCAAAGAAATGCTCACATAGGTGCTGTATATATAAAGATATCTGATAAAAATAGCAAAAACTCAGAAACATCTAATGGGGGGGCAGTTTAATAAATTATGGTCATCAATTTAAAATAGTGGGCCCATATACATAATAAAGATGCGAACAAAATAAGTCATAGAATATTTATAGAGTGCTGTCAATTTCTTATTAAAACATATATAAATACAATCTATTTATCTATGCAGGCAGGAAATCTGCAGAGAAAGAACTGGAAACATACTTGTAGCCCTCCTCTTGGCTCTCACAGCACATCATACTGAACAGTACTTACTTGTTTGCATGTCTCTCTCCTCCTCTAAGCTATCACTGTTTGGCAGACTATGTTTTCTTTCTTTTTCTCTCCACAGAAAGTGATCTGTAGATATCTGTTAAATGGCTGCAAGGCTCTGTTGCCCTCAACTCTGTCCTACTCAGCACTTAGAGATTAAAAGAATGATACATTGCCTAATTTCGATCCTAATGTTGCCATTTACTACTTGTCTGACCTTGGGCATGTTACTTAACTCATTGAGTCTCAGGTTTTCTCATCTCTCAGGAGGAGGAAAATTTCCTATGTCATAGTATTATTAGGAGGATTAAATAAGAAAATATATAAAAAGTTGTTAACACAGTACCTGAGGCTATTACCTATTGATGGGAAATAAATTACTCCAACCTTAGTGGCTTAAAACAACCACCATGATTTACCGTGCATATGAATCTGATTCTGAGCAGGGCTCAGTAGGGACAGCTCATCTCTGCTCTGCTTGGTATAAGCTGGGGTCGCAATACTGAGGTTGAATCATTGCTTCCAAGGGGACCCTCTGCCATGGCTGGCAATCTTTCTGGCTGTTGGCTACTCCCCATTGAAAGTGTCTCTACAGGGCAGCTTGGGCTTCCTCTCAATATGGTGGCTGGATTCTAAGAATAAGCATCTCAAGAGACAGGAAGTGGAAGCTGCCAGTTTCTTAAGGTCTTGACCTGAAAATTGGCACAGTGTCCCTTCCCCATATTCTATTGGTCAAACAGTTACAGAGCCCAGATTCAGTCTGCCTCTGGACACATATTATTTACATACCTCACACACAAAATACACTCACCTGTCCTAAGACTCTCCAAAAGTCTCATCCCTCTAAATCACGTCCAAGTATAAATGGCGCTCCCTGGTATGGATGGCTTTTCATGAACATCCCATTGAGAACTGCTCATCACCATCTGCATACTGTGAATTATAGAGACAAGTCATCTTCCTCCCTACAGACACACATACTCCACCTATACTATTATGACAAGCACAGGATAACCACAATAGACACTCTCATTCTAAAAGGGGAGAAACAGAAGGTATGCAGCAAGCACTGGTCCAAAACAATCCCGCACTCCAGCTGCATAGATGGCCAAAGTTTCTTTCTGGGGCCCAGCGCTCTCCAGTGCCTCTTGATTGCACCCTTTGGGTTCTTGTTTCTGTCCCTGAGAATCCCTCTTTTTCTTTAAGAATACTTAGTTGGTGATTCTGTAGCTTTCTCAGCCTACTTTCCACCCATAGAAGTTGAGGCTTTATTTCTGCCTCTTTCCTTCCAACCTGGTGGAGCTTCCAGTCAAGTGTTTACAGTCAATAAAGTGCTCACAGCCAATGAACAGAGTCTATTATCGTTACTGCTGTGAATAACATGGATAAAAATATGAAGATACCAAACAGGCAATACTTAACAGTACTTTTGGAGGACAGAATTAAACAGTAAACCCAACAAGATGAAATTTAGTAAGGGTAAATAAAATTCCTGCATTTAGACATTTAAAATCAATTTCATAATTACAGGATGGTGAAGCTTTGGTTTGCTGGCATGCTTGTCTCCCCGACTAAGCTGTAAGCTTTTTGCAGGGGAAAATTGAGGGGATTTAGTTGACAGCAAGATCACACTGAAACAAAAGCTTGAAGAGATACACACTGTAAGTGGCATCCTGACAGCGTAGCTTATGATCAGGATGGTGAGGGAAGTAAAACCACATCATAGGAGGAACTTTTGAGAAAATGAGTGACTTCACCCAGAGAAGAAAAAGCCTCAGGGAAGTGATATCAACTTAGGGGCAGGCAACCAACTTCATACGTCTGGAAGACTGTCAGGTAAAAGAGGAAATGGACTTAGCTCCAGAGGAAAGAATTAACGGGGATGATTGGTGGCTCTAGGAAAGTTGACTTCCGTCAGTACAAGAAAGTATTTTCTAACACAAAAGCCATTGCTCTCAACCTCAGTCTCCTATTGGCATCATGTGAAGAGTTTTAAATAATATTGATGCCAGCAACGCCCCCTCCCCAGAACAATTCTATGAGAGTGACTAAAGATGGGCCCCAGGCAGTAAAGATTTTGTAAAACTCGCCAGTTGATTACGTGCCATGATTGTGTATAGGGGACTGACCCAGAGCAAATATCAATGAGTAAGTGAGCTGACTCACAAAAAATTGTCTTACCCATCACCGGAATTTCCAAAAAAGAGTCTGGGTGACTATGAGTCAGTATTATTCTTACAGAGAGGTCCTGAATCAAGTGAGAGAGCAGAGAAGATTTCAGATCCACTTCAGGACCCACAGATTCAACAGTAAAGAGTGATGAAATCCATCCAACAACAGAAAAGGACTTGGACATTCCTCATTGCCGAGGGGGCTGTGCCCACGTGTTCAGACCATGGTTCTTCCCCCCCCACCCCTCCCCCACCCAGCCTCCTGGGACAGACAGCTGGTTCCCTTCCTCTCCACCTCTCCACAATGGGAGTCTCTCAGAGTGGACGACCTTGTCCAAATGGACAGTTTGATTCAGGGAATAATCTGTTTGGAATGGTTAAGAAAATGGAGTGTTTAGGGTAGAGAGAGAGGGGAAAAGAAGTACTTAAGCCCATGACCTGAGTATTTTAATTTGAAATTCTATGACTTTATTTCTACAAAGAGGCTTTCCTAATTCCCTAACATCTACCCATTGAGTCCCCAACCCAACTTCAGCTGTTTATATCAAGCTAAATTGTTCTCTTTGAATTGCATTCCCTTCAAGTAGGTGCAGACAGCTAGCGTTTCCCACCATTTGTTGTTGGTAAGGCAAAGTCCTCATGAGGTGTTTAGTCCTTATTAATATAAATCAGAGCCTGGAGCCTCCAATACCTGATTCTCTGGCCCTCTCTGAATGCTCTCCCGTTCTATTTCTACACCTTTCTATTCTTGAAGTGCACAAATGTGTTAAAACATCCCAACTGTGTTCCCGGCAACCCAGAATAAGAAATAAACCACATTGATCATACTCCTGACAAAACTGTATTTCACAAACAGAATCCTTCCTTGCTTTCCTATAACTCCCAGCATAGGAGAAGACACCACTGCAGCCCAAGATCCCACAAACCAAGAGCAGATATCTCGCATATACCAGGTGACTATCTTGTTTTTCCACACGAAATTGTGTTTATTATTTTTCTCTGCAGATACAGGTCTCCTTCACACTGGGCATTGACCAAGATGGGTGGCCAAAATGGGAGATTTTCTTGTAATGCAAATACAAATTAAAGAGGGAAAAATTGTTATAAATCACAGCACTGTCTTCTGAAGGCCAAGAGCTCATTATAAAACTTTCCTGGTTCATTTCAAGCAACTGTTTAGTTCATCAATGCTTTATTTGTAAAAGCAAATGCTTGGCCTTACAAAACATCTATTCAAACATCAATGACTCAGAATTCTGGGACTTTCCTGCTTGTCTGGGAATTATGTTTATGATACAAATGCCTAGTTAATAAAAGCCTGCCTTCCACGCGTCAAAGACCTTTACGATCTTAAAGAAAGAGAAAAAAAATTAAAAACTGCCCTGGTTGCTTTCCTTTGTTCTTCTTTTTGCTATGTAAATGACACTGGTGAGATTTCATTGTACTTGAAAATAATCAGAAGATTTTTAGGGCAGTGAAAGTACTCTGTATGGTACTGTAATAGTGGATACATGTCATTATACATTTGTCCAAACACAGAAAGAACTTACAACACCAAGAGGAAACCCTAAGGTAAACTATGGACTCCGAGTGAAAATGGTGTGTCAGTGTAGGTTCATCAACTGTAACAAATGTACCACTCTGGTGGGGGATGTGGGAGAGGCTGCGTGTGTCGGGGGCCAAGGGGCGTGTGGGAAATCTCTGTACCGTCTGCTTAGTTTTGCTGAGTACCAAAACTGCTCTAAACAGTAAATTTTATTAAAAAAATAAATAAATAAATAGCCAATCCTGTTGGAAGTAGGCCTTCCTAGTGCCCCCGTGGGCTCTGAAAGAATTTTGAAAGAAAGCTTCCCTCTGAAATACAAGATGGGTGCATTGGAGAAGGTGACCTTTGGAACCTAGAGTTTTGGGGGTAGATTATTACTCCCTTGTGATGTTTACAACTCTTGGTCTCCTTACCTGGATATCTCTTCCCCCAGGTGTTTGCATGACTGATTCCTCCCTGTCACGCCTAACTCAATTTAAATGTCATCTCCTCAGAGAAGCCGTCCCTCCCTCCCTCTGTCCTCACCCCATCCAAAACAGCCCCAACTCACCTGCTGCATCAGCATGTCTTGCTTCCATCACCACACTCCAATTCTCCGTGTGAGGTGTAATTTTTGTCTCTCCCCCGACCAGAAAGTTCTCCCAGTCCTTAGAAAAGTGCCTTTTCATTACGTAATATTTACTAAGAGCCAACACACTGCTGTAAAGTGAGGTGTTTGCCCACGTTACCGGGATGTTGCCCAGTGAATACAGAAGAAGACAGACCATGCTGGCTGCCACACGCCGTTTTCTGGTGTGTGCAGTGGGGGGGTCTAGGGAAGGAGAGACGCAGACAGCCCCATCCCTGCTGGGAGAGACTCCAGGAGGAGGTGAGGACAGAGACAGCTGGCCCAGATGTAGTGCTATTTCCTATCCAGAAACAAAATGTCCTTCCTTCTAAGAGTTTCGATGAAAGACTCTCTCTGACTTAAATGAGGCTGGCTCCTCCAGCTCAACTTAGAACGATTGCTCCTGAAAACCACAGAGGCTCCTGACCCAGCAAGCTGGCTGGGACATGCCAGTAGCCAGGGAATCAAAAATAAAATCACAGCTGAAAAGTTTAGGATGTTGTTTTTTTCCAAGGGAGATCAACATCTAACAGCTACAAACACCTCGACCATATCACAGTGACGGAGACAAAGAGAACTCTGAGAAAGCCAGATATGAGCATTCTCACTGAAACCATCTCTCTCTCTATATGAAATAGAATCAAATATATGGAATCATATATATTACCATATTATGTAGTATATATAGCAATAATATATAATAAAATGCATTATATTATTATATCATAAATTATGTTATATTTATAGAGATATAATTTTATATGTAGAATGTAGTCTTTCTAAATACATGTTAAGATTGGCCAAATCTTAACCCCTCTCTGCATCCACACCCTTGCTCAGCCTCACCATGACCAGAAGGTGTTTTCCTGCCCATTGGCTTTTGGCTCCACCACGTGACTCACCTTGCTCATGGTGTGTGGGTAGAGGGAAAGTGCGCCTCTTCCCAGGCAAAGCTAAGCAGCCTTGCTTGTTTCCATTTTCCTCCTGCACCTCTGCCATCACTAGGAGAAGAACATGCCACAGCTTAGCCTGTGGTTAACCTCCCAACCCCAAGGGAACTTGAGAGATACCTGGAGCAGGACCATCCTAACCACCCAGCCACACCCACAGACACACGAGCAATCAGGATTAATTATAGTTTTCAGCCACTGAGTTTTGGGGTGCTACTATGGGGCATTATGGGGCAAATGATAAGTGACACACAGGGAATGTAGACATTTCCTCATAAAGACGTGAAGACACCCAGCATACATTTGTCTGTCATTTCTTACCACTCTCCACATCAGCCTTCCAATCCCTCAATTGATGTTTTCGTGTTTTGAAACTATTGTTGAGTACAGAGAAATTAACAAACACTCTTGTCCCCAGTGCCCATAATTACTTGTTATTTTAACATCTGTCATATCTATCATCTGTCATTCTTAAAATACAGGATTACCCATAAAGTTGCAGTCTGCTCCGAGACTAGGAACTCCACTCTAAACTGCCGAAGATGAACCAGCAATGTCCTATGCAGCCCTCCACGCTCTCCCAGCTCGGCACGCTGTTGATGGCACTGGTCTGTTTGGAGGAGGTAGGCAGGAGCTGGACGAGGACTGAAAGAGGGCAAAGAATAAAGGAAAAAATCATTCAGAAGTTAACAAGCCGCACTGTCGCTTGATTAGGATGAATAGAACCTCCTTACAGGGACATCCTGTGCTGAGATATTTATGAAGATTGCAGAAAGGAGAAAACATCATCACTCCGTTGGGAAAATGGCTTCAAAACTCAATGAGGCAATTTATAAGCTCACAAGTCTCCCAACCAATCAGTGGAAAATGTCTCCAGAGGTTCCATGACTTTTTGCCAACTCCCAAGAATGCACTCACACACACACATCTGCATCCAGACCATCTACAGCTCATGGCTCTCAACCTTGTTAGCTGAAACTTACTTACCAAGGCTAACCGGACACTCACCAGTCCCTTGCTGAGTTGCGACTCATCTCTACTCTACTCTTTCCCAACATCCATTATCGGTGTCACCTCCCCTTCTCACATTCTACTCTTTAGCACCAAGCTACCAAAAAGTGTACCGTGGTTACAGCCGTGGTGGAGAAGCCAGCAGACTCCCATGTTCCTGGGGGACTTATTGGTTTCATCGATGCATTCGATAGCACACAGGGGAGAAAAATGGGCGAGCGCAAGGGAAAGGTTTCTTTGATCCTAAATCTGGAAACAAAACATATTGACACGAAGCAACAAAAAAACAGAAATGGCAAATGAGAAACCACAGCTTGACTCTCAGAATTAAACATCATTATCAAGTTTTTGTATGTCCCTAAAGGCCCCTAAAAGCTGCATTTAAAAACAAACCAAAACTATGGCTGGAGCTGAAGAGGCTCTTACAATCAGCAAGGCCGTGGCCTGGGTGAGAGCAAACCTCTTGCTCTGCTCCCCTCACCCAGTGGCATTAACACCTGCAAGCTTCACCCATCCATAACTCAGTGCAGCCGCTCTTTTTATCTTGGCAGCCTCTGGGAGCCTTTCGCCAAGGTTCTGGGCTCTTTCAGTCAACATGACCAATTCCACATCCTTTTATTAATTACTAACCATTTCCCCTTGTAGTCAGCCCTGAAATCCCTGCTTTGATCTGCCTGACATGTCACATGGTGTGTGCTTCTGAACGCAACCCCCCCTGTGGCCGACTTAGAACTGGCAAGTCTGGCAGACACATACACACACACCACACACACAAGCGGGGAAGACATTTCCTGTAGGCACTAGAGAAAGGGGAGTTCTACCAGGAAATCAGTGGCCATAAGCAGAGAACTCATTTTGTCATTCACTCAGTATTTACCAATGGATAGCCTATTGGTATACGCTGAAGATCAAAATAACAGTGGCCGTCATAAACGCCCTACATCCTGTCCAGCTAGAGGGACCATAACATATTTAGTTCTAGAAAAGACCATGATTCTGAACCTAGTAAATTCTGATGGGCTGAATTAGGTGCTTAACCAAGAAGGCTCACAGACAGGTCCCCTTACAGCTTCTGTTAACCTTTCTTAAAGGCACTGAGTCATCCAGAGATGCTGACGAAGTCAGAACGGCTTGTGATGAGATGCTTTCTTGTAACCAGGACAAAGGACATGAGTAATTGCCCTTCATCCATACCCACTTTTTGCCTTGGACCACTCTCTATATAAACAACCTTTCTGTTGTTTCAAATTTCAAATAATGCTAAGCCAGAACTATCGCTAAGGACACACGTACAAGTCTGTTCTCTCCCTGGAGGCTGACAGCATATGCTTCCAGGGAAACCTGAAGGCAAGCAGTGAACTGAATTTAACAAAAATGATTGAATTTTTGCAGTCCACCCAAAGTATCAAAAAGAAAATAGCTATTACCAGATTCCAGTTGCCCAGCAAGGTCCAATCTTACATGAGCTGAAATTGGCCATGTGATTAAAACATTTAAAAAAATGAATGGTTTGCCTTTATTGCATATTCAGATCATTTCTATTTAACAAAAACATGAACCCTTTTCACTGCACAGCTTAAGATGCAGGTAAGCTAAAGATCATCTTTACTTCCTCTTGGCAATCCCTACACATGTGAGTCGGTAATGCCCATCCCACTGCAATAAAAGAATACCACATCGACTCTGCTTTTGCTGAAATTGCTGTCTGGTGCGAAGATCAAAGGGGCCTTTTCCCCCAGCAGATTACTTGTCTACAGTTCCCTGGCCCTCTCAGTGTGGTCTCAAATGCTCCCACTTGTCCCAGGCTGCTCAGGAGTAAGCAGCCGGCTAGATCCTCCAGCTATGTGATTGGGCCTGTAATGACAGTAATTGCCAGTCTGTTAAGTCACCTCCAGCCAAGGAGGAAAATGCCCTCCAGACACACTTCTCAGACTCACATGAAGAAATATGAATGAATTCATACAGGAAAATTATCCAGCCCTGTTTATACAACGCCACTAAGACCAACAGGCTTTTTTCCTTTTTATTAATGGCTTTCCTATAAAACATTGCTGGGCCACAAAGTGAGACAAAGGGTTCTGTCTCTTCTCTCAAGTGTCCATGGCCTTGACTCACTTTGATCAACAGAAGCCCACTGGAAGGCAACAGGTCCTTGTAGTATTTCACATCTCTCCAAGGTGTTGTTGGGCTGGGGTAGCCTCTGGGATTATGTCTACCCAGGGAAGGGGCCACCTGAATTCTTATCTCAAGTGGGAGATATGTGAGGTTTAAGCTGAGTTTCATTTCATTTCTTCACTACGTTTTCTGTCTAAATTTGATCTTTTTTGGTTGTTATAGAAAGATAGAATTGTCATGGCCAAGGCATAGGATGTAAATTATAGTTTGGGTCTTGTTTCTTGCCAATAAAGCCAGTTGGATAATTAGTCTGAATAAATAGTAATGAGAACATTTTAAATATATTACCCATTAGTATCCAAACAACTTCAGATTTGTATGCATATGCTAGATTATCATTTTATATGATTCCACAGAGAGAGATTTAAAGAGGCGATATCTTGGCTAGTAATAAAATATTATCTCACTCACTCATTTAATCAAGCAATGTACATCTGCTTTAAATTTATAAGATGTGTCCTTGGAAATACTTGGGTGCTGACTAGAGTCTCTCACTCCTCAACTCCACACTGTCGTTTCTTTATCCTCCTCTCTGACCCTGGGGCAGATAGCCTGGAAACTATATTTCCCAGATTCCCTTGCCAACCAGTCTCCTATTGGGTTCTACCAATGGGAGGCACCAGCAGCAAATTGAAAGTTGGGAGTAAGGGAGATGCAATTTTTCTACCTTCTAGTGGTGCCTCTGGCAATGGTGGCAGCAGCAGCAAAGGCTGGCAAGTGTGGCTTCTGCGTTTCTGCTCAGTCAGCTCCATTTTTGCAGCAACAAGTTCATGGATCAGCAAACCTAAGCCAAGAGTCAGTCCTGCCATGTTCCCTTTGGCTTCTTCAAGCCTGAGAAGATAGTGGCATGCTGCAGCTCCTAATCTTTGGGTAACTTTGCCTCCTCATTTTTGTTCCATCCTTGTCAAATTCTGTACTACCAATCCTCTGTATTAAATTCCCTCTTTGAAATACCTGCAGTGATTTCTAAACAGAAAAATGCACTGACTGGACACAATTGACACAATTTCTCATATGAATAATTTATCCACATAAACTGAATTTTCAGTGAAGCAAATTTTAATCAGATGGTTTAAAAACAATGCTAACATCATTTCATTCAGTCTGCCAAATCCATCGCAGAATTAGGAAGAAACGTTTAATCACATAAATTTTCCTTCTAAGACTCTATAAAATAGGCAGTGACTCGTGCAATCCCTTCTCCAAATGGCTCTGGTTTGGGTTTTCTGTTTGTTTGGTTTTGGTCTGTCCATCTAGGTCATGCGGTGGCTTGCTGCCGGATCTCAGGCATTGTCGTTGAGTTTGCATGGCTGTTCCCCAACCTAACGAGGCAGGTATTGGATGCCAGCACTTTGATCCATGCACGTGCACAGGATACAAACATAAGAGCTTCCCAAACCAACTGGAAAGAGTCCCGGTGGGAATACTCCACGACATATTAATCAAAGTCAAATGGCAGAGCAAATTGAACTGGTTCATTAATTATGAAAATTCTCTCACAAAGTGACATCTTGTTAACTTAGTGGAAGCATAGCACATTTTCACATGGTTCTTTTTGTCTCCTTAGATCTAAAATGTAAAGTGTCACATTTAGTAATGAATTGAGGTTTTTCTTTTCCTTAGTTAGAAAGAAAAAGCTATTTTATGCCTAACCCACATCTAAATATATACTTGTGTGTTTACCTATGCCCACTAGGTGGATAGAGGTAGCATGTTGGTAAAAGGAAGTTTACGAAACCAGGATTTATTTTACAAAGATATATAGAAGGAACTAGGAAATAGATGGTGATTATTTTAAAACCTTTGGATCCATGTCAAATGCCCGTGCACCCTGGGCTAACTGGAAAAGTTCAGCTGTAATACAGAAAGCTGGCCTTATTTCTCTGCATGTCTTGGCTAAAATGGAGAAAAGGATCTGTGGCTTTTCTCCACTGTCACTTACAGGAACTTCAGTTCTTTGGGCCTTTTCTTCCTTCCACACGTGGGAATAAGAAGTTTAAATCACTAAATGTTCCTTTTCTAGACTCAGGCCTTTTATAGAAACTGAGATGGTCAGTATATACCATTTCACTTTGTCCTATAAGTTTCATTTACCCAATCTTATGACAATGCCTTCTCAATGGAAATCTTTTCTGGATCAGTTAGGTTACTGGTTTGGCCGCCATAATAAAGGCCAAAGTAACAGTGATTTAAACTGATACAAGTTTCTTTCTTTCACATAATAGTCTAAGCATAAGTATTTAAAGGCTGTTATGCCACTCCATAACGTCAAAGTTCCTGACTCCGTGTCTTGTTGCTCTGCCATTCAAAACACATGGCTTCCATTTTGTCAGCTATGGACACGTGTATACCTAAGCCAGTGCACAGAGGTCAAATAAACAGTCTTGCACGTGGGCCTCAAGGTCACAGCCCTTTGACAAGGACTTAAGTCACATGGCACTTAGTCTCATTGCAAGGAAAGCTGGGAAACAGTGTTTGTCCTGGGTTGCCATGTGCTCAACATTACTTAGGGAAAGACGGCCATGACAAGCCACCTCTGCCACACTCTCCCTTTTGTCAAGGTGCAATGTCTGCATAAGCATTGGCTCAGAGAAGGCACAAAATGGATAATTGTTAAATGAACAAATAAACAAGTGAGGGGATGAAATCCTTAAAGGAATGCTAATTTAAAAACAGATATGAGAACAGATTGCTAGGGTGTTCATGGTTGGTTTTTCCATCAGTTTCTCAGAAGTGAAATTTAGTTTCAGTTGGATAATTAGGTTGATTTAGACAACATGAATTTGTATGTCAGAATCAGAATAGCAAAGTAAATATCCTATTGATGACTCTGTCATGTTTTTCCCCAGCATTTCCCAAACTCTTTTTGTCAGAGAACATCCACTAACAATTCATGAGACATTCATGAAAAATTTTCTCCTGCCTAAAATCTTAGCAGAAAAATAGAATTCAACCATTTGTCTTCTCAGGTAGGACCTTAAAGAAATCAATCTACACTTAGGCAAAACACACTTTTTCTAACAGCAACAACACACAGTAAAGCTACTCTGTATGATTCTATAATGGGGGATACACGTCATTATACATTTTTCCAAACTCGTAGAATGCCCAACTCCAAGAGTGAACCCTACTATAAACTATAGACTACGGGTGATTATGATGTGTCAGTGTAGGTTCATCAACTGTAACAAATGCACCAGTCTGGTGAGAGATGTTGATAATGGGCAAGGCTATGCATGTGCAGGAGGAGTGAATATATGGGAAATGTCTGTACGTTCTGCTCCCTTTTGCTGTGCACAAAAAAAATGCTCTAATAAATAAAATCTTTTTTTAAAAAAAGCAACAACAGGGAAGTCTTTTCAGACCACACTAATAATAGTTCCATGGTGTCTTCCCATGCTGTGAATAACTAAACAGGTTGACCTGCCACCTTACGTGACGTCCTCATTTCCCCAGTGATTTCTCAACCATCATGGAAGGTTAGAAATGGCCGGAACCTTGAAATGTCATCAAAGCCATCCATCTGCCTTCAGATCCTGATGTCACCACACTACTGAGAGAACACAACATCAGAACGAAACCTCATGACATGATCTCATTCGTACCAGCGTCTGGATAACATCACTTCCACTTTAAGTAAACACTAGAAGGGAAGATTATCCAGACGGACAATCTCAGATGCACTACATTTGTGGACTAGGGGATTGCAACCAGCAGTGCCAGGAAATCTGGCATTTGTTCGGAAAACACGTCTGGATTTTGAAAGGGCTCTGCCTAACACGTTCAGTCTATGCCCAGAGGTCTTTGAGGAAGTGTACTCATAAAGAGGATACGACTGTGTTAGAAATTGTGATTGATGCTACATTCGCGCTGCAACTCTTGCTTAAAAGGGAAGTAAGTCCAGTTCCCCTTTGAAACAGCTTCTCAGCAGCAGGTGGCCACCAACCACTCAGGAAGCAGGCGTATGAAGGCAGCAGTCTTGAAATTCCACTGTTTTGTAATGATTCTCCCTTTATCCCTTAAAAGGGTGTGAGAGTGAGGGCAAAGATGGTAGAATTTCTAGTTGATGGCAGTCTTTTGTAAGTACAGAACTCAATATATTACAGAGAGACTGGATCATTTGTCCCATTTCAAAGAAATGTTATAAAATATTAAACAGGATTTCAGGGTTGGAGACCCCTGTCAGTGGCATGGTTTGGGGGAGAAGAATTGAGGAGGAAATCAGTTGAAAATAGTTTGAAGCAATCTGTTAGCCAACTATCTACATTCTTCCATCATAGTTTTTGTTATTCTGCTAATGAATTCTGAGTCTCCAGAAATTAAAAAAGACTATTTCTCAATCTATCTGGGCAGGAATTCATTTTAATGAAGGTAAGTATGGAGACTGAGGGAAGCTAGATAATAATAGAAATAATCGTGCTAAAATTAAAATTAAAAGAAAAAGAGCAAAGTTAAGGTTGATTACAGTAAATATTAATGAGAAATGTGTGTTATTCAATGTAGTCACTAAAAGGATGGAAATATTTTCAAATGTGATTCATTCCAGTTGAAACAGGAAAGGAAGCAAAAACCTTAGCATCTAACAAGGCAGTTAATCTAGCTACCACAGAGCAACCCTGACCCTGTGGGGAAGAAACTATATTCCTCCCAAACAGGGCTGAACCTGCTCGCTCCAGCCAGCAGCCTCTAGAGAAAGAGTCATTGAACCACGCATGCGTACACACACACACACACACACACACACACACGCACTCACACACACACAAGACAATAGCCAGCCAGAGAGTGTGAAAGAGGGAAGGCTACACCAACTTCTTAAGGAGTAAGGTAACCAAAAGATATCTTTCAAGAAGGAAAGGAGTCAAGACAAAAAGTTGGTGGATAACTTAGAGGCAAAATCTTCTTGGGAGAAGGTTGACCAGTCCTCTAGATTGAGGGATCCTGAGACAGAGCCTAAATGTCAATAGCAGGTATTTCAGGTAAGAAAACCAGAGCAGACTCAGGAAAAAAAGGGACTGAGGCCCGAAAAGAACAATGCATTGCACGTGTTCAAATTTGCAGGCCTTGGGCATTTGCAACTTGAAGAAAATGGCGAAAAGTTATTTCCAAAGGCTAGAGAAACTTAGAGAAAACACATGCTTCTAAAAAAGGAGGGTTGCAGAGTGGGAGAAAGGGATGACCTTGGCTTCTCTGAGTCTATGTTCCTACTTTAATTTCCTTAACTAAAAAAATGCTTTTGTGTAATGATACTCTTAAAACCCATAAGCGGAATCCTAGCTGAGAAACAATCAGCACGAGCTGGCAGAGAACAAATACTCTCATATTTATCCAACTTCCCTGTAAGTGAAGCCACAGGCTCCGCATGACAGAAGAGCAAAAGGGGTGTCATTGGTTTTAATTTTTTCAAAATTTTGATTTAATATAATCAAGATATCGGGAGCAGAGTCAACTACCTGTGGAAAGCATATTCTCTTACAGCCTTGGGGCAAAACTCAAATCTAGACATTTCCTCCTGACTTGCCCTCAGCTCTGCCTCACTCGTCTGACTGCCAAAGGACACTCTACTGAGAGATCCTGCAGACTCTCAACTTTTGCAAAGCCAGGCTGCACTCAGTACCTTCCTTTCCTTCACTCTATTTCCTCTTCCACTTTCATCTCCCCTTCTCCTCTTAACCTTCTCTTCTGCATCTCAGTTAAAGTCACCATCCATCCAATTTCCAATGCTAGGAAAATTTTGGCACATCTCTGCTTAAAATAACTGTCACCTGCCTCACCTATAGGATAAAGTCCAAACCTTTCCTGCACAGTAGAGAGAAGTCCTTCACATTCAGGTCTGCATCTACCTTTCAAATCCATTTTGAAACCCTGTGCTCCCAAAAAAAAGCCTCCTACAAGCTTCCTACAAGTCTCCACACCCAGTCACATTCCAGAGCCGTTGAACACATTATTACCCTTCATCTGGGGAGCCCTCCTGGTCTTCTTTGCCTGGGGACCTTCTACCCAACTTCGAGGCTCTGCTGAAGCATCACCTCTTCTATGAAGACCTTCCTAACTCCCCAAAGTCAGTCCATCTCTCCTTTATCCTCCTATCGTCTTGGATTTGTAGAGTAGCACTTACCCTGCTAACTGGTAATCATTCTGTTTTTAACACTCTCTTCCCCAGCGAGCGGCTGGAGGGCAAGGAGATATCTTATTAATCTCTGCACCTGAGCACTAAGCACCTTAGTCCCCTTACCTGAAATTGCAATATATACATACGCATATCCTGCTGTGTTTTTCTCCACAGCACTGACATATATTTTGTGTGTTTATCTGTTTATTATCCGTCTCCCTCACCTAGAATATGAGCTGTATGAAAGCAGGTGTAGACAAAGTCTATTCTGTTCTCCCCTTGATCGCCAATTCCTAGAATAATGCCTGGCATATGGGTGGGCACTAAATAAATATTTGAATGAATGTGCATCCAGAATGATTAGAGCAGTTTCTGACACATTCAATGTATTAGTTCTTGAAGGAATACTAAATCACCACCTGCCCATTAGAACTCTCTTGGCATTCTTCCACCTTTTCTCCACTTACTCTGAACTTCTAGAATAGCCACAGTGAGATTCCACAACTCTCGGCACTTTATTCCATTCATGTATTTTAATCTTGTCTCTCTAAGGAGATTATAAAAATCCCAAGGGCAGGTGCCATGTCTTTGGAGAAAGATAATATTAAATGTAACTAGTGCTAGGTGCTTTCAAACTTAGTGTATCACTTAATTTTCTCCCCAACATCCTACAGCATTATTTCATTATTCCAGTTTGGCATATAAGGCAACGGAGGTGCAGACTCAGCCAAGGTCACAAGGGCTTTAAATAGAGTCAGGATTCAAACCAGGCTTGACTCTAACTTATGTTCTTTCCACTACCTGGTGTTGCCTCTTGGTTAATATAGGTCCTCGTTAAATTTGCAAGAATATGGAAAAGCCAAAAGAAGAAAAACAGTCACCCACAAATTCCTCATCCAAAGACAATCACTGTTAACGTTTATTCTATGATCTGGTCTTTTTTACTTTATGTAGTCGTAAATAATTGTATTCCTACTGTAAATAAAAATTGGCTATACCAACTTTTCAACTAACTTTCAACTTTTTGTTTGTGTCTCATATTTATAATGCATATTATAACGATAAGATAATTATTGTCTGTTTACCCTGAAGATAAACGTTTTTTCATACATTTTTTTAAATGTGTACTCTTTCCCCTTGTGAATTGTCTATTCTTTCCCTACTCATCTACTGAAATCTTAGCAATTTTCTTGTACATTTAATAAAGAATAATCTTTCTTACCCTTTTTTCTGAATTATTTTCTATTCTACTTCTCAATGATCTCACCCAACAAGTATGTAGCATCATGCTGAATACAAAATAGATGTGACACAATATTGTTGATTAATCACTTAAAATTATTCACCCAACCAAGCAATCAAAGTTAACATCACCAGGAATAAGTCACATTGATATCATGTATTCCTGACACAATACAGTGAGAAACGCATTTCATCTCTGTGGTATTCTCCTCAAAAATCCATAGCCTCAGTCTAATCATGAGAGAAACATCACTCACACTCAAGTGGAAGGACATTCTACAAAATACTTGACCAGTACTCTCAGAAATGTCAAGGTCTTAAAAGACAAGGAAAGACTGAGAAACTGCCACAGATTGGAGAACACTAAAGAGATGTGATGACTAAGTGCCACCTGGCATCCTGGATTAGATTCTGGAAGAGAAAAAGGATGTTAGAGGAAAAACTAGTAAAATCAGAATAAAGTCTGTAGTCTAAGTAATAGTACCATACCAGTGATAATTTCTTAGTTTTGATAAACATGGTTAGATAAGATGTTGCAGGAGCAGAAGCTTGGTGAAGAGTATAAAGGAGCTCTCTGTACTCTCCTTCCACCTCTCCTGTAAATCTACAGTTATTTCAACATAAAGAGGTTTTGTTCTTTAAATGATTCTTTCTGGATACATAATCAATGTCGTTTCACAGAAGATCACACCTTTCCCAACACAACCTTAGTTCTTTCATCAACAACCTTAAATGACAGAAGAAAAGAACTGCTTATTGGCTTCATAATAAATAAGAAGACAGCTAGGACCCAGAATCCAACATTATATATTGGATGTGAGTTTGCCAAGTTATAAAAGAGATCAGCGACAACAAAATTAGGTCAGTAAGAAAAGTCAAAATCACCTTTCTAAGGCAGAAAAAGTGGACCACACAAACTAAAGACAAGATCCCCTTAAAGCACCATGGCGTGTTGGAAACAGCCTAGGCTCTGAGGTTAAGCTCGGGCATTGCCTATCGCCGGTTGGTTGGGGATGGTAAGAAAGTAAATAACCTTCTAGAGTCTTGACTTCTTCAAATTTGAAATTGAAATAGTAATATTTCTCTACGGAGTTCTAAAGTACGGATCAGCAAACTTTTTCTGTAAGATAGGAAATATTTTAGGTTTGGAGGTCAGGTGGTCTGTGTTGCGACTACTCAGCTCTACCAATGTAGCTTCAAAGTAGCCATCGACAATACATCAACCTATGGCCAGAGGCTTAAAGAAGAGACTAGCTGCGGAGGGAGAAGAAGGAGGAAGAGACTGATAACTTCCATACACCACAGAGTTCCCCCAGTTCCATTGCCAGGAGAGTGGCAGGGGGAACACTGTCTACACACCCCTTTATTTCCAAATGTAAATATTGTTCACATATTAGCCCCCTGGGAATACAGCAGCTGTAGCATGTGTTTGCTATATTATTTTTAAATGCTCAGTACAATTATAGAAGACAAGAAAAATAAACAGGGCAGATGAAACTCAAAGGATAGATTATTTGCATAGAAAGTAAGTTAGTGGCTTGTGCAATGCAGGTAAAATTCGTTAATGTGTTGAGTAAACTAATGTGTTAATCATGAACAGTGATTAAAGATACAGCACATTCCAGAAGATGAGTTATGTAGAAATATTAAGTTAGGCACATATAGGACATGTAAAAGATAGAATAAATTGAATTTAAGATTCTAAAAGGGTGACGGGGGTGCTGGTCCAGTGCCACAGTGGTTAAAGTTTGCTCACTCTGCAGAACGGCCTGGATTTACGGGTTCAGATCCTGGAAGCGGACCTACTCCACTCATCAGCCACGCTGTGGAGGCATCTCACATACAAAATAGAGGAAGATTGGCACAGATGTTAGTTCAGGGTGAATCTTCCTCATCCAAAAACAAATAGACAAACAGACAAAAAACATAGCTAAAAAAAATAAAAGGGTAATGGAACAAACAAAACTCTTTGTTTAGAGAGAATGGAGTAGAAAGATCAAGTCATTAGACACAGATCACGCAACCTGCAGGCTGATGCTGTGTCTTCCCTGAGTTGGCTACTCATAGATGATACCCATTATCGTCCCATTCTGGCCCCACATGTGCTCTGCCAAAAAAAAAACCCATGTAAAACCTATAGCCATTGTATTAGTTTCCTCTTAGTTCTATAACAAATAATCACAAACTTAGTGAACTAAAGAACATAAATTTATTATCTTACAGTTCTGGAGCCAGATGTCTGATGCGGGTATCACTGGGCTAAAATCAAGGTTTTGGCGCAGCTTTGTTCTCTTATTGAGCCTCTTAGGAAGAATTTGTTTCCTGGGTATTTCAATTTGTTAGGGCTGCCGTCACAAAATACCACAGATTGGGAGGCTTAAACAACTGAAATTTATTGTCTCACCCTTCTAAAGGCCAGAAGCCCAAAATCAAGGTGTCATCAGGGTGGGTTCCTTCTGAGAGCCATGAGGAGAGAATTTGTTCCAGGCCTCTCTCCTTGGCTTGTAAAGATGGCTGTCTTCTCCTTGTGTCTTCACATTATCTTCCCTTTGCCCATGTTTGTGCCCAAATCTTCCTCTTCTTATAAGAATACCAGTCATATTGGATTAAGGTCCATCTTAATGACCTCATTTTAATTTAATTACTTCTGCAAAGAACTTATCTCCAAACGCGTCACTTTCTGAGGTACTGAGAGTTATGACTTTGACTTATGAATTCAGCAGGGGTGGGAGACACAATTCAATTCATAACAGTCTATAATATAGCAGTGGGCTTTTCCAACTTCTAGAGGCCACCTGCATTGCTTGCCTTGTGGTCTTTTCCACCATCTTCAAAGACAATAGTATAGTGTCTTCAAATAAACATCTATCTCTCTAATCTCTGCTTCCATCATCACATCTCCTTCTCTAACTCTGACACCCCTGCCTCTCATGTTCCTAAAAGGATCTTCGTGATTACATTTGACCCACCAGATAATCCAAAATTATCTCCCCATCTCAAGATCCTTAATCACATCTGCAAAGTCTCTTTTGCCATGTAAAGTAATATATTCACAGTTCTAGGGACTAAAACATGAGCATTTTGGGGGACCATTATTCTGCCTAACACAACCTTCAGCGGGTTAATTGGTAACCTACAGCTATTGGCTGGATGTCTCTCCAACAGAGCAAGTGTGTGCTGGTTACAGGCACCCTCCATCTGCTGAGCCCCTTGTTTAACCTCCATTGTGGTCCCTGTAACCACATCATTGGCAGGGAAGGCTAATGCAGCAGACAGAGACAGGACATAGCCCAGGATTCTAGAATCCTGGAAGTATGGTCCTTCCACTGCACATACACCCAATCCTAAGTGTGTTCATTATCCCATCAATTTCTCATTGCTTTTCACAGTAAATTGTGAATTGATTCAATAAACCATGTGATCTGAGCATCTTAATTTGGTCTGTGAGCTTTTCTGTTCCATGGCATCTGGGATAGCCTTCCTGGTGGGGTGTTAGAGACTACCACTGCATCAAGGTCATGCTCCACATGTCATCAGCTTTCATAGGGAAGCAGATTTTTGAGTCAACAGAACACAGTGAAATTTGATGGAGGAGGGTAAGATCCAGGGCGTGGGGCTTGGGCTCAGAGAGGGCGGACTTGGGTAGAACACAGCAACGAGCAGCCCTGAGTCCTGAGAAGACCTCAGCATCTGAGGGCTGGGGAGTGACAGAGCATCCACCACCACAGAAGAGGACCCTGCAGGCCAGCTTCCTCTTAGAGCCCTGCCCAGACCAGCCCTATTCGCACAGTGCCCAAGGCTCATAGCAGTCCAGATTCTAGGAGCTTTGTGCCAACCTGCTTTGAACCAGTTAGACACCAATGAACTCAGAATAATGTGGGAAATCTGACAGTCAGGACACAAACCGGAGAGCCAAGAGAGAAATAAGCAAACCCAATTTGTTTCCTCTTTTGTGCTGTTTCTGAGCTATGACGTCCATAATTTGTAAGATCAAAAGCAGAAAAAAGAACGCTAAAGATTTGCACATACGTAGGTTTAAAAACCTACTGCACTTTTCCCAAAATACCAAAAACAGAAGAATTACAGATTTCAGGAAGGAAATATGTGTTTAGTTTAACTTTTAAAAAAGAAACGCCATTTGAAAAATATTAAGAGGTGCTCTTGTATCCCAAAAGCTATTAGAAATAAACTGATTTTTACATCTAAAATGCTTTTAACAGTTAACATTCTTTGAATTCAATGTCAATCTTTTAAAAATTATAGAAAAAGAGCTTTTCTCAATAGTAATTGTCACTGAAATGCTTTCAAACCTCCAGTATTTTGGATCTCTTATTAGAACAGGAATAAAATGTACCTCCTGGTGGGAGAATGCAGAGAGTTTCAAAGAGTGTGCCAAGAACTCTTCCCTTTAGATTCCAAATTCTAAATCAGGATAAGCCCCACGTGTGTCATCCACATCACACCCACTAAAGTGATTGGAACAAAGTGTTTTCTTGACCAATGGGCACCCTTAATAATGTACAGATGACCACTCATGGGTCTCTCCAGGTGACAGAAGACCCTATAAATGGCTGGCAATTGAGCTTGATGCACCAGGGTTATGAAATGCAGCCTTTTCTGGCAGAAACCTTCAGAGTTAAGCTTTCAGGAAATAAATGATTTGGTGGAAGGCAAGGAGAAATATAGCTTACTTGCAAAACAGAGCAATCTGGGTTTCCTACCACTGACATTGTCTTATATGAAGAGATGCTAAGTGAGAAATACTTTCCAAAACTCAAACACTAACCTAGTTTCAGGGTCCTTTGACCCAGGCCTGAGTTAATAACCAAAAGGTTGAAGAATTCTTCCTGAGAAAGGCTGCATTTTGATTCCATATCAAGAATACCTTTCTCCTCCTTTTAATTCCAGTTACAGAAACTTATTCTAAGGAATTAATCAGAGATGGGAGAAAATGCAAATATAACAATATTTATTTCAGCATCATTTCTGAAAGAAAAATAATTGAAATGACCTAAGCATCCATTAATAGGAAAATGATTAAAAAGTGAAGCAACACAGGCAGAAGATGGAATACTACGTTGCCATTAAAAATTGGGTTTTTGAAGAGTATTTAATGATACATGATACAATGTAATATGAAAAGGACAATATAAAATTATACATACAATACGATTTCAACCTTGTCTCTGAAATGGTAAGAATTATTATTTTCCGTATTTTCTAAATTTTCTACAATGGAAATGCATAACTTCCATAATCACAAAAAAAAATATATTATTCAAAGAAATAGGTTTGTCCCAAAGAAAGCTCCCCCTTTCGGGTGCTACTGTTGTTAACTAGCCTAGCACGTGGATGCGAGAAGTGACTGCAATGAAGACTACAATGACCACAACCCTCTGAACTGTTTCTACCTACGACTCAGCCAGGCATCCCCCTGTGTCAAACTGTGTCTACACCCCGGGGGAAACACTACTACAGACCCTCTAGAGAACCAGCCTGACTCTAACTTTTTGGTTGCACTGGCGGTTCAAAGTTTGACCACAACGCAGCAGTAGCAGAGTGGGTTCTGTCTGCTCAACAACGACGATCCTGCCTCCTAAAAATAACAGACAAGCAGTTCGACAAACGTCCCATCAGCCTAAGCAGCGCCTGCAGGGTCCTAGCTCTCTGTGGGGTGATAGATGAGTGTTGTCGAAGTGTGTGGGGGGTGTGCAGGTGAGAGAAGGAGTAGAGGAGAGAGAGGAGACGGAAGGGGATGGGAGAAGAGAGTAGGAAAGGGGAGAGGAGTGGGGGAAGAGGAGGGGAGGAGAGAGAAGGGAAGGGAAAGTAGAGGGAGAGAGTATTCATACAAACAACTAAAGTCTGTGCCCGGCTGATTTACAACTTCGTTGACTATAAAATTTTCCTAGCATTTCCAGGATAGGGAGGAACACATCTCTGATCCTGACTAAAGGAGAATAGCCTCTCTGTTTCTTCTTCCAATGACTTAACACGAACATCACCAGCTTTGTCTTATTTATGCCTTTGTGTACACAGCAGTCTAGAGTACTTGAAACTCGCGCCCAGTGAGAAGGGAGAATTGAACTGTTCAAGCAGCAGTTTCTAGCCTGAAGTGCACATGTTATCCGCATATGTTATCCGTATGCGATTAACGGAGACATCGCATGGATGCGGGGAGACATCTAGTGACCAGTGGAGTGAAAAACAGGGCAACGTACAGACTGCATGGAGGAAGCAATGTGTTATCCACCTACAACTGTACTGTAGTTGATAAATAAGTATTGCACATCTAATGTGTCCTAGGCACTAAGCTAAGTTTGGGGGATACAAGGAACAAGACAAAAAAAAAAGGAAGAATTTTCCATAATTTGTATCATATTTGTATCAGAATTTTCCATGATTTGTAAATGTGTCTTATTAGAAAATATCTTCCTTCTATTGTCTCTATTTATGAAAGGCGAAACAAAATCCCACTTTCAAAACAGAAGCTCCCTCAAAGGAAAATCAAACTATTTGCCTTCCTATTGTAAGATGATGATTTTCCAAAAGCTCTAGAAATAAAAGAATGTTCTTTGTTAGTAACTCCATTTTTACAATACTTGCAACGGGCTGTTTTCTTTCCTTTCTTTCCTTTCTTTTTCTTTCCTTTGTTTTTCTTTGTTTTCTTTCTTTCTTCCTTCCTTCCTTCCTCTTTCTTTCTTTCCCTCTTTCTTTCCCTCTGTCTTTTTTATTTGCTGAGGAAGATTCGCCCTGAACTAACATCCATGCCAATCTTCCTCTATTTTGTAAGTGGTTGCTGCCACAGCATGGCTGCTGACTAGTGGTGTAAGTCCGGACCCAGGAACCAAGCCCGGGCTGCCAAAATGCAGCACACTAAACCTAACCACTGGGCCGTGGGGCCCACCCTGAATTTTGCAGTTTTGTATTTGTTTTTAGTTAGTTTGTGAGCCTGATGTTTGAACTGATTAGTATAAAGAGTATGAAATTAATTTCTAAACTTATCAGAACAAAATTCATTTTAACTCACTTTAAAAGCACTATTTTTATACTGCTCAGCCCTCTGAGTCAGGAGAGGGAATATGAGGAAATTGTTACAAAAATCAAAGACAGAAGTGGTCAGTCCCACAGCCTAGTGGTTGAGTTCAGTGCACTCCACTTTGGCGGCCCGGGTTAAGTTCGCAGGCTCGGACCTACACCACTTGTCAGTGGCCATGCTGTGGCAGTGACACACATACAAAATAGAGGAAGACTGGCATGGATGTTAGCTCAGGGCAAATCTTCCTCAGCAAAAACAAAAACACACAACTGCAAAATTCAGGTTTCCATAACACTATCGAAAATTTCTATAGAAACTTTTTTATGCTAACAATGGAAAGGAAATTAATTGCAGTGAGTGTGTGAGTGTGTATTTAATCCTTGGCTACCCACCACCACGAAGAAATATCAATATGTGGACATTTTGGACTCTCTTTTATTTTGAATTATAGTGTATTACACATGTAAAATGGTGCATTCAAATTACACCATCATAAGTTTCTTTTCTGTTATAAGGGAAAGAAAACACTTTAATACTTCTGTGCACTGAGCACCAGAGACGTTTGTGAGCAATCGCACAGAAGGAGGATCAGTACCTTTCTCTCAGGGAGGTCCAGTAACGTGGCAAATCACCAGATCTCTTAAGACTCATACGAGTAAAGGCAACTTGACTCCAAGTTTATCTTATTTAGGGTTTTCGGTGAATAAAAAATACAGGATATGCAATTTATTTTAAAAGTGAATTCTAAGAAACTAAATTATTCAGTGAATGCACTAAGTGAAAATAAGCTTCTGTTCTGCATTATGTACATTTCAGGAAAAGAAGGCTTGGGGGGGGGGGGGTGGTGAGGGAGTCAGGAAAAGAGAGAGTATGAGACCAGCATGGGCTTTACCATTTCCCATGTGCCCTGAAGGCAGGATGGATTTCTTTGGGAAAACCTCAGCCCTTTAGATTAAAAGGATGAGTAAATATTTCCAAAATTTTTTAATTAAAAAATATGTTTAACTTACCGTTGATACTTTTTTGTTCTCCCTCATTTTCTTCCCAAATCACCAGAGTTCTGCTCCAAGCAGCCCTCTCAAATCCCTCCAGCCCCTAGTGCCACGTCCACGAGCTGGCTGAGCCACTGGGACCTGTCTGAACCCTAGCTTCTCTACCCCAACAGCCTTGTAACAGTTCTTTCCAGACCTGCACTGCAGCGGCCCTGTTGCACGATGGCACCATGCCGCCTACAGAAAAGCAGAGCACCCTAAACTTCCTGCCTGTCCCAGCTGATCCCCTTTCTTCTCCGCCCTCTGTACAGTCACGGCTCTGAAACAGCTCACCTGTCACCATCTCCTTCTCAACAAGTATCCTCCTCGTGGCTTTGAATACCAGCACCATGCCAGGCTGACCTGCCTAGGGGATGAGGGGGCTGGGCCACTGAGATGGGGCCTGGGTCAGACCTATTTGACCCCACACATACTGCATATGCGTTGGTGTGCACACACACACACATGCACACATCTACTTGCAGACCTCTTCATTTCACACCGCACACCTACGCACACACACCCCTATCTGCATAGGTGCCAATACACATCATACTCCTGTAAAGGTAGTCAAGTTAAAATGAGATCATTAGGATGGGCCTAATCCAATATGACTGCACCCTTATAAAAAGGGGAAATTTGGACACAGACACACAGAGGGAAGATGATGTGAAAAGAGATGAGGAAGAGAGAGCCATCTACAAGCCAAGGACAGTAGCCTGAAACAGAGGCTTTCTTCATGGCTCTCAGAAGGAACCAACCCTGCCAACACCTTGATTCCAGAACTGAGGCAGATAGATATCTGTTATTTAAGACATGCAGTTTGTGGTACTTGGTTACAGCAGCCCTAGCAAACTAATTCAGATTTTGGTACCATGAATGAAGTGGCTTGAACTCAGGCACCTAGCTGGCAAAGAAGTGAGGGGCACCCAGGAGACACATGCACGAGCTCATGTTACTTACACGATGGGCAGAGACAGGGAGCCCGTGCCCTCAAGCAAGACAAGCAATGTCCCGTCCTTGGCCAGAGTGTGGGAGTGAGGGGTATCCACACACTCTGAGCACTGAGGTTCCCGTACTCAGTGGAGCCAGGAGAAGCGCCCCTGCTGTCCACATCCAGCTCAGCCTCTCGGGCTATCCCAGCCCAGAGCAGGTAAGCCCCTTGCCGTAGCCCCTCCATGTTGAATCCCTGTCTCCCTCTTGTTGACAGTCATCTTGACTGGCCTGTGGGTCTCTTGACGCATACTTGTTTATCTGGGACGGTCTCACCTCCTAGAAGATGGGAAGGCATATGTCAATGTGGGTTCCCCTCTGCTTAAATTAACCCTTCACCTAATTGGCAGAAGTGTGGCAAAAGCAGCCAGAGGAGCCGGGGGGTGCTACCCTGTAAAAGCAAAAGGCCTTCCCGTATCTTCTTATCTTTCTCCTTGACCTCAAGCCTTTCCTGACAAGTAACTCACCAGCCTGTCTACCCCAACGCCTCTGTGCTACCTCTCATCCCTTGCCTGATGAATTTGCCTCTTCAATCCTAACCCCTCTGCATCCTCATCGGTTACTCTTCTGGGCACAATGCCACAGAAAGGATACACACAGGGATATTGGGGATGGTTTTGAGCTTGGTAAAATATTGCATTTACATTCAACACGAGCTTGAGCTGAGCCCTCCAGATTTGGAGGAATCACCTCGCTTGCTGAAGCTTAGTTATTTCTATGATTTGGGGTCCACCAGGAGAAAAAAGAGAATGTACAGAATATAAATAAGAAACAGAAGAGGTACTGCCAGATATCTGACTACATTTTTTTTTATGTAAAACATGTAGATCCTAATTCCCCTCAAACATCTCTAACTTTGTAGATGAAATACAGATACCTTTATTTTTAACAAACAAAAGGGAAAAGGATCCTTTCTGCAATGTTGTCTTGGAAGCATCATATATAGCAATGCCAAGGATCAAATAACCTAAAATTAACCAATTAAAGACTTCACCATTCCTAGCGTGACCAAAGAATATTCAATAACATGGGGAAAATATTTGTACATCGATTTTAAAGGAGAGAAAAGCAGAATTCAGAATTATATATTTATAATATATATATATATAATCACATAATGATTTTATACATGCACAGAAAAAGGAAAAAAATGAAATACTTCAAATAATGGTAATTATAGCTGGGTGACGGATTCCTGGTGATTGCTGCACCTTTATGCATATTCCAAATTTACTAAAGTAAGTTTGCATCACTTTTTTAATCAGGGAAAAATGTTATATTTTATCCCAACCATTTATTAATAATACATACTACTTTATAAGTATGTGAATACCTGATTACTTTTTGCATACAAGCAATGTTAGCCTACTGGGAAAATTTTATAACCAAACACAAAAGTCATCACAAATTGTGTTCTGGAACCCATAGGCCTAAGATACACACCTGTAAATAAAAGTTGAAGGAAATATATGGGTTGTTATCACCTGAGCAAGGATAGTTTTTGGTAATTGATTCTGTTTCCATTTGTCACCAGAAATATATCGTCTTCATTTGTGTCCTCCTCTGCTTTCTCTGGGTGTATAAAATGACAGGTTATGTGGGAACTGAGGTCAAATTACCAATATTCTGTGTGTGACTGGAGGTCAGAATTACCTTCATAAGGAGCCCTGAGACCCAGAATGAATTTCTATTTATTCAGCATTCTACTTCCAAACTCAACTAACAAAAAAAGGAGAAAAAGGCAAAAAGTTCCCCAAGTTCAGCGTTCAGTCTGTGTTTGCAAATGACCAAGAAAAAGACAGACATGAGCAGACACGATCAGACAGCTTGTGGGTTAGAAGTTCCTTTTATTTGTAAAGGCAAAAGTTTGGTTAGTTTGACTCAGCTTGAATAATTCCAGTTGCCTGATACTAGGAAAGAAAATTGTCTACCAGCACTTGGTGAAGAAAGCCTTGATACGCTTTGTGTGCTCCCTATATTTATTTTTTTTTTTTGTAATTTAATGGTCATCTATGATGTGCTGGGAATAGCACTAGAAAGATAAGATGCCATGATGAGTGACTGTTGCCCTAGACCCTAGGAAGAATGTGGCCACTTTTTTGTCATTTGTTGACCATGTTCTCTATTTTTGGTTTTAGCACATATTACGGAGGTATAATTCCCCCTCCAGTAAGAACTGGTAGCTAACATTGGCTTAATTGTGCATAATGCTTGTTTTGGCTTCAACAAAAAGGCATCTGGATTATGGTTTCCTATAAAGATTGCAAAGTCAGGCCCTGCATGATACAGCCCACGGACACTGCCTTTCCCATCACTATCTATCCCCCCTTATCCTACTCCATGCTGCCTTGTGTAAGGAGATTGGTCATTATGAATTATCTGGGTTAATAAATTGTCATTCTTAGTGAGCTGCTCCTAACAATTTGTACTGCTTTTGCCCATACCTTGTTACTTTTATCCCACAACATCTTTGAAAGATGGATGGAAAAAGAAATGTGATACGAGCTAAGACAGAGAATGTTCGAAAACCTTACAACTCAAGACCAAATTGCATTTTGATTCCAACTACTTACTTCCATAATCTGCTAGGAATTCTCCCAGCCTCCTCCATTTTCATCCCACTCCCACCCACGCTCTGCCACAGCACCAAAGGCCTCTTTGAAAAATTCAAATCTGTTGATGATATTCTCCTCCTTAATCCTCCCAAGGGCTCCATGTCACCAACAAAGAATAGTCAGAGCTGCTCAGTGTGCAGACCATGCCAGTGTTAGTCCCATCAAAGCCTTGGCACTCATTCTCACCACCTGGACCAACCTCACCCCACCTGGTTGCCAGAAAAGCAACTCCTAGTCATCCTCCAGGAGTCAGCACAAGCATCTATCTTCCATGAAATGTGTTTCTTAGAAAAACTCAGTTTTTAATTAGGAAGGACATTTGAATTAATATCTTCTTTGGAGGAGACAGGAAGGATGGTCTTGACGCCAGAGAGAGTTACACTCAACCTTAGATAATTTGTGTCTCTGCTTTTTCTTTCACCCAGTTGCCATAACTACTGAAGTGGACTCAGCACACCTTGAAGGAAATCTCATTGATTTCACTACTCACACCCTGTGAAAATAGGTAAGTCATGGAACTAATCAGAGCTGGCACAGTCTCACAGGAAGATGCACATAGAAACAAAAAGTACATTTTGATATTTTCCACTCTTGCAGAATACGCTTTCTACAGAAGTATATCTTCTACTTTCATCATTATCCCCAAGAATTTTGGGGGTTAGGAGGCCACACTGAAAGTTAAGCTATAAAATCAGATGCTGAGTACAAAGGCAGATTCAAGAGAAAGAGTAGCTCTCAGGCCAGCAAGACCCTGGTGGCTGGATTAACATATCTAAGGACAAAATGTATTCCTTATAAAAAAGATTGGTCAGCCAGGGAAGCTGCCAGCCCAGTGGACCTTGGCATTCCTTGACTTGTAGTTTCATGACTCCAATCTGCCTTCGTCTTCACATGGCCATCTTTTCTATGTGTCTTCTCTCCTTCTTTTCTCTTATAAGGACACATAATTTGTAACTTGTCATTGGATTTAGAGCCCACCCTAATCCAAGACGATTTCATCTTGAAATCCTTAATTACATCTGCAAAAACCCTTTTTCCAAATAAGGTCACCTTCACAGGTTCCAGGTGGACGTATCTTTTAGGGGGCCATCATTTAATCCACTACAGAGAGCATGCACCACTCTAACTGAAACCTCATCACTAATACCCCCAGTTCTGACTCCTGACTGACCACGCTTTGGTCTAATTATGACTTAATTCTCCAAGTAGCATGACCTCTCTGGAGTTCTGGAGACTCTCTTCAGTTATATTTCTTGTGGAAAATCAATGTATCAGAATTCTGGTTTTACACTTGAGTCTTGTGAGTGAAGTAATCGTATCTGTGATAGAGAGAAAAGGGCCTGCCAGCCTGGGGATAAATCCAAGCCTGATAAATTCCCCAAGGTAAGCCATCCAGGGAGGCCCCTGGAGAGACTGCCTGTCAGCCAATCTGCAAATGATCCTTTCCTTTGTCTGGCCAAGCAAGGATGGAGAAGTAGAGAGGACCTGTGGTTTGGCCATTTGAGCCAGTCTTTTGGAAGACAAGAGTGGAACCAGTCAAGATGGCAGAAGGAGAGGTAGAGAAGAACCTGAAAGACCATCCTGAGCCATAATGAACTGTCTCAGAGTAACCAGTGTCCACTGTCCAAACTCAAGTGTGACTTGTGGCTAGATAGCCACTGCCTGAGAAGCATGGAGCTCCTGCACTTAAATTTGAATGTAACCTCCCCCCTTTTAATATTCTATCCCTTATGTCATTGAAGCTGAAATCATACTTTCAAAGCTCTCTCTGGCTACTCTCAAAAAGCCAATAGAAATAGATCTACACAGAGACTTTGTAACCTATTTTGTGTTGTTGGTTTTGTTATTTCTGTTGGTGTTTTTGCACGATTTCCAAAGGATCTGGCTTCTTGGAGAAGCTGGTGGTTTTCCAGTGATTGGAACTATTCTCTGTGATAGGAAAAGGATTCAAAATTAAGATTTTTGTGACCACGACACTACACATGGGTGTCCTCAGAAAGATTTCAGATGAGACGTGAAAAGCTTCTGGATGCTTTTATCTGTGAGCTTTTGGAAACTATAGAAATTCTCTGATTGAGTGTGTGCTTGTTAACAGACCCATGGACATGGAAACAGGGAAGAAGGACCCAATGTGAAAGGATGGAGGTAGGGGCAGGTTTGTGGAACCAGAGCTAATGACTGGGAACTTAGTGCTTTAACTGAAGTCATCCTGGCTTATGCTTCTGGAGTTCATTTAAGTTAAAAATATGTTTTTCTTTATGTATGAAGCATATGGGTCTATACTGAATGTCCTGCCTGACTTCCCTTCCTTTTCTGTACCAAAAACCAGCCTAAATGCTGTGTCTTCCCAGTCCCTAATCAATTTTGGCCAACCAAGTGGAAATGCAGTGGCAAGGAGCCCCAGCACATTCCTGCCCAGTCTCCTCCCCGTCCCCTGTCACCGGACATCAATGGGAGATTGGCAAAAGTGGCAGTAGTTTCTGGAGGGAAGAAAACAGCTTACTAGTAGGAAGGGTCCAGGGAGAGGGCTATGACCGTTTTCCATTTCATTTCAGACCTAACCCTCCTGGGTCTCTGCCTAATAGAAAAGAAAGAGTAAAATATTCTGCAAAACATAAGCAGTGGAATCATTAAGTGAGTTCTCTTAAGAACATTGTTCTGGAGACCCACCCTCCACGGCTCTTCAAACAGGAAATAGCAATATCATTTCAAGAAATATCAATGAGCTTAATAACTTAGCATTTCCTGTATAAAGGAGAAGGGAAAAAGGGAAAAATGACATATTCATCTTCTGAAAACTGCTATATCTAACATATACCAATTCTTACTTATCTAAAGGCTTCAACACCAATGTGAATACAGAAACATCACTGATTGAGATGACTGTGGTTATCAAATATACTTCTGCTACATGGACCCTCCAAATGTTATCTAAGAGTTTCCCACAAGGACTTTGGGGTATGTCATTTAAACAAATGATTACAGATCTTCCTCAACTTACAATGAGGTCACATCCCTATAAACTCATCAGAAGTTGAAAATATCGTAAGTCAAAAATGCATGTAGTACTCCTAACCTACTGAACATCATAGCTTAGCCTCGCCTACCTTCAGCATGCTCAGAACACTGACATCAGCCTACGATTGGGCAAAACCATCTAACACAAAGCCTATTTTATAATAAAGTGTTGGCTCGCTCATATAATTGATTGAATACTGGACTGAAAGTGGAAAACAGAATGGTTGTCTGGGTACAGAATGGTTCTAAGCATATCAGTTTTTCCTCCTCGTGATCCAGTGACTGAATGAGAGCTGCGCCTGCTGCAGCTGCCCAGCATCAGGGGAGAGGAGGGTACTGCACATCAGCCTGGAAAGAGCTCAAAATCCAAAATTCGAAGTACAGTTTCTGCTGAATCAGTATTACACCATCATAAAGGCGAAAAATCCTAAGTTGAAACATCCTAAGTTGGGTACCATCTGTACTTTATAGGAGATATTTTTGTTACACTGTAGGATTTTTCATCCTCAGGTAAGGATCAGACAAGGGCCTTAAATGACAACTTTTTTAAACCTTGTTTGCCTTTTACTTAATGGCACTTTTCTTTGTCACAGGTGAAGGACGCTGTTTTTCATGACAGCTTTGTCACCACCCACAGAAATTCAAAGTAGAGCTCCAAAGGTGAATCAGGTAGGATTACCTATGTGCTGTTCTTGGAATTCAGCTCAGTTTATGGGAAATTGTCCGCTATTTTCATATTCCATTTTCCAGGAAAATATAGTCCATGTTCCACAGAAGCCCATTAAATTCCAAAGCGGCCCATCAGTGAAGCAGATCCTGTCCCCAGGCGAGCTATGGCTACATCTGGGTCAACATCATGAAGAAACGCATTATCAACGTGTAAACATGAACAGTTCCAGGAAGCGGGCCTTTGCATTCCTGCCTTGCACTTCATTGAAACCAGGACGTGGAGCTCATGCTTCAAGACAAAAGTCAGGTTTGCTCTCACTCTGGCTTCCACCAAGTTCCCTGACACTCCAGGAAACCAGAGAGTTGCCTGGATGAAACCAAAGAATTTTTTGGCCACCCCCAAATCCTGTCCGTGACAGTGGCCTATACAGAATGAGTCTGAGAAATGTAATACACTTTAGGAATGCACCTGGAAAACAGCAATATTATATCCACCAGGGGAAAAGTCTTCCTGGGGATTAGTGTAGGCTCTGAAATTTGAGGCTTCTCAAGCTTTCATAATTGTTATCCCAATTAATGGAACTGCAGACACCATTCTTCTGTTCCCAGGTACCATTGTGTTCCGTTCCTCTGAAGCTCTCAAAGCCATTTGCTTCAACACTTGCCTCCGAGAAGGAGTCTCAAGGTTAAGGACCCTCCACATAAAACCATCATTTGCCTACTGTACAAGTGCATTCTCTTTGCATTTCAGCCATGTCCTGACCTTGGAGAGAACCATGTAAAGGGGAATGCTTGATTAACTTTCTGTTTATAAACCAATTATTTTACTATTGGCACCTTCATTCTGTAAATGCTGACATAAAATCTTTCGCAAAACAAAATGTAATAAATGAGAAATCGATCGGATTCTTTAAAGTTTGCTTTGACCTCAGCCATTAAGAAGAGATGCCCTTTAATGAGAAAGGTCTCATTGGAGAAGTTACTCCACATCAGAAGCCAGCTGTGCTCCTTCTGGAGGAGATGTGGCCACATCGAACCAAGGTGTAGAAACTCTTGTCTCGTTCATTTTTAACTGAATCGACAGAGAAGTACTATTCTTTGACCTAAAAAGGATGGAAAGGATGCTTTCATGGAGATCTGCCCCTGCTAAAATTACACAGAAAGCTCATGCAAGATCAACGACCAGCAAAGTTTTCTGTTCCCACCACAGACTCTTTGCCCTGGCTGTGACCCTGTCAGGCGCTCTTCCCCAGAGGTCAGCTCAGCTCCCTCCTTCCTCTTCTTTGGGTCTTCATTCAAATGCCACCTTCTAGGTGAAGCCTTCCCTAGCCATCCTGATGACAACTGTAAAGCCCACCCTCTTTCTCTACTCAACTTTCCTTCAGAGCACTTCTATATTTGCTGTTCTCTACATTTTTGTCTATTCCTTTATTTTGCTTATTGCAAGTCTCGTCCCACGAGAATGGAGGCTCCACGAGGACAAGGAGATATGAACACCACCTAAGCCGAAACCAGCATAGGGCAGGTGCTCGGTAAACATAACAATATAAAATGTTTAAAATGGAAAGTCAAAATAAAATCAACCACCATGAACAAGTAATCACCCTTCTCTCCACTGGGTGGACAGTATGGTGAAGGCATCAGCCAACTGAGCCAAGGGCAAAATAGGAGGAGAAAAATTGCTCATGCCCTTGCACATCAGATACAAAGCCTTGTGACTTCCATTTCATCTTGGAGGCCTGACTCCAGCAGTAGCCATGAGCCCTGTGTACACCTCCACCTCAGAGACTCTAGAGAAAAGAGCCAAAACATTCCCCCTGGTTTCCGGCTTATTTATGGACTCTCTGGTGAGTTGAATACAGAGCCAGCTTCATGGGAGTGCAACCTGTGTAGTCACACAGGGCCCCACACTCAGAAGGGTCCCATCTTTGGTTGAATGTTCTGCTGTTACTTTCTTGAAATTCTTTTTTTTTTAAAGATTGGCACCTGAGCTAACAACTGTGGCCAATCTTTCTTTTTTTTTCCTTGAAGCTTGGCACCTGAGCTAACAACTGTGGCCAATCTTTTTTTTTTTTTTCTGCTTTATCTCCCCAAATCCCCCCGGTACATAGTTGTATACCTTAGTTGCAGGTCCTTCTAGTTGTGGCATATGGGACGCCGCCTCAACGTGTCCTGGCAAGCGGTGCCATGTCCGCACCCAGGATCCGAACCCTGGGCCGCCACAGCAGAGTGCGCCAACTTAACCACTCGGCCACGGGGCCGGCCCCCTTGAAATTCTTAAAAATTTTACCTTTGAACTTATGTTTTGCAAGTGAAGTTCAATGGAACAATAGAGTGTGAATATGAGCAAAAGAGATACATAAAATAAAGGGAAGATCTTCATATTTTAGTACCTTTAGCAGCACTTTTCCCTACCTTTTCAACAAGTAGCCCAATTTTCACTTTGCACTGGGCCTCAAAAATTATGTAGTGGGTCCTGGTTGTATCCATGTTATTTCTGGAGGACAACAAAAACTTTCTAAGATGGAGAAAATCCATTCCGTATTATGGCCTATTCTTCCAACTTGAAAGAGAAGTCGTCATGGTTTTGGCTAACAACAACGACAACCACAAAGCTTAGATTCAATTAAACCAGAAGTTAAGGAGAGCAATGGGTTGCTTTTGGAAGGAAAGAAGAAATAGAGAAAATTCTCTTATAAAAATAATCACCGGAAATAATAATAATAACTTAGAAATTATTTTTGTTGTTTGGAAACTTTTCAAGAGGTTATTTATTGCAATCATATGACAATATATACTACAAGTGCACCATATACTAAAAGAGAATTGTTTAATCCACCTCTTTCTATGGAAGAGTAGAGATTAGTGGAAATAACCCAAGGCTTCTCAACCACTAGAAAGAATTTGGCCATTCAACAATTATGCAAATTAACAAAAGACAAAGTACATCTTTAATTCTACAACTTTCTAATTTTGAGGATACTCTATGGACTCACAGGCTAAATTAAAATAGAAAAAATTTAAATGAGCTGCTAAAAAAATAAAAGGTGCATCATTCATAAATTAAATTATTGTGACAACCAAATTTGGTAACTTTCAAGAAATCAAATAATTTAACCTCATATTCCCGCTTGAGTAATATTGTCCTAATTGGCCAGTCCTTCCCTGTTTCTCTATCTTCACAAGACCTGGAAAGTAAAATCAAACATCTACAGGGGCCAGACATGTAACAAATGTGTGAATCAGGCTGGATACAAGATCATAGAAGAGGTGGGACAGTAGAAACTGCATGTATCCCTTGTCTGGGTCTTCTGAAAAGCAAAAACCAAGAAAGAATTAAATGTACACATAATTTATTAAGAGAAATGCCTATGAGAGAACACGGGGAAGGAGGTGGAGGAAGCTATGAGAAATGTTGGACTGTGATGCAGGTCTGACCTGAGGGAAGGAGAGAGGGAAGGAAGGATGTTTGAGCAGATGCCTCCTGGACTACAGGGCAGTTCTACAGAAAGTTTGACAAGGCCAGTGGGGAAGCCTCAAGCCACAGGCAGAGGCGTCCCTTCTCTCCCAGAAACCTACCTGCCAGGATCCGCCTTGCTCAGTCATAGGAAGCGTGACCTCAGAGCCAACAAGTGATGGATTTCAGAACAAAGCAGCTGGGGCTGTAGGTCAATTACGGCCCCCACCATGAGAGATGTGAGGCCATTCTCATGGCCATGATAGTGCCCAAGAAAATACACCTGAAGGTCAGCAGTTTGAGACTCTGCTTGCGCCATTGTTAAAGTTGTATTCTTCATTCTCTTGATACTTCTCCCTTAATGAGCCGCTGTTGTCCTTCGATCTGTACATCACCACAGACAGAAGTCATCTACCTCCCAGTTCAGAAACATTGAAAGGATTCATTAGTTGAAAAAGGGGCCTTGCACTGTTAGGAGCAAACACATTTTCAAAACAGGCTGTTGTTATGGATCTGTTGGAAGTCACTCACTGGAGTTGCCTTCAGGCCAGAAAATTTGAATCAGGTGTTCAGGTTGCTCCATTTCCCCGAAGAGGTCATGGTGCCCTTTGCTGAATGCGGTTCTGTGGTCAGATAAATTATACAGGAACAAATAGCACTTTTTTTTAACTAATCAATTTTATGCCAGTTTTTGGAACTTAAAGGAATCTCTCATCCTCTCTTTTCTATATAGAAAAAATGCTCCTCCTGAGATACTTCCAATGAACCCACTGCTCCCTCTATGGATACCAGAAATAGCATCCGTGTTATGTTTAAAAAGTTGGGAAGACAAAACCCCCAGCACTACCATATCCAGGGCCTGTGAAAACATCAGAAGCAGTGTTGCCACACAGCAGGACGGAAAGTGTAATGGCTGTATTCCCCAAGGGAGTCCCAAGTTACCAAAATCATTCTGCTGAAGGCTGAAAGAAAATAAAGAAGAAAGGTCCCTGTAAATACAGATCCAGCCAAGAGAAGAACAATAACAGGGCATCCTTTTAAAAACAGAAATGAAATATGAAACACAAAGGAAGATTAACAGCTAAGCCTTCACAGGGGGAACAAGAAGAAAAAAGACAATTTTGTTGTTGACACATCCAAAACGCCACCTGAGAAAGCTGACAGCGATGGGCTCATGGGCGAAACGACAACAGTCTTCCTCTTCATGAGTAGACAGAGAAAGGATCCTATAGAACCCCATGCCTCTAAAATACACGGTATGTGTTTTCGGAAAGACATGAGTGGAGAAATACTTTGTCAAGAACTAATATGGTATACAGAAAAATAAAGAACATGAGACTCACGGGTAAGCAACATTTCATTGATACTGTTAACCAATGTGTAGTTATACTATGTGTTCTAAAAATGAAATCGTGATATAATCAGTGTGTTGCCTTTCCAGGTCATTAGTCATCCATGAGGAAGTCCAAGAATCCTCAAATTTTATGTGTCTTCCAGCAAACACTCTGCCCTGATGTTTTCTTTCAGGAAATCTCAGCCCCATCTATTCAGTTGCACTCACTGGAAACCTATCCATGTTGGACAAATTCTCTCCTTCACCCTTTGTACAACCCATCATCAAGACCTCTTGGTTTCACTTTCTCTTGAATCCATCTACTTCTCTTAACCCTAACTTCCACCCTGGTCCAAACAAAGGTCACTTTTTGCCTACTTTCTGGCGATAGTCATCCAACTAGTCTCCTTGACTCGACTCTTGCTCCACACCCCTTAAGTCTCAAAGCACAGCCAGTGATCTCCACCAGACATAAATGGGATCATATTGTTCCACTGTACTCTAAACCTCACCAATGGCCTCCAATTTTGCTCTAATTACAAAGACTCCCATTCTCAACATGCCCCACAAGATCCTGCATGTTTGTACCCCTCCCCCTCTAACAAATCCACTCCATCTCCTCAGGCCCCTTCTTGGCAGCAATCCTGGCCTTCTTCGGGTTCTTCAAGTACTGTGCTCTTTCTTGTGTCAGAGTCTTTACAAATACTCTTCTCTCTGCCTTTGCTCCCTCTCTTCACCTCTTACCTCCTGCATTTCCTGAAGTTCAGAAGCCACTTCCTCAGGACAGCCTTCCCTCACATGGCCTCAACTACCCCATCCCAGAATAACCTAGGTCCTTTTTCACATTTTTTGTAGCATAGTTGACATTTTAGTGTATTTATGGGGTGATTTGACTAATCTCTGTTTTTATATCTAGAATGAGGGCAAGAACGATGTCTGTTTTCTGTATTATTTCCCTTGTGGCTAGCCTAGCACTCAGCCTATAGATGAATAATTATGTTGGATGGATGTATGGATAGATAGATGGGTGGCTAAGTACAAGAATATTATAAATCCATAAGCCAAATACATCTTTTCAGGGCCAGAAACAAATTTCCAAATGTAGATAAATGCTAATCAGTAAGGATATCACCTTTTCAACATTTGAATTGTTTTGAATAGGTAATACACTCACATGTTTCAAATCTAAAAGATATTCATTGGGAAGATTTGTTCCTACCCTGGATTCTTCTACTCCACTCTTCACCGGCCTTATAAGGCACCCTTCTTTGATTAGTATCTTATATCCTTTGTGTTTCTTTATGCGTATACAAGCAAATACAAATGTATTTTCTTATTATGTGTTCTTATTTCTTATATATGTTCTTATTTTCATTCTTTCTTACACAGGTAAGAACATACTACACACACTGTTTGGCACCTTGGTTTGTTGTTTCTGTTGTTTCACTTAACAATGTGCCCCAAAGATCTTTCTGAATCAGTTCACTGAGAGCGTCCTTACTCTTCTGTACAGCTACACGGCAGTCCATTGTACAGAGGCACCATAGTTTATTTAACCCTTCCCCTTCTGCTGTTTCCAGTCTTTTGCTTTTTCAAACAAGACTGCAACAAATAGCATGGTGCATGAGTCATTTTGTACATGTCCAGGTCTGACTGGAAGGTCAATTCCTACGGAAGTGGGATAGTTGGGTTTAACTGTAAATGCACTGGTAATTTTGATAAATTGCCATTCATATGTATTTTAAAGTGAACTCTCCTTTTGGAAATCTAAAATTATGAAGATGATAAGTTAGGAGATATTGGGGTAATCTTTAGAGCCAGACATGTCTGGGTTTCAATCTTCACTCTATTATTTATCAACTACGTCAACATGGGTTAGATAATCTCTCTGAGCCTCAGTTTCCCCATCTATACAATGGAAATAATAATACTTCCTTCCAAAGTGGCTCTGAGGATGAAATGCAATGGCACACAGGAAGCATTTAGCTTCTTTTCTTGAACGATCTCACTAAATTCATGGCTTCAAAAACTCCCAAGTCCCCTCTTCAGCTGAGACTTCCCTCACCTTTCCAGTGGCCAACTGCACACCTCCTCTTGTACGCCCCGCATCTTTAAATTGCAAATATCCAAAACAAGACTCACGACCTGTCACTTAAAACTGGACTTACTCCTGTGTGCTCCAGTTACCCAAAGACATAGAGACCTGAGAGTTTTCTTCCACTCCTTCTTCTCTCTCAACCCACGTTCCCAATTCAGTCACCAAATCCTGATCATTTTTCCTCCCAACTCTTTCTGGAATTTATTTCTTCCTTTATTCTATTTCCATTCTGTCCCAGAAGAGGTGTTTATCGCTCCCCAACTGGACTGTTACAAATAGGGACCAGGCTAGTTTATCTGACTCCAGTCTCATGGTCTTTCAGGACAACCTCTCTAACCAGCCATAAAGTGATCATTCTAGAATACAAACCTGGCCTTGTTTCTCCCTTGATGAAAGCCACTTGTTTGTCCTCCACCTTCCGTGGGCAGGTGTCTAAATAAATAGCATGTAAACCATATAAACCACAGCCTTCTCCCACCTTCACCTCCACCCCGTCTCCTGGCCGCTGGCCACAGCAAACTTCCGCCTTTCTCTGGGAAACTCTCTTTCTCAAGCAACCTTCTCTTTGCACAGGGAACTCTTCCTGTATGTCTTTCATTCATTTACTCATTCAGCAAATATTTTTGAGTGCCTAAGATGTCACATTTATCCTTTAACTTAAAAAAAAAAATGTCTGGCAATCCCCAGACTATTGAACCCCTAGAAGCTTCATTGATGTAAGAGATATTGAATTTTCATAAGGTTTATCTCCCACCTCTGGTACACAGATGTCTCACTAAGGCCATGTTTCTCAACCTTAGCACTATTCAAATTTTGGGCCAGATAATTCTTTGTCAGAGGATGAGAGGCTGTCCTAAGCATTGTCGCGTATACAGCAGAATCCCTGACCTCTACCTACCAAATACCAGCTGCTCACAATCCCCAATTTGTGACAACCAAAAATGTTTCCAGGCATCTTCAGATGTCGCCCGGGAGTTAAAATCCCCTGAGTGAGAACCACTGTATTAGGGCATCAATGATACTTGCCACTCCCTGATCAGCAAGTCCAAGTAGCATGACGTCATCAATAGGTGGGTCATAGTGATGTTCTGTGTCATGTCAGGATGAGCAAGGTCCTTGCAGACATGTAGACAGTGAATGTATACTGCTGTTCTTCACATATGAAGGCAACCACTGTAGATTTTCCTTGTTGATGGGGATTGAGAAGAAAGCATTTGCCAGGTCAGTAGTCACATACAAGTCTGAGAACATATGTTAATCTTAACCAGTAAATATAGCACATCCCACAGCTTCAAAGAGATTATCACCTGAATAAGTTTAAGGTGGCCTACTTCATCTGGTAATTGAAGGGACACAATAGGTGAATTGAATGGAGATATTATGGGGACCACCATCTTGCCTCCTTTATGTCTTTGATGGTGGTAATAATATCTATAATTCCCCCTAGAATGAAATATTATTTCTGATGTACTATCTTGAAGAATAGTTTCAGGTAGCTTTACTCGGCCCTTCCTACCCTGGTATCCCATAATCTACAAGCCAGGAAACCCATTGGGAGTTCTGCCAACCCCAAATATATCTATTGCATTTGGGGACCTATGAAATAATCACAGGGTAATTTTGTGGAAACAATGGGCCCATTATGAAAAGGACTTAGGTAAAACTTAGCTCATCACTTGGCCTCCTAAAGCTGCTGATCTAACTCTGGGACCAGTATGTGGCATTTCAGATCTCCTGGTATCAGTGTCAGTTCAGACTTTGCATATAGGAGTCCCCATTCTCTAGCACTAGTTACCTGGGGAAATATCTACAGATCTCTTGAAGAAGAGGGTTAGAAGAATAAATTTTCATGTACACTTGTAGGAAATAGTAGTGTCTGTCTTTGAGGGGATCTCCTATGAATTTAGAATCTATGGATTCTAGATGTGTAAACTGATAGTTGAAAACTGAGAGGCCACAATTTTCCACTGCAAGGACTGATGTTAGCCTTCTGCTTGCTTTTTTATGATTATTATACAATTTTAACATCCTAGTCATCCATCTGTCTCCTGTTTAGGAACACCATGATCTATTTGCCAATCCTACAAATCTCTGGAGGTTAGGGCACTCTAACTGCTACTCTGCAGTGCTTCTGATGATGATAATTACGGCCACCTTTGCCTCTGGGGGCTAAGAACTGCCACCCCGTCCAATAATTCTGGAATCTCATTTTCCCCGTTAACATTAAGGAGCCCAGTTTTGTGGCAGTGTTTGTCACTGTTAGCCCCGGCCTACAGAAGACAAATGCTGACCTCTTAAGGATGAGTGAGCCCTTAACCTGTGCATTCCTATTGACTTCAGAAGGAAATGTCCTCCAGTCTCCTTCAAGAAACATAGTTAAGTGGAGAGTTGTGGGGTTTTACGTAGCAAATCCATTCTAATATTCCCAACTCTTTGAGCCTTACCTTTCTCATAGCCTGTCATCTCTGCCTTATCAATTGGAGACCATAATCCTGTGTAAATGTCAAAGAGTCACTCCAACAGACTTTTAAGACCAGCTCCAGGTGACCATGACAATCTAACACTCTCAAGATCCACCCCAACATGTCTTTGCTGATAGACATTTGTCAGTTCCTATAAGTCCTCTGACACATAGATTGTTTTCTCTTGGAGCAGGGAGTGTACTTCCCCACCGAAGCTGTGCTCAGACCTAACTATGGTCATTAGCCAGGAGACAACGAGGGGTGATGGGGACAGATCTTGAGAAAAACAATGGTCAGCTGTGGAGCATCTCATCTGTGAGGTCATGATGTAATCCCCGGGGAAGGGGAGGCTGATCTCTTTAAGTTGCTGGAGACAGCTTCTGCCAGACAGGAAGCTTCAGGCCATTTGGGATCCAATATTCTCAGTCTCAGCCAGGCAAAGGTCACCATCCAAAGTCTCAAGGTCCCACTTTTTTCCCATCAGGGAATTTTCTTTGACATTGAGGAGCCATTAAGGCTGTACATTTAGTCTTCTGCACTTCTGCCACCCTTATAATCAGATCTTAATTTTAAAATCTTCTGCCCTGCAGCTTTAGGAGATGAGAACCTCCTTTAAAGCTACTGTAGGAATACCCTGGCTTTCGGAGAGAGACTCACGATAGCAATTAGCTGCCTTGTACCTATTATTTTTCTCTTTGCAAGGCTTCCAATGCCTTCAAAAGTGATTATCCCACATCACAATCCTTATAGTTATCATTGCCCCAAGATGGATCAAGTGCCACCATGAGATGATATCTCAATACTTTATCTCCACCTCCTCTTTGTCCTCATTAACTTCAGATAAAAGTAACTGTGAAGCTACCATATGCCAGAGGTTGTCACCATGCACTTACCACTGCCAAAGCCCACCAGAGGGTCTGCTTTCCAGAGCCAACACAGTCTCTGTCTCTCTTGGCTCAGGTTCTCTAGACAATAGACCCTGGGTCATATGTTTATGTGCTAACAGTTCACTAGAAAGTGAGAGCCTAGAGAAGGAGGGGTTGGGGGGAAGGGCAGTGAGGCAGAGGAGAGGGAGCCCAAATGCAAGGGTGCGGAGTACCAAGTTGGCCAAAGCTTTGTAACAGCCCGTCTGATTGCGCAGCCCCACATGATATCTTCAGGAAGGTTGGAGGGACTACTGCATCTCAGAACAGTTTTGGGGGATGGGGAGAAATAAAAGAATTCGTTGACCAGCCCTTTCCTATCTGCTGTCTCCAACTGGGCAAAGTTGGCCCCATGGGGTTTTAATTTCTCCGCACTTTCAAGAGGTATCACCTAGCCTCTTCAGATGCAGCGACTTCTTTGTGCCAGTCAGTGCTGCACTGAGAGCAGCTTGACCTGCAGCGGTGGCGTTAGCAGCAGCAGTAAGCTGACTTTGACACTGCAGGAACAGCACAAGTCATTGTTGGGTCTGCTCCAGCCAATAAACAGGAGGGGGGTGCAGATCCGGCGGGTACGTAAACTGAGTCTGGCACAAGCCCTAAACACTAGCCTTGCATTTGGACATCAATAAGGTCAATAAGCTGGATATAAAGAGGTCATTTCAGGAAAGGCACAAGGTACAATGACTTGCAAAATCATGTGGACTCTTTTTTTATCTTTTTCAAACTTACGTCCTTAGATTTTTTTTTTTTTAAAGAAAGAAATCTTTATAGCAGCTAAGATGTTGGCATTTCCTTAATACATTCATTGAACCTGAGAGATTAACCACAAATTTTCGGGAAGTCTACCTGTTTAACCAATAAAGTTAATGGAGAAAACCAGAATTGTTTTAAATTATAAATTCTATCCCATGGGGTACCTTCTTACAGTTCACTACTGTGGGTTTTTGCTTTAATTAGCCAGACAAACTGCATAAATTGTGCACTTCTATTTGTCCCTAACTATGGCCAAAGCTCCTTTTCAGCTTTGTATAGCTTTGCCCCCTCTTCAGCTGATGGACATCTCTGACTGTACGGCAATTCTAAATGTGTGCTAGGGGCAGGAGCTTACTTGTCTGAAACTACAATTTGGTAAAATACAAGATGAAAGGATAGAGAGAAAAGAAAGGAAAGGATCTCTCCCATTTATATTTACCACGACTCAAATTGAGTTTGAAGGACTTGGGATATTTTAATTGTAAAATATACTATATCTGACTTCATTACAGTGGCATAAAAATTGACTACATCATATTTTATCTGACTTAGGAAAATGGCTCTTTAAAGAAATGGCACTGAGTATTTTTATTGCTAAGTGTCATTTTGTGATATGAATAATCACAACTTATGTTTCATATGTTCAAAGCCATCCAAAAATCTTTCAGAATAATATCCTTGTATTTCATATATTTAAATCTAAGACTTGGTTACCAAAGCACGCTTTAGTTTCATGTTAAATGAACGACACAATGCAATATAATTTCATACAGACCAAAAACAGGAGCAAAAACAAAATTGCATTTGAAGGCATGAGGGCAAATTTGCGATGCCTACAAAGTCTGCTGTCACCACATACGCAAGACAATGTGCAGTCACATTATTCTGGTTTTGCATTCAGTAAACCAACAGTCATGTGGCATTTGAATGCCAAGACAGGACAAAGTTTAAAGCGTACTCGTTCATTTTAATCTTTCATTATAATGAGATTTGACATGTATCCAGCTATCTTTGGAGTGCATGACTTGAGCACGTCCATTTAATTCCCTGCATTGCCACCAAAGGCCTACCTAGGAACAAGATTGATAGCTCTGAAGTAGAGACCGCCAACACAACGTTAACCCATAAAATGACTATGAAGGGGTTTTTCTTTTTTTATATAAAAATATCCTCTCTTCCAACATGAATCTTTCAGATTGAAATAGAAAGGGTCTTTCTCAGACATCCAGGCAAACAACTGGTCAGCTCTCGGTTGCCAGCCACAGCGTCCCCTGCCGGGTTTACGACAGGGTCCCTCACAAACATCCTTTGCTTTAGGTTCTTAACTATTTCCAACTGATTCCTTTTCTGGAGTAAAATGGCAAAGAAAATTACATAGGTGAGAGTCACATAGGGAAAAAGACCTCACACAACAATGGTGTCCCTACATACTTGATGAATGAATGAACAGACGAAGGAATGAATGAATGAATGGCATGGCACAACATGCATTTTTTGGTACCTAAGGTCCTATCTAACTAGTCAAAGCTTTGCTAAGATAAACTAAGCAGTGTCGTTTGAATCTCTTTTTTTTTTTAAGTAATATAAACAAGTATCACATTTATTTAAGAAAATAATAATACTAAAATATGGAAAATAAGAAATGAAAGTTCCCCAAATCCTATTCCTTAGAAGTTACCTCCATTAACAGTTTGCTATATTTTCTTCCAGGCTTTTTTCTCATGCATATATAAAACATATGCACACATTTTTAACAAAACGGGATTACATATTGCATACTATTCTATAAGTTATTTTTTAAATCTCTCTCTTATAGACATTTTCCATACAGATATGTATAGCAAATATACCTCATGCCTTTAAACAGTGAATAATATTCCATAAGCCACTTCACCAGTCTCCTATAGGTGAAGGAGTATAACTGTAGGGTTAAAAATATGGGCACTTTTTTCTTTTTAATAGATGTTGTCAATTTTTCTCTAAAATATTAAACCATCATCAAAAACTGAGTACAATTCAACTTCTTAATAATTAGGATCTCACGGAGGAAACGCTATTTCATGGTTTTAATTTGTATTAATTTGATTATCAGTAAGGGTAAGCATGTCTTCTTTCTATAAACTATTTATACTTTTTCTTCTATGAATTACTTTTTCATATCCTTTGCCCATTTTTAACTGGATTGTTAATTGCTTTCTAACCGATTTGTAGGTACTTAGATATTAAGCTTTTCAAATTACATATTGTGAAGATTTCTCCCAGTTTCATGTGTTCCTTTTAATTGGTGCTATATTGCTTTTAGTTATTTAGAAGAGTTTTGTTTCGTAGTTATCAAATCCATTGTTTTAAACCATTATGAATCCTGGGTCAGATGACGTTTTTTAAATGCCTTGCCAACGTAAAGAAAATATTTCCTATGTTTTTACTAGTAGTTCATAAATTTTTTATGTTTACGTCTATAATCATTTCAATTTTACTTTTTGTACATGGTATAAGTTAGAGATATAACTTTCTTTTCTAATCTTTTAATTTCTTAAATCTTAACTTTATTGTTTTTTAATTTTATCAAATAACAACCAGTTGTGTGAACATTATTTGTTCAATAATTCATCCTTTCTCCACTGATTTAAAATGCCTCCTTTATCAATACACCAATTTTCCACATATAGTTGAAGGCTTTAAGAGCAAAGACAGATGTTTTCAGAACAAGCAACAATTCTGCAACGTAGCAACCCTGCCTGAGTCTCTAGCCTGCCTGGCCTGCCCTGCAGAATTTGGACTCAAAACTGCAACATCGGTTATTTATTTTGTTAATCTCTTGGTCTAATCCTGGGCCAGCATCTCAGTCTTTAATAACTGTAATTTTATAGTTCATTTTCACATCAAGGAAACTAAGAAGCTCTCCTTATTAATCTTTGTTTTCAAAAGTTTCTTGGCCCTTCTAGTGCATTTTCTTTTCCTGACTAACTTTAGAATCAAATGTACAACGGTATCATCAGACACATTCTGCCTTAGAAGGATCCCTTCCTTCCTCCATCCAACGTACACCAATTAGGCATCTTCTCTGAGCTGCCCATTGTCTCTAGGGGCTGGTCTGGCAATGGACCCAAGCATCAGAGAGCCCACTACCCAACGCATTATAAACAAACAAATAGTGAAGTTCCACAGTGCAATGTAATGGTGGAAATAACTGGATTCTCAAAGAAGGGACTCGTAGCCCAGATTTAGAGCTTCAGGAAAGGTTTCCATAGGAGGTAATATCTAAAATCTCAATATAAATAATGACAGGAGTTAGCCAGGAAAAAACAGACGGAGAAGAGTATTTCAAGGCAGTAGGGAAGAGAATGCACGTTGAGCCAAAAGACCTGAAAAATGTCCAGCGTGAATGCAACATGCTGGCCAAGGCAAGGGGCCTGACAAGCTATCTTATGGATTCTGTGTTCTTTCTCAAGAGCAATAATCTGCCTTAAAAAGGGTTTTGAGAAGAAGAGAGTAAGGGAAATGTGTCAGAGACATTGAATAGTCATTGAGTACCCAAGCATTCCCTTACTCTTCCCAACGAAGTGTCGGACGTCATGTGAGGCTGTACCATGTGACGAGTTCTGGTCAATGGGTTGTTAGTAGAAGTGATCTGTGGCATTGCCACAGTGAAGCATTTAAAATTGGTGCTTGACTCTCCCACACTGGTTTCCACAGCAATCTGAAAGCCCTGTGCTGGGATGGTGGTTTCCCAAAATGGAAGCAGCCTGGATCACCAAGTCACTGCGTGGAGGATAGCTGCCCTAAAGACACACCCAACCCACACTGGAATTTTCACGAGCAAGAAAGAAATCTTTATTGTGTAAGCCATTGAGATCTCAAGGTTTATTTATTGCTGTAGTAGAAGGTAGTGCTAACCTGAGCAGTAAAGTTTCCAAATACGGTCCAATGATTGGAAATCCAGCTTTCTTTTTTTTTAATTTGTTTTGAGATTATGATAGTTTACAATCTTGTGAAATTTCAGTTGTACATTATTGTTTGTCAGTCATGTTGTAGGTGCACCACTTCACCCTTTGTGCCCACCCCCAATGCCCCCTTCCCCTGGTAACCACTAATCTGTTCTCTTTGTGTACATGTTTATCTTCCACATATGAGTGGAGTCATACAGAGATTGTCTTCCTCTATCTGGCTTATTTCACTTAACATAATACCCTCAAGGTCCATCCATGTTGTGAATGGGACGATTTTATCCTTTTTATGGCTGAGTAGTATTCCATTGTGTGTATGCATATATATAACATATCTTCTTTATCCAATCATCAGTTGATGGGCACTTAGGTTGCTTCCAAGTCTTGGCTATTGTAAATAATGCTGCAATGAACATAGGGGTGCACGGGACTTTTGGAATTGCTGATTTCAAGTTCTTTGGATAGATCCCCAGTAGTGGGTCATATGGTATCTCTATTTTTAATTTTTTGAGAAATCTCCATACTGTTTTCCATAGTGGCTGCATCAGTTTGCATTCCCACCAGCAGTGTATGAGGGTTCCTTTTTCTCCACAACCTCTCCAACATTTGTCACTTTCTGTTTGGGTTATTTTTGCCATTCTAACGGGTGTAAGGTGATATCTTAGTGATTTGCACTTCCCTGATGATCAGTGATGATGAGCATCTTATCATGTGCCTATTGGCCATCCATATATCTTCTTTGGAGAGATGTCTGTTCATGTCCCCTGCCCATTTTTGATAGGGTTGTTTGATTTTTTTGTTGTTGAGTTGTGTGAGTTCTTTATATAGTATGGAGATTAACCCTTTGTTGGATATATGACTTGCAAATACTTTTTCCCAAATGGTGGGTTGTTTTTTTTGTTTCCATCCTGTGGAAATCCAGCTTTTTGGAGCTTTAGAACACCATTAAAAGTCCTTGTCTTCTATAGCTAAGAATACTCCCTCCTTCAGGGAGAAATGGACTAATAAAAACTCAAGTCATGGCTGTGCCTCCCCGGGGGGTTACAAATTACTTCACTGATGAGCACTTTGCTCTACTGAGCAGATGTGAGGTCCTTCCTGCTTGGAGAACTATAAGTAATCTGGAATTTTCCTGTCTCTCCCTCTCTCTCGTTCTTCATGGTCCCTTTTTCCTTTCTTATTTATTCGCCTCTTTGTTCGTTCACCCTTGGCCTTTCTCCTACCTTTCCTCATCAGTGAGATGGTCCTGATTGATAACTCAAAGGTGGCCACATGGCAGCAGCAGCCACAAACAGTATCTTCACCTCCAGCCCCTCTGCACCTTCATGTGGGGTGGACAGGCTCCTTTGCACTGCTGTTCCTGCAGGAAGGAACTTGGATAAGTTCTTTTAACTTCTCTGAGACTTTGTTTCCTATTCTGCAAAGTTAGGATAATAATACTTAGTTGAAAGTCTTACAGTGATTATAGGAAATAACAAATATAAAGTTCCCAGCACAGTGCCTGGCACAGAGTGTGAATTTCCCAAATGTCTGTTTCCCTTTTTCTCTTGATCTTTCTTCTGAAGGAGAGCCCAACTCCTCTCAGGTCTCCATAGTTTAATTCCACATCTATTTATATTGACCTTTTGATGGGCAAAATCCCATACTGAGGTCTGTGGAGAATGCAAATGATCAGACCATCTAGCTGGGGAAGCAAAATATACTCGTGGGGAAAAGTTAACAGTCTTGTTAATTAAATTTGTAAATGCCCAAGTGTTTAATATAAGCTATAAATAGCAAAGAAATTCAAAGAAAGGAGAGACCTGCTCTGGCTCCTGGGATTTGGGCTAAAGATTGGGCAGGGGAGGTAGAAGATCGAAGCTGCTCCTGCACTCTCCAAGGCCAGGCCTCCCACCTCTCGGTCAGCCATTCTCTAGTCTGCAATGGTCATGGGATTGACAGTTGTCCAATGATGACAGAGATAGAGAGAGATGTTCTGGACAGGCTCTGTCCACTTCAAAGCAGGTACCTCCATAGGTCCTATCTATTGATTCGGGAAGGTATAACAAATATATTTTTGAATGAATGTGCTCACCCAGCAAACGATTTTGGAGGGTCTGCTCTGTGTAAGGTACAAAGGTAGTTATACAAAGGCTTTCCTTGACATTGAAGGCTGGGACTGTGCCTGGTAGCATTTTGCTAAGCCAGAACCTAACATCAGCACGAGGCACCCAAAGGATATTTACAAACGGTCATAGGAAGTTCCCATGGCTCTGTAAACACTGCCTACAAGTGTCCTTAAATTTCTCAATGAGGCGGGGTCAGCTCCTTATCGAGGATAACACCTTCCGCTTGTTCAACTGCTCCTGTGCACGCCCTGTGCCTCAACTACACATATAGTTCCTTTTAAACTCTAACAGAGCTCCAGCCACCATTCCCAAAAGAGAACATAAATTTTAGTGTGATCCTATCACATCACATACGCAACAATATGCAGAGCCACATATCAACGTAATATATCCACTTGCTTAAGATTCTAATATCAAATGCGACATTCAAAGGCCTTGATAAAAGCAACAAGTTGACAGTAACTAGGTCAAAATTTTTGCTTCTTCTTCTTCCCAAACCCTCCAGGTATACTGAAATTTAAGGGAACAGGAGGTTGATTGCTCTTCAGACTTTAAGGTAAACACAGGCCAGCAGTATGACACAGCTGCCAACAAAAACTAACTGAGATCTTAGGATGGATTAATTAATAAAAGTATAGTGTCATGAACAAAGGAGGCGGCAGATCTCCATATATGAGCAACATTTGGACCCCCCATGATCACTACCAGGGGACTCTGGTAGGAAGTGGCAGACAGGTGACCAGTGTTCTTCCTTCAAATCAGAACACAGTGAGGACATTCAGACAGGAGACTATAAATAACACAGTGCAAACACTACGTTATCTTTAAATGTTGCAAGAACCGCAGTGTGGAGAGAGCTAGATTTTTCCATATAGTTCCAAAGGGCAGAATGGAGACCAATAGATAAAAATGACAGGGAGACAATTTCCAACGAAATGTGAGGGAGGCCTTTCCAACAATTAAAGCTGTTCAAAAGCCGGAACAGTCTCATGAGGTGGTGAGCGCCCTGTCACTGATGGGTTCCTACGGACGTGTCTTCCCACTTTCTCGGCTGCATGGAAATTTAGGGGAACACAAGATCCTTCAGGCTTCAAGTCAGGTTTTGTGGAAAGCGTCCCACAGGACAGAGAGACTAGGTTGGGTAGCCTCAAATGGCTGCATGTAAGCTAACCAAAAATACTCGTTTCCTCAGATAATATTTTCTATTACAAAGGTTAAGAATTTGCCAGGTCAGATTTTCTATGGGCACCCTGATCCCATCTTTGCTTCCAGTTCTTTTCTTAACTGACAGGTCCCGTTCTCAGTGGCATTTATGTGGTTCTCCCCCTGCCCCACCCCAAAGTCACACTTGGGCTCTTGCTAAAAGCTGTTGACTATAAACCTCATCATTTATAATGCAAAAAGGGAATCATTGATTTTGTTCTGATTAGTCATCATAATGCTTTTCTCTTATATGTACTTAATCACTGTGGTTTCTCCAAGAATGGGAAGCTTTCCTTTCCACAGGAGAATCTAAATAGCTCTCTAAACAGACACCAGCTGGGCAAACAGTGCAGAGAATTTCGGCGCAATGTGATGAGAGCCACCACACCCACAGCCCAGGCCAAGCAGCCTCTCAGCACAGCAGCCAAATTACAAAGAGCTGCGAACGGCTCCTTTTGATCTAACAGCGGGGTGCTTCCATTTCTTCAGGGAATGTTCCATGCAGTCCTGTGGTTAGTCACAAAGCCTGAAGATGATAAACATACTACAGCATCGGCCAGTGTTTCCCTTCCAGGACCAGAAGTGGACGGAGCCTGAGCAAGCAGAAAATAATAATACAGCTGGCAGCCTGGCAAGGGGCCATAATGAAACGCCTCCGAGTAGTCCTTATTTCTGGAGCAGCCCTCCCTTCCCACCCTGCCTCACTTGCTGTGCTGGTCTGGGCACAGGGATAGGGCCTTCCATGTCCCTGTCCAAGGGAAGCCAGGGTAGTTTGCGATCTTAAACACAGGGAAACACGGAAGTCAGCCTGCTCTGCCTCTGGCTCCCAAGAGGAATTCCCAGCAGCTGTTTAATAGAGTGCATGCCCACCCAACATTATATAATTGTTCGAGGCGGGATGAGATGAGGTGAGAAAAAATAAAAGAATGAATGACTCCTGTGAGATTGCAGACAGTTGAGTAACCAGGTGGCATGCTTCCCTTAAGGAATGTTCTAGTGTGATTGGGAAGTAAGTGTGAGAAGTGTTGTAGCATCCTTGTGTTTTCGGGGAATGAGGACTAGCCAGGGGCTTCTGCTAAGTAGGAAGTTTCCTTTGGGCTGGAGCTGAGACAAGTATTTCCAGCTCAAAACACCAGGGGACACTGTGGCAGAAGGAAGGGACAGAAGAGAACAGGATCTTTAATGTCAAGGCCACCTGCGGTCTGACCCTGGGCATGGTCAGCCTCCCAAGGTCAGCCACAATGAACTTGGAACCCGTCTCCTTGGACAGAGGACCGGTCGGCTTTCTTGCTCTGCGGGAGGAAGCGTGAAGCCACATCTTTAACTTGCATTTTCCCACTAAGTGGAGTCAAGCCCTTTTGCATCCTGAGATATTGTGGTTGCCTTGACTGGCTAGTGTCTTTACAATCCAAATTCCAAATTACCAGCTACAAATACACTTTAATTTCCTTGCAATCTATCTACCTATGACCTGGAACACAATCAGAGGAAGCTGAGCCACATCCTGAACAGGATGTACTGCTTACCAGGTTGTGCGAAGCTCAGGCTACAGAACCTGGACCACATCAGTAAAGTTGGGTCTGCCCGGTCCAGATCTCAAAGATCAACATTGACCACAGACTTTTAAATACAGGACTCAGTGAAAACGGCAGAACTATTGAACCCTCCCAATGAATTGAAAACTAAATTATATGTATACTCATTCTCCCAGAAGTTGACTTAAGCATTAGTGATTTCCACTTCTGAAAATGATATTTAGCAAGATACTGCTACCAACAACAGGGTGAGTCCCAGTGCATTATGGGTGCAGCAAGGAGCTCCCCTTCTCTCTCCTTCGAAGAGAGGAAAGGAGTCCACCTAAGCAAGGGCAGGGCTCTGGAGAGATGTGGGGAGGAGGAAAGGGAGGCAGCTAGGAGCTTTATTCTTGGTGTAGAAAAGCACATCCAAGCAGAGAGTGGGTCTGCCTTGCACATAACTATGACTGTCCTATGGACACGGATGCTGAAGGCAGCCTCAGAAACAAGCTCCATGGAGAAGCCACCTCTTGCAGGCAGGATTGTGGGCCGGGGTCTCCAGGGAGGCCGCAGCCTCACAGTGACCACTCCCCAGCGTCTCTCCATGCTCCACCCTCTTTCCTAATTTCCTCCTCCGGGAGCTTCCATTGAGAAGCATCTGCGTTATGAGGAGGTGCTGAAGCCCCTGGTGCCCAAGTCCTGTCTCCAGACACAGCTGGGAGGCCCCTACTGCCCTGGGGCCAGAGGTGAGTGCTGCCCATATTGGTTCAGCCTCACCCCTGCGTGTCAGTTTCCACTGGCCCCACCCTGAGAGCAGCCCCTGCACTCCCTTCTGGATCTGTCCTCATGGACTCTGCCTATCCTATCCTGCGTATCCTGGTCTTGTTTCTGTAGGATCTACACTGGGATGTCACTTTCCTTTTTGCAGGGGCCTAACTCTTGGTCTGTCCTCATGAACTGCCCCAAGTCCCCTTTGTATATTGATTATATACCTTTCTCGATTGTTTTTGCAGAGCTTGGCTTCCCCTAGATTGACCAATGCCCCGAGTCACTTTGCTGAAGTACCTGGGTAAAACACAGAATCTCTGCTCCTCTGTCCTCCATGCTCTCTCTCTGGCAACCGTGTCCTCTGCTGCAGTCTGTGCTCTGCGTGTTATACGAGCAGAATCACTGGGAAGAGGCATTTCTCAATTGGGTTCAAATCTGGAAACAGTTCCCATCATGTGCAACCATGAATATCATGACATATTTAGAAGAAAAAATCAACAATAGCTGACAATGAAATGCGAAGGGGATGGAAGATTCCTTGATGACTCCCCACCTTTAAACTCAGGTGACTGGGTAGATAGAAATGAAGGGAGAAAGACAAAACAGAGCGGGGTGTGGATAGATACCCACTCAAAGGTAACAGCTCTCTGGAATGTTGTTAATCATATACTTGCTTTGTCATATAGATGCAGTGGTGTGATGGTAAGTGTTTGACAACCAACTCTCCCAAAATTAAATGTGTGTGTGCGTATCCCTATATAAGTTGGTTATAAATTTTTTTGGATACAAAGTGTGTATAGCGCACAATTTACAAATAAAAACAAAATACAGAATATCCTTTATTGCAAATTTTTACAGTCAATTGATTCTCACAGAACAACAACTCTTGTTGATTTTTGCCAAATTTTCATAATTGTAGTCAACGAACGGTTGCAATTGATGTAGGCCCAGTACAAATGTTAGTTGATATTTTTGTTTACATTCACAAGCAGAAAGCAAAATGACAAAGACACGAGGAAGAAAATCACTCTTTCATCAATCATGTGAGCAATTTCTTTGTTGAATCAGATAATAGTTTTCAAACAATGGAAGACTATTTCCTCAAATTCCATGCTATCCACAATGTAACGGCCACAGACATGACAAACTTTTAAGTTCAATCTGTTAATCATTATTAACATTTGCCCATCATTTTGTTGTATCTAGACAATCAGCCAAACAATCAAGTGCTGATCTGTAACATTTGCCAAGTTCTTTCACGTAACCCTCCCATCATGGCCCGTTTCAGGCTACCGAGGTGATGGCGCTGAACACAGAATTGGAATGAGATTGTAGTAACACGCCAAGTTATAAGAATTTTACCATACGATACAATAGATATAAATAACCTCAAAAGCAAAGATGAGTAAAATTCAGTAAGATAATTAGGAGATGGTGAATTTAAAGCATTTATTACCATTGTCTTAAGTGTAATCTATTTTATTATAAGTTTATACAATTTAATTTTTAATATTGGCTGTGTTTAACAATAGGCTTGCAAAATTCCTGGAAATTTAACTGTTGGGTCCTGCAAGCCAGTCCAAGCTGACTCTGGCATCCCACTGTGTAAATACCCAACAATACATTGTTTAGTTTTTGTGCTTTATAGAAATGGCATCCTGCTCTATGCAATCTTCTGGGAGTTGCTTTGTCACTCAATGTCATGTTCTTCTTGTCGCTTGACACTCAGCACCTTCCTGCCCCCATCTTTGCTCTCAGCTCTATCACGGGATGTAGAATCCCGAGAACAGCTCCCAGCATCCCTTACCCACAGGGTTTCCGTCCTGATATTATCAAGGAGAGGTGGATGGGGGGACAAAGGCCGGTTTCACTCTTCCTCAGGCTGCGATGGTGGCAAAATTACATGGGCTTCTGCAGTAGTAATAGTGGCTTCCTGCAACTTCCTGATTTCTGAGGAGCATCCCCACCCCTGGATTTTGCTGCTCCCATCTCTTCCAATAATTTTGTAAGACCTCATTCCCTATATTAAACCCTTCCTGCTGGAAGTATATAGAATGGTTTCTGGCTTTTGGATTAAAAGATTGAGATTTACCCACGTGGATGCATACAGCCTAGTCCCATCATTTTCCCTGTGGCATAATATTCCATGCTGTGATGGCATCACAAAGGATTCTCCATAATTAGGCTCTATTTTACATGCTGCCTGCCCAGCTTCTGATGCTTTGAATACAGCCAGTGTGTGTTTATACTATCATGGGTGACAAGAGACTGTGCTCTGGTATTTACCCAAATGGTTCCCATGCTTACCCATGAGACTCATCACTCCTTGCTCTCATCACCTTCCCAGCTCTTCCTGTAGGTGATCCAGTGGATCCTGCTTTCTAGTCCATCAACCTCAGCCTGACATGCTACCATGTGTTGAAGAAGGGTCTATTAGTGGTAAAGAAAATGCTTCCTATGGGTCAGTACGGGCCCACAGCTGCAGCATGGAATAAAACTATATAATAAAAGTGTAGCTGAACGGCTCATAATAAATTATTGTTAGATAAAAGCTTATAATAGCATGACACAATAGGCAATAGTCCACATATGCTCATTAGTTAACCTCTTCAGCCAGGACTTCTCCAGAGTGTCTTCCCTGTCCCCACACAACTTGTGCTGAGATGCTCAGGAGGGAAGTTAATTTACTGCCGGAAAGATAAGAGAAAACTTTCCTCCCCTTGTCAATGGGTTGAAGCCCTATTCACTCTTCAAAACCCAGTTGAGATATCTCCTCCTCCATGAAGCCTTCTCAAACACTACCAATCTGAAATACCCTGTGCATCTCCTCTGCGCCTTGTACATGATTCTTTACGACCTTGAGGGATGAGGTAATGTCTTCCCCCAGACAAAGAGCAGGCTTGCTTACCACTAACTGTAAGAGCAGTGGATTCTTCAAGCTCAGTGTTCCTGGTAGTGATGAAAACCCACTGCATGCTTAACATCCACCAAGTCTCCACCATATTGCCCCTGTGGGACTTGGAGGACAAGGGGAGCCCATGCCAACACACTAAACATTCAGCTTGCTGCGCCCTGAATAACAAAGTCCTTTGTCTCTGACCCAGGAGTCTGCATCTTCTGCCAGCATCCATGAAACAGTAACAGGCTAACTTATTAGCTTGTAAGTAGAGTAAAACCCCAGATCCTTCCCAGACACAGACGAGTCTGTGTCTTTTCATCCTTGGTCTAAAGTCTAGCAGAGGTCCAGATGAGTAGATATTTGGAATTGAATCAAGTTGAATGGACTAGACCAAAGACAGGGAACTTTTCTTCTACTGAGTACCATTCAGCCCAGTTCCTCAACCCTGGTCCTACTGACATTTGGAGCTGGATCATTCTCTGTTTTGGTGGGCTGTCATATGCACTGTAGGATGTTTACCAACATCCCTAGGCTCTACCCCACAGATGCCAGTAATACCCACTCCCCAACTGTGGCAACCATAAATGTCTCCAGACATTACCAAATGTCCCCTGGGGAGGCAATATCTCTCCCCTTCCCCACCCTTAAGAACCACTGCTTTAGCCTATCCAAAGGATGGAGGTACGAAGAGCAAGCAAAGAGGCCATAACTAAATTAAGACTTAGCATAGTCTGAGATGCTAATGCATTGGAGAGAGATATAAAATATTGCACTCACCAGCCTTTTCCCAGCTAACATTAAACAAAGCTGTTGTGAGTACCCACAGCATAGGTGCCATGTGGGGGCCATCAGCAGGATGGCCTCATTCACACCTTCCAGAGATTCTGTGAAGTGGCTATATCACTTTGTAGGAACCTGAGGGATGGGTTGGGTAAGCGGCTGGCCCAAGTAGAACAGTTTGGACTTGAACCCAGAGCTATGGGTCCCCACCCCACCATTCTTGTTCTTAATTATCAACCTCATATTATGATCCCATAAAGAAAGGGGGAGACAGGTTATGGGTTGGAAGTCATGAAATAAGAAGTCAAAGTTTAACTTAAGAAAAAAAATCAAACTCACGTGTATTGACATGTGACCAGTCTCTTAAGGGTTAAAAATACATAACTCTCCAGATAGTTTAAGTGGGCAAAGAGGTGCCAGAACCTGTAATAACATGTACTTTAATTCCTACATAAACTGTTAAAATACAGTCCCTCATCAGTTGCTCTCTATTCTGCATCCAGAAAAATACTAACCACCCAGTCCAGAAAGAAGTGCCAAAACCGTCAATGAAGCAAATGCCGTGGTGAACTCCAGTGGAGTACCTTCTCCATCTGGTGGTGAGAGAAAGAATTGCCCTTAAAACATTTAAAGTTGCTCAGGACTTTGCAATGAGCGCTTGGAAGGAGCACCCACCTCATCCCCAACTGAGTCAGACACACCACGATGCTCCAAATGGACTCCTGGTTGGTACCAGAGTTTGGGAATTTGGAGAGAAAGAAAATTACTAATTATCTATGGAATTACAAAGCTGAGTAACTCCTAAGAAAAAAACAATATTTTGATTTTATTTAAAACTTTCCTGAGAAGCTAATATTTCCAAACACCTCCTTATGTAGATTTGATCCATTCCAATGGATCTGGTCCATAAGGATGTATTCCCTATATCCTTAATTCTTGGAAATATTTTAAATGCCCTTCAGTGTTTCCTCTTGGAGGGAAAGAGAGACAGCAAGGAAGGAGGGGGAAAGAAGGAATGGAAGAGAGGAAGTCTTTGCCATATTCAGCGGGGAGCCGAAAAACATAATTCTATTAAAAATATATACGTATACTTGTCAAAGATTTAAAAATGTGTAAGACAGTTTTTCTCAGGAATCCTGAAAAACATCGTCTAGAAAAGTAAATGATGACTTCTTAGCTAAAATAATAAATTTGCTTAGAAGTGGAATTAATGCCCAATACTAAGATACATCTAGATAACTCATGTTGATAAAAATATCTTCCTCTAATTATTTTGTTTCCAATATAATCATCTCGTCTTCATTCCTCAAATCTTTAAACTGTTCTCTTCCTTTTCTCAGTAATATCACAGAAAAATCTATAGCACATTTTCATTAATCTAACAAATATTTTATTGAGCACTTACTGTGTACAGGCATTGGGATATAGTGGTGAATAGACATATTCTTGCTCCCATGGGGCTTACACTTTAACAGGGGAAACAGGCCATCCACAGGTTCTATATAAAATATAAAGCATCATCTCATTTAATTTTCACAACTCTCTCTGGTGGGTCTTATCGTTCCCATTTTACATATGAGGAAACTGAGGCTCAGAGAGGTTAAGTGGTTTGCCCAAGGACTCAGAAGAGTAAGTGGCAGATGCAGGATTCAAAGTCAGATATATCTTCTCCAAAGCACAGCTCTTAACACCTGTCTTGTCCAGCTACAAGCTTTCAACAGCAAAGCAGATAGCATGCACTGAGAGCTGATACGTGTGGGGGTAGGATGCCGGGCCATGGGGGATACAGCATCTGCCTGCCAGGATTAGTACATGAGGATTCCAGGCCCAAAAGCACACCCATCCACTCACCAGCATTCATTAAAAATAGTGAATTCTCCCAAATTCAACTCCAACATTCTGGGGGGAAAAAATCATTCTTAAAACTTACAACTCAAAAGTATAATAAGAGAGAAATTAACAAATCAACAAAAAGATTAACATCAAGAGGATCATCAACAGATCCTGCATCTCCCCATAGAGCGATGGATTTTGTGCGGCTTTCCCCTCCCCCATTTATTTAGAGTAATGATGAGGCCAATTACTGGAATTTTCAGGTGGGCAAATACAGCAACTGAAGTGGAGATCTGGCTTCTGCACCAAGAGTGAAAGGCTCAGTGATGCAGAACATAGATTGAGGAATGAGAAATTACAAAAGACGCCCCACTTGAACAGACATAAAGTCAGCACTTCTGTGCATCACGTGCCTCTTGGGCAGGTATCCTAATTCAAGATTGCAGTTCCCAAGAACTGGAGTTGACATCAGAGGGGTAACCCCGCAGCACACACCCCCGCGAGGCCCATTACTGGCAAACCTTTGTTCCCCACTTCTTGTCTGAGACACACTGTTTGCTTGGCAAAAGCCTGGGGATGTGAGAACCTCCTACAGCAAATGTTGATACAAAGAAAACGTCCTGAGTGACCAGTGGTATTTATCCAGGTATTATTTCCGCCACCTGCACTGAGTTTACCAAGTAGGTGGGGAGGGTCGCGCTCTTGCGGGCGTTCTGTTTGAGTTGCCGGGATACCACTTCTTACGTTCAACGGGAACATAAATCTAATTGTTCCTCTCTTCACTTAAGCCATAAGCATTCCAAATTAGATCATATCTCCGAACCACATGAATGAACTTTGTGCATTTGAACTCTCTGTGGCTTGCCAAAGCTGCCTTCTGAAACCAGCGGCAGCTGGCTTTACAATCCAGAAGAGGTTTCGGGGTCTCGTCAAACATGGCTGACGTTCAAGAATCTCTCCTCTTGGCAGGCGTCTGTTTGGGTGTTATCACTCCTAATTGCTGGTGATATTAAGGAGCAGATCTCTGAGGCCTGACTCCCTTTGTGCAGCCAAATTGCTGACGTATGTTAAAAACACCCTTATAAACTGCCATTTGCGGGCACAATTATCAGTGCCCTTTCATTTCAGGACATCTTGGCTTCCTCAGACCAAAAAGAAGAGGAAATTTGAAAAAAATAAGCCAAGAAAAGGACACAATCATAATTGCAATACTAGGAGTAAACTTTAAAGTTATAGCTACTATAGAATCTTTGGAAAATCTTAAGATTACTAAACATCATGGAAATTTTTAAGGTATCTTTTCATGAAATCAACTTTTTTTCTTTTGGCTATATTTCCATTTCATGACACTTATCACAAGTGTGATTCATGAATTATCTGCATCATTCTTTATTTAATGTCAGCCTCCCTGGTTATTCTGTTACTCCCTGAGGGAAGGACCCAAGATTGGTTTGTTTACATTCCCAATGCCCTGTATAGTGGCTGGCACACAGTAGGAACGCAAAAAAATGTCCATGCTATCTTTGCAATAGTACTGTGATTTCATTATCTCTCTGTGTCACCTGTTTCAAAAGCACTTTGCTTCTTTTCCTAGTTTTCATATTATGCTATAGTTAAGCAAGATGTTACAGGCATAAAGGGTACATAGGAGCTCCCTGTGTATTTTTTTTTTTTGCAACTTCCTCTGAATCTAAGATTATTCTTAGATTCTTAGAAGTCTTAGATTTCACCCAAACAGTGGGACTTCCATTTCAATCCTCTCACACTCACAGTGTCACATGCTCTTGGCTTCCTGGACTTCACCAGTGCGTTCTGTGTTCCACCAGCTCTGCTTCCAACAGTCTGACATCTGGACAACCTGAGAGCAGTTGGAAGCTCATCTCCATCTCCTTCCAACTGTTGCGAAAGCAGATCGCTTTGTACAACAAAGCGAGAGACAGCCACCAAAATGCCAAGTACGATGGCAATTTTCATGAAATTTATCCCTTTCTGTCTTCTCCACACAGAGACTACTGCAAAGTTGTCACATGGTAGTAATTTTCAAGAACTAGCTGGAATGCCAAGGGTCAGAGAGAGATGTTACATTGATGAGCCAACCATCCCCTCGAGATTGTTGGTTGGCGATAAAATCCAGGACATGTGTATCTAGGTTCCCAGTGGATGAACCACACTCTTAAGTATAATTTAGCCGCGTCCGTGGTAGCTTCACATTACACAAAGAATCAGGTCACCGCCGAGCTGCCAAGAAGAGCCTTGGAAAACTGTACAGAGTACATTAAAATCAACAGAAAGGCTTCCCATGTCACAATATTTGGATAACTTCTCACCCCTCCAAGCTCCCCCGAAAAAGCCACCCCTGGCTAAAGTTTGACACTGCTGGCTTGAATCGCAGAATCAGATTCAAACTTTTAAACAAACCACTGCACAGATATTAACTTCCCTGTGGGCCTGGGAACGCCATCTGGCCCTGCTGGACGTGAACAGAGATTCAGCATCTGGGGCAGAGCCGAGGCGGACCGCAGAGCGTTATCGGAAAGTGAGTTACCCCCTGCCCACATGAGCCCGGCGCTGAGCTCAGTTTCTGTGGTTCTTCATCCTCCTAATTGACGCCCTGCACCAGGAGAAAAAGTAAAAATAAGACATCTTGCCTTAACATTCACATCAGTCTCTGTGGGTCCAAAGACACAGGCTGTCCAGCTTTCCAACATCTTCCTGGGTCTAAAGCATCACCTTCAGTCGACTCTTGTAAAAGCAGATGGCAATCACAGAATTCAAGGGGCAGTGGCCTTGAGAGCCTCTCCAAACAGTGAGGCCGGGCTACCAAGAAAGAGAAAAAGAAATGAAAACCAATTTTCATTACCTCTTGGACAAAAGTGGGAGAGAGGGAAAGAGGGCCAGAAGGAGGAGACAGACATGATCTTCATTATTAATAAGTTTTAATAACAGTATGATCAAGACATATTCTCACACCAGGCAGCGAGTCCAGAGAGGGACAAACGGTTCTATCCTCTCACAGGGTTTTTAGCAGAAAAGTAATGTCCATTTGGGTAGCACTTTGAAATAAAGTACTTTCACATACAGAAACTCACTTAAACTCTGAGCAACCCTGAGCTATTACACCCACTTCATGAGTGAGGAAACTGAGACTCGAGGAGACATGGAACCAGCAATAAGTGGCAGAACCAGGATAACAGAGGGATGGATCAGCAGTTCCCTAGAGAGACGAAAGAAGCAGGTGAGAATTCCCGTGCTATTCTTTGGGAAAAAAGAAATAAAGCATAGGCCCCAGATAGGGGTGGGAAGAGACTCACCTCCATCTTTGTGATGGGCCAAGGACTATGGAAACAGGACTTTGGGGTGTTATGTTTATTCTTATTCCGACAATTCAAAGAGAAGAATCCCTAAGCTGATAAATTCTCATTTCAAAGGTGAGTCATAGAACATTGTCTACAAAAAGAAATCCACCCAGAAATGTGAGATGAGAGAGTTATAAACAAAGGGCCCCAGCTGTTACTTGAATCGGTGGGTGCCTCAAATGGGACAGCAGCTTAAGCCAAAATATCAAAGGACTTTACAGGCAAGCAGCACACCTTGAAGTGACTCTGGAATACGACCCAGGCTGCAGATGGAGACTCGGGATCTCAAAGGCCAGGCCCCTAGTGGCAGCGGGAACTCAAGTCCACAACGCAAACCCCAAGACTCCTTCAACTTCAACCACAAGGAAAGGCAAGCAGAGCCACATCCTCTGGTGCTAGTAGGAAGGCCCTCTCCCCCAGGCTTCCCAGAGTGCCCACTTTCTAAAAACAAGTGCACAGTGCTAACAGACGTGGCCTCAGGGGACAGGGCAGTAAGGAGAAGAGATGAAATGGTGCAGTGGAAGGAACATGGCGCTCTGGGCTGACCCGCACTCTGCCCCTCATAGTCCTGTCCTTTCCATTTCACCAGTGGGAGTAAAATGCTGGGAGAGCTGGTGTGCAAACCCAGTCTTTGCCCACGCCCTTTGCATACATAAAGGTAAAGCTTAGTTCCATGACTGTGGCAATAAGTCTGTTGTCAAGCTCAACCTACAATTGCATTTTGGACCCTATGACGAGGAAACCCTTTTCCTCATCCTGCTGTGCAACCTGTAGCCACACTGGCATTCCTCCGGGCCACTGAGGAGGTCAGCACTCTGCTCATTTCAAGTGTACTAAATCCACTTGACCCTCCCCAATCTTGGGCCAGCACAACTGCGTTTCCCCTCCTGTTAGAGAGTTTGGGGGCCCATCACCCTTGGCGAGACTAAGCAGAGCAAAGAGTTCCCTCCCCAAGTGTTAGCATCCAAACTAAATCACAAGGCTAGGGAGAGGGGACTGGAGCAGTGACCCTAAAGAAGGCACAGCCACCCAGCCAGCCTGGTCCCAGGGAGACCCCATTGAAGAGCCACCAGCTAGCTGCTCCCCGCTGCTCTGGGAGAGAGAAATGAGCATCTGTCTGGTTGGAGGCCCTCCAGGCACACACACAAACTCAGGACAGAGGCACTGGGGCAGCCCAGGACAGAACTCACCCCTCAAGAGACTTTGGATTATATTTCTTATATTTTAATACACCAGAAATTTGCTCTAACTTTATGCTCTGTCAAATCACTTAACCTCCCTCTATTTTCCAAGCTTTCTCTTCAGAAGGTTTATGCCAGTTTTCTCTTTTCACTCTAGAAGTTATAACAGGTTAAGCCCATTTTGTTGTCCTTTCATTTTATTTTTTACTTGTGGTAAAATACACATAACATGAAATTTACCATCTTAACCACTTTTAAGTGTACAGTTGAGTGGCATTAAGTACATTCACACTGCTGTGTAACCATCACCACCATCCATCCCTGGAACTTTTCCATCACCTCAAACAAAAGTCCATATCCATTAAACAGCAACTGCCCATTCCCCCTCCCCGAGCCCCTGGCAGCCATCATTCTACTTTCTGTCTCTAGGAATTTGACTGCTCTAGGCCCCTCATCTAAGTGGAATCATCCAGTATTTGCCCTTATGTGTCCGGCTTATTTCACTCAGCATAATGTCCTCGAGGTTCATCCATGTTGCAGCAGGTGTCAGAATTTCCTTCCTTCTTTCTCAAGCCTGAATAATATTCCATTGTACGGATATATCACCTTTTGTTTATCCACTCAGCTATCAATGGACACTTGGGCTGCCTCTGCGCTGTGGCTCTTGTGAGTGATGCTGCTATGAATGTGGGTGTACAAATTTCTGTTAGAGTTTGTTGCCCCGTTTTACAGTTGCCCACACTGAGGTAAATAGAAGTGAACAGTGCATCACAAAAGGCTGTCGTTGTTCTACTGTGATTCCCAAGCCCACCTGAAGCTTTGGGTCCAGGGCTCTGTCTCAGTGGCTTCTGAAGCCCCCTCTGCTGCTCAGTGCAGCCCAGACATGACCCCCAAATCTGACTACAATGCCCAAGCCATCTCACACCCCCACTCTCACACACTTCAACTCTCACATACCTCAGTTCTCATATACACCCCTACTCTCACACACACCCCAATTCTCATATCCCCCAACTCTCACAAACCTCAACTCTCATACACCTCAACTTCACACACACTCCAACTCTCACAAATCCCAACTCTCACACACCCCAACTTCACACACAACCCAACCTCACACACACCCCAACTCTCACATACAAACCCCAACTCTCACATACCCCAATTCTCACACACCCCAACTCTCACACACCTCAGCTCTCAGAAACCTTAACTCTCACACATGCCCCAAATCTCACACACACCCCAACTCTCACACACCCCAACTTACACACACCCCAACTTACACAAACTTCAACTCTCACACACCCCAACTCTTGCACACCCCAACTCTCACACATCACAACTTTCACACAACCCAACTCTCATATACTTCAAGTCTCACACACACCCTGCTCTCACACATCCCAACTCTCACACACCTCAACTTCACACACAGCCCAACTCTCACACACAAACCCCAACTCTAACATACCCCAATTCTCACACACCCCAACTCTCACACACCAAAGCTCTCACACACCCCAACTCTCACACACGCCCCAACTCTCACACACCCCAACTGTCACACACCTCAACTCTCACACATACCCCAACTCTCATACACCCCAACTCTCACACACCCCAACTTGCACACACCCCAACTTGCACACACCCCAAATCTCACACACCCCAACTCTCACACACCCCAACTCTCACTCACTCCAACTCTCTGATCCACTGATCAGAGGCCCCGTTGTCTCTGGGGACTCCATAGAGCGGCCTCCTGCCTACACACATGAACTGCAGCCCCTCCCAGCCTCAGGACATAATTCATGCAACCCCAGCATTTCCAATCCTGTCCCCCACCCTCTCTATACGAGACTGTATACTTTAAAAACAAAATGCCTCCTGCTTCTGCCATGTGGATGAGGGCAGCTCCAGGTCTCCAGGACACAAAGCTCTGTTCTCCCCTTGGACATCAGTAGCAGGAAAAAATCTCAGTAAATTATCCTGTGCCGTAAGGGTTTTGGCATACTGTCTAACTCTGGTTTCTTTGGTCCTATTTTTATTACATTATGTTCATTTTGCATCCAAAGAGGAGAATCAATTAGAAAAACATATTTTAAATATCCTCATAAGATTTTCCTGCTGTCGTTGGGGCACAGATGTTACAGAAAGAATATGGAGAGAGCTTTTAAGGAAAGAAAATGTCTAGAAGCTATTCTGCAGATTAGACAGAAACAGGCTGTGCAAGTCTCATTCACAACTGTATCCCCAGCGAAGACTGCTAGTATATAACTGGTGCCTAATAAATAACTATTGAATGAGTAAACGAATGAATGTTTGAAGTCAATGGAAGGATGAAGGGAGAGAATAGAGGCCCCCCTGAGCACCCATCTTGACCTTGAATCAGCCAGGGTCAAGTGCTGCTTAGGAGAGGGAGCTTCAGGGAAAACTCAAAGTCGAGTCCATGACTGTTTGCTCCTGGCTCACCATAAGAGCTTGGGCCAAGGTGAAATTCACAGGCAGAGGACTCCCTGTGCACCTGCCTGGCTCATGGAACTTACCCAGCATTCCTCTAAGCGGCGGTCGCATGAAATGCAAGGACAAAGGCAATGAGAATCAGGCAGATGCTCCAGTCTTTCTGGGTTCTCTTGACAATGGGATACCTTTGGCAACCAGAGCGGGAAGTTGCCACAGACTTCAATCTGCTCACCTTCCTGCTTCTGAGCTCCAGCCCCCTGGGGAGGTGGACTCACCATTCACTGCACCGGTAGTAACCTACCCTTCACCTTCAACCTCAGGCGGTTCGAGTATCTGATAGTCAAAGTAGGAGGTAGGATGTTTTCCTACCCCTTTTCAGGAACAAAAGGGAAGAAAGTTCCTTCTGCCGACAATATATACATATTGAGTGGCTTTGCCAAGCCTGTGGATAGTGACAGCTACAGATTTGTACAAGACGCACAAGACGAAATGACCCAGCTATATCGAGACTAGGTCTGCTTCTCAGCAGGGTACTGAGGAAGAAAATCAAGTGACCGATCAAGTTACTGATGAAGAAACCTGATCAGAAACAATGGAAAAGATACCCTTTTGGCCATCTCCATTAGGTGGGTCCACAGTTTTTGTCATTTGAACCAGTGCATTCAGTTGTATCTCAAAAGACCCCTGGTTCTGGATCTCGTGTGCTTGAACTTGAAAGAAGAAGACTGGAAACCATCCTACCAGGAACAAGAAGGACAAGTACCATATGAGGCTTGTCACATTTGAGGCTTGGATCACCATACTGTCAACTCACCTCTTGTAGAAAGGTTTGCTCTCGGTTTATTTCAAACACTAGGGCAACTGCGGAAATAGTTACATGTAGTAAATATGCTACTTCCCACTTCCAGTGACCTCTTCACAGCAACTGAGACCCAGGAAAGTCTGTCACTTAGGCCCATAAAGAAAAGAAAGGCACATCAACATTGACGTTTTTTGCTGAGCCAAGATGAAGTCGTCCTAGAGTTTGCTGGTTCCATCTCACCCGGCTACTTTACACCAACATGGCTGTGGTTTGGTCTTCAAACAAGTTGAAGATAGGCAAATACGCTTCCTCCCCAGTTACATATGACTGCCTTCAGCATTGTGTTTTGTGAGTGCCAGAAGTATAGCAGAAAGCCACAATTCACCCACACTCAACCACAGAATGCCCATCTAGAATAAACCAGAATTGAAGCAGAGGATCCCATCCAAAGCATAAAATCAAATTTGATTAAAAGGTGATACGGTCAGCCCTTTCTAACCACCTATCTTTTTGCAGTGGGAAATGTGAGATTAGGGAAATTAGATCGGTAATTCAAACCACCATAAAACACAACCGGACATCACAAAGGATGTCTCAAAAATACTAGAAACAAAAATTCTAGAATGAATTGATAGACTCACTGTCCAATTCAATAGTCACTAGCCACACATAGCTATTTAAACTTAATTTTTAATTATTAAAAGGAAATAAAATTTAAAATTCAGCTCCTCAGTCATGCTAACCACACATTTCAAGTGCTCAATAGCCACATGTGGTTAGTGGCTGCCATATTGAACAGCACAGATTAAAACATTTCCATCATCACAAAAGTTCTATTAGACAGCACAGGACTAAATACTAAGAAAGAAAGAAGGAAAGGAAGTTAAAAAGAAATGAAAGGGTTACTTTAAAAAGATTCAGAAACCTAAGTATCCACCATGCATCCTTCTAGGAGCTTCCAGAAGGTGTACTCAAACACAATGAACGCGTAGATAACTTCATATGAGAGCTTAGGACTACATAGACCAATGATGTTCCATAAAAAGTTAGTAATAGAACATGTCCAATGAGTAATTATTTTTGTAATTGTCATAGTTTTTTAAATAAACTGAAAACAACCCTTTCAACAAAAGTTTGGCTTGCTGCCTCACTCTCATTTTGGCAATCCATTCTCCTGATTTCCGGTGGAATGATTTCGATCTTCCTGGAAGGAAACAGAAAAACATCCACTTCAAGCACTTTTAGGATATATTTATTTATTGCCTCTCTTCTTTCCATAAACATTCATCATAGATTAAATTACTTTTTTTTTTATTTTAGGAATTTTCTTAGCACAAGCATTTGCCCAGGATCACACCAAATTTGGATGCTAACTCTGGAACAGGAGAGATAGTCTTAGTCAAGGTTCTTTGCATAACAAGTAACGGAAACCAATTTGGGCTACTGTGATGAAAAAGGAAATTTTTAAGATAATTCTAGGGTACCTGGTGAAGCCTGAAGATAATGAGGTCTCATGAGGGACTTAAGGACCTGGCAATCCACCAGTTCTCTCTGCCTCTCCTTTCTGCTTCTCTTTGTCCAACTAGTTAATTCTTTGCTCTCTTCCCAACTTCATTCTCTGCTTCACTTCTCACAGGGTGGAAGATGGCCATACCTCAGCTCTAAGGAATATATGTGGCCACCCTATGACTCTTGGATTTTCACGTGTCCCTTGGTACTCACAATTAATTCCAAGTGCCCAAGAGAGCTAATTGGCCCAGCTTGTCTTTCAATGCTCCAAATAACCATGGAAGGAGTGTGGAACCATCTAGAATAAGCATGTGAGCAGCAGCTACTGAGGTACGGGAGAGTAAGGAGCACACACTTCTCAGAGAGAGGAAGTCATCACCCTCTGGAAAGTGATATCAAGGGTGTAAGGAAAGAAAATCTAAGTTTGAGAAACTAAAGCACCATGTAATAGAGATATTCCAGTACCTCCAAATATTACAATACAGGGTGTCCATAAAATCTGGAAACGTAGCTAATAGTATTTTACTTTTTAACAGATGAAAGATGTCCTTGACAACAAGCGTACTCATTCCCCTGTTTTCAGATGTTATGGACAGACTTTAAATGACGTGCTTCTTCGGGAATCTGACGTTCATTACTATATTACTCAAAGAAGGCAAATCTTTGAGAAGGATATTAAAGTTTTAGCAGGCAGATTTTTTCCAATATACTTGAAAAGCTGAGATAATTTTTATGCTTAAATTCCTGAATATGCATGCTTTCTTTACAATAAACATAGGCTAAATTAAAGGAAGTATAGTCGTTTTTCACAATTTAAGTAGGCGTTTCTGTAATAGCCTTCATTTCAGAGACACTCTCTTAAGCTAATTTTGTTACCAATTATCTCCCTATCTGTTTTCTCAGAGATAGTAAATACTGATGCTCTTTGAAAGGTACTAAAGCAAAACAATAATAAAAACCAAGTTACCAACTTTATTTTTTGCTGTGAAAAATTAAAACAGTGAAAGCTTAGAGGTCACTCATTGCAGCTCATTTTTTTTTTTTTGGCAAACATTAACACTGTATTTTAATTTTTAATAACGTTTGCTCAAATTTTTCATATTAAAAATTCATTTCTAAAGGAATACTTTTCCTTGTATGGAGAAAAGGAATTTATTTCCATTCGGATCTTCTTACTGGGTAAGTTTTTTTTTCCCTGGAGTTTCCAGCATAAAATAAAGATCAAGTCATTTAAACCGAACTGGGCCAGCTTTACTTATCATTTGGCCCAGAACGGCCAACGAAGTAGGTGACAAGATAAACCTTTGCTTTTCTCTTTTCAGGTCTCATGGCCCAGTCTTCAAGATCTCCAGCAATTACCCAATTTTCCCTCCGTTCATGGCTAATGGGGTAACAGGGAAAAAACACAGGCTTTGAAGTCAAACACTATCAATAAGCTATATGATTTTGAGCAAATTAATCACATAGAGCCTGTTTCCTCATTGGAAAATGGGGTTAATAATGGAAATCTCACAGGCTTGTGGTGAAGATTAAATGAGTCAGTGTGTGTAAAGCACCTAAGCTAGTCCTCAGCACACAATAATTATATCTATGTTAGCATTAGAGTTATTATTATTGTTGTCTTTCTCTCAATGGCAGAGCTTTTAATATATGCTGCAGTCCTGAGAACGACTGCCTCTAGCCCCTCCTCTGATCTGCCCAGTGAGCAACTCAGCTGGACACATAGTCTAATAGTCCAAGGTCTCTTCCAGCCTCACTGCCAGCCCTGGGGTGCAGTTCAGTCCAGACATTGAAACAAAGGAACAGCAAGACATAAGTTGATTCTTTGAAATGGCTAGTAATATTGATAAACCTCTGTAAGTCTGATGGAAGAAAAGCAAGAAGGCACAAATAAAAAGGATTAGGAATGAAAAATAAAAATGTAATATAGATGCACAAATTAAAGAAAGAGAATGTGACGAACAATTTCTGTCAATAATTTGAGAACTTAATCGAAATAGATAAATACCTAGAAAAATATTAATTGTCAAAAATGACTAGAGAAGAAATAGAAAATCTAAATGGTCTTATAAACATTTATAAAATTTAATCACTAATTTAAAATCTTTCCTCAGCTGGATGATAAATACATGGGTTTTATTATACTATTCTCTCCACTTTTTGTTATGGAAAATTTCAAGTATTTGCAAAAGTAAAAATAATAATAATAATTTCTCACAAAGAAATGTTTTTGCAGGTAAGATTTCTTTTTTCAAGATTGGCACCTGAGCTAAAATCTGTTGCCAATCTTTTTTTTTTTTTCCTTCTCTTCTCCCCAAAGAACCCCAGTACATAGTTGTATGTTCTCCATGTAGGTTCTTCTGGTTGTGCTATGTGGGACGCCACCTCAGCATGGCTTGATGAGGAGTGCCATGTCTGCAGTCAGGATCCGAAGCCGGCAAAACCCTGGGCCGCTGAAGCCAAGTGCACGAACTCAACCACTCGGCCATGGGGCCGGCCCCTGAAGGTAAGTTTTATTAAACGTTCCAGGAAGAGAGATTTCAACCTCTCATAAAATTTTTCAGATACTGTAAAAAGAGGAAATAGTACCAATCATTTTTTATGCTGATGTAATCTTGATGCCAAAAGCAGACAAGGATGAGATAAGAAATGAAATTTTAGGCCAGAGGAGCTATATTGGGAACCCAGATGTGTCCACATGGAAGTTGAACTCCATGGTGACTTTGTCCTTCAACTAAAAGAAAAGTCATATTTTACATAAAAAGTTTTATCATCCATCCCCCTTTACATTGTGATTTATCTTAATTAAACTCCAATCCTTCCATTAGCACCTGATAAATCACTTGCAGCTTGGTGTTGTAGATGGAAGTGAGGAATAAGGCTGTCCTACACCCACTGCCCTGGCACCCAGAGACCCAGAGAGCACAGGAGGGTCCTCTAGCCCACGTGTGCCAGGCGGAAACCCTAAAGAGAGTGAGCACTGAGGATGCAGGTGACTCCTAATGGCTTTGCTGCTGTTCAGCTCCCATCTCCAGATGACTATTCAAAGAAATGATTTGATCTGATCGAATCTCACAAATCAGCCAGGGTTCAGAACAGGCTGATGTCTTTGCCCACTCCTCTCTGCCCCCTCCCCAAAAGTGTTACATCAGAAACATCAGAGTTTCAGAGAGATCGACTACTTTACTCCTACGCCCCTCCTGCCAGCAGCGTGGCCTCAATCATATCATTAGCCCAACTATACATTATCTTGCTAAGTGAGACCAATTTTAACTACCTCAGGCACTAAAACATTCTTGCAGTCCTCAGTTTCTCATTTTTCAAGGCTAGATCACTGCAAACAGACCCATCTAAGTAGGGATGGGAATGAAGTATTCAAGGGGCTGTGAGATTATCAGCCTGATTGATCTGGAGAGTTAAAGGGTAAGTTTGGTTATACCAAGCTAGACCAAGATGAGTGTTTATTTGTTTGCATAGGCCGAGGTTTTTTCCAGCATTTTATTTTTTAGTAACAGTGCCATTTTGATGAATAAAACTTTATGGTCATCTTCAATATAAAAAAAATCCATCAAATCGGAGCTGGTCTTGTTATGGTAGGAGGATGGAGACTTAGAGATTCATGCACTTGACCTTCTCTTATCTTCTGGGTCAACCCCTCCAGATCCTAGACCCCAGCCCTCAGCACTGTGGGCCCTGGGCACATGGCTTAAAATCCATTGCCATGGCCCCTAAATTTCCATTTAAAACATTTCATGGTGGCCAGAAGCCTCCCAGAAATTACTTGAATATCTGTTGAGCCTGGGGTCAGGTAGAACAGGGCCAAGTAGAGGAAATTGATAGAAGGTAGGAATAGGGAAGATAACGGAGGTTCCTGGGAAAGACCCTACTGTGCTGGATAAAAGGACTGGATCTGATGGGCCAACCTCACCAACAGGACCTAAAGGATAGAGGGGAATGGTGATGCCAGGTATGACAAATGCCTCTGCCTAGAGGCTGCCCCAAACTCAACCACATTGATAGTGTATACATGACTTGGGAAAGAAAAGGGTGTGGAATATGAACAATTAAGAAAGCTCTAAGTCTTAGAGGAGCCATCACCCAGCATCTCCTCAGAGGGACCCCTTCTACAAGAACAGATATAGGAAAGGTATTTCTCTACCAGCAAGAGTGAGGGGTAAGCCGCTGGACACCAGGAGGTAATAAACATTGCCTTCTTCCCCTACTCTTACTCCCCACCCCCAAGCAAATATCAGCAGCCTGAAGGAGTCTTAGAGCTCCAAAAGCAAAAGCAAGCTCTCCCTACAAGTCCAATACAGAAAACTACAGAACATCACACTGATTGGCCCTGCTTGTGTCACATGACAACTCCTGGGACCAATCACCATATTAGAAGGATGTGTTACAGTGAGTGGCACACCCCTGGGTCAGGTGTCCATTGGGCTAGCCAACCCCCACAACCATATGTGATGGGGGAGGAGTGTCAGGACCCAGAGGTGAAGAGAAGTGTTGTTGCCAGAGGGAGGGGTGCTAAAGAGACCAAAACAGTAGATATCTACCACAGACTCCTAGCTTGAGAAATTTCTAGACTATTACCTAAAAGTGTTCAAGAAGGTTTAAATACGCTGAAATCATTTTAGAGAGTGGTAGCTAAAAAAGAAGATGCAAAGATGAGAATTTAAGAAGGTAACTGTGGCATCCAAGAGGATAATGAGGAAAAATATCAAGAGCTAAGACAACCAAAGATAGACATACAGGAATGAAGAAGAAAAAAGAATAAACTAACGAGCAATGAAAGCTACCATGTAGTGATGCCTCCTAGCGCTACATATGTTATTTCACTTTATCTTCCTAAATAGCCCTGGATGATAGATCATCATCCCCCAATAAGAGCTGAGAAATCTGGGTTTCATAGAGTCAAATAAACCAAAGTCATTCAGCTACTTATGAAGCAGAATTGGAAATCAAATCTAGCTTTGAAGGACCTCAAAAGCTCTCCCACCTAACTTCACGTCTCTCTGCTCCCTCACCCCAACCCTCTGCCCCCTCTTACACCATCCTGTCTGCCACATTCTGCAGAGTTTTAAAAACAAATCATGAGGATTGGGAGCTGGTGCAAACATTTTTGAAAATACAATAATAGCCATAGTAGAGGTTAGCATATAAGAATTCAGTAACTACTTAGAGCATAACTAGAATGGAGAGAAGAGAAGCGGAAAATCAAGAACATGTAAAGGAGACTTCTCAGATGTTAACACTGAAAGCATCTCTGGGCTCCTGTTAAAACTGCACCTTCTGGGTCCTCATCGCCAGAGATTAAGATTCTTTGGTTGGGGTGAAGCCCAAGAATGGTAGCTTCAACAAGCACCAGCGATTCCGAGCTAGGCCGTTGGCAGATCAGCGTTCAGAAACACTGGTGAGAAACCAGGGAGAATTAGTGATAGCAGAGTGTGATAAAAATAGGAGAAAGATGTATGTGTTCTAATACTGTAAGAACTGGAAAAGAGGAAAAAGAAAAGTGTCAAAGGAAACCACTGAATCTATTTATCTGCTTTTGAAGATGGATATAGTCTTTGTCCCAGAAAGAGAACATTCTGGAAGAGCTAGGCTATTGGTAAAGGGAAGGGGGAAGAGGGGTGCCTCCTGCACCACTAAGTGGCAAAGTACCAAAGCTAAGGCTTAAAATAATTATTAATACTTGATCTAAGGTTATAAAAGAGTAAGGAAAGAAAATAAGAAGAAAGAATGCACTAAGTCAATGTTATTGATTTACACTCTGAAAGAAATGCCAGAACTATTATTTAGATGTCAAAATAACTCCAAGAAGAGTACAAGGCTGTTTTGATCATTTGAAACCAAATACCTGCCTTCTTTGAGATGCTTTCAGACATCGAGCCTCCTTAAACACCGCTGCAATGCTCTGAACAGATCATATTTCCCTTCAAAGGTTATACCATGTTAAATTATGTGCAATTTCAAAAAGAACAAGTCGTTGCCCTACTTTGAGAACCCTTCTCTTAAAAGCATGTTTTGACTAAGATTAAAATTCATAGCCCAAGGAGATTTGGGGAAAGGAAAAAGCTTTGAAATTGCAAGTAAAAATAACTAAGGATTCCGGTCGCTTCTTAAATATCAAGTGACACTGTTTTGGGAATAGAACCAGATTTGCACAGAGGTGCAGGTAAATGGACTGACTGTGGGATTTGCAGTATCCAGTAGACACTTCAGGGGAAAATAATCTAGCTGGACGCCACAGTGATGGAGCAGCATTAATGGGAGCCCAACATGGGGCAATTTGCTGAGCCTCTAAGCAGTTCCTCAAATGAGAAGCAGTAAAGTAGGAAAAATGAGGGCAGAGATGCTTATTTACCTCACAGGACTGTTGTGAGGCTAATTAGCCAATGCTCCTGAAGCACTTGAGAACACCAGCAAGATGGCTCGGGGCGTTCGACTTTAGTTTTCTGTAAAACATGCTCCACGCTCGTGCCCCATGGATAACTGCATATTGACTGCTCCCATCACAATAGCCACAGACACGTGCATCTATTTCTATACTAAATAAGACCCTTTACGTACTTAGTAAGATTTTTCAGTGATAATTTATCACTTGTGCTTCCTTTTTTAAAAGCAAACAATAAAGCACCTCCTTGTGCTTTTGTTTATGTTTTCTTTATGTAGGCTAGGAATCTCTTCATCGGTCATTTACATAACACTTGCTTGACCAAATCAATATAACTGGTTAGTAACTGAAGGAGCCCCAGGAGAGCCTATGAGCAGACAGTACCAGGGTTTATTCTCCCACCTAAGGAAGAAAAACTTCTTTATACGTCTCAGCTTATTCATACAGTCACCTTGGTCATTCCATTTCCAGAATTTTTTGATTATTCAAGATGTGAATGGGAGGAAAAGATGTTTTCCATAGGATAGGGAATTAAGTACCTGCATTGTGGCTTTGAGCTGTTGGGGCATTTCCCTAGCCTTTGGACTCCAGCCCAATACTTATTTCCTTAGAGAGAGGGTCTATTAATCTGCTAGGGCTGCCATAACACCGTCTGGGTAGCTTAAAGAATATACTTATCTTCTCACAGTTCTGGAGGCTGGAAGTCCATGATCAAGGTGTCAGCAGGTTTGGTTTCTCCTGAGGCCTCTCTGCTTGGCTTGCAGATGGCCATCTTCTTGCTGGGTCCTCACATGGCCTTTCCTCTCTGTATGCACATCCATAGTGTCTTTTCTTCTTCTTACAGGGAAACCAGTCCAATGGATTAGGGCCCCACTCTCATGACTTCATTATATTAGTCAGAGTTCTCCAGAGAAACAAAACCAATAGGATATAAGAGGAGACTTGCTATAGGAATTGGCTCATGTGGTCATGGAGGCCAGAAAGTTCCACAATCTGCCTCTAGAGAACCAGGAAATCTAGTGGTGTAATTCAGTCCCAGTTCAAAGGCCTGAGAATCAGGGGGCTGATGATATAAGTCCTGATCTGAGTCCAAAAGCCCCAAAACCAGGAGCGCCAACATTCATGGGCAGGAGAAGATGGATGTCCCAGCTCAAGCAGAGAGAGTGAATTTGCACTTCCTCCGCCATTTTGTTTTCTTCAGGCCCTCAGTGAATTGCATGGTACCCACCCACACTGGGGAGAGCCATCTGCTTTATGCAGTTTACCAATTCAAATGCTAATCTTTTCCAGAAACTCTCTCAGACACATTCAGAAATGATGTTTTACCAACTATTTCAGCATCCCTTAGCCCAGACAAGTTGACATATACAATTAGCCATCACATTCATTTAAGCTTAATTATCTCCTTAAAGGCCGTATCTCCAAATACAGTGACATTGAGGATTAGTGCTTCAACATATGAAGTTAGGGGAAACATAATTCAGTCCATAACAGAGGGTATACCAGAAACACTGACAGAACCAATTATTGAAATCCTGTAGAGTAGTAGAGAAGTTGAAGGTATTACTCTATTTTAACTTCACCCATAACACCATTAATGTACAAATACCATGGTTTAAATCATACCTCTGAAGTAAATTGACTATGTATACAATAAAAGCACTGTATTTGTGGGAAGGGATTAGTTCTATTTCTAATTCCTATTTTTAATATAATTTAAAGGGGCTTCCACTCAACCAGAAAACATTCATTTCATTTCATTTCATTGGACATTCATTTCAGATCCAAACGATAAAGTATGTCAAAACACATATCTTAGAAACCATCTGTATTTGGCTTCTCATGGGGAAAAAGTGTGGATACAGCATTTAATAAATAAGAGACAAGTACTTTTCACCCAATATCGTTATGATCTGAAGAACTGCTGCTGTTCAACTTAATAACAGTCACTATTTCAATAAACAGTGAGACACAATCCAGAAAGCACTCAATCCAAGGTGTGTAGAATCTAGGCAAATCCTCGAATGTGACTGGCCAATGAGGGAGTTATGGTTTCTGGCGCCAAATCACTATTGGCCTGTGGTACTTATTTTTCTCCATCAAGATGCATGCCTACACAACTCCATGAGGATTAACAAACATCTGTTCTGCAATAGGATAATGTAGCCAAGGGGCAGTTTATAACATGGGATCATTTCATGGAGGGGTAAGGTCTTGGAAGCAACCCTAGGTTATATCAAGCAGCATCTTAAAACAGACTTAACCAAGACCCACAGGTAGATTTTTCTGAACCTCAAAGTACCCAACCTTTTCTGGCAGCTCATGATATTTCTGTCTGCTGCCCCGCACGTAACACCAATAAAGTAAAATGTGCTGATGCCTTCGTAGCATAACCAATACTGTTAGCTTAAATTTCCCGTTTATCTTTTCATTCTTTATTTTCTCCTTGCTTCCAGCATTGGGATACTCTCTTTTAAGTCCTAAACCCATGCTACTTTGTGTGACTACATCTTTACCCAATGTGTCTGACCTCCCATAGAAGTTTTCTTTTTAAACTTCTCTAATGCTGGCGAGTTATGATGTTGAAGACCTATTAACAACTATTAGCCAAGTGGAATGAAAGGGGGAAAAAAAGACATGGTTGTGAGGGAAACACAAGGAACAGATCATAGAACAGATTTCCTTGTAGTAAAGATATTTTTATATTTATGACATGTTTTACCATAAGGTATCTGACTCAACACAAATATGGCTGATAACACGGCTGAGAGTTGGGAAAAAACTCACTGTTAACGCTTACCCTAAAGGAGGAAGAACCAGGGGCAAGTTCCTTCTGTCAATGACACCCAAGTTCTGAAGAACTTCCACAGACAGGACCTACTGTCCAGTTTCTTCGCTGATTGCTGTTCCCAAATTATTAACCCAAAATGCATAATATAGGAACAGTAGCTACATTCTCCTATTGCTAATTCAATAGTAAATTACATTTCACTTCAGTAAGGACTATTTAGAGTAAGCAGTATAAATCATTACTTTCACATTAAATTCTCAATGGGGAAGCCATCTGTTCCCCGGGTTTAGAGTGGCCAAGACTCTTAATATTTCCCGCAGCTTGACTAAATTTTAGACAGGCTTATTCCTGCCTCTAGACCCTGACCTCCCTTTTCTTAGAGCATTTTTCTTTAGAAAACTTGTAATTGTAAATTCTTTCTTTGCCACTTTGAGATAATATCTAAATCTTTTTTTAAGGCTCTTGCCAGTTTTACAGCCCAGGGATGACTTTCTCAAGGACCTGGGAGCCATCCCTTTAAATGTAATTATCAAGGAAGATAGCCTCCCTATCTCACAGTCTCTGTGGGAGAGGAGGAGCCTAATTTGATGGGCACCAATTAGCAAACACAGAAAGCCTAATTGCAGAGAAAAACATTTTCAAACTCAGGAATAACTCAATGTGCTCAACACATCTCACTGATGAACCTACCAGCTAACGTCTTCCAGTACTTTTCCTGTAGCTCATCCAGCCCTTACAAACCCACCTGCCCTTTGTTTCAGTAGAGTTGAGTACTGGCCTCTCTCCCCTATTGCAACAGCCTTGAATAAAGGCTTCCTTGCCTGTTTAACTTTCCAGTCCAGGGCAATTTTTACTTTAACAACTATAACTCTGCTCTTCATGGAGAAAAGGGAAAAGCTCTTGATCTCTCAGCTTCAAAGAGTTACTTATTTCACAGTTAACCAAGCATCCACAATTTCTTCATGGTAAAATGTCTACAAGACACCTGTTTTGAATTGCTGGCAAGCTGTTTGAGAAATACGTATACATTTGTTTATAGGGAACTCTAATGATATTCATCATCACCATCATCATCATCACTCATTCATTCAACAAATATTTATTGGATTTTGACCAGAAACTGTGCTTGGTCCTGGGGATGCACTGCGAAGCACACAGACACAATCCCAGCCTTCTGGAAACTTTAGTCCAGCATCAATGTTACAAGGGTAGCAGTTCGGAATGCAGTCGTCTGCCTTTCTCCTCTACTTTCTCTTTGCTAGGATCTTTTGGGACATCCCTCTGCTAGGGGGGAAATGAAGATTATAGAAAGAATGCAAAGAGATAGACCAAGGTAATAATCACCTTCATGCATTCAAAATGATGATTTTGCAGCAAGAGATAGCCTTTCAGGCTAGGCTGCTGACCTGAGAAAGGATGCCCAGCTTTCCTTACTCCCCATTAGCATATCAAGAGCATATCAAGGCTTGGAGAACTAAACCATAGAGTGCTAACGTGGGAGGCCTAGATAGGACCTGCCCCTTTTTGGCCCTGGATGAACTGAGATGAAGAGAAGGGAACTCAGACACAGGAGGTAAGACAAGCATCTTAGTCCTTTCTGCCTGCTATAACAAAAAATACCAAGTGGCTTAAATAACAAACATTTATTTCCCACAGTTCTGGAGGCTGGGGAGCCCAAGATCAGGATGCCAGCATGGTCAGGTTTGGATGAGAACTCTCTTCCTGGTTTGCAGACATCTGTGTTCTTGTTGTGTCCTCACATGGTAGAGAGAGAAAGAGCTCAGGGGTCTCCCTTTCCTCATAAGGGCACTAATCCCATCATGGGGGCTCCACTCTACTGACCTCATCTAAACCTAAGCTCTTCTCAAAGACCCCAGAACCATTACACTGGAGGTTAAGGCTTCAACATATGAACTTGCGGGGTACACAAACATGCCGCCCATAACAAGGCAACAGGTGTATTATTTCTCAAGTGAGGATAGAGAGGACAGAGAGTTTTGACCTTATTACATTGTGTCAGGCTATTCAGGAGTGACCTAACAGGATGCCCTATATTCCAAGCCAGGGCCCAGACACATCTTAGAAAATTTAGCAGCACAAAATGCATGGTCATTCCAAAGGATGCCTTGAAGACCAGCTGTCCTGGGCCATTTCAGTTCCCCTAGGGCACAGACCTGAGCTGAGAGCCAGCAGGGTGAGTAACTCTCCAGCAGTGTGGATTCCGGGCCTGGGGCCAGATAGAGAATCAGGCTCAGGGGTCTGCAGGCAGCAAACAGCCAGCAAGGGAGAGAGAGCAGACATGCCCAGAGGCCCTGCCTGAGCCCAAAGAACAGACGGCAAGTCCACCAGTTGCAGGCAGGAAAAGCAGCACAGGGAGGGCAGACCTGTAAACACCACCCCCCTCAACCTGAGACCACTTTGCCGAAAAAAACAAAGGAGGTTATTGGAACACATTTCTCTTTAGGCTATGGCCTAAAGAAGCTATTTAAATTTAATTGAGGCTTTTTACATTAAGTTAAACTGGGTGGGACTAAAAGCCAGATTTTACCCAATAGCCTGTGGGGTGGGCTCAGGGAAAGATCACGCAGCCAAAATTAAGGCATTACAGTTTCTCCGTCTGTAAGTGAAATTGATGCCCTCCCAACAGTAGTCAGCCTTGTTTGTGTGACGAGGCCCATCTCATCCTTACAACAGTCTCTGACGTCACTGCTCTGCTTGCCCCCATTTACAGATGAGGAGGGGGAGAGACAGGACAGACATAAACTTTACGTGGTCACAGCACTAGTGAGTAGTGTCTCAGGACTCAAACCCACGTGGGGCCAGGTCTGGAATCCAGGCTCATAGTCCACACCCTACATGGCCCCTGATCAGAATATAGTGAAGCAAAAGGCACAGGTCATCAGGATGCCCATTAAAGCAATGGAAGGTACCATATGACGCTTTCATATCAAAGCATCAAGCAACAGTGCTCCACCAGCACAGGGAGCTACACAACTTCTAAGTGTCTTCTGCCCGGTGACACAATCTGCCCTCAAAACTGAAAAAAAAAGGAGGGGAGGGCATAATGGCCACAGCAATAATTAAAGATGAGATGAGAACAACAAAGAGAAAAGGAAAGTTGGGAGTTTTCCTGTGAGAGCTGTATTTTTAGGGAAGGAAAGAGGGGGAGAAGAATTTTTCTTCCTATGACTATGGACCAAACTCTGAGGTTGGATTAAAGAAATGACCTTGAACCATAGCAGAGAATAATAAAAGACAATTTCCAGTAAGTGTGCTAGTTCGAATTAATGATTTACTTTTTATTTTTAAACTGAATTCAGTAGAGATTTACATGCATTAGGTAACAATGATTAACATTTGAAATTTGACCTTGAAATAATCTTTACATTGTAAATTCTTAATGATCAAAACAATGTTCTCAGTGATTAAAACATATTAGTAATTAATTATTAAAGGAGAATAATTGCAAATACACATTCCTAAAATCTCAAGGCTTTTAAACCATTTGTACAAATGACTGGACATTTTTCAAATTTGCAAAAAAAATAATAACGCTTCCATCTGATTCTCATTTTCATTGTCAAGCAAACAACCAAAAAGACACTTCTGTACCTCTTCTTTTCTCTCATCTTGCAAGCTAGAATGCACGCAACTACCTTTCATTCCATCAAAGCCAAAGAAAGAAAAGAAAATTGTTTTGTACAAATCTGTAACATTAAAAAAAATCCCAAAAACTTCTTAAGTAAGGTTGATAAAAGGTCAGCAGTTCTGATCACCATTTGTCTTTAAAAAATCACTTTGTAAACAGTTTAATAACATATAGTCAGGCCATGATCTTGATGCTACATCTAACAACTGTGATTGATACCCAAACTGGTAATTGGATGTGTGGACCTACCCTGCAAACTGGATTCACCTGAATGAGTTTTACTGAGTAATAAGGTTTCCAGAAATAACTAGATCTCATGCCATAGAGAAAAAACATTCACCAGATATTGGTCCCACCCATTTTAAGCAATCTTTCCCAATGCCCTGGCTCTCCTTAACTTGGATGCTCCTGCCTGGAGTGGATTTCCTCTTGACAGAAGGAATCCTAGAATGTGTGCAAGCCAGGGCTAACTGTGGCTTCCACTGGCCAAGGTTGTCCCAGGGTCAGGACAAGGGCTTCTCAGGTGCTGGTCTCCCAAGGGCTGACCACACCTGGACAACTCTCTGGGGACAGATGCAAAAGCATCCTCTATTCTTTCTAATCCAGACCCTTCTCTGTGGGGTCCCATCAGAAGTGACAATGTTTAATGGAAAACAAGGAGAGGCAATTTGCTGGAACATTTGATCTATGTAATTTCTAGAGTTGTCAAACATTACTTTTCATAATTTACTCTATGTTGATCATTAACATATTTTTTCCAATATAAAAGAGTGATATTTGAAATGTTACCTACATTAATTTTCTACTGCTGCATAACATATTACCACAAACTTAGTGTCTTAAAGCAACACAAATTTATCATTTCACAGTTTCCGTAAGCCAGGAGTCCAGCACATTTTAACTGGGTTCTTTGCTCAGGGTTTCTGAATGTCTGTTTCCCCCTAAAATTCATATATTGAAGTTCTAATCATCAATGTGATGGGAGCTTTGGGAGGTAATTAGGTTTAGATGAGGTCACGAGGGTGGGGCCCCCATGATAGAATTAATGCCCTTATAAGAAAAGGAACAGACCAGAGCTCGCTCTCTCAATCTTTCTCCACCATGTAAGGACACAGTAAGAAGATGGTCATCTGCAAACCAGGAAGAAGATCTCCCGGCACACTGATCTTGGACTCCCAAGATGTTGGACAGTGAAAAGTACGCATTTGTTGTTTAAGCTACCCAGCCTTGGTATTCTTGTTATAGAAGCCCAAGCCGAGTGAGATAGTCTCACAAAACTGAAGTTAACTTGTTAGCCAGACGCATCCTTATTCGGAGGCTCAACAAGGGAAAGATCCACTTCCAAGCAGCCTCAGGTTGTTAACCGAATTCATTTCCTTGGGGCTATGTGACTGAGGCCCCCGTTTCCTTGCTAGCTGTTAGCTGGGGACCACTCTCAGCTAATAGAGACTGCTCTCAAGTGCTTGCCATGTGGCTCTCTCCATAGGGCCCCTCACACTTCAGATCTATCTCTTCGGGAAGGACTCAGTCACTTTTAAGGGCTCACCTGATTAGGTCAGGCCCACTCAAGGTAATCTCTCTTTTGATTAACATAAAGTCAACTGATTTGGAACTTTAATTACACCTGAAAAATCCCTTCACTTTTTTCATAAAACATAACCTAATCATTGCACTCGCAGTCCCTTCCACACTTAAGAAGGCAGGTGGATTATATAGGGCATATATACCAGCGGGCAGGAATCTGTGGCCATCTCTGAATTCTGTAGGTTTTGTTTCTCTGGAGAATTCTGACTAATATACATGGGCATTGTATCAGTTACAATTTGGGCTCCACTGTACATCTCTCCAAACCCAATCTGTTCTCGTTTTGCCCAGTTTCATGCAAGGGGCAAAAATGGTAACCCTTTGAGGATTTTTAAATATTCCAGACAGTCCAGCAGAGTTATATTCCTTGTAACTTTAACGCTGTACTTTGTTTGCTTTACACAGAAACCAGTGACCATCTAGTCCCTCTGAGAATACTCTTCTGCAAGCACAACTTGTGTTCTCTTAGCCTGATGACATAGACAAGTGGAAGACAATAAAGAAAACAGGGAATGCTCCTGTCGCAGAGGGTACTATAATAACTATCAGATAGATATTTTCTGCTGCAAATAACTGAGAACCTAACCAAAGTGGCTTAAACAACAATAAAGATGTGTGTTACTTCACATAACAAGGGATCTGGAGAGAGAAAGAGGTTCTAGGGTTGATTACTCAGTTGCTCATAAAGAATGTGAGTTCTTCCCTTCTTTCTGTTCTGCCGTGCTCAGAGTATTGACTTGAGATGACTCTCCTCATAGTCCCGAGGAGGCTGCCACAGATCCAGTCATCATGCAGAGGTGACAACATACAGAAGCACAAAGGGACTATTCCTTCTCACTTGCCTCCTTTTACAATTTAGAATAAAGGCTGAGGAGACCTACATTATGCTGCAAAATACAGTGAAAAGCACCAATACTTCAGAAATGCTTCCAAAGAAAAGAAGAGGAAATATTTCTGAGCTCCTTCCAGGAGGCCAGTATTACCCTGATACCAAAACCAGACAAGAAAAGAAAACAACAGACCAATATCCCTTATGAATATCGATACAAAGATCCTCAACAAAATATTAGCAAATCAAATCCAGCAACATATAAAAAGGATTATGCTTCATGACCAAGTGCAATTTAGCCCAGGAATGCAAGGTTGGTTGATATGAAAATCAACCAATGTAATACGCCTCATTAAGATAATAAAGGACAAAATCCACATGATCACACACAGAAAAGGCATTTGGCAAAGTCTAATACTCTTTCATGATAAAAACACTCAGTGAACTAGGAATAGAAGGGAATAGTCTCAACCTGATAAAGGGCATCTACAAAAACCCATAGCTAACATCATACTTGATAATGAAAGACTGAAAGCTTTCCTGCTAACAGCAGAAGCAAGACAAGGATGTCCCTTCTCACCACATCTACTCAACATTGTGCAGGAGGTTCTAGGCAGGGCAATTAGACAAGAAAAAGAGATAAAAATCATCCACGTTAGAAAGAAAGATGTAAAACTATCTCTATTTCCAGATGACGTGATCTTGTATATAAACAATCTTAAGAAATTCACTAACTAAACTATTAGAGTTAATAAAAGAGTTCAGCAAGTTTGCAGCACACAAGATCCATATACAAAAAACAATTTTATTTCTATACAGGGCAATGAACAATCTGAAAATATAATTTAAAAAGCAAGTCCACTTACAATAACATAAAAAAGTATAAAATATGTAAGAATAAATTTAACAAAAGAAGTGCAAGACTTATACATTGAAAACTACAAAATATCACTGAATGAAATTTTAAAAGATCTAAACAAATGGAAAGACATCCCATGTTCACGAATTGAAAGACCTACCTAATATTGTCAACATGGCTGTGATGGTCAGTTTTATGTGTCAACTTGGCCAGGCTTTAGTCCCCATCTATTCAATCAAACACTAACCTAAGTATTGCTGTGAAGGTATTTTGTAGATGTGATCAATGTCTATAAACAGTTGGCTTTAAGTAAACGAGATTATCTTAGATAATTTGGGTGGGCCTGATTCAATCAGTTGAAAGGCCTTAAGAGTAGAAGTGAGGTTTCCAAGAAGAAATTCCACCTGTGAAATGAAGTTTCTGCTTATGTTGCAGAGTTCTAGCCCTTTCAGACAGCCTGCCCTGCAGATTTCAGACTTGCATAGCGAGCCCCCACAATCTCATGAGCCAATTTGTTGCAATAATATTCTCTCTCTCTTTATATATATAGACGGTTTATATACTATACATATACATATAAAGTGTCTCTGGTGGAACTCTGACTGATATTATAATGGCTATACTCCCCCTAATTGATCCACAGATTCAACATAGTTCCTTTCAAAATCCTAGCTGATCTTTTTGCAGGAATTGACTAGCCGATCATAAAAATCATAATGGAAATTCAAGGAACCCAGAATATTCAAAAATAAAAAGTCTTGGAAAAAAAACAAATTTGGAATGCTCATACTTTAAAATTTCAGAATGTACTGCAAAGCTACAATAATCAAGATAGTGTGATATTGGTATAAGGATAAACATATAGCTCAATGTAAAGGAATTGTGAGTCCAGAAGTAAACCCATACATTTATGAGCAATTGACTTCCAAAAAGGGTACATGACAATTCAGTTGGGAAAGAATAGTCTTTCCAACAAATAGTGCTGAGACAACTAGACATCCATATATGAAATAATGAAGTTGGACCCTTACCTCACACCATACAAAAAATTAATTCAAAATGGATCAAAGACTTAAATGTAAGAGCTAAAACTATAAACCTCTTAGAAGAAAACATAGGTGAAAATCTTCATGACCTTTAAGCAGGCGTGGTTTCTTAGATATGACACCAAAAACACAAGCAATCAAAGAAAAAGAAAATAGATAGACTGAACTTCATCAAAATCATAAACTTTTGTGCTTCAGTGAACACTATCAAGAAAGTGAAAAGATGACCCATAGAATGGGAGAAGATATTTGCAAATCATATATCTGCTAAGGGTCTAGCATTCAGAATACATAAAGAACTCTTACAACTCAACAATAAAAAGACACATAATCCAATTTAAAATAGGCAAATGAGTTGAATAGACATTTTTGCTAAGAAGACACACAATGGCCAATAAGAACATGAAATATGCTCAACACCATTAGTCATCAAGAAATGCAGACCAAAAGCACGATTAGATACTATTTCATATTCACTAGGATAGCTATAATCAAAAAGATAGACAAAACAAGTGTTGGTGAGGATGTGGAGAAACTGGAAACCTCAAACATTGGTGGTAGGAATGTAGAATGATGGAGCCACTTTTGAAAATAGTTTGGCAGTTCCTCAAAATTCCACTCTTAGGTATATACCCAAGAGAACCGAAAACATAAGTTCACATAAAAACTTGTACAAAAATGTTCATAGCAGCATTATCCATAATAGCCCCCAAAGAAAAATAACTCAAATATCTATCAACTGATGAATGAACAAAAAATATCCATATATTGGAATATTCTTCCAATAAATTAATGAAGTATTGATATATGCTAAAATATGGATGACCTTTGAAAACATTATGTTAAATAAAGGGTCACATTGTCTGACTTCATTTATAAGAAATATCCAGAATAGACAAATCCATAGAAACAGAAAGTAGATTAGTGGTTACCGGGGCTGAAGGGAGGGGCACATGTGGAGGGACTGCTAATGGGTAAGGTGTTTCTTTTAGGGGTGATGAAAATGCTCTGGGAAAACATGGTAGTGATGGTTGCACAGCTTTGTGAATATGCTAAAAACTACTGAATTGGTCACTTTTAAAGGGTGAATGTTATACAAATTATACATCAATTTCTAAAAATATAGTGAGAATTTGGAGTTCCCAAAAGGATACAGTGGAGATGGGAGAGGGAGAAGAGTGAGAAGGAGGGAGATCGTGAGAAGCATAGGTTTACGTGGGGTGGCGCAGGGGGCGAGCAAAGTCAGTTTTGCAGGAAAAATGATGGAAAGGAACCAGAAATCACAAGACAGAAGCCAGGGAGAAATAGAGAAGGGGCCTCAGGGAAGGAGGGAGGAGTGGGGAAGTTTAAGAGGAACTAAGAGGACTGTGGGAAGGGAGAAGGAAGAGAAGGGGACTCCATACAAGGAGGAGGGACCTAGGGAGGAATTTGGTGGCCCAACAGACACAGGTTGGATAAAAGATAGGCTTGAGGAAGAGAGTTCTTCTGAGGCAAAAGAATGAGAAAAACAGACTTTTGTTAGGAGCCACCATGAAATATATTCTTGGATCTATTTAATATGCTTCAAAAAAGTCTAGTAAAGATGGAAACTCCTACTGAGGTTGTGTTTCCTTAGAGAGCACGCATTTGGTCAGAGACATGAAAACAAAACTTCCCAGGGATATACTATACAATTTCATGTACAGAGTCCAAATTCATGAAAACTTTACTGCAAAAATCATTTAAAAACAGATTCTTTACTCAATGCTCTTCTGAAAGGTGAGCAAAGCAATCTTACTTCCTGGATGTGTCAGATGGGCAAAATTACACAACAAGAAACACAGGTGAACTGAGTCCCTGACAGGCCTGAATGGAAATTCAATCCACAACCTCTTGATCCTAAATTCATTTTGTTTAAGTTCACTGTTTCTTTAAAATTGCTGAGTAAAATGTTGGCTATGACTCTTAGGTATCCCGAAAGTCTCAAAGCCCTGCACAGTTAACAGCAATTTTAATAAGATACAAGATAGTGGCCTTTTTTTCTCCTGTAGTCAAAATATGGGATTTATGCTCTCTTAAATAGAGTATGGAAAAAACTGTGATGCTATTCTATAGTCATGAAATCATGACTATAGTGAGAATTCATGATTTGTATACAGAGACTTCTCATATTTGATAAATGACTTCATTATTGCATAACACTGATTATTTGCCTTTTAAATACATTACCCTTGATGAAAACATCCATTAGTATCTATGAACATTTTAGGGAATGATTAAAGTGAATTAGTGTTTTAAGAACATAGAAGAACCACCGTGCTGTGAAGACAGCCAAGAGATCCTTTGGGAAGAGAGCAATAAGCAAGACTCTTGGGCCATCTATTAATGTCATTTATTTTCCGCAAGTTTACCAGTTACCTCTTCACTTCTTCCTAGGACTATCACAGAAAGAATAAAAAGTCAAGTGGGGGGAATACAAATGCCATCGAATGCTACAATAGAATGATACGGGCTCGGTGAGTCGAGGAGTCGAAAGAAAGATTTCTTGGACTCTCAAGGTCTGGGAGTAGTGCTCTTTTATTCAGAGAATAGCATGGGGACAGGACCCATGGGCAACGAAAAGCTGCAGCATGGGGACAAGACCCATGGGCAGTAAGAGCTACAGGCATGGGGACAGGACCCATGGGCAGTAAGAGCTACAGGCATGGGGACAGGACCCATGGGCAGTTAGAGCTACAGGCGTGGGGACAGGACCCATGGGCAGTAAGAGCTGCAGCATGGGGACAGGACCCCTGGGCAGTAAGAGCTGCAGCATGGGGACAGGACCCCTGGGCAGTAAGAGCTGCAGCATGGGGACAGGACCCCTGGGCAGTAAGAGCTGCAGGCATGGGGACAGGACCCATGGGCAGTAAGAGCTGCAGGCATGGGGACAGGACCCCTGGGCAGTAAGAGCTGCAGCATGGGGACAGGACCCCTGGGCAGTAAGAGCTGCAGGCATGGGGACAGGACCCATGGGCAGTAAGAGCTGCAGGCATGGGGACAGGACCCATGGGCAGTAAGAGCTGCAAACATGGGTTGAGGGTAAGGCTAAATTTAAGGCATGGGCATGTGAGTTCTCTTTACAAGACAAAGGAAAGGTTATGTAAAAAAAAGTCATGAAAATGGTATCAGGGTAGGTGGCCCTATAACTTTAGACAAGAGTCAGACTGGATCAGGTCAGGACATCCTGTGCTTCCCAGAGGATGATACAGATCAGTATGTAGGGCAGGTCACCTTGGGCTTCTCTCCCTGGGGCAGCCTTGATCCTCATCATAGAAGATCATCGCTTAGACTGTTTGTAGTCCATCTTTGATTTTTGTTTCCATCTTAATTTTTAAATTGGGGTCAGCAAACTTTTTCTATTTATTCATAGTAAACATTTTCAGCTTTGCAGCCATAGGATCTTTGTCGAAACTATTCAACTCTGCCTTTGTAAGAACAATGCAATCATAGACAATACGTAAATGAATGGGTGGGGCTGTGTTCCCGTAAAACATTGTTTACAAAAAAAGGAGCATCAGGCCAGATTTGGTCCCTGGGCCATAGTTTGTCAACCCTTGGTTTTCACTACACTAAAATCAAGAGAGTCCTGATTGATGCTATACAATGGACATAGCTGTTGTCATCAATGGTTATATTTGTATTTATGCTACTTCAGACAAATCACTTATTTTCTTTTCTCTTTGCACATTGCCAAACTATATGACAATGTTATGTCACAAATGTGGAGGTAGCACATTTTAATGGGAAGAGAACATGGTGATATGTAGACAAATATACATCATGCCCAGTCTCCCCAACTCCTTACTTTCTCCATCACTCCACGCAGTGGACACACAATTGAGTCCCCAGGGAAATGAATGATTAGGAGAGAGTAGAACAAGAACTCCTGGGTGGGAGTTGTGAAACAATTATAATAGCCCTCTGCTTCCCTCCTTAACTTTCCCGTCCCCTTTTGCAGTGGGGTTTTGCGCAGTAAGGTTTGGGGAGGCCAGTTTTAGAACGGGGTGTGCTTTTGATTGGGAGCCAAGGCAGGGCCCCAGGGGAGTGAAGCTGGGGTGCAGGCTTCCTCAGTGGGCGTGGTCACAGGTCACAGGCCCCTCCTGGTCTGCTGTGCCCCTTGGTGTCTTCTCACCTCTCCTCCTCATGATTGTAGATGCTGGGGAGGCTGCTTGTTTCCATGAAAGCTTCTCATCCTAATTCTAGCATGTTCTCCATTTCTCAATGGATCACTCCAGAAAGCTTACCTCGAAGGATCAGTCCAGCAGAGTGAGACTTGCATTATCCTGCACACCCCTGTTCCTACCTGCACAGCTCTGGACCACCCCAGAACTCCTGATGCCCACTCTTCCTTCAAACCTTTCCCATGAAAGGCCCTCTCTGCTTTGTCCTGTTCTCCTATCTCTTCCAGAAAATGTAGCTGGGACTCCCATTTCCACTGCCATGCTCTGGCTGGGGAAGCCAGATTTTTCAGCAGGGAAATAATCTTGCATATTAAGATCAACCTTAAAAATTATCCCCATCAGCCACGAGATGTGCACAAATACTCTGTTATTAATAAAAATGTAACAGCTCTGAAATAAAATTGAATTATTCTTTTAATAACTTAGAATGGATTAAAGGGTATCCTTCAAATAACGTCACTTCTGATGTGCTTTCTTGATTTAAAAAAAAAAGAAAAGCTTTGACTTAAAATGAAGGGGAGAGAAGTTAACCACAGGTCCTACCTCTCACAACCCAAAAGCCCCTGTTAACAGTTGTGGGAACTGTAAGTTACTCATGAGCTGTGGCTTTATAGTTTCTGCTGTTTTCTTTTGAATTCACTTTGGGATATATTTTCAATAAGAAAGGCATCAAGGATAAGCAAAGAATGTGTGAGCGGCTCCTGCATTGCAAGTGAATAAGAATGTTTCTGTGCCACTCTTCTGAGCAAAGTTGGCACGCTGGAGAGATCTGCAATCGAGAAGTAGTAATTCTTCTTTAATTTTTCCAGTATGATCATTTCAAATTTGCTTTCATGCATGTATCACAAGAAGAACCAGATGGGTTGAATTTGCCCGTGTCCCTTATTAATCATGGTTGCACCACTTGATCTCTTCATACTACTAATATCCAAAAATCTGTGAATTCCATTTATGGTGACTTTTAACAAAAATAGTGTTTATTTAGACATAGTTATTGTAGTACATGCTTGCTTAATTATCTGTGGAATAGAAAGGGACAAAATCAATACTTCTTTAAAAAGTAATCTGTTCCTGGGCCAGCCCTGCAGCCCAGTGGATAAGTTTGGCATGCTCTGCTTCAGTGGCCCAGGTTCAGATCCCAGGCATGGATCTACACCACTTTTCAGCAGCCGTGCTGTGGTGGCGACCCACATACAAAATAGAGGATGACTGACACAGATGTTAGCTCAGGGTGAAGCTCCCTCAGCAAAAAAAAAAAAAAAAAATTAAAATTTAAAAAAAACTACTCCTTAAATACATTTTAAAAATAATTTTCCACTATTACATTAGCAATATTAATTTTTTTAGCCTATAAAATGACAAGTTTTTGAGATCTTTACATGACTGCTTTACTCAACATGGGGATCGATGTATTTGTGAATGTCACTGAAAAAAGCACAATATCATTTACCTTATTTTCCTACAAGATTTTTTACATTTTCTTAAAATCTGAGTCCAATCATGGGATGTGTCATTTTATCAGACGTATATACAACTATACAGCTTGGGCTGAATGTCATCCATCATATGCTGTAGTGGGTTGAATGGCATTGAAGGGGATCAGAATATGTTACCCCAAAATATGCCACTTTGGCATAAGGACTATTTTGAGGGGAAGGCAACTGAGATACAGCAGATGCAAGAGAAACTCTCTGCCCTCCTCCTTTTGAACCCGGGGGCCAACTTGCTGTAGCTACACTCAGTTGTTTGATTGGAAAAGTAGTTAGATAATGCATTACTAAAACCCACCCTGTAGACAACATCTCTGAGGCTTGGGCCACCATGGTAATGGGTGGAGCACTTGGGTTCTTCAGGAACTGAGAGTCCACCCCTTGTCCCAGTTCAGGTAGGTTGGACCTGGGCAAATGCTCAACAAGTGACCTTCTTTGACATCAAGGAGCTAAAAACGCCACCCTCAGATCATAGTAAGGCCACCATTTTGTGAACATGCATCCTATGTAGAGGCATGAAGCTTGACTACACTTGTGCAGATCAGCAATTACCTCACTTCTCCTTACCTCCAATCATCTATTCCCACACTTCAGACTGCCCCACCCCCTCATCTCATAAACATCCCTGAGTCCTCATGTGCCAGGAGGCGGATCTGAGATTGATTCTCCCACCTCCTCACTTGGCTGCCTTGTGATTAAATCCTTTCTGTTTACAAACTCATCATTTTACTGACTGGCATTATCGTGTAGTGGGCAAAACAAACCTGGTTCCGTAACACTTTCTGCCTCAAATCAGGGCAAAAATCTCCATTTGTAAAGGTGTCCCTGCTGCCCCTATTTCAGGAAGAGGAGAACAACTCTTATTAATCCCTAGAGATTCCTATCATTGTAGATTGCCAACTTGAGACTGCATAACAAACCTTACTAAATAGCCCTTATCCTCCATTAGTTTACCCATTTATTTACCCTCCCCCTCTGCAGCCCAAACCCCTTTTTCCTTTGTCTAGTCATTTCTCTACAATTTATCACTCTTTTAAAAATGGTATAAAGCTCTCAAGCCTAACTACTTTTTGGGTTTTCATTTCTTTTCTGTGTAGCCCCTATATGCATGCAAAATAAACGTTTCTGCTGTTAATCTGTCTTTTGTCAGTTTAGTCCCCAGGCCCCAGTCACTGAACCTAAAAGAGTAGAGGAAAAGTTTTTTCCTCCCCTACAGTATCCCAACTCCCAAAAGAAATTTCCAAGTCCTAAGTCCTGGTACCTGTGAACATGACCTTATTCGGAAATAGGGTTTTTACAGATATGATTAATTGAATGATCTCAAGATGAGGTCATCCTAGATTAATCAGGTGTACCCTAAATCTAATGAGAAGCCTTATAAGAGAAAAGAAGGAGAAACAGATGCAGAGAGAGATACAGGGAGACTGTGATGCAACCATGGAGGAAGAGATGGAGGTGATGCTGCTACAAGCCAAGGAACCCTAAAGACTGCCAGTAACCATCAGAAGCTAGGGGAGAGGCCTGGGACAGATTCTCTCTTAGAGCCTCCAGGAGGAACCAACCCTGTTAACACCTTGATTTCAGACTTCCAGCCTCCAGGACCCTGAGAGGATAAAATTCTCTTGTTTTAAGCTATCAAGTTTGTGGTCATTTGTTATGGCAGCCCTAGGAAACTAATACGTATGTTTTGGGACAGGAAAACAATGTTGCCACAGTACAGATCATACTTGCTCAGGTTTTAAGAGAACAGAAGAGCAGGATCTCATTGCTGTCAGTCAAGCCCCTGGGAAGAGAGCAGACAGATCAGGGCCAAAGAGTTTGACCATGATTGGAAGATGCTCGGTATGATCTCTTTGTGGGTACCAAATACTAGGTAAATAACTAGGCCTGGTTCAAAACCGGTGACAAATAGAAGGAACTCCCCAACAGAACCATCGAAGAAAGTACATATTTAATAGACCTAGAGCAGGAGTTGGCAAACTTTTTCTGTAAAGGGCCAGAGAGTAAATATTTTCAGCTTTGTGAGCCATATGGTCTCTGTCACAATTACTCAACTCTGCTGTTGCAAGGTGAAAGCAGTCATAGACAACTGGTAAACAAATAGACACGGATGTGTTACAATAAAACTTTATTTACACACCCGTGGGCATATATCCAAAGAAACTGAAAGCTGAGACTCAAAACAGATATTTTTACATTCATGTTTATAACAGCATAATTCACAATAGCCAAGAGGTGGAAACATCCCAAGTGTCCATCAATTGATGAATAGACAAACAAAATATGGTATAAATGTACAGTGGAATATTATTCAGCCATAAAAAAGGAAGGAAATCCTGTGACATGCTACCACATGGATGAACCCTAAGGATATTATGCTGAGTGAAATAAGCCAGAAACAAAAGGAAAAATACTGCATGATTCCACTCACATGAGGTATCTAAAGGAGTCAAACCCTTAGAAACAAAAAGTGGAATGGAGGTTCCCAGGGACAGAGGGGAAAGAAACTGGGCAGCTGCTGTTCAATGGGTATAGAGTTTCAGTTTTGCAAGATGAAAAAGTTCTAGAGATCCATTACACAACAATGTGGATATAGTTAACAGTACTGAACCGTACATTTAAAAATGGCTAAGATGGCAAATTTATGTTCTGTGTTTTTACCACAATTAAAAAAAAACAGTGATGCAAGATGAATTAAGTTCTGGAAACCTAATGTACAATATTGTGACTATAGTTAACAATACTGTATTGTATACTGTATATTTACACATCTTAAGTGTCCTCACCACACACATAAGAAAAAGATGGTAGCTAGGTAAGGTGACAGATATGTTAATTAGCTTGATTGTGGCGATTATTTCTTAATGAATATCAAATCATCATGTTGCACCTTAAATATATATAATGTTTAACTGTCAATTATCTTCAATAAAGCAGGGAGGGAGCAACGAGGTGTGGATACACACTACAATGTGGATGAACCTCAAAAACATCATGCTAAGTAAAATAAACCAGACACTAAAGGACAAATAGATGGTTCTGCTCATATGAAATATCTAGAACAGGCACATTGTAGAGACAGAAAGTAGATTAGAGGTTACCAGGTATTGTGGGGAGAGGTGAATGTGGAGTTATGGTTTCATGGATACAGAGTTTCTGTTTGAGGTGATGCAAAAGTTTTGGAATTAGATAATGGTGATAGTTACACAACATTGTACTCAATGCCACTAAACGGTACACTTAAAAATGACTAAAATGGCAAATTTTATGTTATGCATATTCTACCACTATTAAAAAAGTTTGCATCTAGAAAAAAAACTTTATTTACAAAAACAGGGGCTGACTGTGGGCCAGCCTGGTGGCACAGCAGTTAAGCTCACACATTCCGCTTCAGCGGCCCAGGGTTCACTTGTTCAGGTCCCAGGTGCGGACCTATGCACCGCTCATCAAACCATGCTGTGGCAGGCGGCCCACATATAAAATAGAGGAAGATGGGCATGGATGTTAGCTCAGGGCCAGTCTTCCTCAGCAAAAAGAGGAAGATTGGCAGCAGACGTTAGCTCAGCACTAATCTTCCTCAAAAAAAAGGGGGGGGGGTGCTGGCTATAGTTAGCTGACCCTTGATGCAGAGTTTTCTATAACATTGAAGCAACTCTTGGTGTGTGTTATCACTCCAGAATTATCTCAGCGTAATTGATATGAGGTGGTAAGTACTTCCCAGGAGCTCTGCGATCCTCGGTCACTGGGCTGTCGTTTCCTTACAGGTATACACATACACACACCCGAAACATGAAGGAAAGTGTATTTATATTGGGTTGTGTGACCTTAAAAAGCCTCCAAACTATGTCAGTTATACTATGCTGCGTACTTAAGAAAACACACAGAGGGGCCATCTGGTAAAGTGTGAAGACTAACAGTTTGGGAGACCCAGTCACCATTCACTGCATTGCTCTCAGACACGTCATTTCCACTCCCTGGACCTCAGTCTGATCAGGTGATTCTAATTTCCTGGCTATGTGACGTCCTGCATCAGAAAAGCATGTAGCTTGCAAAAGACATAGAGTAAGAGGGCATTCCACCATTCATAGATGATTACCACTATGCTTAGGCATATTTTCATCCAGAAGAATAAGCATCGTAGTAGAAATAGACACGAAATGCAAAGCTCACAGCCATAATTCAATGGATAACAACCTGCAAACCAGTGCAGGTCTATTAGACAGCTAATAAAAATAAATCACAGTGGTGTTTTTAAAATGACTTCTCACGTGTTGTGGTTTCTTCTCGGGCATACTGTAAATTAACTGTGAAGTGCTACTTCCTGCAGAGATTTTTTCCCCTCCAATATAAGGGGTTATAAGGCTAAAGAATGCAGACATACATCATGTCTGCAGAAATCATAAAAAAAGATCAAATGTAATATTTTCTTTCAACATGGACAAGTGCTTTGAGACTTTCCATTCGAGCAGCCTTGCACACAGCCCCCAGCATTTGTCAATTACTCCTGACAAATACCATTTGGGCCTGAGTGATGTCGTAAGGGAAATAAAACGGTGGGAGGAAAAAAACCAGAACATGATAAAAGGCATTTTTTTTGGTCTGCTGAGAACTTACTGTAAGTTATCCATTCATGAGGGAAGGCCTCCCTTCCTGCCAGTGATGGCCCCCATGTGATCTTGAGTTCTAAGGTGACTTTTGTTTGACAGTAATAGGAAGGGAAGACAAAACTCAGTTTTCATGTCCCTTAAAAGGGAGTCAGCTCTTTTTTCCCCCATCACGAAGAAAAAAAATGTATATAAACAAAGGAAGGGACACAAGGCCCTGTCATTCCACATAATGTGAACTAATGGGCGAGAACAATGCCGTGAAATCAGCCTGGCCAGAACACCCAGCTGCCAGCAGCTCCGCCTGGCTCCAGCCTGCAAGCTTGGAGCATGTCAGAACCCGCTGCGGGTAACCAAAGCCACAAGAAAGAAAAGGCACAGCCAGCATTCAGAGTGCACTTGTCTGGTCCTCCCCTCGCCCCATCTCTCCTGAACTTTCCTTCTCTTCAGGGGTCTTTCTGCCCCAGAACCCACAGACAGCCTAAGACCAACAAAGACTAAGTCCATTCCCAATACCATTGCTTCAGTCTTTAAGATTCCAACAAAATTCATCCCTAAACTTGACTTCAGTGTAGTGAGGAATCAGAGAGTGGCCTAAGGAGATGCCCAGAAAGTGGTTGCCTGGGTACAAAGCCCACATGGCATCCATCAAGCAGACCACTACTGTGTCCAGCCCAGTCTACATTCTTGGGCAAGGTGGGACCTTGCCTATTGACCCACTGAGCTGGGCTTTCCTCATCTATCAGGAAGCAGGAATGAAATCAATTCATAGATGGCACCCATCTCATACCATGCTGGCCCCTAGTAGCTACACAGTCCCTGGAAATGCTAAGTCAACACGATGGCCCAATCTGAAAGTCCTTGGACTCTTCCAGCCAAGGCCCATCAGTCTTAATGCGCCTGCAGCGGCTCAGTGATTTCATAGCCACACCTCTGCATTGGGATCTTTTTTCCCTGTGAATGTGAACCTCAGAAATGTGTGTTAGGGAGATGGGGTTCTGCAGCCCGACTGCCCAGAAGCTTGCCAGCATGTGATATGATGAGGGGCTGTGCAGTTTCTATCTGGCTGCCTCACCTGCCACTTCAGAGGTACGTGGGAACAGCCATGCCCCAAAGCAAAAGGGGCAAAACAGTGACAATCGCTATGATAATCTGGCATCATCGGGGTCCTCCCAGAAGAGCCCTAGGGCCTCGCCTCACTCTTTGTGTGAGCAGCTCCAACTGCACCTCATGTTAAGGATGGGCGTCCCCCAACAGTGCTGAACAGCTTGCTGATGGTCAGACTGACTGGTAATACTCTGTCAATCTGGCTTACTCTCCCGGGGCCAGGCGCACTGCTGAGGCACTGCCTCTCTAACTCGCAAATTCAGGGGCTCCAGGGTGGAACCTGAGAGTCTGCATTTCTAAAAGCTCCCAGGTACCGCTGATGCTCTTGGTCTGCAGATCACCATTTGAGGAGCAGTGCTCTAAGGCAAGTGGTCCCAGTCAAAGATGCTGATAGCACTTATTTAGTTTCCTGAGGGACATTTTTTGGTGGCAGTGGCCTTCCCCGTGGACTCCCGCCACTAGTACAGTATAAGAGAAAGAAGATGGATTCTGGTGGCTGTCCATTGCTAGTATTTTGGTCCTACTGGTATCAGAGACCCTGCCTTCCGAATGAAGACACAGAGTATCTCCTGTTTCACACAACTTCCGCTGATGGTTGTGTATGTGTGAGCCATGGCTCCCAACCTAGGCTGCACTGTAGCTGCCTGCCCTGAATATTGAGCCACAACACAACAATCCAGCATAGCTTGTTACCTCAACCTGAATGCTCTTAAGCAAGTTCTGTTTCCCAAACAGGCAGCCACCACCAGTAAGGCAATACCCATCAGGCAGTCATTTGTAGTTTTCTCTACTCTTCCCATTAAGGGGGAAAAAACTTCAATACGGTAGTAATGGCCTCATCTAGGTCTTGCTAGCAAGCTGTAGATGAAATGCCAAGCAGAAAACAAACATCCATTCAAGGCAAAGCTGGAGTGTGTATAAACAGCAAGGGGTGTAGGAGGAGAAGCGTGTCTGAAGGGAAAACCGTGATAGGAGCTTCCCGGACCTGCATGTTGAATTAGTCTTGACCCAAGTACAGATCATGAAGGCCCTGAGAAAGGCCGACAGACCAAAGGAATCATTTCAAACGCAGCCACCCGCGTAGTCACCATGTCATGTGCTGCTAAGTGACTTCGCACCCCCAGCTGTTTGGGAGTGTGTCAGTCGCCTGTGGACAGAGAGGTCCAAGGACACTCTGGCATTGTTTTCACTCTACCCTGAAGCTCTGTCCTCAGATCAAACGCACACATCTAACAACAGATGGCCCAGCCCTCCCACAGGTCAGAAGAAATGGCTCTTTTCCAGCTCTCCACAAAATGCACCACTCTAATTCTAGACACACCTGGCAGAAGTGGAGTCACAAGATCTCCTTCCTTTGTGACCTTAAAAGTGACCCTTCCTCTCTCTGCCTGCATGTCCATCTGCTGCTATCAACGACAATAAAAATTAAAACCTGCTACCTGGTGTTGGGAACTCTTTCCTTCTCTTAAGAAAGTGCTTAGTTTCCACATTTATTTACGGCTGTCTGTAGGCAGACACAGGGCAGTTCCTGCATCTTATCACCAACCCGCTCCTCTGCCCCCACCTCTCAGCCCACCACACCTGGCCAGGCCCCTCCTCTGGCAGCTGTCACCTTGAACTAATGTTTATCTGCCTGTGTTTCTCACCCAAGGAAATCCAACAGCCCACAAGAGAATATGAACTTCTGCATTTTATCCCAGTAGCAACACACAGAGTCGTTTCTGCCTTGTCTGGATCCTACCACCATCTGAAAAAAAAAGACATCCTGTGGCCTGATTTTGAAGGGAGCAGCACTGACCTGACTGAGCACCCTCAGCTCGGCGGTCCTCTCATGCCATCTAGCGTACACAGATGGAAGTGTCTCAACCTCGTTGCAAAGGCCCACAAAGATTCAGAGATCCACTTCGTATTTTTCAGGCATCAACCCAAACACCTGGGACACTTACAGGTGCAGCTTGTTTTCAAAGGAGACACGTGAAAAGAACTAAAATATTCTGAGCACCTGTTGTGGGCTGACCATTCATATTTAACTGTACTAGCTGAAACAAATATAAAGCATTTGGACTCTCGATTAACCTGTACTCAACATGGATTGGTACTACTTAAAAGAGTATTTAGGCAGCATAAACTTGTGTGGTAGTATAGCAGTTGACATCCTCTATCCTGCCTCCCAAAACTACTGTAAGTGTAGACACTGGAAAACCAGAATGTTCCAGCTGGGAAAAGTTAAAGCAGCTTGTTCCTACAGCCCCGAGGCTCTGAAAGGGAACGTTGGCATACAACAAGGTCACCCGAGAGTTGTAGGAGCCCCCCAATGCCATGGCAAACCCCACACCAATTAAAGCAAGCTCTCTAGGGTAGGACCCAGGCTCAGTAAATGTTTAAAGCTCCATGCAGGCGAGGGAGGTGACGTCACCGAGATGAAGGGCTAGGAGTTCCCAGCGCTCATCTCCCCCACACAAACAACAAATAAACAACTGCAAACCAATGAAAATACCACAAGGAACACTCCGGACTACAGTGAAGAAGCAGGAGAAACCCTGTGGAGCTCAAAATCTGAAGAAGTGCTCATGGAAAAGTACAGGAAGCATAGCACCCACGTCACCCCATCGCCCAGTGCAGAGCAGATAAGAGACAGGGGGCCCCTCAGGGGAATTGCACACCCCAGGGAGAGGAGAGAGGAGAACCCCAGCAAGCCTCACCCCTGTGGAAGTTTGTAGCCCCTGCAGCGAGTTCTTCCACAGTCTACACCAACGCTGATCCCAGCTGATGGAGCTGCCCAGAGCCCTCACCTCGGTGTCCCCTTCCCAGAGCTGATCTGTCACTGCGATGAGCCCTGCCCTCAGAGGCCCCAGTTGCTGCTGTGCCTTGCTCTCTGGGATCAGGACACCACAGCACCTCACCAAATCAAGATGGCAGCTGTACCTGCCCTGAGCCCTGCCCTCAGTCTCAGGGCACAGCTTTGTTCCACTGTTACAGGGGCAGCCTCTGCTGCCCTGAGCCCCACTCCCTGGGTCCTAGGTCATGATTTGACCATCACCAGGACCACACTGATGCTGCCCTGAGCTCCACCCTCAGGTCCCAGGCCATGGCTATGAATCATTGATGGGGCTATGCTGCTGCTGCCCTGAGCCCCACTCCCTGGGTCCTAACATGTGGCTTTAATGGTCCCCCACCAACGACACGCTGCTGATGTCCCGCAACTGCCCCCTGGGGTCAAAGTTGGGACTTTGACCCACCATCCACAGGCTATGATGGTACTGCACCGTGCCCTCTGAGCCCAAGCCACTGCTGCACATTGTCATCCCAGAGCTGGTTCTGCTGCTATACCACCCACCCCAAGGTGGAGTCACTGCCGCCGAGACCCAGACCCAGAACCCAGTTCCATGGGAGATCTGCCCACACCCAACTCTTAGACACCAGTGCCACTGCTGCAGCAAGTGCACCTGCGCCCAGGACCCAGTGCCACAGCCACAGCAAGTGCACCTATGCCCAGGACCCCATGCCACTGCCACAGCAAGTGCACCTGCACCCAGGACCCAGTGCCACCGCCGCAGCAAGTGCACCTGAGCCCAGGACCCAGGCACTGTGGTAGTTCCAGGAGCAACTGACCCCAGGACTCAGGCTCCACCACTGCTCTCAGTGCCAGCACTCCAGATCACATGCCAAGAGGGATCTCCCTGGCTAGAACTTCTTCTCATTGGCAAATAGCAAGCAAGAGAAAGACCACAGCAGCCTTTGCCTCTGAGGATTCCAAAAGCCTTAGTCACCACTGCCACCCACAGGACCTCTGCAGTCTTGGCCAGAGAAGATCCCCACAGTATGCACCTACACTGACCTCAGGTCATGGAGTTGCCTGGAGACTATGCCTCTGTGCCTTCCAAGAACCAAAGACACTGCATCCCACCCAGCTGATGCCCTTTCAGCCATCTTTCGGTGGAAAAACCACTCAAAACAGTCCAAAAAGGCTGGAAGAAGTGAATCCACCCTCAAATGTGCAGACATCAACACAAAGCCATCAGAAACATGAAAAAGTGAGGAAATATGACACCACTAAAGGAACATGATTTTCTATCAACCAATCCCAAAGAAATGGAGATCTGAGAGTCACCTGAAAAAGAATTCAAAATAATTATTTCAAGGAAGTTCACTGAGATTTAAGAGAATACAGATAGACAACTTAATGAACTCATAAAAACAATACATAAACAAAACAAGAGGGGCCAGCTCCGTGGTTGAGTGGTTAAGTTTGCGCGCTCTGCTGCGGCGGCCCAGGGTTCAGAGCCTGGGCACAGACATGGTACCGCTCGTCAGGCCACGTTGAGGTGGTGTCCCACATTCCACAACTAGAAGGACGTGCAACTAAGATATACAACTGTGTACAGGGTGGGGTAGGGGGGATAAAAAGCAGGAAAAAAAAAAAAAAGATTGGCAACAGTTGTTAGCCCAGGTGCCAATCTTTGAAAAAGGAAGATTGGCAACAGTTGTTAGCCCAGGTGCCAATCTTTAAAAAAAAAAAAAAGGAAAAGAAGTTCAAGAAAGAGATAGAAATCATAAGAAAAGAAACAAACAGAAACTCTGGAGCTGAAGCATACAAGAAATGAAATGAAAAATGCAATAGAGAGTATCAACAGCAGGCTCAATCAGGCAGATGAAAGAATCCAGAAGACAGATCTCTTGATATTATCCAGTGAGAGGAGAAAAAAAATCAGAATGAAAAAGAGTGAAGAAAACCTCTGTGAATTATAGGACAACATCAAACAAAACAATATCTGCATTATGCGTATCCCAGAAAGAAAAGAGAGAGAGAAAAGGACAGAAAACTTATTTGAAGAAATAATGGCTGAAAACTTCCCAAATCTGGGGAGAGATATGGCCATCCAGGTACAGGAAGCTCAATGATCCCCAAAACAGATACAATCCAAAGAGAGCTTCACCAGGACACATTATAATCAAGCTCTCAAAAAATCCAAAACAAAAAGGGAATTTTGAAAGTAGCAAGAGAAAAAAGACTCATCACAGACAAGGAAATCCCAATAAGGCTATCAGCAGATTTCTCAGCAGAAACCTTGCAGGCCAAGAGAGGGGATGATCTATTCAAAGTGCTCAAATTAAAAAAATGTCAACCAAGAATACCGTACCCAGCAAAGCTGGCCTTCAGAAATGAAGGAGGGATACACCTTCCCAGACAAACAAAAGCTGATGGAATTTATCACCACTAGAACTGCCTTACAAGAAACGCTAAAGGGAGTTCTTTGAGCTGAAACAAAAATATGCTATTTAGTAACATGAAAAGATATGAAAGTATAAAATTCACTGATAAAGGTAAATATATAGTCAAATTCAAAATACTCTAATACTGCAATGGCGGTATACAAATCACTTTGAACTCTAGCATATAGGTTAAGAGACAAAAGTGTTCAAAATAACTATAGCTACAATATTTTGTTAATGTATACATAATATAAAAAGATATAAATTGGGACATCAACAAAGTAAATTGTGGGGATGAGCAAGTAAATGTGTATAATATTTTTATGTAATTTAAGTTGTTATCAGCTTAAGATAGACAGTTATAACTATAAGATGTATTATGAAAGCTTCATGACAACCACAAAACAAAAACATATAATAGATACACAAATGATAGAAAGAATAAAAGCATTCCACTACAAAAAATCATCAACTTATAAAGAAAGACAGTAAGAGAGAGAGAAAGGAACAAAGGAACTACAAAAACAATCAGAAAGCAATTAACAAAATGGTGACAGTAAGTTCTACCTATCAATAATTACTCTAAATGCAAATGGCTGACTTTCTCTAATTAGAAAACAGAGTGGCTAAATGGATAAAAAAAGAAAAGCCAACTATATACTGCCTACAAGAGACTCACTTAAGCTTTAAGGACACTCAGAGGTTGAAAGTGAAGGGATGGAAAAAAATATTCCATGCAACTGAAAACCAAAAGAAATCAGGAGTAGCTATACTTATGTCAGACAAAACAGACTTTAAGTCAAAACTGTAACAAGAGACAAAGCTCATTATATTATAATAAAGAGGTCAATTCATCAAGAGGATATAACAACTGTAAACAGATATGTACCCAGTATTGGGACACCTGAATATGTTAAACAATTATTAACAGATCTGAAGGCAAAAACAGATAGCAATGCAATAATAGTAGGGAACTTCAATACCCCACTTTCAACAATGGATACAACATCCAGAGAGAAAATCAATGAGGAAATAATGGGCTTGAATGACACTTTAGACCAAACAGACCTAAGATATATAGAGAGAACATTCCATCCAACAGGAGCAGAATACACATATCTTCTCAAGCACATGTTGAACATTCTACAGGATAGATGTATGTTACGTCACAAAATAAGTCTTAAGAAATTTAAGAATACTGAAATCATGTCGACTATGTTCTTTGACCACAATGGTTGAAAACTGGAAATCAGTGACAAGAGGAAAGCTAGAACGTTTACAAATCCATGGAAATTAAACAACATACTCTGAACAACCAACGGGTCAAAGAAGAAATAAAAAAATATCTACAGAAAAACAAAAATGGAAACATCACACAAAAAACTTATGGGCTGCAGCAAAAGCAGTTCTAAGAAGGAAATTGATAGTGATAAATGCCTACATTAAGAAAAAGATCTCAAGTAAAAAAACCTAACCTTACACCTCAAGAAATTAAAAAAGGAAAAACAAACTAAGCCCAAAGTTAGCAGAAGAAAGGAAATAATAAAGATTAGAGCAGAAATAAATGAAATAAAAGACTAGGAAGGCAATAGAAAAGATCCTCAAAATTAAGAGTTGGTTTTTTGAAAAGATAAACAAAATTTACAAACTTTTAGCTAGACAAAAAAAAAAGAGAGAGAAAGATGACCCAAAATAATAAAATTAGAGACGTTACAACTGACATCACAGAAATACAAAGGATTGTTAAGAGATTACCATGAACAATAATATGCCAACAAATTAGATAACTTAGAAGAAATGGATAAATTCCTAGAAACACACAACTGACCAAGACAATTATGAAGTAATACAAAATCAGAACAGATCAATAACAAGCAAGGAGATTGAATCAATAACCAAAAATTTCCAAACAAATAAAAGCCCAGGACCAAATGAGTTCACAGGTGAATTCTACCAAAAGTTTAAGAAAAATTAATACCAATGCTTTTCAAACTCTTCTAAAAAATTGAAGAGGAAATAACACTTCCAAACTCATTTTACAAGGCCAGTATTACCCTGATACCAAGGCTAGACAGCAACACTACAAGAAAACAAAATTACAGGCCAATATCCCTGATGAACACAGATGCAAAAATCCTCAACAAAATGCTACCAAACCAAATTCAAGAACACATTAAAAGGATCACACACCATAATCAAGTGAGATTCATCCCTGGGATGCAAGGATGGTTGAACAAATGCAAATCAATATGATACACCACATTAACAGAATGAAGGATAAAAATTATATGATCATTTCAATAGATAGAGGAAAAGCATTTGACAAATTTCAATATCCTTTCATGATAAAAACTCTTAACAAATTAAGTACAGAAGAAATGCTCATCAGCATAATAAAGGCCATATATACAAGCCCATAGCTACGTCATACTCAATGGTGAAAAGTTAAAAGCCTTTCTTCTATGATCAGGAACAAGACAAGGATGCCCACTCTCACCACTCCTCTTCGACATAGTACTGGAAGTCCTAGCCATGGAAATTAGGCAAGAAAAAGAAAGAAAAGGCATCCAAATCAGAAAGGAAGAAGTAAAATTATCTCCATTTGCAGATGACATGATGTTATATATAGAAAACCCTAAGGATTCCACCAAAAATCTGTTAGAACTAATAAATGAATTCAGTAACATTGCAGGATCCAAAATCAACATACAGATATCAGCTGCATTTCCATTGACTAACAATAAACTACCTGAAAGACAAATTAAGAAATCAATTCCACTTATAATACTAACAAACAATAAAATACTTAGGAATAAAATTTAACCAAGGAGGTAGAAGGCCTGTTCACCGAAAACTATAAAACATTGATGAAATAGAACGAAGAAGACACAAATAAATGCAAAGATATTCCATGCTCAAGGATTGGAAGAATTAACATTGTGAAAATGTCCATGCTACTCAAAGTGATCTATGGATTCAATGTAACCCATATCAAAATTCCAATGGCATTTTTCAGAGAAATAGAAAAAAACTATCCTAAAATTTGTATGGAACCACAAAAGACTCCAAATAGGCAAAGCAATCCTGAGAAAGAAGAATAAAGTTGGAGGGATCACACTTCCTGATTTCAAGTTATAGTACAAAATTATAGCAATCAAAACAGTATGGCACTGGCATAAAAACAGTCACATAGAGCAGTCAAACAGAAATAAGAGAGCTCAGACATAAAGCTACACATACACAGTCAACTAATTTTTGACAAGGGCATCAAGAACATACATCAGTGAGGCCAGCCCGGTGGCTGAGTGTTTGGGTTTGCGCACTCTGCTTTGGTGGCCCAGGGTTCATCAGTTCAGATCCTGGTCACAGACCTACACACCACTCACCAAGCCATGCTGTGGCGGCATCCCACATAGGAGAACTAGAATAACCTATAACAAGTATATACAACTATGTACTGGGGCTTTGGGGAGAAAGAAACATCCAGTCAAGAACGTACAAGGGGAAAACGATAGTCTCTTCAATAAATTGTGTTGGGAAAATTAAATATCCACATGCAAAAGAATGAACGGACCCCTATCTTACATCACTCACAAAAATTAACTCAAAACAGAGCAAAGATTTAAATGTAAGACTTGAAACCATAAAACTCCTACAGGACAATAAGAGGGAAGAAGATCCTTGACATTGGTTGTGGCAATTTCTTAGATAAGATACCAAAAGCACAGGCAACAAAAGCTAAAATGAACAAGTTGGACTACATCAAACTAAAGAGCTTCTGCACAGCAAAGGAAACAATCAATCAATTGAAAAGGCAACCTAGAGGATGGGATAAAATATTTGCAAACCATATATCTGATAAGGGGTTAATATTCAAAATATACAAAGAGCTCATACAACTCAATAGCAAAAAAGTAAATAATCCAATTTTAAAATGGGCAAAGGACCTGAACAGATACTTTTCCAAAGACATACAAAATGTATATGAAAAGGTAGTCAATATCATCAGGGAAATGCAAATCAAAACTACAATGAGATATCACCTTACACCTGTTAGAATGGTTATTATCAAAAAGACAAGAGATAACAAATGTTGGCGAGGATGTGGAGAAAGGAAACCTTTGCACACTATTAGTGGGAGTGTAAACTGATATGGCCGTCATGGAAAAGAGTATGGTGGTTCCTCAAAAAATTAAAAATGGAACTACCATATGATCCAGCAATCTCACTTCTGGGTATATATCTGAAGGAATTGATCAGTATCTCAAGGAGATATCTGCACCCCCATGTTCACTACAGCCTTATTCACAATAGTCAAGTTAGGGAAACAACCTAAAATGTGCTTCAATGGATGAAGAGATAAAGAAAATGTGGTACATAAAGACAATGGAATATTTTTCAGCCATAGAGGACACACTGCCATTTGCAACACTATGGATGAATCTGGAGCACATTTTGCTAAGTGAAAAAGCCAGACAGAGAAAGACAAATATTGTATGGTATCACTTATATGTAGAATCTAGAAAAAAAAAAGCCAATTTCATAGAAACAGGGAGTAGAATGGTGGTTGCCAGGGGCTGCAGGGAGAATAAAATGGAATGATGTAGGTCAAAGGGCACAAATTTCTAGTTATAAGAATAGGTTCTGAGGCTCTAATGTACAACATGGTGGCTAGCTAATAATACAGTATTTAGGGCCGGCCCCATGGCCAAGTGGTTAAGTTCACACGATCCCCTTTGGTGGCCCAGGATTTCGCCGGTTTGGATCCTGGGCGCAGACCTAGCACCGCTCATCAGGCGTCCCACACAGCACGACCAGAGAGACCTGCAACTAGAATATGCAACTATGTTCTGGGGGGCTTTGGGAAGGAGAAGAACAAAAGAAAAAAGAGACAAGATTGGCAACAGATGTTAGTTCAGTTGCCAATCTTAAAAATAATGATGATAATACAGTATTTGTATAGCTGAAAGTTCCTGAGAATAGATCTTAAGCATTTCTTACCACAAAAAGAAAAAGAGTTAATGATGTTACCTATGTGAGGTGATGAATGCGTTAATTGTCTTGATCTCAGTAACCATTCTACAATTTGTATGTGTATCAAATCATCACGTTGTATACTTTTAAATATATACAATTATATTTGTCAATTACATTTCAATAAAGTTTTAAAAAAAATCTCCACATCGATTTCAATGAAGAGCTACAGCTATGAACCACTGCCATCGCCTTTACTACCTGAGGCTTGGGGGCCAGTTATGAGTCCACTAGATCCTGGAGACACCTGAGAAGCAAAGGTCTACACTGCCCGCCTCAAACACACCCTTGGACTCACCTCCTCAGTGACATCCTGAATCCCCTTTGAGCTTACAGAGTCTAGAGTCTCCCTTTGTGATACGGGCTAAGTTAGAACTGGAATTATTCACTGTCCTAATAATTGCCAGGTGGACGCTTTGCGGTCCTGGGTTCTGCCTTATCTTCTGATTCTAGGCACCAGGAGAAGGCTCTCAAATGCTCACGGCCAGAGCTGCATAACTGGACTGGGACCCTGGAAATCGGCAGGAGAGCCCCCAGCCCAGGACAAATTCCCCAGAAATGGAAGAAGGCTGTCTTGCAGCTCGCTCACCGCTTCTCAGCCCTCTGATAACATCTACTCCCTTCATGGGATGTGAGTCATCACAGTGACGGGGAGGGGGCCGTAAAACTGAAACACGGCTGTAAAAGGTGGGGCTGCGGGGAGCGGGCCTGGCCCTCAGGGACTGCTGGGCAGGCCTTCTTCCTCCATGCGGCTCAGTGCCACCCGGTTCCTTGGCGCCAGCCTGCACAGTGAGGTATTAGAGTCACCTATTATAACACAAAACCCAGACAAAACAAAACGCTTTAAGGTCCCCATCCTGTACCCCAGGCCCGACTTTGGAGGCAGGAACAGGCATAACTGTCAAGTGATAGACTTGAATTCAGACAGAGCTGGGTTGAAATCCTAGTTGTATGATGTGGGACAAGTCACTTGACCCCTCGACGCCTCAGTTTCTTCAGCTTTAATAAAAGATGTAACACCTGCCTCATAGACCTACTGTGAAATTAGATGAGAAAATTCAATGAGAATGCACAGGCCGGGCACAGGGAAGGACTCGGCTCCTGTTAGCCCCTCCTCCACCTCTTCTCGGTCTGAGCATATGGCTTCCCTCTCTCCTCCAACAGCCTCACTCCCACTTCCTGGTTCTTCTCTAGAAGAATATAGTTTGGGGTGTTCATTTGGGGGAGTGTCTGGATCTTACACTCTGGAAGGAGAATGCAGGAGATGGAAAGCCCACTAGAATCAGCACCAAAATGTGGGTTCTGATGCTAAATTCATGACTCAGAGCAAGCTTCTCAATGTCTTGGGGCTTCAACCACAAAGTGAGGGGGTCAGAGTGGGTCATCTCGGGGACCCCTTTCTCCCCAGTCCTCTCATACTGCATGTTTTGAGAGGTTTAGCCTCAGATTCGCATGATCGAGGGTCAAGTCAGCCTAACACTTCACGTCAAGAGCCCATGAAATGAACAACTAAGCCCTGGTGACCAGGGCCTCAGAGTGAGGGCAGAGGCCTCCTCCTCTGGAAACTCTGGGTCAGCGATTCACAAACTCAGCGTGCACTGAAATCACCGGGGGTTCGCTGGACCCACCCCCAGAGATTCTGATTCAGTGGGCTGGAGGTGGGCTCGTGCAACCTGTTTCTGATGCCAGGGTCAGGGGACCATGGTTTGACAAACCTGCTCTTAATAAAGGGTCCAAGTGCCTGCAGGGAAGGTAGCCCCACCCCCACCCCACAGCACTCTGCACTTAGCTGCTGAGCACGTTAACCTTGGCCGCGTTACTTCCCTTCCCTTCTCTGAGCCCATTTCCTCTCCTATAAAACGTGGCTAATCATCCCCCGCCCGGGCCCCGGGGACTGGATCGTCCTTTCTGAAGACGAGTTCCCTGGCCCATGAGTCTGCTCTGCCATATATTAAGGAGTCTCTTGGCTTATCAAGAGCAGGCGGTGGGTTGTGCCAGGAGGGAGAGTACTTAAATAGGCAGGACGGTAGTATCTCGGCCCTCCAAATCTTCTTCTGATGCTAACCACCCCAGCTTCACTTCGATTTTACACGGCCCGCATCAGGTGAGATCCGGTGCCCACCTAAGCCTGCGTGTGCCTGTCATGAACGCTGTCTTTGGTGTACAACCATTAGGAGCGTGGAGTCTGGAGAGTGACTGAGGCTTGAATCCCAGCTCTGCCACTTAGCAGCTGTGTGATCTCGGCAATAACTTTACCTCTCTGAACTTTTGCTTCCACATTCACAAAATCAGGAATCTATGACCTCAACAGATCACTGTAAGGATTAACCAGGTGCTGAATGTAATGTTTGAGGCAGAGGACCTAACACTGCCAGGGCTTACCTATCACCATCAGATTGACAAAGCCTGGATCCTCCTGTGAAAAAGTGTTAGCTAAAAGTGAGCAGAGGGATATAATTCTCACCAATTAGGTACTAGCCCTACTTGTATTAAAAAATAGCTTTATTGAAATAGAACTCACATACCATACAATTCACCCATTTAAAGTGTCCAATACAATGGGTTGAAGTGATTCACAGAGTTGTGCAACTATCACCACCATCAATTTTAGAACATTTTCATCACCCCTGAAAAAACGTCATACTCTTTATCACTCTTGATAAACAAACAGCAAGCAATAGGATATATTGGAGTATATGAGGAAGCCATTTGGTGTAAAAGTAATTTGGCTCGACCTTGTTTTTCCAAAAGGGCCTGACGTGGCCATTGAGCATGCATTGTGTATCTGCTTTAACCATTTGCTATGTCGCAAAGACAAGAACAAATGCCCTTATGACAAAGAGGCACTGGCATTTCCTTAAGGATAAGTATCTCCCACTACGCTAGGAATTGATTGCAGCACCCACCCTGTGACCACTCAGCTTGAGACAACAGACCTGCTATGTGCTGTGTCCATCAAGACAGCAGCCCTGCTATCTGCTGCGTGAATAGCTGTGCTGCGCCGGCTAGGCAATCTCGTGACTGTTGTAAAAGGGACACTCCTATCATACGTGAGGTATGCTTTTGGTCCAAGATGGTATATAACCACTCTGTAAACCCCACTTCTTTGGTCCCAAAGGAAGGAAAGCCCCAGGCTAGCCCTCAGATCTGGCGCATAATAAACTCACCCCAATTTTGATTTATAGATTGGTTGTGGATTGTTTGCATTGACACCTTCCAAGCCCTACAGCACCCACCCCACCGCACAGCAATCACTAACCTACTTTCCATCTCAGTGGATTTGCCTATTCTGAACATTTCATATAAATAAAATGATAGGTGGTCTTTTGTGACTGATTTCTTTCATTTGGCATAATATTTTTAAGGTTCATCCATGTCGTAGCATGTATGAGTAGTTCATTCCTTTCTATGGCTGAATAATATTCCATCTTACGGATAGACCAAATTTTTTTATCCATTCATCCACTGAAGGACATTTGGGTTTTGGACTGTTACAAATAATGCCACTATGAACATGCATGATTGTATGGACATATATTTTCAATTCTCTTGGCTATGTATCTAGGAGGGGAATTGCTGGGTCATAAAGTAACTCTATGCTTAACCTTTTGAGGAACTGCCAAACTTTTCGAAACCAGCTGTACCATTTTACTTTCCCACCAGCAGTATATAAGGCTTCCAATTCCTCCACATCCTCAACAATGCTTATTGTCTATCTTTTCGACTATAGTTGTCCTAGTGGATGTGAAATGGTAACTTTTTATTATTAAATTTTACTATATTATTTGTGAGCAGTTTTTCAAAATTACTCACAGCCTAATGTTAAAACTACATGGGATAACAGGAAATTAAACAAGAAAACATCCCTGGAAGGAAATGTTACAACAGAACGATAAAGATAGAGAAATGTCCTCTGAAAGGTGACAGGGAAGAGCACTGGAGACAGCAGATGGCACTGTTGTATGTCACACATTGGAATTCTGTGTGTGGTACACTGGCATTGTTGTATGTGGTAGAAGTGCACTGTTTTACGTGGCGCACTGGCAGTGTTCTATGTGTTGCCCAGGCAGGGCTGGAGAAAAGTGCATCAGGCCTACTTCTTCCCTCCTAATGTTCTTGTTCCCTTTAATTCACACATGACTTTCTGAATCTGTAAAAGAAAGCTCTTTTTAAGTGAACCAACATGGTGGCATTCTTGAAAATGCTCTACATTCAAATGTCAGCCAACAAATCAATATGGGTTTTATTATACGTTCCTCTTTAGGACAAAACCTACTGCCCAACATTAATCCATCACACGGAATGTAGTTGCTGTTTAACAACTGAGGAGCTAAATTCCCCATTTCTGTAGCTCAATGGCCCCTCTAAGGGCGGTGCCCAGGTGCTTTGGTGAAAGCCATTTTTCACACAGTTACAGCTCTGATTTCCTAAAAGGTCATTAGCAGTCTCTACCTTCAGGCAGAAGCACTTGAAGCACCGTCTGAGGACTGCCTCTTCTGTTTTTAGCTTGAAAGATTTGAAGAATGCCTCAAATCAGTCCCCTGAGGCCAAGGCACCAGTGGGAGATTTACCACCACAAACTCAGCAACCAGATGCCAACAAGGTGGGTGTGTTAGGAACATCAGGCATTTATAAATTTCAAAATGCGAGCTGTTCTGAGCAGCACAAGGAAATCTCCGGCTGTCCTGCCCAGGACACGAATCATCCCTTTGTCCAGCGGATCCACGCTCTACACAACATCCACCCACTAGTCACTCAGCAGCAGGCTCACTCACCAGATAACTGTCAAGGTATCCCAGTGCTTGTGTTCAACTCACCTTTATTTTACTTAATAATGGCTCCAAAGCACAAGAGTAGTGATGCTGGCACTTTGGGTATGCTAGAGAAGTCGTACAGTGCTTCCTTTAAGTGAAAAGGTGAAAGTTCTCGACTTAATAAGGAAAGAAAAAAAATCATACACTGAGGTTGCTAAGATCTACGGTAACTTTTATTACACTATATTGTTATAATTGTTCTATTTTATTATTATTGCTGTTAATCTCTTACTGTGCCTAGTTTATAAATTAAACGTTATCATCACAGGTATGTATGCAGAGGAAAAAAGACTGTATATGTAGGGTCCAGTACTACCCGCGGTTTCAGGACATGCACTGGGGGTCTAGAACGTATCCCCGTTGGATGGGGGCGCTGCTGTAGTAAGATAAGCTCCACCTCTGAGCTGTGAGAGGCCAGGAGCATGCTTAGGGGAAACTCCCTCTTCCTGGGAACTCAAGTGTCCCCAGAAGTCTCCTCCAACACTTACCTCAATGCGTCCACACGGGGAAGGACACGTGAGGGCTAAGCAGCTGTGTCCACAGAGCAGAGAGACAAGCCCCTCGCTTCCTGATAGACCCTGTTCTCTCCTAGGACAAGCTGAATGGCGCCTGTACCCACCTCCTGCCTTCCTAAGGGAGGAGACTGCAGTGAGGACAAGGAGCTGGCCTACGCCTGCTAAATGAGAAGAAGGCTGCTCTCTGGCAGGGCTCTCGCTCCATTTTTAATTGTGGATTTTAAACTGCGTGGCAGGGAGAGCAACGCCAAGCCCCCAACGTCTCCCAACAAAACCTTCAGTGACGTCCACAAAGCTCACTAATGCTTGTGTAGGAGCAGAATACCAAGAAGTGCTACTTTCTGCAAGTGCTGATGCCAGCTGAAAAGGGAGATGACGGCATGGACCTGTGAACTGCATCCCCACGTCAGGACAGCCCAAGGAATTCCAGACACAGACACACCACAGCTGTTGAACAGAGGTCCCCTGTAGAGGTCGAGGTCCACCTGTAGCCGCCCCTGACGCAGGAAGGGTTAATAGTCACTGGAAAAGGCTTGCCAACCAACTGTGACCCGGAGGTGAGAAGGCCGGTTAGCCAATGACGGGTAAGACCTCCAGGGGGAGGCAACCTAAGCCAGGCATCGGTCGCCCAGGGGCACAGATGGAGACACAATATCGATATCAGGAACAGGAGGAGCCGTTGCCTAGGAGGCCTTGCCTGCTCCAAGATAAAAATATACAAGCACAGCAAAAACATGATAATATCAAAACAGAGGCCGAGGGAGGGCTCCTTGAGAAATCACCAAGAATTCTTGGCATTCGCTAATTACTTCATCCAGAACACCTGTGTATGTTTAACAGCTGTAAGCTATGCATATATTGAAACGCTGGTCATAATAAACTCAGAGTGGCCATCAGCCCTCTCTGCATCTATCCTGATGTGTACATTGGATTGCGACACTGACACCACCCCACGACAGAAGTGGAATCTCGGGCAATTTCTTCACCTCTCTGTTTGTAAAACAGGGTAAGGGTGAGGCTCCCATGAAACACTGCACATAAAGGCTTTAGCACCGTGCTCCACATATAGTACTACTAACATTCAATAACTCTAATGTCTTGTGTTTCAATAATGATCCAGTTTTTATAATAAGCACATATTTGCTTCTGTGATATGATAGTACCTGTTCTGCCTCCCTCACAATTGTCAGGAACACTGACAGGCAAGAATATGCTCTGGAAAGCATAAATCCAGAGCCAAGATCTAAAAAGTATCAATTAGAGCACACTTTATATAAAAACCACACTCAAAGGGAAGTCTATAGCCCAAAATGCTTTTATCATTTAAAAAAAAAAAAAAAGGCAGGCAAAGAATCAATTCAAAATGGCCAACTAAGCCCAAAAATTTACCTCCTCTTCCGTTAAAATGACAGAACAGCAGCAAAATAAAGTTAAACACCCACCACAGAGAGAATGGTAAAGGGATGCTGGCTGACAAGAGATTTAAACACATCTCTGGAAACTGTCGGTAGAGGAGGTCTGCTGAGGCACGTGCCTCATTTTTCCTACCTAACAATGATGAATTAACTCCCCATTCATAAAATCACGGTCAGCGCTGGACGGTCCCTCCAATTATCCAATTCTCTGGTTCTCGGAGCGCAGCGAGGCTGAGAAGGGCAGGGACAGCATCACCTGGGGCCTCAGCCTAACACAGGTACCGGCTCCTCAGGCCTCCTGCTGGGCAGGGGAAGGAGGGTACAAAGCGATGGAACACATGGGAGCCACCATTCCAGCCCAACAATCTCATTTTCAGATTGGAAATTGAGGATGAAAAATTCAAAGTCACTTCTCTAGCTCAGAGCTCACGCTAGGGAGTGACGCCCAGGTGGGACCCAGGACCGCCAAGCACTGCCCAACAACCCCCACCCAAAGCCACCCACCACCAACATGCCACTCAACCAGATGGTATCAGAGCATCTAGAAGCACAACTACTTTCCCTTTTACAGCTGCTGAGTCAGATAAGAAGCCAGACACCCAGTGAAAGATCACACACAGCCCCAGGCTGGCTCCTGGCTCTCGCACTCTCTCTCTCTCATTACAGTTCAGTACTTTCCTCAGACTTCTTCCTTAGGAACTCTTGTTTATTTTGAGTATTAAAAGTACCATGAGGATGGCACATTGTTCTTCGATCACAGCTCTGGGATCCCAGAGCCTGCTCTGCCCCCTAGAGATATCCTTCCGTGTCCTAGGAGCAGCCACCACTCCACCCCACACACAAAGAAAAGCAAAAAGAAAAGGATTAAGTACACAATTGTTTAATAGAAGCTGTTCATTGACTGTAAATGATTCTATATAAAAGAACCTTAGTTTAAAAATGTTTAAGGAAGTTTAAAAACATTTAAGAAGCCACACCCACCACAGGAGGTGATCAAACACACTTGGGTGAAGTTATGTAAAAGCTGTTTGCAAATTGTTGAGGATCCCAGCAGATGCCTGGAGAATCTTTAGTTCTTCTGTCCACAATGTTTCCACTAAAGTAAGCTGGTTTATCAAAGCGATTTCTTCAGCTTTCATACGAGAAACCTGGAAGTTATTTTTAAATGATTTTTTATGGTAGTAAAACATACACAAACATAAAATTTACCATTTGACCACTCCGAAATGTATAATTCAGTGGCATTAAGTCCACTCACAATGTTATGTAACCATCACCACTACACATCTCCAAAACTTTTTCATCATCTCAAACTGAAACTCTGTATCCATGAAACACTAACTACCATCTCACCCTCCCCAAACCCCTGGTAACCGCTATTCTACTTTCTGTCTCTATGAATTTGCCTATTCAAGATGCCTTATGTAAGGGGGATCATACAATACTTGTCTTTTTGTATTCCGGTTTACTTCACTTAGCATAATGCCTTCAAGGTTCATTTAAATTATTTTTTAATCCAGCAATGTTTTCACTCAAATGAGTGATTTCTCATTTAATTAAAACATTTACTACATAAAAATAAAAAACAAAGAGTACTTAAAAATTTATTACCAAGAATTCATGTAACAACTTCACCTATTAAAAGGTGTAGATAAAAAAAATAGTCAAAAAACAGAAATTACATCAACGTTCATCTATGTAAAGCATTAAACAATGCCCTGATAAGGTGTACTATCCCTATCCAACAGGCACAAAATAAGTAACTTCTTAATCAAAACACTTCTTCAAGAAAATGATGCAATATTCTAGAAACATACCTTCTGAAGCATAGCATTAGTCTCTTCTATGAAATAACGGCATATTTTCTGGGCTACGTCCAAACTTGTCTTCTCATTTGTATCTGAAATTATTTCCCCAAGAAGTACTTTTTTCCAGCACGTACTAGAACCAAAACGTTGAGTAAGATCATTTCAGCAGGCTCTCAAAAAATAAAGAAGGCTTTTACACTTCAACACAACACAAAACTCTTTTTTCTATTTTTCCAGAATCATAGTAAAAGTCATTCCATAAGGAGATTCCCCAAACCTCCCGCCACATGCAGTTCCTGTGCTGAAGCAGACAAGGTACATAAGAAAGAAGGAACATCTGAAAATAAGAAGCAAGGGGACTGGCACTCTTTGCAGGCAGGGACTGAATTTTATCATCCCAACCCTGTGTCCGGCAAGTAAGTGAGTGAGTCACATCCACCAGCCACAGGAATAGAGCAGGAGACAGGACAGGAAGGGGAGTCCATGGCCCCAAGGACTAGGGACTACAGAGCATAGGCGGCAGTGCTTCCTCTCTTCAAGGGACAGTCTTTCCTCAAATATGGCAAACTGAATGGGACACATTTCACAAAGTAAAATGCTCTACAGATGGGAGGAGGAATCTACCGTGAAGCCTTCCTCTACGTGCAGGGCATTCCCACTTTATATTATGAAAGTTGGGAGGAAATCGGGTTGAGTGGGCAGGTGGGGCCAACTTTCTGCAGGCAGAAGAGTGTAGGTGTTTCAGGGTAGGCAAAGGGGAGCCACAGCAGGATGCAGAGCCAGAAGGTGGCAGAGAAAAATCTGTACACCAGGAAGAAGTAGGAACCAGGGAGGAGGAGGGTGGAGGAACAGACGCTGGATGCGGAGAATTCGGGAGTGGAAGTGGCTTGGAAGGGGTAAGGTAACATCAGAGTGGACATACACATAGGTCACTTAGAAATTCAGAACAGCCAACAAGCCACAAAGGGAGTAAAGTCTTAAGTCTTCAGCTTTAGAGACGATGGTTGAAACCTCAGGAATAGATAAATTCTCAGGAAAGAAAGCAAGGAAGGAAGGAAATTACTATGTGCCAGGCACAGTGTTTCATACACAACCATTATCTAATTTAAGCTTCACAATTACCGGGCAAAGAAGGCATTATTATCCCTACATTAGACACAAAGAAACTGAGAATCGGGAATGATAAAGAACTCACTCTAAGTGACAAAGCTTAGGAGAGGCAGTAATTGCTGCAAACACATGTCAGGCAGAATCCCAACCACGTTCTCTTTCTGCCACACCATTCCAGACAGTTGGAAATAACTCGAAGGGAAGAAAAGAGGCCTGAGGATGACCTCTGAGAAACATCCAGTTGTTTCATTTAATTCGAGGTTGACATGCATGGAAAGGACTCATACTGATTTCCAAGAAGGATTTAAGGAAGCTTACATGGGTACCCATGAGATAAAACAGAATGTAAGATGAATGGACAGGGGAAAATAAGACAAAGGGAAGATGAGAAGAAGAAAGATAAGATACACTCAGGATAAATTGTATGCCTTAAAATCCTGCACATTTGGATGGACCACATATTTGCCTCTTAAGTTTTCTAGTGAACAGTAAAAAAAGAAAAGAAACATAGAGACAGAATTCACAGTGACTGTAAGATAATACAAACCATCTGCTGAGAACAAACTCAACTATTTCTGGTGTGAGATCGGGGAGTAATTTTTCTCCCCAAGTCCCTACAGAAAAAGAAGGAAGCAATACCATAAACCATAACACAACAAGCATCACTGAATGAGCACCAACTCCTTCTAGGCACTGTGTTAAGGGCTATTCCTAGACATTATCTCATTTAATCCTTGCAACTGCTCAAGGGGGGTGTCACCATCTTCAGGAAGTCCTCCACACATAGCAAGGGCTCAGTGAGAGAAACTAAGTGGTGGGCATTACCCATGACTCCTTAACAAGGACCCAGACTGAAGGAGCTCCAGAGCTGGGGAGGGCACAGTTCTTACCACGCTGGGGGAAGGACCCACAGCCTCAAGGAAATATTAAGGAGCCTGACCAGGATGCGAGTCTACACTGGGGTCTCCTCCGCCTACCTCCTCCATGGAAACATCCAGGCCTCTTCTGGAGCAAGGGTCTCGATCTGCCCCCAGGGCAGAGTCAGGTGGGGCCCCTGCTCAGGAGCTCTGCTGGCTCCCACGAAAACCCTACCCACTCAGAGATTTTCCTCTAAACAGTGCCAATGCCCACACTTTTTGAAGTGTTGACCCTGAACAATCAGCTGCAGGTCACCAGGGGGAAATATCTGAGTAGAGACTAAAGAGTTCTCAGGACCAGGTACTCTGATTATGACTCTAAAACCAAAATTCCAGAAATGGTGAAAACTTAGAAGTGAAAAACTCATGACATAGGCAACTTACATAAAGAATAAGCAACCTCAACAAACAACGGAATTCCCTTCTCCTCTCAGGCTGGGTATTGAACGTAAGCTGAAAAACCCACAAAATCATGTCCAGACTGTAATGACAGCTCATGACCAACACAGATAAAACTTACAACTCTTCAGCTTCCAGATATAACAACTTGAGAGCTGTGAGCAACCTCCAGGATGGCCCGTCCCATCCAAATGTCAAATTTCTAAAGCAGAAAAACAAATAACAACAAATCCATCATTTCGGTACCTCATGACACATGGCAAATGGTTGAAGAGCCAAACATTTTTTTAATGGGGCTAACCATTATGTAACCTGCAATCTTGGTCACAAAGACAAAAGAGAAAAATAAGTCTGCAAATATTTAAGAATAAAGCCTGAGTAACAGAAAATTCTTTATATTTTAAAAAAAAGAAGAAAAAGCTATTTTCCAATTAATTCAGTAAGAAGCTGAACGTGGATGATGGGCCACAGCAAGAGGGCATGTGTCACATGTCACAGTGATACGAACGATGAAGAATCTGGACTATCCTGGATGCCAAACAAATGGCAGCCACGACAGCTGGACTGCACTCACCCTTCGCTGCATTATTTAAAACTTAATTTTATCTACAGAAGAAAGTTTGAAAGAGAGAACCCTGAACCCTGTTTACCCCATTTGGAGTGGAATCACCTAGCCCTGCCCCCCACCCCAAGAGCCTGCACCATGTGGCTGAGTGACTGAGGGCCAGCCTGGCCTGCAGGTAGGAGCCCAAGGCCATCCCACCTGACCACATGCTAGAGACAAGCTCACACTGGGACACCAATCAATACATGCAGGGCTCTCTTTTGGTACAATAATTTAACATTTCAAGCTTGTATCTTATGTCCCCAAATAAGTTTCTTGAAAAGTATCTTATGCTCCTTGTGTGCCCCACAACATCAAGCACAATTTACTGTACAGAGTAGGTGCTCAATAAACACCTAACTGTCAACTGGTACAAGTCAGGATAGCTCTCACACCTACAAAAACCCTAACCATGGGGGTGGGCTCCATGGCCTAGTGGTTAAGTTTGGCACGCTCCACTTCAGTGGCCCAGGTTTGGTTCCCAGGCGCAGACCTACAGCGCTCGGCAGTGGCCATGCTGCAGTGGTGTCCCACATATAAAATAGAGGAAGACTGGCAGAGATGTTAGCTCAGGCCAAATCTTCCTCAGAAAAAGAAAAAAAAAAAAAACCCTAACCCTCAATTTTTTCATCAAAATTTCCTGAAGGAATAATTTTGAGAGCGAGAGAGAAAAACACTTACTCTATAAAGTCATGATCCTTTAAAATGGAAATCTTTTTCTTCATCTGTTTATCTGTTGATGGAAGATATTTAACAAGTATATCTGCATAAAAAAAACAGAACAAGAATTAGGGTGTCATTCCAACAAAAGTGTGGGCCTTTCCTTCTCAAGTTATTTTCCTTCTCATTAGCAATCAAGACATACGTAAAGAGTTTGACCTAATTCACACCAAAAAAGTCTATTTTTCAGAGCCAAGTCAATGAGGTCATTATCTACTCCTTGAAAAGCTAAAAGAATTCCAAGGCAGGGGAGAAAACGTCCCCAATCTCAGCTCATGCTCCCTAAGCAAATCAGGCAACAACCAGGTAATTAAGACATCAGCAGGACCGCTGAGAAGTTCACTCACCAAAAGTCTACATTCTGTACAAACATGAGGAAATGTTTACAATATTAAGTGTTTAAAAGTCAGAATTCAAAACTGTCTGGATGTGAGTGATTACAATCACAAACAGTTGAAAGTGAACATGCAAAGTTAACAGAGCTTATTTGGGGTAGAAGGATAATGAGAGATTTTTCTATTTTTAAAAGTTCTTTTTATATTTCTCTGTTTTTATTTTTTAAATGCAAAAACAATTAAATGTCAATTTTATTCGAATCATTTGACCAATCAATATTTCATGGTCATCAATCTGAAGATTACTCTGATAATATGACACTAATCTCAAAGCTAGTTTTCTAAGAGACCCAGCGAGGCCCAGTTTTTGCCTTGCTTTTTCCTTCTGCTGAGGAAGATTGTCCCTGAGCTAACATCTGTGCCAATCTACCTCTACTTCATATGTGGGTCACCACCACAGCACAGCTGACGAGTGGTGTAGGTCCACGCCCAGGATCTGAACCCATGAATCTGGGCTGCCAAAGCAGAGCGCATAGAACTTAACCACTATGCCATGGGGCCAGCCCCCCTGCTTTTCTATTTTTATTTTGAGAAATAACATTATTATTCTGCTGATAGGATGCAGTAATATCACCTTGACCAAGTTTCTCTTTCCACTAGAACTTATATTAAAACCACCTCAAATTATACACTTGGTCAATCTCTGGCCATTTCTTCATGGCCCAGAAAACTGTTTGTCTGCTGCTTCAGGAGAGGAAAAACATCAGTCTTCTATGTACCGTTTTTAATATTATATTTGGAATTTTCACAGCACGAATTTACGAGCTAAATTATTATTTTAAAAAGTCATACCAATGATGATGGCTAGTAAGTCACAAAAGAGCAGAAATGAAATCAACCTTGCATCATGACACTGAACTCTGAAGACAAGGGATGTGTAAGGTACTCACCTCTGTGATTAGCACAATGCCTTACACATGGTAGGTGCTTAATAAGTATTTTTTAATTCGTTGCTAATTCTATTCTATCCTTAGTGACAGCGACAATGTCTCAGTATAAAGATTTCCATTTCTTTCCATCTATTAATACTGTATTTATCTCCTTTGCAGTTTTCCTTTTCTTCCATCCTATCATCTGACCTGATGCAATAAAACATTTCTCGGTTCTTCCCACCATCAATAAAGATCAACGCTTTGTTGTTTTTACTTCAACATTAAAATTACATGGTCAATAAGAGTAAGGCCACCCTGCCTGGGAGAAAATTAATGATGTACATTGTAAGGTTTTGCCATTTTTATTAAAACAAAATAAATACATCCCCAGATGGGGGGGGAAATCCTATCATCTTAGTGGTAAGAACAAAGTTGACTTCAACCTTTTGAGACATAAACACAAGCATGAGGGTTGTGGATGGAAACAAATCCATATTCCAGGAGTAGCCGTTGGTTATCATGAGGGCCATAGCAGATGAATACCTCTTCATGTTTTCTACAACTTGAAACTGTTCTAATTTCATAACAGCGAGTTTCCTCATTAAATGCTGCTTTCACCTAGAAAGGAAAGTTGTTAAAGGTTTTTTTAAAGCTAACCACAAAACTAAAAAGATTAAGATTAATTTAAGCCAGATGCAGCTTTCAAACACTCATCCCTGAATTCAGCCACATGTGGAAAACAATGCCACAACTGCACGTCAGCCTCTTTTGTTCACCCCATCGGTGAGGGAGGGAGTCCTGCCTGAGGGGTCTTAGGATCCTGCCAAACACACTACACCTGACAACAGACTGATGAGACTGACAGCAGTTTATTAGCCACATATACAGCCTGGGGTAGAGGATGCAGCAACAATGCAATGACCAGACAGGGGCTGTACTCGGGAGCAGAGGGACCAGCAGGGGCCATGGGAAGCAGGCTTTGCAGTAACGAGAGGATGTGATGACCCCCGGTTCCCGTAGGAAGATGTGATTTGCTTTTTGAATAATTTCAAGGGCTGGCAAGGAGGTGAAACCTGTTAGGTCAAGGACTAGGTCAGGGACGGCTGGCCCAGGTGATAGGGAGACTAGCCGAGGGGAAGCCTTTCCCCCTAGGTGGGGGGAATATCTGGTGAGAGCAGGCAAACTCAGGGTCAGGCCTTCGGGGCCTGCGAGGCCCAAAGATGTCAAGGCAGCATAGGAAATTTCAGGTCTTACAACAGCTCAAAAGCTGTGTGATCTTAGTTGTAACTGTGACATTGGCTGATGCCATCATACGGATTTGGGGACAATTTTGTTAGTTAACAGGTATAGAAGAAAAAAACCCAAGAAGAACTAACTGCTCCCCCACAATAAGGAGTGGGTACTGAGGTCTCCTTTCTGAGCAGCCAGTCCCAGGGAGATGAGGATGAGTAACAGGCTGAATTCCTTAGCTTGCAGCATCAACAAGAGATCAGGACCATGGTTTAGAGTTTCATGCCAAAAGTCAGCTGCAGTACACTCTACTTTTTTGTGTATGTGAGGAAGATTGGCCCTGAGCTAACATCTGTGCCAATCTTCCTCTACTTTGTATATGGGATGCCACCACAGCATGGCGTGACGAGTAGTATACAGGTCCACATCCCGGAGCAGAACCCATGAACCCTGGACCACCAAAGCAGAGCACATGAACTTAACCACTATGCCACCAGGCTGGCCCCTGCAACACACTCTAGACAAGAGGTCAGCAATATTTTTCCATAAAGGGCCAGAGTGTGAATATTTTAGGCTTTGCTAGGGTCCCCAGACCACAGGCCTACAGGCTGTAGTTTGCAGTGCCACTAAACACAACTATAAAAACACTGGTTTGGAGCACTAACAACCCAATAAAAAAAAAGGTCAAGCCAATGGGGACTGAGTCCCTGAGACCAGCACCCTGTTGTACAACACACCCCCAACATTATTTCATTGATATCAACCACGTAAACATACTTGTAACCTCAGTCACCTGTGATTCATGTTGTTAGAGATGCATCTTTCTACAAAAGCAAAAGACAGACAAGCAAGGAAATTGTCCTGGCCTAAGAAAGCACAATAGGGGCCTCCCTACACTCTCCTCTCACTGGCATGTGGGCTAACCAGGCATCATCAATCTTCTCAGGGTGGTGTGGGGCATGAAGAGGACAGCAGGAGCACGGGTCCCAGGCAGCGTGCCCCAAGAGTACCGTGAATGGGTCACAGGTGAGGCGGCATACAACACCCTTTGCCCTCAAAGCAGGCTTTGCCGCAACATGCCCTAAAGAAATAATCACCTCCTTTATGAGCCACAGGGGAGGAGGGCTGGGGAAGAAGAGATCTGTGAGTGTCTCCCAGAGTGGGATTCTTTCATCATTTCCCAGGCTCCTTCTCCCCACAAACATTCAGCCATTTGTTAAGCATTTACTAGACGCCGACCACGTGCCAGGCCCTGCACTGATCACTGGGGTTACAAGAAGGAACGAGGCAAAGTCCCCAACTCCTAAGACTGTAGAGTTCAGAGGGGGAAGGAGCAGGTTAATCAGGGATCACAGCAAAAATAACTGCTGACAGTAGTGTCTCCAAGTGTACAAGGAGGAGACAGGAAGGACTCTGTACTAGGGTGGGGGAAGAAGGGGCGGGCTGCTGGGTAAGCCAGTCCACGGGATACAACAAAAGTCTCTGGAGAGCAGAGTGTGAAAACGGGCAGAGGAAAAGGACACCAGGAAGGGTCAGGAGGAAAGACAGGAGCGTACCTGACAGCAGGGGGGTTTGCCCAAAGCCAGCTACACCTTTCCCTGTGGTTTCACTCAGGATTCAAAGTCACAAGTTCTACATGCTGGAGTCCTTCCTATCCAAACAGAACCTGTGTCCTCTTGTCAACTTCTCACCTGGACGTCTGGGCTGTGATTGAGCAGATCCAGGTATGGAGCGAGCGCGTAGGTGTCTGGCTCTGCGGAAAAGCATCGCCTCCGCCTGGGCTTCATGTACACAGCTCTGGTGTTGACGGTGCACCAAGCCCACAGGAAGGCACTGTAGCTAAAGATGCTCTCAACAGCCTCGGAAAATAGAGGCTGCAGGGAAGAGAAAAAGTCTCTGGAGGAAGTAAAGAACTCCTGCAAGCGGGTTCTCTGTTCTCTGGCCTTTGCTTTCAATGGTTTGGGAAGAAGATCCACCACTTCCGGCTCCAAACAAACAGGGCAGGTGTAGGCCTTCGGTAAAACCTCCAGGTAAGGCTTCCAGACAGACCGGTCCCCAGCATGCTTTTCTGCAACCAAAAAGGTGCAGAGAGCCAGAAGAGGAGACAGAGGAGGCTGCCACCTTTTAAAATTAAAAACCGAATTAAAGGAATTACTTTTATTCAAAATATGGAGTAAGCAAGAGTTATAGACATCCTAGCGGTTTGCTCTGTCCCCAGAGGGACTGTGGCCGAACTGCCAGCACTCAGGTTTGCTCAGTGCACCCGAGAGAGGTCTTCCCTCCTCAGCGCTTTCTGCTCAGGAGCGCACCCCAGTACAAGCACTCAGTCACCCGGACACAAGGACTGACTCACTAACACGAGCTCCAGCTTGTTTGCAAGAGATTCTTTTTTGCAAAAGACCTCTTTGCTTCCAAGTTGGTTCTCTAGTTTTAACGCTTTTGCTGGAAGTCCACTGGTTTCACCTAGATAAGGATGAAAACTTGTTAGGGAAGAAAATTGGTGGGAAGAACCTAGACCTGTCCCTCCAATACAGTAACCACTAGGTACACACAGCTATCTCAACTTTAATTATTTAAGATTAAATAATACTGAAAATTCAATTCCTCAGTCACACAAGCCACATTTCAAGTGCTCAACAGCCCTATGTGGCTAGTGGCTACCACCATGGTCAATGAAGGGTGAAACATCACGATCACTGCAGAAAGTTCTATTGTAAGATACCAGCCTGCATAGAAAACTGAATATGCTCATTACACACTTGTTACAGTTCTAAAGCTTTTGTTCCTAAACTTACCCACTCTACTGCAAATTATACATTGCAGTATTTTTATTTACCAATAAAAAGATGTCATGTTGCACGAAATATATTTAGAAAAGTTTTCATTAACCTTCAAAGTCCAGATTCCTATATTACCATACTTTCTACTCAGAATTTCAGAATAATACAGTAAATGTTAATATAAAGAGGATCCTTGCTTCTACTCAGGCCAATGAAGATACATCAGCCCTCTTAAAAAATATGGCGGGGGGCGGGGGGGTGGCCAGTGGCACAGTGGTTAAGTTCTCACAGTCCGCTTTGGGGGCCCAGGGTCCACCGGTTCGGATCCTGGGTGTGGACATGGCACTGCTCATCAAGCCATGCTGTGGTAGGCGTCCCATATATAAAGTAGAGTAAGACGGGCATGGATGTCTTCCTCAAAAAAAAAATTAATAAATAAAAATATGGCAGGGGGAAAAAGGTCCAGAACTTACCCCGGGTTAAGAAACAATACAATCTTCCAACTCCCATAATATAGAAACCCCTTCTACTAAGGATATCACTCATTCTGTCCTCAGAAAGTCCCCCAATATAACAAAGGCCCAATATAAGATAAGCCAGAAAAATAGTTCTCAGCTCCCATGTTGGCCTCCTCTCTTCTACGCTAAATAAACTAAACCTTTCGTAATGTCAACAGCTCTTCTTAGCTGAAGGAGAATTCAAGCAAGTACAATAAGGGTAAAAATAAAAGCGAGTAACTAACATCTGTCAGGATCTACTATGATGGGAGAGAATGGACTGCTGGGAGTCAAGGCACTCAGCTGTCATTTACATCTGTTATCCCATTCAATCTTCATTCTCTAGGAAGTGATAGATCAGGATTCAAACCTGCATCCCAGGCAGCCTATTAAAAACATTAAAAATGCAGTTTACATTGAATTAAGTACCAACTTCATAGATCAGAGTAAACCTTTCGAACCATTTCAGATATTTATTATCTACACAAAAAGGCTGGGTCCTCATGAACCATGCCTTAGATGACACATTGCCAATGATACAGACTTTAAAGGAGAAGCCCTTGCACCAGATAAGCATATGTGCAGTCACTTACTTAGCAATGTACGCCCCTAAGTAGCTTCTGATCACTGTGTCCGTGGTGAGCAGGCAACTCTCAGGCAATGAAATAATCATCTGTCCCTCCTCACCGAAAAGAAAGGAAAGTTTAGAACACCCATGCTTGGAAAGGACCTGCGAGTATAAGTCTTTTCAAGTCCTTGATTCCACAATCACCCACTAAGAACCCGGGATAACCCAACCACAGACCACCAAAGAGCCAACCAACGGACTGGCTCCCAAGTCCCTGAGTCAGCAGATGCAGGCAAGCCTGCTCCAGCGCCAGGTACTACAGCCTCAGCAAGAATTAAAGGTTAATTACGTGACTGACACCTACCACCAGTCAATCATTCACCAGAAAGGAATGCGCTAACACTCCAACAACTCAAATAAAATTGTTCCTTCATCTTCCTATGACAGGAAATAGTGCTACCTACGGGAAACAGGCAGAAAAATTCTATCTGGTGAAATCCATGTGTCCAGGCCATTCCAGTCAATGGCCTACTCTATGTACAACCTACACCCATAAGCTAAAGAAAGGGCAGGCCACCCAGCACAAGGGTCTCGTTTTACCACCTGCAAAAGTATAGTTTTCAGTCCTCCCCCTCAGAGACAGAAGAAACACAAAGAAGAATTAAGATGTCAAGGGGGCTGGCCCCGTGGCCGAGTGGTTAAGTTCGCGTGCTCTGCTGCAGGCGGCCCAGTGTTTCGTTGGTTCGAATCCTGGGCGCGGACATGGCACTGCTCATCAAACCACGCTGAGGCAGCATCCCACATGCCACAACTAGAAGGACCCACAACGAAGAATATACAACTATGTACTGGGGGGCTTTGGGGAGAAAAAGGAAAAAAAATCTTTAAAAAAAAAAAATTAAGATGTCAAGTAATAGACCCCAGAATCAAATAAAGCACTAAGAAACTATATGTAAGATCCTGCTTTTATTATAACAGGCATCCTAGTTGGTTAAAAATCTCAGCAAAAGTCTTCTGGGTTCAATTTCTGGTTTCCTCATCTATAAATCCAGATTAAGCTGGACGATCACTACAGTCCCTTCCTATTCCAATGTCACATGACTTTCTGATTTTGAAAACAGTCACTTAATAAAATGTTCTGTAACCTGATTGTGGTAAATCTCTTCATAATCAAAACTCATTAAACTGGACATTTAAAATCTGTACATTTGCTGTGTGTAAAATATATCTCAATTTTCAAAAAGTTTAACAAAAAAGCCACATTTACGAGTACACATAAAACAACTTCCACTTATTTCATGATCTAAACAAAAACTACCCATAATTACTACTATATACATAAGAGGTACATCTCTCCTCCCCAAATTCTGCTACAGATTAAAGTTAATTATACTTCCCCTCAAAAAATAAAAATATTGCACAACGATGTGGATGTACCTAATACTATTGAGCTGTACATTTAAAAACGGCTAAGATGGTAAAATCATGTATGTTTTACCACAATGAAAAATTTTTGAATAATAAAAATAGTATAGCAGAATCACAACATTAAAAGCTACCATTCTTTAGGCTAACAAACGTTCACAGCTAGGTTTTATATAAATTAAAGAACTAAAAGTAATTTTAAATAATTAAAAATAAATTAAGGAATTAATTTCTAGCTTTACAGAAAATCGTGCACTAGATGTCCTTTAACAGCATGAAAAGAACTAAAATGACCCTTGGAGGTCATCTATGTCATTTACCTGCTCGTTTTCCAGGTGAGGAAACAGAAGCCAAGGGTTAGGAGCCTCACTCCAGGTGCCACAGCAAGCTCAAGGCAATCCTGGGGCACGCCGAGGCCACCTCCCCTCTGCCTGCTCAGGCTCTACTTACTATACTATGCACGGCCTCTCAGAGGAGAGCAGCTCCCTGCCCCGGCACATTGAAAATATGATCTGATTTATAAAATCTTGAGGCAGAGCATGCTAGTTGCCTACCCCAATGTGCCTTCTCTCCCCCTCTGCACTAACACAATCCAATCTGGAGGGCACTGTGCTAGGGAAAGGAGGACCCATCCCACCTCCCTCATAGCTGGCTGGAGACACGGACCTGGTCGCTGGCAGAGAGAAGGGGAGTGGAATTTCCTTGACAGGAGAAAATCTGCCCGTCTTCACCCCCTTGCTCCTTTCTGTTGCTCAAGCTCTAGGAGCCACACCCTGGATCTGGGGTGCAGGGCTCCATCTACACAGACAGAGAGCTGGGAAGGAGTCTGGGTCTCTGATGGCCATAGGACAGCATACCAGCCAGGTCTGCCTATCCAGGCTTGAGTACATGACAGCAAAATAAACTTATGCTCTGTTCAAGCATTGTTACTTTCAGTTTGTCTCTTATATACAGCTAACTTAATCCTAACAGACAGAACTGTATTCAAACATATCCATTAGGTAAAAAATGCCTGCACGTCTGAAATATTTTTACTTCACTTGATTTGAACCACAAAACAAAGCAGCAAATCTACATTGGGTTTCAAGGATAAGAGAGTTCTCACTTGCAGGGATATTTTGCTCATCAGCCCTCTTCCAGTACCTAGAAACACAAAGAGAGAAAAAGGGTAAATCCCACTATATCTTCAAGGTCTTAGAGATACCGTTTTGCATAAAACATGTGAATGAACTTCAAAAGCCCGCAAAGCTGAAGCTGACGTCTCGCATCCTTTGACTAGCAGGGGAAAGAGAAGATTAAGAAGCTATGTGGAAAATGTCCTGACCTCCTTTGGGTTTACAGTCCTCAAAGGGCAAAGTAAGCTTCAGAGAGGAGACCTAAAGGTCTTTCACTTTATACAGATCGGCTGCTGGGCTCTTACAGGAACCTTTAAGCACTACTCTCTCCCCTGGGGCCTACCAGCTGTGGTGGGGGCGTCTACTCCTAACGCCCACCCACCCTCAGAGGCTGGATCCTCAGCCCACTTTTACCCACTACCAGACCCAGCTTTCCCCAGTGAGGATCTTGAGAGCTCTCTGACTGGCTGACCAGTAAGCCCACACAGGTCCCACAAAGCCTGCAGACGACACTCTTCCCTCCCCGACCAGGCAACCCATCAGATGTACTCTCCTTGACTGGATGAGCTTGGCAGGGCAGATCCAGGGCCAGCTGCTCCCTGGGAGCCAAGGCCTTGGCCAGAGCAAGTCACAACAGTAACTTCACCAGGTGCACCGTCACCACCAACAACATCCAGAAGTTTACCTCTCTAGGCCCAAGGCTCCCCTCCTGCACCACAGTCAGACGACAGCTTTTCTGACAGGCGTTCGTGAAATATGACCTATAATCATTATATCGGGTCTAGAGTATTCATTCTTTCAAATTCATAGTTCTTGACCTTTTTTCTCCCAGCTGGAAGAGAATATAATTCAGCAAAGGTCAACTCCTGCAGGACTACCAGAAGCTCCTGGTTCAGGGAGGGAATTCCTGCCTTGAGTCCTGAATCCGGAGTCTAGCAAGTTTGATTTGATGAGTCCTAACTCATCTCCCCACCCAGAAGCATAGTGTCAGCCTAGACACACGGTTTTGGTTTTAAGAACTTAGTTAATTTCTTCTCTGTGTCCCAGGGTCGAGCTAATCATTCCCATGGGCCACAACCCCTCCCGGAATCAACTACTAATGGGAGGATTTTTTTCTATGAGGTCATCCTTTAAAAGACTCATGGGCTACTTTAAGTAGAAATTTCTCTCCAAACATATAGATGAACAGAACCTGGCATATGGAACAAATCTGGAAGATACTTTATATTTCTACAATACAGTGTTCAATATCACAAATCACAGTAACCTACATTTATTATCATTTTATTCCAGATATACTAGGCAAAGTAGGAAGTGGCCATTAAGATCCTATAAAAGGATGGGCCGGCAGCAGTTAAGTGCACACGTTCCACTTCAGTGGCCTGGGGTTCACCGGTTCAGACCCCGGGTATGGACATGGCACTGCTTGGCAAGCCATGCTGTGGCAGGTGTCCCACATATAAAGTAGAGGAAGATGGGCATGGATGTGAGTTCAGGGCCAGTCTTCCTCAGCAAAAAAAAAAAAAAAAAAAGAGGAGGATTGGGAGCAGATGTTAGCTCAGAGCTAATCTTCCTCAAAAGAAAAAAAACAAATCCTACAAAAGGAAAGCTTATTACAGACTTCTCATTGCCATAAAATTTTTACTATCATATATCCACTATGGAGGCCCAGATTTGGCCAGTGTTTTTGGTGGTACAAGGAAATACTGGCATCAGTTCCCAAAGCATGAATAAGCGGAGAATCTTACAGGCTGAATCCTGCTTGCAACCTAGGAGCCATACCTTGCCCCTCCACCAACTAAGATTAATTCCCCGGAATTTTGTTCCCTCCTATCATACACTGATTAAGAGCCAAGGATACATAAAGCACTTAGGGAAGGTGTTATGGACTGAATGTTTGTGTCCCTCTAAATTCATGTGTTGAAATCCTAACCCCCAATGTGATGGCATCAGGAGGTGGGGCCTTTGGTAAGTGATTGGGTCATAAGCATGGAGCCCTCATAAGTGGCATATAGTGCCCTTACAGGAAGAGAGAAGACAGCTTGCTCCAGCTCCCTGTTCTCCACCATGTGAGAACACAAGGAGAAGACGGCAATTTGCAAACCAGGAATTGGTCATCACCAGACACAGAATCTGCCTGAACCATGGTCCTGGACTCCCCAGCCTCCCGAACTGTGAAAAATAACTTGGTGTTTAAGCCACCCAGTCTACGGCAATTTGTTGTAGCAGCCGAGCTAAGACAGAAGCTTCCTTACCCCTAGAATTGTAAGGAGTGGGCTCTGATCACTACCCAACCGTTGTGCTCTCTAGCTCCCATATGCCCATGACTCTGTGGATGGGCCACGGGAGAGATGTTTCCTTTCATAAACAGTAACTCTTCACTGCTCCAAATTATAGACAGAGAACTTATTTTCAGGCATTCCATTTAAACCATATGCCAATTCCTTCTTGCTAATGTTAAACCTATCTTTCTCAGGACAAAGTACATGGAGGAGTAGGCAGGCCTTAGCACAAGTCTACTCCTGACACTATTTTCTCTTGATCATCTCATGAAGAACTCCAACCAGTCAAATCTAACAGAATGGCTTTTACTGATTGTTCCCTGACACACAAAAACAGAAAGTTAAACATTCTGTTGGAGGCTGACAATTATGGTTCACCAACATAAAGTAAGAGCAGCCCTATTAGAAAATGGCTCAAATCAAGTATTTTAGCCGAATGTAATCACGTGTAACTGATGCATAGGGAACAACTTTACAAACATCACCTCACTTGGCCAGGGCCACACATGATATATCGTCTATCTTGGGTGATGTATAAGGAAGTTAATTTGCTCAAAGTGAAATTACCCAATGGGTACTTGAATAATCATTTTAATGGCCAAGGGGAGCATTCAGAAGCATGTGATTTAATTTTTCTATAGGGTAAAAGATGTCTGCACCTGCCCTATGAAACAGACTTCAAGGCCCCACTCACATAACTGTCTCTGTGCTACAGCAGAACCAAAATCCTTATGAGAGCATCTTGGTCGTCTCCTTGGTTACCTCCAGCCCACTTCAGGATAGAGCTGGGTGGCCTTGTATGCAGACACATACCCATGGCAAGCGGCCCAACTTCTCTAAGAGAATGTTCCAGAACAGAATGCTAATCCAAACTCCATAACAAGATCCTCAATTTCCAGAAAAGAACGTTAACCCAGCCTCCACAACAAGCTACTCAACTTCCGGAAGAGAATGTTAATCCACCTCTGCCAAGGTGACTGTTGAAGCTGTGGCCACCAGAGGGTTCCTCCTCCGAGACTTGGGAAGCACAGTCACCACCCAGCTGAGGGAGCAGTATGCTGAGGCCTCTCCAAGGACTCCTCTCCTCCAGCCACACCACAGAAAACAAGCACCTCCGAGGGTTGTTTGGAACCTCCCTTCCCTGAGAAAACCATCTGGATTCACCTGACCTATGGGATAATCTCATCAGCCTGCATGGTCTGAAAAATCCCATGAAACCATTGTAGGTATGTTGATGAGGACAGCAGTCACCACTTTACACAAATGTCTGGTGTATCAGGACACAGCGAAGACATTTCCTGCAAGTCTAAGGGCCAGGAATACCTGGAATTCTGCTGACAAATAATTTAGTTTTGTAGACACGACACGAAGATTCAGGTAATTGATCATATCAATTGTCTGGGCTGAGGAAAGATGAGTCAAATTTGTGGCTCACCTCTGACAGGCATACAACAAGATTTTATAATAGTCATGGCTTTTATGTGTCATCCTTATATCTGCCTTTGTCTTACTTTTCTATTCTTATTTCCTTTTTTTAATTTTTCATTTTATTTCACCATTCTGGAATTTCTCCCCACAAGCCACTTTAATTCATTTTTGGAACAAGGCGAAGTATAAATAAGTGTTAGAGGTCCAAGGCAGGAAGGTTGGCGCACAGTAGAAGATTGCTCCCAGAGAGGATGCAGCTCACCTGCAGGAGTCACCCCCGCTGCCCTGGCACCTGTGCCCACACGTCTTTCATGTGAGAAAGGGAGTGAGAGTCGAAAGCCAGACTGTACCTGGAAAACGGGCAGGTGTTAAGTTCATGTCTTCAAACTTCCTCTCTTTCAGCCACTTCTTCAGCTCTATAAATTCAGGCTTGTAGCTCTCATTCACTAATCAATGGAAAGAAAAAATAGTGATTAAAATCACCATATAATCAGATGACCAGTTAAAAAGAAAATCTCTGATGAACTGTCCCAGTGTTCACAAACAATTCAGATAGTGTTATCGCAAAAGGGGATACATTTTAACACACATGAATAATGTAAACGAAAAAAGAAAAACCATATGAGACATAGGAAAAGCATTTGATAAAATCTAACATTCATTCCTGACAAACACTCTCAGCAAACAAGGATAGAAAGGAACTTCCTCAACCTGATAGAGAATATCGAACAGAAAACCTACAACCAACATACCTAATAACCAAAAACTGAGTGCTTTCCCGCTAAGACCAGGAACAAGACAAGGATGCCTATTCTCCCCACTTCTACTCAACATTGTACTGGTGGTTCTGTCCAGTGCAATAAGGAAAGCAAAGTAAAGAAAAGGACCTATTACGGCTTGAATTGTATACCCGAAAGCTTATGTGTTGCAGTCCTAGGCCCCAGTACCTCAGAATATGACCTTATTTAGAGATGGGGTCTCATGATGAGAAAACAGCTATTTGGAGTTGCCCTCACCTAGGCATTTTACAATATGACAACCCTGCTCACACCCAGAGTCTGGATATTCAGGTAAGGACCTGAGCTTACGATTCCCTGTGCAAGTTCCAGCAATGCTTCTCCTGGGGCACCTGTTAAAATAACCACTTAGAGTTGAGCCTGCAGAAAGTTAGTGACCGCCACCCTAACCACCTTATAAATAATAAGTGCTTGCTACACTGCTCTCTATCTCCTGCTCGCTCATGACCTGGGACTGAGGACAGCCCCTCTAAACCCCATCCACATCTTAGGGATCTATAAGTAATAAATCTTCTTACTTTACTTCTTTTATACGATTATATTGAAACTGTGCCTTCAATCAAAATGGCCCCACGGTTTTCACTACCCCAAAAGCAGGGGTTCAGATGCTGAGGGAGCTATGTGCCGACCCGAATGGGTGCCTTGTCCCTCCTCATTCGGCAGGTCATAATCCACACAGTCTTAACACACTAGCTACGGGCCTTCCTACACAGGTCTTTACAGAGGAAATCAAGTTAAAATAAGGTCATTAGGGTGGGCCCAATCCAATATGACTGGTATCCTTATGAAAAGGGAAAATCTGGACCGAGATATGCACAGAGAGAAGACGACAGAAGAGACACAGGGAGAAGACAGCCGTCTACAAGGAGAGAGGCCTGGAACAGATCCTTCCCTCATAACCCACGATGCTGCTGACACCTTGATTTTGGACTTCTAGCCTACAGGACTGTGAGACAGGGAAATTTACAGCTGTAAATGCCTAGATGGAAAAACAAGACTTAATTAAAACACAGGCAAAGGACTTGAATGGATATTTCTCCAAAGATGATACACAAATGCTGAAGAGCATATACAAAGAGTTCGACATCACTAATCATTACAGAAAGCCAAATCAAAATCACAATGGGTACTGTCTCACACCCATTAGGGTGGCTACTATCAGAAAAACAGAAACCAAAAAGTGTTGGCAAGGATGTGGAAAAACTGGAACTCCTGCACACTGTTGGTGGGAATGTGAAATGGTACAGCTGCTGTGGAAAAACAGTATGTCGATTCCTCAAGAAATTAAAATATAATTATCATATGATTCAGCAATTACAATTCTGGATGTATATCCAGAAAAGAAAGCAGGGCCTCAAAGGGATATTTGTCCACCCACATTCACAGCATCATTATTCACAATAGCTAAGAGGTAGAAGTAACCTAAATATCATTAACGGATAAATGGATAAAGAAAATGTCGTATACATAAATATACAATGGAATATTACTTAGCCTTAGAAAGAAAGGACTTTCTGACAGGTGTTACATGAATGAACCTTGAGGGCATTACGCCAAGTGAAACAAACCAATTACAAAAAGACAAGTACTGTATGATTCCACCTATATGAGTTATCTAGATAGTGAAGGTCATGAAAAGAAAAAGTAGAAGGATGGTTACTAGGAGCTGGGGGGAGAAGGTAATAAGGAGTTGTTATATAATGGGTATAGAACTCCAGTTTTGCAAGATAAAAGGAGTTCTGGAGATTGGTTGCACAAAAATGTGAATGTATGTAACATTACTGAAGTATACTTAAAAATGGCCAATTTTATGTTATATGTATTTTACCACAATTAAACATAAAAATTTTGGGGGACAGGCCCAGTGGCACAGTGATTAAGTGTGCACATTCCGCTTTGGCAGCCTGGAGTTCGCTGGTTCAGATCCCAGGTGCAGACATGGCACCACCTGGCAAGCCAGGCTGTGGTAGGTGTCCCACATATAAAGTAGAGGAAGAAAGGGACGGCTGTTAGCTCAAGGCCAGTCTTCCTCAACAAAAAAAGAGGAGTGGCAGCAGATGTTAGCTCAGGGCTGATCTTCCTCAAAAAATAAATAAATAAAAATTTTAAAAGTCTGAAATCAAAAACCTAATGGAAAGACATACCTGGTTTATGGTTTGGAAGTTTCAATATTGTTGAGATGTCAAATTCTCTCCAAATTGATCTATAGATTCAATAATTCCTAATCAATACTCGAGCAGGCTTTTTCATAGAAATTGACAAAATGATTCTGAAATTCATATGGAAATACAAAGGATCTAGAGTAGCCAAAACCATTTCGAAATACTGATTTCAAAAATTATTATAAAACCACAGTAACCAGCAAAGAGTCAGCTATTGTCATAAAGACAACAAAGAGATGAATGGAACAGAACAGAAAGTCCAAAAATGGATCCACACATAAATGGATAACCGATCTTTTACAAAGGTACACAGCCAATTCAGAGGAGAAAGGATAGTTTTTTCATAAATGTTGCTGGAACAATTTGATCTCCATAAGCAAACGAAATAAACTTATTCATGTCTTGCACCATATATAAAAATTAACTCGAACTGAATCATAGACTTAATATAAAGCCTAAAACCATAAGACTTCTAGAAGAAAACATAGGAGAAAATCTTTTCGACCTTGGGTTAGGCAGATTTCTTAGGTACAACACCAAAAGCAAGGTCCACAAACAACAAATTGATAAACTGGACTTTTATCAAATTTTAATTTCTGCTCTTCAAAAGAGACTGTTAAGAGAATTAAAAAAGAAGCCACAGCGTGATTGAGAACATCTGCAAATCAAGTATCCGATAAAGGACTCGAATCCAGAATATCTAAACAACTCTGAGTAGTCAAGAAAAACAACACAACCTAATTAAAACATGGGTGAAAGATCTAAACAGTGAACCAAAGAATGCCTGGATAAATGGCAAATAAGCACACTAGTCATTAGGAAACGCAAATCAAAACCACAATAACACAGCACTTCACACCACTTAGGAGGGCTATAATCAAAAAGACGACAACAAGTGTTGGCAAGAACGTGGAGCAATTGGAACTCTCATAAACTGCTGGTGGGAACATGAGATTATACAACCAGCTTGACAGTTTGACAGTTTCTTTAATAACAAAACCTACACCTATGATATGATTCAATCATTTTACTCCTAGGTATTTACCCAAGAGAAAAGAAACTATGTGTCCATGCAAAGATTTGTTGTACACAAATGTTCATAATGTCTTTATCTGTAGTAGGCAATGAATGAAAACACCCCAAACGTCCATCAACATTATAGATAAACAAATCATGGCATACAGTCAACAATAAAAAAGAATGAACTACTGATACACAGCAACAAAGAATTACCCCAAAATGATTATCTTGAGTAAAAGCAGCCAAATAAAAGAAAAACTCATATGCTATCATTTTATAAAACTATAAAATGTAAACAAATTGATAGTGACAGAAAGTAGATCACAGGTTGCATGGGGACAGGGGGAGGAAGGGTTCAAAGAGGGCCAAAAGGAAAGGATTACAAAGGTATATAAGGAAACTTCCTGGGGTGATGGATATGCTCATTATCTTGACTGCGGCGATGGTTTCCTGTACAAACACATAAGTCAAAATCTATCAAATTCTACACATTAAAATGTAATATTCATTGTATGTCAGTTGTACCTCAATAAAACTGTTTTTTTTCCAAATACGATCCACGATATAATACTCCCAAAATATATCATCACAAACCAAAAACTAGATTTTACAGTAAGAGTATTTAATGACTGAGCATTTAATGAGCAACTACTATCCACACAGCATATGTTGCACTGTAGGGAAAGCTCAATGTGTTCTTCACCCTCAAAAAGATCACATTTTAGGTGGGAAACAAGACTTCCAGGAAAAACAACTAGAAAACCAGTAGGTCCCTAAGAATAATGCCCAATAAGCAACTTAACAAAGGGTGACATTAGTGAGAATTGGAAATGGGATTACCAAAGACATAATCTCAGCTCAGTCTTGAAGGTTAGAGAGAAAGGGAACAAGTAACAAGAAGGAAAACAGGTGTTCTGGGCAAAGGAAGGATTACGAGGAAGGGCAGTGGTGCAGAGCACGCCCAGGGAACCATGAGTAAGAACAGACGTCCAGTACATGGAGGGGCAGGGTGGGGCCACCTACAACGGGAGTCGATGTCACACAGGAGGAGCTCAGATGTCACACAAGAGGGAAGGAGCATTCATGGAGGCTCCTCACCAAAAAGGCGACAGGGAACCAGTTAGGAACATCAGACTGACAGCAGCAAATGGAACAACAGGCGGGGAAGAAAAACAAGGGTGTAGGTAAACCAGCAAAGACCCAGCTGAAATCATCTACAGGCAGAACAGAGAAGCAGTTCACCTACGAAAGGCCAGGCGAGGTTGAGCAAGACACTGGCTACAGAGGACAAAGAACCATAGTCAAAGATCACCTCCGAAGATGCTGACACACCTGAGGTCCACTAGGACGAGTGGTTAAATTTTCATCAAAAATGGCAACTGCATCTATGTAGTACTTTCCAGCTGGCCAAGCACTTTCACATACAGTATCTCGTTCAGACTGGGCTACACTGAACTTGAAATGATGAATTTAGATCCAAACACTGAGATCCTAGAGGTAGCTAGCGGCCAGGACCAGAAACAGAAATCTGGGAGTCATCTCCAGAGCAGACGTACTTGGAGCAATGAGAACTATATTCATAGTCCCACAGGGTTTAAAAGAATATAATGGCACTAATAAAAGAGTATTCTTTAAGAAATATTCTTTTTGAAAAGTGCCCATGAGCCTCTGAGAAAAGCTCCATGTATCTATTCATACCAATCAACAAAGCATTCCTTTTTCCATCACTGGCACCAAATGATCTAAACTGTACCTCCTCTTGATTCAGAACTTCTGAAGAGTTTTCGTCTTCTGATCCGGCTTGTTCTTCCTCTTCCCTTCTTCATACTACAAGTGCAGTTTCTGTTTAGGTGCCCAATCTGAAACAAAAAACATTTCTTTGCCTTCCTATCCAGTTGTATGATAATCACGGTTCCTCGTACCTATAAGGATGTAATGCTGATTAATCATGGAAACCCTCATAACTGATTTCATGACCATGTGCTTTGGTGACTTACACATCTCAGTCCTAATCAACACTGACTAAGCACCGATCTAATTATATTTTGAATGAACAGTAGCCATGAAGCCACCATCAGCTAGGAAGTCTTGGAGGAAAAAAAGAAAAATCCTCTTTGAGTGTGAAGTAATGGTTTGTTCTTAGAACCACGATCCTGAAGTCAATGTGATTAAATGGGGTTTGCAACAGATTAGAGAATGAGAGCCAAGAAAGCAGACAAAACAAAGAGATGATCATAAAACCTAAAACGACTATTAGACTGTCCACATGCCACTTCTTTGGAAGCATAAAAATGAAATCCATTAACCACCAATATGACACAGGCAATGGACTGAGAACTAGGCAGCCATTCAGTGGAAGAAGGTACATGCTAACACGTTAAAATGTCCCAGATATATGAGGTGAAAAAATAAAGCTGCAGAACATTACAAATGCAATGTTCCCTTTCGGGTTTGCTTCTGAGCATATTATATATGTTTATAAAAACGGGTTTAAGAAAGGATATTCAAAGCCGTGCAAGGGGAGAAGGCTGTACTGTTACTTTTGTATCCTATTCTGTGACTTACATAACAGGAATATTACTTAGGTGCACATACGTACAGTTTAACCATACACCTGTTCCTAAAATCTACTACTAAAACATACCGGACCGAAATGAACAACAAAACAAGAACCCCAGGCACTCAACACGGCGCTTCAGCAGTGGAAGGTTCATTGTCCGATCTACCCAAAGATGGCGAGGCCGGTACCAGGGCCCAGCGCTGCCCCGCACACGGGCCGGGAACCCCACAACCACCCCCGGGCCGGCCGCGCGGGGCTCGGGCCCAGCGAGCCAGCTCTGCACGAGCGCCCGGTGACAGCACGGGTGACAGTCGGCTGCCGGCACCGTCCTCGCGCCCACAGTCCTCAGAATGTTCCACACACACCGCACCCCCGCCCGCCATATTCGGGCCGCCAGGGCCTCAGGCCCCGGGGGTTACAGACGCAGCCTTAGGCTCCTTCTCATCCCACACACGCGCCTCAACGGCGGCTTCTTGGGTCAAATACGCTAAATGAACGGTTTCCAGAGGATGGAGGGATACCGTAGCGCGCAGTACAATGCCCGGCCTCGTGGAGATCGGCAACCTGAGCTCAGTTCTCCTCTTTACAACAAAAAATTAAAACGCGAGGAAAACTCCCAAACTACCCGGCTCCTGTTGCCCTGGCAACCCCGGGTCACCCGGTTTCCCTGACCCCGGAAGTTCTTCCGGCCCACCCGCGGCGGGGCACCGCCCCCAAGATGGCTGCGGCGGAGACGAGCCCACTACAGGTGGAAACTCCGTACAGCGCTCCTCCGGAAAGCGAATGCAAGAAGCGAGCCGGAGCGGGAGAGGCAGAGGCTGAGGGCCGTCAGGACCGCATCGAGTCCTCACTGACCCAAGTCTAAGTCGCCGGGCGGACCCTTCCCTCCGCTGCAGGCCCACGCCTCCTGGCCTGCGCATGCGCATTGTTTCCTGGATGCGTCACGGACGCTGAACTCCCGAGCCAAGGGCGAGAAAACCCAACGGCTCAGGTTCGAGGAACCTCCGCCCTGAAGACCCCCGCCGCAGTCTCTCCTGCCACAGTAGGGGGAGGGCCCTCCTAAGGCTGGCGTCGCGGCCCCAGCCCCTAAAGCAGGCCCCCACACGTCCCTTGATCTGCTGCGCCTCCCGCTAAGGCCTAGCAAGCCTGGCCCGGGCCCCGTACTTCACAGGCTTTGCCTCGACCGGCTTTGCCTGGATCGGCTCCACCCCGCCATCTGCGGGCAGGGCGCCCTCTAGCCCGTTTGCCCCATGAGGCCCGCCCAATTCTCCCTATCCGACCTAGCAGTCCCAGAGGCCGCCTACACATTTCCAAATCATTATGTACCTGCTACTCCCTCTAGGAGACAGAGCTCAGTCTCTGCCCCACCCACCCCCTCCCTGACTGTGGACTCTCCTTAGAGACTTGCCTCCAGAGAGTACAGTACGGGATGGGGGAAGAGTAATTTTATAGTGGAGAAACCTGGAAAACACCGCCTTGGCCATGTCCGTGCAAATAATTCATAACAACCTATAAATCAAAATTGGGTTGAGTTTATTATGAGCCAGAGTGAGGATTATAACCCGAGGAGGCCTTAGAAGGCGTTCCCGAGAAGCATGGGTTGCAGTACAGTCTTTTATCTTTTTGGAACAAAGAACATGTAGTAATCACACCCAGGATACATTTTCATGAAAATTTCAGAGGTATTAAGTTGCAAATGACCAGGTCAACGTGACCCTGATGTCAGGAAGGGGACCAATCCAGACACTACCAATAGGGAAGGATGCATTCTTATCTTGAGAGTGCATTCTTTACTTTAATGGTTAAGCTTAAGCTTATGTACAATGTATGTTTCATAGACCACAAGTCAGGCTTTTTAGTTCCAGCCGGATCAGTTTTGAACCCAACTTCTTACCCCTTATACCTCAATATGTGAAAATTCTCTTGTCAGCCAGGTGATGAGAGTTAGCACAAATGATTTCATTCACTCCCCTCCCCCCACATTAAAAGACTGAAACACTGGCATACTTTCCAACAGCTCGAGGCCCCATCATAGGATGACTCAAGCCCCCTTAACATGCTCAAGGCCGCCAAAAGGATTTCCTATTCGTTCTAGCCCACATCTGACCATAGGCTCTTTACCACCCTTTCTTAGAGCATTTATTTACAATTTGTGAACCCTTCTTCTGTCTGTTTGAGATATATACCCATCTGCTCCAACCCAGGAGCGTCTTTCTTAAGGATTTCAAAGCCATTGTGTTGAAATGTAATCATGAGAAAGCACAGAACCTCCGTCTCCCAGTCTCTGTGTAGCAGACACTGTGGCCTACTGACCTTTACACTGACCAACCCAACCCTTTGCAATTTTTCACTCTCCTGACTGGACTAAAGACCCTCAGTTCTACCACCCAACTCCCTCATGCTTTCATTGAAATGCCAGTCATCTCTGTACAAATTCAAGTTGAGTTGAGGTCGTGCTGGACCCACCGCCCTATTGCAAGAGTATGTTACTTATTAAAATCTGCTGTTATATTGTTTAATTTTCATAAACTTAAGTAAATTGCCTGGAGTGACATGCTTACTCAGCGGCTCAGCTACAATTAGATTCTGAGCCTCTAAGTCCATGCTCTACCCATAGGCAAAGCTTATTGACCATCCTAAACAGGCAGAAAGTGTACGAAGAAGAGCCAGGGTCAAGTGGAATTCTGTGAGGGTAAATAATCATGGGCAGGGGAAGACCCCGAGAGCTCAACAACTTAGAATTTAACTTAGAATTTAATACTGTTTTCCAACATCTATTATGTTAATAGACACCATGGAACTGTGTACCTTAGGACAAATAAAATAACTGTTTTGAAGCAGTGGGTGGTAAAGATGTGCGTTTATTCCACAAGTTAACAGATGTGATAAAATTCTTTCTCCATATAGCAGCCAGGATGATCTCAGACTTGACTCTCACAACCAAGGAATACCTTCCACATTAGCCATTAGAGTCCTAACAGAGATCCAGGGCCTCCACCTTTACTTTCTTATTTTCCTTCTCACGTTGTTCAGAACCCAGACAAGGTGCTGTGTATGAGGAAGGGTGGGAGGCTCACAAACACACCACCAGGATCAAGACCCAAGTTTGACAGAGAAAAAATATACAAAATCTTAATTCAAGATCTTAATTCACTGTCTTTACATTAGCATGCTTCTCCAAAACAAACTTTCTAAAACTTTCCCATACTCAAATCTTTCAGTCCTTTCCTTTGTGATTCTTCCCTGTTCTTATGCTGACAAACCCCTTTGCCCATACTGAAAAATAGAAATTTTACTTGTATTTTCTTATGCTTGTTTTATACTTTCATTTATAAACCCATAAATTTAAAAAGTGAGAAAGCTCTTTTTCTTTCTCTTTATAAATTAATTGGTGTACCCTGGAAGGTGAGGATCTCTTTTTTTCCTTTTCAATGATTGCCCCCTTTCCCCACTACCATTTTCTGGAGTAATTCTTTCTTTCCCCTGTTAATTGTTAATGCCACTTTTATCATACACTACATTCTCATACTACATGATGTTTATGGATTATATTTTCTGGAGCATCCTGCCCCACTGACTTGTCACTTCTTGTGTTGGTACCAGTACTACAAGGATAAATCAGGCTGAACATCCTGATTCACGGCCCTCTTAGAATTGGCCTTTTGAAATAGCAGGCCCCTCACCATGACCAGATTTCCCTACATGTCATGTTGGATCGCTGAGTGACCCTCAGTGGATTTAGTCCATCCCACATCCTTCCAGCACTGGCTCACCCCCGACATAGAAGAAAGTAAATGAGGCTAGGGGTGTGCAGAGAGGCCAGCAAATGACAGACCAAGCATACACTTGGATAAGGGAGAAAATCCAAAACAAAGCTCTTCATCCTGAATGAAAAAAAAAATCCCAAATGGTTATAAAGTACCACTCCAGCTACGAAACATTTTTGAAACAAGACAATTTTAGAAATGGAGAACAGATTACTGGTGGACAGGGCTGAGGGAGGGGAGGGTGGGAGCAAGAGAGAGGTATGTTTGGTTTTAAAAGAGCACAGGAGGGATCCTACTGCTGATGGAAATGTCCTGTATCTTGATTGTAGTGGTGGATACACAAACCTACACTTGTGATAAGATTGTATGGATCCAAATACACACATACAAATAAGTACAAGTGAAATGAGGAAATCTGGACATGATTGGTGGATTGTTTTGATGTCAGTATTCTGAGTGTGATATTGTACTGGAGTTCTGCAAAATGTTACCACTGAGGAAAACTGGGTCAAGTGCAAGGAATCTCTATCTTACCTCTTACTACTGCATGTGAATCTGCAATTATCTCAAAAAATATTTAAGAGAATAAAAAGGCAAAGCTCTTTCCCTGATTATTAGTTTTGTGTGTTGCAACTGATTGGAAACCTACCTTGCAATGGCAACATAATTGGCATCTATCTAAAGCACCCCTGTTCACCAGAACTTTGTGCTGTGAAGGGAACATCGTGTAGGTGTCTGTACAATACAGTGCCCACCAGCACGTGTGACTGTTGAGCACTGAAATGTGGCTAGTGCAGCTAAGAACTGAATTTCAAATTGTATTATTTTCATTAAATTTACATCTAATGGCCACTTGTGGGAAGTGACTACCTTAAGAGGCAGCTCAGAAGTGAAACTCGACCCTATAGTCGGCTAGTCCTCTGTTGGTACAAGGAAATAGTAAGGAAGAAAATTCATTTCCCACCACTGAACTACTTTATGAACTTTCTGAGGATCCACTTCTTCACATTAAAATGAAGATAATAAGATGCATCCTGACGAGTTATTCTGAGTGTGAGAAAGGGCTGCAACACCCCGGAGCACGTTTACACTGCAGGACCTGGATACAGCCAAGTCGATGACCCTGCAGGTGTGTAGGGAGGTAACCCTGTCATGATTTCGTAAACGCTCCCCACTGCGGGGTGAAAATCAGCCAAGGATAAGCCAGGAGCTTTGCTTCCATACTTAGGGGAGAAATCAACACACACTAAATCCCCTTGTCACGTCTTCCCACCTTATTCCACATCTCTAGATCCAAAGATTTCAGTTCACGCGGTATTTCTGAAAACGCCAGGAAAAAAAAAAAAAAAAAGTCTGCAAATGCCCCATTTCTTCAAGCACAACCTGGAAGAGTTGAAATAGTCGGGGGAACACAAGAGAAAGACTCTTGGAGAACCAGAGCTACGGTTTCAGTTGAAATGTACTCACGCGGCCTATCAGAATGGTTCTCTCTGCCAGGCAGGCAGCCTATAACAGCAATCGGCCTTAAATCTTCTGCGAGCCAGTTTCGCAAAGTGGCGAGCCCTACTGCTTTGCAGTCGCTGCGCCCCATGAGGTTCCCAGGGACCAAGCCATGAGGGGGCGAGGCCTGCGCTTGCGCGCCGAGCCAGGCGGCTGGGGGCGCGCGTCCTGCTAGCGCGCAACCAGCGCCCTTGGAGACGTCAGGCTTCTTAAGTGCGCGCAGCGGCCGCGCGGAGCCATTTGTACTTGGGAGACAGAACCGCTCTCCGCACCAGCGCCCCGCGGTCCCCCACCCAGCCATGTTGTCCAGCAGGCGTGTGGCGCTGGTGACCGGGGCCAACAAGGGCATCGGCTTCGCCATCGCGCGCGACCTGTGCCGGCAGTTCTCAGGGGACGTGGTGCTCACGGCGAGGGACGCGGCGAGGGGCCAGGCGGCCGTGCAGCAGCTGCAGGCGGAGGGCCTGAGCCCGCGCTTCCACCAGCTGGATGTCAACGACCTGCAGAGCATCCGCGCCCTGCGCGACTTCTTGAAAAAGGAGTACAGGGGCCTCGACGTGCTGGTCAACAACGCGGGCATCGCCTTCAAGAGTAAGGAGCCCGGTGCTCGCAGGAGAGGCGTTCTGCCTGGGTGGCCAGATCCATGGGAGCATCCCTGCGGTGGGGCTCCCCTGCCTTTGGAGTCCAGGATGGCTGCCTGGGGAAGGAGGAGGGGTGGGGACAGGGGTGCGGCTACAGCAGAGTGCACCTGGAACTGGACTGCCTTCCAGCCAAAGGGACCTTTGTATTTCTTTGGCTGGGACGCCTGGGGATCTTTTCCAGGGTGTCACGCAGTTTTTCTCTGATTGAATTTCAGGGAAATAGGGGGACTTTTTAAGCCATTTTAAAATAATTAAGAAAATTGCACAAACTTGTACACAGAGATCCCATGTGTGGACCCGGTTGGTACATTGTCAAACTAGGAAATTGTCATCGGTACAACTGTTAACTACCTGCCAGTTTTACACAAAATTCACCCAATTTCTTTTGCACGCTTTAAAAAATATAATTCTATGGGTTTTTACCACATGGCTACCATTTATTAACTCTACCTTCCTTCTTCCTCTGAAAGCTGGGGACCCCACTCCGTTTCCTATTCAAGCAGAAGTGACAATGAAAACAAACTTTTTTGGTACCCGAGATGTCTGCACGGAGCTACTGCCTCTCATAAAACCCCATGGTGAGTCCGATGAGGAGCCCAAGCCATGCTGGTTCTGGCATGATCTGCCCTGCCTGCCTCTGCTCTCATCTGCAAGCCCCTGCTACCTCGCCCTGCTCTGCTACACTGACTCCTTGTTGTGTCTCCACTGGGCCAGGCATCCTTGTGCTTCAGGCTCTGCACACACTTGTCCAGTGGTCATCAGTGCTCTCTGTCCCACTGGTCATTGCACAGCTGACTCTTTCTCATCCTTCAGGTCTTTGTTCAAAAGTCTCCTCAGAGAAGCCCTTTACCTGCTCTGTGCCCCTCACACGTTGGAATTCCCTGAGGATTCCATCCCGGCTCCTTCCTCCTCCCTCTCCCTCTCTGAGTGATCCTATTCAGGCTAGAGGAGCCTTCGCAGCCTTCAATTTGTTATCCTCCCACATCTTTTTCTGTGTCTTATATAGTGTATTATATTTATGGGGTTTTAGATGCTAAACCCACTGTACATATGTGAGATAAATATCATTTGGTCTTTACAAGTTCAGCAGGTCCCGATGACCACCCTCAGTTTCAGAAATTCACTAGGACTCAGAACTCAACAGAGCCCATGATACTCAAAATTATAGTGTCTTATCAAAAATGGAGACCAATTAAATCAGCAATGGGAAAAGTCTCATAGCCCAGGGTCCAGGAAAGACCAGGCATGGAGCTTCCAGTTCTCCTCTCCCAGGGGAGTCCTGCAAACAGCATGTTTTCTCCAGGCGGTGATATGTGACAATACACATGGACTATTGCCAACCGGAGAAGCTTATCCTGCCTAGTATTTGGTATTTTTGTTGGGGTTTGTCACATGACCTGGCCCACCACTCTCTGCTGACCTTACTCGCCAGCACCTCCAGAAGTCCAGCTGATAGCAGGTAGCCCAAAGTAGCACCATAATTACCCCGTTAGCATCTATTCTGTAGCCTGACCCTAGACCCCCTGAGTAAACAATGACACTCTGTATCAGGCAGGACATTCCAATTGTGTAAAGATTACCTTCCAGCAGCCCTGGGTTCAGGGCCAAATCTTTCTTTGGCCAAGCTTAATCCTTTACTTTCATAGGCCACACCCTGGTCCTTTGCCAAGGCTCTCTTCCAGCAAAGGATCATTGAGGATCTACATTTACTAGAGCATTTATATAACACATACAGCAATTGTGTCAGAAATATGCCTGACATTTGCAGGCGCCAGTGTGGGGTAGGAATAGATTTAAAGGAACAGATAATCCATCCCCTAAAACCACTACATGCACGTTTGTGGGTTTATAGTAATTTGATTCTTTCACTGATCAACTGCTGTTTATACCTTATTTAGCATAGTATTTGTGTAGATCATTTAGTATTGTTAAGAGATAAACTAAGGCATATTAAAAATTTAAGCATTTATTTGAGAAAAAATCTATTCAAGTGGAGAAGGAACAAATGGGAAGTGCTTAGGAGTACCCCACCACTTTTGTAGAAAAAAGGCTGGAGCAAAGGAAGGAGATTATTGATTGGCTATAGCTTCCAGACCAGTTGGCCATTGCTGATGGGTGGTCCTTAGGTTTCGTTTTTGTAACCTTGAGGCATTTACAGGCTTAGATTTTGGTTTGCTTGATAGGCCACCATGGCATTAGAGCCACCTCAGTCTAACGGGCTCCTTCTCTAATTCATTTAACTGATGGTTAATTATAGCTCGTGGTTAGCTAAATTCAGTTCTTCATTATGTGTGCTAGTTGAATATTACCAACGAGGGCACTGTTACACCATATCACAGTATGGTGGTACATGGAACCTGAGAGATAAGAATCGAGAGATGCTGGCACATTGCTAGAGTCCCACTCAGTCGTTAACATTGGTTCAGTTCATCACCGTATCACATGACCCTGGCTCGCAGAGCCGAGGCCACTCAGGTTCTCATGCTTCTCCTCGACCTTGTCGTGTCCCGAAAGCAGGAATGGTCTTAGCAACATGTGGCTTCACATTTTCCGGCATCTGGTATGATGGAGCTAAGAGACGATACCGTCTCTTGCTCTGAGCCTCTCGAGACACCAATGTAATATGGGATTTCTCTTGTTGCATAACCCATTTATTCATTCCTTTAGCCTAGGCCACCATGCTTCCTTTTCTTCCTTATCATTGACTTTTACCCAAAGTTTTTCACCTTTCAAAGAGCTGTCAAGTTCAGCCACTGTGCTGATCCTGATCGCCTGCAGCGAAGGCAGCTAGTCTAACATGTGCCTTCCCTTCAGTCCACTCCCATTCATATCAGGTAGGGTTGGGTTGCATAGGTCCAGACCTCGTGGGCTGTCTCGGCCACTAGGCAATACAGCTGCATTTGCTGTCACTCCACTTTTGCCATATTGGCGAAGGCACATTCTACTCCATCAGGCCCTTGGGACTTCTGACATGAAGGTTTAAACCTGTAGGTACGGGTTCTTGCTTAGGAATTATTCCTGCTTCCCATATCTGCAGTTGTAGCCCTGGTGTCAGGAGTACTGTATCAGGTAGGAAAAAAGAAAGTGGAGGTGATGTGGAGTAGAATCATATAGTCACCCCAGCATCCTCCCCCAGCCCTTCATCCCAAGATCCCCCAGCAGAAGAAAAGAATCTATCGTGTGGGGCATCTCCCTTGGCCCCCTCATGTTGGGTGTGAGCACATGCTCACGAATGTGTGTAAGCCAGCTCTTCATACCTTTCTCTCCTCATGTTTGAGACAACCACCATTTCAACTGCCCATTCCAATTCTCTATCAAAGCTACTACTCCAGGGATAAAAGTGCGTTGCTTGGTCTGCAGAAGTGTAACTTACCAGCCCAAATGGTGCGGTATCTTCTGTTCCACTCCTGCTGTACTGCTTGAACATTGACATCTATGTCGGGTACGCAAAGCCTGGTCCAGAAATAATGTCTCCTTTCGTGAGGACCCATTTGTAGCCTCCCAGGAGTACTACCTAATTCTACTTAGCAGCTGTGTGCAGGGCCTTCCCCTTGGGGAATCTTTCGCATAACCACCTGCAGTCGTTGTCTCTCTTGCTGCCAGAGAATGTCCTTTGCATTCTGTGCTTCACAGGGTGTAAGAGTCACGTCAACAATTATCCCATTGCTGCAAGGCTGCAGCTCCCCATGCCCACCTATCTCATGAACCAAGCTGGCCACTTCAAAGAAGCATACCAGGATGCCCACTTGCTGGTTCCACTAGCCTGCCAGACCTGGAAGTGGTTCTTCTGATGGACATTGACTGACATGTCCTACTTTAACTTACCTCTAATTCCTGTAGGGACTTCCATTGGGCTCTGCCCTATATGCACATCCCTTCTGTTGTTCAGTTTCCCACGGCCCCTGTCTGTCAGCATATTGTTGGACATTAGTTACTGCTCCTGAGTTGATAAGAATCCAAACAGAGAGAAAACCCCATGCAGTTCAGACCCCTGAGCTGATTTGTTGTTCCCTTCCTCGATCAGAGTGGCAGCCTTTCAAAGCAGATGCTGTCCATTCACCTAGGATCTGCCATCCATCAACCTTTCAGCTCTTTGTTGGTCCAGAGAGACATGGTCATAGAGCATTGTCAAGTGACATTCATCCTCCAGTGGTCCCAAAGGCAGCCTTTGGTATGATGAGTACCTCCTTACATTCCTCCTAGCATGTTCCTATGTAAACCATTGTCATTTTCTTATGGAACTTCTGGGTGCTACCCTCTCCATTAGAAAATTTCTCTGACATCATCTTAGACATTCTGGGTAAAATAAGTTCAAGATTGTATCATGTCCTTCACTCATGGAGGCAGTCTTAATTAATGCTCAGGGCAAACTGGTAATTGTCTTGCAAATGGAAGTTTTCTGGTCCAAAATCCCAGCGAAGTTGGTATTCATCATTCTTGTGCATCCTTTTCCACATAACAATTTCTATTGGATTTTAGGCAGAGTGGTGAATGTGTCTAGCACTGTGAGTCTCAGTGCCCTTCACAACTGCAGCCCAAAACTGCAGGAGAAGTTTAGAAGTGAGACCATCACAGAAGAGGAGCTGGTGGGGCTCATGAACAAGTTCGTGGAAGATACAAAGAATGGAGTGCACCAGAAGGAGGGCTGGCCTAATACCGCATATGGAGTGACGAAAATCGGCGTCACAGTCCTGTCCAGAATCCATGCCAGGAAGTTGAGTGAGCAGAGGAGAGGGGACAAGATCCTCCTGAATGCCTGCTGCCCAGGGTGGGTGAGAACTGACATGGCTGGTCCACGTGCCCCAAAAAGCCCAGAAGAAGGAGCAGAGACCCCGGTATACTTGGCTCTTTTGCCATCGGATGCTGAGGGGCCTCATGGGGAGTTTGTAGTGGAGAAGAAAGTCAAACAATGGTGAGCTCAACTCACAGCTTCTGCGGGCCTCAGTGTATTACATGCCTTGATTTTACCAAAAAGGCATTTTCACTGTGAAATTATCCATGTCCCAAATAAAGAAGAGGAATCAAAATATCCCTATCACGTACTCTATTTAACTTGGCTATAAATTCTAAGTGTTTTGTAACTTCTTCTGTGATATAGGGGAGAAAAAGTAGAATCAACGACAATGAGTGAAAATCATTAGATGAATATTTATAACTTTGAATCTTTATAAATTTCCATTTTGCGGATTATTTACATGCCGACCAGCTCAGAAATTGAATAGACCTAAATGTTAGGTCAAGGAAGGACAGTATAACCCAGGGGTCAACAAACATAGAAACAGTAAGTAAGTACATAGTTTCAGCTTTGCAGGCCACACGATCTTTGTTGGAACTACTCAGATCTGCTGAGGTAGCATGAAAGGAGCCATAGACAATACATAAGCCAATGAGTTGGCAGGGTTTGGCCTGCGGGCTTTAGTTTACCAGCCTCTAGTACAACATGGAGAACACCATGAAGGAAGGATATCTGGTGTGGTGACTATAACACCAAACTCATTAGAAAAACACAATTGCAAAGAGTGAAGTATGAGTGGGCACTTAAGACCCATCCATAAGAGAATCTGAGACAGTGAGGGAAATTGAATATGAATTGGGTGTCCATGGATATGAGAGAACTATTGTCAAATCTCTTCAATATGAATGCATAATTTATGCAGGAAGGAAGTGTCATGAGGTCTGCAACATGAACATGTTTCAGCAAAACATACAGAAGATGAACACAAAAACATAGTAAAATATTCATAATTATTCAACCTAGTCTGTTAGACACATAGGTGTTTACTATACTAGTCTTTCAGCTTTTCTGTTTGAAAGCTTTCAGGACAAACATCTGGAAACGAAAAATCCTGGCTCTGCCACCTTACTGTGTGACCCTGAGCAAAACCACATCTTACTGTGTCTCAGTTTCTCCACCTGTAAAATGAGGACACGGGGCATAGGATTGCTGTGAAGATCCAGTGTCCTGATCCAGGTGAAAAGGTTAAAACACAATAAAAGTGCAAAGTGTCTTCCATCTTGAGTCCCTGTCACTGGGACCTAACACCACCCAGGGCTGTGATGAGCTGCTTCCTGCCCAACACTGAGCCTGCCTCCCAGTGGCCCCAGTGACCCTCCTCCACGGGCCCTCCCTTCACAGAAGCACTGCATGTTGTAAAGACGGCTGTGCTCTCATGATTATTCTTCATTCTTCACTAGTGATTTTCAGGTTGACAGAAATGAAAAGGGATGTCTCCTGAAAGCAACAGTAGGGCTCTTATTGTAAAAGTGAAGTTTGGGCCAGGCCTGGTGCCCTAGTGGTTAAGTTCAGCTAGCTCCACTTCCGCGGCCCCGGGCCTGACTCCTGGATGGGGACCTACACTCCTCTATTAGCCATGCTGTGCTGGTGGCCCACATACTAAAAAATAGAGAAACATTTGCTTTGATGTTAGCTCAGGGTGACTATTCCTCAGCAAAAATTAAAAATAAAGTAAAATAAAACTAAAGTTTACAGGTTTCTCCCTTCAACAGGGCAGTTTATTTGTTCCTTTTTATTTTTTTTTTGCAAACCGACACCGTAAGACAGCAATATCTAGATTAACATGATAGCATCTCAACTGTTTGGAAATATATATTTGAAGTTACAGGGATGCTTTTTTCCTTAGGACCTTAAAAATAATACCTAATTCTGTATGCCACTTATTTTCTGTGACCTTGGACAAAATCATCAAACTCTGAACACTTTTAGCAAATGGGGATTATGTAGCCATTTAATACAACATTGCAGTCAACGGCTTGGCACACAGTAAGAGCTTCATAAAACATTCCTTCCCACTTGGGGGCTCACTGGGAAGCCCACAGCAAGGCACCCTGCCCACACCGAGAGTCTAATCACAGGACCTAATTCTCTAATTCTCTCTTTTGAGTTTCTCTTGAGAAAGCAAGGAGATCTATGTATGTTACAGGCTCTTAATTAATACCAGCCCTCACATGTGTTCCCCTATGTTGAAGCTAGCATATATGAGGTTAAAACCAAAAGCACACATCCCTGTTCCCTGCTTAAGTTACACTCATATGTAAATATTTATTTTTTTAACCTCTGACTCCATGAGCTTTACAACCAAATGGAAGTTACACATTGTTAAAAGCCCAGATGGCCTCACGCTGGGCTCCCATTAAACTTGTAAATAATCACAGGTCCTTGAAGTCTATTACAGGGAACCAAATGTCCAGAGAATATCAAGAAACGAAAGCTTCTTCTCAGGCCCAACTTCTCGGCTTCCTGGTACCAGAATCCACCATGGAGACAAACAGCCAAGGACATCCGTCTGTGGATTATCTCATCTCACCCGGCAAATAGCCTCACAAGGCCAAATGTGGACAGCTGGGAAAACGCCAGCCAACAAACACCAGCCAACAAGGCTATGTGCCCCCTCTGTACAAGCAGACACATTCCCAACCTTTAACAACCTCTACCCACTTCCTAATGGGGAGCAAGCTATTCTTAAGGCACTAGCTGTTGCTTTGCTCCCTCTTCCTGGCCAAGAAAGTAAAGCCTTTCCTTTCCATTCAATACTCTGTTCTCGTTATTTGGATTGGCACCGGGTTCAGAGACTGAACTTCTGGTAACAACTTGGCATCCCAGATGGGATCTATGGGTGGTCCTCACTGAGACCCCCTGGGCTTGATCAGACACTCCCAAGTCATACACCACGCCTGTACCAATTGGGAAAGTGGAGGGTTGGAGAAAGACTCAGGGATGCCAGATGGCCAAGGACTGATGCTTAGTTGGCGGGGCTTCACGCCAATTCAAATCCAGGTTTTCTCCCTTGGCTGGACTTCATGGAGCACCTGGGACAGCCAGAGGGGCTGCTCCAGCAGCTGCCAAAGCTCCTTTCATGATCTGTATACTGAAAACTGTAAACCATTGTTGAAAGAAATCAAAGAAGACAGAAAGAAATGGAAAGATATTCCATGCTCTTGGGTTGGAAGAATTAGCGTCGTTAAAATGTCCATAGTTCCTAAAGCAATCTATAGATTCAACGCAGTCCCTATCAAAGTTCCAACAACATTTTTCACAGAAATAGAACAAAGAATCCTAAAATTTGTATGGAACAACAAAAGACCCTGAATAGCCCAAGGATTCCTGAGAAAAAAGAACAAAGCTGGAGATATCACACTCCCTGATTTCAAAATATACTACAAAGCCATAGTAACCAAAACAGCATGGTACTGGCACAAAAACAGACATGCAGATGAATGCAACAGAATCGAGAGCCCAGAAGTAAACCCACACATTTATGGACAGCTAATATTCAACAAGGGAGCCAAGACCATACGATGGAGAAAGGAGAGTCTCTTCAATAAATGGTGTTGGGAAAACTGGACAGCCACATGCAAAAGAATGAAAGTAGACCACTCCCTTACACCATGCACAAAAATCAACTCAAAATGGATTAAAGACTTGAGTGTAAGACCGGAAACCATGCAACTTCTAGAAGAAAACATAGGCAGTACGCTCTTTGACATCAGTCTGAGCAGCATATTTTCAAGTCCCATGTCTGACCGGGCAAGGAAAACAAAAGAAAAAATGAGCAAATGGGACTACATCAAACTAAAAAGCTTCTGCACAGCAAAGGAAACCATCAACAAAACGAAAAGACAACCTAACAACTGGGAGAAGATATTTGCAAACCACATAACAGATAAGGGGTTAATATCCAAAATATACAAAGAACTCATACAGCTCAACAACAAAAAAAACCAACAATCCAGTTAGAAAATGGGCAAAAGATCAGAACAGAGATTTCTGCAAAGAAGATATACAGATGGCCAACAGGCATATGAAAAGATGCTCAACATCATTAGCTATCAGGGAAATGCAAATCAAAACTACAATGAGGTATCACCTCACTCCGGTCAGAATGGCTATAATTAACAAGACAGGAAACAACAAATGTTGGAGAGGATGTGGAGAGAAGGGAACCCATGTTCACTGGTGGTGGGAGTCAAACTGGTGCAACCACTATGGAAAGCAGTATGGAGTATCCTCAGAAAATTAAGGATAGATCTACCATATGATTCATCTATCCCGCTGCTGGTTATTTATCCAAAGAACTTGAAAACACAAAGGCATAAAGATACCTGCACCCCTATGTTCACTGCGGCATTATACACAATAGCCAAGACTTGGAAGCAACCTAGGTGCCCATCAAGGGACCACTGGATAAAGAAGATGTGGTATTTACACACGATGGACTACTACTCAGCCATAAGAAATGATAAAATCTGGCCATTTGTGACAACATAGATGGACCTTGAGGGTATTATGCTGAGTGAAATAAGTCAGAGGGAGAAAGTCAAATACCATATGATCTCACTCATGAGTAGAAGATAAAAACAACGATAAACAAACACGTAGCATTGGAGATTGGATTGGTGATTACCAGAGGGGAAGGGGGAAGGAGGGAGGGCAAAAGGAGTGATTAGGCTCACATGTGAGGAGATGGACTATAATTAGTTTTCGGGTGGTGAACATGATGTGATCTACACAAAATTTGAAATATGTTATGATGTACATCCGAAAATAAACAAATAAATGAAAGAACAAAAAAAAAGCTATGTTAGAAAAAAAAAAAAAACCTTCTTTCACTTTGCAAGCCTTCCCTCTGGCTCCCTCCTGTGTGCAGCCATTCTAACCGCTAGTTACCAGGGAAATGACTTTGGGCAAAAGGAAAACTCACTTGTTTCGTGAGTCACGATGCCCTGGCCAGACTAGATAATGCCCCCAGTGTGCACACAGAGGTCCCTTGTCCTTGCTCATTTGGGAAGATCTGTAGGCCAGATCTTCATTTTCTGGGCACCACCAAGTGTACGTTATGGACTAAGGTGGGACTGGAAGCATTTTGGTTTTTGGGTTTGGGTTGGTTTTGTTTCCTTTGTTCTGGCTACCATTTGCTGGCTGAGGGTTTTTGGGAAATCGAGCTTGTTTGGTTTGGTTTGGTTTCTCTGTTTCTCCTCTTTTTAAATAAAAGAGTATTAACGTGGGAGGTGTCACATCTGTTCCACCTAAGAGTCCCTTGGGAAAGATTTTTCCTGATTGGTGAACCTACAGCTATAAGCCAATGACAAAAGAAACAAATCGTATTTTACTGTAACACCTCTTGGCTGACATATGTCTTGGAAAGTGAGGAAAGATGGCTACTGAATGGAACTTTGAATAATTACACTATGTTGCAGTTGGAGTTGTTTTGTGAAAGGTCTGGAAAATGGGATGAGATTCCATATGGGCAGGCTTTTCTGTGGTTGCATGATCAGAAAGCTGACTGGTCAGGGACCACACCAATGATCCCAAGAAAAACCAAGCCTCTAGTAGTCAAAGATACTCAGACACCAGAAGAAAAACTTGATAAGGACATGGCTGCTCTAAGTGTGTCGAATCCTTTTAATACTAATGTGGCACGGATACTGATGGCAAGGAAGGTCAATGAGGTCGAGGGGACCATAGAAATGAGTTCAGGTCAATTGGTGGGAATAACTTTCAAAGTTTATAACATTTGAGAGGTGCATAAAGCCAAGCTAGTCGAGGTGCTTTACACAGCTCCCCCAGATGGGACAAGAAGGGGGATCCAAGGTCAGGGAGGAAGGGACGCCAAAAATTGGAAAAGGATCAGTGTACCTGCTGCAAAGAAAAGAGGCACTAGAAACATGAGTTCCCTGAGCTAGAGGAAGGCATGAGAGAAAAAGAGGGTTCCCCCAAATAAGCTCATGACCTCTTGAGTCCGAGACTCAGAGGAGGAAGGCGATTGACGGGGCCAAGGGTTCTTTGCCATGCTGGTGGCTCCAATTCCAGTAGTCCCCCATGAGCCCCAGGTACAAATGACAGTGGGGACACAATGGGCTGACTTTCCAGTAGGTATTGGTGCCACTTATTCAGTGTTAAACTGCAAATTGACATCACTAAATAATTCCTTGGTTGTCATTGTTGGAGTCACTGGCAAAATTCAACAGAGACCCATGTGCCAACCATTAGAATGCAACTTGGAAAAACACAAGCTGAAACAGAACTTTTTCTACGTACCAGATTGTCCCATTTCCCACCTTGGGAAGTTCATTAGGATCTTTGACTGGACTTATTAGAACATTTCACAAAGAGGTTCAGTTTGTTCTTATACTTCATATGTTCCAGATAAAAGGAAGGACTGGAATAATTGACCCATTTGTGAAATGTGTTCATCATAGAAAACTGCTGGAAGATTAATAAGGAGGTTTCTATAATTCATTGTAGTTATCTCAAAGATAGTTTAATAAGAGTCATAGTGTCATGAATTATCTTTTTATGCCATTTTTTTTGCAATGCCTTCCCTTTGTAGAATAGAGTTCAAGTTAACCAAAGATGATCGTTTCCCAATATTTACATTAAAACAGGGAGAGTTTCCTAATTTACTCAAATCTCGTATTGGTAGTATGATCTCATGACTTTTATACCATTTAAAAGACTCATTGAGATGTAAAAATAGTAAACTCTTTCTTTATACATATTAATATAAATTCATTTCTATGAATATGAACTATATTTTCCACAAAAAATTGATGAGAAATGTGTCATTGCTTTATACTTTTTGTAACTTTACTGAGATTTAACTCACATACCATACACTTCACTCACTTAAAATATATAATTCAGTGGTTTTTAATACTCGTGCAGAGTTGTGGACCCATCACCTCATTCAACATTAGAACATATCCATCTTCACAAGAAGAATTCCATCACCCCTCTGTTCCTCCACTCTTCCTGTCCCAGAGCAATCGCTAATCTACTTTCTGTCTCCAGATTTTCTTGTTCTGGGCATCTCATATGTATAGAATCATATAATATGTGGTCTTTTGTGTCTGGTCTCTTTACTGTAGCATAATGTTTTCAAGATTCATCCCTGTTGTAGGAGGTATTTCATTGCTTTTGATAGCATCCCTTTAATAGTTCAGTTTCCACTGTTCCTCACCATCAGCATATTGCCAGGCCATTAGTCTCTGCAACTAAAATAATAAAAACCCAAACAGAAAACAGCACACAATTCACACTACTGAACTGACTTGTTTTTACCTTCCCCCATCAGAGTGGCAGCCTTTCAAAGCAGATGCTGTCCATTCACCTAGGATCTGCCATCCATCAACCATCAAACCATCAAAGTCAGCTTTTTCTTGGTCAAGACAGACCTGATCATAGAACACCGCACAAGTGACCATAACATCCTCAAGTGCTCCCAAAGGCAGCTTTTGACACTAATGAGTCCCTCCTTACATTCCCCTTAGCATGGTCCTGTATAAACCATTTTCATATTCTTATGGAACTCCTGGGCACTACTCTCCCCATTAGAGCATTTCTCTGACATAATCCGTGACATTGTGGCTAAAACAACCTTCAAGATTATATGATCTAATTAACTCATATAGGCAGTCTTAATTAATGCTCATGGCAAACTGGTCATTGTTTCTGCAGGGGACAAGATCTCAGCAATTTTGGTATTCATCATTCTTATGCATGCCTGTCTAGATTATGATCTGTGTTACATTTTAGGCAGAGTGGTGAACGTGTCTAGCATGATGACCTTCATGGCTCTTGAACCTGCAGCCCAGGACTGCAGCAAAAGTTTACAAGTGAGACCGTCCTTGAGGTAGAGCTGGTGGGGCTCATGAACGAGTTTGTGGATGATGCAAAGAATGGAGTGCACATAAAGGAAGGCTGGCCTGATGTCAAGGCCATGGCATATGCAGTGTGTAAGATGGACATCACTGTCCTGTCCAGAATCCATGCCAGGAGACTGAGTGAGCAGAGAGGGGACAAGATCCTCCTGAATGCCTGCTGCCCAGGATGGGTAAGAACCGACATGGGGGATGCAAGACCATAAAAACCCCAGAAGAAAGAGCACAGACCCTCATGTACTTGCCCCTTTTGCCCTCAGATGCTGAGTGGCCTCATGAAGAGTTTGTTATGGAGAAGAAAGTTGAACAATGGGGGTTCCTCTCACTGTTCCCTCCATAGTTCTCATTAAGTTACCTGTCCTGATTTGACCAAAGGACGCTTACACTGTTTAAAAGATCTCTACCCAAAATTTAAAAAATAAGAAGAATCAAAATATCCCTATGGAGTACTAAATTTGACTTGGCTTGACTCTCAATTCTGAGAAGTCCTTTGTGATTTCTTCTGTGATATAGAGGGAGAAAAAGTGGACTCAATGACAATGAATGAAAATCAATAGATGAATAAAGGGTTTTTTTAAACATCCATTCATGTAGTTTCTTTACATGCCAACCACCTCAGAAATCTAATACACCTAAAAGTTAGATAGCCAGAAAGACAGTATAACACAGGGGTCAACAAACATTATAGAAACAGCCAGTGAGTACATATTTTCAGCTTTGCAGGTCACATGATCGCTGTGGGAAACACTCAGGTCTGCAGAGGTAGCATGAACGGAGCCATAGAGAGTACATAAACAATGAACGTGGCGCCGTTTGGCCTGCTGGCTTTAGTTTACCAGCCTCTAGTATAACATGGACAACAACATGAGGAGAATACATCTGGTGTGGTCTCTTTAACACCAAACTCATTGGAAAAACACAATGGCAAAGTGTGAACTGTGAGGAGGCACTTAAGATCCATCCATAAGAGAATCTGAGAGAGTTGGGGAAATTGAATATGGATTGGATGTCAGTGGACATGAGAGAATTACTGTCAAATCTCTTCAATGAGAATGTGTTATTTATGGAGGGAGGAAGTGTCCTGAGGTCTGCAACATGAACGTGGTTCAGCCAAATATATACAGAAGATAAACACAAAAATATACTAAAATATTCATAATTGTTCAACCTAGCTTGGTGGATATATAGGTGTTTACTATTCTGTCAACTTTTCTGTTTGAAATGTTTCAAGACAAACATCTGGAAACAAAACATCCCAGCTCTGCCACCTTACTGCGTGACCCTGAGCAAAACCACATTTACTGTATCTCAGTTTCTCCATTTTTAAATGAAGACTTTGGGCATAGGATTGCTATGAAGATTAAATGTCCTCATCCAGGTGGAAATGTTGAAAACACAATAAAAGTGCAAAGTGTCTTCTCTCATGAGTCCCTGTGATTGGGACCTAACACCGCCCAGGACTGTGATGAGAAGCTTCTTCCTGCCCAACACCAAGCCTGCCTCCCAGTGGGTTCAGTGACCCTCCCCCACATGCCCTCCCTTCACATCAGCATTCCTCATTGTAAAGACGCCTCTGCTGTCATGATTATTCTCCATTTTCACCAGTGACGTTCAGGCTCACAGAAATGAAAAAGGATGGCCCTAGAAAGCAGCCTTAGGGCTCTTATTTTAAAAGTGAGTTTTACAGGGACTAGCCTGATGGCATAGTGGTTACGTTTGCACACTTCATTTTGGCGGCCCTAGGATCATGGGTACGGATCTGGGGCACAGATCTACACATCTCTCCTCATCATGCCATGGCAGCATCCCACATATGAAATAGAGGAAAATTGCCATGGTTGTTAGCTCAGGGACAAACCTTGATTCAAGATCTTAATTCACTGGCTTTAAATTAGCACACTTCCCCAAAAACAAACTTTCTAAGAATTTCCCATAGTCCAATCTCTCACTCCTTTCCTTTATTATTCTTCCCCTGTTCTTATGCTGACAAAGCCCTTTTCCCATACTGAAAAAATGTGAATTTTACTTATCTTGTCTTATACTTGTTTTAGGGTTTCACTTATAAGCCCATAAATTTAAAAAGTGGGAAAATACTTTTTCTCTCTCGTTAGAAATTAATGGGTGTACCGTGTAGGGTGAGGATCTCTTTTTTCCTTTGCAATCATTGCTCCTTTTCCCCCACTACCATTTTCTGGAATAATTCTTTGCTTCCCCTGTTAATTGTTAATGCCACGTTTATCATACACTACATTCTCAGACTGTATGATGTTCATGGATTGTATTTTCTGGAGCATCCTGCCCCACTGACTTGTCACTTCTTGTGTTGGTACCAGTACTACAAGGATAAAGAAATCAGGCTGAAAATCATGATTCATCGCCCTCCAAGAATTGGTCTTTTGAAATTTCAGGTCGCTCACCATGACCAGACTTCCCTGCATGCCACGTGCTATCGCTGACTGACCCTCTTAGTGGATTTAGTCCGTCCCACTTCCTTCCAACACTGGCTCACGCCCACTATAGAAGAAAGTGAATGAGGCTAGGGTTGTGGAGAGAGGCCAGAAAATGACAGAACCAGGATATACATGGATAAGGGAGAAAATCCAAAACAAAGCTCTTCACCATCCCGAGTGAAAAAAAATCCCAAAAGGTTATAACCGATGACTCCATCTAGGGAGCATTTTTGAAACAAGACAATTTTAGAAATGGAGAACAGATTACTGGTGGACAGGGCTGAGGGAGGGGAGGGTGGGGGCAAGAGAGAGGTATGTTTGGTTATAAAGAACCAACAGGAGGGATCCTTGTGCTGATGGAAATGTTGTATATCTTGACTGTAGTGGTGGATACACAAACCTACACTTGTGATAAAATTGTATGGATCCGAATACACACATACAAATAGGTACAAGTGAAATGAGGAAATCTGGACATGATTGGTGGATTGTTTTGATGTCAGTATTCTGAGTGTGATATTGTACTGGAGTTTTGCAAAATGTTACCACTGAGGAAAATTGGGTCAAGTGCAAGGAATCTCTATCTTACCTCTTACTACTGCATGTGAATCTGCAATTATCTCAAAAAATATTTAAGAGAATAAAAAAGCAAACCTCTTTCCCTTATTATTAATTTTGTGTGTTGCAACTGATTGGAAACCTACCTTGCAATGGCAACATAATTGGCATCTATCTAAAGCACCCCTGTTCACCAGAACTTTGTGCTGTGAAGGGAACATCGTGTAGGTGTCTGTACAATACAGTGCCCACCAGCACGTGTGACTGTTGAGCACTGAAATGTGGCTAGTGCAGCTAAGAACTGAATTTCAAATTGTATTATTTTCATTAAATTTACATCTAATGGCCACTTGTGGGAAGTGACTACCTTAAGAGGCAGCTCAGAAGTGAAACTCGACCCTATAGTCGGCTAGTCCTCTGTTGGTACAAGGAAATAGTAAGGAAGAAAATTCATTTCCCACCACTGAACTACTTTATGAACTTTCTGGGGATGCACTTCCTCCCATTAAAATGGGGATAACAAGATGCATCCTGATGAGCTTTTCTAGTGTGAGAAAAGGCTGCAAAGCCCATGGCCATTTGTACTTGCCAGTCCCAACCGCTCTCCCGTCAGCGCCCCGCAGGCCTCCACGCAGCCACGTTGTCCCGCAGCTGCGTGGCGCTGGTGACCCGGGGCCAACAAGGGCATCGGCTTCGCCATCGCGTTCGACCTTTGCCGGCAGTTCTCGGGGGACGTGGTGCTCACGGCGCGGGACACGGCGAGGGGCCAGGCGGCCGTGCAGCAGCTGCAGGTCCAGGGCCTGAGCCCGCGCTTCCACCAGCTGGACATCGACGACTTGCAGAGCATGGGCGCCATCCGGACTTCCTGAAAGAGGAGTACGGGGCCTCGTTGTTCTGGTCAACAACGCGGGCATCTCCTTCAATAGCAAGGAGCCCGTGCTCGCAGGGGAAGCCTTATGCCAGGGTGACCGGATCTGTCGGAGCATCCCTGCGGTGGGGCTCCCCTGCCTTTGGGGTCTGGGATGGCTGCCTGGGGGTGGAGGAGGGGAGAGGACAGGGGTGCGGCTACAGCAGAGTGCACCTGGAACTGGACTGCTTTCCAGCCAGAGGGACCTTTCCATTTCCTTGGCTGGGACGCCTGGGGATCTTTTCTAGGTTGTCCCGCAGATTTGCTCTGATTGGATTTTAGGGCGGTTGGGTGAATTTTTAAGGCATTTTTGTAAATAAGAAAATTGCACAAACTGGTACACAGAGATTCCATGTGTGGACCCTCTTAGAACATTGCCAAACTTGGAAATTGCCATTGGTAAATTACGTTAACCTGCTGCCCATTTTACACAAAATTCACCCAATTTCTTTTGCACGCTTTTAAAAACATGAATCCATGGAATTTTACCACATGGCTGCCATGTATTAACTCTACCTTCCTTTTTCCCTGAAAGCTCCTGACCCCACACCGTTTCATGTTCAAGCAGAAGTGACAATGAAAACAAACTTTTTTGGTACCCAAGATGTCTGCACAGAGCTACTGCCTCTCATAAAACCCCATGGTGAGTCCGATGAGGAGCCCAAGCCATGCTGGTTCTGGCACGATCTGCCCTGCCTGCCTCTGCTCTCATCTACAAGCCCCTGCTACCTCGCCCTGCTCTGCTACACTGACTCCTTGTTGTGTCTCCACTGGGCCAGGTGCCCTTGTGCTTCAGGCTCTGCACACACTTGTCCAGTGGTCATCAGTGCTGTCTGTCTTGCTGGTCATTGCACAGCTGACTCTTTCTCATCCTTCAGGTCTTTGTTCAAAAGTCTCCTCAGAGAAGCCCTTTACCTGCTCTGTGCCCCTCACACGTTGGAGTTCCCTGAGGATTCCATCCCGGCTCCTCCCTCCTCCCTCTCCCTCTCTGAGTGATCCTATTCAGGCTAAGGAAGCCTTCGCAACCCTCAATTTGTTACCCACCCCCATATCTTTTCCTGCATCTGATATAGTGTATTATATTTATGGGTTTTTAGATGCTAAACCCACTGTACATATGTGAGATAAATATCGTTTGGTCTTTACAACTTCAGCAGGTGCCCACGACCACCCTCAGGTTCAGAAATTCACTAGAAGGACTCAGAACTCAGCAGAGCCATTATACTCAAAATTATAGTGTCTTACCGAAAATGGAGACAGATTCAAGTCAGCAATGGGAAAAGTCTCTTAGCCCTCGGTCCAGGAAAGACCAGGCATGGAGCTTGAGTTCTCCTCTCCTGGGGGAGTCCTGCAGACAGCATGTATTTCCCCCAGCAGAGATATGTGACAGTACACATGGAGCGTTGCCAACCGGAGAAGCTTATCCTGCCTAGTGTCTGGTATTTTTATTGGGATTGGTCACATAGACCTGGCCCACCACTCTCTTGGCTGACCTTACTCCCCAGCCCCTCCAGAGGTCCAGCTGATAGCAGGTAGCCCAAAGTAGCATCATAATCACCTTGTTAGCATCCATTCTGTAGTCTGATCCTAGACACCCCCCAAGTAAACAAGGACATTCTTATCAGGAAGATTAAACCAAGTTGACCTTCCAGCAGCCTTGGGTAAAGGGCCAAACCTTTCCTTGGCCCAGCTTAATCCTCTGCTTTCACAGGCCACGCCCTAGTCCTTTGCCAAGGCTCTCTTACAGCAAAGGATCGTTGAGCATCTACATTTAGTAGAGATTTTATATAACACATACAGCAATCGTATCAGAAATATGCTGAAATTTGGAGGAGCCAGTGTGGGGTAGGAATACATTTAAAGGGAAAGATAATCCATCCCGTAAAACCACTAGATACACATTCATGTATTTGTACTAATTTGATTCCTCCTTGATCAACTGATATTTATACCTTATTTAGCATAGTACTTGTTTAGAAACATTTAGTATTGTTAAGAGCTAAACAGAGGCATATTAGAAATTTAAGAATTTATTTGAGAAAAAATCTATTTGAATCGAAAAGCAACAAATCTGAATTGCTTAGGAGTACCCCTGGACTTTTTAGAAAAAGGGCTGGAGCAAGGTAAAGAGATTACTGATTGGCTATAGCTTCAAACCCATGTGGCTGTTTCTGATGGGTGGTCCTTAGGTTTCATTTTTGTATCCTCAAGGCATTTACAGGCTTAGATTTGGTTTTCTTTAGAGCCACCTCAGTCTAATGGGCTCCTCACTTAATGTAACTCATGGCTAAATATAGCTGGTGCTTAGCTAAATTCAGTTCTTCATTACATTTATAGTTGAATATTAACAAGGCCAGTGTTACAGCTTATCACAGTATGGTGGTATGTGGAACCGGAAAGATAAGAATCAAGACATGCTGGCACATTGCTAGAGTTTCACTCAGTCATTAACCATTGGTTCAGTTCATCATCATATCATATGACCCCATCTCCTAGAGCGAGGCCACTCAGGTTCCCTGGCTTCCCGTCAACCTGGTCAGGTCCTGAAAGCAGGAGTGGTCTTAGTAACATGTGGCTTCACATTTTCCGGCATCTGGTATGATGGAGCTAAGAGACGATACCATCTCTTGCTCTGAGTCTCTCAAGACACCAAGGTAATATGGGATTTCTCTTGTTGCATAACCCGCTTATTCATTCCTTTAGCCTAGACTACCGTTCTTCCTTTTCCTCCCTGTCATTGACTTTTATGCAAACTTTTTCACCTTTCAAAGGGCTGTCAGATTCAGCCACTGTGCTGATCTTCATCGCCTGCAGCGAAGGCAGCTAGTCTAACAAGTGCCTTCCCTTCGGTCCACTCCCATTCATATCAGGTAGGGTTGGGTTGCATAGGTCCAGACCTCGTGGGCTGTCTCGGCCACTAGGCAATACAGCTGCATTTGCTGTCACTCCAATTTTGCCAGATGGCGTGAAGTCACATTCCACTCCATCGGACCCTTACGACGTCTGGCATGAAGGTTCAAAGCTATAGTTAGAGGTTCTTGCTTAGGAATTATTCCTGCTTCCCATTTCCGCAGTTGTAGCACTAGTGTCAGGACTACTGTATCAGGTAGGAAAAAGAAAGTGGAGGTGATGTGAGTAAGAATCATATAGTCACCCCAGCATCCTACCCCAGCCCTTCGTCCCCACATCCTGCAGCGAAAGGAAAGAATCTATCCTGTGGGGCATCTCCCTTGGCCCCCTCATGTTGAGTGTGAGCACATGCTCACGACTGTGTGTAAGCCAGCTCTTCATACCTTTCTCAACTCATGTTTGAGACAACCAATGCTTCAACTGCCCATTCCAATTCTCTATCAACCCTACTACTCCAAGGATGACACTGTGTGCTTGGTCTGCAGAAGTGTAATTTGCCAGCCCAAATGGTGCGGTATCTTCTGTTCCAGTCCTGCTAAGTAGGTTGAACATTTGCATGTACTTCTGGGTATGTAAAGCCTGGCCCGGAGATGGTGTCTCCTTTTGTGAGGACCCACTTGTAGCCTCCCAGGAGTACTACCTAACTCAACGTGCCAGCTATGTGCAGGGCCTTGCCCTCGGAGAATCTTCCTCATGACCACCTGCAGTCTTTGTCTCTCTTGCTGCCAGGCTGAACAGTCCTTGGCAATGTGTGCTTCACAGGGTGTAAGAGTCACGTCGACCATTTTCCCATTGCTGCATTGCTGCAGCTCCCCATTTCCACCTATTTCCCGCACCAAGATGGCCACAGCAAAGAAGCCTACCAGGATGCCCACTTGCTGGTTCCACTAGCCTGCCAGTCCTGGAAGTGGTTCTTCTGATGGGCATTGACTGACATGTCCTACTTTAACTTCCCTCTAAATTCCCGTAGGGACTTCCATAGGGCTCTGCCCTATATGCACATCCCTTCTGTTCAGTTTCCCACGGCCCCTGTCCGTCATATTGTCAGACATTAGTCACTGCTCTGAGTTGATAAGAACCCAAACAGAGAGAAAACCCCATGCAGTTCAGACCCCTGAGCTGATTTGTTGTTCCCTTCTTCGATCAGTGTGTAGGCCTTTCAAAGCAGATGCTGTCCAGTGACCTAGGATCTGCCATCCATCAACCTTTCAGCTCTTTGTTGCTCAAAGGAGAGCTGATCATAGAGCCTTGCCCGAGAGACCATAACATCCTCCGGTGGTCCCAAAGGCCACCTGATGATATGAATGAATACCTCCTTTCATTCCCTTACAATTGATATGAATGAATACCTCCTTACATTCCCCCTGGCATGTTCCTATATAAACCATTTTCATTTTCTCATGGAACTTCTAGGTGCTACCCTCCCCATTAGAACATTTCTCTGACATCATTTGAGACATTATGGGTAAAACAAGCTCAAGATTGTATCAAGTCCTTCACTCGTAGAGGAAGTCTCAATTAATGCTCATGGCAAACTGGTAATTGTCTCTCAAATGGAAGTTTTCTGGTCCAAAATCCCAGCGAAGTTGGTATTCATCATTCTTGTGCATCCTTTTCTACATAACGATTTCTGTTGGATTTTAGGCAGAGTGGTGCGTGTGTCTAGCACTGTGAGTCTCAGTGCCCTTCACAACTGCAGCCCAAAACTGCAGGAGAAGTTTAGAAGTGAGACCATCACAGAAGAGGAGCTGGTGGGGCTCCTGATCAAGTTCGTGGAAGATACAAAGAATGGAGTGCACCAGAAGGAGGGCTGGCCTAATACCACATACGGAGTGATGAAAATCAGCATCACGGTCCTGTCCAGAATCCACGCCAGGAAGCTGAGTGAGCAGAGGAGAGGGGACAAGATCCTCCTGAATGCCTGCTGCCCAGGGTGGGTGAGAACTGACATGGGGGGGACCCAAAGCCACAAATTCCCCAGAAGAAGGAGCAGAGACCCCCGTGTACTTGGCCCTTTTGCCATCGGATGCTGAGAGGCCTCATGGGGAGTTTATTTTGGAAAAGAAAGTTGAACAATGGTGAGCTCAACTCACAGCTCCCGTGGGTCCGTGTATATTATGTGCCTTGATTTGACCAAAGGGCATTTACACTGTGAAAAATATCCCTATCCAAACTATAAAAAAGAAGAGAAATCAAAATATCCCTATCAAGTACTCAATTTAACTTGGCTATAAATTCTGTGAAGTCTTTTGTAACTTCTTCTGTGATATAGTGGGAGAAAAAAGTAGAATCAACGACAATGAGTGGAAATGAACAGATCAATAAATGGTTCTTTATAAATTTCCATTTTGCAGATTATTTACATGCTAACCAACTCAGAAATCTGATAGACCTCAAAGTTAGGTCAAGGAAGGACAGTATAACACAAGGGTTTAGAGAACATTATAGAAACAGCCAGTGAGTACATAGTTTCAGCTTTGCAGGCCACAGGGTCTCTATGGGAACTACTCAGATCTGCCGAGGTGGCCTGAAAGTAGCCATAGACAATCCACAAACCAATGAGCCTGCCGGCTTTAGTTGACCAGCCTCTAGTATAACATGGAGAACACCATGAAGGGAAGGCATCTGGTGTGGTCCCTTTAACTCCAGACTCGTTGGAAAAACACAGTTTCAAAGAGTGAAGTAGGAGTGGGCACTTCAAACCATCCATAAGGGAATCTGAGACAGTCGGGGAATTGAATGGGAATTGGGTGTCCATGGATATCGGAGAACTATCGTCAAATCTCTTCAATATGAATGTGTAATTTATGGAGGAAGGAAGTGTCATGAGGTCTGCAACATGAACGTGGTTCAGCACAACATATACAGAAGAGGAACGCATAATATAGTAAAATAGTCATAATTGTTCAACCTAGTGTGTTAGATATATGGTTGGTAACTATATCATTCTTTCACTTTTCTGTATGAAAGCTTTCAAGACAAGCATCGGAAAACAACAAATCCTGGCTCTGCCACCTTACTGTGTGACCCTGAGCAAAACCGCATCTTACTGTATTTCTGTTTCTCCACCTGTAAAATGAGGACATTGGGCATAAGATTGCTGTGTGAAGCTCCAATGTCCTGATACAGGTGAAAATGTTAAAACACAACAAAAGTGCAAAGTGTCTTCTGTCTTGAGCCCCTGTCGTTGTTAGGACCTAAGACCCCCCAGGGCTGACGAGAAGCTTCTTCCTGCCCAACACCAAGCCTGCCTCCCAGTGGGCTCAGTGACCCTGTTCCACATGCCTCCCTTCACAGAAGCGCTGCATGTTGTAAAGACGGCTGTGCTGTCATGATTATTCTTCATTCTTCACCAGTGATTTTCAGGCTGACAGCAATGAAACGAGATCTCCCCAAGTGATGTTTGGGCCAGGCCCAGTGGCCTCATGGTAAGTTCAGCAAGCTCTGCTTCGGCGGCCCCCAGCCTGGCTCCCAGCGTCAGACCTACACCGCTGTGTTAGGGGCCATGCTGTGTGGTAGCCCACATACTGAAAAATAGAGGAATATTGGCACAGATGTTAGTTCAGGGTGAAGCTTCCTCAGCAAAATAAAATAAAAAATAAACTAAAATGAAGTTTACAAGCTTCTCCCTTCAACCAGGCACTTTATTTCCTCTGTTACTTTTTTTCTTTTGCAAACTGACCCAAGAGGACAACAATGTCTAGATCAACACAATAGCATCTCAACTGTTTGGAAATATATATTTGAAATTGCAAAGATCGTTTTTTTCTTAGGACCTTAAAAATAACACCTAACTCTATACACCAATTATTATCTCTCACCTTGGACAAAATCAAAGTCCACCCCACTTTTAGCAAACAAGGATTATGTAACCATTATATAAAACTTTGCAATCAATGCCTTGGCACACACTAAGAGCTTCAATAAAACCTTGCGTCCCACTTGAGGGCTCACTGGGAGGCACACAGCGAGGTACCCTGCCCACACTGAAAGTCTAATCATGGGACCTAAGTCTCTAATTCTCTCTTTTGAGTTTCTCTTAAGAAAGCAATGGGATCGATGTCCTCAGAAGCAGTTAGCCTGTCTATGTCATTTCCTTGAATCTTAGGAAAAAGCAACACTTCCCATTCTGCAGTGGATGATGACCCAAGTCCAAGGCATTACTCCGCACTCCTTTTCTCCTTTTGGGGTTCTCCCAAAATAGTTTCTTTAGTAAATCTGCTGTGAGTTTCTAGTTCCTTACTTGACTTATCACCAACCAGCTTTGCTTTGGCGGAAGCACACCTCTCCAGCCTGCAAGATTGCTTACATCAGAAGTGAGATCAAAAGGGAGACCTGTGCCCTTTTGGCCCAGGGTGCAGAGTGGAGAAGAGGTGGACCCAGGAGAGGGGCTTAGGAAACCTTTGGAACATTTGGCCCCTCCTAGGAGGGAGGGATGGAGGTGGGGCCTCCTTCTCAGGAAATCACAGCACTGGATCCCAGAACTCATTTCTCTGCAGACTCTCTGACTTTGGCCAGGGCTCCCCAGTGAGCGCCGCTGTGGCTCATAGCCCTGTCTGCTGCCCACACAAGTGCCTCACACACCCGCTACCCAGCCATGTCTTACAGCCGTGTGGCGCTGGTGACTGGGGCTAACAAGGGCATCGGCTTCACTATCCTGCGTGATCTGTGCCAGCAGTTCCCCGGGGATGTGGTGCTCACAGCAAGGGACACCACGCGGGGCCAGGCTGCCGTGCAGCAGCTGCAGGCCCAGGGCCTGAGCCCACGCTTCCACCAGCTGGACATTGACGACCCCCAGAGTGTCCGGACACTGCGCGACTTCCTGCTCAAGGAGTATGGCGGCCTTGACCTGCTGGTCAACAACGCAGGCATTGCCTACAAGAGTAAGTGGATGTGGGCTGAGAGGGGAGGCAGCCTCTGTGAGGGTGGCCAGCAAGAGTGGGTTGGGGTCTGAAATGCTGCTATGGGGATCTTAGCTCTCAGGGGATCTAGAACAATTTCCCTAGGGAAAGAGGTCAGACTGGAGGCTACAGAGAGAGCAGAGACCTCTGAGACTCGCAACACTTTCCAGCAAAGAGACTTTGCATTTCCATGACACAGCCTCTTAAGGATCTCCTCCAGGTTTTCACGGTTTCTCTTGGAATGCACTTTAGAGCAGTTCGGCGACTTAACTTGTTTTAAAAAACAACAAGAAATTTTAAGAATGGTACAGAGAGATCCCACCTGCATCCTTCACTTAGTCTCCCCTAATGGTGCCATCTTATGACTCCATGCAGTATTAAGCCAGGAAATGACATGAGTATTGTCACATTCTTAACTTAACCAAGCCATTACTTGCAATTCACCAGAATCTGTATGTAAAAGACAGTTTGTATCATTCTTGTATTTTTACCATGAGTACTACTTTAGTTTATTAACTTTGTTCTTTTTCTCCACTAAAAGTTCCAGATTCCACACCGATTCATATTCAAGCTGAAGTGACAATGAAAACAAACTTTTTTGGTACCCGAGATCTCTGCACGGAGCTACTGCCTCTCATAAAGCCCCATGGTGAGTCCGATGAGGAGCCCAAGCCATGCTGGTTCTGGCACGATCTGCCCTGCCTGCCCCTGATCTCATCTACAGGCTCCCACCACCTCTCCCTGCTCAGCCACACTGGCCTCCTTCTTGTGTCTCCACCAGGCCTGGTGTCCTTCTGCTTCCAGCTCTGTACACACTTGTCCAGCTGTCATGGGTACTCTCTGTGCCACTGATCATTATATAAATGGCTCTTATCTTTCAGGTCTTCCTTCAAAAGTCCTCAGAGAGGCTCTTTATTTGCTCTGTGCTCTTCACACTTTCGAGCTCCTTGAGGATTCCATCCTGGACGCTCTGGCCTCTGTCTCCCTCTCTCACAGTGATCTTGTTCGGGCTAGTGGAGCCTTCCCTACCCCCAGTTCACTAGGTCCCCTTCAAATCTCTCACCTGTCTAGAACATTTCCACACTTCTAGACACACATATTTGTCCTCCTGCATCTCCATCTCTTCCTGAGCCCTCCTTCCCTCCCCTGAATTCCCACATCCAAAACACACATTTTAAAAATGCGCTGTCCTTGCCCCAAATCATCTTGGTCACTGACCCCACCATCCACCCACCAGGATCCTGGGTGTCACCATGCCCGCCCCCTTAATATCACCTACCAGGTCCTACGAGTGGTCCTACCCTGTTCTCTGCAAGCGATCTCCTCCATCCCAGCTCTATGACAGACTCTCAGCTGTCATTCATGGACAGTTGCAAACTCTCCTAAGGGAGCTTCTTTCTTGAGTCTTTTCCTTTCTGGGCATTCTCTGTACTCTCTGCTTGCTTGCTCCCTCCTGAAAATCCATCAGAAGCAAAGTCCTAGCCCTTCGTGAGGCTTGCAGTGATCTCTGTAATTTGACTTGCATAATACCAGGCTGCTTTTAACTGCCCTTCAATGTGCTATGTTCTGGACAAAACAAACTATCATACATCTTTGGTTGTAAACAACTGTAATACTCACCCCAAGGTAATGGGATGGAGGGGAGCCACCACCCATTAAACACACCAATAAGACAAGCCGACACTTTTAGAAAGATTAAGGGGTGTGGCTTGGAATTGAGTACATACACCTACAGCTCACTCTCAATTCCTCCCTGCTTCCCTGTCCTGTCCTCCTGGAAAGTTCTGTGACTTCTTCTAACACTTGGTTCACTAGGGCCTCAAGGGACAGCTATTTTGCAGTCACTTCACCCCCCTCACTCACACCAACACTAGAGGGCAGCAATGGAATTCCTTGTGCCACCACCAAACATTCTATATGTATTCCTCTTGGAATCATACTAATGACTTCTGGATGGGTATTTTTCTTACTTCACTGGGCTGTGTTAGTTTCTGCTGTGTCTCTGCTTGGTCCAGAAGAGGAATGGACACTCACAGATTTGCTAAGGCAGGCTGTATTCAAACAACTGATCTTGCCTCACCAAAGCTAGAGTTAATATGCATGCTATATTATATTGTAGTAAATACATGCCGCATTCTCGCTACACAGCAAAGTTTCCTTGCCTTCTGAAATAGGAGAGTTCTTCCATTATTTGGGATGAAAGGCAGCCACAGAAGTTCATGCCATCATGATTTTATGCAACACTCTTTGGGGAGATAATTTGAGACAAGTCCTAGCTAGGCTAACCAAAAATAAATACTGTCTCAGCTCTCCCTCATCTCAGGTCTGAAGATACAGAGAATGAGCCGGAATGGTTTCCACAGAATCTCTGTGGGAAGCAGAAGACATCCATAAGGGGAATGTGTAGTTTGTTTCTGGTGCGGAAGGAGAAAAAGAGAGTATTGTGACCTTAAGGATTACTGAGCGATAATACTATGAATTTCTTTTTATTTTTAATCCGTTCTTAAAAGAGTTGTTCTGAATACTCTAACCACAGAAAAGATAAGACCTATCCTGCCCAGGTACCCTCCACTGAACTTCACCAATCAATCAATATCAATGCCATTTATATCCCTTCACCCCTTCCCATCTCATTTCCCAACTGTTCCCAGAAGCGAGCATCTTCCTGAATTTGAAGAATGCTGTCTTTAATGCTGGCAGGCTGTTATTCTGATTTTCCTAATAAATTAGAATGTATATTTATTTGAAAAGATACTAAGGAAAACCCATCTCTGAGGAATCAAGCAAACGCTTGAAAACTGCACACTCCTGTTCATCGCACGTTAGCTTGAAGAGCCCTAGGAGGGAACAAACGGCCTTGTGAAGGCTGCACTCACCAACTAAACCTTTAAAGAAGTGTTACCCATCTTCATTGAAACAGGCACCACTTTTCAACTTTGTACAGTCTGGAAAATCACCAGAGGAAGTTGGAGGGAATATACTGTACTACAGATTGTTCCACCTCCGACATTTTGTGGTCTAGAAAGGATGCGTGGATGGACGTTTCTTGATGTGCTGTGCTAAGCATTTCAGATATTGTGCCAATAAGAACATGGAGGCAAAACAAAGCTCAAGGTCACATGCACAGCTGGATGTGGACCTCAGTCATGTGGCATCCAAGCTAATTGTTCTCCCCACTACTCAATGATTCTCAAATATTTTAGGCCGAGGTCCCATTCTTCAAGTGAAGAATGAGTGAAGCTGTACCCAGTCAGGCCAGGGTGACATATGACAAAAGAAGACTCAGCTTGATTGGGACCAATGTGTCCCTCAGCACAGAGCCCCCAGGGCACCACAGGGAAACCCAGACGGTTGCAGGAGACACAGTTTAAAACCCTGCAGTCTTTCATGACACCCCTTTTCAACCCAGAGACATAACTACAGGTACTCTTGGAATTAGATAAAAATGAACTTAGTGACAAATGTGAAGTCATAAAAGTTCCAGAGAAACAGACGTGCACTTAATACCCCTGAATAGACAATTCGAACCAAGTAATGCTCGTGCAGCTTGTTTCTGGAGATGACATGATGTCTACGGTATCCCTTGTTGTGCAGATCACTGTGGCCCTGGTTTTCAGTTGTGAGAGTTGGTAGAGTGAAGGAGAGATGCTCGGGCAGAGCCATGAGGGGACAGTCATCCAAAGAGTTCTTGAGCAGCTACCGGGTGTTAAGCCCTGGGAACGTGGTCTATGTGTTTCCATTTATATATACCTTAAAGTAAAATATGGCATCCTTAAAACTGATTCCTGGTCAGACACGGGATAACGGCCCGGATAAACCGTAAGCCTGACAGGCACCCCAGCCCCACCAGTGAAAGGGTCCTTTTGTAGAAGAATGACATACTTTTATCATCAATGTGGAGTGACTATTATAAAAGGCCACTAATTCTCACACAAACACGTACACACTCACACACCCTTAGCACAAGAAAGTATGAATGGCCCATAACACTTCTTAGAGGATTAGCTGTGTGCATTGCAGTGCAGTCTCCCTGAACTGCATTCTGAAAGCCAGGAGTACACTCTGGAGATGAAACACTTGGATCACAGTCTTTGCTGTGTATCTTCCAACAAGTGCCTCCTGCCTGTGTGTTTCCAGCCAGAGCTGTCAGATCAGAAGCGGCTACAGTCACACCCAGCTCTGAGGAGAGGCACCCAGGCAGGTGCCACGTCTTGGGGATTGGTTAGTGGGAGGGACTGGCGTGGGGAAGATGGAGTGGGATGCAGCACCCACATCCAGGAATTTACCTACACAGACCCTTGGACTCCCCGGTCAGGTTTCCCCACCGTACACAGGTAAGTATTTTCCCAGCTGATTCTAGACTTCCTGAGATAGATAATACAATAGAAAAGAGGTCATCACTTTATTACAGTGTATAAACAGCCTAGAGAAAGGACAGTTTCTCCGTCTACTATCACAGGTTTCAGAGACTAAAGTCTCTGGGAATATGATTTCAAAGCCCTGTGAGTAATTGTAGCTGCCTTTCTGCTATACCGGTTGCGCACTGTGGCTTCCTCGGCCACTGTCTTTTGTTTCTTCATATCCTTCTATGTGTTGGCCTTTGGATTCATGAAACATGCATTACTTTTACCAGGAGAGAGGCAGGTGATATTATTGAGAATGAATTAAATTCTAGTAGGACCTTTGAGTGTGCTTACTAAAACATTTCACAAAGAAGTTCAGTTTATCTTATGCTTCACGTGTTCCAGATGAAAGGAAGGACTGGAATAATGGACTCGTTTCTAAAGTGAGTTCATCCTACAAGACTGTTGGAGGATTACAAGACACTTACCATAATTCAGTGTAATTCTCTAGAGGATTATTTAATGAGAGTCATAGTGCCATGGATTATCTTTTTTATGGAATATTTTTTGCGCTGCCATTCTTAGGTAGGATGGAGCTCAAGTTAACTGATGATAACAGTCTTCCCAATATTTACATTCAAAAGGGAGAGTTTCCTAATTTGTTTGAATCTCTTATTCATGGTATAGTCTCATGTCTTGTTTATACCACTTAAAATATTAATTTAGATGTAAAATTAGTAAACTCTTTATACATGTTAATAGGTTTTTTTAATGCATACTAACAACTGTTTCCAAAAAAAACTAGTGAGAAATATGTTGTTGTTTTACACTTTGAACAGCTTTATTCAGACATAATTCACATACCATACACTTTACCCATTTAAAGTATACAATTCACAGGTTTTGCTTTTGTTATCGAGGTCACATGTGTTCACAACATTGTGTCAATTTCAGGTGTACATCATTATATTTCAGCTGCTGTATGGACTGCATCCTGTTCACCACCAGAAGTCTGATTTCCATCTGTCACCATACATATGTGCCCCTTTACCTCTTTCCCCTGCCACCACTATCTGCTCCTCTGGTAACCACTAATCTGTTCTCCTTAAGTATTCATTTGTTTGTTTATCTATCACATATGAGCAAAATCATACGGTATTTGTCTTACTGTGTTTGACTTCTTTTACTTAGCATAATACCCTCAAAGTCCATCCATGTTCTCACAAATGGCAGAATTTCATCTGTTTTTATAGCTGAGTAGTATTCCATTGTACATATATATCACATCTTCTTTATCCATTAATCCATTGATGGGCACTCAGGTGACTTCCAAGTCTTGCCCATTGTGAGTACTGCTGCAATGAGGATAGGCATTCATATATCTTTTCCACTTAGTGTTTTCATGTTTCCTGGATAAATACCCAGAAGGAGAATAGCTGGATCATATGGTATTTCTATTTTTAATTTTTTGAGAAATCTCCATACTGTTTTCCATAGTGGCTGCGCCACTTTTCGTTCGCACCCACAGTATATGAGGGCTCCCTTTTTTCCACATCCTCTCCAACACTTGTTATTTCTTATCTTTTATTAATAGCCATTCTGACAGGTGTGAGGTGATATCTCATTATAGTTTTTATTTGCATTTCCCTAATAATTCGTGATGTTAAACAACTTTTCATGTGCCTGTTGGCCATCTGTATATCTTCCTTGGGAATATGTCTGTTCATATCCTCTGCCTGTTTTTTGGTCGGGTATCATTTTTCGTTGTTGACTTGTATGATTTCTTTATATAATATTGTGTAAATTAACCCCTTCATATATGACTTGCAAATATTTTCTCCCAGTTGGTAGGCTGACACTGTGTTTTGCTGATGGTTTCCTTTTCTGTGCAGAAGCTTTGTAGTTGATGTAGTCCCGTTTGTTTATTTTTTCTTTTATTTTCCTTGCCTGTGGAGACTTGGTATTCCAAATGATACTGCTAAGACAGGTGTTGAAGAGTGTAGTGCCTATGTTTTCTTCTAGGAGATTTATGGTTTCAGGTCTTACCTTCAAGTCTTTCATCCATCTTGAGTTACTCTTCTCGTATGGTGTAAGATAACGGTCTACGTTCATTTTTTTGCGTGTGGCTGTCCAGTTTTCCCAGCACCATTTATTGAGGAGACGTTCTGCTCTCAATTGTATGTTCTAGGCTCCTTGTTAAAAACATTAGCTGTCCATAACTATGTAAGTTTATTTCTGGGCTCTTGATTTTGTTCCATTGATCTGTGTGTCTGTTTTTCTGCCAGTACCATACTCTTTTGATTGCTATAGCTTTGTAGTATATTTTGAATTCAGGGAGTGTGATACCTCCAGCTTTGTTCATGTTTTTCAGGATTCATTTGGCTATGTGGGGTCTTTTGTTGTTCCTCATAAATTTTAGGATTCTCAGTTCTATTTCTGTGAAAAACGTCATTGGGATTCTGACTGGGATTGTGTCAAATCTGTAGATTGCTTTCGGTAATACAGACATTTTACCTATGTTTTTTCTTCCAATCCATGAGCATGGAATATCTTTCCATTTTTTTTATGTGTCTTTAATTTCTTTCAATAATATCTCGTGGTTTTCAGTCTATGGATCTTTCACCTCCTTGGTTAAATTTATTCCTAGGTATTTTATTCTTTTTATTGCAGTTGTAAATGGGATTGTATTCTTCATTTCTCTTTCTGCTAGGTCATTGTTGATGTATAGAAATGCACCTGATTTATGTATGTTGATTTTCTACCCTGCAACTTTACTGTATTCATTATTTCTAATAGTTTTTTGGTGGATTCTTTAGGGATTTCTGTATATAGAATCATGTCATCCACAAATAATGACAATTTAACTTCTTCCTTTCCAATTTGGATAAATTTTCTTTCTTTTTCTTGCCTAATCCCCCTGGCTAGGACTTCCAATACTCTGTTGAATAAGAGTGGTGAGAGTCGGTAACCTTGTCTTGTCCCCATTCTTAGAAGAATAGCTTTCTGTTGTTCACAATTCAGGATGATGTTGGCTGTGAGTCTGTCATATTTGGCCTTTATTATGTTGAGGTACTTCCCTTCTATACCCATTTTGTTGAGAGTTTTATCATAAATGGATCCTGTATCTTGTCAAATGCTTGCTCTGTATCTATTAAGATGATCACGTGAATTTTATTCTATATTTTGTTAATGTGGGGCTTCACTTTGATTGAGTTGTGGATGCTGAACCATCCCTGCATCCCTGGAGTAAACCCCACTTAATTGTGGTGTAGGATCCTTTGAATGTATTGTTGTATTCCATTTGCTAATATGTTGTTGAGGATTTGGGCATCTGTCTTCATCAGCTACATTGGCCTGTAACTTGTCTTTTTCGTGTTGTCCTTGTCAGGTTTTGGTATCAGGGTAATTTTGGCCTCGTAAGATAAGACAGGAGTCATCCCATCCTCTTCAATTTTTTGGAAGAGTTTGAGAAGGACAGGTATTAAATTTTCTTTGAATGTTTGGTACAATTCACCAGAGAAGCTGTCTGGCCCTGGACTTCTGTTTTGGGGGAGGTTTTTGAGTAGTATTTCAATCTCTTTACTTGTGATTGGTCTCTTCAGATTCTCTATTTCTTCTTGATCCAGGTTGGGGAGGTTGTATGATTCTAAGAATTTAGCCATTTCTTCTAGGTTAATCCAGTTTGTTAGAGCATAGATTTTCACAGTAGTCTCTTAAAATCCTTTGTATTTCTGTGGTATTCATTATAATTTATCCTCTTTCACTGCTGATTTTATTTATTTGAGCCTTATCTACTTCTTATCAGTGAGTCTGGCTATGGGTGTGTCAGTTTTGTTTATCTTTGCAGAAAACCAGCTCTTAGTTTCATGGATCCGTTCCCTTTTTTTTTTTTTTTTTTTTGGCGTTTATTTCATTTACTTCTACTCTGACTTTTATAATTTCCTTCCTTCTACTGACTTTAGGCTTTGTTCTTTTTTTCTAGTTCCCTTGGCTATATTGTTACATTGCTCCTTTGAGATTTTTCCTCTTTGTCGAGGTTGGCTTATCTTGCTGTGAAGTTCCCTATTAGTACTGCTTTTGCTGCATCCCAAAAATTTTGGTATGTAGTGTTTTCACTTTCATTTGTCTTCAGCTATTTTTTTTACTTCTCCTTTGATTTCTTAATTGACCCAATAGTTGTTCAGTAGCATGTTTTTTGGTCTCTACATATTTATGACTATTCCTGCTTTCTGCTTCTAGTTGATTTCCAGTTGCATATCACTGTGTTCAGAAAAGATGCTTGATATGAATTCAATCTCCTTAAATTTATTGAGGCTTGTTTTCTTTTCTGACATATGGTCTATGTTTGAGAATTTTCCATGTGCACTTGAGAAGAATGTGTATTCTGCTGCTTTGGGTTAGAATGCTCTCTATATATCTATTAAGTCCATCACATCTACTGTTTCATTTAAGGCGACTGTTTCCTTCTTGATTTTCTGTCTGGATGATCTATCCATTGATATAAGTGGGGTGTTAAAGTCCCCTACTATTATTCTGTTCCTTCCAATTTCTTCCTTTAGGTCTGTTAACAGTTGCTGTATATACTTTGGTGCTCATGTGTTAGGTGCATATGTATTAATAAGTGTTATATCTTCTTGGTGGAATGTCCCTTTCATCATAATGAATGTCTGTGTCTCTTGTTGTCTTTTTTGGCTTGAAGTCTATTTTGTGTTTGACAAGTTTGGCTACACCAGCTTTCTTTTGCTTGCCAGTATCATTCCATCCCTTCACTCTGAACCTATGTTTCTCTTTACAGCTGAGATGTGTTTCCAGGAGGCAGCATATTGTTGGATCTTGTTTTTTAATCCATCCAGCCATGTCGTGTGTGTTGATGGGTAAATTCAAAGAATTTGCATTTAGAGTGATTATTGATATATGAGGGCTGAATCCTGCCATTTTATCTTCTCGTTTCTGGTTGTTATATATTTCCATTGTTACTTTTTCTTGTATTACTGTCTGCCATTTCAGTTTGGTGGCTCTCTGTAATATTTTTCTCAGTGTCCCCTTTATTTGTGATTTTTCACTCTGCTCTGGTTTTTTGTTTTGTGGTTACCTTGAGGGCTGTATGAAAGATCTCATAGATGAGATAGTCCTTCTTTTGCTGGTAGATCCTATCTATATAGCCTATGCAGGTTCCCTCCTTTTCCTCTTGACAATGTATGTTTTTGTTTTCACAAATTATTCTTTTTTGTGTTGTCAGTTTGTTACCAAATTGAAGTGCTTATTGTTATTCTTGATGCTTTCTTTCCTTTTACCCTTTATGTTATAATTAAATGTTTACTAATGTTTATTCTGATACACAGTTGCAATTTTCTGGTTCTGCCTATTCATCACCTCAGTCAAACCTTTGTTTACCTTTGCCTTCTTGTTTCAGGTAGGAGGGCTTCATTCAACATTTCTCGTAAGACAGGTCTACTGGCAATGAACTCCCTCAGCTTTCGTTTCTCTGGGAAAGCTTTTACTTCTCCTTCATATCGAAGGGTTACTTGGCTGGATAGAGTATTCTTGGCTGATAGGTTTTGTCTTTCAATATTTTGAATATATCACTCCACTCTCTCCTAGCCTGTAGAATTTCTGCTCAGAAATCTACTGATAGCTTAATGGAGGTTCCTTTGTAAGATATTTTCTTCTCTCTGCCCCCCTTTAGTATTCTTTCTTTGTCACTGACTTTTGACAGTTTTAATATGATACACTTTGGAGAAGGTATTTTGTGATGAGACAATTAGGGGTCATATTAGCGTCATGTACTTGTATACCCAGTTCTTTCCCCAGGTTTGGGATGTTCTCAGCTATTACTTCTTTTTAATAAGCTCTCTGCTCCCGTCTCCCTCTCTTCTCCTTCTGGGATACCCATTATCCTTATGTTGCTTCTCCTAATTGAGTCAGATATTATTCATAGAATTTCTTTCACTTAACAAAAGTCTTACAGGGGCCAGCCCCATGGCTGAGTGCTTAAGTTCACATGCTCCACTTCAGTGCCCCAGGGTTTCACCAGTTTGGATCCTGGGCATGGACATGACACTGCTCATCAAGCCATTTTGAGGTGACATCCCACACAGCACAACCAGGGCCACTCACAACTAGAACATACAACTATGTACTGGTAACTTCGGGAAGAAGAAGAAGAAGAAAAACAAGATTGGCAGCCGATGGTAGCTCAGGAGTCAATCTTAAAAGAAAATTAAAACTCTTAGTTCTCTCTCTTCTTCCCCTACAATCATTTCTAGATTCTATCTTTGAGCTCACTAATTCTCTATTCCGTATGGTCTGCTCTATGTTCAATGATTTTGATTTTATTTTTCATCTCATTAATTGTCCTTCATCTCCTGAATTTCTGTTTCTTTGTGGGGTTTTTTTTTTTAAGATTTCAATCTTTTTGGTGAACTACTCCTTCTGTTCATTAATTCAATTCCTGAGCTCATCTAACTGTCTTTCTGAGTTTTCTTGTAACTGGTGGAGATTCTTCATGATGGCTATTTTGAATTCTCTGTCAGTTAGATTGTCATCTTCTGTGACTTCAAGTTTGGTTTGTGGAGAGTTGTCGTTTTCTCTCTGTTCTGCTGTGTTACTGCAGTTCTTCATGGCACTTGATGGTTGATCCTTGCCAGTGCATTTGTGGTAGGAAACACCTCTCGTTTTTGGGTGAGACTTTGGTTGCTTTGATTCTCAGCTACTTCTGGTTGTATTTGAGAGCCTGCACTTTTCGCCCTTCACTGCCTCTGCTGGAGGTGTCATCAGTGCCCTCCTTGTGCTGCTTGTGCCTCTGAGGTTGCTGGTGCCTTACTGCTTGCAATGTCACTGCAGTGTTAGATGTCACCACTGGGGTCAGCAGGCTGCAAGCACCTCTGCTGCTTCTGGGGTCACCTGGGTCTCATGTTCCCACACTGGCTCTCTGAAGGCTCTCCATGGACTCAGGTGCTGCTGCCCCATGCACCACCTGTACTTCTCCTCGGTTATCTGGGGTGCTGGCAGCACCACTGCCAGGGGTGCTGGGATCAAAGGTGTCACGGTCACTTCCAGGGTCTGGGGTCTTGTATGCAGCCCCTACTGATGGTAGAGCCAGTGTCTGGGATTCTTCTACTGGAGGTGGGGTCACAGGTTCTGCTATGGTTCCTGAAGCCACAGGTCACAGGGGCCACCTGCCTCTGCTGGGGGAGGGCAGGGGCTAAGCTATGAGTCTTGTTCCTGGTCCTGCAGCCTCTGGTTGCTGGCATGAAAGAATGTACTTTGTAAAACATCAGGTCCAGGAATACCACCCCTGCCAAGGAAATATGAATTTTGGGTGCTGTCCCTACTGCTGGGAAGACTGGCCACGCTGCCTGGGAGGGGAAAGGGGCTGGGTGTCCCATGTCTGCCCCTACAGCCCCTGGTCACTGGCTCATGCGCTTGTGTGAGAATTCCTGCTTTGGATAACCCCCACCAGGGGAAGGAGAGGAGGCTGCTCCTCTAGTGCCACTGCCTCCCATGGGGTCAGTCCACCCACCTTCAGATGTATAGATGCATGTATTCCTCAGGCATTCTGTGTGCCATGCAGGCAGTCCTTTGTTGGTCAGTGGATGTACAAATGGTTGAAACTTAGGGTGGAGAGACAAAAGGACAACTCACTCTGCCACTGTGCTGTCACTCTCAGTGGTTTTAGCATATGTGCAGAGTTGTGGAACCATCTACAGCATTCTCATCACCCCGGAAAGAAATCCTATCACCCCTGTGTCCCCCCATTCCTTGTAGCTCTAAACAACAGTAATCTACTTTCTGGCTCCAGATTTTCTTCTTCTCCACATCTCATGTGTATGGAATCTTATACTATGTAGTGTTTGTGATCGGCCTCTTTAACTTAGTGTAGTCTTTTCAAGGTTCATCCATGTTGCAAGATTTACTTCGTTCTTTTCTATAGCATCCTTTTAATAGTTCAGTTTCCGCTGTTCCTCACTGTCACCATATTACCAGGCCATTAGTCACTGCTCAAGAGTTGATAAAAACCCAAATACAGAGAAAATAGCATGCAATTCAGCCCACTGAGCTGACTTGGTTTTCCCTCCTCGATCCGAGTGGCAACCTTCCAAAACAGATGCTACCCATTCTCCTAGGTTCTGCCATCCATCAACCAGTCACCCACCTCTTTGTTGGTCATGAAAGAGCTGATCATAGAGCACTGCCCAAGTAACCACAGCATCCTCAAGGCATCCCAAAGGCAGCCTTTGGCACTAATGAGTACCTCCTTACATTCCCTTTAGCATGTTCCTGTATAAGTCACTTTCATTTTCTTATGGAACTTCTGGGTACTACCCTCCCCATTAGAAAATTTCTCTGACATCATCCAAGACATTATGGATAAAACAAGTTTCAAGGCTGTATCATGTCCTTCACTCATAAAGACAGTCTTCATTAATGCTCATGGCAAACTGGGAACTGTCTCTTAAGTGGACAAATTCCCACTGAATTTGTTCTTCATCATTCTTCTGCAGGCCTTTCTCGGTAACGATCTGTGTTGCATTTTAGGCAGAGTGGTGAATGTGTCTAGCATAATGGGCCTCCTGGCTCTTAAAAACTGCAGCCCAGAACTCCAGCGGAAGTTTACAAGTGAGACTATCACGGAGGAGGAGCTGGTGGGGCTCATGAAGAAGTTCGTGGAAGATACGAAGAATGGAGTGCACATAAAGGAAGGCTGGCCTGATGTCATGGCCATGGCATATGCAGTGTCAAAGATGGGCATCACCGTCCTGTCCAGAATCTACGCCAGGAGACTGAGTGAGCAAAGGAGAGGGGACAAGATCCTCCTGAATGCCTGCTGCCCAGGATGGGTGAAAACCGACATGGGGGGACCTGAAGCCATAAAAACCCCAGAAGAAGGAGCAGAGACCCCCGTGTACTTGGCCCTTTTGCCCTCAGATGCTAAGGGGCCTCATGGGGAATTTGTTATGGAGAAGAAAGTTGAAAAATGGGGACCCCTCTATGAATACCCTCCATGGTTCTCACGTATTTTGAGCCTTGGATAGGATCAAAGGGCCAATCACACTGTTAAAATATCCATTTCAAAAAAAAAAGGATGACAATATCTCTAAGGAGTACTCACTATCACTTGGCTCATAATTCTGTGCATATAAGCTATTATCCCCGTGAAGGAAAAAAAAGTATGAAAATGTCTGTAGGGAGTACTCACTTTCACTTGGCTCATAATGGTGTGCGCATAAGGCTTTTGTGATTTCTTCTGTGATATAGGGGGAGGAAAACTGTAATGGATGAGAATAATGAATGAAAATCAATAGAAAAATAAACCGAGAATAGAAGTTCTTTATGAATGTTCCTTTGTGCAGATTGTTTATATGTCATCCAGCCCAGAAATGTTAGATATGACAGTTAGATCAACAGAAGGATAGTATATTTGAGGGGCTGGGAAACAGTATAGAAAGAGGCAGTAAGCGCATAGTTTCATCTTTGCAGGCCACACGGTCTCTGTTGGAACTACTCAGATCTGCTGTGATGGCATGATAGTAGCCGTACAGGCATCCACGGACCAATGAGCATTGGAGGGTTTGCCTGCTCCCTTTAGGTTCCAGCCTCTAGTAGATCATGGAGAACACCATGAAGGGAATACGTCTGGTGTGGTCTCTTTAACACCAAACTCATTGGAAAAACACAATTGCAAAGTGTGAACTGTGAATGGGCACTTCAGATCCATCCATAAGGGAATCTGAGAGAGCTGGGGAAATTGAATATGGATTGGGTGTCAGTGGACATGAGAGAATTATTGTCAAATCTCTACAGTGTGAATATGTCATTTATGGAGGGAGAAAGTGTCATGAGGTCTGCGACATTAGCATGGGTCAGCAAAATATACACAGAAGCTGAACACAAAAATACAGTAAAATATTTATAAATGTTCAACCTAGTCTGTTAGATATACGGGTGTTTGCTATACTATTTTTTCAACTTTTCTGTTTCAAAGCTTTCAAGACAAACATCTAGAAACAAAAAATCTTCCATTGCCACCTTACTCTGTGACCTTGAGAAACAGACTGCATTACACTGTATTTCAGTACCTCAACTGTAAAATGGGAACAATAGGCATAAGATTGCTGTGAAGATTAAATGTCCTGATACAAGTGAAAATATCAAAAACACAATAAAGCACAATAGAGTGCAAAGTGTCTCTCATGAGTCCCTGTGATTGGGACCTAACACCACCCAGGGCTGTGATGAGAAGCTTCTTCCTGCCCAACACTGAGCCTGCCTCCCAGTGGCCCCAGTGACCCTCCTACACAGGCCCTCCCTTCACAGAAGCGCCGCATGTTGTAAAGACAGCTGTGCTCTCATGATTATTCTTCACTCTTCACCAGTGATTTTCAGGTTGACAGAAATGAAACGGGATCTCCCCTGAAAGCAAGGGTAGGGCCCCTATTTTAAAAGTGCAATTTACAAGTTTCTTCCTTCAACAGGTCTGTTAATTTCCTCCATGTCATTTTGTTTCTGTAAACTGACACCAGAGGACAACAATATCTAGGTCAAGACCATAGCATCTCAACTGTCTGGAAATGCATACTTAAAATTGAAAAGATTCTTTTTTTGACAGTACCTTAAAAATAACACCTAACTATACCCATCACTTACTATCTGTGACCTTGGACACACCAAAATGTAGCGAAGAGGGATTATGTAAACATGAAATACAACATTGCAGTCAACGGCTTGGCACACATTAAGAGCTTCATAAAACATGCCCTCCCACTTGGGGGCTCACTGGGAAGCCCACAGCGAGGTACCCTGCCCACACTGAGAGTCTAATCACAGGACTTCAGCGTCTAATTCTCTCTCTTGAGTTTCTCTTAAGAAAGCAACAGGATTGACGTGCTCAGAGGCAGTTACCCTAAGTAATTTCATGGCGTCTTAGGAAAAAGCAACCCTTCCCATTCTGCAGTGGATAATGGGCACAAGTCCAAAGCAATTACTCTGCACTCCTTTTTCGCCTTTTGGAGTTTTCCCCAAACTGTTTCCCCATCACCAGCAAGTTTTGCTTTGGGGGAAGCCTGCCTCTCCACCCTGCAATGATTGCTTAGCTTAGAGGTGAGATCAAAAGAGGGCTGTGTTGGGTTGGCCCCAGGTGTGGTGCAAAGAAGCAGCTGATTCAGGAGTGGGTGTATTACAAAACCTTTGGAACACATGGCCCCTCCTAGGAGGGAGGGATGGAGATGGGGCTTCCTTCTGAGGAAATCACAGCACTGGATCCAAGAACTCGTTTCTGTGTGGTTTCACTCACTGAAGCCAGGCCTCCCCAGCATAGGCCACCCCATGGACCATAGCCCTGTCCACTCTCCATGCAAGTGCACCACCCACCCCCTAACCAACCAAATCCTCTCACCCCAAAGTGGCACAGGTGACCAAAACCAACAAGGGCATTGGCTTCGCCAGCACATGGCCCTGTGCCGGCACTTCTCAGGCAATGTGTTGCTCATGGCACAGGATGAAGCGCTGGCCTGTGTGGCTGTGCAGCAGCTGCAGTCCCAGGGCCTCAGACCCTGCTTCCACCATGGGGATATCAGCGACCTACGGAGCATCCTTACCCTGCAGGACTTCCAGCAGAAGGAGCATGTGGCCTCAATGTGCTAGTCAACAACACAGGCATAGTCTTCAGGAGTAAGTTGATGTGAATTCCAAGGGGAGGCAGCACCCGTGAAGGCAGACTGACAGGGTAAGTTGGGTCCTGAAACCCTGCTGTGGGGCACTTAGCTCCTATGTGATCTAGAACGGACTCCCTAGGTAAGAAGACAGACTGGAGGCTACAGGCAGAGCCGAATCCTCTGAGATGTGCAAGGCTTTCCTACAGAGGGCCTTTGCGTTACCTTGGATCAGACTCTTAGGGATCTCCTCCAGGTTTTTATACTGTTTCTCTTGGGTTGGACTTTAGAGCACTACAGTGACATTTTACCAATTTTGAAATAAACAAGAAATTATAAGAATTTCACAGAGATCCCGTTCTGCAGCCTACACTTAGCCTCCTCTAATGGTGACACCTTACAAAGTTATTCAGCCTTTAGAAGCTAGGAAATTGATATTGGCACAATACTGTTAACCAAACAAAGACACACTTAGAATTGAGGAGATTTCACGTGGAAAAAATATTTTTCTACCATTCTTTGGGATTTTTACCACACAGGTACTACTTATTCACTCTCTTCTCTTTACCCCTAAAAGCTCCTGATTCCACACTCTTTCACATTAAAACAGGAGTGGCAACGAAAACCTTTTGGTACCCAAGATTTCTACACGGAGCTACTGCCTCTCATAAAACCACAAGTGTGTCTGACGGGGAATCCAAGCTGGTGTTTCCGGCGTGATCTGCCCTGCCTGCCTCGGACACATCTACAGGCTCCTGCCACCCCTCCCCGCTCAGCTACCTTGGCATCCTTGTTGTTTATCCACCAAGCCAGGCTCCCTTCTGCTTTAAGTCTCTGTCCACTCTTGTCCAGCGGTCATCGGTACTCTCTGTCCTGCTAGTCTTTGAACAACAGATGCGTTCTCGTCTTTCATGTCTTAGCTCAAAGTCTCCTCAGAGAAGCCCGTTGCTTGCTCTGTGCCCCGCACATGCTGGAGTTCCCCGAGGATTCCATCCTTTCTCCTCTTTCTCCGTCTTCCTCTCCCTCACATTCGCACACACACAACCACACGCACACAATTCTATAATTTTCTCTGGGGAGTCCTAATTGACTAAAACATATGGCAAAACACTAACGCATATAGACCTTACTTTATATTGCAAAAGATGTGATTAAGTTAGGTTTGACCAAAGGAGCTTATCCTAGTTGTCTGGGTAGGCCCTAAATGCCATCACAGGTGCCCGTATAAGGTAGAAGTGGAGCAAGCTTTGAAAAAGAAGAAGAGGCATTGTGACCAAGGAGGCAATGATTGGAGCAATGCAGCCAAAAGCGAAGAGACACCTGCAGCCACCAAAAGGTAGAAAGGCAAGGATGCGTTCTCCTCTGGAAACTTCAGAGGGAGCACAGCACTGCAGGTACCTTGGTTTCAGACTAATGGCCTCCAGAACTTTGAAAGAATAGGTTTCTGTTGTTTTAAGCTGCCCAATTTGTGATCATTTGTTATAGTGGCCCAAGAAAGTAAGACATCCAGTTTCCTTGCTTTCTTAGCAAAGAGTTTGGCCACATTTGTGACACAAAGCAAGCTTTGGCAGAGCATGGCAAATCACCTTCATGAAAAAATGTGTGGCATCTCTGTTTGGAAGTTATACTTAGGAGTAATGGCTGAACCAAGGGACTGCTACTGGAGAGCAAATAGCTCAGGAAGTTCCTTCCCTTCAGCCAAGGAACACTCTCAACCAGCAAGTATGTCTCTTCTTTCATGTGTGCATTTGGTCTATGCGGTAGGGTTCCCACCTCTCCCTGCAGACAGAACATGCTCTCCTGTGGTACAGGACAGTGCTGGCTCTTCAGGCAGTTCAAGAAAGGAGAGGCTGCCAAATGGACCTCAGTCCAGGAGCAGGTGACTGTGAAGCAGCTGCAGGAAAGTGGGCTGATCTCTCTTGCTCATCAGTGACCTGTCCCATTTCCTAAATGCAGGACCTAAACAAGTGTCAATCAGCTGGGAAGGGATAAAGGGGAAAGGAGTGGTGGAACACGAAAGGTTTTGTGCTCTCCAGGTTGATTTAACAAACATGCTATCATGGCAGTCTAACAATTCAGAGTGAAGAGGGGGATGGCAGAGCCATGCATAGAACGTGGTGACATTGACAATAAAAGCACTACACAGAATTGTTCTGTAACTTGTTCTGGAAATGCTGAAAACTCCAGAATACCTCCGGCTTCTGCTTGAGTTCTGCCAGTGGAGCCCCAAGCTCCTTCCCTCTGGGCTCAGCAACAGCTAGCTTGCTTTGGTGTTCCAGAAATATAAGACTATAGACAAACTGTTTAAGCACAGACTATTTTAGCAACTGGTCTAATTTACAACTTCTTCTTATCAGTCTCTGCCCAGATCCTAGTCTTAATAATTCCTGCCTTAAATCCCCGCTATGACTAACTCTTCACCAAAACAAACTTATAAAACCTACGTTCTCAAGCTATTTGAGGAGACACTTCGACTGGATTCATCTGGTCAGTGGCACCCTTACCTGGATACATTTTTGTCATGTTTTGCTTATTCTTGTCATGACTAGGGCTTTTCCTTGTCAAAGCTACACCTCATACACTGGCTAAAACACAGCTTCACTTCATGTTTTTACTTGAGGAATCCTAACCCACCTCTTCATTAAGAGAAAAGTCCATATCACTGGAATTGTCAACAAAGAACTCTGCAAAGCCTTGACACTCAAAAATGTGATTACATTTACCATCCTCATGAGGAAAAGTCAAGAGAATAAATGGTATTTTACAATTAAAACCATCAAAACACTTGGAGCCCTTTGAACTTCTGTAGACAATGAGGATACCAATGGCATTAAACCATGGGATCAATTCCTCCTTGAGTTCATCAACTCACTCCTTATGAGTTGGTAACTGTCCAGACTATGTGTCTGAGAACGTCACCCACAATCCCAGCCTACACCCTCTTCAGGCAGTTATAGCTTAATACTGCAAGAGAATAATGCAATATACTCAGTCTTATCATCAACAGACACAGGCAGCCTTTCCTAAGCATCCTCCCAATCACTGCCTATATGACCTAAAACCTGGAAACCTGGCCCTCTAGAAGGGATGTCAGAGCAAAATAGCTCCCAATCTGATGAGAGGGGCTCTTATCAGGTTCCACTGAGCAACACACTGTGATCAGATTATGAAGGATTGACCCTCAGATTCTCATCACCCATTTAAGAAAACACAAAGCTACCCTACACCATCAAAAAGCCATCAGAACTGGAGTTCTCAAACTAAGGGTTCTTATGAATCCTTCAGGAGCTGACACCTTAGAAAGGAGCCTGCTCACCTAAGACCTCAAGTCAATATGAAGTAGAAAGCTTCCACCGGAGATGTTGGAACTAGATCTCAAATGCCTAGAACACTGATTATCATACATATCTCTACATGTTTTGTTATTTGTTTGCCAAGTTATTTTTCTTGCAGGTTTAAGGTTCTGTATAGCGAATAGATATTTGTTACCTCGGAATTCTGGCATCCATTTGGACTGCTCTTCTTTTTTTTTTCCCCTCAAATCAGAAATACATTATTGTTCCTAATATAATTCATCTTTTCCCTGTTCTGTGATTGTCTCTTTTTTAAATTTAATTGTTTTTATTGCAGTAACATTGGCTTATAACATTATACGAATTTTGGGTGTGCATCATTATATTTCAATTTCTGTGTACATTACATCATGTTCACTACTGAAAGACTAATTACAATCTATCACCATAAAAATGTGCCTAATCACCCCTTTTACCCTCCGCCTTCCCCCCTTGCCCTCTGGTAACCACCAATCCAACCTCTGTCTCTACATGTTTTCTTGTTGTTGTTTTTATTTTCTACTTATGAGTGAGGTCATACAATATTTGACTTTCTCCCTCTGACTTATTTTGCTCAGCATAATACCCTCAAGTTCCATCCATGTTGTCACAAATGGCCAGATTTCATCATTTTTTAGGGCTGACTAGTAGTCCATTGTGTATATATACCACATCTTCTTTATCCATTCATCACTTCATGAGTGCCTAGGTTGCTTCCAGGTCTTGCATTAATAGCCAAAATATATAAAGAACTCATACATCTCAACTACCAAAAAACTAACAACACAATTAGAAAATGGGCAAAAGATCTGAACAGACATCTCTCCAAAGAAGATATACAGATGGCCAACAGGCACATGAAAAGATTGTCAACATCACTAATTATCAGGGAAATGCAAATCAAAACTACAATGAGATATCACCTCGCACCTGTGAGAATGGCTACAATTAACAAGACAGGAAATAACAAGTGTTGGGGAGGATGTGGAGAAAAGAGAACTTTCATACACTACTGGTGAGAGTGCAAACTGGTGCAGCCACTGTGGAAAACAGTATGGAGATGCCTCAAAAATTAACAATAGAACTACAGTACAATCCAGCTATTCCACTGCTCTGTATTTATCCAAATAACATGAAAACACAAATGCGTAAAGACATATGCACCCCTATGTTCATTTCAGCTTTAATCACAATAGACTCCTATTCTTAAAACTGTTCTTCACGCAACTAGTCACTCCATGGATCAAGCATATAATTCCTCCAAATACTGGGTCTATACCACTTTCCTTTGAATGTCACCCAGTTTCCTTTAGTACCAATCCATTCAAGTGTTTCAGTTGATTTCTGAGTGAAATTAACTCTTTTCTGAATCCAAAGATGGAAAATATTGTAACACGACAGACAAAAATCTAAAACTCTATATCACATCACATATAAAATGGGAATTTTCTCTCCTCATCAAAATGAAACCTCAGTATTTTTCATAGAAATTAGCACTTCGACAAAATATACAAGTGGAGCATGCTAAGAAATAAAATGGTAAGAGACTATGCAAGTGGAAGATTCCTCTCTTCTACAGATCCTACAAGGAAAAGTCAGTCTCCTTGACTATGGATCTGCCTGCTGATCTCTACTGTGTATCTCACTGTATCGTGCTTGACTACACTTGTTGACTTGTGTCTAAGCTGTAGGACACAATCAGAAACCTCATAGGGGTATTTTGGCCAACAATGAATCATTGGGTGGCTCCCAATGACTGGTTTTGTTCTACCAGAAAAAAGCCTCTTGACTACTGCCTACAAATTGGACATGGACTTACCACTTGAATCAACTGATGCCTACTCTCAGGAAATTCCATGATACTACTCTGGGTCCATTTGGCCCATTGATTTCCCCTAAGAAAAAACAGTGTTTAGACCTCTTAATGCAGGAAGGAGAAAATGTGAGCTTCAATTTAAAACCCCAAGTCTTAACCTTTGAGGAACAATTCTGGACTGCTTTATTCTGGCCTCAGGCATACCTATTTCACACTTTAAAAAAAGTCCAAAAGTGGTGCAAAAAACCCTACATGCTCTGGTTCAGAGACTGACTGAAGAACCAGACAGTGCCGCTGAAGCCAAAGATCTCCATGCCTGAGACATTTACAACATTCAAAAAGCAGTGGGTTAAAACAGAGTCATCCTACACATATTATTGCCTTCTCAAGGCAGAACATGTGCCATCATAGGGAAAGAATGTTGCACTTCTATCCCTATAGTCTTTTCTATGATCTTTAAAGTTAATTCAAGAGATGTGGAAAACAAAGACATTAGAAAATTCAGTAGTCTGAATGATTCCCCCATGTCTGGTTCAACAAGGTTTTCAAAGTGGGGGTGGGATCTGTTTTCCTGACTTCAATTGAACATACTTTGTTCTTGGCTTAGAGGTAGACTACCAACTCAGTGTTTGTCAGTGTTGCAACGAGCAAATAAGTGGTTTTACGGAATCTTAAATATCGCCACACAGTCACTGTTTCATCACATGATCTCTCTGACAGAAGCAAGGAGATCTAACATCTACTGAAACTCAAGTGACCTCCATCATGGCCACATACGTAACCCAGGGCTGTACATCCAGACTTAGGGCACGGTCAAGGATGTTCTGTCCCGTAGATGTGGCGACGTATGCTCCAAAACTTGTAACTGCGAGACAGACAGGTGACACCATTATATCTTGCCAAATAGATAAACTATGCAGAAATGACAAACAAAATACAGGAAGACCGTTTAAGCTCAAATAGCTTGAGCAACAGTTTGCTTGCTGGACTCATGTGTTTCAGAAAGATAAGCGCAGACATAAACTGGTCAAACACAAACATTTCAGCAACTCCCTTAGTTTACGAATTCTGACCAAGTCCCGTTTAAATCTCAAATTCTAATTTCTGCCTTGTGACTAGTAATCCAAATGAAACCCTAGGGAAGTCTACTAGATGCACTTCACCGAACCAGTGACTCCCTTGTCTCGCAAGTTTCTAACAAACTTAGGCTATACAGCATTTAGAAGCTGGAAAATTGACTTCGGCTCAATACTGTTAACTAAACTGAGACATTACTTAGAATTCAGGAAATTTAACATGGAAAAAAACAATTTTTGTACCATTCTGTGTATTTTTACCACATGGCTACTATTTATGAACTCTGATCTCTTTACCCCTTAAAGCTCCTGATTCTTCACCCTTTCATATTAAAGCAGAAGTGGTCATGAAAACAAAGTTTTTGGTGCCCTAAACGTCTGAAAGGAGCTACTACCTCTCCTAAAACACCAAGGTGAGTCTGACAAGGAGCCCAAGCTATAGTGTTGCTGCAGGGACATGATGTTGCCCCACCTGCCTCTGACACATCTACAGGCGCCTGCTACCTCTCCCTGCTCAGCTTCATTAGCCTCCTTATTCTGTCTCATCTGGGCCAGGCGCCTTTCTGCCTCAGGACTCTGAACAATCTTGTCAAGTGGTGATCAGTTCTCTCTGTCACACCTATCTTTCCATGACTGACTCTTGTCCTTCAGATCTTTGTTCAAGAATCTCCTCAGAGAAGTCCTTTACTTGCTTCATGCCCCTCACATGTTGGGGTTGCCTGGGAATTCCATCCTGGATCCTCTGTCCTCCCTCTCTATCTCTCAGAGTGGTCTTATTCAGGCTAGTAGAGCCTTCACTACCTCCAATTTATTAGGCCCCCATAAAATCTATCAACTGCCAAGAACATTCCAACAGCTCCAGACACATTTTGTCTTCCTGCCTCTTCTTCTGTTCCTGAGGCTCTCCCTTCCTCCCCCAAACCCCCAAATATAAAGAATTTCCAGAAGACCCTCATTTTTCCCCCATATCATTTTGGTTTCTGACTCCATCATACACCCACCAGGATCCAGGAGGTCTCCTTGCCCACCGCTTATTATCACTTAACAGGTCCTATCAGTCATCCTACTGAATTTCTCCCTAAGCCTTCTCCTCCATCCCAGCTTTACAACAGACCCTCAGCTGTCATTGATGGATAATTGCACATCCTCTTAAGGGACCTCCCATCTTGAGTCATTTCCTTTCTGTACTCTCTGCATGCTCACTCCCCTGCTGAAAATCCATCAGGTGAAAGTCCAAGCCCTCAAAGGCTTGTAGGGATCTCTGGAATCTGACCTGCCTAACTCCAGGCCCATTTTAACTCCCCTTCAATGTTCTATATTCTGGCAAAAGCAAGATATCCTATTTCTTTGGTTGTAAACTACTATAATATTTACCACAAGGAAATTGGATGGAGAGGAACTACCACCCCTTAAATACAACAATTAAGACAAGCAGATACTTTTAGAAAGATTACGAGGCATTGTTTGGAGTTCAGTACGTGCATGTACAGTTTACTCACAATTCTGCCCCATTTCCCTCTTCTGTCCTCCTGGAAAGTTCTGCTACTTCTTCTTACACTTGGTTCATTGACGCTTCAAAGGGCAGCTCTTTCAAAGCCACTTGACCCTTTCACTCACCCTAACACCTGAGGGCAGCAATGGAGTTCCTTGTGCCACCACAACACATTCTGAATGTATTCCTCTTAGAATCACAATAATAAACTTAGGCTGGTCATTTTTCTGACTTAAGTGGGCTGTGTTAGCTCTTGATGTATCTGTGCTTGGACCGGAAGGAGGAATGGGTGCGCTCACAGATTTGCTAAAGCAGGCTCTATTCAAACAACTGAAATCGCTTCACCAAAGCTAGACTTAATGGAAATGTAAATGCATACTATTTTCTCACTATGAGAACAAAGTTTTCTTGCCTTTTGAAATAGGAGAATTTTTCCATTATTTGGGAAAGGAAAGGCAGCCATGGTAGTTCATGTCATCATGACTTTAATTTACCCTCTTTGGGGAGAAAATCTGGGACAAGTCCTAGCTAGGGTAACCAAAAGTAAATATTGTCCCTCCTGTCCCTTTCTCAGATCTGAGGATACAAAGAACAATCTGGAATGGTTTCCACAGCATCTCTGTGGGAAGCAGAAAACATCCAAAAGGGGAATGTGCTGTTTCTTTTTGGAGTGGAAAGAGAAAAAAAGAGTATTGTGACCTTAAGGATCACTGAGCAATAATAGTGAATTTCTTTTTATTTTTAATTCTTTCTTAAAAGAATTATTCTGAAATACTCTAGACACACAAAAGGTAAGATCTACCCTTCCAGGTACCCTTCACCGAGCTTCACCAATCAATGAATACCAATGCCATTTAAATCCCTTCACTGCTTCCCATCTCATTTCCTTCCTGCTCCCCAAAGTAAGCATAATCTTGAATTTGAAGAATGCTCTCTTTAATGTTGGTAGGCTGTGATTCTGTTTTTTTCTCCTTAAATTATACTATATATTTATTCTGAAAATACATTAATGAATAACCATCTGTGAGGAATCAAGCAAACATTTGAAATCTGGACACTCTTGTTCATCACATACTAGCTTGAAGAGTCCTAGGAGGAAATAAACAGGTTTTTCATGGCTACATTCACCAAGTAAATCTCTAAAGAAGTTGTGACCAGCCTTGATTTGAACAGGTACCACTTTTCAATTTCCTAAAATCTGAAAAGTCACTAGAGGAATGGGGGGGGGGGGAATTACTATACTAAACATATCGTCTACCTCTGATATTTTGTGGTTCTAGAAAGGATGGGTGGATGGACATTTCTTGGTGTGATGTGCTAGGCATTTTTGTCTTTGGCCTCATTAAGAACATAGAGGCAGGTGTGACATCAGCATCATGGTGGAGTGAGAAATTCCCTTTGTCTCTTCCTTCTAAATTACAACCAAACAGACATCAATTGACCATCAGAGGATTTCCTACACAGAACAACAGGAGTTTGAGAGATCCAGGCAGATATACATCTGAAGGTGAGTGGACTAGGCCCCTGGGAACAGTGGAACTAGAGAAGCACCCCTCTCTCCCACCCCTAGGGCAGTGATCCAGGAGGCAGACATGCATGCAGTTGCCTGTGGGAACTGTGAGTGGAGGGAGGGAAGCCATACCCCAGGCACCCAAAGCAGTGATGGTCCATGGGAGTGCAAATGTCCAAGGAGTGGCAGTGGTGCTTGGTTACAGTCTCAGACATATGCAAATGTCCCTGGGGAGGTGGTACCACTGGTGGTGGCCCTGCATGCACACAAACACTGGAGCAGTGGTCCCACACATGCACAGCACCCATGGAGCACCAGGCCCTGGGGGTGGCCCCATGGGTGCATAAATGGCCCCAGGGAGGTGGCAGCAGCATTATAAAGGTGTGGGCATGAACATGAATGTCCAAAGAGCAGCAGCAGCAGCGTGGTGGCAATGCCACCACATGATGTTGGGTGGAGGAGCAGCAGAGGCAGTGGCCTGACCCACACAACTGCAAATACCCAGGGAGGAAGCACTCAGCCCCCAGTAGAGGCACCCCAAACATCATCTCCATCAGCAGTAGGGGCTGCATATAAGTCTCCAGGTTCCCAGGCCCACAACAATGACAGTGTCACCCACAAATGCAGCACCTCTGGCAGTGGTGCAACCAGCACCCCCAGGTAACTGGGAAACAGCAACACAGGTGGTGCACAAGACAACAACATCTGAGCCCATGGATAACGAGGGGAGGAACACAAGACCCAGGCAACCAGAGTGAACATAACCAAAGACATACTCAAATAAGAGAAGGTGATTACTACCACAAATGTGCCAGCAGAGGATCGATTCATCAAACACCATGAAGAACTACAGTAACACTGCAGAACAGAAGGAAAATGACAAGTCACCAGAAACCAAGCCTGAAGTCACAGAACATTACAATCTAAATGACAAAGAATTCAAAATAGCTGTCATAAAGAAACTCAATAAGTTACAAGAAAACAAACAAAGCCAGTTCAATGAGCTCAGGAATAAAATTAATGAACAGAAAGAATACTTCACCAAAGAGATTGAAGCCCTTAAAAAAAACATACAAAATTCTGGATATGAAGAACACAGTTACTAAGATAAAAAATAATGTAGAAACCATAAAAACAGAGCAAGACCTTATGGGGGAGAGAATTAGTGACATAGAAGATAGAAATCAAGAAATGGTCTCAGTTGGAAGAGGCAGGAGAAACAAGATTTTTTAAAATGAAAAAATTATTTAAGAAATATCCAACTGAATTAGGGAAAGTAATGTAAGGATTATAGGTATCCCAGAGGGAGAAGAGAGAAAGAAAGGAGCAGAGCGCTCGTTCAAACAACTAATAGTTGAGAACCTCACAAACCTAGGGAGAGAACTGGACTTAACAAGTACATGAAGCCAAGAGAACTCCTAATTACATCAATGCAAAAAGAACTTCTCCAAGGTATATAAAATTAAAACTGTAAAAGTCAATGACAAAGAAAAACTATTAAGGGCAGCAAGGCAAAATAAAATAACTAACAAAGAAACCTCTATTAGGCTTTCATCAGATTTTTCAGCAGAAACCTTCCAGGCTAGGAGAGAAGGGAATGATATATTCAAAATACTGAAAGACAAAAACTTTCAGCCAAGAATACTCTATCCAGAAAAATTATCCTTCATATATGATGGAGAAATAAAATCTTTCCAAGATAAACAAAAGCTGAGGGAGTTCATCACCACTAGAACTGCCTTACAAGAATCTATGAAGAGAGCCCTCCCACCAGAAACAAAAAGGCAAAGGTTTACAAAGCCTTGAGGAAGGAGATAAATAGAAAGACAAAATCAGAAAATTGCAGTTCTCTATCAGAACAGGTTAATAGACAATTATAACATAAAAGATAAAGGGAAAGAAAGCATAAAAATAACTATGAACTAGTCAATTTCATCACAACACAAAAATGAATAATTTGTGACAATAATAACACAGAAGAGGAAGAGGAGAGGGATGGAACCTGCTTCGGCTAATGGAGATAAGAGGCTATCAGCAGAAAAAGGACTATCTCATCTATGAGACCTTTTATACAAACTTCATGATAATCACTAAACAAAAAGTTAGAGTAGAGTCACAAATCATAAATAAAGAGGACACTGAGAAAAACATCACAGAAAACCACCAAATAGAAATGTCATTCAGAAATACAATGGAAAGGAAATGACAGAAATATAGAAAAACCAAAAAACAAGAGATAAAATGGCAATATTAAACCCTCATATATCAATAATCATTCTAAAAGTAAATGAATTGAATTCACCAATCAAAGGGCACACAGTGGCTAAATGGATTACAAAACAAGACCCAATAATATGCTGCATCCAGGAAACACAGCTCAGCTCTAAAGACAAACAGAGGCTCAGAGTGAAGGGATGAAAGATGATACGCTAAGCAAATGGCAAGCAAAAGAAAGCAGACAGAGCTATACTTATATCAGACAAAGCAGACTTCAAGATAAAAAAGATGATAACAAAGAGAGGCAGTATATAATGATAAAAAGAACATTCCACCAAAAGGACATAATACTTATGAATATATATGAACCTAACACAGGAGGACCAAAGTATACTAAGCCACTATTAGCAGACCTAAAGAGAAAAGAGACAGAAACACAATACTAGTAGAGGACCTCAACGCCCCACTTACATCAATGGATAGATCATCCAGGCAGAATGTCAACAAGGAAACAGTTGCCTTCAATGAAACAGCAGACCAGATGGATTTTATGGATATAAATAGAACGTTCCATCCAAAAACAGCAGAATATACATTCTTCTCAAGTGTACATGGATCATTCTCAAAGATGGACCATATATTGGAAAACAAAGTAAGCCTCAATAAGTATAAGAAGATTGGACTAGTATCAAGCATTTTTCCAGACCATAATGCTATGAAACTAGAAATCACCTCAAGAAAAAACTGAGAAATGCACAAATATGTGGATAGTAAACAACATGCTACTGAACAACCATTGGATCATTGAGGAAACGAAAAGAGTGATCAAAAAATACCTGGAGACAAATGAAAACACAACATATCCATTCTTATGGGATGCGGCAAAAGCTGCACTAAGAGGGAAATTTATAGCAATTCAGGCCTACCTCAACAAACAAGAAATATCTCAAATAAGTAATCTTAAACCACACCTAACAGAACTAGAAAAACAAGAACAAACAAAGCCCAAAGTCAGCAGGAGGAGGGAAATTATAAAAGTTAGAGCAAAAATAAATGAAACAGAGACTAAAAAAAAAGAAAAGAACCACAAGAGAATCAATGAAACTAAGTACTGGTTTTTTGAGAAGATAAACAAAATTGACAAACCCACACCCAGACTCACTAACAAAATAAGAGAGAAGTCTCAAATATATAAAGTTAGAAAAGAAATGGGAGAAATTGCAATGGATAACAAAGAAATACAAGGGATTATAACAGAATACTATGAAAAGCTATATGCCAACAAATTGGATAACCTAGAAGAAATGGATAAATTCTGAGACTGATACAACCTTCCAACACTGAATCAAGAAGAAATAGAGAATCTGAACAGACCAATCACAAGTAGAGATTGACACAGTAATCAAAACCTCTCAAAAAACAAAAGTCCAGGACAGGATGGCTTTTCTCATGAATTCTACCAAGTATTCAAAGAATTTGTAACACCTGTCTTTCTCAAATTCTTCCAAAAACTTCAAGAAGATGGGAGACTTCGAAAGTCATTTTACAAGGCCAACATTACCCCAATACCAAAACCAGACACGGACAAAATAAAAAAGGAAAATTACAGGCCAACATTGCTGAAGAACACAGATGCAAAAATACTCAACAAAATATTAGCAAATAGAATGCAATACCTTGAAAGGATCACACACCACAATCAGTGGGATTGATTCCAGGGATGCAAGGATGATTCACAATCCACACATCAATTCATGTGATACACCACCTGAACAAAACGAAGAGTAAAAATCACTTGATCACATCAGTAGATATACAGAAAGAATTTGACAAGATTCAACATTTATGACAAAACTTTCAATAAAATGAGTACAGAAGGAAAGTCCCTCAGCATAGTAGAGGCTAGATATGACAAATCCACAGCAAAATCATGCTGAATCCTGAAAAACTGAAAGCTATTCCTCTAAGAACAGGAACCACACAAGGATGCCCACTCTCATCACTCTTATTCAACACAATATTGCAAGTCCTGGCCAGAGTAATTAGGGAATAAAAAGAAAGAGAAGAGATACAAATTGGAAAGGCAAAAATAAAACTGTCATTATTTGTGGCTGACATGATTCTAGACAGAAAACCCTAAAGGATCCATCAGAAAATTACTAGAAATAATCAACAACTACAACAAAGTTTCAGGGTACAAAATCAGCACACAAAAATCAGCTACATTTGGATACACTAATAATGAACTAGCAGAGAGAGAAGTCAAGGATACAATCCAGTGGGGCCAGCTTGGTGATGTAGTGGTTATGTTTGTGCAGTACACTTTGGTGGCCTGGGGTTCGCAGGTTCAGATCCTGGGTGTGGACCTACACACTGCACGTCAAGCCATGCTATGGCAGTGTCCCACGTACAACCTAGAGGAAGATTGGCACAAATGTTAGCTCAAGGCCAATCTTCCACACCAAAAAAAAAAAAGAGAGAGAGAGAATACAATCCTATTTAAAATCACACGAGAAAATGTGAAACATCTAGGAATAAATTTAACCAAGGAGGTGAAAGACCTATAAACTGAAGAGTATAGGATATTATTGAAAGAAATCTAACAAGGCATAAAAAATAGAAAGATATTCCATGCTCAAGAATTGGAAGAATAAACATAGGTAAAATGTCTATAATATCATTAAAGCAATCTACAGATTCAATGAAATTCCAATCAGAATCCCAATGATATGCTACTCAGAAACAGAACAAGGAACGCTAAAATTTATATGGTGCAACAAAAGACACTAAATACCCAAAGCAATCTTGGGAAAAAGGAACAAAGCTGGAGGCATCACAAACCCTGAATTCAAAATATACTACAAAACTATAGTAATCAAAATAGCATGGTACTGGCAGAAAAATAGACACAGAGAACAATGGAACAGAATTGGAAGCTCAGAAATAAAACCACACATCTATGGACAGCTAATCTTCAACAAAGGAGCCAAGGACATACAATGGAGAAAGGAAAGTCTTCAATAAATGCTGTTGGGAAAACCGGACAGCCACATACAAAACAATAAAAGTAGACCATTACCTTACACCATGCACAAAAGGTAACTCAAGATGGATTAAAGACTTGAACGTAAGACCTGAAACCATAAAAGCCCCAGAAGAAAATTCAGGCAGTACACGGTTTGACATGAATCTTAGCAGTATCTTTTTTTGCATGTGTGCTTGAGGAAACTTGACCCTGTGCTACCATCTGTTGCCAATATTCCTGTTTTTGCTTGAGGAAGATTGTCATTGAGCTAATATTTGTGCCAATCTTCCCCCATTTTATTTGGGATCCTACCACAGCATGGCTTGATGAGTGCTGCTAGGTCTGTGCCCAAGATCCGAAACTGGGAACCCCAGGTCACCGAAGTGGAACACACCAAACTAAGCACTACACCATCAGGCTGGCCCCAGCAGTATTTCTTTTTTTTAATTGTGGTAACATTGGTTTATAACATTATATAAATTTCAGGTATACATCATCATATATTTCAATTTCTCTCTAGATTATATAATGTTCACTATCCAAAGACTAATTAACATCCATCATAACACAATGTGCCTAATTACCTCTTTCTCCCTCCTCCCTTCTTCCTTCCCCTCTGGTAACCACTTATCAATCTCTGTTTCTATGTCTTTGTTCGTCATTGTTATCTTCTACTTATGAGTGAGATCATACAGTATTTTACTTTCTCCCTCTGACTTATTTCGCTTAGCATAATACCCTCAAGATCCATCCATGTTGTCATGAATGGTCATATTTCATCCTTTCTTATGGCTGAGTAGTATTCCATTGTGTATATATACCACATCTTCTTTATCCATTCATCCCTTGATGGGCACCTAGGTTGCTTCCAAGTCTAGGCTATTGTGAATAATGCTGCAATGAACATAGGAGTGCATGTATCTTTATGCCTTCATGTTCTCATGTTCTTTGGAAAATACACCACAGTGGAATATCAGGATCATATGGTAGCTCTATTCTTAATTTTGTAAAGAAATCCCATGCTGTTTTCCATAGTAGCTGCCCCAGTTTGCACCACCCCCCCCCCCAGCAGTGTATAAGGGTACCCTTCTCTCCACATCCTCTCCAACACTTACTGTTTCCTGTCTTGTTCATTATAGCCATTCTGATGGGAGTGAGGTAATATCACATTGTAGTTTTGATTTGCATTTCCCTGATAGTTAATGATGTTAAACATCTTTTCAAGTGCCTTTTGGACATCTGTATATCTTCTTTGGAGAAATGTCTGTTCAGATGTTTTGCCCATTTCTTAATTGGGTTGTTAGTTTTTTTGTTGTTGTTGAGATGTATGAGTTCTTTTGGATATTAATGCTTTATCAGATAGATAGTTTGCAGACATCTTCTCCCAATTGTTAGGTTGTCTTTTTGTCTTGTTGTTCATTTCCTTTGCTGTGCAGAAGCTTTTTAGTTTGATGTACTTCCATTTGTTTATTTCTTCTATTGTTTCCCTTGCTCAGTCAGACATGATAATTGAAAATATGCTACTAACACTGATGTTGAAGAGTGTACAGCCTGTTTTCTTCTAGAAGTTTAATGGTTTCAGGTCTTACATTCAAGCTTTTAATCCATTTTGAGTTAATTTTTGTGTATGTTGTAATATAACGGTCTATTTTCATTGTTATCCATGGGGTTGTCCAGTTTTCCCAACATTAGTTATTGAAGAGACTTTCCTTCCTGAATTGTATGTTCTTGGCTCCCTTGTCGAAAATATGCTATCCATAGATGTGTGGGTTTATTTCTGGGCTCTTGATTCTGTTCCATTGATCTTTGTGTCTATTTTTGTGCTAGTACCATGCTGTTTTGGTTACTATTGCTTTGTTGTATACATTGAAATCTGGGAGTGTGATACCTCGAGCTTTGTTCTTTTATCTCAGGATTCCTTTTGCTACTCAGGGTCTTTTGTTGTTCCATATAAATTTTGGAATTCTTTGTTCTATTTCTGTGAAAAATGTTGTTGGAACTTTGATAGGGTTTGCATTGAATCTGTAGATTGCTTTAGCAAGTATGGACATTTTAATGATGTTAATTCTTCCAATCCAAGAGCATGGAATATCTTCCATTTCTTTGTGTCTTCTTCAATTTCTTTCAACACTGTTTTATAGTTTTCAGCATACAGATCTTTCACCTATTGGTTAAGTTTATTCCTAGATATTTAATTCGTTTTGCTGCAATTGTAAACAGGATTGTATTCTTAATTTCTCTCTCTGCTACTTCACTGTTAGTATATAGAAACACAACTTATTTTTGTATTTTGATTTTTTATCCTGAAACTTGACCATATTCCTTTATTATTTCTAAAATGTTTTTGGTGGATTCTTTAGGATTTTCTCATATAAAATCATGTCATCTGCAAATAGTGAGTGTTTAATTTCTTCCTTTCCATTTTGGATCCCCTTTTATTCCTTTTTCTTGCTTTATTGCTCTGGCTAAGGCTTCCAATACTATGTTAAATAAGAGTGATGAAAGTGGGCATCCTTTTCAGGTTCCTGTTCTTAGAGGGATAGCTTTCAGTTTTTCTCCATTGAGTGGAATGTTATTTATATATCTACTAAATCCATCTGGTTTAATGTGTTGTTTAAGGTCAAAGTTTCCTTATTGATCTTCTGTTTGGATGATCTGTCCATTGGTGTAAGTGGAGTGTTAAAGTCCCCTACTATTACTGTGTTACTGCCCATTTCTAGTTTCTGTCTGCTAATAATTGCTTTACATAATTAGGTGCTTCTAGGTTGGGTGCATAGATATTTATAAGGGTTATGTTCTCTTGTTGGATTGTTCCCTTTATCTTTATGTAGTAGAGCCTCTAAGTGGCTCTTTGAGAAGCACAGGTCTTCTGCCACTGACAAGCCCCACTCCCCACAGGTCCATACACACCATCAACACAGTCCTGGCCCTGCAGTGTTGCCTTGCTGCAGACCCTTGTTTGTGGCTTGTTACACTTTTTGTTTTAATGTCTATTTTGTCTGATATAATTATTGCTATCCCAGTTTTATTTTCATTGGCATTTGCAGGAAGTATCTTTTTCCATCCCTTCACTTTCAGTTTGTCTTTAGGTCTGAAATGTGTCTCTTCTATGCAGGATATGTATGGGTCTTGTTTTTCTTATCCAATCGGCCACCCTTTGCCTTTTGATTGGAACATTTAGTCCATTGACATTTAACGTAACTATTGATAACTATGTACTTATTGCCATTTTGTTACTTTTTTTCTGAGTGTTTTAGTAGTTGTTCTCTGTGCCTTTCTTCTTCTCTTGCTCTCTTCCCTTGTGATTTGATGGCTTTCTTGGTATTATGTTTGGGTTCCTTTCTCTTAATTTTTTGTGCATTTATTATAGGTTTCTGGTTTGTGATTATCATGAGGTTCACATATAATAACCTACATATATAGCAATCTGTATTAAGTTGTTGGTCTCTTTAGTTTGACCTCTTTCTAAATGCTCTACTTTTATACTCCCCTCTTCCCACATTTTATGTTCTTCATATTATATCTACCCTCTTCTTTTTGGTGTGTATATCCATTACCTTCTTATCATGGAAATAGCTAATTTAAGGACTTTTGGCTTTTGATCTTCATATTATCTTCATAGATGGTCGATGTGCTACCTTTAGTGTATTTTTGCCTTCACCAATGACTTTATAGCCCTTTTTGAGAATTTTTTATTCCTATTTGTGGTCTTCTCTTTCCCACTTAAATAAGTCCCTTTAGCATTTCTTGTAGACTGGTTTCTTGGTGACAAACTCCTTTAATTTTTGCATGTCTCAGAAACTCTTTATCTCCCCTTCCATTCTGAATGATAACCTTGCCAGGTAGAGTATTCTTGGCTACAAGTTTTTTCCTTTCAACACTTTAAATATATCATGCCACTCCCTTCTAGCCTATAATGTTTCATTTGAGAAGTCAGCTGATAGCCTTATGGGGTTTCTGTTTTATATCACTTTGGCCTTTCTCTTGCAGCTTTTAAGATTCTCTCTTTATTTTTAATTTTGGACATTTTAATTATAATATTCTTGGTGTGGGTCTCTTTGGGTTTATCTTGTTTGATGTGCCCTGTGCTTCCTGTACCTGGATGTCTGTTTCCTTCTTTAGGTTAGGAAAGTTTTCAGCTATCATTTCTTCAAATAGATTCTCTGCCCTTTTGTCTCTGTCTTCTTCTGGGATCCCTATAATACAACTGTTAGTGTGCTTGATATTGCCCCAGAGGTCCCTTAGACTGTCCTTCTTTTTAATTGTTTTTTCTTTTATCTGTTCAGCTTGGGTGATTTCCTCTAGTCTTACTCTGCTATTGAGTCCCCCTAGTGAATTTTTCATTTCCAGTATTGTATTCTTCATTTCTGATTGGTTCTTTTTTATATTTTCCAATTCTTTGTTGGCATTCTCACTGTGTTCATCTAGTTTTCTCCCAAGATCAGTGAGCATCCTTATGATGTTTTGTTTGAACTTTTTGTCAGGTAGATTGTTTGTTTCTGTTTCATTTAGTTCTTTTTCTGGGGTTTTGTCCTGTTCCCTTGCTTGGAACATGTTCCTTTGCCTCCTCATTTTGCCTCTTTATTTTGCTGATATCTACGTATTAGGTGAGTCAGTTATGTCTCCTGATGTGGGAGAACTGGCCTTATGGAAGAGACACCTTTTGAGGCTCAGCAGTGTGCTTCCCTCTCATCACCTAATGTTCTAAATGTTCTAAATGTTCCAGGAGAAGCCCCTTTGTGGGCAATGTGTATCCTTCTGCTATGGCAGTGTTGATCTTGCTGCAGGTACCCAGTGAGTCTAGGCTTTCTCCCCATGGCTGGCTGTTTGAAAATCACGTTTGGGGAGCCCCCGCACAATTTGCTGCAAGGCCTAATAGCACATGCCTGTTGCAGTTTTTCTGTTGAGTAGGCCCCCACTGTGGCTGGTTGCTAGGCTCAGGGGCTTACAATTGCTGTAGGCCTCCAGCCTGCAAGGCTGTTGTCAGCTCTCTCAGGATTGCAGCTAAGTGGGGCTGGCCCCAGGCACAGGAGGACCCCATTGTTTCAGGCTTTGGAAGGCAGGGCTGATCCTCTATGTATCTCTTTGTGAAGCACAGGTCTTCTGCCACTGATAAGCCCCGCACCCCACAGGCCCACACACACCATCAACACAGTGCTGGCCCATGCACACCTCCTGACCCCCTGAAGCAGACCCAGTTCCCCTAGTGCAGAGGCTCCCATACTCTCCACCAACACCCCCCACACTCCACCTGCTCCTCACACAGGCCCAGCCTCACAGAGGCAGACACACTTGCCTGCCTGCAGAGGATCAAGGCACCCAGTGTATGCAGGCTGACAAGCAGCCTGAGGGCTTGCTGTTGGGTGGGGCCAGTCCCTAGGTCAGGCTGGCTGCCCTGGCTGAGCTGGATTAAATCAGTACTCTGGTGGGTGGGGCAGACCCTGGGTTAACAGGGCAGAGAAAGGACTCCAATGGTGTCTGTCAGCGTCTGTGTCAGCACACCTGTACTAGGTCACAACAATGCTGCCACCAACGTCTAAGTTCCTAGAGAGGTCTCACAAAGATGCACCCAGAGCCCGCCAGGTGAGACTCTTCACCAAAGGACTGTGCATCTTTCCTTCTGTTGATTTCAGGTTGCTTTCAGAGACAGGTGAATTTGTGCATGGGTCCTTTAAGAGTTGGGTTTTTTCACTTATGACCTATAGCTTTTCTCAGGGTATTCCCCATTGTAGTTAATAGCCAGGAAAGCCAGATATTATGACACTTTTCTCAGTTGTGCTGAGTCGGAATGATGCTTATAGTGGTAATGCACCCCTACTCAGGTCCCCACTCCTCCAGGGAAAGCTGCATATCTTAGGGTTCTTCCTGTCTTGCCGTGAAGCTCCATTGTTCGCAAAGGTGGCTTTTTCCTCTACAGAAATGAATTTCTGCCTCTTCCGCCTCAGTCAGGACTGTCCCCTATTGTGGGGGTTCTTTTCACCCAGGTGTGAGTTCTCTCTAAGGGGTAATCTTTCCAAGAATAGTTGTAACCTTGTTGTGTTCATAGGAAGAGGTGAGTTCAGAGTCTGCCTATGTTGCCATCTTGACAATCCCCCAACTATTCAGCTTCATGGCTCTTAAAAACCTCAGCAGAGAACTACCTCCTAAATTTACAAGTGAGAAAATCATTGTGAAGGAGTTGGTGGGGCTCAAGAAGAATTTTGTGGAAGATATGAAGAATGGAGTGCACATAAAGGAAGGCTAGCCTGATATCAAGGCCATGGTATATGCAGTGCCAAAGATGAGCATCATAGTTCTGTCCAGAGTCCATGCCAGGAGAGCAGTGAGCAGAGGAGAGGGGACGAGATCCTCATGGATGCCTGGTGCCCAGGGTGGGTGAGAAATGACATGAGGGGACCAAAGCCATGAAAACCCCAGAAGAAGGACCAGAGATGCCCATATACTTTGCTCTTTTTCCCTCAGATGCTGAGGGGCCTCTTGGAGAGTTTGTTATGGAGAAGAAAGTTGAACAACAGGGACCACTCTTAGAGTTCTCTCCTTGCTTCTCATTAAGTTACACATCCTGATTTGACCAAATGATGTCAAAAACATCCCTACCCACAAATTTAAATATAAGAAGAATCAAAATATCCCTATCAAGTACTCAATTTCACTTGGCTACTAATTCAGTGAAGTCTTTTGTGATTTCATATGTGATACAGGGGAGAAAAAGTGGAATCAATGACAATGAATGAAAATCAATAGATGAATAAATCCTTCTGTATAAATGTCCATTTGCACAGATTGTTTACATGCCGACCAGATCAGAAATCTAACAGACCTAAAAGTTAGGTCAACAGACAACAGTATAACTCAGAGGCCAGCTAACAGCATAGAAACAGCCAGGAAGTACATGGTTTTAGCTTTGAGGACACATGATCTCTGTTGGAATTACTCAGATCTGCTGAGGTAGCATGAAAGTAGCCATAGACAATTCATAAACTAATGAGCATGGCGGGGTTTGGCCTGCTGGCTTTAGTTTACCAGCCTCTAGTATAACATGGACAACACCATGAAGGGAATACATCTGGTGTAGGCACTATAACACCAAACTCATTGGAAAAACACAATGGCAAAGTGTGAATGGTGAATGGGCACTAAAGACATTTCCATAAAAGCATCTGAGACCATGGGGGAAATTGAATATGGATTGAGTGTTAGTGACATGAGAGAATTGTTGTCAAATCTCTTCAATGAGAATGTGTTATTTATGCAGGGAGGAAGTATTCTGAGGTCTACAACATTAACATGGTTCAGCAAAATATATACAGAAGATGAACACAAAAATTTAGGAAAATATTCACAATTGTTCAACCTAGTCAGGTGGATATATGGGCATTTACTATTCTTTCAATATTTCTGTTCGAAAGCTTTCAAGACAAACACCTGGAAACAAAAATTTCTGTCTCTGCCACTTTACTGTGTGACCCTGAGCAAAATACTGCATTGCTCTTTATCTCAGTACCTCAACTGTAAAATGAGCACAATAGGCATAGGATTGCTGTAAATACAGATTAAATGTCCTGATACAGATCAAAATGTTAAAAACACAATAAAAGTGCAATGAGTATTGTAAAATGACTCCCTGTGATTGGGACCTAACATCACCCATGGCAGTGACAAGAAGTCAGTTACTGCCCAACACCAAGCATACCTCTCAGTGGCCCCAATGAACCTCCACCACATCCCTCCCTTCACAGAAGCGCTCTGTGCTCTAAAGAGGCCTCTACTGCCCTGATTATTCTTCATTCGTCACCAGTGATTTTCAGGCTTACAGAAATGAAAAGGAGTAGACCCTGAAAGCAAGGGTAGGGGTTTTATTTTAAAAGTGAGGTTTACAACTTTCTCCTTTCAACACAGCTGTTAAGTTCCTCTCTATTATTTTGTTTTTGTAAACTGACACCAAAGGACAACAATGCCTAGGTCAAGACCATAGCATCTCAACTTTTGGAAATGTATACTTAAAATTGCAAAGATCTTTTTTTTCTTAGTACCTTAAAAATAACACCTAACTATATATACTGCTTATTATCTGTGACCTTGGACAAAACCAAACAGTAGGCACCGTTAGCCAACAGAGATTATGTAACCATTAAATAAAGCATTGAAAGCAACAGCATGGCACACAACAAGAGCTTCATAAAACATTTCCTCCCACTTGGGGACTCACTGAGAAGCACACAGTGAGGTACCCTGCCCACAGTGAAAGTCTAATCACAGCACCTAATTCTCTAATTATCTCTCTTGAGTTTCTCTTAAGAAAGCAAGAGGACCTATGCCCTCAGAAGTGATTAACGTATGTAATTTATTGCATCTTCAGAAAAAGGAACACTTCCCATTCTATAGTTGATAATGGGCCAAAGTTCAAGTTTACTACTCTGCACTACTTTTTCTCCTTTTGGGGTTCTCCCACAATAGTTTCTTTAGTCCAACTGCCATGAATCTCTAGCCCCTTATGGACCCAGCACCAAGAAGTTGTGCTTTGTGGGAAGCACACCTCTCCAGCCTGCAACGATTGCTTCTCTCAGAGGTGAGATCAAAATAAGACTGTTCTGGTTTGGCCCAGGGTGTAGCACCATTAAGGGGTGAACCAGGAGTGAGGGATTAGGAAACTTTCTGTAACACTTGGCCCCTCCTAGGAGGGAGGGATGGAGGTGGGGCCTCCTTCTCAGGAAATCACAGCACTGGATCCCAGAACTCATTTCAGTGTGCCTTCTCTGACTGTGGCCAGGCCTCCCCAGTGAGCGTTCCTGTGGCCCATAGGCCGGTCTGCTCTCCACACAAGTTCCCCTCATGACCCCTGCCCAGCCATGTCCTCCTACACTTGCATGGCCCTCATGACCATGGTCCACAATGGCATTGGCTTTGCCATCATGTACGACCTGTGCCAGCAGTTCTCAGGGGATGAAGTGCTCACAGCATGGGACATGGTGCAGGGCTTGGCAGCCATGTAGCAGCTGCAGGCCGAGGGCCTCAGCCCTCGCTTCCACCAGCTGGACATTGATGATCTGCAGAGCATCCATACCCTGGGTGACTTCCTGTACAAGGAGTATGGAGGCCTCAAAGTGCTAATCAACAATACAAGCATTGACGTCACCTGTAAGTCGATGTGAGCTCAGAGTGCACTCAGTCTCCATGAGCGTGGCCAGCCAGGGTGGCTTGGAGCCTGAAACGCTGCTGTGAGGCCCTTAGCTTCCACAGGATCCAGAACGGACTCCCTAAGGAAAGATGTCAGACTGGAGGCTACAGGGAGAGCAGAATCCTCTGATTTACAAGACTTTCCAGCAGAGGGCTTTTCCATCTCCATGGAATGGACTCTTAGGGAATCTCCTCCAGGTTTCCTCACAGCTTCTCTGAATTGGACTTTAGAGCAGTTCAGTGAATTTTTAACATATTTTGAAATAAACAAAAAAGTGTAAGAATGGTACACAGAGATCTCATTCTGCACCCTTCACTTACCCTCCTCTAATGGTGCCATCTTACGACACTGTACAGCATTACCAAGCCAGGAAATTGTCATTGCAAAATGCTGTTATCTTAAACCAGGCATTACTGGGAAATCACCAGATTGCACATGTAAAAAAAATTTTGTATCATTCTATAGATTTTTACCATGAGTACAATTTAACTTATTAACTTTGTGCTCTCTCCCCACCAAAAGCTCCTGATTCCACACTGTTTCACATTAAAGCAGAAGTGACAATGAAAACAAACTTCTATATTACCCAAAATGTCTGCACAGAGCTAATGCCTCATAAAACCTCAAGGTGAGTATGATGAGGAGCCAAAGCTGTAGTGTTTCTGGCATGCTCTGCCCTGCTTGCCCCCAATCTCATCTACAAGCCCCTGCTTCCTGTCCCTACACAGTTACACAGGTCTCCTTGTTGTGTCTCCATGGGTCCAGGTGACCTTCTGCCTCAGAACCCTGTACACACTTGTCCAGCTGTCATGGGTGCTCTCTGTCCCACTGGTCTTTGCACTGACTCTCCCTTATCCTTCAGATCTTCATTCAAAAGCTCACAGAGAGGGTCATTACTTGCTCCATGCCACTCACACACTGGAATTCCTTGAGGATTCCATCCTGAACCCTCCCTTCTCATTCTCTCTCTCTCACAGTGATCTTGTTCAGGATAGTGGAGCCTTCACTATCCTCAAACCTCTTACCTGCCTATAACATTCCTACACTTCCAGACACACATATTTGTCTCCTTGCCTCTCCATCTCTTCCTGGGCCCTTCCTTCCTCTCCAGAATTCCCACATCTAAAACACACATTTCCAAAATACACTTGTCCTTTCCCCAAGTCATCATGGTCACTGACCCATCGTCCACCCACCAGGATTCTGAAAATCACTATACCCACCCCCTATTATTCAATTACCATGTTCTATGAGTGGTCCTACTCAGTTTCTCCCCAAGCCTTCTCCTCCATCCCAGCTCTACAACAGACCCTCAGCAGTCGTTGCTGGACAGTTGAAAACCCACCTAAGGGAGCTCCCTTCTTGAGTGTTTCCGTTCTTGGCATTCTCTGTACTCTCTTCAGGCTCTCTCCACTCCTGAAAATCCTTCAGCAGTAAAGTCCCACCCTTATCAAGGCTAGTAGGGATCTCTGATATCTGCATAGCTCCAGGCTCATTTTAACTCCTGGTTCTATGTGCTATATTATGGACAAAACAAACTATCATATTTCTTTGGTTGTAAACTACAATAATACTTAACCCAAGGTAATGGGATGGAGGGGAGCCATCACCCATTAAATACACCAATTAAGACAAGCAGATATTTTAGAAAGATTAAAAGGTGTGGCTTGGAATTCAGTACATGCGTGTATGGCTTACTCACAATTCTGCCCCATTTCCCTGTCCTGTCTTCCCGGAAAGTTCCGCTACTTCTTCTAACACGGTTCACTAGGACCTCAAAGGGCACCTCTTTCAAAGTCACTTGGCTCCTTCCCTCACCCCAACACTTTAGGGCAGCAATGGAGTTCCTTGTGCCACCACCACACATTCTCTATTCTGCTGTGTGGATTGGTTTGTAGGAGGGACTGCTGTGTGAATTTCTCTTGGAATCATACTAATGACTCCTAGCTGGACATTTTCCTTACTTAGCTGGGCTGTGTTAGTTCCTGCTATGTCTGTTCTTGGTCCAGAAAGAGGATTGACGACACTCACAGATGCTAAGACAGGCTCTATTCAAACAACTGATCTTGCCTCATCAAAGCTAGAGTTCAGAAAAATGTAAATACATGCTATATTCTCAATATACAGAAAAATTTTCCTTTGTTTTGAAATAGGAGAGCTCTCCCATTATTTGGGAGGAAAGGCAGCCACAGCAGTTCATGGGGGGAAATTACTGGACTAAAGATATCTTCCACCTTGGACATTTTTTGGTTCTAGCAAGAATGGTTGGAGGGACTTTTCTTGATGTGATGTATCAGGTATTTTAGATATCATCCCTACAAAGAACATGGAGGCATACCAAAACTCAAGGTCATGTGCACAGCTAGGTGCAGGCCTAGGTCATGTGGCATCCAAGATAATTGTTCTTTCTACCACTCAGTGGTCCTCAAATATCTTATGCCAATGATACCATTCTTCACGTGAAGCTGTACCCAGTGAGGCCAAAGCAATAGATGAGAAAAGCAGACTCAGCTTGATTGGGGCCAATTTCTTCCTCAGCACAGGGCCCACAGGGAACCTTAGGGAAACCCAAGGAGCTGCAAGAGACACATTTTTAAACCCTGCAGTGTTTCATGAAAACCCCTTTCAATCCAGAGACTTAACAACAGGTACTCTTGGAATTAGATAAAAATAGACTTATGTGATAAATGTGAAATCATAAACATCCAGAGAACCAGATGTGCACTTAATGCCTCGGCAGAGACAATTAGAATGCTTTTGAAGTTTGTTACTGGAAATGAGATGATGTACAATATATCCCTTGTTGTCCAGATCACTTTGGCTCTAGTTTCAGGTGGCAAGACTTTGGAGAGTGAAGAAGAGATGCTGGGACAGATCCATTAGGGGACAGGCATCCCACAAAGAGGTCTTGGGCAGCTACCATGTGTTAAGCCCTGGGGACAAGGTCTATGTTTTTCCTTTGATTTACGCTTTTGAAGGAAAACAGGGCTCCCTTAAAATAAGTTTCTGGTCAGATAGAGAATATGGCCTGGATAAACTGTAAGCCTGACACATACCCCAGCCCCACCAGGAAAGAATCCTTTCTTAGATAGGTGACATACTTTTCTCAAAGATGTGGAGTGATTACTAAAGGGCCACTGTTTCTCTCTCTCTCTCTCTCACACACACACACACCATAAGGATAAGAAACTCAGGATGGCCCATAACATCTCTCAGAGGATTATCTGTGTGCCTTCCAGTGCCGTGTCCCTGAACTGCCATTTGAAAGCCATGAGTGCACTTTGGAAACAAAACACTTGGATCCAAGTGTTTGCTGTGTAACCTCCAACAAGTGCCTCCTGTTTCCTCCCTGGGTGCTCCTGTCCTGAGTTGTCGCATCAGAAGATCTACAGTCTCCTTCAGTTGTGACGAGTGTCACCCAGGCAGCTACCATCTCTTGGGGATTGGTTTGTAGGAGGGACTGCTGTGTGGAATAGAGACTGGATGCAGCATCCACATCCAGGAATTTACCTTCAAATACCTTTGGACTCCTTGGTCATGCCTCCCTATCATATGCAGGTAAGTATTTCCCCAGCTGATTCTAGACTTGCTGAGGTAAAAAATAGAATAAAACAGAGGTCATCACTTCATTACCGTGTACAAGCAGTCTATGGAAAGTTTTTACAGATTCTCCATCTACTGTCTAGACTCAGGTCTTTGAGAATATGATTTTAAAGCCCTATAAGTGATTGTAGCTGCCTTTCTGGTAACCAGTGGCCCACTCTGGCTTCTTCTCCTGATGTCTTTTCTTCATATCCTTCTGTGTTTTGCAATTTTGACTCAAGAAACATGTGTTAGTTTTGTTAGGAGAGAAGCAGATAATATTTTTGAGAATTAATTAAATTCTATTAGGACCTTCGACTGTGCTTACTAAAACATTTCACAAAGAGGTTCAGTTTATTCTTAAACTTCATGTGTTCTAGCGGAAAGGAAAGACTGGAACAATTGACCCATTTCTAAAATGCGTTCATCCTAGGAGACTGTTTTAAGAATAATAAGACAGTTTCCAACACTCATTGTAATTATCTCAAAGATTATTTAATGAGAGGCATAGTGCCCTGGATTATCTTTTTTATCAAATTTGTTTTGTACTGCCATCCTTTTAATAGGGTGGAGTGCAAGTTAAATGATGACGACAGTTTTCCCCAATATTTACGTTGAAAAGGCAGAGTTTCCTATTTACCTGAATCTATTATTGGTGGTATGGTCTCATGATTTTTTTATACTCTTTGTAATATTCATTTAGATGTAAAAATAGTAAACTTTTTCTTTATACAACTTAATATAAATTCACTTTTATGAATATTAACCATGCTTTCAAGATAAATTAGTAAGAAATCTGTCACTGTTTTACACTTTTAACAACTTTATTCTGATATAATTCACATGCTATACATTTCACCCATTTAAAGTATACAATTTGTGGGTTTGGAGGATTTTTTGAGGTCACCTTGGTTTATAACATTGTGTCAACTTCAGGTGTACATCACTATATTTCAGTCTGTATAGACTGCACCATGTTCACCACCAAAAGTCAAATTTCCATTGTCAACATACATATGAGCCCCTTTACCCCTTTTGCCTTCCCATTACTGTTTGCCCCACCACCAATCTGTTCTCCTTATCCATACATTAGTTTGTGAAATCATATGGTATTTGTCTTTCTCTGTTTGACGTATTTCACTCAGCAGAATTCTGTCAAGGCCCCTCGATGTCATCACAAAAAGTACAATTTCATTCTTTTTTACAGCTGAGCAGTATTCCACTGAATACATACACCACATCTTCTCTATCCACTCATCCAGCGATGGGCACTCAGGTTGCCTCCAAGTCTTGGCTATTGTGAATAAAGCTGCAATGAGCATAGGGATGCATATATCTTTTCTAATTAGTGTTTTCGTGTTCTTTGGGTAAATACTGAGAAGTGGAATAGCTGGATCATATGATATTTCTATTTTTAATTTTTTGACAAATCTCTATAATGTTTTCCATAGTGGCTGCACCAGTTTGCATTCCCACCCACAATGTATGAGGGTTCCCTTTCTCCAATCTTCTCCAACACTTGTTATTTCTCGTCTTGCTAATTATACCCATTCTGATGGGCATGAAGTGATGTCTCACTGCAGTTTGATTTGCATTTCCCTAATAATTAGTGACGTTGAACACATTTTCATGTGCCTATTGGCCATCTGTATATCTTCTTTGGAAAAACGTCTGTTCATATACTCTGCTCATTTTTTTATCATGTTGTTAACTTTTTGCTGCTTAGTTGTATGATTTCTTTAGAAATTCTGGAGAATTAGTCCCTCATTGGATATATGATTTGCAGATATTTTCTGCCAGTTGGTCGGTTATCTTTTCCTTTTGCTGATGGTTTCCATGCCCACGCAGAAACTTTTTAGTTAACATAATCTGATTTGTTTATTTTTTGTTTCCCTTTCTTGAGGAGACATGGTCTTCAAAAAGATACTGCTAAGACTGATGTCAATGAGCATACTGCCTATATTTTTTTCTAAAACTTTTATGGATAAGGTCTTACATTCTTTAACCCATTTTGAGATAATTTTTGTGTATTGTGTAAGATAAGGATCTACTTTCATTCTTTGGCATCTGCCTGTTAATTTTTCCCAACACCATTTCTTGAAGAGACTTTCCTTTCTCCATTGCATGTTCTTGGCACCTTGGTCAATAATAGCTAGAGATATGTGGGTTTATTTCTGGGATCTCGATTGTGTTCCATTGAGCTTTGTTTATGTTTTTCTGCCAGTACCATGCTGTCTTGATTACTATGGCTTTGTAGCATATTTCAAATTCAGGGAGTGTGATACCTCCAACTTTCTTCCTTTTCTCAGGATTGCCTTGGCTATTCGGGCTCTTTTGTTGATCCATATAAATTTTAGGATTCTTTGTTTTAGTTCTGTGAAAAATATCATTGGAATTTTGACTGGGATTGCATTGAGTCTATAGATTGCTTTAGGTAATATGGACATTTTAACTATGTTTATTCTTCCAATCCTTAAAAATAGAACCTCTTTCCATTTCTTTATGTCTTTTTCAATTTCCTTCAACAATGTCTTATAGTTTTCACTATACAGGTCTTTCACCTCCTTGGTTAAATTTATCCCTCGGTATTTTATTCTTTTTGTTGTGACTGTAAAATGAATAGTATTCTTGATTTCTTTTTCTGCTAGTTCGTTAATGTATAGAAATGCAACTGATTTTTTATATTAGTTTTGTACCCTGCAACTTTAGTGTATTAGTTAATTATTTCTAATAGTTTTTTGGTGGATTCTTTAGGCTTTCCTATATACAGAATCATGTCATCCACAAATAATAACAGTTTTATTTCTTCCTTCTAATTTGGATTCCTTCTATTTCTTTTTCTTGCCTAATTACTCTGGCTGGGACTTCCAATGCTACACTGAATAAGAGTGATGAGAGTGGGAATCCTTGTCTTTTTCCTGTTCTTAGAGGAATAGCTTTCAGTTTTTCACCATTGAGAATGAGCTGTGGGTATGTCATATAGGGCCTTTATTATGTTGAGGTATTTTCCTTTCCACTTTATTCACAGTTTTATCATAAATGGATGTTGAATCCTCTGTTGAGAATTCTTTCTCCATGTCTATTGAGATGATCATGTGATTTTATTCTTTATTTTGTTAATGCGGTGTATCACACTGATTGCTGCATGGATGTTGAACCCTCCTTGCACCCTTGGAATATATCCCACTTGATAATGGTGCATGATCTTTTTAATGTATTGTTGTACTTGATTGCCAAGATTTTGTTGAGGATTTTTGTATCTATGTTTATCAGTGATGTTGGCCTGTTTTTCTTATTTGTGTCATTCTTATTTGGTTTTGCAATTAGAGTAATGTTGCCCTCAAACAATGAATTAGGAAGCATCCCACTCTCTTCAGTTTTTTTGGAAGAGTTTGAGAAGGGTAGCTATTAAATCTTCTTTGAATGTTTGGTAGAATTCACCAGAGAAACCACCTGGTCCTGGACTTTTGGTTTTTTGTTTTTCATTTTTTTCCTTCTTCTCCCCAAAGCACCCCCATTACATAGTTGTATGTTCTACTTGTAGGCCCTTCTAGTTCCGTTATGTGGGTCACCACCTCCACATGGCTTGATGACTGGTGCTAGGTCCGTGTCCAGTATTCAAACCAGTGAAACTTTGGGGCCCCAAAGCGGAGCGTGTGAACGTAACCACTCAGCCATGGGGCTGGCCCCTGGACTTTTGTTTTGTGAGAGGTTTTTGATTACTGTTTCAATCTCTTTACTTGTGATTGGTCTATTCAGATTTCCTATTTCTTCTGAGTCAGTTTTGGGAGGTTGTATGATTCTAAGAATTTATGCATTTCTTCTAGGTAATCCAATTTTTCGGTGCATAACTTTTCATAGTATTCTCTTATAATCCTTTGTATTTCAGTGGTATCCATTGTAATCTCTCCTCTGCCATTTGTAATTTTATTTATTTGAACTTTCTCTCTTTTTTTCTAAGTAGTCTGGCTAAGGGTTTGACAATTTTTTTCAATTTTTCAGAGAACCACCTCTCAGTTTCACTGATCCTTACTGTTGTTTTTAGTCTCTATTTCATTTCTTTCTCCTCTGATTTTTATTGTTTCCTTCCTTCTACTGACCTGGCCTTTGTTTCTTCTTCTTTATCTGGTTCTTTTAAGTATAATGATACATTGATTACTTGATATTTTTCTTGTTTTCTGAGGTAGGCCTGTATTGCTATTCTTAGTACTGCTTTTGCTGCATCCCATAAGTTTTGGCATGTTGTGTTTTCATTTTTATTTGTTTCCAGGTATTTGTTGACTTCTCCTTTGATTTATTCATTGACCCAACAGTTATTCAGTAGCATACTATTTAGTCTCCACATATTTGTGTCTTTTCCAACTTTCTACTTGGAGTTGATTTCTAGTTGCATACCACTTTAGTCAGAAAACGTGCTTGATACGATTTCAGTCTTCTTAAATTTTTGAGGCTTGTTTTGTTTTTGAACGTATGGTCTACCTTTGAGAATTTCCATGTGTGCTTGAGAAGAATGTGTATTCTGCTGCTTTGGGATGGAATGTTTAATGTATCTCTATTAAGTCCATCTGGTCTACTACTTCATTTAAAGTCACTGATTCCTTGTTGACTTTCTGCCTGAATGATCTATGCATTGATGTAAGTGGGGTGTTAAGGTCCTCTACTATTATTGTGTTGCTGTCCCTTTCTCCCTTTAGGTCTGTTAGTAGTGGCTTTATATACTTTGGTGCTCCTATGTTAGGGGTACATATATTAATAAGCATTATACCTTCTTGGTGCAACGTCCCTTTTAACATTATATAATGTCCAGCTTTGTCTCCTGTTGTCTTTCTTGGCTTGAAGTCTATTTTTGTATGCTATAAATATGGCTACACTCACTTTCTTTTGCTTGCCATTTGCTTGGAGCATCATCTTCCATCCCTTCACTCTGAGCCTCAGTTTGCCTTTAGAGCTGAGATGTGTTTCCTGGAAGCAGCATATTGTTGGGTCTTGTTTTGTAATCCAGCCAGCCACTCTGTGTCTTGTGATTGGTGAGTTCAATCCATTTATATTTAAAGTGACTATTGATATGTGAGGGCTGAATACTGCCATTTTATCTTTTCTTTTCTGGTTGTTCTATATTTCCATTGTTTCCTTTTCCCTGTATTTCAGTCTGCCATTTCAGTTTGGTGGTTTTCTGTGATGTATTTCTCAGTGTCCTCTTTGCTTATGATTTGTGACTTTGCTCTGATTTTTTGTTTTGTGCTTACCAGGAGGGTTGTATAAAAGATCTCATAGATGAGAAAGTCCTTTTTCTGTTGATGGTATCTTATGTCCATTAGTCTATGTAGGTTCGGTCCTTTTCCTCTTCCCCTTCAATGTTTTCATTTTCACAAATTACCCTTATTTGTGCTGTGAGCTTTTTACCAAATTGAAGTGGATATAGTTATTTTTTATGCTTTCTTTCCCTGTTGCCTTTTGGGTATATTTAAGAGTTTATTAACCTCTTGCGATATAGAGCTGGAATTTTCTGGTTCTGTCTATTCATTACCTTGTTCAAAGCTTTCTAAACCTTTGCCTTTTTCTTTCAGGCAGGAGGGCTACTTTGACCATTTCTTCTAAGGAAGGCCTCATGATGATGAACTCCCTCAGTTTTTGTTTCTCTGGGAAAGCTTTCATTTCTCCAGGAAAGATTTTACTTCCCCTCCCTATCTGAAGAATAACTTTGCTGGATAGAGTATTCCTGGCTCATAGACGTCTTATTTCAATATTTTGAATATATTATTCCACTCTCTTATAACCTGTAGAGTTTCTCTGAGTAATCTGCTGGTAGCCGGATGAGGGTTCCTTTCTAAATTATTTTCTTCTCTCTGGCTTCCCTTAATATTCTCATTGACTTTTTGATACTTTTAATATAATATACCTCAAAGAAGGTCTTTCTATGATGAGAGAATTAGGACTTCTACTAGCTTCATGTAATTGTACATCTAGTTTCTTCCCCACATTTGGGAAGTCATCAGCTATTATTTCTATGAATAAGCTCTCTGCTCCTTTCTCCCTCTCTTCTCCTTCCAGGATAACTATTATTCATATGTTGTTTTTACTGAGTCAGATATTTCATTTTTAAAAAATCTTATTTCTCTTCCACCTGACTCATTTCTATTTTTCTATCTTTGAGCGCACCAGTTCTTTCTTCCATATGGTCTGCTCTATTTTCAATGTGTTGGACTTTATTTTTCACTTCTTTAAGTCCAGAATTTATGTTTGTTTGTTTTAGATTTCAATCCCTTTGGTGACGTACTCCTCCTCTTCATTATTTCTGAGTTCATTGAACTGTCTTTTTGAGTTTTCTTGTAACTTGTTGAGTTTATTCATGACAGCCATTTTGACTTTTCTGTTAGTTAGATTGTAATCTTCTGCAACTTCAAGTTTGGTTTATGGAGAGTTGCCATTTTCTTTGTGTTCTGCTGTGTTACTCTAGTTCTTCATGGTACTTGATGAATTGATCTTTACTGATGTATTTGTGTAGTAAACATCTTTCCTATTTGGGTAAGACTTTTGTTACTTCAGTTCCGAGCTGCTTCTAATTGTATTTGAGAGCTTGCAGTCTCCACCCTCTGCTGCCTTTGCTAGAGGCATCATCAGTGCCCTCCTTGTGCTGCTTGTGCCTCTGAGGTTCCTGGTGCATTGTGGTTTACAATGTTGCTGCTGTCTTTTGTGCCACCACTAGAGTCACCAGGTTGCAAGCACCTCTGCTACTTCCAGGGTCACCTGTATCTCGTGTTCTCCTACTGGATCTCCATGGACTCCCCATGGACTCAGATTCTTCTGCCCCATGCACAATCTGTGCTGCTGTTCCTAGATTATCTGGGTGTGCTGGCAGAACCACAGCCAGGGCCATTGGGTTCACATGAGTCAAGGTTGCAGCTGGGATTCTGGAAACTTGTATGCAGCCACCACAGATAGTAAAGGCAGTGTCAGGGATGCTGCCACTGTGGGCAAGATCACAGGTTATGCTGTGGTTCCTGAATTCTTAGGTCACAGGGGCAACCAGCCATTGATGGAGGAGAGCAGAAGCTAAGGCACAAATGCTGCTGCTCTTCCTGTAACCTCTGGTTTCTGGCACAAACCAATGTACTTTATAAAATCTCAGATCAGGAAACTCTGCCACTGCCAAGGGACTTCAAGTTTTGGATGCTATCCCCACTGCTGGAAAGATTGGTACCATTGCTGGGGGCATGGGAGAGGGCTGGGTCACCAGCACTCCTCTGTGTCATGAAGCATCAGAACATGTGCACTGCCTGCCACTGCTGTGTCTGCCACTAAAAGCACTATGTCTACCCCTAAAACCTCTGGTCATTGGCACTCATGCTGGTGTGAGAATCCTCATGTTGGATCACCCCTACTGGGGAGGTGGAGGGGGCTACTTCCCTAGTTCCATGGTGTCCTGGGGGTCCAGTCCACCTACCTTGAGATGTATACATGCAAGGATCTCTCAGGCATTCCAGTGTGCTGTGCAGGGAGTCCTTTCTGGGCTAATCGATGTACAACTGGTTGCAACTAAGAGGGGAGATACAAAGGTAACACCTCACTCCAACATGGTGCTGACGTTGCTCTCAGTGTCTTTTAGTATGTATGCAGAGTTGTGGAACCATCACCTTATTCACGATTAGAACATTTTCATCACCACAAAAATAAATTCTATTATTTCTCTGTTCCCCCATCCTCTTAGCCCTAAACAACCATTCATCTACTTTCTGGCTCCAGATTTTCTTGTTCTGGACATCTCCTATGTATAGAACCATATTAGATGTGGTCTTTTGTGACTGGCCCCTATAATTTAGCATAATGTTTTCAAGGTTCATCCATGTCATAGTATGTACTTCATTCCTTTTATAACATCCATTTAATAGTCCAGTTTTCCACTGCCCCTCTCCATCACCATATTGTCAGGCCATTAGTCACTGCTCCCAAATTGATAAATGTTAAAACATAGAGAAAACAACGTGTAATTCAGTCAGCTGAGCTAATTTGTTGTTACCTATCTCTATCAGCATGGCAGCCTTCCAAGGAGCAGTTGTCCATTCACCTTGGAACTGTCATGCATCAACCAGTCAGCTCTTTCTTAATCAACAGAGGCCTCAACGTAGAGCACTGCTCAAGTGAACATAAGATCCTCAGGTGCTCCCAAAGGCAACCTTCGATACTAATGTGTACCTCCTTACATTCCCCTTAGCATGTTCTTGTATAAACCATTTTCATTTTCTTATGGAGCTTCGGGGAACCACCCTCCACATTAGAACATTTCTCTGACATCTTCTGAGACATTATCAGCAAAACAAGCTTCAAGACTTATCATGTACTTCACTCACAGAAGCAGCCTAGTTTTTTTAAGGTATGCTCCTTTTGATGATGAGGAAAATTGGCCCTGAGCTAACATCTGTTGCCTATCTCCCTCTTTTTTGTTTCTCCCCAAAGACCCAGCACCTTGTTGTATGTCCTAGTTGTAGGTCATTCTAGTTCTTCTATGTGGGATGCTGCCACAGCATGGCCTGATGAGCAGACCATAGGTCCATGCCCAGAATCTGAACTGGCAAACACGAGGCCACCAAAGAGGAGCATGTGAAATTAACCATTTGGCCATGGGGCAGCCGCTGGGGCAGTCTTAATTAATGCTCACAGCAACCTAGTAATTGCCTCTCAAGTGGACAAAATCCCACTGAATTTGTTATTCATCCTTCTTGTGCATGCCTTTCTAGATAATGATCTGTATTGCATTTTAGGCAGAGTGGTGAATGTGTCTAGCATAATGAGCCTCCTGACTCTTAAAAACTGCAGCCCAGAATTCCAGCAGAGGTTTACAAGTGAGACCATCACAGAAGAGGAGCTGGTGGCGCTCATGAACAAGTTCGTGGAAGATATGAAGAAGAGTGCACATAAAGGAAGGCTGGCCTGATGTCAAGGGAATAGCATATGGAGTATCGAAGATGGGCATCACTGTCCTGTCCACAATCCATGCAAGGAGACTGAGTGAGCAGAGGAGAGGGGATAAGATTCTCCTGAATGCCTGCTGCCCAGGGTGGGTGAGAACCGACATGGGGGGACCCGAAGTCATCAAATCCCCAGAAGAAGGAGCAGAGACCCCTGTGTACCTTGCCCTTTTGCCCTCCGATGCTGAGGGGCCTCATGGAGAGTTTGTTATGGAGAAAAAAGTTGAACAATGGGGACCCCTCTTTGAGGTCCCTCTATGGTTCACAGTACATATTAAACTATGATTTGACCAAAATAGACACTTATGCTGTCAAATACATCCCTATTCAAAGAAATATATATCAAAATGTAATCAGTGAGTACTCACTTTGACTTGGCTGAACACTTTGAACTCTTTTGGGATTTCTTATGTGATATTGAGAGAAAAAGTGATATCAATGAGAATAAGGAATGAAACTCTTCAGATGAATGAATCGTTCTTTATAAATGTTCTATTGTTCAGATTATTTATATGCCAACCAGCTCAGAAATCTAACAGACCTAAAAGTTATGTCAACAGAAGGACAGGATAACACAGGGGTCAGCTAATATTATGGAAACAGCCAGTGAGTACATATTTTCAGCTTTGCAGGCCACACAGTCTCTGTGGGAACTACTCAGATCTGCTCAGGTAGCATGAAAGTCGCCATAGACAATACATAATCCAATGATTGTGGCAGCTTTGGGCCTGCAGACTTTAGTTTGCCAGCCTCTAGTATAACATATACAACACCGTGAAAGGAACACGTCTGGTGTGGTCTGTTTAAACAACAATCTCATTGAAAAAACACAGTTGGAAAGTGTGAATGGTGAGGAGCCACTTAAAATGCATCCATAAGAGAATCTGAGACAATGGGGGAAATTGAATATGGATTGGGTATTATTGGACATGAGAGAAATATTGTCCAAGCTGTACAATGCAAAGGTGTTATTTACGTAGGGAGGAAGTGCCACAAGGTCTGCAACATTAACATGGTTCAGCAAAATACATACAGAAGATGAGCATAAAAATATAGTAAAATATTCATAATTGTTCAACCTAGCCTGTTGGACATATCAGTGTTTACTATACAATTCTTTCAACTGTTCTGTTTGAAAGATTTCAAGACAAACATCTACAAGCAAAACATCCTGGCTCTGCCACTTTATTGTGTGACCTTCAGCCAAATACTGCATTGTACTGTATCTCAGTACCTCAACTGTAAAATGTGGACAGTAGGCATAGGATTGCTGTGGAGATTAAATGTCCTGATACAGGTGAAAGTGTTGAAAACAAAATAAAAGTGCAAAGTGTCTTCTATCATGAGTCCCTGTCATTGGGATCTAACACCACCCATGGCAGTGAAAGGAGTGTCTTACTACCCAACACCAAGCCTGCCTCCCAGTGGCCTCAGTGAACGTCCAGCAGTTTCCCTCCCTTCACAGAACCACTCCACGATGTAAAGACCCTCTAGGGGCCAGCATGGTGACATAGTAGTTAAGTTTGCAGGCTCCACTTTGATAGGCAGGGGTTCATGGATTCGGATCCCCAGCACAGACCTACACACCTCTCATCAAGCCATGCTGTGGTGGCATCCCACATGTAAAATAGAGGCAGATTGGCACAGATGTTAGCTCAGGGACAATCTTCCTCAGGCAAAAAGAGGAAGATTGGCAACAGCTCAGAGGCCAATCTTGCTAACCAATAAATAAATAAATGAAGACCCTCTACTCTGATGGTTATTCTTCATTCATCACCAGTGATCCTCAGGCTTACAGACATGAAAAGGGATCTCCCCAGAAAGCAACTAGTAGGGCTCTTATATTAAAAGAGAGGTTTACAATTTTCTCCCCTCAACAGGGATGTTAATTTCCTCCCTGTCATTTTGTTTTCATAAACTGATACCAGAGGACAACAATATCTAGGGCAACACCACAGCATCTCGACAGTTGGGAAATGTATACTTGAAATTGCAAAGATCCTCTTTTCTTAGTACCTTAAAAATAACACCTAACTATATATATAACACTTAATATCTGTGACCTTGGACAAAACCAACATAAGGGCACTTTTAGCACTCATGGGTTATGCAGCCATTAAATAAAACATTGAAATCAATGGCTTTGCACACACTAAGAGCTTCACAAAACATTCCCTCCCACTTGGGGGCACCTTGGGAAGCACACAGCAAGGTACCCTGCCTCACTGAAAGTCTAATCATAGGACCTAATTCTCTAATTCTCTCTCTTGAATTTCTCTTAAGAAAGCAAAGGGATCAATGTGCTCAGAAGCTGTTACCTTGTCTAAGTAACTTCATTTGTCTAAATTAATAAAGGAAATCATAACTAAATTGGAGGCAGAAAGGCCTGTTGGGGGAGGTCTCACACTCTAACATCCATTGTCAATTACACCAAACAGGAAGAGAGGGAGGCTTCCATCTTGGACAGGAAGTAAAACCACTTTTCTATGGACAGAGGATTTCTCTCTCCACCCAGCAACAGTCTAGCCAGTGAGAAATGCCACAGCTCAGCCAATGAGAAGCTGTTACTGCTCTCAACTGTTCCCTTTCCCCAAAGGATATTTGTTTAAAACAACCCCTCCGTACGCCACCTTTTTCTCTATAAAGGCAGCTCCCCTCTTTGTTTGCAGATTTGCCTATGGTTTGCCATACCACGCACATCCAAATTGCAATTATGTTGGCTATTCTCAAATAAACTCATTTTGAGATAAAATAGCAGGCAAAGTTGATTTTGAGTTGACACATTGCATCTTAGGAAAAAGCAACCATTCCCATTCTGCAGTGAATGATGGGCTCAAGGCCATGGCTTTACTCTGTACTCCTTTTTCTCTTTTGGGGTTCTCCCAAAATAGTTTCCTTCATTCAACTGCCATGAATCTCTAGTTCCCTATTGACCCATCACCAACCAGCTTTGCTTGGGGGAAGCACACCTCTCCACCCTGCAAACCATTGCTTAGCTCAGAGATGGGATCTAAAGAAGGATGTGTCCTGGTTTGGCCCAGGGTGCAGCACTGAGATGGGGAAGATGGAGAGTGGGGGTACTAGGAAAACTTCTGGAACATTTGGCCCCTTCTTGGAGGGAGGATGGAGGCATTACCTCCTTCTCAGCTTGTGGCCCCTCCCCCCATGCCACAGCCGGGTCTGCTCTCCATGCAAGTGCCCTGTGTGCCCCACCAACACTGAGCCACGTCCTCCTACACTTGCATGGTGCTGGTGACCAAGGGAAACAAGGGCATTGGCTTCACCATCAAGAAGGACCTGTGATAGCAGTGCTCTGGGGAGGTGGTGTGCATAGTGTGGGACAAGTTTCAGGGCCAGGCGGCCATCAAGCAGCTGCAGGCTGAAGGCCTGGGCCTGGCTTCCACAAGCTGGCCATCAACCATCTGCAGTACGTCATTGGCACCTTGTGCATCTTCCTGTGCAAGGAGTATGGGAGCCTCTATGCGTGGGTCAACAACACAGACATCACCTTGAGGAGTAAGTGGATGTGAGCTCAGAGGGGAGGCAGCCTCCATAAGGGCAGACAGCCAGGGTGGTTGGGGCCTGAAACACTCCTGTGGAGCCCTCAGCTCCCGTGGGATCTAGAACGATCTGTATAAGGAAAGACGTCAGATTGGAGGCTGCAGGGAGAGCAGAATCCTCTGAGATTTGCAAGACTTTCCAGCACAGAGCCTTTGCATCTGATGGAATGGACTCGTAGGGATCTCCTCCAGGTTTCCTCACAGTTTCTCTTGGATGGGACTTTAGAGCAGTTCAGTGACTTTTTAACTTATTTTGAAATAAACAAGGAATGGTAAGAACGGTACACAGAGATCCCACTCTGCACCCTTCACTTACCCTCCTCTAGTGGTGACATCTTACGAAGCTATACAGCATTTACAAGCCAGGAAATTGTCATTGGCACAATAATGTTAACTAAACCAAGACACTACCTAGAATTCAGGAGATTTCACATGAAAAAAAATTTTGTATCTTTCTGTGAATTTTCACCACATGGCTACTATTTATTAACTCTGTCTCCTTTCCCCTAAAAGCTCCTGATTCCACACCTTTTCATTAAAGCTGAATTGACAATGAAAACAAACTTTTTGGTACCCAAGATGTCGGCACAGAGCTACTGCCTCTCATAAAACCCCAAGGAAAGTCTGATGAGAAGGACAAGCTCTACTATTTCCAGCATGATCTGGACCTGCCCGCCTCTGACACATCTACAGGCTCCTGCCACCTTGCCCTGCTCAGCTACACTGGCCACTTTGTTGTGTGTCCATCAGGCCAGGAGTCCTTCCACCTCAGGTTCTGTATACTCTTGTCCAGTGATCATCAGTACTCTCTGTCCTGCTGGGTTTTGTACAGCTGACTCTTTCTTCTCCTTCAGGTCTCAGCTCAGAAGTCTCCACAGAGAGGCCTCTTTCTTGCCTTATGCCCCTCACATGTTAGAGTTCCTTAAGGATTCCACCCCCGACTCTCTCTCCTCCCTCTCCCTCAGCCTCACACTGACACACACACACACACACACACACACACACAATTGGTTAATTTTCTCTGAAAAATCCTCACTAATTGACTAATATATATGGCAGAAGAATAAATACTACTTTATATTGCAAACATGTGATTAAATTAGGATTTTGAGCAAAAGAGCTTACCCTGGATAATCCAGGTGGGCCCTAATGCCATCACAGCTGCCTGTATAAGATAGAAGTGGAGCCAGTTTTGAGAAAGAAGAAGAGGCATTGTGACCATGGAGACAATGACTGGAGTGATGCACCCACAAGCAAAGTGAAAGAAACACCTGCAGCCACCAGAAGGTAGAAAGGCAAGGATGGGTTCCCCTCCAAAAGTTCAGAGAGAGCACAGCCTGCAGGTACCTTGATTGCAGACTTCTGGCCTCCAGAACTTTGAGCATAGATTTCTGTTGTTTTAAGCCACTTAATGTGTGATAATTTGTTAAAGTAGCCCCAGGAAAGTAAGACTCATGTTCCTTGCTTCCTTAGCAAACAGCTTGGCCACATTAGTGACTCAATGCAAGCTTTGGCAGAGCACCCCGAACAGCCCTCATGGAAAATCCTCTGGCATCTCTTTCCAGCAGCTATCCCTAGAATGACTGGCCGTACCAGGGGACTGCTACAGGAGAACAAATAGGCCAGGAAGTGCCTTCCCTTCAGCCAAGGAACACTCTCAACCAGCAAGTATGTCTCTTCTTTCATGTGTGCTTTTGCTCTATGCGGTAGGGTTCCCACCTCTCCCTGCACACAGACCATGCTTTCCTGTGGTACAGGACAGTGCTGGCTCTTCAGGCAGTTCAAGAAAGGAGAGGCTGCCAAATGGACCTCAGTCCAGGAGCAGGTGACTGTGAAGCAGCTGCAGGAAAGTGGGCTGATCTCTCTTGCTCATCAGTGACCTGTGCCATTTCCTAAATGCAGGACCTAAACAAGAGTCAATCAGCTGGGAAGGGATCAAGGGGAAAGGATTGGTGGAACAAGAAAGGTTTTGTGCTCTCCAGGTTGAGTTAACAAACATGCTATCATGGCAGTCTAACAATTCAGAGTGAAGAGGGGAATGGCAGGTATGCATAGAACGTGGTGATATAATAAAATCAATATATGGAATTGTGCTATAACTTGTTCTGGAAATGCTGAAAAAGCCAGAATACCTCTAGCTCCTGCTTGGGTTTGGCCAATGGAGCCCCAGGCTCCTTCCCACTGGGTTCAGCAACAGCTTGCTTGGTTGTGTTTTCCAGAAAAATAAGACTACAGATGAACTGTTTAAGCACAGACTATTTTAGCAACTGGTCTAATTTACAACTTCTTTTTAGTAATTCCTGCATTAAAACCCCCGTATGAGTAACTCTCCACCAAATCAAGCTTACAAAACCCAAGTGCTCAAACTGTTGGAGGTGACACTTTGATGGGATTCATTCGGTCACTGGCAGCCTTGCCTGGCAAGTTTCTAATAAACTTAGCTTGTGGGGATTTTTTAAATCACAATAGTTTCCTGGTGCTTCTTTTTGGGGGGGGCGGGGGGGTGGTTAACTGACTTGAAGGTCCCAGGGATATCTAGCCAAAATCCCTTCATCCATTTTGGCCCAAGACCCCACATCAGTAACAGCATACCCTCCAAGGCCCCTTGAGGACCCTAATCTGAGGCGCTCAGCTGTCACAGCTGCTAAGTCTCCAACATTAAGTCTGAGCTCCCATTCCTTTTCATCGTGCGCCCTAGCTGAGATAATATTAAATCCCATCATTATCCTTTAGGAATTGTTCAACTTCCAATACAATTCTATTCACATTCCTTGTTGGAAGTCTGACAAAGCATTTATTTACCATTAATTGTCCTTCTTGCCTTTCTGTCATAGATGTTTTCTGTCTACAATAGGAAGCTCTTAGGATAAGAAGCATACATAGCTCTCATGAGTCTAAATCCAAACTGCGCCTGAGGGTAAATGAGTAAAGGTCTTGTGAGACTGGCTTCCTTTCTTAGACATCTTTGCCTTGGGTCACCCATCAAAACTCTACAAGAGCTTTCTTTATTCTGGTCTACATGTAAGAAGTTGGTTCTAGAAGAGACCTTCTCTCACCACACTCTTCCAAGACCATTGACTTCTCATTTCAATGACTGGAATGGCTCAACTTCAGGTTGAGGGGCCCAAGACATGGGTGACAGAAGAAACACTTCCTCCTGACAGCTAGAGAATTCCACAGGGATTCTGCTAGCAAATCTAAAACTCTTCCTGGCAGAAGACTTCCTTCTTATATAATCCTCACTTAACCCTAACCCCTGCTGTTGTCTCTTTATATGTTATAATTCCACCCAGAGTAACATGGATTTGCAGTAGCCACTTCGGGGAATTTTTGATATAACAAAAATTGATCATCTAAGGGGTACATTAAAACAGAGACAAAACAAACCCCTAATATTCTTCCTTAACATTTTTGACTGGTATGAGGAAGCTTCAAAAAGAAATTCAGATTCATACTGTACCCTTACAATAGAGCTTAGCCGAAGCTAATGAAAAAGTAAAAAGCTTAAAACTGTGTGTCCACTAGCTTCACCATGAGCAAACACCAACACATGTACCCTGTATGGAAAATCTACCTCTTCTTCCCTCTTACATGCCTTCTCTACCTCCTACTCTCCACCTGGCTCTGACTCCTTTTCCTGTTCTTCTGGTCTACCGGAATCACCTAAGGCTCCATAGCCCCTTAAAGTCAGACAACTGGAAACCTTAAAACAGACTTGAAATCACTGTCCAGCTCAGCTTTTAGAGCCATCAGTGACTATCCTAAAATTTTACTGAGAAATTCAGAATAGTCTTATAAATTTATAATCCTGGACTGTCAGGCCTGGTGGGCTGCTCAGGTGTTAAATCTGGGATGGACAAGGCTCACTAGGATGAGGACACAGAGAATCTCAGGGACCCTGAGTCCGTGGGACAGCCAATGGAGTCAACAAGGCTGTCAAAATAGGACACGCTCTCTTAGGGGTCACATCAGAGAGATTCCCTCTAAAGACTGACTGGGCTCTTATTTAGTTTTGTAAACAAGACTGTAGACCTGTTTTCATCACTTGTCAATGGAGTAAAACTTTAATAAGGAGATTTGATTAACAAAAGCAACTTAGAATGGAAAATAACTCCCTTAACTCAACTACAGCACCCAGCAGAATTCTTTTAGAGGGAAAAAAAATCAAACAAACTAAAACTCAGAATAAACTTGAGATTCCCCAACTTAAACATGATTGTTTCTCACAAAGACAATTTTGGGGCACATAGACTGGGAGATTCCCAGGTAAGTGCACTTGCAGATATTGCAGGCAAAAAAAGAGATGAGAAAAATTATTATCCTGTATTAGCTATGAAATGAAAAGAGAAAACTAAGATGCCCAAACAAGAATGCTCTGACAGGAACAAAAGCATCCAATTCCCTGTTGTACTTTTCAGTTCACATGGAAACATCTATCTGAACATAAAGGACAAACACACAAATTTATGATTGATGTGCGCATAGGGTTGAAGAGAGTCCCCAAAATTCATGTTCAGCCCCAACCTGCAAATATCATCTTATTTGGAAACAGGGTCTTTGCAGATGTAATCAAGTTAACACGAGGTCATACTGGATTAGAGTGGGTCCTATAAGGGTGGGCCCTATGAAGACTAGTGTCCTTATAAGAAGGCCATGTGAAAACACTGAGGACATCGAGGGAGAACCAGGTAACAGAGTCAGAGATTAGAGTGATGCCTCTACAACCAAGGGAATGCCAAGAATTGCTGACAACCATCAAAGGCTAAGAAGAGGCAAGGAAGGATTCTTCTCTAGAATCTTCAGAGGTAGCACAGCCCTGTCAACACCTTACTTTTAGACTTTAAGCCTCCAGGACTGTGAGAAAATACATTTCTGTTTAAGCCACCCAGACTGTGGGAATTTAACATGGCAGACACAGGAAATGAATACAATATGGATACAGTACAATACAAAATAACTATGAACCCATCACTGTCACACAACCTCTCCCTCAGAGGTGGAGGCCAGCCCACCAATCCCAAAATCCCATGACTAAATACATAGCCATCATTTTTGTACTTTAACAGAGGGACATTCCTCCTTTCTTTATGACATCTTATCTGCTCTTTTAAGAGAGAAAGACCCACCACATCAATGGAATTGCCAGACGAAATGTCCTTAGAGATTTCCTCTTGAAATTCCTGAAGATTTTATTTACAACCAGGTTAAAATTAATTTAGACTTAACTTGCCACTGTCCTTATGTTTAAATCAACCCCAGGGGCCAGCACAGTGGAGCAGTGGTTAAGTTCATACGCTCCACTTTGTCGGCCCAGGGTTCACTGGTTGGGATCCCAAGCACAGACCTAAACACCGCTTGCCAAGCCATGCTGTGACAGGCGTCCCACATATAAAATGGAGGAAGATGGACACAGATGCTAGCTCAGGGCCAATCTTCCTCAGCAAAAAGAGGAGGATTGGTGGCAGATGTTAGCTCAGGGTTAATCTTCCTCCAAAAAAAAAAACCAAGATTATAAATCAACCCCAAAAATGAGGAACTCTGGACCGCTTTGGGACAAAGAATTCTACTGACATTAGAAGAATTACTGCAGCTGAAAACATTAAGTTAAGGATTAATCCCGTGAAATTTCACAGTACCCTCTAAGACCAGAAATTAAAGACGTAAAGCCCTGTAATGGAAACCATGATAGAAAGAAAATTTATCCTACCATGTAGGAGTCTGACGAAGAAATCCAAGGAGCAAGACTCTTGATTTGTCCTGGACTTCGGAGCTGTAAATGATGGAATACATCATTTTTCTGTGGTACTAAACACCATTACTCTCCTATCCTTATAGCCACCTGAAGCCACTTTCTTTACAATCATACACCTGTCCACTGCCTTCCTCAGTACCCTCTGCATCAGGATACCAATGGTTGTTTGCCTTCTCCTGGGAAGGATAATAGTTAGGCCCCAAAGGTTTACAGAAACCCCTTCTGCTTCCTACAGTTTTTAATTAGATCTTAAAAACTAAATTTCTCCATGATTCCTCTCTTATCAGTGACATTTTGCTACATTCTAAGAATAAGATAAGCTCCAAAACAGATTCATTTACTTACTTACTTACTATTTTTGTTCACAAAGAATCTAAGTTTTCTAGGGGAAACATACAATTTTGGCAGAACAAGGTACATTACCTAGGGCATAGCCTACCTCAGGGAGGCAAATCCCTCACAAGGGTTACAAGCCATTCACAATACCCAATCTTGATACTAAGAGACAAATAAAGAGGATTTAGGGTCACACTGGGTGTTGCAGAAAGTGAGTTCCTAACATTTTTTTAATTATCACACTTCTGTGACTTAAACTAAGTCCTCAATGTCAGAGCACCCCATTCCCAGGACCTGTAGTTGATTGAATAGTGCCCCCCAAAAGACATGTCCACGTCCCAGACCCTGTGATTGTGACCTCTCCTGGAAAAAGGCTCTTTCAGATGTAATTTAGTTAAGAATCTTGGGATTACTCCGAATTATCTGGGTGGACCCTAAATCCAATGATGTGTGTCTCTAAAAGAGACACAGAGTAGAGACACACAGAGAGAAAAGAAGGTCCTACGAAGAAGCGTAGAGAGTGGAGTGATGCAGCCACAAGCAAAGGAATGCCTGCAGTGACCAGAAGCTGAAATAGGCAGGAAGTGTTCTACTCTAGAGCCTTCAGAAGGAACACAGCCATGCCAACAAGCTGACTTCAGACTTCTGGCCTCTAGCTCTGTGGGACAGTAAACTTCTGTTGTGGTAAGGCGCTAAGTTTGGAGAAGCTGCAGGTAACTGATACAGGACTTAACCATGAACAGGCATTTTTGTAATCTAATATTAGCCCTCCAATAACTTCCCACAAAGGCTCTACCTAACCATCAACCTTTCTGCTCACTCATCCACAAAGCCTTCCAAGTTTTACCGAGCTAACTGGGGACTAGAGGCAAAAGGCTTACGATAGCCTTTTTCTTGATCCAGTGGCAAATGTTCACTCACTGCCCCTGAGGGGCAGCAGCACCCGCCCAAGTATCTGGAGACAGGCCAACTTGCCACCAGGGTCAAAATGAACCCTGGGATATTTTTACATGAAGTTGGCTACCGTACTTGATCACTGTTGATGGAGAATCTTTACTGAAGCTACTGAGGATGTTTCTGCGTGCCTCATCTGTTACCAAAAAAATGCTGGGGAAACTGTAAATATGGGACATGGACAAAAGCCCAGGCTTCAGCACCACTCAGAGCATTTCCAAATGGAATTTATAGAATTTTTCCCCAGTGGATTCTGGATACATTGTGGTCATGTTTTGCTTATTCTTGAGATGACTAGAGGCTTTTCCTTGTCAAAGCTCAGCTTACACAGTAGCTAAAAGACAGCTTCCTTTCATCTTCCCTACTTGAGGAACCCCAAACCATCTCTTCATTAATAGAAAAATCTAGATCACTGGAATTGTCATTAGAGAAATCTGCAAAGCCTTGGCACTCTAAAACTTTATTGCTTTTACCATCCTCAATATTGAGGAAAAGGCAAGAGGACAAAAGGGTATTTTACAATTAAAGCCACTAAAAAACTCTGAGACTCTTGGACTTCTATAGACAAAGGGCTTACCAATGGCCTTAATGACCATGAGATCAATTCCTTCTTGAGTTCGTCAACTCACTCTTTATGAGTCAGTAACTCTCCAGACCATATCTCTGATAACATCACCCCACAATCCCAGCCTACACCCTATTCAGGCAGTTATAGCTTAATACTGCAAGAGATTAATGCAATATACTCAGTTTTATCATCAACAGACAGAGGCAGCCGTTCCTTGGCATCCTCCCAATCACTGCCTCTATGACCTAAAACCTGGAAACCTGGCCCTCTAGAAGGGACGTCAGAGAAAGGTAGCTCCCAAATCTAATGAGAGGGGCTCTTATCAGGTTCTACTGACCACCACTCTATGATCAGATTATAAAGGATTGATCTCCAGATTCTCATCACCCACTTAAGAAGACACAAAGCCACCTTATACCACCAAAAAGCCATCTGAAATGGAGATCTCAAACTAAAGATTCTTGTGAATGTTTCAGAAGCTGACACTTTAGAAAGGAGATTGCTCACCTAAGACCTCAAGTCAATGTAAAGTAGAAAGCTTCCACCGGAGATGTTGGAACTAGATCTCAAATGCCTAGAACACTGATTGCCATATGTATCTTCACATGTTTTATTTATTTGCCGAGTTATTTTTCTTCTCTCTACTGGTTTAAGGTTCTGGATAGTGAGTAGATATTTGCTACCTTGAACTATGGCACCCATTTGGACCCCTATTCTTTTTTTTCGGGGGGGGGGCGGAGATTAGCCCTGAGGTAACATCTGCCACCAATTCTCCTCTTTTTTGCTGAGGAAGACCGGTCCTGAGCTAACATCCATGCTCATCTTCCTGTACTTTATATGTGGGATGCCTATAACAGCATGGATTGCCAAGCGGTACAAGGGTTTGCACCTGGGACTGAACCAGCCAACAACGGGCTGCCAAAGCAGAACATGCAAATTTAACTGCTGCAGCACTGGGCTGGCCTCTAGACCCCTATTCTTAACACTGTTCTTTGCATGCCTAGCCACTCCAGGGCTCAAACATATAATTCAACCAACCATTGGAGATTTATAACCACTTTCCTTTGAAAGTCACCCAGTTTCCTTTAGTACCAATCCTTGTAGTGAAGCAGTTGATTTCTGGGTGATAGAACTTAACGCTTTTGTGAATCCATAGATGAAAATATTATAACAAGTCAAAATATAGCCAAAAATCGAAGACCCTCTATCACATCACATAAAGAATGAGAATTTTCTGTCTCCATTAAAATGAAACCTAGGTATTTTTCATGGAAATTAGCACTTCAACAAAACATACAAATAGAGTTTGGCAAGAGATTAAGAGGTAAGAGACTATGCAAGTGGAGGGTTCCTCTCTTATACAGAACCTACAATGAAGAGTCAGTCTCCTTGACTATGGTTCTACCTGCTGATCTCTACTGTGTATCTCACTCTCTGGTGCTTGACTACACTTGTTGACTTGTGTCGAAGCTGTAGGACACAATCAGACAACCTCATAGGGGTGTTTAGGCCAACAATGGGTCATTGTGGCTCCCAATGACTGATATTGGTTTTGTTCTAAAAAGAAAAAAAAACTATTGGCTACTGCCCACAAATTGGACATGGACTTGCCAGTTCAATATACTGATGCCCTACTCTCAGGAAATTCCCTGATACTACTCTGAGTCCATGTGGCCCATTGATTTCTACTAAGAAAATACAGTCTCTACACCTCTCAATGCAAGAACGAGAAACGTGAGCCTCAATCTAATGTCCCAAATCTTAATCTTTGATGAACAATTCTGCACTGTTTTATTCTGGCCTCAGGCATACCTATTTCACACTTTAAAGAGGGTCCAAAGAGTGGTGAAAGAACTCTACATGCTCTGGTACAGAGACTCACAGAAGAACCAGACAGTGCCACAAAGCCCAAGGATCTCCTTGCCTGAGAAATTTACAAGATTGAACAGGCAGTGGGTTAAAACAGAGTCATCCGAGACATGTTATTGCCTTCTCAAGGCAGAACATGTGCCGTCTTAGAGAAAGAACGTTGCACTTCTATCCCTATAAAGTTTTCTATTATCTTTAATGTTAATTAAAGAGATCTGGAAAACAAAGAGATCAGAAAATTCATTAATCTGGATGATACCCCCATACCTGGTTTAACAGGCTCCTTACAGTGGGAGTGGGATCTGTTTTTTTGCTTAAATTGGACACACTTGGTTTTCAGCGTAGAAGTAGATTATTAACTCAGTACTTACCAGTGTTGCAATGGTCAAATATGCGGTTTTACAAAATCTTAAATATTTCCACATAGTCCCTGTTTTATCAGATAGTCTTGCTGACAGGATCAAGAAGATCTAACATCTACTGAAACTCAAGTGACCTCCATCATGGCCATATACTTAACCCAGGGGTGTAGCTCTAGACCTATCATGTGGTAAAGGATGTGGTCCGTCCCATAGATGTAGTTGAAGCATTCTCCAAAAGTTGTGACTGAGAGACAGACAGGTGATACAATTTTATCTTGCAAACAGATAAGCTGTACAGAAACCACAAACTTAAAAACACAAAGACTGTTTAAGCTCAAACAGTTTGAGCAACAGTTTGCTTGGTGGACCCACATGTTCCAGAAAGATAAGCGCAGGTATAACCTGGTCAAATACAAACCATTTCAGCAACTCTCCTAGTTCACAAATTCTGACCAACCCCAGTTTAGATCTCAAATTCTAATTTCTGCCTTGTGACTAACAATCCAAACAAAACCTGATGAAACCTAACAGCTCAACACCATAGGGGAATCTATTGGATGGAACTCATCCAACCAGTCACCCCCTTGCCTGGAAAGTTTCTAATAAACTTAGACATTTATTATTTTTTTCTAGTAACTACAGATTTCTCTGATGGTCTCATATGGGGTCTTTAACAGCTCATTGGGTAATATTCAGGAAAAAGTAAATAGGGTTTTTTATCCCCTTAAACTTGCTTTCCTTTATACAATTTATGGCCAGCAATTCTGGGATGGGGAATATAAGAATGAGGAAATAGTTTTCTCAAGTTGCATATTCCCTTACCATCCTCAATCTCTAACAAGATCCTGCTATGCAACTCAAAACTGAGAGGCATAACTGCAATAAGCCACTGTCAGTGATGGGGGCATGGTGCATCCCCTAGTAGAGCTGGAGGAAAAAAGTGTCGAACCACCGGATTATAAATCACCAGAGAAAACCTGCATAAGCAGGAGATATGACAATAAGTTGGAATAACTGATTTTTTTTAAACTATGACTTCAAGAAGTATCTCTCCAGGTCACAGCTCCCATCTCTCCCTCCTATGTGAAATCACCTGCTTCCTGGATGGGTGAGAGTTTTTTCGGGTGGGGGCTGGAGGAAACAAGCAACATAGGGATCAGGTCACTGGAGGTGGGGTAGGCAACATGGAGGCGTAGGGCCTGCAATCACCATTACTGTTCACATTACTAGTGCTGCTGGTGATGGTTCACCCCTAACCCAGGTTCACACTCAACATTTCTAAAGCACTGCTCCCTTCATGCACATCTGCTCCATACTAAAAGCTTTGAAGGGTGGCCACCACTGAAAATACAACCAGGCCCTTGACAGAGCTGGTCTTTGACTGGACAGTTGTGAAGAACACAGAAGCAGACAGCTTCTAGGAAAGCTGCGAGAATTCTCAAATTCCCAGAATCTATGCATTTATCTACATCTCCAAGATGGAGAAGGTGACCAAACATGGGGAAAGTATCTGGCATCCAGAAGGAAGATCAGAAGTGTCAAAAAAAAAAAGATACAATGCATGAGGCAGTCTACAAGAACACAGATCCTACAGAATTCAGGTTGCTGATTTTGAAGAACACAGTTCTAAACACAGCTTGTGAAGTCCACCTAGTGGTGCGGACCCCTGTTCAGTATAAGGTGCAGAAAACCTGACAAGGAAAATTATAGAACTCCCAATGCTTTTTGATCAATATGAACTGAAGCTGCAGAACAATGTTCTAGGCCCCAAAGGAGTCCTGACCTTGCCTGTTGCCATTTTGGTCCAAAACACATCATGGTTATTGCATTGCAGTCAGGACAGAGTAACCTCATCCTCCGAATCAGGAGCATCTGTACTCAAGGTCTTCCAGGTCACCCAACAGCAGAATTCGGGCAGTTCATCTGAATTCTGAAGGTCACTTTAGTTCAGTGCTGTCAAGATCACCTTTTGGGAGGTCTCAGCTTCTCAAGCGATTGTCCCTCACAAGAAGCTTCACACTGAGAGCACAGTACTCCCCACCCAGACGACTTGCAGGCAGAGCTCATCAGCTACCAGTTTCAGCTTGAGCAAGAGGTCTTCAGTTTCCCAGCAGGTGATATCTCACCACAAATTCTGCTGCTCTGGGCCAGCTCTTCTGCCCCAAGAAGATGCACAGGCTGACCTGAGCCCAAAGATGACCATTCTGACATTCACAGGCTCCATCTCCAGAGGCACCAGGGCATTCTTCTGCCCAGGTCTCCATGCCAACCAGGCTCACGTTTTCAGCACTAGCTGGAGATCAGGGTCTTCAAGGCCAAGGAGATTCTAGGGATAAAACCCAGAAATAAAATCTGGGGCCCAGCTGTGCTGGCTTTTGTGACGGATCCTTCAGGCTGCCCCGCTTCCTCAAATGCACAGCCAGGACTTCCAATCTTACAAGCAGCAGTCAGGGGCCTCTGCCCACTGCCCTGGTCTCATCTGTCCCCAAGATCCCCAGGTCAACACCATCCCAGTCACAGTGGCCTTTGCAATTAGAGTCAGCCTCTGTCAGCCCTCCTTGTATTCCTCCCAAGTCAAATTCTTCAAGCTGTTTGTGCCCCTGGCTGGGACTCTGTCTTCTGACTGCCGCAGGAGGTTGCCACCCACCCAGACTTTGCTCCCAGAACCAGCCCTCACCACAAACAGAACCATTTGCCACAGCATCACCAACATTGCTGCACATTCAGCCTCCTGGTTGCTGTGAAGCCCAGCCTGCCCTCCCCAATAAAGAGCTTCTGAACTGTTGAGCAGAGGATCTGAGTCCTCCAGGGGACAGCCTCAGAAATTTGCACGCCTCTAATAATAGTGACATCCTAGGTCCACTCCAGGGCTAGCCCCAGAAGACCCAAGGCCCTCTCTCAATGCACATTTCACTGACCTATCTGTTTGACAGACCTATAGTTCAGTTGTGTTCATTAGTTTATTTTAGTATGTAGTAGCATGAAGATTTTTTTCTTTGTTGAGTCTTACAAACTCTTTGCCTCAGACTTGATCCATGATTGTCTGAAACTTCTGGGCACATGCAAAAATTCTTCCAGATTGCTAAAATCTCCTCTTCCACTGTGCTTCTTAGAACCTCTGGAAGTTGTCAATAGATGAGATGATTGTGCTCAGTCTCAGAGAAAGGACTTCTTTTGTTGGCGTTCTAATTTTCCCCAGTGAAAACCTTTTTGGTATTCACTCCGGCTGCTTCCCTAGGGAATGAGGGAAGAGCATAAACATGAGCATCTGTCTTGAAGGAGCTCCTGCACCACTTCAGGGAGCCTTAAAACACACTGCATGAACGAAGAGCCTCTTTTCTCAGTTTAATGGCGAGATTCTGAAAAGCCACATGAAGGTTAAGAAACAAGCTTCTGATTTTCCCTGTCTTTGGGCCAGCGTGACCAGAGCAGTTCAGTCTTCTCATTTCATCCTTTTGGAAGTTACTGAGGCACGTCTCAGGCTTGGCCTCAGCCAGCCCCCAGCCGGAGCCCAGTCTGTGCCCTCAATCTTCTCTCCCCACACAAACGAATATCTGGAGTTGTCCCCAGGGAGCAGCCTTGGTCTGGGGCAGAGGTCTTCCTTTGCTGTGTTGAGAGGCCATTGGGGTCTGCCTGTGAATGAAGATTCAGTGTTATTTGTCACTCTTTTTGTACAATTCCAAATACCTCAGCAGACTCAAGCCTTCATCCTGCCATGCTGTGGGAAGGCCTCACTGGTGTCAGCTCACCAGGCTGCAGGACACTCTAGGCAGCTTCCAGCTGGCACCAGACCCAAGCGGGCTGCCCTTGCACAGAGAGGAGGTCTGGCCCAGTGAGAAGAAGCCCATTTTTCCCAGCAAGGAAGGGATTTATCAGGTCAGAAGAAAGGAAGTTTCCTTCTCTTCTGGGCTCTTCCTTAGTCACAATCTCTGAAACTTTTGGAGAGAGGCCGCTGGATGCTGAAGAGGCAGTGAGTGACTGCATGTTCCTCAGTACTGGTGGCCCTCTGCCTGCTGCCCTCAGGAAGGTCTGGGGGCCCACCCCAACCACCATAGTTAGTGACACATGGACACTGGCTTTGGAAGGTCCAGTGGATTCTTGAAGACAAAGTAAAACCTACCCCAGTCCTTTGAGATTACGCTCCTGGATTTGTTTTCTAATGCCAGAGATACAGGATATAAATGTGAGCATTTCTATAGGGCTTATTAACAAACCTCTGTGGTAGGCTAAAAGACACTCCTCCAAGATATATTCACTTCCTAATCCTAGAATCTATGACTATTACGTTACATGACAAGGAAGTGAATATTACCTTGTATGACAAATGATGTGATTACGCTAAGGCTCTCGAGAGGAGGAGCTCATCCTGGATTATCTGAGTGGGCCTCAAGTGCCATCACAGCTGTCCCTATAAAAAAGAGGGAGGAGAAGTCTTCACAGACACACAGAGGAGAAAGCCATGTGAAGACAGGCACAGAGAGTGGACTGACGCAGCCATGCCTAACTTCAAGTGAGCCTGGAAAATGCGGTCTAGAGCTGGGCAGCCATGAGTCTATCTAAAACTTAGATGGTTCAAAAAACTCAGATGGTTCTATGACTGAAAGAAATGATGTTAACCCCTCCTCAAGGAAGACCAGCAGAAGTCCCAACCAGTTACTGGATCCAACATCAAGATGTAGCTCCTTTGACTCAGGACTTGTAAGTGAATCAACAATTCATGTCTCTCACTCCAAACACTCATCCACTATGCTATCACAGAATACCAACGGGAAAGCCATGATGAAAACGCCCAGTGGGAAAGAGGAAGAGAGGGAACTCACAGAAGCCAACACACAGGGTCATCCCGACAGAAAAAAATCTGGGGCAGAACTTGTGAGGAATCCAGCCCTGATATGAAGCAGATGTCTCCATTCACCCCCAGTTCTGCGCTCTGAGGGGTCTTGCTTGTCCATTCCCCTCCTTCGCCATATTTGATGTGGCCACTGGGGAGGATGCTCCCTTAGGAGAATTTTAGGAACAGAACCAGCAAAGACTTTTGTCAGATGGGCTTACGGTTTTTTTCAGAATACAGTTCCCTCAAAACCTTACTGGTTTCCAGAATACAGGCGTCCCCACCTAAAGTCTACACCTCTTCCTGAAAACCACAGAGGCAGTGCCAAGACACCCACCAGAGCTCTGCTTCCCATGTTCTGGATGCGGAACTAATGCCTTGCACATTATACACCTGACCCTAACCCCAACCAACTTCCCAAAACACCACCTAAACACAGCAAAAGCCTATTTGTAAGTAACAAGCTATCCTAAGTCGTAAAATCCCTAACACAGCCCTTCCTAACTGCTCTTAAATACATTCTTTCCCAATGTAATGGCTTTTCTCATCTGCTTTGCCTCTTTATCCTCGATTCTAGCCTGTTCTTAGCTTTTTGGGGACTTATTGTACAACACAAGGCAAAAAACAAGGACTAAATACAGAAAGCATTGCACAGGCGCTTGGAGGACAAGTGCTTGGACACACAGAGAGTCTCACACCAAGGAAGACACTGTGATGCCTCCTTCGGCACCAGTGACATCTGGGACACACATCGCTCAGGTGACCCTCAGCAAGCTTCCCAGACACATGCACATGTTCTGATGTTCTGTCAACTGCACATGACCATAATGTGAGACTTTAAGGAAACAGTGTACGAAAAGTCATTATTGATTTAAGGAAACAAACATCCATTTTCCCGAAAGCATTAACTTTCCTAGAAATGAAGAGTCTCATACATTCTATGAGGTTCGGGTATTAAAAACTGAGAGGGCTTCTCCAAAAAAAACATGAACAGGAGCATCATTCTGTGGGATATGCCTACATTCGCTCCTTAAGTCCACGTAGCAGCCACTTTTCCAAAGACATCTTCTGGTCGTAATTCTTAAACCCACAAAATCTCTTTCACTATATTCGTTTCTGTATTTACCACCCCCAACTTAACGACATTATCTTGGGCCTTCTAAAAATAAGAGACTTAGGTAGGAGTACAACAGCCTCAATATGATAGGTTTAATCCTTCATATCATCCTCAATATGATAGCTTTAATCCTTCATATCAAGGAGCAACATCCTTAATATGATAAGTTTCTCTGGGTTCTTTTTTCACGACTGTGTGAAGATTAGAAGAGAGGCTCCAAGTTCCCAGACTCCGGGTAGATTTATATTGAGGGCTTCAGGCAGAGTCCTCCCTTAGCCACATTCTGTTCTTTTCCTGCATGTAAACTTGCCAATTACTGCCTGAGCTCATTTCTTATAGGATCTTGCTAAAAGCAGCCACCAGACATCACGGTTCTGAGTTTTTCCCATGTGGAAAAGATACATGAGCTGCTTTCTAAGTTATCAGAGGGAGCAGGTTATCAAATGTTTTGTCACAGCACAACAGTGGTCATCAGGTTCCCAGGTGTTGTCTACGCAACCACTGAGCTAATAGCAGCAGTTTTAGCACATCAACAGAGCACTGCACATCTAGTGCCAAAGTCTGAATTCGTTCATCTGGAGGCTAAGATGCTGCAATAGAGACTCAGTAATATGATTATTTAAATACTAGAGAAGTTGGTTTGTTTCACATAATAGTATAAAGGATGGCAGGTGGCCTAGGACAGGCCAATGGCTCTGGGTCCTGCAGTCATCCGAGGTCCAGACTGGAGGTGGCTCTGTCATCTTCAACATTTGGCTTCTACCATCTGTGTCCAAGTTTGAGGCTGTCCCTGTCATATTTTTCCCACCAGAAGGAAGATGAAAGGAATAAGTCCTGAGTAAACACCTGAGAACAATGACCTGTTATTTCTCATAATTCTTCCAATTACCTGGGTGGTTATTCAGGTCTGGGCCAGCTTGGCTGGAACCGGGGAGTCCAGGAAGCCTCATTCTCATGTCTCGGACTGCGGCAGGACTTCTGTCTCCATGTGGTGCCTCAGTCTGAGCTCACATCCTAATTAATACACTTATTTTTTTTAATTTTTATATTTTAAAAACATCACATATTGAGTGTGACAAGTCAATAATGAAGACAATCCAATTGAAAGATGGTCAAACGATATGTATTGATGTTTCTGCAAAGGAGAGCTAGAAATGGCCAATAGACACATGAAAAGATGCTCAAAGTTATTAACCATCAGGGAAATGCAAATCAAAACTACAATGAGATACCACTTCATACACACTAGGATGGTCATGATAAAAAATACAGACAATAACAAATGCTGGTGAGAATGTAGAGAATTTGGAAACTTCGTACATTGCTAGTGGGAATGTAAAATGGTGCAGGTGCTATGGAATACAATTTGACAGTTCCCCATAAAGTTAAACACAGAATTACCATATGATCCAGTAATTCCAGTGCTAGATATATAACCAAAAGAAATCAAAACATATGTCCACACAAAAACTTGTCAATAAATGTGTGTAGCAGTATTATCCATAGTAATACTCAAAAACTAGAAAGAACTCCAAGTGTCAACTCCACGTGTTGAATGAATAAATCAAATGTGATATCCAGACAATGGAATATTAGTTGACAATAAAAAGCAATGAAGTACTGACACATGCTACAACATGGACAAACCTTGAAAACATTATGCTGAGGGAAAGAAGCCAGTCACAAAAGACTATATATTGTATAGTTACATTTATATTGTGTCCAAAATAAGCAAATCTATTGGGACAGAAAGTAAATTAATGGTTGCCTAGGGCTAGTGGGCTCAAGGGGAAATGAGGAGGCTCTCGAACCCTCAACGGGGTGTGGGGTCTTTTCATGAACCCTAAGTGACCACCTAGGCAACTTTGTCTAGAGGCTCGGCTGATCAGATTCCCATTTACCACTGCAGTGCTCCAGGCGCCAAGGTGGTTTTTTCTTTTGAGGGGAGAAACAGCCCCTGCGTCAGACATCCTTTGGGTGAGTGATCTTGTTAAAATGCACCTCTGCCTAAATTGTCTAATAATCTCATCAGAACTGTGGGTTAGAGTCCCCACTGGGGAGATTTTTGCCAGCTAAACTCCCAAGGCTAGAATTGGGGGTGTGCATCCCACTCCAACAGAGACAACATAAAAGGATTACAGCCACTGGGGCACTCAAGGATCAGGTTAGAGTCCCAAACGCTGGGTTAGAGTCCCAGAGGACCCTGGGTCAGAGTCCCAGAATATTGGATTTCTGTGTCTGGTCATGTTTGTCTATGTCGGAATTTATTTGTTAAAATTGGCTGTTTGGGGACTGAGTTTCTCAGTGACCATAACAAACTCTAGTTAGAAATTACCTTGCTGTTTGCAGCCACTTTGGTAAAAGCCCCCTAAAATGGGAATAACTATAAAGGGCTAGTAAGATAACCCGGGATAATTTAAAATTATAGTGGCCACTGTGGGCTCTTTTTGAGCTTTCAAACCAAGACTCAAAGAAAGCCTTAATTGTTAATGAGTCAGGCACGCCACCTTCTGGCACAATTGCTCAAAGACTAAAGGTTCTGGAAGTTGGAAATATTTACAAAGAACTGCAAGATCTTACCCAGCTTGTTTCACGTCCTGAGGGCTTGGTTTGATAATCACCAGGTTGTGAGGTGGAAAGAGGGGGTCCCAAAAATAAGGTGAGACAAAAATCTGGTTGCACCCCATTTTGTGGTCAGATACAGTCAGACAGAAATGTGGTTGCACTCCCTTTTGGAGCTAAGAGTCCTACCAAGCTGCCATCAGCCTCAGGGGAATTACATTGGCCGTTAGAAGGAACACTCTGATTAGGTAAGATCATTTAAGAAGTGCACTTAAAAGCAAAGACTCCACAATTCCAAAGTAACCTTATCGAAAGTTTTGTCACAAAAAGAAAAATTTAGGTTATGAAGGGCACCTAAAGAAAAGCCTATTAGGTCACAGCTTTACAGACATCCCACCATCCACCTTCAAAGGAGAGCTCAATCTCTGAGAGATTTTCTAGGTAACTGCTAGGTGAAAGATTACTGAAGTTATTCAATACTGCCAGGTATAATTATTGTTTGTCCTGGTTGAAACCTGACAAGATATTTCAAAGGATTTAGCAAATTATAATCAGAAATTCAGCCAAACTGGAAGCTGATATTCCGAGCCTGATGAGAATTTTCTTTCCAGGCCTTCTTCCCAAAGTTAAAATAAAACTAAGCACCTAGAGGGAAAGAGCAAATTAGGGATGAAGTAGTTGGACAGGTAGATCAACGTATAAGGTCATTTAAGTTACAACCCCATTTCATCACAAAACTTGAAACGCAGCTCTGGACCCCGTTCACATCTACCCGCTTCCTATATCTCCAAAAGCCTGTAACCTCTCTGGGAACTGTTATCTAGGCCACCACCACTTCCTAAGGCTGAAGAAAAAAAGAAGAAAAAGGAAAGAAAAACTGCCTAGAGTGTGCCTTTGCCCAAAATCTAGCATCTTGAGTGTCTTCTCCACAAATATTAATAGAAAAAGCTTAAAACAAAATTTGCATTCAATTATTCTTTTACAACTAGTGAGCTTTGCATGACTGTGCCTGATTCATGGCAGTGATTTTTAAACAATACTTGTGGAATCTCTGTGTATGTGTGTCTATAGATGTTATATATATGTGATATTTGTACCTCCAGATGGTATAATTTCTGAAAGAGCTCTATTTAATTGGCTTAAATACTTATGTAAATGTAATAGAAACTAACCCAATTGTCTTTCAAGTTAAAGTGAAATAAAACGATCTTTAGCAAGTAAAAGCTTATTTAAGTTTTTTGGTTTGATTAAAATAAACATGTTTTGGGAGTGATCAGCATTGGATATGATACAGACATGCTATTTCATTACAAAATTTGTCAGGAAAGAAAATAACTTAGAATAATAGCTGATTTTGCCTAATGCCTCATGAAGCTTTATAGGCAATCTAAATAATTATTAGGAACAAGTAAACTAAGTAGATATAAAAAATAAAAGTGGGGCTGGCCCCATGGCCGAGTGATTAAGTTCATGCACTCCATGGTGGCCTAGGGTTTGCCAGTTCAGATCCCGGGCATGGACCTACACAATGCTCGTCAAGCCATGCTGTGGCAGCATCCCACATAAAATAGATGAAGACCGGCAACACACATTAGCTCAGGGCCTATCTCCCTAACCAATTAAAAAATAAAAAACCTTTCCCAGGAAGGAAATTATATCTTTAGCAGGAATCTGTGCCAAGTAAGTTCGATGATCAAACAGGTGACAGGATGTCCTTGAAGAAGTTTCAATGAGAACCAAGGCCCCAAACTGACAAATGTCCCACAGAACAGGAGCAGGTAGCATTTTTTTAAGCACCAACCATGTGCTTTACCCTGCTGTTGTCTTCAATTTCAGGTCCCGATGCCCAAGCTTTTTAGGCTTTTTGAAGACTCTATTTTCTGATTGAAAAATAGGGAGCTACATTTGAGAAAACACCCTTTAAATGTGGTGCTAGCTTGGGTTTCATCAGAAGTGAGTTTACAAATCCCTGCTAGCTATATCATAACCCTTAAGGCATTCACTTCAAGATCTGTCCACAAGAGCCATGAACTCCAGGTGCGCCTTAACTTTATTTGCTATGCAACTTGGTTTTGTGGAGTTGGCCCTATTAGGAGAAATCAGAGTGTAGACCTGGAACTAAGTTTTGTCCATAAACCCTCATCCACTGCTGGTGGGAGTATAAACAGTATGGAGATTCCTCAAAAAATGAAGAATACAAATACCATATGATCCAGCTATTCCACTGCTGGTATCTATCCAAAGAACAAGAAAACATGAATATGTAAAGATATATGCACCCTATGTTCACTGCAGCATTATTCACAATAGCCAAGACTTGGAAGCAACCTAGGTGCCCATCAAGGGAGGAATGGATAAAGAAGATGTGGTATATATACACAATGGAATACTACTCAGCCGTAAAAAAGATGAAATCTTCCATTTGCAACAACACGGATGGACCTTGAGAGTATTACGCTAAACAAAGTGAGTCAGAGAGAGAAAGTCAGATACCATATGATCTCACTAATAAACAGAAGGTAAAAACAACAACAAACAAATACATAGAGACAGAGATTGGATTGGTGGTTACCAGAGGGGAAGGGGGGAGGCAGGAGGGTGAAAGGGGTGATTAAGCACATGAGTGTGGTGACAGATTGTTATTTGTCTTTGGGTGGTGAACATGATATAATCTACACAGAAATCGAAACATAATGATGTACACCTGAAATTTATATATTTATAAACCAATGTCACTGCAATAAAAAAAATCTAATAAATCAGATTTTTACTAGCAAAAAAAAAAGTATTGTCCATAAAGCTACTTACACAAGTTACAGTTCGCTCTTTAGCCAGCCCTGGTGGTCTAGAGTTAAGATTCCCAGTCTCACCGCCGTGGCCCGGGTTCATTTCCCGTCAGGGAACCACACCATCCATGTGTCTGGTGTCACGCTCTGGTGGCTGCACACTGCTGTGATGCTGAAAGCTATGCCACCGGTATTTCAAATCCCAGCAGGGTCCCCCATGGTGCACAGATTTCAGCAGAGCTTCCAGACTAAGACAGACTAGGAGAGAGGAGCTGGACCCACTTTCAAAGGGGGCTAGGAGTCAGAATGAACTTAACAGTACTAACAGCACAACAGCAGGTCTTTCTTACCTGAAACAAATATTTGAGGATCCAAGCTGGGGCACACTTAGGAGAGTTAGTGGGGGAACTCACAAACCAGGGAGCTGGATGTTAACAACATTTATCCAGCGCTTACTAGATGTGCCTTTTTAGAGATGCTCACACAGGTTCTTCTTTAGGCCTCATAATACCTCCGTGAGCTGGTACTACTATAACCCCTATTTTTACAGAGAAGGAAACAGGCTTCAAACGCAATGGGATTGTAAAGAAATCAGTGAAACTGAACGCAACTGGTCGGAGTGCTGACGCCTATGATCACTCATCCTTGCCGGATTCAAGATGAATGAACACAGGCAAGGTGAGAGCCACGTGACCAGGACATACCAGAAAGAGAGAAAGGGCGCCACCTAGTGACCGTTCTGATCGGTGGTCAGAAGCAGTTGAATTTCTTTGTAATTATGCAGTATTTAAGATACAGAAGGAGATTTAAAAAATACAACACCGATGAACCACCATGCAGCTTAAAAGCTTTAAATGTTTTCTTCACTTATTTTAAATAAATACGTGCACACAATAAAAATCAAAATGAACAAAGGATAGATATAGTGAAAAGGCAGCCTCTCTATCCCCTGGCTACCCTCCCCAGAAGCAAGCTGTTACCACCTTCTTATGCGCCCTTCCAGAAATATCTGTTTAAATAAATATTTCTTATACAAAATGGCAGCACACTGTGGCAGGCAGAGTAACGCCTCCTCCCCAAGAGGTCCCCGTCCCAATCCCGGAAACCTGTGGCCACGTGACCTAACATGACAAGAGGGATTTTGCAGATGTCATTCAGGTTAAGGATTCTGAGATGGGGAGATTATCCTGGATTATCCAGGTGGGCCCAATGCTGTTGTACTAATCCTCAAAACTGAGAGCCTTCCCAGGCTGTAGTCAGTCAGAAGGAGATGTGACTATGAAAGAGTGGTCAGAGATGCAACGTCCTGGGCTTTGAAGATGTAAGAGGCCAAGGAATGCAGGAAGCCCCTAGAAGCTGGAAAGGAAAAAAAAAGAATTCCCTCCTAAAACCTCCAGAAAGAAACGCAGCCTGGCTGACACCTTGAATTTAGCCCAGTAAGACCTGTGTCCGACTTCCTACCCACAGAACCGTAAGATAGGAAATTTGTGTTGTATTAAGCCACTAAGTTTGTGACAATTTGCTGCAGCAGCAAGAGAAACCTAATATCCACACTATATGGTACTTTGTCTTTCTCATTTATTATATTTTGAAGCCTCTTCCCTTCCCTACGTTTACAGCTGCCTCCTTCTTTCTAATGGCTGCATAGCATCCCATCAGATAGGTGTTTACCCACTCCACTCGAGAGGTGCTTAGGCTGAGTCTCCCACAAATGACTCATAGATAAGTCTGCAATGCACTACTTCCCAGTTTTCCTCACCTGATAGCACACACACATACGCTAGTGCTTACATAGCACCCTGAAGTGGACTGCAGGCACCGAGGCCAATTACATTGAGCTTTGACAAAAAAAGCTTGCTGTATTTTCTTTATATTATACAATTAAAAGAATAAAATATAAAGTACTAGGGAAGATATTAAATATTAAATTTGTGTAAAATTTCTAAAGTCTTTTCAATTTTTTAAGGGAGAAACTTGATTTTCCATTCGTTTTTTATTTTTAATATCAGGCTGTATGCTTGCAATAGAGTTGATTCTCATGATTCGCGGTCGTTATGATCTATAAAGTCACTGCAAACATTGAATTCGTGAATGGTGAATTATTGCTTCTTGGGGTAGGTTTCTGCCAGCTTCTGGTCAGAACATTGTCACCTGAAATGCCATTTGCCAACATCCTTGCAAAACAAACCGGTTCCATTAACATCAAAAACCTGCTCTTCCTCATAACCCTTTCCCTGACAACACTCAGCAGCTCTTTTAAACTCTTCCGCAGTTTCCAGATCTGGAGAAACTATCTACCACATTTTTCACACAGTATCGCCTTTTGAGGCATGAGAGCCAGCCAGTCCTGGCCAAAGAGACTGTCACAATTTTTCTGATCCTGGATAACACGACTATAAATTTCTTTGGCTTTCAGCCTCACAACGATGCTCTCGACTACACCTTTTTTTTAATCAGTGGACATGTTGTGAATCCACAAATTTAGCCACCTTTCCATCTTTTCTCAGCTTCATCACACACCCTAGCTGTTACTTTAGCGCTTTTCAGGGAAGCCTCACGTACAGATCATGAATTTCCTCTCCCTTTTTCTGATGTGCCATGTCATTGATTCATTAACATCGAGCTCACAGCCAGCAGCACTAAAACTCAAAGGGTAACAGAATATGCCACCCCAAAATATGCATGTAGGAGTGCAGGACACGCTACACCAAAATATACCGTTTTGGTACATTGATTATTTAGGGCTGTCGGCACTGGGAAAACAAGAAATGCAGGAGGGCTTCCTCTGAACTCCCTTATCTGCCTGAAGACAGGTCCTCCTAAAGGAACTCAGCTGTCATACATCTCCTCCCCAGGCGTGTCATCAGCAGGGACGATGGACTCATCACAGGAGAGGAAACGAGAAGTCGGTACCACTCCCAGAGAAACTATCATATCTCCCATCTGTTCTTCTAAGGGTCCCTTCGTCTTTCCTGAAAATCCTTTCCTCTCCCTTAAGAGGCCTATAGCCTCCCTCCCCTTTCCCTATTAAAATGGGATTTAATCCTAAATGCTAAGCCACCTCAGCAGTTACTCATTTTTCCCTGAGTATCTCCCATGTGCACACAATGTAGACATGCCAATAAGCCTGCTTGTTTTTCTCTTGTTCATCTGTCTTTTATTACAGGCGTCTCAGCTAAGAACTCAGAAGCTTGGAGGGTGACAAATAGAAATGGCCAGCAATAGGATATATCGGACAATATGAGGAAGCCAGTTGGTGTAAACCTAATTCGGCCTCACTTTGTTTTTCCAAAGGGCCTGACATGGCCGTTGAGCATGCATTGTACATCTGCTTTAAGTATTTGCTGTGTCCCACAGACAAGAACGAATGGCCTTAAGATAAAGGTGCAACTTCCCCCACTGGCAACTCCTTAAGGATAAGCATCTCTCCCTGGGCTAGGAACTGACTGCTCCACTCACCTGTGACCTCCCAGCTCAAGACACAGACCTGCCACCCTGCTGTGTGCACCGAGACAGCAGACCTACTAACTGCTGTGTCCATCAATCGCCGTGCTGACAGAGCAGTCTCAGGACTATTGTAAAAGGAACATTTCAATCATATGTGAAACATGCTCTTTGAGGGCATCTAACCACTCTGAACACCTACTTCTTTGGTGTCCTTCCTTCCTTGGAGAAGGAAGGCCCCAGGCTAAGCTACTCCTCACATTTTGGCTCAGAATAAACTCAACCCAATTTTCATTTATAGATTGGTTACGGATTATTTGTGCTGACAAGGGGAAATTGTTTTTCTCCCCCTACAAACTCAGGCCTGAAGGAAGCTTATCTAACACATCTGTTTTCTCCATAAGGCACATCACAGCCTTCTTGCACTTAGGGACACCAGACAGCACTTCAACACAATGCTCAAGCCATTTCAAACAGCAAAACCACCAACAAAAAGCATAAAAATGCAGAACACATGGCGCTAAATAAACCATGAAAAGGACACTTGTTTATAGTATGAGAGAAGAAATAAGGCACAGTGTCACTTTCTTTAATGATCTATAAATAAATTTATACATTTATATGTATTCACACAGTACAACCTCTATAATTTCTCTTTTTTAGCCCAATTTATTTTTTTTGTTTTATTTGGTGAGGAAGATTCACCGTGAGCTAACATCTGTTGCCCAGTCTTCCTCTTACTTTTTTTTTTTTTTTTTTTTGCTTGAGAAAGATTTGCCCTGAGCTAACATCTGTGCCAATCTTCCTCTGCTTTGTATGTGGGATGCTGCCACAGCATGGCCGATGAGTGGAGTAGGTCTATGCCAGGACCTGAACCCATAAACCCCATGCCACCAAAGCAGAACACATGGAACTTTAACCACTTGGCCAGGGGGCAGGCCTCTACTTTTTAAAATTATTTCATTCAGGTCATAATGGTTTACAACATTGTGAAATTTCAGGTGTACATTATTATTTCTCAGTTTCTGTATAGACTGCATTGTGCTCACCCCCAATACAGTCTAATTTTTATCCCTCATCATATATATGTGCCCTTCAACTGTTTCACCCACCCCTCAACCCCCTTCCCCTCTGGGAACCACTAATCTGTTCTCTTTCCACGTGTTGTTCTCTGTCCATGTGTTGGTTTATCTTCCACATATGAGTGGAATCACGTAGTGTTTGTCTTTTTCTGTCTGGCTTCTTTTGTTTAGCATAATACCCTCAAGATCCATCCATGTTGATGCAAATGGGACAATTTTGCCCTTTTTTATGGCTGAGTAGCATTCCATTGTGTGTGTGTGTGTGTGTGTGTGTGTGTATAAAAAATAGTTTTCTGATGGGTTCTTTAGGTTTTCTATATATATAATCATGTCATCTGCAAACAGCAAGAGTTTGGATAGCTTTCAAATTTGGATACCTTTTATTTCTTTTTCTTGCCTTATTGCTCTGGCCAAAACCTCCAGTACTATATTGAATAGGAATGGCAAAGTAGGCCCTTGTCTTGTTCCTGTTCTCAGAGGGATGGCTTTCAGTTTTTCACCATTGAGTATGATGTTGGCTGTGGGTTTGTCATATATGGTCTTTATTATGTTGAGGAACTTTCCTTTTATACCCATTTTATTGAAAGTTTTTATCATAAATGGATGTTGGATCTTGTCAAACACGTTCTCTGCATCTATTGAGATGATCATGTGATTTTTATACTTCATTTTGTCAATGTCATTTATTACATTTATTTCTGGGTGTTGAACCATCCCTGCATCCCTGGTAGAAATCCCAATTGATCATGGTGTATGATTCTTTTAATGTATTGTTGTATCTGGTTTGCCAATATTTTATTGAGGATTTTTGTACCTATGTTCATTAGCAATATTGATCTGTAATTTTCCTTCTTTGTGTTGTGTTGTCCTTACCTGGTTTTGGAGTCAGGGTTAGGTTGACCTCACAGAATGAGTTAGGAAGCAATCTGTCTTCTTCAATTTTTTGGAATAGTTTGAGTAGGACAGGTATTACAGAGACTGTCACTTTTCTTTTGTTACCTCAGCTGGGAACCTGCGCATCTTCAGGTGACTCAAATTTTTGCCACACTGTGTATATCTGCAAATGAGTGGGAAAGCATTATGAGTATTGATTTGGGAGTTACAAACAAATTTTATTGAGGAGGCAAATTCACCAATAGAAATCCAACTGTATATGCAATACCTCATCAAAATGACTTTTTTTTTAATCACCCAGGGATAATGTTTACTAATCTTTGGGTCTATTTCCTTTCGGAAATTAAATTACATATATAATTCTCTTTTCAAATAGCATAATACTGCATATAACGTTTTAAATTTAATGTCAAAATTTGAGCATTTTCCCATGTTATAAATATTCTTATAAACATAGTGTTTTTTAAAAGATGATCTCTTCAAATGTTTTTAGAGTAACCATTGATCAGAAACTTCATTTTCACATATAGGCAGTAACAAACAGGAGACTTTTTCCCCATTTTCCAAAACTTGTCTGTTCTTGCCATTAAGCAGATTTCAGATAATCCAATCTCTTTATCTCATGATTCAAAGGAACCAACCTATTCTTTAAATCTAGTAGCTTTGGCTTTTATTCACAGATTAACGTTTTCTTGTGATATTGCAAAGGGATTTTAAATCCAACCAAACTTTTCCATTTCAAATCAGCACTCTCCAAAAGAAGTAGAATGTAAGCCACAAATGCAAGCACATGTAACTTTAAATTTTGTGGTAGTTACACGAAAGTGAAAAAAACTAGTGAAATTAGTTTTAACATATTTTATTTAACCCAACACAACCGAAATATCATCAATGCAACAGGTAATGAGTATGAAAAAATAAATGAGATAATTTATAACTTTTTGTACCAAGTGCTTGAAATTTTAACATGTATGGCACATTCCAGTTTAGACCAGTTATACTGCAAGTGTTTGATAACCACATGTGCTTGATGGCTACCATGTCGAACAGCATAGTTGTATTTCAAAATAATGATGAAGCCTTTCCTCAAGCATGTGCAGATATTACTCTACTGAGTGTATAATTCTTCTTCACGATTCAGTTTATAAGACTGACTAGTGATTGCCAGTACACAATTTCTAAACTCTCTTTCAAAAGTCGAATTTTTGCTTTAAATACACAAAATTTTTAAATATTCATTTTTATATATGTATACACACATATATAAAATACATTTTCACACGGTCCATGCAATATTCTTTAAGTTCAAGTGTTCAAATGCCAGTTAAAAGAAAAAAATAGGGGCCGGCCCCATGGCCAAGTGTTTAAGTTCACACTCTCGACTTCGGCGGCCCAGGGTTTCACCAGTTCAGTTCTTGGGTGTGGACATGCACCGCTCATCAGGCCATGCTGATGCGGTGTCCCATATAGTGAAACCAGAGGTACTCACAACTAGAATATACAACTAGGTACTGGGGGGGGGGGGGGGCTTTGGGGAGAAGAAAAAAAAGAAAAGATTGGCAACAGATGTTAATGCAGATGCCAATCTTTAAAAAAAAAAACAACAGAGTTGACCTAATCTTTACTGCGCAATAAACAACTTTAAAATATTTTTGGACTAATTGTCAGTCTGGAGAGTCAGATGACTTCCCAGCTCGTACAAGCTGGCTAAGACTTGTCACGTGATCCCTGCCTCCTATTATTCATACCCTGGTGCAGCCTCCTGCCACATTGTATCAGAGCTGGCTTGAGTGACCAATAGACGTGGCAAAGTAATGGTATGTAACTTATGGAACTAGATCATAAAAGACACTTTGGCTTTAGTCTTCTTCACTATCTCCTGGATCACTTGCTCTGGAGGAAGCCAGCTGCCACATCTTGAGTCCACCCAAGCAGCTCATGGAGAGGTCACATGGCTAAGAACTGAGGTCTCCAACCAAGAGACATATGTGTCAACAATGTTGGAAGGGATCCTCCAGCCCCAGTCAAGCCTTCAGATGAGTGCAGCCCCAGCTGACATCTTGACTGCAACCTCATGAGAGATCCTGAGCCAGAACTACCCAGCTAAGCCACTCCCAAGTTCCTGATCTGCAGAAACAGGGGGAAAATAAATGTTTCCTGTTTCAACCACTAAGTTTTGTAGTAATTTGTTATACAACCGTATGTTACTAATACATTACTTTAATTTTTAAGTTTTAATTAAAATTAGTGATGGGGAGGGGCCAGCTCAGTGGCATAGCAGTCAAGTTCATGCACTCTGCTTTGGCAACCCGGGGTTTGCTGGTTCAGAAGCCGGGTGCAGACCTAACACCATTTATCAAGCCATGCTGTGGCAGGTGTCCCACATGTAAAATAGAAGAAGACGGGCACAGATGTTAGCTTGGGGCCAACCTTCCTGGAAAAAAAAACTTAGTGATTGGGAACTATACCTATAAAATTCTATTTAGATATAAAGTACTTAAGGGATTCAAGACTTTTATAGCTTCAGAAATTTGGTATTTCAAAAAATATATTTTGCATCAGTCACTTCAAGAAGACTTTAAAATAAATTAATTTTTTAAACTAAGCATAGATGAGCAAAATAGAATATTAAAATGTTTTACTTAAATTCTGAAAAATTGACAAAATATTTAGGTATTATTTTGAAAAATTACTTTCTAAAGCCATAAAGTCTATAATGCCTTTACTGTATCAACTTTATTATGTTCAATTAATACTTTTGGAAAGAAATCCTTCTATGAACTAAATTATAAATTGTTAAAATTATATATCTTATAAATGAATAATTATATGTTGTGCATAATTATATATTAAAATATATAATAATTATATATATTAATAATTTTATATTCATTCTAAAATTCTATCAAGAATAGATTTGCTAAATGTGAACTTCAAAAGCCAATAAGATACTACAACATGAACCTTGAAACATGTTAAGCAAAACTAGTCAGTGACAAAAGACCACATATATTATGATTCCATTCATATGAAATGTCCAGAATAGGCAAGTCTATAGATGGAAAATAGCTTAGTGGTTGCCTAGGGCAGGGGGCATGGGGGTAACTACTAACTGGTATGGTGTTTCTTTTTGAGATGATGAAAATATTCTAAATTTATTGTGACGGTTGCACAATTCTGTAAATATACTAAGAACCACTGAAGTGTACGCTTTAAATGGGTGCATCGTTCAGTACTTGCATTAAATCTCAAAGCTTTTTAAAAAGGGAAAGGTCAAAGAACAAGAGTTGCTAAATAGCAGACGATACATATATCTCTTGAAAGCGACACAATTCTTTCCCAAGGAACATAATGTCTCCCAAAAATGACTGCTAAAGAATCTTCTCTTCTGCAGACCCCTGATAATTAGGTGTACTCATGACCAGGTGAAACAGAAAGGAGCAGAAAGCAGGAGACAGCCGTGAAAGAAAGTCAGTGTGGCTCCTGATTCCTGATGCTTTAAAGTCTGCTTTCAAAAGGGGTCCCCCAAGCTTTGCTCCACAATATACGGAGCCTGGGGATACAATGGAATGAGGTGCAGTGTGAGGGGCTGACAACCGCACCTGGCTCTGAGCAAGAACTCAATCAAGATTAGCTCCCATTTATTTAAAGATCTAGGAAGGGAGAAAGGGACGGAGGGAAGAGAAAGTTAACAATCCAATTAAGTTTTCTTTAGAGACACCTAATGCCAGATAACAAAAAACAACAGTAAAGATATATATAATTTCTCATGATGATAGAAAAAGAATGAATATGAAGGCAAAATTACATCAAAAGAAAACTAAATGTTATACACGCAGGCAAGAATCCTTATTGGTGATAAACAAATCAGCATTAAGTCACTTATTAGACTAATTGAAACGAATCAACAGAAAAGTTAAAGAAAGATCCTGTAGGAGGCTGATTCATGTCCACGCAAAATTCATGTCCGCGCACAACTGCAGAACGTGGCCTGAAACGGAAATACGATCTTTACAATGTAATTAGTTAAGATGAGGTCATACTGGACGAGGGAGGGCCCTAAATCCAATGAATAGTGTCCTTGTAAGAAGAAGAGAGGACACACAGACACACAGGAGAGAAGGTGGCAGAGACTGAAGTGATGCAGCCACAAGCCAACGAACGCCAAGGATGGCCAGCGACCCCCCGAGGCTGGGAGAGCAAGGAAGGATTCTTTGACAGAGCCTTGAGAGGGAGCGTGGGCCTGTCGACACCTGGATATCAGACTTCCAGCCGCCAGAACTGTGAGAATAAATTTCTAATGTTTTAAGTCCCCTAGTTTGTAGTACTTAGTATGACAGCCACAGGAAAGGGATCCAGATGCCGTGAAGTGTAGCCACTAGACCACCAGAGGGCAGTGTCCACCACCAAATACCACATACGCATAAACTTGGGCCCAAAATGATTACTGAAGTTTACAGAGAAAGACACACAGTGTTCAGATATAATTTAAATACTTGTACCTTTTTAATGATGGTAAAAAAGTTATAATTTATCACTTTAAAAAATTTACAACCATTATCATCTTGCTGGATAATTTGTGACCTTTCTAGCAACTTGGCTGGGAGCTGATTTTAAAGAACATCCTTGTCCCACTGTCATTTCACACCCAGGGGAAGGTATCTGTAAGATGAATTCCTCCAACAGTTTCTCTTCCAGGAAGAGGTACATACTTTTAACTTCAACAGATAGGGCCTAATTCCTCTCCAAGGAGGCAATACTACATTACATTCTCACCAGAAATGTACAAGAATGGCTGTTTTTCCCCAGCTTTGGCAAAACTGCTCTAGAACAAGCAGTGATGTGGGTCTCAAGGACAAAGCTGAGGGCCCTTAGATCCACATTTCCTAGCTCAGGTGCTTCACCAGCCTGATGGGTATTAAAGATCCCCAGCCTTCCAGAAACACTTCTCTACTGACCATGCGTGTGGCCAACGCCCCTTTCAGGCATGGAACCCAGCTTTTCAGACAGCACACTTAAACAAATGTCCATACCACATTTTCAGGGAGAATGTCTTGCTCCAAGTCTGTGGCGTTTACAATAACTAGCACCCTTTTCCCTGAGTCTCCCTGAACATTGAGGCGAGAAACCAATTCTAGGGTACCATAGGGATAGCCACCATGTGGCCTCAAGAATAGCCCTCGCACTCATGTATATATGGTCAACCAATAGACGACAAGAGAGCCAAGAATATTCAACAGAAAAAAGACAGTCTGTTCAATAAATGGTGCTGCAAAAATTGGATATTCACATGTAAAAAAAACCAAAAGATTCCTATTTTACACCACTCTCAAAAATTAACTCAAAATGGATTAAAGACTTAAATATAAGACCTGAAACCATAAAACTCCTAGAATAGGGGCCAGCCCCATGGCTGAGTGGTTAAGTTCGTGTTCTCTGCTGCGGCAGCCCAGGGTTTCGCCAGTTTGAATCCTGGGTGAGGACACGGCACCACTTGTCAGGCCATGCTGAGGCAGCGTCCCACATGCCACAACTAGAAGGACCCACAACGAAGAATATACAACTATGTACTGGGGGCCTTTGGGGAGAAAAAAGGAAAAAAATTAAAAATCTTTGAAAAAAAAAAAACCCTAGAATAAAACATAGGAAAAAAGCTCTTTGACATGGGTCTTGGCAATGATATTTTGGATATGATACCTAAAGTAAAAGGAATTAAAAAAAACAAGTGGGACTACATCAAACCAAAAAGTTTCTGCACAGCAAGGAAACCATCAATAAAATGAAAAGACAACCAATAGAATGGGAAAAAAAAATTTGCAAACCATATATCTGACATGGGGTTACTAGCCAAAATATATTAAGAACTCATACAACTCAAGAACAAAAAAATCAAATAATCCAATTAAAAATGGGAAAAGGACCTGAATAGACATTTTTCCAAAGAAGATATACAAATAACCAACAGGTACACGAAAAGGTGCTTGACGTCACTAATCATCAGGGAAATGCAAATCAAAACCATGAGATATCACCTCACTTCTGTTAGAATGGCTGTCATCAAAAAGACAAGAGATAACAAGAGTTGGCAAGCATGTGGAGGAAAGGGAACCCTTGTGCACTGTTGGTAGGAATGTAAATTGGTGCTGCCACTATGGAAAACAGTATGAGGGTATCACTAAAATTTAAAAATTGAAATCCCACTTCTGAGAATACATCTGAAGGAAACAAATGGATCATTGAATAAATTGAAGGAGAAACCAAAAAATATCTGCAGAGAAATGAAAATATACCATACCAATTCATAAGGGATGCAGCAAAAGCTGTATTAAGAGGGAAAATCATTGCAATAAAAGCTCACCTTAACAAACAAGAAAAATCCCAAATAAGCAATCTCAAACCACACCTAACCGAATTAGATAAAGAAGAACAAAGTCCAAAGTCAGAAGAAGGAGAGAAATAATAAAAATCAGAGCAGAAATAAATGCAATTGAAACAAAAAAAGGCAGTATAAAGGATCAATGAAACAAAAAGATGGTTCTTTGAGAAGATGAACAAAATTGACAACCCTCTAGCCAGACTTACAAAGAAAAAAAGAGAAAGTTCAGGTAAATAAAATTAGAAATGAAAGAGGAGAAATAACAAGAGATACTACAGAAATAGAAGGGATTACAAGAGAATACTACAAAAAACTATATGCCAACAAAATGGACAGTCTAGAAGAAACGGATAAATTCTGAGACTATTACAACCTCCCAAAGATGAAGCAAGAAGAAATAGAGAATCTGAATAGAACAATCACAAGTAAAGAGATTGAAACAGTGATCAAAAGCATCCCCTAAAATAAAAGCCCAGGACCAGACGGCTTCCCTGGAGAATTTTACAAAACTTTCACAGAGGATTTAATACCTATCCTTATCAAGCTATTCCAAAAAATTTTGAAAGATGGTACGCTTCCTAACACATACTATGAGGCCAACATCACTCTGATACTAGAGCCTGAGAAGGACAACAGAAAAAAGGAAAACTACAGGCCAATATCACTGATGAACATAGATGCAAAAATCATCAACAAAATATTGGCAAACCGAATACAGTATTTCATTGAAAAGGTCATACATCATGACCAAGTGAGATTTATACCAGGGACTTAGGGAGGGTTCAACATCTGCAAATCAACGTGATAAACCACCTTAACAAAATGAGGACTAAAAACCACATGATCATCTCAATAGATGCAGAGAAAACATTTGGCAAGATCCAACAGCGATTTATGATAAAAAAAGAAACTCTTAACAAAATGGGAATAGAAGGAAATTATCTCAACATAATAAAGGCCATATATGACAAACCCACAGCCAATATCATACTCAATGGGGAAAAACTGAACGCCATCCCTCTGAGAACGGGAACAAGACAAGGATGCCCACTATCACCACCCATATTCAACATAGTACTGGAGGTTTTGGCCAGAGCAATTAGGCAAAAGGAAGGCATAAAAGGAATCCAAATAGGGAATTAAGAAGTGAAACTCTTGCTGTTTGCCGACAACATGATCTTATATAGAGAAATATTAGAAATAATTAACAACTACTGTAAAGTTGCAGGGTACAAAATCAACTGACAAAAATCAGTTGCATTTCTGTACTCTAATAACAAACTTACAGAAAGAGAACTCAAGAATATACTTCCATTTACAATCGCAACAAAAATAAATAAAGTACCTAGGAATAAATTTAACTAAGGAGGTGAAGGACTTATACAATGAAAACTGTAAGACATTGTTGAAAGAAATAGAGGATGACATAAAGACATGGAAAGACATTCCATGCACATGGATTGGAAGAATAAACACAGTTACAATGGCCATACTACCCAAAGCAATCTACAGATTCAATGCAATCCCAATCAGAATCCTAATGACATTCTTCACGGAAATAGAACAAACAATCCTAAAATTCACATGGGGCAACCAAAGGCCCCAAAATGCTAAAGCAATACTGAGAAAAAAGAACAAAGCTGGAGGCACCACAATCCCTGACTTCAAAACGTACTACAAAGTCATAGTGATCAAAACAGCATGGTACTGGTACAATAACAGGCACACAGGTCAATGGAACAGAACTGAAAGCCCAGAAATAAAACTGCACATCGACAGACAGCTACTCTTTGACAAAAGTGCCAAGAATATACAATGGAGAAAAGGTTGTCTCTTCAATAAATGGTGTTGGGAAAACTGAACAGCCACACGCAAAAGAATGAAAGTAGACCATTATCTCACACCATGCACAAAAATCAACTCAAAATGGATCAAAGACTTGAAGATAAGTCCTGAAACCATAAAAGTCCTGGAAGATAATATAGTTAGTACATGCTTTGACATCAAACTTAAAAGGATCTTTTCAAATACCATGTCTCAGTCAAGGGAAACAAAAGAAAAAATAAATGTGAGACTTCATCGGGCTAAAGAGCTTCTGCAAGGCAAAAGAAACTAGGATCAAAACAAAAAGACAACCCACCAATTGGGAGAAAATATTTGCAAATCATATATCCAATAAGAAGTTAATCTCCATAATATATAAGGAACTCACACAACTGAACAACAAAAAAACAAACAGCCCGATCAAAAAATGGGCAGAGGATATGAACAGACATTTTTCCAAAGAAGATATACAGATGGCCAATACACACAAGAAAAGATGTTCAGCATCACTAATCCTCAGAGAAATGCAAATCAAAACTACAGTAAGATACCACCTTACGCCTATTAAAATGGCTAAAATCACCAAGACTAAAAATAACAAATGTGGGAGAGGGTGTGGAGGAAAGGGAGCCCTCATACACTGCTGTTGGGAATGCAAACTGGTGCAGCCACTATGGAAACTATCATGGAGACTCCTCAAAAAACTAAAAATAGAACTACCATATGACCAAGCTATCCCACTACTGGGGATCTACTCAAACAACTTGAAATCAACAATCCAAAGTAGCATATGCACCCCTATGTTCCCTGCAGCACTATTCACAATAGCCAAGACATGGAAACAATCCAAGTGCCTATCAACTGATGATTGGATAAAGAGGATGTGGTATATATATATATATATATATACAATGGAATACTACTCAGCCATAAAAAAGACAAAATCATCCCATTTGCAACAACATGGATGGACCTGGAGGGAATTATGCTAAGAGAAATAAGCCAGTCTGAGAAAGACAAACACCATATGATTTCACTCATATGTGGAATATAAACAAACACACGGACAAAGAAAACAGTTCAGGGGTGACTAAGGGAAGGAGGTTGGGGACGAGCACAGGGGGTGATGGGGAGCACTTATGTGGTGACTCACAAGAAATAATGTACAACTGAAATTTCACAATGATGTAAACTATTATGAACTCAATTAAAAAAAATTTTAATTTAAAAAAAGAAGCAAATTCTGTTATATACTACAACATGGATGAACCTCAATTGAGGACATTATGCTAAGTGAAATAAGCTAGTCATAAAAAGACAATTACTGCATGATTCCACTTAGATGAGGTATCCAAAGTGGTCAAATTCATAGAAACAAAGTACAATGTGGTTACCAGGGGCAAGGGTATGGGAATGAGGCGTTGTTGTTCAAGGAGTATAGAGTTTCAGGCTTGCAAGATGAAAAAAACCTAGACATCTATTACACAATAATACCCACATAGTTAACACTGCTGTAGTGCACATTGAAAAATGGTTAAGATGGTGTATTTTATGTTATGTGTTCCTTACCATAATAAAAAAAAAAAAAAAGTATAGTAAGAAAGAATAGCCATCTCACACTTGCTTGTCCCACCTCCTGCCTGCCTGGCCAAGCCCTCCTGGGACCTTGGCTGACCCCATCCTCAGCATCCAGGAGAGCGCCATAGGAGCGGAAGGTGGGCCTGCAGCAAAGTGAGGGGAGACGTCCGGGATCTGCCTTCTCCCCAACACCTTCCATGGCACTCACGTGGCACCACGGTTCTGATCCTAAACCACTTCCTTGTCCACCCATGGGCAGGACAGGGGTTGAAGAATGGAGGATGGAGAAGAGCAGGAGGGCAGTTACCAAGCTGTCTGTTGACTTCTTCATTTGACTCAGGAACCTGACCTGAATCTTGCTTCTAGAAAGACAATGGGCCCCATTCCTGCCCGGGCCTGCCTTCAGCAACCCAAAGGTTCTGAGAAGCTGACGGGAGTCAACAGTGCTTCCTTTAAGGTGAGGCTGGAGACAGGTTCTCCTTGTCTCCCATCTCTGCCTACGTTATCTGCCTCTAGCAAAGAAATGTGGCCAGAGTCATGATCGTGCCTAGCACTGCTCCTGTTTTCCAGGAGGACCTCAAAAATAGCTGTAAGCAAATGAATGTGCTGGTTTTAGATGTCTGTCCATCTCCCCTTGCTGGAGAATTTAATAACAGCAGACATTTACATCAGGTTCCCATGTACTCTAAGCACCTTTACAATATTAACTCATTTAATCCTTATAGCAATCATAAGAGCTGGGCACTATAATTCTTCCCACCTTACAAATGAGCAAACTGAGGCACGGAGCAATTGTAAACCTTGCCCAAGACCACACAGCCCGTAAGCAGCAGAGCTGGGAGCAGCTCCACGGGGGCAGGGAGCTTCTCCCCACGACTGTTCGCTCCTAACCAGGCCTGGTACCTAACAGGTGCTCAAGTATTTCCTGGAGGGATGCGGATGGATGCATGCCGTGCACATCCAGTGCCCTAGATGACGACAGTCCTTTGAAGGAGAAGAACCCTGAACACACCATGTTGCTGGTAAACGCTTTGTTACCCTAATGACTTAGGAAATACGAAGGGACAGTGAGTGCAAAGCCAGTTCAACAGGAATCACAGCTGTAAAAGACCACCAGAACCCATATCTCTTCTGAACAGGTACCCATGGCTGTTTAGATGGTGGGAATGTGGGTGAGTGACAGGAGCTTGCTCATCACTTCTGCTTTCAGGAAAGACACATCTACCAACCAAGTCAGGTTTTTCACGAGACAGAGAGTATTGAGTGGCTTTTTCCCTTTAATTTGTTCTTTCTCTACCCTCTGGAATGTATCAAAGTTTTCTTCCCTAAACCAGTCCTTTTCCTAAAAGATTTGTTCAGCATTCAAATGCTGTGTGATATGCTGTACTGGACAGAAATGAAGGGTGTTTTCCCCCCATCCTGCAGGTGAGGTGGGAATCCTCCGTGATAACTGCTAGTTTCTGATTGCTGCTGTAACAAATTACCATCAACCTGGGGGCTTAACAAAAACGTATAATCTTACAGTTCTGGAGGTCAGAAGTCCTAAAGTCAAGGTGTCAACAGAGTTGTGTTCCTTCTGTAGGCTCTAGGGGAGGGCCCATTTCCATGCCTTTTCTAGCTTCTGGAAGCCACCTGCATTCCTTGGCTCCTGGTCCCTTCCTCCATCTGCAAAGCCGGCAGTGTAGCATCTTCAAATCTCTCTCTCTCTCCTCTGCTTTTGTCTTACATCCCCTTCTGCGACTCTGATCTTCCTGTTCCCCGGTAATAAGGAAACTGGTGATTACCTTGGGCACACCACAATGATCCAGAGCAATCTACTCATCTCAGATTCTCAATTTAATCACATCTGCAAAGTCCCTTCTGCCATGCAAAGTATCACTCACAGGTTCTGGGGATCAGGATGTGGAAATCTGAGGGAGGGAGGGGCATTATTCTGTCTACACAAAACCTCTGTCATTTCCAAACTCTTTCTCCTCTCTTTCAAAAACCCCAGCTCTTTTGAAGATTGTGTCATTCTTAATCAATTCACCCTCCTCGTTACTATAACCCAGTGGCTCCCTATTTGCTGCATTTGGAATCACTAGGAGATCTTTTAAAACTCCCAATGCCTGGGTCACACCCCAGACCAATTAAATCGCAATGTCTGGGGATGGGAGCCAGGCATCAGTGCTTTTTTTTTTTTTAGATCCCCAGGGGATTCTAACGTGAAAATTTGGGGAGCCACTGCTATGAGTGAGATGTCCCCCAAACCACCCCTCACACCCCTTCATTGATTGATGTGAGAAGGACCTGCTACACAATTTTCAGGGCCCAGCGTGAGGACCCTTGTCAAAAAATCAAGAATTTCAGGACAGTCACAGCAGAGGATGCACACCTGGAGGCCAGCACACGGCTCTGGGATCTTCTGCTCTCCATTCCTATCCTCATCTCTGATGAGGTCAGGAGTCATGTGCAGGATCCGTCCAGTATTTTGGCTTCCCAGTCCTTTGACCTCCTTCACACCAGCAAGATTTTCCTACCCCCTTCATGTGGTTCATACACACAGCCTCTCAGATCTTGACCTCAAAACATGCCACACTCACCCCCAGGACCTGGCTTTCCCTCGTGGGTGCCCTGCCTTCAGAGACCTCCATTCCAACAACTCTACTGTTTTTCCCTCATTCAAAATCTCCACCTTCCTTGTATCCTTTCTTCCATCCTTAGAGGCCATAGCCCTACACTATAATCCCTTCCTTGCAAACACCCTTCACTCTGCTGTGTGAGCCTGGCAAAACACCAACCCTCAAACTTCACTAAGTAATATTTCACTAGTACATTGCACTAGCAGCTGGAGGATGCTGGGCGGACATTGCAGGAGGCTGATCATACTTTCTTGACATTTATGGCCACAGATCCCAAATGGGCCCCCCCGCTCTGTTAGTCAGCGCCACCCAATTCCCTAATAAATTCACTTTCCCACTCTGCAAGATGGCTATTCTTTCCTCAGACCTCCCTAATTGATCCCTCTTGCTAATGCCCTCAAATTGCTCAACCTTCAAAGAGAAAATAATGCCCTCGAGAAGAGCCAGCCAACATGCCAGCAACTAGATGCACACACTTTGCCTTCCCTCCCATTACAAGAGGGGCCTGATTCCAAGGCCAAGGCCCCACCTGATCTCATCAGAACTCACCTTCGCACACATTTGGTTCTTGAATCAGTCCCTTTCTCGCCTTCACCAATTTTTACCTCTTTGAGATTATTGCCTTTGCATAAAACATGCTTTAATATCTCTCCCAGCTTTTAAAATTCTTTTTAAAAAATTCAAGTCATACAACATATGCTCTCTGACTACAATGGAATTATGTTAGAAATCAATAGCAAGATATCTGGGAAAATCCACAAATAGTTGGAAACTAAAAATATATACTTCTAAACACCCTTGGTCAAAGAAGATATCAAAAGGTAAATTACAAAGTATTTTAAACTGATTGAAATTGAAAATACAACCTATCAATGTTTATGGAACGTCACCATCATAGTAAAGGGAAATTAATAGCCCTTACTGTCTACACTAGAAAAGAAGAAAGACCTCAAATCAATGACCTCAGCTTCCATGGTAAGAAACTAGAAAAAGAGCAAATAAAACCCAAAATGAGAAGAAGAAAGGAAAGAAAGATTAGAACAGAAATATAATCAGAAAAAAAATCAGTGAAACCAAAAGCTGCATCCTTGAGAAAAATCAATAAAATTCGTAAGCCTCTAGCCAGACTGATCAGGGGGAAAAAAATGAAAGACACAAATTACCAATATTAGGAATGAGAGAGGTGGCAATCACTACCAATGTTAAAAGGATTGATAAGGGCATGTTATGATCAACTTCATGTCAATAGAGTCAATAACTTAGATGAACTATACAATTTTGAAAAATATGAATGAAGTTCACTCAAGAAGAAATAGAAAACTTGAATAGCCCTATATCTTTAAAATAGAGATACAAATAACCTTTGGGGAGGGGGGAGAAAGAAATATTGGCTGAGCCACAGTAAGGGACCACACACAGCAGGTTCTCACCTTTCTGACCTCACCTGTTGAGTTGATGGAGAAGGTGGAGTCAAGGTGACAGAGGCACAGGAAGCTTTGCAAGCTCTGCTTGGGAAAAGCTGAGTCAGAATGAGATCGCATGTCTTCATAAATCTAAAAGTCCCTAATCAAACACACTTGGATCAAAAACACAGATTACTCTAAAGAAAGGTGGAGAGGGGGGTTCTAATTGCCTGTCACACCTAGACACACGTAGGTAACACAGATTTCACTGGGAGAAAAAAAAAAATATATATATATATATATATATATCCTCGGAGCTAAAATGCAGACACGTCAGCGCCCATAAGAGTTATGGAAGGATTAAATAAAAACACTCCAAAAAGAGGCTTGGCACACAGTAACAGCTTCATAAACATTCCCTCCCACTTGGGGGCGCACTGGGCATCATATAGAGCGACGTATCCTGCCCACGCCTGTAAATCCACTCATAGGACCTTCTTTCTCTAGTTCTCTTGAGTTTCTGTCAAGCAAGAAAAGGTATCTATGTCCTCATAAGCAGTTACAGTGTCTAAATAATTTCATTGCTTCTTAGAGAAAGGCGAACATTTTTATTTTGCAGTGTATGTCGGTCGCATGCCCAAGAAAATTACTCAGCACTTGTTTTTCTTCTTTTGGGGTTCTCCTAAAAGTGTCTTCAATCCAACTGCTGTGAATCTGTAGACCCCGTCGACCCACCACCGTCCGGTTTTGCTTTGGGGGAAGACAACGTTTCCAACCCGCAGACCACCGCTTAGCTCAGAGGTGGGATCAAAAGAGGGCGTACGCAGCGCGGGGAGGGGGCGGCCCCGGGAGTGGGGCGTTACGAAATCTTCGGGAACAGACGGCTCCTCCTTGGAGGGAGGGACAGAGGCCGGAGCCTAGTTCTCTAGAAGTCACAGCGCTGGATCCCAGAACTCAGTTCTGTGTAGCTTCTTTGACTGTGTCCGGGCACCCGCAGCGCGCGCCCCACGTGGCTACAGCACGGTCCGCTGTCCGCTCAAGTGCCCCGTACGCCCCCAACCCGGCCATGTCGTCTTGCAGCCGCGTGGCACTGGTGACCGGGGCCAACAAGGGCATCGGCTTCGCCATCGCGCGCGACCTGTGCCGGCAGTTCTCGGGGGACGTGGTGCTCACGGCGAGGGACACGGCGCGTGGCCGGGCCGCCGTGCAGCAGCTGCAGGCGGAGGGCCTGAGCCCGCGCTTCCACCAGCTGGACATCGACGACCTGCAGAGCATCCGCGCCCTGCGCGACTTCCTGAAAAAGGAGTACGGGGGGCTCAACGTGCTTGTCAACAACGCGGGCATCGCCTTCAAGCGTAGGTGTGGGGCTGGGAGGTCCCTGGAGTGCTCCGGGGGTGCGGGGCAGGGAGCCGCAGGCGCCCCCACCCATCCACTTGAGTGATGGGGAGGGCAGCGCCTGCCCCTCGGTACGCGCTCAGCTTTCGCCTCCCGCGGCGGGTTGTCGCTCTCCGCGGAGTCGCCCGAGCGGTTCGCTTAGAGCAAGGCGGGCGCGGGCGGCGGTCACAGCGCGCCCCGCCCGCTTGCCTGTGCGGGCCTGTGCGCAGCTCGGGGGCCCTCCCGGAACTGTCAGCTGCTGTGGTTTGCAGGAAAACCGGCCTCCTGGGAGGGGACCACGCCCTGCTAAGCTCATCAGCTTTCTGTCTAATGCAAGAAACATTTTCTCTGCGAAGGGTCTCCAAGCTCACTTTGGGCTTTCGCTTTCCTTGAAAGGGCGCATTCATAGATGCCAGGAGGCATCTGCTCGGGACAGGAAATGAATCGCCGAGACCCGATTAGCGCGCACTTGCACATTAGTGGACTCGAGACTTTGTTTAATGGAGAGCTTTGATAGGCTCTGGCAAAGAGGAAGCGAGCCTGGTTCCCTCCCCTAGGGAGCTTATGTTTGTTATCAAACATAAAAGCGTGGTTTTAAGTAGCATCTTCCTTTGAAGGGAAAAGAAAGTCAAGGAGATTACTTACTCTATCACTTGACTGAGTGCTATGTGCCATGGATAAAAAGAAATTAGGGGCCAGCCTGGTGGCGCAGCGGTTAAGTGCGCACGTCCGCTTTGGCGGCCCGGTTGGCTGGTTCGGATCCCGGGTGAGGACCTGGCACCGCTTGGCAAGCCATTTTGTGGTAGGCGTCCCACATATAACGTAGAGGAAGATGGACACGGATATTAGCTCAGGGCCAGTCTTCCTCAGCAAAAAGAGGAGGAGGATTGGCAGCAGTTAGCTCAGGGCTAATCTTCCTCCAAAAAAAAAAAGAAAGAAAGAAAGAAACTTTACCTTCACTTACAACCTAGCGGGAAAAAGAAACCTAAGAGACAGAACGGAGTAGAATGAACGACTGTGGAGCGTTAAGACTTCATCCCTTTAGCGGTAGGCACTGACCATCGCTGTGCACCCACACCTGCAACCCTGCAACGCAGGCTTTCTGCGAGCGCTGGCGAGATGTGGCGGACACACCCGCCTGGAACAGCCCTCAGCCACTGGTTGAGGGATTTGTGAATAAATACCCCGCCTCCTGGACAACACGTCGGGGAACACAGGTGCGCTAGAAGCCCTTGCCCCTCAAAGTGTGTGCGGTGGACCAGCAGCACCCGCAACCCCGGGCATGTGCTGGAATCGCAGAATCTCACGCCTCGCCCCACACCAACTGAATCAGAATCTGCATTTTAACAGAATCCCCAGGTGCCTCCTACGGCCATACGGCTTGAGCAGCAGCGGTCAAAGGCAGCCGTTCTCCGTGTGGCTCACGGACCCATAGCTGCAGCGTCACCTGGGAACTCGTTAGAAAGGCAAATTCTGGAGGCCCACCCAGACCTTCTCAGTCCCAAATTCTGGGGGTAGGGCCCAGAAAGCTGTGTTTTAGCAAGCCCTGCAGGTGATTCAGATACTGTGCTTGAAGTTTGAGAACCAGAGACCTAGTGGTTGCAAAATTCTTGTAAAGTTAGCTTGTTTTTCCTCTAAAAGCATTTAAGATCCACTCTGTCATATGAATTTCAGGGAGAAATGTATGACTTTGTCTGTGTTTCGTTCTCTTTTTAAAAGTTGATGATCTAACGCCCTTTGACATTCAAGCTGAGGTGACACTGAAAACAAACTTTTTTGGGACAAGAAATGTCTGCACCGAATTACTACCCATAATGAAACCTCACGGTAAGTCCAGCCATGTGGACTGTCAGCTTGTCAGCAAGGAGTGAGCCAGGGGGCTGCCCCGCAGGAATCACTCCGGGGTGCTATTTCTCTGTAGGGGGAAAAAATAGATAATTGCATTATTTCCTTAGAGTATCCGTCTCCTCACTTGGACATTTCAGCTTTAGCTTTAAAAGATATTGGGGCCAGCCCAGTGGCATAGTGCTACTTGCCACAACTAGAAGGATCCACAACTAAAATATACAACTATGTACTGGGGGGATTTGGGGAGAAAAGAAGCAGGAAAAAGAAAAAAGAAGATTGGCAACAGTTGTTAGCTCAGGTGCCAATCTTTAAAAAAAAAAAAAAAAAGAAAGAAAGCAAGCCCGCAGGCAGAGTTGCAGGCACTGGTTGAAGGAAGCCTTGAGTCCAGGTGCATGGAGTTGGTGAGTGCCCAGGGCCAAGGGGGTGAAGTTGTTACACGCAAATCTAAATGCATTTTCTTTTGCTCCCTTTTTTACACAAAGAGGACATTAAGTATAATGTTTGCCTCCTTGCTTTCTTCACTTACTATATCTGGGACTCTTTCTGGATCAGGACAAAGAGATTCATTATTCTTTTTTACAGCTGCATAGTATTGCGTTGTAGGAATGTCTTTTATCAAGTGTCAGGAGTCATCTCCCTATGGATTTTAGAATCATAGAATTCGAAAGCTGCAAGCGACTGAAGAAACCTTACATTCCTACACCTTCAGTTTACAGAGGGGGAAACTGAGGCCCAGAAAAGTGAACACAACCAGGTAGAAATAGAGCTGGAAACAATATCCGTGTTTCCTGACTTCACCCTCCAGTCAAATCAGGATCCGTCATCAGTTCTGGGGAAGTAAGGATTACTTGCAGACCAAGCCATTGTGAGAGAGAAAAGGCGCTTTGGGGAGGGTGGGGCTCAGGGATCAACCCAGAGCAGGTGAATCACTGCCTTTAATCCACTTTCTGTAACAGCATTTCCCAAAGTGGGACTCTGATTTACAACACATGGAGAATATTTGTGACTTTTCCATAAACCTCACATTTACCTGGAGGGCAAAGCGCTGAGCATCGTTACCTCTTGATTTGTAGGGAATCGCTTTCTCCCCATAGAAAACTGATCGGAAAGCTATCTTTATTGAGCTCTATAACATCACTTTAAATAAAGTTACCCGTCTCGCTTATTCGTGCAAGATTCTGAGTAAATAGGTTAATCAACTGTTAAGCCACTGGAGGGAGCTACTTACCCAGCCTTGCTAGAATGGGGGTGGCTGTGTCTGGATGCATGAGGCCACCTGGACCTCAGCAGAGGTGGGGGGTGGTGTGGGTGCAGCCCTTCTCAGGGCTGGTTGGACCCATCTGGCTGTTAAGATTGTGTCCCCTTGGCCTCTCTCACAGAGGTGTGCCCTCAGACCAAAGGGGACACATCTTCCTCTTAGGTTTTTTATTTCTACCAAAGGCACAGAGTAGCTCCTGTCATTTGTTTTTCTCTTCTTTCTTCCTTTCCCTTTTAAATTTAATTCCTTGTAGCTGCCAAGGGACTGAGAACAGAGCTGTTTAGAAAGTAATGAAGAACACAACATCACCGGTGCCCACATTCAAGGACAGAGTGAGGGTGTCTCCATTCCTGGCCAAAATATTGAAGTGACTGTAATCATGAGAAAATTAGGCCAATCCAAGTTGAAGGAAATGCTACAAATTAATGGCCTAGATTCTTCAAAAGTTCACCGTCAACTAAAGTGTTTAGAAGGAAAGTTTATGAAGTCTGTCTACAACTTAGAAAAAAAAGCAAATGTGGCAAAATGTTAACAATTGGTGGGCTTAGGTAAGGGGTGTGGGGGTGTTGAACTATTCTTGCAACTTCTCTGTAGGTTTCAAATTTTTCAAAGTTAAAAGTTGAGAAAGAACTACGTATTACTAGAGAGAGAGAAGGAAGGAAAGAGACAGAGAGTCTTAGGTACATAGGGGATAAGTGAGTGCTCGTGTTGAAGGACAGTGTCTCTCATACCAGGTTGGACCCACAAGGATATCCAGTAGAATGTGAAACCCCACTCCCCACCCCCAAATGTGTACCAGTGGTGAATACCTCTCAGAAAATGAAATAAAATCTAGTTATCCTATTGGATGCAGAGGATGTGGATTCCAAATAGTATGGAAGAAGTGTCCCCCAAAATTGGTGTTTTCTTTTGTTTTGTCTTGCTGAGGAAGATTCTCCCTGAGCTAATTTCTATTGCCAATCTTCCTCTTTTTTTCCTTGAGGAAGATTAGCCCTAAGCTAACATCTGCACCAATCTTCCTCCATTTTGTATGTGGGTCACCACCATAGCATGGCTGATGAGTGGTACAGGACCATGCCAGGGATCCAAACCTGAAAACCCAGGCCGCCAAAGTGGAGCATGCCAAACTTAACCCTTACGCCACAGGGCTAGCCCCCCAAAATTGGTGTTTTTTGACAGTGGATGAAATTCACACGTTTCCTGGCTTTTGGACTGCCACCAAATTTCCAATGCTTCAAATTGTTTTCTAGTTTTTGGCATGCATATTTGTTTTTATGGACAGAATTGTCACTTTAGTAGCCGTGAGTTATTATTAATAGGAATATTAACTCATATGAATTATATTTAATGAACATTAATATATCGTTATTAACTATGGGCTAAAAATGTAATGAAAATGAAAACTTGGATGGAGAATCAACCCACTCCAAGTGTGAAAGTATCCATCGTTTAGGATAGACAAGGGCAACCCCAAGGCATTGCTTGACCCTGATTTTGGCACTGGGGCATAAAGAGTTGGCTGCCCCGGCCCTAGGAAATTGTGCAAAGCAAGAGAGAGCTTTAATCTCAGGGTGAGGGAGCTGTGCCTAGAAGAGCAGGTTCACAGGCACCTGGGGTGGGTGTGTGGAGAGTGTCCTGTAAAACTCCCTGGGATCCTTCTACAGACCCACCTCCTGCTCAACTAATGGAGAATCACTGCTCTTTAACCCCCGTTACTGATGGAAGTGTATTCTTCCCTTTCAGAGAACAGGAGACCACCAAAAAATGTCAAAACCCACTGGTGCCTTCTAGAGTCATTGTTTTTTTTCCTGCTTTTTCTCCCCAAGTCCTCCCAGTACATAGTTGTATATTGTAGTTGTGGGTCCTTCTGGTTGTGGCATGTGGGACACGGCCTCAGCATGGCCTGATGAGCGGTGTCATGTCCACGCCCAGGATCGGAACCAGCGAAACCCCAGGCCGCCAAAGCAGAGCACGTGAACTTAACTACTCAGCCACAGGGCCGGCCCCCTAGAGTCATTTATTATGCCTTTTTTTTTTTTTTTTCTTATCACCAATTCAACCTGCACCGTGACTCAATCATGTGTTTGGTATATAGTCAACCAATAATTGTTTATTTGTGACATGCTTCTGGATTTTTTATTATTCTGTTTCAGGCAGAGTGGTGAATATCAGTAGTTTACAGGGTTCAAAAGCTCTTGAAAACTGCAGCGAAGATCTGCAGGAGAAGTTCCGATGCGAGACTCTCACAGAGGAGGACCTGGTGGATCTCATGAAAAAGTTTGTGGAGGATACAAAAAATGAAGTGCATGAGAGGGAAGGCTGGCCCAACTCCGCTTACGGGGTGTCCAAGTTGGGGGTCACGGTCTTATCGAGAATCCTGGCCCAGCATCTGGATGAGAAAAGAAAGGCTGACATGATTCTGCTTAACGCATGCTGCCCTGGGTTGGTGAAGACGGACATGGCAGGGGCTCATGGTTCCAGGACCGTGGAAGAGGGGGCCGAGACCCCTGTCTACCTGGCCCTCCTGCCTCCAGATGCTACTGAGCCTCATGGCCAGCTAGTCCATGACAAAGTCATCCAAAACTGGTGAATGTCTGCTTTGGAGCTTAAGGTTTAATAAATGTTTGTGGAATGAATGAATGAACTCTGACGTTGTAGTCCGACTCTATTTCTGTCCTTACAGAGAGTCAGTTAGGATCTCCCTGTGAGAAAGTGTCTTGTTCTGGAATCCAGCCAAGCGATTTTGCTATGCCCAAACTCTTTAGCCTAAGAGAAAGAGGAACGCAGTCCACTGGTTCTCAAATGTTAGAAGACATCAAAATCACCGGGAGGGCCTTTTAAACCAGTGCCCAGAGTTGAGGCCCAATAATGTGCATTTCTAAGAAGTTCCCAGGTGCTGCGATGGCACTTTGAGAACTGCTGGTCTAGTGAGAGGACTCAGGGCTGTGGAGGGGGTGTCAGCCATTTTCCAGCTGTCCCTTGCTGTTTCTAGCTTGTTGAGTCTGTAAGGATGATGATTTATCCTGTTTCCTTGGCTCTGTCATCCTGCTTTGTATCTCATTTTGTTTTATTATATCTGAGTACGTTTTAGTTGATTCTTATATTTATGAAGTAGTATAGCTTGAAGGACTCGGGAGGAATGTCCTTTCTTCATTGGGATATGATTTCTTCCCTAATGGGTTTTTCATCTGGGTTTTACATTCTGTGTTCTTCCCAGAATGTTTACAAGGTTGCCCTGCCACTTCTTTTATCTTGTTCAGGCATTGTGTCAACTTAAAAAGCAAATTTTCCTGTTATTTTATCTCAAAATGAGCTTATTGGAGAATAGCCAAAAGAATTGCAGTTTGGGGTGTGCTATGGTGGACCACAGGCAAATCTGGAAAAGAAAAGAGGGGAGTAGGGAGGGGTTGTTCTAAAGGAAAATCCATTGGGAGAAAGTAACAGTTCAGGGCAACAATGGCTTCTCATTGGCTGGGCTGTTGCTGGGTGGGAAGAGAAATCTTCATTCAGTAGTAAAGTAAGTAGTTATACTTGCTGTCCAAGATACAGGCATCCTCTCTTCCCATTTGGTGTAACTGATGATGTGTGATAGAGCCTTAGGGTTCCCCTACAGGCCTTCCCAACTCCAACTTAGTTAAGATTTCTTTAATTTCCACAATAGACAACTTTGTCCAGACCATCTCTTTGCTCAGACATATGCAGATATCTTCTCCTTAACCTGTTCTCGCTTCCCTCTCAGCTACAGCCTAGGGTGATTCTGCAGATGCCTCCCTGAGCCCCTTTTATATATAGTCTCTCTGACAACAGGTGACTCCACGTTCACTGCTTTCAAATCGGATTGGTTTTGCAACCAGTCTCCTGGGTTCCTATTACACCCTGTAGAAAGCAGACTTGGAGACCAAAGGATCTTATAAAAGAGAAGAAATATACTTGCAAAGAAAGTTTGCAAGGGAGTCAAGACTGAGGAAGGAATGGCTACCAGACCACAACAAAAATACAACAGGCACACAACAAACAAAATACAAAGAAAAGAAAGCACAAATTTACCAAGTTTATGATGGGCTGTGCACAGAGGAAAACAGCAATGTTGTTGCTGTTTCATTATGACCATGAAGTTCCCATCATATCTCCTGACAGCAGCATTGCAGAAATAAGGGATAATGCTGTTTTCCACTCTGAAATCAGTAAAGTATGGAAATCCTCAAGGTTTCATTTATTTGGGGGACCAGGACTACACAGGTGACCCTGTTATTTCTCATCTATCGCAGGGTGCAAGGTTATTCTTCTTGACTCTACAACTTACAATGGCAGCATGTCAGTTTAGCTCTCTCAACCGTCACCTCAATTTTTCATCCATTTTGGGTAGAAGGAAGTCTGAAATCCACCCAGATTGCATTTCACTTCCTTTGGTCATCGCTGTGTTGCCTGATTAAATCCAGCATGCTCTCACATTCATCTCAGACAAAAACTCTTAAAACTTTTTAATGACTTCTTGTCTGGCTCTAAAAACACTTTGGCTTTTGAGAAGTTTCCTGAATACCTTTCACACCGGCTCCCTCTGCAGCCAGCCTCCAGAGTCCTGCCAATGATGGGCAATTGCATAGGGACCATGGAGCTCTTTCGGGCTCTGTGTGATGGAGTCACAGACAGGAAATGCATGAGTAAACAGGCCAATCCCTTTTATTTCTTCTTCCTTTTTTGTCTCTAGCCAAATCCCACCTTGAGATTTTTGAATCAGCCTGTGGCCCTTGGAAGACCCTTAACTGTGAACTGCTGATCAGACCAGCATTTCTCATTTTTATGGAAAGGTCATCAGGAGCCCTTATTAGATGCTCTGCCCAGAACCCTCTTCCTAAGAATTATCTCCTGGCCCCCTCTCGCTTGCTTCTTCCTTGTGTTTGCAGCTGCAGCAGCCACAAAGTGACTTTGCCTTGCTAGCCTCTGTTGACTGCTCCAGCTGCAGGCCCTTCCTCTAAAGGGCAGAACCAGCTGGACTGGATCAGAGAAAGCTCAGAGCCTTTACTGTGAGTGGCCCCACCCTACCCAATGTGGTCCAAGGAGCAGAGAGAGCCAGGCATACCCAGAGGAGGAGGCCACCGACTCTCAAGAAAAGAAGTTACAGAGTGGCCTGAAGAGAGACAGCCCCCTCCCTGCGGTAGCATCCCTTCCCTGGCCTCACACTGTTCCTGAGATCCTGGGTTCTGAGAGATGTTCCAAAATACCCTTGTATCCTTAAAATGAAATAAATTTCCCTTTTCCTTAAGCTAGCTTGAATTGGGTTGTTGTTGCTTGCAACCAAAAGGAGTCTAACTAATAGAAGTGCATGAAAATATTTCAAAGTATGCTGTAGTGAAAAAAAGTAATTAGGCTTGGAATCAGAAAGAAAAAAATCACAAACTGCAAACCCATGGTATACTAGGCCAGATGTCACGCTTAATGCTTTCCCAACATTGTTTTGCATAATTCTCACAACAGTCCTTTGAAGGAAGCATTCATGTCATTTTTTTAAATGAGGAAATAATAGTTTGGAGAGATTAATTTGCCCAAGATCACACAGCTATAAGCCAAGAGCCAGGATGGTATCCAGGACTGTCTGACCACAAAGTTCCTTGGCTTTTCTTGGCACCTAGCACTCAGCATGTCCAGCTTCACTATTACAAGTCTAGAGACCATAGGCAACTCCCTTGATGTAAAAATTAAGGGGTATGGTACATTGAATCTATATGATGTGTAAGCCATATAGTTATTAGATCCCCAAAATAGGCTCTGTGTGAACTTTTCCATAAGGTAGATAAATGAAACATGGCTTAAACTCAGCATATTTTAAATGGATTATCCCACGTATGTTTTTTAGGCACCAGATGGATCCAGTGGTGCCATCCACATCCAGCTTCCCTGTGATAGAATTTTCCAGGTTGAGGCACGAGTGGTAAACCCGCATACAGTATCAGCTTTAGACATGGCTCTTGGACTCCTGCCTCACCTACTGAACTGCAACAAAGATTCTGACAGACCAAGAACCTGGACAGTGATGTGGGTGTGGAGATGAAACAGGTGATAATGACGATCCTGACAAAGGGTTACTTGTTACTCCAAGTCAAGCACAACTAGGCACAGAATCAAATATAGAACTACACAGGACTTCTATCTACATGGGTGGAGCAGAATCTACGTTACAGAAGAGACATGCTCGGAGGTCACCAATATCTGGATACGGAAACTCAGGATGAGTTTACCTGGTCAATCTCTCTAAGAGGTGGGCCAGTCCGAGCAAGAGACTGTAGGTACCTCTGATTTATAATACCTGCTTTATTATCAGAAGGGGTGAGGATTAATGTTCTGATTTAAATTAAATCTGAAATGTCCTGATTCATTTGAGTATTATTATGCAAGGAATCTGCTCTATTTACATGTCTTAAATAGATGAACATAACTAAGTAGACTTTTAAGTGTGACAAGATAACCCAAGAAAACAGATTTCTCATAGGAATGAACTTCCAAATCTTAATGCGGTACATTTACTGTCAACGCTGATTATAAATGGAGTTGGTCTTTTAAGGTTTACAGTATTTGAATTTCTTAAAGTTAATTTAAATTCACCTCCCACACACCTGGAGTTCTTTAGAGATAGGTGACATAAATACAAGGCACATATATTATTTTATATAAATGTATCGGGACAAAGTTGTACATGGTGGTTTTGACACAAATAGACTGATTCTCCCTCTTTTTCAATGATGAATATAACCAGTTCTTTCATCTCTATTAGTTCTATGCAATGTGGAGTGTGGCTAGGGTTTGAAGAACCTAAAAATAAAAATCTCACCTGTTTGTCAACTCTATTTTTGTAAAAACAGAGTTTATCAATCTTCACTAGGAAATCAATTTTCATGAAATTTTTTTCTTCCTAAATGCTCAATCCTTTAGTTTTCCTCTGCTTCTACTTTAACACTATTCCTAAAAGTGACTATTAGAGGACTTACATCTGCGGCATTTGGTATATGCCAAAGAGATGGAATCAGAATCAGAAGCCTGGCTAAGCCAGAGGTCCAGCATCCCAAACTACTAAAATACTCTTGGTGACTTGAGGGAGGTGATAGGTCCCCTTGGGAATCTGATACAAACTCTATACCCTTTCTCCAGAAACATACATATACACAAAATGTTCTGTACATTTCAAAGTATTCATGGACCTTCTACTCCCACACCCCCCCCCCCAAACTCTTTCATGGCTGCCTAGCCTTCAGGAGCCCCAGAATGGATCTGAAAATTTCTGAGACTGTCAGGGGTTAAACGGGTAGAAGCCTCTACAGAAATTACAACCTCAGTCAACAGGTGGTTCTGCTTTGGTTGGCTACGAACCCCAGCTGGTGCAATCAGGATGCTCAGGCGAACTCCGCCTGACACCCAACCTTCAAGGTGCGTCTCGCCCTGCAGCTGTCAGGCCAGGTAGAGTGGGTCTGAACTGTCCAGGTCCGAAGGCTCGTAAGGATGACAAGAAGGAGTTTATCTGGAAATATTAACGCTCTTTACAGTTGACTTGAGGTCTCCTTTGTGAGCCAAAACCCACATAACGAAAGTCACTCCAGAATTAACTCCCTCACCTCCTCTGACTCCAAGGGTCGGAAAGGTGCGGCCCATGGGGGCGAGGGCATCTTAACCAGCCGCCCAAGCGTGTACGGAAGGGTTCATTCTGCCTCCACCCCAAGGGTTTGGATGTGGCCCCGATGGAAAGGATGGGGTGAGCCAGGTGCCACGGGTCCCACTGTTCTCCCTGTCTGTAACTCCAAGGCCCCTCCTTGGGCTGATTCACTCACTGATGTCCCCTTCCGTTTGGGCGTGTCGGGGGAACCCCAGGTGAGCGGCGGAGCAACTGCGCCTACCTGTGGGAGGCCTTCCCAGGAGCAGCCCCGCAGCGAGGGCGGGAGCTAGTTTTTGCAGTTGAGAGCGACGCCCACGGCGGGGAAGCTGTGGAAGACTGGGGGGTGCGAGTCCCGGGCTCTGGAGCCGACGCCCAGGACCCGCCTGCCGCCCCCCAAGTCAACGGCCCGCCTCGCAGCCCCGCCCCCCTCCCATGGATCCTCCCTTAGCTCCGCCCCACACCGATGTCCTCCATTGGCCTCCCAGCCCCGCCCCGCCAAGGACCCGCCCTCAGACCCGCCCCACGTACGAGGGCTCGCCTTGGCCCCGCCCCTCGCGCTGAGGGCCACCTCCCAGCCCCGCCCCGTCCCGCCCTCTGAGGACCCTCCCTCGGCCCCGCCGCACGTACCGAGGGTTCTCCCTTGGCCCCGCCCCTCGCGCCGAGGGCTCGCTCCCAGCCTCACCCGGCCCGCGGACGACTTCTATCCTTGCCCCCGCCCTTACCCGCCCAGGTCCCGCTTTCCCGCCCTGTCCCCATAGGTCTCGCCCTCGGCACCGCCTTACGCGCCGAGGGCCCAGCTTGCCCCACCCCCGCGCGCCGAGGACCCGCCCTTGTCCCCGCCCCCTCGCGCCAAGGGCCCGCATTCGGCCCCGCCCCACGTACAGAGGGCTCTCCCTCGGCCCCGCCCCTGGCGCCGAGGGCCCGCCTCCCAGTCCCGCCCCGCCTCCCGAAGACCCACTCTCGGCCACGCCCCTCGCCAAGGCCCCTCCCTGGGTCCCGCCCCGCGCGCCGAGGGTCCGCCTCCCGGCCCCGCCCTGCCCCCTGGAGCCGTGGCCGCTCGGCCTCCGGCGCGGCGCTTCCTCCACGGTCCCCTCCCGGCCGCGCCTCCGCAGCCGCTGGCTGTACCTGCCGCAGCGCGGCTGGCTTCTCCGCAGCGCACGCGGGCGCGCCTGCCGAGAAGGGCTGCTGCCGCCGCCGCCGGTAAGTCCTGCCCGCACCCTCGGCCGCCGGGCGAAGCCGGGGCGTCGCCTCCCGCGAGCGGCGAGGCAGCATGGGCGCTCTCCCCCGGGTGCGAGGGCTCGGGTGGTGTCGGGGTGCAGGTGGCCCCTTGGAACGCGGCGGGCCCGCGGCGCGCACTGCTGCAGTGCGGGGGCGGCCCCAGCGAGGCCGCGCGTGGGCGTCGGCTCCGGCCCGGTACCCCCCGAGGGGCAGCCCGGGAGGCTGGTGGGGCCCCTCCCAGTTCCGCCGACTCCCGCTGCGGAGGAAGTGCGACCGCGCCCTCGCCGTGTCGGCGCGGCCTCTGGTCCGGCAGGTGGAGGTCAGGTGGGTCACGGCCCGCCCACCCTTCACCTCGGCGGGCAGACGGCGGACAAGCTGCGCCTTTGTTCGCTTGTGCAGTCCTGATCGGGCAGGAGGGCTGGGGACCTTTATAAAATTAGGGCTTTCCTGTTAAGGGAAGACCCCCAAAGTCTCCCACGCTGCCCCTGGGAGAAGGGATCCGAGTCGCAGTGTGTGCGCTCTGCCCGCCTGGCCCGTGCGTCCTGCAGGACTGCCGGCTACTGCCAGCGTGGATGGCCCTTAGCAACTCATAGTGCGGCTGATTACAGAGACTGTTACCTGCAGGTGTTTCCTTAATTTGGGACAGCTGCCCTACACTTGGGAAAACCTTTGTAGGATTTTTTGGTAAGGGGATGGAGGCCCTTCCCCTTCCTCCAAAGCCTGCTCCCGATAGTGTCTTAAATTTTTTCCGCTAAAATTTCGTTACCGCTCTGAAAGACCAAATTCAGAATAATGTGCTCTAGAGTTGATTAAACCAGTTGCAGAGGAGTGTTTCCGTTCTGTAGACGAAGGGTCATCATCTGTTGATAAGTGTTCTTGTTCATGGGAGGATGGCTGTTTGTCATTTTTCACTTTCTTTTCATCTAACTCAGAAACATTCCTTCATGTAAACATCTTTACAATTAACTTCTTTCGGATCTGGCAGTTGATTTTTCACTTGAACTTATTTTTTGTAAGAAAATAAGAATGGATAAGGCGGGAGATTTCCTGCTGACATTTTCTGTTTTAAGGCGGATACATCTGGTGGAGTACACTTGTTTATAAGACTACTCCCTTGTGTATCTAATTGTTAGTAGGCCGTAAAACCCTTGTGAGTTTTACCCAGCTATTGAGCCTCTCACAGAAAAGGTATTCAGGATAGATTGCAAGATCATTGTCAGAACTATTAACTTTACCTACAGCATAATGTAGTAAAGGTTCTGTGGCATTTCGCTGACCTGAGCCGGAATCCTAATTCTGCCAGTTGCTTGCTGTGTGACTCAGGCAACTTTCTGGAGGGCCTGATTCCCAATATCCTCATCTTAAGGCTAATACCCATCTCATAGGTCTCTTGTGTGTTGCATGAAATAAATGCATGCATAAATGATGAATTTACCAAGCCCACCCACAAGGCTTGCTTAGTAACATAGTATCGAATGCCCCATATTTTGAAATAAAGGACTTTGCTCCAATGAAGCTTGCAGACTCCTTGCCTGTGCTATTAGTTACACCAAATAGTAGTTTCTTCATATAGCCAACAGTAGCATTGAACTGCTTTAGTTACCTGCTCTGACCTGGCCAACACCCTTGCCACAAGCAGTGGTGTCCCTTTGCCACTCCACCTCCTATACACACACGTTATTGCTGATGAAGCTGTTTTTCTGCTAACTACCCACCCACGCCTGTGGGCTTGGAGGACTCCTCTGCTGGTGGGTGGTCTTCCTCTGTCCTTTGCTCTTTTTTTTTGAGGAAGATTAGCCCTGAGCTGACATCTGCTGCCAGTCCTCCTCTTTTTGCTGAGAAAGACTGGCCCTGAGCTAACATCCATGCCCATCTTCCTCCACTTTATATGTGGGACGCCTACCATAGCATGGCTTGCCAAGCGGTGCCATGTCAGCACCTGGGATCTGAACCGGCAAACCCCAGGCCACTGAAGCGGAATGTGCGAACTTAACTGCTGCTCCACCAGGCCAGCCCCTGTCCTTTGCTCTTGCCAGCGTCACTTTAACCTCAGCCCATACTGTCACTGTGTGTGCCATGATAAATTGATATAGTTAGATATTTTCTCTTTCATTAGGCGATGAACTATGAGAGTGGAACCTTGTCTTCTTCGTGTTTCTTTCCCCAGTGCTTAGACATTTAATGTAGTGAGCAGGCACTGCATGGAGTATTGCAATGGTTCAGAGATACCGGATTTCAGACCAGTAAATGTCCTGAAAAAAAAAAGTTACAGACTATTTAGATGTACCAACTTCTTGGCAAAATAAACTATTGCTTCTTGTTACCATCTTTAATGTTTTAAAAAAATGTGAATGCTATTATTTCAGAAAAGAAGAACAGGCCTTCCCAAGAATGAATAGGAAATCTTACTATGTGGGTGCATATGCAAAGTACAGGATATTTTTGCAGAAAGATCCAGCCTGTGCAAAGGCTCTGTGGAAGGAGTCAGTCTTAGGACAATCAGAGTGCCTTGGAGAGAAAGATGGGTGGAGCCTTGTAGGCCACGGGGTAAGCGGGGGAGGTCTGGATTTATTGTAAGCTTAGTGGGAAGAGTTTAAACATGGTGGGGATGTGCTTTAATTTATGTTGTAAGAGGATTCTTGGAGCGCTGTGTGAAAATACTTTGGAGAGGGGCGAGAGTGAAGGAGGACCACTGTGAAGCCTCTGTAAGCTTGCACAGTGGAGCAGTGGAGATGGTGAGCAATCGAGTCCACAGGTGTTTTGGAAGAGGAGCCAGCAGGTCTTGGGTTGAGTGTGGCAGGTGAAGAGAAGGAAGAGTCCAGGGTGATGTCACAGATCCTGTGGGTAGTGTGGCCGCTTTCTGAGGAAAAGAAGACAGGAGACGGAGCATGCTGAACAGATGGAATTGAGAGTTTAGGGTTTTTCTAAACAGCTTTATTGAGATATACTTTACAGACCATAACATTCATTCATTCAAGTGTCCAATTCATTGATTTTTAGTAAACTTACAGAGTCATGCACCCACTGCCACAATCCAATTTTAGCACATTTCCATTACCATAAAAAGATCCCTTGTGCCCATTTTGAGTTACTCCGTGTTCCTGCTCCCCACCCAAGGCAACCACTAATCTACTTGCCATCTCTAAGGATTTGCCTATTCTGGGCATTTAATGTAAATGGAATCATACAATATGTAGCAGTTGTGACTGGCTTCTTCCACCAAGCGTGTATTTTCCTGGTTCATCCGTGATGTAGCACGTGTCTGTTCCATGTTCCTTCACATTGCCGAATAGCGTTCCATTGTATGGCTAGACCACATTTTGTTGATGAGCACTCGAGAGTAGTTTGGGATGCACTAACTTTGAGACACTTTCCGCATCCATGAGGAGAAGTCAAGTAGACATTTGCATGAATCTGGACCTCGGGGAGGTTTGGGCAGGCGTTGTAAATCCGTGGGTCATTAGCATGAAGATGGTATTTGTAAGTTAGAGGAATGGGGAGATCACCGAGGATAAAGAGAGAAAGAAAGAAGGCCCAAGCCTAGTGCCAGGGAATGCCAACATCTGGCAGTCAGCTAGAGGAGGCTGAGCTTGCAAAGGGGAAGGCACAGCAGAGGTAAGAGTAAACCAGTGCAGGGCCGGTGGGCCAGAGGAGTGGTGGGCTGAGAGAAGGCTGTTGTGAGAAGGAGCCAGGGGTCTGCTGCCCATCCTACTGAGAGGTACTGTAAGGAAACAAGAGTCCCCTGACGTTGGCAACACGAAAGTTGTGGTGGCCTTGAGTGGACTGGAGCAGGCCAAGAGTGATCAGAAAGTGAAGTAGAAGATATCAGAGGATTCTTGCAAATTCACTGTGGCCAATAAATGAGAGATTCAAGCTTAAAGAACGTATCGTTGTACCTACAGTTCAGTTTCTTTCACCTTTCATGTTTGCTTTTTTATTTGATTGTGTGCAACTTGGTTAGCAAACTACAGCCTGCTCAGTGTATTTTATCATATCACGTTCCTGAGCATTTCTCCATTCAGACTGTGTACTAGTGAAATACTAATTAGCCTTGTATATCAGCCAGGCTTGTGTTCAGCTTGATTGAACGGTGGCTTAAACAAATGAGCTGCTACGTGCAGAAAGCTTTAAGTCCAGAGGCAGAGCATCCAGGGTTGGTATGATGCCTTCTTAAAGCCATCCGGGGTCTCAACTTCTCTCTTTTCACGTATGCACAAAAGGAGGCGTATCCTCTTGGTTGCAAGATGCGGCTTCACTTCCAGCATCAAACCTTTGTTCCAGGACAAAAGAAGGGGAAGAGTGAAGGACAAAAGGCCCATGCCAGAGGAGTCCACCTCTTTTCAAACAGCTTTCCTGGAGTCCCCACCACCAGCCTCTACTGACATCCCATTGTCCAGAGCTGTCACATGACCACCTAGCTGCAAGGGAGGCTGGGAACTGTAGTGCTGCCTGAGCAAAATTAGGGTTGCCTTAGTACGAAAAAGAGAGACAAGGGGTTTTGGGGTCGGTGCCTGCCACACTCTAAATAGATCTTAATTAGATGAAGACTAAAGAAGGGAGGCAAGTGAGAATCCTAAGGCATTACTTTTGAGAAAGTGCCAAAGCCTGGAACTAGGTGACAGACCAAGAGAACAATTCAACATTTCTGTATCTCATGGAATATTTTTCAGAGTTATAATTTGTTTGAATAGACTGATGAGTTGACCTTCAGATTTTTTTTTTTGTGATGGAGTAAAAACAATTTGATGTAAGCATGCATTTGTTTTGTACATGATAACGTATAAATGATGGATGGTTTCACAAGGTCAAATCAGTGCATTTGATCTTGAACAACAGCATCCCCTGTTGTTCTTTGTTTTCTTTTGTCACATTGGGGATAAAAAGAAAAGGATATGGTTGCTGTTGGAGTTGGCATTAGACCATCTACATTTCAGGCTTTGCAATAGCTGTAGTGGTTCATATATAATGAATGCATCTAGCCGCAGGAAAAAATAAAAGAATCCATCAGAGAATATACATGAGCAAGAAGAATAAAATGATGACTGCTTGGGCCCTGGTGTAATCACCTACACGCAGACTCTACACTTTGAGGACAAAGCCATCGGGGCAGCTCCTGGTCAGAGGGTCTGGAGGGTAATTGGAGCTTAGTAACTGAACAGACACATGGTACATTTCTGACAATGATGCTGTCAGACACTACGCTCTTACATCCTTATGATCTTTCAGAATTACCAATTGGCAACAAAGTATAGTCAGCCGCCTAATGAGTTTCACTCCTGGCACTAATTTTGTCGATTAAGTGGAACCCTAGTATTTTTGCTTCTTGCCACTCCATCCATTTGTCTCTCTCAGAATCCAGGAGGGCCGGAACTGTTTATCTTTGATCTACTGTAGTGCCTGGCCCAGAAGCCTTGCCAAATATTTGAACTGGATTGCCAAGGGAGTTTGTGCCCAGTAGTGTTGTGGACTCATTTCCTCTGTATCTCTGGGCTGGGAACCATTTGTGTCCTTGAATAGCTGCCTCATTTGTTTATTTTTTGATTGACTTTTAGATACTTTCTCTGCTGCAAGAATGTAAGATGGATCCAGAAGAGCAAGAACTATCCACTGATTACCGATACAGAAATTACTCTTCAGTGATTGAAAAGGCTTTAAGAAATTTTGAATCCTCGACTGAATGGGCCGATCTCATATCTTCGCTGGGCAAGCTCAACAAGGTATGTGAGGCACAGAGTGCTTTGATTGAGTGGAGGAAGGGACCCAGCTGTCTTTTTATTATTTCGAGGAATTATCCTTTTATTATTACACTACATTCTGATAACAATTAGAAAATGCAGATAAGAAAAACCACCTGTAATTGTGTCCCCCAGCATTATCCACTGTTAACCTCTCAGAGTCCTTCCCTCCTTCCAGCTTTTGTTTCTGAGTGTAGGATCATCGTGTGGATACTGTCACTGGAATAGCTGAGCAGTCTTTTTCTCAGTCATATTTAGGTCTAAACAAGATCAACTTTAAAATTATCCAGTCACTTATTCAAAGATTAATTGTTCTTCACGTATTGCTTAGGATTTTTATGGCATTTTCTTCTTTGGTCTACTTTTTTGACCATTTTACTGGTGATTGGTAACTTCCGGAAGAATAAAGGATGAAATAAATACTGAAATCTGTTCAGAAATTGTGTGTGTGTTGGACGAGGGGAAAGAGGTCAGGTCTAGGAAGACCAAAACTCTTCACATGTGGGCTTAACCTTGTGTTCTCTAGAGGGGACCAATGTATTTTCTCATCCTTCCCAGAAGGAGAATGACACAGTAATCCCCACGCCCTCAGGTGACCACTATGACCTATAGGTAGAAGATGTCTGGGCTCGAAGAGGCCACGCCCAGGGCCCCTGGCTGTGATACGTGACTCTGGAGCCCGAGTGCCATGTGGGAGTTGGGAGGTGCCCTGCCCTGCCCTGCCGATCTCCACTCCCCGGGTCACACGCAGTGGGGGCTCTAACAGACATCACTGAAGAGAAGGGATTTCTCCATTGACCTCTTCAAGGAATGGGGGAGGGTGAAGAATACCAGCAGCCTGACCCCGGGTGTAATGCCTGGGCAGCAGTCCAGCACCAACCGCCAGAAAGCCGCATCAGCACCCACAGATGGCTATCAGACAGTGGAGAGAGGCGGTTGTTACAGGTGGTGGCCCAAAAACTGCGTGGTCTCTTGCGAGGTATATTTACAACATGAGAACGTCGTGGCTGGGTGCTGGCTGGGATGGACCAGTGTAATAAAGCAGCAAATAAGAGCTTGGGAATTCTTTGGTCGTGGAGCCCTAACTCAGGAATTCTCAAGCTAAAGATAATATTCCTCATCTTGCATGAAGGTGGGTTGCTTTTTTAGGGGAAAGAGAGAAGCACTGAAATGGGATTTAGGCAGATTCAGGTTCTTCTAAATGTTTCACTATTTTAGTACTTGACTCTCCTGGAATCTAAAAATAGCATACTTATTTTGGGAGGAGGTGTGTTCATTATTTTTTTGTTGAGGTACAATTCACATTGCATAAAATTTACCATTTAACCTTTTTAAAGTGTACAATTAAGTGGCTTTTAGGGCATTCACAATGTTGCACAACCGTCACCACCATCTAGTTTCAGAACGTTGTCACCACCCCAGAAGGAAACCCTCCTCATCCCTGCCTCTTCCCAGTCCCTGGCACCACTAATCTACTTTCTGTGTCGGTGGAAATTTCATCTAAATTGGAATTGTGCGATATATGGCCTTTTGTGTCTGGCTTCTTTCACTTAGCATGTTTCCAAGGTTTGCCCCTGATGTAGAATGTTTCAGTACTTCATTGATTTTTATGACTGAATAATATTTCATTGTATGGATAGACCACATTTTTTTTTCCCCTGAGGACAACCAGTGCTGAGCTAACATCTGTGCCAATCTTCCTCCGCTTTACATGTGGATCACCACCACAGCATGGCTAACGAGTGGTGTAGGTCTGTACCCAGGATCCAAACCTGCAAACCTAGGCTACTGAAGCAGAACGTGCCAAACTTAACCCCTACACTGTGGGGCCAGCCCCTAGATAGAATACATTTTGTTTATCCATTCATCAGTTGGTGGGCATTTGGGTGTCTCCGTTTTGGCTCTTGTGAGTAATACTGCTGTGAACATTTGTGTGCAAGTTTTTGTTTGAACACCTGTCTTGGGTATATATCTAGGAGTGGAATTACTGAATTATGTGGTAATTCTATGTTTAACTTATTGAGGAACCACCAAACTGTTTTCTCAGCCGCTACACCACTTTACATGCCCACCAGCAACATATGAGGGTTCCATTTTTTTCACATCCTCGTTAACACTTACTTTTTGTTTTTTTGGTGATAGCGATTCTAGTGCGTGTGAAGTGGTGTCTTGTGGTTCTAATTTGCATTTCCCTAATGACTAATAATTTCATATAGATATGTATTTATTGGCCATTTGTATGTCTTCTTTGCAGAAATTTCCATTCAAACACTTTGCGTATTTTTTAACTGAGTTGTTTGTCTTTTTGTTGTTGCTTTGTAAGAGTTCTTTATATATTCTAGATACCAGGCCCTTATTGGATATATGATTTACAAATATTTATTTCCCATTCTTTGGGTTGTCTTTTCACTTTTTTGCTAACGCCCTTAGATGTGCAAAAGTTCTTAATTTTGATGAAGTCTAATTTATCTATTTTTTCTTTTATTGCTTGTGCTTTTAATGTCATATCTAAGAAACCATTACCAATCTGAGGTCATGAAGATTTGCCCCTGTGTTTTTTTCTGAGAGTTTAATAATTTTAGCTTTTGCATTTAGGTCTTTGATCCATTTTGAGCTAATTTTTTTACGTGGTGTGAGGTGGGGCTCCAGCTTCACTCTTTTGCATGTGGAAGTCCAGTTGTCCCAGCACCATGTGTTGAAGAGACTCTTCTTTTCAAGGGTTTTGGAACCCTTGTTGAAAATCAGTTGGCCGTAGATAGATGGGTTTATTTCTGAACTTTCCTTTCTTTTCCATTGATCTGTGTGTCTCTCCTTATGTCAATACCATACATGTTTTGATTATTGTAGCTTTTTAGTAAGCTTTACAGTAAGTAAGTGAGAGTCTTCCAACTTTGTTATTCTTTTCAGAATTGTTCTGTTTATTTTGGATCCCTTGAAATTCCATGTGAATTTTAGGATCTGCTGCTCAATTTCTGCAAAAAAGCCAAGTGGGGGGGCTGGTCCCGTGGCCGAGTGGTTAAGTTCGCGCGCTCCGCTGCAGGCGGCCCAGTGTTTCGTTGGTTCAAATCCTGGGTGCGGACGTGGCACTGCTCATCAAACCACGCTGAGGCAGCGTCCCACATGCCACAACTAGAAGGACCCACACCGAAGAATATACAACTATGTACTGAGGGGCTTTGGGGAGAAAAAGGAAAAAAATAAAATCTTTAAAAAAAAAAAAAAAAAAAGCCAAGTGGGCCTTGGATAGGGATCGCACTGAATCTCCGGGAGAGTGTTGCCACACTAACAACATTGTCTTCCAATCCGTGAACACAAGGTGTCTTTCCATTTATTTAGGAACACATGCGTTTTGAGCTAGGTAAAACAATAACCTTGGTAAGTGCAGTTCTCGAGCAATGATGTATTCTGTTAAACAGGCTTTGTTTCAGTATATCTGAAAAAAATTCCTAAAACGTCTCATCATTTTAACTCACCTTTTGAAAGGCAGGTTGTCAAGTACGGTTGAACCCCTCTTTAAGGAGTTTTTAAAGCATTGGCCATTATTCATTCACTAGCAATATGAGCACCTACGATGTGCCAGCCGGTGTTCTAGGTATCAGGGTATAGCAGAGAACAAAACTGACAAGATGCTCCCCACTTTCTGGGGGGGATCAGGGGGAAGCTGAGGATAAAATACATGGGGTGCTAGATAGCAGTGAGTGTCCTGGGAACAGTGAAGAAGGGAAGGGACGGTGAGTGTTAGGGGGACATTGTGATATTATATGGGATCATCAAGGAAGGCCTTGCTGAGAAGGTGCGTTTGACCAAGTATAGAGGTTCTGGTGTGTCTGAGGCCAGTGAGGTTGTCACGAAGAGAGAGGGAGAGAGTGTAGGAGACGAGGCCACAGAGGCAAGAGATGGGGAGGGCATCCAATCTTGTAGGTTCTTTAAAACTGGAATCTGACGGCGACTTCTCAGTTCGGGGGAGCCCTGAGGGAGTGCTGAGCAGAGGGGCATGATCTAGCTTCCCCTGTAGCATGCTAGAACCATTTCCAGCTGCTCTGCTGGGGGTAGGAAAGAGATGGGGGTCAGGCAAGGCAGAAACAGGGAGGCCATTTAGGAGCTGTTGCCATAACATAGGTGGGCCAGTGGAGAAGGGTTTGGATTCTGAATATACTTCGAAGGAATAACTAACAGAATTTGCTGGTGGATTGGAGGAGGCATATAAGAGGAAAAGAGGAGTCAAGTATGACTCACAGGTTTTCTCCCAGGTTTTTGGCTTGAGAAGCCTCAAGGATGTGATGGGGAGACGGGAGGAGCCAGCCCCATGGGGTGGGCAGGGAGAGCAGGGCTTCACTTTGGGATGGCCTCTGCTGGGTGTCCCAGTGTGATGTCTATAGGCAATTGGATATGAGTAGTATTGGATAAAAATTTTAAAAGACAACTTTTTATTAAAATTGGTACCCAATTCCTTGTAATCCCACCGTGTCCTCTTTGCGGCTCAAGTTTCCTGTTCTCTGCTGCTATGATTAGGCAGTGAGTGAGAGCAGCCCCCTTGAAAAATTTGCAAGATATCGGTGGGATGAGGGTGACACCATCTGTCCCTACCTCGGCCCTGCCCATGGCAGCTGACATTCATAGCATACTGTGTGCTAAGGACTTGACGTGCATTCTTGTAAAATATGCACAGCATATCTTGAGGTTGGTCTCAGGCTAAGCAACTTGTGCCACTCAGAGCCAGCAAGTGGCAAAGGGAAGGCTCAGACCCTGGCTGCCTGGCTCCAGAGCCCACGCTCTTGAGCTTTTTCCATGTCAGTGGCTGTCTGGCTCACACGGGGACAGGGATACACCTCTTTGCTCTCAGGGGCGCTGTCTTCATTATCCAGATGAGGTAGATGCAATTGTTTGCCCTCTTTTATTGATGAAGGTTAACTGACTTGCCCGACGTGATACGGCTGCCAAGTGGTTGTTACGCATTGATTTGTAACCCCCGGCACCTCAGAATGTGACCTTATTTGGAGATTGGGTCTTTACAGAACTAATCAAGTTAAAATGAAGCCATTAGGGTGAGTCCTGGTCCAGTATGACTGATGTCCTTATAAAAAGGGAAAATTGGGACACAGAGATGGACATGCATGGAGGGAAGACAGCATGTGAGGATGAAGGCAGAGATCTAGGTGACGCAATTACAAGCCAGAGAAAGCCAGAGATTGCCGGCAAACGGCCGGAAGCAAAAAGAGCAGCCTCTCCCTCACAACCTCAGAAGGAACCAACCCCACTGACGCCTTGATCTCAGACTTCTGGCCTCCAGAACCGTGAAACAATCCATTTCTGTTGTTCAAGCCCCCGATGTTTGGTGCTTTGTTACAGCAGCCCTAGCAGACTGATACAGTGCTAGATGCAAGATGTATCAAACATCAAGGTGCTGGGGATATGGCATTGAATGCCAAGTTCCTGCCCTCTTAGCATGTAAGGCTTTGTTGGTGGAAGACGGACGAAATGAATAAATATGTGATGTTGGGTGCTGAATGTCAAGAGGAAAAATAACGCGGGGAAGTGGGGTGGTGAGGAAGGAATATGGTGTGCTAGTTCAGACAGAGATGGCTCTCTGTTAACGTGACATTTGAGCTTTGAGCACAGGCCTGGATGCCGCCATTGAGCTGGCAGGGAGGCCATCTGGGGCGTGGGCCTGTGTCCAAGGTACAGTAGGGGCAGGCGTGGCTGGGGTGGAGAGGTGATAGGAGATGGAGGAGGTAGCCAGGGCAGATCACGGAGTTTGGTTCTGCAATGGAGGGGAAGCCGTTGAGCTTCCAGGAAGGCTCTGAGCGAGGGGACTGCTGCCTTAGGTGTTAGGAGAATCCCTCTGGCTGCCTCGTGGAGAGTGAGCCTGAGGTAGGAGCTTCTGGGTGGCAGTGGGCAGCTTTAGCATCAGAGTAGAGTCACTGGACGTGGAGGGTTGGGAAGGTGCTGGAGGGAGCAAGCCCCCATCGGCTTAGTGATTACTTAGGTCTGGGAGACAGAACTTGTGCATTCAGGGCTGTCTGATAGGAGTTGATGTGAATAAAGGATTTTCTTAAGGCTCTAGTGATGGCCAGGTTTTTTGGACTCGTGTGTACACAGAAATTTCAGTGAGAAGACAAGTGATGAATTAGTAAAAACTCTTTATAATGCAAATATAAACAATACTGTAGTATAAAAAGGTTAGTTCAAGATGCTTTCTAATTAAGGTAGGTGATAGATTATAAAACATCAACCATAGATTCAGAACAGGGGCTCGGAGAGCTCAACTCTTGACAAATGAGAAAACCGAGCCCCAGAAGGTCTTGGTTTGTGCAACCAAAGACAAGTTCTAACTGCATCATTTTTTAAATTTGCTAAACTTTCAGTATCATTTTTAGAATTTTTCTGTATTAGAGAAAAGTTTATCCTTTATGGTTTTTAGGTATATCAACATGAATAGGGTAATTTTTGCTTAATTGTTTATCAGAGACTCCAAGCTATCGTGTTTCCTTAATTGTTTTTAGATAAATTTTAATCAAGTACATTTTGAGCCCTTATGAACCCAACCGCTGTACCAAGCCTGGATTACAACTTTGATTATGGAAACAAAGGATAGTAGAAATGAGTAAAACTCTGTACATTTAACAACTTTATCACTAAAACTTTTTTTTTAATATCATAATGGTCCTAAGTGAACCACATTTTTTGGCTGCTTTTATTCAATACCCTATTGTTTTACTAAATGACCAGAAAGCAGGTGACGTGAATAGCAGGGGAAGTCAGAGGTCTCGGGTGTTGTTACATGCTTCAGCTTCTAACGTCTTACCACTTAATTACACACGCCTCCTTTTTAAAGCAGAGCCTCTTTATTGTGGCATTTCGGGCTTAGCGCTGTGGTATTGTGGGAAGATCGTGGGCTGGAGCTCGGAGACCAAGTGAACTGCTCTGGCCCTTTACAGATCAGCCCTAAGACGACTTCTGCCTGAAAACTCGATGAGTCTGAACTGGATCCTGAATTTTACCCTAGCCCTAGTCAACTGCTTTTCTCTGTCAAGCAGTATTAGTTCAGATAAAGCCTTCTTAGTTTGGGATCTGTAGTAGGTCGCTAGGGCTGCCATGACAAAATTCCACAGACTGGGGCCTTAAACAATAGAAATTTATTTCTCGCAGTTCTCGGAGCTGGGACGTCAGCATGAGGGTACTGGCAGATTCCGTGTCTGGTGAGAGCCCTCTTCCTGGTTCACAGATGGCATCTTCTGTTATGTCCTCACATGGCAGAAGGCGTGAGGGAGCTCCCTGGGGTCTCTTTTATAAGGGCCCTAATCCCATTCATGAGGACTCTGCCCTTATGACCTCATCACCTCCCAAAGGCCCCACCTCCAAAATACCATCACATGGGGGTTCACAGACATTCAGACCATAGCACTGATGATTCGTGCCCATCTGACTGCACCAGCTTCTTTATGGGGGCTGTTTGTGGGGTGGCTTTCAGGGGGGTTCATCCTTCCAGGTCGGGCTTTCCCCTGTGTCTCCTTTTCAGCCCTCCCCAACCTCTTCCCCCTGCACTGAGACATGGTTTAGATCACTGCTCCTTTGGGCCAGCCTGATGAGCGAGTGACTGGAGCAGGGCCGTGAGCCCCTGTCTGCCTCCTTATTTATGAACTGCGGCTCTCAGCCTCCGTGATGCCTGGGTCCATCATGTCACCTCACTTTAGGGCCCCATCTGTTACAGTATGATAGCTCAGTTTGGGGCATTAGTTTAGTCATTTCCCAGCAACCTTGTGCTGCCGTCTGGGACGGTGACCTTAAGGGTAGAAGTTGGGGAGTGTAGACAAGTAGAGTGTTACGGTCATATTGGAAAGATGTGGGTTTTAATGCCTTCTGAGAAGAGACCAAATTGAAAGGATGTTGTTGGCAATTATTGACTCCGTTCACTTTTAAATAAAGTAGATCCTGTACCTCTTTGCAGGAGAGAGTGGTAAGCACAAGGTCCATGTGTCTCTGGCAGGGTTCTGATTTTCTTGGCACCAGAACTTAGACAGTGCAGCTAGTAGGACGTCAGGTAGAACTCTGATGCCTAACATGTGGCAAAGGCTGCCAGACCCTTTGCCACAGTTCTGTTGTCCTTCTTTTGGTAAGTGACACATTGGGCCTCAGAGGGCATTATTGCTCACATCCTACCCCAGGTTGTCCAGAAGGAGCTGAGAATTGGCAAGGGCTTTTCTGATTCAGGGTTGTTAGAGCTGCTTGAAACACCGTAGGCTGACGTGGTCCTTTTGGGAAGAGCATTTCTCTTTGCTGAGAGGAGCCTGGTATACTTTCGCTGATTGATAGTCTCCTTATTTTGTGTGTAAGCAAAGGATATTTTCATCATTCTTCCTTTCACATCTGCTGGAGGGATGGAAATAGTTTAGATTTGGACGGATGAATTATTCCTCCAATAATCTAATGACAGAAGCTTGTCTGGCAGAATTGAGTTTATGGATAGGGGAAGGGGCTTGTGGTTCCGTACATTTTATAAATTCTGCCACAAAGGTTGTGAAACTAGAAACTTGATGTCAGGCTGGGGTCAGGAAGGTGCTGTGGACTGAATTGTGTCTCCCCCTGAATTCCTGTGTTGAATCCCTCACCCCCAGTGTGACCGAAGCTGGAGCAAGGGTCTTCAGGAGGTAAGTAAGGTTAAATGAGGTCGTAAGAGTAAGGCGCTAACCCGATAGGGCTGTGGCCAGCCGTAAAAGAAGAGGGAGAGAGCGAGCCCTGCCTCCTGCAGGAGACGACACAGCGGGACGGCAGCCGTCCACAAACCAGGAGACCCGAATCAGCTGCCGCCTAAATCTTGGACTTCCAGCCCCCAGAACCAGGAGAAATAAATTTCTGTTCTTTAAGCCGCCCAGTCTGCGGCATTTTGTTACAGTAGCCCAAGCAGACTAATGTAGAAGGAAAAAGTTAAACTTAGCTATTTTTCCAAAAAGGACAACTGATTGGACATGAACATCAATATTCAAGCTTGTATTTGAGCCAAATATAGGCATTCCCATTTATCTTTTTTAAATGGTCTTTTCCCCCTTTTTTTTTTTTAGAGCTTTGTTGACATACAGTAAACACTGCACATATTTAAAGTGTATAGTTTGATGAGTTTGGATATGTATATCCTGTGAAACTATCACCACATGAAGATAAGGGACTTGTCTCCATCACCTCCAGAAGTTTCCTTGTGTCTTTCTGTAATGCCTCCCCCCGCCCCCGCTCCCGTCTCAGCCCTCATCCCCAGGCAACCGCTGATCTGCTTTCTATCACTATAGTTTGCATTTTCTAAAATTTTACATAAACAGAAGCATACAGCATGTAATCTTTTCTTTTCTTTCTCGTCTGGCGTCTTTCACTGAGCAAAGCTATTTTCAGAGTCATCCAGGTTGTTGTGTATATTGACAGTTCGTTCCTTTTTACTGCTGAGTAGGATTCCATGGATATACATTCTTTTTTTATCCATTTCCCTGTTAATGGACATTTGGGTTGCTTCCAGTAGGTATATATTTAACTTTTAAAAAAAACTGCCAAACAGTTTCCAAAGTGATCGCATCATTTTCCACCGCTCCAGCAGTGTACGAGAACTCCATTTCTTCCGTCCCCTCGCCAGTACTTGGTATAGGCAGTCTTTTTATTTCAGCCAGTGTTAGTGACTCTTGCATTTCCCAAATAATTAATGATTAGAGAGTTAGTATGTGATTATTATAAATTTGTTTTAACCCTATAGAAATACAACACAAAGGTAACTATAAGAATCTTTACTGTTTTATTATATGTAATGGCAAAAATGTTAGACATGACCGTCCTCAATAGGGAAGTGGCAGTGGAGTAAATCGTGATACAACAGTATGATGAGATATGCAGTCACCCAAATAAAGTAGAGTTGTAGTTGCTAACATGAAAAAATGCTCATGATGAAACAAGGGGGCAAAAAAGGACAGGTTGAACAGTTCATAGCTCTCTCGGTTGTGTGTGTGTGAGAGCAAAAGGGAGGGGGGTTTGTATAGGAGTAGACAAGATCTAGAAGCCCTTTATTGCTGGACTAGTTCACGTCTAGTTTTTCATAATTCTAAATGAAGCTTTAATGAATGTCTTTCGGCACATGGCTGTTTTTATCAAGGCATATTGTCAGAGGTGGAGTTGCTGTGTCGTTGGTCATAGAGTTACACCTTTGGACTCATGAGTCTGTGTGTGGACTTTATTTTGTTCCACTAATCTGTCTGCATTGGTGCCAGGGCCACAGCCTTTAAACTGCTGTAGAGTCATGAGCCACATAACAATGTTTCAGTCAATGATGGACCACATATATGATGGTGGTCCCATAAGATTAGTACCATAGCCAGGTGTGTAGTTAGGCTGTCCCATCTAGGTTTGTGTAAGTACACTCTATGATGTTTGCACAACAATGAAATCGCCTAATGATGCATTTCTCAGAATGTGTGCCTGTCATTAAGTGACACGTGACTGTAATTTATAATGTCTTTATCTGGCGGGACAGGTTCTCTACACTAACCTAACCACCCTTCTCTTTCAGAATTTTTCCGCCATTCCCAGGTTGTTTTCTTCCAGATGAACTTTAGAATCATTTGTAGAGTTAAAAAATATCTTTTGGGTGTTGATTGGTATTAGGTAACAATTTCAGAATATTTTGGGAGTGGTAGTTCCCTTCATTGATTAGAAAGTATTTACTTATGTCCCTAAGAGTTTAATTATTCTTATGTAAGTACTTCCTATTTCTTAAATATATTAGATATTTTATACAGGTATTTGTGCTATTTTGAATGGGATTATTTTCCACTATATATTTTCACTGGTTGCTGGCATGTAGGAAACTATCAACTTACAGAATTTGGAAACTGGCCGTCTTAATGAATTTATTTCTGAGTTTTTTCAGTTGATTGTTTTGAGTTCTTCAGGTAGTCAGGCAAGCCATCAATCAATACTGAATTTGTGTTTTTTCCTAATATTTTGCTACATTTTCTGAAACAGTGTTAAATGATGATACTATCAATGTATTAGTTACAGTAATGTTAGCTGCTGTAACAAAGAAGTCCAAAAATTCACCACCGCCAATAAGATTGAAGTTTCTCGCTCATGTATCAATTCAGCATGGTGTTCCAGGTTGGGCACTTCTCTTCCATGTGGTCATTCCAGGGACTCTGCCATCTTTAACACTGGCTTTCTGAGTTGCTCTCTTCACTGCCATTCTGCTCCACAGGAAGAGGGAAGAGCATGTAGGAGCAGGCATAGACTTAATGGCATGTGTTACTTCCACTCATATCTTCAAGGGGGAAAAATATCCCCTGGCCCAGCAGCCGTGGCTCCGCTACAATCCTTACCACAGGAGAAGGGGGGCCTGCTTTGGGTGGACAGTTCCAGTCCCTGCCCCCATGCGGCACACACTAATTTTGACAGCGCCTCTAGTGTTTCACCATCCGTGCACCCCTGCTGGCTCCATCGTATTGCTTGTCTCGTGAAGGATCAGTTTATTCCTTATCTACTGCCTTAATAACTTTTTTTTTTAAAGATTTTATTTTTTACTTTTTCTCCCCAAAGCCCCCCAGTACATAGTTGTATATTCTTTGTTGTGGGTCCTTCTAGCTGTGGCATGTGGGACGCCACCTCAGCGTGGTTTAATGAGCAGTGCCATGTCCGCACCCAGGACTTGAACCAACGAAACACTGGGCCGCGTGCAGCGGAGCGCGCGAACTTAACCACTCGGCCACGGGGCCAGCCCCATTAATAACTTATTTTTATATAGCAAGACATGTCTGTCATTTCACTACCTGATCAGTTGGTAAAGTGCTGAATTGCTTTTTTTCTAAGCAATGCAGTTCTGCCTCACATTTGACTCATGCTTTTGGTGATTACTGACTTAAGCCAGGTTCTGCCAACACCTGAGATAGGCCTTGGAAGTAAATATGTTGGAAGATATGCTGATGCAGATGTGGAATAAAGGAACGCTGAGCTTGGCGGCAGAGCACCTGGATTCACGTTCAGGCTCACCACTTACTTCTGAGTTTGGGGTAGACATGCTGGTTGCCCGCCCAAGAGCCATTCACCCTCTTCTTTCTTGTCAGGAGAACCCAGTTTTGTCTGGGGATCAGGTGGCGATGGGCTACAGAGTGGTAGCCCCCATCTCCCAGCCCCAGCGGTAGATGTTGTTCTAGGACTTGATCTTAGTAATTCTATTTTCTTAGGCGGGGATTAATGTAGACAGGGGCACATGACCTTCCCTGACCCCCAAGACATGGCAGGCCAGCTTCTAGAAAGGATTTCTTCTCATGCAGAGAGACAGGAAAGGAACAAACACTGATTTTTTTGCTCCTCTCTGTTGTTGTGTGGGGCCAACTCTGAGGCCAGGAGAGGAAAAGGCTGAGGGTTGTTCAGCTCACCGTTGGGAGCAAATAAGCCTGAAAAGGCTTGGGTCCTTGTAGGATGCCACTGAGACCTCGCATTAACCGAATGCAGAAATAATGCTCCTCTGGACCAAGGGTTCTCGGCCTTTGCACTGTTGACATTCTGTGATGGGGAGGGGGTGCTGAACTGTGCATCAAAGGAGGTTTATCAGCATCCTGGCCTCTGTCCACTAGATGCCAGTAGGACGCACACAAACACACCATGTTATAACAGCCAGAAATGGCTCCAGACGTTGCCAAATGTCCCCTGGGGGCAAAATTGCCCCGGTTTGAGAACCACTGCTCTAGACTTTTGGTTGTGAGGTGGGGAATTTCTTCCTTTAGACTTGTATAGTTGGATATCATATTCCTTACAGCCAAAAGCTTCTTAACTGAGCCAGCGACCTTGGACCATCCTTAACCCGTTAGAGCCTGTTTCCTCTGAGGGCTGATGCAAGGACACTTGTTTCTGGACAGTGAAGTTGTTTGTGTGTCCTCATGCCGGTCCGCACCCTCGCTGTCCGTGTTGGCGTGGTTCTGGGTGGTACCAGGGTCTTTATAGAGTAACTGCAGGGGATTTTCTGTCTCCCCGTCTGCAGAGGTTTTGTCCCAAGTACGGAACTTCCGATGTATTTTTGAGGAGTTTGTTTTCTTCCAGTGCCAGCTTTATTCAAGTTACGTGTTCTGCTTCTTGGTTCTGAGTGTCCCTGCCCGTCTTATAGCTGCTGGATATTGGAGAGAAGAGCCAACTTGGGGCTTGAATTCATCTGGAGAGAGCCAGGCTTTCGTGCCTTGGTCACTGTTCCTGTGTGCCTTCTTGGCGGCCCTTTCCCTCCCAGCCACTGAGAGCTTATTCTTCAACTGTCACTGCTTCTATGCAGATGGCTTGTCTCTGGGGACAAGGAAGCAAAGGAAAAGCAAAGAGGAGGACTGTGGTTCACACTGAGATCAGAGTAAGCAGGCGATGCAGTGTTGGGGAGGTGTGTTCTTTGCCTCCCAACCCGCGACTCCGAATTACATTCCATTATGAATTACTCTGGTGCTGATGCTGCACTTGCTGGTCGCACACTCCCAGTGCTGAGGCCCTTGCGGGTGGTGGAACCAGAGCGCCCTGGGAGGATGCGTCCTGAGCTGCAAACGGCCATTCTGAACCCATTCAGCTGCGGCATTGAGGATTGGGAAGGGCCTCTCGGGAGGTCTCTAGAGAAGGCTGCTCTGTGTGGAAGGGTAGCATTTAGTCTCTGTTGAGCGTGCCAGTTCTGTTCTCCTGGGTGTGAATTTTGAAGACTATTGAGTTCTACCAGCAGAACATTACAAATAATGAGACTCCATCCTCAAGATGTTCTTCCTTCTCTTGTGGCTCTAACAAGTTGATTTCCATACAGTAGGCTTTGGTTGGTTTGTTTGTTAAATATTTTGTATGTGGGTTAAAATGTGTAAAGCAGAAAAAGAACATTTTCATACACTGCATCATTTAATATCTTCATGGGATGATTATTTTACTAGGTCTTCTGGTTTGTGATTATAAATTCTTAAGTGTTTCAGTATTCTCAGCATCGTGTGTGACTCAGGGTTTAGAATATGTTTTGAAGGGCGCGTTTGCCCCACACGTTCGTTTTCTTGCCTGTACAGGTGGTTCCCAATAGAACTCAATTGCCTTCGTCGCCTGCCATTTTCCATCATTTCTGAGCCTACTGGCCCGTAGCCCCCCCAAAAATAGTGATACCTTTTAGTGAGCCTGTTATATGCTTGTCAATCATTATTTTTCAAACCTATAACCCTCCAAAGTTGGTGCCATTCAGCTCCTTTTACCGCTGAAGACACTGAAGCTCAGACTTTCTTGAGGCTTCTCTGTCACGTGGACAGTATTTCAGCTGAGCTAGCGCCACTGCGAAGGCCACTTTGGAGGTGGGAGTATATGGATGTCAGGGAGCGCTGGGGTGCACTGTGCCTGAAAAAGAGTAAAATCTGGAAACATGGAGAGCATCACAGCCAGCCATGCAAAGTTTCTACATGGGAAGACAGGGAAAATGGGTGTTAGTGGTGAGAGTAAGTGGCCTTTACCATCTAAATGTTATAATGAATTCAGAAGGGGAAAAGTAATTAGAGCAATACTTGAACACGTGTGCTGTCGCTTGCCTTCTCTGAGATAGCAGCGAGTTTGTTGTGTTGTGTTTTAAGAAGCTTTCTCACCCAGCATGCAGATTCCCAAGTCATTGTAAGCAAGGGTTGGGACAGACCCGGGTGCTTGTGTTGCGTGTGCATGTATGCATGCACGCATGTGTGCACATGTGCATTCAGTGTTAATCCTAATACACTGCAGCAGTGGAAATGGAATGGAGACCTTGAATATTTCACCCACTTTTTGAGGCTGATCCGCATGACCCACCTTTGAGTAGATGGCAGCACATTTCAGTTAGAAGATGGAGCATCCTGTGGTCAGGGGACTTGTGACAGGCTGGACAGCTGGTGAAAGGGGGAGCCCTGACTCAGACCCCACTGCAGCTGACTCTGAGCCTGTGCTCTTTATCATGTCCCCCGCCATTGCCTCTCTGGTCGCCCTCTTGTGAGCTAGACCAGCAAAGCATTCCCTCCGCAGCAGAGCCAACTCTGGTTCAGCTGATAAAAAATGAGGTTCTGAAAGTGCCAAGCCAAGGCCCGAGGCTTCAGTCTTCCCACAGACACGTAGCTAGTGCCAGCCGCAGGTCAGGGGCCCACTGTGCCCACCCTGAGGCCTGGCCTGGGACACTCCCCGCCCTTACCTCTCGGCCAGTGCCCTGTAAAATCCCTGTAGCATCTGCTCACCCTTTGGTTCTTCTCCTGCCCAAGCAGCACGGTATTGGCTCAGAAAGGGTCAGTGATTGTTAGCTGCAAGAGTAAGGCAAAGATGATTCAAAAGAGAGAAAATAATTTTAGGAAATTTTTAAAAGAAAAAAATGTCTTCCAGTGGATCTCTAACTGATGCGGAAAGTCGAATTAAGCAGAGGCCCTGCTAGTGGCCTTATTGTGAGCTGGATCCAGGACATGGATGTTGTAACGCGATGAGAGTGGACTCTTGGGGGGCGCTGCCCTGCACTTTTGCTGTCAGGGTTCCGCAGACCGTCTGAACGCAGTGCGGTGATATTTCAGTCGGTGACCTTTCTGAGGAGGAAGCGTCTTGTTTACAAAGGAGTTGTACTCTGTCACTCCTCCAGTTAAACAAAAGCTTGACCTCATTGCTTACCTGTGAACTCCCCACCCCCTGCAGGGGCTCTGGGGGGCCTTGCTCACATGCCTGTTCCTCCGCCTGTCTCCTGCCATCCCCAGCCCCCACCCTCCCAAGCTGGCACGGTGGCAGAGTCACTGCCACTTCAGGTGAGGCGTGACGCTCGCCACCATCACTGTGTGGCCTACTTTAAGGCGGGAAGTCCTGGCCGGTTTGTTGTTACTCAGTGTCTGTTCTGTTTTCATTCGTCCGAAGGGCACCATTGGTATCCCTTGGCAAGTATTTAATGAGTGTTCGAGCTGTGCCACCTGGCCTGTCTTACTCACTGTGCAGCTTTGCTTTTATGGCATGAAACGAGCATCATTATAAAGATGGCTGACTTCCAGAAAGAAGACAGGCCGATATTTTACCATTTGCCTGATGCAAGACAGGCTTTTAAATTGGCTTGCTTACATTTCTCTGTAGACGAGCTTCTGGCGCTCCAAAGTCAGCATTATCTGCACAGGAGCAGCTTCGCGCTGTCTCCTTTCTAGGAACTTTTGAAGGAAGCATTTAAAATTTTATTTTACAGCGTGAAACATTTTTTAATCGACTATAACTCTCCCCTGACCCCATTGTTAAATTACCTTTTTAAAAAATTTTAATTGTGATACAATGTATATAACATAAAATTTATCATCTTAACCATTTTTAAGTGTGTTAAATTACTTGTTGAGCCCATGGTCTACCCCTTTGGAATTTTTAATCATGTTTCTTACGTGGAACCATTCTAAGTCATGCCAAGAGTCCTGGAGAGTGTCAGACTGTGTGATGTCAAAGGGAAACCAAGGGAAACACAGACTTTGGCAGTGGTGCAGAGTGACGCACTTCCTGGTCCCTCTTGATGAAGCTCGGATGTGGTTCAACCTTTTTTTTTTGGTAACTTATATTTTGTGTTTTATTATTTTGTTTTAAGGTCAACCTGCTGAGCCTGTGAATACGTAAGATTAAAAATATAGCAATTATATCTTACTTATAGCTCAAGGAATGCTTTTAAAACGCCTGAGGTGAAAGAAATGAGGAAATTTAATTTCCTGTTTAATCATAGCTTTTCCTGACTGTTTAGCACTTTTCAAACTGATTTTGAAAACACGGCTAGTTTTTCCTCCCAAATTCATGTGTTTCCCTGAGATATTTAGGTATTTATTCTACAGGTGAAGAAGAACGTTCCTCATCTTTTTTTTTTATATAGTATATATACATCATTTTTATTAAGTGTTTATATCTATTGCAATTACTGGCCAGTCATTTTGGGGTTCTGGTTTCCTGAAAAACAAAACCCAAACAATGAAACTTCCCTGGAAATATTCCATGAGCTGTTCTCGCTGGAGAAGGGTCTTGCCAAACATAATATGCAGATAGAGGCGGGAAAGGGAAGGGCAGACTCAGGGTGGCACTCCCTGGTCTGTGCCAGGGTTCCAGTCTTGGCAGCTTGAACAGAGGGGAGGGGTGTGAAGAGGAATCCAGGCCCTAGAAGGTGGGACTCAGTTCTAGGTGGCTATTTTTCTAATTATGAGTTAAAAACTCACACTCAGGGGGCTGGCCCCGTGGCCGAGTGGTTAAGTTCGCGCACTCCGCTGCAGGCGGCCCAGTGTTTCGTTGGTTCGAATCCTGGGCGCGGACATGGCACTGCTCATCAGACCACGCTGAGGCAGCGTCCCACATGCCACAACTAGAAGGACCCACAACAAAGAATATACAACTATGTACCGGGGGGCTTTGGGCAGAAGAAGGGAAAAAATAAAATCTTAAAAAAAAAACAAAAAAACTCACACTCAGGAGAGGCTGGACCGAGTCCCTGGGTCCCTTCGGGATTTGTTCAAAGGAGCCCCACTTTTTCTGGTCAGGAAAGAGATTCAGTCCAATGTGTGCACATCACTCCAGTTCTTACAGCTTCACCAGCAAGAGCTGTTGCATGAAACACAATATTCATTTCTTTTTTCTTTTGTTGTTGGTGGTAAAGTAGACATAAAATTTACCATTTTAACTATTTTTGACGTGTACAGTTCAGTGTCATTTAGTATATGCACATTGTTGTGCAACCATCACCACTGTCCATCTTTGGAACTTTTTCATCTCTCCAAACAGAAACTCCATACCTACCTGACAGTAACTCCCTGTTCCCCGTTCCCCCACCCCTACTGACCACCATTCTACTTTCTGTTTCTATGAATTTGACTAATCTAGGTACCTCATATAAGTGGAATCATACAATATTTGCCCTTTTGTGTCTGGCTTATTTCACTTAAAATATCTTTAAGTTTCATCCATCTTGTAGCATGTGTCAGAATTTCCTTCCTTTTTAAGGCAGAATAATATTCCATTGTATGTATGTACCACATTTTGTTTATCCATTCATCTATCGATGGGCACTTGGGATATTTCCATCTCTTGGCTATTGTTAATAATGCTGCAATGAACATGAGTGTGCAAATATTTATTAAATCCCTGCTTTCAATTCTTTAGGATGTGTACTGAGAAGCAGAGTTGCTGCATCATACGGTGATTTGGTAAACAAATCAAATGTTTAAATTTTTGAGGAGCTGCCATACTGTTTACGTGGCAGCTGCACCATTTTGCATTCCTGTCAGCAGTACACAGCACTCAGTTTTGAAACCTCTTGGACCAAGGCTGCTCTAAGTAGAACATTTTCTTTTTCAAAAGCCACAGCAGCTGTGGGCATCAGACTTGATTCCGCCTCTCAGAGAGGATGCAGCAGAACCCCTCCAATTTCCCCTGAGAAGTGTCTGTGGGCGCCTGGCAGTGGGCTGGCCACCTTGGTCACGCACTTTGCTTGTGTCCAAGGGCACTTAAGTTGACAGCTCACAGGGAGAGGATCTTCCAGGTCAAGGTGTCTGACTGAAGAAAGCCACCGTGGCTGAACCCCACACTGAGCTCGGAATCTTTAGCAGCAGGAGGCAGAGGCTGAATCATGAGATAACTCCCATTCTCTTTGAAGACTGTTCTGAATACGTGGAGGTGTTCCCCTCGTGGCTGGGCGTTAGCCCTCAGTGAGGCTAAAGGAAAAGTCTCATAAAGGTAGAATTTCGGGGAGCCAGAGTGGAGACCTTCATGGTGGCCTTTTCCACTGACCAGAGGCAACTGGTTGTTTCTTCCCTGGTCCCACCCTTGAGCTTCTGCACAGAGAGTGGGGGTGATGGTGAAGAGAGCATGTGTCCTTAATGGCATCAAGAGCTGGCTTAAGGGGCCAGCCAAGTGGTTAAATTCGCAGGCTCTGCGTCAGTGGCCTGGGGTTTCACTGGTTTGGATCCAGGGTGCGGACATGGCACCCCTCATCAAGCCATGCTGAGGCGGTGTCCCACATGCCACAACCAGAAGGACCTACAACTAGAATATACAACTATGTACTGGGGGGCTTTGGGGAGAAGAAGGAAAAAAAAAAAAAGGAAGATTGGCAACAGATGTTAGCTCACGTGCCAATCTTTAAAGAAAAAAAAGGGGAAGAAGCCCAGGAGATGTGCACATCAAATAAAAAGAAAAAAAATAAGAACTGGGTTAAGTTCCCCTTCAAGCATGTTTCTGAGATAGCTGCTGAGTGCTGCTCGCCCAGAAGGTGGTTTCAAATAGGGTCCACAACCCCATGTCCCGCGTGTGTTAAGCCACTCTCGGGCAGGAGGGGCTCTGTCCAGGGGAATCCTTTGTTTCTAAAAGAGCTTCGAATCCCCTAGCATTTGCACCTGGCCATTCTAATCTCCAGTCTTACAACTTGCAAAATGTTTCCTTAGAAATGATCCGTTAGATGGCCAATAGGCACATGAAAAGATGCTCATCATCGCTGATCATCAGGGAAATGCAAATCAAAACTATACTAAGATATCACCTTACACCCATTAGAATGACAAAGATATCTAAAACTAATAATAACAAATGTTGGAGAGGTTGTGGAGAAAAAGGAACCCTCATACACTGCTGGTGGGAATGCAAACTGGCACAGCCACTAGGAAAACATTATGGAGATTCCTCAAAAAATTAAAACTAGAACTACCATACGATCCAGCCATCCCACTACTGGGTATTTATCCAAAGAGCTTGAAGTCAGCAGTCCCAATAGTCCTATGCACCCCAATGTTCATTGCAGCATTATTCACAATAGCCAAGACATGGAAGCAACCTAAGTGCCCATCAACAGATGAATGGATAAAGAAGATGTGGTACATATATACAATGGAATACTACTCAGCTGCAAAACAGAACAAAATCATTCCATTTGCAATAACATGGATGGACCTTGAGGGAATTATGTTAAGTGAAATAAGCCAGTGAGAGAAGGATAATCTGTGTATGACTCCACTTATATGAGGAATTTAAAATTATGGACTAAGAACAGTTTAGTGGATACCAGGGGAAAGGTGGGGTGGGGGGTGGGCACAAAGGGTGAAGTGGTGCACCTGCAACACGAATGACAAACATTAATGTACAACTGAAATTTCACAAGATTGTAACCTATCATTAACTCAATAAAAAAAATACAAAAAAAAAAGAAATGTTCCATTAAATATCATTTAAGAAATAGTACTTTCTTTTCCCTTTTAATCTTAAATGTTAATTACTATTTATCTTTTCCTTCGCCTTCTTAAGGAACTATCAGGCTCTCCACTTCTGCCTCTTATTACAGCAGATTTCCTCTTTGACCTCAGCGTCCCTGGGAAGTCTCACCAGATTTTGAGTCTGCCTTTGATCCCCCTCAGATATACAACAGTTTGAGCTTTTCCCTTCTCATACCGTGTATTTCTCAATCTTTCTCGTTAACACATCTAACTAGTATCCTTGTTTGCTTTTGTGACAATAAAGGGCATTATTAGTAAACATCTGAGTTTCAATTGATCCTTTTAAAAGTGCAATGCATTTTGTCCCCGTCTCTAAATCTTGTGCTTAATTTTCAGTTTGTCGTTAGAATAAGAGGTAATGTTTGTTGATTGCTCACTCTTTTCCAGGCACTGTGCCAAATTGTTTACATGTGGTGTCTCATTTGATGCCTGAAGCTTTGTGAGGCACCATCATCCCCATGAAACTGCAGCCAGAGAGGTCACGGAATTAGCCCAACAAGCAAATGGTGGAGCTGGAATTTGAGGCTCTGACCCCCAAGCTCACGTACTTAAACCAGGCATTATAGCCTCAGTCTTGCTTGGTTAGCCTCATTTTGAAGCACTTGTTAAGTGCCAGGCTCTGTGGGAAGTGTGTTAACACAATCACCATGACCCAGACACTATTTTAGCCCCATTATTAGTGATAAAAAGGCTACAGAAGAGTTCAGTGTCATCCCTGCTTCAAGGAGGAGGCTAGCAAGTTCTGTTTGGCTGAATCCTGACTCTGGGTTTGGTGAACTTGGTTCATGATCTCTGGGTGGCTCTGCTCTGCACCTGAATCTGTGTGCGTTGATCTAGCTTGCCAACCTGATGGGTAAAAAGAATGGCATTTCATTGTAGTTTTAATTTGCAGTTGTCTTATCAGAAGAGTGAGCATGTTCTCATTTTTCTAAGTACTATCTGTTTATATCCTTTGTTCCTTCTGCTTTTTCAAATCAGACAGCTTCCTTCATCACTGGGTATCTATCCCTCAACAGGCACTGACTTCCCTATCTCAGCCGTGCCATGTTCGCATGGATTAACATGGGCAGCATACAGTGAACACTTCATTCCATAAGTACTGGTCACAGCCTCAGTTCTTGGTTATGTTCCTTTTTCTATGTCTTTTTCAAATTACATTAAGTAGGGCAAAAAATTTAAATGAGAAAGAAATAGCAACCAGCCTCATTCGTTTGAAACGAGTAGTTGTGGTTCATTGTAATTGCATTTAAATGAGGAGAGGAGTATCAGTCAGTACAGGGAAGGTTGTGCAGCGGTAACAAAAAATCCCTGGTCTCAGTGATTTTTACACCATGGTCGAGTTCCGCCTCCCTAGGTCAGCAAGGGGTGTTGGCTCTCTGTAATTTCTCAAGGAGCCAGGCTGGGAGGGGCTTCAGCTCAACACATGTTTGCGTGATCTTAGAGGCAAGAAAAGACAACCTGATGCACTTTGAGTTGGCTTCTAAAGCCTGTGCAAGAAGTGACACATATTCCACTGACCTCACTGGCCAGATTGAGTCAGATTGCTATGCCCAGGTTCAAAAGTGCAGAGACAGGGTCCTGCTGCGTGCACACCCGAGGCAACCGAATGCTTGTGAATCCTCGATGACCATCACAGGAGGTGTGTGGTCATCTCCTGTACCTTGAATAGCAGACATCCTTAGACTACACTGAGCAAAAAGAGATTTGGTAGTGACTTAAAAAGCAAAAGCTCTGTCCTGACAAAAATAACAGGTGAAGACAGAATTTAGCTCTCCTCCTCTTAAATCATGGTGACCACATTATCAATAAGCCAGTGGGGTGACAGGCATTGTTTTCTAAAAGCTGTGTCTTCGGGACTGGCCGGGAGTTGATACGTGTTGAAGCTGGGTGATGGAGACGTTGCTGTTCTACCTGCTTTTGTGGACGTTTGAAAATGTCTTTGATAAAATGTGCCATTTGCTGTGCATTTCCCATGTTTCTTTCCTCTCTGCCACAACCATCTCAGGTTGTTCTGATCCTCTGCTACATCCTGTCCTCTGCTACTGCATGTGTTTCGAGTCATCTCCTCAGTTGTTTGTTGGATATCAGCACATTTTAAAAAATTATTTTGTTGGCTTTCCCTTTGTTCTAAGATGTCAAACTCTTCATAATGTTTTAGAGTATTTCTTGATGACCTCTAGTTGTATTATATCTGTTTCTTTTTTTAAATGGTGAGGAAGATTGTCCCTGAGCTAACGTCTGTGCTGGTCTTCCTCTATTTTGTACGTGGGACGCCTCCACAGCGTGGCTTAATGAGTGGTGCACAAGTCTGCACCCAGGATCCAAACCTGCAAAGTCCGGGCCGCTGAAGCACAGTGCATGAACTTAACCAGCACGCCACTGGACCGGCCCCTGTTTTTTTTTAAGGTGTAGATTTATTGAATTTCAGAGTTCAATTAGATCACAGTCTTCTGATAAAAAGTATTATTTTCTGTCTCTTCCCTTTACCTCCTCCCTAACCTCAGTGTATGTTTTAGAGATGAGATCATTTTCTTTATTTATAAAAAGAAAGCTGTAATGACCCCGAGACCATGTGGTCCAGGGGCCAGCAGTTCTAACACATGGTGCAGCTGGCATTGCACACGTCCTGACGTTCTTCCTGGCTGCCTGCTGGGTTGTAGGCACTGTGCAGAGCGGGAAAAACAACAGAGAGGAAGAGGACAGACCCTGCCCTCAAGCTGCCCGCCGCCTGAGCCAGACCCTTCAGATAATCATCAGAACAACGTTGTAGGTCGATGACAGACGTGCCCATGGAACCGGGTGGAGGAGTAACAGTGTGTGGGAGGGGGACCATTCTGCCTCGTCAGGGGGGCGCTGAGCCAAGTCTCATGTGAAGAAGGTTAGCAAGGCGGTTGGGGAGGACGTCCAGGTAGAGGGGCAGTGAGGGGCAGGCAGGAGCCACAGATGGATCTGCGTTCTCACAAAGTTTGAAGCTGAGATGAACAGAGGGGGCGGGCAAAGCAGGCAGGCGTCGAGAGATGGAGGCCTTCGAGTGGCTCTTTGAGAATCGTGGACTTTACCCCGCCAGCTTTCAGTCAATATTTGTGTGTGTTACGTGGGTTGTTCACCATAATGACAGTCGCTTTGCATTATCAGATTGATTCATTAGGACCCACCCAGCCACGGCACTGTGCCCATGGTCACTCAATACCAAGGAAAACAGCATTGATCTGCTCACACTCCGGGCTGTATTTCTCAGGTTCAGCAAATACCCAAGGATGCTTTAGCACAGACCAGGCCTGTGTCCTGATTGAGGAGGCCTAGCTCAGGAGTACCATTGCTCCATCCCAATAGGGTGGTATGTTTCTCCTGTAGAACATGGGTCCCTCCTGGCAGGATCACCAACTGGTGAAGATGCCGGGCGTCATGGCCCAGAAGTGTTCCCCCCCCCAGTCTCTTCTGAGTGACCCCCACACTCAGCTACCTGACTGGGAAGCTGCACTGGGAGCATGATGGAATAATTCAGACATCTTCCTCTCCCTGGGGAAAAATCCAGGGGCTTTCACGGCACACAGGCAAAGGTCTTCTCAGGGACAGAAGGTTGCCTCCCCCAGAGATAGTCTGTGTTATGCTTGGTCTCACGTGTAGACTGGAGGCCTCCCAAGACAGAAGCACACAGCTCTCACCTGTACACGGATTCCCATGTGTGGCTGAGAAGCTGGCCTGATGGTGTCAGAGTCACTTTGAAGGGAGACAGAATTTCTTTTGCTCTTGACTCTGGAGCCTGCCTCATCTCCGGCATTGCTGGAGGCTTGCCCAGCAGCTGTGTCCCTGGAGCCTGGCTCGTGGCCCCCCGGGCCCTCCCAGGCCGTCCCTCTGTCCTCCTGTCCTGTTACGTCTCATCTCTTAGAGCCACGCTGGGGCCTGCTCATGTCTTCCTGGCCTCGGCACATTTACTCTCCATTGTAAATGTCACCACCTTCTTCCTCCTGTGTTTTTCCTCTTGTTTTCCAGGCTCTTCAGAGTAACCTGAGGTATTCCTTGTTGCCAAGACGGCTCGTTATCAGCAAGAGATTAGCCCAGTGCCTGCATCCTGCTTTGCCCAGCGGTGTGCACTTAAAAGCCCTCGAAACCTATGAGATTGTCTTCAAGATTGTGGGGACCAAATGGCTGGCCAAGGATTTGTTCCTGTACAGGTACAACAGCTTCCCCACGGTACTACTTTTTTATTACCCAAGTAATCCCTGTTTCAGTTCACAAGATTAAAAAATGATACAAGCAGAATATGGAGGGGTGTGCAGCCATTCGTCATAAAGCCATCACCAGGAGGTTAACCAGGGCTCACCCTCTGGAGTGCATCCCCCCAGACTCTCCTTCAAGTCTGTTGTAGCTAGGAGCGTAATGTCCATTCTGCCCAGGTGCCTGCTCTTTGCTAACAGTATGTGCGACAATCCCACGACAAGTGAGCATCTCCTCCACCAGTTTAAATGGCGGCCTGGCTGCTTTGGAAACCCACTTCAGCTGGCTCATGATTTGGAACTTCTGATGAGGCGTCTCACTTAACCCTCCTCTCTTTTTCCTTTCCCAAAGCTGTGGGTTGTTTCCTCTTCTGGCGAACGCAGCCATGTCGGTGAGGCCCGTGCTGCTTGGCCTGTATGAGAAGTACTTTCTCCCGCTGCAGAAGCTGCTCCTGCCCAGTCTCCAGGCCTTCATCGTGGGCCTGCTGCCCGGCCTCGAGGAGGGCTCGGAGATCTACGACAGGTGGGTCTGCTCCCGCCAGTGCAGACGGCTGTGCCGCATCCAGGCCGGCGGACAAGCGGCTTGTGTTTCATTTCACTGCTTTATAAGAAACGGGAAGAAGTACAGAGACATAGGAAGAGGGAAACGTGCAGAAGTGGGCTTGATGTTTTACATTTTTCTGGGGGCTCTCTGCTTGACAGAGTACTGTGTTTCCTTGGGAGTTACCTCCCTTTGCAGGGAAGAGTCAGAAGGCGAGAAAGTTTCCCAGGTTCACACAGTCAGCCGGTTGCAGAGATGGGATTCTGCCCCACGTTTGTCAGATTCTGAAGTCCTTCTCTGTGCCGTTACAGTGGGCTGCTTCTAAGTGAAAAAGCGAAGTGAGGTTTCATTGGCTCTTTCCTCAGGCTCGAAAGGTGATGCTAAGCAGAGTAGCTTGACAAATTTCAGCAGCACCTTGGGGAAATTTCTCAGGCTCCCATGCGTAAAAGGTGATGCGGGCTGCTTTGGTCACTGCGTGGGAGCAGAAGGCATATATCCATGAGACTAGTGAGTACAGAGTGCCGTGTATTCCTGGAGAATTAGAGTGTGAGAACCCTCTTCCAGTGTGTTGATCACTCTGAGTGATGCCACAGTGATTAACCTCTGTTAATAGGACCCGTTTTCAGAGCCCATGTGCAGCCTGACTGGGAGGTTTGGAAACCTTTGTGCTTGCAAAAGTTTCCATTTGATTACACAACACACTGCTCAGATTTTCCCCACGCCAGAGGCCCCAGCCGCACTGCCTCTGCTGTTGTGTTGGCTGTGACTAGAGGGGGTAGGGGGTGGGGTGGAAGCAAGGAATCAATCCAAGGGCTACTTGGAGTGCTCCCCTAAACTCAAGGAAACCAAATAATCAGAATGGTTTGAGGGGTTGTGGCTAGTGACCAGAGGTGCACTGCATGAACGTCTTTACTGGGGTCTGGCAAACCTAACCAAAAATTTCCACTTCAGCCATTTCAAGCTTTCACATAGACTGCGTGGTGGCTTTCCATTTCCCAAGGGGGAATCTATCTTTGCGATGGATTGAGCTACTAGGATCCACTTCCCTAGGAGGCAGAGTCTGTCTCGTTGCCATTTCAAGCCTGGCACCATGCCCTGTGGCTGGCACATGGTGAGGCCCAGTAGGTGTGTAGGTTAATGAAAGGTCAAGGTCACATAGGGGTCAGCAAGAGGACCTTTACCAGATTCTGTCTCTTAACTGCTAGTCCCAGGCTCTTTCTAGAAGTTCTAGTCCATTCATGTTCTCCTAACAGATGTGTGTGTGTCTGTGTGTATGTGTATGTTTGTGTAAAATGTTCTTCCATCATCTGACAGACTAACACATCATTTCCCAAAGTGTGTTACACTTTTTTAGATCTGTGAGAGTGAATCACACTAGAAGCACGTAAATAGTTTTGGTGTTTATGTTCTCTTAGTTGATAAATGAGGGTTCATTTGAACAGTTGTTAACGTTGCTCAACATGGGTGTTTTTTCCCTAACATTGTGATTTCTTGACATTGAACCAAGAGCTGAGTAAAGCTGCATGAATCACTGAGAAGATGTAGCTGTGGCAGAAAACCAGGTCCACTGTCTGCAGCACCCAGAGTTATTAGTTATCATGAGTTGTTAGTTACCAGCTTTCCAGGGTAGAGGCTGGTCGAGGGGACGGAGTAGGATCTCTGAGCGGGTGTGTGTGGGCACAGTCATTGAGGCGACTGCAGAAGATTTTTTTGTTGCTGTATCCATGTGAGTTTGAGAGAGTCTGGCAACTATTTCGTCCCCCAAAACCCTCAGGAATTGAGTCAAACAGCCCCTGCAAATCCTGTGCAGAGACAGGAAAGGAGGGTGCGGTGGCGTCCTGTTGTCCACGTTGGTAGAAATGCTAAGGGGTGTGCTCGGTTGGGCTGATGAAGGCGGAGTGACTCACAAGTTTCGTGTAGGCGGAGAGAGTCCCTGGTTTGTGCTTTTTATTGAACCGTGAGGAATGGGACTTTTGGCCGGCGTTAGGACCTGTTATCCACCCTGGCTTTCTAACCCTTTGATGCCTACAGATTACTCCTGGCCAGAACTCCTTTTTGAAAGTGCCCGTGAAATCAGTAGCTAGCTGTGTTTCGCTGTACTGAGAAAATGAGGTTAGAGGAGGAAGATACTAGCTTCTCTTCTAAGGAGGTGGAGGAGATGTGAATGCCCTCAGTGGTTTGTCAGCAAGCAGGAACTAGCTCGCCAGATAATCGTTTAAATCACTGGTTCTCAACTTTGGGATATTTTTGTCCCCTAGGGGACTTTTGGCAATATCTGGAGACGTTTTTGGTTGTCACAACTGGAGTTGGGAGGGTACTACTGGCATCCAGTGGGTGGAGGCCAGGGGTGCTGCTTAGCATCCCGCAATGCACATGCTTACCCCCACAGCAAAGCCTGATCCAGCCCCAAGTGTCAGCAGCGTCGCAGTTGAGAAACTCGGATTTAAATAGTAGTAGAAAAATATTTACTAACATTTCTTTTTGGTTGATTCCAAGCACCATGATGATGGGCTCCACTGGTCCTAGGATTTTTTACCCCTTTGGGGGCATGTATCTGAGCTCTGATGGTGCAGGGTGCTGTTGATACTGCTCTGCTTTGTGCAGATGATCACACCCCAAGCTGTTCGGTCTTGTGACAGCTCAGCTTTCCGTGACTGTCCATTCAGCAAAGTTGTGAAATGCTTGGGGTTTATGGCGAGTGGCCCCATGTCGCTCACTTGCTTTCTGTTGAGTGAAGAAGAGAGTGACAGTGTCATTTGAATGATCCTGCGTTGCAGGAGCCAGAGGAGAGCAGCAGCCAGGGTGAAAGAGGAAGGATGGGAAGAGTAGGGGTTTGGGGCTGGTTTGATTTCTCTTGGTTGTCAGTTGGTCTTGAAGGGAAAAGCTTAGTATTTGGGGCTCTAAACTGCACGCTAGTTTTGGAATTTCACAACTAAGATGGTATGAGTAGTTCTTGTTTATGTCACTTTTAACCCCAGTTGTCTTGCTCTTTACTTTGCTCTCCATTGCAAAGTCCTGTCATAATTGCCATTTTCTGAACTGTGGCATAATTTAAAATTCTAATATCTGGGTTTTTTTTTTAAGAATAAAATAAGACTGAAAGCTGCATTTCTTTACTAAAGAAAACTAGCCAGTGTACTCTGAGTATTGAAGAAGGGACAGTGTACTTGGCATTTCCCTGGCTTTGTGACAGTGGAACCCCTCCTCTGTGAAACAGCTGAACTGGCCAGTGTTCCATGGAACGTACTTTGGGAATACACCATTCTAGGGGGACGTGAGATCAGTATGTGCCTTGTAGTGTTTGCGGTGGGTTTGACCTGAGCGTCGGTCTTCTTGTGAGAGGGATCCTGGAGAGAGAGGAGTGCTCCAGCGCCTCCTAAGTTCATCTGTTTCTGTAGGACTCTCTTCCTAGCTCAGGACCATCCTGTCTGCCAGGGGCCACAGTGACCCATCTCCCCATCTGCCTGACTCACTGTAACTCAGCTGCTGAGTGGTGCTTCTGCCCCAAATTAGGGCCTTCGCTGCCTTGTTCTCAGAACTGGGCACAGATGAGCTCTTCTGTTTGCTCAGCCTTGCTAGCAGACCAATCGATATCTTCAGCCACTGAACCATTCTGTATACTTTTCCTAAACGTTTGGCTGTCACTCATGCCTCTTCATTTTTGTTTTTTCTGAAAATATGATACCATGCATCATTTGCTACAAGTGTTTCATGAGACAAAAGGTTCAGAGTCATTTTGAGGAGAACAAAATTCATTTTTAAATATGAAAAAGTAGTAGATATTTTTCTCTTTTATTTATTTATTTTTTTTTGGTGAAGAAGATTGGCCCTGAGCTAACATCTGTTGCCAGTCTTCCTCTTTCTGTTTGAGGAAGATTGTCCCTGAGCTAACATCTGTGCTAGTCTTCCTCTATTTTGTATGTGGGATGCTGCCACAGCATGGCGTCATGAGCAGCGTGCAGATCTGTGCCCAGGATCTGAACCTGTGAACCCCTATCTGCTGAAACAGAGCTTGTGAACTTAACCACTATGCCACCGGGCCAGCTCCAGTAGATATTTTTTGTATTAAATGTTTTCATATACACGGAACTGATTATTTTATTACTATAATAAAAGGGAAAGAGTGGCATTCATCTGAGTTTTTTTGAGTGCCTGCTGTGTGTCAGATGCTCATCTGGGCACTGAGGACACAGCAGGAAACAGCAGACCTAGTGGTAGTGGGAGGCGGTGTGGCCTGAGCACCTGTTCTCTATCTCGTGCTGAGTTTTTACACGAGGCTCTCACGTCGTTCTCACAACACCTCCACCTCTTTTCCCCATCCCATAGCTGAAAGGAACATGCTCGGGGTTACGCTTGTGCTCGGGACCACAGCCGGGAAGCAGATGTAGGATTTAGACACCAGAGGGCTGACCCCAGAAACCTGGGTAGACCACTGCACCACACTGAACCAGTCCTTCTGTAACTTTTTTCTGTCTTTGCAAGTAGGAAGCATGTGAGGAGTGGAATTCTTTCAGACTGTAGGTTAGATCACCCCCTAGGTGAAATTCCTTCCTGGGCATTTGCCTCTGCTGCCTCACCCGGCCTGCAAGCTTCCTTTTCGCCTTTGACAGGGAAGGTGCCCTCGTCAGCTGTAGGTTCACCACCGAGCAGAGATGGGCCTGGCCTGGGTCAGTCTGAGTGCAGACATAAGCCTGGACCCGCTGATGGTGCCGCTCCTCTTAAAGGACATGTGCGAAGTTGCTGACGTGACATAGGAGACCTAGATAAAGATAAGAGACAAATAAATGTCAGGCATCAGCAGGAAAGCTTCCTGGAGTGGGAGTCAGCTTATGGGGGTGCTGTGGGCAGAGTGACAGGAAACACCGTTCCGGGCTTTATGGAATTTGCAGTAGAGTGGGAAGCCCCGGCAAATTTTGTCCCCAGTGTTTCTGAAGTCAAATGTCACATGGCACGTTTTTGGCTGTGCTCGGGTATCTTTATCATTATTCAAGTCTCCACTCAGTCACGTCAACCTCTATTTTTTTGACACATTAATGACTCCTTATGCTGTGATATAAAATGACTGGTCTGCTCATCCCCTTTTTGGCGGTGGAACTGCCTCCTGCAAGTACTGCGGCATCCGTGGTGAGGCCAGAGGTGAGATGGACATCTGTGCGCCAGTGACACAACCAGTCAGATGCTTCCTGTTGGCCAAGAAGGTGTGCCTCTCAGTGACATGTTTGTTTTAGCAAATTCAGTTTCAGTGACAGCTGACAGGTGGACAAACACAGAAGGGCAAGAGATGGCAGCAGCTCGAAGTGATGAGGAAGGTGGTGTTTCCACAGCCAGGGGAGAATGAGCTGTGGCTGTCCGTGAAGTGTTGATGGAACATTGAACAGCGAGCCGTGGATGTGCGGAATGCACCCTTGAAGTCTGTAATCTCTTGTCCACAGAACAGACACTCTGCTCCTGAGGCTGTCCTTGGTGGTTGGCAAAGAGGTGTTTTACTCTGCCCTTTGGGGGAGCGTCCTGGTGAGCCCGTCCATCCGCCTTCCTGCCTCGCTCTTTGTGGTGGGCCACATCAGCAGGGACTCGCCCGGCAGGGAGCAGAAGTACATGCTGGGCACGGATTACCAGCTCACGGTGGGTGCCTTGCTCTTCACGGGAGGCGGGGGGGCATGCATGTGTGGCTTCCTCTCGCACAGGTTGTCCCTGGGGCTGCAAAGAGCCCTCAGGGAGCAGTGGAAAAGGGAGGCATTCCAGAGTCAGAGTGTATGTCCCCTGCTGCTGAGCACAAGGAGAGGCGTCACTGCACACAGTGAAATCCAGGGTAGTGGTGTTTGTTTTTAACATATGCTTCACGATTTATATATGCAAATAAGTGTTGTTCACACCCAAGAAGGGCCCTTCTGGAGGCTCCGCAAAGCTTCAGCAGTACGGTTAGCTGCAGACGGCCCTCCAGAGGGCCTCGCACAGTCTGCTGCTTCAGCTACAGCCTTGTTTTCTCCCCCTGCCCTGTGTCGTGCTGACCACTGCCCACACGTGACGCTCGCTCCTCCTCGGGCTGCTGTCTTGGTCCAGCTCTTCTCCTGCTGTCATCTTCTCCTCTGGCTGCTCTCAAACCTAGATTGTCGGGGTTCCCCAGGTGTCCATCCTCAGATCCTTCAAGGGCAGCTCTCTTCCCTGGCAATGACATCCTTTCTCATGACCTTGAAAAATGAGAATTTTCCAGACCTGTGTCTCTTCTCCCCAAGCTTAACTCTTGCTGTTTAATGGCCTGCTGTCTATCGCCACCTAGTGGTGTACCCACGCTTTGACGTTAAAATGTTCAAAATTGAATTCCTCAGTAAGAACGTCAGCAACTTGGTGTGAATTAGTTAACCCTCTGAGTTCGTCTCTCTTTGCAAAGTGGGGACAACAGACCTTCCTCACGGGGGTCTCTGAGGACTATGTGAAAACACTGATGAAAAACACCTTGCACATATTCAGGACATAGGAGACCCGCATAAATAGGTCCCTTCTTTCCTGCCCCGTCAGTACCACTTTCGTCTCCTTCTCTCCATTTTTACTGCCCAGCTTGCGCTTTTTTTGTCTTGCTCCTGGACTGTAACATAATTTTCCAACTGGTTTCTTCCCATCCCATCCTCTACCCACCCAGTCCTCTTCGATTGCTAAGAGATTTGCTTTTCCAAAGCATAGCTTGGCTCATATCTGTTCTATGCTTGAAAAATACCTGGTTTCCTGTTGCCAACAGATAAAGTCCAAACCCAAGAGTATTCTAACACTCTGTTCCCAACCCAACAAATACCTTGCTCTCCCCTTCAGGCCCGCTACGCTCCCAGAACTGACTGCCCCGCCTGGCCTTGTTCTTCTGTGGAGCTGCCTCTTTGCTCCAGCTGTTCCCTCCTCCTCTTGCACTTACTGCCTGTTCCGTCTGTACAGGTCTCAGCGTATATCCTTCCTGTCCTTCAAGCTCAGCTCTCTCACAAAGCTTCGTCGTTTTCAGTTGAAAGATCTCTCCCTCTCCTCTTCTGAATTCTCATAGCGTTTTATTAGCATTTGTCTTATAGCTCTTATCTATTATGCATCTGTATTATACCTTCTGTACTCAGAAAAGATTCTCGAAATACATATTGAATTGGTCTGGAATCCATTTGATTAAATGTCTTTGGAGTTTTAGGTTAGCTGAAAGTCCTTATTGGAACCTAAAGACATGCCTTTCTGGGATCATAGAATTTGATCATGTGGTCCAGACCCCTCCAGCTCTCACATGGGACAAGTGACGGCTGCAGCTGACCATCTTCCCCATCACACAGCCCCCAGGGTCTGGAACAAGAACCCAAGTTTCCCACACTTATACCTTATTGTTCGTTCCACATGATTTAAGATGGTGGTTTCAAGATTCCCAGGAAAAGTTACTTTCATTTTTATGACCATAAAGAGAAGCCTGCAAATGATGTTCATCGTCTTAGGGATGGAGTGTTCATGCCGTTTTATCATTTACAGGTAAAGTCTTTGTGCGCGTCACTGTTGGATTCAAATGTTCTGGTGCAAAGAAATAATCTGGAAATTGTTCTCTTCTTCTTCCCATTTTATACCTGTCTGGTAAGTTGATCGTGTTCCTCTGGGGAAGTCACTGGTATTTCCCAAGGATGTGGGGTAGGCGCGATAGATCTCAGGCATTTTATGTTGAAAGGAGACCACCCACTTGGTGATCACCATTTTCTTTCAGCCAATTAAGGGTCCTTGTTCATTTTTGTGAGGATGGCGTGTACGTGGCAAAAATTAAATAGCTTCTTTTCATGGGCGGCATCTGAAGCACCAACCCCTTTGGAGAGCAGCCTTTTTAAGATAGAGCTCTGTAGACTGGTAAGGAAGGGCCGCGTGTCAGAAAGCCAATAATTTACTTAATCATCTTCTTGCAGTAAAGTTTCCTCTCTCCCCGTCCTAGGACTCCAGTGAGAGAGCCATCCCCTTGCCCAGATCCGACATCGTGCACATCCTGTCCGCTGCCACCCAGACTCTGCTGAGAAGAGATATGTCTCTGAACAGGAGGCTGTATGCGTGGTTACTAGGTACCGAGTAGTTCACAGCAACAGAAAGTCAAAGTTAACATGAAACCTTTTAGTGCTGATTTTTGGGATAAGTTTCGATCTTGGTTATAGGTTTCTGAATCCTGAAATGTGGAAAGATAGCACACCGACTGAATATGGCAGTGAATTCTACTGCCTACACTGCAGATTTGGTTATTTTGCAGCTATTACATTAAAAAACAGGGAAATGATAAATGAGATTTAAAAAATGCTAACTGAATTCCATTCTAAGAAGCTTAAAATCCTATAAAAAATTTAGCTAAACGTTATTCAGGTGGAAGCCTATTGCTGTGGAGTCTCATGGGGTGAGAGCATGAAGGAAAAACCCACCAACATGGAATCTGGGTAGAAAGTTTTCTGTAGATGGGACTATTGGTGGCATTGACGTGCTTTGCCAGGTACTTGGGTAAGTTTGGGAGAGCATGAGAACCCCAGGCTTGTGTTTCTACGGGTGTGTGTTTTTGTGGACAGCCTGTAAACTTGTAGGTAAAGAGCCCTTGACTACTGTTGGAAGGCTTCACAGGTTCATAGTCCAGGGAATCGCAAGGCTTAAAGGACAGCACCTCCTGAATTTTATCAATTGCCGTATTCATGTACCTAAGAAAAGATGATACACAAAGCAATTGGGAAAGGACTCCACAGCATTTTTTCTTTTCTTTCTTTCTTTCTTTTTTTTTTTTTTTTTTTTGGTGAAGATGACTAGCTCTGAGCTAATATCTACTGTCAATCTTCCTCTTTTGTTTTCTCCCCAAAGCCCCAGTATCTAGTTGTATGTCCTAGGTGTAAGTCATTCTAGTTCTTCTATGTGGGATGCCACCACGACATGGCTTGATGAGCAGTGTCTAGATCCATGCCCAGGATCCAAACCAGTGAACCCCTGGCCACTGAAGTGGAGTGGATGAACTTAAGTACTCAGCCACAGGGCCGGCCCCCAAGACAGCATTTTTTTAGAGCAGTTTTAGGTTCACAGCAAAGGCACAAAGAGTTCCCATCTACCCCCTCTTCTCCCACACGCACAGCCTTTCCCATCGTCTGCATCCCTCACTGGAGTGGCACGTTGGTCACAGTTGATGAACCTACACAGACACGTCATCACCCGCAGTCCAGTTTACATTACCCTTCACTCTTCGTATTGTGCATTCTGTGGGTTTGGACAAAAGTATGATGACATGTGTCCACCATTACAGTATCATGGAGTGTTTTCACTGTCCTAAAAATCCTCTGCTTCATGGCTTTTTTTAACCCTCAGCATATAGATCTTCCACACCAAAGTCAGAAATTCCTCTTAGCCTTTTCTTTTCCCCCCCTCTCCCTCATTATAAAACTTTCAAAAGTCATTGCATGGGAACTTATGAAGGATTTCAAGAATATTTACAGGCTCCTTAAGCATTTTTATCAAAAGGATGATTTTGTTAAATGCACAGCTACCTCCTTTGTGGCTTGACTTGTTGTGTACAGAGAGACCAAGTTCACTACCAGCTCCAACTCACTTAGCTACAACCCCAGGAGTCCAGACTATCTACTTGTGCTGTCAGGATGCTGTTTCTTGCCCTGAGGACCTCACAGACTTATCCAGGGCTCAAAATGAGGGCTTAGAGATGAGAATACCTTGATTTCACATAGTGGCAAACAAATAAACACTGGTTTCTAAAAATGATCCTCATTCCTGGGGGCCGGCCCCGTGGCTGACTGGTTAAGTTCGCATGCTCCGCTTTGTTGCCCCAGGGTTTCGCTGGTTCCGATCCTGGGCACGGACATGGCACCGCTCATCAGGCCACGCTGAGGTAGCATCCCACAAAGCACAACCACAAACACCTACAACTAGAATATGCACCTATATTCTGGGGGGGCCTTTGGGGAGAAGAAAGAGAAGGAAAAAGAGAAGACTGGCACTAGATGTTAGCTCAGGTGCCAGTCTTTAGAAATAATAAAATAAGAACAACAACAACAAAATGATCCTCATTCCCTTAGATCCTTGTAATCGTACTTGACAATTAGGGTGAATTCTTGGGACAAGCTAAACTGATGCCCGTTGAGATGGAATTCTGCCTGTCTGATCCGTAGCACACCACTGTCTGAAGAGAAAATGTGGCTTGGTCTTGCTGGATCTGATTTTGGGTTTCTGTTGGAGGAATCCTATTTTGACAAATATCGGAGCATGCGACCTTTGCACAGTATGATGTACTTTAAAAGTATAGCTCTCTTTACAGCTCATGGTGCTTGTTCTTTTATAGGTTCAGATATTAAAGGAAATACTGTTGTGCCAGAATCTGAAATCTCAAATTCTTACGAAGACCCGTCCTTGTATTTTTTTGAAAAATACTCCAAGGATCTTTTGGTTGAGGTAAAGGAGCGTTTCTGGGCAGCAGACCCCACAGAGCATTCCTGACCACGGTTCTTAGTGGATTTCTGTACAGGACCTCAGAGTCGACCTTGGGCTTATTCCCCGGTACATGGTTGGGAGAATTCCAGCATGCTTGTTTCATGCTGTGAGACTGGTTCTCTTTCTGCCCCACAGTATTTAACCATTAGAACAACCAATGACGTCATACTTTACTATGTACAATATTCTAATATGTGGCTTTAAAAAAAAATAGGGTCTGGCTGAGATACTGCACCAGAAGTTCTCCGATGGGGACGCAGAGGACCGCCATCATGCCTACCTGAAGCCGTTCCGCATCCTCGTCAGTCTGCTTGACAAACCGGAAATAGGTAACGTTGGAAATGCCATTACACATCATATGCCAAATACGGATTCTCTGATTTGAGGCGATTAAAACATGGTGAGATACAGTCAGCGCATTATTTTGAATATAATTTAATCTTTGGAATTTCAGAATCTTGAAGTACTTTGGTCGATGTATTATGTGGTTTAGTTATCATATCCAGGCACCACTTAAAAGTCTTACATGATAACTTGAATGTTTTTGTTAGGAAAATACCTTTGAGCTTCTATTGGGCATGTCTGCGTATGTGCCTGCAGCATACACACAGGGCTGACTTTGTAAGAACGTTTCTTCAATCAAATGTCACACTTCAAACGAGCTTTGATTTTATTTTTAAGTAAATAGGAGACCCTCCTCCGTCTTTTTGCCTTGTGACCCCAGGCAAGCCACTTCTGCCATTTGGGCTGCAGTCTTTGCCTCTCTCAAGTGAAAGGGGCTGAACTAGACTCTGATCCCTGGAGGGTTCCCCTTACACACTGTGGTCCTATGAGCATCATTTGAGACCCGTGCTTTAAAAAAAAAGAATTTGCTCCAACATCCATCGACCGAACAATCTTCACATCTAATCACTTGAACACCATAATGGGGAAGAAAGTCCCATCTTCTCCGTGGAATTTCAACCTTGATGACATCATCTGAGTGCCCAGATGTGCCCACCGCCTGGTTGCTGTTGGCGGAGAGCAAGAGCCAAGGGCTTTAGTGAAGTTCTGTCTCCCTCTGGCCTCAGGATGGAGACCCTCCATCTGTTCATTCAGAGACAGGCGTGGAACATGTGGGGCATGGATGGTGCTAGGCTCTGGGGGTAGAAAGGAAAAAGAAGGGCTTCTGGTCAAGTTAGATGGAAGGGACACTGAGGTCCTGGTGCATTTTCACTGTTGTTAATAATAAGGGATGACATCTTTTGAGCAATTATTTTGTGCAAAGTGATTTGCATACATTTTTGGTTTTGATTTTTTTTTATTGAGTGCATAAAAATTTACACCATTTTGAGATTTCAGTTGTACATTATTTCTTGACACCACATAAGTGCTCCCCTTCACCCCCAGTGCCCACCCCCCCCCCCCACCTCCTTCCCCTGGTAACCACTGAACTGTTTTCTTTGTCCATGTGTTTGTTTATATTCCACATATGAGTGAAATCCTATGGTGTTTGTCTTTCTCAGTCTGCCGTATTTCACTTAGCATAGTACCCTCCAGGTCCATCCATGTTGTTGCAAATGGGATGAATTTGTGTTTTTTGTGGCTGAGTAGTATTCCATTGTATATATATACCACATCTTCTTTATCCAGTCATCAGTCGATGGGCACTTGGGTTGCTTCCACATCTTGGCTATTGTGAATAGAGCTGCAGTGAACATAGGGGTGCATAAGTCTCTTTGAATTGTTGATTTCAAGTTCTTTGGGTAGATCCCCAGTAGTGGGATAGCTGGGTCATATGGTAGTTCTGTTTTTAGTTTTTGGAGGAATCCCCATGCTGTTTTCCATAGTGGTTGCACCAGTTTGCATTCCCACCAGCAGTGTGTGAGGGTTCCCTTTTCTCCACACCCTCTCCAACATTTGTTATTTTTAGTTTTAGTGATTATAGCCATTTTAACAGGTATAAGGTGGTATTTTAGCGTAGTTTAGATTTGCATTTCCCTGATAATTATTGATGTTGAACATCTTTTCATGTGCTTATTGGCCATCTGTATACCTTCTTTGGAAAAATGTTCACATCGTCTGCCCATTTTTTGATCAGTCTGTTTGTTTTTTTGTTGTTCAGTTGTGTGAGTTCCTTATATATTATGGAGATTAACCCCTTGTCAGATACATGATTTGCAAATATTTTGTCCCAATTGGTGCGTTGTCTTTTTGTTTTGATCCTAGTTTCTCTTGCATTACAAAAGCTCTTTAGTCTGATGAAGTCCCACTTGTTTATTTTTTCTTTTGTTTCCCTCATCTGAGAAGACATGGTATTCGAAAAGACTCTTTTAAGTTCAATGTCAAAGTGTGTACTACGTATATTATCTTCCAGGAGTTTTATGGTTTCAGGACTTATCTTCAAGTCTTTGATCCATTTTTTTAGTTTATTTTTTTGCATAGTGTGAGATAATGATCTGCTTTCATTCTCTTGCAAGTGGCTGTCCAGATTTCCCAGCACCATTTATTGAAGAGACTCTTTTTTCCTCCATTGTATGTTCTTGGCACTTTTGTCGAAGATTAGCTGTCCATAGATGTATGGTTTTATTTCCGGGCTTTCAGTTCTGTTCCATTGATCTGTGTACCTGTTTTTGTACTAGTACCATGCTGTTTTGATCACTATGGCTTTGTAGTACATTTTGAAGTCAGAAATTGTGATGCCTCCAGCTTTGTTCTTTTTTCTCAAGATTGCTTTGCAATTCAGAGTCTTTGCTTGCCCCATGTGAATTTTAGGATTCTTTGTTCTAACTCCATGAAGAATGTCATTGGGATTCTGATTGGGATTGCGTTGAATCTGTAAATTGCTTTGGGCAGAATGGACATTTTAACTATGTTTATTCTTCCAATCCATGTGCGTGGAATCTCTTTCCATCTCTTTATGTCATCATCTTTTTCTTTCAATAATGTCTTATAGTTTTCATTGTGTGAGTCCTTCATCTCCTTGGTTAAATTTATTCCCAGATATTTTATTCTTTTTGTTGTGATTGTAAATGGAATTGTATTCTTGAGTTCTCTTTCTATAAGTTCATTATTAAAGTATAGAAATGCAACTGATTTTGTAAAAAAATTTGTGAAATCAACAAAAAAAGTTGCACATTCCTTTCTCTTGCCTAATTGCTCTGGCCAAAACCTCCAGTACTATGTTGAATAAGAGTGGTGGTAGTGGGCATCCTTGTCTTGTTCCTGTTCTCAGAGGGATGGCATTCAGTTTTTCCACAGTGAGTATGATGTTGGCTGTGGGTTTGTCATATATGACCTTTATTATGTTGAGGTAATTTCCTTCTACTCTCATTTTGTTAAGAGTTTTTATCACAAATGGCTGTTGGATCTTGTCAAATGCTTTCTCTGTTGTATCTTGTCCCATGATCACTGGTTTTTATTCCTCACTTTGTTGATGTGGTGTATCACATTGATTGATCTGCAGATGTTGAACCCTCCCTGTGTCCCTGGTATAAATCCCATTTGATCATGATGTATGATCTTTTTTTGATGTATTTCTGTATTCGGTTTGCAAAATTTTGTTGAGGAGTTTTGCATCTATGTTCATCAGCAATATTGGCCTGTAGTTTTCCTTTTTTGTGTTGTCCTTGTCAGGCTTTGGTATCAGAGTGATGTTTACCTTGTAGAATGTGTTAGGAAGAGTTCTATCTTCCTAGACTTTTTGGAATAGCTTGAGAAGGGTAGGTATTAAATCCTCTCTGAAAATTTGGTAGGATTCCCCAGGGAAGCCATCTGGTCATGGCTTTTATTCTTTGGGATGCTTTTGATTACTGTTTCAATCTCTTGTGATTGTTCTATTCAGATTCTCTATTTCTTCTTGATTCATCTTTGGGAGTTTGTAAGAGGCTAAGAACTTACCCATTTCCTCTAGATTGTCCATTTTGTTGGCATGTAGCTTTTCGTAGTATTCTCTTGTAATTCTTTGTATTTCTATGGTATCCGTTGTTATCTCTCCTCTTTCATTTCTAATTTTATTTATGTGAGCTGTCTCTCTTTTTTTCTTTGTAAATCTGGCTAGAGGTTTGTCAATTTTGTTTATCTTCTCACAGAACCAGCTCTTTGTTTCATTCATCCTTTCTACTGCCTTTTTTGTTTCAATGGCATTTATTTCTTCTCTGATTTTTATTATTTCTCTCCTTCTGCTGACTTTGGGCTTTGTTCTTCTTTTTCTAATTCAGCTAGGTGTGATTTGTGCATAGATCATTTAATGTGCGTTTCCCTACGGGCCATGCTTCCGACAACCCTGAGGAGGGTTTTCTTAGTATACCCATTTTGCAGATGGAGAGACTGCGGTTGAGCAAGAGTAAGTCATTTGCCCGAGGCCACCCTGGAGTTGAGATCGAAACTCGGTCTTTTTGACCCCAGACCCTGAGCTCTCTTCGTCAGGGCACTGCTGCTTCTCTGATTGCACTCAGACATACCGTACCAAGATGCTCACTCATTAACGCAGGTGAACTTCGACTTCGTGGCGTGGGCAGCTCTAGCTGCTCTCAGCCAAAGTCAGAGCATGAAGCCTTTGTCCCTCCAAGCTTGCCCTTCAGGTGCTGCCTAAGGTACCTGTGCGTCGTGCAGACCTCCCCTCTCTCCACTCCCTTCCACTCTGTCTCACTCAACCGGCGATGGCTCTAGAACATTTTCCTCTTAGTGTGGAAAAGTCTGAAAAGTCATGATTTCGTCTGAAAAAATGAAGTGAGTTGTATAAACGTATTGGGAGCCTGCTGTGTAACTTGGGGAACTATTCACAGAAGCAGGTGTAACCCAGCATTTGGAGACGGCTGTTTTATATCAAGGCCGTGCACTTGGTGAGCCAGGCAGAAGGTTACTGCTCGCTTGGGCTCAAGGTCAGAGTTTCTAGAACGACATGAGTGGCAGGCTTTTGCTCAATCTCAGAGTCGTTTCATTTGCTGTCTGGTAATTTAGTATTTAGTATCGTCTGAGGGACGATATACTTGAAGGGCAAGGGAGCGGATGATACCGAACTAGAAGGTGGAGGACAGGCATCCGGTCTTGTCTCTTCTTTGGCCACCAGGCTTCAGCCGCTGCCCCATTTTCTGCTCCATGAATTGTGGCAACAAACTTGCCATCATCTACAAAAAGCATTCGGTGTTCTTATGCTGTAGATAAGGTACACGTGGGGCTTATCGTGAAGAAAGTTCTCTCAGAATCTTTTGTTTTTGTGAAAAGGAAGCATAAAAGATAAGGTTAATCTGCTGATTGTGCTTTACACAGATGCGTTGGCAGAGCTCTCATTTTCTCTGAGTTGATGCTGTTTTCATCCCTCTGTATACATGGCCGAGAGTCGCTCCCTTCGCTGCCTGGTGGCTGCTGTTTGTGGAGCAGAAATGTCCAGCCGCCTTCCACCTGCCTGATTGGCAGTGATGCTTCTCTAATGTGCAGCTGGTCCACTTCTTCTCTGCCATCTTAACAAGCTCTTTGGGATCGGTGTTATTTCTTCTGTGGTGTTCTAGCTCGTGAGTAAGAGAGTTCAGAGTAGGCAAGTTGCCCTCCTCTGTCCGTATTTGTATTGAGGAATCTCTCTGGCCAAGCAGTTTGTGTACTTAAAACATGGAGCATTTGCCCTGCCTCCACCCCGCAGAATCTGGCTTGGGCAGGTAACTTAACCTCTGCCTCAGTCACCTTATGTGTAATCAAGACAGCAGTGCAGAGCCCGGGCATGTGGCTGTTGTCAGGATTAGTAAGCTAATAGATATAAAATGCCTAGAAGAGTACCCAGCACATGGTAAGCTCTACAGAAATACTGTTTATTTTTGTGGATGCTGTTTGTCCAGCTAAAGTTTGTTGCAACTAAACTTGTGTCTGTACATTTTAGACTATAAATCGTCTGTGTGTACAGAGTTACTCTCTTTGTGTTTTGTGTCTGTGTCATTTATTGATTTAAAAATGGATTACTGATCTTTCTCTGGCCATTTTCCTTCCAGGGCCTCCGGTGGTTGGGAATTTGTTTCTGGAAGTCATCCGTGCGTTTTATTCTTACTGCAGAGATGCTCTCGGCTCCGACCTTAAACTTAGCTACACGCAGAGTGGAAATTCACTGATAAGGTATGGGTTTGGCCTCCAGCTTCACGCTTCTTCCTCCATCCCTCCCGAAAGCCATGATTTTTTTTTTCTCTGTTGTTCACCATAAATTGTGAAGTGCTGGAGAAAGTGGAGATGCAGCAGATCAGACCACCCGTTAAGATAACTATGCTCCAAAGTCAATCATCATGAATTGTCTCTTCCCTATTAAATAAGGTGAAGAGTTTAAAAGGAGTGTGATCTAGTCTCTGCCCCAGCCTGGGATGTACAAACTGTATTTATTGATCAAGTAGGAAAGTTGTTGAACAAAGGCAGTTGGATCTAGTGTACCCACGTGATGAGTTACAGGGAGGGGGCAGGTGGGAGGGGTTAAGGTCAGGAAGTAGAGCCAGGAGATAGGAGTCTTCACGTGAGGTCACGTGCCCCAGGACCCTGAAGGCAGAGTGAGTGGCGTTCAGGATGCGGCAGACACGTCAACTTAAAGTGTGGAGTTATTGTGGGTTTGTTATTTCTGTTCTTATTAAGATAGTACAACCTCGTCCTTCTTACCTTCCTCTTACCTTTCCTTCTGCCTGAGTTGGCATCAGATATATTGAAAATTTAAGTCAATTCCAAGGTTTTTCTGGTTTACTAATTATAAGTGTACCGAGTTTGCTTTTTTCTCCCAGAATGAGAGTAGTTTATTGTTTTTCTAAGTACAAAAGCAATGCATGTTCATTGTAGAATATGCCAGTATTTGAAGGTACTAAAGAAGAAGATAGCACCCAGAATCCCACCACCTTTCAGAGAAAAGCATAAAACATTTTCGTTTCTTTCCAGACTTTCAGTGCATATATAAATACGTAGATGCCTGTCTTTTATTTTAAAGATGGAATTACACTATTTAGTTGCCTGTTTTTTTAAGATGCAAATTGTGAGTAGCTCTGCTTGGTTCTCCTGTGGAATATGGTGGTTGCCTTAGCTTCCTTGGGAGGGATTTATCACTTGTTTAATAAATCCTGGCTGATTTACCAATCCCATTGATTGACTTTTAGGTGGTTTCCACTTTTTCAGTATTTTTAAATAACCTTGCAATGGTATCCTTATGCATACATCTTTGTGTGCCTGTGCAAGGATTTCTGTAGGATAAATCCCTAAAATAAATTTCCTGAGTCATAGAAGATGCACCTTTAAATTTTAGCCAAATTTCCCTCCTGAATGGTACCATATTATTCCACCAATAGAATATCTATCTACAGTTGGACTAAAATTGGATTTCTATGTCACGTTCCTTTTCAGTAGCTCGTAAGCTTACTTCTAAGAGAATGTTTAGGATGGCATTATGCATACTCTTTCCTCTATAGGAACAGTAATATTTTTATCTTTGTCCAAGTTTGTCAGTCTCTCTAGAAATAAGCTGTAAATGGTAAAATGAATTACAATTTTTCAGACATAGTGTTCTCATAATACAGGGTCTTTCAGAGATATATTTATAAATGTCTACCTTCCTTTTCAGTACAATAAAAGAAAATAGAAATGCTTCTGAGATTGTTAAAACGGTGAATTTGCTGATCACTTCCCTAAGCACAGACTTTCTCTGGGATTACATGATGAGGTGTTTTGAGGATTGCTTTAGGTAAGTATCCAGTTCAGGATTATGGAATATTTAGGAAGGATTACAGGGTTTCATGGTTTCTTAGCTGCTTATTGTGTCATTTTATATGTAACCGGCTGACGTTGGGTGGTCTCTGCTGAGCAGATGACTGGAAGGAGTTCACTTAAAATTTTAATAGATTAAAAAGCATTGCCATTAAGAAGGTTCTCAGCATCTTTGCCACATAACTGTGAAGCTGCTTTATTAATTCTAGCTTAAGAAAATCCTCTGTGCATTTTCTGGTCACATCAGTCAAATCCGCTTTCTTCCAACAGTTCTTTTGGGGGCCTGATCTATTTAAAGAAGCTGAGTTTTGTGGCTCTGTGGCTGCATAGAGTGTTTTGAAATCATCAACCTTCTTAGATTCCTATTGAAATGAGTGTATAACTGGGCAGATAAAGCATCCATTAATGTTTTAAGCTCCCGTACCCAGCTTGACCGTCACGCTGATCTCGTGAACTGCACCACCTCACAGTTGTGGGCAGGGACACACCGGGGATAACCTGCTTTCCTGAGGAGCCCCCTTCCCAGTGTCATTTTCCCTGTAAAGGAGGAATAATATAATCTCTCAAACCTCGTTTTGCCCTGTGTGTCACGCTGTAAAACTTCATTCTTGTCCGTCTCCTTTGGAACGCTCTGTGCTGTCAACACCGTCATCGTGTACCTAGCAGCTGTAATAGAAGCTTTACTTATTAATGTTTGCCATGGGCCGTCCTCCTGCCTGAAAGCCTTACAGACATGCTCATTAACTCTTCAGGACACCCCCAAGAGAAGGAAGCACTTCTATCATATAAGAAATGGGAGGCCAGAGACACATAGTACCTTGTGTGGCACTGCACAGCAAATTGGCAGCAGCCAAGGTTAGGACCCAGGAATGCCTGACTTCCCAGCTGCTCCTGCCTGCTTTTCTGCCTCCTCTAGAGCCAGGCCCCAGCAGGTGTCAAACCTGTGATGAGTAAATTAATTGTAACTGGATCCACGGGCAACAGCAAGGCCATGTTAGACGGAGGCTAGGCTATATTTTGGTCAGCTTAGTTTCATTTCAGAGTTATGGGGTATGCTTTCTTTAAAAAAAATTAACCACAAAACATTTCAAATATGAGAAATAACAGGAAATAATGTCAGATACACATGTACCCATTGCTGAAATTATGGACAACACTTGGCCATTGTTTTTCACATCTCTTTTTTAAAGGAATAGAATGTTGCCACCCAGCTAGAGCTGACTCCCCACCTCCCCGGCACTTTTTCCATCCTTCATCCTAACATTATCACCGTCCTGAAGTTAGTGCCTGTCCTGCCCGTGATGTCTGTGCTTTTATATCAAGTGTGTCTCCAGAAATGGTAGTCTGTGTTCAGGTTTTACGTCAGTATCAAGTGGTATATAACTTTTTGCAGTGTGCTGTGTTAGGGGTTCAGCAGTCCTTTGGAGGTTTGTCTGTATTGGAACGTATACCTCTAGTTAATTTGTCCTAAGTGTAATAGTCCATTGTGTGAATAAACCAGTTGCAGTTCTTGCGTTGTTGTGAATAGTACTCTGGTGACCATCTTTTCATGTCTCTTTATATACACGTGCACAGGTTTCTTCAGAGTAGTCACCTAAAAGTTAGAATCACTGGGATGTTGTCTGTGGAGCTCTTCAAAGTCATTCTCTTGCTAAGATAAACTGCAGGATAACTAAGTGATAATTTATAATGAAAAATGTTAGCTCAGGTTGAGTGGTACCATGATAGCCAGATGAATCCAAAATTACTGGGCTTTGAGTATATATACTTTTTAACTTACCTGTTTAACTAGTTGCCTACTTATTTAAAAAGAAGTGTTGGGTTTCAGTATAAGATAAGCAGATGCTGATAGAGTTGACCAGTGGAGTTACACTCCTCTGTGGAGGCTGAAGAATTCTCAGCAAGTGGTGTGGCTGAGCTCATGGGGCGACGTGGGAAGGGCTGTCCCAGTTTGCTCCTATAGCTGGTTGGACACCTCTTCCGCCTGCGTCTTCTCTAGTCTGGCTTCTTCCCTTGGCACATGCCCTTGGTTTAGAGTTGGGGGCCTGGAATTGCTGCTGTTGACGGCACACATCTCCTGGATATGGAATCCCACATGGCCGTGGCACCACCCTCATCTGAAGTGATGACGTTCAAGTCAGTGTGAACCTATTTTGGAGACAAGCAGATTCAAGACACTTATTGACACTTGTCTGTGTTAGATAGTTTTAGGTACCAAAGCTTAATGGTCAGAGCTACAGAAGCTGTCTTTCATTATGTTCGAAATAGAATAAGTAATTTTATTGGAAATCATGAGAAATGCTTGAAATTAGTATCGGACAAAGAATTGATGTTTTTCTTTCTTTCCTGTGACTTACGTAGACCAGCGAAGAAGAGTTACACTGTCGGGAGAAGCATCAGCCCTCCGCCCACCGTCTCGGAGCTCTGCACCCTCCTCGTGTTCCTTCTCGACGTCATTCCCTTGGTGAGGTCCTGGGCCCTGCAGAGATGGCTCCACGCTGGCTGTTACTTATGTTCTTAGTGGTGTTGGCCTGTCTTAGAAATTTAAACTTGGTGCAAAGTAGTTTTATATCAGCACATAGCACTGTTTTAATGTTCGTTTCAGCGTGGAAGACGTAGCTGGATGTAATCTCTTACGTCTTTTATGTCTTATTTAAAAGGGGTTGTAACTTTTGAGCCAGTCGTAAGTTGTAAGCCACTGAGCTAAAGTTATGTAAACCAGATGCTGAACTGGGCGTCATCCCTGTACTCCGGTGTTTAGGAGCGATGTGTTTCCTACCTCACTACATATGTGTAAATGTATTTCCTAGTTAAAATTATGCAGTTGGCTAATTGTCTCCAAGGAAACTAATTTACCTTAATATGGCAATTATTTTCTATTAGAAAACGTAAAGCCACTTGAAAGGAAGATCGTCCATTTTTCTAGATCAAAAAGAATTATTATTTTGTTTTCTGATTTGGGAATTAACATGAAACTTACTCTAAAAAACTGAATTTTCTAAGATGCCATCTTAAGGTGCGTTTTCTTCTGATTGTAAACTGAAAACACATGAGTTCAACCCGTGTCTTATTTCACAGGAACTTTACTCAGAGGTGCAAACCCAGTACCTGCCACAGGTGCTTGGCTGCCTGGTGCGGCCTCTGGCTGAGGAAGTGGAGACTTTAAGCTTGCCGGAACTCACACATGCCTTGAAGACATGTTTCAAAGTGCTCAGCAAAGTCCAGATGCCGCCCTCCTACCTCGACACGGAGTCCACAAGTGGAAGCTCGGTGCGTGCTGGGAGGAGCTGAAATGGTTCTCAGGCTGGAAGAACCTTTGTGCCTTCCTGGGAGTAGAAAGTAACCAGGGTTGTTTAGGATAGGACTAAAGACTAGAAGATACAGATAACATTTAACCTATGCTTCTGAAATCCTCAAAGACTTCATTAAAGTTTTTGCCGTAGACGCTAACCCCGCTTCATTCCACTCACTCCTCTGCTCCTTCCCTGCCAGAACCCATAACCACAGCTCGTGGCTCGATGCAGCTCACTGTCCAGGCCTTTTTATGTCTTTTTATGTATTTGTATATATGCAGTTTTGGGCCTTTTTATAAATGTAAGTGAGATACTAGTTTACTTGGGCTGCTGTCACAAAGTACCATCCCTGGTGACTTAAATAACAAAAAGTTATTGCCTCACAGTTCTGGAGGCCAGAAGTCCAAGATCAAGGTGTCAGCAGGGTTGGTTCCTTCTGAGAGCTGTGAGGGAACAGTCTTTTCTAGGCATCTCCCAGCTTTGCCGTTCCTTGGTTTACAGACACATGACCCTAATCTCAGCCTTCATGTTTACATGGTATCCTCCCTGTGTGCATATCTGTGTGTCCAAATTTCCCCTTTTTATAAGGGCACCACTCATGTTGGATCAGGGCCCATCCTAATAACCTCATCTTAACCTGATCATCTGCAAGGAGCCTATTTCCAAATAAGGTCACATTCACAGGTACGGGAGGTTAGGACTTCATAGTCTTTTTTTAGATAACATATGCTGTTCTCTGATTTGCTTTGTTTTCATCTAAACAGTATTTTGGGACATCTTTCTATATTGGTATACACAGAGGTATCTTACTCTTTTCTAATGTCTGCATGATAGTCTGTGGAATGGCTTTACTCTTTCTTCACCAATCCCCCTATTGAGGTTATTTAGGTTATTTCTGGGTTTTCACTGTTACAAGCAGTGCTGCAGGCAGCATCCTTGCACGACTTGTTCATGGTTGCAAATGTTTCAGAAGGATCAATTCCTAGAAATGGGCTGCAATCAACAACAATAACAATTATAGTTTCACAAGCAGTTTAAGGCCCACAGTCTTTGAATTATTATTATTATTATTTATTTATTTACTTATTTTTTTGCTGGGAAAGATTCACCCTGAGCTAACATCTGTTGTCAATCTTCCTCTCTTTTTTTTCCCTCCCCAAAGCCCCAGTACATAGTTGTATGTTCTAGTGGTAAGTCCTTGTAGTTCGTCTTTACGAGACGCTGCCACAGCGTGGCTACTGACAGACAAGTAGTGTGGTTCCGCACCCGGGAACCAAACCCGGGCCACCAAGGCAGAGCATGCTGAATTTTCACTGCTAGGTCATCAGAGCTGGCTCTTGACTTGCTTTTTTTTACTTCGTTTAGAGATTTAAAAATTCTGCCCTTGAAATCCGTCCAGTGCAATGGCAGACAGGTGTGTGAACAGACTAAAAGCGAGGCCATCCTGAGGGAGCTGTGTGTATTAGTTAGTGCTGGGGGGCCGGTGAGCTGCCTGATGGACCTGGAGCCTCCATTTACAGACTAATTACAGATTGTTGCCTCAATTTCAAGTTAGTCGTTTTTTTTTTCTTAGTTGTTATAGCTATTAGGAAAAAATATCCTAAGAACGATTTAATATATAAAGTTGAAGCATGTGTAGTCTACAACTATAACCATGTTTCAAAAATTGCATAATACTCTCTCCTTTTCCTTAGCACCGGAGATTAAACACTGAAGAGTTTTAAATTTAATGTAATATTAGCTAATTAACAGCATAAGAAACGAGATTGATTCATTAAAGGTTGAAGTGTCATCCCTTTGGAAAAGCCAAAATATATGTGTGTGTGTGTGTGTGTACACATAAGTATGAGCGTATTTTACAGGTATTCACATATAAACTCTTTGTTCTAGCTTTCTCGTCTTATTTCTTCATGCCTTTATTCTACTCTCAGCCCAGCTTCCTCATTCATATTTTTAAATCTATCAGAAACTGTTTTTGTTGTGGTTTTTTTTTTTTTGAGGAAGATTAGCCCTGAGCTAACTGCTGCAAATCCTCCTCTTTTTGCTGAGGAAGACTGGCCCTGAGCTAACATCCATGCCCATCTTCCTCTACTTTATATGTGGGACGCCTACCACAGCATGGCATGCCAAGAGGTGCCATGTCCGCACCCGGGATCCAAACTGGTGAACCCCGGGCGGCCGAAGCGGAATGTGTGAACTTAACTGCTGCGCCACCAGGCCGTCCCCCAGAAACTGTTTTTAAATGGCCTTTTTGAACCCTGAAGGGTCTAAATAGATAACACAAAGTGGGCTCAAAGCCAGCCTACCAGAAGAGCATGGCCGTGTGCCGTTCTCCTCCTTGGTCCCCTCCCTGCCCCCGGTGTGCCTTCTTCATTTTATTATACACTTGTACACAGAGAATTATGATTTTTAAAAACAGGAAGCTCACATTCATAGTTAGCCTGATGCAGTTGGTATTTGAATCTCTTCATTTTACGGGATACACAATACAAACTTCCATTTTTTGCAGAGTCCAGTGAAAGGTGAAAACGGTCACGTAATTATGGACACAAAGATCGTGATTCCGGGTGATGAAGATGCTTCGTTTCCCCCCCTTAAATCTGAAGACAGCGGGATCGGGCTCAGTGCCTCATCGCCAGAGCTCTCTGAGCACTTGCGGGTCCCCAGGGTTTCTCCTGAAAAAGATGATGTTTGGAAGAAGGATGGGAGTATGCAGAGGGCATTTCTTTCCATCCAAGAGCTAATTGCCAACTTTGCCCACAAGAACATTTTTGGAGTGCAGTTAACAGCGTCCGGAGAAGAAAACAAGTCTGAAGAGCCCGCAGGCCAGAGGGACGAGGGCGGGGCGGCGAGCGAGTCCGGTGGGAAGAGCTTGTGGGAGGCCAAGCCCATCACTGTGCCCCAGTTTAAGCAGATGCTCTCAGACCTGTTCACGGTTCGAGGGTCCCCATTTAAGACAAGGAGCATGGAGTCGCCATCACCTTTGCGCAGTAGCCCTGGCCAAGTGAAAGAGGGAGAATGGGCTGTGGACCAGGTGGTCGTTGACCTGGGCAGCTCACGGGAGGGCTGCAGGGAGACCTTCGCTGCCGCCTGCCACCTGCTGCTGGACTGCGCCACCTTCCCCGTCTACCTGTCCCAGGAGGAGACGGAGCGGCTCTGCGAAACGCTCTTCCAGCCTCCGGGTGAGAGGGCGGCCCCGCTGAAGTCCATCCTAAGGAGTCACAGTGCTCAGGCAGCTCATGTGTAGAGATTCACTAAACTCATGTCAGCCAAGAAGGAGCTGTCTGCCACGTTTGTTTCCTTCTTTATCTTGTCATTAGTTGTGTGTGCTTTTGCCGTGTGTCTCACCAGATGGCAGATGGATGAGGCGGGGCCTGTACTTTTTAAACTCTGGGTTTTCAGCACAGCCCTTTAAAAGGTCTGGAACATAAGAGGTGCCTAATAATAGTCAGTAAATAGGCCATTTCATGAGACTGGTTGAAGATTTGTGTGTTAGTTTTCTCGGGCTGCCATAACAAAGTGCTACAAATTAAGTGGCTTAAACAACAGAAATTTGTTGTTTCATGGTTCTTGAAGCCAAAGGTCTGAGATCAGCGTGTTGGCAGGACCATGCTCCCCCTGAAGATGCGAGGGAAGGATGTGTTCCAGGCCTTTCTCCCAGTTTCTGGTAGTTCCTTGGAGTTATAACTCCAGTCTTTACATGGCATTTTTCCTATGTATATGTCTGTTCAAATTTCTTTTTTATAAGGACCCCAGTTGCATTGGATTGGGGCCCACTTTCTTCCACTGTGACCTCATTTTAATTAATCACATCTCCATCGACCCTATTTCCAGATAAGATCACATTCTGAGGTCGTGGGGTCAGGACTTCAGTGTAAGAATTGTGGGGAAGAACACAGTTCAATCCGTAACAGGCAGTGTCTTAGTCAACTCGGGCCACTGTAACAAAATACCATAGACCAGGTGGCTGGAAGAACAGACCTTTATTTTCTCACAGTTCTGGAAGCTGGAAGTTCAAGGTCAGGGTACTAGCATTTTCTGGTAAGAGCTCTCCCTTTGGCTACAGAGGGCGGGCTTCTCACTGTGTGTTCACATCCTAGGAGTGTGTGTAGGGGGATCTGCTTGGTGTCTCTTCTTCTATGGGCGCTAATCCCATCATGAAGGCTCCACCCCCATGAGGTCATCTAAACTTAATCACCTCCCAGAGGCGCCACCTCCAAATACCATCATGTTAGGGGTTGGGGCTTCAACATAGCGATTTTGGGCAGACACAGTTCCGTCCGTAGTAGGCAGTGAACATTTTAAAGAAAAGAAGGGATAGAGGGGAAGATGGAAAACAAGAAAGAGTGACTTAGTTGGTGGGAATGTAGGACAAAGATTTCCCCTCGTGTAGTCATTACCTTATATTGCTGGTGCAATTTGTCTCTTGGCTCATTAGCTGCCAATGACAGTATACTTGGAAGAACTGCTTTTAGAATTGATAGCCTCATGTAGTTTTGGCCTCTTTTAAAGCTAATGCCATGCACCCTGCCACCAAGAGAGCTTTGAAAAAACATTTTGAACTCTACGCCCAAAAATGTAAATTTAAAAAATAAAAGAAAAAGGAACATACATTTTGAATCATCTCAAATCTCTGAGATTGACATTTGCAGAATTCAAAGAGTCTGATAAATTTATGAAACCAGGCTCAGTGTCATTTGTCCTCTGGCCCTGAATGATGGCGGCATATTGCATTACCGCCAGAGGGTTATCACACTGCTATCCACGAGACTTCCCGAATCTAAGGGTGTCTTAGAATCTGCACATTGGAGAGCCCTTCTCATGTGATTTTGTGTGTTTCCATCCTCTCTGGTCGGCTTCCTTTTAGGAGCTGGCGATTCCAGTTTTCCATCTTGGCTGAAATCCCTTATGACCATTTGCTGCTGTGTGACTGACTGCTACCTCCAGAACGTGGCCGTCTCTACTCTTCTGGAAGTGATAAACCATTCCCAGTCCCTGGCACTTGTCATTGAAGACAAGATGAAACGCTATAAAAGCTCTGGACACAACCCATTTTTTGGCAAGCTGCAGATGGTGACAGTTCCTCCCATTGCTCCAGGAATATTGAAAGTTGTTGCAGAGAAAACAGACTTCTATCAGGTATTTCCCACCGGGAAGTGGGTGGGTGGGTGTTTTTGCTGAGGATGATTCATCCTGAGCTAACATTTGTGCCTGTCTTCCTCTATTTTGTATGTGGGTCGCCACCACAGCACAGCTTGATGAGTGGTGTGTAGGTCGACACCTGGGATCCGAACCCATGAACCCTGGGCCACGAAAGCAGAGTGCACAGACTTAACCACTATGCCACTGTGCCAGCCCCTTCCCAGACCATTTATTTGAAGTTATCCCTAAGGTTGTAGTCACTGTGATAAGTAATATGGCACCTCTGGTGACAACCAGAAAGGGTTGCTCGAGCCCTGTGGCTGCCTTGTCCATCTCTCTGTCCCAGGCTTCTGGCACAGTTTCTGGCCCTGCAGCGAGTACTCAGTAAAGATTTGTGTTCACTTCTAGGCTGACCAGACTTGTGCCCTAATTTGTAAGGTTAAAGGCTTGGGGCTCTGTAGCTTCCAGGGAAACTTAGCACTTGTCAGATTGAATAAATACTATTGCTGAAGGTAGTGAGCAGGTGTTGTCCATCTTTCTTGGGGAAAAAGTAGGAAAGTAGTTTAAAGTTATATATTACAGGGCTCATTTAATTTGCAAGAAGCTGAAAGCTGTTCCAGCTAGCTCATGAAGAAACATGCAGTTTATCATAAAGATAGAGCAAGCCTGTGGGAGTCAAATGTCAGGAGTGGAATGCGGGGTCTCCTGGCATCTCGCCCTAGAAGCTGTTGGATCCTGAGGCTGCTTGTCCTGCACCTCTGCCATCCAGGGGTCACCTAACTAGCTTGGTTGCCACTTGGCCTTCTGTCGGCCTTGTGACCCGTAAGCTTAGTTCTCATAGCTAGTGATGCTTGTATCTCCTTCTTATAATTCTGAACCAACTGGTCAAGGCTATTAAAGTCTGTCAGTGAGCCACCCTTGGGTCAGGTGCCTTCTTGTCCAGTCCCCCACAGCAGTGATGGGGACCAAGGGGTTAGGGGTCATGTGGTACAGATAGAGATATGCTGCCTCTCCTGGGGCCTGTCGATGGAACAAATTCCCCTGGAGGTGGTAGGGTCAGCAGACACCCTGGAAAGTCTGAGACACTAAGGAAGAGACATTTAGACATTTTAGATGTGAATGAGATACTGGAACTAAACTGTCCTTATAGGTTTTGGCAGCCTGTTGTCTGAAAGGCTTTCGCAGTAGGCTGGCTTTTTACCTATTTGCAAAGACATGAGCAGGTGCTGCCTGTGTTCACACGGTCTGCCCTCCGTCCCAGAGGGTGGCTCGTGTGCTTTGGAATCAGCTGAACAAGGAGACCCGGGAACATCATGTCACGTGTGTAGAGTTGTTCTATCGGCTACACTGCCTGGCCCCGACGGCCAACATCTGCGAGGACATCATCTGCCACGCCCTCCTGGACCCTGACAAGGTGAGTCGTCGCGGCCTGTAACCTCCATCCTGCACTGGTCCCAAATGCTGGGCTGCCGTCACTTTACGTGCCCAGGACAGACTTACATATATCCAGCTGATGCGCTTCTGGAGTTCAGTGGACATCCTGAGTAACGAGCAGAAGGGTTAGAGAACCCCGGGGCTGGAAGGCCTCTGGAAGCACGAGCTGTCTCCTTTAGAGTCCTCACAGTGTGGTATGTGTCTACATGAAGGCTCCCCAGGGAAATCTACCCACTCTCGTGTGGTGTTGGCAGGACCTGTAAGTACCGGTGCAAGGGCTTCTAGAACTACTGGTGAAGTAGGCAGTCGTGGAGGATGCATGATCCCCTTCAGCCCTGGCTCTCCTTTGCAGTCACACTGTGTCCTTGTTCTCTAAGCCATTTGGCCCGGCACTTCCCAGGAGCGTGAGAACCCCCTGCTCTCCTGTGTTTTCCTTTGACCGCAGGCCTGGGTGTGACCCTGGGCATGGGCTAACCCCGAGTCTTGAATATGCACTTTGCATCCGTGTTACAGTGAACAAGGAAAGAGGATGCAGGTCTTCCTCTCCTCCTGGCCGAGTCAGACACCCAATGACTGAAAGCGGTGTTCTGTTAGGAAACCAGGCTCCTCACTCCCTCCTGTTTCCTAATCAAGGGAACAAGACTGGAAGCTCTGTTTAGATTCTCCGTCATCTGGCACCTGACGAGAGAGATCCAGGGCAGTCGAGTGACATCTCACAACCGCTCCTTTGACCGGTGAGGCCATCTTTGTTATAACTTACCCTTAACCCAAAGGAAACTGCAGAGGCCCCTGGTCAGCGTGTTGGGCTGGACAGGGGGAGGGAAATTGAAAGCATGACCCCATTTTCTTGATGCACAGCAAATGTTTCCCATAATCTCCTAAGTGAATTTAGGCCAGACACGTATGAATACATGGCAGGAATTTTGTTAATTTGCTGGTGGAGGGAGGAAGCCCAGCATGCCCTGGAATCACCTGAGGAGCTTTTAGAACATGCCCCATGAGGGGACTTGGTAGGGAAATGGAGATGGTCTGGATCTTGAGTGGGGCAGTAGCCACACTGGCTCTATATACTTGTAATGTTATCAACCGTGTGCCTAAGATGTGAATTTCATTGTAGATACATTATATTCCATGTTGTTTTTTAAAAAGAATTCCTTACCTTGTTTCTGAAACTTGAGGTGTGGGGCCAGACACGCAGCCTTAGATGCAGCTGGTTCTGATGCTGAGACCCACTCCCGCAGTACCATTTAACCGATTTAGGGTGAGGCCTGGGCATCAAGATTTTAAAAGCTCCCCCAGTGATTCTAGTGTGAAACCAAGGTTGAACTCCTGTTGTCCTTGTCTGCTTGGGTCTACAAGCCCAGCCTGGGTGAAGCTCCCTAAGGGTGTCCTGGCACTCAGGGGTGCTGAATGCTGACTTGGTGGTGCTCTTCTCACCCGCAGGTCCCTGTTCGTCGTGCTGGACAGCCTGACCTGCACAGATGGCGCCATTGGCGCTGCAGCCCAGGGCTGGCTGGTGCGGGCGCTCTCCCTCGGCGACGTGGCGCGCATCCTGGAACCTGTGCTTCTGCTCCTGCTCCAGCCCAAAACCCAGAGGACCTCCATCCACTGCCTCAAGCAGGAGAACTCACCAGGTGAGCACACCCGAGGCTCCCCCATTCTGGGCGGGAGGAAGGGGCAACGTGGACCCCACTGCCCATTGTGATAATCAAGGCACTTAGACCCACTGCGTGATTTTACTAGATTCAAACAGTGTGAAGGTACTTTGTAAATTTGTGGAGACTTTTAAAATTTAAAGATCAGATGAACCAGCACTTAGAAACACTAGGTAGTGGGATTGTTTTTATCACTGAAAAGTTCGATTTTTTTTTTTTATAAAAAAGGAAAATGATAGTGACCCATGTTTCCATAAAAGTAGCTGATTCTTGATTCTTTTGCTAGAGAAGTCAATTCAGGGGCATCTAAGGCAGGAGGAGAGAATAACAGAGCATCTATCCACATGTCTCCAAAGCAGAGCCTTCCCTTAGAAAAGGAGGGTTGCAATTTGATGTCTGGCATGCAGTTAAGTTTGAGTGGCCAGGCTGGCACTTCTCTCCAGAAGAGACCAAGCAGAGAGTTGCGGTTGCCTCCAGGCATGAGTGACCCAGAATGTCGAAATTTGCCTGTAATCTGGTCAGTTGTACTTTATCTATGAAAACAGCTTTTATTTGTGAACTTTCAACAAGGGAACTAATTTCTTTTCTACCTGCTCTCTAAGGTTCCTTCCAGCTGTAAAATTCTGTTAACGTATAATCGGAAATGCCTAAGAAATAAACCTTTGGGTTCCAAAAACTTCCAGAGGCATCTTTAATGCAAATTTAAAAGAACATAGGTAGGAAGAAGAAAGAAAAAAAGAAAGACTGAGATAAACCTGATGAGTTCATTAAACTAGGATCAGTGTCTACGAACTAACGTCACTTCCCACAATAGCTGTGTTTTATGACTTCCTGCAATTTTCTAAGTGATGGTGTTACAAGCTTTGAGTTCATTCATTTAGCACACTGGATGTAAATATTCTGTTTGTCTCAGTCTTCTCTTGGAGAGAAAACAGCCTAACGCCTAAATGAGCAGATTTCTGAGATGGCTTCCTCTGTTTACAGGGTTCCTTGCCTAAAACTCTAACTTCTGGTTTTCCTTTAGTAGGGAGAGCTGGCTGCCTTCTCAAAGAGGGGATATTTTATTATTCTACATTAAAGGAGAGTAAAATTCAAGGAAGTAAAAACTGAGCACCTTCTTAGAAATTTGGCTGTCATTTATGGTGGCTAAATTTCTTAGTATTCTTCTGTCTGTTTTAAGAAGAAAGTTTTAACTCCAGGGCTCATTAGGTTTTAATGGCTCGTGGCACTCCCTGCTGCTTCCTCTCATTGATGTTTTCCGCTAGCTCCCTCGTAAGAGAAAAAGGCCTTTCTCTGCCTTGTTCTTTCCCCGGAAGCACCTGAAAGTGTGCTGCTTACCCACCGTCCTACCTCTGTAATCTTGTAGAAGTCTGTTTTTAAAATATTAATATGCACATCAGGCAGCTCATCTATTTCTAATATCTTAATTCTTCCTTTTTTCCTAATCTTGCTTAACGTTCATGGAATAGATTTGTTGAAAGGTGCACATTAAAAATGTTCAGCAGTACCAAAGACTTCTGGCTTTCACTCCCTATTAAAGAGAACTGAATATTTTTAAATGTCGTGGATTTTATGATTACAGAAGTACCAACATGCTTATTTTTAAAACTGCAGTAATAAGGAAGTAAAGACACAAGTGAAAGTCCCTTGTAATGCCAGCTGGTAGAGCTGGTTACTGTTAATGGTGTGGCAGATATTCGTCCAGACTTTTTCATAGCTGCATGTTATGGCTACGCCCCCTTACATAGGCTCATTCTATACATACCATTCTGCAGCTTGATTTTTTTTCTTTTACTTACTTAATGTCTCCTGCCATTACTCTGTATCTGTACATGTAGATGTATCTTTTAAAAATCCAAATAATTTCCATTTCATGCATGGTCGTGATTGTTTCAATCAGTTTCTTACTGTGGTTGTTTTGTTTGTGTCCCAGCTTGTCTTTACACATCACGTTTCAATGGATACCCTTTATAGCCTTGAAAACCTTCTGCTGACATTTCTGTAGGATATGTTTCTTGAAAGGAAACTCCTGTGACAAAATAGTATGCATTTTTTAACTCACCCCCACCCCAACGTTGTGATATTTATATTTTCTATGACAATGTAACTAAATCCAATTCCTTGAGCATTTTAAAAGACCTGTTCACTGTGCTTGCCCACTTTCTGTCTGTAATGTAATCTAGACTCTGGTGTCATAGTTTCATGGGGGAATTTTATTAATATTGATCTTTCTGCCTGGCTTTAAGACAAAGACCACTTTAGAACTAACTTGTCCTAACTAGCCTTTCTGTTCTGAAGTCATCCGTCATTTTGTAATTTTCAGAAGACTTGCATCGTTGGTTTAACAGAAAGAAAACCTCTTTCAAAGGGGCAAATGGAGTGCCTGAGCTCCAGGAAGGCGGCTCTGAGGAGAGCCCACCTCTGAGCCAGTTCACCACCGTGGACCGCGAGGCCATTTGGGCCGAGGTGGAGAAGGAACCGGAGAAGTGTCCACCGGGAAGCGAGCTGAGCGAAGATGACCTTCCTTACTACGTGGACCTTCCCGACAAGATGGCCTGTGGCGCTCCAGACAGCAGTGAGCACACCGAGTCTGCAGACACGAGCTCTGCCCACACGGACAGCGAGAACACGTCCTCATTTTCCTCCCCTTCCCATGACCCGCAGGAGCAGAGCAATGAAGAGAACTGCTGTGCACCCATCCCCATGGGAGGCAGAGTTTACCCCAAGCGCTCGGCCTTCCTGGCAGCCTTCCAGGCAGAAAGCTTCAAGTCCAGTGCCAAATTAAACCTGACACGTGTGGACTCAGACAGAACCCAGGCTTCAGAGTCATTCTCCAGTGACGACGAAGCTGACCTGGAGCTCCAGGCCCTCACCACGTCCAGGCTGCTGAAGCAGCAGCGGGAAAAGCAGGAGAAGATCGAGGCCTTGTTTAAGCACATTCTGCTCTACCTGCAGCCCTACGACTCCCGGCGAGTCCTTTATGCCTTCTCAGTGTTAGAGGCCGTGCTCAAAACCAACCCCAAGGAATTTATCGAGGCTGTGTCTAGGACCAGCATGGACACCAGCTCCACCGCACACCTCAACCTCATCTCCAACCTTCTTGCTCGCCACCAGGAGGCCCTCGTTGGCCAGAGTTTCTACGGAAAACTCCAGACCCAGTCTCCCAACGTGTGCCCCCACTCTCTGCTCATCGAGCTGCTCACCTACCTGTGCCTGAGTTTCCTGCGCAGCTATTACCCGTGTTACTTGAAGGTCTCCCACCGGGACATCCTGGGCAACCGGGATGTGCAGGTCAAAAGTGTGGAGGTTTTGATTAGAATGATGATGCAGCTGGTCTCGGTGGCCAAGTCTGCCGAAGGGAAGAACGTGGAGTTCATCCACAGCTTACTGCAGAGGTGCAGAGTTCAGGAGTTTGTCCTGCTTTCGCTATCAGCATCCATGTACACGAGCCAGAAGCGCTATGGACTGGCCACCGCGGAGCGGGGCCGGGCCCTACGGGAGGACAGCCTCCTGGAGGAGAGTCTCATCAACTTGGGCCAGGATCAGATCTGGAGTGAGCACCCGCTGCAGATCGAGCTGTTGAAGCTACTTCAGGTGCTGATTGTCTTGGAACACCACCTGGGCCAGGTCCAAGAGGAAGCGGAAAATCAGCCAGACCTGTCCCGGGAGTGGCAGAGGGCCCTTAACTTCCAGCAGGCCATCAGCGCCATGCAGTACGTGCAGCCCCACCCCCTCACCTCCCAGGGGCTGCTGGTGTCCGCTGTGGTGAGAGGCCTGCAGCCAGCCTACGGCTACGGCATGCACCCAGCCTGGGTGAGCTTGGTCACGCATTCCCTGCCGTACTTTGGGAAGTCCCTGGGCTGGACAGTGACGCCCTTCATCGTCCAGATTTGCAAAAACTTGGACGAGCTGGTCAAGCAGTATGAAAGTGAATCTGTGAAGCTCTCTACTAGGTATGCTGACCCTTTGATGCATTATTATGGCTTTAATGATGGCTTTTATTGCTTTAATGACAGCTTTTATAATGAAGAGCTGACTGGCTGTAGAAGTTCCTTGGAGGATAATGTCAGCCTAATCAGAAGCCTCTTTATTGTCAAGAGACGTAACAAGGAACTGAACATTCAGATCCTTTATTTTTAATTCCATACCGCTCTCCAGGCTAGCTCAGAATTGCAGAACAAGTCAGTCACTCTCCATTATTTCTGCAAAACAAAAATAAAAACGTTAATCACCTTCACAGAAATTCTAAAACATCTGAAAATGTTTTTCCAAAGCAACTATGTAAATGTAAAATATCACAAAAGATGCCTATCAGTATTGCAACAATATTTCATTATGAGAGCCCTAGTATTATCAGCATATTTCATTATGAGAGCCCCAATATTATAACCATATTTCATTATGAGAGCCCCTGTTTTTTAAGATAGTGATATCTCTCTGGTTTGTATGCTTATGTGTCAGATTAAAAATTTTATGTCCTCATTCTTAAAAATTCTCAAAACTGGTTTCTCATTTCTTCACCAAAGCATAACCTCCAAGAGGGAAAACATTTCTCCGGATTATCCACTCACTCTTTTGGAGGGTCTGACAACCATTAGTCATTTTTGTCTTTTGGAACAACCCAACCAAAACAAAAAGGTAAATTTTTTTTTCCTGAGTTTGAGGTGTTTTTCATATATTGTTTTGTCTTCATTGGGTTATGTCTGTTTCAAATAAGAAATACACATATGTAAGTAATGCAAATATATATGCAAATTTATGCATGCAAATATATATATGTAAGTAATGCAATTGTGGTTTGTTTTTTTTCTTGTTTTTTAAATTTTTTTTTTTAAGATTTTATTTTTCTCCCCAAAGCCCCCTGGTACATAGTTGTATATTCTTTGTTGTGGGTCCTTCTAGTTGTGGCATGTGGGATGCTGCCTCAGCGTGGTTTGATGAGCAGTGCCATGTCCGCACCCAGGATTCGAACCAGCGAAACGCTGGGCCGCCTGCAGTGGAGTGCACGAACTTAACCACTTGGCCACGGGGCCAGCCCCTGATAAATGTTTCTTTTTTTTTTTTTTCTGCTTTATCTCCCCAAACCCCCACTGTACATAGTTGTATATCTTAGTTGCAGGTCCTTCTAGTTGTGGGATGTGGGACGCCGCCTCAGCGTGACCTGACGAGCGGTGCCATGTCCACACCCAGGACCCGGACCCTGGGCCGCCGCAGCGGAGCGCTAGAACTTAACCACTCGGCCACGGAGCCAGCCCCAGCCCTGTGGTTTTGTTCTTCTGGCACTCCCTCTGGGCCCCTATTGCCCTTGCCCATTCATCAGTAACTAAATAGGATAAAAAGTAATCTCCCCCCCCCGTGTATTTTTACTTGACCTCATGGTGTTCATGAGTCTGTATTGGAAGACATTTAGCTGTTAATTACCCTACCCTATCTGGAATTTAAATTGTAGAATGCAGCTAATGCTGTGGCTGAGTGACTGAAAGAGTTGGTCACGTGGAGCCTCAGACTCACAGATATCCTCTTTTGAAAGAAAACCATGGGTTTTAAATGCACAGGGAAGCGTTTTGCTTCCAGACCACCACAGGTGGGTCTTGCTCAGAAGAGTGCTACAGCCCAGACTTCGTCCCCCCAGCACCGCTGTCCTCACCAGAAGGGGACGGTGCCACAGCTGCCGCAGAGTCTCACATTCATTTTCATCTTTAGACCCCTGCCGTACGTGATCCTGCTAATTTGAAAAATGCCAAGAATGCCATCCTGGAAGAGCTGCCCCGGATTGTTAACACCATGGCCCTTCTCTGGAATGTTCTCAGAAAGGAGGAGACTCAGAAGAGACCCATTGATCTCCTTGGAGCCATGAAGGGATCCTCTTCCGTTTACTTTAAAACCACCAAAGTGAGAGAACTTCCTCTGTGGTTGCATTGTTTCCTTTGTCTTGTATTGTCCCATGAAAAAGAAATACGTGCAGGAGTATATAGGTAAATAATTAAACAGTGTGCTCGATGCAGCCCAAGTTAGAAGCAAGTCAGAAGGAGAAATCTCCAGTTTATTAGAATAAGTTTTCTGTTGCTATAAAGAAAGCCTTTGTGGGTGGTTTTCAGCCTATTATTTTTCCCCCTTTGTCCCCTCCCTCCCTTTTTTTAGCTAAAAATAAAGTCGCTGGGCGTTCCCGGCAGGGTGCTGAAAGTCCTTACCTATTTCTCAAGCTCCTCTACCAAGACAGCTTCTTTCTTATGTCCTGCCTTTTAGTGGTGCCTTGAACACGGGCACGTCAAGGTGGAATGTTGGGGTATCTTTCAGTTTTTTATTAAACCAGAAGCGTATAACGCAGAACCTTTGTAGTCCACTCCCCCTCGGCTGTAACAGTCTCTGCCTTGGAAGGTTTCCAGGCACGTGACTCAATCTCAGATTGCCACATGTGGCGGCTCAGAATTACCTGGCTGTGTCTCACGTCCGCTGAGCACCGCTGGTGCCAGGCACAGCCTCAGGGCTGACATGGGCATCCAGCTTCCTGGGCTGAGTGGGGTGGTTTAGAGCAGGGCAGCCAGACTGCCTGAGTTCAGCTCTCTGCTCGGCCACACTATGGGACCTTAGGCAAGTTCATTAACCTCTCTGTGCTGTGGTTTCCTCACTTGGAGGCACGATGCCAGGCACTATCCAGAGTGCTGTGCTTTACTAGAGTATTTAGTCCTCACCTCTGAGGTAGGTACTATTATTCCCAGATTACAGGTGAGGACATTGGGGCATAGAGAAAGTGAGTTTGCCCTCGACTGCACATCTGATAAGTGGCAACACTGGGATTTAATTTAACCCAGGCAGACTGATGCCCAGGTGGGTGCGCTTTTAGGTACTGTGATGCACAGGTGGCCTCCAGAATGTTCTGTCAGTTTCAGGGGTGCCCTCCAAGGGAAATCTGCTATATTTCAAGCTGCCACAGGAACCTGCTCTAAAAAGGGTTCAGAAAACCCTTAGGTGCTCAACCTCTCTGAGCCTCAGCTTCCTCATCCAAAATGAGTCCGATTTTTTTTTTAAAGATTTTTATTTTTCCTTTTTCTCCCGAAAGCCCCTGGTACATAGTTGTGTATTTTTCTTAGTTGTGGGTTCTTCTAGTTGTGGCATGTGGGACGCCTCCTCACTGTGGCCTGATGAGTGGCGCCATGTCCACGCCCAGGATCTGAACCAGCGAAACCCTGGTCCTCCAAAGCGGAGTGCATGAACTTAACCACTCAGCCACAGGGTGGCCCCAGAGTCTGATTGTTAAATGATTTATTAGTATCCTGCCTCAGGGGCTGATGGCAAGATTCATTTTGATGATGGCTGACATTTATTGAGCACTTAACCCTAACCCTCCCTGAAGGACCCAAGGCCTTGAGCTGGGATCCCTGGTCGTCTTTCTAGAGCAGAAAACATGGTGGAATGGGAAGACATCTCCGTCCCATGTTCACTTGTGTCTAACGTGATGCTCAACGTAGGCTGTGGGGACATAGCGCTCAGTAAATTCATGCATTCCACAGACATTTGCGTGCCTGCTGCTGTGGCCCAGGCCCTGATTATAGGCCGGTGGACAGGATAGAGGAAGTCCCTGCTCTCATGGCAGACACAGACATTAACTGTCAATTTAAAAACAATGATGATAATGCTACAAAGAAATACAGGGTGCCCTGACAGCATGTGCAAGGAACCCGGCCTGATCTGGGGGCCAGAGAGGCCTTCCTGAGGTGCAGTGGCTGAGCCGAGACCCCAGGGTGAGAGGATTTGACCAGGGGAGGGGTGTTAGAAGCTGGGAGACCACCAGGATTTACAGAGGAAGGAACATGGCAGGTTCCAGGAACGGAGACAAATCCGTGTGTAGCAAAAGGGAGGCTGGTGAGTGATGTCCAGGGCCGTGTTGTGGGTTTATTTTAAATTAATCACATAATAAAATTAGTTGAATGATACTAATTTCTGGAAATTGAAAAACTTCTTTCCGAATGAGTATAAGCCCTTCCTGGGCTGATGGAGACAAGCTTAGGCTGGGGGGTTTCAGGATGGGAACAGCGCCAGCCCCACTGTCCTCCCTTTCTCTCTTGTCTCTGCAAGCGTTCGGGGGCTTCCTTCAAGCACCTGCCCCGCTCACGGCTCCTTGAGGGGCATGTTTATCGTCTCCCCAGAGTCTCTTCTTGCTCAGCTCCACTAGCCATCCCCTGTCCACCCAGGTTGCCTACCGTGCATCACACATTCTCATGCATCCAACTCCTCTCCCCGTGACCCAGAGCATGGTGTTGGGAACGCTGAGACGACACAGCGCCTGCTCCCGGCATTTACAGATGTGGTGGAGTATACAGTATGCCACAGCCCCGGACTTCTCTGCTATCACTCTTCTTTTTTCCATTTTTTAGACCATACGACAAAAAATCTTAGACTTCTTGAACCCCTTGGCAGCCCATCTCGGAGATCAGTTAACGGCCGCCGTTGCAGCAGTATGGAGCAGAAAGAAGGTGAAATGTCACAGTAAGATGAAGGTAACATTTGGGAACGAAAGTAATAGTTAAACTTACTCTGCCCAAAATGCCAGAGTCACGTGTAATCAAAGGGGACATGGGAGGCCGACAAGGGAAGCTGTTGAAGTAGTTTCACCATTTCAAATGCATGAGATGATTTTTTTTTTTTTTTTTTTTTGTGAGGAAGATTAGCCCTGAGCTAACTACTGCCAATCCTCCTCTTTTTGCTGAGGAAGACTGGCCCTGAGCTAACATCCATGCCCATCTTCCTCTACTTTATACGCGGAACGCCTACTGCAGCATGGCTTTTGCCAAGCAATGTCATGTCCATACCCGGGATCTGAAGTGGCGAACCTGGGGCGCCGAGAAGCGGAATGTGCAAACTTAACCGCTGCGCCACCAGGCCGGCCCCTGCACAAGATAATTTGGCTGCATCTGATTACAACTAGAACTACATGTTGGCTGGGTGGAGAGGGGAGCCCGCCCCTGACTTCTGTTTTCTGATCTCTCTATGGTGAATATCTAGTACTTCTATTTAACCTTTTAAATCTAATATCTGATAGCATACATACGAGAATGTATATCACATGTACATTTCAAAGAATTAGAAAACCACCATGAGCCTACCACCCAGCTCAAGGAATGGTTCATGATCCCACCGGTGAGCACCGGAGCACCCCTACGGGCCCTTCCCTGGTTGTAGTACCATCTTAGAGGTTTTTTTTAACCATTTTTCTTAAAAGACATTATTTTTTTTTAGAGCGGTCTTAGATTACAGCAAAATGAGAGGAAGGTACAGAGGTTTCCCATGCATCCCCTGCCCCCACACATGCGTGGCCTCCCCTGTTATCAACATCCCTGCAGAGCGATCCACTTGTTGCTATCAGTGAACCTGCAATGACGCATCATTGTCACCCAGGGTCCATATGCTTTTTTAATTTATAAAAATAATACTCACCGGCCAGCCTTGATGGCCTCGTGGTTAAGTTCAGCGTGCTCCACTTCGATGGCCCGAGTTCAGTTCCCGGGCACAGACCTACACCACTCACTCGTCTGTCAGTGGCCATGCTGTCACGGTGGCTCACAGGCATAAAGAGGAAGATTGGCAATAGATGTTAACTGAGGGCAAGCCTTTCTCAGCAAAAAATAATGACAATAATAACGCTCAACAAAAGTTTATTAAAAACTTAAGTCATCACATTTCTATCCCTGAAGATAACTTCAATTTGCATTTCACACATTCTTTCTCCACTCACTGCTCCAGGGGTTTGGTTTACCCATTTCTGCAAAACCAACACACACCTCTTCCTTTGTTCCCTCTCTTGACCATCCAGGTTCCTACCTTGTACCTCCCTCAGAGGGTCTGTCCCACCCCCTGAACACTAGCTCAGTGCCCAACATGGGTTCCTTTTCCTCGAGGAGGCATGAGAGGTTGGTGGCCCAGGTCACCCTGCTTAGCACCTGTGGAGTCTGTCCTGGTGATGAACCTGATACTTCCAAGTGCATGTGACCATGTTATGGAGATTTCAGTCATCAAAATGTACCTCCCACATGGGTTTTCCTGCCAAGGCCAGCTAGGGTGAACCTGATTTATCTGTTTCTCTTACTTCCTCATACTTTTGGGGCTGTCTCTTAATGCTAGCGTGTTTCCTTCAGATTAAGTATACCTGTTTCCAAAATGCTTTCTAAGCTCGAAAACACCAGGGTTACTGCCCCATCATCAAGTGCACCTTTTATTCAGATGCTGACACGTTATTGTGATTAATTGCATAACTGGCTCTTTATTCCCCCCAAGGGAGTCCTTTATCCAGTCCTCATTTATATATGTGTTTAAAAGATTGAAACAAATCTCTTTCTCCAGGGGCAACTATTATAGAACACTTTCTGTGTATCACTCTTTTGCTTTCTCTCTGTATACTTTAAAGGAATTGTTTTTTCCTGAACAGATCATCCCGGCAGCGAGTGCATCCCAGCTAACCCTCGTCGACCTGATTTGTGCGCTCAGCACCCTGCAGACCGAAAGGGTGCTGCAGCTGGTGAAGGAGGTGGTGAAGAGGCCGCCACAAATTCGAGGGGACGAGGTCAGGAGCCTGGGGACCCTCCCGATGAATGCGTGGCTTCCTCGTAACCTCCTATCTAAATTGTGTTTGGGAAGGGAATAGAGGTCTCAGGAGCAACTAGGAATTTTGGTGGTTGTGCAAGGGAGGTGTTCTTACTGGGCTTTGGGGAGACTGTGTACCTCATAGGCTTCTGTGCTGCCTTCTTAAGGTGGGAACCACTTGAGGTCAGGGACTGTCTTTCGTCCTTACGTCCCTGCTGCAGGTCGCCCTGTCCGGTACACGGGTTCTCATCAAGTACCCTGTGTGCCAAAGTGAATAAAACCTTTAGAAAGAGAAAATGGCACTTGCCTCTAGGAGGTTGCAGCCTAAAAGGCGTCAAAGATAAGCAAAGCCAGACACTAGTTAAAGGTGGTGAAGACCAGTTTTATTCAGTAACAACTGCGGTGGTGGAGAGAGGTGAGCTCAATTCCGAGGTGTGCAGAGGTAACTGGGTATTTTAACCTGAGGGTGAGAGAGTAGGGAGGGGAAACTCCAGCAAAGTCAGGAAAGTGGAACATTACAAGAAAGTGGGAAGGGGCATTTGTCAGTGTGATTAGACCATGTGGGTTTGCCAGCTGGTGCTTAGGGAAACTACTCCCACGGAGACAAGGAGATGGGGGCCCTGTCATTTTTTGATGATGATGTTTCAAAGGGATGGCTCCCATGTCCTTGAGAAAGGCATTCCTGGGTTGTGGGAGATGCATACATATCTCAAAGGGACAGAGGAAGGATTTAGAACTGTACACTTTTCTTAATAAACGCTCTAAAAAAAGGAGATCAGGAGTCTCCTGGATCTTGGCTGAACAAACGGCAAATTGTTGTGGCAGCCTGGAGCTTCCTCCCGCCGGGGTTTGAGGGGTGGGGTATTATCCTCGGGATGGGGCCCTGAGCTGCTGGGCACCATGCTGGAGTCTGTGCAAGTCTCTTAGTGTGGGAGGCGGATGAAATTGTTCGTCTGAAAGTTTTAGCCCTCGCAGGACAAGGTTGAGGCCTAGTTGAGAAGAGAATTCAGAGGAGCCTGACTAGAGTCAGGCCAAGGAGAGCATCTTAGTCAAAGGGCAGGTTAAAAATTTCTGTCATTTTTATAAAAGCGGAAATTACATGTCAGAGGACATAACTCATTCTAGACATTCTGAGAAAGAAGAGATTTCGTGTGGCCGTGGTGAAAGCAGTGGCATTTGACAGGTGATGTGGCTGAACCATGAAGCTCTCAGAGGTTTTTTTGTTCAATTTCTGCTTAGGAGTCGAGGGGGACTGTGAGGCACAGAGAGCTTCTTCGGTTATGCACAATGGTCTTGAAACAGAACAGACTTTGAGGTTTAATATTTTTATGCCCTTAGAGGTTTTGCTTTTATCAAGGCAGAGCTCCTCATTGAAAGTGTAGGAGCTGTTTTGTTCTTAATTAATTAATTTGATAGAAACCAGTGATTTATTTCAGCCTTGAAATAACTGCCTTCTATCTGGTGATTTAAAATTGTGCAGATAGGAAAAATTTAAGAATAATTCCTTAAATGAAATTGGTAGAATGGAAAAAGTGATCATTACAAGCTATAATCTGGTGGGACTGTTCAGCATGTTCCACTTCAGCGGCCCAGGGTCAGTTCTTAGGCACGGACCTACACCACTCTGTTAGCAGCCATGCCGTGCTGGTGGCCCACATACTGAAAAACAGAGGAAGGTTGGTATGGGTGTTAGCTCAGGGTGAATCTTCCTCAGAAAAAAAAAAAAAAGGCATATATGCTTTTACTCAAATAGATATTTGTGCACTAGTGTTCATGACACCATTATTAACAATAGCAAAAGGTAGAAACCACCCAAGTGTCCGTCAATGCATGATTGGATAAACAAAATGCAGTTTACACACACAGTGGAATAGTGCTCAACCCTAACAAGGAATGAAATTCTGACACATTCAACAACATGGATGAACCTTGAAAACATGCTGAGTGAAGTAAGCCAGACCCCAAAGGACAAATATTGTATGATTCCACTTATATGAGGCATCTAAAGTAGTCAAATTCATAGAGACAGTTTAATTTAGTTTAGAAATTCTGGTTTAGAATGGTAGTGGTCGGGGCTGGAGGAGGGGGAAATGGAGAGTTAGTGGTTAGTGGGTAGAGAGCTTCAGTTTGGGAAGATAAAAAAGTCTGGAGATGGGTGGTGGTGATGGTCACACAACCTTGTGAGTGTCCTGAATGCCACTGAGCTGTACATTTAAAAATGGTTAAAGTGGTAAATTTTGTTATGTATATTTTACCATAGTAAAACATTTTTATAACAAATAAAAGGAATATAATTTTTAAATATTAAGGTCATTATGCTCAGGATGGTGAGGAGAGGCTGAAACCTGGAATCAGAAATGGTTTCGGCTGTTTTTCACCCCATAGTGAGAAAACTGACCAAGAATATCTTAAGCCATTTTTATAACTTCCTGCCCTGGAGGGGAACTGTCCGTCTGGGGCTCCTCCTCTGAAAGGGCCTCTTGCACGTTCTCTCAGGATAGAAATGTCTGTGCTGGGAAGGCCTGGCCCCATTTGGGCTTCTAACCAGTCAGTGAGACCCCGGGCCCTGGTCACCTTCTTTCCTTCCACATGTTGATTGAAAATTAACTGTGTCCATCCGTGGTGGGGAATCCTGAATAGTGAGGCTGTTCCTGCTCTTCCTCAGCCTGTATCCTAGTTGGGAAAAGCAGATAAGCCAGCCTGAAAATTAACACCGTGAAGCCAGAGTATGATGTGCTGAAGGACTCAGGTGTAAAGTGGACACAGGCGACTTCCACACGGTTTGTCAGGCGTGCCCCTGGGTCTCCCTCGAATGCCTGACAGTCCTGTTGCCTTTCGCTCTTGTCACTCTTGTACGTCAGTGTTAAAGTAATGTAATGCTGGAAGAGAGGAGTGGGGATGGAGGGGCCGCCAGATCCCAGGTGGATTTGTGTTTATGACTCCGAGCAAGTCTCAGGTGTCAGGAAGCTGACCTTCCACGCCGGTGGTCAGCCCCTAGGAATGGCGTTAGGATGCAGACCCACAGGTGAGCTGTGCTCTGGGAGAAGGCGCTGGGCCGGCTTTTATACACACAACAGGTGCTTTTAGGTCTTGTTCCTTCATGTTATTTGAATTTCCACAAATATCTGCAACTTCTAGTCTTGTCTTGGCCAAAAAAAAAAAACTAGATCGTGTCTGGCTGACTGGTTTTTGGCTGCTCAGATAACTAAATTACATTTTGTGGTTAGTTTAATTAGCTCAACTTGGATAACTTCTACAAATAGCTTTTTACCAGCAAGGAGGGAAAAAAAGGAAAAAATGTGTGTTTTGAAAACCAGTTTGCAAGTAATTCCAGCCACTTGGAATTTAGGGAAGTCGTCTGGGCTGAGTTTGAGGGTATTCCTTGAGCTAAGAGTTAAAATATTTTGTTGTCTCCTGCCTGTAGCTGGTCACATGCGCTCATGAGGGTCAACACTGGCCGCTGTTTGTTTGGGAAGTTTCGGTTATAATGCCGCATTTTCGCCGCATGCTTGTTGAAAGCCTGGAATGGGAAGCCGGTAAACAGAGAGGGAATGGCTCTGGCAGTCTGATGGGGCCCTGATGATTTGAGACCTCCTAGGATACATTTGTTGTTGTTACCCTTGGGGGAACTTTCATGTTTATTATTACATTTGAAAGACTCTTTGGCTAAAAACCTTAGCTTTGTTAGGATGTAGAATCTGTTTCATTTTGTATTTGAATTCTTTTTCAGCCCGTTTCCTACCAGTGTGGAGTAACGGGTTTCACTTTAATTTGCAGAAGTCGCCCCTCGTGGATATCCCCGTGCTGCAATTCTGCTATGCTTTCATCCAGAGGTAATGCAGTCCCTCAAAGCGCCTCCCAATTGTGGGTGCTGTTGCAATGATTGTAAATAATTACTTGGATTGTGTTTCTTGACTGTGGGAAAGCCTTTGTTCATAAATACCTTAATGCTGTCCTGATTTCTTCCTGAGGTGTGGGCATGCCCTGATGATCTTACTCATCCTTCTCCAGAGACCTGATCTGACATTTCTCAGTTCGTGTGCTGTATGTTGAACACTCTGTGTTAGCAAAGCTTTATGTGAGGCTTGGTAAACTTTAAAAGAAACAGTTCACATTGAGTTGATACCAAAAAAGAGAAAAGGAACGCGTTCAAGACCTCTTTTAGAGAAAGGAGGTGTGTTTGTTTTTTGTGCTGTCCTCACTACATCCCTTGTGTTCTACTGGATGGCTTCTGCTTGGGTTTATGAGCTTAACGTCCGTCCATATTCAGCAGTCTCAGTGACAGGAGGTATTGAAGCAGATTCTCCAGGCATTTCTCCACGGATGAGAAGGAACTTGACTGGGCCTCGTTCACAGCTTTCAATGGCACGCCCCAGGGGCAGCTCCCAAACCCCTCCACCATGTGGGGCATTCTCTGTTGCCGTAATGAGGATGAAGGTGGTACAGACACCTTCTCAAGGAAGCTTTCATATCCTCACATTTGTTTCTGGAGTTTCACAATAAGTAAATCTGACAGCTAGGTGCAGGCTCCTGGGTTCACACAGTTCATGTTCTGTGTGGTTATTGTGACTCACCACATGCTGAAGGTGCAGGAAGGTAAATCAAGGGTCATGACCCCAGGAGTCCCTGAGTGTGGGGTTAAGTTCAGACCAGCTGTTCACCCTTCACCCATAAGCATCATTGTTCTTTCCTCCAGGAGCTGAAGATGAACTGGTCGCGTCTCCTCATGATAGCTTAATAAGTACTGTAACACAGGCGTCTGTGACAGTGGTCTCAGGGATGTCTGAGCTCTCACAGCAGCTGTGGGTCAGATGCCTGTTGTCCTCCTTTTGCAGAGGAGGCACTGCCGAGGTCACTCAGGAGGCAGGAAGTTGGGGACCAGGACTCGAACCTGGGGCCCTCTGGCTGCAGCTGAGCGGCAGTGGATTGTGCTGTGTGGCCTCACTTTGTAGCAGCAATCTGAATCCTCCTCATGCCTGGTGGGGCTTGACTGGAGAGCTGCTGAAGGTCAGCTTCCTGGTGGATGTGGCCCCTGACCCAAGGCTTTGCAACCTTCAAGCAGTTGTCTCTGTTACCAGCAGCGCCAGGGAAGCTGAATGTTAGAGCTAGACAGGCCAAGAGACTAAGGCTTTTATTTCATAGACGAGGAAACGGGAAGCATCTGACCTGTCAGCAGCAGGATTTCAGGTCTCCAAACTAAGTTCTTGCCAGAATACCAAAACGGAGCTTGTGTATGTGTTAATTTAAAAAGAACAAACAGATCAGTCAGATATGCCATCTTCCCTCTGCTTCTCAACCACTGGATCAAAAAATGATAATAAGTACACATTTTGTTTTGACTTATTCACGGTTGGGTATTTTTTCCTATGTTTTTTAAAAACAGGCTCCCAGTCACGGCCTTACAAGAGAACTTTCCTTCGTTGTTGGGTGTGTTAAAGGAATCTGTGCAGTTGAATCTCGCTCCCCCTGGGTATTTTCTGCTTCTCAGGTATCTTTCGTGTCCCAGCATTCACGTTACTGTATTTTTCTGCTGGAACCTACTTTATTTCTGGGGCGTTCTGAGTCTAAAGTTGGTTGTCTCTCAACAGCATGCTGAATGATTTTGTCACAAGAACCCCCAACCTAGAAAGCAAGAAGGATCAAAAAGACCTTCAGGTCTGTATGTGAAAGCGTTGGACAGACTATTAGTGTTCCAGGAGCTGCCCGTCTTCAGAGGATGTCGCAGATAGTGAACGCTGCGCAGAATCAGATCTGAGATTGGTGTTCGTTCTCAGGTCTAACTTCCTGCATTCCTGTCTGTAAAATCTCATCAATAATTTTTAAATGCTGATGCTATTTTGGATAACATTATTAACTTGTTTCTTTTTTACTTTTTAACGTGGCTCGTAGAAAATTTAATATGGCCTATATGCTTCACAGTTGTGGCTTGCATTATATTTCTGTTGGATGGGGCTGTTTCAGGCACTTAAGTTTCTTTTCCTTAACTTTCTTTCCTCTTTCTTCCTACTACTCTCAGGAAGTCACTCAGAGAATCCTGGAAGCTGTGGGGAACATTGCTGGCTCTTCCTTGGAACAAACCAGCTGGCTAAGCAGAAACCTGGAAGTGAAGGCCCAGCCTCAGATCTCTCTGGAGGAATCTGACGCCGAGGAAGATTTGTATGGTAGGTGTGGAAGGGTCAGAAAATAACTTGCTGCCAGCTAGTGGGTCCAGTTTTTTTTTTTTTCCTAAGTAAACTGTCTGTTTTTATTTCTCACAAATAAACAACAGGATTCACTGATAGTGTCCTGAGTGACGTGTGCCACTGCGTTAAGCCCTCACTGAGCCTAGGTGGGGGGCCAGGAAAGTAACTTGCCAAGATAATTTGCATAGACTCAGTGATAGAAAGCTGTGCGGGAAAAAGAGTATGAGAATGCATGTTTTTCTTTTTGTGGAACCTTGGAGAGAGAACTTAGAAAACCAACAAACTGTTGTCAGGCAGTTTACGTCGTGTATTTCATTTCTGACTAGCACGCCCTGGCCTTTCAGTGATCCTTGTGTGTAGTCGTCGGCCAAAGTGTGAAGATGTTGTAATGGGGGTCACGTGGACGAGGCAGACTGCAGCATTATGATGTTATGGCTCTCTATGAAAATAGTCGGGAGACTTGCAAAAGAGATGCATGTGTTTACTTGAAGGATCAGTGATCAGCCAGGTCCTCTTGAGGAGTCTGAATTAAATTCAATAGTGTAGATTGTCGATTGCCAGTGTCCCAAAGGCCACCAAACAAATCTGTCAATCAAGCAAATCTTAGCTTATTAGACCTACTGCAGTGAGGGAGACATTTAGAGTGGCAGGAGTGTCTCACGGAGGGCCTTGGGGGAGCACGTGTATAGGGTTGTAGGGCCGTGGCTGAGCCATTTGTGGCAGATCTTTCAAGGTGGAGAACTGGTGGGGATCAGGCAGTTAATGATAAAATACCTCTCGATGGTTGGGCGCAGCACAGGTGAGGGTCCAGAAGTGAATCTGGGTGAGCACACTGCTCGTTTTCCTAAGTAAGCCATTGTAGTTGGTTTACAGTTTTTCTTTCGGGATTAAGTATATCTTGGAGCAAGTAATTATTTTTGCTGGTTCTCAGTATTATTTAACACTGGGACAGGAAAGTCTGCCCAGTCCCAGTATTGCTTAACAACAGACGAGAAAATAGATTTGGTCTCAGTTTTATTATCACAGGGGCAAAAAATTACATTTGAGTTCTCAGTATGAACTACATAACAGAGTACCCACCACAGAGTCGATGTTCGAAACCGTTAGCCTTTCTGACTTCTGTCATAAACATCCACACTAGTTACAGCAGCAGAACCATAGCTAAATTTGTGCTTTTTAATATACAAAGGGAGAAGTGTCAGGAAGTCAGAACTCTTTTCTCTTGCAAGTAACAGAAATCTATTTTAGACTAACAGAAATAAAACAACAAGACAAAAAACTTTGGCTCACGTAAGTGAAAAGCCCAGGCGTCAGTATCTGGTTTCAGGTATAGCAGGTGCTCAGAGGAGGTTAGTCAAGTCCCATGCAAAGACTCTGGTTGGCTCCTCTCGGGCCGTGCAGCTGACCCGGAGGACGGGAGGAAGGGCTGATGCACTGGAGCCACAAGAAATGGGCTCCCACCTGAACGCGGGGTTCTCTTCCCAGGAGGAGGAAGGGTGGTGTGCTAGACAGACAAACTGTGGTACCCCCGTCCATTACTCCTGCCGTATTTGTTTGATAGGAAGTGTTGTGGTTTGCATAAGAAAAATGAGTACACTGTAATTACTCTATAATGAAGACACTATAAGTGGTATACTGTCATTTGCTAATATAAACCAACAATTATGCTTTCTCAGGCTGTGGTTGTGGTTGTAGTTGTGGTTCTAGGGAAAGAGAGCTCTTGCTTCTCCTTGGCTAACTTGCCCTCAAAGGGAGAAGTTATTTCTGTTGTACGTACTATCATATGGATTACACTGCTGCTCCACCACCAGTGCAGCTGTGCTGGCTGTGTTCAGTCAAATGTTACTGGGCCTGGCTTTTGTGCAAAAATTACATTTAACCTTAAGACACTACTGTGGTAAAATAATTACTTGATTTTTGTTAAAAAAAGAAATGATAGGGGCTGTCCTGGTGCTGTAGTGGTTCAGTTTGTGCGCTCCACTTCGGCAGCCAGGGGTTTGCAGGTTCAGATCCCGGGTGCAGACCTATGCACCGCTCATCAAGCCGTGCTGTGGCAGCGTCCCATATATAAAATAGAGGAAGATTGGCACAGATGTTAGCTCAGAGACAATCTTCCTCACCAAAAAAAAAATTATAGAATTCCAAAGCTGGAGGTGATTTTTGAGCTTCTCAATAAAACTTAATTAGTAAATTATAAAGCACCAAAAAACCCAAGTGTAGACCATAACTGTATTTTGTTTTTGTTTCAGTCTTGAACAAACTAAGTGTACATATTGGCCATATAAAGCATGATACAGAATGAGGCTTCAAAGTGAAGTATATTTCTCCACTTAAAGTTGTATGCATGCAGTGGATGTGCAGGTTCTTATGTGTAGATTTGTGTCTGGTACGTGGCACACACTGTGGTTCTGCACACTGGTGCCATAGCAGCAAACAAAATGAGCTGGGCCTCTGGGCGTGGAAGATGATAATCAAAAAATAAATTAGCAAAGGGCTCCTTTCAACTCTTCTGAAAATGTAAAGTTATTTCAAAATAAAAGATTTTTTAAGGGCCAAAAAAATAAGTAAATTACCGAGAGAATTTCGGGGGGTTCTTAGTACCATGAGGCAGCGACTGGGAGTAGGACAGGGGTCACTTTAGATGTTCCAGAACACGTGCCCGAATAAGTGACAGTTGTGCTGAGAAATGAAAGATAAGGGGGCAGCTGCACAAAGACCTGGGAAGGCACTGCCCAGAAGGGATGGCAAGTCCTTGAGGTGAGAGTGGGCTTAGACCAAGAAACCTGAAGACTGGTGTGGCTGGAGCTTAATGAGTGGTCGGCAGAGGTCAGGAAGAGAGTGGGGGCTGAAGGTTGTTGGACTTGTTATAGAGCATGGTTAGGAGTTTGAATTTCATCCCACTTGCTGCAGGAAGCCATTAAAGTGTTTAGAGAAGTGACAGGATCTCATTCAGTCTTTAAAAAACAATTGCTGTGAGCAACATGGGCTGTATCAGATGAGAGCAGAAACTGGAAGTCCAGTTAAAAGGATTTCCCAGTAGTTTGGGCAAGAAATGATGTTGGCTTGGAGGCAAGGGCGATGGAGAAAGGTGGACTGATTTAAATGCAAGGTCAACAGAACTTGCTGATGGATTGGATATAGTGGTTTAGAAAAAAGGCAATCAAGGATGACTTAGGTTTTTGGCTTAAGCAATTATTGAGGTGAAGACTGAAGCAAGAACATTTTAGAGAGAGAAATTGAGTTTGGTTTTGCAAGGATTAAATTTGAGATGTCTGGAAAAGAGAAGGAGCCAGAAAAAATGATTAAGTGGTCCCTGGGGTAGGAGCAAAACCAAGACAGCATAGAGTCATGGAAACTATGAGAAGAGAGTGTTTCGAGAGGAGGGAGGAGGAACCCAGTGGAAGACTGCTGAGAAGTAGAGTGAGATAAGGCCAGAGTCACTGGATTTGACAATATGGAAGTCACTGGAGGCGGGAAGACTTGATTGGAGTAGGTGGAGAAGAGGATGGGAGATGAGGAAGAGGAGAAAGTGAGTATAGATAACTCGTTGAAGCTTAGTCGTCAATAGGGCAGTAAGCAACCAGAACAAAGGACCAAACAATATCTTTTATTTGGTCTGTTTTTAAATTGGAGTATATCGAAGCATGTTTGCATGGTGATGGAACACTGTAGCAGGGAGGAGGGAATTAATGCCCAAGAGAGAAAGGATAGTTAGAAAGCAAAGTCCTTGACAGCCATAGGGCCAGGATTAATATCATAAATGGAATTATTGTTCTTCAATAGGAGCCAGAAACATGTCCATCAAAATAGGAGACAAGGCTGAGAACATGGATATAAGTTCTGGATGGTAACTCATAGTGGCCAGACTGAGGGAGTTCCCGTTTGTTTACATTAATTTCCTCAGTGAAATTATCAGGTGAGGTTATCAGCTAGGAAGGGATGGGTATTGATGTTTTATCGAGGGAGGATGTGAAAGAATTATGTTGGAGAGTGGGAAAGCCAACATACCACTGAGGTACAAGTGGTAGGATTATCTGGTAGCATCAGGTCCTTTTGAGATTCATGGTCATGAAATAAAGTGAGATCAGTTTCATAGTGGTTTGGTTTTCCCCAGAGCGTTTAGCTACGCAGAACTACATAGGCACGTCATTCAGTTTAGCCAGCGGGGCATTTTTTTAGGTGAGTGCTTCATGGGGAGAGAGAAGCGAAAGAGTTCAGGATGTTTGCAAGGTAGATGATACATCATGGGTGTAGGTGGGGAATTAGACAACAGAAGGGCTGGAGGAATTGATGGGATTGATGGGTGGTTAGGGTGGTAGACTCAAGGGATGGGAGGCCTGTACAAGGAGTCAGGAAATTGTCAGAGCAGAGTTCAGGAGTAAGTGAGCAGGAAAGATAACATGTGGTCAGAGTAGGATGCCGGAAGTGGAGATTTTGGAAATCAGTGAGGTCAAGGGTATGATGGTGACAGTGGATGGCTGAGCTGGAACAGAGTAAAAAAATTGTTGGAAGAGAAAAGGTCAAGGGGCTCAGAGGCCAGGATAACATCCCGAGGGATGTTGACGTTCCAAGAATGATGATGAGAATAGAAATGGGGAGGAAGACAGTGAGTCAGTGCTAATTTATTTGATCAAAATACCTAGATTCTTAGGTGCTAAAATTAAGCACGTTAACAGAGAAGAATACCAAACATATATTTATATACATAATCAGTATGAAAGGTGGGGGCTAACCACTCACGTTCATGTGGTGCTTTGAGGGCATAAATGGTGGCCCACTCACCGCGATTAAAACCCAAATGCTCTTTCTGTCAGCAGATGCTGCTGCTGCCACTTCGGCGATGGTGTCCGCATCTGCCCCTTCGGTGTACAGTGTGCAAGCCCTCTCTCTCCTGGCAGAGGTAAACACACAGCTGACTTGTCACCCCTTATGGAAGTTACTGCCGTCCTGATTCTTTGCAAAGGTGGTTCATTCTCAGGTGCCAGTGAGCTCGTCAGTCAGTCTTGGCCTCGAGCTGCACCATGGAGTTCTCTCGTTAGGTTCCACCTTCACAACTAAATTTCTTCTTTTCACTTGCTTCAGAAGGTTTCTGTTATCTTGCGATCCCGTTCTTTTAGGTTCTGGCATCTCTCCTGGACATGGTTTATCGAAGCGATGAGAAAGAGAAAGCGGTGCCATTGGTCTCTCGCCTGCTCTATTACGTTTTTCCTTACTTACGCAATCACAGGTAATGTTGTGTCCTCCACGTATCCCACCCAAATGTAGAAAAATAGGTGATGGGAAAGCATCAAGTGGTCTTCACTGGACAGTCTCTGACCTTGACCCCTTTTACTTTCCTCCCCCATTTAGCGCCTACAACGCTCCCAGTTTCCGGGCTGGCGCTCAGCTGCTGAGCTCTCTGAGTGGCTATGCCTACACAAAACGAGCCTGGAAGAAAGAAGTCCTGGAATTATTCTTGGACCCTGCTTTCTTTCAGATGGACACTTCTTGTGTGCAGTAAGAAATGCTGTCCTGATAAAAACGTGCTCTGAATCTTCAAGAGGAAAAGTGTTTCAGTTTACATAATTAATTCCATACGTGAAGTGGGATCAGAGATAGCATCAACCCAAATCATAGGGCGTCACTGTCACAAGCTCATATGTTAAGTGTGTATTCATGGGAGACGAATTAAGTCTTTTGAAAATACAAAGGCACCTTTTTCACAAAAAGAATTTCAGGGGGCTGGCTCAGTGGCATAGTACTTAGGTTCACGCACTCTACTTCAGCGGCCCAGGTTCATGGATTTGGATCCTGGGCACAGACCTACACCACTCACCAAGCCATACTATGGCAATGTCCCGCATACAAAATAGAGGAAGACTGGCAAGAGATATTAGCTCAGTGCTAATCTTCCTCACCAAAAAGAAAAAAGAAGAAGAAGAATTTCAATTAAAAGAGCATATTATTCCTAAAGAACATAATATGGGCTTCCAGTGGTACTTGGTCTAGTAATTCTTTATCCTGACCAATGTTACGATGACAGAGCCTGCTGGTGATACTGCAGTGTTCTTATCCCATGTCTCAGCTTACACTCCATGAGTTCTTACTGAGGCCTTGCAGCTGGCCAGGCTCTGCGCTGGTGGCAGAGATCCATTGAGATACAGCTGGGAGATCAACTTCTTATGCCTTTTTCTTGGAGGTCAACAAAACCACTCCGTGACTCTCCTCCGGGCTTGGCTAATGTGTCTTTATTAATGGTAGGGATAGAGGGTAGAGATTGGTCAGCTTTTTTGTATGGCCTGAAAGTTTGCCCAACCACCACCAGAGCCCTGTGGCTCTCACCCTGTAATTCTTTTGCTCTCTGGGGGAGCTCGTTTGAAAACTAGTGGTCTTTGTCTTCACTACCCACCGTTTCTTCCCATCAACACAAGTATATGAATATCATCCTGTGCGCACATATTCAAGGGCAACCCTTGAAAATGCCAAAGTACTTTGACGATTTATATTTTCTTTTATTGTAAGCTGGGAAGTATTCATTATTTCCCATGTTATTCATTCCAGTATTCATTTCCCGTGTTAAGGTTGTAAATGAGAAGCTTTTGCTTAGCTTTCTCGTATATGAAAACTATTCTTTTCACTGACTTCTTTTCAGAAAGCAATTTTTAATAGATCCTAAAGGGGCATGTTCTTTTTTGAGGCTTTTAAGTATACTGTCATCCTTTGCATATTTGATTAATTTTGGTTTTTTTAATATCCAGTTGGAAGTCCATTATTGACCATCTTCTGACTCATGAGAAAACAATGTTTAAAGATTTAATGAGTAAGTTCTGTGTTACCTGTACATAAGTCACACTTTCCAGGACCAATGCCATCATAGTCAGCTCTTAGCACATATTTCAGAACCCTGCTCAAGCCTTTTCTGGTGCCATCTAAGCCACAAACTGTAACATGATGTGCACAAGGTCGGGACGAAATGAATGAGCCCTTCAGTTCTGATCTATTGACAAGAATGCCTTAACAGCCTTTCCTACAGCTTTATAGTGGAGAAATACTTTTGAAAGCAGTGATAAGTTTACCATAATTTATTAGGAGTACTTTTGTACAGCTTATATCCTCTTCTAATACCCTATCGTTAAGTATCACTAAATAATAAGTATTTTTACAAATAAATATGAATAATAACCATATGCCCTCACTTAATTAAGGCGATGCTTTTTCACCAGGGAAGATGGGAGTTACACTAGTATGAATTTTCTGTCACTTACCTCTAAGTGTCGTTTTCTCACGAAGTGAAACTTATTTGCTGTATTTATTCTAGACATGCAGAGCAGTTCTTTAAAACTGTTCTCAAGTTCTGAGCAGAAAGCCATGCTGCTAAAGCGCCAGGCTTTTGCTGTCTTCAGTGGAGAACTTGATCAATACCACCTTTACCTCCCTCTGATCCAAGGTAAGGCCACCTCCCTCACTCCCAGCCCACCCCCACACACAGGCGGACCCACGCCTGGCTGAGATGGGCTGCTGCTGGAGGGGCCCACAGCATGTTTGGCAGAATAGTCAAGTGTTAAAATGAGTGCTCAGCAGGAGTGATCGGAGAAGAAGCTGGAAAGTTCTATGTCAGTAAACCTGAAACTTTATTTTAAAAATCAATTGTTATAATGCTATTAATTTTTATTAGGTAGTTTTTAAAAGTCTGACAGTACTTTCGCAGCAGTCTTCTGCTAGATTCTTCCTATAGTCAAGATACTTCGAATTTACAATACTAACTGAGGCCGGGGAAGGAGCAAGATTTTGGAGAAGTACCTAATTTTCCCATAACAGTTTTTTCTCTTCTTTGTACTCACTATATCATCTGTTTCAAAAATGAATTATTGTGGATATTATACATGATTTTGAAGGGTTTTTTCCCTCCTTATAAAATGTTGAAGCTGCAAAGCGGACATTCTGTTTTTAATTTGCCCTCCTACAAGATAGGAAAGAGTTCTCAAATAGGAATCTGTTTTCCTTAAGACTCATAGCCTCAATGGGATCAAATAAAATTAATACAATTCTCAAAGGATTTTTTGTTTAATATTATGAAGGTGAGTTTAACAAACAATTCTACAAATATTAGAATTATGGTGTAAAATTTTTTTGGAGGGTATCAGGTTTATTAAGGTATAGTTTATATACAGTAAGGGTCACCCTTTTGGTTATGCAGTTCTGTGGATTTTAATAAATACATATAGTCCTGTAACCACACCACAGTTAAGGTAGAGAACATTTCCATCACCCCAGAAAGTTTCCTCATGCCCCTTAGAAATCATCCCCTCCCCTTACCCAAGCCCCTGGCAGCCACCAATCTGCTTTCTGTTCATATAGTTTTGACTTTTCCAGAATGTCATATAAATGAGATTAGATAGTGTGTAACCTTTGAGTCTGGCTTCTTTGACTTGGCATAATATATTTGAGAGTCATCTGTTTTATTGTATTTATCAGTAGCTGATTCCTTTTCATTTGCTGAATAGTATTCCATTCTGTGGTTTGTGTACCCATTCACCAATGGAAGGGCATTTGGGTTGTTTCCAGGTAGAATTATGATATAAATCTCTTACTCTGCCCTTTTAAAAAAATTTTTGGTAAACATCTGTCAGCTCACAAAGCATGTGCTTCTTCTCATCTTGATGACTCTTGATATCAGTACTATTTGTCAGTCCACTTCCCTGCTTGTTTAACTATTTGAGAGGTCTTATTGTTTCAGTTCGAAATAGTAACAGATTTCACAATTATTAATTGTGACAATATTTTATAGTTACAGTAATAAAATACCTTTATCCTTCAGCTGACAGAATTTCAACATGTACAGCACATAAGATTTTCACATCATAATATCTTGAATACTTCAGATTTGTGAAAGCAGATATTCAGATATTGACAAATCCAAGTAGCATGCCTTTCTTGAATTATTCATAAGAGGTTGATTCAATCAGATGACGACCAGGAATGCCAGGAAAGGCGATGGCAGCCCTCCAAAGACTTCGGCTGAATGCAGGCAAAGCTGAACTCTGTTGCATCCCTGCACAATCGGGAGAGGAGAAAGAACAACCAGAGGGGTCGTGTTTCCTCCAGCTCGTGCGCAGCATCCGTGACAGTGCTTTATGCGCCTGGCCACTGGACGGTGGTCTGAAGCACACTTTCTCGGTAGAGGCAAGAGGAGGAAAATAAAAAGGAGAGCATGTTGAGCAGTGTACCCAGCTATCCTTTCAGTGCCTTCTTACCCTGAGAGCAAATACTTGTTCCTTCTCCGTCATCTCCCATCACTCACTCCCCTAAAATTTGAGCTGAGGCCCAAAAAAGCTAAAGAGACAGTATTAGGTGTGTGGAACAGGAAAAGAAGAGACAACAGCCTTTCTCAAACAGTGGTATGGAGAATTTGACATTGCAGGATTTAAACATCCAACAATTCTGAGAAACCATGCCTCTGAGAGGGAGAGAGAAGTAGGGGCAATATAATACTCTATACGTTATTTATATTGTATATATAATATATATTTATATATAATATAAAGTCAGCATAGTGCTGACTTAAATAGGAGATGGGTTTTGTGCTCTTAGGGAAGGAGGAATTTCTCTAAATAAGTATCCTCCATTTGGATAGCTCAAGTGCTGTATTTCTAAAAATACTATGTTAGAAAAATAAACATTTTACCCCCTTTAATTTTTTATTAACTGACAGTTTCCTCTATCTTGTCATTGTCCCCAGGACTGTTGATAAGCCATGAGGTCCTGGGATGATAGAATTCAGAGTGTTCTCTGACACAGTCTTGGGACACTTGACTGGTCCCTGTGTGGCAGTGATGCCCAAGTGAGGGGAGTAGATGCTTCCAGAAGCTTCTAGGTTGCACACCATGGTAAATAGTTGAGGCCTAATAAGAGGCAGGAATAGGGAATTTCTAGTGTTTCTCTTTTGGGATACCTTCTGGGTCCTTTTTCCTTGATTTATAGCACCATCAAGTAGCACTAAAGGAGGTCGATGTGCACAGGGTGGGGAACTGAGCAGCTCCATACGTCTTGGCTCAAAGTGACGTAAATTTTACATTGATCGTGTCAACTTAAAAAGCAAATTCGCCAGTAATTTTACCCTTAAACCAAGTTTATTCAGGAATAGCCAAAAGAATTGCAATTTGGTATGTGCACGCTATGGGTAACCGTGGGCAAATCTGGAGACAAGGGAAAGAGCAAAAGGAGGAACAGGGAGGGGCTGTTCTAAACGAAAGTCCATTGGAACAAAGTAACAGTTCAGGGTAGCAACAGCTTCTCGTTGGCTGAGCTGTGGGCTCTCATTGGCTGGGCTGTTGCTGGGTGTTTAGAGAAATCTTCCTTCAGCATTATTTGGGGTAACTAACAATGTACAATAGGGCGTGAGAGCTCCCCCTACTGGCCTCCCTGACTCTGATTTAGTTGAGTTTTCATTTGACAATCACAGAAGAATGGTAAATAAGCCCAAAGCAATTATTTAAAATTTTAAAAAATGACAAAATGCTGTTTGTCTAAAATGAGAGGGGGATAGGCATCACCCCCCAACAGAGGCCCCTGACTCTGGGATCAGAAAGATCTAGAGGCAACACTCTATTCCCTTTAAGCCCAATGAGTATGGCTCATCCTAGGTCCATTGGGGTACTGTCCATCTTTTAAGTCTTTCTTATTGTCCATTAGCTCTATTTTTACACCAGGATACTGATGCTCAGAGAGATTAGCACCTGCCTAAAGTTGTGTTGCCGCTAACTGGCAAAACCTGGAGTGAAATCTGAGCCCTTTGGCTCCCAACAATAGACCGTGTTCTTTAGTGGGTGTCCTTTGAGGTAGGTGGAGTCAGGGCGCTACTCCTGTTTCACAGATGGGAAATGAGGACTCAGCAAGATTAAGTGGCCAGCCTAAACGAGGCACTGCAACTTGTAACAGTAGTACAAGGATTCTGGCCCAGGCTTCCTCCAGCTCTCTGCTCACAAGGACTCCTTAAGTTTGTAAGGTTTATCACTCAGCTAAGAAAGGAATATTAGAGGTTGAAAAAAAAATTAGGGATTCTGAAATAGATCATCTTGGCTGAAGAAAAATCTCATGAATTTAGCTTTTATTTGGAGCTGCAATATGAAATATGCCTTATGTGTACAAACCACTTTTAATACTTTATATTTTGAAATAGATTGACTCATGAGAAGTTGCACAAATAGTGCCGAGTGTTCTTGTGTACTTTCAGTCCAGCTTCCCCTGGGATAACATCTTCCATAAGCATAGTCCATTATCAAAACCAGGAAATCGACATTGGAATGTTACCATAACTCAACTAGAGAGTTTTTCAGATTTCACCAGTTTTTACATGCACTCTTTTTTGTGTATGTTTGTGTGTGTGTTTAGTTGTATGAAAATATCACATACACAAATTCTTGTAGCCAGCACCACAACCACGATACAGAACTTTTCCCGTCACCACGAAGCAACTCCCTCATGTCACCGCCTTTATAGTCACACCCTCCACCCAACCCTGACCCCCGGAAACCATTTCTCTGTTCTCCATCAGTTCAATTTTGTCACTTTGAGAATGTTATGTAAATGGAGTCATACAGCTTTTGAGAGTAGCTTTTTACATTTAGTGTAATGCCTTTGCGATCCATCCAAAGGCAAGTGGGGTACATCCATGGGTGTATCAAGAGTTTTATCCTTTTTAATGAGTAATAATATTCCATTTTATGGGTGTACCACAGTTCATTTATCCATTTACCTAAAGGACATTTGGGTTGTTTCCAGTTTCTGGTTATTACAAATAAAGCCTCTGATAAACACTCGTGTACAGAGTTTTGTGCTGACTTAAGTTGTCATTTCTCTAGGATGAATACACAAGGGTATGATGACTGGATCCTATGGTAAATGTACATTTAGCTGTGTAAAAAACTGCCCAATGGTTTTCCAGAATGGGTGTCCCATTTTGCATTCCCATTTAAATGGTAATTTGAATGTCATTATCCTTCTGATGTCTCTGAGGTCTGTAGGCATATCCCCTCTTTCATTCCTGATATTGATTAACTTGTGCCTTGTTCTGTTTCTTTGTCAGTCTTGCTAGAGGTTTATCAACTTTATTGTTCTCTTCAAATAACCAGCTTTTAGTTTGACTGATTTTTCTCTATTGTTTTTTGTTTTCAATTTTATTTATTTCTGCTATTTATTATTTTGTATTTTCTTTGGGTTTATTTTGTTCTTTTTCTAGTCTCTTCAGGTGGAGGCTTAGATTATAGATTTGAACCTTTCTTCTTTTCTAATGTAAGCATTTAGTGCTATAAATTTCCCTCTCAGCAATACTTTAACTGTATCCCACAAAATCTGACATGACGTACTTTTACTTTTGTTCATTTCTTTGTATTTGATTTTATTTCCTTTGAGACTTCCTCTTCAGCCCATATCTTATTTAGGAGTTTGTTACTTTCCAAGTGTTTGTGGGATTTTCCTCCTATCTTTCTGTTATCAGTTTCTAGTTTGAGTCCATTATGGTCAGAGAACATTCTTTGTAGTATGTAAATCTGTTGAAGTTTGTTTTATGATCCATGATATAATGTATCTTGGTGAATGTTCCATGAACACTTAATGAATATGTATTCTGCTACTGTTGTTGAGTGGAGTGTTCTATAAATGTTGATTAGCATCTGTTAGTTGATATTGCTCGATTCTTCTCTATCCTTTCTGACTTTTTTCCTGGGCATTCTATCAGTTATGGGGTAAGGATGTTGAAGTTCCCAGCTGTAATTGTCAGTGCCTATTCTCCTTTGAGTTCTGGCAGTTCTTACTTCATGTGTTTTACACCTTTGTTGTTTGGTGCGTACACATTTAAGATTGTTGTATCTTCTTCTTGAATTGCCCTTTTTACCACTAGGTAATGTTCCTCTTTGCCCCTGGTACTTTTCTTTGCTCTGAGTTCTATTTTGTTTACTACTAAGAGAACCACTGCAGCTTCCTTTGGGTAGTGTTTGTGTAGTATCTTCTTCCATCCTTTTACCTTTAACTTAACTATATCCTTATATTTGAAGTGAGTTTTGTGTAAGATAGCATATGATTGGGCCATTTTCTTTTAATTCATTCTACCAATCTCTCTTAATTGATGTGTGTAGACAATGTATATTTAATGTAATTATTGGCATGTTAGGATTGATTATGCCATTTAATTTATTTTTTGTTTGTTCCTTGTTTTTCCTTCCTCTGTTTCCCCTTTTCTATTTTCCTGAGGTTACTTGAACATTTTTTTAGTATTCTATTTTGATTTAACACATTTAAAGTGTTTTTTGAGTATGTCTCTTGATAGAGCTTTTTGTAGTGGTTACTCAGGGACTACAGTATATGTAAACTATACGTACTTACATGGTCTGCTAGTATCAACATTTACAGTGCTTCTGTCTTCTCTCGTGTGATATAGTTGTTTGAAATATTACCTTTACGTACACTGGGAACCACACAGTGGTACACTTTTTGCTTTCAACTGACCAACATAATTTAAAAACTCAAGAGGAAAGAATATTATTTTTACTTATGTATTTATTCTTTGAATTGCTCTTTTCATCAGCCCTGGTGTTCTCTGTTTCCTACCATTATCATTTTTATGTCTGAAGAACATCATTTAGCCATTCTTTAGTGCAGATCTGCTGGCAGCAAGTTTTCTTAGTGTTCCTTCATTGAGACGTTTTATTTCACCTTCATTCTTTTCAGTTTGGTTTTGGTTTTTTTCCTTCATTCTGGAAGGATGTTTTCATTGGAAGTAGGACTCTGGGTTGAAGTTCCTTTCCTTCCGCCCTTGAGAAATGTGCCACTCCTTTCTGATGAGAATCTGCTGTCATTCGAACCATTGTTGCCTTTTAGGAAATGTGTCATTTCTCTCTGACTGCTGTCAAGATTTTTTCTTTTGTCTCTAGTTTTCAGAACTCTGATTGTGTGACTGCATTTGGATTTCTTTGGGTTTATGTTTTTCAAAGGTCACTCAGCTTTTTGTATCTGTAGATTTATGTCTTTCACCAAATTTGGAAAGTTTTCAGTCATTATTTCTTCAAATATTTTTCCAACCTATACTCTTTTTTCCTCTCCTCCTGGGACTCTAATGACACAAATATTAGATCTTTTGTTGTCCCAGTGGTCTCTGAGACTCTGTTCATTTTTTTCCGATCTTTTTTCTCTTGTGTGTTCAGTTTCTATACTTTCTATTCATTCTGTCTTCAGTGTCCCTCTTTCCTCTGTGATCTCCATTCTGCTGTTGAGCTCATCAGTGAGCATTTCTACTTCAATGATTGTATTTTGTAGTTCTAAAATTTCCATTTGGCTCTTTTTTGTATCTTCTATTTCTTTGTTGAGACTTTCTATTTTTTGTTTGTTTCAAGCGTCCATAACTGATTGTTTTAGTATTTTTAGGCAGCAGCTTTAAAATACTTTTCTAATAATTCCACCCTCCATATTATCCCCCACTTGGTGTCTTTTGGTTATCTTTTCTCATTCAAGTTGAGACTTTTGGCATTCCAGGTTGCGGTCTTCTCAAATGCCCAGGCCAGAATAAAATAAAAAATCAAAAATTTCTGGGGAACTCACCTCCAGGTCTTTCCTTAAGTTCCAAGGTTCCTAGCCAGTATAGCCTTCTTTTCATCCTCTTTCAGTTTTCTGATAGTTGGTTTATGTATTTTGTTCAAAGTTTGTTTGTTTTTATTACAGTTAGGTAAATAGGATGTGAGATACTTAACTCCATCTGTGCAGAACCGGAAGCGCAAAACACTCTTTAAAAATGCCAGCTTGGGGGCTGGCCCCGTGGCCGAGTGGTTGGGTTTGCGCACTCCACTGCAGGCGGCCCAGAATTTCGTTGGTTCGGGTCCTGGGCGCGGACGGGCCGCTACTCGTCAGGCCACACTGGGGCAGCGTCCCACATGCCACGGCTGGAGGGGCCCACAATGAAGAATATACAGCTGTGTGCCGGGGGGCTTTGGGGAGAAAAAGGAAAAAATAAAAAAAAAATGCCAGCTTGTTTTTCAAGTGTCTAAGCTACGCCTGCTCCTTCATTTGATCAGAGCACTTTTAAAGGCAAGAAGTAAAAACCTACTCAAGCTAGCCCAAATAAAGAGAAGTTTATTAATAATGTGCTGCAGCAAATCTTAACTGGCATGACTGCAGTTCAGCTGTTCGCTGTAGCAGTTTGTTATGTTCCTAAGAAGCCTTAAATTATGGGGAAAGTCACATTCTACAAACAGTTATTTCAGTGGAGCGGTGAGGAAGACTGTTAGGGACTAGAGAGTTTAACTCACAACTTTTTTTCTTGCAAGACTTAAAGTTTTTATCGTGGCCATCAAATCGAAACTTTACTGAATAAATCTATTTTATTCACTCACTCCATTTCCCACTCCTCACCCCCAAATATGATGTCATCTGCCAGCCAGTCTGTATGATCTTCTGGTTCCATCACTCACCAAGGACTGTCTGTGGTTTCTGTGTCTCATGTTTTGTATCCATAGGAGAAAATTTAAATGGTTATTGATCATCCAGTGGATTTTGGGCTTGAGTCAAAGTTCATGCCTCTCTACTCAGCTGTGGCAGAGGAATGAGAGCCACTTGATTCACCTCCTTTAGCAAAGACCATGAGCTGCTGCCCTTCACAAAGAGGAGGGCAAGGCGTAAACAAGGGGCACAAAACCGTTCTCCCAACACCCATTTCTCATACTGGGTTCTTATCAAGTGTCAATTACCATTTTATTTTTCTTCTTTGTCTAATGAGAAACCCCAAACTGCGTATTTGTGTGACGTCTTTAAACTCTTCTTTCCTTAGAACGCCTGACAGACAATCTCAGAGTTGGACAGACACCCATAGCTGCTGCTCAGATGTTTCTTTTTTTCAGAGTTTTGCTGCTAAGAATATCTGCCCAACATTTGACTTCATTGTGGCCAATAATGGTCTCTGAATTAGTAAGTACAAATATTTTACTCTTGATAGCAAAGTTGGAGCTTTTTACATGTTTTTTCGGGAATAATGTACTATTTTATATGTATCTAATTTTTCAAATTAAAATATAATTGACATGTATCTAATTTTATCAGCAAAATTTTCAATCAAGTTGATAGCTCTTGGTTAAAAAGAGAATATTTTATCTTACCCTATAATCATATTTGATCTCTCAACTGTCAGTTATTCCAACTAATTTGTATTGTTTTATATTACTTTCTATTTTTTTAAACTGGTTTTTTTTCCAGTTTTATTGAGATATAGTTGACATACAGCAGTGTATAAGTTTGAGGTGTAGAACATAATGATTTGACTTACATATATCGTGAAATGATGATGACAATAAGTTTAGTTAACATTCATCATCTCATATAGACAAGAAAAGAAAGAAAATATTCTTTTCCTGTGATAAGAACCCTTAGGATTTACTCTCTTAACAACTTTCATATATACCATGCAGCAATGTTAACCATATTCATCGTGTTGTACATTACATTGCTAGTACTTATTTACCTTATAACTTGAGGTTTGTACCTTTTGACCATCTTCCTCCAATTCCCCCTCTCCCAACCTTCCACCTTTCCACAGATCTGCTCTATGAGTTTGGTCATTTTTTTTTTTTTTTTTTTTTTTAGATTTCACATATAAGTGAGATCATACGGTATTTGTCTTTCTCTGACTTATTTCACTGAGCATAATGCCCTCAGGGTCCATCCATGTTGTCACAAATGGCAGGATTTCCTTCTTTTTTATGGCTGAATAATATTTTCTTGTGTACATATACAACATTTTCTTTATCCATTCATCTGTTGATGGCACTTACATCTTTGCTATTGTAAATAATGCTGCTGGCATTCCATGTTGTTTCTACGTCTTTGCTATTGTAAATAATGCTGCTGTGAACATGGGGGTGCAGATATCGCTTCGACATGGTGTTTTCATTTCCTTTGGATATATTCCCAGAAGTGGGATTGCTGGATTATATGGTAGTTCTATTTTTACTTTTTTGAGGAACCTCCATAGTTTTCCATGGTAGCTATACCAGTTTATAATCTGACCAACAGTGAACAAGGGTTCCCCTTCCTCCACATCCTGGCCAGTGCTTGTTATCTCTTGTTGTTTTGATGCTAATCAGTCTAACAGGTGGGAAGTTACATATCATTGTGGTTTTGATTTGCGTTTCCATGATGATAGTGATATTGAGCATCTTTTCATGTACCTGTTGGCCATTCCTATATCTTCTTTGGGAAAATGTCTATTCAGGTCCTTTGCCCATATTTTAATTGGATTGTTTGCTGTTTTGCTATTGTGTGGTATGAGTTCTTTACATATTTGGATATTATCCCCTTATCAGATATTTGGTTTGCAAATATTTTTTCACATTCCGTATGTTGTCTTTTCATTTTGTTGATTGTTTCTCTTGCTTTATTGGCTATTTTTTATGGACATGTAAATTTTAAACGTTGAGTTTACTCTCTCAAATAGTAACTTGAATTCATGTTTTCTTTTTAAGATTCAGACATTCATACAGCTTGAAGAAGATCTGAAAGAGGATGATGAATCATTGAGGTAAGTAGTGCAAGGGTCTATGCACATATGTGAAGGCTAATGGACATCACTTTATGATGTAGGGTTATCTAACGTTAAGTACTGTTTTCTTTTTTGTGTGTGTGAGGAAGATTGGCCCTGAGCTAACAACATCTGCTGCTAATCTGCCTATTTTTGCTCGAGGAAGATTGTTGCTGATCTAACATCTGTGCCAATCTTCCTCTGTTGTATGTGGGACGCCGCCACAGCATGGCTTGACAAGCAATGCTAGGTCTGCGCCCAGGATTCAAACCTGTGAACCCCAGGCTGCCGACGCAGAGCACGTGAACTTAACCACTACACAACTGGGTTGGCCCCTAAGTACTGTTTTCTTGAAGTACTTGTGAAGGGACCAGCTGTTTTGACCATTTCTTAAAAGGAAAAATCTTCTTATGGACATTGCATAGACAACTGGACTACAGCAGATGTGAATGAATTTATAACAAGATTTTCTTTGCAAATTTATAGAAACAGCAACAAAATAAACAGAGTAAAAGTTTCAGTCGCTGTTGGAGATGGGCCCTCAGTGTGGGAGATACCCCAGAGTGAACTCATCTTGTATTTATCAGCTTGCAAATTCTTGGACACAGCACTTTCTTTTCCACCTGACAAGATGCCGTTGTTTCAAATGTAAGTCAGATAAGACCTTGTGTCCTCTTTGAAGTAGGTGACTTTTCTTTCCTCATAAGCACTCTCACTTGTTCTTTCCCATGCAGTATTCCTAGTGGCCGATGAGTCTGCTCAGACTACCAAGTTTCAGATTACTTGCAGCATCTGTGGTTTTGTGAATTTGGCTCATGGTAGTGTTTACGAATGGGTTTCGGGGGAAGGTGGAGTGGGGTTAGGTGGTTTTTGCTACTAAATGTTTGTGAAACAAGAGGCACCCGCTGGTGGTCCTCACTGCACCTGTGTAGATTTTTTTGTCCATTTGTTTTTAATTAAATAAATGGATCATGCTGCCTCCAATTCACTTTGCCCCTGTTGGCTTACATTTCCTTTGGGCTTAACACAGCTGCTCATACGTTTCATCCCATGCCTGGCCCCAGATGCCACTTCTTCTCTGTCCCATCCCCCTAAAGAGAGTAATCATGTAGAAATGTTTGTGGTTAAAAAGCAAGTTCTCTTTAACTGCAAGTTACTAAGTGAAAGAAGCCAATCTGAAAAGGCTGCCTACTTTATGATCCCAACTATGTGACATTCTGGAAAAGGCAGAACTCTGGAGACAGGAAAAAGGCCAGTGGTTGCCAGGGCTTAGGGGAGAAGGAGACAGAACACAGGATTTTTAAGGCAGTGAAACTGCTCCATACAATACTATAATGATGGATGCGTGTCATTATACAGTCGTCCAAACCCATAGAATGCACAGCACCTAGACTGAGCCCTAAGGCAAGCCGTGGACTCTGGGTGACAATGATGTAACAAATGTGCCACTCTGGTGGGACATGTTGAAGTCAGGCAGGCTGTGCCTCGCAGAGGCGGACAGGGAATATGTGGGGAACCTCTCTACCTTCTGCTCAGTTTTGCTGTGAACCTAAAACTGCTCTAAAAAGAAAGTGTCTTTTTTAAATGGGTTCTGATGTTCATGAATATGCACAGCAACGTTATTTATAATAGACAAAAAGTGGAGAAAACTTAAATGTCCTTTAATTGACGAATGAATAAATAACGTGCTATATCCATACAATGAAATATTCAGCAATAAAAAGAAATGAAGTGCTGTCACATTCTACAGTGTGGATGAACCTTGATAACATTATGTTAAGTGAAAGAAGCCAGTATCAAAGGACCACATATTCTGTTTATATGAAATTTCCAGAATAAGTAATTCTGTGGAGAAAGAAAATAGATTAGTGGTTGCCTAGATCAAGGGGGTATAAGGGATGAGGGGTGATAGCTCAAGGGAGCAGGAATTCTTTTTGGGGTAATGACTATCCTAAAATTGATTGTGGTGATGGATGTACAGTTCTGTGACTATACTAAAAGCCATTGACTTGTATGCTTTAAATGGGTGAATTGTGTGGTATGTGAATTATATCTCAATAAGACTGTTTAAAAATCTGTTTTATGTGGGCTCTGACCTGGCATGCCTGACCTCGGATTTTTTCCTCCAGTTACAGGTGGGCATTTGTCCCAGAAGTGGACACAGAGGGCCCTGCCCTCCCATCAGATCTAGAGGAGAATCACCAAGAATGCAAGCCCCACACTGTTAGGATTCTAGAACTTCTGAAATTAAAATACGGGGTAAATGTTTTCCTTTTTAAAATTTCTCTTCCTGGCAGAGGGGAGGGGGTGAGCAGTAAGTGAAGTACTGCGTATACCACTTGATTTCATGACTTTAATAGCTTTCAAGATCTCTCTCCTCTGAGTGTTAAAACCTGGAGATGGTTATAAATTCCATCTTTACCTTGTCATTTATATGTCACTTTCTCATCCCAGTTGCTACGAGGTGAAGCTTCCTGGACAGCACAGTCACAGAGAAGCAGTCTTACGCCTGAGTCCCTTCGTTGTTTGGGGGAAGGGCCTGCAGTGGGAGTGGGCTCAGGGTGAAGTCCTGGTGGAAGATGTCAACTGAGGATCTGGAATTTGAGTTTATGCTGCTGTCCTCAGTGCTGACGATGAATTTTCATGAAGAACCCATCTCTTAGGGTTAGCCATCTGCACATGCTGCCCTTGCCTCTCTAACCCTCAGCGAAGCCACATCATTTTTCTGGGGTTTTTTGCAGGAAATCAGCAGCTCTGATGAGATCGCCATGAAGAGTGAATTCCCTCTTCTGCGCCAACATTCTCTTTCCAGCATGAGGCAGTTGATGCCATTCTTCAGGACTCTAAATTGTGCTTTTAAAACCCAAGGCAAACTGCCTGCTGACACTCAGGGACCTCCAGCCTTAGAGTTTCCTGTCCCAGATAGCCCAAGGGTCTTCAAACAACTGGAAGAATGTGTTGAATATGACTTTTTGGAACATCTGGAATGTTAACCTTGGAAGACAGAATTTGTTTAATCCATTTACTGATACTTCAGGCTAAAACCAGGATATATTCTCAAGAAGAAAGGATCCAGGAGCGTGCTTTTAAACAAGTCTATTTCAATTCTGAAAGTAGATTTCACATAATTTTCTGTTGGACAACAAAACACACTTCCCTAAATGCCTTGTAATATATTTGGATCTGATTGTTTCTTCCTCGACTTATGTAAAGAAAATAAAATTAATATATCATCTAAAGGTAGCACAAAATTTGTACCATGAAGTAAAGTTTGAAAATGCCGATATATGGGTCTGTCTCTCTATTTCTCTAAAAGTTTAAACTCGTCGAATATCATTTTTAACCTTTTACACATAGTCCTTTAAAGCATTTATTTTGGTACTGCATTTTAAAACTAAAATATATTATTTCCTGAGAATAGTAGTTGCCCACTGCCATTGACTCTGCAGCAGAGGCGAGCACTTGAAGAAATCTCAGTGTAACTCTTGCCCATTAAACTCAGGTGTTCGCACTGCACAGCTGCCTAAGAAGTATGTGGTTTTCAAAACTCGGACAGCTGTAACCTGAGTTACATACCACGACGTACCCTGCCAGCACTTTCCCTTTAATGTAAATCAACCAGTGTGGTCACGGAGCCTTTAATACTGGAAACTACCGTCAGGGAAACTCCCTGTTAGGACTCTTCCCTCTTACTCTGTCCTTTCCGGGATCTCTTTACCGCTTTGCAGACATCACTGTTCATTAAACCAATCCCTTCCTGGGCCCAGGCTGCTCTAGCCTGGCAGCACTCTTTCCAAGCCTCTCCGTCCTATGCCAGCTACCCTATTTAGAGTCCTGGCTTGGCGCCCTCCACTGTGGGGGCTCTAACTCTCTGCCAGTGATCGTGGTTTGCCTTCCAGGCCTCATGTCCCCATTTCAGCCACCAGAGCATTACATGAAATCACTTTCCAGGTCACGTGATGCATTCTGTCCTGATGACTATGCTCAGATCCATCCTTTCTGTAGACAAGGGTGTTTTGAAATTTGACTAACATTATCAGTTTAAGTTTCTCCCAACATCCTGTTCCTTACTCATTTTGTGTGCAGTGCAGAAGCAAATTGTGTCATTAGCCCCAATATAGGATTTGGGGAGCCCGGAACCACTTGGTTTCCTAAATGGCTAAAAATAAGAATCAAAAAGAACCACTAGATATATGGGTATTCATACAAATATGTGTTAAAGATTACATGGAAATTTTTGTGTGTAGGGGGCTATCTTTAAAGTAAAAACATTTGCAAGTTTGGTCACTAAAGTTTTAAATATTGAAGTGTAGAATTAGAAATTCTGTGTAACTTATACCATGAGTTACCTGTAATCCCGGTTGTGCTGATTTATAGTTAACATCAAGGTGGGTGCCTATCAAAATTTACAACAAATTTGACAGCTTATTTATATCATCAGTAGTTATTATGCCATAAAAGGTAGTTAGATTTACCAATTTGGGGGTTTTTTTCTCTCCAGTATGTGAAACAACTTAATGGTCTCTGATAGTGGCATATGTAATTTAATCCTTATTTATTAAATAGAAATCTTAAAGGTCAAAGGTCCAGCAGCACGTCTCTATGTTTATCATAGAACACTAGAAGGAAGTCTGATAAATGTGATGTCCGTCTCCATCTTTTCTTTTGTCAGTGCATACCACAGTAGTTGAGGGTAGGCCCTGACACTGACTTGCCTGGGTTTGACACTGAGCCAGCGCACTACTAGCCTGGGCAAATACTTCATGCCTCAGTTTTCTCATCTATAAAATGGACTATTCCTGCTAACTCCCTCTTAGGGTTCTAGCAGCTAACCATGTCTGTGCCACCTCTGAGCTCCATGTACAGTTTTGATCGTGTACCCATGGGTAGAAATGAAGCATGTGCCCACCCCCAATATCTGTAAGCCTATGTGTTACATTAATGTACCTGAGTGCCAACATACATTGTGTATTTTATAAAAGAGAAAGCGGAGATTCTTAAAGTATTAGGAAAAACAAAATTAGTAGTTCTGATACTTTCTTCTTCCCGACAGAGGCCCTTCTGCACACACCGTGGAGATAACTGGTCTGACTCAGTTCCTCCCAGAGGGAGTTAGTGCTGTGTGTCCCACCCAAGGAGCAAAGGGCCACGGCACTGAAGACAAGCACTATGTTGGGATAGGCGGGGCTTGAGGGTGGCCATAGCAAACACGGAGAACAGACCTGTGTTCTAAGAGAGCAGGGTTTGTGAACACACGGAGCTGCAGGGGTCTTGTGGGAGCGGAGACCTGTATATGGGGCGAAATGATCCCCACCGCTGGAGCACTTTCCAGGGGCCCAGCATGGCGCGAGCTGCATCATGTGCGTGAGTTTCTTTCTTATCCCGCCTTAGGAGGTGGGCTGGTCTACAAAGCCATCAGAGCCAGGAACCGAAACCTAGGTCTTCCTTGCTCTAGAGCCTCATGTTCTCAACCCCGGGGCTGAGAAAGTGAAACAGGAAAACCCTGTGGTGGCTACTGGTCTCCGGATGGCAGTTTCTGAGACGACCCCACCCACTCACAACTTCCTGCAAAACCAGCTCATCTCGGCCACCACACAGAGGAGGAGCCTCCTAGCTCAAGGAGTGGTGAGGCGCCTTTGAAAGGAGAATAAGCCTTATTTTCCAGTATTTGTACATTATGACCAGTTAATTTAGGAGGAGAGGTAGCTAGATTTGTGGAAATAGTTAATGAAGCCTGTGTGTAAAAGTCTTAAACAACTACCTGGGAGGCCAGACAGAATTCTGTGCCATTGCAATTAAATGCTGTGCTATAGGGGCTGGCCCCATGGCATAGTGGTTAAATTGCACCCGCTCCACTTTGGGGGCCCTGCTTCATGGGTTGGGATCCAGGGCATGGACCTACACCACTTGTGTCAGCCACGCTGTGGCAGCAACATATGGGATAAAGTAGAGGAATATTGGCAGAGACGTTAACTCAGGGCTAATCTTCATCAAGCAAAAAAAAAAAAAGAAGATTAGCAACATGTTAGTTCAGGGCTAATCTTCCTCAGCAAAAAAAACCTCTGATGTAAGACAATACCCTCTAGGAGGTATTACTTGTAATTCAGTGGGACACACAAACCATATTATCTTAAAGGAAGAAAATATAAGAGAATATGATTAGGAGTAGGACCTGGGCCAGCTAAGGAGCCCACCCATTTTCCACTAAGAGGCAACAGGATCTTGTGAGAATCATGTTAGTATCTTACGTGTGTGATCATGCTTATGTAAGTGGTATAGTAATCATTCCATGCCATGAATTCAATCAGACTCCGTGCTGGCTCTGAAGTTCAGAGTGAAGAGAAGCCCTTCAAGCGTTTTTCAGGATGGTTATGAGGACCCTGCAGTTAGAAATCTGTTGGTTGCAGTTGTAATCTAGCAAAGCAAGTATGCTTAACAGGGATCCTCGCACTTGTGTGTGCATGAGAATCATCTGGAGAGTCTGCTCCCTTCCAGAGTGCCTAGTCTCTCCAAAGAGTCTGAGTCAGTAGATGGGATGACATTCAGGAATCTGCATGTGTAACCAGTTATTTTTTATGCCGGTGCTTCTTGGACCACCTGGAGAAACACTAGTGTTCAGAGCAGTGCCCTCACAAAGATGATAGCTCTCATGGGAACAAGGAGGAAGCCAAGCAAGGCTGAAGTTTGTCTGGTTACTTCTCATCCTGTACAGGTAGTTCTTTCCAAGTGGTCTCCATCTAAATCGAATAAGCCCACCTTTAAGTCAAGGGGGAAAGGAAATGGACTTTAAAATACTATGGGTCTAGAGAAAGAGTATGACAGTTTCCCAAAACCTAAAAATAAAATTGCCATATGATCCAGCAATCCCACTAAAAAGAACTGAAAGCAGGGTCTTGAAGAGAGATTTGTACACCCATGTTCATGGCAGCGTTAGCCACAATAGCCAAGAGGTGGAAATAACCCAGATGTCCAAGAACAGATGAATGGATAAACAAAATGTGGGATAGACATGCAGTGGAATATTACTCAGCCTTAAAAAGGAATGAAATTCTGACACATTCCACAACATGGATGAGCCTTGAGGACATTATGCTAAGGGAAATAAACCGGTCACAAAAGGACAAATATTGTATGACTCCACTTAGGTGAGGTACCTAAAGTAGTCAAATTCACAGAAACAGAAAATGGAATGGTGCTTGCTAGAGACTGGAGGGAGGGAGGAATGGGAGCACTTGTTTAATGGCTACAGAGTTTCCATTTTGCAAGATGAAAAGAGTTCTGTGGATGGATGGTGGGGATGTTTGTCCAACAATGTGAATGTAATTAATGTCACCGAATTGCACACTTGAAAAGGGTTGAAATGGTAAATTTTATGTTCTGTATACATTACCACAATAAAGTTTTAAAAACCAAGTACTGTGAGTTTGAAGTGAGAGTAGGGGACATACACTGCTGATGGGAATGTAAACTGGTGCAGCCACTATGGAAAACAGTATGGAGATTCCTCAAAAAATTAAGAATAGAAATACCACATGATCCAGCTATTCATTCCACCTCTGGGTATTTATCCAAAGAGCACAAAAACACGAATGTGTAAAGATATTTGCTATGTTCAGTGAACCGCTATGTTCCTTGCAGCACTATTCAAAATAGCCAAGACTTGGAAACAACTTAAGTATCCATCAATAGATGAACAGATAAAGAAGATGTGGTATATATACACAATGGAATACTACTCAGCCATTAAAAAGATGAAATCTTGCCATTTGCGACAAGATGGATGGACGTTGAGGGTATTAGGCTAAGTGAAATAAGTCAGATGGAGAAAGTCAAATACCACATGATTTCACTCATAAGTAGAAGATAAAAACAACAACAACAATAATAAACAAACATAGATACAGAGATTAGATTGGTGGTTACCAGAGGGGAGAGGGGAGGGCAAAAAGGGCAATAGGGCACATGTGTGTGGTGATGGACGGTAATTAGTTTTTGGGTGGTGAACATGATGTAGTCTACACAGAAATCAAAATATAATGATGCACACCTTAAATTTATGTAATGTTATAAACCAATGTGACCTCAATAAAAAATAAATAAAGTGAGGGCAGAGGAGACAGTCAGGCTCCCCTCATCTGATGAACAAGCAGCTGTCTCAACCTGATTTCCTCCCCAAAGTTAACCAGAAGCACATGAGAGGTGGGACATTAAGGAACAACTTGCCCGTCAACGTTTGGGCTCTAGAAAAAGCGCTCACTTAACATTTTACCCTAAACTGAAACTGTAATAATGACTCTTGGGACCTGATGGGGGTTTCTAGCCCCCTTCCTGAAGCCCCTCATCCATTTCTTCTGTCTCCTCCAACCACTCAGGGTTTCTTATCTCTTGCGTTTCTTACATATCTTGTTCCATCTGCTTAATACTATTTTCTCCTCCTCTCGCACCTGGCAATGTCCTACTCAAGCCGTTTGTTGGTTTACTTAACAAATATGTGGCAACCTGTCTTTGAGATCCAAACTCCTCAGTCTTGCTTCTTTCTACACTTCCTCAGGCACAGCAAGGCACTTTGTCACATGGGCCCTATTAAAGCACCTAATAATGTCACAGCCCATCACTGGCTACAAGGCAAGCACCCCTTTCGTGAAAGAGATGGAGCCTGTATCTTCAGTTCCTTCGGTATCCAGCATATATAGGCAGCCAGTAAATAACTAAATGGAGAACATGAAGGTTGATTTCTCAGCCCAAGGTGGTGCTAGAAGGAAGAACAAATTTAGAATGAATGAATTGCAGGACTAGATAGGTGGGGGCTCAGGGAACAGTGGGTTTTCTGGCCCAAACTTGGATTCTCCATCACTCTAATAATCACCTCCCTGGGCTCACGCTGTTTCACTGACCACCCACTTTTGGCACATGAGGACGCTCTGCTTGGCTCACTTTCCACACTCTCCCCTGCTGGTCCCAGAATGGCCCTATTACATAGAGTCAGTCCAACCCACTGAAGCGTTCGTGAGGCTGCCCATTCTCTCTTCACTGGGCTCATCCTGAATTCTTACTAGACCCTTGGAGAGGCAAAAACTTCTGTGCCGTATGGAGAGTGAATGCCTGACTCTGCACTGCTGTGCCGTATGGGGAGTGAACACTTGAGTGTGCACTGCTGTGCCATATGGGGAGTGAACACTTGACTCTGTGCACTGCTGTGCTATATGGAGAGTGAACATTTGACTCTATGCACTACCATACTGCTTAGGGAGCTCTTTGTGTCATATTAAAGATACTATTTTAACTAATAAGTAGATGATTGTATATTGTTTCACATGTTTCCCTTCTAATTATTTTGTGTGTTTTGAATCTAAGCCTGGCTAACAATCTAAAGCCCTTCAGGAAACAGACAAATTGGTTAATTCAATAGGGTGGAGTGGAGCTTGTGGCCAACTGAAGAGTATAACTGGCCCAAAGGCAATTAAATTAAAAAAAGTTAACATATATACATCAATATAGTGTTTTGTTTTTTTTTTAAGGAAGATTAGCCCTGAGCTAACTGCTGCCAATCCTCCTCTTTTTTTCTGAGGAAGACTGGCCCTGAGCTAAAATCTGTGCCCATCTTCCTCCACTTTATATGTGGGACACCTACCACAGCATGGCTTGTCAAGTGGTGTCATGTCCACACCCGGGATCCAAACTGGTGAACCCCGGGCCACCAAAGCGGAACGTGCGCACTTAACCTGAGCCACCATGCCAGCCCCAAGTTTTTTGACATCAATATCTTTTTATATGTATAAATGACCAGTTATGAGATAAATGAAATCCCACTTACACTAACAACAATAATAAAATATCTAGGAAAAACCTTTATAAGAACTCCTTGAAGAAAACACTACCAAAGGAGTAAAGACTTGGAACCAAAGGCAAGGTTTCCTAGGTCTTGAAGAGGAAGATTCAACATCGCAAAGTTGTAAATTCTAAGTTTATTTATAAATTTAATACAATCCCCTGAAACCAACACTTGGATTTTTTTTTAAGCAGATAAACTCATTCTAAAATTTACATGGAAAAATAGGCAAAAGTAGCCACAAATTTTCTGAAAAAGAAGAGTAATGAAGAGAACTCACCCGAGCAGATCTCTAACATATTATGAGGCTAAAATAATTGGTACGAGGGCCAGAATGGACAGGAGATCAACAGAATGAAACAGAAAGTCCATCAGTAGACACAAACGCATAGAAATATTTAGTGTATAATAAAGATGGCAATTCAAATCCATAGAGGGGAAAAAAGGTGGCTTATTCAATAAGTGGCATTGGGATAACTGGGTAACCAACAGGGAAGGAAATAAGTTGGATTCATACCAGACATCTTTCATCAAAATAAATTACAAAGAGATCAAAGATTGAAACCATGAAGAAACCAGGAAAATACTAGAATAAATCGAGAAGATAGAAGCCAAGAATGGAGACGATCTTTCTTAGATGAACATGAATTCCAGAAGCCATGAGAGAAAGTTCTATAATTTTGACTATATACATTTTCTTTTAAAAATTAAGCAAAGTAAAAGACAAATGGCAAACTGAGAAAAATATTTAAGACTCATATTACAAAGGGCTAATTTCTCCAATACTTAAAGAACTATCAAAAGAAAAAGAAGAGAAAAATGGGCAAAAGGTATGAATAGGGAGTTCATACACACACACACAAAAATTGGCTTTTACACTTGTCAAAAGATGTTCAACCTTACACTATGAGAAAAAAATTAAAATTGTTCTGAAATATTATTCACTGATCATTTCAGCAGATTCAGTAATAGGAGGAAAACAGGATCCCTCCTTTATTGCTATAGAGAATATAAAATGGTACAAGTTCTGTGGAAGAAATTTGGCAATTTTTATCAAGAACTATGAATGAATATATCTTCTGACCCAACAATTCTACTTTCAAGAATTTATCTGACATACATACATACGTGCAAAATGACATGTACAAGTTATTCATTGTAGTATTATTGATAATAGCAAAAATTTGGAGACAACCTCAGTGCCTACCACAAGGAGAGTGGCTAAATAAAATTACAATACATCAATAAGATGGACGGTTATGAAGCTGCAAAATAATGTGAGGGAGCTCTTTACAGACAGCTGTGAAAGGATCTCCAAGATATAGTGCTCAATGTAAAAGTCAAGAGGTATAACTGTATAGGTTTGTGAAAGCAACCAGATTCACACTGGGTTTGATTTAGATCGGGTGGAGTTTTCATTTTATCTGACCAATATTCTAACCCTCGAATGGACTTTAAAATTTTCTCTCTCCCTGTCTTAGTCCATTTGGGCTGCTATAACAAAAATACCAAAGACTGGGTGACTTAAACAACAAACATTTATTTCTCACAGTTCTGGAGGCGGGGACGTCCAAGATCAAGGCAGCTTCTTGGTTCTTCTTGCTGTGTCCTCACATGGCAGAAGGGTTTACAGACCTCTGTAGGGTCTCCTTTATAAAGCCATTAATCCCTTTCATGAGGGCTTCACCCTCGTGACCTAATCACCTCCTAAAGGCTCCACCTCCAAATACCATCACATTGGGTGTTAGGATTTCAACCTATGACTTTTGGGGGGAGACAAACATTCAGTCTACAGCACTCCCCAAAGAAGATAGTTTTTATCATAAAAAAAATCACATCAAACTCAGCTTTGACATTTATTAAAATAAATATTTTCAAGTAAGCCTGAGTTTGTCGATATTAGTACCAGAAGGGTGTGGTGGAATATTTCCTTTTCTGGAAAAAGCCCCTTTTAAACCAACCTACTGTAAGTTTAGCCTGTACATGTTTGCCTCACATTTCTTCTCTATGAGTCAGCCTTGAAAATGTAGCATTCCACAGTATGCTCAATTGGGTTAAAAAGGTGGCGGCGGCCGGGGGGGGAAGACGAGAGGAGGACAAGAATTTGAATAGACTTGTCTATTCCTGTTGATTTTCTAACAAATCACCACAAACAGTGGCTTGAAACTACAGAGATTTATTCTCTTCTAGTTCTGGAGGCCAGATGTCTGAAACAAGTTTCACTGGGCTGAAACCAAGGTGTCTACAGGTTCTCACTCCCTCTATAAACTCCAGGGGCTCTAGAATGGAGTTCCCTTGCTTTCTCCAGCTTCTAGAGTTGCATTCCTTAGCTCATGGCCCTTTCTCCATTTTCAAAGCCAGGAACATAGCATCTTCAGGTCCCTCTCTGCTTCAGTGGTCAAGCAGCCTTCTGTGACCAAATCTCCCTTTGCCTCTGTCTTATTAAGACACTTGTGATTGCATCTAGACTGCACCTGGATACTCCAGGCTAACTTCATCTCAAAATCAAAGTAACTTGCTGAACATCACACAGCTAATAAGTGAAGAAGTTGGATATAGGGCTGGACAGACACTGCACTATACTATTAAATTAAAATTCTATTCTATTTTATTTTTTACAAGGTGCTAGTTGAGACTCACCAAACTGACTTTGCAACTCACTAATGGGCCACAACCTATTTAATAAACACAGCCTCGAGCGGTATTTCTCTATTTTGCTCACCGCTACATCCTTAGTGCCCTCACTTTGACAGCCACAAAATGAGCTCTCAATAAATAGTTGATGAAAGAGCCTCGCATGTAACAATACAATTTTAAAGCTGGAGGAAACCTAAGATATTATCCAGTTCAGAGTATTAATGTATTAATTAGAACTCTTACTTAGATGACTCATATTGTCATTTACTCAATGGTCAGTGGCAAGGGTGACAACAGAACTCAGGGTTTTTTTTTAACATTTCCTCACTCATTTATTTATTCATTAATCAAAAATATTTGAGCACTCACAAGCCTCAAGTTGAAATAATTGCGAAAACACAAGTTGCAGAAGAGTTTGTAAAGTCTAGCCCCATATTGTAAATAATATCTAGTATACAGTAAGTCTGGATTAATGTACACCAAATTTGTTTATATGTTCTGGTGAAGGATTGGGGGTCAATTTTATGTTTTATACTTCTGTATTATTTGAATTTTTACAAACAAAAAGTATTACTTTTACAATTATAAAAACAGAATAGATATTTTTTAAAAACCTTTCAATCCTTTCTTTACCTGCAATGTCTGACAGCCCTTGACTTACTCATTTCTATATCTTGCTCAGCCCAATGACTGGCTCAAAGTCGACACTGAGTAAGTGTGCACGAGCGAAAGCACTCAAGAAATGTGCACGCGAGAAACGACTCTTTTTATCAGGACGAAGGATGACAATTTTCAGGGTAAATCCAGAAAGTGCAAATTAGTGTCTGCATTTCCTTAACAAGGTTTCAAATCACGTTGACACTGGTGGGCATGGGGTGGCTTTTCTCAGCGCAATTCACCTCCAGCCAGGTCAAGCGCCTCGAGCGCACCCCTGCGGACCACCAGTGCCCATCGCGCCAGGCTTCAAACTCCGAACTACCAAGCCGGGTAAGGCGGGGACCAGTACGCGCCCGCGGCGCCTCACGCAGGCGCCCTTCCCTCACAGGGCCCTGCGCTGCAAGCCCCGCTCTCCCGCTCTCCCCGCCTTCGCAAGCCCGGCAAATTCATCTTCCCTGGCCTTGCAATTCGACTGCGCCTGGAGGCGGAAGTAGGTGGGCGGGGCCAGCGCGCGCCACGCCCCGGAAGTGGGCGGACCCCCCCGCGCGGCCTCACAGTCTTCGCCTCCACCTCCCAGTCGGGTTGCGGCCGAGGCCGGTCCTGGCTTTGTAGCTCGCTCAAGATGGCGGCGCAACCACCCAGCGGGATCCGCCTCAGCGCGGTGAGCAGCCGCGAGGGGTGGAGCGGGCCGTGTCCCAGGAGGGCGGGCAGGCGGGCAAGCGAGGGGGGGCCGGCAGTGGGCGGTGGCGACTCGTCGGCCCGGCGCGGCGGCTGGGGCCGCGGCGGGGCTCAGGGAGGGGGCGGCCATCTCGCTGCGCGCGGCGGAGCGGCTCGGCGGCGGGCAGGGCAGGGCCGGGCCGGGCCGCGTTCCCTTCCCTCCGCGTTAGGTTTCTGTTTTGCCCCCGCGGCTTCGGGGCGGGCCGGGGCCGCGGCCCCTCCTCCTGGCTCGCTCCTGGCTGCCTCGCAGCTGTCGTCCGAGGGCGAGGCCTCGGCGGCCGGCCCGCGCGCGAGCCCCTCGGCCCGCGGGGCCCCTGACCCTTCCCGGCCTGCGGGCCCGCGGGGCGGCCCGGAGGGGGAGGGAGCAGCGTCTGCGGCCAGAAATACCGGGCGGCCTTGACCTCCTGGCAACGGGCTGCGGGGAAGCGAGTCGGGACGAGTTTTCCTGACTCGTTTAAATTCCTGCCGCTTCCCTCCGGTGACGTCCTCGGGCCCAAATCACTAGGTCATCTCGCGCTCCTGTCTCCCTTCTGGCTCCTTCGTCACGTCTGTTTCGGGGCGTTTCGGGTTTTTGGAAATCCTTGGGCATTTGTGGTATCTGGGAGTCTCCACTGGCAGGGAGCGGTCACACAGTATGAATTAGAATTTCACTTCCTGCAATGTGGGCGTGCCCTCCCTACCTGATTATCCTCAAAAAGTTGGTGTTGTTATGCAAAAAAATACCTTCTCTCTTGAGCGTGTTGACTGTTGGCAAAGAATGGCTGCTCCAGTTTCGTTTAACATTAAAATGGTCGTGGTGCAACCGGTACTTAAAAAATGGTGCATTGCCCTGTGACTTCTTTCGTTCATTTAGCCAGATTGTTACCAACACCTGGTATTGTCGGACTTGAACGTTTTTTCCTGTCTGATGAGAGTGAAACGGTATCTGGGCTTACTTTGCATTTTCTTGACTGCGAAGTTGAAAGTTTTTCACATTTCACTTAAAAAAGCCTATTCATATCCTTTGCCCGTTCTTCTGTTTTCTTTTTCTTTTGGGGGGAATCGTTATTGATTTATAAGCGTTCTTCACATATTCTGAACATAGGTCCTTTGGTTACATAACTGGTCTATTGAATGAGATAGTGTTTAGTAGTTTGAATATAGAGAGCTGCTGGATTCTTTCTTACCGCTGGCTTTAAACGTTGTTTTCGCTAGTTGTTCTTGCCCACACCTGGGTGAATCTGGGCCGATTCTAACGCTTTCCAGTTGGCCTCGGGGGTTGTAAAGTCTGACCTCGTCTAGTTTTAAAATTTTTTGTTTCGTTTAATGCCCCGCCGCAGTCTTCCGCCCCCTAGATTGGGCCAAATTGAGGCCCAGAAACCTGTAGTGGGGAAAAGGAGTGAACTCTATTTCTTTCTGTTCCTGCGCTTGAATTCTCTTCTCCTTTCTGCGGCCCCTCCCATATTGCTGTCTCTGGCCCTTCAATGTTGAGCTTAAAAAGGGAGGGAAGATAAGGGTCAAAACAGTCTTGAAGACGCTGGTATTGTTGTTTGCCGACTCCCTGGGTGAAGCAGCTGTCCATGTGTTAAATCTTTCTTTTGTGGGTAATATGGGCTGTTTGGAACCTCATTGACAAAAGTCTCCCCTCTGCAGCTTCTGGGCTCTCTCTCCACTGGTCTCTTTGCTCTGGGACAGGAATTGGCAGACTGCAGCTCATGGGCCAAATCCAGTTTGCCACCTGTTTTTGTATGGACCACGAGCTAAGAGTGATTCCTAAACGGTTGGAAAAAATCAAAGAATAATATTTCGTAATATGAAAATTATGTGAAATGGACTTTTCCGTTTCCATAAATGAACCATGCTCATTTGTTTATGTATAGCTCTCAAATGGTTGCATTAGGAGAGGGTCTAGGAATTAATGAGTTTATGCATTTGTCAAAGCCGTGGAACCTAATGCACAAAGAGTGAACTAGAATGTATGCAAATTTCAAAAAATCATTTAGGAGGTTCCGGAATGGAATGTAGAGTAACAAAAACTTATTTAAAATTTTGCTTTTTGCCTCCATATTTCTAAGTAAAATGCTGATACCATTTTGTTGTTGTTTTCCAGAAATCTTGCTGTGGGTTTAGCTGACACACACACACATACACACTCTTTTCACCTCTTCCCATCCTTCCAGTTCTTTACATCACTTTGGTTGAATTACCGTATGATTTGTTATCATTCTTCAACTGTTCACAAGTGAGCCCATCAGCTATGACTGCGTTTTCTTTGCGGTAGAGCTTTTTGTTTGCCCTGAAGTTAATAATTGATTTCTATTTTGTTTACTTGCTTACTTAGTTTTTCTCCATACTGATTACTATTTCATCCAAACTTTCAGGGAACTGGGAAATTTTTTCCAGATGTTGTTCAAGCACACCCAATATTTTGTCAGTTTTGTTGGCTCAGTTGTGATTTGGGGACTTCCCTTTATTATTTTTCTGGAAATTTCCTTCCCTTTTTTGTTGTGTCTCCATCCCACATATTCCTCTTTTGGGGTTCACTCCCTTAGCAAGCACAGTAGCTTGTGACCGAGAGCATGGGCTCTGGAGCCTGCCTGCCGGTATTCAAATTGTGACAGACAACTCGACATGTGACCTTGGGCAAGTTACTTAACATGCTTGTGCCTGAGTTTCCAATCTGAAGGATGGGAATAATAATCTGACATTCCTCGAAGGGTTGTTATAAAAATTAAATAAGCAGATACATCTCATGGTCCTGTGCATGCCATAAGCACTCATTAAATATTTGCCAGTGTTGTTACTGGTAGTGGTGGAGCCCATCCATCCTTCCAAAAACGGGTGTAGCTTCCTAAGGACAGAGTGCATGGGAAGAAAAAACTTTTGGTCATTTCTTGGAACTGTTTATACTATCATTGCTTGCTTTTTACATATAATTTTGCCTGGTCACATTTTAGATATAATTTGGCTGGATTTGTAACTCTAGATTAGAGATAATGTCTCTCAGAATTTTAAAGGCATGCTTTATTCTTTAATAGAATCCTATGCATTGTATTGGGCAGTTAGGCTAGAAACTCAAGTCCTTAATGTCTGGAAGATTCTCTCATTTATTTGACAAATTTCTCCCCCTTTTTCTGTTCCCTTTGGCTCCTGTTTCCCATCTCATTGTTTTTTCTTTCAGGGAGATTTCCTCCACTTGATCTCCTACCTTTCTCTTACCATATATTACATTATTATAAATACTGTCTTATTCTCTGAATGTCTTTTTAAGGTCTTCCTGGACAAAATATCACTTATCACTGGGCATATTAATCATAGTATTTTTGAAGTTTTCTTTTACTCACTGCATTGCCTCTATGTTCTTTATGTTCCTTTTACTGTGTGTTTTAGATTTCTAATGTTACATATTCTCAAATGGCTGGAGGTAGCTAGCCTTCTGCTTACATTTCCAACTGAGACACTAAAAGTTGACCAGAAGGTGTTCATACATGAGTAGAGTTAATCCTTTGTTGGCCTTCAGTGTTGGGTGATCAGATCGGAAAGAGCCAGCTATTTTGTTGTGGGCACCCTTTGGCAGTATCTGTAGACCCTAAAGAATGGAAGTGTTAGACTATATAATAAGAATGTTTAAAATAACTTAAATTTTTTTTTTTTCTGCTCAGGAATTCACCCTGAGCTAACATCTGTTGTCAATCTCCCTCTTTTTTTTGCTTGGTGAAGATTAGCCCTGAGCTAACATCTGTGCCAGTCTTCTTCCACCTTTTACGTGGGTCGCCGCCACAGCATGACTGACAACGGTGTAGGTCTGCACCTGGGGTCTGAACCTGCGACCTGGGTTACCAAAGCGGAACATGCTGAACTTGACCACTATGACATGGGGCCAACTTAAAAATTTTTTTAACGGTCATTTTTAAAAAGTGAAAGCTATGAAAATAAGATGCTGTCCAGAAAGATCTGGCACAGTTGTAAAAGAACTAAGTAGAACTTCTAGAAATCATTCCATTTTTCAGAGAGGAATTCTACATCTAGTCCCCTGCCATAGTATATATAATCCTGGCTGCTCTTCTGGAAGCCCAACAGGGGAAAGGAGATGGAAGTATCCCATTGTTCAGTTTGCTGAGTTTGTATTTGTTTATTGTGGTAAAATACATATAACGTATAATTTACCATCTTAACCACTTTTAAGGGTACAGTTCAGTAAATATATTCACTTTGTTGTGTAACCAATCTCCAGAACTCTTCATCTTGCAAAACTAAAACTGTATACCCATTAAAAAAAATAGCTCTTCATTCCCCTTTCTCCCAGCCCCTAGCAACCACCATTCTACTTCTGTGCATTTGACTACTTCAGGTAGCTCGTATAAATGGGCTCGTACACTATTTATCTTTTTGTGACTGGCTTATTTCACTTAGCATAATATCCTCAGGATATTATGTTGTAGCATGTGTCAGAATTTCCTTCCTTTTTTTTTTTAAAGATTGGCACCTGAGTTAACATCTGTTGCCAGTCTTTTTTTTCTTCTTCTTCCCCTCCCCAAAGCCCCCCAGTACATAGTTGTATATTCTAGTTGTAGGTCCTTCTGGTGCTATGTGGGACGCCACCTTAGCATAGCTTGATGAGCGGTGCCATGTCCATGCTGAGGATCCAAACCGACGAAACCCCAGGCCGCCGAAGCAGAGCACATGAACTTAACCACTAGCCATGGGTCCAGCCCCTACCCTTCCTTTTTAAGGGTGAATAATAGTCCATTTATGAATATACCACATTTTATTTATCCATTCATTCATTAATGGACATTTGGGTTGCGTCCACCTTTTGGCTATTGTGAATAAAAATGCTGCTATGAACATGGATATACCAATATCTCTTTGGGACCCTGCTTTCAGTTTTTTTCAGTATATACCAAGAAGTGGAATTGCTGGATTATATGGTAATTGTATATTTAATTTTTTTTGAAGGAACTCTCATACTGTTTTCCATAGTGGCTGTACCATTTTAGGTTCCCTCAAAGAGTGCACAGGATTTCCAGTTTGTCGACATCCTCCCCAACACTTGTTATTTTCTGGTTTTGTTGTTGTAATGTACTTTTGGAATTTTTGTGTTTTTTGCTAGTAGTGTCGTAATGAGTGTGAGGTGGTATCTCACTGTGGTTTTGATTAACATTTCCCTAATGATTAGTGCTTAATGGACACACATCTTTTCATGTGCTTCATGGACATTTGTATACCATCTTTGGAGAAATATCTGTTCAAGTCCTTTGCCCATTTTTAAATTGGATTTTTTTGTTGTTGTTATTGGGTTGTAGTTCTTTATATATTGTGGATATTAACCCCTTATCAGGTGCTTGATTTGCAGATGTTTTCTCCCGTATGTTGCCTTTTCACTTTGTTAATTGTGTCCTTTGATGTACACAAGTTTTAAATTTTGATAAGGTCCAATTTATTTATTTTTTCTTTTGTCTCCTGTGATTTTGACGTCATATCCAATAAATCATTGTCAAGTCCAATGTCATGAAACTCTTCCCCTACATTTTCTTCTAAGAGTTTTATAGTTTCAGCCCTTATGTTTAGATCTTTGATCCATTTTTAAGATTTTATTTTTCCTTTTTCTCCCAAAACCCCGCTGTACATAGTTGTGTATTTTTAGTTGTGGGTCCTTCTAGTTGTGGCATGTGGGACACTGCCTCAGCATGGCTGATGAGCGGTGCCATGTCTGCGCCCAGGATTTGAACCGGCGAAACCCTGGGCCACTGCAGCAGAGCCTGCAAACTTAACCACTCGTCCAGGGGGCGGCCCCTTGAGTTAATTTTTGTATATGGTGTAAGGTAAGGGTACAACTTCGTGCTTTTGCATATGGATACCCACCTTTCCTAGCACTATTTGTTGAAAAGACTGTCTTTTCCCCGTTGAATGGTCATTACATCCTTGTGGGAAATCATTTCACTGTATATGAGAGGGTTTATTTCTGGGCTTTGTGCTGTTTTGCTTTTTAACCCACCTGTTTTCAGTTGTCCCTGAGCCTGACATCAGTTTCTCCAGTGAGTAGACCTCCAGTCTTACACAGGGTTGCCTAGGGTAGTTGCAGGGTTGCTCAGGGCTAAAGGAGGATCTGGAAGATCAACTGCTTCTTTTAAAGATTTTCAGCCTATCTTGTTTTCATACAATCCTTTGATTCCAAAGGCACGAAAGTAATTCCTGAGCCTTTCTGGGGTTCTGTCAAGGTTCCTGGCCTGCTTTTTGTTGGGTTCCCCGTCTCCTGTAGGCTTCAGATTTAGCTCTTTCTAGGTGATTAAATCAGTTATCACTAGTCTGTGCTTTCCACTTTCCAAACTACTGACTTGTGTCTCCTATTATCCATCACTTCTCTGATTCTTTCTGTTCTCAGTTTATGCTTTTCCCCCCCCTTAATTGTAGAGCAGTTTCAGGAGGAAGCAGAGGCAAACACTCTCCGTGTGCTCAGGCTTCCATGTTTAAAAAATTTTATATTTAAATGATTTTTAAATTGTGGCTATTTGTCAATTCTGAAAGTTCTGTTGATTCTTTAAAAAATCTGGTCTTCATAGCATCTCATTTTTGTATGTGTGTTTTTTTGGGAAATTACTTTTTAAATGTCTATATATTTAAAGGGATGTGAATTTTACAGGGCAATACTTTTACTTAATGTCCTGGGGCGGGGCATCTAATACTGCTGTGTCTTGTCTGCTAACATTTTCTCCTGCTGGATTGTCTCCTTAAATATTATTTTAGATTGTGTACTCAAATAGTCCCTAAATAATGATGTAGGGGAATCCTATGCTGTCTGGTCGAGGCTCTGTCTCCATGTGGTTCTGCAGGTTGTGTAAACTGAAACGCTTAACCCAAGTGAAGGCATGCCTCTTTTTACAGAACTTCACTTTAGACGTTTTTTTTCCCCTGACCTAGAGTTCAAAAAACAGACAAACTTCCTCTTAGGCAGATTCCCTCCACTCCGTCTACTCTTTTTATTTGAGGAGTGGGGATGGGGGGCAGTTACTTCCAAGTTCATGCTTCTCTGTTGCCAAATGTGCTACCTGCAAGTCTCCATTAAAACCGAAACCTTCGTGTTCCAGTTTAGCACTCCACTCTAATCCGCACTGCATCCCTATTTTGAAATCTTATTTTTGTTTTTAATTCCTTTTTGAGGCCCTTGAGGATTTTCCTTATTTTTATGTGAATTCAGTTTGCCTTTAAAGGAATGCTTATTTTTTTTAATGCACTCTTACAATGCTTTTTATGTTCCAGGTGTTCTTCTAAGCATTTACAAATATTAAGTCATTTAATTCTCTTTACCTGGTAAGCTGATACTATCAACATCCTCATTTTTACAGATGACAAAACTCGAGGCACAGAGGTTGAGCTTCTTGCCCAGGATCACACAGCTAGTTAAATATACTCCATAGTTTTGTCTGTTTCTAGTGTGTGTGTATTACACTGCTTTGGCTGTTCAGGGATGTTTTTCTTTCCAGCTAATGGCATGTTCTAGAGATTAGTATTGACAATAGCTGAAAATAATTGCTTATATTTAAATACCTGGAAAGCCACTGTGTAGCATTCATTATTTCTTGCTGATGCCTTCTTTGCTTTGTGCTCACGGGACTCATACTGAAGAAAGAACAACGCGTACCATGTCAATCTGTAGTCAGTGTACAGCATGAAGTCATGAAATGAAAATTGACATTTCCACTGTCACACTAGGCCATACAGCTAAAATCAAAAGTGTTGCAGTGTGGACCAAGATACCCCATTTTTAACTCTAGACTTCACGCCTGACAGAAATGCATAAAATAGAACAGAGACAGAAACGCTAAGGTTTTATGGTGGTGGCTTAATCATTTTCTCCATTGGTAGCCAGAAATTTTTCACCCCCAGGTCATGCCCCCATGGTAAGATTTAGAATGAATGAGGAGTACACGATTCTTTTTATAAATGGTAGAATGACTATTGTGCAAGAGGAGAGGCTGGGACAGGAAGATTTTCCCGATGGCTGACTGCTGGCACATTCGCAGATTAATTAGAGAAAAGGCTTCTCGTGCAAGATAAAGATGTGGAAATTCATTTTCACTAAAAACTCTTTGTAGTGTATGCTTTAGAAAGTCTGAATTAATTTATACACCATATTACATGAATGTATGCCATGTTACATGGTGTATGCCACAGAACGTCTGAATTACATACACTCCAGTTGGAAGACCTTTCTACAGGATCCCATTTCTCAGATGTGTACTTCAGCCTAATGGTGAAGAAATGCTTGGGGATTGTCTAAAATCTAGTGTGAGCAGAGGAAAAGTAGACCTTTCTGGCACCTTGTGGCAGCAGCTTAGCACTACAAACATTTATAATTGAATCACATTTCTAGGGCTCTTAACATGAAACACTTAAAAGTGCTTCCTCTTTTTTTTCTTAAATATGAGAGAATCTGTTCAAAATGAATACAAAAAATCCTCATTACATGGAAATTCTCTGCATGTTGAAATTTTCAAGCCTTGGCCTTTTAAAACCATTTGTACATTTTTATACATTTGATATATACGTTACTCAGGAATTTAGAGAATTCCCTATACCATAAGGTTGATTGGCATATTCTTCCATACTATATTACTGTAGAATCAGACATAAAAATTCCTTAGAAATCAAGAAGATTCGTTGCATTTGAACTATTATTTGACATTATTTGAAGGATTTGTAGGTGTATACTACGCTACTGCCGGAAGTTCAACTATAATGAACTTGTAATAAATAATATAAAAAAGTGTCAAGTATTGAGAGACCACCAGAAAAGCCTGTTGATTAATAAGCGAAGCTAAGTTTATTAAACCTAATGCACTAAGGAGGAAGCACCATCTTGACAAAGTCTTAGGGTGTCTCACAGTAGGGATATTAGGAAATGATGTTTCTGGATTTTAGGGCCTTGCCTGGGTAATTTTGAGGTAGATCTTGCAAGGCTGGTAACTTTGTGATTGGGCAGTTTATGATATGGCTTTGGATTGGTGGACATAAGGAGGCAAGAGTTTTGAAGCAAGTCTTGAGTAAACTATTTAATTGATTCACAGCCTTATCTTCCGGGTGTATCCTGAAGCAAGCAGCTAAGTTATTTTTGCTTGGTTTCAGTGTTGTTTCACACAGGGATAGAAAATTATATTGGTTTCTGTTCTTAAAAGTAAAACCTGAATTAATTTACATGAATCATTGATGTGTTGCAGCTGTGCCCCAAGTTTTTACATACAAATTCCACCAGTCACACTTGGCCATTCAGTGCAGTTGCTGAATTAATAGGTATGTAAAATTGACATTTCATATGTAATCTCTTGCTTGCAATTAAATTTGTAAAAAACTTTTCAGTGAAATATAGTATGTAAATATCCTTTTTAAAAAACATGTATCTTGAATGATAACATTGTTGGTAAAGGTTACCTAGCATAACAACTATTCAAATGGATGTCAAATTAATCACTGTTCAACCTTCCCTGTACTGCTATCAAAGTATTTTAATTTGCTAAGTTCATAAAGCATTTATGTTGAAAGTGTTTTTATTCTGATTATAAAAGAAATGTCTATTGCAAAAAATGAAAATTATGTTTTTTAATAGTTGGAAAGTATGTCTAACATAGAGTGGATTCATTTTTCTGGTCTTAGTAGAAAGATTAATGTTTTGTTAGTTTTGTGATTATATAAATTCTTGTTTCCTCCAATAGGCTGAATGATCAAGGTATAGGATTGCATTTTAATAATGTCTTAACGTGAGAAAAGAGGCGAAGTTGTGATCAGATTTACATTATGGGTCATGATTTTATTTTTCTGGGGAAAATTAATGCACATGAATTTTTTGTATTTAAGCATATATTTTAGAAACATAATAAAGGAAAATTATATTCTTAGGAATTCTTAGATATACTTCAGATTCTTTATCAAAAAAGGGTTCTATCTTAGATGTTCAAGAAAAAGAAAAAAGGAATTTGTGAGCATCCTTCTTTTCTTTGGTATAGATTTTCCAAAGTCTCCCAGCTAACATGCTATTCAGGTAGGTTTTTTTAAACTCTGGAATGGATGTGCTATAGCATTGCAGCTATTCACGATTATTCTTTTTTTGTGGCAACCCAGGGGAGAGGTACCCAACCTGGGATTGTTCATTCACATGGAATGATTCTCTAGCTTTGGGTTAGAGCAACTGAAAGTCGTAGTGCTTGCTTGTTGTGGTGTATCAGATTTTAAGTTTTTTATGAAACAGTCTTTCCTGAAGTGGTTGATTAAGAAAGGTTATTTGAGTTGAACTGTAGGCTGCCTTATGGAAAGATAGTTTGAGAACCATTTTTATAAAGACTTCAAATATATCTCAGGTATTTTCAGTCAGTTAAGGATATTCAGATGGATATTCACAAGTTGATTTTATTACTGCTACTGTTGAAAATCTTCATTTTTCTTTCATGTATTCCTTCATACTTACATATTTTGAGAGAAACAAGGATGCTAAACAAGGATGTTAAAACGGGGAGAGATCACAGAAGTATAAAAGTGTAAAAGTCACTGGAAACTTAGATTAGATTGAAGGGGCCACAATTTGAAGAACTATGTAGAAAGTAAACCTTCATCCTTGTGTGTAACTTAGCAGAAAATGATACTGCTTTCTCATTTAGTCAGTAACCACATTGTGTTCTTTCCATGCCGGCTCATAGTGCTAGTTGACACTCAGCTCTCAGTGATATTCTTTGATAGCCAGGCTAGTTCTTTGGGCAGAAGAAGACTTTCCTGTCTTGATCATCTCGGTAGTACAGTAATTCTTCTTGCTTTACACTTTTTCAGTGTAGTGGGTACCAGTCTTTGCTCTCTATGTAAAGAATGGAGAACTTTGGAAAGAGTTAATTCTGTAATAGTCAATGAATGATATATAGCAGGACACAGTTTAGTTTTATGTTTTCAGATTCTAGGAGTTTCTTAAACATTTCAACTTTTTAAATTTCCTTGAAATATGTTACTCTGTTGCTTGTTAAAGGATTGTTGTGAACTAATTGCTTTTCTTTAAAATGCAAATCAAAATTCTCAAAACTTTGTTTCTCAGATAATGCTTATGATCCTGATGTGAATGCTAAACAGATATGGATTGACAAAACAGTGATAAATGACCATATATGCTTGACGTTCACTGATAATGGGAATGGTATGACTTCAGATAAATTACATAAAATGCTAAGGTATGTAAAAGTGTCAAACTTGAAATCATTGCTTTCACCCAACTCAAGGGTTTCCTGCATCATACTTACTGCATGTAGCTTTTGTTTCTTAAACATGAAATGCTGTACCTACAGTGCTCTATTTCTAAGTCTTCCATCGTTTTCAACTACTATTTGATTCTTAGGCAATCCCTACCATTCTCATCACCCTCTCCCCATGTCTGACCTACCTAAAATGCCACCGTTCCTAAAGGAGTTGTAGCACATTGATAGCAGTTATTTATAATGTAGCGTAAATTAGTTTTAATCAGTATTTCCAGTAAAACTTACCACTTTGTGTGTCGGGGGTTAATTTGAAAGGGATTCAGAGGATGAGGAAACAGCATAAAATAGTCACAGGGTCTTGGGCTCTAGGATCGCAGAATAGGATGTTAGTATGAGGCCAAATGTGTTTGAAATGGAAACTAGGATACATAATACCAGATATGGGGTAGAGGGAGAATTTGCTAGCAGAGGGCTTTCTACTGTTCCTCAAATACTGCTTATACTGCCAGAAAGTCAGGTTGAACCCATCAGTAATCATACTACAGTAGGCTTGCTGAGAACAAGAGAATCATTCAGACTTAGAGGAAGAGATTCCATGGGGTAGAATCTCAAGGTTCCCGCAGCCCAAATTATAACTCACCTGTTTAGCCAGGATGTGCCAGGCAGTGAGCTCCTGTTTTAGTATGTGTAATCCTTAAACACTACTGTGATGTAGATTTGGTTTCCTTCATTTCAGAGATGGGGAAATGCATCGACATAGATTAAAAGTAATTTGCCCAAGATTATACAGCTAGGAAAGTGGAGGCCTGCATATAAACCCACGCTTTTTACTTGGTATGATAGTTTCTGAATTTAAAAAATGAATATTATATGTATTTATTTTTTAAATCTTTCTTTTCTTTTTAGCTTTGGCTTCAGTGATAAAGTCACCATGAATGGTCATGTCCCAGTTGGATTGTATGGGAATGGCTTCAAGTCAGGTTCTATGCGTTTGGGTAAAGATGCAATTGTTTTTACCAAAAATGGAGAAAGCATGAGCGTGGGCTTCTTGTCTCAGACCTACTTGGAAGTCATAAAAGCAGAACATGTTGTTGTCCCAATAGTGGCCTTCAACAAACACCATATCCTTTTGATTTTGAAATAGAAACTATGTAGAAACTCTAAAGAAATATTCTGAACCATTCTATCCTTTTGCCCTCCTCCAGATTCTTGTTTTTTAATCACACCTTCCATGCTAGCTCTTGTTCCAATCCATTGCCTCTACCCTACATCTGAGGCTGTGTGTTTGTCTTTTCTATTCTCTGTCAGAATTGTGCTATGGAAATCTTTAACATAAGCTGGTTGCATTTTATGTTAAGCTTTCCATAGCTCTCCTCTTTATTTCAGTTTTATTGTGATCTAATAAGACTTGTGGTCTGGTCTGAAAATTTCACTAATTACCATGAAAAGCAAGATATCTGTAGGAAAACACCTTCTGTATAAATACATTCAAATTTGGAAACCATTAAATTAGGAATAAAAATAAACTTGCTCACACTTTATTCTTCTTGGTGTTCATTTGAAATCAAACTGCCATTTTAAAACTGAGAAAATAGTTTAGGAAATAGTTTTTCTGTTAATTTAAATTTGAGTTGGTTTCCATATTACAATTGTGAAAAATGTGTTGTTGGTTTAAGTCTTTAACTTGGGATATACGACAAATGATTAATTTAGCAGAATCAAAAGCAAGCCTTTCTGCAATTCTGGAACATTCTCTGTTTACTACGGAACAGAAATTACTGGCAGAACTTGATGCTATTATGGGTAAGAAGGGGACAAGGATCATCATTTGGAATCTTAGAAGGTAAGTGTAGACCTCAGCTAGTTGTTAACCATTTGAGAAGTAAAGTACACGTGCGGGAATGGTTTCATTACATTTATTCATTGTTACACAGAGTAGAAATACATCGGAAGGTACTCATTTTTTGGCATAGTTAATGATTTGTCTTTTCCAAGGGTATTTTATTGAGGCCCTTTTGGCTTCAATCTGAGATAATTTCGTATTACTAAAAATAAATTTCCTAACCCTGCCATTCAGTCTCCATAGTACTCTGTTGTACTGTTTGTTATTCCACCCCTCTCCTCAAAAAATGAAAGAAGACAAAAGCTCAGCTTAGTCCTAGTCACGTAAGTTAGAAAGAGAAATCTTTGTCCATTTGGTCCATTACTTAAAGCTAAGCATGACTTAACATCCAATGAGAAAAGTAATATAGATGAGATTTCCATTTTACTAAAATTTGTAATCCTTTATCCTTATAAGGATAAAATCCTTCGCTAATAAAAGTTTTAAAATTTAGAGTGAATTTGTAATATTAAGAGATCCTAGAACATACTGAACCATAGAAATAAAGTACAAATAATGGTAAGCCTAAAATACTTCAAATTTTATGCTTTTCTGGCCTCTCTATGTTCCCTTTTTTTTTCTGTTGACATTATCAAATTGTCATTGACATTGATACAATCTAGCTAGACATTACAGACATTGAAATCACCAGGATCCCTCCCGTTGCCTTTTTATGCACGCACCCACTCCTCCCTCCTTAATCTGTGGCAACTTCTAGCATGTCCTCCATTTCTGTTACTTTGTCATTTCAAGAAGGTTATATAAATGGAATCAATCACACAGTGTGAAACCTTTTGAGATTGACTTTTTTTCATTCAACGTAATTTTCTGGATATTCATCCAGGTTCTTGCATGTGTCAGTAGTTTGCTTCCTTTTTCTTGCTGAGTGGTATTGCATTGTATGGATGGAGCACAGTGTGTTTAACCATTCACTGGTTAAAGGACATCTGGGTTGTTTACAGTTTTTGGATTACAGGTCTATAAATATTTGTATACAGGTTTCTGTGGGAATATAGTCTTCATTTTTCTAGGATAAGTGCCCAGGAGTAGATTGCTGGATATTATGGTAGTTGCATGTTTAGTTTTTTAAGAAACTGCCAGAATGTTTTTCAGAGTGGCTCTACCATTTGATATTCCCACCAGCAAGATGTAAGCAAATACAATTTTTCTGCATTTTCCTGGATTCCTTTTCTTTCCTTTGTTTTCCTTGCTTTTGTTCTCCCCCCCCACTACCGTGATGCCCACCATATGTAGTTGTTTTGTTCCATTTTGTTAGCTAATAGTATTTGCTTGCTTATCTTTCTGTAAAGTAAAATTTAGCTCCTTCAAAAAATTATTTTTACAGCTACAAAAGTACAACAGAGTTTGATTTTGATAAGGATAAATATGACATCAGAATTCCAGAAGATTTAGATGACACAACTGGGAAGAAAGGTTATAAGAAGCAAGAAAGGATGGACCAAATTGCCCCTGAGAGTGACTATTCCCTGAGGGTATGTACTCAGCTCTCTTCTTGGAAATGAGAAAATCATCAAATAATGGAGATTATGTTATCCACTTGTGTTATAAATGCTGCCAGCGATCTCTAGGTGACAGCATCTCAGACATGAACTTACTAAACTTGTGTAACCTTTCATGGGCACACTGGTTATTTTGTTTGCTTAGAAACAGGGGGAGGGTTTTGGGTGTTTTTTGGTGAGGAAGATTGTCCCTGAGCTAACGTGTGTCCATCTTCCTCTGTCTTATTTGTGGGACCCCACTACAGCATGGCTTGATGAGTGGGATTGTAAGTCTGTGCCTGGGATCTGAACCCACGAACCCTGGGCTGCCGAAGCCAACCAAGCACATGAACTTAACCACTACGCCACCAGGCTGGCCCCAGGAAGCAGTTTTTTTCATTGCAAAATCATCAGGTTTAACGGTGCTTGTAGTTCTTTCACTGTGTGATTAGATTATTTGAATTAGGAATACTAGAATCAGTGTATTCCGTGATGGCCCTATTGGTTAATTCTATCAGAAAATACCAAATTCAGTGTCTCTTTTTTTTTAATTTAAAATATTCGAGAATACACACACACACACACCCTTTAAATGACATCCTAAAGCAAGAAATTATGTATAGACTACAGTTAATGTACATTAATATAATTTTGTGCTAAATATCTCTGAGATTTGACCTTAGACATGGGTATGTTTTTAGGATTGAAGAAATTAATATCTCAATATAACAATGTTGATATAATAATATTAAGTTTCTTAGTCACTATAATAGGACTTATAATACTAACTTTTCCCTTTATTTTTTGTGCTAAAGTTATTCCATAACCCCAAGCTGCGGACACATCTGACATTTACAGGTTTACTATGTAACTTTTTCTGAGATCCTAGCAATTACAATGGCAGATATTACTATTCCTTGATATACCCCAGTGTGTTGTTGAAGTAGGTCCTAGTTGTTAAGAAAGGCTTGCTCAAGTGTGAAACAGGTCGAAGCAGCCAGAGCAGATGGTGTGGTTTTAGTATACCATCAAGTAAAATGTTTTAAAATATCATTAATAAATTTTATAAACAACAGAACACCACTAATTTTGAAATCAAGAGTCAGAAAAAAAAGTAAGAGAAATGTTCAAATTTTAATTTTGTGTTGCACTTTTCATCTGTCTTCCTTGAGTTACTCAATTCATTTCCTTCAGAGTTTCTGATAGTTTGGAGTCAGGCACAGAAGAGCATATTTTAACATGTTTAGGATGTAAAATTTGGTCAAGATTCTAAACTCTCTAAACTTTCATGCGTTAAGAATTGAAAACACATTTAGATGACTGCTTATTGTTACAGGTCAGTTTTGAAAAAGTACTGTTTTTGTCTTCCCTGTTTGAGTGTTCGTATTTACAATTTTTTCCTTTTCAAACTGAATTCCCTTTGTTAAATTAGATTTTGCTTGTTATTTTTGGCTAAATAAAATTTCTTGGTGCTTTTTAAATTATAATAGTAATATATGTATTTGACAGAAGAATCAGGAAATATAGACCTTTTTGTACATACATACACTTTAAAAAGAAATTAAAATGAGATTATACCATATATGCTGTTTTGTAGCTTTTTTCACTTAACGTATTAACATCTATATAGATCAATAGATTGTTTTCTGCAAATCATTTTTACTGGCTACAGTATACTGAGTTTATTTTTAATGAAAATTAGTCACATTAACTAATACAGGATTGTAGTCTGTATTATTATTTTCAAGAGTTAGTGGGTCTTTTATCAAAGCAAGGTGGTGGCAGCGTTCTTTTTAAAGACGTGTAAGTGATGGTGAAGAAATCTAGGTAATTATTTGGAAAGGACAGATATTGTTGTGTGTCTTTGCAGGCTTACTGCAGTATATTATATCTGAAGCCAAGAATGCAGATCATCTTACGAGGACAGAAAGTGAAGACACAGCTAGTGTCGAAGAGTCTTGCCTATATCGAACGTGATGTTTACCGACCAAAATTTTTAGTATCCTTTATTTTCCTTCTTAGGATGCCATATAGAGCTATGTCAGTCAAGGGTATTTCCCTTCCCCCTTTCTCCTTTTATCCTGATACACATTCTAATCCTCTCCAACTTTGCCCTTTTTTATGCACTTTTGGACTCAAATAAATAATGAAATAGAAAGGATGATTTGAAGGGAGTGAGGTGGTATGTTCAGAATTTTCCTTAACACTTAAGACTAAAACGGTGAGAATTACTTTTGGATTCAACTGCAGAAATAAAGATCATTATGGGATAATGATGTATCACAGAAATAGGCTTATCAAAGCTTATGAAAAAGTTGGATGTCAGTTAAGGGTAAGCTTCATATCTGCAAATGTCTATATCTTTTATAAAAGTTAGAATAACTTGCTTTTGGGTCAGACATGAAATAATGTGCTTTTTGCCTAATGACTTTTAAATGTCGGTGGTATAGCACTTGAACTTAGAATACTTTTATATTAATTTCTCATTTGGTCCTAAATAATATTATGAGGTGGGGATAGAATATTTTATCTCTGTTTTACAAATAAGGAAATTGGGGCTAATAATTAGTTAAGTAACTTGGCCTGGACCCAATAGTGAGTATGGATATCAGGTACAGATGGAAATCTTTTGACTGCATTTGGATATGGATCCCTGATTATTTTATGCTGGAGTGAAATTGGTTGTTTTTAATTAGTGCGGACTCAGTAGCCTGAAAAACAGTATCTCATAGGCCATTGACTTTTTTGGAGTTAGTTCCTTAAGTATATTGGAGCCTTCCTCCTGAACCACTTCCCTTGTTAGAGAATTCAGTTTAGGATGGTGAACATTGCCCACTCTGTCAATCTGTTTATCCTTTACATGTTTTCACAGAAAGGTTATTTTGGGGTGTGTATGGTTAAGAATTCAGTGGTACAAATCTGAAAATCACCTTTGTTAAAGGTTTTAAGTCTAGGCAGATTTTGGTTTTTAATTCTATGGTTTTAATTTTCTTTTCATCTTATTTCATTTTAAATTTTTTGTAGGATGATGTGAGCTCTATACAGTATAATAGTGTGGGTTTATCTTGAATATTATTCAACAGGTGTTGTAACTGTATTACATATTTTACATGGAATGAGCTCAGAATATAGCATTTTTGCAAAGGTAAATGAGCTTTGTTGAATTCTTCGTAACACTAAGTTTAGTCAAAAAATAAAACAAAAAGTCTGGCAACCATGATATGAGGTATCAGTAACTTTTATTTAAAATGCTAATTTTCATTTATAACTGGAATAGTAATTTTCACCAGAAATATTTTATAATTAAAGTTACTGAATTTCATTGGTAATTGGAAGTGCATTTTTGGTAATAAGCCTTGTTTCTCAAGTGCTTTGGGATTCAAAAGAAATAATGTATCTGCTACAGAATGTAAATTATTATTTTATTTTATTCCTTATTAATCTGACTTAGGTCAGATACATAGTCCATTTCTCAAACCTTGTTAAATTTGCATTGTGTATAATTTCTGGTTAAGGTTGACCTTTTGAAAAATAGGCTTTTACAACCAACTTTTAGTGTTTTCTTTAACCAGATGATGGACTGGGCCTAGTATTTGCATTCTGTGGATTCCAGAAATATTTATTAAATAGGTGTCAGATACCTGGTACGATTTGCCATGCTAGACACTCAACATAAAAAGATGATAAGAGAGAGAGCATGCCCTCAGTGAGGGGGATGTGATACATCCTTGGAGCATCAGAAAATGCTTCTTGGAGAAAGTGGTGATTAAGATAAGTCTCAGTTTATTATAGTGTTCTCGAAAGTCTGGCAAGGATTTTCCAGGCAGAGAAAAGAATATCGGCAAAGGAAGAGAAAGACTTCCAAGAATATGACATCATTAAGGGAGTAATTTGCTATGCCTGGACCAGACGATAAGTGAGTAACAGAGTAATGAAAGAGAAACAGAAAGAGGAGGCTGCAAAGAAGGTGCACAAGAACTACAGATTGAAGGATACTGTGGTTTACAAATGGTGTGAGATGTGGAACCACTGACGGTTTTTAAAAGAGTAGGATTGTGATTAGATTTGCATGGTTTTATCTATAGCTGTATTTATGAAAATTTTCATTTAAAAGTTACATATTCACTTTTTGTATGTAGATTCAGAAATAAGCTGCAATTGTGAATAAAATACACTTGTTAATCACATGTAGATGATGAGAATGTGACTCAAACTTTGAGGTCAATATTTTAGCTAGCAGTGTTTAAAAATAACCTCAATTCAACTAACCTAGGTTTTTATTTCATCAGCATTAGCAACTGGATGTGTAACTTTGGGTAAATGACTTTAATTTTTATCTAGCAAACTTATAGAATATTATGTGCCAGAGCCGTTGCTAGGCACTGTGGAGACAGAAATGAGTTAGTTGTAGTTTCTGCTATCTAAGAAGTTGCATCCCAGTAGCAGTGGTCTTTGCTCCATTGTATAAAATTAGGGATGCTAATACTTGTCGAAATGAATTCATTTTTTTCCCTAAAGATTTTATTTTTCCTTTTTCTCCCCAAAGCCCCCTGGCACATAGTTGTGTATTTTCAGTTGTGGGTGCTTCTAGTTGTGGCATGTGGGATGCCGCCTCAGCATGGCTTGATGAGTGGTACCCTGTCTGCGCCCAGGATTCGAACCAGTGAAACCCTGGGCTGCTGAAGCAGAGCGCTCGAACCTAACCACTTAGCCACGGGGCTGGCCCTGCTAAATGAATTCTTGACAACAGTGGAAGTGGTTTTGGAGGAAGGCTTTAATATAGTTAACCATTAATTTCCAGAAAAGTAAATTACCTACTAGATACTTTTTCAATCTAAATTTTATGAGAATCATATGAGATAAAATATGGAAGATGTTTCATATAAATTGTAAATCTTTGTGGAAGGGTAATTATTCTGAACATCATGTCTTATGCTTTTAAAATGCCAGTTTCATTTTATTTTCCAGGCAAACAACATGGGTGTTGGAGTAGTGGGAATTATAGAGTGTAATTTCCTAAAGCCAACTCATAATAAACAGGATTTTGACTATACTAATGAGTACAGGTATGTTATCTATTTAAATTATTGACTTCTTACAGTTTCTTTTGGAAATACTTCCATAACGTTTTCTAAGATGAATTTTTTTCTATCTTGTGGATGTTTTTACATTATAGAATTTTAAGGATGGGTAGGTGAGAGGCTTGCACAGAAAACAAGTTAACCATCTTCTCCCATCCTGGGAATTGCATTCTTCTCCCTCATGAGTAGAAGTATAGTCTCCCCTGTCTTTACTGATGAAGTATTTCTGAGATTCAAAGAGAAGAGAGGAAGTTCCTACTTTGTCAGTATCGACATTTTTTGCATAATCATAAAATCCTGAAACTTTGTGCTTAGATGGGAACTTAATACTCATACCTTTTAAGAGTGGTTAGAAGTCATAGAATAAACATGACCATCAATTTTACTGTAAGTTTAGGAAGCACAAACAGTTGTCCTGATGAGCGTATATTATGGAGTGGAATGCAAACGTCATATAAATATTTGTGATAAAGGCCATAGGCCCTCTCCTCAAGTAAACAACAAATAAAACAAAGTGGAAGGAAGGACATAATAAAGATAAGAGCAAAATCAGCAAATGAGGAAACACACAACAATAGAGAAAATAAATATATCTTTCAGAGTTCAGTCCTGAGACAGAAGATATCCCTGTTATTGGAACAGGGATAATTTAGCATGAGGAATTAACTAGAATAATAGCAGGTGATTACTAAAAGGGTACAAGAAGACAGTCGGTGTCCAGAACTAGCAGGTACAGAAGTACAGCTATTACCTCTGGGTTGAGAAAGAGTGGACAATAAAGGAACTAGGAGAAGGTCTCCCTACCTCCAAGTCAGAGATTCCCATCTCTTTGTAGAGGTCATGGCACAAACAGGAACAAGCTACCTGCCATAGCAAGAAACTTGCCAGAAGGCCTGGCCAGTGCTGGTGTGTAGACATGGCCTACTGTTGCTAGAGGGTATGACTGGGCTAGAACTGGTTTGTAGAGGAGGCCTGTCTTTGCCCAAGGATCTGGGCACTGGAACTGGTCTCTTGCTGGAGGGCAGAGCATGGCCTGAAGGCACAGCTGGAGCTCCACTTTGCTCCAGGCAAATAACAATGCAGTACCAAAACTTGAAGAATGAGTGTCTTGCTGCTATCACCTGGTAGGTTCATTGCCCTGTTAACCCAGTTTAACATTCCTGAGGCTAGCAAAGGATAAATGTTTACAGGATGAAGCTCCAGTATTATAAAACTGAGCAAAGACAACTGGATTTGGAGTTGAGAGACAATAAATTGATACTTGACACCATCAGAAAGCCCCAAGTTTATTCTTTGATAAGATTAATAAAGCGTATAAGCATCTGGCAAGATTAAGGGGAAAAAGGAGAGAACAGAAATCATCAATATCAGAAATAAAAAGGGGGGGAGGATATTACTACACATTTACAGACAAAAACATCAAAGGGATAGCATCAACAATATTTCACCATTTTAGATGATATGGACACATTCCTTTGAAATTGAATCAATTTTTAGAAAACTTCCCACATATTAAATTCAGACATTTAAGGAAGAAGTGGCACTTTTTCTTTTTTTTTTTTTACAAAGATTAGCCCTGTGATAATATCCACTGCCAATTCTCTTTTTGCTAAGGAAGATTGGCCTTGAGCTAACATCTGTGCCCATCTTACCCTATTTTATATGTGGGACGCCTGCCATAGATGGCTTGATAAGTGGTCCCTAGGTTCGTGCCTGGGATCCAAACTGGCAAACCCCAGGCCGCAAAAGTGGAGCCCGCAAAAGTGGAGCACACAAACTTAACCGCTACCCCATTGGGCCAGCCCCCCAAGTGACACCTTCTTAAACCCTTTAAAGGTTTTATGAGGCCACGTAACTGGTAGTGACCTCATGAGTATGTTACAAGAAAGGAAATTTATGTCAATTTCCCAGGCTCAAGATGTAAAAATCTTAATTAAAATAATAGTAAATACCATCTAGTGACGTATTAAAACCAAGTGGATTGTGCTTCAAGATGGCAGGAGTAGTTTTAATATTCAAAAACCAATGTTATTCATCACATTGATGTTAAAAAAGAAAGCTCTCATGGTTATTTTCATGGGTACAGAAAAAACGTTGATAATCACAACAGCCTTTTGTGGTTTAGGGAAAAGGGAACATTTACAAAACCATTAGTAGAAGGGCATATTAATGATAGAGTATTTACAAAAAACAGCAACCATCATTCCTAATGGTGAATTATTAATAGCTTCCCCCAAGAGTGAGAATGAGATGAGAATATCAGCTACTCACCATTATTCTTGAGGAAGTAAACAGTGCAGTAAGGCAAGAAAAAGAAATTATAAGGGATAGAAAGGAAGGAATAAAACTTTTCTATAGATGACAATGTTAAATATATAGAAAGTCCAGAAAAATATGCAAATTTAGAATTAATAAAGAACAAGTAATATGTATTCAAAGGTTGCTGGATAAGTATTCAGAAATCAATTGTAGTTGTGTATATCAACAACAACAAAAACAACATGAAATTGTTAAAAAATAATTTAAAATAGCATAAAACAATCAAATACTTGGAAGTAAATAAAATATGCAAGGACTTCAACACACTGAAAAGTACAAAACATTGTGGAATGAAATTTAAGACCTACATAAGGGGCTGGCCCAGTGGCCTAGCAGTTAAGTTCATGTGTTCCACTTCGGTAGGTGCTTAACTCATTAACGAGTGATTACTCATTTGTGGCTTTAGTCTTATCTCAATAGATCCCATTAATTTGCTTTTTATTGACATCTTATTGTGGGAGAAGTGAAAGTCTTAATTGTGGGACAGAAGTATACTTGCTGGTAGTGATTGTATACTTTTATAAACCAGAAGTTTGGGTGCTCATTCGAATTAAAGTTTATAAGTTTGGTTGGAGTTGAAATTCAAAGAGTCTGTGGTTCTCCCAGTAATGATCTACAAAATACTTTCTCAGCAGAGGACCCAGAGTATTAACTGTTTTATGTCTTATTTCCTAGATGATCCTGGCTCTACTCTAGGAACTTAGAAAGGTCCTTATAGAAAATTGCCATTACTTTGAGTGTTCTTCTTTAACTGTACTTTTGGAGTCCTCCCCACTCAACCCTAGTGTCAACATGATCATTAGGTTGTTTATACTTTCTCTGTGTTTCACAAAGATTTAATCTTTATCATTTTTTTTTCTTAAATTGACTTTATAATTTGCTTTTTTAAGACTTACAATAGCAGCACTAGGAGAAAAGCTGAATGACTACTGGAATGAAATGAAAGTGAAGAAAAATGCAGAATATCCTCTAAGTTTGCCAGTTGAAGATATACAGTAAGTACATTTAAAAATTATCAACCCTCTAATATTGGATATTGGAGGGTATATGATTGTACAGTGTTCTCAACCTTTTGAGTGTAACCCATGGTAAGAAATAAATTCTACAATTCAAATCAGCATGGCATTAAATGAACAAATGAATATATACATATACACAGAAGATTCTTGAAACAGTATTTATCCATATGTTGTGTGTTGATAGCATTTATTTGATTTAAAAAATGCAAGTCTTGACCCATTAAATTGATTTCACAATCCACTAGTGGTTTGTGTCTCATAGGTTGAAAAACCCTGCTTTTGTGTGATGACTAGGTCATGAGTCTAAAGCCAGACTTGAGTTTAGATTCTAGTCCTACTGCTTAAGTAGCTTTGTGACATTGAACATGTTACTTGGCCTCTTAGAAGTGTCTGTTTTCTCATTTGTAAAATGTAAACATTACTAGCACTTAACCCTCTAGAGTTGTAAGAATTGAAAGATAGGATGCCTGCCAAGCACTCAGTAACACACTAGCACATAATAACAGTCCTGTGAATGAATGAGTAATAACTGTACTGATGGAAAGATGACAAAAAAGATGCAACTCACTGTATTAATTTCTCATTGTATTTTGCAAGTGTCCATATACACAAGTGTAATTCTATAAGCATAGAAAATTTCTGCCAGGATTTAAAAAATTAACAGTGGTAACCTCCTGAAACAGGGAGTTTATATTTACTTTATATACTTCTGGATTGTTTGAAGTTTGATGGAACTCTGTAAATGCATGTTTTTTTAAAGCTAGATTTAAAAAGTTAATGGCATTAAGGTGGAGTCTTCATTATGTTAAATGAGTGTACATAAATTTTTTACAGAATCATAATTTTTAAATGATAAAAATATGAGAGCATTTTATAAACTATAAAAGAATATACAAATTTTAGTTATTCAGAGATAATGCTATAGTAGAGGATAAAAGTGTAATACAATTATAGAAAGTTACTTAAATTATAATACTACAACTTGTCTGTTTTCTGTACTTGAATAGTTTATTGTGCTAATCAGTATATTACGTTTGACATTGCAGATGTTAACTTAATATAAATTTCAAAGCAAGGCATTTAGAATATTTTAAGTTGAGTTTTTATTAGAACAAATTTAATAGTATGCTATTAAGCAAGACATTTAAATTGCTTTGTTTAAATTAGACTGTTACCTTTAACCTTTGAAGGTAACCAAATTGTTTTTAAAAATTTAACTTGCTCTACAACAATAGTAGTTATATCACGGAATTTTCAGGGATAGAATTAAATCATAGGGGCATTTTGTGGTGTAAATGATGCAGAAAATCTAATGAAGTGTACTTTGCAGCCATATTTCCATGGTAATATTTTCTTGTGGTTTTGTTACAGGAAACGTCCTGATCAGACATGGGTTCAGTGTGATGCGTGTCTAAAGTGGCGAAAATTACCAGATGGGATAGATCAACTTCCAGAAAAATGGTATTGCTCCAATAACCCTGACCCACAGTTCAGGTACCATATAGTTGGTAGTACCCTTTTTGGAAAGGCAGAAAGTACTGTTCAAGATGTATGAACAGGCGCTGGTGACGTGTTATTCCCATGTGATTTTTCTGACTAGAAATTGTGATGTTCCAGAAGAACCTGAAGATGAGGATTTAGTACATCCCACTTATGAAAAAACCTACAAAAAGAAGTGAGTGTTGTATTAATGTATAGTGGGAAAATAATGCCCAAAGCAACAGTGGTGTGTCTGCAGCATTAATTGATGCTTCTCCAAGATAAAGCTAGTACAGCCAGAAAAGATGATGGCCCAAAAAAAGATCTGATGTGGAGTGCATAATAGGAAGTGCCCCTTTTTAAAAGTTTATGCTGTGGATATCTGCCATTGATTGCTCTCCTGTCTACACAATAGTTTGCATACAGAATAATTTGTCTTTTGGGGCCACACACAGACGAATCCTAATGAATACTGCCCTGTATGAGTTATACTCTAACAGGGGAAGTGAGACATGGGTGTATAGAAGTTGACGAGTACCATAAAAGGTATGATCCAGTCCTGCTGGAAGCCCACGGGGAGGGACTACTTATGACTGGGGATGGGAGGGCAGAAATGGATCAGGAAAATTCGTGAAGGACATTTTGTAGTAGACCTTGAAGAATGAGTAGGATGAGAATGTACAGGGAACAAGGATTTGTTCAGGTTAACTAGAGTAAATATGTGAATGGGCATAATGGAAAACGGAGGTGAGATAGAGAAGCTGGGTAATGAATGATAGTCAGCCCTGGTGAACTTTAGGCTGATGTACTGCACGCAGGAAGCTGAGTTCACTAAGAAGTTCCAAGTGGTTTTAATTTTGAGTGCACTTTTTGAAGATAAATCCAGCAGCAGGATTGGAAGTAAAGAAACCAATTAGAAGCCTGTGTGATATTTCCCTTCAGAAGTCTGAGAATAATGCTAATGGGGATGGAAAGCTTGGGGCAGACACATTAGTGCGATAAGAGGTGGAAAGTATTCCCCTGCCTACGGGCTTACCACTGATGATAATGAAAATGAGGCAAAGTTCAGTGTACATATCGGAGGGACTCGGTAGTGAAAGGCAAGTATGTCACTGGAAAACAGAATTGAAAAATGATGACGTAAATTTAAATATGTTCATTTTTCATCTTTGTTTTTTTTTTTAAGAGAGAAGGAAAAATTCAGGATCAGACAACTGGAAATGGTCCCTCAGGTAATTAAGCCTTCATTTTATAGCTGTGTCTTATATTGGATAGTGGTTAGTGTAACAAATACAGAATTTTAAAGCTTAGGAGTTACTAACAAATTGAAGTGATCCTATTCATTTGGTTCACTATTCCTCCTTTCTTTTACTGTCCTTCCCAGCCCTCCCTCCCTAACCCAACAACTTCATTCAAACTGTTCAGTTTATTTTTTTTAAGATTTTACGTATTTATTTTTCCCTCTTCTCCCCAAAGCCCCCCAGTACATAGTTGTATATCATAGTTGTGGGTCCTTCTAGTTGTGGCACATGGGCCACCGCCTCAGCATGGCTTGATGAGCGGTGCCATGTCCGCGCCCATCCCCTAAACTGTTCAGTTTTGTTGTTTGGTTGGGCATCTTCTGAGGAAAGGCAGACATCCTTTTAAGAATCTTATAGATAGGTAGTCAAGAAAAAATTCTCAGAAACTCCCAGGGAGCCATGTTCTGCTACTAACCTGGACTAACGCTCCAGTGTTTCTCTTTGTCTGTTGCCTGCTGTCCCTGGCCCTTCCCTTTCTCTCTTAGTGCTTAATGGTGTCAAGGAGTTTTTGCTGAGTATATGAGCAAGTAGTTGTACTTCTTGTGTAAGAAGTTTTGGTCTGCTGCAGATGTGTATGTTTGCTTATAATTACATTGCAATGTTTCCTTGTATGAAGGCTGAGGGTTTCAGAGTGAGAATGGAACTGGGGGAAAAAGAATAATGGGCTTACTTTGGTTTTTAAAGGCAGAATATTTATGGCTTTATCTTCAATTTCTTTCTCTTAGAAAAATAAGTTTTTATTATATCTTGATAAGCCCTGTATATAGTACAGGGTCAGCAAATCTTTCTGTAAAAGGCCAGATAGTAAATATTTTAGTTCTGGGGGGCCACATACAGTCTCTTACATGTTCTTTTTGTTCACACCTTTAAAAATGTAAAACCTGGGGCCGGCTCCGTGGCTGAGTGGTTAAGTTCGTGCGCTCTGCTGCGGCGGCCCAGGGTTCGGATCCTGGGCGTGGACATGGTACCGCTCGTCAGGCCATGTTAAGGTGGTGTCCCACATCCCACAACTGGAAGGACCTGCAACTAAGATATACAACTATGTACGGGGGGGTTTGGGGAGATAAAGCAGGAAAAAAAAAATGTAAAACCTTTCTTTGCTCGCTTGCAGGCTGCTTTTGGCTCATTGGCCTGTTGTTTGTTGCTCCCTGGTATAGCACAGGGAATTTACATGGTTAGCATAGTTCTCAATGTCTTCTGGGATATGAAGAAAAGGGCAAATATTATCTTGTGTTTTGGACATGGCACATTTAAAAAAATCCTTTAAGATCAATTTATTTTTCCTCCAACAGATTAATCATGAATTGTTGCTTCGGCCAACCCCTGTGTCAAGTCAAAGTTTTTCTCCCGTGAAGGAAGGTGTTCCAAGAGGACATCTTTCAGAAGCAGCTAATACTTATGCAACAAGACTTATAAATAACCATCGAGGTTCACCCCAGTCTGAACCTGATAGCAACAAGTCAGTGGCTAAAATGTGTTTTTCCATTTGGGGAATGAATATTAACCAGTCTTTATTCGACACTAATAGGGCAATAATGCACTTCTAGGAAATTATAGTTTATGCATGTAAAAAGTCTTAAGGACAAGTTACTTCGCTTTTATTGTCCAAACTTAACCCCACCCCACTTACGCCACCTATTTAAATCGATTTAAACATTAATTGTATTCCTGTGGATTTGATCAAATTGTTACCGCTTTGAAATTCCATATCGTATGAAAATTCTTGCTTTAAAGATTATCAGTATCTAAGTAAAAGAAAAACATGAAGCAGTTAACAGCACAATACTATACAGTAATGTCAAGTATAACCCATAAGTTCTTAGCATAGCCCATGACATGCTGTATATTTTGGGTGAGTGGATGGAGAAGGAAGGGAGAAAGAAAGGTAAGGTGATATGTGCATTTTTCAGTTAGGTCTCCTGATGGGAATGGTCAGGGAAGGCTTTGCGAGGGGGTAGTACTTAGTTTGGTTCCTGAAATTCTGAAAACAGTACTCTGCACAGGTCGCCCATTCAAAGGGACTAGAATGAACATAGGTAAAGAAGAAAGGGCATGATGCCAATAAACTAGTAGATCAGACCGACTACACCTGATATTTGTTGTTGAAACAAGGTTCTCTGAGATGGTGGGGCCAGATTTTCTGAGAGGTTGTGTAGCCTTATCAAATTCTCACAGGACTTTTTGACCTCAGAAAAGATTAGAAATAACTGCCTTTATGCATATATACACCAAGGAAGGCATGTTCTAAAATAGTTTGCTGTTTATAGCCTACATTTTGGGGGCTCAATTTGGGGCTGGATTGCTACTTAACTAAGAACTTGTGTGCATTTTTTTTTAACTAATCTTAATATTCTTGGCTTTTCTTCATAAAGATGGTTCCAGACAAAGTAAGAAAAAGTAAAATCTGTAAAGTTTACAGACAAAAGATAAGGAATTTATTTTTAAAAGTGCCATCCAAATGGAAGAAGAGAACAGAAAATTTTCATTAATTTTCTTTTTTGGGTGAGGAAGATTGGCCCTGAGCTAACATTTGTTGCCAATCTTCTTTTTGCTTGAGGAAGATTGTTGCTGAGCTAACATTTGTGCCAATCTTCCTCTGTGTTTTGTATGTGGGGTGCTGCCACAGCATGGCTTGATGAGCAGTGTAGGTCCAAGCCAGGGATCTAAACTCATGAACCCAGGACCACCGAAGTGGAGTGCACGAACTTAACTGCTACGCCACCTGGCCGGCCCCATCATTAATTTTTAAAGCCTGTATTTATTCTCAAATTCATAGAGCCAAAGTCTGTGGAAAGGTGGTGCCTAAACTAAGTCTTGAGAAAGACAAATAGGAATTAGCCTGGTAGGAAAAATAATAGGGCAACTCCCAGTTAAACGATTAACTCTAGATCTCTAGACAATCTCAGAACTTGGGAGCACTAGGTACTTTTGAAGGTGGAAAACAGCGGTGGGAACAGGAGGCTTGTTTGAAAGTTTAAGGAAGAGTAGTTCCCTAGGACTCTTCCCAACCTGCAAAGTCTGGCAATGCTGCTTCTCTTCCTCTGTCAGAAGGTAGCAAGTTTACTTTCTGGAGCATATATATGCTAGAGAGTGGATCTGTACATATATCCCTCTAAGTGGGGCAAAAAGTAATCAATTGGTGATACATTCACAGAAAACTAAGCAGATGAAGAAAATGAGGCAATTTTCAATACAGGGAAAATTGTTTTACATGAAAGGATAGGGCATGTTCGTTTACTTTGTGGCTCACCTTTGATCACTGAATGCCAATAAAAATTAAGATGGGCAGACGGGAATGGCAGTGCCATTCATTGAGCTCTAGCATAGAAGGAGCGGACCTGGGGTGGGTGATGGCATTCTCTTTTGGACATGTATACAGTGAAGTGGCCAGAGGACATCAAATGAAGAGATGTTTGGTGGTGTATAGATCTGGTACTCTAAAGAGATCTCAGTAGTTTAATTGTTTTCTCATCTGTAAAAGGAGAAAATAATCTCCACTTTGTTCAATCCATTGGGCAGTACTGTATAATATATCATTTTTTTAAAAATGAGCATGGGCATTTCTTAGAATTTCAAGATAGATTACTTCAAGGTCATCCATTTTGTCCATATCTGTATTTTATAACTTTATATTTTATACATAAAATTTTTTCCAGCCTGAAACGGAGACTCTCTACTCGTTCTTCAATTTTGAATGCAAAGAATCAGAGATTGAGTAATCAAACATTTGAAAATTCAGCTTATAAGGACGATGATGATGATGAAGATGTTATCATCTTAGAAGAAAACAGTACTCCCAAGCCTGCTGTAGATCATGATATTGAAATGAAATCAGAACAGAGTCATGTTGAGCAAAGCAGTGTTCAAGCCGAGCCTGTGGGTGATAATAAATCTTGTGGCCAGATTGGTTCACTAGGCACGTCATCATCCAGGTGTGATCAGGGAACTGCTGCAGCTACCCAGACTGAAGTACCAGGTTTGGTTGTTAAAAAGGAAGAGACTGTTGAAGATGAGATAGATGCAAGAAATGATACAGCCGTGCTGCCATCTTGCGTGGAAGCTGAAGGAAAGACTCATGAAACCCAGGAAACCTTTGATAAATCTGCGGGTGATGCTGATTGCCAGTTAAATGAACTGAGAAATGAGCTGCTTCTAGTTACCCAAGAAAAAGAAAATTATAAAAGACAATGTCATGTGTTTACTGACCAAATCAAAGTGTTACAGCAGAGGATACTGGAAATGAATGACAAATATGTGAAGAAGGAAACTTGCCATCAATCTACCGAAACTGATGCTCTATTTTTACATGAAAGTATTAACGGTAAATCTGAAAGTCCAGATCATATGGTCTCTCAGTATAGGCAAGCTTTGGAAGAAATAGAAAGGCTGAAAAAACAGTGTAGTGCTTTGCAGCACATCAAGGCAGAATGCAGTCAGTGTTCCAGTGGTGAGAGTAAGAGTGAAGTGGATGAAATGGTTGTGCAGCTTGACGATGTATTCAGGCAGCTGGACAAATGCAGCATCGAGAGGGACCAGTTTAAAAGTGAGGTGAGTTATCATCATTCAACATAATGATGGTCATGGGGGTCCAGAGGCATCTGAACTTTTAAAGAACTGCCAGTTGCTAGTTAGGAATAAATCACCTAATAATATTTCCATTTATTGACTGTCGGTTATTCCACTGGTTCCCAACTGGGGATTGGTCCTCTTGGGGGCATATGGAAATGTGGAGATGGGCATTGCTGGAATTTGATCGTGGTGACCAGGCATGGTAAATGCCCTCTAGTGCACAGGACATTGCTGTACAATGAAAGGTTGTCCTGCTAAAGCTACCAATATCATTCCCATTGAGACACTCAGTTACTAAATATCGTGGGAACTTTGCATCCATTATTATAAGCCTTACAATAACCATACAGGGTAGATGATGAGATATCCTCATTTTATAGATGCACCCTATATTAGTTATGATTAGGTTTGTTTGCATGTGACATAAAACCCCAAATAACTGGCAGCCCCACAGTCGTCAGAGACACAGGCTCCTTCTGTGTTGTTGCTTTGCTTCTCAGCATGCAGTTGTAGTACATTCCAAGCAGCAGGAAAGAGGAGGAGTATGGGTCCTGAAAGTTGCTTATAGTCCATCTGTCAGAACTTGGTCATCTGGCTAATGGGTGCCTTGGAAATGTAGTCTATTCAGGGGTTCTTTTACTGAGAAAGGAGAAAAACGATAGATACCACCAGGAGACAATTAGTAGCCTCTGCACATGCCCCCAATTCAGATTTGGGTGGCGCCTTTTTAAAAAAATCTATTTTATGTGTTATATTTACATGATGTTTGAAAGGAGGGTTTCTCTGCTAAAAAGAGTTTGGAAATGACAGTATGATGCAGTATTGTCCCTTCTTCTTGGAAATATTGTTGACATAACTGTTCATTCAGACGTTCATCTTGATGTATTGCCTTAGGAGCTAGACAACAAAATATATAAAAATCAATATAAACTTTGTTACAACTTACACTTGGTGAGTGTGCAAGAAATGAAAGCCATTGACTTCAGCATAATTTAGGCATTTATCTTGGTTTTTCAGTTTTTAGACTCCATTTGTTTTAGTCAAGCGGTAATTCACGTTTTATATTCTTTCAATGTAAAAAGATGGAGAAGTGAAATTAAACAAGTGAAGCTTTGTTTATAGAAAGCTATTGGATTTTTTTGTGTAATATCTTTTGGTGGTAATTTTCATCAAGCAGAATTTCTACATCTCTTAGCTTAAACTTGTACGTTGATGTTAGTACTTTTAAATTTGACAGTTATAAAATTAATTTTTTTGTCAGGTTGAATTATTGGAAATGGAAAAATCACAAATCCGTTCACAGTGTGAAGAACTGAAGACTGAAATAGAACAATTAAAATCTACAAGTCGACAGATAGGAACGGATGTTTCAACTTCGAGTAACACTGAGGAGTCTGTAAATTATACTGATGGGGAAAGGTAATATTAAATGAGGCATTTGGCTGGGGTGCAGTTGTGGCTGGCGTGATACTGTTTGCTAGCAGACATCAAACAGATATTGTTCTGTCAAAAGAAGTTATTGACTGTCTGCTCTCATCCCAACATCGTGGTAGACAAAGAGAGATGCAAAAGAAGTACATGTGATCAACCTTCCCTTTAAGGAACAGTTTAGGTTTAACTTAAGTGAAATAGGAATTTCGAGGGAATAAAGCACTTGAGTGGTCAGAGTGGCTTGGAAAGCTTTTGGGGGAAAGTGAAAATTGAACCAGATATTGAAGAATGGGATGAATTTGGCCATGACTAGAAGACAAGGGAATATTTCATGAAACTTAGTTTTTCACCTTGATTTCTTTTACTTTTGTACCTGGCACCATTTTTTTCGTGGTTTGTTATCCTCATTTTACTACATGCCCTCTCCAATCTTAACTTTTAGGAAATAACAAAATTACTAAAAATTGCCATAGTCCGTGTGATTATTAGGAAGAAGTTTCTTCTGTCAGAATAAGAAAACAGTAAATCATTGAGGACCCATCTCAGCAAGATATAAAATGGGGTTAGGGTTCTGTTTCGATGTGTTTTGTTTTTGAGAGTGGGGGAGGCACAGGTTCAGGTGGGAGGGGATGACAGTGGTGGTGTGTTGATGACTCACATTCAAAAACAGACATTAAGGGCTAAAATTGTACAACTCTTCCTGCTAGTATGATAAGACTTCAGAGCTAAAAGTACTGTTGTCATCCTCACTTGACATCAGTTATATTATTACTTTGCTTTTTAGCTTAAGTTTCTGAAGGATTTCATTAAATCTGTTCATGGCAATAGAAAGAATAGAGCAGTACATATAAGCGTGGAGGGCACGGGGTCAGAAAAAATCCCACTTGGTGTTCCTGAAAATGGGAACCACAAGAATCTGTGGTACTTGTAAGAATGCAGATCCTTGGACCTCAGTCCAGTTTATTAAATTGGAAACTTAATCTCCCAGGTGATTCCATTGCACATTAAACTTTGAGTAACTGATGATCTTTTAGCCCTATGCTTTCCAAAATAGTATAGCTACATGTAGCTACTGACACTTGAAATCTAACTAGTCTGAATTGAGATGTGCTGTAAATATAAAATATATGCTGGATTTTGAAGCCCTAGTGTAAACAAAAAAGAATTTTAAATACCTCATTAATAATATATTTTGATATGATGAAATATTTTAGCTATATCACTTAAGTAAAATATATAACAGATTAAATTTATTGTTTCATTTTACATTTTTTTTTTCTTCTCCCCAACGCCCCCCAGTATATAGTTGTAGATTCTAGTTGTGAGTGCCTCTGGTTGTGCTGTTTTACTTTTTAATGTGGCTATTTGAACATTTCAAAATTGTATATGGAGTTCACAGTATTTCTCTTGGATGGTGCTGTTCTGTATGCCAAAAATAGGAATCTGTCACATGTCCAGTAGACAGGAGGAATTAGCTGCTGACAATCAAAGACTTAAAGGAAAGGATGGGTAGAGGGTCGTAGGGTCATCATAGTCTTTCATCTACTTTTTATGTAGATGACAAAGGGAATATTCTTGGTAGGACATAGGATGGTTAATAACTTCAGGAAAGCAAAGCAGAAAAGTATTTAGACCGTGGACCTCTGATCAAAGATGATTGGGAAAGGTGGAACGAAAAATGGCTGGCATGGGAATGATGGAAAATTTTATCAAAGGTCCGATGGAAACTTAACCATGCAAGCTCACAAAACATGCTTAAAGTCACATTTTTGTGCATTGTCAACCTAAGGATGAGCATCTTGCCCCTTCAGAGATTTCCACCAGAGAAAGATCAGTATCTAAACTCAATGTGGACTTCTGTATCTGGGAGGGGGGCAGAACAAGAGCCACAGTGACATTCTCTTCATCCGTGTGTTTCACTCCATCTTTGAAGCAAAGGCTACTTACTATATAGCTGTAGGTATTTAAAGTCTAGAATGTTGATATTCAGATCCGTGTATATACACTTGAAAGAAATGATAAAGATGATCTAATCCAGGGTTTTCAGCAAAACACTGTCACCTATAAATGCACAGTAAAATGGATAGACAGTGAACTTTAGCATTTGAAAGGTTCAAAGAAGTCATGCATTTTAAAAAGTCTTGTTTAACATTATTTAACCCAGGGTTTTATAAGCCTATTTGACCACAGAACCATTTCTTCTTCCTCTTCTACAACAATGGATATGTCATAGAACATGTTTTAGGGAACAATTCGGTTCATCTTCAAAAGGAAGCGGAAATCTCATGATGCATTCTTAGTCTTAGACCAGTGTTCTAGTAGTACGTCCCTACTGTTTTCCAGGTGATAACAATATTTTAAATTATAACTAACATCTTGTAATTTATTTTCAGTCCATGTTTTCTCCAGTCTCAAATTAAAATTTTATTAGTTGGAACCAAGTGGAGCCACTAGTTTTATGAAACACTCTACTTACCAACAGATTTATTAAATTAAATGTATTAATGTTTCACTTAAATTTTAAGCCCTAGATGAATATTAAACTGTATTATAATGTTCATCTAATAGATGTAATATTTGTATTTGCAGCCTCAAACTTCGATCTCTTCGAGTTAACGTAGGACAGCTGCTGGCCATGATTGTACCTGATCTCGATCTTCAGCAAGTGAATTATGATGTTGATGTAGTTGATGAAATTTTAGGACAAGTTGTTGAACAAATGAGTGAAATCAGTAGTACCTAAAGTATATTTTATGTGAGATAATAAAAATATTTGCTTAGTCCTTTTGGTTGTACAGTTTTGAAAATGTAAACAAATTTGTTTTATAGATATGATAGGTAACAGACTGAAGAACCATAATCTTTATTCTATGCATTCAAGCGTGGCCACAAATACTGTGGACACATTCTCACTTCTTTGAAATGCCTGTGAATCATTGGTCTTGAGCGGCTGAATAGCTGGCTCATGATTCTGTTCTGAAATGTAAATATTTGTAATTAAGTCTGCACATATTTTTTTATTACCCTAGAAGATTTAAGTGTTTTTCACCAAGAGGTTTTCAGGCTGCCCCTAACCTTTCTGTAATCTTTTCTGGTTCCCTAAAGTGTATTTTTCTCTAAACTGAGGGCTGTGCCATAATACAAATGGAAATGTTACCTTTGATTTTCTTACAGAGAAGTTTAAACAGGATTTTTAAAGAATGGAATAACACTCCTGATAAGATAAGTTGTAAGTGAATTGAGCATTACTGTTTCTTTTCTATAAATTCTTATCTCCTGAATATCTTATTCATGAAAATAAAGTAAGCAGAAACTCTCCATCCATTTTGCCAGGATTTTTCTTCTGCTGAGATTGCCAATCATGGTTAAACACAAAGTGTTTTTATAGAACAAAGAAATTATCTTAGTATAAAAAAGTATCAAAAATATTAAATGTTCCACCACGTTTATTTTGAAGCCCATTTTTGGCTGCTTAATCGGCATGGAGTGGGCACAAGAACTGTTAATATTTCTTTTTGTGAAATTTCCTGTACAGCCTTTTGTAGGATTACTACAGGTTAATGTGAGTTGAGGAAGACAGTCTTTCTCAAACAATACTGCATACCTTTTATTATATTACAAACCTAAGTGTTTTATATCCTGGAGTTAAGCAACAAAATGCCCTAGGATTATAGTATTACATGCCATAAAATTTATGCTTCATTTGTCCCATGTTTTGTGCAATTATAAAGAGATGGCTTTCTATTAATTATAACTATGTATATATAATTAAGAATCATATTTTCCACAACTAAAATGTGCATTATTTTTTCAAAGTTTTATCATGCTATTTATTTTTACTTTTGTTTCTGAACATTCATGTTCCTTTTATATGGATGCTTAATTATGTCTGTCATATACAGTATTACATTTTTACTGTACATTAACTTCTAGAAAAAGCAAATAAATGAAGATTGTTTTTATTTGCTTGAGAAAGTAACTGAAAGTGTATTTTTGGTATGAAGCTGGTTTTCTGTCATAACTGTATCTGCCCAAATTTTAAAATATCTTGTAATAAAATAAAATATATATATGATGGCTAACTCTTCAGATATTACTTTTAAAGAGTCCTATATTCAAATTATATTTTGAAAACTAAAGTTGTGTCCATGAAGACCCTCCAGTTGAGGGGCCAGCCCGGTGGCGCAGCGGTTAAGTCCACACGTTCCGCTTCGGCAGCCTGGGGTTCACGGGTTCGGATGCCAGGTGCAGACATGGCACTGCTTGGCACGCCATACTGTGGTAGGCGTCCCACATATAAAGTAGAGGAAGATGGGGACAGATGTTAGCTCAGGGCCAGTCTTCCTCAGCAAAAAAGAGGCAGATTGGTGGTAGATGTTAGCTTGGGGCTAATCTTCCTCAAATAAAAAAGACCCTCCAGTTGAGCTTATTTTACTATATTAATTACAAATTATATTTAGAAGACTAAGACTTTGTTTCCAGTAATATTAATCTAAGCTCATCTTAAGAGACTGTATTTTACACTCGGGAAGAAACTTTTTCATTGTATAAATCATTTAATCTGAAGAAACTTTGCCTAAATGATAGCAGCTATGTAGAGCATGTCTAAGTTTGTGAATATTTATGTAGCAGTTCTTTCTGGAATTTGCTGTTTTTCCCCTTTGGTCAGCTTTATTCTTGCAAAAATACACATTGAAATGGCTGTTACCTGGCTTAATGGGAAAGTTAATCATAGGATTAGTAAGAGAAACTTGCTTGCTAAATTGATTCTTTGGAAGTACTTAGATATTTTTCGCCCTTTAAGAAATTATTGCCAAGATAGGATTCTTTGAAAATGTGGTGAACAAGAAATTTAACAGAAGAACACGGGCTTCCATGGCTTATATAATATTCATACCTATCTTTTTTGTTAAGTTTGTAAAAGGCTAGTGAGAGGACAGTGTTGCTTAAACTAATTATTACTTTAAAACAAAAACAGTCTAAGGAAGTAAATCAGATAGTCCACAATCCCTACAAACAGGCCCACTTTTAGTCAGCTGAGGCTACAAAATCAGTAAAAGTAAGTGTTGACACAGCAGGAATGTGTCCTTTATTTGGGTCTCAAAATCCTAATGTGGGCAGGTACTGCTGGTGACTCTGCATATGATCGCAGATGCTTGATTGTTCTTATCAGACAGCCCATTAGGTCATTATTTGTCATTGAGGAATAACTAAAGTGATAGGTACTGGTGTTCTCACCATTGGCTGCATATTAGAATCACCTGGGAGTTTCTAAGACTCCCAGTGCAGGGTTGTACTCCATAACTAAGTCAGTCAGTCTTTGGGGTTGGCCCCAGATACCAGCATTTTTTTTTAAGACTTCTCAGTGTGCCATTGGAGCAGAGAACCTTTGATCTAGATCTTCCAGTAATGACTGTTTACAGATACTGAACTCAAGCGGTTCCTGAAGCAAATTCAGGATCAGCATGGCCACATTCTCACGTGCAAACAAGGAGGGGGAAAGGGAAGCAGAGCTGCTACCCAAGTTAGAAATGTAAATGGAACAGAATAGTATAGAGTGAAAAGACTTCCCCACTACCTCCCTAAAGGTAACCACTATTGCTTTTTGTCCTTCAGAAAATATTAGCTGCATACATACACACATTCATACATATGCATTCAGTTTATGTTAAATTTTATATCTTTATATTCGAATCTCAGATTTACACAAAGGTGTTAAACCATGTAAGTGGTAAAATGAGATGTACAGATTTCAGTTCCCTGGTATGAAAAGTGATGTGGCAATTTTATAAATGTTGCTTTCTGGTTTTTATCAGAGTGAAATTAAAATTGATTTCATATAAAAATCTTATTTCCATATTACTCTTTTGAACAGCTTTAGTAATTCTATGATATGAATATTCTAATGCTCATTTATTTCTCTCCTTTTGAGGTTAACAAGTGTTAGTGTGAAAATTAATAAATAACACATCACACACTTTTTCAAGTATATCCAGTGCATAAATTCCTTGCAGTAAATATGGATGGAAAAACAGTGTATGCTATGTAAATTTTAGTAAATGTTGCCATCCAAAAATGGTTGCAGGAACTTATACTCCTATGAAAAATAAATGTATGTGTGTGTTTTGTCCTCTATACATCAAACTTACTTTTGCTAATCTGATATGTGAAAAAATGGCAGCCTGCATTTCTTTGTCTCAGGTTGAACATGTTTTCATGTTTTATTGGCCATTTTAATTTCTTTTTCTGTGTACTATATTCATATTCTTTGCCTGTTCTTTTCTACTGAGTTCTTTGTCTTAATACTTTAAAAAAGCTAAAAGCTTGTGTTAATGTGGGTACAAACACTACCCAGACAACTCCTAGCTTTCAGAAAATCCACAGTAGGTTAAATCTTATTTTTGTACAGTGTCTCAAACAGACTCATGGGAGTGGAGTGAGAGACCTCCTGTATTCATGTCTTTCGTGTATTTGTCTTTTGGACATTGGCCGTGGCTCACAGAAGGAATGCCATTAATACCTGCTTGGAGTAAAGGAAAATATGTATGTGTTGCTTTTTAGAATTAAATTTCATGATCACAAAGTTATTTGGCATATACTGGCCTATAGGGAGAAGTCAAGACTAACAGAGACAGCCTTGGTAAATTCAAGCCATTCAAATATAGGTGAAGTTACTAAATGCAGCGGCCACAGAGAATGAATTAACCATTAGAAAACGCATGTGAATCACAACTGAAGTTAATTTCCTACACAAATATTCTAATAATAATGAGTTGTGAGTAAGTGCAATTTCCTATTTCAAATATGTAAAACAAGTTTAACTTCAAGGTTCAGTGTTCATTTCTTGCAAAGCAGTCAGGACTCAATATTATGGTAACAATATATAGAATGAGTTAAAATCTGACTCAAAAGGACTTTTACCCCAGCCTGGCTAATATTTAGGTTATGAGTGTCTTCAGTTTGTAAATATTATCCAGAATTCGGCTGTATCTTCATAACAAAAGGTCATGGTGCTTTATATTCACAAAGTATGCGAGCCAACAGTCTTCCTAATCTCCCATGGGTTTCCTGTTGAGTGCTGTTGAAAGTTGGGGCTTGGGCTGCCCCAGTGGCGCAGTGGTTAGGTTCACACATTCCGCTTCTGCGGCCCGGGGTTTGCTTATTCGGATCCCGGGTGCAGACCTATGCCACCGCTTGTCAAGCCATGCTGTGGCAGGCGTCCCACATACAAAGTAGAGAAAGAAGGGCACGGATGTTAGCTCAGGGCCAGCCTTCCCCAGCAAAAAGAGGAGGAATAGTGGCAGATGTTAGCTCAGGGCTAACCTTCCTCAAAAAAAAAGTTGGGGCTTGTATTTTGAAAGTTTATAGTGTGATCTGAACCAAGGCTGATTTAAAATAATTTGGGTTTACAATTTTCTTTTTCTGTGCAAGCACTTGTCCCATGTTTTTGTGACTCCCTTTTTACTCCCTTGGTCGAGTGTCTCTCAAACTGTGGTGCTCCTGGAGGCAGTTGAGAGACTGTAGCGCACTGTTCCCAGTTTCCTGTATGACTTTAGGCGGTTCAGTTCTCTGGGAGAGGTGTTCGTAGACTGCAGCATGGAAACTTGCTGGGAGATGCTCAGAGTTCCAGGAGTGTGAGTCATCTAACCGGCTGACAGAAAGAGAAGTGACACAGCCTGACATAACAATACCTGTTATCTCTTTTCCTGGGTAGGGAAATACAGGGGTCCAGGACAATATTACTAGTTTATTATATATCACATATTAATGATAATACTTAAATGTACTTACATAAAATATGATAGTGTTATACACTGTAATCACTCTTAACCAGTAGTTTTTCATTTCCCACTAATTTACTGTGTTCTTAAATTGATATTTTTTAGTATCCGTTATTTTAACCTATTAGGGAATTTTCAAACCCATACAAAAATAGAGAAACTATTATAATGAACTGTGTACCTGTCATCCTGCTTCAATGATTTTCAACTCATGGTCAATCTTGTTTTATCTATGCCCCTATTTACTTACCCCCTCCCATAATATTTCGTGTGTGTTACAAATATTAACTCATTAATTTTTTATTGTGGAAAAATATACATAAAATTTACCATTTAGCCATTTTTAAGTGTACAGTTCAGTGGCATTAAGTTCATTCACATTGTTGTGCAACCATCACCACTGTCCATTTCCAGAACTTTTTCATCATTCCAAATAAACTCTGTATTCACTAAACAATAACTCCTCATTCCCCCTGGCCCCCAGCCCCTGGTAACCTGCACTTTATGTCTCTATGAATTTGCTTATTTTAGGTACCTCGTATAAGTGGAATCATAAAATATTTGTCCTTTTGTGTCTGGCTTATTTCACTTTGCATAATGTTTTTAAGGTTCATCCATGTTGTCATGTATATCAATTTCATTCCTATTTAAGGCTGAATAAGCCATTGTATGTATTTACCACATTTTGTTTATCCCTTCATCCATCCATGGACATTTGGGTTGGTTCCACCTTTTCCTATTAAGAATAAAGCTGCTATGAGCATTGTTGTATAAGTATCTCTGAGTCCTTGCTTTCAGTTCTTTGGGGTACATACCTAGGAGTGGAATTGCTGAATTATATGGCAATTTTATGTTTAAATGTTTGAGGAATTGCCAAACTGTTTTCCACAAAGGCTACACCATTTTACATACCCATCAGCAATGCAGAAGTTTTCCAGTTTTTCCACATTCTCTACAATACTGTTATTTTCTGTTTTTTGATAATAGCCATCCTAATGGGTGTGAAGGGGTGTCTCAATGTGGTTTTGATTTGCATTTCTCTAATGGCTAGTGATGTTAAGCTTCTTTTCACATGCTGATTGACCATTCTTATGTCTTCTTTGGAGAATATCTATTCAAGTCCTTTGCCCGTTCTTTAACTGGGTTGTTTGTTGTGGAATTGCAGGAGGTTGTTTTTTTTTTAATGTATTCTGGATATTAATCTCTTATCGGATATATGATTTGCAAATATTTTCTCCTGTGGGTTGTGTTTCGCTCTTGATAGTGTCCTTTGATGAATAAGAGTTTTTAATTTTGGTGAAGTCCAATTTATTTTTTCTTTTGTTGCTTGTGCTTTTGGTATCATATCCAAGAAATTATTGACTAATCTGATGTGAGGAAGATTTTCCCCTGTTTTCTTCTAAGAGTTTTATAGTTTTAGCTCTTACATTTAGGTCTCTGATCCATTTTGAGTTAATTTTTGCATATGGTATAAGATTCCAATTTCATTCCTTTGCATGTGCTATCTAGTTTTCCCAGCACCAATTGTTGAAAAAGACTATCTTTTTCCCGTTGAATGGTCGTCTCACCCTTGTCAAAAATTGATTGGCCATATATGCAAGGGTTTATTTCTGGGCTCTCTATTCCATTGATCTATATATCTGTCCTTATGCCAGGACCACACTGTTTTGATTATTGTAGCTTTCTAGTAAGTTTTGAAATCAAGAAGGGTGAGTCCTCCAAATTTGTTCTCTTTCAAGATTGTTTTGGTTACTCAGGGTCTCTTGAGATTCCCTATGAATTTTAGGACAGGTTTTCCTATTTCTGCAAAACACACCATTGGGATTGTGATAGGAATTGCGTTGAATCTGTAGACCATTTTGAGCAGTATTGTCAGCTTAACAATATTAAGTCTTTCAATCCATGAACCATGAACATAGGATGTTTTTCCGTTTATTTGTCTTCTTTAATTTCAGCAGTTTTGTAGTTTTCATTGTACAAGTCTTTCATCTACTTGGTTAAGTTTATTCCTAAGTATTTTATTCTTTTTTGATACTATTGTAAATGGAATTGTTTTATCAATTTCCTTTCTGAATGTTCATTGTTAGTGTTGAGAAATGCAACTGATTTTTGTGTGATTTTTGTATCCTGCAGCTTTGCTGAATTTATTTATTAGCTTTAATGAGGGTTTTTTTTGTCAAATATTTAGAGTTTTCTACATATAAGATCATGTCATCTGCAAAGAGATAGTTTGACTTCCCTCTTTTTAATTTAGATGTCTTTATTTTTCTCGCGTAATTCATCTGGCTAGAACTGCCAATCCTGTGTTGAATAGAAGTGGTAAAATTGGGTATCCTTGTCTTGTTCCTGATCTTTGAGGAAAAGCTTTCAGTCTTTCACCATTGAATATGATGTGAGCTGTGGGTTTTTCATCTATTACCTTTGTGATATTAAGGAAGTCTCCTTCTACTTGTAGTTTACTGTTTTTGTTATTTTTAATCATGAAAGTGTGTTGAATGTTGTGAAATGCTTTTTCTGCATCAAATGAGATGATCATGTGGGTTTTCCCCCTCTTCATTCCTTTAATATGGATTACATTGATTGATTTTTGTATGTTGAACCATTCTTGCATTCCAGGAACAACAACAACTTGGTTGTGAATAATCCTTTTAATATGTTGCTGGATTTGGTTTGCTAGTATTTTGTTGAGGTTTTTTGCACAAATATTCATAATATTGGTCTGTATTTTTCTTTTCTTGTAGTGTCTGTCTGGCTTTGGTATCAAGGTAATGCACCAAATAGAATGAGTTAGGAAGTGTTTCCTCCTCTTTAATTTTTTGGCAGAATTTGAGAAGGATTGGTGTTAATTCTTCTTTAAATGTTTGGTAGAATTCACCAGTGAATTCATCTGTCTAGGGCTTTTCTTTGTTGGGAGGTTTTTGATTATTGAGTCAATTTCCTTACTAGTTTTAAGTGTTTTCAGATTTTCTACTTCATAATTAAGTTTTGATAGATTGTGTGTTTCTAGAAATTTGTCCATTCATATAGGTTATCCAATTTGCTGGCATACACTTGTTCATAGTATTCTCTTTTGGGGGGGGGAGGAAGATACATCTGTTGCCAATCCTCTTTTTTTTTTTTTTTTTTTTGGCTTGAGGAAGATTAGCCCTGAGCTAATATCTGTGCCAGTCTTCCTCTGTTTTTTTGTATGTGGGTCACCTCCACAGCATGGCTGACCGGTGGAGTAGGTCCGCACCGGGGATCCAGATCTGTGAACTGGACCGCCAAAGCAGAGCACTTGGAACTTTAACCACTTGACCACAGGGTTGGCCCCAGTATTCTCTTTTTATTTCCATAAAAATAATCCTCTTTATTTCCATAACATCAATTGTAATATCCTTGCTTTCTTTTGTGATTTTAGTAATTTGTGGGGTTTTTTTCTTAGTCAATCTAGCTAAAGTTTTGTCAGTTTGTCTTCTTCCTTTGTTTTCTTCCTTTTTAGTTGTTGAAGAAACAAGAACATTTTTCTTTTAGAATCCCTCATTTGGGTACCATTAATTTTTTAAAAATGTCTCTCTTGTATTTCTGTAAACTGGTAGTTAGATCTACAGAGTTAATCAGATTCAAGTTCTTTTTCTGTTTCATTTTTTGGGTTTTTTTGAAGAATTCTTCTTAGGTGCTACTATATTCTTCCTATTGTATCATATTAAGAGGTACACAACGTATAGTTGTCTCTTTTTGTTATGTTAAGATTAGTCAGTGAGTTTAGGTGTTGTCATCCTAATCCATCCATTATAAAGTTTCCTATCAGTCTTTTACCTAATGATTTTAGCATCCATTAATAATCACACCTAAATCCATTATTAGGAGTTGTGAAATGGTGATATTCAAATTTCATTATTCCTTTTGAATTGGGAAATCTATAAAGAAAACCTATTTAGTTATCCTGAGGTACAGTTCATACAGAATAGGCAGTATAAATGCTTGACTCATACCTCGTTTCCAGATTTCTTCCAAAGGTAACCAATGAGGTTTTTGTTATTGATGTTAATATCATTATGAACTTGTGAATTTTAACATTTAATGTGTTTCAATCCATTGTGGCAATTTTCCAATGTTAAATTGTCTCACTTTGGCTGGAGGTCTCTTCAGATTGGCTCCTATGTTTTTGTTACATAATCCTAGTAGTCTGATGATTTTCTTCCTTTTTGGTATAATAAGGTTTCAGGCTCATCAAATACATTTCCTGTTCTGGACATGGAAACATCATTTTCTCCAAGGAGCTCTGGTTCTTTGCATGGGCATGCTATTTGGAGACCATAATCTAGGCACAGATATAGTCAATGCTTCTTGTTTGGGCATTTCTTGTAGGCCTTTTTAGTGGACTGAGTTAGGAAACCCTTCTTTTTTTTAAAAAGAAAATATATATTGAACATATATACCAATATTGCCAATTTAGTGATTTTATTAATTTTCTTAGATTTTAGATTTCTAGATTTCTAGTCTTTTTTGCTGGAAATCTTGGTTCCTAACCCCAAAATATAATTATTTACTTGCTTTTCCCAATATATAGATAAACACATATGTATGTATACACATATGTAACAACATCAATATCACTTTAGCCACAGGATGACTGAGAAAGTTTAAGGTTTCTTTGGGATATCATCACATTTCTGTTTGCCAATCACTTGAAATAATTTCTTCTTGTGTTTATCATAATGCTTCTTCATCCATGCTGTTGCATGTGTCAGTATTTCTTTTTGATCACAGAATAGAATTCCATTGTATGGATACGGCACAGTTTGGTTACCTTTTCTATTGACGGATATTTGGATTTTTTCCAATTTGGGCTATTATGTATAAAGCTGCTATATACATTCTTATGCATTTTTCTTTCATACATACCAAGGAATATTGACTTTGACTTTATTAGAAACTACTGAGCAGTTTCCTAAAGTATTTGTCTTAGTTCAGGCTTCTGTAGCAAAAACACCATAGACTGGGTGGCTTCAATAACAAACATTTATTTCTCATGGTTTTGGAGGCTAGGAAGTCCAAGATCAAGGTGCCAGCAGACCCCGGTGTCCGGTGAAGGCCCTCTTCCTGATTTGGAGATGGCTGTCTTCTCAGGGTCTCCTCACTTGGCAGTGGGAGAGAGTGTCAAGTTTCTTCATCTCTTATAAGGACACCAATTCCACCCCCATGACCTCATCCAAGCCTAATTACCTCCCAAAGCCCCCACCTCTAAATATCATCACATTGGGGATTAGCCTTCAACACAGGAATTCTGGGGGGACACAAACATTCAGTCCATAGCAATTTGTATCGATTTATACTTCCACCAGCAGTGTGCCAGAGGTCCTATGTATTCTCTTGTGCTGATTTCTGTCATTTTCTCCTGTTTTTCCTCTGTCTTTTTATTCTGATAAAATTTTCTCAGCTTCTTTTCCCAACCCTTTATTAAAGTTTCAATTTCTGCTATTAAATTTTTTGTGCATTCCTATTTCCTATTCTTTAATAATGTTTTATTAGTATGTATTCTGACTTCAGATTTTTATTCCAGAGTTTTCACACTTCGAAAAGGAAATCATAGTAGAGTGGATTCAGAGAAGTCTGTTTTTGAAGCCAAGTTAAGATTTATTGCCTTTATATTAATTTTCACCAGAGAAAAGTTCTTGCAAGACCAGATAACATTGGTCCCCTTAGAGTGATACAGTTCTGCTAAAATCAATGCTGGGGCTCACACAGAAGTTCGGTGGTGGTTGAGGCATCTAGTTGGAACCACTCGCAGTAGAACTTCTTTAGTCCAGCCTGGTGCAAAACGCTGGGGTCTCAACCAAATACTTTTCTTTCTTTCTTTCTTTCTTTTTTTTTTCCTGCTTTACCTCCCCAACCCCTACCCCCCCCCCCCCGGCCCCGTACATAGTTGTATATCTTAGTTGCAGGTCCTTCTAGTTGTGGCATATGGGACGCCCCGTCAACGTGGCCTGATGAGCGGTGCCATGTCCACGCCCAGGATCCAAACCCTGGGCTGCCGCAGCAGAGCACACAAACAACCACTCGGCCACGGAGCCAGCCCCTCTTTTTTCTTTTTTGAGAAAACATTTGGCCCTGCCCAGGGCCCCACTCTGGGCCACCATCTCCTGCATGTGACGGCTCACCAGGCAGGCACTGATGTCAGGTCCCCAAAATTTTCATCCAGAAAGCCAACTCTTTCATGTATATTTAGTACCTAAGCATATGTCTTATCTTTTTAATCCACAGTCTAGAATCCTAGCACTTCAGGAGATGATCAGAGGATTCATTTATGAATTGACAGCATTTGTCAGAAATTTGGAGAAACCTGATGGTTACAAGAGACACTGAACCCCGGGCTTTCCAAACCAGATTGATTATCAGACTCACCTGGGAGTTTGTGAAAATGCAGGTGCCTGGGCTCCTCTGCTGGATATTCTGAATCAGTGGGCCTGGGTGGGGGCAGGAATCTGTACTTTTGGAACAGCCAGATTATCTGCAGTACATATTAGTCACTCCCAGTCCAAGCTCTCTAAATCCAAGCCATGATTTAAGAGAGAATACCTAACAGCTGTGTATCTGGATTACATTATCCTAGCTTCCCACAGAAACCAGGCTTAAGGAGGCTCCAGTCATTCTTGTCAACATGAGGCATCCATTTGTAGACAATTTCTATACCTTTCATAAAACTAGCTAAAAGTATCAACCAGCATTTATATAAGAATCCATGTCAATTCTTCTTCCTAAACATGCCAGGAAGAGTTTACTTCTCAGATGGACATGGATGTTCCTTTTATCAAGTAAATGCTCTGCATCACCAGGTGTTTGTTTCCTGGCCTTCCAGGAAGCTCATGGATAAATTATTCCATCTGGGAAGTTATCCCATTTCAAAGGACCTGCTACATCCATTTCTGCCTTCTGACTTACAACCTCACCCTCACTTTAAAATGTTAAATTCTGTTTTTAAAAAGTGTTTATAACCACCTCTGCTAATTGAGGTATAATGTAAGCAATCCAGGAACTGAACAATCCCATAGCTTTGAACTCTCCAAAATGTTCTAGAAGCCAATATATAAAAAACAGAAATGTCAACTTTTGTTTGCAAAAAGAGGAAGAGACCTTGTTGACTTCAGTGCCATGATGTCTACAGAGAGGAGAGAGAAGAGGGAAACGGGGGTGGGAGAGTCACCTGGGGCAGGCTGGCATAGGGCAACACTCATTTTGCAGTCCCTTGGCCTTGAAGGCCCAGAAACCCGCTGTTAGACTGTACAAGGAGAGTGTCTATCTGTCATCTCATCCAAACTCCCAGATTAGTTTGTGCAACCCGGATTCCAGTTAATTTAGAATGAGAGTAAAAACTGCCTTTGAAACACACACGTTCATATGACCTGCTCATTCACGCCCAAAGGTTTCCAGGCTAATTGCCCATCCATCCTTTTCCATCGGCTGTCCCATTGCTCCCCCTTTGTGTCTCTACAGTCAGCTGTGAGTTTCTTTAGCTTGAATCCCTATATCCCAGAGCTGTTTATCCAAAACTGTCACCTGAAGCCCATTTTAAATGTCCGCTTCTCTTCAAATCCTTTGAGCCTTCAGATTCAAAATAAGCTCATCCTCAGAACTGTAAGAGCACACTGTTCCTTTCACACTCCTTGCACTTTATCTTTTTATTATAATTATTTGTGAACATGACTACAGGAGGCCAGAAGACAGTCTCTGGGTTTTATTGATGACTGAAACTCTAGAGGCCAAAACGGGGCCTGATACAGGTTACAGCTCTCAAATATTCGCTATACCAGTGAAACACTTGGTAGTCTTGGTCAGGTTTCAGAGTTACAGCCTCCCACCAGTCTTACAGGACAGCTCTTCTTTTCCCTTCCTGGACTGTAAATTCCCTGAGGGTAAGTCTGAGCTTCGCTCGCCACTGTGTATCCAGCGCGGGCATACGGTCCAGCACATAGCAGATGCTCAGTAAATATTTGCTAAAAGAATGAATCAACAAGGTAAAACGTGATTTAACTAATGGATTGATGAACTCACCCATTCTTCCACCCGTGCGTCGGTCCAGCAGGGAATTAGTGATTCTGACGACTCAGTGGCGCTGCACCACCCACTGCCTCCGGGCTGGGGCGGGGCGGCCTGTGGCTCCGCCCACGAGGAGGTGGGGCGTCCACGGAGCCCCGCCCACGCGGAGGCGTGGCCTGCGGCGCGCGGGAAGCGGCGCGCACAGCGGCGGGAGGTGGTGGCGCCGCTGACTTGCCGCGTCCCTTCAGGTACGGCTTCCCCGGCGCTGGGTCCGGCGGCCCCCGGGTCTCCCGGCCCCGCTAAGGCGAGAGGCTCTCTCTGAGGGCGGGCCATGGGGGCCCGGGAGAGCTCTGGAGGAGCGCGCGTTCAGGAGGCCGGTCTCCGTCCGGGCCCAGGCCCCGCGCGGCCTCCATCCCGCCAGGCCGGGTCGCGGCTTTCCGGGCCGAGCGCCCCGTCCCGTGCGGCTTCGGAAGGGGGGGTCCCCTCCCCCGGGCAGTCTCCTCCTTCTGGCGGCCCCCTGCCCCGGGCAGCCCCGCCCCTGGGAAGGAGGGGGTCCGCCGCGGCCCGGCCTCCAATCCCTGCGGCCTCCTCCCCGGAGCAGCCCCCTCCCCCTGGCAACCCCCTCCCTCGAGCAGCCCTCTCCTCCTGCAGCCCTCTGCCCTGGGCTGCCCTCTCCTGCAGTCCCCTCCTCCTGCAGTCCCTTCCCCCGGGCAGTCCCCTCCTCCAGGCCGCCCCTTCCCCAGACAGCCCCTTTTCCCCGGGGCTGCCGCAGCCCCCTCTTCCTACAGGCCCCTCCCCCAGGCAGCCCCCTCCTCCTGCAGTCCCCTCCTCTAGGCGGCCCTTTGCCCGGGGCAGGCGCCCCGGAGGCAGTCGGGCAGCTGGCCCGGCCCCTTGATCTCTTGCCTTGAGTGTTCCATTTTGTTTTTCCGGACGTAGCAGGAGAATAAACAGCCACGGCTCAGCGAAGCCTTTTAGGTGGACCTTGCAAGGTGTAATGTTAGAGGTCAGCATTAACATCCTTTCCCGATACAGCGTGTGCTTTTAATGGTTAGCAGGGTGTCTGGCTCGGAATAAGTGTTCAATAAACCTTTCCTGCTATAATATTCATTTCATTACCAACGATTTTTCAGCTTTCCTCTGTCTTTGGGAAAAAACAGTGCCCGAGGAATTATTTTTGCCGCTTCAAGACACAGGAGGATGAAAGTCATCACTTGCGAAATAGCCTGGCACAACAAGGAGCCGGTGTACAGCCTGGACTTCCAGCATGGCACGGCCGGGAGGATCCACAGACTGGCGTCCGCAGGGGTGGACACCACTGTTCGGGTAAGTGGGGCGGAGACAGAAAGGCACAGGCAAGCACTATTGAATCAGCATTCTTCATTCTTTGATTTAAAACGAATGTCAACAAATTCCAGCTACTTCCTCATCTAGCCCAGAGGGATAAATTCTCAGGGCCTTGAGTGATCAATGAAAGCAAAAGAGAGCGGCTTTCTTCGCTGGGTAATGTTCCACACGGTGATGTAACTGGATGCCCGTTATTTTGGAATCCTGAACCAGGTTCCTATTGGAGAACAATATGCACTAGAAGGAGGGAGGATAACAGGCAATGGGACTATTGGTTTATGTTTCAGATAGAAGTCCCTTCCTTTTACGTTGCAAAGGAAGAACTAAATTTTCTTCCTGAAAATAAGCGTAGGGTTGTTTTAATATGCACAATATGGTAGGTGCTCACTATGTGTTTCTCTGAATGAATGTTTTGCTATCGACAGATCTGGAAGGTAGAAAAAGGACCAGATGGAAAGGCCATTGTGGAATTCTTGTCCAATCTTGCTCGCCATACCAAAGCGGTCAATGTGGTGCGTTTTTCTCCAAATGGGGAAATTTTAGCATCAGGAGGAGATGGTGAGTATTGTTGTACTTCAGAATTCATTAGAAACCAGATCCCTGTGTGTCTCATGTTAAATAGTGAGATTTGAGCTGGATAGCTTTTTTATTTTAGAGGTTGCTTGACTCTCTGAATCTGCCATTTAGGTAGTTTAGTAAAATATTCTGGCGAGTGTGAGCGGATAGAGGACAGCAAGCTTAAACTGAGACCCGTTTGAGAATGGCCCCTTTCCCGCTTGCTCCCACTGGACTGTTTGGAAACAAGTAGGAAGGTGCTTGCCGTTCTGTCAGAGTCCCAAGGCAACTGTTCTGGCCTTGTGTGATTGTTAGTTTAGTTTCTGTAGTGATCACAGTCCGTTCCGTGTCTCTGTGTAATTAATTAATTAGTTGGCTTAGGGAGTATCATCTAAGTGGCGCTATAAATTATATTTGTTCCGTGGAAGTGGATTGATTCATATTTTTTGCTTGTGCTTGAATGGCGTAAAACTGTACAGACAAAGTAAATCTTTTCACCGTGTTTTAACATTAGTACAGTCTAGAAATCGGTACAAAATAAAACAGAAATCTCAGATTTTGTTAGAAGGAGGAAAAGAGACATGGTTGAGTTCGGTGCTGTGGTGTCGAGAGAGAGAGAGAGTGAGTGTGTGTGTAGTAGGAACATCCCCTGGAGGAGGCTGGCAGAGTGTCTTCTGTGAGGTTGCATGGGGCAGCAGTCATTTTGCAAAGTCCTTTGGCCTTGGATGCCCAGACACCTGCTGTTAGTCAGCACGTGGAGACTGTCCATCTGTCGGGGCTGGTCTCATCTCAGCCAAGCTCCCTGAGTAAGGTACACAACCAGGATCGCAGTTAACTTAGAATGAGAACGCATGTGTCCATACAGCCGGCTCATCCAGTCTCCTCCTATGAGTGTTCCTGAAAGGGAAGCTGAGTCACGGTCAGTAGGTTATGTGGTGGGCATGGAGTCAGTGTGGGGGGATAGAGCACTCAGACGCTCGATGATGTCAGGCTATGGTATCTGATACTTCCGTGATGATAATAGCTAACACATCTAGGGGCTTACCATGTGCCAGGCATTGTGTTATAAGTGCTTTATGCATATTAACTCACTTCATCCTCACAACCACCCTATGAGGGAGGTATACTGTTATTATTCCCATTTCACAGGGGAGGAGACTGAGGCCTCAAGATGGTAAGTAACTTGCTGAAGGTTACACAGCTAGGAACCATTTGCCAGCCCTCGCGTTGGTGGCTGTTTGTTGTTTTTTTGTTCCATTCAGCCATTTATAGGTTAGGCCTCTAGATTTGTGAATGTAGTCAGTCGCTTTGTGGTGGCGTTTTGCTAGCCTGAGACCCTTCTGTTTAAGGTGACTTTTGCATAGCTCTGATCTGATATGAGTTTGATTTTGTTTTACTTCAAAGGCAAACCTGCTTTTCCTGTCCTAATTCTTAGAAGTAAATCATCATGGCCATAGTGTCTATTTGAACAACATAAATATTTTTTAATACTCTAAAATTCTAGAAATGAAGAGGTGTGCAATAAAGCTTGGCTTATCTTTGATTGAATTGCTCCACAGATGCTGTCATTCTGTTGTGGAAGGTGAATGATAACAAGGAGCCAGAACAGATAGGTTTTCAGGATGAGGATGAGGCTCAGCTGAATAAGGAGAACTGGACTGTTGTAAAAACCCTGAGGTAATGTGGGAGGGACCACGGCCCTGATTCATCTTTACCATCTGAGTGCATTTGACTGATATGCATTTTGACTTTTATATCTAACTTAAAACTTTTACTTACGCAAGACAGAAATAAGAGAATAGTTTTAAAAGATAAAAACATGATTGAAATGGATTTTCTTAGTTTCTGCTATAAAATTTTTCTTAGTAAAACTGAATCACTTTTAAAGAAGCAGATATCCTTGAAGATAGTATATTATAATTATGGCTAATGAAGTTCTGGTGGAAATTTCTAGAATCCCATTCTAATGTAAGGTCCCTGAGTTTGCCTTTAAATTTTTGATAGTTTTTCCTTCCTTGAGACAAGAATTGCTTCTTCTCCACTTTTTCCTCTTTGGATTCTAGGGGCCACTTGGAAGATGTGTATGATATTTGCTGGGCAACTGACGGGAATTTAATGGCTTCTGCCTCTGTGGATAACACAGCCATCATATGGGACGTCAGTAAAGGTAGCTGATACGTTTTTGTTGTTATCGGGGGAAGGAATATTCTGTGTCTAAAAAACCTCCCCTGCTTTACCTTTAAAGGCAACAAGAAGAGTTCCTTTAGTGAACTAAAGTAGGTGGTTGGCTCAACAGGTCAGAGATTAGCCTCATATGCCGTGGATCCAGCTCAGTTTTAAGGGCCCCAACCAGAATGCATGAGGCTTAGCAGTGGTGTCATGAGTTAGTGGTGCTGAAGCAAGGTGAGTCTCACATCCTGGGGATGCAGACATGAGGGGCGAGGTCTGATTCCTGCCTTCGTGAGCTTAGGATCTCAGGGAGATTAGCAAGTCATTATTGTTAATGGAACATTGCGTGCTCATTGATGGGGTAGGTAGGATCAAGTTTCCATTTTAGGAGATGAAGGAAAGCCAGGGACATTTTGCAGGTTTTAGAGATCCTGTTCTCTAGTTGGGGAGAGAGCAGACGTGTGAGAAGTTGTAGCAGTATAAAAACAGCAGTGAAATGCCAAAAGCCAGTGGTGACTGTTGCCTAACAGCCGTGCAGTCCTCTGCTCCAGCGTGATGTGTTCTCCTTCACCCCCTGCTCTCCTCTGCTCTAATGTGCAGGCTGCCGGTTCTCCCACCCCCAGGTGCCCTGGCAGGAGTCCGGAGGTGGAGGGGCATTCCTGCCACAGCGCTGCGCCAGTCCACTTTTCATTCTCTCTGTAAAAGCCTCTCTTGTTTCTAGTTCTGTGCCACCCACCTAACCACCCTCTCTCTTGCCTCATCTCTCACACTCTTTCTAACCAGTCCCGACATTCAGCAAAACAGAGGACCAGTGTCACTGTCTTCCTCTCTACCCCAGATCTGGCCATTGTCCTGGATCATTTCTGCCTCCTTGTGGACAGTCTCCATCCAGTGCCCCCTGAAGCCAGTTGTAGTCACCTTGAACATTGCCAGCGTGCTGGGCACTATTTCGGGCAGTGGTAAAATACAGAAACAAAGTGGCTGCATTCTAGTGGGATGTCAGATGAATGTGCAAACAGGTTTAATGTAGCCTGTGGAAAGGGTTTGGATTCTATCTGAAGTGTGACAGCATGCTGCTGAAGGGTTTTGAGCGGTGGAGTAACCTGATTTTATTTACGTTTTAAAAAGATGTCCCTGGGTGGCACATGGCAAATCTATCTTTGGAGAACACAAGAGAAGAGAGGGAACCTGCTAGTGCTATAGAAGTAATTCAGGAGAGAAGTGATAATGGCTTGGGCTGTGGTGCTAGTGATGGAAGGGGTGAGAAAGGGTTTGATTAGGATATAATTTGAGGAAAAAGCTGATAGGATGATGATGCATTAGTGATAACGCCATGCTTTTTAATAACCAGGTGAATATTGGTGCCATTTCCTGAGATTAGGGACATGGTGGGGAAGGAGCAGTTTCGGCAGGGAGTGTGGAAGTCAGTGTCACATGCTGGATCTGTCATTTTTTAGGGGGGGGGAAGGCTTTCTTTTTTATTATATGTAACATAGGTAAAATTATTTAAAGTCAATAATTTTTTTTTTTTTTTGGTGAGGAAGATTCTCCCTGAGCTAACATCTATTGCCAGTCCTCCTCGTTTTTTGCTTGAGGAAGATCAGCCCTGAGCTAATATCTGTGCCAGTCTCCCTCTAATTTGTATGTGGAATGTCTCCACAGCATGGCTGATGAGTGGAGTAGGTCTGCACCCAGGATCTAAACCTGCAAACCATGGGCCGCCAAAGCGGAGTGTGCAGAACTTGAACCACCCGGCCACAGGGCTGACCCCTGAAGTCAGTAAATTTTTATTTAAGGAATTTCACGTGTTGTGAATTTCACATGTTCTAATGCCCATCACCTTAATTCCTCCAACGTTTGAGTCCTAATCCTCAAGATAGCCTTCTTAAAAAGAACTTTTGCCTAATCCAGAGTTGTCAGGCAGTCGGTCCACAGTTCTCTTAGCTGGGCTTCTTTGAAGACTTCCATGGTTTTAACTGCTCTGTCGGTGACATCTTAAGTCAGGTGTCCCGCTCTCCCACCAGAACCTTCACCTTCAGTTCTCTCACCACCTTTACTTCCTGCTCCTTTTCTTCCTAGAGCCCTCGGGTTCCCTGAGCTCCCTGTTTCCTGGTCTGTCAGCCCCTCTTGGCCTCTGTTATTTCCTCTGTCCAGCTTGCTCGCAAAGATGATCATTTATTAACCTTGTCAATTCCCTTGAACCCTTTTCTTCCATCTTACCCATCAAGACAAACCCCAACCCGGGACAGGGTTACAATGCCCCTTTTAGTTTCCTGGTCCCGGGCTGAGCCCAGCTGGTTAAACACCCGCCACCCTGCAGACTGAGCCACTACAGATTCTCCTCACCAGCCTCGGGTGGGGTCTCAGTGTCCCCCATCCCCTTTCACTCGTGACGTGAGACCCCCCTCCTGTTCTCTCAGTAGCTCCCCCAAACCTCCACAGCTCTCTCCGTAAGCCCTCTTGTTAACCCCAGCCACCTTAATCTTAGCAGACTCCCCGAGGAGAGTTTGAAGGACGTCAGGTGGAGCAGAGAGGGCGGGACGGTTAGCCTGGCACCTGTGCGTTCCGTTTTCCGTCTCTAGGTCCCTGGCAGCTTTGGTGGGGGGTGAGGACTGAATGCAGCAGGTTGAGTGAATGCAAGGGAGACAGTTGGAGAGTGAATGAGTGAGTGAGTGTAGACCACTCGCAGAGAAGAGGGTTTTGGATTTTGTTTTTTTTAAAAATGGCCAAGGCTTCCTAACTCCCTCCTCTGTTTATCCAGGTAATCGTTTGTGCTACTGGTTTCATCTTCCAAATATTTCCCCCAAAGTTCCTTTTCCATCCCTGTTAGCATTGCCCTGTTCCAGGCCCTCATCTCTCACCTGGTCTGTACACTTTTGGAAACTTCAGTTTCATCTTTATGATGCAGATCACTTCCCAGCTTAGAATTTTGCTGAAGTGTGTTCCTCTTAGCCCACATCTTGAATACACAGAGCCTTTTCCTTGTCCACAAAGGTCTCTGTGACATCCCACCTTTCCTCTTTGTCTTGCCCTCCTTGGACTCGCACCTTACCTGTTAGCAGTTCTCAGTGACTTATTGCTCCGTGTGCCCAAGCTTTTACCCCGTGGATTTGCTTAGAATACCTTCTTCTCCCCTTCGTTGACCCTCATCCTGCCTGACCTGGAGAACTGAACTCCGAGCTCATCTCCTTGCAGACCCTCACCCCGGCTTTGTTCACTGCCCATCTCCTCTATATCATGTTGCAGTGTGTTTGCCTGTCCATGGGTCCGTCTCTCCCACAAAGCTGTGAGCTCCTGGGGAGTGGGAACTGTGTGAAGTCATCTTTCTGTCCCCAGAGCCTGGCACAGGGTTAGCTACAGAGTGTCTCACTGACCGCCTGCTGAATTGTGGAATGGTAGAAAGGGAATAGTGTTTAAACTGTAGTTTATGCCCTTTGTGCTTGAGTAGGTTTTTGTAATGCTGTTGTGTGCTTTATTTGTAGGACAAAAGATCTCAATTTTTAACGAACATAAAAGTTATGTGCAAGGCATAACCTGGGATCCTTTGGGTCAGTATGTTGCTACCCTAAGCTGTGACAGGTACGTTGTAATTGGCGAGTTGTCTTCATCTCTGTTTGCTTGAAATTTTCTGTAGAGGTATTTTTATCACAACTTAACCAATATAAACCATAGTCTAGCTTTGATTCTTCTGTTCCTGTTTTCATATAAAGCATTTGTTTTACTGTTATTCTTACAACGTAATAAGAAGTTGGAAACTAATTAGGGCAAGTGCTAAACGCAAAGTTAGCCCTTAGTAAATCTTTATTGAATGGGTGAATGAAAGCAGAAAGAGCTTTGAATTACATTTGAATTTCAAGGGCAACTTTTAAAGAAAAAGTCTCTTATAAATATGACTTAAGCAAGAAGAGGTACCTAGTGGTAGGCTTGGACTATTTATTTCATTTTTTGATTATAGTTTACTATTAGAGTGATTTTAATGACTTCATTTAAGTTAATATAGAAATAAAATATTTTGTCCTTTTTGAAGGGAGGTCTTATTGCTGTGTTTACTGGTATAATTGCATTTAATTGCATTCCTAGAACAAAGAATTGGAAAAAAAAAATCAGGTGTCAGACATATTACTTATCAGTCAAAATAGTCCTTTTGAATACTTATCCACCTACTTTTTTTCTAAGATTGTCACCTGAGCTAACATCTGTTGCCAATCATTTTTTTCCCCTTCTTCTTCCCCAAGCCTCCCAGTACATAGTTGTAGATTCTAGCTATGAGTGCCTCTGGTTGTGCTATGTGGGATGCCACCTCAGCATGGCTTGGTGAGCGGTGCCGTGTCCGCACCCAGGATCTGAACTGGTGAAACCCTGGGCCGCCCCCCCAACTACTTTTACTTATAGCAAATTTAGTTTCAGATGGCCCTGGAATGAAAGCAATATGGAAGAGTTACTGTTTATTTCTCATAGATGCTTGTGTTATATGCCAGGTGTCATTTATTTTCTGATATCCATCCCTGTTTTAATCAGGCAATTAGGAGGGAAACAATCTGATAACTAGTGGGAATGATACGAATTACTAACAACCAAATTTACCTGCTGGGGTTTTCTTTACTCTTGTAAATTCTTCAGGGCGAGACCATTTAACACAAAATAAACAAATTGCCACTGGGCTGAATGTCCAAGACCTGAAAAATCAGGCCAGGCCTGAAGTACATCTTACTTGAGAAGTTGAAACATTCTGTGACAAATGAAATGATGACTGCTTTCCACTTCATTAGTGATATCCTCTAGGTCATTAATACTTGCTTCTGTCATAACTACTCAGTTAAGTGTGAAAGTCATTGGTAAACAGTTTTGCAGGCTGACAATTATGTAAACAGTCTTCAGTGTTGGTAATAAATTGTTTCTATGTGAAACAGAATTCATTTACTAGAAGAGAGAAATCAGACTTTTCTTCTTTATTTAGGATCCTGAGGGTGTACAGCACACAGAAGAAGCGTGTGGCTTTTAATGTTTCAAAGATGCTGTCTGGAATAGGGGCTGAAGGAGAGGTATACCATATTTTGACGTTTCATTTTAGCAGGACTTTAGTTGATACTTAGGAAGTCATGAGCTCCTTCGTGTCTTGCAGCTAAATCACTGGTCTCCAGGACCCCACGCCAGAACCACAATAAGACTTCCTCTCAGACAGTCAAGCCTCAGTTACTGTGGAGGGCTGGTCTGTCTGGAAACAGGGACATCTGGGGGCTGGGGGACAGCTGATCATGGAGGATAGTGGTTCCCAGCCCTAGTTGCACTGTGCAGTCACCTGAGCCCTACCTGCAGAGATATGATTCACTTGGCTAGAGGTAGGCAGGGCCTCTGGGATTCTGAGGTGCAGCAAGGGTCGAGCACTACCGACCTGGGAGGATCCCAGCTCTAGGCCACAGGAATGCAGGGGAGTTGAGCATGGGGTTGTCTGGCCACAGGCAGTCCACCGTCTTGGGAAGTAGATAGAGAACTCTGGTAGCAGACCGCAGGGACCCAGGCTTTGGGCTGGTATTCAGAAATAAGAAGGATTTTGACCCTTGAAAGAACTAGCTAATGAAAATAGGACCTGGTGCTAGAGGAATCAAGACTACTGAGGCAGCCACTGAGGTGAAAGGGAGCAAATCAGTTACTGGAACAAAAGACAGACGTGGTGTGAATCCAGTCCTGGGGCTGCAGACTGAAGCAGTGTGGCCCTCGAGCCGGCCAGCACAGAGCCGCCACATGCTTCCAGTAGGAGGAGTAGTGGTTCCTTGGGCTCTTTAGAATCAAATGCCTAATGTTTATAAAGTGTCGGTGAATGGTTTCACATAGTGTTCAAGAAATGTTGTTTGAAAAGATAATATGATTGCCAGTTTAATAACTGACTGTTTCTTTTTAAAAAGTGTTCATTCAGTTGGAAATTCTAAATGTATACACACAGATAACAAGCAGAGGGCTCCTAGTCATCTTGCTGCTTTCTTCCAGGCTCATTCCCCAGACAAACCACTGATGACAGTGTCGTGTGTGTTCTTACACAGGTTTTTTTTTTAACTAATTGTAGAAACACATAAGCACATACACGTCTACATAAACACATACACACTTAAATCTTTCCTTAAAAAAATGGGTGATCAGTTCATGAATGATTACTCTCGCAGTCTTGGATTATTTGATTTGTAATATGCTTCAGTTTCATTTATTATGTCAGGAATAAATGACAATGTGTAAAGAAAAGAATGTAGGAATTGATAAGCCTTTATTGTGAATGTAAAGATTTGGAATAATGTTTAAACTTTGTATACCACAGGCAAGAAGTTACCGGATGTTTCATGATGACAGCATGAAGTCGTTCTTTCGTAGATTGAGTTTTACTCCTGATGGATCTCTGCTCCTCACACCAGGTGTGTTTACCAAAGGTTTTCATTTAAAATCGGGTACCAGATGGGTGCCTGCTATCACCATTATTATTCTTTGTGGGGTTAACAAGTGCAGGAAAATGAGAAAACGAAGTTACAAAGATTGGAAAAGAAGAGAGCAAACTTTGTGATAGGATTATGTTTCTAGAAAATCCAAGAGATTTAAAAAGTACTATCAGAATAAAAAAACTTAATAGGTGGCTGGATATTGTGAAATACATAAAAACTTTTATCTTCTACACTATAATAAGTACTTAGAAACATAAAAAAGAAAATGATTCCATTCATTATAGTGCAAAACCCATAAAACATGGGACTACATGGGAAAAAATTTAATAAGAAAGGCACAAAGCCTTTATGAAGAAGACTAGAAGGTCATATTGAAGGTTATAAAACAAGTTCTGAACAAATGGAAAGATATTTTATGTTCTAAAAATTAACATACTAATTGATTTCCAATTAGAATCTCACTAGAGGTGTTTTTTTTTTTTAACTTGATGACGTCTCAGCTTTGTTTAGGAGAATAAATGCTGAAGAATAGTCAAAAAAAGTATGAAAAATAAGAGTGATACTTGAGCAGGCATTTGCCTGATTAGATGTCAGAAGATACTGGAGTGCTACTGTAATCAAATCAACATGGTATTGGTATACGAATAAACATATAGATTAGTGGACCAGAACAGAGAATCCAGAAATAGATGCTGGGATAGAAGGGAATTTAGTATATGACCTGGGTGGTATTTCTGTGGGAAAAATAGATTATTGAGTGAATGGTGCTGGGATGTCCAGCTGTGTGGAAGAAAATTAAATTGGACCCCTAACTTATGTATAAAAAATAAATCCCAGGTGAATTCAGTACTTAAATATAAAAAGTAAAAATGTAAATCTCTTGCAAGAAAATCTAGGAGGACATTCTAGGAATGGGGACCCAGAAGCTCTTAAATGATAGCCCTATCTGACTATAATTGGCTGTAGAACTTTTGTATAGCAAAAATACAGAAAGTAAAATCAGTAGACAAATGATGGAACTCGAAAATAATGTTTAGGATACAGGAGACAGAAAACTAATGTATATCATATACAATGACTCTTCCAAATTGACAAGAAGAACAAAAAATAGAAGAAAAGAAAAACCCAGAAGAAATAAAATGAGTGAAGAGCACAAAAGGGCAGTTCACAGAAGAACAAATCTCCGTGTTCAGCACACATGGAGAAAGGTTGAGAAACTCAATAATAGGGAAATACGAATTAAAGTGACGCACAATTAGGTATCTCTTTGTTCTTTTCAGACTGGAAAAAAGTGAAAATATCTATTGCCGATGAGCATGTGGAATGTGGGTGTTGCTATGGGAATAAGCATTGTGAGAGCCTTTTTGGAAAGTAGTCTGCTAACCATTAAATGCACCTACCCTTCAGCCAATCTGTTCCTCATCTGAGACTCAGTTCCTTAAGAAATGAAAACATAGTATGTAAGAGTATACATGTAAGGGTGTTTATTGCAAGCATTGTTTGTAGTTGTAAAAAGACAAAAACAAAACAATACTCATTAACGGAGGTTGGGTGAATGAAATGGTATTTTCATACCAGTGAATATTAGGCGGCTACTAAAAAAAGAATGTTAGTGCTGTGCAAGTTAACTTTCATGAGTGACTGAGAAAAGCAAAATAAGGAAAAGTGTAAATAATACCCCATTTTGTAAAACAGACTAAAAACACCTCACCATATGAGTGTACGTGCGATTGAGTCTTAACACATTGAGTGATTATGTGAGCAGGGAGGAAATGCAGAAATGACGTCATGGTTTGTTCAAATGGATTACTTGGGGATGGAAGGATGGGGTGAGATGGGGAGAGAAAAGAAAGACTACTGATACTGTCGACTGCCCTCCCCAGTCGATATGAAGTGCTCACATGTAAGATTATATATGTGCGTATGTGTCTGAAGACATATTAACATAAAGCAGGGAGACGTTTCCAAGAGCAGCTGTGTTTGACAGTCGTTCTCGGACGAGGTCTGACCTGCTTTAAGTACATCCCAGGGTGAGTGTAGACTAGCTGTCAGATGTGGGCCACTCCCCAGAGCAAAGTCCGCTTCTGCAGTTGGCTGGAGATTTCAGCAGAGGGCTAGGTCTCCTGGCAGCCTCCTGGCTCCATCAGGCAGATGGGAAGAGGCCCGAGTCTCAGCCTTTGAGTGGCAGCCGAGGTTGGAATCCAGGGAGAGTGCCGTGGCAGCTCCTCACAGGGCTTCAGCAGCAGCAGCTGGCTGGACTCTCAGAGGGCTTCTGGAGCAAGGGCTCCCCGCTCTGTGTTCTTGCTGCCCAGGCCTGGAAGCGGCTCTGGGGCGGCCGAGCCCCTCAGGTGAGATGACACACGGGTGGAAGTGGTGTAAGGGCTGAGCCCAGACTATGACGGGATGTTTGCGTTTGTCCTCCGTCACAAAAACATTGTCCAGGGAATACATCTATCGGGGAAAATATTTTACAAATACTTGATTGCTCTTGGGTTTTTGCTGGTGAACTGTGTAATGAAACAGTCTTCCCTTCCTCTTCCTCCTTCCTTCCTCTGCCTTCCCAGCTGGGTGCGTGGAGTCTGGTGAAAATGTAACGAATACCACTTATGTTTTCTCCAGGAAAAATCTTAAAAGGTATGCACTTGAAGACGTGTTTGAAATGTCTCCCCTTTCTTTTTGCTTTCATTGAGTAACAGTGCCTCTTCCTAAAACCATGGTCAATCTTTCAGGCCTGTTGCTCATCTTCCGTGTCCTGGAAAAGCGACGCTTGCTGTTCGCTGCTGTCCCGTCTACTTTGAGTTGAGGCCGGGGGTGGAAACAGGTACGTTGGAAGCGCAGGGGCTGTGCTATGTTTTCTCTCTGGGGCAGGTCACCAGGTGGGATGGTGATTTGGATTTTGACTTGTGGGGAAGGTGAGTATGTGGGTTTGGTTCATTTTAGTTACTCTTAAGAGCTGGAACAAAGGCTGACGTCTCCAAACTGTGTGTCAGTTTTTTTGCGTTGTCTGGAATACACTGTCTTTGCTTAAAGCAACTTTACAGGAATAAAAGTACTAGTATTGTTTTTCTACCAAACCAGGTTGAATGTCATTCATTATCGATTTCTTTTGCCATAAAATAACGTATGAATTGGATTTTTGTTTTTTAATTTTTTTTCTCCACTGGCTGCTTTTAGTATTTTTCCCTTTATCAGTGACTTTAAGCAGTCTGATTATGATGTGCCTTGAGGTAGTTTTCTTCATGTTTCTTGTGTTTGGGGTTCATTGAACTTTTTAGATATATGAGCGTATAGTCATCAAATTGGGAGATTTCAGCCATTATTTCTTCAAACATTTTTTCTGTCACCCCCTCTCTCTCCTCTTCGGGGGCTCCAACTACACATGTTTAGGCCATTTGAAAGTACCTCCCATCTTAGTGATGCTGTTTACTTTGTGTAATCTGCCCTTGGTGCCATCAGTGTATTTTCCGTCTGTGACGTTGTAGTTTTCATCTCTAGAAGTTCAGTTTGGGTCCTTCTTACATATTCCGTGTCTCTATTTAACATGCTCCATCTTTCCTCTTGCTGCTTGAGCATGTGGAATAGTTTTTTTTAAAGATCTTATTTCTCCTTTTTCTCCCCATCTCTCCCAGTACATAGTTGTATATTCTAGTTGTGAGTGCCTCTGGTTGTGCTATATGGGACACTGCCTCAGCATGGCCTGATGAGCAATGCTAGGTCCGCACCCAGGATCCAAACCAGCGAAACCCTGGGTCGCCGAAGTGGAGTGCGAGAACTTAACCACTCGGCCACGGGGCCGGCCCCATATACTAACTCTTTTAATGTCTTTGTGTACAAAGGGTTGGTTTTGATTCTTTTTCTCCTCACTGTGGGTCATATTTTCCTGCTCCTCTGCATGCCTGGTAATTTTTTATTAGGTGTCAGACAGTGTGAATTTTACTTAGTGGATGCTGGATATATTTTATTCTTACAGATATTCTTGAGCTTTGTTCTGGGATGCAGTGAAGCTTTTTGGAAACGTTTGCTTCTTTTTTTTTTTCTGTGAGGAGAATTAGCCCTGAGCTAACTACTGCCAGTCCTCTTTTTGCTGAGGAAGACTGGTCCTGAGCTAACATCCGTGCCCATCTTCCTCTACTTTATATGTGGGACGCCTGCCACAGCATGGCTTGCCAAGCAGTGCCATGTCCGCACCCAGCATCTGAACCAGTGAATCCCAGGCTATTGAAGTGGAACGTGCGAACCTAACCACTGCGCCACCGGGCTGGCCCTGGAAACGTTTGCTTCCGATGGGTCTTGTTGTTGGGCTTTGTTAGGTGCAATCACAGCAGCATTTATTGGGGCTGATTTCCCCACGACTGAGGCAGAGCCCTCTGAGGATCCTAATCGATACCCCGTGAAACAGGGAGGTTTCCACCCTGGCTGGTGGGGACATACACTGTTTCTGGCCATGCATGAGCTTCAGGGACTGCTCTTTCTTTCCTGTAGTCCTTGCTCTGGCCTTGGGTCATTTCCTCGTACGCTCGTGCTGACCAGAGCCCAGCAGAAGACTCCGAGAGCCCAGCAGAAGACTCCGAGGGCCCCACAGGGCTCTGTGGCTCTCCCGCCCCTGCTCCTCCACCCCGTGAGCCCCAGCTGCCCTGGCCTGCCTGGACTCCCAGCTCCATCTTCTCAGCTCAGGGCGGCTGCTGGGCACTGCCTGGCTCCCTCCACCTTTGCTGGGCCTGGAAACCCCAGGCAGTGAGCGGAGGCAACTGTGGGATTCGCCTTGTTTGTTTCCCATCTCTCAGGGATCACTTTCCTTCATTGCCTGATTGTCAGTGTCTTAAACAATGTTGTTTCATGTGTTTTGCCTGGTATTTTAGTAGTTTCAGGTGGGAGGGTAAATTGAGACCTGTTACTCCATGGCTTGAAGCAGAAGCTGTTTTAACGTTTAATCCTTTATGTGAGTGAAGATGCTGTGACTATATAGTGTTTTTGTGTGTGTAAGGAAGTTTGGCCCTGAGCTAACATCTGTGCCAGTCTTCCTCTATTTTATGTGGGACACCACCACGGCATGGCTTGACAAGTGGTGCTAGGTCCGTACCTGGGATCTGAACCTGTGAACCCTGGCCCGCTGAAGCGGAGCACGCAAACTTAACCACTGCACCGCCAGGCTGGCCCCTTAGTTAACTTGAAAGAGCGTTAAAATGCTTCTTGATAAAATGTTTCCATGAGACTCTTATTTTTCCTTATCAGAAAGCGACCCCTCAGGTTGACTCTCCTCTTTCCCACATCTTTTCTTTTCTCTTCTTTTGGGACCTCAGGTGCCTGTGATTCTTGGATCATGACACTGTGTCCTCATTGGCTCATGCATGGTTCTGCTTTATTCACATATAAAATAATAGAACTGAATTCTTTTGTAAAGCAGATAGCAAACTAGTCTTTAGTAAAATTATGTCATTGATGTCCCATGGAAGAGGGCTTCTGGGGGGAATTTTTTATTTGTTTCCTTTGGGAACTCTGTTTTCGCTTGTTTCACTTCCCTTTCTTTGTCCCTGTTCCCCAGATGCAGACGGACCCCCACAGGAGGCAGGTGTGGAGCTGGTGAGCCTGCCCTACCGCTTGGTGTTTGCTGTGGCATCTGAAGACTCTGTGCTCCTGTACGACACCCAGCAGCTGTTCCCTTTTGGTTATGTGTCTAATATACATTACCACACTCTGAGTGACCTTTCCTGGTGAGTGGCTGGGGCAGAGGAAGGGGGATGGGGGAGCCACTATGCACATTACCCTGGAGGAGACGCTTGGGTCAGGGAGCCTGTCATCACTACAGGTGGCTTTTTTGGCCCTTATTTACCAATTTTTTTAAGGGAATCAACATGAGGAGGAAAACCACTTCTAATTTGCCGCGACACTGCTTCCTGTTGTAATGGCAGTGGGTGCTCATGCTGCGCACTGTGCCCTGTGGGGTTTGTCTAATTCTCATACACTGAGGGCAGCCCCGTGGGCTCCCTGGTCATTTGGGATCTTGCCAGGCCCTCCACGAGGAAGCCCACACCTGAAGCCCCTGCTGCTCACAAAGGGAGGGGCCCCAGAACCGTGCCTATCCTGAGGCTTGCCTTGCACTCGCCTTTCTGCATGAGGTCCTCAGCGCCCCGGGTCCCATTCAGACTCCACGGCCTGCTGGGCTCAGCTCAAGCTCCAGCCGAGGCCTGGCCCCCCCCCACCCCATCTACTTCTTGCTCTTTTTCTCTTAATTTTCTTTTTACCTTGGGAAAAAAAAGATCATCTCACCTTAATTCAGGTGACTTTGACGACAGTGCAGAGATGTTGCGGTGCCTTCGAAGATGAAGGTGGGCTGGGGAAGGAAAGAGTGAGTGAGGAGCTCGCACAAACCTTTCTGAGTCACAATTTTTTCCCTGACTGTTGCCTTCAAACAAAGCTTGTGATTTTGCTTGAATTTCCATTTTCTAACTAGTAATGAGAGTGTTAGGAGTGGCCTGTAGATTTTGGTAAGGTTTCTAACTTTTTCTCCTATTTTGGGAACAAAGGTCCAGCGATGGGGCCTTCCTGGCCATTTCTTCCACGGATGGTTATTGTTCATTCGTGACATTTGAGAAGGATGAACTTGGAATACCTTTGAAAGAGAAGCCAGTTTTGAGCGTGAGAACTCCTGATACAGCAAAGAAAACTAAGAGCCAGACACCCCAGGGGTCTTTGCCAGGACCCAGGCTGGCAGAGGGAACCCCCACCAGCAGAACCCAAGACCCCAGCAGTCCGGGTACACCCCCCCCTCAGGTGAAACAGTCTCCAGCCTCAACAGCGGCCAAGGACACCCCTGGGACTGCTCCCAGTGCCAGAAGCTCCTTGCCAGGATCTTCAGAGGAGAAGAGCCTGCAGCCCAGCAGTCAGAATGTGAAAGCCCACCCGTCCCGGAGGGTCACTCTGAACACACTGCAGGCCTGGAGCAAGACCACACCCCGGTAAGACTTCTGATGGAAGAGGAAATTGTTATTGCAATTGAACACAAAATGCGGACTGAGCGCCCCCAACCTTTCGTAGGTGAAATTCCACCCAGCAGGTACTCGTACTGCCGCCAGAGAGAGTTCTTAACGTCAAATCTGAGAGGGCCACTGCCCTGCTTGGAGACCTCTGTGGGTCCCCGTCTCCTACCTGTCGGATAAGGTCCAGACTCGTGTCCACAGCACGTGGATGGACTGGTTGCAGCCTGCCACCCAGGACTGTGGCCGCTCACTCTCCTTCACTCTGTGTGCCTTAATCTCCAGCCCGACTCTGAAAGTCGGGTTCCCAGACATACTCCACCCTGGAGCCTCTGTGCCTTTGCCTACCTCCGGGAAGCCCTGGACCTCTGCTCCCCTGGGTGACACTGGAGTCCTCCTGAAAGACCCATTTGGCTGTCCCTTCAGCCCTTTTCTCTGTCACAAACACATCACATTCAGTAGCTGGTGTTGGGTTTATACCTCTGTTTCCCCTGTTAGATTAAAAGGCCCTTAAGGCAGGAAGCTTGTCCCCAGTCTTTATCTGTGTTCTCTCGCCTGGAAGAGTAACAAGCACTTCACAATAGGTAGGAATCCAAGGAGGGTGTACTTGAGGCAAGTTTTGTCCCGTCCAGCAGACTTGCTCGTGGTGGTATGGCTGGTCTGATAACAAGAGTCTCCAGGTGATGCCCCAGTTGTGTGCTTCCATGTTCACGTCGGTCTGCTCATTAACACGGCCGAGTTCCTGCTGGTGCTGCAGACGGGACTGCTTAACACAGTCCCCTGTCACCCAGCAGTAACCTCCAGCTTCCTTTCCCTTGGAACTGAGAGAGAAGTTATCCCCTCCGACTCTGTATGAGGCCTTCTCCAGAGTCCTTCCACCTCTAACCTTCCCGATAATCTACACTGGGAGGCGGCCTGGGGTGGGGGTGACGGAAGATGATAGAGGCACTGTCATCTCTCACGTTTTCTGTTGCGTTCACTTGACTTCATCGGCAGATCCATAGCATGGCTTGGGTGTAGTGTTTGGCTCTTTTTGAGTCTCTGATTTCTTTCCGCAGGCTAGCAAAGGTTTTTTTTTTTTTTTTTTTTTAATTTTCCTATTTGTTTTTAGGTGGGGGAAGCAAGTGTGAAGCTGTTCTTTGAAATATTCTTGGCATTCAAGTTTTTCCCCTCTTAATTTCTTGCAAGCTCCTTGCAGTTTTAATCGTTTTTTTGAAAAAATAATAGTTGTTGAAAGTTGACTGTGATTTTAAAAAAGAATTATCTATGTTTTGGAGCTGTCCATAGTAGAAACAATGTCTGAGGACCTTTTCTATGCAGCATCCAGCCAGGTGTTCAGCATACCACTGGTAATTAACAAAACATGGGCTTTGAAACTCTTGGATGACTGGTTAAAGTCTAAGTTGACTACTATAAATGTGATAGTTTAAGTAGTACATGAACATAATCCTTAGTTACTACATAAGTGGGCACATCAACATTATATTTAATGCCTTGCATGATATGATCAGCTGAAAATTTTAACTATTTCCTTTGGTTAGTTTTGAAATTGGTATACATGAACAATTCCTATGACACTATTGAGCCATGTACCCATTTTCTTCTTCTTTTTTTAATCAAGGAGAATAAACTTAATACCCTTAAAGACAGACACTCCACTGAATTCTGTACCAAACAGTATAATTTCCACCTCTGCCACAGAAGAAGTTCAATCAGGTAAGTTATGCTGTTATTGGTTTAATGTAATTAAAGAGGGAATATCTTCTCTTTTGTTCCTTTGGAAATTCACACCACCTAATTTTAAGTGAGTTCTGAGGGAGCAAGGATGCATCTTACTAGACCCGTCATTTAAACTCACTGGGTGCCTACTGTTCTCAGTGGGGAGACGACCTTCCGGTGGAAGCCCTCACTGTGAGGTCGATGGTGCGTCCAGGAGATGCTATAGTCAGAATTCTCAGCCTCAGCACTGCTGACAATCTGGGCTGGAAAATTCTTTGTTGTGGGAGCTGTCCTGTGATTGTAGGATCTGGGTGCTGGTACCTCCCCACTCTTGACATTCTAAAATGTCACTCAATAGCACAACCAGAGGCACTTACAACTAGAATGTACAACCATATACCGGGGGGCTTTGGGGAGAAGAAGAAGAAGAAGAAGAAGAAGAAGAAGAAGAAGAAAAAACAGAAGAAGATGGGCAACAGATGTTAGCTCAGATGCCAATCTTTAAAAAAACAAAAGTCACTAGACATTGCCCATGGGCCGGCCCGCTGCTGAAGCGGTTAAGTACATACATTCCGCTTCAGCGGCCTGGGGTTCGCTGGTTCAGATCCTGGGTGTGGACATGGCACCGCTTGGCAAGCCATGCTGTGGTAGGCATCCCACATATAAAGTAAAGGAAGATGGGTATGGATGTTAGGGCCAGTCTTCCTCAGCAAAACGAGGAGGATTGGCAGCAGTTAGCTCAGGGTTAATCTTCCTCAAAACAAAACAAAACAAAAAAACAAAAGACATTGCCCACTATCCCTTGGGAGGTGGAATGGCCCCTGGTTGAGAACCACTGGTATAGATCCTTCCCCTTATTTCCATATACGACCTCGATGGGCAGTTCACTGCCTTGTCTGGGCACAAAAGTTGTTTTGTAAACATCTGCTCTTAAAGAAGTCTTCACTTACTTGCCAACCTGTGTGTGTTAATGTTTCAGGGATGCCTGGAGACCCTCAGGGCAGTCCTCCGGAGCCAAAGCGGCCCAGACTCAGTGAACACAAAGAAGGCCCCCAGGGTCAGGACCCTTGAGGAGACCTGTCTTGTGCTTGAAGGCTGCCAGGTCTGGGACCCCCATGCCCACAGGGAAGGGGCCTGGGCTGAAAACACCTGAGACCAGTGACATCAGATGGAGCCTGAGGGACACTCGTAAATCGATTTCTGTAACGGGAGATTCACAAGCACTGGTTTTTCTCCAGAAATATCTGGTATTCAGTATACGTTTTTACCTCAGAGATGTGAACATTTAGTAGACTAAATCCTCTTTTTGATGAGTTTCTGAAACTGGAACAGTTCACCATTATCTAGTGTGAAAATCAGTAAATCTTCCCTTGAAATATTTGGATGGAGGTACAGACACTTTATGGGTGGAATCCTAATGCTGGAATTATCAGAGAAGGTGATTGGAGAAGGTCGAATTTTAGAGTGTATGAATGATTATTAGATTTAGCTTCTAAATAGTTGATTAATTTTTGGAACTTTGTTATGTTTGCTTTCTGATCTTAAAGGTAATAATGCTCATTGTAAAAAGTAGAGTGAAGTAGGAAAAAATAGGCTGGAGGTGAGAATCACTCATTGTCATCTCAGCACAAGGAGGAACCTTGTTGCTGTTTTGGCGTATTTCCTTCTTAACATTTCTATGGTTCTAATTTTTTTTTTTTAAAGGGAGATAGTTGAGATTTTACTTTAGATAGAATTTGATATCCAAATAGGTTAACTTTTTAGATTGATTTTTCAAAGCAAAAAAAGGAACTTTACTTAGCCGTTTACGCCTCTGCCTTTGCTTTCTCTGGTCCCTGGGGCGAGGACCTGTTCTCTTTCTCTGTTGGGCGTAAACGTGAGACATAAAGCGCTGCTGTTGGCTGAGGAGGCAGTCACACGTGGAGCCTCCTCCTAGCTCAGGGACCCTGCGTCGTGTGACTGAGGGGCTGGTGGTCCTCTGGCAACTGGCTGGAACCTGGTTTAGAAACTGCGCAGGTGCTTCACATTGAGAAGGGCCTTAGAGTTGAATTTCGTGATGCTCACTGGCTGTCAGTTTGGCCTAATGAACATGATGAGTCATGAGGGTTCTCTACTCGGGCTTTCTTCCCATCTGAGAGAGATCAAAGTGTCCAGGACCCACCAATCAAGTCTCTGACAGGAAGCTGGCTGAGGAGTGGAAGAATGTGCTCTTTCTCATTCAACTCAGCAGCAACAAAGAGAAGAATTTGATGCTTCTTTCCATTTGTTGCTTAATCCACAACCTGGTTAACCAGAAAAAGAGTTTGCCTTCCAGATGGGAAAGTGGCAAACTGGGGATAATTTCCAGTGTAGAGAATTGGAAGGTGAATAGATGCATAGCTGTAATAATGCAGGTGTGGGTCACATTCACTATGAAGAGATTTTAAAATGCCAAATAGTATCTGAACCGGTGGATTGAAATTACCCAAAAAGCCGACAGAAATGCTGATGCCTGGTTCTGCCTCCAGAGGGTCTGGCCTGATTGGTCTGGGGCATGATCCGAACATCAAGATTCCCTTAAAGCTCCTCCACTAATTCTGATGCGCAGCCAAGATTGGGAAATCCTAAAAGAAAAGCTTTCCCCGGATCTGGCCTCTTCTGGTTAAATGCTTTCCCACTGGAAGCTTTTTCTTGCTTATCTCTGGTTCAGAATCGCAGAAAACCAGCTCCTTTACCAGGGCTGCCAAACCAAAAGGATGGTGTGTGGGAGATGTCGCTTTTCAGAGAAAAGGATGGTTTGAAGCTTCCTTTGGCTGGAGTGAGGTGTATTTTGTAGTCGTTGGCCCCTGTGCAAACCAGCGTGATGAGGGCTTCTCAATGGGAGGGCCTGCCTCCCTTACACACCTGGTCAGGCGTGATGCTCGGTTCTACACAGCCGTCTCTGGTGCAGCAATAGCAGGAGGGGGGGAGGCAGGGCGCACCTTCGGCCTGAAGCATGTATTTATGGACCTGACTCCCTGCCCCTTCGTCAGCTGTCACCTCGAATATAAATGACAGAATCAGCAGTAAAAGCCCAGGTGATGGTGTGTCAGTGTCCTGATCGATGCCGCCTGCTTCGCTCCCGGTGGGTTACTGGGAAGCCTTCTGCACAGGGAGCCCCCCTGAAGCTGGGGCGGTATCCAGTATCCCCTCCACAGATGGCCGAGGTCTGAGGGAACTTTCTCACCATTCTGGAGTCATCGTTGGGTGGGGTGTGTGGGTGTTTTGCACAGTGTGGCCGGGGACCGCGGGCAGCTCTGCTCTCAGGTCTGGATCCCTGCTGCTAGGTGGCCAGAAGCAGGTGAGGCTTGCCGAGACTGCTCAGGAGATCCTGATGTGCGTTCCCTGGCATCTGGGAGTGTAACGGTGGGGACCGGGGTCTGCCCCTCACCTGTGTGTCTGACGGAGGAGAGCTGGTGGGGTTGTCTGGGCAGCGTGAGGAGAGGGGGCAGGAGAGGGTGAAGCCTCCGTTACACCCCGGGCACACGGTGGGCAGGGATGTGTGGGGCCTCCTCAGGGCCCACAGTGGGTGACCAGGCCCAAGCCATCATGAAGGGGGCCTCCCCAAGCAGGGTGTCCACCAGGACAAGGGCACTGGGGCGGAAAGAGTCAGAAAGGGTGTGCCACAGGGGCAGGGGCGTGAGTCACATCCAGTCCTCCATTGACTCGTTTTTGCACCCCTGCAGACTCTTCTGTTGTCCTTGCTGAGCACTCACATCTGCCTTTAATGGTGCCATTGACCCTTCTTAACAAAATAGGTGTAGTGTCCATTTAGACAACGTGGGTCCCGAGTCCTTGGCTCTGGAAACTTCAAGTGGTGGGAGTGGGTGGGGACTGGCCCATCCCCCTTTCCCACCTGGAGTCTCCCGGCACTCCTGCATCTTCCCTTGTGTGTCATTTTGCTGTTTTCCACTCTCTGCTCCCTCTCACCTGAGGGGCGGGGGGGCGGGTGTGTCTCAGAGAGACAGATGTTGGACATATTATTTCATCTGAAGAAGTTTCTTCTGTTTTTTGAGGAAGATTAGCCCTGAGCTAACATCTGCCGCCAATCTTCCTCTTTTAGCTGAGGAAGACTGGCCCTGGGCTAACATCCGTGCCCATCTTCCTTTACTTTTTTTTTTTTTTTAATATGTGGGATGCCTTCCTTAGGACGGCTTGACAAGCAGTGTGCAGGGCCGCCAAAGTGGAACATGCAAACTTAATCACTGCGCCACCGGGCCAGCCTTGAAGTTTTACAGCTCCAAGAAGTTTGACTTTCCCTCCTTTGGCAGGAGAGAGGGCTAAGACAAAAGGTAGAAGGACAATGAGAAATGGAATTAAATAACTGGAGGCAGGGCCGGCCTCATGGCCGAGTGGTTAAGTTCGTGCGCTCCGCTTCGGCAGCCCAGGGTTTCACAGGTTGGGATCCTGGGCGCAGACATGGCACCCCCATCAAGCCATGCTTAGCATCCCACATAGCACAACCAGGAAGACCTACAGTTAGACTGTACAACTATGTACTGGGGGGCTTTGGGGAGAAGAAGAAGGAAAAAAAAAAGATTGGCAACAGATGTTAGCTCAGGTACCAATCTTTAAGAAAAAAAATGGCTGGAGGGTAAACCAGGTCACACCTCCCTTCCCTCGTGAGTCACTGGTCGCTTAATAGCAGGGACATGTTCTGAGAAATGCGTTGTTAGGCGATTCTGTCTCGTGAACATTGAAGAGTGTACTTACACAAACCCAGGTGGTCGAGCCTACTACACAGCTAGGCTTGTGTACGTGGTCCGTTGTTGACTGAAACGTCATCATACAGTGCATCACAGTATTGAAGTAACAGGGCACCTGTGTTCACACAAACACTCGTGGCCACTGGAGGTCACTGTCCCCACTGGATCCGCCTCAGCTTGAAGGCCCCGGCTGCTCAGCCCCACCTCCGAGAGGTCCAAGTTCCTGTCCAAGTTCAGGGAGCAGGCTTGGCCAGAGTGGCCTTGGACGCTGCTGCAGCCCCTGGTGGCCAGACCCAGAGGGGAGCATCATTCAACAAATTGGGGTGGGAGAGGATTATGACAGTAATACATGAATGCTCATCTCTTCGTTCATTTGAGCATTCATTCAAGAAACGTTTATTGGACCCCTTCTGGGTACAGGAAGATTCCTCAGGGAGCAAAACAGAGAGGACTCTCCGCCCTCCTGGAGCTTGCCTTCCGGTTGGGGGAGACCAACAATAAACTAAACAGCAAATATATATTAGAAGATGACTATGAAAAAAAACAGAAGTGAGGGGCCGTAGGAGAGCTGGAAGGAGAGTGGGCTGCAACTTAAAATAGGGAAGGCCTCTCCGAGAAGGTCAAAACAACGAAGGAGAGGGTGAAGAAAGTAATCACGTCAGGTGTTCTGGGTTTTTCCAGGAGCGAGACATCCTTCTCAATTGAGGTATCTGATGCATTCCATGTGTAAGTTGTGTGTTGTGGGGTCCCCTGGACTGAGGCTACCCCTGAGTGATGGGGGCAGGAGGACAGCCTGCAGCCCCCTGCTTGGTGTGGCCCCTCATTGCGGTTGGAGTGGTCCCCATCAGCTACTTGGCCTCCCTTGCCCCTTCATGCTCACCTCTGGGAGTCGGCCTGACACCCACTTGTGCACATTCTCTGGGGATGTGGTTTGGGTGGCCCAGGCCAGGCTGAGGTTGAACACTGTGGGAATTATAATCAGGGTGGGGAAGGTGCCCTGTCATATTCCAGTGGGAGTGAAGTCTTGCTGAATTGTAAGTGTCTGGTCCAGCTCTGATCCCAGATGGAAGGCCTAGCTATACATCACCCAGCTGTTATCTTCCACTTCCTGCTTTTAAGCAAATTCTGTGGCAGTTTTAGCAGCTAAATTGTCAGAGGTGGTTGTGGAAGGTGTTTTCTTCAGTTTGGCCTCTGCACCTGGAATCTTGCCTTTGTCAGCGTGGAGAGAAAAATACTCTCACTAACCCAGATGCCCCCAGAAGTCCTATTTTTAACTCAGGGTTTGGCTCTGAGAGATGCTATGAAGCAACAAGTATTCCCCCTTGTAAAGCCGTGGTAACAAATGCTTAGTAATGAGTATGTGGGGTCAGTACAGTGGCCCTCTTAATACCCAAAATGACTTGATGTCTCTTTCTGTCACAGAACGTGACCTGGGAAAGGCGTTTCAAGTGTAATAACAAGTCTTTGAAGTAACTCCTGATATGTATACCCTTGGTCAGCATCCTTGGCAGGCCCGAGGAGAAATGCCTGCTTGGGAGAAAGTCAGAGCAGGGTGTCCACCCTGCAGGCCTTCTTTTCCCCCACGGCTCCCTCTTCTCCCCATCTCCTGCCACCCACCAAGTACCTGGAGCCGGCAGCACCATGCTTTCCAGCCTGGCTGTGCACCAGGTCACCTGTGGGACTTGACAAACAAAACAAAATAGAACCAACTCAAGTCTAGGCTTTGTCCAGACCTGGGAATCAGCTTGCGTGGGTGGGAGAGACACCCAGCTGGGCACATGCATTTAAACACACTCTCAGATAGGGGCCTGCCTGGTGGCGTAGCGGTTAAGTTCACACATTCCACTTCAGTGGCCCAGGGCTGGCTGGTTCGGGTCTGGCTAGGTGAGCTAGTGCTGAGCTAGCACTGCTCATCAAGCCACGCTGTGGTGGCATCCCACATGAAGTGGAGGAACACTGGCACAGATGTTAGCTCAGTGACACTCTTCCTCAAGCAAAAAGAGGAAGATTGGCAACAGATGTTAAAACCACTCTGAAAGATTCAATGGGCAGCCAGCACTGAGAACGACTGGTTGGAGAATTGTGAAGTCTGCAAGATAAACCAGTGATGGGCAGTTAAAATACTTCTGAGTTTACTGATTTCATCAAGAACATCCATATTCAAGTGTCCAAGAGGAGGCTGAACCTTGAAGAAAACTTTCCCACTTGGCTCAAACGTCGCTCTGCTTCTCCCCGGAAGTCACAGGAATGAGTGGATGCTGTGTTATTGAAGCCGCCCCCAAACCTAGCTCCCCACATGGGGTCCTGCCTCATTGTGAATGGAGGTTAGGGAAGTGATGAATTTGCATTCCTAATGGGACGAGTACTCGAGTAAGCCACTTGGGGGCGATGTTGCTAGCCCTTAACTCCACCATCACGTTTATTAACTAACCTAATGTATTTTTAATGAAAGGATTTTTAATCCTGTTGTTACGGAAGTAGTATATTGTCTGTTGCAATACATTTTTCATGTTTATTACTTTCTATATAATTAAATGCTATTTTGTTGTTCCAAAGAGTTACGTAAGTCCATGTCATAGACCAAATCAGAGCACCCCATGAGAACCTCACATTCATAGAGCTGGATTTAAAAGGTGTTTTATGTTCAGTGGAGCCAAAGGAAGAATGAGTTCGAAGAAGCTAACCTCAAAAAGGTTTCTTTTATTTTTAAACCAACAAAAAGTCTTAATGACATTTTTCTACATTAGCAACAAATAGATCCACAGAACCTCACAACTATACAAAGATATACGCAAAAAGATTTGTTGCAATATTTTGAGATGGAAAACAAGACTGGAAATCATCTAAATGTTTGCCAAGAGGAGATTAATTAAGTTACAGTCCAGCTATGCAGTGGAATATTATGCAGCTGATTCCGGGCCCCACGTGTACTGCTGTGGAAAAATGCTCCAGTGCAGAAACCGCGGTGCAGAGCACAAGGTGAAGTCTCATCTCTGTCTCATTCCCGCGAGCCAACAGGGAACTGCAACATGTCGCTTGGATCAGCAGGCCCTGTGCTCGTCCCTGTGATGGGAGGCTCGTTTGGCTTGGGGACCTTATCTGCTGGAGTAGGGTTAGGCCATTCAAGCTCCTTCCAGTTTTACCTAAGCTTCAAGCCATCAAATAATACTAATTTTAGGCCCTTATACCACACGCTGGTGCATGGAAGACAGGCAAAGGAGTTGCTCTTGATGGTGGCCGGGGAACTTAGGCCAGTGAGCTAAGCGATTGTGGGGTTCTCCCCCCAAATGTGGCTACTGGAGTGTGTGGGATGGTGTGAAGGGTGTAGGAGGTGGTGAATAACCAGGACAGTGGAAAGGGCAGGGACTTTGAAGCTAGAAAGGTGGGGTTTTCATTCTGTCTCAACTGCTAAACTGCTATGTGACTGCAAATTTGACGACACCTCCCTAGGTCTCGATTTCCCCATCTGTAAAATAGGGATCCAGCATTTGCCCCCTGTGGTGGCTGAGAGGACTGAGTGAGACATGTACCTTCCTCTTAAGGTGAGATCCGTTTTCTCCCGGGAGAAATTGAGTTATTCCTGGGGAGATATCTAACCACTGTATTGGGGTTCTCCAGAAAACAGAACCAATAGAATGCGTGTATATGTAGAAAGAGGTTTATTATAAGGAGTTGGCCCACAGGGTTATGGAGGCTGGCAAGTCCAAAATCTGTAGGGTGGGCTGGCAGCCTGGAGACCCAGGAAAGCTGAAGCTGCAGTTCCAGTCCAGAGGCGGGCAGGTGGAGAGACCCAGGAGAGCCGACTATGCAGATGAAGTCCGAAGGCCATTTGCTGCAAAATACCCTTTTGCCTGGGGAGACTGGCCTTTTTGTTCTATTCACACCTTCAAGTGATTGCATGAGGCCCACCCATATTATGGAGGGCAATCTGTTTACTCACAGTTCACTGATTTAAATGTTAATCTCATCCAAAAACACCCTACAAATCGACACATAAAATTAGCCATCACAGTCACCAACTCTGGCCAACCTTGGGAATCGAGAACCACGTGGCCTGGTGAACTGACCAACAGTGTGGACTCTGAACAGGAGTGAGTCTGACATCTGCTGCCAATCCTCCTCTTTTTGCTGAAGAAGACTGGCCCTGAGCTAACATCCGTGCCCATCTTCCTTACTTTATATGTGGGACGCCTACCACAGCATGGCTTGATGAGTGTTCCATGTCCACACCCGGGATCTGAATTGGCAAACCCCGGGCCACCAAAGCGGAAAGTGCGAACTTAACTGCTGTGCCACCAGGCCTGCCCCACTAGTTTGGACTTTAACAGAACAGCCTCTCTCCATCTGAATATCCTAACCTACAGAATGAGAACCCACGATACTCTGAGAACCTCTAAAAGAGCAATCCAGGAACTACTGAAACAGCATTGAAGTGCTTTTCCTATGAGCGGGAACAACCAAGATCGCCTGTGAGTTAACTTGTGGCAGCTGAATCAAGCAGAACACAGGTTCTCATCAATCACAGGGTTTGAATTCGCAGGCTCTGGGGCCTGCCAGCCTGCCTGGGCTTGAACCTTGGCTCTGCCACTTGCTGTGTGGCCAGGGGTTTGTTGCTTAACTTCTCTGAACCTTGTCTTTCTCACTGTAAGGTGAGATGACAGAAAGTGCCAGCCTCATGGACTTGCAGTGTGGATTAAATAAGAAGCATGGGTGGAGCCCATGGTGGAGGGTGCCCCCATAATGAGCCTCAAACATGTCAGCCATTTTTGCTCCTTTCCAGACCTCATCACCTCCGCCACTGAACATGACCCCTCCTCTGTGGATACACATGCTGTGCTCATTTGGGTCCAAAACCAACGCTGTGGGGCTCCAGCTCATATTCATCATCCTAGGTGACCTTCGAGATGCCAGAAGGGATAAAATTAACATCTCAAAAGCTTTTCTTGACACTTGGACACTTTGCCATGAGAAGCAGGTGTCAACAGAACTCACACTAAACTGGGGAGGGAGTCACACTGATCACCAACAAAGGGGCACCTGCTGTGAAGGGTGGACTGGGTCCGGGGGCGCCGTGGGGGAGGGGAGGCCGGGTACTGGGGTGCTGTGGGGGAGGGGAGAAGCTGGGTCCGGGGGCGCTGTAAGGGAGGGGAGGCTAGAGCACTGTGCACGAGCAGGGAGACGAACTGATTCTTTCCCTGTAGTCACTGCCCCCCGCCAGGAGATGGGCTTTTCGAATACCCACCAGGGAAGGCCAGGCCAGGGCCCTGGTGAGGTGGCTGATGCCCGGAGGAGCCGACCTTGGATGGGTGGGAGCCCTGAGCAGGTTTGTGACAGCCGCAGAAACGTCAAATGAGAATGCGGCTCACTTCTTCCAGGCTGACAAGGCTCCGATGTATGACACCGCATCTAGAGCTACGACAAGAGGCTGACCGAGGCGCGCTCTCTCTCTCACACACACACGTACACAATTGCCAACAACCATTTAAAGCAGCCAGTACTTAGAAACTAACATTAAAAAAAAAAGATTCTATCCGCCCAGCTGATGTGAGACAATACAGCGGAGGCTTGTGTGTTCGTTTGCAGGGCTGTCGTCATCAATTTTAAGGGGGGCTTAAAACAACAGGAATGTATTCTCTCACAGTTCTGGAGGCCGGAAGTCCAAAATCAAGGAGTTGGCTCCCTTTGGGTCTCTAGGGGAGGGTCCTTCCTGGCCTCTTCCACCTTCTGGCAGCTTCTGGCATTCCTTGGCTTGTGGCTGCATCACTCCAGTCTCTGCTTCCATCTTCACATGGATTTCTGTGTCTTCTTCTCCCTTGTCTCTTACAAGGACACTTGTCATTAGATTTAGGGCACACCCTAATCCAGAAGGATCTCATCTCCAGATCCTTGACTAATTATATCGGCAGAGACCCTATTCCCAAATACGGTCACATTCTGAGGTTCTGGGTGGACATGAAATTTGGAGGGACACGATTCACCTCACTTCACTGTGCCGTGAGATAGAGCTGGGAGGAGGGGTTGGCTGGAAAATGGAAACCAGTTTCACAGCGAATGGCAACTAAACCCAAACCAGGAAGAAACTACCTTAAATTGTTGGGACACAACAAGTCCTCTGAGGTGTCCCCAGCTGGCTGGCAGGGCCCCTCCAGGATTTCCTTTGCCTTGGGAAGTGTGAACTTGAGTAGTGCTGGCTGCGTGGCATGGTGTGTGGGCGCCCTGAGGGACTGCGTTAGCTCCCTGGCTTCTCATGTCAGGTCTGGGACGTATGAGGAAACTGAGGCACAGAAAGTGTAAGAAACTTGCTCAGGTCTTAAATTTATAGCTAGTGACTGGCTAGTAGCCATCTGGCTCCGAAGTCTGTGCTCTTACCCACTGACTCCATTGCCAGGATTCCATCTTTACACAGAGAAAGTGCCCACATAGTTCTCACCAGAACCTGGGTTGTGTGGGCAAAAGAGAGACCCCAGGAGATCAGGTGGAGTTCGTCCACTGTCAAGCACCGGTTTTCCTTTTGTCAACTGAGAAGGCAAATTTGCCAGTTAGTCTACTCTCAAAACGAGTTTCTTTGGAAATAGCCAAAAGAATTGCAATTCAGGATATGCGTGATATGGTGAACCATAGGCAAATTCAGAAAACAAAGGACAGAGCTGCTTTTATAGTGAAAAACGGGGAGTAGGGAGGAGCTGTTCTAAAGGAAAGCCCACTGGGGGAGAGTAACGCTCAGGGCGGCGATGGCTTCTCATTGGCTGGGCTGTTGCTGGGTAGGGAGAAAAATCTTCCTTCAGCAGTAAAGTAGCTGTACTTCCTGTTAGAGACAAGCATCCCTCTCTTCCTGTTTGGAGTAACAGATGATGTTGACAGGGCCTGAGAGCTCCCTCTACAGGCCTTCCTGAATCTTAGTTAAGTCTTCTTAGTCAATGTTAGAAATCTTAGCTAAGATTTCTTTTATTAATTTTGACACTTTCACTAGAAAAGGATGGAAAAAGACATGGCAACCCAATCAACATGGTGGGCACCATCAGGGCTTAGCTTTGCTGAGCCTCAGCTATAAAATGAGAGTTGAACTGGGTCATCTCTAACCCCTGGGGATGATGGAGACACGGCCCACGAGAGGGCCCTGAAGCAGAAGGGAGGATGAGGGACGGGCAGCAGAGGTCTAAAGTGAAAGAGAGAATGATTTCCAAGCTTGATTCTGGTCCCTGCCTTGTGGAAGAGGTGGTCCCAAGGGGCAGCAACAGAGAAGGCCAGGGGCAGGGGGGAAAGGGAGAAAAGACCTGTTTTTCAAAGTGGGATCACATAGGCTGACTTGGATGATACTTAAGACAAGACTTAATACAGGAGGGGTAGGGGTGGGCATTTCAGGCAGAGGAAACAATCAGAAAGGCCCTGCCTATTTGAGGGATGGACAGACATCCGTGTGGCTGGCGCTTTGTGAACCAGTGGGTAGATGGTGTGTGATCAGGACAGAGAGAGGGCAGGGGCCCTGGAAAGGAGCCTGAATGTATTCAAAGTGCAAAGGGGAAAGCTTTGCAGTGACCTGCTCTCCCTGCGTTTTGGAAAGGGTCCTCTGGACACTGTGTGGAGTACAGATTGTGGAGGGAACTGCAGTCTGGAGGCTACTGCAATGGTCCAGGCAGGAGGTGGGCCTGGGCCAGAACGCTGGCACAGGAGGAGCAGGGGGTGGGCACACTTGAGGAGCATTTTGTAGATCAAGATGGCAACTGCAGTGACTCTGATTCTAATTACTGTAGTTATTTGCTAATGATGTGAGATTCTAGAATTCCACCGTTGGAAGTGCCTTGAAAATGGGAGTTTCAGAGCCTGAAGCAGTAAATCTGGTGGGATTGCTTATGTCTACCCAATTTTCCTTAACCCTTCTTATAGGAGAAGGAGGGACCAAGGCCCGGGAAAAGTAGGTGTCCATATTGGGCCGTGTGGTGGGCAGATGCCACACTGGCTTCGAGAAAAATGGAGCCCCAGGGCCAGGCTCTTTACCACCACCAACAGTTCTGCTCATATAATTCACCCTTCTCCTAACACAAACTGTTCACTCCGTCCCTGCTGCATCTCATTCAGCCTCAGCTTGAACCCTCCCAGCGACAGGGAGATCATCACTTTCTGGGAAAGGCTGCCCCATTTCCACTCAGCCTAGGGAGACGGTTCTCCCGTCTGTGGAATCACACCCAGCTCTGGGTATGTGCTCTGAGCTACACAGAGCAGCCCGCACCTCGTTTCCAGTATTTCAGATAACACTACCTCCCCATCTGGGGCTTCCTTTTCCAGGCTAAACATGCTTCAGGAAGAGCGGGACCTCCTAAACTGTAAGATGCCAAACACTGCCCTGCCCTGGGTGGTAGAAACTGTGTTAGCAGCGGAGGAAACGGCGGCTTCAGCTGGCCCGAGTGACAAAACTGAGTCTGTCTGGTATCGGCTCCAGCCGTGAGTCACTGGCTATTTTTACTTCTAAGGCCAGAGCTGCGGCTTATTCAGGGGCTCCTGTTTCCTGGCTGATGAAGCAGATGGAAGAAACACGATCTGGCCATCCAGAGGCCTGTGCAAAATGCAGGAGCCAGCTGGGCGCTGGGGGGAAGCTGAGCTCAGCGGGGCGGGCCTGGACCTCTGTGTTCTCACCTGTCCCGGGCACCGCGTGGCCTCTGCCTCCCTCTTCTGCTTGGTTTCTTGCGCTACCTGCTCAGCAGCGTGGGGGAATTGCACGATCCGAGTTCTGTTTTGCGATGCAACGTGGGGTTGTCAATTGTGCTTAACTACATGAGAGAATTGAAACAGAGCTTCGGTGGAGACACCTCCAGACCCCAGCCTTTGAGGGGGCAGTTGGTTGCTCTGGACATGCACCTTTTCGTGTGTCCTCAGGGCTCAGCTCTGCGACGCTGGAGACGTTGAGACTTCATGAGTCTCCTTTCTGTCCCGGGATGTGCCCACATTAGGCCTTAGCGCTGGTGGAATGTCCAATGGAGGTGCTGGCGTGTGATCTGCAGACCCCAGAATGTTCTGTGGAGGGCCTTGAACACGGCCGGCCAGTGGGATGACAAGGGGGAGACTGAGTGTGCCACCCCCTGCCTGTCTTGGCCAGAGACCCACCCCCAACTCGCTGCTGTGATGGATCTGCTGGGCTTCCGTTGGTGGAAAGGGGGCAGAGAACTGGACTGGAGTCCTGGCCCCACCACTGAACAGCTTGTGGCCTTGGGCAAGTTACTGGCCTCTCTGTGCCTTAGTTTCCCTGGGAGAGATGAGGGTACTGATAGCTCTTATCCCCTCGGTTCCTAAGGATGAAATGACACAGTGCAGAGCTTTCTATGGAGCAGGCGCTCATTGACTGTCAGTGCTTTGTTCTGTTTTTAAATTTGAAAACCATTGATAGGAAATCTAAGAATCATCTCGATCTCTCTTGGAGCTGACCCAGCCTCTGCCCAGACCTGGGGCTCCCGCCCATCAACTCCAGCAGAGTCTCCAGGGGCCCCTGGGAGCCTCCCCCTTCCAGCCCCTGTCCTGGGTGGATGCCACCACCAAGCCCGCCACCGAGGGGAAGGAGGGCAAGGAGCTCCCCTCCCCTGTCCATATGTCCATCACCCCCACCACTCCTGCCAGTCTGTGAGCACACAGAAAGCAGGGACTGCATCTTTCTCTTTTTTAAAAAAATTGCAGTAACATATAACATAAGATTTACCATTGTAACCATTTTTAAGTATACAATTCAGTGGCATTAATTACAGGCATTTTGTTGTGCAACTGTCACCACCATCCTTCTCCAGATCTTTGTCATCATTCCAATCAGCGACTCTGTCCCTATTAAGCATGAACTTCCTATTCTCTCTCCCTCTGTCCCTGGTAACTTCTGTTCTTCTTTCGGTCTCTATGAATTTACCTATTCTAGATATTTCATGTAATGGAATCATACAGTCTCTGTTGTTTTGTGACTGGCTTATTTGGTTGAGCATAATGCTTTCCAGGTTCATCCAAGTTGCAGCATGTGTCAGAACTTAATTCCTTTTTTATGGCAGAATAATATTCCATGTGCGGATACACCACATTTGTCTCTCCATTCATCTACTGATGAACACTTGGGTTGTTTCCACTTTTTGGCTGTAGTAAGTAATGCTGCTGTGAACATTGGTGTACATGCATCTATTTGAGTCCCTGTTTTCAATTCTGTGGAGCACATACCTAGGATTGGAATTGCTGGGTCATATGTTATAATGAGTTGAATTGTATTCCCTGAAAAAGATAATGTTAAAGTCCTAATCCCCAGGACCTCAGGATGTACTCTTACTTGGAAATAGGGTTTTTACATAGGTAAACTTTATTTTAAATAAAGGTAAAACCTTATTTTAACTTAAATAAGGTCTTTAGGGTGGCCATAATCCACCATGACTCTGTCCTTATGAAAAAAGGAAGTTTGGGGGCCTGGCCCAGTAGCCAAGTGATTAAAGTTCTGTATACTCCACTTTAGCGTCCTGGGTTCACAGGTTCAGATCCCTGGCATGGACCTACTCCACTCATCAGCCATGCTGTGGAGGCATCCCACATACAAAGTAGAGGAGGACTGGCACAGATGTTAGCTCAGGGCTACTCCTCCTCAAGCGAAAAAAAAGAGGAAGATTGGCAATGGATATTAGCTCAGGGCAAATCTTCCTCAAGCCAAAAAAGAGGAAGATTGGCAACAGATGTTAGCTCAGGATGAATCTTCCTCACCAAAAAAAAAAAAAAAGGAAACTATGACACACACACAGAGGGAAGACATTGAGAGAAGATGGCCATCTACAAGCCAAGGAACACCTGTGACCACCAGCAGCTGGGAGACAGGCCTGGAACAGACTCTTCCTCATGGCCCTCACAAGGAGCCAATCCTGCCGACACCTTGATCCTGGACTTCTGGCCTCCAGAGCGGTGAGACGATCACTTTCTCAGTTTGTGGTACTTTGTTATAGCAGCCCTAAGAAACTAATACATGTGATAATTCTATGTTTAGCTTTCTGAGGAACTGCCAAACTGTTTTCCTTGGAGGCTGGACGATTTTACATTCTCACCAGCAATTCCTCCACATCTTCACCAACACTTGTTGTCCCCCACCCCCCCCTTTTTTTTTTTAATTTTAGCCATCCTAGTAGGTGTGTAGTGGTATCTCATTGTGGTCTTGATTTGCATTTCCCTAATGACTAATGATGCTGAGCATCGTTTCATGTGCTTATTGGCCATCGGTGTATCTTTCGTTTTCCATTTTTAAATCCCCAGTGCATGGCATAATGTCTGATATGCCCGCTGTTCTGATTTATGAACAGATGGAAATCCCTAGTCTTGAACATCCCAGCTGCTTTCGTTAAGTACAGACAGCACCTCAGGAACGTTACAGGAGCCCCATCCCGTGGCTTCTCAGTGAGTATAAAACTCCAGAATTCCTCGCACAGCCTGCATAGTCTGCTCCCTTACTCCCCTCCAACCTGTTTCTTACCATTTCCTTCTTATCATCAGGGTGACCATGAACTAGATTGCCCAAACTAGGACAATTTTGAGAGATAGATTGGGATAACAGATGTCACGTGGGACTTTTCTAAGCATACTAGGATGTGAGGTCAGACTGGTCATCACACTTCAGCCATACTGGCCTCCCATCTGCCCTTGAATATCCAGCTCTTTCCCTGTGCAGGGCCTTTGCACAGGCTGTTTCTTGTGCCTGGAGCCCCTACCTTGCTCTTCTCCTGACTGTCTCTTTCCTGGCCTTCAGGTCTTGGCTTCAGTCTTTGCTGACCTCTCTTTACAGCTGGGACCAGTCATTCTCTCTCAGTACTCTATGCTCATTTTCTTCATAGCATTGATCACAATTTATGCTTATAAATTCATTTGCTTGTATGCTTTTTATCTGCTTACTGCAGACTGTAAGTTTTTCTTTTTAATTTGGAAAAAAAATTTAGAACCAACATGTTCCATGGTGCCTGACAAAAGCTAGACCACAAATAAAGAGCTATTGGATGAATGAGTTATCCATTAAGGTAAGAAAGGCACATCGTGCAACTATACAATGACAGCTGGGAAGTGATAAAACTTGGCTGAAGGGGCTGGCTCCGTGGCCTGGTGGTTAAGTTCAGTGTGCTCCACTTCAGTGGCCCAGGTTTGGTTCCTAGGCACAGATCTATGCCACCTGTCTATCAGTGGCCATGCTGTGGTGGTGTCCCACATACAAAATAGAAGAAGGTTGGCACAAATTAGCTCAGGGCCAATCTTCCTCATGCAAAAAGAGGAAGATTGGCAACAGATGTTAGCTCAGGACAAATCTTCCTCAGCAAAAAAACCCACAAAAAACTTTGCTGAAGATCCATGTTCTGTGAAGACTGAACTCACAAGCTGGAAAACATTAAACCAATGAAGAACACTTGTCTCTCAAACTGCTCTTTAGCCAGAGGATTTATTGGAATCATTGTAAACAGTGGTCACTGCTCTCTAAAAGCTATTATGAAAGTGGCTTCTTTTTTTTTTCTTTCAAGATTGGCACCTGAGCTAACAACTGTTGCCAATATTTTTTTTCCCCTGCTTTTTTCTACCCAAATCCCCCTGGTACATAGTTGTATATTTTAGTTGTGGGTCCTTCCAGTTGTGGTATGTGGGATGCCACCTCAGCATGGCCTAATGAGCAGTGCCATGTCCATGCCCAGGATCCGAACCCTGGGCCACCAAAGCGGAGGGTGCGAACTCAACCACTCGGCCACGGGGCCGGCCCCAAAAGTAGCCTCTTTATAGAAGCCACTCAGTCATCCACCCACTTAGTCACCTATCACCACCCACCATCCACCCACCCACCATTCCAACCAAGTTCCATCCATCTGGGCACCATCTACCTACCAAATGACCACCACCCACCCACCTATTCATCTACCTCTCACCTTCTACTCACTCATTCATTTACCACCAACCTACCCATCCACCCTTCACCCACCCCCCTACCACTCAGCACACACCCATTCACTTACTGGCAACCTACCCATTGATCAATCATCCACCCACCACCCACCCTTCCGTCCCACCCATTCACCCATCCCGGTGCTTAGTCATGATCATGTGGCCCCCACTGGGCTCTGGGTATTGCCAGGGATAGCAGTAGTTTCCTAAGGGTGGTTCCCATTTGAGGCATTGTAAGATGAAGCCTACCTGCACTCAAACAATGAGGAGATTTGAGGCTTCCTTCCAGATCTCACTGATCTGGGGACACAGGAAGGCCCAGGTCCAGACGCAGGTTTGGTTATTCCAAAAATCAGCCTGTGGATCTGTCTGTCTGGACCCAGTGATTCTGTGCTTGAAACTCTCCCACCCACAGAGAGAGATGTGGGCTGTCTTAAAGGGCCCTTGGAGCTGCTCCCTGCACCCTGGGAGCTTGCTTTTCTCTTCCCCCAGCAGGATGAAATAGAAAGTGTTCGGAGCCACACAAGGTTGACAGTTGGCCAGGACTTCAGAGCCGCCCTGTCGGAGCCCTCATTTGCGGAGGAAACCTGAGCCCCAGCATCTTAATGTCCACCTGAGCCAGGAGCTACTGTTACCAGCATCCAGCCGGAGACTCAGGGGACCCTGCCAGGAAGAAGCACAGCCTCAGAGGGGTCACAGTATGGCTGCCTGGGGGCCTTCCCTTCCTGACACCACACTCATGCATGCCCTGGAGGTGGGAGCAAAAGGATTGTTTTCTTTGTGCCTTAAACACAAGGATGACGACATCTATTGAATAAGTCACGTCGATGGCATCTGGGGTTTTAACTTGCACTGGCTTATCTTATCCCTGATAGCCCCTTCTGGAAGAATCCGCTGTGAAATAGAAGCCAGAACTCTGGTTCGGGAGAGAGAGGTTTCCGAGAACGAGCCAGGTGGTTGAAGGGCCTGACAAGTTCCAGGGATAGAGAGTCGTATATAACTGCGGGCTCTCCTGCCTGCAGCCCCTCGGCGTATCACTAACACCTTCTCGGCTGTCCTGCTGAGGCTTGTGTCTGCACGGAAGCATCCTGCAGAGGGCTGGGCCTGCTGAAGCTTATTCCTCTTGCCAGACAAACTCGGGCTGTTTCCCAGATGCAAAAGCACACCTCAAAAGATGGATTTCTCTGTGGACTCCCGGGCCCGTACATTTCCCGCCCCGCCGCCGCCACGTCCCTCATATCCTGCTGCGGATTCGGCCTTTCGCAGACTTATTTATTTAGTCCATTTAGAAAAAATGGACCTTTGGAGATAAAAAATGGGGTAAAGAGAGGAAATAACAGCGGAAATGCAGAAAACCACAAGAGTGTAACCAGCATGTGTTAAAAGTCAATAAAACGCCTATTCGAAAAGTTCTTTTTTTGTTCCCTTGTAACAAGTCCAAGGGATTGACCCAGAGGCCCTTCTCAGCAGTGCTAATGCTCAGTGGGCAAGTGTTTCTACAAGTGGGCCCCACTTGCGATGACATTCTGAAACACCAGCACTGCAGCCGATCTCACCGGGTGCCCGGATGTGCACATCGATGAGCCTCATCACCGGTCACAGCTGAGGTTCCTCCTGCATCCGTCTGTTATTGGCTCCCTGTTTTCCAGTCTGGGGATCAGAGGTGGTGTCAACAGTTGAAGGGTCTGTGGCAGACCAGCATTCAGGAAGATTAACGGAACAGGAGAAGATCCTACAGTTTGCTGAGCTGAAGGGACATCTTTAAGTCTGTTTGCAACTAATTTCCAATTTAGGAGGAGCCAGTGCCAGACCCGGAATGCAGTAACATGAGGATGGCTAATATCGGTCTTCTGGACAAATGATAACTAGTTGAGTAAACTCCAAATTGTGGCTCTGAAAAAAGGCGTCTCACTATGTATATTAAAGTGAATACCAGATAGTTGAAGGATTTAAACATAAAAATCAACATATATTATGGATTCTGCCTTATGATCACAAGGTGGCTACACACTTCCAGCATCATATCTATGTTCCAGGCATTGATAAAAAGCTGCTAAAATGATTTCCTGGAATCCTTAGCAACTTCCACTTATATTTATTTGGCCCAAATCTGTGTGTAAAGGAGGCTATAAGATATAAATGCCTTTATCTGGGTACATTGCTACCCCCAAACAAAACTGGAGTTCTGTTAGTAAGAAAAAATGGCAGAAAGGATAGAAGTCCACAACTCGTAGCATCTTCCCAGTGTCTTAATAATTGTTATAGGAAGATGGAAACAAGAACGACAGCTAGATTCTAGGGCTGAGGGAGTGAGAGACTGATGGTACCATTTACTGAGATGGCGGCAACTTGGGGTTGGGGAATCAACACTTCTCTTTTAGCCATTTGTTGTTTGAGATGCCTGTGCAACTTCCAAGTAGAGAAATCAAGGCAGTAGTGGAATACGCATACCCGGAGCTCTGGCGAAATACATATGTGAGCGAGAGCAGCATAGGAATGAAATTTTAAAGTCACGGACTGGATGAAATCACCAGGCAAGGAAGAGAAGAAAGTCAAGGGCAGAGAGCTGGATCTGGGAAGGAAGAAGAGCAGAGACTGCACAAGGGCAAGCAGCGAGCGGGAGGGGATGAGCCGACCGTAGTGTCCCCAGGCCTAAGGAAGGGGTCCCAGGAGGGAGTGGTCCTACGTGTGACATGGCTACCGAGACAGAAAATAAGATGAGGACAGAAAACGGATCAATGGTTTTGGCAAAGTAGAGGCCGTTTGTGACCCCCATTTGAGAAGAGCTTTCGTAGCTGCCTAGTGGGTTTAGCACAGTTCACTTAGCTGTTCTAACGATGCACGCTTGAGTCGTCTCTCTTCTCTCCTTTTTTCATTTTCTTTTTTGCTAATGAAGACAGTGCTACAATGAATATCTTGTGCATGTATTTTTTGCTAACACGTGAAAGTATTTCTTTTGGGTCAGGCCTAGAAACTATTGAATCAAAAGGTATGCATATATTAAATTGTAATCTGTACTGTCAAATGTCTACTAAACGGTTATACTGACTTACACTCCCACCAACAGGTATGTGTCAGTGTGACGCAAAGTTAAATATTTGGTAAACTGGTAGTTGAAAAAGATCTTGTTTCATTTGAATTTCTTTTTTTATTGGCCATTTGTATTCATATCTTTTCCCCAATTTTCCTTTAAGTTGTTCTTTTTGTTGTTGTTGATTTATCAGAACTCTACATGTATTGCAACTTTTTTCCAGTTTATGGTTTATCTTGATTTTTAAAGGGTTTTTTTTTGCCAATTTTAAATTCTACATTTATAATAAATTTCTTGTTTTTTTCCTTTCTGCTTAGAAAGGCCTTTGTCATCCCAAGATTATAAAAATGTTCGCTCCTTTTCTTCTAAGTTTTATAGTTTGAGTGAATCTTTGATCTATATGAGATTTTGGTGTCAGAAGTGAGGTTGAAAGCCAAGCTTTATTTTCCAAATGGTGGCCAGTTGCTTCAACACCATTTCTGGAGTAATTATGTTTCCCTAGTTAATTTGAAATCACTATTATTACTTAATACATTTCCATATATTGATGAATTCTTTCTCCCTTCTCTTTTGTCCCCTGAATCTATCTATTAACTTGTCTACTGCCTGGCTGGTGCCATACTGGGTTTTTTTTTTTTTTAAATTGAGGTCATAATAGTTTATAACATTGTGAAATTTCAGTTGTACATTATTATTTGTTAGTCACCATATAGGTGCACCCCTTCACCCTTTGTGCCCACCCCATACCTCCCACCCCCCTTCTCCCTGGTAACCACTAAACTGTTCTCTTTGTCTCTAAGTTTATATTCCACAAACAAGTGAAATCCTATGGTGTTTGTCTTTCTCTGTCTGGCTTATTTCACTTAAAATAATACCCTCAAAGTCCATCCATGTTGTTGTGAATGGGATGATTTTGTCTTTTTTATGGCTGAGTAGTATTCCATAGTATATACATACCATATCTTCTTTATCCAATCATCAGTCAATGGGCACTTGGGTTGCTTCCACATCTTGGCTGTTGTGAATAGTGTGGCAATGAACATAGGGGTGCATAAGCCTCTTTGTATTGTTCGTTTCAAGTTCTTTGGATAAATACCCAGTCGTAGGATGGCTGGATCATATGGTATTTCTATTTTTAATTTTTTGAGGGATCTCCATACTGTTTTCCATAGTGGCTGCACCAGTTTGCATTCCCGCCAGCAGTGTATGAGGGTCCCCTTTTCTCCACAACCTCTCTTACATTTGTTATTTTTTGTCTTGGTGATTACAGCCATTCTAATGTGCGTAAGGTGATACCTAAATTGCACCATATTGTTTTAGTTATTGCAGACTCACGTGTCAGTTAGGGTGTGTATCTGTTGCCAGTGATGGAGAATCCACCTCAAACTGGTTTAAGCGACAGGGGAATATATTGATTTCAGTAACTGAAAAGACAAGGGAGTGCTAACATCACCAAGATGCTTTCTATTTCATCACTAGACTTTGTTCTCAATCTAGGTCAGTGACACAAGGCCCGTGTCTTCTTAGGCTCAAGTCCGTCATGCCTCTCTCTGTCTGCAGCATAAGCCCTGTTGCCTCTCATTGGCATTGACTGGATCCCATGCCTATCCCTGGGTGGGCCTGAGTCAATGCAGGTGGGGGGGTCAGCTTCACCCAAAAGACTTGGGCTGAGATGGGGGAGCACGGTTGCACCAAGGGAAAGTGGGCAGTGTTACCAGAATAGAAAGACAAGGGTGAGCAGACGCTGGTGGCAAGAACAAGACGTGTCTCCTATATGTTAATAATATACGTTAACAACTTTTATGTTTTTATTTTTGAGATAGTAATGATACCATTTATTTATTTATTTTAAATTTCATGTACATCATTATGTTTCGATTTCTGTGTAGATTATGTCATGTTCAGCACCCAAACACTAATCACCATCCATCACCATACACAGGTGCCTAGCCACCCCTTTCCCCTTCCTCCCTCTCCCCTTCCCCTCTGGTGCCCACCAATCTGATCTCTGTGTCTATGTGTTTGTTTGTTCTTGTTGTTGTTTTTATCTTCTATTTATGAGTGGGATCATATAGTATTTGGCTTTCTCCCTCTGACTTATTTTGCTTAGCATAACACCCTCAAGGTCCATCCATGTTGTCACAAACGGCCAGATTTCATCTTTTTTATAACTGAGTTTTATTCCATTGTGTATATATATATATATATATATATATATATGACATCTTCTTTATCCACTTGTCCCTTGATGGGCACTTAGGTTGTTTCCAAGTCTTGGCTATTGTGAATAAGGATGCGATGAACATAGGAGTGCATATATCTTTACGGATTCGTGTTATCATGTTCTTTGGATAAATACAGCGGTGGAATAGCTGGTTTGTATGGTAGTTCTATTCTTAATTTTTTGAGGAATCTCCGTACTGTTTTTCATAGTGGTTGCACCAGTTTATTTAGTGCTTCTGCCCATTTTTCAATTGGAGTGTTTTTTTGTTATTAAGTTGTACGTGTTCTTTATACACTTTGGATGTTAACCCCTTATCTGATATACAGTTTGCAAAAGTTCTCTGATTCTGTAAGTTGTCTTCTCACTTTGTTTCTTTTGCTGTGCAAAATCTTATAAGTTAGCTTAGTCCCATTTGTTGATTTTTGCTTTTATTGTTTGTGCTTTTGGTGTCAGATCCAAAAGTCATTGCCAAGACCAATGTCAAGGAGCTTCTCCCCTACGTTTTCTTCTAGAAATTTTATAGTATCAGGTCCAATGTTTAAGTCTTTGCTCCATTTCAAGTTAATTTTTGTGAGTGGTGTAAGATACGGGTCCAATTTCATTGCTCCCCATGTGTTTATCCAGTCTCCCAGCACCATTTGTTGAAGAGACTATCCTTTCCCCACTGGGTGCTCTTGGCTCCCTTGTTGAATATCAGTTGACTGTATAAGCAGGGGTTTAATTCTGGGCTCTCTATTCTGTTCCTTTGGTCTATGTGTCTATTTTTATGCCAGTACATACTTTTTTTTTCATTTTATTTTTTATTCAGGTTATGATAGTTTACAACTTTGTAAAATTTCAGTTGTACGTTATTATTTGTCTCATATTGTAGGTGCACACTTCACTCTTTGTGCCCACCCCCATGCCCCCTTTCCCCTGGTAGCCACTAATCTGTTCTCTTTGTCCATGTGTTTAACTTCCACATATGAGTGGTGTCATACAGAGATTGTCTTTCTCTATCTGGCTTATTTTACTTAACATAATACCCTCAAAGTCCATCCATGTTGTTGTGAATGGGATGATTTTATCCTTTTTTATGGCTGAGTAGTTTTCCATTGTATATATATACCATATCTTCTTTATCCAATCATCAGTCAATGGGTACTTAGGTTGCTTCCACATCTTGGCTATTGTAAATAATGCTGCACTGAAAATAGGGGTGCATGGGTCTCTTTGAATTGCTGATTTCAAGTTCTTTGGATAGATACCCAGTAGTGGGATGGCTGGGTCATACGGTATTTCTATTTTTAATTTTTTGAGGAATCTCCATACAGTTTTCCATAGTGGTTGTACCAGTTTGCATTCCCACCAGCAGTGTATGAGGGTTCCTTTTTCTCCACAACCTCTCCAACATTTGTTATTTTTTGTCTTGGTTATTTTAGCCATTCTAACAGGTATAAGGTGATATCTCAGTGTAGTTTTGATTTGCATTTCCCTGATGATCAGTGATGGTGAGCGTCTTTTCATGTGCCTATTGGCCATCCCAATGTCTTCTTTGGAGAAATCTCTGTTCACATCCTCTGCCCATTTTTTTTTTTTTAAAGATTGGCACCTGAGCTAACAACTGTTGCCAATCTTTTTTTTTTTTTCCTGCTTTTTCTCCCCAAATCCCCCCAGTACATAGTTGTATATTGTAGTTGTGGCACATGGGACGCCACCTCAACATGGCCTGACAAGTGGTGCCACGTCCGCACCCGGGATCTGAACCAGCAAAACCCCAGGCCGCCACAGTGGAGTGCACAAACTCAACCACTCAGCCACGGGGTTGGCCTCCCCTGCCCATTTTTTGATCGGGTTGTTTGATTTTTTGTTGTTGAGTTGTATGAGTTCTTTATATAGTATGGAGATTAACCCTTTGTCGGATATATGATTTGCAAATATTTTTTCCCAATTGGTGGTCAGTGTTTTTGTTTCAATCCTGTTTTCCCTTGCCTTGAAGAAGCTCTTTAGTCTGATGAAGTCCCATTTGTTTATTCTTTCTGTTGTTTCCCTTGTCTGTGAAGACATGGTGTTCAAAAAGATCCTTTTGATACAGATGTCAAAGAGTGTACTGCCTATATTTTCTTCTAGAAGCCTATGGTTTCAGGTCTTACCTTTAGGTCTTTGATCCATTTTGAGTTTATTTTTGTGAATGGTGAAAAAGAGTGTCAATTTTCATTCTTTTACATGTGGCTTTCCAGTTTTCCCAGGGCCATTTGTTGAAAAGACTTTCTTCTTTCCATTGTATGCCCTGAGCTCCTTTCTCGAAGATTAGCTGTCCATAGATGTGTGGTTTTATTTCTGGGCTTTCAATTCTGTTCCATTGATCTGTGTGCCTTTTTTTGGTACCAGTACCGTGCTGTTTTGGTTACTATAGTTTTGTAGTATATTTTGAAGTCAAGGATTGTGATGCCTCCAGCTTTGTTCTCACATACTGTTTTTATTACAGTAGGTTTGTAGTATAGTTTGAAATCAGGAAGTGTGATATCTCCAGCTTTGTTCTTTTTCCACAGAATTGCTTTGGCTATTGGGGGTCTTTTGTGGTTCCCTACAAATTTTAGGATTGTTTTTTCTATTTCTGTGAAAAACACCATTGGTATTTTGATGGGGATTGTGTTGAATCTATAGATGGCTTCAGGTAATGTGGACATTTTAACAATATTTCTTCTAATCTACGAACACGGAATGTCTTTCCATTTGTTTGTGTCTTCTTTGATTTCTTTCAGCAAAGTTGTAGTTTTCACTTCCTTGGTTAAATTTATTCATAAGTATTCTATTGTTTTTGATGCTATTGTGAATGGAATAGTTTTATTTCTTTTTCAGATGTTTCATCCTTAGTGTATAGAAATGCGACTGATATCTGTATGTTGATTTTGTGTACTGCAGCTTTTCTCAAACCACTGATTAGTTCTAACATTTTGGTTGAGTCCTTGGGATTTTTCTGGATACAGAACCATATCATCTGCAAATACTGACAGTTTTTCTTCTTCCTTTCTGATTTGGATGCCTTATTTTTTTGTCTTGCCTAATCGCTCTAGCGAAGACTTAACAGTAGCATGTTGAGTAAGAGTGGTGAAAGACCAGTAACGAGTAAAGAGATTAAATCAGTGATCGAAAACCTCCCAACACAGAAAATGCCAGGACCAATCCTCTTCAAACTCTTCCAAAATATCGAGAAGGAGGGAACACTTCCAAACTGATTCTACGTGGCCAGCATTACCCCGATACCAAAACCAGATAAGGACACCATGAGAAAGCTATAGATCAATATCCCTGATGAGTATAGGTGCAAAAATTCTCTAAGTATTAGCAAACTCAATTCAAGAACATATGCAAAGGATTATACAGCATGCCCAGGTGGGATTCCTTCTTGGGAGGCAACGATGGTTCAACATATGCAAATTGATACACATAGTACATTAATAAAATGAAAAATAAAAGGCACATGATCATCTCAATAGATGCAGCAGAAGCATTTGACAAAATACATCCTTTCATTATTAACACCCTCAGCAGATTGGGTATAGAGGGGACATACTTTAAAATAGTACTAAAGGCCATATACAGAAACCCACAACTAACATTGTGCTCAATGGAAAAAAATTGAAAGGTTTTCCTCGAAGATCAGGAACAGGACAAGGACGCTCACTCTTACATTTCTCCTTTGAAAGCTGATTACACATTAATTCCACTACCAGTGGCCTGGAGGGAGACCACGAGGTGGAGAAGGGCGACCTTGCACCTTCCTTTGCTTGTTCTCCTATTGGTGGCGCTTTGCAGGACCCTCACCCTCGCAGGGTGGTGGGTGCCAGTCTGCACTCCCTGATCCAGCCCCCATGGGCTCCCCCAAGGTTCCAGAGTACTGACTCCAGCCCCAGAGGTCGGGCCCCAGTTCTGCAAACCGGTCCTCTGAGCTTCCAGACCTCTCAGCTCTTCCCGTGCTTCCCAACCCTATAGGGGAGGGCTGCTTCCTGCAGTTACTTTGTCTGTATTAACTGAGTGTCTCCAGATTGCTTTCCCGTGGCGGCTGTAACAGGTTATCACAAATGTAGGGGCTTAAAACAACACAAAGTTTTTATCTTACAGTTCTGGAGGTTAGAAGTCCAATGCCGGTCTCCCTAGGCTAAAATCAAGGTGTTGGCAGAGCTGGTTCCTTCTGAGCCTGTAGGGGAGAATCCACTCCCTTGCCTTTTCCAGTTTCTAGGGGCCACCTGCATTCCTTGGCTCATGACCGCTTGTCCATCTCCAAAGCCAGCAACGTTGCTGAGCCGAGTCCTTATGCTGCCGTTTCTCTGGGGACTCTTCTGCCTCCCTCCTCCACTCGTAAAAACCCTTGTCATTACAGTGGACCAACCTGGATGATTCAGGATGCTCTCCTACTATAAGGTCAACTGATTAACAACCTACCTCTATCTGCAACCTCAATTCCCTCTGGCCATGGAAACTTACATGGTTCCAGGTTCTGGGTATTTTGATGTGGACATCTTAGGGGGGCTTTCTTTTGTCTACCCCAGACCCCTTTTCACTTTTTCCATTCTCCAATACCTGTTTAACTAATTCCTTATATTAATTATTCTCTCTTATAATAACTGATACAGTTTCTGTGTTCTTAACTGGATCCTGCCTAATCTTAATTGGATCATTATTGCTTATTACATGAAAGTTTTTAAACCATCTATCCATCCATCCATCCATCCATCCATCCATCCATCCATCCACTTACCTACTTGTCTACCATCTGTCTATTTATTCTCTAACTAGCCATCTTGAACAGATTTTCTAGTCATTCAACCATATTATCAGGAAATAAATATAACTACGCCTCCTATTTTCTTTTTCCTTCTTTTTTTTTTTTTTTTTTGAGGACTATTAGCCCTGAGCTAACTACTGCCAATCCTCCTCTTTTTGCTGAGGAAGACTGGCCCTGAGCTAACATCCGTGCCCATCTTCCTCTACTTTATATGTGGGACGCCTACCACAGCATGGCTTGCCAAGCAGTGCCATGTCCATACCTGGGATCCGAACCAGTGAACCTCCCCTCCTATTTTCAACCACTTATTTCTCCTGTTGATTTTCTTGTTCAACTTTTTGTTTTTCTTCTTCTCCCTAAAGGCCCCCAGTACATAGTTGTATATTCTAGTTGTAGGTCTTTCTGGCTGTGCTATGTGAGACACTGCCTCAGTGTGACCTGATGAGCAGTGCTATGTCCACGCCCAGGATCCAAACCGGCGAAACCCTGGGCCGCTGAAACAGAGCATGCCAACCTAACCACTCGGCCATGGGGCGGCCTGTCTCTTGTTCAATTTTATAGTCAAATACTTTCAGAATAATGTTCAATAACAGAGGTGGGTGCCCTTGTTTTATATCTAAAATGTGTGCACATGCCCACATATGTACATAAAATAAATGACAATTTTAAAGAAATATTAATCGAATCCTATTTTACTAAAAAATTTTTCAACTTTTAAAACATTTTTATTTTTAACCTTTAATTTATTTATTAGTTTTTGAATATTTAATACATTCTCATGGTTCAAAATTGAAAAGCTACAAAGAGGCTATAATAAGAAGGTGTAATAAAAAATCATCCTACCCTAGTCTCCTTCCCCAGAGGCAACTACAGTTATCAGTTTCTTGTGTGTCTTTCCAGAGATATTTCATGCAAATGCAAATATAAAGAGCTTTATTGTGACTTCTTTGTTTTAGAAAAGGCAGTGGAAGCTTCTCAAACATTTTAACGGCTCTTCTTGTGATGGTCCTGTTTTTTTCCTTCTTTGACTTACTGAGATCTATTTTGAAAGAATTCAACATACTTTTTCTTTTTTTGATCTCTTTTGAATGAACTCATCTTATTTATAGGGTATGTTTGTCTTTATGAGATCTCTTTGCTAACATTTTATTACACATTTGTGTCAATATTTATAACTGAGATACTGAGATTGGCCTGTTGTTTGGTGTGTGTGTGTGATCGTTTGAACTGGCTTTGCTATCAGTGTTTGTGTTAGTCAGGGTTCCGCCAGCAAAACAGAAGCCATACAAGGCGTGTCAGAGGGATTTAATACTGGGCGTTACTTGATGGCCGATGGCACTGAAGAGGGCAGTGAAGCTGGCACAGGACGAGCCAGGAGAACCTGGAGGCTGGACCAGGGGCAGCTACTGAAGCGCATCTCCCTCTAGCACCTCCTGTTGGAATCTGAATGGCAGAAGGGTCCCAGTCCCCATATTTAGCTGACCACAGGTTTTCGACCCGAGAGACGGTAGGTAAATCATTGGCACCTGAAACAATCAGGAGGCTTTCCTCCCTCTCCATGCCCTTGAACAGATTAAATAGCCTCAAAAGCACCTGCTCTTTCCAAATTTGAAGGAACTGCCATCAAACCATCTGAGCAAGAGGCACCTCTAGCTTTTACAATTTTTAGCCAAATTACTGAGTTAGCCTTTCCATCTTCCTTCAGTCCAGTTTTAGTAAGATATACTTTCCCAGAAGACCACGAATTGACATAGAGTTGCCTAAAGTATTGTTTTATAATTATTTCCCTTACTTAATCCCAATTTTAGGTATTTGTGCTCTCCCATCCCTGTCTTTTTTTTTTTTAAGTGATCAAGCTAGTTTGTGCTCTTTCCACTTTGTTGTGTTTTTTTTGGAAAAAAAAAAACAAACCCTAAATCTGGAATTCATGATCAATTCTTCCGGGTTTTTTTCCCCTTATGTTTTCTTTAAGTTTTGTATTAATTTTTCTAGTTTTTTTTCCCTCTAGAATGCTTGATTAATTCTTGCATGAAGTGTTTAAGGATATGATTATTACTTTGCCTCCGCTTTGACCCTATCGCACGAGGTTTGATATATAACATCCTCATTATTGTAATTTCCTAGATAGGCTGAAGTTCTAGTTTGATTTCCTCTTTGAAACAAGGAAAAACAGGCTTTTTTTATGTTTCCGATAGTTTGGGTATTAACATATATTTTTTTGCTTCAACTTTATTATTTTTAGTTTTATTATAGCTTTAGAATGTGGTTTCTATTTTGCTTCTTGGAATTTATTGAGGTTTTCTTTGTATCTGATATATTGTAAAATTGCGTAGTCTTCTATTGTTTTTGAAAAGACAGGGTACTGTATTTTCTCCTTCAGGACACAGAATTAGATATACATGCATAAGGTAAATCTTGTTCGTTCTATTACTCAGACTATCTATATCTGTTTTCTTTGTGTTTTGTTAGCTTTTGGTCTTACTTGATGATAGAAACTAAGAAGTAAGTTAAAATATCTTGTTGTTAATGTGTTTCTGCTCTTGTTTTCCATTTCAGGAGAGATGCATTTTCATTGTGGATTATAAAGTTCAGCATGAGGAAGTGACCCTTGTGTATAACTTAGAGTTTTCCTTGAATTCAGATTTCTCTGATATTAATATTAAACACCTCCCTTGCTTTCTTTTTGTTTTACTGTCGTTTAATCCACCAGTTTACCCGCCATTTTGCTTATAATTTTGCTTTCAGCTTTTCTAAGTCACTTTGTTTTACTATATCAGCATATACTTACTGTTTTTTCAATCCAAAATGAGAATTTTTAAGAAATTTAAATTATTAAGTTTATCTGATTATATTATAATTGACTACTTTTACCTGAAACCAATTTCGTGTGTGTGTACATGTGTGTATTTTTAATACTTCCTTGCTGTTTCTCCTGTTTCTACCTTTTCCCCTATTGGCTCTTTTTCTCCCTTGAATTTAGAAGGCATGTAGTCTGTTTGGGTTCTAGTATTTACCTCTATAACTTTAAATAACATGTGTAAGCCTGTTTTTTCACAAAGCATCAATTTCAGTAACACAACCTCCCCTCTTTATTTTCTCATATAAAAGACGAGAAAATTAGTACTCTTGGACCACCTATTCTCCCTTCCCCAATTTTATTCGCCTACTCTGGAGTTTTGGTCCTACTTTATACTATTGTCAATTAAAAATAATTCCCTCTTTCCCAGGAGTTATAACAATTATATTCTTGTAATTAGAATTTCTGCATTATTTGGCTGTGATTTATATTTAATAGAGTCAATACTCAATGCTGATTTTTCATCCTATGACTTTTCCACTTCTGAATTATTTATTTTAATTTTATCTCTCAAACAGATCATATCTTCCAGTAGATTTTTTCAGTGTGTTGAGGCATATTTGAAGTACACCAAACTGCGTATATAAAGTTTACAATCTGATCAGTTTACGTACACATACACACAAACACACACACCTTTGAAACCGTCACTGTGATCAAGATGACAAACATTTCCATCTAAGGAAAGGCAGTGCTCAATACGGAGGACAGGCAACCCAAATATCTAATGTACACCTAATTTTGTAGATCTAAAAATATAATAGGGTAAACTGAATAGAAAAACAAAAGGTATAATAAAAAACAGAATGTTCTGAAATAAAGGAAGACATAAATTTGTACATTAAAGAGTCTTTTATTATTTAGGACAAAAATAATAAAGAACTATAAGCTCCAAGTAAAATTATTGAAAGGCAAGGTTAATGGGAATATGGCAGAAATAAAATTATCTACTAAAGAAAAATCAGTCTAACTTCAGATTTCTCCTTAGCGATTTAATTTTATTAAATTGCTCAGCATGGCTTGATGAGCGGTGCTAGGTCCGTGCCCAGGATCCAAACTGCCAAAATCCTGGGCTGCTGAAGCAGAGCACACAAACTTAATCACTCAGCCACAAGGCCAGCTCCAGAAATTTTAAATGAAAGAAGAAAATGGAACAATGACTACTGGAGACTTTGTTTGAAGGGTACTCTATGATCCAATTTTCCATACTCGGCCAAGTTATCATTCACATGACAAGGCAACAGAAAGAGGTTATCCAATTGTCAGGAATTCGTGAACTATATCATTCATATTGTCTTCTCTAAAATGTACTTGATGGCAGCCAACATCATACCAAATGGTAGAAAGACTGAGTTGTTTTCCCTGAGATTGAGAATGAGGCAAGGATACTCACGTTTGACGCTTCTATTCAACGTGATTCTGGAGGTTACAAACATTGCAATAAGGCAAGAAAAAGGAATAAAAGCCATAAAGATAAGAAGCAACAAAGTATGATTACCACCCTTTGTATTTTCTAAAGTTTTACATAAATGGAACCATACAGTATTTACCTGGGGATGGAGGTGGAGAGAGCAATAGATTGCAAAGGGGCATGACTAAGCTTTTGGAGATGATGGAAATGTTTGTTATGTTGATTCCTCAAAAATAATATGGGTGGAATTTCCCTTTCCTTTGTTCTCGAGCACTATTTAAATCCTCCCCTTAGCATTTATTCTGGGAGGTTAATATTTTCTGTTCTCTGTTTAGATCTCCAGTTGCCTGAGGGTTTGGGAGGAGGAACAAGGCTGTGGGCAGCTGCATTCTGGAACCTCTGGCCCTGTGGTCTCTCTCTGAATTTGCTGATTCCATGGAAAACTGGATTGATGTCTTATCTTGTTCTGTGTACACGGGATTACCCTTGGACTTTAGTTGGTTTCTCTGCATTGGTGTGAGAAGTTGAGTGGGAGTGATGCCTTGCAACCTGGCTTGTAAGATTTTTATTTTGTATACTAGGACTTACTTTTATGTAACAGTTGCCACTTGTCTGCAGCCTCCAGACCTTCCCAGTTAGGAAAGGAGGGCCTCTACAAGGAGTTGACATTTGAGCAGAAGCATGAATGAAGGGAAGGAACAATACATTTGAAGATTTAGGAGGAGAGCATTCTAGGTAGAAGGAACAGTAGACAAAGAAGCCCAGAGCTTGGAGGAAGCTGGATGCTGCTCAGTTGAAAGCCTTTTCTCTAAGGCTTGCTGCACCTGCTGATCTGCAATGGAGGAACTGTTCTAAGTGAGGCTTTCCTGTCCTTCCCCAGCCCACCCATGCCTTCAGCTCCTTCAAGCCAGGGGACGTTGTGGGGAGAGGCAGATTCTTTCAGAATTCCCTTCTCTTCCTCTGACAACACTCACTCTGCTCACAAGCTGGGTGTTCGTGTGTGTGCTCCTGCTACATCCTTTCTCACTCCTATCTGGACCATGATCTTTGAAGTTTATAGTAACAGGTTGGGGCCTTTCATAATTTCAGCCTAACTGGAGTGTTCTTTCTCCTGGAACCCGGATATCAGTTGCCCTTTTGTCCTTTTGCTGCAGCCCAGACATAGAACTCAGTGCTTCTTCAGTTTCCCTCCAGACATTCCCAGTTGCCAGAAAGCATTAGTGGTTGTACAGATTTTACTGAAGGTTTGGTAGGGGACATAGGAGGGAGTTCTATCTTGCACTCCATTGGAAACCGCTGAAAAGTCCTCATCAGATGTTTGGTTCTCTAGGTCTCCCCTTCACTCGGTGCCATCACTTGGAGATTTCTCCTCTCTGTGCGTGGTCAGAGTAGAGCAGCAGGGCTGTTGCCATCCTTTCTGCCTCACCTGGCTGCAGCCTCAGGCTGTGAGCTCCCCTTTTCCTCCCTGGTAACAGCCATAGAGAACCATCTACTATTATAGTTTTTAGAAATTGAGATGAAATTCATATAATATAAAATTTACCCTTTGAAAACTTGTGGTAAGATAAAATTAACCATTTTAAAGTGTACAATTCAGTGTCATTGAGTACATTTACAATGTCGTATAGCTACCACATCTATCTAGTTCCAAAATATTTTAATCACCCCAAAAGAAAATCCCATACCCATCAAGCAATCACTCCCTGTTCTTCTCCGCCCCCAGTCCCTGGGCACCACCAATCTGACTGGGCTGGTCCAGCAGGGAACACATATGGCACATGCAGTCTATCCACACAATGGAATATTATGCAGCTATAAAAAGGAATGAAATTCTGATACATACCACAATGTGGATGAATCTTGAAGACATTATGCAATTTTGTATAAATTCAGCCATATAATGTGTGACCTTTTGTGTCTGGTATCTTTCACTTAGCATGTTTTCTTTGAGGTTTATCCACATTAAAGCATGTATTCAGTACTGCATTCCTTTTTATGGCTGAGTATACTCCATTGTATGGATATACTGTATCTTGTTTATCCATTCATCTGTTGATGGACATTTGGGTTGTTTCCACCTTTTGGCTATTGTGAATAATGCTGCTATGAACGTTCATGTACGAGTATCTGTTTTCAATTATTTGGGATATATACCTAGGAGTGGAATTGTTGGGTTGTTATTACATTTTAATTAGAAGGATTTTCTACCGTTCAAAATGTGTTGGTAAAGTTCTTTTCTGTGGCTTCCTGTAGGATTCCCATCCATCCTTTCACACTTTCTCAATTCTCTAGTCTCACCTACTTGAAATTCTCCCTTAGAACTAGTCATGGACTCCAAGGTACACATTGTTAGGGTTTCTTAATCCCATAACACCTGGGCCCTCACACACTGTTCTGGTATTTCAGGAGTGGAAAAAGTAGGCAGCTGAAATGGAAAGAGTACATAAAAGAGGGGGATTTCTCTGCCAATGTGGCCTGGCCAACATGGAAGGGCAAGAAAGACTGATGAAGCTGTATACTCTAGCTTCCAATGGAGCCTCAGCTGCCGCAGAGTGAGAGTTATTGCTATGAGACCCATGGCCCATGAGGGAGGGGGTCCTGTGGCCTTGGGGCTTTGGCAGAGGGGTCTGACCAGAGTGTCTGCTGTTCATAGAAAGTCACCCTGCCTGAGCAGCAAGGTGGAGTCTAGACGGACAGGACAGGCTGAAGACCCAGCTGCTACTTCTGGGGCTCCTAAACTTTCCTCCTCATCCTGCTGCCCTCACCCCTATGCCCCAACCCGCCCTACCCCCGACTTCATGCTCTAGTAAACCAGGTTAACTTTGGAGTGAATTAAACCCAAGCTCCAAAGGCAGCTTCTGGGCTGAGGGCTCTCCAATGAATGTTCTTTAGTTGTGTAGACTGCCAGGTGGTGCAGGACCCAAGTTAATCTTAGTGCCCAGTTTTCCCATTTTGTGCCCCTTCCCTTCCTATCTTAGGCACTTGAACTTGCTAAGGTAGCAGTCATTTACACCATAGTATGAATCAAAGCTGGTTTGCTAGCTTTCCAAGGTGGAATGTGTGCTTCCTGCTTTTCCCGCTTCTTCTCCAATTAAAACGCAGACCTATTTTTAACCCAGGGCTGTGCCAGGTCTTGCATATAGAATAGTGAAGGACATGGACAAAATCTCTGTCCTGAAGGACCTGGAGTCTAATGGAGGAGTCAAAAAGAATGTATTAACAAATTAATAAAACAATTACATATTCTAAGAAAGGCTGTGAGGGAAGTGGATGCTGTGCTGATTTTTTTCTGGGAAATTTTTTTCATCATTTTTAAAGATTATTCCCACTCACCCATTTTCTCTATTCCTTTCAGGAACTCCTGTTCATCAAAGGTTTGACCTCCTATAATAATGCTCTATTTTTGTCTTCTAGTCCATGGTTCCCTTTTATTTGTATTTTAGTCTTTGTTATGCTCTGGAATATTTTCTCTATTTCCTGTTCCAAACCTTCTATTTAATTTTTAAAATTTATTTTAGCTAAAACTTTTAAATATTCTATTTTTTAAAAAATTTAAGAGCCTTATCCATTTTCTGATTTTTCCAGAGCATTCTATTTTTTATGGATGAAATAAGATCTTGAATTTCTCTGAGAATATAGAATAGAGATTTTAAAACATTCTCTTCTGTTCCCTCAACTATCTGTTTCCTCTACTGTCAGTTTTTCCTCCTTATCATTTCTTTCTTTCATGCTGAAGACTTTCCTCAAATGTCTTATGCTTCTTTGAAGCACAAAGCAATAAGGAAGCTGGCAGGGAGTGTCGTTGGTGTAAACAGGCCTTGTCAAAAGGAAGCCAGAGGGAGTATTCCAGAACTGTCCAGATTTGTTATGACCACTTTACCATTATGAAATTAACTTCTTTATCTCTGTTAATATTCTTTGCTCTGAAATCTACTTTGTCTGATATTAATTTAGTGTAGAGTAGAAAGAACATTTCCTCTACCCATTCTAGGTCCTTCTGGCTGGTCTAAGAAATAAATTGACATGAGACAGAATAACAGGAGAAAATAAAACAAAGCTTTATAACATGTATACATGGGAGAAGCCCAGGAAAACTGGGTCACTTGCCAAAATGGAGGAGGCTGTTACCTTAAATACTATCTTCAGCTAAAGACAAAGGAGGATGTTGGGCTGGGGGGAATCAGTTATGGGAGATTACCAAGAAAGCACAGTAAACAAGAATAAGGTTATTATGCAGATTTAAGTCCTTACCTTCCACATTGATAACAGTTTCCAGAGATAAGGTCATCCCCTCTTCCTGGTATAGAAAGGGAGACATCTTTACAAATGGAGATTCCCCTTACAAATGTAAATGTCTCTTACAAAGGGTAGCTTCTACTTCTACTTGGTTTTCAGAGCTTTTCTCATGTCTGCCATTTTTAAAAGTAAGCAGCCCAAAATAATCCTTGTGCCAAAAGAGACACATTTTGCAGTGACCAATTATGATCTCCCACAATAGACAATCCATCTTTTTTTTTTTAATTAGTGTTAACATTGTACATTTTTTCCATCCTTTTACTTTTAACTTGTTTTGTCTTTATTTTTAAAGTGGATTTCTCTGTAGGCATTGTATAATTGAATCTTGCTTTTTTATCCTGTTTGACAATCTCTATTTTTTAAATTGAGGTGTTTAGACTATTTACATTTAATAAGATTATTGACATGGTTAGGTTTACATGAAGAGGACGTAATTCTAATTTATGCAGCTAATAACAAAGTTTCAAGGTATGTGAAGTACAAAGTTACAGAACTGCAAGGAGAAATAGACGGATCCTCAATTTATAGTCAGAGATTTCAATACTCCTCTTTCAATGACTGGTAGACTGGGTCCGGCCCCACGGCCGAGTGGTTAAGTTCATATGCTCCGCTTTGGTGGCCCAGGGTTTCGCCAGTTTGAATCCTGGGCGCAGACATGGCACTGATCATCAGGCCATGTTAAGGTGGCGTCCCACATGCCACAACTAGAAGGACCCACAACTAAAATGTACAACTATATACTGGGGGGATTTGGGGAGAAAAAGCAAAAAAAAAAAAAAGAAGAAGAAGATTGGCAACGGTTGTTAGCTCAGGTGCCAATCTTTAAAAAAAAAAAAAAACAACTGGTAGACCAAATAGAAAAATCAGGAAGGATATCGGAGATAAGAGAGAGGAAGTTTAAAGCCTTTTCTTTAAATATAAATGGAAGGCCTTTGCTTTCATTAAAAGAATTTCGTGCACGAAAGAGCAGATATGTAGATGCTTTAGAGCACCGGAATCGTACTTCAGAGCTTCTCCCCAAAGACCCTGGTTTCACCCTAACCCTAATCACATTTGGACCCTGTAGGGGAATGCGTCTCTCTCTGTTGTCTATTTTTTGAGTCTTTTGGTGAAATGAAGTTCAACCTCCACTTGGGAAAGGGGTGAACTCTTGGGCACCATACGAAATGCATCACCCTACATTCTCTCCTCCCTTTTAGCCTTCATCAAGTCCCCTGCCCTATAGTGGAGTTTCCGATAGTGGAGGGGCCTGTGGTGCAAGGAGGTCTTATTTTCCACACAGTGTGGTCCTGGGAAGGTCAGTACCAATGGAGTTTTTAAAATAAACTAAGTCATCTGTAAAATATATAGGAGGAGTTGTATATCTAAAGAGATTCAATGGTGGCGTTCTTATGTAAAGCACAAAGCCACGCATTCTATTACAAGTCACTTGTTGGGAAACTACTATGTGCATGGCAGTGGGAATGAAAAAGTGACTAGAGCAGAAACATTCACCATCTGGTGAGGAAAAGAGATGAGCACAGGGTGAGCTGTAGAGAAAACAAAAACAGAAACAAAATAGCCCAGTTGTAAGTGTCCACCTGGATAAATGATCATAGAATGAATACACCTATATAACCACCACCCATGTCAGGAAAGGGGACATTACCAGCAACCAGAAGTCCTCCCAGTGCCCCCTCCTAATTACCAAAGGAATGGTACCAATCTATGCTCCCTCTCCTGGGAATGCAAGTTGTAGCTGCTTCACCTCTTTGTCAACACTTGATATTGTCAATCTTTCAAATTTTTGCCATTCTAGTAGGCGTGTAGTAGTACCTCCTTGTGGTTCTAATCAGAACCAGAATGGATTTAAAAAAATGAAGGCATGTGATATTCTTACACCTGGGCATTATGAAGTAATTCATAACCATTGCAAAGCTGAATTATGAATTTCTTAACAGAAGTATCTATGGAGCTTTGGATGGGAAAAGAGGCTACTCCTCCTCCTGAGAGGGTTGTCTGGGGAGAGGGCTGGGAATCAGGTGCTGGCCGGGTCCAAAGACCCCCAAGTGTAGCACTTGGGGCTCCCCATTCCCACACCCTCTTCACTGTCCTGGGCCCCGGCTGCCTCCAACTTGTGCTCACCAAGGTCATGGTGAGCTCCTACCCAAGGCAGGCACCAGCTTCCCCGGCCACCTGCTGAAGCCACTAGACCAAAACTCTCCTATGTTTTCCTGGCTGTTAAATCCTGCATTCTTGCTATTTATTATGCTGGATGGGAAATCTATGCAAATGCTTTATTTTGGAAAAATGCCTGAGATGACTTAAAAAATCCCAGACCTCCCCAGAGTTGGAGGCAGCTGATGCTCCTGGCAGGAGCTGGTAGGCTGCCCTGGTGGGATGGAGAGCTTGAGCCGTCAATCATTTACCTAGCAGGGATGGCAGGGTGACGAGCTTTTAAACAGAAAGCCCCTCATGAGAAAGGAATTAAAGTGTATCTTGTGCTGGGCTTTCCTGGGCGAAGCTGGTGGAGCAAGAGGCGTAAGGAGGATGCGGGTGATCTCCCCCTGGGGGCTGGGCCCTCCCAGATTTATGGGGCGACCTCACTGGACTTTCCCAAGCAGGAAATAGGCTGTTTGCTAATGCCTTCCCCCTGCCACCCACACCTGCACAAGCCAGTTGGTAGTATTTTAAAATAATTTACTAGAATGAAATTTCTGTGTTTTCCTTTGGATTGTTGCCCAGTAATTGGCTTTGTGCTTTTTGATTCAAGAAATGGCTTCAAATACACAGGACCTCAGATTTCAATCTCTCTCTCTCTGTCTCACACACACACACACACACACACACACACACAGACACACACACACACACACCCCTGTGTCTTTTCTTAGGTGATAAAGGGGTGAGGATACAACAAGAGATGTGGGGTGGGTTTTTTTTTCAGTCCTCGAAGTCTTGGGCAAACCTGTTTCACTCACTTGTCCTTCCCCGCCGGGGCTTCTCTGCTTGCTCCTCCTCTCCCCACAGTGACTGTTAAGCTACAGAACATTGTCAATTCTAATTTCATTTGTCTAAAATTGATGTTTCCTACAGAAGAAATGTGCAATGGGTTTGCCTTTGCTCTTGGCCTGACTTGGTTTAGCAAAGCCCCTCCCAGGGACTCCACCTCCTTCCCCCACCGTCCTCCCTGTGGAATATGCAGATGACAGCCAGTGGTACCTGGACTGAAACCCATGACTGGGTGTCTGAGCCTGGTGCTCCTCTGGTCTCTGCAGGGAACTCCCTTAACTGTTTATAACAGTTGGGAATACTGCCTTTGGGAGCACTGGATGCATTCCCCTCAGGGCATTGAGACGGCTCTTACTGTGCAAACATCAAACATTCTAGGTTTATCATTGTATTCATTGGACAAATTGGGGAAGGGACGCTGAGAATTAATGATGGACCCAGGTTTCTGCTGTCTTCGGGAATGGTGCCCAGCTCCACCCTGCTGTTCCGGTGTCCTCAGCCACGCCCAGACACACACACATAACGCCCTCCGGGGGGTCCTCAGGTAGCTCTTAGGGCTTATTTCAATGACCTATCACTTATGTGCAAAAGATAATCTGAATTTCTGGTTGCATGAACATCTTGTCATGTGAAGGGGCCTGAAGTGTATCTTCAAGTCAAGTGAGCAAATTTCTTTACTTTTTTTTTTTGGTATATCAGCCCTTGTGACTATCACTACTGGAAATCATAAATATTTTCACATAAAATTACAGTTGTTGCAAATTTCTTAAAATATCATTTATGCTTATTACTGCTTTGAAATTGCAGTATTTATTAGATCCCTTCCTGTATATTGTCATTTAGTGCATTAATAAAGGAGCGTAAATATTACTATGTCATACTTTTAAAATATTTTGATATGAGGGAGAGATTTTGATAACATATTTTGATAACATATTTCAATATAATTGGTTTCCCTTTGAAATCTTATTGATCTCTTTTCTTTCTATTTAAGAGTACTAATCTGAGGTGGAATCCATAATCACAAACTGCTCTAGGGGTGCACAGTACCAAACCTGGAGAGGGGACCCTGTTCTGTTATCCAGGGATGAATCTGTAACCAGGTCGGCCCTAATGTTTATGCAGAAAGAGCAGGCACAGGCATCTTTTTCTTAAGGGCTATTGCAACCTCTGAACTAGAAACAAGAATTTTCTAATTTCCGTGTGAGTGTTCTCCACACCAGGCAGTTTGCTCCTTCTGTTTGGCAGTCCTCAGCAAGTTCCTTTACTTTTTCTAAGCCCAGCTTCCTCCTCTGTGAAATGAAGCCCATCACAGTGCCTAAGGCCTACGTTACCGTGAAGACTGACAGAGGTAAACACTGCTGCTTGCTCCCTTCTCCTTAGCTTCCAGAATATCCCTCTTTTTGGTTCTCCTCGCTCACTGGGCGTTCCTCATCTGGCTGCTTTGTGGATGTCCCTCGTTCTCGCAGCCCCTGAATGTGAATTGCTCTGCAGCTCAGCTCTCGGCCTCTGATTCCTCATCTATGTTCACTTCCAATGGATCCTTTCTAGCTGTGGGCTCAAATAACATTCCTGGCTGACGGGTCCCCAATTGATCTCTCCCTCATCGCCAGCTTCATATATCTATGAACCCACTTGACATTGCCACTTGAGGCAAACTCAGACCAAACATATGTAAAACGAACTTAATCTACTTTATTAGATGAACATCTTTTCTTTCCAGAATCTTCTTCCGTTCAGAAAATAGTAACCCCATTCTTCCAGTTGATCCAGCCCCAAATCTTGGCATCATCCTTCAAGCCTCTTTCTTTCACACCCCACAACCAAGCTATCGGAAAATCCTACGAGCTCTGCCTTCAGGCACATCCTGATCTCTTCTGCTGCCTGGTCCACACCCACGTCTCTGGCCCGGATTGTCACCATTTATGCTATTCTCTCTGCCTGGCAGTGAGAAAGCAAGGAGGGACCAAGGCAGGGAGAAGCAGGATGGCATGGTGGCCAAGCGTGGGACTTTGAGGCCAGGCATGTAGGCTGCAAATCCTGGCTCCGTCTTCAGTTTACTACTGTTAAGTAATGGACTATTATTAGTTGTCAAATTATTTCCATTTAAGGCAACAGTGGCTGACGTGAAAGCAGGGTTCTCTGGGCAATTTCAGGGGCCATTGATTTCACAAAGTTAAACCCACGAAAGAAATTAGGGTGTGTTATCTAAGAGGGGACATTCGGGTGCTCTAAATATGGGAGAAGAGTGGCTCCATCTCAGGAAGTGGCTTCCCAGAGACTGGGCCTGGGACAAAGGTTATTTCTCTCCAGGGTTCTGGAGGGTGGAAGGTTCCAGTGCCTACTCATACAGAGGGCCAGGGAGGGACTGGGACATGACATGGATGGGCCACGGCCTGGGAGGAGCAATGGGAGGCCCTTTATTAGTACTGGGGCCCTGAGACCTCCTAAGTGCAGGGGGAAGAACCAGAAGACGTGGCTGGCTTTAGACAGCTCTGTAGCAGAGCCAAATTTGATCTGATTTAGAGAAGCAAAGAAATATAGCATTTGTTATCCCATGAGGGTCATGATGTAATTTATATCCATAACAACGGTTTCCTGGAAAACATCAGAGTCTCACGCATGTGTCCTTTTCATTCTGAAATTTGGGGTTATATGGTGTACCTCCTCAAGGAGACCATACTTTTTGTCAAAACAACCTTGGTTAAGACTGCCTAGTCCTTAGGATTTGGGCAGAAACAGGCATCTACCTGATGGCCTTGGCAGTAATGTTGCAAAAGAAGGGATCAAAGGACCTGAGGCTGTTGTCTCAGGAGTGACAAGAGCAAAGAGCAAGAGGAGACTGGGAATTGTGTTCTTAGAGTTACTTGAGGGAGGGAATCAAGGTCTTATTCGGATCAACTTCTCTGCTTTCTAAGGGCATTCAAACTCAGACCTCTGGGTCTGATATCATGTTTCATCTAGTCCAGTGAGAACCCAGTTAACAGAAGCTCTGTGGAGGGATGGTTCTGGAAAGAATCCAATTTGATCATGAAATAATTCTCTTAATTATTTGGAAACAGTCTGGACCTAAAAGTAATTAGACTATAGGTCATGCCTCTACTTGAGTTCATGTATTGCCCCCTGCTTACCTGTCTGGCTTTGAATCCTGCCTCTTTTACCCACTAGCTCTGTGATCCTGGGCAAGTAACTTAATCTCTATGTGCTTTAATTTCCTCCTTTGTAAAATGAGGTTAAGAATAGCATTTATCTCACTGGGTCTCACCTATCTCATTGGACCGAGTTAGTGTGCCTGGCAGGTAGGAAGTGCTCAATAAATGGCGATCACTATCATGAGTAGTTTTTCACCTAAGTAGGAGACAGGGACATCTTTTATTTTAGAAATAACGGAATTCAGAGGAAGAGTTTGAAAAAAAGCTACTTTATCTTTTCTTTAATTTGTAATAGGCCTATTAACTAGAGTAACTTCACTAAACACATCCTAGATGGTGCCCATCAAGGTATGATTCTGTTTTTAGAAGATTTTATTTCTCTTCTTTATTGGTTCAGATTTATTTATTTATTTTTAAAAGATTTTATTTTTTTCCTTTTTCTCCCCAAAGCCCCCCGGTACATAGTTGTGTATATTCTTCGTTGTGGGTCCTTCTAGTTGTGGCATGTGGGACGCTGCCTCAGCGTGGTTTGATGAGCAGTGCCATGTCCGCGCCCAGGATTCGAACCAACAAAACACTGGGCCGCCTGCAGTGGAGCACGCGAACTTAACCACTCGGCCACGGGGCCAGCCCCCAGATTTACCTATTTTTTATAATTTAAAGAGTAGGTTTGAATTTCTTGTTTCATCATAAATAAATCATGACCTCTCTGATCTAAATCCTTAGCCAAATGGAATGGCACATCTCAACCCTCTTAGCTTCACTGTGGTCAAATAAAGGCTAAAATGCACAGCATCCCCTCGTCCCAAACAAAGGTGGCATCTGTTGCTTGGGATCTAGAGGTCAGCAGAAAATAGAAAGGAAATTGTGTGTAGGACTGTTCCTTAAACTCCCACTTTTTAATGTTGCTAGATGGTTTTCATGTTGCTAGGTCTCACCAATGGTGTAGTTTAGTAAGTGTAACAGGTGAAGCCTACAGAATTAGAAGAGGGTCGCTCAGTGCACACTGGTTACTGGAGAGAGCCTCTGCCTGCAGGAGAAGCACGTGGCGGCTGGGTTTCCCACCACCATCTCGACGGCCTGGTCTGAGAGCCTGGAGGACCCCATCAGGAGGAAGCATGAAGTCAGGGCAGCATAAAGTGACCTACAGCCTTGTGGATCCAGGGGTGCTGGGCTGTGAACCCCCGGCCTCCTAACCCTTCTCTAGAAGCCTCTTCTTCTGCCTCCCTCGTCCTGGGGTCTGGGCCTCACCAGGCCACGACAGCAAGCCTGGCCCGCTGGATCCATGTCTGCCACTGACCCACGGTGACTCTCTTCCTTGCAGACAGTGATGGCTGGAGCCCTGGTGGCCTTACTCCAAGACCCATTGAGAATGGAGGGATTTTGTGTAACAGCCGCTCTGTGAGTCAGTCTCAGGCTCAGTCCTCCACAGAGCAGGGTATTTGCCCCCACGTTCAGAGCCTGAGGTTCAGGACAAAGGCAGGAGCAGGACACCATGAGAGCACATCATGGGCAAGACTGTGAAATGGACGGATATAGCACAGGACCAAGCTCCCTGGGCTAGTGGTGGGCTGTGGGTGTGTGAGACCACTTACAGCTCTCTGATCGTGTGACTTAGATCACAGCCAGAGAGCATCATCAGTGTTCTTAAAGTGTGGACATCATCCAGCCCTCCCAGCCCATCTTTCCAGCTAAAGGAACAGTCGACAGACTCTCCTACCTGCTCAGTTGGCAGCTGCCATCATGTCGTGTCCCGAGACAAGAAGGCAGCGACGTCCTGCCTCGGCCCACCGGAGCGAGCAGTGCTTCCAACTGGGCTTCCTGCCAATGCCTGGAGAGTCAAGCCACCAGGCACGGTCTGCGTCGTCTTTTTTTTCTTCTGACTTTTGCTTTCTTGCTAGTGAGAGCCTACTGCTCAGCGGCAGAAAATGACATTGTTTCTACTTTCTGATTTATGGCAATTATCTTTTTCCCAAGGAAGCCCTGTACGTCCGCCCTGCCCTGTACTTCCGCCCTGCCTCTGGCTTTAAGCCAGGATACCATAACTGTGTTTAGTGGGTGTTGCTCAAGCCCGGCCCTCCTCTGATTTTCCCGGCACGCGTGGGTCGTGGTCACTCCCGGAGCGTCCCCATTGCCTTGTGACGCCGAACCTCGACAATGTGCTATGGTTACCAGCACCTTTAGCAGACAGAATAAGAGTCTGGAAACAGAAACGAACGCTATTTCATAAACAACCACATCAAAAGGTTTATTCCTGTATCGCAAACAAACCCCACTGACCAACCCCCCCAAGTCACTTTTTAATTAAATCACCCACATAAATACATATAGTAATAAATACAAAAACAGAAAGGATTTTCTTTGTTTTAGTCTTTGGTATATAGAGCTTTTCTCTTCTTTTTCCCTCTTTCCCTGTTCACGTTTCCCTCCATCTCCTCATGTTCACATTATTCCTTTGGACCAAAAGCAGCCCAAAAGTAAACTGAGTGCCACGGGACCCCTGCAGCAGGGGGCAGTCTGGGTCCTGGCGCCTTTCGGGGCTCAGGGAGGGCCAGGCCCTGGGAACTCACACGTAGTCGTTCAGCCTGTACCCGCTGTGCGAGGCCGAGGTGACCGAGGGGGCCCGGTTGTCCTTGTAGGCGTCGGGTGGCCGGTAGGCGGGCGCCGTGGCCGCTGCGGCCCTGGGCTGGGCCTGGTGGAGCCTGGAGGGCGCCTCGTCCTGGCAGGACAGGCAGAGCAGCGTGCCGCCGATGAGCGAGAGGGACGAGGAGATGAAGCCGAGGTACAGGGCCTGCCCGATCTCGAACTTCATGCCGCTGGGCAGCAGCGGGTTGTAGAAGTTCTGCACCACGTCGTTGGTGGTCCAGGAGACGGCCACCATGCAGAGGAGGCCGGCCAGGATGAAGAGCGCGCCACCCAGCACCGCGAAGGTGGTCTTGGCGGGCGTGCCCTTGGCGCAGCGCGTGCACTTCATGCCCACCACGGCGCAGGCGCAGGCCACGCCCGACAGCAGGCAGGAGATGACCATGAGCGCCCGGGCCGCCTGCAGGTCGCGGGGCAGCGCCAGCAGCGAGCGGTAGATCTGGCACTGGTAGATGCCCGTGCTGTGCCACACGCACTCCATCCACAGCCCCTTCAGGTAGGACACGGCCGTCAGGATGTTGGTGCCCACGTGCGCCGTCCTGCGCCAGTGCGGCAGGATGGTGGTGATCAGCGTGCCCACCAGGCCCAGGAAGCTGAGCACGAAGCCCAGGAGCTGCACGGCCGTGTTGGCCATGGCCCCGCAGGCCGGCTGCCGCGCTCACTCAGGCACCTGCTGGAGTCCTAATGAACCGGGGAGGCGGGGCAGGAAGAGAAAGGAAATGGGTTAAATATTATCTCAATGCATTTATTTCTGCCACTGAAACTGAGTTTTCCATAGGCAGTTGGTACCACAATTAACATACTTTTTAAAATAGTTTCGGAGACTTCATGGGGTGAAAGAATAAGCTGCTTGTCTAAGACACTTTCCCTGGAAGGCTAGAACTAGAAGGGATGTGCAGAAATCTGGCTGGCCTGCCCTTCTTAAGGACCCCAGGGAAGGACACTCCAGAGCCCGCATTCCCATCTCTCAGCACTTACCAACTGCGTGGGAAGTTCTACCTTATGTCTGCCCTCAAACATTTCTGTTGCCTTTGAATCTCATTTCCTTCTGTCTGGTCAGTCATGGGTTCAATTGTGAAATCAACAAACGGACTGACAAGTGTTAAACTGTGTGCCCCTAAGACTTACGAAATAGATGTAGACTGCCTGTCAGCATGAAATGTTTTCTGAATGTGGGCAACTTCCCTATGCGCTGAGCTAGGGAGAGGTTTACCCTCATAGGCAGGTCAGATGCTGCCTTCCAGAATCCCAGAGCTGGATGTGAACTTAGAGATTGTCCACTGATGCCAGGGGGCAGGAATGACCAAGGTCACCAGCTCCTTAGGTGCTGCGACCAGGACCACAAACCAACCACCCTCCGCCTCTGGGCAGGGTGCCTCCCCTCATGCTGCTCTGCAGAAGGGTGAGCTTGTTGCAAATCAAAGGCTGCCACTGGCTTTCAGGGAAATGGGAACTCGGAGCTATTGCAGAGATTTTAAAAAATTCTAACTATGGCAAAATCCAGAACACTTTTTAGGGGCAAAGACCCCAGACCTATGTAGTGCCAGGCATATAGGGGAAATATTAAGAGGGAGGATGGAGAGAGGCAGTGAGGGAGGGAGGTGGGAGGCAGGGAAAATGACAGGAGGAAGGGAGGAAGGATGGAAGGGAGAGAGGGAGAGCAGAAATACCTGAGTGGACACCACTAGCTCCTCTCTCCTGCCTGGGGCAGGATAAGGAGCAAAAAACAGAGAATCAGGCATCCTGGGCATGGTGCCGCCCCCACCTGCTGGGTGACTGGGGGCCCCTCTCTGGGGCTCAGCTCCTCCTGTTTAAAACGAGAGAGCTGGACTTCATTGCCCCAAAGCATCTTCTCGTTCTGAAGGGAGAAAAGGGAGCCTTTTCTACTGATGACAAGTCACTTCAGTTTCCCAAACCAGCGAAGAATTCAGTAGGCTGCAGAGGAATGTTCTGCAATTAAGTGTGGGAAGGCTGCAGGGAGCAAAACCTGCACTGGCAGGGCGTCTCCCTCGCAACACGGATGCTCATGGTGATGTCTTCAGGGGCCCCCAGGCCTTCTTGTCTTTAATCCTGGGTCTGTTGTAAAGAAATCCGCTATGAAATCACGAGGAAGGGTTTGGTTAGTAAAAGCAAGTGATGCTTCCACTGGGGGCCTGCATGATCGTCTCACTGGATTTAAAAATATACACAGGGCTTGAATGTCTTAGCGTTGTAGGAGGTAATCCTTAGTTCTGTCCTGGTTAACAAACAAACAAAACTAGGTGACAACCTGGTGCTGGACAGGACGTGCAGTGGTCTTGGGGGGGAGGGGGTGGTCGAGGTTAGGGTTTTTGCTGATGTTTTAAATGATTATTTGCTCAGGACCCAGTTCTCTTCATGCACGCTGCATGCTGATTGGCCTCATGCATCTTGTCACAATGCTGGCTTTAGACTCCGCATGAAGTCTTCTTTCCCCTGCTCAGTAAGCACTCACTCTGTGCAGGTGCTAGGGAGACCCGCACAGTCCCTGCTGCCCAGGGAAGGGAGGGACTGGCTGTCCTGGGGTCACTGTCGGGGAGAAGGCAGGGCTCACAGGAGGACCGCTCTGATGTTTGGGGCCAGAGCACCTGCCACCGACCTACTGGATGCACCGGGCATCTGAGACGAGCTGACACCGAGAGCCCAATTTATCAGGCCTGAGCGATGCCAGGGGCCAAGCACTGACATATGCTGCCCGGTGTATTCCCCACAATAACCCAGTAAAGTGGGGACTGTCACCATCCCTGTGTTACAGATGGGGAAACTGAGTGCAGGGGATGAAAGTTCCATGCCTAGGCTCACTAGTATTTTCCGTGGTTTAATTCCTCCTTCACACTCTGTCTTTCTCAAGCAGGTAGGACTGAAGTTAGAGGGAGGGCGTAGTAGTGCTGTCATCAATGTTTTCTGGAGAGTGGACTCTCCTCCCTGAAGACGTCTCAGAACACTGGCCTGGATCCCTTTGCAATGGTTCAGGTAGCCAGGGTGGCCAAGTGTCCCCGTGTGCTGAGGACTGAGAGGTTGCACAGCACTGGGGACTTGGCAGTGCTGAAACTGGGACAGTCCCAGGCAAACCAGCACGGTCGGTTTCTCCAGGTAGCCAGGAGGCTGCCGATTTCTCCAAATGGCTCTGAGATCCATCCAGTCCTGCTTGAGGCTGCCCCCAGGCTGACGGCTGCCCGGGCTGTCCCTGGTCCAGGGCATTCTGAGGCTTCTCACAGCTCTTGCTTGTCAAGGTCAATCATTAAGTATCCTGATCCTAAAGAATGCGGCGTAGGGGCCAGGGCTGCTTGACCCCGTTAGTCTAGGGAAGTGGACCAGAGGTTTATTGGAGGTCTAAATATTTATGGAGAGCAGTGACTGCTAATTTTAGAAACCATTAGGTTGCTATTTTTAAACTTGTGCTGGAAGGATTTGCTAATTTAAGAAGTGAGTGTTAATGAGCCCCCGACTCCCAGACACTGGCCCCCCCAACCCCCTTCCCCTGTAGTTTCCAGCAGCTGCTACTGGCATCAGGTCATAATTCACCTTCCCAACAACCACTTTTCACTTTGGGGCCAGTGGATGGAAAAACAACGTCAAAGGAACGCATCTCCTTGGAAACCACATAAAACTCATCCCTGATGCTCTGGAAGGAACTTGCCCCGGCATGGCCTCCCAGAAGGATGCAGTGCGTGTGGGGCTCCACTGGCCGTGCTGAAGGCCTGCAGGTGGCTTCACCTATGGGCGCCCCTTTTCCTGCAGACATGTGTACTTGTGGAAACATTTGCTAGAGAGCTGTGAGTCCAAGACAAATATGGTTCTAAAAATCAAGTTCCAAAAAGACCTTGACAGGCTGAGTGGGTGGGGCTGAATGTGACGAGATGAGGCATTCCAGGAATACATGTTGGGTCCTGCCTTTGGGTTCACGGAGCCCTCAAAGCACCCTCCTGGGTGGGCAGTAGGTGGCTTAGTTGCCTGTGCAAGCAGGATTTAGGGCAGTGTTTGCCACGGAATGCTTCTTGAAAGGCTGCATTTGCAGGCTGCCTGGTGTGGAAGATATAAATGCTAGGTAGGTTTGTGAAAAGCTAGTAACTGTAGGACTTCTGGTTGCTGGTAATATGCAAATGTGCATCCAGAAAAGTCTCCTGTGCAGCATTTCCTAAACTTATTTGACTATGACATCCTCCCCCCACTTTCCCAAGAGGCAACTTGAAGTCAAACCCCTTCGGCAAGTGGACTTAGAGGATGCAAGTCCCTTGAAAGTTTAATGGAGCAACAATGTGATGGGGTTGCTATAAAAAAAGACAGTTTGATTTTCGAGAGGAGTGAATGAGCACAAAGAGGAGTGCCAACAGGACGCTCTGATTTGCCCCCAACAGAGTCTCAGAAAACCCCAGGGCTGTAAAGCAATGTGAAAATCTGCGAAGGGCAGCTGCGAAAAACACCCAAGCTGCTGTCAGCCCCTCCAACTGGATCTGGGTTTATGAGCACCCGATCTGAAAGGCAAGGGTTTCTTTTTTTTCATATAAACTTTTATGTTGTCTCCTTCCTCTGTTGTCTGTGAGCTATATTCTTTTTAAAGGAAAGAATAATAATTTTTTTAAAAGGCAGGAATCTATAGCACATGGTAGAGCTCTCTCCAGCGAGTTCACCTCCCAGCCCACCTGGACCCCAGCTGTGTCAACTCTGGAGCTTTGTTTTTGAATTAGGTATCATTTCAACAGCGGTGGCCAGTGGGGATAGCCTGGCCAGGACAAGGGACAGATGTATTATTGGCCTAGCCTCTGCTCCTGCTTTCTCACTGTTCAGTGTCCCTGGGCCCCTACGATGAATAGCTTTCCTGTGGACACATAGCTCCTTTGCTCTTTTCCACCCACAGTGCTGAAGGAAATGTCAGACCCGGGGTGGGAGCGGTCCAGGTTGTACGTGGGGAAGCAGGGCTCGAGCCAGGCGTGTTAGAAGTTTCTTTACCCAGAACCACCCGGGGCACTCTTGTTTGGGTGAAGAGTCAGACGATTTGGCCATTCGAGCCTCTTTTCAGCTTCTGACTACCCTGCAGTCAGAGCAGATTTGGAGCACTTGGCAATGGGCCAGGGCACACACGTCTGCCCCCAGGGCTGCTGAAGTGGTGTGGGCGCCATTGTGAAGACAGCTTAAAACTCTGCTTCCTAGAGCTTTCTCAGGAAAATGAAGAGCTGCCTTTAAACGGACATGGTCCTTGGACCTTGAAAGAATGCAGAGTTGCCTCAGCTTAGATGGTCAGCAATTTAAGAATATGTCTGTTTTGGGGCTGGCCCCGGGGTTGAGGGGGCTGAGTTCGTGCGCTCCACTTCGGCAGCCCAGGGTTTCACCAGTTCGGATCCTGGGCATGGACATGGCACTGCCCATCAGGCCATGCTGAGGCGGCGTCCCACATGCCACAACCAGAAGGACCCACAACTAGAAAACCAGAATATACAAGTATGCACTGGGGGGCTTTGGGGAGAAAAAGAAGAAGAAGAAAAAGAATAATGTCTATTTCAAAAAACTGTCAGTCCTTGCTGTCACCCCAACCAGACTGCCTCTTCATTATTGTGTAGATATTTAATAAATGCTAGAATTTGGAAACTAAGAATAAATGCAAGGTAGATTTGGATTTACCTAAATGAGATAAATTAGCAAAAATACCCAACATGAGAAAAGAAAATGACTTTTATGCTATATCAGAATGAAATAACTCCAATTGGCATTTCCTAAATACTTACTGGATACTGTATTTCTTAATAATGTACAAAGCAAATGGACCTCTTTCCTAGAAGCTTAGGTATACTCTGGAGGCACTATTTTAGTCCGTCTTACACAAATATATAAGAATTATGAAAAGTCATCAAGTAATACCTTGGAAAAACCATTTCATATTCATTTAGCATCCTAAAAACTGTGGGTTTTTTGGCTCTAAAAATGAAGTTTCCTTCTTTACTATTCCAAACTTTCTGTAACTTTCCCTGGGTTATTTCCAGACTGGCAGGCATCTGTATTTTAAATTTATGAGAACTTCTATGCTGTCTACACCCAGTGCAGAAGAAACTCAGTCTTTCTGAGAGGCAGAGACAGAATGATTATGTGGCCAACTTATTCCTACCTTGATGGTTAGGGCTTGCTGGTCTTATTCAGAAAGACCAATGTGAAATATCTTGCCCAAGTCATATAGAAATGACAATTTATAGGTTAAATGTTTCCCCTCTCTTTTGGATGAGTAAAGAAAAATCTATTTTTCAGAACAAGAACTGGTTGTGGGAAAAGCCTGTGTTATTACAAATGAAAGTCACGGTATTTGGTTAAATAATGGCAGAGGCCATTTTCAACTCAGCAAGATTGCACAAGCTATTGGTTTAGTGAAAAATACAAGTTTAAGTTACCACGGCCATAAGAATTCTAAACCATTTCCCAGGAGGCATTATTTCTCTAATTTCAACTCACCAAATTTCATTAGAATGCATTAACAATGCCGTAGATCACACATTTTAAAATGAAATTATTCAGTTTCATTTACTAAAATACACTGGTGCCTTTGCATAGCCGTTTTCCCTGACAAGACAGCAGCGTAGATTTGCTGTGTTATTGTTTTCATTTGTCAAGGTACAGGTGACTAAAAACTTGCTATACAAGAGAAATATTAGAAAAGTGAAAAAACATGAGTTATAAGGATATTTTCTGAAGTCTTAAATGATGTTTAGATGACTAATAGCTAAGATGTTCTATGGGAAAGCTTTCTATAAGGGATGTTGTGGATTAAATTGTGTCTCTCCAAAATAATATGTTCACGTCCTAACCCCGAGCACCTCAGAACGTGACCTTATTTGGAAATAGGGTGGTTGCAAACGTGATTAATTAAGATGAGGTTATGTTGGAGTATGGTAGGCCCCTAACCAGTAAGCCTGGTGTCTTTATAAGAAGATGGCCATGTGAAAACAGAGAAATAAGGAAGATGGCATGTGAAGACGGAGGCAGAGATTGGAGTGATGCATCTACAAGCCAAGGAATGCCAAGGATTTCCAGCAACCGCCAGAGGCTAGGAGAGAGGCACGGAACAGAGCCTCCCTCAGAGGCTTCAGCAGGAACCAACCCTGCCAACGCCTTGACTTCAGCCTTCTGGCCTCCAGAACTGGGAGAGAATAAGTTTCTGTTGTTTGAAGCCACCTAGTTTGTGGTACTTTCTTATGGCATCCCTAGGGAACCAAGACGGGCACTAGCTGAATGGCAGCATGGGGAGTTACTCATGTGAAAAAAGCACTCATGTCTGAATAGGGCAAGTCGGTCCCCTTCCAGAACAGGCACTGAGAACAGTATAGTGGCTTTGCATCTGTTGTGGAAAACAACAAAGCAGTGGTTAGCTTCATGTCCCAAAGTGTGGAGGACAGAATCCAGGGGGAGGTTAGAGGACATGGAGAAGGAAGAATTTGGAAGGCCCTCTGTCCTTGCGAAAACTCAAGAACAAGTGCCAACTATAGTAAGCAACCCATACGGCGATCAAATGACTTGGCTTCTCCAGATTGGAAAAGTGTATGAATCCATTGATTCCTCAAAGAGTCTGGGGGGCTCAGTTCTCCAGTCTGTATGTAATTGGGTGGGCTGGCCTTTTCAGGCTAGATGTCTGGTTTTCTTAAATCAACAGGTCTTGGTTTCATAGACCATAAAAACCCAAATTTGGGGTGCAGGCCAAGTTTGGATAAGATGACTCAGACAGCTGCCCAGGCTCTCCCTTGGAAATCCAGTTGAGCTCAGTGGGGCCTCCCTTTGGGTCTTCCATCAAAGCAGAAATGAAAACAAGCAGCAGGACATTGTCCCAGCTGGGCTGGAAACCTCCATGAATAAGATAACTCTTCTCGGAATTTTCTAAGCCTGTGAAAATGATTTATTTGAGCACTGAACTGGGACTATATTGCGGTGATTAAAAATGTGGTGTCAAATGAAAACCTAAGACAAAATTTGCTAATGCTAACTAAGAAGCAGTTAAAAGGGATGTTTAATGCTCATTCTCTGTAAATTTAGCCTTTTGAGCCCGGGTGCACAGAAGCTGTTAGTTATTAATGATAAGAGTAAAAACAATCACAGCTGAATTTACTGCATGTTTACGATATGTCAGATATGTGCTAAGTGCTTCCTTTGGTAGGGACTTAGTTAATCCTTTAACAAATCTATAATGTGCATGTTGTTGTCCTCATTTACAGATGGAGAAACTGAGGCTTAGAGAGGTTAAGTAACTTGTCCGAGGTCACACACGGGCTGAATCAGGGAGAACAAATAGGAGACTCTTGTGATCATCCAGGTAAGAGATGCTGGCAATGACAAACGTGGGTGCTGAGGAGAGGTTGGTTTCTAGAAACATTTGAAGTGAGACTGGCAGGGTCTGCTGATGGTTTAGCTGTGGCTGTGAGAGACAGGTGTCAAAAACAGCCCTAAGGTTTCTGTCTTGGGCAACTGGAAGAATGCAGTTGCCATTTATTGAGGGTATGAAGACAGTGGTGGGGGGTGGGGGGAAGATCTGGGTTTGGAGGGTGAAGGGCAGAAAAGAAGAGTTTGCTGTGGATGTGTTGAGTTTAAGATGGCTGTCACCACCCAGGTGGGGATACCAATGGTTGGATATGTGAGTGCAGAGTTCAGAGAGGGGACTGAACTGGAGAAGTCTATTTGGGACTCAACAGCATTGACATGGGATTGAAAACCGTGAGACTGGATGAGAACCCTTAGGAAGTGGGTATAGACAGGGAAGAGCAGGAGCCTGACCGGTGACTCCAGCAACCCTCCAACATCAAAGATTGGAGTGATGAGGAGGAACCAGCCATGGGGCATATGGAGTTGCTGGGGGATGAAAGGAGGCAACCCAGAGGGAGAGGGGTGAGTGAGGACAGAGTTCCAAGTTGGAGAGAGTGATCCACTGTGTCAAGACATCAGATAAATAAGTAATCTGAGTACTGAGAAATGATCATTGGATTTAGCAAGATGAAGGCAAGTGGAGACCTTGATAAGCATAGTTTCGGTGGAGTGATTGGAATGGGTTCAAGAGAGAATCAGGACAGGGGTACATGAGCCCAGAGAATTCTTTCAAGGACTTGGACCATCAAGGGGAACCAGGAAATGAGGCAACTGTTGTAGGATGGGAGTTCTTAATCTGGGGTCCAGGGCCCATCTAATTCAGGGTACCTGTCAACTTGGGTGGGAAAAAGAAGTTGCATGTTTTATTTCATCATCCTCTCACTGAAAATTAGCATTTCCTTGTATTATGAATAGGGGCAGCCATCTACAGCAATGTTACCAGCGCCTAGAACTTCATCACCGATAGAAATCACGGAGAGATGGTATTGCATTACAGGTGTTGCAGATACCTGGACAGACCATTTGCCTTTGTTATGATTTCAAAATGACTGTAGTTATAAGACCCCTGCTAGGTCTTGTAATATAATCCATTAATACAGGAACACATAAATTACTATGAACAAAATAGTTTTAAAATATTTTAACTGTATTTCAAGGCAATTGGCTTCCTTTATAATCCTGTGTACTAGTTTATACACTTAAAAGCATTGTTTGGAGACGAGATACATAAGACTTCAATAGATTGCCAAAGGGACCCAGCACAAAACAAACAACCAGTCCAGTAAACAGCAACATCAGTAAAAAAAACCAACAAAAAAGTTAGGAACCGTTGCCAGTGGGATGTCCGGTCAAGGGAGGATTTTTGTCCTGTTTTGTTATTTGTTGAAGATGAGAAGCATGTTTGAGGGCCTTTGGAGATGATCCAGTAAGAAGGGAGACATTGGTGATGTGGTAGAGATGTTCTTGAATGGAGGACAGTAGGGACTCTGGGATGCAACTAGAGAGGTTGGCTCAGACCAAGTGCAGACTGTTCATTCCAGGACAGGAGGGAGGCCAATGCAGGGAGCCTGGACATGTGGCAGTGGGCACCTGTGGGTGTGCTCAGATTGCTCCAGTATCCTCAGGGAAATAGGAAGCACGATGATGTGTTGGGAAGGAGGATGGGGAAGGAGGTGTTGGAGGTGTGGGTAGAGAGAGAAGGGCTTTCCTGGGCACGTAGGACAGCAGCAGCACGTTTGGACTCAGACAAGGTCAGCAGCAGGTGCCTGTGGGAGGCAAGTGGTCACGAGGGTACAACGAGACCATCAGCTGCCTTCTCCAGCACAGTCGGCAGCACTGTGTGGGCCCCAAGAGGACAAAGGGCTGGACTGAATTCAGTTGGGACTTTTATAGGAGAAAATGATGAAAGGAGATGAGTGTGTATACAGAGGAGTGAGTCTCACGGTGGATGGTGGAATTGACACTGGGAAGGGGGGAAGTGAGGACATGAAGGAATGAGCAGGAAGGACAGGTGGTGGTGGCTGGAGACTGGCACGCTCATCACTGCGATGATGGTGGGTAATGGCAAGCAGTAGAGTAAGACCATGGCAAGGCCGGGACCACCGGGGAGGGTGGAATAAAAGGCTGGTAGGAGAGGAGGTGGAGAAGCTGGTGGGAAGGACCACCCGTGGACATAGAGCCACCGCGAATTACTTAGGACAATCTGTAATCTGATTGTTTCACCATTGTTTTTGAGGTTTCATTTCCCTGATTGTTGACTTAATTTCTGCCTGTGAAGGTGAGAGAAAGAGAAACAGGGCTGGAAAGAGGACCGGCACAGAAGTGTGCATGTCTACTAAGTACTCTGCTTGCTCATGGTCAAGCAAATCTTGGCATAGGTCTTAGTTCTGCTCTTTATGTCTTTTATTCACTGGATTGCCATGTGAAAAACATATTGTTCCTAGAATTTAGCTTTCAATTTCTTTTTTCATAAGCCACCCCTCTTTCCTCATTATCTGACACCTGTACTTCTCTGTAGAGCGAGAGGCTAACGAAGGACTATGGCTTTGCACTTTGGAGGATAGGATCCAAGACACTGGGGGTGGGGAAATGATATCTGAACTGCGCCGGGAAATGCACAGACCGCATTCTTGGATGTGTGACCCCAGATAACTCGACAGATGAAATAAATTACGATTTAAGTTCTTTGCTTTTCTCCTTCTCCTCTTTCACTCATCCTTGCGGGGCCAGTCTCTGCGGGAAGGGAGCTTCCTGGTGTGTGGGTGGGGAGAGGTAGCTGGCCCTCACCCAGGCTGGAGGCTGCTCTGCTCTGGTTTCACCCTCCTGCTCCCCCAACTCTGCGCCTTCCAGCCAAGTACAGTAACCTGAATCCAGTGGCTCTCCACCCTGCAATGTGTCAGCATCACTTGGAGAGCTTTAAAAAGATCCGATGCCCTGGCCACCCCTGGGAGGATGATCCATTGATTGGGGTGGGGTCCACACATGGGCACTGTTGAGCCCTGCCCCCAGGTGATTTGGATGGGCAGCTAGGTTTGAGAACCACTGTCCTCATTGATGTGACTTGGGAAGGTCCTACCAGGAGCCTTAAAAGAGTTTGAAACTCTTTAGCAGAGTCACAGTACAAATGTCTGTTCCACTCACGGGCTCTGCCTGTTGACTCTGGGCCTTCTCTGGGCTCTCCCAATGTGGGGACACTTGTGCCCAGACTGGTCTTCTCACTGTCCCCAGAGTGTTTTCGGCTCTCCCTGTAAGCCTTTGCCCTCACACTGTGTCTGCCTCAGATCCCCTTCTCCATTCACACGTCCTACCTGTGTGAGTCCCATACTTTGCCCTTCCTTGACCCCAAGCCCCACCTACCCCCATTCTTCTTCTTTGACAGCCAAGCACCTAGAAAGAGGCAATTTCCCTATTCACCCCTCTGCCATCTGGCTCCTGCCCTCCAGCGCCCTCCCCAGAAGCCTGTTCTTACCAGCCATGTCCTCTTTCTGGGACCCCAGCCCCTCTTGGGCACTCGGCCCACCTCATGTGTTAATCTTGGCCAAGAAGTTACCCTGCAGGCATTGATATTTTCCTGGATGGCCCCTGAAAACAAAACCCCTCCTGGCCGTGGCCCCCACAGTGATACTCGCAGTATAAGACCATGACCAGGTAGGGGCCGGCCCCATGGATGAGTGGTTAAGTTTGCACGCTTCGCTTCGGCATCCTAGGGTTTCGCCAGTTCGGATCCTGGGCATGGACATGGCACTGCTCATGAGGCCATGCTGAGGAGGCGTCCTGCATGCCACAACTAGAAGAACCTACAACTAAAAATGCACAGCTAAGGGCTTTGGGGAGAAGAAGGAAAAATCAAATCTTTAAAAGAAAACAACAAAAAAAGAACATGACCAGGTCAGTCCTCGGGGGGAGGCCAGTGCTACTTTGATGTACGTGTTTTTAAAACATTTAAGAAGTTTAGAATTAATTGTGTGAGGTATGAGATTTCGGGTAGCAGAAGTCCTTGTAAAAGCAAAGGCCCTGTGGATGAAATAGCGAGGTGTTTCCAGCTTAGTCTTCACACATATGCACAGGGCCACATCGTGCATTTTCTCTGAAGGGTACATGGTGCTGTTGGTTACCCTTGCTCTCAGGATTGGTTACATAATTTGCAGAACCTGGTGCAAAATGAAAATGTGGGGCTCCTTCTTCAGAAGTTAAGAATTTCAAAGTGGCGACCACAGCGCATTCACCCAATCGCAGGGCCCTCTGAGCTTAGGGTCCTACGGGACCCCACAGGGTGCGGGCCCGTGAAGCCTGCCCTGCCGGTTAAGGACAGACCCAGGAACTAGACACTGGGACTTTTCCTCCCCTAAACCAATGAGTGCATCTAGTTTAAATGTTGAAAGGAATAGGAGACACTTTTGCAGTGTTCTGCAGAATAAAAAATATGGTTTCATATGTTTATTTTTTCTTCATTTAAGTGTAGCCCAGATGCCTCTGTAAATAGCTGCCAAGGAGGAGCCTTTTGAAAACAAAGCTATGGCTGGTCTCCTGTGCCCCAGAACGGCCGCCAGTGGAAACAGACCTGGTGTTCGAAACCTCAGTTTTCATTTCTCTCTTGTTCCAGGGAGGCTGTAGGTGCGTGGGCGTGGGTGTGAGCATCCAAGTCTGGAGGGAACAGCCGCCTCTGGGTCTGGAGGGAACAGCCGCCTCTGGGTGGCCTGCTTCTTCACCCTAGAGACTTTGCTTGAGGCCTCCTTGCTCTCCGGCAGGGCTCAGCCCCCGGGGAGAGAAGCAGACAAGGTCCTGAGTCCCAGCTTCTCCCTTCTTTCCTTTCACAGAGTCACTCTGCAACAGAGGCTCTCTTAGGGCGAGTCTTGGGCACCCTCCCAGCAGATGACCCCCAGTGGAAAATTCCCTGTGCATTGCTGCTGTTGGCCACCCAGGGAAAAGCCTGTGGTCCTGGCAGCCACTCGTCCTGCAAAGGGTGTGAGGACCTGCTACCTGAGTAAGGAGCATGAAGATCAGCTGGAGGGAGGAAGGTTTGGGTTTAAAAGTGCCAAGAATCACTCCTGAACTGGCAAGATTGACTGTCTGCATTTTAAAAACGACATCGCTGGAAGCCTTGAAAACAGGCCTTTAGACTTCTTGTTCTGTGTAATGGAAGATATTCTCTGATACAAGAGAGAAAATGATTTTTTTTTTTTGAGGAAGATTAGCCCTGAGATAACTACTGCTAATCCTCCTCTTTTTGCTAAGGAAGCCTGGCCCTGAGCTAACATCCATGCCCATCTTCCTCTGCTTTATATATGAGACGCCTATCAGAGCATGGCTTTTGCCAAGCGGTACCGTGTCTGCACCCGGGATCCAAACTGGCAAACCCCGGGCCGCCGAGAAGCAAAATGTGCAAACTCAACCACTGTGCCACCGGGCCGGCCTCGAGAAAATGAGTTTTTGAAAACAAAAATTGACATTCAATTTTATTGGTCTTTAATTTTAAAATGCTAACTGGAAAATGGGAAATATTTATAGTAACATTTTCATGGCACTAAAGAAAGAACTAGTTTCTTTCTTTTTACAGATTTCTCTGCAGATGCTTAAGAAGAGATGCATGACAGAGATGGGTAAGTTAAACACAGTAAGCTTAAGAGATTTGCAAAGCAGATGGAGCCAGATAAGAATGGAGGCTGGCTGCAAGTCTGACTAATTTGGGCAAACAGCTCAGCCTTACATGAGTCACCTGGCTGTCAACATCATAACAGCTGCTTCCCAGAGCTGTCTGGAAGATGCTAAGATAATACATGGAAAAACCTGTGATCCCTATAAGGAAGGACACCCAGCAAATGCAAGGTGTGTGCTACCGAAGTTTATCATCATTGCAGATAAATCTGTTCCCGATTCCATTTGAAGCCAATGCAGGCACCAGAGCTGAGCCCAGACCCAGAGCTGAGATGCTGGGAGAGTGCGATGATGGGGCTAGCCTTTGGTTTCCCAAGACTTCAAAACTAACCCTAGTGATTAAGAGATTTTTGGCCTTGAGAACTGCAGGAATTAAATCTCGTGGTGGTAAAGTGGAACCAAAAGCCAGTGCCCAGAGTGGCTCCAAGGACCCACTCAGGGCGCTAATCCAGGGTCTCTGTCTACTTGGCCTTGGCCCTCCCACCCATCCTGGGAAGACCGTGGCAGCTGTTGGGGATGTGGGCTTGGAGGTGGTTGAAGGACTAACTCATGTATCCAATTGCAGGCAATTTCCCCTCTTCAGGACCATTTCTTACCCTTATTAAGAGAGATCTCTAACTTGCCCTCCCCTTCTCCCCTGCCGATGTCTGTGTGCATTGGTGGGGAGCCGGGGGGCTCCCAAGTCTGGAAACTCTGAACATTCACGGCACACAGAGGGCAGTGACAACAGGCTCCCCAAGCTGACGCTCTCTCCCAACACTCGACAGGTTCAGTCCTTGCTCCCAGACCCAGGCCTGGCCAGCGATGAAAGAGTTTTGCCCAAACACTCAGGAACCGGATTCTTGTCCTTCCTGGCTCATTAGGAGCCCGGCTCCCTCACACCCGGCTGCTTGGGTCCCACGGGACCCCCAGGCCCAGCTGCAGCCGCCTTTCTGCAAAGGGGTTATGACCACCTCGTCTAGAGAACTCTCACCTGCCCACAGACCCGACCGGCGGGGCCCTCACAGCCCCAACACAAACGACTGTCAACCCCAAACCCTCCCAACTCATAGCCTCACCCCAAACTCACGTGCAGAGGCCCATCCGTCTCCTGAGCCCCTTGTGGGGCTGCTCTGGAACCCGGCTGGGCACTGGCCTGTGTGAAAAAAGGACTCTGCAGGGACGATGCTGCCCTCCTGTCTTCCCGCTTCCACCGACTGGAAGCTTCAAGGCCAGGGTAACTGAGAAAAAGTGTCTAGACAATTACTGTGTTCTTTGAGAAGGGCCTGTGTGGGCACATGTGTCATTTGGTTGGATGGTTAACTGCCCCGTGGACGACAGGAGGCAGCTGGGCCAAGGCAGACATTCAGGACCAACCAGAAATGTCATATCTGCACTTTGGAAAAATGCCTGATACATCTGAGCATAGTCACCGCCTCCCTAAAACACCCTCTGGTGACTCGCAGGGGCTGGCAAGATAAAACCTTGACCGCCCAGCCCGGCGTTGACGGCCGTGCACAGTCCAGCGCAGCCCATCTGCCCTCGCTCCCTGCACCGGGCGATTGGCTGTGCGCACCCAGTCCTCTACGTCCTTGCTCACGGCTCCCCAGCGAACGGTGCAATTCCTGCCGATGGCTAAAGACCCCCAGCGGATCCCCTCCTGCTGCCCTGACCTCTCGTCCTCCTCTGAGCCCGTCACCTGGCTGTTGTCCCCATACTGCTTTGGACTTTTATCATATTGGGCAACTCTGAGTTTCTCAACCTGTAGGCTGCTGTGGGCTTTGGACGCATGCCAGGGAATTTCAATCAACGTGCAACTGTTTTTTGGTTTTTGTTTTTTTTGGGGGGGGTTACAAGTGCAGATATGGGCAGTTGAATGATTTCTGTGGGTAGAGTGGGGAGCTGGGTGGGTCATGGAGCCTGGGTGGAACGAGGGGCAATTTGTTACTAGTTGGAGACAGGAGACATGGTGAAGGAAATGGCTTTCTTGGGACATGTGAGAAGAACGCTTGAGAGTCCCACAGGCTGGGGATAGTTCTTCTGAAAGTTCGGACAGTGCCTGAAGGTGGCCCAGGGAACTGGGCCGTGCTGGGGAGGCCTCCAGCCCCTTCAGGTGTGCTGCTGGCCTTTCTGGGACTCAGCATCGCTGAGAACCATGGTTTAACTTGCCATGTGTGCCTGTGCCTTCCTCATGGATTCCATGGAGATTCTCCAAGGGCAGGGACTCGGACTTCTGCGCTCGTCCATCCGGGTGGCTTTGGTTGGTGCTTTAAAAAAGGCCCAGCACAGGAACTCGTGTGGGCAAATGGTCCTGGGCGTGAACCAGAGCCTGTGCCTGTGTCCTTGGCAACGGGATGGTGACGGCAGAGGAGGGGAGCGTCCTGGGACAGTGCTGGGAACCCGGGGCAGGAGTTCAGAGTGTCTGTTAAGTATTAGTGATGGATTGATCCACAACCCAAATCCAAAAAGCTGTTTTGTTTGTTTGTTTCTTCTCTGGAAGTGACCGTCATAAACAAAATCTTCTTTAGTTCAGGGTCATTCCTACATCTAGATCCTTTTCTATTTAGTAAATATCATATGTAGTAAAATGTGCCCACGCTACCTATAATTTTATGCTGGGATTTTTTTGGGGAATTTTTGTAATTTTGCCTTTGGAGTGATTTGGCTACAAGTAATACATTTAATTTACAGCTGCCTTTAATTCTTGGCACTCATTGTGTGTTCTTGGGAAACCCTGCAGAGAGAGAAAATGCAAACCCCAGATTGTCTTAAAATATTATGATACTTTTAGGAATACTACATTTAACAATGCATGAAGTGGGCATAATGTTATGTTTTGTAGACTTTCATTAAGCCTTTATTCATCTTGATTTTCACTGGGACAATTCATTCCTGTTATGGGCTGAAGTGGGAAAGTTCCCAAGCCCATGGCCCTGGCCGGTGGCTCCTGATGGACAAAAGAGACTTTCCTGGGCCAGAGAGCAAAGTCACAGGGACACTGTGTGACTCAGTCTCAGTATAAAGATATCGATTCACTTTTCACTCATCAAATATTTATTGACCTCCAGCATGTGTGAGCAAGAGAGATACTGCCCTGCCCTCTCAGTGTGGGGGTCGCAGGTGCACAGAGCCAGCCGCACCAGGACAATTAGCAGACAGGTCAGGCTGGGGCTCCAGCCCTTCTCTCCCACCAAGGACGCTCATCCTCGTTCCTCCCACCTGCCACTGGATCTTTTTTTAAACTCTCAGGTGTAAATGACTCATAATGGCTTAACATTTTATCCCTCCCAGGAGGTATTTTTAAGTCTAAGGGATAAAGAGTTAATAGTGAAATTTCAAACACCAATCAGGAGGTAAAAGAGGATTTGGGGAAGGAGGGTCGTAAGGATTTTCCTAACACCCCAAAATCATTCCATTGAGTTACAGCAACCTCTGTCCTTATGGATGTGATGGAAGCCAGTAGATATTTCAGATTAGATGGATGGACGGATGCACAGATAGATGGATGGACGGATAGATGATGGATGAATAGATCACCTTTATTCTGATCTCAGCTGGTCTTTGAAGCTTGATTCGTTTTTTGATTCCTCCTAGAGCCAGGCTAGGGTCTGATGCACATTAGGAAGTCAGTAAAAGTTTGTTGAATGAATGAATGAAAGGGAGGTAATGTTTGCAGCGGGCCTGTGGTTTTGGGTTACTGTTTTGGGTCTCTTGATTTGAGCGACACACAAGCAACTAGAGCCTGCAATTAGCGGGCTCTGTCTTTCTTGCTGGGGTGAAAGCCATTGTAAAACCTGACCTTGCTCAGTTTATTCAAAGTTTCATGTTAACTTTGCAGAGGTCTGACTCGTGGATTCCTCGTATTAATAATAACGGTAACAGCAATGGGGCTGAACACCAGCATAGCACTCATGTGTGCTAGTTGTTGTTTTCAGCACATTACATATATTTACTCCTTAAAACAACCCTTTGCTTTAGGTACTGCTATTAGCTCCATTTAGGGATGGGAAACGGAGGCTCTGAGAAGTTAAATAACCTGCTCCAGGTCATGCTAAGTGGTGGAGGCAGGATTTGAACCCAGGCAGATTGGCCTCAGTGTCTGGGCTCATATCACTGTGGATATCACATCTCTGAAATGAGCTGCCTGCTGCAGGCTCTGCCTGAACCCTGCTGCAGCCCTCACAGCTCAGCATCAGCTACCGGCCCGTGCTGACAGGCAGAATCGTTTCTGATTCAGGTCTGCCTCCATCTCAGCAGGGATCAGAGGACCCATGGAAGGAGCTGAGTCCTGTACGAGCTTTGCATCTCATAGCCCTGGGGCTTCACGTGAGCACAGACACATCACTCACTTTCAAACCATGGACCCATCTTCCCAGGAACTGCTGGCTGGGCCTCGAAGTGTGCCTAACCCTTTGTCTGGGGTCCCAGTGTCAGTGTCCAGGGAGGTCTAGAGGTCATGTGAGGTCCAGAGAGCAGAGCTCAAGGCAGCTGTCCCTTCTGAGCATCTTTGGAGCCAGACAGTGAAGGAGAAGGGGATTCTTCTCTGCTCACGGCAACTAGGGAGCATGGGTCATCCTTGGAAAGGGAGCCCCCATTTTGGTTAAAGCAATAGGGGGCTCAGGGTTTGGTAAGGGTCTGGTTGAAGGAGTTGATGAATGGTGCCTTGTCCATCACAGGGATCACTGAAGGAGAGTTTTCATCACTCCTTTCTGGAGAGAGTTGTTGTGGGTGCCACATTGCTAAGGTGCTGGTCTGGGGGCTTAGGACCTTTCGGGGTCCTGGCATTGATTACGGCATTAACTGGGGAGGGACCATCTTGATGGAGAAGACTCCTTCCCTGCCTGCTGTTGGCTTAGGTGGGACGAGAAGCCAGGAGCAGCCCAATTGCACCAACCAACCAACCAACCAACCAACCTCAGAGCCATTGTCGCCCTGCAACGGGCTGAGGGGGACATATCCATTGCAGGATGGGCAGTCTCGTCTCTTCACTGAGGAGGGCTCAGAAGTCGCTGACCCACCAGGGTGGAGGAAGGTGGGGGCAAGCCAGACCACCCTTGCCCGGACACAGTCTGAGGATTTAGAATTGGGGGCCCTGGGCTGTTTTGGGAAAATGATACTTTCTTTAGGAAAATACCATGGAACGGCCCCAAAGATAAGTGAGGTAGGAAGAAGGAGAGAATCTGGTCGTTTACATATGAATGTCCATTAGGTTTTGGATTGGAAAGCCCCATATTTGGGGGTTTAGGATCATCGTTTCTGAGATGAAGAATGAATTGCAAAATCAGACTTAGAGGATACTACTTTTCACTAAGTAAATAGTCTCAAAACTTGGCCAGCGTATCAGCTTCCTGGGGCTGCTGTAACAACGTACCACAAACCAGGTGGCTTAAGAGAACAGAAAGTGATTGTCTCCAGAGGCCAGAAGTCCAAAATCAAGGTGTCGGCAGGGCTGTGCTCCCTCTGTGGAATCCTTCCTGGCCTCCTCCAGCCTGTGGTGGTGGCCGTCAACCCTTGGTGTCCTTGTCTTGCAGCTGCCTCACTCCAGTCTCTGCCTCTGTTGTCACATGGCCTCATCCCTGTGTGCCTCTCTCTTCACATGGCATTTTCCTCTTATAAGGACCCCAGTCATATTGGATTAGCCCCTCCTCCCCCATGACCTCATCTTAACTTGATTCCATCCGCAAAGATCCTATTTCCAAATAAGGTCACATTTACAGGTACCAGGCTTAGGACTTGAACATATCTTTTGGGGGGGACAGAATTCAACCCATAACAATTAGTGGCTCACTAGTTACTTATTACTATTTCTATTATGTGGCGTGAGGCTGTGATTTTCATTAGGACCGGGAAAATCTCATCTGTCAACAATGATACTTGAATACAGGTTAAATCCATAGAGTGAAGGATGCTACACAGTAACCGCAGCAGTCAAGTTCATTTCCGAATACAAAGCAAAAGCAAGATGCCTTCCTAATCTGATGCTTTGTTTTGTTTTCTGAAGCTGCCCCTTTGGCCGCCTTGGGATACCCTCTCATCCTGAGATAAGTGACAACAGAGTGACAATAAAGGCAAACCAAGTAACTGTCCAGGAACCACTCAGCCTACTGTGGGAGAACCCCTCATTTCCCATCGACTATGAATTATAATATTTGCCTGTTTCTTGCGATGATCCTTCCCAAATAACTAAGGTTAATAGCGCTTCATAGTCTGCTTAGACAGTCAGATAGAATTTTGCTTAGCAAGGATATTTCCAAATAGAGAATAGACAGGTTAACTGATGGCAAAGGTGTTTAATAGAGGAGACCAGTGGGGACATGAATTAAATAGGTTCCTGTTTATGTTTTCATTCTCCAGGGCTAGGTATGTCTCAGTTCAGCTTGGGCTCCTTTGGTGCTGTCAGTGCATAAATATGCAGGCTAATGCTGGTCAGTTGGTTTAAATGAGAAGTTTCTGAAATTCAAACAACACATTTGTGAAATATGACCTCACTTTTATTTATCTGGTGCCCATAATTTAGCTGACAACAATCTCAGCAACAGCCGTTTTGGCATGATCCTGTATTTGCTGACTGCCCTTTTGTATTCTGGACACAGGAAGAGTTAACCTTTGGATGAGATGGATACCAGTAACTTCCCAACCAAGGTGCCCAGGGATCATCTGATAAGTGACAGCCAAAAAATTATGTCTTAAAATATAAAGAGATCAAAAGAATTGAAAGTGGGGACTCAAACACATTTTTGAACACCCATGTTCATAGCAGCATTTTTCACCATAGCCAAAACGTGGAAACAACCCAAATATCCATTGAACCATAAATGGATAAGCAAAATGTGGGCTATCCATGCAATGGAATATTACTCAGCCTCAAAAAGGAATGACATTCTGACACATGCTACAACATGGACGAACCTTGAAGGCATTACGCTAAGTGAAATAAGCAGTCACAAGAGTCAAATATTATATGATCTACTTATATAAGATGCCTCGAGTAGTCAGATTCAAAGAGACAGAAAATAGAATGGTGGTCACCAGGGGCTGGGGGAAGTGGGATGGAGAGTTAGTGTTTCACAGGGACATAGACACAGTTTGGGATGATGAAAAAGTTGTGGAGATGGATGGCGGTGATGGTTGCATAACAGTGTGAATGTACTCAGTGCAATGAGCTGTACACTTAAAAATGGTTAAAATGGTAAGTTTTATGTTTTGTGTATTTTACCGCGATACACACACACACACGTACGTATATATAAAGAGAGAACATACTGATCTGATATTAGGCACTCTGAGTTGGGCCGGCCCATCCAGTGTGGTCTTGTACCTGTCTATTAGTTTATGTGTAAGGAGTTCCATTGGAATAAATTTTCTCAGATACTAATCGAAATAAAGCTTTCCTCCTGTCTCTGTTCTAGCTAATTCTGAAAGCCAAGTGCCAAGTCCAGATCCTGGGGAAGGCCACTCGGCCTGGTGTGGGCAGGCCCGGCTATCACACAAAGAGGCAGCCGCGTAGCCTGTTGCAGGACCTGGTGGGCAGCACAGCGTCAGGTGGGGCGGGAGAAGACTGCCAGCTCATCCACCTGCTGTTCTGGACAAAAGCCTAACCCATCTGGGCTCCTCCTGATTGCGATCCCCTCAACACGTAGAAGGTCTACTGACGCCAAATGTCACACCTTGGGTGCCTCACGCCCTGTAATTTACTAAGTGCGTCTACGTTGACTGTTGTTTATTCTTAGGGATGACTCTGTGAGGCAGCTGTTATCATGAGCAGGCATCTTGTCCAGTCCTCACAGCTTGCCCTGGGCCTCCTGTCCAAGCCCCAAGTTCTTTCCTCCACAGGCTGCTGGCCCAGAGTGGCCAAGCCTCCCTCCAGCTGTCAGAAAGGGCGCTTGTTATGAGCAAGTGGGTTGAGGGTGGAGATCCACAAATAGGCACTGAGCACTCAGGATTCACTGGATGAACTGTGGGTCTCAAGCGCAACTTTCTTTTTTTTCTTTTTAAAAGATTTTATTTTTTCCTTTTTCTCCCCAAAGCCCCCCAGTACATAGTTGTATATTCTTCGTTGTGGGTCCTTCTAGTTGTGGTATGTGGGACACTGCCTCAGCGTGGTTTAGATGAGCAGCGCCATGTCCGCAGCCAGGATTCGAACCAACGAAACACTGGGCTGCCTGCAGCGGAGCGCACGAACTTAACCACTCAGCCACGGGGCCAGCCCCACAAGCACAACTTTCTGAAAGGTCTTTTCTCCACTTCCAATCCTGGTTTCTGTCCACTGCAGCTGAGGGCCCAGGATAACTTTGCTGGGTCCTAGCTTGAAATACCTTCAAAATAGCTCGGATGGCCCAGATCAGACAGCAGTTGGATGAGACATGCTCAGACACCTTCCGGCCGTTTTCCAAAGGGCGAGGGAAACGCTGAAGATTCAATTTGATACGCATGGAGCGATGCTGGTTTGTGCTCTCCCCTCCACCTCTGCTTTCTGCCTCCCTCCCCTTCATACACACGCATGCACACGTGTGTGCACATGGACACATGCACACATGCATACACACACACCCACATACACATTTTTTCTTGAAATGACTTTTGGCAGCAGCAAAGCCAAAGCTTTCTAATTCTCTGTCAATAAGGTAAAAAGGAGAATAACTTCGAGCCCGAAAAAGACCTTCCTTTCCATCGTTAAATCAGGCGGCTGCATGCCCTTCTCCATTTTTGCAAAACATTGGTCAGTGGCTCCCCTGAGCAAACCAATTAGGGTCACATGGACTGCAGGGTACATTTCTGGTCCATGAACTAGGGTTCCCCAGATGTCCTAAAGAACTTCACTCACAATCACCTTTCTAAGGTTCGTGGCGTAAAACAAGGCACTTTTATCACTATCTTCAGCTCCTAACAATCTGGAGTCTCTCTTCTCATCCAGAGGCAGCGCCCATAAAGAGGTTAACCAGAGAACAAGGAGGAACACACAAAGCTTGCGAAAGCAGAACGCAAGGAATGGAATCTGTTTCAGCGAGTCAACGAAACTATGAAAGGGAGCCCAATGTCAAGCTTAACACGATCATTTTCATTTCCAAGTGCTTTTGGGTTTTTTCATGTTGGTTTCATGGAAATTTATGTTTGCGGAGAAGACTGTATCTGCTACAGGATTTTGCTGTGTTCATTTAGCCCAGTAATAAAAGGCATCTGCCTGAAATCCTTTTTGGAATAAGAAGGGGTATAAACAAATAAGTAAATGGTCATAAAAGATCAGGGACGGGGGAGGGCTGTTTCGGAAAGGCAGAGTGTGGGTGAGCCCGGAGCAAAGGCTGCAGGCTGTTGTCGGCAGGAGCTGCCGACTTCTGAAGGTATGTGTAAGGCTATATGAAAACACATAGAGCTTTCAAATAAATATGGTAAATGTGGGGAGGATGGGTGAGGAGGAGCAGGCACCACTGTCTTCGGAGCACCCATTACTATGGGAGTAAGAACATTATGACGGAGCATTAACCCATGAGCCCCTGCAGTAGGTTGAATAGTGTCTCCCCCACAACTCATGTCCACCTGGAACCTCAGAATGTGACCTTATTTGGAAAAAAGGTCTTTGTAGATGTAATGAAATTGAGGTCCTAGTAGATTAGGGTGGCCCTAAATCTAATGGCTGGTGTCCTTTTGGAAAAGAGGAGAAACACAGGAAAGAAGGTCATGTGAAGACAAGGCCATGATGGGGGTGATGCAGCCACCAGCCAAGGAGCACCAGGAGCTACTGGAGGCTGGAAGAAGCAAGGAAGGACCCTCCCCTACAGCCTCCGGAGCCTTCAGGGAACATGGCCCTGATGACAGCTTGATTTTGGACCTCTGGCCTCCTGGTTTGTGAGGATTTATTATGGCAGCCGCCGGAAACTCATACAGCCCCCTTTCTGGCTGGGAGCTGTTTAGGCTGGGAGAGATGGGGCATATTAGAGCAAGGACTTGGTCAAATTCTTGGCCTTTAATAAAGTTAGGAGTTGAAGTCCAGGAGAAGGACAAAACTGATCTTGAAAGAATCCTTGTGGAGCCAGATTTTTGGTTTGCTTTCCTGCCACCTGGGGAGACATGGAGACTCTCCTGGGCTCAAGGAAGAAAGAGGGCAGCCCTGGAGTGAGCAGCTGGTAAGAGGCTCTGAGAAGGGGCCTGTGTCCCAAACTCTTGGTCTCAGGTCAGCTCCACAGAGAGGCAGGTCCCCCTAAAAGTCCCAGCTGAGTTGGGGATATGTGATTAGAGAGGGCTGCCCTTCTGGCTGCCCCAGGAGGCGAGGCATGGAGGAGAAAGAGCAAGAAAAACTAGGTTTTGGCTTCTTTTATCCAATATAGGTTGTTATATTTTCAGAAAGACAGTGTTCTTGAAAGCCAAGCATTGGCGAGAGAGAATTTTCAAAATTCCTTTAGCTTGTATTACCGTATAAAGATTCAGGCCTGGAGATTTGCTCTCTGAGGTTCTTATAATCCAGAAAACTCAGGACATTACACGCAAGTTTCTGCCATGAGGAATGGGGGAAGCGCAATTCTTCCAGCCCTGGTGGATAAGGACGAAAAGGAATGCTGAGGAAGGGGAAGCCAGTCGTCACATACATTTGCCCCAATCTCCCCCACATCGAATGTTCTGGGGGGAGCCCAAAGCAAATGGGGTTTTCTTCTGCTCCCTGTTTGGAATCCTTGGAGGAGACTACCATTTCCCAACATGGGGGTGCTTGGGTGTTGGGGAGCACAGTGTGGTTGTAGGAAAGTGGGATGGATGATCTCAAGTCAGGAATCTGGAGTGCCTTCATCTCCTCTGCAGCACAGAGGGGACCTAGGGACCCTCACATGTCCCAGAAGCACCAGCATGCAGCCAGGAGTCTGGCTGGGAGCCAATGGCTGCAAGGAGCCCACCTTGGCCAGGGATGGAGTGGGCATACCATCAGACCTTGGGGGGTCTCCACATTGGCTTGGTTGCACGTTGAAAGCCCCCAAGCCTATGCCCTCAGTCCCTTGTCTTTAGCAGGGACATCAGTTGGGTGCCCAAAAGGCATACCCAGCCCACACATCCCTGAGTGACTGCCAGTAGGCACGCTCACCAGGACCAGCACAGCTTCCTGGAAGAAGAGGCCAGGGCAGGGACTGCAGAAGGCCAGCAGACCTGTCCCCGCCTCCATGAGGACCATGAACTTCCCAGCGCACTGGCTGCCATCTTGGATATAAGGGTGGGGAGAGAGAAACAGCTCTGATAAGAGTTGAACTCTACCGATAAATATTTTCCTAATGGAGCTTGTTCCATCAAAGGTGATTGTTTCAACCAGAGAGGGCGGAGATAATATTAATGACAAATTAAAGTCCCCTCTGCTACCGTGGGAGAGGGGCTCACAAGGAAGAGAACTAGAGAAGCTTTGTGGCCTTGGCACACCTGAGTGGTGGACATGAATCTGAGTCCTCACCACTGTGGCATAGAAGGATGATTGCTATGGGGCTGGCACGGTGGTGCAGAGGTTAAGTTTGCATGTTCTGCTTCTGCAGCCCAGGGTTCACTGGTTCGGATCCCGGGTGTGGACATGGCACCACTCAGCAAGGCATGCTGTGGCAGGCGTCCTACATATAAAGTAGAGGAAGATGGGCACAGATGTTAGCTCAGGGCCAGTCTTCTTCAGCAAAAAGAGGAGGATTGGCAGCAGATGTTAGCTCAGGGCTAATCTTCCTCAAAAAAAAAAAAAAAGAAGAAGGATGATTGCTATGGGCTGAACTGCATCCCACCCAAAATTCCTATGTTGAAGCCCTAACCCCAGGACCTCAGAATGTGACTGTATTTAAAGAGATAACTAAGGTAAAATGAGGTCAGATGGGTGGGTCCCAATCCAACATGACTGGTGTCCTTAGACACAGTCGCTGAGAGGAGACAGAGGGAAGACCATGTGAAGACAGAGGCAGAGATGGGAGTGATGCTGCCACAAGCCACAGGATGCCGAGGAGTGCTGGCAAGGACTGGAAGCTGGAAGAGGCAGGAAGGATTCTTCCCTAGAACCTTCAGAGAGAGCAGGACCCTGTGACAACTTAATTTCAGACTTTTAGCCTCCAGAACTGTGAAAGAATAAATTTCAGTTGTTTTAAATCATCCAATTTGTGGTACTTTGTTACAGCAGTCCTAGGAAGCTAAAATACACTGCGTTACAGAAATCAACGTTTCTGAAGGACCGCGCTCAGTCTAAGAGGATTTAGAAGCCTTTTTCCTGGGGGCAAAATTCCTCCAGATTTAGAACCAGGTGGGGAATTCAGGGCCCAAGAGGTCACGGGACACGTCCACGGAGCATCCCTTGCTCCCCCTTCCCAGTTTAAATCATCTGACATGGAGCCCTAACAGCAAAGGCTCACAGTGCACACAGGGCTCCCTCCCACCCAGTGGGGAAGGAAGGAAAAGACGGCAGGGAGAACACAGGTTTTCTTTGCTTTACAACAGGAAGCGGCTCCGAGTCTGTTTTCTTTTCTCTCCTCTTCAAATCGATGTTTCATATCGCCAATAACTCTTATCTTTCAGCAAACTCAAGCAGGCCCAGCTCGAGCTGTGAAAATACCGAACTTCAAAAGTTTCGCACAAATCATCTGAAAGGCCTGACCTAAGCCGAGGAAAGCCAGAACGAGGCTGAGAAATCACTCCTTATTTCATCGCCATGTAACTGAGACATTGTTCCCCCTTGCAGGTCACATCTGTCACCTTAACTGCCCCCACCGGGGTCCCAACCGCCTCGAGACACCTGCAAGGGCTGAGTTACGAGCCGTGCCCCGGATCAGCTGCCAGTGGTAGGATGTTATTCCAGGGGAGCGACGGCCGGGAGGCCTCACGAGGGCTGTGGTTTAATTTCCTTTGCTGCTTTCAAGGTTGTATGGAAGGAAATGGATGGAAGTGATGGCTCTCCATGGTGGTCAATCTTCAGTTTCAGCCCCTCGTGGTGACGGCACAGAGTGACGTTGTTGACAGGGAGGGGATGCTTCTGTGAGCCCAGAGAAGTGTGAGCGGGGAGAGAAGAAAAAAATAAAATAATAATAATGCCTTTTCTCCAGTGCTGGAGGATTAAAAGTTGACCTTTCCCTCTACACAGAATTTTATTTTACATCCGTTGTCTGGATGTAGCTATTAAAGACCAGTAGAGCAGCCGATGGGAAAAATACTTGCATGGCGACAGGTTGGTTGAATAAAAGGAGGGATTTCAAGTCTCAAATTGGACACGTGCCTTCAAGTTCAACAAACATACTGTGAGAGGATGCTGCGACCGAGCACTGTGTTAGGTGATGGGTAGGTGAAAACGGAGACTGACGGCAAAGCTTTCTTCTCTTCCATCCAGGAAAAGACATATGCATACAAGCAGTCTTCAGGAAGGTAGGAGCAGCCCTTAGCAGAGTCCTTCAGCTCCACTTAAGGGATGCTCAAAGGAGCTTTGGTTCTGAATTGGGACCCGGCTTGCTGTGTCTGTCTGGAGGCAAACGTGGGTCTCGTAGGGGCTGAAATCCAACTGGGTCTTGGCCGGCAATGCCTTGTTACCTGCCCGTGGGGCCATTTCCATTTCTTCTAAACGGCTCCCTTGGCCACCCATACAGGTATGTCTTTTTGCAATCCATCCTCCTGGGTGAGGCACCTTTTTTCCAATTTGCACAGTCTCAGTGCACATGAGTTGCCCTGATACTACAGAAGGACCACCTTCGTGTGGTTTCTTTTAGCAAATTTCATTGAGGGAGGGGGAGAGAGACATGGTATCAATGATGGTAAGCCTTGAGAAGTAAGCGACATAATACACATGGGTTTCGGGGCCAATGAACCGCTCAACTTATGGGAAACTAGCCTTTAGAGTTTTTGTGTGAATGGGGCCATTCTGCCTTCAGCTTTCTCCAATTTTGAATTTATAGGGGAAGTCCAGGGCTATAATTTAGTGAGGAAAATGGGAGCATTGTGTCTTCTCTTTGAAACAACCCAATACCGAAATGGAAAAACGAGGCCCACTTAACAATCATTTGGTATGAATTTAATAACCAGAAAAATCCTTTAATTTCCGGAGGAGGCTCAGAAACCTTTACTAAGCATGTGGCTACTGTGATACCTGTTTAGGAAATAAATATGTGGACGAGGGGATCAGAAGATGTGCAGGGAGTGCAGAGCGGGGGAGCTGCTGTGTCTACCAGGTTCCTCCTCCGAGGACTTCACTCTGTCTTCTGGACACTGTTGGACGGAGAGCTGATGCCTCCTGGGCTCCCTGGGCTCCGTGCCACGCCCCCCCCCTCCCCCCCCCCCCGCAGTGGACTCTTTGTCATTGCCCTGCCATCCTTCACTCCCTAGAGACCTGGCCTCATCTTCTTTTCTTCATTCTCCCACAGACTAGGAGGCAGGACATCCAAAATCTAGGTGTTGGCAAGGTTGGTTCCTTCTTGCGGGTTCACAGGGAGAATCTGTCCATGCCTGTCTCCAAGCTTCTGGTGGTTGCCCACAATCCTTGGCATTCCTCGGGTTGCAGACACATCACCCCAATCTCTGCCTCTGTCATCATCGCTCTGTGTCTATGTGTCTTTTCTCCTCTTCTTATAAGGACACCAGTCATACTGGATGAAGAGTCCACCTTACTCCGGTATGAACTCATCTTAACTCTACTAATTACATCTGCAATGGCTCTATTTCCAAATAAGGGCACATTCTGAGGTTCCAGGAAGGACATGAATTTGGGGAGGGGGACACTATTCAACCCAGTATACCCGCATTCTCCACTGACACTGAAATCCATGGAACTCAAGCCATGGAATTCCATGGAATTCATCATGGAAGACCCTAGCCTGGCAGCTCATCTCCTCTCTGACTGTGCCTGTCCCAGCAGTTTTCTCTTCTGATCCAGAAGAAACCCTTCTTTTAATATTATGCTTCTACTAAGAAATCCATTTGTCCTTTGCCTATTTAATCAAGTCTAAACTCCTCTACCTGAATTTCCAACACCTCTCCCCACCCCATAGCCTGGATCATCCTATTATGCAAGTGGTTCCCACCTGCCCCACATCCCAGCCCCTGCCCCTCTCTGCCCTCAGCCCGCCATGCCCCAGTCAGACTGCTCTCCTGCTCCCTTCCAGCCTGCCCATCATCCTCCTCACAGTGCAGCTACTGTCCACCGGGCGCTGTGCTGGCACGCAGTAGGTCTCAGTTCATGCTCATTCCGTTGAATGGGATTCCCCATGGTCTTTCCCAAGCACTATGAGCCACTCCGATATCCTTTGTTTCTAGCACCTGAGAGCAACCGTGTGGTGGAACCCCTCCATCCCTGAGTTACTCGCTACCTCTCCAGTTCGCTGGTGTTGCACTGACAAGCCATCTCCTCGGCTCGAGTTTGGGCTTGTGGAAGGCCAAGACCGTGACCTATCTGTGCTTCTGCCCCCGTGACACAGTCCAAAGACTGAGGACACTCAATAAGTGTGTAGCCATTTTGCTTTTTGGCCCTGGATTCCGACAGAATTTCTGATTAAGGATTGAGTCGGCTTAGGATGTTGATACAACAAGATTGGGGTTAGAATTGGGTTGTTTTATATGTGACTGGAGTTTCTAAAGGACGGCCTGTGGTCTGCCTCGTTCAGCATTGCAGGGTTTCTCGTTCAAGTGTAGGTTCCAGAGCCGCGACCCAGACTACTGAATCCGGACATCAGGAGGCGGGTCTGGGAATCGTGACTCTGTGTCAGCCCCGGCCCCAACCCGGGTGATTCCATGCGTGGTACAGTTGAGAAGCACAGATCTAGACATGGAGACAATAAATATTGATTTTAGATGCGCTTGCAGAGCCGAAGACAAACTAGTGACTTCTTATAGCTCGTAGAGCCAGCGAGAGCAAAGCCAGAATGATTTATTGCTTCCTGGGTGATCAGTTGCTTCGACGGCTGCTTGGTCTCCCGATGCAGATGCTGCTTGGTCTCCCGATGCAGAGCGACATTCTCACAAAATCAGGGGCCAGTGGGGAGAATCTGGGGGGGTCTCTGGAGTGACCCCGTGGGCAGTGCTAAGCCCAGAAGCCTGCCCCAGCAGCAAACAGAGTCTACCTGTCTTTCCCTGCTGGTTTCCCTGGAGGCGGGGATTAGAGCATGCTGTTCATTTATAATGTTTGCTTTGCTTTTGGAAACACCTCAGGGCAACTCAGGATAGGTTTTCTCAGTGCTGTTTGACTTGGCTTAGCTGCAAAGCTCCCCCTTTTTAGTCTATTTATTGCAAGTTAGCACACGGCCCCATATTCAGGAGCCCAACACCATGTCTAACAGGAATTGGGGGGTAGCCAAACGAAATGAAAGATTGAGAGGGCTGAATCGCGCTTCCCCATCCCTGCCTTCTTGGCCTGGCGCTAACCCGAGGTCAGACTGGCCAGCAGGCTGCCTCAAACTTTGCAGCCCCCGACCTGTCATTGCAGCCCTCTTATTGATGCCTTGGGCTGGGTGACACGTCTAACCTCTGCCCGCCCGACAGTAGCGTCTAAAGGATTCTTTCTCAAGAAAGAGATGTATTCTATTTTTTAAGCTCTGTTTTGCTTACATATTTTCCTTTCTTTTTAAAAATTCAACTAACTTTCGATAGTAAACTGCTGATCCCTTTTGATGTTTACTCTCAAGTTTCAAATAGATGCCACATTACATGTTAATAATAACTGCCATCCCTGAGCCAGCTATTCCATTTACATCATTTCATTTAACCTGCGCAAAACTCTACATAGTGGATACTATTAGATCCCATTTAACGATGAGAAAACAAATGCAGAGAAGTGAAGTGAGTAGCCCAGGGCGACCCAGCTGATAAATGGGGAGCAGGGATTGCAATTCAGCGCCCATCTCCTCAGCGATGTGAATGCTGTCTGCTTGGAGATGACCTACCTCAGCCTGGAGCTTCTTTCTTTGCTTTGAAGAAGGAAGGAGCAAAGGTTTAACTGAAAGATTTCACCTAAGTCTAGCCTCTATTTCTATTAGGCATATCTACCCAGTTTATATGAGCAAAATGAAAATCAAGGACAGTTGCTGGTTTATACTGACATATCTGCAGGACATTAAAATACATTATTAGTGGGAGATTCTGTCCATAGCACATTTCTTTTGTACAAAAGTGAAAAGCATGATTGAGATTCTCTAGTGTAAGTGGTAGAAACAGTTTAACATCCTTTAGGACCTTTGGGATATGGCCACTGTCATCCTACCCAGGGAGGGTGATGCTCAAAGGCATGGGTGTTGGGTGGAATCTGGGACATTTGAGGGTGAACCAGTAAAACTAAACTGGAACTTATGGGTTTTAGGGAATGGGCCCAGGAACTCCCCAATTTCCTACTTGAAGATTCCCTTCTTACCGTTTCTCTTCTCTGTTTTCTGCTGTGTTGACATGGGCACAGTCCTCCTGCCCCATACCCATAGGGTCACCATTGCGATGGAGCGATCGCGATTGCAGGCTCTGTTAACCTTTCTTATCAGCAGCCTGGGCCTTAGTTAATGGACCCGTGGTTCTCTCTGAAGGGCCACGTAGCAGGCTCCCAGCCAGCCCCTGGTAGGGGTTGTTTATGGTGGAAGGAGGAAGATTGAAGTGGGAATATTTTAGGACTTTGTTATTTTGCCATGAGAGAATACTGGATAGAAGAAAGAGTCCTATGAATTTAAAAAACCCGGTTATTAATTAAATCCAAGGAACCCCGAAGGGGCTGAGCTATTGTTTAAACACGTATCCAATGCCTGGGCCTTGCACACCACAGTTTGTAGAGGCTGGACGAGGCAGGAAGGGGTTAATGGTATTATTCTGCCTTGAATATGCTGGAAAACTCAGTCTTCTGACTTTTTGCGATGAGCTAAAAGCAGTAAGAAGAAACTACTGTGAGCAGCCGTAATTGCTACTGTATCGGCTGCCCATTACGTGTTCTGTGTTTACGTACATTAACCCTCACACCTGCGAGAGCTGGAGTTGCTGGTGTTATCCCAAGCTTGCATCTTGGGGAACAAAAGCTTTGAGGGGTTCAGTAGCTTGTACAAGATCACGAAGTTAGCGAGTGGGAGGGCCCAGAAATGCACACGGTCCTTTCTTCTCCAAGCTGTCTCCCATGAAATACTATTCTTATCCCTGTCGAGGTCTGATGTGGTATCACATTCTACTACTGCACCAGCCAGAAGGTCAGGAGCAGCGATGCCATCCTTGTGGTGTGCTTAGGGGTCGGTGTTGGAATTCGGAGAGTTCACTCTGAGCCAAGAAAAGAATATTCCAAGGAAATGATATCTTAGATATTTTTTTTTCCTTAATGGGTAGACATTACTTGAGAGGGTTATGGTGTGTTAAAGATATATGACTGTGACATCTCGTAAATTTTATAGCTACTGTTCCACACTTCATCAGCATTCCTGATCTCATTGTGGTGTTCCCTTCAAATAATGCTGTGCGAATGAGCGTGTAGGAACCCAATGCAAGTTGCCCGTTATTGATGACACACTAAATGATGACGTCTTTAGGAATGACTTTTTCTAGAATATCAGGGTTTCAGTGTTACCTATTATTGCTTTAATAAGTAGAGTTCCTTTGCATTCATAATTATGATAGCTATAAGAAACGAGTTGTTTGCTATAAAACAAAATACCAAATATTTCTCAACTATTAAAAAATCTATATAATCTTTTTTTTTTTTGAGGAAGATTAGCCCTGAGCTAACTACTGCGAATCCTCCTCTTTTTCCTGAGGAAGACTGGCCCTGAGCTAACATCCGTGCCCATCTTCCTCTACCTTATACGTGGAACACCTAGCACAGCATGGCTGTTGCCAAGCAGTACTATGTCTGCACTCAGGATCCAAACCAGTGAACCCTGGGCTGCCGAGAAGCGGAACATGTGAACTTAATGGCTACGCCACCGGGCCCCCAAAATCTGTATAATCTTGAAAGCATCTGACTCGAATGAAGGAGAAAGTTCTCTGCCCAGGCTGAACATTAGAATTTTGAAGCTTGTGGAGCTTGTAAAAATTCCTCATGTGTGGGCCCCACCCCCTGGACCAATTAGATCAGATGTCTGAGGAGCGTGGTCTGGCCGGGTGCAGTTTAGAAAACTCTGCAGGTGATTCTAATGCAGCCAGCGTTGAGAACTAGTGGGCCTAGGCAATGAGCATTTTTAAATTCATGGAATTAGTCCTGAGTAATATCAGTGCATTAATGTATCACAAAGGAGAAAGATCTACATTATGCATTACAATTGAGAGTTTTGAACATAATGCAATAAAAATACATGGAACGAATATAATACACACAATAAGTCACTACGTTACAGATACAAAGTATATGCTCAACAAATATTACTGAAAGAAAGGATAACAATGAACATCATATGAAGTTTCATATGACAAATCATATTTTGAAACTAAGATGTCATCAATTGCAAGATGAAGTATCACTGAGAAAGAAAAAAATTTAATTAAACTACGACATGCCATATATTACAAGCCAAATTTGAATTAAAAAAATGTTTAAAACAGAAAAAAATCTCTCTTATAATTGATGAAACGCACTACTTCAAAATTACAGTATTTTAATTTTTCTGCCGTCTACTCCAACTGTTATACCACTAATTTCCACTAGATGCCGCTGTGACCTGCTATTTCAGGTTCCCAAAGGCACTCTGAAAACCAACTTTTTCCAAATATTTAAAAATGAAATATCCACCCCTTTTAAAGACAAAAAAACTTAAACATCTCACATTTTGAGGGGTTGTTGCTCGTTATTTTCCTTGTATTAAGACCTATCTGAATTAGCTCACAAAATGTAAAATTATTTAAAAAATGAATTGAAAAGTTTTAATGGCTTGATAGAAAAGGTACTATTGCTTCCCTTTTATCCACAACCCCAGGGTTCCCATTTTGCTTGTCTGCAGTGGGCTATAGAGAAGAGAAAGTAAGAGGAAGGTTGATGTTTGACTTAAATCAAATAAAAAGTAAAACCTGAAGGAAAGAATATGATGTTTTCTGATGTGAAGACAACAGATCATGATTCCCCACATACATGCGTTACTGCTTCCCACGACAGGAAGAGCTGAGGGGAGGGAGGAGCAGGGTCAATGGCACAGGGCCCCGACTTCAACCCAAGCCCAGTGTTAACCTTGGGGATTGACCCCCGGCCTCCACGGCTGAAACCTGGACGACTTCCCCGTTTAATGAGAATCGCTCTCCCAGCAAAATGATAGAAGCCTTAGGGCGGAAACGAAGCCTGTAGAAGCTTCTGGAGACACGCTTAGAGCAATGCTACTCAAACTGTCCCCATCTCCGATGAGATGAGAACAGAAAGAGAGAAAATATTTCAAAACCTTCATAGCCAAATAACAAAGTAATTTTATGTCTGTTGAATCTAGTAAAAAGAAATTAGGTTTGTATTTTGTTTGTCTTTATTTCTTATTTCCTTTTTCTAGTAATGCGGTATTTCCAGTATTTTACAAAAGTATCGGTCCATAACAGGTTTTAGAAATTTTTCTTAAAAGTAGTTTTTCACGCCAGACACCTTGGGAGACGCTCCCACCCTGAGCTGCAGAGGGGGCAACCCTGGAATGACGTCCCTCTTGAACCTCTTGAAAATTTTCTACTGGACAATACAGGCAGAAAAGGGCCAAAGAACAGGGGCACTCGGATGGTGAAGGACAGGATGACTGGAGAGGTAAAAAGAAATTCTAAGAACAACACAGCTCGGGGAGCCCCAGCCTCTGAGCCTGCAGTCGGTAGCTCACCCTAGAAGCACCCCTAGCTCTGAAGAGGCCCAGAGACCTCGCCCTGTCACCCCCGAGCTGCTCCCCTTGTCCAGAGCACACACACAAAAGCAAGCCTAAAACTGACCTTGCAACAAGAGGGACTCAGGTGGCCGCAGTGAAAAGAAAATACAAAATCACTCAGAATCGCTCAAATCTTATATATTTAGCTTCAGAAGAGAAACACAGAGAGAAGTCCATAGTTAAATTCGTTCCTGGCTCCATCCAGCCCGAATCAGCTGACTTTGAGGGAAGGGATGCTAAAAGCACCACGGATTTCCATTTACGGATAACTAAATGGGCACTTTGGCTTCTCTAAAAAATGCCCTGTTGCACTATGCTACTGTTGGTACCTTTTGGAAAGCAATTTGGTAATAATTATCAAAATGTAAATTGTGAATTCTCTTTAACCCAGCAGTTTCTCTGCTACAAATTCACCCTACAGATATACTCTTACAACAAGCAAAGACACATAATACAACATCCAGTACTCATTGACTCGGTGGGAGAAAAAAACTGAGTAAGAAGCTAAATGTCCTTCCATAAGACACTAGTTAACTTAAGGCATCCCACACAATGGAATAGTAGGCACCGTTAAAAGATTAAACGCTTCTGCAGGTACTGGACAAGTGGAAAGACTGGATGTGGAAAGAGCTCCAAGACGCAATTTTAAGTAATAGAAGCATGGTGAAGTACAATGGGTCCTGTATAATCCTATTCGTGTCAAAAAGGAGAATACGCACTTTGATCAGGCACAGAACACTCCCGAAAGCTGTATCTGTCCACAGGGGTCACCTCTGGGAAGTGGAGCTAAGAGTCTCGACAGGGGAGAAGGTATTTCATTTATTTTATTTTATTTTATTTTATTTTATTTTATTTGGGGAGGAAGATTGGCTCTGAGCTAACATCTGTTCCCAACCTTCCTCCATTTTGTATGTGGATCACCGCCACAGCATGGCTTGATGAGCAGTACACAGGTCTGCGCCCCAGATCCGAACCCATGAACCCAGGGCCACCTAAGCGGAGTACACGAACTTAACCACTACACCACCGGGCCGGCCCCAGGACTTTCATTTTTAACATCACATCCTTCTGTACTTTTTTTTAAAGTAAAAATACGCATTAATTTAATATGGAACAAAGGGCCTGTTGCAGAGAATCAAGAGGTACAAGCAATGGCAACAAATACCAGTCGGCCAAAGATACAATCTGAAATGAGGGGTTGCACAAAACAGGGTCATGCTCTAAAGTCAAGAAACATCAACAAAGAAAAAACCACAACTCCTAGATTGCGTTCATCCATAGCTGGTGAATATTTATAGTAACAGGCCATACCAGGCTCGGGGGACCCTATAAAACCCAGTGGAACGTGTGGCAAGGGACCCCAGGCTTCCAGAGATCACAGCCATCACTAGGTGAGAAAACCCAGAGGCAACCGCCTGAGTATTTAATTACTCTGTAGAAATGGAATGGGCAGAAAGGGGATTGGGGTTGGTTACTTAAATAAAAGAAGGGTTGCCTGGCCCTGCTTCATAAATAGAGTGAGTGTCTTGGCTACCAGTAGTGCTGTTAACTTTAACAAATTGGACACACACATTTCCTGTTTCATTCTCCCCTGCTCAGTGCCAATTCATTAGGATACCATTGGTTTCGGAAAACCTTTTTTTGAAAGTTGTATGTAATTACCATATCCATCCATCCATATGAATATATATACATATATATGTATATACACTCACACACATCGCAGTCTGTACCCACAGAGGATGAGAGCTGGGGAGGGAGGCTCCCTGTCCATTTTGGGGCCTTCAGCACAGCACACTGCACTATAAACACTCTTGGTAATGAGTATTTTCAGTGTTAGCTGGAGTTGAGCGTGTTCTGCAAGGAATTAGTTAATTCTCTATGTTTAAAATGTAGGCTTGGACCAAATCACTGTTTAAAAAAATTTTTTAAAGAAAAAGAAAGAAAATAAAGACCCAAAGGGCAATCCCTCTTAACTTCTGTGCACCTCCTACATCATGGCCCATCTGACAGATACGTTGGGGGGCCCGGGGAGCCAGGAGTGGTGGGCAGGGGGCACGCAGGCACAGAGCCCCCTTACAGGAAGACCAGAGTCCTTACGCCTCCAAGTGCATTTGGAAAGAAGCTACATTTCCTTTTAAACAGGGTGGGCCAGGTGAATGGCTGCAACATCGCGGAAAACAGTAGCAAGCTAGAGAGACAGGAGTCTTTTCCAGAACTTGCCCTCAGCGGAAAGAGCGAGGAGAGCGAAGGAATAGTGAACAGGGCCTGGAAGGAGGGGTTCCGAGGGAGCTGCTCCAGGACATTGCCTTCTGAGACAGGAAGGTGCCCTTAACTGTGTTGCTTTTGTTTTGCTGAGAGGAGGCGGCACATTTGGGGCCAGAAATGAATTTTCTGGAGGTGGGGGAGAGGCTGAGGCCACCCTCTGGGGCCCTTTCCCCCTTCCAGGGCCTTCCTTTGTTTATTTAGAGCACTAAGTCTTTCCTCTAAGTAAATATTGAGCAAATATTTTACAACCACCGTTTAAACAGTGTCAAATTATTATCCTGTCTCCATCTGGCCCTGGGCATGGCTGTTCTGCTTACAGTGTTATGTCCTGACTTTCTTGGTGGAGCAGGAGGAGGCCCTGCCCTGTGGGTGGAGACAGCTGCCTTCCGTGAAGGGCATTGCCAGTGTCGGCCGTCTTGGGAAGAGGCGGACACTCAGACCGGAACCCGGCAGAGAGAGTTGCCCGTGGTCTGTCTTTGGGCTAAATTATTGAGAAGGGTCGGTAAGTGGAAGGGATGCTTTGCACATGGAAGCAGAAGTTGGGATGGGATGGGATTTTTTTAGACCTAGAGAAGGGGAGCTGTGGTGTGTTGGCTGAGGTGTCTATAGAGGGGCTGCTACGAAGAAGATAAATATGGTGGGGAAAGAGTCACTGTTGAGGTGGGGGCCCCTCCTAGTATACAGACATTTTCTCTAACAACGTCAGAAATCCAGAGGTTCTCCTGAGGAAGACGCACTGGTTTTAGATTGACACATTAGAAACCAAAAGGCAGTTTACCAGTCACCTACACAGCCTGTCAATCCCCAAAGAGCTTAAAGGCTTAGGGCCCTACTGTAGACATGTCCCCTTGGGTCTCAGGGGAGATGTCCAGCCTTTGCTGGAGCAAATGGTGTAAACACCCAGAGCCCAGTTATATCTGGGGCTCAACTGGATTCTTGGCCTCCTCCTCCCCAAATTTGGTGAGCACAGCTCTGGGCCCAGGCCCAGCAAGCACCGAGCTTCCCGGGACAGTCTCCCACCAGCCAGACTGGAAATACCGGAAAGGCAAAGGTTTTTCTTTCCTTTTGGCCAGTTCAGTTTTTAACTAGAAACTGGAATAATAATTATAATGATCCATGTTTACAGATTTTAACTAATTAATCCCTTGGAGTCCTCTTTTAGGGGGAAAGCATTCTACCCACCTCATACATCAGGAAAACAAGGGGCCATATGGTTTGCCGGGGCTGAATGGTCGCTGGTGTCAGTGGGAGAGTGGAGACCTGGATGTCAACAGTTCTTGACTCCTTGGCCTGTGTCCAGATTGCTGGGCCGTGCAGCTCCTAGAAAGGTAACACATGAGAAATTGAAGTGGACCAGACCATAAACTATTGGGAACAGTTGGCCCTGGTTAGGAGGGTGGGCCTTGTGGCCCTGCCTTGGCCTGTTTCTCTTGGAGAAAGGGGCTTGGAGAGGAGGAAAACCCATTTCTCCAGGAGTGTTTTGCCCATCTTTAATTACCAGTTAAAACAAAACATTCTGTAGAGAAAACTCCCCTTGCAAGAAAACTCCAAGTTGCTGTGAAGGTTTCATCTTTCCCTTTTAAATCCCAGGGCTGCAGCCATATAATCCAATGTTGGCCTGAAAAAATATTTGTCTACAGAAACACCCACCTAGAATGTTGGGGACATGGGTACCAGGGCACAGGGGTGGGGCCTGTATGGTAACCCCCAGCCAAATCCATCAAGTTGGGTTCCAACCTACTTACTATGAACCCTCTTAACCCTTTTTAACAAGAGGTATCTAGGTTTTCTCCTGATTCTATCTTCTCTATCAGCCGGCAATATTTTTCTCAACAAATTAGGGTGAGGGGGTGGGTGTAGGTGAGGGGAGAAGAGTAATCAAGGTCTTCAGTGGTCATGGTCATGGTTATTTCAAGGTAAGGGAAGTGGTAGAAACACAGGGAGGCAGGTTGGGAACCCTCCAACCTCTACAAATGAAGACACAAACGGTGGTACGCAAGTCAGCAAAGCAATTCAGGCTGGGTCCCAAAGACAAGTGCTTGTGTTTTTATATAAGTGAGCAGGCGTGGTCAGGCTCAGTCTTTTCAGGATGTGTCAAGGCAGATTATCAGCCCTGTTTGGAAGCACAGCATTGCCATCTCAATGGATTCTCCCTCTGAACCCATAATAGGCATTTACTTAGTCTTGATCCCGTATTGTCTGGTATCGTACTCCAATCCTTCATATGCGGATGCTATATTTCCCCAATTCAATTGTAGACTTCTTAGTAGTAGGGACCAGTGTTTTTGTAATCAATATTAATTAAAATGATTGATCAAAAAGTTTCCCCTTGTGTGTTATCAGCTGAGGGACATAAGCTAATTTCAATCTTATTCCTATTGTTTGATTTCTTTTCATCGTTCCAGATTTCCTGTTAGGGCCCAAATTTCGAGAGTCCTCCCCAATGCAAAGAGCACATCTGGGAGACATGTGTTCTGTTTCTTTGCTCCTTCACAATGGTAATTGCTTTGGCTACTACAGGAAGCTCAGCAGATTCAGAAGTACAAGGAGCCCCACCAAGGCCTGAGATGATATTCATTGATGCTATCAGCAGGTCTGATCGCCAACATCTGCTTGAAGAGTGATTGCCCTGAAAACTGCATCCCAGCCCCAGATTTGGTTGGTCTGTTTTGAGATGATAGCCTCGTATTGAAGGAATTTCTCACCACTAAAAGGGTCTAGAAGACCTCCAGTTGTAATCTATTCTATGCAGTTGTGACTGCCTCAAGAAACCTGGAAAGGGTCATTAAGTGTGTGTCTAAGCATATGGATAACTGTTCCAGCTCAATAGTCTGTGAACACCATTAGTAGCCCTTGAAACGGTTCTCCAGGAAGCACAGGCTGTTAATAACTCTGCCCCGATGGTCCTTTCTGAGTCGAACAATGAGATAATGTATAACTTTGCAAGTAGCCAGTACTCTGGATTGACAACCTGCTCAGGGACACCAAGATGGTGTGCCATCTTGAACCCAGAAAACATCGCCAAAGGAACAGTGGGAAGTTATCACCTATCTCTTGCTAGTAGATTGACTTCTCACTCTTGTCAATACACAAAAGAGTGACAAATTGACAGACTATGGTGCTGTGTGCCTTCCACTGGCTCAGAGAATGGCTCCACCTCAGGCAGTCAGAAGTGCTAAGACAACGCTTATGGGGCCAGGGGAGAGAGGACCTCTCCGATCAATAACTAGTAATTGACTTTCCCTTTGTAGGAAAATATCGTATTAAGTGCCTGGAGATAGAAAGAAAAGTATGCCCTCAGGATGTTTATAACCTAGCTAGGGGGATGAGGCACAAGATTGAGAAGCTAGTTAAAATGCAAGGCAATGGAATATCCACCCTATGGGATAATGTTCAGCCATTAAAGTGAATGGAATGGATCTGTAAGTACTGAGAGCTAAGAAGAGAAGTGCCAGCAGCAAAACAAGATGCCATCTATGTCAAAATGAAAGTGAAGCATCTGTGTGTGTATGAACATGTGCCTATATGCACATGCATAAAGGGGACAGGAAGAGGACACACCACGACAGAGACAGGGCTCCCTCTAGGGAGGGAAGTGAGGTTGGGGAGGGCGGTGAAGGACATATTTTTACCGCATATACGTCTGTACTGAATAAATTATTTAGAGCCAGAAAATATTTATGTATTTCTTATGTGAAAAAGGAAAAAAGTGAAAAATACAACAACGAAGTAAGTACATGATAGGTACCAAGGGGTGACCCCAAAGGTTAGGGTGCCGGTCTCACAAACTTTGCAACTTCTGTTTCTCCTTGTCTTCAGAGCCCAGTTTTGCTCAGGAGACACCTGGAGAAAACGTGAAATCAGAGTGCGCCCATCCCTGTGCAGTGATTCCTTGAGCTGATCATGTGATACAGTCAGGGCCAGTGAGATTTAAGGGGATGTCCAGGGGGCTGCTGGCTAAGGCTTCTTTGCTCTTAAAGAGAAGAATGAAGAAGATAAAGCACCTCTTCTTCCTGCTACTGGATATCTCAGCATCTGGATGCGATTGCTGGCAGTGTGGCAGCCATCTTGTGTCTTAGGGAGCTACCCTGGGGACCAAGCCAGACCCTGAGAATGCTGGTAGAAAGATGGAAAAAACTGAGTCCTTAAAGACATTATTGGGCCACTGAATCAACCTACCCTGTGGCTGCCCTGCCTCAGAACTTCTGCTCCAATGAGAGAACACATTTTTCTTTTTGTTGAGGTGGGATTATCTATTACTTGTGGGCTAATGCATCCTGACCGACATACCAGTCAGCAGGAACCCTGTCTGGGGCCTCAAACCTATTGGGCACATCTGAGGGGACCTTTGGGTCCTCAGGACCATGCCCCCTGGGCACTAGAACACACTGCAGAATGGAGAAGGGGTCATGAGCCCTTTGTGGCTGGGAGGAGAGAGGGAGCCTTGGGGAGGCAGGGAGCTCACCCTGAGATGGGGACACTCATCCCCCTGCCATCTCAGGGGTAAGTGGGGCTGCCAGTGTGATGTAGGAAGGCATCAGACAAGTGGCCACTCAGTCTGGACCCTGCGGTGTGTGATCCGAATTCCTAACAAGGCAGGAGCTGCTGCCCCTGGGAGGCCAAAGGAGCCAGCCCAATGGAAGGCTGTTTCGATGGAAGTTACCTTCCCCTGGAGTAGGAAGCCCCACAGCTCTCCTGGGGGAGTGGGAAAGGGGAACAGCAGCCTCCTGAGAGCTGGAGGGAGTGTGGGGTGGGGCCAGCAGTGGGGTCTCAAAGCCGCTGTGCAGTGGGGAAGAGGTGAGAGAGGCTGGGAGACGGCCCACTGCAGGTGTGCCCAGGATCCACCAGGATTTGCCCCAGAAGCGATGACGGGTTTCGATTGGTTTGTAGAGGAGTCTACCTGAATTAAACTCCAGTGGCCCCAAACTGCTATTGATTTAAAATGTTTTAAACCAGGATAAGCTCTCGCAGTGTTGGAGCTGGGGCCCTGAAGGGAGAACAGGGAAATGAAGTCTTACTTATTGTGGTTGCTTGGGAGAGCGAGAGAGATCCAGAGAGAGAGAAAGAGAGGCAAAGGGACTGGGATGATTTCTCATTCAGCCTGATCCTAAAGAGGGCCTGGCCGGCTCCCACGTGGGCTCGGAACACCAGCCCTTGCATGGAGATGTGTGTTTCCTTTCCCGGTCTCATCTCCAGCTTGAAATCAGTCACCCCGCTCACCTCTTGGAGGGAAGTCGAAGAATGCTTACTCTTAAATCACAAACTCAGAGAGGGGGTAGAAAATCCAGCTCTGGCTGTCAAACTGATCTGCAGAACTTAAACTGACATGAAGGGGCTTGGGGGGCTGCAAATGCTCAAGTCAGATCTCATTTAAACATTTTCCTGCTTCACACCCAGTGGGGTGGGCATTATATAAAGACAAAAACCAAAACAAATAAAACAAAAACAGAAAACAACAAGTATTGGTGGGGATGTGGAGAAATCGAAACGTGTGCTTTGCTGGTGCGAATGTAAAATGGTGCAGCCGCTGTGGAAAATAGCACAGAGATTCCTCAAAAAATTAAACATAGAACTACCGTGAGACCTAGCAATTCTACCCCTGGATATATATCCCAAAGAATTGAAAGGGGCACTCAGATACTTGTACACCAACGTTCATAGGAGCCGTATTCACAGTAGCCAAAAGGTGGAAGCAACCCAAGTGCCCATTCGTGAATGACTGGATAAACAAAATGTGGTATATCCACCCAATGGAATATTATTCAGGCTTAAAAAGGAATGAAGTTCCAATACACACAACAATGTGGTTGAATCTTGAAAACATTGTTCTAAGTGAAATAGGCCAGTCACAAAGAGCAAACACTGTATGGTTCCATGTATATGAGGTGGAATAGTTGAATTCATAGAGACAGAAAAAAGAGGAGTGGTTGCCGGGGACTGGGGGAGGAAGGCGCAATACACACACACACACACACACACACACACACACACACACACACACACACCCTGTGGGTTCTGTTGCTGACTAATACAATTACCCAAATTTTTCAGTCTCTGGTCTGAAAGCAGTTTTCAGTCCGCCTAGTCCTGTGCTTTACAAATTTCACTTCTTTTTCAAATTTCAAAATGTTAAAAATGTTAAAAATGAAATGAAACTGCAAACTTCATCTTATCAAATGATAAAAAAATTCTCTCACACTTCTGCACCTCTGACTTTAATTCAACGATGTAGAGGTTAACTGAGCACTGGCGGCACATTTGGTAGACGCAGTGAGAGAGGAATGCAAAGACAAGATATCATCTATGCCCCAATTTACCCAAAATTTCGAGACAGAGACCAAGAGGTACACAGTCAACGTGGACAGCAGGCCGGCACTGAGAAGTCGCAACACAGAGCTACAAATCAGGCCTGTGGGTGTGCTTCCTGGAGGAGGAGACCATAACTCCACCAACACAGCCTTGGCACTGGCAAAATGTATTTTTATTTTTCTTCTCCTTTTCCCTTCTGGGCTATTTCTCTCCCAATCAGTATCAGTAAAAGCCACAGGCTTCTCTGCTTTCCCACCCAAGTCCAGTTAGAGACAAGCCTTCGGTGTAGATTCTCATCTCTCAGCTCCGTCACCCTTCCACGCTGAGGACCTCACCCAATTCAGCCGCTGAAAAAGAAGATCTTGCCCACATTGGTTACACACCCCATTTTTACCTGGATGTAGCTATTTTTTTTAAAGAATCTTTCTTGCATTACTTTTCAATCACGCAAAGTAACTGCATTATTATGTTCTCGTCGTAAAGGTGTAAACCATTCGGTAGCACGGAAAGTAAAATGTGGAAATTGCCCATTACCTCCATTCTCATTTTCCCACCTCATGCTTTACTGCAACAAAAGCCTTTTGTCCAGTGAAGTCTGCTTTCTTACCGCCAGGGAAGGGAGCCTGCTGAGCGTGATGCCATGGGCCAGCGCAGCGTCTCCCTTACTTCCAGCCACTCAGTTCGGTACTTGTATGAGATCGCACAGTGTTGTGTGAGGACACGTGGTTCAGTGGCAAGAGCCACAGACATCAGAGTTGGTATTCTAGTTTCCAAGGGCTGCCGTAACAAATTACCGCAAACTGGGTGGTAAACAACTCAAGTTAGAACAATAGAAGTTTATTGGCTCATGGTTCTGACGGCTGGAAGTCGGAAAGCAAGGTGTCACAGGGCCACGCTCCCCCTGAAGGCTCCAGGGGGTTGTCCATAATCCTTGACACTCCTTGGCTTGTAGATACATCCCTCCATTATCTGCCTCTGTCTTCACATGGCCCTCTGCCCCCTCTGTGACTGTGCATCAGAAATTTTCCTTTTCTTATAAGGACCCCAGTCAATGGATCAGGGTGCACCCTACTCCAGTACGACCTCATCTTAACGTGATTACATCTGCGAAGACCCTATTTCCAGATAAGGTCACATTCACAAGTATCCGAGGTTAAGACTTGAACACCTCTTTTGGGGAGACACAGTTCAACCCACAAAAGATGCAGACTCTATACTTCTAAACAATCCACCAGAAGCCACAGTGACCCCAAGTAAAACATCTCTTTCCAAGCCTGTCCAGCCCTGCCCTGCGTGCATTCATGTGCACACGGCGGCCATCACAGAGGCCCTCCCATGGCACCTGGGCGGAGAAGAGAAAACAAGCCATCCATCTTTATTAGATGTTTGGCAGGAGTGAGCCAGCATGTCTCTTAAAACACTGCCCTCCTCCCACCACCCCGTGGAGCCAGCTCCTTGCTCTGCAGTGACTCTCGCGGGATGCTGTCATAGCTCAGGCTGCAGTGAGGGTGCTTGCTTCAATTTGTGAGCTTTGCAGAGCAGACAGCCCCAAATGGCAGTGGCTTGGGGGCAGGCCAGACTTTTTCAAAAAGCTGTCATTTCAGAAAGGAAGAAAAAAAAAACCCCTTCTTTTTTTTCCGATAGGCACTGAGTATCAAAGATTTAAAAACTTGGCTATGTCCAAAAGCGTCTGAAAGTGGAGGCTGTTTTGTAAAGCTCAGCTCCTTCTTAAACCACCAAGGCATCCAGCGGGCTCCTGGCAGCATCTGAGCTACCACGCGGAAGTGGCCAGCGGATTGCTCCGGGAGAAGCATGAGGCATCACATGGTCCCTTCTGGGATCCTCTTGGGAAGAATGGAGATGGAGAAAGAGAATAAGGATAGGAAGTAGATGGGAGGATTTTCTAAAGGTAGTTTCCATTCTTTCCCGGGTTACTGATGCTCAGGAGAGGAGAGTGAGGTGGGCTGCCGAATAGCCAGTCAGACAGTCATATAGCTTCAGACAGACCGCCTTGTAACTAGAGCCACACAAACCTCTACTTCTGAATGTTGCCATGGCAAAGACACAGATTTTCTCAACATTCCAAGAAAATCCTGAAATTGAGTCCTGTGGATGGCTTGGAATTTTTTTGGCCAAGGAAGTCATATTCCACGCATCAGAGGTGCATCTGTGTGGGCGGATGTCTTGGGAGCCACAGAGTGAGGCCCAAAGCTGGTGGTCACTGCTGGGGGTGGGGGACCAGAATGCAGACTGGAGGGGGCACCTGGGTCCCTGATGCAGAGCTCGTGCTGGGCTGGGGGCCCCAAGGCCGGCTGATGGGGGAGCAGCAGCATAAGGATTCAGGAATGCATTTATCATCCTGGTTCCTTGCCCCTTACTTCTCAAGAGAAATGTCAGCATTGTGATTTCCTAACTAAAAATCATGTTGGAGAATCTTTAGTATTTCAGACATGAAGGTCAGAGGCCGATATGACACCCTCGGGCTTTAGAATTTTCTCTCAATGGCAAAACGTCAGATAAAAAATCCCTATCAAGTTATTATATGACGTTTATTCATGACTTAACTTTATTTTTTTTTGTTTTTTGAGGAAGATTAGCCCTGAGCTAACATCTTTGCCCATCTTCCTCTACTTTATATGTGGGATGCCTACCACAGCATGGCTTGCCAAGTGGTTCGTAGGTCCACACCCAGGATGCGAACCGGCAAACCTCGGGCCACTGAAGCGGAACGTGCAAACTTAACCGCTGCGCCACCGGGCCGGCCCAATGCCTTAACTTTAAAAATAGACTTGCACCTCCAAGCAAAATCTTTGCACTGATTTCCAAACTGAGATAATAGCAGGCTCGCTGGCACCTACGTTTATTATAAAATTCATCTTCTTTTCATGTCCAGTATAATCAAGGCAGCCACACCCGACACTCAGCTCATCTGGCCTCTCTTTCTCCAACTCCAGACCCCACTTTACTTTATCTAAGAATACATGTCATTACACTGGTGGGCTCGGAGCCTTTCTTGAAATAAAATGAATCAGAACCCCAGGGGAATAACTCAGACCCAAATCGTGTATCCTGACTTGGCACACGTCTTTCCTTGTCCTCACTTATTAACTTGAGGAGGCACGGGAAGCTCCCCAGGATGGGCGGGGGGTTTCAAAGATGCCTGCTCCTAGCCCGGCAAAGGCGGGAGGAACAGAGCCCAGCATCCCCGCCCCCACCCCAGCCCCTCTGGAGACGGAAGCTCGGTCCTGCCCCTTCCCGCTGCCCTCCTTTGCACACACTCCGTGTGCCGGCATCTGGAGGACGCTGTGATATATGGTTCCTTCCAGAGAACAGGATACAGATGCGCGGGGGAGGGTAACCCAAGTACGCTGCAAGAAGATGCTTCTGTCCCTGGAGTTAACACATAAATTACAAACCACTGTTTCAGATTTGAAGGAAAGTATCGACATTTCTCTCTTTCCCAAGCTTTGGCCTTTTGTGCTCAAGGTAAGTTGGAGAGGAGTGTAAGTTTTACTGCAAGATGGCTTTTTCCCATCCTGTTTCAATCCTCTGGTGTGTGCCCTACAGACAGTGAGGATGTCTGCCTTGGTGACTGTCATGAGCAATGAGAGCCCTGCCTCCAGCGCCCAGGACTGTGGAGCAGCGACATGGCAGAATGGGGAGACGAGTGACCTCAGTACCAGGGCTGGTGCCCTCTACGAGCACAAGGGAGATCCATGCCCTGCAACAGTGCAAGCTGCTGGCAGTGTTTGTCTACCTTGAATTTTAATCCACATGGGGGAAATCGGGAGAGTCAGTCACAGGGAGAAGCTAGGCTCTCCTCACTTTGAGCAAGGCAGATGGCCTAGGTTCCACATGACCATGGTGGAGGCCCAGAAACGAGGGGAGTGGTCAGTGTGGGTGCCACGCGAGAGCCAGGATTATATATCAGACCCTCTCGGACCTGGGCCCATGAGGGCGAATGCAGCCATTTGGTATTCAAATGTGACATTCAGACACAGCCACCTAGTCACGTTCCAGCAGGAGTGGTAAGCATTTGTTAGGAGGGGAAACAGGACCCGGGTGGAGATGTCCTGCCTCATCCTCTGCACCAGGCGTGACACAGTGTGGGAGTGGGACTGACCTGGGACTCGGGTGAGTGGGGGTCCAGGGACATGCATCTTTTCTCAGATCGTTCTGGCGCATGCAGGGATGCACACAGATGCACGGTGCTTCCACTTTTGCCCGCCCTCGGCTCCTAGGACACCTTGACTGATGGCCTTGGAGTTCAGGACCCTTTGAGAGCCTTCTCCATCTCCTGCTGCCCATGGAAGCTGCTCTGCGGACCTTGATACAGCTGAGCAGACCCTCCACCCCACGCAGGTGCTCTGTGAAATACGCCAGTCTCCACCTCCTGTGGAGAATAGTGCCAAGGCCCCTTCAGCAGGGCTGGCCAAACCACTCGATAATCGATTAAGCACTGACTCCCTAGTCAAGGCCCAATCCTGCAACCACAAGAGGAATATGAGACGGGGACCCTGAGATCAAGGACGTGTGGATGTGTGGCACGGGGCCAGAACTGAAGTGCACGGAACGAGCAGATGTCTGTCTGCTGAAATATGCTAGAGGAGTTCCGAGGAAGGAGAGGCCAGCGGGCCTCATGGAGGAGGTGAACGCTGAGCTGAGTCTAGAAGGAGGAAGAGGTGGAAGCTAACAGTGGGGAGACAGAGAAGGTTCCAGGGCCCGGGAGCAGCACAGTGGTCAGAGAGGAGAACTGGAGGAGGGAGCCCAAAAGTCAAGGCAGGGAGAGCAGATGAGGACAGAGGAGCCGGCATGAGCTGGAGGGCTCAGGGAGGCCAGACTGAGGGGGACTTTCGGCACCTCGGCAGAGGCTTCGAATGGTGACTTCCCAAGTGGACAACTGGTGGGCTGGGAAGGGCAGGGACGGGTCTGGCAGCCACATGTGGGCTGCGCGGAGCGAGGCAGACCGAGAGCAGATGCCCTCTGCACGGCATCAGGTGCTGCCTGATGAAGACCACCGACCAGATCTGACCCACCAGCTACTCAACTGTCCTGCCTGTGGAAAGTCAGGCTGTCAGAATGGCGCCAACGAGCCACGGCTATCATCAATTTCTTATTGGGAATCGTGTGCTGCTAAAGGGTTATTGCGTCTTTAAAACATGAGCTGGGCCCCTCTCCCAGCCCATCACACTTCCATCGTGGGCCCCCAAAGCACGGCCCCTGGGGCAGGGGGAAGCAACACCATGAGGGGAAAAGGTGAATAAATAAATAAAAAGCACTTATTTTGGCCCATCCAGTCCCCATCTTTTTGGTCCTTTCTCCACCTCAGTGCTGTCCCTTCCACTCAGGTACCCAAAGGTCTCATATTCTTTCCTTCTTCCTAGAACCATAGGTTTCAGAGTTGGAAGGAACCTGGATGGGGCTCATCCAGTCCAGAGGTCGACAAACTTTTCCTGTAATGGGCCAGACAGTAAATATTTTAGGTTTGTTGCAACTGCTCAACTCTGCCACGGTAGCACAAAAGCAGCCATGACAATACAGAAATGAATGGTGTGGCAGTGTTCCAATAAAACTTTATTTATAAAAACAGGCAGAGGGCTGGGTCCAGCCTATGAGTCATAGTTTGCTGGCTCCTGATCTAGTGTTCGACATTCTCATTTTATAGACCATGAAGCTGAGCCCCCAAGAGATGCTCTGACTCGACCAATGCTATACAGCATCTAGAACCAGGTCCGGAACTCAGCATGCCAGTTCCTCAATCTAAGTTCCCTCTTTACCACCGCTCATTCCTCTTGGCACAGTGTGGTGCCGGGCAAGACTCAGAGATCTGAAAATCCAGCAGGACCTGTTGGGATGTTTGTGTTTTCACTGAAGTAGAGAAAATAAAAATAGACGAAGAACATGGTTATTATTTTTTTAAAGTGTGTTCATTCAAATAAACTTTCAATCCTGCCAGCCAACTACCAGCACTTTACACTTGCGAGGCTGGCCCAGGCAATAACACCTGTGACAAATTTCACTCCAGTTTAACTACAGCTAATCTTTCAATCACCCACTGAGTAGCACAATCCATCTCCACTGTTGCAGTCAGCCACTCTGCCCGGTGTGAGAAAGCTCGCGAGCACAGACAGGTGGGGCCAATACGCCGACCTCCTGAGACGTGGGGCTTCCACGGTCCAAAGCTTGGCTCTGGGAGTGCTGGAAAAGCGCTGGGTATCCCCAATGATTCAGTCATGCTCCGCAGTAAGAGCCTCTTATTACTGTCGTTTTTAACTACAGGTACTGTGTGCCCCAAATAAGCAGAAAGCAAGCACTTTCTTGGAAATCTTGGGGATCCACAATAAACAGACAATGCACAAATGGTCCCACACTAAGCAGCTTCCTTATCCTTCCTTTAGGACTTGATAATTTCATATATTCGGACCACCCTGTCAGCATGTCAGATTTAAAATATTACACGTGGAATGATGAAAAATTGCCAACATTTCACCACCATCTTTTGATTAATGGGTAGTTCCTCAGAGATTGATCAGTTTGTTTGATTTTGTTACTTGGAGTGACGGATGGCTGTTTTAAAAAATACTTAGCTTTAGAGTTACCCTCCATGAGATAATTTTCATATGCCTTGTGCAGCCCTGTCCAGAATAATTGGACTTTATTGCCTTCCTTCCATGCATGAACTAAGGTTCCCTGGAGAAGCCAAACAGATTCAGACTTTGTTGCTTTAATATTTCCATGCAGATCAGCTGCTGTATGCACGGAGCAGCTTTGACCAGATGGCCAGCCAGCCTTGTGGTGACATTTCCCATTTCCCGTCTATTACTCACTGATAGAAAATAATGTGACGTGAATTCCCCATTTTGGGTAATATGTGGTTATAGCCTTGTTGTACCTGCACTAAAGATAAATGACTTATCGTGCAATAATTTCTTAATTCCCAAGGGAGAAAATAGGAGAAACAGCAGTTCACCGTGTTTGGCAGGAAAACGAAATTGTCGCTGTTCAGGCATTCAGAAGCACCTCTAAACTTAACTTCCTAATTTCATTTTTGCCTTGTTGCATATTTTTATTTTGTTACTTGGGAAAAATTAAGCTCAAGTTTTAGAAGGGGTCCTCAGACACCCTAGTTTTGGCCACATCACCGGGATGTCCCTTTTCTAGACACCAGTCTGACGCAGAGCTAAGGTGGCAAAAATTAGTGGGAAAAAGTCCAGTTTCATCATCTGGACTGACTCGAACTCACTTAATTCTTGTTCAAAGTCATTTTAAAACTTTTACTTTTTAAAATATTAGTTCTTACTCTTCAGTGTTTGACATGATGTTGCCAATACTCTAAGATCACTCTTGGTTTTCAACTTCTCTGGTCTCGCCCTTGGAGGTAAATTTCTTTAGCTGTCACTCCCTTTAATTATTGTTAAAGATGAGTAAGTAACAATGATAGCCTTATTAATAAGTGTGCATACCTAAAACTAACATTTCCTTAACCCGTAACGTGTGCCAGGCAGTGTGGGAAGAGTATTCCCCGCTTAAGTGATCTAATTGTCCCTGTTGTCCTCTGGGACAGGTGTTATTATTACCTTTTCCAGTGAAGGCAGGTGAGGCTGGAGAGGAAAAGTAACCTGCCCAGGTCACAGCCTGAGAGGGATTTGAACCCACAAATCTGATTTCAAGCTTTTAACTTCTGTGCACTGGGGAAGCCAAATGCTGGGCAATTCTTCTTTCTGGAACATCCCAACCTTCCCCTTCTCAGAAAGAAGGCAACTCGATCAATTCCCAGTTTCTGCTCTTTCCGCTGGCTGCAGGTCTCTTCCTGCCTGGTCCTCACTGGAGGGCAGAGCCATGGAGCTGGGCTGGGCTTCTTTCCCCATCAGTCGATCCTGAAGACTGTGGTCCCTAGCGCCGTCCCTCCATGCAGGGAGCATCTGTTCCTGTCCTGGAGACTAGTGATTCACCCTGGGCCCCAGGTTGCCCAGCAAATCGACTTTGCTCAGTGAAACAGTCTGCATGTGGAGGCATCAAAAGGTTATGGAAGGTGCAGAAGGTTCTGGAAGCAGTGGAAGGTTCTGGAAACAGCTTCCTCCCTCCTCCTCTTCCCCATGTCTACCACAGGCAGAATCTGCTGCAGAGTGAGCTGCAACCTTGCCTCGGCCCTCCATCCACCAAGCCCAAGGAGAGTGAAGCCAGGCTGTGGCTAACAGCGTTCAGCAACAGAACTCGAATGAAGGTCACCTGCACGGAATCTACCCCATTAGGAACTCAAGCCTTTTATAAACTCATTTGTATTCATCCAGACGGCTGTTTTGGCTAGCAAGAAACGCTTCCTCCTCACTAGAATTACAAATAATTTGAGCAGAAAGCCACAGGCAAGACATATTAATCATGTTTGAAAGGATGTGTCTTTTCATACAAAGAATTTTCTCAAATCGAAAAAAACTTTCCCCAACCTGTACTTATAGCTAATGGCGCTTTCTAACAGAGAGAACACACGGCTTGCTTTCTTTCTTCATCTCCTGCCCACCGTCCCTGCAGCAAAAAATTCAAATCCTTATTCCATATATGCACCCTTTGAGTCACGGTCTTCCTTGATAACTTGTGTGAAGTTACGAGGAATGAACCACTACGGGCATTTTTCCGTAATATTTTCCCTTATCCTTTATTTCTATTTGTTAGTCTAAAAAATTAGCATCCCTTGATATATGAAATATGAGCTATGGAAATTTTCCCATGATATTTTTCTTATTCCTTATTTATACTTCTTAGTCCAAAAAATTAGCATTACCTGACATATGAAATTAATGTAGCTGAAGAAATGTTTTATGCAGAACAAAATACTGCTGTATAGTTTTTACATTATGTTAATGTCAGAGCAGGCCTGCTAACTCTGTTCCCCTCCATGGACCCAGCATAATAGATACCCAAGTGTGCGATTCCCAGGGACGTGGGTTTTCATAGGACGATTCAAAAGGTTAGCATTGCCAGTATTCGTTTATGCTTCACCCTGCATTTCAGTTAAAGATTAAGTCTTTGCATCAGGTTTTAGCTCAAAGGCAGGTTTGGGAGGGATGTGGAGTATTTTCTTTATTTTAAGAAAACAAACCCTCATGGATGGAGTTGGGTTTATTTTTAACAGGAACAGAAGCACTGTGGGAAGCTGGTTTGCAAATTCCGTTTCAGCCACAGACTGTGCCCTGCAAATGCAGAAGTAGCCTCGAGTCTCCCAAATGGATGTGTGTGAGGGGGCGGTCCCCTCTGCACAACAATCCCGGCCACAGGCTGGTCTGTAGCAACTCCGCCTTCCCTCTGCCCTCACGTTTAGGCAGAAGTTTCCTCAGACAAGCTCATGTGCCCTACCTCGGGCAGACCACCCAACCTTAACTGAGCACCTGCTATGAGCCAGACATTGTGCATGCATGCAGGGTGGATCGATCAACAGAAATGTGGTCCACGTCTTCACAGAGGTAGTCTGGTAAAAGAGACAGCCGTAGAAACAAGCCTTTATTAGGTGAGGGTTAGGTTAATTATATTGATAATTAAGGGAAGTCCATGTGATAAAAATATAAGCAAAATCCAAGCGATAACAGATACAAATGTAGGTTACAGAGATAGGGGAGATAAGGATGACGTCTGACAGAGGTAGGGGGCGGAGAGAGCCCCCGCATGGATGATGGCTGATGGGGCTCTGAAGAATGAACAGACAGAAAAGGGGAAATCTTTCAAACAGCAGGAGGAAGTCATGCTTTAGATGCACCTGGTGGGGTCAAGGAGGATGGTTGGAGGAGGGGAGACGGGAGACCAGAAGAGAATCTTCAAAGAGGCCAGATAAAGAAACGGGGGCTACCTCTATAAACAGGAAAGATCTACAAGACTCATGGTTGACTGAAAAACCAAGATGTGAAACAAATTACGTTTTTTTAAAAAACAATGCTATATATCTTTCAGGTATATATACCTATACAGACACACATATATAGTGGCATGTGTCTGTAAATGCATTTTTTTAAAGGTCTCTATTAGGTACACCCCCAAACCAATAATAGTCTCTAGGAGGGGCAGGAGGGTGTTAGGATGGGGGTGGGAGTCAGAGTGGACTTTAGTTCTTTTCTGTAATGTTTATTTTTTTAATTAAGGAGAATATATTCTGTACTACCTACCTAATTCGAATATATTTTAAAAAATTTAATCAGTAATATTTACTTTTCATTATAACGTGCGACACTTAAGGATATTACATTGTGTCTGTCTGCATCTAGGTTTGGTATTTCAAAGTCAAATGGATTTGGGAGAAATGGAAATACTGATCCATAAAACCTGGAGTTCACCTCGTCTGATTCCCTTCTTCACAAATGAGGACGTGTGGGTTTCTCATGGTCTTTCTGTTTATGGACACAGGAAGAAATATGTACAATAATTCATGGAAAAGTCATTGTTGTCTTTAAGTATGGCCCAACCATAAACGCCATTTTCTCTGCAAAGGGGACACTATTCTGACAATGCTTGAGTGTAACATGCTAGTAACTGGGTCGGGAGTCAAGTGAATGAGTTGTGCCCAGAAGACACCATGTGACCTTGACATGAGCCAACCTCAGGTCCCCATCCTAGTACAAGGGATTTTCCGAGCCCTCAGGAAACACTACTGCTTGTCAACAAGCGAGGGTGGGACTTTAATCCTCGAGGATAGAATACTAGCCTTAAAAACCGTGCTTCAAACTTATTTCAAAAGTGAGATTCTAATCGAAGTCTTGCAGGATCTCTAATTCGAAAGCTAGTTTGGTGGAGTGGAAAAACAAAATGATATCAAGTTTCCCTACAGAATATGGTGAGAAAGAGAAATCAGTATTTTGCCTAAAGAAAATATTTAAGTTATGATCAGAAATATATTTGTATGGAAATAAAAAGGGTTTTCCCCCTTAAATGTCCACAGCTGGCTCTCTGACCATATAAAGTTACTATGCTACCAAATGACTCAACTTGCAACATCTGTATTGGTGATTGACATCATGTATTAAGGGCTATCTAACTCTTTGAGTCACGACACCCCAGTTTGATTAAGGTTTATTTTACCAGCACTGAGAGACTCACATGTTTAACATCTGTCATGCTGCTCCTGAAATTCCGAGCCATAAAACAAGTAAATTCAGCATGGTCTGAAGTTCCAGAACGTAGAAACGAACTGTATAGAAACCATATTCAGAGGGGCTGGTGGGTAATTGAGCACAGCTCAGCTCAGGCGGGACCGCACATCTGGCTTCACCTTCCCTCAGCAAGCGTGGGAAGGAGGAACTGGGGGCACCAGAGTCCAGCTGGCCAGAGAGGGACAGGGACACTGAGCACGGGGAGGGGTCTGCTCTGTTTCCAGGTGGTCGGGAGGGAGCTTCAGTGCCATTCACCCCCTAGATACTGGATTGTTGAGACTGGGCCTTGTGTTTAAAGATGCTCACAGCTTACAGCCGTGGACTCAGCATCTGTGTCCAGCACTGGAGAGAGTTAGGTTAGGCCCATCATCTCTGGGCTATCACAGAGCCTTTAAAAAGGATGGGTATGTAGACATTGTGTCAACATGGGAAGATACTGATGGTCAGACGAAGCCAGAGACAGAGAGTAGACAGAACACAGGGCAGCAACGATACCACGGTAATTAATTGCTAAGACCTGACCTGCATGCAGCCCAGGGCCAGCGCTGAACACAGAAAAACAGTGCTAGTTCAGTTTACTGGGTGAAGTGTTTCTTTTTAAAAATTTTTCATTCTATTAACAGAAATGAATAATTTTATATTATATTAATGGGCGTTATACTAATGGAAGTTAATCCTTTTAAAGATATAATCCCTGCTTTTTAGGAATCCTGGAGTCCCCGGGGGATTTGAGGGGGTGGCATCTGAATACACCCCAAGGTCGACTGTGAAAAGAGTTATGGTAGAGGCACAGGACAGCCCCCGAGGGAGCCAGAGCAGGACCATGAACTTCAAAGCTCTCTGACGAGGACAGGATGATGAAAACAGACGGCTTCCGGACGACTCACGTACCACAGCCTCCAGCACGGCTGACACCCAGAGACCTTCAGGTCACTTCCACTTGAACACACACTGTGCTTTAGGGCAAATGCATTCGAGAGAGGCTGGGGGGACAGAATCACCACAGCATTATCCCACCACGACGACGCACGGACTCCTTCCCGGCCTAGCGCAGGCCTGGCCACATCTGCCCGACGTCCTCTACCAGGAGCAAGCCGCCAGGGCCAGCCTCAGGGCCCCGCTTCCACAATGCCACCCAGCTTCGGTTCATTCCTGCTAGGGCCGTGTCCTCACCTCTCTCCCAACACTCACATTTCAATAACATGACACAACTTTAGAGGAACTGGCTGCATGTTTCCCAGCCACAGCAAGAAAAAAGGCAACCGCCTTCCCCCGCGGTGATGGCCAAACTGAGCCACTGCAAGCCAGGAAAGGGAGCCGTGATCTCATTGTATCATTACAGCCCCAGGAGTGCGGTTGATGTGGGATGAAAAGAAGAGGTGCAACACCAGACTTGTCCACAACTCTGGCGGTGGGTAATTAAATTGCAGGACATCCATTCAATGGAAAATTACACCTATTTTAAAAAATGACTTTGTAAAGACTACTCAGCAATGGAACAAAGCATATGATACAAAACGAAGTGAGAAAACGTGCTGTGAAAAATTATATACAAATTATGATTATAAATATGAAAAAATGTAAAGACTAAAGGAATACGAATATAGACATGTGTTTGTACATGTATACATCTGAATATAAATACATGTGTAATCGCAAGTTCTGTTGCAGAAGGGAATAAACAGGTGCGCTGACAGAAAGGGCAGTTCCCACCCCTTGTTCCGAGAGCCTTTCTGAGCAACTGACTTAGCTGGTTTTCAAGAGTGGTGGGATCATCAATTTTCTCTATGCCCAAAATTTCTATGATGTCATATATAATATATAACTGAAAAATTATTATGTGAAAGAGCATGCATTTTGTCTTTTGGCAGACACTTTCCAAAGTTTGAATGGACATGCTAAACTGTGCAGGCTGCAAGGGGCACCGTCTGCAGCTAACTCACCCCGGTGGCCTGCCTGGAGGCAGAGGCAGGCTGGCACGAAGGGTGCCAGATTGAGGTCCTCCCTCATGGAGAATAGGAACCCATTCTCACTCTTACACCTTCTCGAAATGTTTTCCAGGGGAGGGAGGAAGGCAGCACGGCTGTGGTGTTCTGAACTTGGGTTCTGCACTTAAGCAAAGAGAGCAAATATTTATGAGAAAATCTCAGCAGAGCTTGCAAGTTCACTCGTGGCCACCTTTGTGACAGGTTGTAGGATGGGGGGCTGTCTGCCTTGGGGAGCCCACAGCTCAGCCTCTCTCAGCTTCCTCCCTGGGGGCCAGCCTTGCATTTGCTCTATTTCTGGCCCAGCATCCAGCTTCAGCTGGGACCTGTCTGCTCCTGAGGACCTGTCCGGGGGAGGCCAGCAGACACAGCAGAGTCGGGGCCAGGTGTCCCCATCCTCAGGGGACACCAGTTCTGTCCTCGCATCAGGTTAGATGCAGAAATCAACCTCCCAACACTGGACTCATTTAAAAAATGATTTCACTGAGTTATATTTTAATGTTGTGCCCTTGCTGGTGACCTTCTATATTACAGAAGCAGCTCAGTGAAGAATGTTCCTGAATCATTTTTGAAACTGTTTACGAAGCTGCTCATTATTTTGTTTGATGTTGTTTGTCTAAGGATCCATGGGAGAAATTATTTTTATATCCAGTGCAAGGAAAGCTCATCTTTCCCAAAGATGATTTTTTAACTTTTTAATTTTGACTTTTGCTTTGGCAGCCAGAAAACTCTGGGGTAAATCTCAGGTTTAGTTACACAAACCTCATTAATATATGTTTACGGCATATTTGCCCCTTCATCCCATCTCCCATCCTCCTACATGTTATAAAACATTTTCTCTTTATTCAACAGACTTTCTATTTTATTGTAAACTGCTTTAAATTCTTTTCAGCAGTAGACAGTTTATAAATAAACCTGCCTAGCACCATATCTTGAAGAAATTAACTATTGGCAGAGCACAGTTCATACATTAAACCAGGTTGCTAACCTTGCTTAACCAAAAGCAAATCCACAGCCAGGACAAATCCAGATACAGGGCTTTCTAGAAGACGACGGGACCGGGCAGTTCACAAGTCAGAGCCATAACAAAAAAGGCTGGGAGACTTCTGGATTAAAAGAGAGACACAACAAGCAACATGTGGACCTTTGATTGGTTCTTGGTTGGAGGAAAAAAAAAAAACCCAGATTTAAAAGATATTTTTGATGCAATTGGGAAAATTTGAATCTGGACTGGCTGGTGGATGATGTTAAATTGAAGTTAATTCAATAGATGTAGGAATGGTATTGTGGATCTATAGGAGAATGTTCTTGGGAGAATGAAATATTTATTGTGTCACGATTGTTTGCAATCTACTTTTAAATGGATAAGACAGAACAAAACAAAACATATATGTGTATCTACATAGATATATAGTCTGCATATTATATATACAGAGAGAGAATGAACAGGGTAAAATATAACTATGGCTGGGTCCAGGCTGACAGTCTCCGGTTGTTCACTGTACTATTCTTTGATCTTTGCTGTGTGTTTGACAATTTCCACAGTAGGTTGGGCGGAGGTTTACAAAAGTCCAACACTTATAGTATAGATCAACCAAAGATACAGTAAACCTGATGGCACACCATTTTCTGGAGCCCCAGCTGTGCCCCAAACAACTTAAGTGGTTGGGGCAAACATTAATGGGTTTCAAGGAACAAGTCATAAAGCTTAGCAAGAAAAAGGGAAAGCGATAACTACCACAATTTTACTACTGTCACAGTGTGTGGGGCGGGCAGGTCGTGGAGCAGCACGACAGAGAGGGACAGGATTTTGGAGGGCAGTGCTGCCCAATGTCCACTAGAGAGAAAACTGCCACGTTCCCTCCAGGCTCTCTGTATTCACTTGCGATGGCTAGACTTGGCTGCCTCTCCGGTGGTCCATCAAGGCACGTGGGATGCTACAGTTCAAAGTGAAGCACCTCTATTAGACCCTATTTATTTCCATAGTCTGTGTGGACAGAGGTATCACACACATGCAACCTAGCCAGGACCACGACAGTCACGGACCTCCTCCTGTAACCGTGGAGATTACCCAACCCAGGTAGGGACCGAAATAAAGGCAGTGGAAAGCCCCTGTCACCCGTCCACCAGCCCCACTTCGAAAGCTGCATTCCTCCAGGTTCCACCCACCACGCAGAGAGCTTCTTACTCACGCCTGACCAGGGAAACCCTCTTCCACCTGGGCTTCGAACTGAGGATTCAGAGCCAGACATTTTACATGGACCCCACCCCAAACCGTTGGCTAGAGAGTCTCTGTGGCTACTCATATCAATGCAAGGGATGCCGAGAAGGGGCTCTGAATCACTTATTCCTTCCTTCATTTATTGAGCACCTACGATGTGCCAGGCACCATACCAGATGAGAACATACACTTATGAATAAATCAGACAAGGTTCTTGCATTCATGGTGTCCAAGCTCTAGTGGGAGATACAAGTAATGAAACAAGCAAAAGAACAAATATATGTGTGTGTGTGTTTAGACATATACATATATCTAATTACAAATGGATGCGTTCTGGAAAGGAAGTGAAGGGGCACATTGAATGGTGGCATTTATCTCTCCCTCTGATGGGGGACATCGGACAGCACCGCCCTCTGAAATCCCGCCCCTTTCTGCCATGAACGGGGGTGGGTGGGGGTTTGAGGAGAGGGTCTCTGAGGAAGTGACTTGAGGTGAAGTCCCAGAGGAAGGGAAGGAGGGAGCCAGTGCGGATGAGAGCAGGGGGAGGAGAGCACCCAGTGCAGAAACCGCATGAGGTGGGCCAGGCTGGGTGGGAGGAGAATGACCCAAGATGCACCTGCAGAGGTGTCATGGGGCCAGACCTTGTAGGTGGCAATGAGCAGGTCTGCCTTTATTCTAAGTGGATGGGAGGGCACTGAATCATTTTATACAGTGGACGGACATGATGCGACTCAGGTTTTAAAACCTCCCCCTGTGGAAAGTTGATTGCAAGCGGGCAGGAGTGGAAGCTATTGCTGTGGTTCAAGGGAATCATATATTCCTCACCGTCAGACAGTGACCAGGGAGCAGGAGAGAAGGGGACGGAATTGACAGGCTTTGCTAATGGGTTGGACGTTAGGGTTGAGAAAAGAAGGGAAACCAAGAGTGACTTCTGGATTTCTGGTTTAAGCAAACAGTGGCATCAATTAGGGAGAGAGGTAGACAGGAGGATGATGACTAGAAGTGGACAGATTTGTGTAGAGAAGATTGAAGTGAAGCATTCAGAGATTTGCATCTTTGAAAAATACCCCCTTCCTTTCGGTAGGTCGGTTAATCAACCTGGTACTTGTTGAGGGTTCACTATGTATGAAGCTCTGCACTTTTGCCTTGACAATATTATTTTTAAAGACGACTTGAAAGAGCTTGCAATAAAAGTCACAGGTACAAGAAAACTAGTGAAAAGGAGTATGTGTGCACATGTGTGTATGTTATAAGAACCAAGTAACAAAAGGATGGAAGTAATCACATCATAGTCCTATTTCTAAAAGAAGCTGCTACAATGCAAGTGAAAAACACAGCTCTGAGCTTCCCAGCAGCCAAAGCAAAAAGGAAAATGTGAGTTTTATAGAGCTAATTGTTTAAGAACAGGAAGCATGCTGGCTTACATGGAGAAATAAAACTGTCCTTATTCTCTACTTTGAAAGCATTTTTATCACTACATAGCTTCTCTAAGAGCAAATGACCAAAATGGCAAAAAGTTCAGTCAGTGACAATTTTACAGCAAATATGAAGGCCTTCTATACGAAGTCTAAAAACGATGGCCCAAATGCCCAGTAGTGTGGACCATAGAGGGCATGGGTCAAGAGCACAGGTCTGTGTCTTTCTTTCTTTGGTTTTACTTCTAATTGTGAACTACAGTTTCTTTTGTCTCAGGATGCACCTCTCTTTTGCCATCCTCTCTTCCTCTCTCTGTGGATGTGTGGATGTGTGGATGTGTGTGTGTGTGTGTGTGTGTGAACCATCTGAGAGTTAGTTGCAGACTTTCTAAGACATTTTAATAAACCTCACACGCTCCCTCCCCCGCCTGGAAAATTCTGACTCCACTTCTTTGGGAGAACCAGCCTCACACAATGGTTTCCAGATCTTGTTCACATCACGATGAAAATAAAGACACAAGAACTCCTTAGTTTCTGCCCCCTGATCAGCCCACCCCACTGTGACAGGCAGCCAGGGAGGCCTCTCTTACCTCATAACCTACTTACCGGGGAACCGAGCACTGTCAGCTCCTTGGGGCTAGCCTGAGCCCATTCTAAATGTCCCCGAGGCTGGGACTAGAAAGAAGCGCCCCTGGCTGAGCTGGAAGCATCCCTGGGATGGCCAAGCCCTGCAACCCGTGAACTCACCCCTCGTGGGCGGCTTCACACCAGCTCATGGCCGCTCATCGAGGCACAGCGGCGCCCCTTTCTCTCCTTGGAAGCCCCTTGAGCCGGTCTGGGGCCTCAGTGGCCCGCAGGTGGCCACGCAGAGCGCTACGCCCGTTGCGCAGCGTGGGATGAATAATTGACAAATCGAAGCAGCGGAGTGGAATTACCGCTGCGGGTTCCGGTCTCTCCCGAAGCTGAGCCTGTCCTGTGGCTGCCGCTGCTGCTACCCCGGGGAGCACTGCTCTCTTCAGAAACGACACCCGTGCCAGCACCAGCAGAACGCATTGCCTTCTGGCTGGGAACACATTTGCATACTCCGGGTCAGGTTCAAACGTGTGCACGTAAAACAGAGGCTTAATTAGCACAACCTGGCTATGTGCCCCTCCTGGCTGGCAGCAGGGGTGTGAAAACCCCAGCAGGCTGCAACAAGCCCCCCACCCCAAGGGAAGGCAGAGAGACCCATCTGCTGGGGCCGGGGCTGTCCTCTGAGGTGTAGGGAGCCCCAGTTTCCAGCCAGAGATGCTCAGAGAGAGCATTCTGCCTTTTTTCATTCATTTTTTCCCAACAGATATGTATCAAGCCTTTGTGCCATGCACTGTGTGAGGTGGGAGGATACAGCAGTGGACAGAACAAAGCTCTCATGGAGCCTCCACTTGCGTCGGGGGAGACAGACAATAGAGAAATAACAAAGTGGCGGGTGGAGGGATTTGTGATTAGCCCAGTTACCCGGCAAGGGTGAAGAGAGGGATGGAGAAGTTACTCAAGATGCTCAAGAGGTGCCTTTCCATCCAGCTATTCTCAGATTCTTGCTATAATTTAATAACTATGTTACTATTTGCTGATGGCACTTATCGAGCACTATGATAAGTGCTTTATGTAATTGTCAAAACAACCTAGTGACATGGATCTTATTGTGCCCATTTTACAAAGGAGGAAATTGAAGCGATGGGTCCCAAGGCCGCAGCTAATGGATGATCAAGCCAGGACTTGAACCCAGGCAGCTGGCTCCAGGGCCCCACTCTGAAGCGCTGTGCTATAGTTAATATATATATTTCTCCATTCTTTCCAGATGTGTGATGAGGCCAAAAATAACCTAATCTGCATAAAAGCACTATGGAAAGTCAAGGGCCACCCCATTTCCTGGGATTTCTCCTTGTTCTTGTCGAAATTTCTAGTTGATTCCTAAAGTGAGCATGATTATAGGGTCCATTTACAAGGTGAGGAAACTGAGTCATCCAAGGGGCCCCCCAGGCTGCCTGCAGCCATAGCACCTGTGTCACTGATTCCACCTGCTATGCTGGGCTGCACCTGCTCTGGCTGCGATACTAGTGGCCAGGTTTCAATTTGGGGACCCGGTGGGTGACACTTGAGAAGACAAGAGTCACACCAGCTCCTGGCTCCCACTAACCATGTTTTCATTACAGGGGTGCTGCCTGCCAGCTGGGCGGGTAGTGGGTGCCCTTCAGGAACCAGTGGGAGACAGGCAGAATCACACCATGCCCTGGTGAGTTCCTCACCCTGGGCCCCACTCTGCTGCCATCACCCCTCTTTGCAAGGAGGGTAGCACCAAGAGTAATGACCATTCCCGGGCAGAAGGGTACTGGGAAATCAAGCCTCTGAGTGCGGAACCAGCCAAGATTCCCAGGCACCCAGACGCCATCCACAGGGCAGGTATGGCTGGATTCTGGGCACCCTAGAAATCTTGCTCAGACCTCGAGACTGGAACAAAATTCTCCCAGTCCCCAGAATGTCATCCCTGCCCCCACCACCTGACTGCTTCCATAGGAGGATTAAGAGGAACTGGAGTCTGGATTAGGAAGGAGCAGCAAATTTGAGGCTGGGGAGAATTTGGACTTTCCTGTGCATTAACCACAGGCAGCTCTTCCCTCCCCCGCAGCACGCTCTCAGACGCCCCGTGAGCCAAAACGAAATTTCTCTAGGTTTTATCCAAAGATGCCTTGGACTTTGGAATGAACTCTTACTCCTCTTTCCTGCTGACCTGACTGCAAATCAGCTTTTGATGGGGTTGGACAGTTTGGAGAGACGGGCAGCGATCACGCTGAAATATGATGACAGGGCCAAGACTGTAAGGACATCGGTGAAGTAAGACATGTGCATCGAGCAGCCATGTGAAAACAATTAGGACAATAAATTTACTAATTGCTGAAAGTAACTTAATAACAAAACCACAATGCTCTCCACTATTAATCCTTGCTACTGCAGCGTGTGCCAATTGCATTTTGCTTGCTGGAGGGGTTGTAAATATCAGGCCAGTGTCATTGTGTTTGTGGACATCAAGCGAAAAAGAGTGCATGGCTTTTGGTAATTGAAAAGTGAACGACTCTCCAGCCTCAAACTAATGCAGAGGGCCCGAGGGGGTTGAGGTATTTCTTAAACCTATGGAGAGAAAAAAAGGAATGGAGCAGGGCCCCCTCGCCTGCTATGATTCTCTCTGGTTCTCCACCACCTTTTGCACTTTCTCCATTTAAACTAGAGCGACGGGAGTTACTCAGATTTTGGAGGCTTAAGAATTGAGTTTTAACAAGTAGAGATCCAAATGCAGTGTTTTAAAGAGCCTTGGAGTTTTGAGGTTGAACGGTTAGAAGTGAGGTAATAAGGAGATGTAGGAACCCATTCTTGGGTTGGGTAAAGAGCCTTCAGTCTCTGGGTCCCCGAGCCTTTTGGGGGCTTCTTGTTAGAGACGATTCTTCATCAGAAATTAGGTATTGCTCCCTGGTATCAGGGGGAAATGCAGGTTGTTTGGAGCCAAGAAGGACCCTTATCCCTCCAGAAGATCAAAGACAGCCATCAACCACGTCAGCTTCAATAAGTCACCGGTATGCAAAGCACTGTAATTTCCCTAAGGAGGCAGGCTCTTTGTGCCTACATTTCTCTTCAAGTTGCCCAGCTCATCAAGGATTTGCATCATTCAATTATTCAAGCTTCTTTTTTTTTTTCAATCTTTCTGAAATATTTAAAAAAATAGGCCAAAGTATTTTTTTGAACTACGTTTGTATCTGCCTCCACTCTATATTTAACTATATCTCAGCAAGATGTTGCATTTATGAAACTTGGGGCTGCTGTTGGCACTTTATGGGAGTGTTGTTATAGTTGCAATGAGCAGTTTTTCCAACTAAAATGATCATGCCTTGAACTTTCAGAGTTTTAAGGACCAAGTTTGCTTCTGCTGGCACGTCCCCAGGAGATGTGTGGCAGGCCCTGTTGGGAGGCTGAGTGGAGGAGGGGTGGGAGGGGACACCTTGAACACTTCTCAGATGCCAGACCTCACTGAGGATGGTCAGTTTTTCCAAGAGGCCTTAAGACTTCGCTCCAGCTGCAAGAGCGAGAGCCGGCGGGGCCGGCCTAAATGGGTTTCCCTGAACGGGCACAGTCAGGGGTTATAACAAGGACTTACTAAAAGTCCGGAGAGAAGTAGTATTTCTGAGGCCGTCCAACCTCTAGCGACTCTGAAGTTTATTCTTGGATTCATCTAGATCTTCGGAGATCTGCACATGGGTGCATTGTTCTCATGCCTTGCTGAATTGCTTTTACTAAATAGCACATTCGTCTTATCTAGTGACCCACTTCTAAAGAAAACTGGTTAAGAAAACACTGTCGGCCCCACCCTAGAGTCTGATTCAGCGTTTCTAGAAAGCTGCCCCTCGCTGATTCTGTGCATCAAGGCAACTGCCCTGTAACGTATCTTGCAGGTCCCTTTGCTAGGAAGAGCCGTGCTTGTGCTGAGCAGCTGGTTTATTTTTTATCTCTAGACACTGATGCTCCTAACAGATCACATTATATCTCTGGTTGACTGTGGGAATCTCAGATCAAATGCACCGCTAGCAAAATGGACGTGATCTTAGTGCAGGCCCTCTATGCGTGTCTTCTCATTTCTGGCTCTGCTGTCCTCCTCTCTCGCACTTCCTCCACATAGACACTTATCTTTTCTACTATGAAAAATTTCAAACAAAATGTAAACATTTATCTTCATTCTTATAAAAAATGTCAACCATGCACAAGAACGAGTGTACTGTAATGAACTCTTCTATACCCCTCCCCAAGCTTCAACCATGTTCAACTTAGAGTCGATCTTGAACATTTATTTTTACTCCTTTTGGAGTTTTGAATCTTTGCAAGTCCCCAGGTCCTTTTTCTAACGATTTGGAGAGTACATTCCAAGTAACCACAATAAGTCAGTGGCTCTCATCTGGAGGTGATTTTGCCCTCCTCCCCGCCTCCCCAGGACATTTAGCAACATCTGAGGATATTTTTGGTTGTCACAACTGGGCGGGGGGGGGGGGGAGGGGGCAGCGTTACCTGGCCATCTAGTGTGTAGAGTCAGGGAAGTTGCTCAGCATCCTGCAATGCACAGCATGGCCCCACAGCAAACACTGACCCGGCCCCAACAGCAATCGTGCCGAGGTTGAGAAACCTTGCGCTAAATGAAAAGGAGCATTTTTCAAGCTAGAATATTCCTAGGAAATTGAGAATAAAGCAAACCGTGAATAAAGCAAACCGGCATTTTCAAGTTGAAAAGTGTTCTAAATAGGTTTGGTGGCTAATAGTGAAATCATGGTACACAGGCTAGAACACCAGTTAAGACATTGGTTAACAGTGGTTGTGTCTGGGGAGGGGAGCTGCGTGGCTGGAGGATGGAGCAGGACAAAGACTTACCATATCCCCGTTCGTGTCTTTTATGTTTTATACTGTGTGTGTGTTATGTACTTGAAATAGTACATTTCAATAACATGGAGTACATGACAGTTGTCAAAGAATTGGACAACACAAAACTATTATTTAAAAACAGCACTTTTAAAATGGTTGGGTAAGGAGACCAAAAAGAACCTTCTGAAAGGGCTTTCCAGAGCACGGTGAGTCTGGCAGACACCGAGGGCAGCACAGCAGAGCCCAGGGGCCATTAAGCGAATCAGAAACACTTGGAGGGGTGGCTGTCTGGTCCCAGCATGATGGATCAATTGTGGGAGAGCGAAGGAAAACGACACGGTCCCCATGCCAAGCCTCTGACACTAATGAGCCCTTAGCTCAGAAAGCAGGGAGGGGTGGGGGCACCTGCAGCCCTGCTCGGCAGCGCTGCAGGCAGGGAGTGGCCCCAGGCCCCGAGGTTGAGTCCTGCCTCTGCCGACTAGTGGCCACGTGCCCCAGGGAAGTCACTGGTCGTTGCCCTGATCTTCCAGAGGAGACAGCCGTGATGAGTTGTAAGTGGTGATGGAAGTGAGGTGGGCCCCTTGCTTCTTTCGCAGAGAAAAGTTCTCTAATAGGTCTGGCAAAGAGGCTGCTGCTCTGGGTAGGCTCACAGGCCCTCCCACCTCTCCCTTCCTCCATGACCCCCCTGCCTTCTCAACTCCAGCTCCCAAGGCCTTGTTTTAGTCCCTAATATTCACCACACTCCCTTCAACCACGGGGCCTTTGCATATGCTGTTTCTTCTACCAAGCAGACTCTTCCTTCCCCTCTTTCCTGGTTGATGTCTGCACATGCTTCACCTCCTCCAGGAAGCACCCCTGACTCCCCTATTAGGTCATTGGGACCTCTCTCTCCCAGCATTTGGAGAGATGCATCTTCTTACGGTTTGTGCAATGATGTGATAAATGTCTGTCTCCATGCTGAACTATAAGTTCCATGGGAGCAGGATCTGAGTCTAATTTGTTTGCCTGATCCTGGAGCAGCACCTGGCACATTCTTGGAAATCAAGAAGTATCTGTTGACCAAGTGACCAATGAGTAATAGAAACGGCCCTGCCTCAGAGGTGTGCACCTCCAAAAGCTGGTCAAGACTCTCCTGAAAGAGCAGATCAGATGGGAGGAGCACCAGGGCCTCCAAGATGTAGGAAAACAGGGCCTGGGCATCGCGGAATCTTCTGTGACTTCACCAAGGGTGGGTTCCTGTGTGTGGCCAGGTCTGATCTCTGACAGAGCTCACCTGGATCACTGCCCTGACCACCCCTCAGCTTCTTCTATTTCTCCCCTCTCCTACCTGGTCCTGATGGAGTGAGGTGGACCTCATTGGTGCTGAAGTGATGAATTAATTACCTCCCGAGGTTGGTCAGTAGAGGTGGGAACCCATGGGAAGAGGAGCTGAGATTCTTCAGGACAATCCTTCCAGGATGACACAGGAGAGGGATTAGGGGTTCTCCTTTCTACAAAAGTGAGGCTTCCCTGACTACAATGACCCCAGATTGCATTGGATGCCCCTTCTCCGGCCTCTCATAATGCCCTGGGCATATTCCAGCTGCTACGTGATGGTGATAGTGACCTTGTTATGTGTCCGGTTGGGGCTGTGAGCCCCCTGAGGGCAAGGACTGTCAGTTTTACTTTCTTTCTTTTGATCCCCAAACAATGCACAAAGCCTCAATTATCAAGGTCCTCAGTAAATGTTAACAAAATCAGCTTCCTACTTTATCATATGTCACCATGCCCAGAGAATTAATTTTTGGTGTTTTTTAATTTAAACTTGTCCATGTTGCCATGACTTCTGTTGGCATGAGCAGAAATGGAGACCAAAAGAAAGGGTATTTTCTTCAAACAAGATTTTTATATTCCTTTGGATGTTTGTTAAACACACACACACATACCTTTCAGCTACTGAGAATTCTCGTTGAAGCCAAAAGTGGCAGAAGTGTAAGAAAATGCTGTAAAACGAGAAAGATGTATTTGGTGTTGAAAAGTGAATTGATGAGGAGGAGTAATGCGTGGGCTCCCTGGTAAAACGAGCCGCCCTCGAGACACAGAGGGCCCTGCCGGAGCCGAAGACCGACTGGCAGGTGTGCGGGTCTGTCTGGGAGAGCCCTGCAGAGGCCCTGAGCGACAGTGGTCTTCACTCCCTTTCTGCAGAGACCAAATGTCCTCTAGAATGCTTCCTGGAAGAAGGGGAGGTGGAGCGGGAATTGCTTCTGGGAGTTGTACCCGCCACGAGGCTGAGTGGGGAAAGGAGAGGCTGCTCTCAGAATCTCCAGCCAACAGCAGCACCCCGGGGGCGGGGTGGAGGTGGGGGAGGGACTCTAGGCTCTTGGCCGCAGCTCGAGGAAGAAGTCACCTGCCCCAGGTAAGGATGCTGAAGCCAAGGAGGGACATGAATTGGAGAACTTCCGGTCCTCCTCAGGTCTTCACTCAAGTGTCACCGTCTCCAGGAGCTCTCCCCTGGCCAGCTTCCTACATGCAATCCCTCCCTGGCCTCATGGCCCCCACATTCCCACCCCTGCTGTACATCGTTTTTCTCCTGAGCACGGAGGGCTCTCCAAAGCCAGTGCATGTTGCCGATTCTCTAATCTCTCTCTCCCTCCCCAGACTGTAACCTGGTGTCTAGAACCTGCCTGCACTTACACGGTCTGAAATCAGTATCTAGCGATTGGCCGAGAGAATGAATGAACTGGGAGTCATCAAAGATTTCCTTCTGAAATGGTGATTGCCCTGTGTTCTGACGCATTTTAAGACATGGCCTTTCTAAATGCCCCGATGCACTAGGGGGTCCCAACCTATATTTAAATTTCAGTGAATTAAGTAATTTTCTTCTGAAAATATTTTTCATGGTTTTCAAGTGAACCCAAGAGAGCCAATAAATGCTGCCGTTGCATTGGGAAGTTTGACCATTGTCACAGCAACAACTTCCACTTAGGTCCTCTCACTGGGATGCAAAAGGTTGGGTAAACTCTTTTCCCTTCATGGGTGTGGAAGTGGATAGAGACTTCTGTAGGCTTCACTTTACAGTTATTCTACACCAAAGCGCTTCAGGGCAGAGTTTTAATAATTATGAGTTAATGGAGAAATTGAGGGGCCCTAAAGTGAACTGGCTTGCTAAGGGTCATCCCATCAAGTGAGGTCAAAGGGGAATGGCCTAACCATCTCTTTGCTGGGATTTCTCAGGTGGTATCTGGAAAGTTAGGCCCATGGCATTTGAGTGCCCAGTGCTTGTTCCATCTCTGCCCGTTATATACAGCTGGCGCCATTTCTTAACTTGTCTCCAACATGGGCCTGGATCATCTGCCCCCACTTCCTGGTTCTTCCAAGTTCCACTCTGTGGGGCTCGGTCCTTCTTCCTGGCCTTCTCGAGTTCTTGGTGAGCTGTCCAGAGGTCCCTGCTCCACTTGAGTCAACTTGCATCCCCCCAAATTCTCTCTCTGCTTGATTCCTTACGCCAGCAACAGCCACTGTGCTAGGTGAGAGACGCACGTGCGGCCAGCCAAGCTCTCTACAGAGACTGTGGTAGGTTGAGAAGTGTCTGCCCAGAACCTCATTATATGACCTTGTTTGGAAATATAATTAGTTAAGATGAAGACATACTGGAGTAGAGTGGGCCCTTAATTTAATATGACTGATGTCCTCAGAAGAAATCTTTGTAGAGACACAGCAACACATGGGGACACAAAGGGAGAGGGCCACGTGAGGATGGAGATGGATATTGGACTGACGTATCTACAAGCTAGAGCCAAGGGTTGCTGGAACCACCAGGAACTGCTGGAGAGGCATGGAAGGGACTCTTCCTCAGCCTCCAGAAGGAAGCAACCCTACTGACACCATGATGTCAGACTTCTGGCTTCCAGAGCTGTGAGACAATAACTCTCTGTTGTTTAAGCTGCTCAGGCTGTGGTTTTGTTACCAGCCCTTAGGAAACTCACGCAGACAGGATGCCCCGGCCGACCTTGGGGCTCTCGGCTGGGAGGAAGGAGCAGACCCAGGGAGACTGCCAAGCAAACACGCTGTTTATGCTGAGACAGGCTTCATCCCCAGAGCTGCATCCTCGCACTAGCTGACCAGTGCAGCTTGGGTCTAGTCCCACGTCAGCACTCAGCGCTTTTTCTAACTGCCCAGTTTTCTTGTCTGACTTCCCCCTTCAGCCCGCAAACTGGCTCTTTGGGGGGCTCCATCATCATTTTGTTCCCGGCTTTGGGCAGACTGCCTGGCACGGGGCGGAGGCGCCACAAATCGCTGTTGGATTGTAGCCTGCACATTATTTACAGCGGAGACGGGTCTTAGCCATCAGCGAAGCTGCTTTTCTGGTCTGGGTCTGAGACACAACCCGGGGGCGGGTGCCTCTGAACCAGCTCTGTCATCACAGCCCCTCCCGGAGACCCCAGCTGTGCCACGCGCGATCCCTCAGCTGACGGAGCTGCAGGACCACACCAGGGGGACAGATTTCACATGAAAAGAAAAATAACGTCAAGTGGAATTCTCACTCGCTGTTGGCAATCACTGAGACAAACGGCAGCTCCGTTCAACTGTTTCTGTCCTGTCGGCTGAGATGAGCCTTGAGCGTGACCCTGTCAGTCCTGCCCTTCCTCGCTGCAGACAAGCCATCCTTCTTGGCTGCTGTTTTCATCATTTTTAAAGGACTGTGGAGGGGGGAGGAAGTAGGGAAGGAGGTTGTCTCCTGTGAGATTTCTACAGTTTGCTAACAGTAAAAAATGCGAGAAGTGATAAAGTTACTGCATTCATCGGTCATCCGCCTCGAAACATTTGCAACTGATTACGTGCTTCGGAGCTGGCACGGAGTCATGAGGGATTCTCGTAAGCGGCTTGCTGGCGTGAGCCAAATGCAGGAAAACCAGAAGGTACCTCTGAAACACGTTCAGAAGAAAAATTCTCCCAAGTAATAAAAAAGATATGGAGACCAGTAGTTGCTTTACTCAGCAGCAAAACATCCAGTGTTGCTTTAAAAATAATGACCATAAAATAAGGATGGTTCTAGCAACTGCAAAGATGCCTGTGCTTTGGCTGCCGATGTTAACAGCCGAGTGGGCTTTCTGAATCCCTGTCCTTGTTAAAGGATGTCCCGTGCGGGAAAGGGAGGTGCTTGTGTCGAGTGGCTGGACTCGTGGGCCTTGAGGGCGCTCGGTCACGTTCATGGCTGAACTGAGATGACCTGCTCGAGGCCTCATTATCCTAAAAGGGTCGCTAATGATATTTGCTGGAAGTGATTGCCTCTAACACTCTCACTCGGGCCTTCTAGAAATGGCCATGATTGAATTGGATTAAGCCTCATACCTGAGCCAAAACCCGCTACTTTTGGCCAAACTAGTTTTTACTGACTTAGGAAGTAAACTAAATTGAATCCCTATCACAAAATGAGGCAAAAACGAAACTCTTTACTGAACTGCAAAGGGCCTCTCCATTTCCTAAATGAGTGTATCGAATGCCCGTCGTTTGCCGAGCGGCGCCGTCTCTGCCTGAAACCTCGATTTTTTCCCTCTGGAACGAAGCCTTGCTCATCCCTCTTTCGGGCTCTGAGCTGGAGCGCCTCCCGCTTTGGGATTTCCCACTGATTCTGGCACTCTCTGGCTGGCTCCCGGGAGTGTTGTTTTACCTGCCGGGTTTGGGGGTGCAGAGGCCCCTCCTGTCCTCGTCTGTAAGAAGGACACCTCGGTTGAGCTGCTGCCCAGGAGCTGGCTGAGATGGGACACGCCAGGCGTTGGCACAGGCCTGACAAGACAGCGCCCGACAAATGGGAGCCGTTCCTGCATGGGTAGGACGTGCACTGACTCTTCTAGAGGCTGCCGAGCTGTGACAGAGCGTCAGGAGGTTGCTGTGGCCTCGGAGGACCCTTCTGATGGAGGACTCCCTTCGAGCTGACCGAGCGAACTGACAGTGCCTCAGGTGGTCTTAGTCCCTTCCATGGATTCCTGCTTTCTGATGAAAGAGGGGTGAGAGGAAGGTGGAAGTGCAGGTGGGAAGGGGGGTATGTCTCGACACGGGAGAGGCCAGCAGCTCTAGCCAGGTGAGGCCCCCTCCATGGCACAGACACCTGTGGGTCTGCAGCCCAGCTACTGCTCCTGGGCTCACACAGGACGCACCTTCCAACGCTTTTCTGCTGGGTTCCCCTCCCGCGCCCATGCTCAGGGAGCCCCAAATCCAACCTCAGCACCCCAAGCCTTTCTGCCCGCTTCCTGCCCCCACCCTCCCCAGAGCCCTGTGCCCACTATGGGCCCGCCCTGGTGACTCCTCAGGAAGGGCCAGGCTTGGCTGTGCTGAGCCAGGGGAGGTGATCAAGCAGGACACCTCTCCTCCTCGTGGTCAGTCAGCCTCCCCTCCCCAAGGATGGGACGCTGGCCTCAGTGGTTAGCCACTGGCAGGACCCTGCTATAGTCAACAGCACCTAGCAGACAAGATTCTCACTCCGGTCCCAGTTAGTCACCTGCACCTGACCAGGGCGAGGCGCTGTGGCCAGAATACACCTCTCCACTGAAGCCAGACCCTCTCTCTCCACCTATCACGGTCATTCCAGCCCTCCTTCTGCTCAGTCCTTCCCTCAGAGATTGTTGATTACTTCCTGGTCCCTGGCACTCCAGCAACACAAACCCTGCCCCGAAAGATGGACTTGTGCACAGAGAACTGCAATCCAGGGTTACAGGTGCCCCACGGGGCAGAGAGGGGACAGAGAAAGGGCCAGGGTGATAATATAAATGGCTACACACAAGAAGGGCTGAGCGCGGATCAGACCTGCCTCATTCTGAGGGTTCTACCTACTCATTCCTCACAACATTCACAGAAGTAGATATTGTTATTATTGTCATTTCACAAAGGGGGAAGGGAGGCACAGAGAGGTTAAAAACTCGCCCAAAGTCGCAGAACCGAGAGACAAACCTGAGATCTGAGGAGAGAGCCGATGTTCTGGTGCCTTACCCACTATGTGACAGTGTTTCCAGCCATACAGGCCTAAGGATGACTGACCTCCCTCATATGTGGTAAGCTCCTGGAGGGCAGAGGACCATATTTTGATCCCCACAGGATGGATTATCATGGAGGAGGTACTTAACAAATACTGATTGTGTTCTGCCCCTTCCTCTGCAGGATTGAGGGGCCTGGGGCGGCCTGGGAGGGAATTGCAAAATCTGATGTGTCTCCTCATAACCCCCCCAACTCTGAAGTCTCCGCCGAATCACAGCCACAAATGCCTTTTGCCAGCTCTTTAATGGTCATAGAACTATTTCCTCATTTGCTGGGCATGCCAGCACACTGTGGGGCCCCCTGAGAGCAAAGTTAAACCTCTCTTACAGCCCGTGGGCTCCCCCGGGCCAGCCAGAGCCCTGGCAGGCCACGAGCCATCATTTATTTGGCAAATGAAGGAATGGATGCCGTTAGCTCTGCCTAACTCTGAGGATGCTCGCAGAGCTGCTGTGCTAGAATACCCATAATAACCCTCCCTGAGTTAGAGAGTGCTGCTCTTCCAGTATTTGGAATATATTAGGAGGGGTTTCAGACAAATTGCCAAGCTATAACAGCCTAAAACCGCATTGGCTTCGCCAGAAATCACTGGAGACCACGAGGCAAGGGAGGGGGCTGCAGGCTGACGGCCCCGCACGCTGCTCAGCCCAGCAATCCATCCCTGGAAAGGAGCACGCGGCCCCCCCAGCTCCGCCCGGGGGGGTGCACTCTTGGGCTTCAAAACAGAACTTATCAACGATTTAGTCTCATTAAGTTGTAAGAAAACAGGTAACGTGTTCCAAGGTCGTAAGTTTTCTCAGACGTTCAAACGTTTCCAATGTTTTGTAAAACGGAGAGTGCAGGAGCCCACTGGGGCTCGCTCGGGTGATGGATATATGTGCAGTTTGTGAGGAGCTTTTCCAGGCCGGCTTAAAAGCCAGCTCATTACAACTCCGTGGGCCACAGACAGGGGGTTTCTCTTTCCTAAGTGAAGACTGGTCAGTGGGTGTGCATGACACTCTCCAAAGATTTGTCGGTCCCACCTGGCATTCTTTTAGATTTAACGGAAGCTTCTGAGACTGCGAATGTGGACACACGCGGCCGATCTTCTACTTTTCTGTAGGGGTGTGTGTGCATGTGGGTGTGTGTGTACTCAGTCACTTTGCACGGTAAATCTGATTTGGGTTCCACTTCCCTAGGATAACGAATTCTAGGAAGTTTCACTTTGATCATTTCCCAACCTGCATCGCCAGTAGCATCCCCAGAGAAGTCACTCAGCAAACGTCAGCCCTAAATCGCTGTGTTCCTCTAAGGGCCCTTTGCAGGGGTCTGAGCTTTCTGGTTGATGGTGAGTAACTTTATTACTTCTCTTCCAGATGCTGAGTGTGGCCCCCTTGTTTATTGGCTGGCGGATGAGAGGGGCAGCTACAGCTCAGCCTCCGGGACTCTTTCGTCTTCCAGTCTGCAGTTCTCAGAGCAAAGGGACTTGTCCTTCACTTCTCTAGAGTCCTCAATTGCCAAAGTGTGTCCTCCAGTATTTTCTAGTTAAACCGGCCTACATTACAGGTACGAAAAGCTTCCATTTGTATCACACTCGCCCAGAGTCAGGGGTGACCTAAGTCAGAAGTCTATACCTAGACAGAAAAGCAAGTGAGGGTGCTGCCCATGTGGCCATGGACCCTGTGGTCCCCTCAATTGAGTCCCTTTTCTTGAGGTCTCATGGCCAACAGGCTACGGATGTGGTTGGCAGATCACAGCTTTTGAGTACAATGTATGGGTTTGGAATTTCAGTTCTGCCCCTTCCAGACATGTGACCTCGGGGAGATTCCCTATCTCAACTCTCTGTGGTTTCATCTCTCTGAGCTGAGAGTAATGTTGGCCTCAGTAGTTGGCTGTTGGCATCAAAGGGGATGACCACTGCGAAAGTACTGAGCACAGCATCACAGGAAGGAGAGGTACCACTTACCAAGAATTCTCTTTACCCACAGTTGTCTGCCTGAAAAAAAAGTCTCAGTAAATGCAATTTCATTGCCCATTGACTTACACCAGTTTTGGACAAATATCTCCCTTGTTTCCGACCAATTTTCAGTTGAAGAAGCTCCTGCTCTGTGTTTATGCTTTCCCTCTCTTCAGGGGTAATTAAGCTAATTATCCCCCACACGTGACTTGCACATGTTTGGGGAGGTCACTATTTAAGGGAACCTGAGATAAATAGATCTATCTGAAAGTGAAGCATCCTCAAAATTCAAAAATATTCCTCTATAGTGCACTGGTTTTGTAAATGTGGATTTTTCTCTACGGGATCTGTGAACAGATATTTATCTTTAAAATGATCGCCATTGACAAGGCCAAGATCACCATCACATTGCCCTGGAACGTAAGCTTCCTACACTCAGAACTTGGTTTCTCCATAAATTTGCACTTTGCTGGGACACCAGCCTCGGGTCCTCTAACATTCTCCTCCAGCTGAGCCAGCTCTCACATCTTCACAGTCAACCTTTGCAGCCTGTCTGTGTCGAAGCCCCAAACTAGTTACCCTTAGGACATGGCCCTCTGGGGATGAACACAGCCTGGGATGGGGGACAAAAGGAAGACTTGGAAGATGCAGTGGGGATAAAAACAGGAAAATATTAATTCTCATTACAATTCAGAGGGGCAGGAAATGTCGCAATATTGCTTCTTTATTTTTTCCAAAACGAATCTGATCTTCCTCTACAAGTCTCTAGTCACTGGGTTGAAGGGAAAAAATGTATTTAGTCTGGTGTAAAACCAAGTCTCATCCTGTTGCCCCCTCCAGGGTGGCATCTGGGCAAACGGAGGAAGGAGAGGGTTTATGTGCTCTGGGGGCCTGGGGGGAAACAACCTGGTACGAATACAGTCTGTGGGTGGGCCTGGTTGTCCCCCCTTGGGGTCGAGTTGGCCAGCTGATGTCCATGGATGATGAAACCGTCTTGACAAGTTAGGTCCAAATGGCTCCATCCTAAGTGCCCTGTCCTATAGGGCAGGGGTCCCCCTGGGATTCTGCTGTGGCCTCCATCTACCTCTAGACATCCTCTGGTGCAGGTCACGTGGTGCCCACCAGGGTGGCCACTTGGCAGACCCTCTATGAGTCAGCTTAGCTATCTGGTGGCCTCAGTCTAGTGCCGCAAGACTCTCTCTGCCAGACAGTGCCCTCCATCCTCTCGGTTTCTCGGGGGCCCTCTAAGTTGGTGAGGAACCATTCAGCAGAGTGATGTCCCCCAAATAGAGAGCACAACATGAACCCCTCTGCCTTGTATATTTTCTTCGACTTAGTAAATGCACTTCACTCTCTCTGGAGACGTGAGCTGGGACCCACACATCTCACCACTAACTCCTTCTGCTGGCTGCCTGCCTGCATCCCACAATCCTCCAGGGCTGGAAGGAGCAGGTGCCACTCTCGTTTTCTTTCTGAATGTAAAACTCTACGCTTTAAGTCCTCCCCTCCTGGCTCTGGGTATGCCAGTGGCTAGAAAAGAACTGAGGAAATCCTTTTTCTCAAAAACCAATGATTTTCAAGTGTGTTCTTTTGCTGCAAAATCCTATTTTGAATAACAGAAGCTAAATATTATTTTTTCACTTTTTGTGCATTCCTTCCATGATATTCAAAATTCCTGATGCATGAAAATGCAGTGAAGATTATTACCATTATTACTAATGTCATCATCGTCATCACCACCATCTACGAGAGGTGACATACCATCTAGCTAATGTATTCCTAAGGATAATTTCTCTGATAAACCCACCCACATCCATTTGCATGTAGGAAAACAGAAACTCTGAAGGAATGAGACTAGGATGGATAATGTTGGATGGGAGTGGGATGTCTGGGACCATGGGGCTTTCGGTAGGGATTGGCGAGCCTTCATCATAGGGCCCTTTTAGCACGCATGAGTCACCAGGACAATCCAGAGACAGGAAGTAGGCTGCAGCAAAGAAGTGGAACCCAAGAGGAAATAGGAAAAGAATAAAGATAAATTTATCCCCTTCACAATTCTGCTCCAGTTCATCCTTCAGCTAAATACTAAGCTTATTCCCACTTTCTGGCTCTAAAAACATGACAATAACTTTTCTGGAGTATTCCTGAAGAAAAAGACCCATTTTCCTCCCTCGTATAAAGCCCCACCAGTTCTCCATAGTGGAGAACTTCCAATCCACATGTCACCTTGTATTTATGATTTACTCGTCAGTTTTGCTTTAAAGAATAACTTTTGGTAACCTCTAAAGAAATACTTTCTGTCTTATCTCTAAAATATTCAAATGACCCCCTGCTCATTCTGTGCTCTTTCTGCAGGAACAAATTGCATCTGGCTTCTTCCCCGCCTGAGGAGCAGCCAGTGATCGTGTGGGACGGAGGCTTGCCTTGTTCTCTTCACGGCGTTTATTTATCAAGTGGGGTAGTTTTGTGGTGAGCCCAGTGACCTGGGAATTCTAATAACCCTGGCTTCATGGGTAATTTGGGGTACATTTTTCATTCTGTTCCTCATTTAGCTGCTCTGCAAAATGGGGCAAATAATAACACAGCATGATTTTGAAGCCATAACAAGATGATGGAAATGAAAGTGGTCACCTTCATCTCACCATGAACTTGGGTGCCGCACAAATTCAAAATGAAATGTTATCATTCTTCAGAGGAGTCGCATTTCGTGAAGAGCTCTGTGTCTTACACACTAAGTTTTTTAAGAAATAAAAGAAGTAAAGAAAAAAAATAAACTATGGCAGCCTGGGATACGTGAGTTACATTCTCTGCTGCTTGTGAGAATGAGAAAAGTGTCACACTGTTCTGAAAAGTTAATCCTAGAGGATTTTGCAGGGTTTCCTTGAGGCCCAATTACAGGTACAATAGGAAAAATATTGTGGCCAGAGGATCTCTACGCATCATTTGGATTTTAAATCCTAAATTATTGCATAAAAAGCATGGTCTGGGTTAGGGTACCCAAAGAGTCTTGTTGGCCCTGGCTTTCTTGCTCTAGAGCTCTCTCTTAATAACCAGAGAAAAGTAGAGCTTTTTTCAAAGTTGCAAGTCCATGTGCCATAAACATGGGTCTGAGGTTAGAATATTGAATTCCACGAATATCAACAATCTGTCTTACCCCATTAATCAGAGGTTTACAATCGCTACAGTCTTGTGAGCCATGGGGCCGTCATTGATAATTCTCTGTCAAAGAGAAATGGAACCATCTAGACATGTGCTTGAAGAGGAATTTTCCCCCTTGTTGATTTTATGTAGGAAATGATTATTAGAAAATGTTGGCTCACATGGTGGCTTAGAGGTTTAGTGGGGAGGCCTTATGTTGGGGGGGGTGACGATATGGGTGACACTCAGGGCCCTTTGACAGGGCTCTGCAAACCCAAAGGGGTTCAGCAATTTGTTGGGCTGGGTCTCCCTCTGCATGGGCTCCTCTGGGACCTATTCCCAAATCCACTCCCTCTCCCCCACATGCAATTACACTCCATTTGAATTATGTTATCAAAAGACAGATATTGATTTAATTCCGGTCCCCGAAACTCTAAGGCAACATACTCCTTCCCCGGCAGGAAAGCGTATCTGATGACCTAAAAGTCCACGTTTCTTAAGTCTGGCCTCCCTGCTCCCCAGCTGTCTGCACCCCATTCTGTGGGGTCCTTGGAAATGCGAAGTTGGGAACATACCTCCTTGAGGGCTAAGCCTGACACAAAACGGGGGAGTCCAGGTTGGTGTTTAAGTGCCCTGAGGTCGGCACAATTAAACTTCTTTGCATTCATAGATAAATCTTCAATCACACACTCCATGGTCTATGTCAAGAAGGATGCCTGATTCTCTAAGTGAGGCGTACTTGCTGTGTGCTGGGCTTTAGCATGTGTACAAGGGTGTCAGGCATCAGAGAACTTCCCGTTATATCTAAGCCAAGCAGAGCTGGAACTAAGGACACGGTTTTAAGGAGTTCGGATAGAGTAACCATTTGGGAAAGGAAAACACCAGCACCTCCAATCTTGGTTCTTAAGACTACAGAAACAGCAGAAAAACCCACTCCCAGTATCTAGAACAGATATGGTTTCACCCCACATTTCCTGGGCTATCACTGAGGAGAGAGGCTAGGGAGGAGTCACTTTGGTTAAGTCCCTCCAAAAAAGATAGATGGAATTCTGAAGTCACTTCCAGGGTGTTTCATGGAAGACTTTAGGTGACCTTAGGTGAAGTTGCTGTGATAAAGCAAAATAATTTCCCATCAAAGATGTCCACGTCCTGATCCCCAGAACTTGTGAATGTTACATGGCAAGAGTCAGTTCAGGTTGCAGACAGAATTAAGGTTGCTAACCAGATGACCTTACAATAAGAAGATTATCGTGGATTATCTGGGTGGGCCTACTGTCATCACTAGGACTCTTAAGTGCAGAAGACAGAGACAGAGCCAATGTCAGAGTGATGCGACCTGAGAAAGACTGGACCAGCCATTGCTGGCTTTGGTGATGGAAGAAGGAACCATGAGCCAAGGAGAGCAGGCGGTCTCTAGAAGCTGGAAATGAACACTCCCCTGCAGCCTCCAGAAAGCAATGCAGCCCTGCCGACCCATTCTGACCTCCAGAACCATAAAAGGATAAATTTGTGTTGTTTTAAGCCACTCAGCGTGTGATAATTTGTTACAGCAGCCATAGGAAACTAACAGTTGCCTCAGTGTTTTCCTCTGACTGACACAAGTTACAAAATAATTAATTTTGCTGTTCTCAGAATTGTAGCAAGTCAGGTGGGAACAGAGGTTTAGAGCAGAAGTCCCTATGCCCAGCACGTGCGTAAAAGCAAGCTCAGGACGGAATGGAGGTAGTGAGTGGGTAAGTGGTTTTGTCTCTCTTCCTGTGGCTGGTAAGGACAGACCCCACACACTCTCCCTGGGTCTTCTGAAAGATGGCCATCTCGAACACCAGCGCCACTGGTTCTTCAGAAGCAACTCGGCAATCTTCTTAGAGCACTATGGTTTCCATTTTTCCTAACAGTTCTTTGTTATACTGCTTCGTTGGAAAGATCCATAAAGTTTCAGACTTCCTTCCCCGGTGGTGTGGTGTCAGCCGGTTCTGGGGGTGGAAAAGTGGTCCTGCTATAGTATTTGCCAATTTCCGTGGTGTAAATGCTGCCACCACAGCTGAGGTCAAGCTACCAACCTACTGTCATTGAATGCGGTGGTGGGAAGAGATGTCCACCATCCAGACTGGGCAGGCTCCAGTGCACGCCGAAGAATGTCTGGACACCCCAAGAGGACTGTTTTCACTGCAGAGCCCCGAGGCCTTCAGAAAGCATGGCACAGGTGCAGAAGCTTGGCACTGGGCATAAACCACTCTGTGGAGTCTTTCAAAGCAGTTGAACTTTTTACAGCTGATCCTATAACTAAATTTCCTCATCCCCCTGCGGCAGCTGCTGAAGACCAATGGAAATTCCGAAGAGACAAAGGACAGAGTCACAGCGGCCACAAGTTGATTACGGACACTGGTTACCAGTGGTCAAGACTAGTTTTAACTCTGGAGTGTGCTTTCTGTAATTCCTTTCTCCTTTTTATGGTTATTTTTCAGTCTAGTTTGATTCCATAAGGTTATTTGAAAACCACTGAAACTTGAAACCATCATTCTCAGGGAAATTTTTAAGAGACCTTTGATCATATTAGCATGTCTCATTTTCTATCCATCATACCTAAGCGAACCAGTAAGTCTCATTTCTATCTCTGACCTTACTAAGACCCATTAGTTAGTAATTTGGTATGAAATGCTTAAATCAGTTTGTTGGTGGAATTCTAACACACTTATTGGAGATATCATGTGTACTTAACAATATGACCATTGACCTGCAATCAGGTATATGAGAAGGGTAATAATGGTACCTACCTCATAAGATCGTTAGAAAGAGGAAGTGAGCTAATATTTATAAAGCACTTAGGCTCACAGTGTTAAACAAATATAAACAAATAATTATTATTTTTTAAAATTGAGAACTTAAGAGGTCTTCGACTTGGGAGAAGTTAAATATCACCCACCACTATAAACACAAATCCCAGCCTAACCAAATAATTTCTCCTTTGCATTTTTTTACGGAAGCTTTTTTTTTTTCCAGTGAAACTCAACACTCAGAGTGACTTTGTCCTCTAAGTTGGGCTCCTACAGCCGTACGGTTGCCTCAGCCCATCACTATAAGCTCTTGCAATTACAGTTTAGGTGATGCTTCATGCAGCTGCTCTCTGTGTATGATTTAAATGGCCTTGGCTCCACCCCTTCCAAATGTGGGCACCAGCAGGCTGCCATGTGCAAAAGCACTTTCTCATTCGCACAACACAAACCTAAATGAGGTGGCCCATTCATTCTGGGCCATGTTCCCTTTCAGATTAATTCCAAAGGCAGGTGATGGTCTAGCCCCGGCAGGCCCTGCTCATTGGATTCAGGATTATAAATCAGGGGCCTCATGCTGATGGGCAAGGAGGCCGGAAGACATCTGTCTGTCAGCAGGAAGAAGGAGGTGCTTGCAGCCACTGGGCTGACTACAAACACTTAAGCTCCCAGGAGTGTGAAGGTTGGGATGAAAGGAGCAGGCGGACATTAAAGATGCTGGAGCTACGTTTTCCAGAGCACATCTTCATCCCATTGTGAATTGATCTGCAGCCCTGGATTTCATCAACTGCGATATACCTCTAAGTCAGCCGGGAAAGACAGCCTGACATCTTGTACTCAGCAACAATTAGGACGCCTGATCGAAGAGCCCATCCTGCCTCGGGATGGAACTTCGAGGGCGTGCGCGTCCACATAGACGCACTCAGAGAAGGTTCTTGCCTTGAAATTGAATCCAGTTTCTTTTTCCTGTGTTTGTTTTGCAATCCACCCTTGGAAGGGAAAGTTGATGCAGGAAAGCAATAATTCTCCAAGGCACACCGCTTCAATTAAGAGATAGAGAAGCCCAGAGGGGCCCAAGAGCTTCGCGAGGAGCCAACCGCAGATTAATGGATGTTCAAGAATGCTTCTTTCGAAGCCGGGAATCGCTGATTTATGACTATTCACATATTCTGAAGCATCTGACTCACGGCATTCCTTAATCACAGCACGATTATGTGACCACTTTCATTTGGGAGGATGGGGGTGGGGGGGGGTCTGTTTATTTCGTTGAGCTTTGGTAACTTAGCTCTTTATAACAATGCTCTTGGTGAAAGCATTTCGTAATCTGAGCACAGTTCCCATCCAGTCCCTTCTGCCTCTCACTTCTCTAGTCCCACCTATATCCTCCATGGCTACTCTTAATAAGCAAAACATTTTCTTCGTTGAGCCTGAAGTTGTTCAGGCTCAATGCACCTCCAACCCGGGTGTATTTAACTCAGCATGGTTTGAGCGAAATCAGCTCACCACTTCGTTGATGGAAAAGGGAAGGAGGGAAATCTATGCATGCCCTGGGATAAACCACAGTCATTCATTGTTCTTGCTCATCCGTTTCTTTCACTCAGAGGACACTTCCTTAGCCCCTCCTATGTGGCAGCTCAATGCTAGGCAAGAGAGGTTTGGAGAGAAATAAGATTCCCCCTTTTCACATGAGCTTGCAGTCTAATAGGGGAGACAATGAGAAAATCAGGAATTACAGTCGAGCTGGAGGCCTAGAGAAAAGACAGCTAGGAAATGCTTCTAGGAAATGTTTCCAGGATGAGAGGACCCTGGAGCCAAATGTTAAAGGACAAGTGAAGGTTTAGTGAGTGCACGAGGTGAGCCAGCTTGGACGTGTGGGGGAACTGTGCTTCTTGGAGAACCTGCAGGTGGCCCGGGGTTGGAGGGAGCACGGGGTGGTGGGAGCGGTGCTGGTGAGGTAGACAGGGTCCTACATGCCGAGGATGCCACAGGGGATGCGCTGCTCCAAACCCCCTTCAAGAAAGGTCTCACTGCCCTGTGTTTGGGTCTCCTCAGCTTTCAAGGCAAGGTCATGCTGTCCTTGGGGTTGCCCAAGACAACGGCTGAGCAGGAAGAAGGCAGAAGTTCCCGGGCGTTGCCACCTGACTTGGGGCTCCCCTAATAGACAGTCTACACTCTGGGCTCCCCTGGCATGGGGGTGGAGAGAGTTTGGACTGAGTGGCCACTCAAATGCTTTTGGCTGATGACAATGAAAAATTTTGAAATCCTAATAAAAGAAACAAAGAGGCGAAATCTATCTTTCTATACTCTCTCTCCTTTCCTCACAAACACACCCTCCCTACTCTTCCTTTAAAAATTCAGACTGGGCCTGTGTCACTATGATGCTACTGGACAAGCCATTGTATGGAAGTTCTGTCATTTGAGGCCAATAGTCAATCAACCTACTCGATTAGCCAATTTGACGTTTTCTTTTGTTTACTGCTGAATTAAGTGTTTCTACTGAGTTTACTGGTGCTCCGGTGTCTTATAGACCTGAAGTTATATTAGCATGCTAAAGCCATTTACACTAGTAAATCACAAATAATATGACATTTACAATAGAGGACAGCGAATTATTTTATTTCCAAGGTTTCAGATATTAAGCAACTTACTCTAAAAATTTGTAACTAAAGGGAAAGTATTAGGCCATACATCAGGGTTATAAAATAGCCCCGATTTTGAGGGAAAACTCTTCATTATGAAAGAATATTATCTAATAAATATCAAATAAGTGATCAAACTAGAAAACCACCACTTTGTAACCTTGAATGAAGCAACTGAGTGGATCGGGGTCATCAGTGGATGCTGGAAGTGTTCAGGGAAGAATTGATGGGAAACCTGATAATTCACAGATACAAAGTCTTGCCCCGCAAATGACTCGTTGCTTGTAAGACTGGAGAGATAACTTCATAATGGAGAGATAGATCCAAGTATACCCTGTTAACCCAGGCATAAATCTGCACATCACTAGCAGTGGGACAACCTGGCACTGATGTGATGGAACATGGAGTGCACAGCACCAGCAGGGAAGGTATCTTGGCAGAAACCGTTCAACCCGAAATTAACCAATCCTTAAGATGTAACTGCCAGTGTACAGGAAGTAATAGAGGATAGCGGATTACCAGTGAAGACAAGGAATGCGGTGCAGGCTATGGAGGAATATTTTCTCATTTTTTAGAGATACTTACTAATGTACATAGTAACATAGTGTCATTACTATTACATAACATAGTGATATCTATAACATTTTAAATTACAACAACAAAAACACAGATAGCCACAAATATGGCAAAATATTAACAATTGTTAAATCTGGATGGTTAGTAGGTGAGTGTTCATTATACTATGTTCTCTTCTTTTCTGTCCGTTTGAAAATTTTCACAATATAAAGTAGAAGAGGGAGATCGTGGTAGACAAAAATTTTAGCTGAAAACGTTTAGAGAATACACCCACTTTTAACCAAGTATTTTAATGGCTCTGTGTAGAAAGTCGCATAGGCTCGGGGGGGTTGTGAAAATGATGATATTACCGGGCCAGTTTAGAAACAATTCAAGTTGGAAAAATAAGCCATTCAGAGAACAGAAATGCACAGCATGCTCCCTATACCATCCTTACTGCAGTATGTTCATAAAAGTAATTGTGTTGAGTGTGGTTAAAATTACAAAAGGCAGCACAATTAAAGTGCTTTTAAAACCTCTTCCTCAATCTCTTGCACGAGATGCAGAGTTTATTCGATGAAATGAGAAGCTTTGCTAACTGTTGTTTCTATGTTATGTTCTTTGTCCACCACATGGTCAATGGTGTTCAGAGCGGCATAAAAGATCCCAGGAGAATGTGCCCTTCAGCATTTAGAGACGAGCAGTGTTCATTCTCCGCATCTAAGTTTACGGACCCCAGAGTTCAGAGCAGGCTTTCAGGTTGGAAGGTTTCCAGCGTTTAAAGGGGGAGAAGCCTGTAAAGGAGTGAATTTCTAACCCAACCGCAGACTGAGGAGATGGAGATTCTTGGCATGGAATGCCGCTTGGAGCCGAGGAACATACCGTTACCTCCAGGTGCCCTGACTGATGGAGAGGGATCCTGCCAAATTCCATTCTGCAGACTGGAAATTCCAGGATAGTGCTGGTACCGGTGAGTGACATTTTCTTGGAATGTCCCCAGGAGTTATAAAGTACTCTCCCCACGCCTACGTGTCTAAGGTATGAAGGGTAAAGGTCAACATATAGAAAATTTAAATTATCATAAAAACATTGCTGTGGATTTAACTGAGAAGAATCTGCAAAGGATGGAGTCCGATTGAATCATCTCGAGCCCATTTTAATCTTAAAGGCGCCCTCCTCACTGGATGAAATCAGATATAGCAATGGGATTGCCAAGTTCGGCTGGCGCAGAAGCACAACAGGCTTTGTTTTACAAGCATCCCTTTATGGTTCCGTAATCCGCAGCATACTGGGGAATCTTTTGCAATGCTGGTGCCGATGCTCTCTGGGCTTGTTATCCCAGGCTTTTACTGCCCATGGTTGGGTTTGTTTTGTTTTGTTTGGGGGTCGCTATGTAATTCCAGCCCTGGCGTCGTCTGCATCTGTACAGGGGGCTTGTTGTGGGTTGTGTGCGTGCGTGTGAACTGGATGTGCTCCTCAAAGCAGGGAGCACCCCAAGGTGCACCACGCAGCCTCCTAACTCAGCTTGATGTGGCCCATCGCATACAGCGCCGTGGGCGACGTGCCCTCACAGAGGCTGGGCTTGGTGCTGTTTCTCCAGCCATGGAGCTCCACACCCGTCACACGGCTCCACATGGCGACCAGGGATTGAAGAGGAGAGCTTGGACTTCTGAGCATCTCACTTAGCTGCACTGGAGACTTATTACCACCCCTCAACCATTACATGGTAATAAATAAAAGTTGGTATCATTTCTTATCAGCCTAAGAATTTTTAAGCCCGGCTACATTCCTTTTTCTCTACCCAGTGAGTGTAGAGAATTACGATTGCTTTTTAAACAAATGCTTTGGAAGAAACCGGTCAAAACTGTGGGCTCCAAAGTCAAGAAATTTGATTCAAATCTTGACTCTGCTACTCACTAACTGTGTGACCTGGTGAACAACTGAATCGAAGCCTCAGTTTCCTCATCTGTAAAATAGGTCTAATGGTGATTCTAATTTTATAAGGTCTTTGTGAAGAATGAATGAAGTGATGCATATAGATTGCTTACCTCTGTTTCTGGTGTATATTTCGTGCTCCCTAAAAGATAGCTATTATCATTTCCAATCTTGCTCCTTCCTGCTCCATACCAGAACTGAGGATGTGATTTACCAAATGACAATCAGAGGGGATTTCAAAACACTGTCTACTATACATATACAGGAAATACACTGTAAGAATCGGAGAAAAAATGACAGCACTAGGTATTAAGACTGCAGTCATTGCAGTTTGAAAGGTGTATAGACAAAGGTGTGAATTATAAATAGTTACAAAGTCCTGGTGCCCGTGTGTGTCTGGGTGTTATTCAGAAGCTTAACTGCATGGGGTTTTGAAATCTTTCAATTGATATGAAGAATTTGCTCTATCAACTTTCCTTTGTACAAATCTTCCCCATTGAAACTACCACCACCACCACCTTTAGAAGCAAGGCATATTAATAGATGGTTAAAACTATTGCTGCTAGTTTTCTTAATTTATTTACTATTTAACTTGTCGAATTATTTATTTTATGTTGAGAAAACCCTAAGGAGATACAAAAAAAAATCACTAGAATTATATGAATTTAGCAAGGTCTTAATATACAAAGTCAATATGCAAAAATCAGTGGCATTTTCACATGCCTGTAACAAACATTTGAAAATGAAATTTAAAAATCACTACCATTTACAATGGCATTCAAAACTTCAAACAAATAAATCTACTGAAAAGTGTGTAAGACTTCCACATACAAACTACAAAACATTTCTGAGAAAAATGAAAGAGATCTAAATAAATGGAATATTTTCGTGTTCATCAGTTGGCAGACTCAATAACGTTAAGATGTCCATTTTCCCTAAACTCACATACTGGTTCAACACAATCTCTATGAAAATTCCAGCAGGCTTTTCTTGAAGAAATAAGTGAGCTGATTCCAAAAGGACCCAGAATATCCAAAATGATTGTGAAAAAGAAATACAAACTCAGAAGACTTACACTATGTGCTTCTGAGATATGTTATAAAGCTACAGTAGTCAAGACAGTAGAGCATCGGCAGAAAGATACACACAGAAATCAACTGAATGAAATAGAGAGTCGATCAATAGACTGACACATAGACAGTCAATTGACTTTCCACAAAGGTGCCACAGTAATCTAATGGAGACAGAAAAGTCTTTGTAATAAATATTGCTAGAACTGGATATGCCATATTCATACAATGGAATGCTATTTGTCAATAAATAAAATAATGAACTATAGATACAACATGGAAGATTCTCAAACACAATATGTCAAGCAAAAGAAGCTAAACTCAAAAGAGTACAAACAATTTGATTCTGTTCATAGGAAATCCAAATAAAGACAAGACTAATCTCTCTATATAAATCTACAAATAAGTCAGAAAGTGATGGGGGAAAGGAGATTGGAGAGCACTCAAGGGGAATTTCTCTGTGATAAAAAATGTTCTATATCTTGTTTTGAGTGGTGATTACCAAAGTATATACAATCCTCAAAGCTTGCTGAACCAAACACCGAAAATCTGTACATTGTATTTATGTTAATTATATCTAAATAAAATATTTTAAAATAAGAAACGAAAAATTTTAAATTATCGTCATCATTAATGAATCATTATTAATTAAACTAATGCTTAATTAGCGAACTGCTCTCCTGCTACCTCTATTCTGCTTTTCTCTACATGCTTTTTCGAGAATACGTGTCTTGTTACCGTATGGATCATATTGCGTGACTTCTCAAACTGTAGCCCTATTTAAATGTTTAGAATTCTTTTCACATGAAATTGTTTTGAGTAGCGAAAACAATAGAATACTTTGTACTGTTTGTGGCGGAATAATTTCTAACAAAGAAACTATCTTCTCCACTTAACCTAAATGACAAGGCTTTGATTGCATTTTTTTTTTTATGTTCCTGTTAAATTAAAGCCAGTTCCCAATGTTATGCTTCCTTCCCCACCATCCCTTCCCCACCCCTTCATCTTTAGTTACTGGTAGAGACAGTTTTAAGAAATAAACTCATATTTAGCAAGAAAAATCAAACTGAAAAACAGACATCCCCATCTCTCGATAAGGACAAAAGTGGGTAGAGCACGTCAACATATTATGTAATGGAATTCTCTATATCGTATTCTCTTCTTAATAGAACTGAAGTTTCTGTTTTACAAATGAACCCAGATTGCTAATGCCGGTCATTCTGCCTGTTTGTTGTCTCATTTACCACCAGGCATTGTGCAGGGGCCCCTTTGTTTACTCCTGGCTTCTCCCTTGGGTCTATCAGCTCTAACTGATCCTGATGCTTAGTGATGCCGAACGGTGATAATAAGCCAAGAATAACTGATCATGTGAATTGACCCTTACTTGCCAGGTATTTACTTACGTTAATATTTATCTCCACGACTGCCCTAGGAGGTAGGACTATCCTTATGCCTATTTTGGAGGTGAGGAATCCGAGGTAGAAAAAGCTTATGTAACTTATATCTAGTAAGTGGCAGAGCTGGGGTCTGGATCCAGGGGCTTCGTCCCCAGAGTCCATGTTCTTAGCCACCATCTCATGCAACCTCACTAATGCTTTAACAAAAAGGGACAAATAAAACCATAAGCAGATGCTGCTGCTGTGTGTGTGGTATTTGATAATGGAGACAGTCTGGGGAGTGGGTCCGTTGTTCACAGGAAGCACGGACACTATTTATTGACATAGACAGACCCTCCCAAACCCAAATCTCATAGATTTCACAGACGTTTATGGTCTTGAACTTTATAACATTGCAGCTGTTGATCAAGTTCCTCTGGATTTATACCTGGTTTCACTTACTCCCTAGAAGCAGCCATCTTGCTTTTGGACCATAAAGAACATCACCAACCTTTCCAGTGAGACGAGCTCACAGACAGCACAAGGCTGCCTGGAATCCCTTAATGGAGAATGATATGACATTTCTTCAGTGGCTCTCCTGGAGACCCCCACACAGTCCAGAAATGCACTGGGGTTTATCTTTCTTTGGAATGGAAACTGATCTTGCCATTAAGCTACAGGAGCACACAGTCTGTGAATCTCAAAATTACCATCCTATTTCCATGTACTCAATGATTCAAAAGCATACAAACCATCCCTTCTTACTGCAGTAAGGTAAGAATAGGAATATATTTTGCTGACATCCTCTAGAGTCCAAATATATACATCTGTCTAGCTTCTAGGCAGTGAGAGTCACTTAATAAAACAAGCTGGTCAATTAATCATTGACCACCCAACGTACTAGTTAAGAAGTGTAGAAATTTCTCATCCTTTCCTTCTTTCCATCTTTCTTTCCTTCCTTTACCTCCTTGCCCATCCTACTCCCAACTCACCTGCCTGTCTAATTATTTAAACCTTCCATGGTTGGCAGAGACGCAGACCTCAAGATAAAATGAAGCAGGTACATAATTTACAAAGCGTAAGTGCAACTCACCGTGTTGATGTGTCCCCAGTGTGGTCTGGTGCTGCATTTGAAAGCATTTCTGGGCTCCTCTTAAACATCTTCTTCAGCCTCTTGCCAGGTGCCCCTTGGCTCCTGACTGTTGTCTGGCTGGGTCGAGTGCGCTGCCTCAGCAGCTTCCTCCAGCTTGAATCCTCACCTGGGCTTCACTTTGCTCGTCCTTCCTGGGGCCGCTGGACTCTCAGCTGGTGCCCAGCTCGCTTCTGTGTGGCTGTTTCTCAACTGTCGCCACAGTCCAGGCTTCTGGCACACCTAGTTTCAGCTATCAACGCTGCCCTTTCAGTACCTGCCATCCCAACTCTGTCCACTCTAAAAAGGGGCCAGTGTCTCTCGGGCGCAGCTTAAAGAGTCACTATTCTCTTAACAAAAGGCCAATCAAATACTAAGATGGTTTCACTGACGTCTCTCCCGGCTCAAATGACCTGTTTTCTTAGGCTTCATTGTTGCTGGTCACTGCTGGTGCCTCTTGGTGTTCAAATTCAGAAGAAAGTCCAGAGAAAGAACAGCATTAGGAGACAGGAAGATATTCCGAGGAAAAGCATGAAGAGGGGCCGTGGAAGAAATACATATGGCAGGAAGGCCAGCACTGAGGCCCTGGGAGGAGGGCAGAGGACAGGGAAGAGGTGGCCAGAGGGTGAAGGCCAGGAGGCCAGGAGAAATATATACAGAAGTGACTCCTTAAGGAAAGGTAAAGGCCAGAAAAAGACAAGACCATAAAAAAAAAAAAAAGGAACTTGAAGATTAGGGTTAAAATTGTTTTATTGTCTGGGAAAGATGAAGAGAAAAGAAATTTCTTCCCTCCGTGTGTTTTCTGCCCAGGTAACTTTTCAAAATCCACCTCCATTTTCCCATGTGGGCTTCATCCAATTGACGCAAACCAGGCAGGCATTATGGTCTCAAGGGTTCAGCTGAAGCCTGGGGTCTAGAAGTGGGTATCTTGCCCACTAGGAGGCCCTACGTTATTCTAGAGCTTACCCTAAAGCTTGGTGTGCTCCTCCTAGTCCATTGTTCATTCCTTCCTCACAGAGTCTGTCCTCCCCTTCAATTCAAGTTTGACCAACAATATAATGCATACTGGCACCTCTAGTGCGTAAGACTCTGTCCAGGGCACCAGGGCAATTCAGCATGCTGACTGGGAAGAAAATTGGTCTTGGAGGTGGACAGGGCTGGGTTTGAATCCCGGCTCTGCTACTCCTTAACTGCGTGGCCTTGCATGAGCACCACATGTTTTCTGAGTTTCTCTTTTGATCTTTAAAATGAGGTTGGATATATCTGCAGGATCAAGTAAAAGAACAGGTGTGAAGTACTTCGCACAGTGCCTTGGACTCAGTAATCATAAACAGCCCCCAATTCTCCCTGCTCGCTGCATCCATGCCCTCGCAGTGTACATGGTAGAGCTTCCCATTAGAAGGTGGAATTTATGTCTCCATCCTTTGATCTGAGCTTGGCCATGTGTCTTGCTTTGGCCAATGGGACACTGGAAAACGTGACACCAGCAGAGATCTGCAGGGTGGGTGTACTGGAGCTTGCCTTTTCCCACTGCTGGGAATCCATTAGCCACCACATAACATGCGCAGGCTAGCTTCCTGGGGGGTGAGAGACCATGTGGAGAGAGGCCTCTGCCGTCCCGACCTTCCACCTGAGGTCCCAGAAATGGGAGTGAGGCCATCCTGGACCACCCTGCCCCAACTGAGCTGACTCAGACCAGAACTGCTCACTCAGTCCACATAATCATGAGACATCATAAATGTTTGCTATTTTAAGCCATTAAATTTGGAAGTACTTTGTTACGTAGCAAAAGCTAACTGGTACAGCAACTCCTAGCTGGTAATAATAACCAACATTTATTGAGACCTTATTAACACCAGGCACTCTGCTAAGCACATCCCAGTCTGCCAAGCTGGATCTCCCTGGTACCCAGGACAGAAACTTAAACACAAGAGATGCCCAGTAGATATCATTTTAAGAATTTTTAAAATTTATTTTTAATGTGCCTGAGTCCAGAAAGTGTAAAAGGATACTAAAACACAATTGAGCAGTCTAAGTTAAAAAGTAGGTGAAAAAGAAGAAAATGCAAGTGTGGGAGACATAAAACGAAACTAAGCATAAAGGAGAAAACACAAGCAAACTAAATATCTATATGACGGTTATGTGTCAGTATATCAGCCTGCTAGGGTTGTCATAACAAAGTACCACAGCCTAGGTGGTATAAACCATGGAAACTTATTTCTTCCCAGTCTGGAGGCTGGAAGTCCAAGATCAAGGTGTCAGCAGGGTTGGTTTCTCCTGAGGCCTCTCTCCTTGGCTTCTAGATGGCCGTCTGCTCCCTGTGTCTTCACATGGTCTTTCTTCTGTGTGTGTTTGTGTCCAAATTTCCTCTTCTTGTAAAGACATCAGTCATTTTGGATTAGGGTCCACCCTAATGACTTCATTTTAACTTAATTACCTCTCTAAAGACTAACTCCAAATACAGTCACTTTCTGAGGTACTGGAAGTCAGAGCTTCAGCATATGAATTTGGGAGGACATAATTCAACCTGTGGCAGTGGAAAACCAATTTGCTCTAAGCTTTCCACAGCCAACACCCAAAGGGAAACTTGGACAATTATACAAGATTTTGTCCATAAACTCAGGGAAAACAGAACTACCTCACTGCTAGCACTTAGCCCAGACAGGGTTCCATGAACGTTCTCATAAAATGTGATGCAACAATGTCCTTGATGCTTCTGTTAGAGCAGAAACAGTGCTCTTACAAAAGGTATCTCTTACATCTGTTCTCAGCATTGGCCGGTGGTCCAACACTGGAGAGAATGGTGATTTGATCAAGTTTCCTCCTCAGCCTCATTCAGTGAGTTGCCACTAGATAAGGTGACCATCAAACTCTGGACCAGTCTTTCTGCTAGAATGGTTCCATTTCTTCGGACGTTAAAGGAGCTTTTATTATCAAGAATTTTCCACTAAAACGCAGCACTATGGTTGAGAACCAGTGAAGGTGAGAATGACCTAAGCATGCCTACTGAAGACCCCAGAGGGCAAAAGGAGAGAGAAGCTTCTAGACAAAAGATGACATGTGCCAAGTTTCCCTATTTCACATTTTAGACAAGATACGCCTAAACTACCCAGCATTTTTCTCCTCATATAGAGTACATGTTTAGGGTGACTTGCTCCAACCTTTGAGAGGTCCTCTGTAAATATCCATGAACATGTCAACAATGACCCTCCTATTGCTAGTCTTAGCTGATGGTCGACAGACCCAGGGGCTGTCAACCCACACATCTACATTTCTTGGGCAGAGCACCTGTGGAGCCAGAATGGGTGGCGCCAATGGGGGCTGAGTTAAGACTTCGTGAATCTTGAGTTCCTCGAGTGTATTTGCTTCCATCCCTTCTAACTCTGTTCAACCCACAAACACTGTACTTCCTTTATCTATGCTGACGGATCTCAAGCTAATTGCTTCTGTACATGGCTTCATTTGTCCTCCTTACTCGTTTCTCTTACAGTCTCTAACAAAATTGAATAGTCTTAAAGAGAAACATATATTGCAGATTCAATGGGAGATGTGATGGTGAAACTGCTGAGTTGCCTAATACTCTAAAAAAGTCTCTATGCAAAGATCATTGTCTCTTTGTTGTTTCAGGTAAACACCCTTGATTAGAGATGCAGGAAAAGCAAGTGTTTTTTCTTTCACGAAGATTAGAATCTGCTGTTTTCAATCCTCATCAGAAGTTGTGAATAAAAAAATGAACATTGGGGCCATCCCCGTGGTCTAGTGGTTGAGTTTTGCATCCTCCACTTCAGCAGCCCAAGTTCAGTTCCTGGGTATGAACCTACACCACTTGTTGGTGGCCATGCTGTGGCAGTGGCCCAAAAACAAAATAGAGGAAGACTAGCACAGATATTAGGCCAGGGTGAATCTTCCTCAAACAAAAAGAGGAAGATTGGCAACAGATGTTAGCTTAGGGCAAATCTTCCTCAGCAAAAAAAAAAAAAAAAAAAAAGAACATCATCTTTGAGCAGAGTGAAGACGTTTTAGAAGGCTGCAGATTTTGATGAGAACGATGGAATGTACTGGGCAAAGGAAGAGAGTGTGCAGCAGAGCACACATCAGGTGCAATTTGGGCTCCACCAAGGACCCACAGCGGGCAGGCGGGAGGTGAATGCAGAGGTGTGATGGGAAGGAAAATGAGGCAACGTAATAAATTTAAAGAGAGAGTCAGATGCATATGTAAGTTATAAATCTCAGAAAAGAGAAAGAAAAGATTAGGAATGAGAAATGAGAAGGCTGAGAGCTGTTATCTGAATGAATACATTGAATGAAGGAAAAAATACCGCAACAGGATTAGGTAGAAAAATGCAACTTTTCTTCTTGAACTAAAAGAAGCAAGAACTCGCACAGGGACTATATCCTCCTTGAGAATGGCCATGGCAATTTTTCAGCAGTAGAATCAGACATTTTTTTGGGGAAAACCTAATAAATGGCCTCAATCTCAGGGGTCAGGAAGTAGGATGGAGAACAGATGCCAAAGGCAGGCATTGATTCCCCAGAGGAGAAAGGATAAAGCTGAGATGAGAATCAGACCAGTGCTGGGGGCTGAGAACGCAAATGTCCAAGGTCAGAGTCAGTCTGCTGCTCTCTGCTTCACCCCTACACAAGGACTGGGTTCCATGAGGCAGCTCATCGGCCTGCCAGGGTGTACCATTAAATCTCCACTCTGGACCCAATGTGCACCTCTTTGCCTCAAACCGGGAATTTGATGCAAGTTCTACCTACAACAAAGTACCACCTGGAAAGGATCTTAAATCTCCAGGAGCAGGAGCTTCTCATTACAGTACATTCCATTATCTTGAAAATTAAGCTTGGTAATGACATAGAAAGACCTGCAGCTCAGCTCTCCTGTCCCCGGCCCTCCATGATGTCAAGAACGACAGCAGAGTACCTGGCTGAGGCCTTGAAGGAGTTGTCAGCTCCTCAGCAGCATCCGGAAGGATACAGGGGCATCCTATAGTGACCCTCCAAAGATCCCAAAACCCTACTGCCCGACATGGGGCCTTCCCTCACAGCCCCTTCCCAGCCCACTGTGAGGTGGGGTTGCTTACAGAGTTGCTTGCCAGGTTTTGTTTCCTGCCAAAGGCGAAGCCTGGGAAGAGGGTGGGGAATTGCTCTAGTTGGGGATTCGGTTAATGGACTATGGGGGTCGAGGGGGAGGTGAGCATCTAGGAGATGTGGGGTCTCACTAGACATTAAGCCGTAGGGCACCCCATCCTTGCCATCACCTGTACTGGTCCAACAACATGTGGGTTTTGCCATTCCTTCATTTTCTCTCCAGCAAGGACAATCTACCTCTTCCAGCCTGGAGCGGCCCGCAGGGGTGGCCACGTGCTGGACCTTGCCATCCTGAAGGCTCCAGGGAAGAATCTTTGCTTGCTTCTTCTAGCTCCTGCTGCTTGCTGGCAATCCTTGGCATTGCTTGACCTATGGCAGCGTAACTCTTGTCTCTGCCTTCGTCCTCACACGTTGTTCTCCTTGAGTCTCCGTGTCTGCATTTTCCTCCTCTTATAAGGCCACCAGTCATATTGGATTTAGGGCCACTCTAATCCAGGATTACCTTATCTTAACTTGATGACATCTGCAAAGATCCTATTTGTAAGTAAGATCACATTCCAAGGTTCCAGGTGGACATGAAATTTGGAAGAATGCTTCTCAATCTGGGATAGTAAGTTAAGGGCAAAGAACGCCAGAACTTTTGACTTGGTGAGGATAGACAACTATAGGGTCCTGTTTCCCTCCTGAAAGCGCTCTGAAATGACCGTGGGATGGGTCTCTCTTTTCCATTCTGTAAACCTGCTATAATACAGGCAGGGCTCAGCTTTCAAACAAAGGAGTTTTCCAGAGCTACTAATGACAAGGACTCGTGTTAGCAGTGTCTGCTGGCTGGGGCAGGCTGGGGCAGCTGTGAGAAGCCCCTCAGGATTCCTTTTAGGGGGCAGCTCATTAGCGTAACTCCCGTCTCTCTCTGCCCATCACTCACTCCTCCTTCCTGATTGGTACGTCTGAAAGGGGAAACAGCTTACCAGCGGTGAGCCCTTGCTTGTCGGTTTCCTCTTGGGAGTGACCTGTACCCCCAGAGATGGGCTTTCCCTGTGGGGTGGGGGTGGGGGTGGGAGTGGGGTCCCAGGTCCACCACACACCTCTGCCTAAATGTGGGCTTCGGTGTTCGGTGTCTGGGGGCTTATTTGTCTGCAGATATAAGCCATATCCTCCCACCTAGACTTTACCAGTTACGATCTTCGGGACACCTTACTCCCTCAATTCATTTCTCAGTTGGATGGGAACTTGGTAAGGAAGAGCGTGCCATTTATTGGGCACTTCGAAGACCTCAGCAGCCCACAGGGCTCACTTTTAACACCAACTAACTTCTCAGCACTTTACACACAATCTGTTCACATCAGCCTCATTCCCTTAACATGCCACAAAACATACTGAGGCTGGAAAGCAGAGGGCCCAACCCAAGGCAAGCTTGAACTTTCCATGAAAGGCCAGCGAGAGAATTGATTTCTCTGCTGGTATTATTACCCTGCCGATAGCTGGTATGCATTCCAAATAAGGCAACAAAGGAGCCAGGCCGAGTTGTGGAAAAAAGTTTAAGTGAAAATCTTCCAAACACCAAAATCTCAAAGGAGAGGAAGTTGCCAGCCACCCGCTTGGCTGTGGTTCGTTGCAACAGAGCCTGTTTCTATACAATAGGCTTCCACGACTATTTGCAGAAATGTACAAACACAGCCAGCCTACTCTCTGCCTGTGGAAAAGACCTGGATCAATACAAGTAACAGAAGAATGAAGAAAAGAGGAAAGAAAAGATTTTATCAAGCCTATTTGCTTTCACGATGCCTTAAAGACCTGCACAAACACACCTGCTTCTTCAGCGCCAGGGGAGAGCAGAGCAAACAGTCTCTCCTTTAAAAGAAATGTGTGGCCAAAGAGACATTGTGGCCACAAAGCCACTCACCCCAGGAGGTGCTGCCATCTCAGCAAGTGAAAGTTCAGCAGCCTAATCTTCAGATCAAAATTTTTAAAAGTGAGCCAGTAATCACTGTATTATCAGGGGTCTGAATTAACCCTACACCACACTGGGGACAGTGGTGTGCTGGGGCGTGTTTACCAGCTGGATCCTCCAGGGGAAAGAACACGGATTCGTAGCATCTGCCAATTTCTGTGGTGTAAACACTCCCACAGCTGCTGATTTCAAGCTACCATGTGATTCAGTGAGGGGGAGTTGGGAAGAGGTATGAAGCAGCCTGCTGCATTATACAATGTTTCCGCTCTACAGCCACAATAGACACAAACAACCTCTGAGCACAGGTAGCAGTGAAACATACTACAATAATGAGGAAGTGATGAGTTTTGAGGATTTATTACGTCTGTTTTAAATATAACATTTAATTCTAAGTTTATATTTTTAAATTCTTAATAGTGACTGTTTAACCCCCAAGCTCACAAAAGTCCCCCAAATTTAAAAATTGGCTCAAGTTGGAACAAGCTGCTCCAGGACATACTGCCTGGGGAGCTTTTTAAAAATACCGAAGACCCATCCCTGTCTCCCCATCCCACAATTGCCCGAGACCCACTGGACCAGAGTGGGGACCCCACATGAGTATTTTAGAAAGCTCCCCAGGGTGGTTCTAATGGACATCCTCAGGTGGGAGATGCTGATGCATCACACCCCTCCATTTCACAGAAAGGGAAACTGAGGCTCAGAGGTATAAATGTCCTGCCTGTCAGTTAACATTTGCAAGCTGAGGAATGACTACTAGTTAGCTTCTTTTTCTACCCCCAGCTCTTCCCAACCTGGTCATGTGCAACTTTGGATCTGTTTTTGAATTATCCAGCCTTGCATTAGGATTCATACAGCAAGACAAGACCTCATTGCTTTTTTTTTTTTTTAATGCCAAGGAAGATTCGCCCTGAGCTAACATCGGTTGCAAATCTTCCTCTATTTTGTATGTGAGCTGCTGCACAGCATGGCCCCTGATAGACCAGTGATGTCGGTCTGCGCTGGGAACCGAACCCGGGCTGCTGAGGCAGAGTGTGCCTAACTCACCCACTAGGCCACCGGGGCTGGCCCAAGACCTTGTTACTTTCTAATTATTTTAACAAGAGCTGAACTAAGTTTATCTTTAGATCATCTATTAAGAAAAAGGCTTAACAAGGAAATTCATAGGAGAGACTAAAAGGAGACATCCACGTTCTCAAGAAACATTTAAAACCAGCTTTGCATCTGTTTGTATATAAACTGTGTGTATGTTAATAACAAACAACAGGACACGATCTTCTGAGCAACCTACCCAGGCTGCTCCCAGCAGGAGAACTCGGCCTCCAGCTCCCACGGGCGTAGAAAGGGTTTCCACGAAGCAGGTCCCAGGCCAGCCTCTCTGCTATTGTTTGTTGAGAGAATATTCCATGACCAGTTGTGAACTCATCCCCCAAAGATATGGAATCTGAGTTTCAGTGAAAACCGGTCCAGTTAAGCCATGTATAAATAAGAACACGCCTAAGCTAAGAATGAAGCCTGCCACGTCCAGCGTCTTCCTGTCATCTCTCGCCGTGTGTCGCTGTGTGTCTGGGCATTAACAGGGCCTTCTCCTCCCTGTCCTGAAGACAGGCCACTGGGCACCCCACTGAGTGGGGACCCCCGTCCCTCTTCACCTCACCATTGGAAGAGCACCCCTGTTGGTGAGGAGCCAGCTGTAGGCCCAGGTCTCGGAAGGGACGAACTTTTCAGCAGGTCCGTGGCTTCCTGGACAGTCCTGAGGCTGAGGCTCAAAGGTGGTGATGACAGGGCCGGGATGCTGAGTGTGTGGGACTGTGGGTGCTGGGCTGGGCTAGAGGCATGTGCCAAAGGGAGGCCTGCGCTTTTTTCCTAGGAACAAGTGCACATCTCTTATCCTTTTCCCTTCCAGGTGGGCCGGCCTCCCTGGTACAAGAAAACCTGCAAACAATTTTCTCCTCACGCTCCAGGCAGCTTCTGGTTTCTGCAGCCATGCAGACCATCACCCCTTCCAAGCCCCTCTCGCTAAACCCCAGATCTAAACCAGGCTCTCTGACACTGAGTTCTTCCCTTGAGAAGGCCACGCCTGGCGGCAGGCTTTCCCACCACGAGCCTCCACGCCTGCCCTTCCTAACACACCTCAGCCAACCTTAGGGTGTGGGGCCTCCTGCAGACAGTCGTGGGGAGCTTTATGTCAGCCTCCCCTCTCCTGCCTCTGTGGGATGCGTGTTTGGGGGGGAGTCACATGACCTCAGCACCTCAATGGCCTCACTGGCCAGCTGGGGATAATGATGTCCAACCCATGGATCGTGTGAGCATTCAGGGACTTGCTGCTTATGTAGAACTCTGCAAATGGAAGGGGCCACTCCAGTGCCAGAAACAGCCAACAAGCCCTCTCCTGCAGATCCTCCTCTGAGGGCCCTCAGTCCCTATGCCGGCCCACCCACCACGACTCCTATGGTCTTTGTATAATCAGTAGGGCTCCCCATAAATTATAGGACATCCAGTTAAATTTGAATTTCAAATAAACAAGTAATTTGTAGCCTAAGTATGTCTCACGCAATATTTTTATTTGCTAAGTCTGACAGCCCTAATTTAATGAAAGAACATGTTTTGTGGGGTTGGACTCCAAGTTTGACTCATTTCTGCTCGCAGGCCCCTCGGCCTCCGCAGCCTGGCACACGCCTGGCACAGGAGTAAGTATCCAATAGATACGTGGTCCTCAACAGGGGTGGGACTGCCCCCTAGGGGCTGTTCTGGAAATTGAAGGAGGCATTTTGGATCGGCACGATTAGGGTGGAGTGGGCAACCGGGGCTTCTGGCATCCAGGGGACAGAAGCCAAGGCCAGGCACAGAACAGTAGCTCTCAACAGAAACTTGTCCTTTGTTCCACGCACCACTGATGTAAGTGAAAACCTGCTTATGAGTGTCTGAGCCTGGAAACTAATTCCATGTGAGTGTAAGGTGAATTTGGCACTATATTTTCCAGGAATGCAACAACTATATAAATGGAGGGAAGACTGTATCTTGTTTTGTTCATAACCAAAGATCTTCGCTGTGTCAGAAATCATGGCGTCTGTGGTTTTGAGAGTTTTCACAGTTTTCACAGTTGGGTCTCATGGTTGCCCTTGGTGAAAAGCACACACTTTCTCTCCCCTCCCCCCTCTCTTTATGGATTTTTGTTTCTTCCACTCTTTCCTCTTCACTCCTCTTCTGTACCCCTCACTGTCCTTTCTCTCCCGCTTTATCCTCTTTGCCTCCCTCCCCCTTCCCCATCCCACAGCAGAGACAACGTCATCTGTTCACCCTGAGGTTAAGAGGATTGATTTAGTTATTTTTCAGTAAAACACTTAGAACAGTGCATGGCACCTGGTAATAATGCTATGCATAAAGTTTAATTAACTAAATATATAGTTAATTTTTTAGGGGAAAAAAAAGGAAAAGGAGAGAGTTTGTAACTATTCAAATAGGAGAAGCTTGAGACTGGGGGTGAGACCAGGAGGGGATGGTCTTCACAGCTGGAAGACCCAGCCCGGGGGGGTCATCAACTCAGCGGTGTGTCCTCCCTCCCCGGGAGAGCTAGGCTACGCCTGCTGGCCTCTCTTTGCCTAAGGGGCCATCTCCTCCTTACCAGGCAGAGGGTGAAACCTCAGAGACCCCCGGTCAGCTGTGGGTGAGAAGTGTCCCCTCAGACTCTGAGGCTTCTGGACGGACGAGGAGCTGCTTGTTTGGGGATGGTGTATGGCTGACCTTGCCCGAGACTTTGGTACCTAAGCACCCCATCTTCTGATGACCCCCAGGCAGCTGGAACTAAAGGACCACATATCATAGAGTTTCCGCTGAGACCTGACAGCTCTCAGGGTTCTCTGATCCAGGTGTCCTTGAGACAGCTCTTCTTCTTGTAACTCCCAACTCCCTCCCCGGCGTCCGGGCAACGCTGGCAACCACAGGCCCTGACGGGCTGGAGCTCCTCCAACAGCCCAGCTTGGGGTGGGGGGGGGGTGCCTGTGGGGCTGTGTTCTTGCCTCCTTTCCTCTCTATTTCTGTGGAAACGACCTACCATATTTCTTTTTGTCCATGCTCCTCGAGTAAACTCACAGCCCAGGAAGATGTCTCATGTCTTTCCTTTGCAGGCGATGCCCCTCTTTGCTGCCTATAACAGTAGTAAGCTTTTTGCGTAAAGAGCCAGATAGTGAATATTTTTGGCTTTGCAGGCCATATGGGGATCTCTGTCTCAACTGCTTAATATGACAGTAAGTATGTGGGCAGTGTTCCAATAAACCTGTATTGATAAAACTAGGCAGCAGGCCGGATTCAGCCCAGAGGTCAGAGTGCACCAACTCCTGGCCTAGGAGGTTAAGGGATCTGAAAGAGCAGAGGCTTTCCTGCTGGAGTCCCTGAAAAACAACACAGGCTCCCTTTCCATGTCCCCGGCTGGGCCTCTGGGGCTTTTCCGAACCGAACTTTTACATCCAGAGGAAGTCAGCGGGCGCTTCCGCCGCTCTGCAGTCACAGTGGCCTCCAAGCCTTTTATTTTTTTTTTAAGGTATGCTTTTTGATGAGGAAGATTGGCCCTGAGCTAACATCTGTTGCCAATCTTCCTCTTTTTTGTTTTCTCCCCAAAGCCCCAGTACGTAGTTGTATATCCCGGTTGCAAGTCATTCTAGGTCTATGTGGGACGCCACCTCAGCACGGCTTGATGAGTGGTGGGTAGGTCCACGCCCAGGATCCAAACCAGCAAACCCAGGGCCGTCCAAGCGGAGCATGCAAGCTTAGCCACTCGGCCACAGGGCCGGGCCCTCCAAGTCCTGAATGCTGGCAAGACTGGCCGTTCCTCATCCCCTGTAAGTTCCTCAGAGCACACCACTGCTCGTTAAAAATCCAGAACCTCCTGGTGGAAATCTGCTCCTCTCTGATGTGCTGTTTATAAACTCTCAGGAACTGGCCCCGCTGGAGAAGGTTTTATTACCACCTCTTGCTGAGCAAATGCCAAGCCTGTGGAGACGCAGAGAGAGGAGATTCTGTTCATTTGGCTTTATAGAAAAGAATAATCTCTCGCCTGATGAGCGCTCATGCCCTCCTCCATTCTGGTGCATTCTTCAGTGGCCCAAGAAGACCAGCTCCAGTGTCTCACTCAACACCAAGGACAAAGGAGACAGGGCATCTGGGGATCTTGTTATCACAGAGGCAGTTCCAGATGCAAAGGATCCCTGGGGCTTTATTAACGTATTTTCTGAGTGTTAGACAAAGCAGCAGTGTTTCCAAGCCAGAGAAACACAGGATCTCTTCCTAGATGATAGATTACGTTTTCAAGGAGAGTTTGGGTCTTGCTTTAATTTATCCGATGTACAAAGCTATGAAGTTGATGTTTTTCCCTCAGAGCAAAGATTCTTCAGAACAGGATTTTCAAACTCCTTCAAGTGGCTCAGAGAGAGATTTTTCTCTGAGTTGAAGAGCGTATTCGACATTCACTAAACACGCTGCGTTTCCTGAGCGGGTGATAGACAGCGGTGAAGGCAAATGTGAAAAGTCTGTAAATGATGCTTTCTAATGGAACTCTGAAAAGATACTCAACAAAGGTAGGAAGTGAGAGGAGAGGGGGCAGGCGGGAGGGAGCCAAATTTTCACTCTGTACCTTCTGTATTCTTTTGATTATTAAACCATGTGACTGTAGTACCCAGACTAAAAAGAAAAAAAAAGGTAATTTAAAAATATAATATGGATGATGTTTGTTTATTGCATCTCCAGCCCACCGGAGTTTCGTGGCCACCTGCTTGATCTTCCTCCTCTGTCCTGGCCAAGGGGAGACTCCGGTGCTGATGATACCCACAGGCCTTGCTGGGCATCATGGTGAAGAGCAGTGCCCCTGGCAAATGAGGTGTGTCCTGGCTCTGGTTTTAAGACACTGCCTGGACCCATCACAGTTTCCGTAAAGGGTATCATGAAACTTTTAGAAACATTTGAGTTTACTGATTTGTTTGTTAAAGAGCATACCCAGAGGAGCAGCCCATAGTTTCAGCAGGGACCGTGGGGGTCAAGGGGACCTCAGAGCCATGTGGACTTAAGCAAGGAACTAGGAGTCTCTGGGCCTCAGTTTCCTCATCCATAAAATGAAGAAATATCACCTGCCTCGGGGGATGTGAAGAATCACAGGCCAGTGTAGGAAAGCCCCTTAGCAAAGTAGATTGTTCCCAGTAAAAGATAGTCAACACCAACAGCCACCCTGAGGGGAGGACCCCAGGAAGAGCCAGGCCTTTGCCACCCCCACCAGCGGCTCCTGCCTCCTTAGTTCCTGGGCTCTCCTGCTGGTATGGGCAAGGGCTGCCCACTCTCTATCTCCTCTCGCTCCTCAGGCCAACCTAGACTGGAGGACAAAACTTCTCCTTCTCTGCTCCCCACCAGGACCAGTGCTCCGTCCACCTCCCCCCTTCACCAACAGCACTCTGGATTGTTCCTCCTGGGAAACCACCCTCACCTATGCATGTGACCTCGGTTGCTGGTCAAAGTAACCAGCATCCTGGGCACAGGATGCGTCAGAGCTGGCCCCTTGGAGTCTTTCTCTGCAAATCTGAATTTTGAGTGGTGGGGCTCCAGGATGGACACTGGGCCCCTTCTCCTTGCTCTTCCCCTTCCACCCACCCCACACGGTTCCAGGCACTCACCAGTCCCTCTCCCAGCTACGTGAGGTCTGGACTCTTCCTCCACCGATGCCCCCTTCTTTGTGAGGAAGACTCCTGTCCTCCCTTCGGATGCAGCCTGCAGACTGCTTCTCCGGGTGCTGGCTCTGACTCCCCAGGTGGGTGGATGCTCCCCTGAGCCGTGAAGCACTCGCCAACATGATGGCTTCTTGTTAGCGTGCGCGACTCTCTCCCACTTCATTCCTCACTCAGAGAGGCCTGTGGCTGTGTTTCAGTTGTCTTCATATCCCAGCCACTAGGGCCTTGTCTGGCCCTTGGGCCCTAAAACCTTTGCTTTGCATAAGGAGGATTTAAGGAGGCGGCCCATCTGCTCACAGGAGGGCATTCCAGAGCAAACACCCCCCAAACCCACAGCCTGGCAAGCATGGCTCCCGTCCCCAGGCAGGAGATCCTCTCCACATGGTTGCAACAGAGACAGCCGGTCCCAGGGAATGGAGACTGAGCCCACCCTGCTCGGTTCACATCTGGAGAGCCAGTAGGGGTGAGCACTAGGGGCTCAACATCCTCCCTAGAAAGAAGCGTCTCCTACACGGGAATCAGGGACCACCTGCTCTTGATCTGACGCACAGAGTTGGGCATCAGAGGAACAGGTGATCCTGCGCACCTGTCCCACCGACGTGCCCTCCTGCCTGTCCCTCACACCGAGCACCACAGTGAGGGGCTGTGAGAAAACCCAAATTGCTGCCAGAGAAAGGCCCCAGCCTGGCTCACACCAGCCTAGCACCTTGAGGGCCCAGGGACGTGGAGGAAGGACACAGAGCAGATGCCTTCCACACAGGCCCCCAGGACTCGACTCCTGGATGCGGAGCAGAGCTGCCTCCCAGCCCTCTGTCCTGCAGAATGCCCGCCCTCAGAGGCCCCACCTTGGCCTCCCCAGAGCTAGGAGGGGCCGAGGGGGTCTGTGTGGGCTCCCAGGCCCACCCACACCACGCCCAGGGGACTGCAGAGTCCTGGTCGATCTCCAGATGATTCCGGCAGAAACTCAGCCACAGCCAACTGGTCCTTTAGGAAACAGAGGAGCTTTTGACTCGATTATTTCCAACTGGTTGTCTCCATCGATCACATTCTCTTGATAATTGCCCGACTCCCCACTTCCAGGTGGGGGTGCAGTTCTCCTGTGGGATAAATGGGGTGTGACGCTGAGAAACGTGCAGGCCCTCGCTTTCCACACACTGGGCCTTTGTGGAGGAGGGTTTTGTTTACGGCCATTAAAATGAAAGGAACACCACCAGGGAGTGTGTGGGGGCTGATGGGCGGCAGGGGCTGGCTCCTCAGGGAGGCAGTGGGCTGGTGTCAACTGAGCTCGGGCCTGGCCCCCTGTGGGACCCCAGCCATATGGCCCAGACCCCACTCACTCAGTCACTCACTCGGTGTTTGCATCCCTGATCCTGTGCAGAACCCCGTCGTGCTTCCCTCCCTGACCACAGGACAGGACCTTGGCCTCCTGGCCTGGCATTCAAGGCTCCCCCATGCCACCCCTGCTCCTTCTCTCCATTTCATCTCCCGTGAGTCCCCCAAACTGACACGCTGCTGCATTCAAGCGCTGCCACCATTTCTGGAAAGGACAATGCCACCTGCCACTCAGTCCCTTTGCCTGGCCGATGTGTCTTGCCCTGCCCCAGCCTTCCTGCTGGCCTCAGCCTACTCACGCTTTCTCCAGCTCTACACGGCCTCCAGGGTTCACTCACTCAGTTCCCCCCTCCTCTGGGCATCCTTGCCCAGCTCCCTCCAGCTTCACCATCGCCTCCCTTCCAAACTCCTCCAGTGCCTGCCCTCAGTGCCATTTGATTGCGTTTGCAGTTCATCAGCTTTCCCCTCATTTCTGTATCCTGGCTCCCCAGCCAGCCTGTGAACTCCAAGGGGCTCCTGGTTTGGTCTAGGTCCAAGCACCTAGGGTCACATCACGCTCACACAGTGCTCAGTATGTGCATCTGTTGGATGATAGAATGGTTGGGCGACAGATGCATTCCAATGGTGCTTAGCCCACTGGAATCTACTCCCTTTACTGATCAGAGCCAGCCTTCCTTATTGTCACTTCCAGGCCTTCCTCTAACCTGCAGGGACCCCCCAGGCTCCCATACCGCTGAGACTCTGACGCATGTGGGGCTCCCGAAGCCAGCCTAACAAGAGGCTTTGGTGAACTTGAGCCTCACGGTGACTGGTGTCTGATTCCTCCGTGCCAAGTGTTACATGGGGGGTTGGCTCAGAAGAGCTCTTTGAAAATCAAATGCAATAAATGGGTTGGGACTTATGGGGATGTTTTCATGCAACACAGTGGACGACTTGCAAATTGATTTCTCCTTTTCTCCACCTTTTCCCCACAGTCACTGAAAGTTGAGCCGATTTGACATCCTGCCCATGTCGTCACTCACGTCAAGCTCTCCCAAATGCGCATCCCCAGCCCCAGAATAGGAGTTGGTGAGCGTCCGTGAACCTCGTAACTTCTGTTATAACTCCTGTGTTCCCCTAAACCTGTGGTTCTCAACCAGCGGTGATTTTCGCCCTCCAGAGGACATTTGGCAATGTCTGGAAACATTTTCGGTTGTCCCAACTGGGAGGAGAATGTGCTACGGGCACTTAGCGGGCAGAAGCCAGAGGTGCTGATAAACGTCCTACGGTGCACAGGGCAGTCCCCCACAACGAAGGATTATCTGATCCAAAATGTCAGCAGCGCTGAGCATGAGTGCCCTGCTAGGGTCTGTGGGACGGTTAGGAATGTGTTACCAAGGGCATCCTCTAGATGCTAGATGGATCTACTTGATTTCAACTGTGAGTTGAGACCCCCAGCTGTTCTTCCTTACCCGGGGGAGCTGCCAACACTGTTCCAGAGGAATGAAGAACCGCAGGAGACTTCTAACTTGGAGAGGCACCAAAAGGCACAGGACACCCAGCGTAATTGAAAGTGAAGGGAGGTGCAGGAGGTCCCAGTGCGTTTCGGGGAGGCTTCCTTTGAAATTCCAAGCAGTCAGTCAATCCAGCTCACAGGAAGGCTGCAGACGAAAGGTTGTTGAAAGACACGTAAAGAGAGCACTTTTGTTTTGAAGCTTACGGGGAAGGGCAGAGAATTTTTAGTGGAGCCAAACCACACACACCTCTATTGGGCCATGAAAAATGTGCACATCAAGGAGGCGAAATAATGCTCGTGACTCTGCTTTTCATGCGCGTCGCACACATGGCTTACCAAATGAAATGGGAAGGCTTGTTTGTTTAGTGGAAATTCTCAAATAATGGCTCTGCCTGTTGCTGCAGGTAAAACGTGTAGCTGAATTGTGCTGGAGTTTTTCAACACAGGATTTCTCTGTTTGACAATATTTGAACAGATGGTGTGTGTGGCAGCACCTATGACAGCGAGATGCCCGAGTGGTTTCCAGCCTGAGACCCGGATCCGAATGTGTCCCGTTGTTGGCCAATAATGTTTATGGAACTTGGAGCATGCAGAGACCTTGCCTTCTGCGTTACTTATACTCCACTGGTCTTATTTTTGCAGGCGCATTTCCCCTGCAGTTTATGGATTGTATCAGTTAGACTGCTTTCAGCTGCAAGTAATGGCGAACCTAGCCAAGAGTGGCTTAAGCAACAAAGACAATCGACTGTGCTGTGTAACAAGAAGTGAGAAGTAGAAAATTCCATGGTTCTTCTTGTGTGGCTCAGTGATATCATTGAGAACTCTTCTTCTGCTCAGGTCTTCTCAATAAGTTAGATTTTCATCTTTCAACTCATCACTTCATGGTCATAAGATGCCTCTGCAGCTGTAGCTGCAGACACAAGGATGTCTCAAACAGGAAAGAATGCCCAGGGTCAATGCCTGGGGTGACCAACCAGCCCCCTATGCCCAAGACTGAAGGGGAGATTTCTGTAAGGTCCCAGGCAGACTGGGACAAGTTGGTCACCCTATGGCCCTCCTTCGGTGGGGAAAGACATCTCCTCCAGAAGCCCCAGCACATTTCCCTTATGTCTTCCGACCAGATCTAGGTCACACCCTCACCACCAGGCCAGTGGCTGCAAAGAGGCCTGGGATCCTTGTCATGACTCACCCCCTGGAGCTGGGCAAGGGCCTCTCCTGGGCTTGCCCAACACTCAACAGAGCTGGTGTTCTATTAGCCAGGAAGAAAGAGAGGAACCAAACATCTGCCAGAGTGCTCATGAAAAAGTGTTATTTTCCTATTAACCAAAACTTACCAACTGAGCAAAGTCTGATGGACTACTCATCCATTCACTTATTCAATCCCTGAACAAATATGTGTTGAACTCGACTATGTCAGGCCCTACCCTGGGTGCTGGGAATATAGTCTCTGCTCTCTTGAAGCTTCCAGCAAAGCGAGGAAGTATCCACAACGAACATGTAATTTCATGTGTGATGAGTACTTCCAGGCGTCAGAGTTCTAGGACCATGTCACAGGGGAGCTAACTAGTTGGGGGATGCTCTTCCTGAAGGAGGTGACCCATGAAGTGGAGACCTCAAGGGTGGATAGAATTTGCTAGGAGATGGGGAGGGAAAGGAGGCAGGAGAAGAAATATAGGGAAGGCGAGCTTCTGCTGCAGAGGGCAGGGCCAGGTCCCTGCTCTAAGCAGGTGCGTGGGAGGGTGGCAGATGGACGGCTTTACGTTCGAGGTACCTAGAAGGCGCCCGGAGGGAGGCCTGGAGGATACTAGAGAGGGCCCAGGTTAGGTAACTATTACCTAGGGCCCTGGGTGTGTTCTCCTCCGCCTGCCTCAACCTAAAGCAGCTTCATTGCGCCGTCTCACTCCCCAGCCTCCTGCAGAACAGGCCTTCCTTCCCCATCCCCCAGGTTTCCTGTCCTCTCGCCCTTCTCCCTTCTTCTCCCCCGGAGGAGAGAGTTCCCAGAGCATTTGGCTCCCTCCCTCTCTTCTTCTTAAAAGCCTGCATCCTGTGAGCTGGGTTCTTTTGGGCTGCCAGTGCTTCACCCAGTGCTTCTCAGACTCTACGGTGCAAATAAATCCCCTGGGGCATGAGCATTCCTAACAAGCTCCCGGAGATGCTGGTGCAGTGGGTCCAGGGACTACGCTTTGCATAGCAAGGCCTTGGTCTGATTCTGGATGCTCATTGCTGCTCACATCCTCCCCAACTTTGACCAAGAATGGCCATCTCCAAGATCTCTACTCTTCTATCTTACCTTCAATCTCCTCAATTGCCTTCAAATTTAGGATGGGACTCTCCTTGAACCTCAACCAGGATAAGAAATCCACCTACATTAAAGTACTCATTCATTTAACCAATGAGTCCTTCCTATGGTCATTGAATAATTGATGAGACTGTGGAACCACACAGGGCCTCTGTGGCCGTGAACAACTCAGTGGACAATGAAATCATCCACCTAATTACTGAGTCCTTACTATGTTCTGGATATTCTTCCAGGAGCTGGGAATAAAGCCAAAGACAAAAATATCTGCTCACATGGATCTTACATTCTGCCGGAGACAGTCCAAAAAGAGAAAGAATTGGTGTGCGCCAAGGAAAAAAGTATAAAGATGGGAAGTTGAAATGATATGTAAGGCAGCCAGGGAGGCTCAGCAAACAATGCAGACTTTCCTGCAAATTGTGTGGCAGCAGGAAGGATGTGTCCTCTGTGTCGCACAGCACGAACACCCTTTGTGGTCTTCCCCATGTCCCTCTCTGCCAACCGTAGTCCCCAGGGAGGTACAACTGGGCCATCTGCCTGTCCCCAAGGGGTGTTCCCATGGGCAGGTCAGCCATGCTCAATTTCCCTGGAACCTGAGGAAGACAGTTGCCTCCGTGTTGTTGCAAACGATTATGAGTTTTGTAGTTAAGGTGACAGGAACTGTTGAGGGTGGTATGCAAGGGAGCGAGGGAGTCAGAAATGTGTCTTAAAGTCATTCTGGTCTCAGTAGCAAGACAGTAGTATCTTGCTTCCATATACCGCTTTCTGCCCTTGACAAAGTCACCTCAAATCCTTTTCAGGACAAGGTGGCTATTAAAAAAAATCATATTTTTTAAAAGGGCTTTCACACATTATCTTATTTGAACTTCAAAACAACCTTATAAGAGTGCAAATCCTTGCACCATCCCTTACTGGGTGTGTGACTTTGGCAAATTAATTAACTTTTCTGTTCTTCAATTTTTTCATCAATAGGATGGGGATTATTCTACCTATTTGATAGGATTGTGGTAAGGATGAAACAACTTAATACAAATACAGTTCATAGAGATGGCCTGGCACGCAGGAAATAGTCACCAAATGTTCACTCTCATTGCCTGTGGTAGTGTTAAAACAGGGCGGCCATTTTTTTTCACTCCTCCCTTTGCAGGGGCGGGGGTGGGGAGAGCAAGTCTACACCCCCTCTCCCTGAATCTGGGTGGGCTCTCAACTGCCTTGCCCACTAGGATATAGAAAAACTGTGGCTTATGAGGCTGAGTCATAAAGCCCATGTCCTTTCTTCCTTGTTCACAGAGGATGCCTGCTCTTGGAGCCCTGAGCCACCTTATAAGTAAATGGACTACCCAGAGACAGGCCATGTGGGGGCGCTGTGGTCCACAGTCCAGCCAAGCCCAGCCTTCCGGTTATCCCTGCCAAGGTGCCAGATGCCATAGTCCCTCCAGCCCAGCCAAGCTGCCAGCTGAGTGCCACCAAGGACCTCCATCCTTCAACACAGTGTGCAACAGAAGAATCACCCAGCCCAGCCCTGCCTGAATTCATGACTCACAAAATCAGGCTATAATTAAATGATTGCTTTAGACTGCAGGGTGCTGGGGTACTTTGTTACATGGCAATGGAGAACTGAACACTGGGGCCAGCCTGGTGGCACAGCAGTTAAGTTTGCACGTTCTTCTTCGGTGGCCTGGGGTTCACTAGTTTGGATCCTGGGTGTGGACCTATGCACCACTTATCCAGCCATGCTGTGGCAGGTGTCCCACATATAAAACAGAGGAAGACGGGCACGGATGTTATTTCAGGGCCAATCTCCCTCAGCAAAAAAAGGAGCATTGGCAGCAGATGTTAGATCAGGGCTAATCTTCCTCAAAAAAAAAAAAAAAAAAGAACTGGAACACTATGAGTATAATTACCTTATTAGTAGTACTGTCACCACTATTATCAGTATCAGTATTAAAAGACTAATAAGGCAGTCTTTTACCTAGAAAGGGTTTAAGCTACTATTGTGCCTTCCTAACAGAGCAGGAAATAAAGGATAGAGATTTAAGAGTTTGACCAGGCGACTTACGAACACACGTGGTCTCCTGGGTTGGTCATCCCTCCCACTGTCTGGTATGGCCTCTCCATTGAGTTTTGCACTAACCATCTCTGGCTGGTCAACTGCCCTTTCAGAAGCTGCAGAAATATTCCTGTCAACCGTTTCTCCCAGACTCATTCTCCAAGCAAATTAACTCATGTGATGTGACCCGGCCCCAAAGAACATATGAAACTCCACATACAGTAAACACTGCCAGGCCCACAGTCATCATTAAAACTGCTGCAAAAAGCAAGCGAAACCAAATGCCAAACTAACAAGCACCCTCTACTTTTTGAATTAAAATAACATAAAATCGAAATTCCTGGTTTCCCCTGAATATGGCCGAGGAGCTCTGGCCAATCTGACCTCTGCAATGGACCAGCCGAGGAGGAAAGACTCTGATGAGCTCATGTTCTTTCTCTCTGTTAGAGGGAAGGAAAATGACACAGGGCCCTTAATCACTATTTATGTAACACTCACCACAAGCTGTACTTGCTGAAGGAAAATATCACCTTTCTCTCTTTAAACACCTTTTACTTGTTATTCAAATAGGAAGGTTTTCTTTCAGAATTAGCTACATCTGTCAACCCAGCATTCCTGAGTGCCACAGACAAGGTTCTCACCGTATCCCACCCTCTCAATAACTTTCTCTTCAGCTTAGATTTTATTTATTTTTGACAACTCCCTGGGGTTTCTTGACAGGAGAAATCTTTGGGATTGGGGTAATATGGTTTTTACATTCAAGGCTATATTATTTTTTTATTAGTGTTTTCAACTCAGAATAAGACAGTGGGACAAATCCACGCCAAAGGTAGTCAGTTTTTTATTAATGGTTCCACAGACCAACATTTATTTTAAGCCTTAATGTTCCAATTTTCTTGCCTCCTTTGTCGTTTTAAGTGGTACCTGGTGTGTTCTCAAATGTGTTTCTGTTGGATCGGCGTAGGCTAGAGCCCTTTGGGAGGAAAGCATGGGTTAGGCAGATGAAAAGTCATTGGATTCTGTCTTTGTGGAATTCCATGCCCTTGCTTCCGTTGTTTCATCGTGAGTGCATAAGTTGATCAGGATGAAACTGTCCACTTTCTGCCATGATCAAGGCCTAGGATCCCTTACCAATGGATGGGTTTTCCAGCTTTAGGCTTTGGCTGAAAAACACACAGATTATTTCCTTCTGCCTTCTGCCCCACATCTAACCCAGTGCCCATGGCTCTGGCATTGACCATGGACGCCTCTCCCTGTAATACTGTCACCCGGTGACACAGAATGAAGTTAGCCTTGTGACTTTCCAACAAAATTTCACCCTTCAGGCAATGGCGAGGTGGAGGTTTTCTTCACACAGAGGGCCACAGTCTGGCTCTGGTGGAAGGTGGACCCAGAAGAGTAGGATGCTTTGTTTCTAAGGGAATGGATTTGACCAGACAGGCCTCAGAAGCCCTGATGGCTGCATACCTGCAGCATTCCATCAGCAGACTCCTTTTGGGGTCTTCTGGACGTCATCTGATCGAGATGGGAGCCAGAGAGTTAGAAACAGAGTTCTCTAAAGACTGAAAGCAAACGGATTGGGTAAAATCTTAACCATATTTTGTCCTTTTTAAAAAAATTTGCAAACCAGGCCGCCTACCACACAGACGCAAACATTTCTAGGTTCTCTGTTGAACACCTGTGGCAAACCCGGGCCCCAACTAGCTGGCTTACTGTGATATATTCCAGATTTAACTGTAAAACATAGATTATTTATTGTACCGTGCCTTGTTCCAGAAAGGATTTAAGGCAGCTAACTGAAATATATAATCGTGAAAAGCTGATTCAACTTCTTCTTCAGTTAAAGATGTTCTGCTGTAAACGGAAAAAAAGTTTTAAAATCCCTTTTTTCATTATAAAGTGAGTTATTTGAGATGATTACCTTATTTTACAATAAACAGACTTTTCTAGTAATTGAATACAGTTAAGTATCTGTCCGATCATTTTCTTTTGACCTTATGAATTACAGCTAATGCATAGTGTTTTCATTTCTTCCGACTCACCCGGAAAGCTGATGTCATCGCGTAAATTGTGCGCAAGAAATGTTCTGCGCGAGCAAAGCAGTAGAATCACAAGGTTTGGATCATCTCCAGTGTTGACGTCTTTGCCTGTGGCCTGGAGGGTCCTCTGCTCTGATCCCTCCCAGGATGCTTCCATTTGTTCTTTGATTTTATTTCGTTCAACATCGCTTTCTAAATTTTTCCCTTCTGCAGGCCATTTGGAATCTCACATTTCTGGGATTTATTCAAATATTCAAGTGTCACTCTTTTATTTTGAGTGTCTGCTGGGTTGCTTCCCAAACAGCCCTCACTGAAGGACAGATTCTGGAGAAGGAAGCATACGGGAAATGCTTGGCCGCCTGGCGGAGACACCTGCGCCCCCTTGGTACCTGTGCGCAGGTACAGGTGGTGAGGACTCCTCTCGCCAAGTCCTCCACAGAGGGCAGCAGGGTGAGTCCCTCCAGCGGGGAAGTAGCTCGCGTCAGTTTCAGCCATTTCTACCCTGGGCATTTCTCAGATTTTGGCTTTTCTTGAGAAAGGCGAACAGAGATACCTGGTGTGTCCAGGAGCCCAGAACCCCGCAGTCCTGGCACCTGCCCTGAGTCTTCCCGCCAGCAGCATCTTCTGGCTCAAAGCTGGGGGAGCACGGTGACCTCAGTCACAAAGGAAGTTGGAGGATCAGGCTGAGCCACTGTGGAGATGTGCGTTTGGACTGCAGGCTCCCATTTAGCTGATGTCCATGGGACAGGATACACTGCACACCAGTCCTCCGGTTGACTCATTCCCATGCTGGGAACACCAAACAAACCAGTTTAAGGAAGAGCTCGACTCAGGGGGAGAAGAAGCTCATTCCCCTCGGTGGGTGTCAGGCCGATGGCTTTTGAGGGTAGAAGGGGGACTTGGAGATTGGTCCCCCCTCTTTGCGAGGGGCTGAGGGGAATGGTTGGGTAGAGCTGGGGCTGAGGCCGAGGAAGAGGTGGATGTGCCCAAATCTGACCGCATGCAGGCCACCCCGAGGCTCCTGGAGCCTGGACTCTGGAGCCCACATCCTCCAAGGTTGAGGGACTTTCATTTTTATTTGTCTGTTTGTTTAATAAAAGACATAACAGTACATCATGGAACAAAGTAGAAAAAGAGAATGAAATCATGAGGTACCTTGTTTTTCTTCTTCTTCTTTTTTTTTTTTGCTGAGGAATATTCACCCTGAGCTAACATCCATGCCAATCTCCCTCTGTTTTTTAGTACATGGACTGCCAGCACAGCATGGCTTCTAACAGAGCAGTGTAGGTCAGCACTCGGGAACCAAACCCAGGCGGCTGAAGTGGAGTGCACCGAACTTAACCACGAGGCCACTGGGGCTGGCCCAGGAGGCACCTTCTTTTGAAAATCTCTCCAGGTGTTCTGAGCTCTGTGGGGAAGGGCAATGTGCCAAGTGACATTCACACACAGACTCTCCCTGTGGAGGGGACACCGACATCCATGAGGAAGCCAAGACTCCATGAAGCCTGGATGTTCTAAAGATGTGCCTGGGATTTGTTTTCATCAGAAATGGTAAGACATGCAAACACAGAAATGACTGTCATGAGGGACGGAGTTTATCCTCACAGCTGCCTAGAAACAGGAGGCACAGAGACCGTGCAGGGTTACACAGGAAGGCACCGGGGTCCGTCAAGGGGCAGAGGGCAGGAGAGGGGAGAGCATGGCCCACGGCCTTTCCTGGGGTTTTTGTGGGAAGGTAAGGCAGGGCAGAGTCCACAGGTGAGAATAACTAGTTTGAATAATTACGGTGGGCTCTGGGCCGTGGGGCCTTCCCTCGTATCTGCACCTGGCCCTGGGTGACCTAGGGCAGAGGGGGTGTTGACTTGGCGGGTGAGATGGAGGAGACGTTTGAGGTGTGGGCTCTGGGTTGGTTGGTTGATTGGTGTATCACAGGCACGCTTGCTGGGGAGCTGTTGGCTCTCTCTAGGAATTAGCCTGCCCTGGGAGGGGCAGTCTCTCCAGGATCAAGGCCCCAAATGCCAGAGCATCAAGAAGAAAACAGAGTCAAGACACAAGAGTTGGCTTAAGTGCATGCGGCAGGCAGGGGACAGAGCCAGGCTGCCCCACCCCAAATCCTTCATCGGATTCAGCCTGTGGGATGTTTCTCGTCCTCTGCTGCCCTCAGTCAGCTGGGTCAATGGGAGCCGATGCAGGCGTACGTCCTGCTCTTGGAGCTTATTCTGGTTAGTGAGTAAAAGACAGACAGAGACTCAGACACCAGGTTAGAATAACCCTCCCCTGGAAAGGTCACCACAGCTGACCGAGTGGTTTTTTAAATGCCTAGGGGACATTTAGGTTCTCAAGGAGGCTTATGATTCATCTTTTCTGTAAAGTAAGAAACCACATTTTCCTGCTTCTGTACCTTCTTCAGACCCACCTGTTTCATGCTTCTTTGGGCTGGGAAGTCAAGTTTACTTAGAATACATAGAGTAATAGGATACATAGAACAAACATTGGCTAAATAGATACCTAGAATAAATATTGGCTCAGTAGATACATAGAATAAATATTGGCTAAATAGATGTGTTCTATTTTATGTGTCCAATATTTTTGTGCAGACCTAAGAGATTTCTGAGGCAGATTAAGAAGTGGCTGTCTGAGCTTGAGGTTCCAGAGAGTTCTCCCACATAGCGGAGAACCATTGCCCTGGGTCTCCTCCGTGCCATTGTCCACATGCAGGCCCACCGTGGTGTATTGCCCAATAGACCACATGAGAGGTATATTGAGAGAAATAAATGCTCACGGCAGACCCAGATCAGCACTGCCCTACAGAAATGTAATGCACACTACAGATGTAATTTTAAATTTTCTGGTAGCTGCATTAAAAAGATAAAAAGGAACAAGTGAAATTAATTTTAGTTATCCATTCTGTTTAACCCAATATATCCAAAATATTACCATTTCATCCTGTAATCAATACAAAAAATTATTAATGAGATATATTACATTACTTTTTTCTTGCCAAGTCTTTGAAAGCGCTGTGTGTTTTATACCTACAGCATATCTCCGTTTGCACTGGCCACATTTTAAGCACTCAGATTTCATATTTCACGTGGCTGGTGGCTACCTGTCCTGGACAGCACAGATACAGACAAACAACTACGAGGCCGTTTGTTCTCTCAGTTTGTACGGGCAGGAAAGGGAAGGATTGCCATCCATCTGGACATAAAGGACTTATGGAAGACAGTTGGGCTGACTATGAGCATGAGAACAGAAATGAGACAGAAGAGCAAGATGTATTAAAGGGGAAAAGAGAACAGGCAGACGAAACGCAGAAACAGAAAGAAGATGCAGGCACGCTCCAACCGTTGCGCTGTCTGCTGTGTAAGCACAGCACGGAGCTCTTAACACATGTTACTCATGAAGTTCTCACAACCGTCTCTGTCATCTGAGGAAACTGAGGCCCACAGCGCACGTACAGCTCACAGCTAGGAAGTCACAATCGCAAGATTCAAATCCACGCTTGTGTGACTGCGATAATGTCCAAAGTTTCAGTAACGTGCCACAGGGATCGACTCTGTTTGCACCAAGGTGGAAAAATTTCTGCTGGAAAGATTTATGAGTAAGTTGCCCTGGATCCAAAGGAACTTGATTTGCCTCGTTTTCACCCCAATATTGACTGGGAAAATAAGGCAGGAACATGGTAACATGAGGCCAGGAAGCCAAGACATCACTCGTAGGCTACTGTTGTCACTTCTTGGGGGAAAAAAATTTTTTTTAGAATGGAAATAGCCTTACTGTTTTAGTTTTTAAGGAAATGCATGTTCATTATAAAATGTCCAAAAGCATTAAAAAAAGTAGCTCTGCGTTTCCTCTCCCCACTCTGCAAGAATCACGGTGGAGGGTCGTGTATAATTAGAATAAAGGGAATCCACATGGTCATACCATTGTGAACCTGCTTTTTCACTCCACTCTGTCTCTCAGGGGTCTTTCCACGACAACAGCTTCCCAGGCAGCTTGTCCTTTTTCAGGGCTGTAGAGTATTCCATCGATGAATGGACCTGTATTTAACAATTCTTCTTTGACGGGCATACGGGGTGTTTCCAGCGTCGTGATATACAGACAACCCTGCAAGGAGCATTTCCCAAATGCTCATACATCTTCATGCATCTTGAAGTATTTGCTCAGGACAGATTTACAGGGCAGGTTTGAAAAGACTTGTGTCACCATGCGTATTATGCTGGGCCACACCCTCTGAGGGTAAAAAAGCCACATCCCAGTAACAATACAACCTGCGTTCTTGGCTTTGCCCATGCCTGCCATTGCGGGACCCCTCAAACCCCCTTGAAGCATCCCCTAGACTCTACACCTAGGGAGCAGCACCCGGGCCTCTAGGCCACCCTGCAGCTTCCTCCACTTTCTTCCTCTCGCCTCCCCGCACCAGTCTTATGAGATGTCCACAGCCCAGTTCCCCACGCTGAGGACCCGACTCCCCTCTCTGGTGCCACAAGTCTCTGAGCTGAGGAGGATGGCAGAGTAACCCCCAGCTCTGTCACACACAGTCCAAGCTCAGCACTGCCCTGGCTCCCACTGTCCCCATCCACAGACACGAGAGCATAGGCGGACTGGAAGATTTGAGAACCCGCATGCCATGACAGTATGACTATGCTGGACTGGAAGATCTGCTGACTCCTCCCTTTGGATGGGTTCTTTCCTAGGGGGCTTCTCAGGCCTCCAGACCAGTCCTGGCTTAAGCACACACAGGCTTTGGAAATGCCCAAATCTGTCAAAACCCTGGAGTGGGCAGGCTTGGGTTCTTGCTGTGTCCCCACTAGAGGCTGTTGACCCTCAATCCTGGGATGGTGACAGGGGCCACTTGGAGACTTTGTGGGGAGGAGTGTCGTGGGCGTCTCGTGTGCAGGGGGCTGCTGCCAATGGTGAGATTGGAGGGGACAACTTAGGGGGGTCAGACGCATTTGCGAATGTTGGGGTGTCGGAGCCGGAGGGGACCTGAGCCGGTATAGGAGGCTGCGTTACTGCAGTAACAAACAACCCTGAATTCTCAGCAGCTACAACAGCAAACACGTCTTTCTCATTGTGTTGCGGGGTCTGCTGCTGTGGCCCTGATCCAGCCATCTTCTCATTCCGGGATCCAGGCTCAAGAAGCAGCCCTGTTCTGGCTCTCAAGGCAGACGAAAAGAGCCGGAGAGTGGGCAAAAGCTCCCATAGTGCTTCCTAGATAGAGCTTTTCTCACATGTGGATTAAGTCCAATGCATGCATATTCCATTGGCTGAAGCATACCCCATGGATAAGCTCAAAGCAATGGGGCAAGGATGTGCAATCCTTTAACATGGAAGGGGAGAGTGAATAATTGTGAACAACTCAACTATTGCAGATGGCACAGCTCTAACTCTGATACACACCTGGAGAAACTGAGGCACAGAGAGGGAAAGTGGCTTCCCCAAGGTCCACAATCCAGTTAGTAGCAGGACCAGGGCCAGCACCAAATCTCCTGGTAATCAACCCAATGCTAGTAATCCTACCCCCAGAGTTTCCAGAAATGTGTTGCAAGAGAAATTAATGAGAGTCTTTATTATAAGACATCTCAGAATCTTTTTTTTTCTTTTGCTGAGGAAGATTGGCCCTCAGCTAACATCTGTGCCAATCTTCCTCCACTTTGTATGTGGGATGCTGCCACAGCGTGGCTTGATGAGCGATGTGTAGGTCCTTGCTTGGGATCCGAACCCTCAAACCCTGGACCACCAAAGGGGAGCATGGGAACTTAACCACTATGCCACAGGCAGACTCCATCAGAGCCTTTATTTTATTTTATTTTTTTTTTAAAGATTTTATTTTTTCCTTTTTCTCCCCAAAGCCCCCTGGTACATAGTTGTGTATTCTTCGTTGTGGGTTCTTCTAGTTGTGGCATGTGGGACGCTGCCCCAGCGTGGTCTGACGAGCAGTGCCATGTCCGCGCCCAGGATTCGAACCAACGAAACACTGGGCCGCCTGCAGCAGAGCGCGCGAACTTAACCACTCGGCCACGGGGCCAGCCCCTCCATCAGAGCCTTTAATGCCATTGAAATTTATGACTCTGCAAGTCAGGGAAGCAGGTTCTAGTTTTTCCTGACTTTTTCGACCACAAAATTCACAGAACCAGCTGAGGAGCAGCTTTTGGGTTTGGTGCTACCAGGAACTCACTTTGGGAAACACAGCAGCACCACACCAGCTAACCAAATTGACTCTAATTCACCATCGGGAACATGAAACGTCAAGTTTCATATTGCTATAAGGAATGTTTTAAAATAACATAAGCTTCACGTAAATTCTTCACAGCTTAGAAATAGAAATAGAAATTTTAGAACATTCATCTTATTTTGTAAGGCCATCATTAATTTTGATTATTTTTTTCCACTCTCTTTTCTTTTCCAGTTGCAGCCCAAAATGTAATAAATGTAATGAAACAGATATTCATAAAGTCTTTGGTGGATGAATCACGTGTATCTGGAAAACGTGTTTGCCTCTCTAATACAAGTCTTTTCCTCTTTGACAAAAACAACAAATATTACATATAATTTCTCAACAGTTAAAATATATTTTAACAAAATGAAAACCCATGCTTTGGTGTGATCATGGCAACACCGTTTTATTCTCAAGACAACTTAAAGGGCCATAAATGGCCTCTGGTTGGGCCATTGAACTATTCTGAGAATGGCTACAAGAATTTGATCATCTCAAATCATGAGGGTATTTTTTCCAGGATGATCCCTTTGATCTGCAACATCTGTGAAATTAAAATAAACTTCACACGATTTTAGATTTCCCCACACCCTCCCAAAAATTAAAATCCTAGTCAAATGGCTCAAAAGTAAAACTGTGAAATACGCTCCGGTCACCCTCTAAAGAATTGTCTGATGTATTGGAATAGATGGTAACTAAGGCTGAGGAGCCGGCCCCCATATCCAGTGCTGTCAGGCAGGCAGCCCCACAGACCACAGGCTCCTAGGTTGGCAGAGGCCTGAAGGCCACTGACCGGCTCATCTGGGGCCTGAGTCCTCCCAGACACGTCCCTCCAGGTCACCATACAGTCCACAGGGACAGCCTCCTTCCCTGGGAGAGATCGGGTGGTACAAAACTGTCCTTTATGTGTGAACAAAACACACTTCCCTGTCATTTCCACCTCTCAGGGAAGGAGGAAGCGAGTCTAATTCTGTTCCATGACAGTCCCTTCAAATCTTTCAAGACTGTCATCCTCCTCCCCATCTTCTCTTTTCCAGGCCAACATCTGCCGTTCCTGGGCTGCTCCTGGTGTGAATGGTTCTGAGGTCCTTCAGCTGCTGGAGATGGACATTGGCCTAAAGAGCCCTCTGGGCCCATCATCCCAAGACTGGGCAGAGACATCCTAGAACTGCTGTACCCTGAAAGTGGGGACAACGGGAGGGCAGGTGGCATCAGAGCTATGTGGGACTGGAAGCCCTTGTCTCCATCGTCACATTGTGTCACCATGACTGTGTCCCACACTGCCAAGACGTGGCCTTTCTACCCAGAGCCAATCACCAAGAATGTGGGGCTATTTGTTCTGCAGTAACACTGACTGACACACCAGCAGTGTGTATATGCATAAATACCATGTAGATCACTTTCATAGATTTGCATCATATTTCTATTGCCATTTCAGGATGAAGCGGCTTGTCATTTTTTATTAGTAGCCCGCACTAAATCCAAGATTTCAGGTTGTTTTCCAGACAGCATTGAAAATATATTTAAAATAATATAAATCTTTTAGACGTGGTATCAAAAGAAAAGTCTAGCCGAATTCTTGTTTTACCAGATCACAGACGTCTTCAACTAACACAAGGGCTTTTTTTCTCCTCCATGTTCCCCTTTGCATCCCATCTAATCCTGCTTCTGTGCCGGGTCGAGAGAAAGAATAAAAATAGTGGGAGGTGAGAGTCTGGTCCGTCTCTCTTCCGGTCAGTCCGGTCAGGCTCCGGGAACCTGGTGGGTCTTCGTGCTGTGAGCCCAGGGGCCTGGCATTCCCACACCTACACCCAGGTGAGCTGGAGGCCCCGCTAACCGCTGGGGTCTGTGCACTCCTCGCCTCATGGGGGAACGGGGAGCCATTGTTTTGTGAAGGAGAAAATAACATTTTATTGAGCGCGCACACACCCTCAGCCTCCTGTGCCCACGGTTGCATCCTGGAGGACACACTCCCAGGAATGAAATGCAGTCGTGCTGAGCAGCCCCACGGGGCCCACACACCTCAGGCCACAGCTCTGCCCCACCATTCCCACTCCTGCAGGCACTGCCCTCGGATCTCCAGGGGCACCGTTCTCCTGAAATCGGGCTCCATGGGACAGGACTGCAGGGCGTGTTGAAAGAAACAAGCATAAGCCACTTGTTCTCTGTCACTGCTGGAGGGGAAGCAGCCACAGAGTCAGTGAGCCACTTCCCGGACTTGCTGGAAATCACAAAATGCTGAATTGCTCCATGGGTTATTATCATTATCACAGCATCTGCTGTGTCAGGAGAACCCCGAACTCCCCAAGGTGGTGCCCAGGGTGCCATCTACACACCTCCCACTCAGCACATCCATTCTCCTTCAGTAACAGCAAAGGATACACAAGGCAAGCAGGGGATGCTCAGTGCGGATTTTTCTAACAGGGCAGTAAGAAAAGACTTGCTACCTGAGATATTTCTGTAAGTCAGCGAGGCAAGCAGTTCCACATGTGGGTTGCATTATCCTCAGAGTTGAGCCTGGCTTTCTAACACACACTCACCGGGCGTCTGCAGGATGCTGAGTTTAATAAAAACTGCAACTTCCACTAGTGCATGTAGGCAATAAAGCTCGAGCGTCTCAAGTGCTTAAGGACAGGCTAATTGCTGTATTCCTATGTCCCTAAATGAGGGTCGTCCCAAAAGACGAATGCATGGAGACGATCACCCTGCCAGCATCCACCTGGACCAGCCTGGGATGAAGATTTTGAAGCATCAACACACACATGTGTGGGGAGGTTCTGAAGCTACGCTCCAGAGGAATGCTTTGTGCAACTCAGGAGTTCCCCCGCATAGGCTCGGCCATGCCTGGCCATGGTCTCCAGTCCTAAATGGATTTATGCCCCATCCCTCCATGACACTCGCGTACGAGGAAAGCCCCTACCTGGACCCCACTGGTCTGAACCTAGAAGAGTTGCGTCAACGTGTTCGTGTTTACAGTTATGCCCTTAGATACAATTGAGGTCATTACAAAAAGCAGCTGGGTGAAGATTGCTTCTGCATTTGGGTTGAAATCACTGTCAAGGGCGGGGCTCATTTTGAGGGGGGCATGTCCCCAACTGAGGATCCAAGGAAAGATTTCTTTTTCAGAATATAATGCCATGAGGGAAAGCCCCTTAAGAGATTGCTGGCTCCCCTCTTTCTGATAAGGAATATGATGCAACCCAGTGGCTGCTACGAAGTTTAGAGCCAAATTCAAGGATAAGTCTTGGTCATGACCTGGCTGAGCTTACTAGGTCTGTTTCCTCCTCTTGTTTTTATTTTGTTGCATTAACATCGCCATATATATTATTTGGTTTGTTTGTAGCAGCTTCCAAGCCTTTTTGGAAAGAGATGGAGTATAGCTAACTAATGCTAGATATTGCTAGCCCCATAACAAGTTGTGCTCCCTACGTCAGCAAGAGTCACCTGCATCTTCAGGTCTGGAGACGCCCCCACAGCACTGGTGGGCAGTCCCTGCTAATGAAAGTCTCTAAGACATTTGCAAATCCTAGAAATGTGGGGAGAAGGAATTCCTGTGAGCTTAATGCAAGAGATCTCTGATGTTCTGACTGAAAGGCAAACACCAACAAGTCTTGAGAATGGCGGGTTTGCCAACCCAATCCTGAGAAACGATGGGACGGACTGCAGTACTTTCTATAAGAAATGTTTTCTATAAGAGTGCACCCTCACCCCACCACCCTCCAGAATATTCATTTAAAAGGAAATCCCAGTTAGAAATTCGACATTGTCACTGATTAAAAAGAGAAAAACAATTTCTGGAAGATAATTAGCACCCTAAAGCAGAAGCATCTCAAAAAGGTGATTAAGGGGCCAGCCTGGTGGTGCAGTGATTAAGTGCACATGTTCCGCTTTGGCAGCCCGGGGTTCGCTGGTTCGGATCCCAGGTGTGGACATGGTACTGCTTGGCAAGCCATGCTGTGGTAGGCATCCCACATATAAAGTACAGGAAGATGGGCATGGATGTGAGCCAGTATTCCTCAGCAAAAAGAGGAGGATTGGCAGCAGATGTTAGCTCAGGGCTAATCTTCCTCAAAAAAAAAAAGAAAGAAAAGGTGATTAAAATATTGTGGCTTCCCTACTTTGCATGCCACCACCTAATAAGTAACCTATTGTCAACCATACCCATGAGCTGGGGAGGAGCTTAAAATTAATCCCACCCCAATTTAAGATTTTTCCCGGTAAATACATGAGGAGGCGAGAAAGACCGCATTCATCATGATGTTAAATTATCCTTCGTGTTCTGTTGGATAGCCAAGGATTCTAGTCCCGACTCTGCCCTTAGAAGTTCTGCGACCAGGGGAATGTCACTTTTCTTCCTGGCCTCATTTCCTTAACTTTGAAATCAGGGACAAGATTTAGATTATCTTAATGTCTCCTTTCAATCTGAGCCTATTTGCATCCTCATGGAACCAACCATTCCTGGAATTGCCAGCCCACGCCTTCCTAAATGGAGTATTCAACCATGTCCACCAGAGGGCGCCTGATTCACTGCAAACAGTGGCAGGGGTTCAGGACAAACTGTGGACAGGTGGGGTGACCCCAGTTTTCCCACCCAGTCCTGGAAGGATTCCAGACATCCAAGGATGTGAGGTCCTCCTAGGGGTCAGGCTAGAAACGCACCATCTCCTCTATCAACCTGTTTTGCAATTTATTCACACCTCCGAGCAGCTGGTCTGGACATCTCTGTATTTCTGAAATGTCTGGCATTTGGTAGTTTGGGGCCAGCTGCCTACGTGGGAAACATCTTTTCAGTTCGTTCACTTACGATTCCAGCGGAAGCCAAGAAATTGAGAGCTGGGTGAAGTTGAAAGAAGTCTACGTCTCTGCCCTTGATTCCCGGACACTGAGAACTGGGCAGGGCCAGCATGACCACTATGATTCAGAGTGGTCAGGGAGAGTCCCGGGTGGTGGGAAGGGGCTGGGACAGAGGGGTGTGGAGGAGTGTGCTGGTACTATTCTCCCAGGATGTCCTTTCATGGAAGCTGTAGTCATCCACAGATAAAGCATGCTGTCTTAGCCACTGCTATCTGTTGCTGGGATCTCATGCCATGTAGGAATTCTCTGGGTGTATTACACTCAGACACCAGATTCCTCTGTGCCTCCAGTCAAGCTTCTTGGATTCTTCGGGGTGTTATGTCTAAGGCTTTTGCAGAACTTCCAAAGTGCTACGGAATATGTTTGTTACCGGTTGTGCGTCCCTCAAAAAGATGTGTTGAAATTTTAACCGTTGGTACCTGTGAATGTGACCTTATTTGGAAATAGGGTCATTGCAGATGTAATTAGTTAAGATGAGGTCATTAGGGCGGCCCCTAATCCAAAATGACTGATGTCCTCATAAATGGGGGAAATTTGGACATGGACACGCATGGAGGGAAGACAGTGTGAAGACACAGGAGAAGACAGCCATCCACAAGCCAAGGGGAGCGGCCTCAGAAGAAACCAACCCAGTTGACGCCTTGATTTCAGACTTCCAGCCTCCAGAACTGCAAGACAACACATCTCTGTTGTCAAAGCCACTCAGCTTATGGCTCTGTGTTACGGCAGCCCCAGTAAACTAGCACGCCCCTGTGGAGAAGACCTCCTCTCCCCACCATCTCCTGCTCCTGGGAGCCAGAGGATAGGCCGGAGGTGAGGAGGGGAAGGATAGGCAGGGGCAGAGGGCGGTGAGCCCGAGATGGCCTCTGGGAATTAAGAGGCATCAATTTGGTAGGAGTAAAGGATTCTTGAAAGGAGGCGGGAGACCACGTTGGGAAGCAGCGATGGAGGGACGCTTACCAGATGCCCTCAGGAATCTCCCGATCCTCTGCCCTAAGGACTGCGTTTGCCCCCAGTGCCCTCAACCAGAGAGGTATCTGCTTCCTAAAGAGCAGGTCCTCAGGTCCGGTGGGGTAATTACTCTGCTCTTCCGGAGCAGGTTGGGGCAGGTGGATGTGGAAAAGCCCTCCCCCTCTCTTCCTTCTCTTTTCAGCCTTTTCTTTTCAATTCCTTAAGCTTTTCTCCATCCAATCAGCACTTCAGGAAAGCCTGCCATGTGCAGACATAGTGCTGGCAGCTGGCCCACATGTCCCACCCTGACCAGGAAAGGATGTCAGGGCACCTTCTGAACCTCAGTGTGGCATCCACACGTCTGGCTGGTCAGTGGGTAAGAGCCTCTGGACCCCGAAGCTGGCCCTGGAGTAGCAGTTGCCCATGAGAACATGGATCTTCTTGGGCGCACAGCATTTGGTACAAATATTCTAATTTTATGTTGCTCTTCAAAGGAAAAGAGGGGACCCCTTCTCTTGGGAAATTCCAAGCCACTGAGGCAAAGAGTGAGCGGTGGCTCATCCCAGGAGTGCTCCAGGTGACACAGCCATCAGCAGCTCTCGTTGCGGATCTTGAGACTAGACACAATAAGTGACTGGGCAGGGCCCAGGGGGTCTGACCCCTGTTCCCCAAGTTGGGCAGGTGATGAGGGACAGAGAGGCCCCAGGGCTGGAGAGGAGGTCAGCCCGGAAGCAGAGTGCACTGTGCACAGAGCCAGGGAAGGGAGAGTCCAGGCCAGCAGTCAGGGCCTGGCCCACCGCTGTGCAGTACTGGGGAGCCCTGGCATGGGACCCGGGAGGAAAAGGGCGTCCAGGATCTGGTGAGGCGGGCAGCTGGGCTAGGAGAAGCCCACAGGAGGCTGCAGGCTGTAGATCAGGAAGAAAACATGAGACCTAAGCAGAGGGGGAGCAACGGTGAGCAAGGCTGGGTCTTCCAGGGACAGACTGGGAAGCTCACCAGCATGGGAGCAGCTGCCCTGGGAGCACAAACTAGCATCTTGGCCTGGATGCTAGAGAAGAGCTGTGTCTCTGAAAACAAGAGAAAAGCCCAGGTTTTCAGAAGTGGCCTGGCAGAAAGAGCAGTTTGAGAAGCCAAGCTCCTGAATGTGGGCATGCACTCCTGCCTGAGGTCAGGACCCAGCTAGGATGGCAGGAGTGGGAGTGCGAAGGGGAATGGGGTGGGGGGCATGAAGCTGCAGAGGAAGGAGGGCTGGGGTGAAGCCTGGGTACGGCCGGCCCCACAGCCTTGCTTTGGCGAACCAAGCATTCCAGTGGTCTTTTGCAGTGTCCCCAAAGTGATCGCCACTCCATAGACTTCAGTGTCTTAACCCCAGCTCAGACTGCCTTCTCCACCTGGACAACAATCCTTTGGAAACCGTGGAGTTTAGAAAACACTCTTACTGCCTATGGATCTCGGATTGGAGAGCTGACCGGCAGTCAACCTCCAGCCGACACACAGCCAGCTTATATGGTCTCCATCAGCGTTCTGGGAGAGAGGGACAAGAGTATGTGCTTGAGCAGCCGACTTCGAAACTGACCCACGTCGATGTTTGAGTTGCGAAAACCCATTAACAAGAAGGCTAATGTTTAGCTTTCTGCCGCCATTGATAAGAGCAGCGAGCTCAGGAGAGTCGAAACTTTTTCCCTTTCCTAAGCTAGAATAAAAATAGCTTCTTTTTCTCCATCTGCAGACAGACAAATTTGGCGCTTTATCCTTCAGTGAGTTTGATCAACTTGAAAATAGTTCATCTTTCCTTGTAATTCTAAATAAAAAAAAAAGACCACGTTCTAACACTGAAGGGGAGCGTGTGTTGGCAGGAATCACCTGTGTTTTGCCCTGTCTCCCTGCTCCCTCTCCTACTTTCTGCCCACTATTCCATTTTGGAGGACTGCTGGCAGGCGTGACTCCTCAGGACTATAAATTCCATGGACTCGTGTCGCCATAGTCTGAGCAGACAGCGCCATAGGTGAGTAGATGAATGATTGATTCTTATTAAGTCCGAGTGCCAGAAACTTCTAAGAAAAATGGCCCCTTCTGCTTGTGGAATTGATTGTTGCTGGAATTGGGCAGCCAGGCCGACAGCAGCTATGCCACACCTTCCCCTCGGCCAGGCAGGCTGGCCCTCCATGATGATAAACAGGTGGAGGATCTGAGCCACCTGGACACTCGCCTCCTCCGTCAGATCACTCAAGCGAAGGAGCCCGCGTTGGTCTTGGTCACCTGGGTAATGCAGAAAAGGGTTGCGTGAGACAGAGACAAAATGAATGAGAGTGTTCTGGTGCGAATTATCTGAATAATAACTGCATCGGGGCTCTGGGTTGTTTTAAATTCTTTTCCCAAGAAGGGCAGAAGCCACGGGCAGGGGAGGTCTGGGAACCCGGCATCTTGGTCCCAGAGGACAACCCCCGGCGGGAGTCCGTGGGAGAAGAACTGCATGGTTATCTCAGGCTGTTGTTTGACCCTCCATCATGTCCTGTGTGGACAGAATGTTCTGGAAGAGTGAGAACACTCTTTCCTTCCCCAGCCCACTCTGCTGGGAGGCCTGCAGTTAGCCAGGCCCACCTGGCACTGGCAGGAGCCATAAGACCGGGGCCTTCCTCGCTATCCTTCCCCACAGCGCTCGCTGCAGACGGTGCATGGCGGGCGGCGGGAGCACGGCGCGATGTTCCTCAATTGAAACCAAACCCAAGGCAGATTCATGGGGTTGGGAAAATCAGTTTTTGTCCTAGAGGTGCCAGGGAAGGGGCTGACTTCCTGACCCACTTTGGAGAAAGTTCTAGGTTGGTTAGTGACGGGAGTGGGCCAGGGTGCTGGACACGAATGGCTGCAGGTCTCAGCACGTGTGCCTCGATGGCTGTGACTGCTGTGTGACCTTAGCCATGCAGAAAACATACCTGCTGGAACAAAACCCTGTGGGGAAGTGGGTGTAGGAAGGAAGGAAGGGGAGGCCTATCCTTCCTGGAGGCAACTTAGTGACGCCCCCCCCCCCGCAGGAGGTGTGGAGATGGCGGCCACGCAGGTTCTGAGGGATGGGGTGCAGGGCCAGCCTAGCACATCCCATCGAAAGAACGTCGTCCCGCTGGCCCTTGGCTCATCCACTCCCATCCCACACCGCCTTGGCACCACAGGGCAGATCTCACCTCCCACACACCTCCCACGCCGCCTGCCCACCCTGGCCCAGGCTGGCCCCGGGAGAGCGGAGGAACCCGTGTTGGACATAGACATCGCCTGGGAAGGAGGGCTGAGACAAGTCCCTGAGTCTCTCTCAATCTCAGCTTCTCCTCCTGCACGATGGGGAACAGCAGTGCCACTTACGGTACTGTAAACCAAATGCATGAGGCACGTACGAGTCCTGCTTAGAGTTGGGGACAGACAGAAGGCCTCCCTTCAAAGGCACAAGGGGGTCTTGGCTGCACTGCTCCTTTAGCTGGGGCCCCCAGGCTTATCCTTGGAAGGTGGAAGATGGCAGGGATAAATGAACTAGGAACATCCCCTCTCAGGCCAAATTCTACCCCTTTGCCTTGCTTCTGCAACAAATCCGCGTATCCCTCTTGGCAGATGGGTATCTTGGGAAGGCCAGAGCAAAGGTGACCGACAGCCCACATTTTAAATTTTAAATTAAGCTTCAAATGTTAAAGCTCGCCAGCCCAAGAGCACCAGGAACACCCTTGCAGTCAGACGGAGAGGGTATCTTGGCTTAGAAGGAAGACCGCGCAGGCCACCACAAAACTTCTGAGGGGAGGAGTCAGGAAGAGTGTAATTACAGGAACCGGCAGAGACCCAGTGGCAGGCTCCGCACAGATGGGTCTCAGGACGGTCTGTCAGTTTGTAAATAGGCAAGTTGCCAGAGCAGCATCGTATCTTCAGAACGCACGAGTCCAAGCAGAGTTGCTGGGAGATCGGCACGTCCGTGGGCTGGTTGAGAACACAGAGCTGAGCAAGCTTGGTTTGCCGCCTGGCATGGTTTGGTGAGGCTTCTAGTCTGAGAGTCACAGCACAGCTCTGCGAGTCATGGCCTCTCTTTCAATTTTCTCTCCTCTTGCAGCCTAGTTGCCCATGGGTTCATTTTTCACTCTATCACACATAATTTTCAAAATGTTGCCACATTAAAATTATAGTGCCTTTTTCCCCCCTTTCTCCCTCCCCCCACCTTCTTCCCCTCTGGTAACCACTAATCTGTTCTCCTTATCTATGTGTTTGTCTGTCTTCCACATATGAGTGAACTCATATGATGTTTGTCTTTCTCTGCCTGATTTGTTTCGATTAGCATAATATCCTCAAGGTCCATCCATATTGTCGCAGATGGCAATATTTCACCTTTTTTATGGCTGAGTAGTGTTCCCTTGTATATATATACCACATCTTCTTTATCCATTCCTCCGTTGATGGGCAGGCACTTGGGTTGCTTCCATGTCTTGGCTATTGTGAACAATGCTGTGATGTACATAGCGATGCATAAATCTTTTTGAATTACTGATTTCATGTTCTTTGGATAAATACCCAGTAGTGGGATAGCTGGATCATATGGTATTTCTATTGTTAGCTTTTTGAGGAATCTCCATACTGTTTTACATAGTGGTTGCGTCAGTTTGCGTTCCCACTAACAGCGTACAAGGGTGCCCTTTTCTCCACATCTTCTCCTACACGTGTGATTTCTTGTCTTGTTCATTATAGCCATTCTGATGGGTGTGAGGTGATATCTCATTGTAGTTTTGATTTGCATTTCCCTGATAGTTAATGATGTTGAACATCTTTTCATGTGCCTCTTGGCCATCTTCTTTGGAAAATTATTCATATGCTCTGCCCATATTTTTTGATCGGGTTGTTCATTTTTTTGTTGTTGAGTGTATGAATTCTCATATATTTTGGAAATTAACCCCTTGTCAAATACATGATTTGTAAATATTTTCTCCCAGTTGATGAGTTGTCCTCATTTTGTCAACGGTTTCCTTTGCTTTGCGGAAGGTTTTATTTATTTTTTCTTTTGATTCCCTTGTCTGAGTAGACATGGTATTCAAAAAGATACTAAGACTGATGTCAAAGAGTGTACTGTCTATGTTTTCTTCTAGAATTTTTGTGGTTTCAGGTCTTACATTCAAGTCCTTAATCCATTTTGAGTTAATTTTTGTGTACGGTGTAAGAAAGTGGTCAACTTTCATTTTTTTTGCATGTGGCTCTTGGGTTATCCTAACACCGTTTACTGAAGAGACTTTGCTTTCTCCATTGCATATTCTTGGCTCCTTTGTTGAAGATTAGCTATCCATAGATGTGTGGGTTTATTTCTTGGCTCTCAATTCTGTTCCATTGAGTTGTGTGTCTGTCTTTCTGTCAGTACCATGCTGTTTTGATCACTACAGCTTTGCCTTTTCTTGATGATTTATCAACTTTAGACCAAAAATCTTATAATTTATAGCTATGAAAATGAGTCATTTAGCTTATCTATAACACCCCAACACCTCCACCCTCTCCCAATTTTTGTTAGTTTTATTTTATTTTTAGTTCTTCTAATGATTATATTTATAACTCTAAACCAGTAGTTCTCAACTGGGGGAAATCTTTCTGGGTGTGTGTGGAGGAGGGCATTTGGCAATGCCTGGAGACATTTTTTGGTTGTCACAATTTTAGGGATGTTATTGATGTCTAGTGAGTAGAGGCTGGGACAGACCCCACAACAGAGAATTGTCCAGCCTGAATCCTAACAATGCCGAGTTGAGAAACAACACATTAAAATCTCTTGATCTATTAACTTGAGACAATATTGGACTTTGCATCATCTGTGCTGAAGAAATGTGGCCTCTCTACTTCATTCCATCTCTTCCCTCTCTTTCAGCCAAGTTTTCTCATCCACATTCTACTTAGAACAATAACTGAGAGTGTGGTTTAAAGGTTGGTTCTAAAATCCAAAACTCAATGAATAGTGTGTCTAACACCATGATTATGTAAATATTGATCTGAACCATGTGATGTGACTTAATCCTTGGAGAAGGACGCGTGATCCTTTGCCACCAACATGAGCCCCTCCACGGAGACAGGGCCACATGTCAGGGTCAACTGGATTCTCTTCTTACACCTCATCCTTAGCTCCAGTCATATCCCCACTTAGATTTGCTTTACATTTGAACCATGACATCTTTGCATAGTTTCTTGGTTTTGATGATGTTTTAACTGTGTTTTTAAACGTTTGTTCACAAAAGAAGTATATTCCTTCACCCCATCATAAGATCATCCAACTTTCTTAATCATACCATTTGTTAAGAGAATCTAGTTTCCCCTTAGAGCTGTATTCCCTGAAGCCTGTTCTTCTTGGCCTAATTTGAGATGCTTGCTTCCTCGATCCTCTGAGTGGCTCTCATCCTGGAACATCTTTGCCATTTTCTCCTGGTTTAGAGTCACTGCAGTCTTGCCTTCACTTCATTGGATCTTTTAGAGCTTCACAAGGTGATACCTCCTCATGGTTAAGTGCCAGACTGGAGCCAAGTCTCGGTGCAACTCCCAGGGCCACCACATAGTAGCTGCATGACCCTGGACAAGTTAACTAATCTTTCTATGCCTCAGTTTCCTTGTGTATAAAATGAGGATTATGATGATTAACGTAACCTAACTCAGGGTAGTTGTGAGGATGAAATTAGTTCTTGTGTACTGTTTAAAATAGTACCTGGCATTTAGAAAGCCCCAATAAGTGCTGGTTATTATTGTCATTAGTTTTCTGGAGCATATCCTTAAGTAATTTTTCCAAACAGAGTATGCAGAAGGTAAAACTTTCTGAGTCTCTTCATGCATGAAATGTCTTTATTTTGCCTTCTCGTTTGATGGACAAGTTGCTAGAAATAAAGTTCTATGTTTAAAATCACTTTCCTTCAGATCCTTGAAGGCATCACCCCACTGTTTTCTAATATTCAGTGTTGCTCACGAGAAATCTACTGCAAATCTGATTCTTGTCTCTTCGTACGTGTCTGTTCTTTGTATTTGTGAGTTTTTAGGGTCTTCTCTTTATGTCTGGTGCTCAGAAATTTCACAAGGATGCATCTAGTTGCAAAACTTGACCTATCCAACTTACCCACCGTTTAGTTGCGCCTGTGTTTCTCTTCAGCTCTGATTGAGTTTTTAAGCTCTGGTAATTCCCCTCTTTTTTTTTTTCTGACAATTTCCTCCTTTCAGTTTTTCTCTTTTGCATTTTTGGAATTGCCATCTGATAAACTGCTGGACTTACGGAATTGATTCTCCCCGTCGCCTACATTTTCTTATTTTCCGTATTTTTATTCTGGAGGATTACCTTTACTTTGTCTTCCAGGCCTTTTATCAGAAGTTTTATTTATTTACTTATTTTTATTTCTTTTTTTTCAGGGAAGCTAACACTTGTTGCCAATCTTCCTCTTTTTTTTTTTCTCCCCAAAGCCCCCGTGCATGGTTATACAGCTGGTTGTAAGTCCTTCTAGTTCTTCTCTGTGAGCCGTCACCACAGCATGGCTACTGACAGACGAATGGCATGGTTCTGCGATCAGGAAATGAACCCAGGCTGCTGAAGCGATGAGAACACCAAACTTTAACCACTCGACCATCAGGGCTGGCTCTCAGAGGTTTTATTTTGATAATAATGTTTTGAAGTTTCAAGAACTCTTCCTTATTCTCTAAGTGCTCCTTTTTCAGAGCAACTGTTCTCATCTTATGGATACAATAGCTTCTAAAATTTTTCTAAGATACTTCTTAGAGGTTTGGGTAAGAATTTTGTGTTGAGTTCTTATCTCTTGCTAATTTATCCATGCTTTATCAGACATCAATTATTCTGTTTGTCCTCTTGGTCCTCCTGTTCGGGGTTATTTTTCCTTTTAATGTATGGTGATCCTTGGTTGCTACTCATATTTATACACCAAAGACAGGACTGATCGGCACAGGCACCTAGTTTTTTCTGTTATTGTGTAGCTCAACCAGCTGGTTGGATGAGCTCATTGGGGATTGAGAAGCGTTTGTTCTCTATCATCTCGCCTTCTCCTCCTCTCCCCTTCTACCCACAAAGACCACTCTCTCTTCCCCTTTACAAGGACTCTTTCCCCAGGCAATTAGCCCGACCAACAACTCCAACAAGTGCACAACTACAGTGTGAGCCAGTCTACAATATCTCTGCAGGGGGATTGGCAGCATTGGAACAGATCCCTAAGGACACTGCCTTGGTGCCAGGTTATTGCATTTCCCAGGCGCCTAGTAGATACCTGTTGCCTGTCTGAAGTGTGTAGCAGCATTTTGTGAACAGGGTGTTAGGAACCCTGAAATTAATACACCCAAGCAGCCTGTACAGGCTGCTGGTGTCTGCTCATATAATCCATCTGGATATGTGACAATATAACTGACCAGGCTAAGGAGTTCATTTCACATTGTGGCCCCTGGTGAACCGCCATGGCACAGTCACTCACAGACCTCAAAGCGGATCCCGGGTGTTGAGACTTAAGGCACTGGCATGGAATTTAACAATATTCCATAGTCCTAGATTCATGCCTGAAGCAGAAATGCGATCTCCATTTTCTTTTTTCTGCTTTTTGTATATAATGGGATCTTGGCAAACTGAGGGCTGGAGATGGATAGAACCATTCCTGGAAACCAGAGAACTGTTTCCAGCAGCCAACACATTCCTGTGATTAACATGCAAGATCGCTAGGTAGGTTTTCCACGCTCAGGAGTCTGCAGTGGGGACTGTGTGCGGGTCGTTTATGATCAGCTAACCAGTTTACTAGCAACTTTAATGTGGAATTACGTTACTGCTGAACCGTGAGGAGCAAGAGAAAGCATGCTGCTCAAGAGGGATTTCCCAAGGAAAGAGTAAAAATATCAATTGGTTTCAGTGTAAAACCAGAATGTTTTGAACTCTGTTCAGCTAAGAAATTCATAGTTGCTCTGTGTGCCGTGTCCAGGTTGACCAGTTCTCCAGCTAAACTGGGAACACCCGAGAGTGAACCAGCAGTCAGAGCTGTGTCCGTGCCTTACTTAGTTCTTTGTTTTGATTAAAAATACAAATACCTGTATTCTACTCCCAACTCCTTTATTGATTAATTCGTGGGCTCTATTTGACCACTATTGATAAGTTCTCCCATTCTTTTTTTTAAAAAAATAGATTCAGTTTAATTATTCTGGGTTAACTACATTTGGCTCTCAGTTTCTCCTAGAAATTGGAGGTTGGAGAATCCCCTTGCTGCTCTTAGTGAGCGACTGTATTCGTTTCCCAGAGCTTCCGTAACAAGGTGACACAAGCTGGGTGGCTTAAAAACAGAAATTTGTCCTCTCATAGTTCTGGAGGTTAGAGGCCCAAAATTAAGGTGTCAGCAGGCTTGCTTCCTTCATGGGGGCTCAGAGAGAGAATCTGCCCCATGACTCTCTCCCACTTCTGGTGGTTGCTGGCAACCCTGAGCTCCTTGGCTTGCAATTGCATAACACCAATCTCTGTCCCTGTTGTCACATGACTGTCTTCCCTCCAGGTGTCTGTGCCTTCACACAGTGTCTGCCTGTGTGTCTCTGTGCCTATCCTCCTCTTCTTATAATGTACATCTTAAATACATCTGCAAAGACCCTTGTTCCATATAAGGTCACATTCACAGGTACCAGGCGTTAGGACTTGACCATCTCTCTTTGGTGGGACACAGCCCACAACTACCTACCAAATCCCACAGACATTAGTCCGGTTATAGTGCAGGAAGCGGGGATCCAGGGCTATCAGACAAAAAATCCTACACCCTCCTTCCAAGTTCTCAGCCCATGACTAGGACACTATTTCTAACAATAACATCAAATGACTCTAAGGGTTGGTTATGTTGAAATATGCCCAAGACCCTCTAACCCTGAGACTCAGAGAGCCCCAGGAATCGAAGCTCTCAGTCCTGGTCCCCAAAGCAGGCCATCTTATTGGCCACTAGGATGTGTGGAGACCTGCTGTGATGGTCTCCTTGCCACAGAGCCAGCACGCGCAGCCTTCCTCTGCTTGCAAAGCCATCCATGGCATATCACGCAGTTTCGAGCATCTAACAAAGGGCAGGATGTGGCTTTGCATGGTAGTTTGAAATGATCAAGAAAATATATATTTACCAAAATATGAGCTGAAATAGGATGTCCGGATGCTGAGTGTCAATGTACACTGGATCAGCATTTAACAACCGGGGCAACAGGCCATCAGTTTCACAGGGCTAATTTGAATAATGTCTCCAACTGCACAGGCGATGCAGGAAAAAGTGGCGCACCGATTGGCTTATAGGGAAACACAGAAATGAAGGGGGAAAGGAGAAACCAGCCCCAGGGAAAAAAAAGAGAAAAGGCGAAGAGGAAAAATAAATGTACAAGTGTACCTCTTAAGTCCCACAAATCTGTAGGGATTTGTAACTCAGGAAAACCCTACAGTGAAACACAAATCAGAAAGTGACCAAGAGCCATAATCCACATTCCTAAATAAGTTGTCTTTTCCGGTCATGAAAAAAGAAGAAGACTGTAAATATACAATATCACTCTCCATAGTTGCAGCTTCTTTCATTTCTTTCTTAAAATATTACAAAGCAAACAAATCCTGCATTCGAATCCATTATAAACCAGTTCCGTATCTAATCAAGTTGAAGCCAAAGCCATATGGACTGTGCAAACATAAAAAAAAAAAGTCATTCTAAGATAAGCAAAACAGGAAATTGGAGGTTGACGATGATGAAACTGATATCCGAATGGTAATCTGAGCCGTAAAGTCACTAAACCCTTCCTGCGCCATAAACAGAGCTTCTTGGGATGTGTTTCATTTTCCTTCCCTGGAGATCTGGCCGTAGGTTGCACGAGTTAGTGCAAATCTTCCTCCCTCTCCTTCTTACCCCTGTGTCGGCAAACTGTGCACGGGCTGCAGGATCTGAGCGCACCAGGCGTCCCCATCTGCTCCCGCTGAGCTCTGGGTGGTCCACACTTCAGCCGAAGCTGCCGCCGAGGGAAAGGGCAGATGGATCCACCTTGTCTTCCCAGAGTCTGCGGCCGAAGCCCGTCTGCCCGTCTAGACGAGGGTTCTCGACCTCGGCGCTTGTCACACTTGGCCCCAGTCCGTCTTTGTTGGGGAGGGGCTGTCCTGTGCCTTGTAGGATGTTAGCCGCACCCCTGAGCTCTACCCACTAGATGCCAGTAGCACCCTCTTCAGCCGTGACCATCAAAAACGTCTCCAGACATTGCTGAAATTCCCTGGGATGGGAAGGCAAATTGCCCGTAGCTAGGAACCGCTTATTTAGAAGGAATCCTTGCTGGAAAGAGCTCAAACCACGCATTTTTAGAGAGTGTTATTTCATTAATCTTCACAGAGGGAATTAGTGATGATGCTTTGGACTTGAACGTCCCCTTCTCCATAAGGGTGCCCCTGACCACTCTGTTTACCCTCACCTGCTATTTCCATTACTTATTGACCATGGTTATTGTTTCATGTTCTTTCTCTCCTGCTAGAAGAGATGCAATTCCGGGCACATAGTGGATGCTCAAAAAACAATTGGTTCACAAATGAATGGGTGGACACCAAATTCCACGTGGCGTAAACAATGGAGAGACACGTTCTCCAGGGAACCAGGGTGCTGGGGGAGGCAGCCCCAGCGTTCACCGACTCAGCCGGGCCACAGCCACTGGCTCCAGGTCACCTCCTGCCCCGAGGCACCAGTGCCCAGCGGGAGGGGAGATGCGGTCTCCTCCCCATCTCTTCAAAAGCCAGGAAGTGGGGCGGCCCCGTGGCTGAGTCATTAAGCTCCCATGCTGCCGTTCCGTGGGTTTTGCTGGTTCGCATCCTGGGCACAGACCTAGCACCGCTCTTCAAGCCATGCTGAGGCTGCATCCCACGTGCCACAACTAGAAGGACCCATAACTAGAATATATAACTACGTACCGGGGGCTTTGGGGAGAAGAATAAGAAAAAAAAAAAAAAGATTGGCAACAGATATTAGATCAGGGGCCAATCTTTAAGAAAAAGAAAAGCCAGGAAGCTTTCCCACAGCCCCTGGGAGATGCCCTCTCCCCCCCGCCTATATCTCGTTGACCAAACCCCAATGGGCACAGACAAATCTGGTTTACTCCTCAGGTGCAGGTGGCATGCTTTCCCCAAAGAGTGGAGACCTGAGCAAAAGCACAGATGTGACAACGAGGAGGAAGAGGGTGGGTCGCCAAGCAAGATCAAGCTCACCTCCCGGGCAGAAAGGATCAGGGCCTGCGCAGGTCGTGCAGCCAACAGAGTTTTGTCCTGAGCAGCCTGTGTCCCTCTCTGGGCCCTGCCCCTCTGTCTGCCCTTTCATCTTAGTGCCCATCCATGTACTCTTCCACAGGGCCGGGGGGCCAGTGGTCACTAACCCTGACCCTCAAGTAGCAATGACTCATGGTGTTACCTTTCTCTGGGGACATCAGGACTTTCCTGGGAGCCTGAATGTCTTAAAAGTCTTTCATATCCAAAGGAATTAATTTCTAATGGCCAAACATCGGATTAGTGAGTACAATACATAAGGACAAGAGAATTCTCTGGGTGTCCCTCAAAGCACCCCTTGAAGGCCCAGCCTCCTCTACCCCTTCATTAAGTTGGTGCAGAATCCCTGCTCTCTGTGGTTAAGTTCTCTGATGCCTCTCCGGGCCCCATCACTGCCTTCTTCCCACAGCACCCCAATGCCTGGCCCACAGGAGGCACCCAAGATCTTTCAAGGGAATGGACCAACTCCCTTTTCTGGAGTCAAAGTTTTCTAGTGCAGTATATCATAAGACATGAGAAGTTAGTTTTTCCTGCTGTTTCTAGGATGTGCGGTACCTTGCTAGAACCCTCTGCCCTATGGCTGGTAGGAGACAGGATCTGAAACCTTGGAATAATCCAGATCCCTATCACCAAGGCCCCTTCCATCTGTGTAGAAGGGCAGCGGTGTCCACGAGGAGGCTGACAACTTGAATCCTTGTCCTGGGAGCTATCTAGTCCCCTTCCCCAGGCACCCAGACCAACTGGAGAAGGTGCTCTTGCCAGAAGATGTGGACAGTGACAGAGCCTTGGCTGAGGACTGGTGAAGGCCCATCAACACAGAGCAAGCAGGCCTGCATTGTTCCAGCTGAGAAAGCACCCCAGGCTTCTGGCAGATGCTGGGCCCAAGCAGTGTAGTAAGACAGCTTCCAGTGGAAGCTAACTTTTCCCACAAAGTTAGCTTCCTAACTACCTGAGCGTACTAATCAGGGTTCTCCAGAGAAATGGAACCAATAGGATGAGTGTGTGTGTCTATGTGTGTGTCTAGGTGTGTGGCTATATATACACAGAGAGAGAGAGAGAGAGATTATAAGGAGTTGGCTCAGCCAATTATGGAGGCTGAGAAGTCCCATGATCTACACTTGGCAACCTGGAGACCCAGGAGAGCCAATGGTGTGAGTTCCAGTCCTAAAGCTGGCAGGCTCAAGACCCAAGAAGAGCCTCCATTTCCTTCAAGTCCAAAGGCAGGAAAAGACCCAGCTCAAGACGGTCAGGTAGGAGGAGGTCCCTCTTATTCGTGGGAGGCTCAGCCTTTTTGTTCTACTCAGCCCTTCAACTGATTGGATGAGGCCCACCCACATTAGGGAGAGCCATCTGCTTTACTCAGTCTACCTATTAAAATGTTAATGTCACTCAAAAACACCCTCAAACACCCAGAATAATGTTTGACCAAATAAATATCTGGGTGCCACATGGCCCAGTCAAGTCCACATATAAAATTAACCATCATACTCCATGACCTCGGGCAAGGCAGCCTCAGTCTATTCATCTATAAAGTGGGGATAATGACACTCACTTCAGGGGCTGTTGGGGATTAAATGAGATGGTAGGCATGTGGTACCTGGCATCTGATAGGCATGCAGCAAACACTCTTTCCCTGTCCTGCCCTGCCCTGTTTTCTCCCAATAGGACATCCACAGCATCTCCTCTGATGGAGCTCTCTGCTGTGTGGACCCCTTGGGCCCAGGCCTACACTGCTCTGCAGCTGACCTGAGGGCCTGATCTTAGCAGCTTCTCCTGTTTTTCCCTGAGGCCTGGGTTCATGGTAACAGTCCCAACATGCCACCTTGGCTGCCCGGCTTGTGAGCTCAGGCCACCCAACCTCTGGCCAGCACCCTGGGCTCATGTGCAGCTGGACATAAAGTGGAGCTCCTTCTGCCACCCTGGGACATCCAAAGGTGCCTGCCTTTCCTGGTCCAGGTACTTCTTGTCCTTCTGTAAGCATCTCCGTCTGAGGGAAAGTCTGGTATCAATCTGGTAAACTCTGTATGTCATGCATACGTGTTCTTTCTAGACCATGTCGGCTCTTGTCCTAGTGCACGTCTTCTCTGTCTGTGGGATAAAGCTAAGCCCTTGTGACTTTACACTGCAGAGGTTTATGCATTCCGGGTGGCTTGGGCAGCTCGGCTCCACACGGTCACTCAGGAACCCAGGTTCCTTGTCATGTGTCCTCGCTCATCCTCTCTGGCTTTCTCATTGTCTACGTGACTGAAGCTGAGTTGCACCAAGTCTGGATTCCAGCCAGTGGGAAGGGGGAGCATATGGAGGACATGAGAACTGTGCAGGGATCCTGGCGCCAGACCCAGAAAAAGCACTGATGCCCCCACTCACACTCTATTAGCAGGAACTGAGTCCCACAGCCGCCTCGCTGCAAGAAGGTTGGGAGGTCCAGGAAGAAGGGAGACTCAATTCTGGTGGCCAGCTGGTGGCCATCTTCACCGCCCTTCTCTTACTCTTTTCCTGAGTGCCGGGCCCGCCTGGAAAGAGGGACGGTGCCATGTGGCTGTGTGTTGTGTCCCTGAGAGGCAGCTACACCGCTAGGGACCTGGGAGGAAAGACGGGCCTGCTCATGACATGGTGGCTGTGTGGCTGCATGACCAGCACCCTGGTCTAGGGTTTCTCCAGCTGAGAAATAATAATGATGAATACAAAATTATAAATAAATTAATATTTCTTAAGAAATAAGAAACAATAAAAAAATGACACCAAACCATTATTTAGTCGTGAGACATTTAAATCCACTTCCACTTCCTTAGATCTCTCTCCCCTCTCTCTCTATCTTATCCAGTTCTGTATATATACCCTCTCTCTCTCAATATATCCTATTGGTTCTGTCTCTCTGGACAACCTTAATGCAGGTGTCATTTCTATTTCGAAACTGCCCTCCAAATTAAAGAGACAACTGATGTGGAGTCTTGATGATAAATTGTGGCTACTCATTGATAAACATTTTCTTGTCCTGTAAGTTTAAAAAATTATCTTTATTTTCTTCTTACGACCCTCAGTCGGCCACCAATGAACTAAAAATTTTTCTCCTCTTGAACGGCACACCCGAAATTGTTCTCCTAAAGCTTCCTTCTAGATTCAAATGCCTGGCAAACTTCGCAGTCACACTCATGTTCCAGTTTGGCAAGGAAAACGAATAAGATCACACCCAACTTCCAATGTTTGGTCTAATTCAGTGTGACATCATATGTATATCTGAGTATCCCCCATTTAAACTTTTTTTAAAGTTTAGCCAGAACTGCATAAACACGGTCAATTCACTTTGAAAACCTTCTCCTCGACTGCTGTGCATTAACTCTGTTCCCTCTGAAATGCGCTCTGACGCTGCAAAGAGCATCCGCCCCCTTGATGCCGTGTCCCGGGAAGCAGGGGACCGTCTGGGGATGCTCACAGCTGGCCACTCAGCCTCTGCCCTCAGGGCTCCAGAAAATTCCAGAGCCTGGACCTGGCCTCTGATCTGGGGCGAAATGGAGAAGAGAGTGGATGAGGGCCCCTCCCTCCCGGGGGCTCCGGGAATCAGCCTTTTCCCGCTCTTGTGAAGCCATCCACGGGAATTCCCATCGGAACACCACTTGTCACACTGGGACTAGTTGCATTTTCTTTTTTCCATTTTGGCTTTGCCATTGCAAAGAACTGACTTTGTCCTACGGACTCCTCTGCTTTGTTCTCTGTCGTCCTCACAGGGAAGGGCCCGTAGCGGGTTACAGGAGGCAACGTGGGGCTCCTTACGCCCCGCTGGGCTGCTGAGCCTTGCCAGACCGACTGCCATCTGCTTGACCCTTCCCTTCCCCGGCTGGCAGACCCTGCTGCTGCTCAGGTTGAGAATGTCCACTCTCGCCATCCCCATGTGCGAGCAGATGTGAAAGGCTTACAGAGTGAGTACCCAGCCTGCCAGGACCAGGACAATACAGACACAGCCAAGCAAGAAGTAGTGTTCATTACTCTGTCAGCATTTACTAACCACCTCCTGTGTACCAGGACCTGTGCTGGGCGCCAAGGAACCACAGCCCCTGCCCTCCGGGAGGGGACAAGTCATGAATCATATTTATTTGGGGCTACTTAATAGTCTCAGAGTCTTTTCACAGAGCAAAGATTCAATAAAGATTTTAAACGGTGTGTGTGTGAGTGAGAACAAGAGAGAAAGAGGGAGAGAAAGAGACAGTCAGCTCTTGACAAGCCCGGTAGGAAGCATTAAAAAAAAAACCTCCATCATTAGTTTCTCCAACAACCATCTCAAACACATCATTAGGGAGGAAAAACAACTCATTTTTCTCTTGAGGGTCAGTACAGTATTGTTTTTCAATGTTTCGAACCCATAAACAAACATTCCCATTTATAAAACCCCATTTCACTCAAGAAATCGTCTGTCTTCATCTCAAAGGCACATTTATGCTTTTTCGTCGGAAAAAAAGAAAAACACTAAACAGACTTTAGTGACCATCTCATCAACCCTGAGAGGACAGAGGGGCTCAGCTTTCAGACCTTATCAATGTTGGAAACAGTTCCTGCTCGAATGTTATCTGATAGCATCTAAGGGGCACAGGAAATGCCGTCAGCCACGCACAATAGGAGGGGAGGTAATGGGAAAGGAGAAGGCTCATGAAGGAAATTTCAAGCAGGAAAAGTTGAGTAAAATCCTTCATTGTCAACCTGAAATAGTGGATTTCATTGAAAGTGAAAGAACGGATTAATAACAGCCTTGCAAGCAGTCCGAAGTGAGGGACCCTCCTTTCCACTGAGAGACTCTGTTTATTTATGTAATTCCACACCAGCGAGAGAGCTCCCCAAATAGTTTATTTTAGGAGCACACCCCAAGAACGCTAACTGAATTACCTTTCCCCTAACCTGCCCCAAATTTACTTCTTTACTGACTGTTTTCTTAACTCTGTAAGGTCAAAACTCCATTCATAGCCAGGGATGACCCACAGGCTCAAAATGCCTCCATCATAAGCCTCACTGGCAGCACAATTTTACTCTTGTTCCAAACCCGCTCTTCGAGTGCTGCTGCAGATGTGTCTTGGCAAGCTTGCTCTGCCCCGTTGCAGTTCTAGAGTGTAGGTGGAAGGCACTTTTACAGTGGCGTTTAATTACTTCCCAACCAGGGAGCCACCCTTGGCCGTGTGTACAAAATCAGGCATAAGACAGTGGCAAAAAGACATCTTGATCACAGAAAACCAAGGCAACAGAGTCAAAGCAACTTCTTGAAAAAGAAACCACATACACTCCGTACACACAGAGTGGAATATTACTCAGTCATAAAAAAGGAATGAAGCTCTGATACCCGTTACAACGTGGATGAACTTTGAAGCTACTATGCTGAGTAAAAGAAGCCAGACACAAGAGACCACATGTTGTATGATTGCACTTACACAAAATATCCAGAATAGGCAAATCCATAGAGATGGACAGCAGACTGTGGTTGCCAGGGGCTGGGAGGAGAGGGGAAGGGGGAATATTGCTTCATGGATTTCCTTTTGGGGTGATAGAAGTGTTTCGGAACTAGCTAGGGGTGTGGCTGCACAACATTGTGAATGTCCTCAATGCCACTGAATTTTTCATTTTAAAATGGTTAAATTTATGTTACATGAATTTCATCTCAACAAACACACACACACTCATTACTTGCAACCTGAAAAGAGGCCATGAGTTTAACCTTTTAACGTCCCCCGGATTTCTCTTATAAGTTGTACTCATGCCTTAGTAAAAAAAACTCCTTTCCAATAACACACAGGACACATTCCTGGATTTTGATATTAATTTTTTTTTAAAGAAGGGGAGTAACATCTGGTGTAGGGCGCCCAGCTTCTAGCGCTCTATCTGCGGTAGAGTCAGACCTTGAAAAGCCTTGAGAAGAATAATTTGCTTGAGAGGGGAAAATGGCACAATTTCAGAACATTTGGATCTAGAGGAAACATCATCAGTCCAGAAATGGGGATGTTTACAGAAGAACATCTAGTTTTCGGGTGTTCTCGCCCAGCCTGTGTTCCTGATACACGTCTGGTGTCCCTTTAGTAGATGTGACCATAACAACAGCCTCCTTAGGAACCACACTCTGCCCATTGACATCCACATCTGCGTTAGGGGTTGAATGACATACAATTTCTTGTGTGGGTGCTTGAGGAGTGATATGGGCTGTCAGATGTCATAAGGCATTAAATAAAGCCGCACAGAGATGGAAACTGGTACTGTGTTTATTTGGAAGTGCCAGTGGCTGCTTAATTGCAATTTGTAGAAACAAGCTATTGACTGAAAGTTGTCTTTGTCAATCAGGTTTTTCGTTTCTGCCATTTCCAGAGTGAGCCTCGAGTAGGAAGTCGTTTCCTCTGAGGCTGGCATCACTTCCCAGGCGGGCATGGGGCTGACGGCATTTGGTGAGGAGCAAAATCACAGGTTCCACTGGGGACCCCGCTTTCCCTCACTGCTGCACCACAGGCTCCTGCTCTAACTCACCCCAAAGAAGCTCATTGCTCACGCCCCCGTGTCAGATGAGGGACCACTGACTGTCTACCTTCAATTATTCCCAAAGCAGACCTACCCAATCTTGGATTAATTCAGGGCTCTTGCTTCCTTTCCCTTCCCCTCTCTTCACTCCCTTTTGGCTTGACAGCACCTCTGCCAGAGGCTCAGGCAAGTCAAAGAAAGGCGGAGAAAGCCAAGAGAAGTCCATTTTGCTGCTTTTCCCTCCAGAAACGGAAGAAAATTTGAAGGGGAAGAGAGGCTCCATAATTGGCAGGGCCCAGTGCTAACTGACAATGAGGGGAGCCTTATTCAAAAATTGTTAAGAATTTCAAGATGGCAACAGAATAACTTTAAACCAAGCACAGGGCCTTATAAGCACAGGGCCCCGTGGGGCTGCACAGGTCTCAGGCCCGTGACACTGGTGAGGCCATGAGGGGTGGCGGGAAGGTTGATATACAAGAAAATTCTAGATATCCAAGCCCCATCCTGAGTGAAGGAGCCCCAAGTTCTAGGAAGAGTATCTAAAATTGGATGGATTCATGTCTGTGTTCTAAGCCCGGACTTCCACCCCTAAATGGCGAGATAGGACAGGTTTGGAGAGGAGCTACTGAGTCAAGCTTGGACTAGGCTGCGCATGAGACAACTGCGGGACATCCCAATGAAGAAGTCAGCTGTGAGCCCATGACCTGGAGTTGACCAGTAGCCCCAGTACCCATGCACCTGGCACAGCAAGTCCAATAGAAAGTGTTAGTCTCCCCCATTCTCTGCAAAATGAAATTCCCAAGGGACACTGATGGACTCAGCTTCAGTCACATGTCCATCGCCGAACCAATCGCTGTGCCAGGAGACAGGATACTCTGATTGGCCAGATCTGGGTCATGTGCTCCAATCATATGGCTGGGAGAGGGTGAGGCACCTTGATTGACAGCTCTGTCAGAAACCACAGGGAAAAGGGGATGGTTCCCAGAGGAACAGCAAGTGCTGCTACTAGAAGGGCAATGGAAAAGTGTGTTGGACACACAACAAAGAAAGCCAGCTCCAACAACTCAAGCTAAGCTATACAAAAGAGGAAACTCGGTTGCATGGGAAATTGGGAATTCCTAGAGCAGAGCTAGCTTCAAAGATTCCAGACACCTACATGTTATCACCAGATCTCCTATGTGTCTATCTGGCTAACTATTCATCCATCCATCCATCCGTCCGTCCATCCCTCCATCCATCCGTCCATCTGCGTCTCTCATGCTCCTGCTTCTCTTTGAAGTCGAACTTTTGCTGTTCAAGTTCAGATCCCGTAACTTATAGCTGTGTGGTCTTAGGGAAATTTACTTAACCTCTCTGTGCCTCAGCTTCCCCATCTGCAAAATGCAGGTAATAACCTATCCCATGAGACTGACGTGAAGATTAATTGAGATAGTCTTTTAAACACTCAGAACAGCTCCTGGCACCTAGTAATTGCTCCATAAATGTCAGCTCTCCCTGTCATTACTGCAGATGGTCTCTTTGCATGTGGTTGGGGTAGGTGGGGGTGGGAGAGGGGTGAGGAATAGCCACAGACAGCTCCAGCCTTATGCTATTCCATCTCAGCAAACCTGAAGGACAGAAAGAGCCTCACTCTTTCCAGCATTCCTCCATAAAGCCCCAGGAAAGAACTCCGGTGCCCTGGCCTGGGTCACATGCCCACGTCTGGGTCACTCTCTGTGGCCAGGGGCTGGGGTATTAGGATTGACCAAGTAGGTATCCTGTGTCCATAACTGTGCCCAGGAGTAGGGTATGTGATTGGCAGTCTCTCCAGAACCAAATCAAGGCGGTGGCTATTCTCAAGAGGCAAGGAGAAAGAATGCTGAGCAGGTTAAAGCCACAGATGTCCCCTATGCTGGTGAACCTTTTGGGGAGACCTCAGCACCTCTCATAAAGTTTGTGTCTTGAAAGTTATATATGACTGTCATCCTTTTTGGTCAGAAAGAAAATTCATAAATAACTACAGAGTGGACTGTGATGGGCCATTATTTTAGATCCATCTTCCAGGTTCCAGAGCCTCCTGAACCCTGTGCAGCTCACATTCTCCCCAGCTCTGGGCACAATGGCGGGTGCTTGATGGACCCTTCTCCTTGCTGGCTCTGCAGCCGACCTGTGCTCATGATGTTTCCTCTCCAGTCCTAGAGTTGTCATGAGCTTATCTTCATCTGGGAATTGTTCTTCTGAGGGAATCCTTTGCCATCTGTTCCATAAATTCTCAGATTAAGAATTACCACACCACTGAGGTAAAGTGACATTATAAATGGCATCTGGCTTGGGCTTAAAGTTTTAATTTCTCATAGGATAACTTTTTTTCCTCCACTCAGAGCCTTGGATGGAAAAAAACCTTTCTTGGCCTCTGAGTCTTCCATTTACAGAGGGCGTTGTCTTAGGAGGGGTCTTAACTTTATGCAGGAGGTCTCAGTTCCAGGTCCCCTGTCCTTAAGTGGGTGTTAAAACCAAGTGCTAAGACCTAGATCAGGTGAGACTCCACCCTGGGTGCTCCGACGTTAGTGACAGATGGTGTCCTTTCCTTCTGGCTTCCAGTTCCTCTGTTTCTAACTGTGGGATTTTCCCTTTCTTTCAACTATGACTTTTCAAATGTTTTAGTTATCCAGCTTTTATAGGCATTTATGTCCAGGGCTGTTCCATGTCAGCCTGGTCTACCATGTTGCCAAAACCAGAAGTTCATTGTACGCACTCAATAAAATATTGTCAACATTCAGAATAACGGAGAAAATGCACCCGTGACCCGTCATCTCAGAGAAAATGAGGAGCAATGGTTAGGTTGCCTGCCAGCCCTATTGTTCTCCAGCTATTTGAAAGACAATATGATGAATATTACAGGTGCCACCCAGCTTTCCCTTTCCCATTTGGCTAATGGGTTTGCCCTCATCAACTAAGAGATAAGAACAGCCTGATGTCACTGTTGTTAGCAACCATCCAGATTGCCGTCCTAGACAGCAATTATACACCATGCACCAGACTGTAGTAAATGCTTTGTAGGCATTATCTCATTTGATTTTCATTATAATTCTGTAGGGTCGCACCAGTATTATGGTCACACCTTACAAATGCTGAGCCTGTGTGATCCAGAGAAGCGAATCCCCAGCTACCAAATAGGTGTGCTGGGACTGCTTGGGTTGTTCTGACTTCATAGTCTGCCTATTTCTGGTAGGGAAGAATGAAAGCAAAATGGCAAAGTCGATGGAAAACACTGGATCAATTCTGACTTAAATGTCATTGGCATTCACAGACTCCGTGTTGTGAAGACACAGCACCCTGGTTAATTTACTGCAACCATTCCCCGTCCTACCCCCACCTCCTCCTTAGCACAGAACTGCGTTAATATTTTTGGATGCTTTCCTTAATTCACCCTCAACCCTGCCTCATCCCCACTTACCAACTTCTTTTCCTAGCCCGAGCTGCAAGCTGCTGAAGTCCACCATCTCCCACACTCTGGTTCATGAGTCAATGCTCATCACTGGAAACTCCACAGGGTGATGAAAACCAGTAAGTCCCTATTAACTCCCTCAGTCTCCCACTTCTGCCAAGTCCCAGTCTAGCCCAAGAGCCAACCATGGGTTCCGGGTATGCCCTAGAAGATAAGCTGGGTCTTGTGGTATGCCCTCACCCTGAGTGCACACATGAGCGGGCCTCTTCCTTTTGGCACAATCACAGAATTAAGTTCACCTTCCAGAGACCACAGTCCCAAGGATAGGCCAATGGCAGCATCAAATATCACTACCTGCCTTCCCTGGGAGAGGTGGGCTTTATACCACAGCCGTCTAGAGCCCGGTCAGATCAGGGAGACCTCCAGAGTACCTGTCTAGGAAGTTTTAGGGAGTTGGATGAAAGAGGAGAGAGGGGGAACTCAAAAGGGTCTCTGTGCCAAAGCATTCAACACACTGACTGGAACCATATGGGCACAGGACCTTCTGTTGGCCTCTGTCATGCCCACCCCCTCTTTTCAGAGCTGCCCAGTCTCCTCTTTTCCAATCATTTTCCCTTTCTCTGGCTTTGTTTTCCCCTCCAAAGCTTTATTTCTCACCTCACTGATGGCACATGAATCTGAAAGAAAGATGCACAGACATTTCTTCTCCGCTTCATCCGCAGCATCACCACTCCAACCCCCCCAACACACGCACCCGACAATTGATAAAGGTAGACATCTTTGTTTGTCATTTAGTGGAGACCAATGGCATTTTAAAAGGTTATGTCTCTTACAGTAAACTGTATAGCCCAGGGACAGTCACCTTGTGAGCTTCTTTATTCATGAATCCTCCCTCTTCTTAGGATTGATGGCTGACAGGTCCTCTCTCTGAGCCTTTCTTATATATATTTACAGTAGTTTTCGAAGTCATCCTTAATCAAAGGGGCCATGACTCGTTGACACATCTTTGGAATATTACTGAGTAACTCATTAAAATGTTAATAGCTTCTGTCCAGATGTATTGATCCTGATGTCAACTATTCCTCGAATAATAAATAAAGTTGAGACTTTAAATTTTATCTTTCAACCATGCTGAGTGATAAGTGAGCCAAGGAGTGTCTAAGGGGAAATAAGTCACCTTGGAGGCCTCCAGGTGAACTGGGATCAAATAAAGAGGGATCTATCAAGCTCCATGATGAAAAATGTCATGGCAGATGGAGCAAGCTCAAACCCAAATACAGAGTTGGGGAAAATACCCGAAATCCGTGGACCATGGTTTTTTCCCAGGATGTTTCTAAGTGAACCAATCAGCAAGGGTGATTTTGAATCAACCACTTCAAAAATATCTCCTGGCTTCCCCAAGTATTCGTAACGATGGAGGCACAGGCAACTACAGGTTAAGAGAAGCCAGCATTCCAGCAGCCATTTTTAGCTTCCAGAGACTAATGTCCAGGGTGGGAGTCCTCTGGTGCCTGCTCTCTGGCTTCTTCTGTGCCAACCTTCCTACCTTTCTGATCCTTGAACACACCATGTTAACAGCTCGTTGGCCATCTGCCCTTGATCCTCCTTCTGCCTGCGAGGCTCTTCCAGCCTCAGATGTTCACATGGTGGTGGAAGGCTGGCTCCTTCATGCCAGCCAGCTCTTAACCCACCTGTCACTCTTAGAGACACCTCCTGGACTTCCCATCCTGAAACAGCTCCCCTCACCCCCAACCAAAACCCTTCCTAACATGGACCTCCTTGACTCTTGGTGGCACATCCCTCTCTGAAGTCATCCTTGTTCTTTGCCGACTTGTTTTTTTGTGTCTCCTCCAAGAAGGACGAGCAAGAACCATGTCTATCTTATCCCTCACTGCAGCCCCAGCATTAGGTGTATGTCGGGCATAGAGTAGGCACTCAATAAATGTTGGTTGAATAAATGAATGAAAAGTCCCCCAAAACAAGGAAGGGATCTGAGATACCCAGAGAGAGTTAACCTGAAAGGGTCTCTATTAAGAAAAGCAGAGGAGAGGCTGGGAAAGGACTGATGTGGGAAAATCCCCAGGAAATGTTTCCTGCTCAGAGGATCGGGAGGAGGAAGGATTTATTTGAGACTCACATCTAAAACTCTAATTACTACTTGGAGCTCAATTCAAGGCGGAAAATCCTTTACATGGCTCCGTGACTCATGGCCTGAGGTCCATGGTTTAAGGACTTGTTCAAGCCCTAAGTCAACATTTCCAGAACAAACACCCACAACCAGAAGTGGCCAGGGCTGCGGACACATCACACCACTCTCTCGGGCCGGGCCGCGTCCTGTTAGGAACATTACTATCATTCCTGACCATCCGCCATCCCAGCCCTGGCTGCTCTGATATCCCATCAATGGGCTCATTCAGATGGAGCCCCGTTTTGCATATTATTCTTAATAAACATTCATAGTACAAGCCATAATGGCCCTTTCAAGGCTGCTGCTTTGAATGCGTGTTAACAACAGAGTGCCTTTGTGTACTTACACGTAAAAATACACTGGCCACCCTGTTGATATGTGGCATATATATTTATAAATATTTATCACCAAGTCATGGCTGACATTTTCAAAATGCTGCGTTTGAACGAGACCTCTTTTTTTCTGTTTCCCAAGCTGAGAGGCCAGACAAGGTTAATTAATCCAATTTTGCCTAATAATGTGCGGCGTAATGATCTGCATGCCCTGGTTTTATTTGTCAAGGGGAAGGGGGCTCCAAGGAAAGCCCTCTGTGACTCAGAAAGGAGGGGTTTCCTGACTCCAGGCTTGATCTCAAGCCAGCCTGGGGCGATGGAGACGTGCCCACAGCACCTTCTGGGGAAGCAAGAAAGAGAAGAAGCAAGTCTTAAATGAAATCCAGGGTTCTGGGCTTGGGTTATCCCCAGGGTAGGGGATAAAGTGGTGTAACGAGCTTCTCCCTCAGTTCCATCCCCCTTTTCTGCCCAAGCTCCTGGAAGACTCGGATAATTCAGAAATGACATTCCAAATACACTCTGATGGACTGGGCTGGAACCCCTTGCTCTTAACGCTGTGGTTGATATTACACTCGCCCCTGTGCCTGAGGCAATACCAGGATTGAATCTGATAAGGATTAGCCAACAGAAATACCAGGTTTTTAAAAAAGCGATGAAGTGCGTGATGCAAACGCTTTGACTTCTCGCGTTGGGTTGCTTTCACAAACCACCAAGCACTGGAGACTCCTACGCAAACTTGATCTCTCTTGATTATCCGTATAAGGGTTTCCTGTTTTGTGCATTTTGACCCATATTCAGACTTGTCTCCTGACTCTAGAAGCCAAGAGGCGTTCAAGCCAAGACAATATTTCAAACGGAGGTCTTCAAACCATACCTAAATTCTCTGAACCCCTACTTGTCTCTATTCAACTCCAGGTGGGGACTCAGCTTTGCACCGGTATTGTGGACATCTCTCTTCCCTGTAGTGGCTCTTGGCGTCTTAAGAATCCTGCAACCAGCTCCTTTCTCCATCCCCAGGCAGCCTCCAGGTCGTAGTACAGACCTCACTGGCAACTGCTCCAAGCTCATCCTGCCTCGTCACGTTGGAGCTTGTCCTTGTCCAGCTCTGTGGAGCCAGCAAGCTTTCCCAACCCACACGGCCCTCCACGTGACACTCACCTTCACCCTCTTGTCATCTCGATCAAGCAAACCCGGGCTGCCAAATCCCAACATGCCGGTCCTATTTAACACTACTTCAAACAAAACCTAAGGAAGAAAGTGAATCTACTTTATTAAAAAAAAAAAAAAAAAAAAGCCCTCAGATGCAGGCCAGAACTGGTTTAGATTTTAAACCATCTGTTCTTGGATCACCTGTGTGCCACGGAGGCCTGTGAGCACCTGGGGCTCACTGCTAGTGATGCTTGGGTCACAGACCCTAACTCAATTCACCTCGCTAAATGGCTTGGTTACCGAGTGGGCATCACTGTACCCATGGGTACTTCCTCACAGCTTATAGCCAGTAAATCAGCAGTGGACTTGAAGTCAGAAACCGGGGGAAAAAAATCACAGCTTTGCCGCCTGAAAGCTGTGTGACCTTGGGCCAGTTACCTAACCTGTCTAACACAGGGGTCATAAACTTCCTCCACAGGGCCATGGGGATTACTGAATGAGACAGTTATGAAAACCCAGAGCACATTGCCAGGCCATAGTAAGTTCTCAGCAAATCTCTGTTGAGTCAGTGACTGAGGAATTAAAATGTAGAAATGCCTTTATTTTGGTTACTTAAAATCAGGTTAAATAAAACCTTGATGGTTCCAGCAGCTAAGCCTTCAAACTCATAAAGCTAATAAGCAATTGTAAATTTGTGAATGTTGCCAACACTCTTTTAAACAAATATTCCTCCTCACCTGGACCCCGTGGCACTTTATCTGTGCTCTTGGGTGTATATCCGATGCCAGGCTGAAACCCCTGAGGACGTGTGTAATTGATGCCCTGGTGTGATTTGTCCTTGTAGGCCCCAAGCCTAGGAGGAATTAATTACTATTTATTAATCAATATGTGAATGGGCTTGTGCATTGGATACACCGCATGTGCCTCTCAGATTCTCTCAGCCTCACCTTCCTCCTGGGCCCGCTAGCTGCTTGCTCAGCCTCAGTGGCAGACCAGCTTCATTGGGCCCATGAGGTTCTACTGCCTGAGGTCAACCACCTCCACGCCCAGAGTCTCTGGCTCTTCCTGACCCCTATGGACTCACCAAAGAAGGATGAACTCCACACCACAGGGCCTGGCCTGGAAGGAGCTGGATGAGACAACTGATAGGACAGGAGAGTTAACTCCCCAAGGGGTAGACCTGGGCTAAGGGAAAGCAGAAGCTTAGACGACGCCAGAGAAATAAATGTCTCCTCTCTTTCTCCCTCCAAAGGTCTACTCTTGGACACAGAGACATCCCCTGGAGCTGATGAGTACATCTCCCAAGCAACTAGCTCTGTGTTCGTGGCTCTCTGCGTTGCTTCCCATCCTCCTTGCCTCAGTTCCCCTTTCTCATGCCCTGGGACTGCACTTCCCAAATAAATCATTAGCACTCAATCCTTGTCTCAAGCTCCGTTTTCTAGGAAAACTGGACCAACACAGACCATTTAAAAGATGCACAAGTTAAAGAACAGGGGAAAAGGCTTCTGAATTGACACCGTATACAAGACAGAGGCCAGGATTGTTCATAAGTCCACTCAGTAGATTCCATTAAATGCCTGGTTAACATGGTGCTGTGAACTGAATGTTTGTGTCCCCCCAAAATTCACATATTGGCATTCTAATCCCCCGTGTGATGGTATTTGGAAGTGGGGACTTTGGGGGGTAATTTGGTCATGAGAGTGGAGCCCTCATGAATGGGACTAGTGCCCTTTTAAGAAGAGTCACAAGGGAGCTTCCCTTCTCTCTTTCTGCATTGTAAGGACCCTGTCTATAAACCAGGAAATGGGCTCTCACCAGGAACCCAACTGGTCAGCATTTCTAGCCTCCAGCACAGTGAGAAATAAATTTCTGTTGTGTAAGCCACCCAGTCTCTGATATTTTGTTATAACAGTTAAACTGACTATGACATGTGGTAAGGCTAGCTGGCCCCTTGGAGCCCAAGACATCAGAAAAGCTGCGGCAACAGGCTGTGGGTACCATGTGACAGCTCACCTCACTGGGCTCTGTGCAGCCCCAGCAGAACAGTCCAGAAAACCCTACTTCCAGCCCCTTTGTGTCTGGGGCTGAGTCTTCTGGCTCAAAGTCAGCCTAGAAAACTCAATCAAGGACAGAGCATCAAAACGTTTTCTCTTCTTTGCCTTGTGTTATTTTAAAACAATTAGTCAAGATGTGGTCACATAGAAAAGAGTTTTGTTCTCACGTAATGATGAAAATATGGCCAGACAAATATAGGTGAGTGAGTGTGGCAGGCAGAAGGCTCCCCCCCAACAGGCTTACCTGCTCTCTCTCTCTCCGAAGTAGGCTGAGCCACAACAAGGATCCTGTCTTATTTTTGACAGTGGAAGAGTTCATGTGGGCACAAGTCCAGCTGTGTTCCTTCTTGACCATCCCATAAAAAGAGGGAAGAACGGGGCTCCTTTTAAAAGATCCTAATGGAGAGCTTTCATGGGTAAATTATCAATTAAATCCAGAAGCAAATAGATCATTACTTCAGTAATAAAAACAGTAACATACACCTTAGACATGCAGCATCACACCGTTTTCAAAATCCTTTTCCAGATATGGTGCAATTTGATCATAACTGCAGAAGTCCCACACCTCTGTAGCAGCCTCGTATTAAGGTGAACCATAGGAAATTGGCAATTTTGGAAGCCAAAAATGGTTGAATTTCGGTGGTTTCATACAGTTCAAGGTATTCGACAGTCAGTGTCCAAATTCTGGCGGAGAAAACAGCATGAGTGAGCAAGAGGCCTTGAGAAGGGAAGGACTAGAAGAAGAGACGCAGAAAGAGGGGAAAGGAAGAGAAATGGGCAGTAAGTTAAACGGCACCAACAAAGACCACTTTTCTTAGACATACGAGTTGAGTGTGGTTTTGAGGTTGGAAATTCGATCTGTATTCTTTCAACCAAAGAATCTTAGTCCTACAATTAACACATTTGGAAGTAGGTCTTTAACAAGTATTTGCTGACGGATGAATGGACTCAAAGGTCAACAGAAAGAAGAGCGTTACCAGCACCCCAGTGAAGGAACGGAGAATAAAAACACGGTTTGTTTGTCTAAGCAATAGTGGAGCTTAAGCAACCGTGGTTTCTAATATGGAACAATCTGTCAGGTGACCTTGAACAAGGCTGTTAACCCTCTCTTTGTCGCCATGAGAAAGGAGGATAATACTTATTCCATACAGGGCTGTGCTGAGGGACGGTAAACATGATTGATTGCTGAGAGTCTCGGGGAGGAAGACGGTATGATAAATACTAATTATAACAACCAGCCTTGGCATCTAAGAAAAATGCCTTTTAAAGAAAGGAAGGAAGGAAAAGAAAATCCCTCTGAAAGAGGGCCTCCTGGGGCAGCCAGGGGGTGTCGTGGCCTCTGCTCGTCGGAATGGATCCAAAGGGAAAAAGGCTTGGTGACAGTTCATGACAGCAAGAGCAGGCAGAAAACCTTATTTTTTTAAATTCTTCTTACCTAAATTAATTTCATGTTTCAGTTGTTAAATTATCACAATTTTAGCTTTATATGCTTGGGGCCATCGTGCAGGTAAGTAGACATCTCTTCACTTTATGTAAATCCTAAACGTAAACATTTAAAATGTAAAGGTCGTAGGGGCCAGCCCGGTGGCATAGTGATTAAATTAAGTTCATGCCGTCTGCTTCAACTGCCCAGGTTTCGTGGGTTCAGATCCCAGATGCAGACCTACTCACCACTCATCAAGCCCTGCTGTGGCAGTGTCCCACATACAAAAAAATAAGAGGAAGAATGGCACAGATGTTGGCTCAGAGACAATCTTCCTCAAGGAAAAACAGGAACATTGGTAACAGATGTTAGCTCAGGACCAATCTTCCTCACTTCAAAAAAAAAAAAAAAGTAAAGGTCATAGGTTAGCCCCATACAATAACTCTGATATATATAATGACAGATACTTCATCAGCATCCCTGGGCCCCTAGCAGATGGTTGTATCCTCGAGGGTATTTCTTCAGCTCTTGGTGGCTTCACGACTCCAATCATATACCCTACAACACCCCATCGCCCAATCTTGAAACAAATGGAAACAACCGCCTGAATTTTCAAGATACATTTTCCAACTTTTTTGTCCTTCCCCCTCAGTTCTCTGTTTCCTCCCTGCTTCTCTGAAACACGCACACGATTTAGTGTTTGCAGCCCAAACAGAACCCACTCCACAGGAAGGGGGCTGATTGGTTTAGTTTGCAGGCAACCCCGTAAGGGGTGGTAATTGACACTTTAACGTATGACATGTTGCATTCCTTCATCTCCCAGCAGTAATTGAATACACATGAAACCCCCTGCACTAGTGACCCCGGAGTGTGCCACACACCTGGAAGCAGTGAGGTTCAATTAATGTGTCACCGCCACTAATAGCGGCTACCAGTGAGAACCACCAGGAGCCGAGGAAAAAGCAGAGAGCAGAGGGGAGCAAACCCCAGGAGCAGTGGCTCCCCAGCGGAGCCGCCCTTGACCAGCTCTTAAAACCTGGTTTTCCCAGGAAAACTATTTGCATTTAATTACTCCAACTAATTTTACCTAATGGCTTTGCCCATCTTTCACTCAAAGAGTTATTTTTGTGCTAAAATACCAAAATAGCTAACTGAAAAGAAATGACAATAGCCCAAGTAAATTCTCATAACCCTTTTTTTTTTTTTTTTTTTTTTTTGCGGTAGATTAGCCCTGAGCTAACTACTGCCAATCCTCCTCTTTGCTGAGGAAGACTGGCTCTGAGCTAACATCCATGCCCATCTTCCTCTACTTTACACGTGGGACGGCTACCACAGCATGGCTTTTGCCAAGCGGTGCCACCATCCGCACCCGGGATCGACCCAGCGAACCCCGAGCCGCCGAGAAGCGGAAGGTGCGAGCTTCACTGCTGCGCCACCGGCCCAGCCCCCATGATAACACTTTTAATAAAAAAACAGAGGAGAAATTGAATATGATCTGAAAGGTGGAACTCAAACTGGGGAAATGCAGAGTGTCTATGATGAATTCTACCTTTTCATTCTTCGGTTCATTCCCCGAGTACTGGGCAGTGCTTACGATGGCCCAGGGACACCGCAGGGATTAGAGCAAACTGGTCCCTGCTTTCCCAGGGCTCAGGCTCTCGGGGTGAGTCAGTACAGAGTGTGGGACCACTGCCAGGAAGCACGGGCGGGGCGGGACGGCCAGGGGAGCCTCAGCAGTGACGGCCTCCTTGTCTGCAGACTCAGGATGCTCCGGAGGAAGCGGCTCCTAAGCTGCAGGAGGACGGACGGACGTGAGGAGCGAAGACAGAGGGCAGAGGGCAGAGCGCTCCCAGGAGAGACCCACACGTGCCAAGGCAGGGAGGCCAGAGAGAAAGTGAGAGAACTTCCGGGGGTGGGTGAGAAAGAAGGGGGCCCAAGCAGGGGGTGATGGGGCCTTTGGAGGAAGAACATGAGAAGGAGGACCCAGCAGAGAACTACCATCTCCCAATCTTCTGCAGCACAGGAGTTTGGACTTCGGTTTCAGAGTCTAGTTACACTTTTTCCAGAATCAATAGCCTTTCTCTTCCTTAAACACGCGCGCGCGCGCACACACACACACACACACACACACACTAGAGAAGGAAGAGAGGAGGGAGCTTTAGCATATTAAAATTCAAAAAAAGGGTAAGACTACAATTTTGGCATATTCTTGGAAGAGAGAAAGGAAAATTATATTGTTTTATATTTGATAAACTCCATTTAATTAACAAAACCTTGCAGCAACGATTGAATGAGTGGAAATACACCAGAGCTGAAGGGCAGTGCTATTACACAAAATTTAACCACTTGTTCTGCTTGAGTACGCCCGGACCTGTCTCTCTGGCCACGCCCACGCCTCACTCTCCCTGGCCACGCCCAGTCCTTGTTGGCCCTGGCCACACCCCCGCCTCACTCTTCCACGTCCCCAGCCCTGTCATTTTGCGGGTGCTACTGACTAGCTGTGGGGTGCAGGGGATCACTTTGGTTCTCTGGGCCTCTGTGAAATGAGGTGGTTGTGACTTAGGTAAGTGTGCACCTTAGCACTTCGGTTGGCCTCTAGGGAGAACAGAGGCCCTCCAGGATTCCCCCTGCTCCCTCCCTGACCCACTCCTGGCCCTTGAGCTCCCTGCCGCGGCAGCCCTCCTCCATATAGGAACCAGTCCAGGCTATTCTAGACATCGAGATCTTGTAGACGGACTTCTGGGTAAACCTAGGGGCTGGAACACACACGTGTTTATCTCTGCACTCTCCTCAAATCCCACTAAAGAACAAAAGGTCAGGAGAAGAAGCATCAGAAGAGAAATTAACATTATTTTAAAGGTGAAAACTTAAATGGACAAACTGTATCTGACTTAGCAGGAGGGAGAAAGATGAACTCCACCTGTTGGAGGGAGGTGGAGGGAAGGAGGCCATTAAGAAATGTGGAAATTAATAAAAGAAACCTTAACTAAATTGGAGTCGGGAAGGCCTGTAGGGGGAGCTCTCACACCCCTATCAACATCATCAATTATTCCAAACAGGAAGAGAGGATGGTTGCGTCTCTGACAGGAAGCACAGCTACTTCACTCCTGAAGGAAGATTCTGTCCCCACCTGGCAACAGCTGAGCTAACGAGAAACTGTGGCTGCCCTGAACTGTTGCTTTCTTCCAATGGGCTTTCCTTTAGAACAGCTCTCCCTACTCCCCCTTTTTCTCTCTAAAAGCAGTTCGCTCCTTTGTTTTCTGGATCTGCCTATGGTTCGCCATAGCATGCACATCGTGAATTGCAATTCTTCTGGCTATTCCCAAATAAACTTGTTCTGAGGGTCAAATAACTGGTGAATTTGCCTGTTAAGTTGACAGAAACAAATTATCCGTGCTACAGAGCCACAGAAAGGCTCAGGCGTTGGCGAGAGCAGGTACTTCGGAAGAAGGAGTACGACATGCTGAAAACAGGAGGACTGGTTGAAAGATCGTCCAGGAGTGGTTGGCACCCGCAGGTCCCCTCCTCCAGTGCACATTTACTGTTTTGCACTCCTGATGGCGTGCTACTCACCCTCTCTCAGAATGTCCACTCCCTGCCCACCCCTTCAGAATGTTAGAAGTTTTCTCTCTGACCAGTTGAACCAGAGAGACTCGGGGCACTGAACCTAGCTGAGGGCAGGACAAGTGGAAAGCATGTTCTCTGAAGAGGGAGATAACCCCACCCCAACTAATGACATTGCAAAGTATGGCACAGCCTTGGAGGGGAGCAGCATTCCTAAATTTGCAGTCTGGAATTCAGAGTTTGGCCCCTATCAAACTGGTGAGCTGGCTGTTCTTCTCACGTTGATCTCCTCGTGTTAAAATGCACGAGAGCCTTTTCTACACTCAGAGGGAGGGAGGGGCTTTGTGTAGGAGCTTGCAGGAGAAAGGAACAGAAGACAGATGAGGAGAGTGGAGGACCCAGCAGAGAACTACCTCTCCCAATCTTCTGGGCTGGTTTGCGTCCCAGTGGAGAAGTGTGTTGAGATTATGAGATTCTGAGTGTGGGCAGCGCAGCCTCATTGTGTTATTATTCAAAGTATTTGCTGCCCTCGCTGTGGGAGGATTATACCTCTCTGCCCCGTTGACATTGGGCTTGGCCAATGGAATGTGAGTAGAAGTGATGTGTAACACTTATGAGCTGAAGCTTTAAGAGCTATTGCTTTGTGAGGCCATTTGCTCCTTCCCTTCTGCCACAGAACCAGCTTGTCCTGGAGGGAAGCTGGGGCCTGGATTGTCAGCTTGGGCCCGCAGATGAGGACAACACGGGGCAGAGTGAACACAGGGTGCACAAGAAGTAAACCCTTTATTGTTGCAAGCATCTACCATTTTAGGGGCTGTTTGTTTCCACAGCATACCAGTAACAAAAGCTGACTGCTACAGCTTCAGGGACAATTGCAGTCAGGACTGGCAGGAGAGGCATTCTCTGCCTCCTGTTTGGAATGAGCATCCTTCCTGTCTCCTCAAAGATAGTGGTGGGTGCCACATCTGAAGATGGCACCCTCGGCCCCAGGCATGGCCACCTTCATAGAGGGCACCAGCAGTGGCAGCGTAAAGAAGCACCTCCCTCTAGTGGATTGTGGGCTGCAGATGGCACAAGGAGGCCAGAGTGGGAGGACACAAGTCCAGCATCCCCCTCCGGGAATCCCAGCCACACCCCAGGACTTTGCAAGGCCTGGAGGCTGTGTAGGAAAGTGAGAACAGTGAATGACCCAGTAGAAATTGGGTCATTCATGGAGCTAGTTATTAAGTTTTTCTCTCTCAGTGCTAAACCGCCCTGTACCCTGTGCTCTGGGAGCTGGGACAGGGCTCTGCAGATTCCACTGCTTCTTTGCCACGTGGCTCTGTCACGCTCTGCCAGTAAGAGACTGAAAGGCTCCAGGAGGGACCGGGGGCTCGCTCCTTCCGGTTTGCTGTTCCTGATGGCACTGCGTCAGCCCTCCACCCTGGCGGCAGCAGTTGCTTCCTGCCCTTCCACGTTCCCAGGACCAGCCTCATTGTACCCACTCCAAGTGACAGCATTGGCAGACAAGGACCCCTCCTCGGGGCTCTGAGCCCCTAATTCATGGGTCCCTCCTCCAAGCTTCTATTCTCATAACCCCTCCCTGTCCTGCTTTTCTGCCTGGACCCTGTCTGGTGCAGTAATGCTGACCCCACCTCAGCAGGGGAGGCCAAGGATACCTGAGAAGCCTGGATGACACCTGGAAAGGGACCCTTCTGTCCTAAGCCCCGTGAGCCAGAGGGCAGATCCAACAAGTGGTTGTGGAGCACTTGCATGTGCCCTAAATTGTACTGGATGTTGTGAAAGATAAGGGATGTTTAAACCATGGTCCTGCCCACCAAAAAGTGCAGCTGGGAAGAAGGGCTCTTTAAGGTCACATGCAGATCTGGGAAAAGGACAGGCTGTGAAGACCACAATGGTCAAAAAGGTCACCAAGGCTTCTTTCCCCACAGGCTAATCGGGCTTGAACCAGCCACTCCAGACAGAGTTGCCAAGTGTAATCTCCCCCATTTCCTGATGGAGAGACAGGGAGTTCATTCCTTCTCCGAGACCACAGAGCAATTAAAGACGGCCAGGGATTGTGTCACATTTCTAGGAATGGCCAGTTTTTTATTCCACAAAGAGCTACCAGAATGGCTAAATTTAAAGGCTAAAATTTAAATATCAAGTGTTGTCAAACAGTGGAGCAACTAGAACTCTCACATTGCTGTGGGAGAAATAAACTGTTACAACTATGTTGGAACACGTGTAGCAGCATCTACTCAGGCAAAAACTATGCATAGTCTATGCCTTGGCAATTCCACTCCTGGGCGTATACATAAAGGACACGAGTGCTTGTATGAATCAAAATACGTGCACAAGAGGGTTCATAGCAGCTTTATTCACAATAGCCTGAAGCAGGAAACAACCCAAATGTCCACCAAGAGCTGAAAGAATTTTTTTAATTGTCTGATAATGGAATATAACGTAGCAGTAAAAAATAGGAAACTATTTCTACAGGCAACAACATCTCACAGACACACTGTTGCACAAAAGAAGCCTCGCCTCAAAGAGAACACACTGAGTGATTCCATTTATATGAAGCTCAAAAACAGACAGAGCAGATCCATGGTGATAGAGGAGAGAAGAATAGTTATTTTTCAGGATGTTACTGACAGTGGGATGAGTGAGCGAGCCTGCTGGGATGTTAGAAATGCCGTGTAGCTTGATCTGAGTGGTAATTACAAGGGACACACAAATAGAGATATTTATTGAGTTGTTTGCTTAATATTTGTGTACTTTACCATATGTAATTTACACCTCAATTTAAAAAAAGAGGGAGAAAAAAGAAATTGCTCAGACACTGTCTATCCAGTTTGGCTTCTCCTGGAGGCAGATCCTGGGACTGGGATTACAGGCGTATGGTTTATTATTTCAAAGCTGCAAGAGCACTGGAAGGAAGGAGAGGAGTGACGAGGGAAAAATAAAAGGTGTGCTGTGAAGCCAGCTCTCATGGTGGGCGACTCGGCTTCATCCCACAGGGCAACTTGGGGTCATTTGCAAAACATGCAGCTCAGAATTATCCCACGCAACAGGCGAGGGAGCTGCGGTCCTTATACATCTGCTCTGGACAGGCAGAAGTTGAGGGCAGCCAGGGAGGGGTGCAAATGTCCTGGCTTTTCTGGCCTGAAGGCTACTGGGGCTGAGGAGCCCTTAGGCAGGGGGAAGTCAGCCAGAGCACCCAGAAGGGACACAGGGGGCATTGACAGCATCTGTCACACACTCATATGATACAAGTCACACAGGTAGCACTCATCGGTTAAGAGAATTTACCATGACAAAAAGTTAACTCTGAATTCCCAAATGGCATTGAAATAAACGTGTATTTAATTCCATCACCATCTGCACACATTTGAAAACCAGAGGCACTGATGTGTTTGTGAGTATTATCAGCTCATGCCGATTCTCAGGGCCCTTGCAATGACCCCAGGACCCCATGGAGGGTCTCAAGACCCCACAATTCAACGTATCAACTGCTAGCGCTCTTTCAGTTGTGGAAGGAGCCAGCTGCCCCCTAGGCCAGAGCTGTTAGAGCTGGGGAGTGGGGACCCCATCCCGATGGGTTGATGGCTCTGGAAAACTACCTAGTCATTTGAAGTTAAAGTCACATTTTGGTATTATCAAAGTCTGAATTACATGGGTACCCAATGCAATTAACGCTAGATTAAGGAGGAGAAAAAGTGCTCAATATGTATTTACTTTTGCCCTCATTGGTACAAAATTGTTGCCCACTGGATCCAACGGAGCCAGCCTCTGCGAAGGCCACGGCCACCATCCTTGTCCACCACTGCCACCATGCAGGACTTTTCGTGTGGCTGTGTGGACGCCCCATGAGTCCTGCCACAGTGCTGTCTCTGAACTGCTGTGAAAACCTGAGTCTTCAGCATGCAGGACTTCCTCTTGTCTCTGCTGGTCTCAGACCCAGCCGACAGCCCGCAGGGAGCAGGGGCAGGGCTGCTGGGAAGGGCTGCGCGCCAGGAGGCTTGTGCAGTGAGTACATGAGCCCCACAGACACCTCGCTTCAGTTTGCAGCAGGGCAGGCGGAGGCAGCTTGTCCTTTCTCTATAACTTAAATTAGCTCTCAAGACCCTGTTTCTGCTGGTGGCAGGATGTATTAATCTTGCCAAGTCAAGGTAAATTCCAGCTATTTACCGTTTAAGACACACTCACTTTGAAGTAACTCTTCAGATAATTTGGGATTCTCAGATCAATTCCAGGTTTAAGCCCGAGGCGATACCAGGAGCCTCTGCTTCCTGTCTGCCCACTCTGGTCACCCCCTTTCCTGGCATTGCTGATGTCCCTCAACAACGCCACCGCTGTTCTGATCAGGTCTGGCTTCCAACCCACCCCACAGCCTATGCCTACAGGGCCCCTCACCTCAGGGACCTGGTGGCTGGCATTGTGAAAACCTCCCTCCAGGCACCCAGAAATACTCACTCCTCACCCACACCCCGTTGGGCTGGGGAGGGGACATCTCGGGCCCCATTCAGGGCTAGGTGCATGTTTCACCTTCTTTCTTGCCCTCCCCTGCATTGTGTTTCATCTGAAAAGGCCATTCCTTCATCTGGCTTTGTGGACCAAACATGAGAGCCCAGGGGGGCCCCAGAGTTAGACTGGATCCACTTGGGTTACACACGCCTGACCTGGATCCATCCTTCATCCAACAAAATTCAATTTGAAAACTGCTTAAGTTCTCTTCTCTCTAATAAGTCTTTTCTTCTGCTTGTCATGTCCAAAAAGAACACTGTCCCTGATGCCTATTTTGTCTGCTAAAGAATCTTTTTCTCCTACTTCCCAATTCTCTATCCGTGTGCTGGAAAACTAAAGGGAATTTCTCTTATGATGGCTAATCAAATGCAGAAACAGGAGAGAAATCTTGAACCCAAAGGGAGCAAGGTTGAATATGCAATTGAATAAGATGGAAGAGAATATGTAAGCAAATGAAGGGACAAAAGAAAAACAAAAAAGGCTACTGTAACAAATTTACCAAAAACTGGAGGGTTTAACAGAACGGAAATTTATTCTCTCAGAGTTCTGGAGGCCGAAGTCTGAGATCAAGGTATGGGCAGGGCTGCGTTCCCTCCGCAGCCTCTCAGGAGGATCCTTCCTTGACTCTTGTAGCTTCTGGCAGCTACTGGCACTCCTTGGCATTCCTCGGCTTGTGGTCACATCACTCTAACCCCTGCCTCCATCTTCCCCTGGCTTCTCCTGCATGCACCTGCCTTATCTCCCTCTGCCGCTCTTATAAAGATGCTTGTGATGGCACTTAGGGCCTAACTTGATCATCCAGGCTGATCTCCTCATCGCAAGTTCCTTAATCACATCTGCAAAGTCCTTTTTCCAAACAAGTTCACATTCACAGGTTCCGGTGTTTAGCACGTGGACACATCTGTGGGGGACCACTTTTCAACCTACCATACTACCCTCACGCTCCCAGTTGGAATGTACAGCAGAGAGAGAGAAAAGGAAAAAAATCTAATGAAATACTAACTTCACCACCCAACAGTTCAGTGGAGAGAGAAGCACGGGCAGAAAAGAGCTAGTGTTTCCGTTTCTGGTGCCGTCTGCGGCACAGGAGAGATCCCACCTTCAATCTTCATGTCAACATGTGTTATTTCTTCCTTGAGAGAAACAAAAACAAATAATCCAGTATTGCTGAGCAGAACAGCTCGCAAGTGGAAGAGCCGGGGCTGGCTGTGTGCCCCTGGCTCGTGGTGATGCCATCTGCCCAGCCAGCCCCTCCCCTGCCTCCCACCAACTCATTTTGGCTCCTTGGGGCCAAAGGGCTCCCAAGCCAGCCACAGCTGGAGTGCAACTGTCAGTGCCCCCATTTAAAACCCATTTGTGAAAGGCTCATAAATCACAGCCTTGGAAAACTCACTCCTCATTATAACTCAGCAAAGAACAGCTCTCATTCAGCAATGTAAATGGATGTGAGTGTGTAGTAGGTTGTTTGTTCTTTGCAGCAGGGGGTCATATGTAAGGGGATTTTGCATCATGTTCTTTCAGCTGTTCGTGTTATAATGATAATGTTCGTGAATAATGATAGGCATTTCTCCAAATGTACCCATCTCCATTGTTAGATCAAGCAAGTGGCGGCTGAACACTTAGTGTGATTTCAGGGGAGCCAAAAAGGCTCCGAATGCCAATATCCCTCCCCTCTGAGCCTGCAAAACAACTAGGTCAACGTCCCAAATACTACAGTTAGAGTTTCCTTCCTTTAGACTTGCCCCTGGTCAAAACTCTAATATTGCTGGAAGGGGTCACACTTGAAGCACGGTTTTATTTATATATTTGTCCCAGTATTTTCTCAGAGCAAGTGTTATGGTGGGAGTGCAGGATAATCCACTGGATGGGATAGGGAGCCACCACTGAGACTGAAGAGTCATCAAAGGCAAGGCTGAGTCGGGCTATGCTGGAGGAAGGTCCCCGGTGATCCTAGTTTACTGGCGAACTAAATATATGAAATGCCTTTGCTGTGCCCAGAGATATGCCTTCCACACAGATCATCTCATTTAATCCTCACATCAACCCATGAGGCAGGCACCAAAGCTGCTCCATTTAGGAGCAGGATGAGATCTAAGAGGCAGTACCTAAGCCCATTTGTTCCCATCCCAACAAGTCGCCAAAGTGTATACATCCATATAAAGTTGAGTGTCACAAAGTAACTGTCTCCAGACCATGGGAAAATAAGTGCTTCGGGGCTAGCTTGCTCCACAACCAGATCTCAGACAGGACACATTCCTGGAGGTGGAAGAGGTCTCCAGGGATGCCACAAAACAGACAGACAGACAGACACAGACAAAGAAAAGCTGAGTCTGAGAAAGGATAGAGAGGAAAGGAGGCAGATGGGGGCACAAGATTTCTGTGACCAGAAGCTGAGTGGAAATCACCAAGGACTAGAGCAGGAATGCCCAGGAGGAGGCTGAAGGACAGGGAGACAGGGCCAAGTAACCAGGAACCGGAGTGGCAGGGACTGGCCTGAACATATGGCAACAGGGAGGCGGTGCGGCTGCTCCGACCTAGGGTCTCAAAGGGGGACCCGAACCTGAGATTCTTACTCTAGAAAAAAGTCTTTAAAGGATTCTGAGGTGATCTGGTATGGAAGAGATGGGTCTTCCCACCTACTGGCAAAAGCACACATAGACCCCCTTTGAGGGAAAGTCCCCCACGTTAGTTTGCAGGGAATGCCACAAATTAAAATTAAGCATGACCTCACAAACAAAAATCAACAAATATTTGGGAAGGCAAGTCACCCAAGGACCATAGACGTTTCTATTGTAGCAACGGCATGCAGAATTATGAAGTATAGAATATCTAGCGAAGAAAGGACACACATATAATGTAGGAATAAACAACAGGACACCATTGGGCATGAATTGGTAGACTTGGGGAAAAAACAAACAGAACTTCTAAAAATTAATAAGGTAATTGTTGAAGAAAAAAACCTAATGGATAAGTTAAACAGTAGATTATACTTGAGAGTATTAAAGAGTGTTCAAGAGAGAATTAATGAACTGGAAGATATATCTGAAGAGCTTATCCAGACGACAGCAGAGAAAAAGAGATAAAAATATGAAAAAGTATAAAAGATACGGAGAAAAGAATGAAAGGTCTACCACAGAGGTTGGCAAACTATAGCCTGAGTTCCAAATCCAGCTGGCCACCTGTTTTTTTAAATAAAGTTTTATTGGAACATTACCATGCTCATTTGTTTATGTATTGCCAAGGGCTTCCTTCAAACTACAATAGAGTTGAGTAATTGTGACAGAGACGCTATAGCCTCCAAAGTCTAATATATTTTCTCTCTGTTCTTTCATAGAAAAAAAAATTGCCCTGGTTTAGTGTATATATGACGCGGAACCCAGAAGGAAAATATGGAGAGAAAGGAAGAGAGGTGGCATTTTTAAAAATAATGACTAAATTTTCCAGAACTATTTAAAATACAAAGCCACATATCCAGAGAATACAAGATATTCTTAGCAGAATAGAGAAGAGTTACGCTTGCTGGATGGATTAGATTGTGGCCCTCAAAAAGATATGACCAAGTCTTCATCCCCAGTACCTGTGAACATGACGTTATTTGGAAATAGGGTCTTTTCAAAGGTAATCAAATTAAGGATCTTGAGTGAGATCATCCTGGATTTAAGGTAGGCCCTAAATTCAGAAAAACAGAAAAGGGAAGAAGATCAGTGATGCAGAGACACAGGGAAGAAGGCCACATGAAGACAGAGGCAGAGATTGGAGCGATGCTGCCACAAGCCAAGGAATGTCTGGAGCCATCAGAAGCTGGAAGAGGCCAGGAGAATCCTTCTCTAGAGTCTTTGGAGGGAGTGCAGCCCTGCTGACACCTTAATTTGGGACTTCTGGCCTCCAGAACTGTGAGAGAATAAATTTAGGTTGTTTCAAGCCACCAAGTTTGTGGTGTTTGTTATGACAGCCCAAGGCCACTAACATAGATTTTGTTTAGTGTGGTAGAACAAAGATGATTCCAAGTCTTTTGTCATTCCGCATCACAATAAGGGCTGTTATTTATCTCCCCTCCTCTTGAATCTGGGTTGGCCCATGACTGTTTTAACCAAGGGAATATGACAGAAGTGATGCATACTGCTGTTCCAGTTCTAGGCCTAAGACTTCAGAAGCCCTCGCAGATTCTGCTTTTACACTTCTAGGAGGTTGAGCTGCCCCATGAGAAGTGCAGGCACCCTGATGAAGAGAGTCCATGAAGAAGCCATATGAGAGAGAACAGGACCCTGGGACTCCATGGAGAAAGACAGAACGGCTGGGCCATCCAGCCTTCCAGTGAGCCCAGTCTTCTAGATGTCTCTGCCGTGCAACACTTTGGAACTGGCTTCCAGCTTTGCCTCCCAATTGTTCCTTTCCAGGGCCTGGCTTTCAGGACTAGAGCCCCCGGGGCCTTCTAAATTCCAGGGTACTCCCCCAGAGGAAGCTCGGGTGCAACCAGTCCTGCCCCGGGGATCTTATCTTATGGGGGTGAACCTTCTTGGATGTCCCAGTCCGGTCGAGTCCACAGATGATTGCAGCTCCAGGCAATAGCATTTGCAGCAGAAGAACCACCCAGCAGACCCCAGTCAACTCCCAGAATCATGATCAGACGAAGTATCGACAAACTTGAGAAAGAATGTAGGCACTGCAGGCAAAACCAGGTGGAGATGAAAGGTTGGTCCTTGGTTCCTGTTCTTAGTAGATGAGCTGGTAATAATAAGTTCTCTAGACAGGTATGAGTAGGGGATGGACAGAGCATCCAGACAAAAGTTAACTTAGGTCTTAGAATCAATATGACTCTAATTTTGTTAACCATACATAAGGAGTGCTGCCGCTGCTTCTTATTAGTAATTAACACCTCTTTTACACCTATGTAAATAAAACTACTAGTCAAATAAAACAAAACATCAAATTAATAAATATTGAATTTTATAAAATCATAAAAACAAACTCCTGTGGTTAAATATGTACCTTAGGGCCAGAAACTTGACTGGTGGATGGAACTGTAAAGGTGAAATGGCATCTCATTTATCAGCAATCATGCACATCTCATCCCATAGAGAGAAAGAAAAAACACATCACACCTGAGACAAAAGAACTAAAACAGGATCAAGTCTTTCCTGTAAGTTCCTAACTCGGTAGCCAAAACAACTTTATCCCAGACTTTCGCAATGCTGCTGTCTGGAGATCTGTCAGGACCTTCCTGGATATGATAATCATGTGATAAATTTGCTGTTTTCCTGCCATGTGCAGACTAGCTGTAATCTCAGTAGCCTTGGTAATATTATGGATTTTTTTTTTCCTTTAAATACCTGTTGTACTTTCATTTGATGATCCAAGTCTTTCTAACCCCTGGAAGTTCTTGCAGATCTTTTTCAAGTAAGCTTGGTTTCTAAATGCTTTTGTCTTAAAATCTTCCATTTACAGAAGCCCTGAACCCAGGGAACCTAGGCAGAATGGAAGATGGCAGCAGGATACTGGGTGGAAAATAGAGAATTAAGTGAACATCCATATGCTGAACAGCCATGTTCTGCCACTTAGCTCCAAGAACACTGGAAATGAACTGTCTTTCCCCCAGTGGAGAAATTGGAGGATTTGTCCTGGAGAAACTAAATGACCCCAGTAGAAAGACTTACAGATACTAATAGTTGGGGCTCCCAATGGAAAAAACAGATAGCCTTTCAATCAACTCTCACTGAAGACCCACATGTCCCACCAAATTCCACAGAGTTTCCAGTCAGATTCCTCCTCTGACATGTGGACAGACCAGGTCTTTCCCTTTTGTTCATTTCTTCTCTTTTTTTATTCTGTTTTATCACATTAGACATCATCCTCTAACATCATGTTAGAGACCTTCTTTCTAGCATTCTAACATGAGATGACCTCTAGCATGATAGGCAGAAAACAAACATAAAAAAAAGAGGCAAATGTGGGTGGCTGGAAAAAACTTCAAAAATTATGAGCATAATTCTCAAAGGAAATATAATGTATCCATGAAACAAGAATAGGATGATAGGAAAAAGGGCACAGTCAGAGAGCAAGAGTAAGGTCTTGGAGAGTAATAATGCATTAGCTAAAATGAAAATTTCAATAGCCCAGTTAGAAGATGGAGTTGAAAATATACCCAGGAAGTAGAACAAAATGACAAAGAGATAAATAAGATGAGAAAGAATAAAAGAAAATCATAAAATCAATTCAGAAGTCAACATCCAACAACAGGAGTTCTATAGAAGACAGATAATTCAGAGAAGAAGAAATTATCAACGAAAGAATACCCAAACAACTGTCACCACCACAGAGCATGATCTTCCAGACTGAACAGGCCAGAGAGTACCCAGCGTGATGAATGGGAGGAAAAGCCCTCGCCAAAGACTTAAAAAATTTATTAAACTTTCAGAGAGGAAAAAATAGTTCACATTTTTAGAAATTCAAATGACATCAACTACTCAACAGTAACATTAGAAACTGGAAGGCAGTAAAACAATGCATTCAAAATTCTGAAGAAAAATTTCCAATCTAGAATTCTATAACTAGTCAAAGTAGCAATTCAAGAATAAGGGTAGAATGAAGACACAGAAGTCAAAAATCTCAAAAATTTGACTTCCCTTGCATCCTTTCTCAGGAAGCTAATTGAGGATGTGCTCCACCAAATGAAAAACAGACCAAGTAAGATAAAGGGATGAGAGAGAGAGAGAACTGACACATGGGAGCCCCAGTGGGGTCTCATGAGGAACAGGGCATTTATATAGTCTCAAAGTACCTCCCCCCCAAAATACCTATTAATTACAAAAAGGAATAGGATTAATTTACAGTGGAGAAGCCTGATAGATATCACCTTAATCAAATGATCAAATGTAACATCAATAGCAATGGGGCAATGAAAGTCATGCACCATTTTGCAGGATGCAATGAAAACACGGCACTAATGGCAGTGAAGCACTATCTGGAGCTAATCATGAGGAAGATCGGACAGAAAGGCAGAGGAACCGTTTCAGATGAAAGGAAACTAATGAGACATGACAATTACATGGAACACGTGATCCTGGATTGGATCCTGGATCTGAGGGGAAAAAGTTATAAAGAACATTACTGGGAAAATTGATGAAATGTGAATATAAACTCTGGATTAAACAATAGTAGTGTTACCACAGTAAATTTCTTAATTTTAATAATTGTTATGAGGTTATGTATGAGAATATTCTTGTTCTAGGAAAATACACACTAAAGTATTTGGGGGTTGAAGCAGCATGATGACTCCAATTTGTTTTCAAATGATTCAGAGAGAGAGAATGAATAATCAATGGGAGGAAATGTAAACAACTGGTGAATCTGGGTAAGGGGTATAAGAGAGTTCCTCATTCTATTCTTGCAACACTTCTGTAAATTTGAAATTATATAAAAATTAGAAATTACAAAAAGTCTCATTCATTTCATTGAGTTCAGTTCCATAGAAGTTTGCATTTTGTAGTTTAAAATGTGGTTTTACCAAAGGAATAAATGAAAGGCAATGTAAGAGAGGGCTTTAGGTTAAACAGCATCTACCCAGAGGTAGGCTGCAGGATAACTACTTCCCTGAGCCTCACTTTCCTCATCTATAAAATAGAGTAGTAATAATACCTATACTATAGGATTTGAGGATTATATCAGGTAAAATGTGTACCGTCCATACCACCTTCTCGAAAAGCTCACTTTGAGAAACACACCCTGATGGACATAACTCCTCCGCTGCTCTGGTAGCTCAGACCTCAGCACGGAAAGGTCATACCATGTGGCTTATTCATGCAGTTTTCCCTTTTGTATGCCTGATAGCAAGACTTTCTTAAGGATCCTATACAGGAAGAAGGTGACAAGAGCCCCACGTAGCTCTGATATGTCCCACTATTTCCCAAGTCCTTTCTCACTATTTATTTCTTTACATTGCAGAAGCATCCCTGCCCTGAGCAGCCACAGACACAGAGAATAAAGGAGATCTTACAGGTGTGTCTCTCTCTAAACACAGTAAAAAGGAGGGGGGAAAAGAGGCACATCCCTCAATCAGTGGGTTTCCAAAAGCAATGCACCCGAGAGGTTCCCCTGGCAGTGTGGAGACATGAGCCTAGAACAAAAGAAATGCCATATTTGACTTCTATTTCTATTTTTGAAGAAATGTCAGAGCAAACTCTGTGCTAGGAGCAACTATAAAAGCTGGATAAAATATGAAAGACAGCTGCTGAACGCATCAGAGAACAACTGAGACACCCAGGACGCAATCCTGGAGAGATCCTGGAGTGGAGAGAAGTGCATTGAGCTGGACCCCACACTGGCCACTACTTTTTCCCTTGGAACATTTGCCAGTTTGAAGCACAGGCAACAGAGGATGAATGAAAAGCAGCAACCTGAAGTTTGCATCAGTCTCATTAAACTGGGAAGAAGAAAAAATGAGTGTAGGATTGCCAAGGTAGTTAGTACTTGAGGGGTAAAAATCCCAGGGGAAAAAAAAAAAAAAAAAAAAGATGACCTGCAGGATACGAGCTTGACATTCTGTGTGGGTTTTGCTTGAGGTCTTTGCTGCACAGAGCTGAAAAACAAATCATAAAATTGCAATAAAGAGGTCAAAAATTGAAGCAGAACTTTCAAGAGTCTTGTTGTGGGTTGAACAGTGGAACCCCAAAATTTGTGTCTGCCCAGAACCTCAGCAAGTGATCTTATTTGGACATGTAATTAATTAAGTATCTTGAGATGAAATTATCCTGATTAAGAGTGTGTCCTAAATCCAGTGACTGGTGTCCTTGTAAGAAGAGATGAGGACACAGAGACACACAGGGGAAGGTCATGTGACAATGGAGGCAGAGACTGGAGTGATGCAGCCACAAGCCAAGGAATGTCCTGGGTCACTGGAAGATGGAAGACGCAAGGAAGAATTCTTCTCTAAAGCCTTCAGAGGGAGCATGGCCCTGATGACACCTTGATTGCTGGCCTCCAGAACTGAGAAAATAAATTTCTGTTGTTTTTAGCCACCAAGTTTGTGGTAATTTGTTATGGCAATCCCGGAAAACTAATGTAAGTCTTGTGGTGGTGAAGATGCCAAAATTAGAATCCAGGGCCTGCCAGAGAGGAAGAGCTCAGGTAAATATCCCAGACTTTCAAATGAGACCCCAGAAGGACTATGCCGAAGAGAAAAGGAAAGTCAAATTTGGTCTGAATGCCAGACTAAATCTTCTCAAGGATGAAAAATACAGAAAAGTGGATAAGATACATGTGAAATACAGTGTAAAGATCCAACATAAGTGTAACTGGAGTGGAGAAGAGATGATGGAGAGGACAGGGAGAAGCAATAACTGAAGACAGACAGACTGAGAATTTTCCAAAACCGACAGAAGACATCAAACCACAGACTCTATCAACTCTATCAACTCCAAACAGGATAAATATAAAGAAAATTATTTCTAGGTAAATCATAAAACTGATGGAAACCAAAGACAAAAAAAAAAAATCTTAACCACACGTTACATTCAAAGGAACAACAATTAGACTGACATCTGACTTTTCAACAGGAACAACAGAAGACAACGAAATACGAAGGAACCTGCTTAAGGAGGGGAAAAGGAGAATCTATGGAAAACCTGCAGCAAACACTATATTTAGTGGTGAAATATGGAAAGCTTTCTCTTTGAGACCAGGAATGGAGAAAGGATGTCTGTTCTAACCACTTCTCTTCAAAATGGCATTGACATAAATGAAATAAAATTGCAATTATTTACAGACAACATAGCACGTTCTTCGGGCAGCTCGGTGGAAGTGCCCTGTCCCCCCCCTGCAATGCAGGTAGCAGGGCGTCCTGGCACAGAGGCTATAATTCTTTGGGGGTTGCCCATTGTCCGTGGGAAGGAGCAATGTCTGGCTGTACGCAGCTGCCTCTGACTGCGATAGGGTGCATCCTTCTGGCGGCCGCAGGAGGGAGAACCCGGAGCAGGTGGGCTGCACGCAGGCGAACTGAGTCACGGGGTGGGGCCTTAGGAGACCCGCGAGGGTCTGGTCTCGCCCTGAAGTCATCCTCTTGCCCGAGGGAAAGTAACCTTAATTGGCAAAATCCACGATGACAGGTTGAGAGAGAGACCACAGGAGAAAGGAGAAAGGAGAAAATTTTCTATTTCAATACCTTCAATGTCACTTTTTTCCTGCCTTTTGAACAAGAGGCCTCACATTTTTATTTTTCACTGGGCCCTGAAAATTAGGGAGATGGCCCTGCTTCCCTTTATACCTCAAGGCACAGCTTAGACCAGATAAGATCTCCGTGATAACGAGGGTAGGGTGAAGGAGGAGGCAGGGGCTTTGTCCCCGGCTTTGTCTATAACGCACTCCCGAAATTGTGCACTGGGGTCAAACATGAGAAGTCGGAACAATAGATGTACCCTTGGAGAACTGAAAATTCTTCTAAGATCTGAATTTTCACTTTCTCCCTTAGGTACGCCTTTTAATTTGTAAGTAGTTCGATATGGTTTTCTAAAAGATAGGAACTCTTTTTAAAATATATAACTACAATATCACTATCATACCTTAAAAATTGACACCAATGCTTTGATGGCATCAAACATCTGGTCTCCACATTTCCTTGATTTTCTCATACATCTTTTACAGGTAATTTGCCTGAATTAAAATGCAAACAAATTCTCCACTTTGCACGAGATTAATGTGTCTCAGCATCTTTCATCCCCAGGTTCCCTCCCTGCCCCCCCCCCACCCGCCTTTTTCACCTTGCTATTTATTTGCCAAAGAAACTGATCAGTCTTTCCTATAGTTTCCCATATTCTAGATTTGCTGGTAGCAGTCCCTGATTTCTTTAACATATTTCTCTGTTCCTGTATTTCCTGAAAACTGGTAGTTAGAATGTCTAGTTAAGGACTGAATCAGATTCAGAGTTGATGTTTTTGGCAAGACTATTTTATAAGGAGTATATATACTCCACCAAGAGGCATGTAAGATCTCTGAATTATCCTGGACATTTTTCTCTCTCTCTCTCTCCCCCTGCCCCTGAGGTTAGCAGCCATTGATGATCAAGCGATCATTGATGAAATCCATAGTTTCATCAGAAGTTTACAAAATGGACTATCTTAATTCTATCCTCTCTTCTTTTATAATAGAATACTTCTGTAAAGATAAAATTTCCCTGGTTAACTATTTGCTTACCCTTGGATGTAATTCTAATGTTGTATTTCCAGCATTTCATACCTGCTTCTACTATTATTCTTTTCCTTCACTACTGAATCCACAGTTGGGCAGTTTAACTTCCTGGGGTGTCTGGTTGAGTCTAAAGACCCAAACGTGGGTCGGTCCCATGGCATAGTAGTTAAGTTAGGTGTGCTCCCCTTCAGCAGCCCCGGTTCCCAGGTTCAGATCCTGGGCATGGACCTACACCACTCATCAGCCATGCTGAGGCGGTAACCCACACACAAAATAGAGAAAGACTGGCATAGATGTTAGCTCAACGACAATCTTCCTCCAGCAAAGAAAAAAAAAAAGAGAGAGAGAGAGGAAGATTGGCAACAGATGTTAGCTTAGGGTGAATCTTCTTCACCAAAAAAGAAAAAAGAGAGAGAGTGAGCCAGAAATATAAAATGCCTGGCTTCAGCCCACATAGGACTCAAATGTTCCTCTTTAAAAAAAAATTTTTAAAAAGACTCACACATTCACAAAATCTAAAGTTTCCTTTCTAATTCTGTTGTATTGCATTCATGAGGTCTATGATTTCCTTTCTCCATTTTCCACTAACTTTTCAAAATTAATTCGAATTAGGAAATTCTAATTATGAAAGGATGCAATATAATATTCAAAGAATTATGCAAATGTCAATGAACAATTGAAGAACACAACCTGCTGAAGCTGTCCTGTGGGCTAGCAGGGACCTCCACCAGGCAACAGTTGGAAATGGTCCTCCATCAGCAGATACACCTGAGGCCAGGTGTGATGGGTCATGCATAGGGTGTGAGGAGACACTGCACAAAGCCAAACGCATGAGTCATGGGCACCTGGATCTGGTCATGTAAGGTGCACAGATCTCCCAAGAAGGTGCACACATCCTCTTACGCATCCTAAATCTGTGCTCTGCTGGAGACTCATCCATCCCCACTGAGCCCAGGGCAGCTGCAAATGGCAGCTGAGGTATCATTCCTCCCAGAGCACAGGCGTCTCCCCTCAGCGTGGAACTTCCTCATTTCCTACCAGGATACAAGGAAGAAAACTGGGTAGACATGGAAACCCCTGCATATACACTTCCTTAAACCACGTAATTGATATTCAACCTATGTATCTTTCAACTCAGAATATCTAGGGACATGCAAATATTTTACTTATTTTATGGTTATTACTATAGCCTTTTAGCATTTAACATTTCAAGTCCAACTCATGTTTAATGCATGAGCTCTGGGAAAATTTGATTGATAGGATAGATTACTAATATGTTTAAGGAATAGCTTACAATAATCAGATTAGATGTAAAACAGTGGAAACTCTCTCCAAGTAAATGTGTAAGCAGTAAGTCTCTACAAACTGAAAACACATCAAGTACTCTACAGGAAAGGAAACCTCAGAGTGAGTAATCTTGGCTTTGGCTCAAGCTCCTCCTGACCCACTAAATCGTACAAGGGCATCGGTGGTTGAAAGCTAAAATTAACACTTCATAGGTCTTGCCAGAGAGTTCAGATATCTTCAGTGGGAACTTTCCATGCTCTTGTGACAGACCAACACCCATTGGTGTTGCCACGGGAAAAAAAAATAAGAATTGAGTTTCCTGCCTTGGTTTTTCCAGCAACTGCCACGTGGGCAGCCTGCTTGGCCTTTGGTGATAACCCCACTCTGGTCGCACTGACTCCACAAATATTTATTGGCCATCTGCTATGTGCCTGGTACAAAGCTGGGTACCAGAGGTAAAGAGGGACATGGGACAGACAGAACATGTGCCCCAGAACCAAGAGGTCTGGCCCCCTAGACCAGCCCCTGTCCTCACTGGCCATGTGGTTGGAGGCCAAGTCTCAAAAATCACATCAATTCTAGGCATTGGAAGAGTTCCTGGTGGAAGCAGCATGCCACACCAAGTTCGTAAGGGCTGGACTAGATCCCAGCTCTGTCCTTTACCAACTGTGTGGTATGAACCTGTGGTCAGTTAGAAATGGCCAGAAAGGAAAAGCAGAGCTGGAGAGGGAGGGTGAAAGGAAGATCTGAGGGAAACCACATGGATATAATTTCTTTTCTTTAATCGGATGTAACTTTCATAGAGTCAAATATAATAACATCCGCAAGTCTTAAGTATAGAGCTTGGTGAATTTTTCACATGAATCCCATGTAACCACCACCTAGATCAAGATAGAGAACATTTCCCGCATCCCAGTAGATACGGTTTTTAAAGGGAAAATACCGAAAGTCAAATCTCAGGACTTCTGCTAGGTGACCACAATCACTCCTCCTGGCATCAGAGCCGTTTCCTGAGGAGTGGAGATGAATTTATAGCCTCTTTTCTCATCCTTCTAGTGACCAAGAACACTACTTATAGAAAGGTCTGTGGACATGGGGATACAGATGGAGGCTGTGATCTGGCTTGGAACAGAGTTTCATTGCGTCCTAAGCTAACTGGCCAATCCAAGGACGAAATCTACAATCTTGCCCTCTTCTCAACACCAAACTCAAAAGGACTAGTTACCAAAGCCAGATTTTCCTTGTTATAAAACTAACTAAATATTTATCATAAAATTGCTACATGGTCGAAATAAAAGCTGGAGGGATATAGCAGCACTATTCATAATAGCCAAAAGGTGGAAGCAACTCAGATGTCCATCAGTGGACAAATGGGTAAACAAAATGTGGTCTATCCATACAATAGAATATTATTCAGCCGTAAAAAGGAGTGAAGTACTGACATATGCTACAACAGGGATGCTACGACCTGGATAACATCCTGCTAAGTGAAATAAGCCAGAGCCCTAAGCTATATCATTCTGTTCATATGAAAGTCCAGAATAGGGAAATCTATAGACACAGAAAGTAGATGAGTGGCTGCTTAGGGCTAGTAGTGGGGACGAGAGGATAAGGATTCAATAGTAATGGAATTTCTTTTTGAGGTGATAAAAATGTTCTCAAACTGACTGTGGTGATGCTTGCACATATCTGTGAGTATACTAAAAATCACTGAATTATACATTTTAAATGGGTGAATTTATGGTAAGTGATTATAGCTGAATAAAGTTGTTTTTTAAAAATGGAGGCAGGGCCAGCCCAGTGGCATGGTGGTTAAGTTCACTCACTCCACTTTGGCGGCCCGGGGTTGGTGGGTTCTGATTCCAGGCCCAGACCTACACACCGCTCACCAAGCCATGCTGTGGCAGCAACCCACATACAAAATAGAGGAAGACTGGCACAGATGTTAGCTCAGCTATAATCTTCCTCAAGCAAAAAGAGGAGGATTGGCAACAGATGTTAGCTCAAGGCCAATCTTCCTCACACACACACACACAAAAATGCAGGCAATGCAAAGCAAATTGAAAGATCACTCATAGTCTTACTACCCAAAGATACTCACTATCCACTTTGAGAAATATCTTTCTGGTACTTCTCTCCATATAATTTTGTTGTTGTTTTACTTAATTGTGATCATACAATATGCAGTTTTATAGTATTGGCATGCCTTCCAACATACATCAGTGAGGATTTAGTTGCCAATAACAAAAATTGCTGTTTTAAGCAGAAATGATTTAACAGAGGGATCTCAGTGCTTACAAAACTATGGGAAGGACTATGGGAGAGGATCAAGGCTGGCTCTCCAGGGATGGACAGCACTGCAGGACTGGCCAGCCAGGGCAGCGGCTAGCACTACCATCAGGAAGGTAGGGCACCAGAAAGCTGCCACCTTGACTGCTGAATCCAGCAATGCCCTAGTTACTTTCAAGCCAGGGGTGGGCACTGGAACTGTTGACCTCATAGCAACGCCACTGGGACCTCTGCCAACTCTGCCACACGTACACACATCCAAAAAGTATTCATGATCATGGCTATCAGCAGAAACCATGAAGGCAGCAGAAGTGTGACTTCCACTTTACTTCTCAAATAAGTGCATCTAAATGGCCATGATTAATTCATATCGGGAACCCTAGCTGCAAGGGAGTCTGGGAAAGAAACTGCTGGCTCTCTAGGATCTGTACTCTAAGAAGATATTACCATACCAGTTGTCACAAACGTTACAATCTTTTTAATAGCTGCATAACTTTTCACTGAATATATATCTCAACACAATGCATCAACCCCCACCCATTTAGGATAATTTGTTTCCAGCGTTTAATAATGTTAATATTCCAAAGCTTAATATTATAAATAATTCTGTGATGACAATCCCAATAAGTGTATTGAATAATTCCTTCTCCCAAGCAGTGTGCCAGGCTTTTTATATTCATTATGTTTATCATTCATTTTTTAGTTAACACTCATAACCTCCTTATGAGGTAGCTATTATCCCCATTGTACAGATAACAAAATTTGAGGGGTGGAGAGAAGTCAAAACTAGACCTGACACCAAAGCTTGCACCCTTAGCCATTCCCCAAATACTGATGACAAAAGGCTTTTTTTCATACTAGAAATGATTTCCACAAGACAAATAATTAGAAATAGAATTACTGGTTCAAAAGCTGTGAACATTTCTAAGGCCAGATTCTCAGTCAAAGTCATTATCAGGACTGAGAACGCATCAATGACAGGAACTCACTTTTATCATTCGAATGTCTGGCTGAGCGCCTGGCACACTGTGGCCACGGGAGGAATTCTTCCTGGATGAGTAACAGCGCATGTGCAAGTAGGCATGCGTGAGGACTCCCCAGTTCAAAGCACTGCCTTCCTTCCCTCAGTCTGTTGGGTTTAGCCACCTTCACATGCCAGGTGACTCACCATCCAGGCCCAGGATTTGGTTGACTGTGAAGAAGTCTAAAATGACCTAATAAGTCACGCCACGGTGCATCTGAGTGACCACGCACAGGGCTGGAAATTGCATCTCTTCCTTTAGGTGTGTAAATGGGAGCAATTTTTTAGCAAGTGCAACTGCTTCCGTTTGGATTATTTAATAAGTTAATGGCCCTATTAAATGCCAGGTCTCCAAATAAATATTAGCAACTGACATTTATTGTCAGAGTCCACCAATGTCCAAGGTAAGTTAGACTGGAAACCCAGGGCTTTGGCAGCTGTGTCAGCTGCATAACTAGTGCAGGCCACTAAATTGCCTTGACAAGACTCGCCCTACTTCTCCACCAGGAAAACAATTTGTACCCACACAATGCCCAACTGAAGAGGTTTGTATTGCTAAAACCTTGAGACCTCAACGCACTGCTTTCCTCTGCAGAGCAAAGTTTGGTTGGCAGAATGGTTTGTCTGGGGAATTTCACCACTAAGGTGCCAAAAAACCTAGTGAACATCAGCTGGCCTATAAACAAGCAGGTCTGTGTCCCAATGGGTTCATTCTGCCTTTAGACTCTGTCATGGGGAGCTTTCCACAGTCCTTATTCCCACCCCCCAAAAGAAAAGAATCCCTAAGTTTATTAAAGATACTCCTTTTAGTGCTCCCTTACCCACTTCTTGGACTATATTATTCAGCGGTCTTTAAAGGGGTGGAATTAGAACCTGCATTATCAATATAGAAAATAGCTGGAGAAAATGCAGATGTTTTTTAGCTCATGTCCCACAGGCTGCTCTCACATCTCTGAAGCCATATCAGGTCCTCCTGGCACAGTCAGAGGAAGCTGGGAGGCAGTATTACCCAACAAGACCTTAATGATTTTATTTATTCCACATGGCCTAAAAAACATGTTCGAACATAACTTGCCATAATTTTTCTGGAGATTTCTATGAATCACTTTTTAATTATGAATAATGTTTTTAGAGACACTCCTGAGAAATTTTACCCAAGGTTCCCTTGACAACCATCCCATAAAGTAAAGTGAAGCACCTTCCATGACCAACATAGAAAATCTACTTTAAAGCATGGATTCCTAAAAGATCCATTAGTCATCTTCACTGAGAACGGATCTCACGATTTGCACATGCAAAGTGTCGCTGAGAAATTCAGATCAACAACCATAACTGGAAAAACACACTTACCGTCCAATAATGTTCAAAGGATTTTTATACAAAGGTAAATTTTCTAACTTCACTTGGAGCGTTTTTTCTTGTCTTCCAGCTAGGAATTTTCTGTGTGTGTCTAAATTATTGCCTTTCTACCCTCAGCGGAAGGTTTTCGGCTTTTACAGGCTAGACTATGGCTCCAGCAAGGATTCTTGCCTCTAGGCTCAATGCAGGCCACTCAGAAATTAAAAATGTTTGTGCAAGGTAATGAGCGTGAATTTCCATTTCTGAGATTTACTTTCAGAAAATCCAATCGCTGGATCTCAAACAATCAAGCAGGGTCCAAGTACTCTTAGAAAAGAACAGATGGGCGGGGTTGGCCCTGGAATTCCAGGCCTTTTCGCAGGTGCGGCTCGCCTGCCTTCCGCTTTCCTTCATTTGTCAGAGTTGACAGCTTCTCCAAAAATGATGGTGTAGACATCAGGCTAAACAGATATATAAATAAGTCAATTAGCTTTCAATGGAGCACTCTTTATGTTGCTTCAACAGGAAGATATTTTCTGGTCAATTACTTTAAGAAGACTTCAATAAACACTAAAAATTATTTGGGCATGCGTAATAATGGCGCTCATCTTTTTCCTCCCTGCTCCCAACTACCCAGGAAGTAACGTAAATTCACATACGAGCTTTGTATTCAGTACCTTGTCTAAAGTGCTTAAAAAGTGTTTGAGGCTGTCGCTTTCGGTCCAGATAGTGTTGAGAGCTCCGAAACAAGTGGAACAGGGCCCTCGTTGCCTTGCCAGGAACAGCCAGCGTCTCTCTGGTTACTGAACCGCACTCCTCCGCGGACATTCACCTCTGCGCTTTTCTCCGTGTGCCCTCCCCCCCCCACCCCCCCGCGCCCCGCACGCCCGGCTTGTAATTTATTCAAAAATTAGATTTCTCAATAAAGTCTTCTAAGTATCCACCTCTGTTGTCCGAACCCCACCCCACCGCCCCCCGCTTGCCCAGCCCAGGCCCTGGCAATTGGTAGGAACTCTCAAAAATGAAATGCAAGATTTGAACTAGGTCTCTCAAGCCCCATAACAAAGGGGCTTCATGAGGCTTGGACACTGGGAACGTAGTAGTCGCCCTTGCACAGCTCCTTGAAGCCGTGAGCGCGCTAGCACCCTGACCACCCCTCCCGTCAAGAGGAAAGTGACGAGAACGTTCCCCTGAACGGGAAACTGCGCGCCCAGAGAGGAAGGCGCTCGAGGCCTCACCCATCCTGGTCCAAAAGCTCCTGGGAGAGAAGCACAGAGAATTCCGTAGTCAGATTAAATAATGTCTTTGTCTACACACGCAGGGCGAAAAGAGCGTGGGTGCAATAATCAAGATTAGTTTGTTTCTGTCCTCCAAAAAATGAAGAAGGTGCTGTATGTGGGGCCAAAAATATTCACAAACCGCACAGTTTGAATCTACCCTATAGTTGATCAGTTCAGCTAGATGCTTTTGCCAGGGAAAATACTCTTCAAGTGAGAAAAAGTGCTAATCTTAAAAGTCTTTCGTTTTATATGAAAACGTGCTCTACCCCGCGCCTCGTCCTCCGGGGTATTTGCTCTGGCACCTAAAAGGAATTCCGGCTTGGGGCCCTTACAAGAGGGCGAGGGGGGCGGCGGGGGGGGTGGGGGGGGGAGTTGGACCTTCTTCCCCAATCGGGGACCACGCCGGGTCTCGCCACAGAAGGCTGAGCCGCCAGCGCAAGAATTCGACTCTGGATCCGGACTAAGTGCGCGCGAGCTGAGGGCGGCTCAGGGGGCTTTGGCGAAGCCAAGATGAAAGCACCAGTGTCTAATTCCCACCAGACATCCCACCACCCACATGCACCGGGTCCCTTCCTCTCTTGCCTGCCCTACAGGTCCCCGTTCTCTTTGGTCCCTACTTCCCGCTTGAAAAGAATGGGGGAGTGGGCGCGGTTCGCAGGGCGGAAGCCGAGCGACAAGAGCGCGCGCGGGGGGCGGTGGGGGGAGGGGAGACGAGCACGGGTTGCCAGTTCAGGCTCGGGACGACGGCCGCACGGCCTCTGGCACCCATGTGAGCGTCACGAACAGCCGCACGCACCCCAGCACCCCTCCTGCCCGGTGCGTACTAAGACGCTGCAGGGTACGCTGCGCTCCCGCCATGCACGTTGCGCGCGAGCGTGCGTCTGAGCCTCCCACTCCCCCGTGCCCTGCGCCCCCTGCCCCGGAGTATATTTTCCTCCTTCCCCCCACCCCGCGCTCGGATCTGCCGGTGTTCAGCTAGCCCTCCGCCCTCCATGCTTACAGAGCTCCTCAAGCGGCCGTGCGCACTGCGCCCCCTTCCGCCAACCGGCCCAGGCCGCGTTTCTAACCACGCCGGCGGTCCCGAGACTTTGCGCGCGCAAAAGGCTGGGCCGCGCCGCAAAGTAAGTCTGAAACAGTCCCCTTCTGAGCCTGCACCCAGTGCTGGGAGTTAGGAGTCCTGAGTCTCTTCTGCGGAATTAAAAATACCTGTAGCGACCAGGAAGCCTGATGCTCGGGCCCCCTCCGGCCGCCCCTGTCCCCGATTGTGACCCGCTGCTGCCAAAGCCGGGCTTCGGCCCAGGGCGGGGACCGCTGGCGAGGAGGTCCCGCCACCCGCCTCCAGATGGGCGCGGACACCACACAAGCGTGGCTCCGCCGCCGCTCAGATCTGAAGTCCGGCTTTGACGCTCCTGGAACCTCTGACGCGGGACGGCCCTCTGCCGTAGGCGTCGCCTTTTCCTCCCAGGAGGGCAGAGTGTATTCTGGGACATACACCTCTCAGGAAACCCGCCTTCCACGCCGGCCTTTAAAAGAAAAGAATAAATAACTAAAAATCCGCGCAAAGCGGGAAGATGCTCACGCCCGGGGTTGGGGCGGCCGTGCGCGCCCAGGCCAGGCTGGAGGGGGCTAATGTGGCCCTCCCGCCCGTCGGCCTTTCTGTGACTTTTCTCTGCTAAACCTCGAATCAGTTAGCGTACCTATTCCTACAGATTTTTTCAGATTAAGGAGAGAGTTCCCCAATGTTCGCTTTGCTTTGCAAATAGCCCCCTTAATTAAATGAACCGAGTTTGTGCCTTTAAAGTACTATAATAGCCCTATATTATAGTCAGCCCTACATTAAGAAAAAAAAAATAAGCCCATCGTATTTGTGCTTTCTTTGATGTGCAGAAACATGTGTCTCTGGCCGATAGGCTTTATTTTTTTTGTAACGAAATTTTTTGGTTGATGTTTTCGAAAGGCCGTTTCAGCTCCGTCGTTAATGAACTAATTGATTTTCAGATTTCAAGGCGGTGGTGTGTAATTGCTGTAACCACTCAGGAATTTCAGCGCACACTAGACTCTTAAAACTCCTCCAGCTCAAGCGCTTCCAGACACCATCCCATGCTTGCTGGAGGTGAGAAGCCGGGCTTTGCCAGGAAGCGATGGACTGCCTCTCCTTGAACTGCGACTCTGAGGCGACGTTTCCGTTAAGCCCGGCCGAGAGCCCCCCGGGAGAGGACAGCGGAAGCTCCAGGCCGCAGGGTCGTGGAAAGGTGGGAGGAGGTCGGCGACGCTCGGCTGCCCTCTTCCTCTGCCCCATCCCTGGCCGATCCGGGCGCTCCAGGAGTATCCCCACCCTCCCCGGAGGACACTGGGTGTCTGTGTGCGTTGGGAGGGGCGCGCCAAGTCCCCAGGCACCTTCTCAGAGACGGGGGAGAAAGCGGGGCCGGGTTTGGAAGACCGGGAAGGAAAATGCAGAGGAAAGGCTACCCTCTCACCCCCGGGTAAAATTAGACAAAAACGTTTGGCCGCTGTTTACCCAAACCTGGCGCGGCTTCGGTGGTTCCCTGTGGCCCTCGCTCAGGGACTTTGCTAATCACTATAATTAATTACAGTGGCACTCACTGTTTTTGTTCTCCTAAATGCATGGCCTTGAGGGAGAGAAGTAGGCAGCAGTTACTCCATTCTTCGGACAGGAAACACTGCCCGGGCCGGCCCCCTGGAGCCCCCAACCCCAGAACCCGAAGTTGTCCCCGACAAGCCAGTGCGAGAAGGATCGCGCTCTTTTCGGAATCGCAGAGGGCAGAAGCAGCCTTAGGCAGGCCCAGATGGGCGGCTGGATCTCCCGCCCTGGGGTACCCTCTTCCCCCGCCCCCGGCGCGGCCGGGGCACCCCCGGCGGAGGACAGAACACTCAGGGACCGGGGGTGCCTGCGGATCCGCCCTAGTTCCTGCGATGTAATCAAATAATCGGAGAGACGCTGCCAACCTAAAAGCAAACACTTTCTCCAAAGGAGCATCTTCCACTGAGAGAATTGATTAAAAACAAAACAAAAAGAGAAGTAAACTTCGCTCCCTCTACTGTCTGGGGACGAGTGAGGGGAGCCAGTTACTGTCTTGACCTGGTGAGGAATGACTCATTACGAAATTGCTCTGGATACCTGTGATTACTTTTAAATAATGAGTAGTAATATAGTAGTTGTCTGATCATTTCTGGGAGTAGCAATGACCCCCGGCAGAGGTGGTGGTATCTCCATGGGGCTTCCACAAGGAGAGGAGAGAGAAATCGAGGAGCTCTGGGAGATAGGTCAGACTAAAAAAGCCTCCGAGCCATGAAATAGTCATATACGCGATACTGGACGCCAGCGGAATTTTCTGTAGAAACCATATGGTGCTAATTGCTTGTGTAGACAAGGGCTTATAAAACGAATGCGTTCGAATCTCCGTAGTCCTGGATTTTCTGTTGCCTTGGCTTGCTCCAGCGGTTGAAGTTCTCCTTAAACACCACGGCAGAGTTTCGAAACCCCCTCCCCCAAATCTAGTGCTCGGAATGGGAAGGGTCCTGCCCCCGCCCCCACCTCCTCAGTGACTAAGTCTCTGATCCCCTCCTGCCATCGCAGCACGCAGCCTCTCCGGGAGCCCATCCCCAGTGGAACATCTGCGCGTTTCCCTCTTGATCTCGGTTTCCGCAGGGGATGGGCCTCAGGTAGGCGCCGGGCGCGGCCTGGGGAAAAACAGTTGCGGAGCATCTGAAGCGGAAAATCCAAGCAGATGTGGGGCGGCCTGGGCCCGCCCCTTTCCTCTTGGGGCCTCAATTTCTTCCAGATCAGTTTCCTAATGGAAAATTTCTAAGAGATGGAGGGTATGCCGAGGCTTGCTCCTGCGCCTCGGGGTGCGCAGGAGCGCTTCAAGCAAGACAAACTGGGGGTGGGGGCGCCCCGCAAGCAGGCCCCCCGCTGGAAGCTCGAGGCCTCAATGTGTCGGAACTCTCTTCCCACCCGTCCTCTTCCTGCCCTCAGCTTCCATTCATTCTAGACTCTGCTGGCTCTTTCTGAGCCAGTAGGGGAATCGCTGTTTCTGGTGATGACCGACCTGGGGTCATCCGTTGCGTTTATGCCTTTTCTCTGGTCTCAAAGTGTCCATGCTGTGTGTGAGGCGCTGGGCGTTAGGTCCAAACCATAGACCAGGAAGTACTCCTCGCACCAAGAGACCAGGAGCGAGGGACATGCAGCAGGTGTCCCAAGCCGGGACCGTGCGTTTAGTGCTTTTTCCAGTTTACACAGAGCTTCTAGCCTATGAGTGTTCATCCTAAGTATCCTGTTCCCCGCGGCCCGGGCTTTCCCTCCGGTAAGGAGAAAACCATAACCTGGCGCAGGGGCTCTTACTTCACTATTTCACAAGATATCACTATCCTCCCCACCTGGGAAATTTCGGGGTCCACACCCGAATACTTAGGGTACTTTTGGTGGTGCAGAGAGCCCAGGCCCATTGCCGTGTGTGTGTGTGTGTGTGTGTGTGTGTGTGTGTGTGTTGAATGAATGTGTTGGGGTGGGTAAACAATGCCCCCTTGGCATCTGCTGGGACTGGCTTTTGGCCTGAAACTGTCCCACACCGATATGTCTGCTAGCCTTTGAACACTCTGTTAAGCTCCCTCTCAGACCGCGCGATTCGAACCTGTCTGGCCGATGAGAGAACAGCGGCTGCCACTGTGAAGACCCAGTAGCGAGATCTCGAGTACGCTTTCCCGTAAAATGCGGGAAATTTGGTTTGAAGAAAGTTTCTGTTCTTGTTACTTGTCGGGTTTCTCCGACTTCCACTTAACCATGTTTCTGCGATCTGCGTAATCCCTTCAAGCCCGAAGGAATTCTCCTGGGTCTGTAATTGAGGATTGGAAGTCTTGAGGGTGAGGGAAGCGTTAAATCCTCCCCAAGCCCGAGAGGTCCCGGAGCGCACTCAGGGCGGCCTGCGCAAGCTGCGGCGGGGCCTAGCCGGCAGTCGGTTCCCCCTTGGAGCCCCTTCTCCAGGAAGCCCCGAGACGACAACTGTCGGCGCAGCCCGGCGCGGGATTCCAGGCGGGGAAGCGGGCCAGGCGCGCTGCGCTGGGCACTGCGTACCCGCGCCGCTCGCGTGCGGCCCTGACCCTCTGCGCTTACTGCTGCAAACAGGAAAGCGCTCCTGGATCTGAAATCCCAAGGGAAAGTGCTGGTTCCTTGGTGCGCCCGGCGTCTGGTGAGGGGCCACCAACTCCAAAGCTTGTGCAGCTTCGTGGTTTCAGAACACCAGCCCAGGGAGCCAAGGCCAAGGCTCTAGGTTTGGCAGGGCTTGGGGACAGGTGGGGGCCCAGCCGGTGTCTGCGCACTGTCCCGCCCACCGAGGGAGCTACGACGACTCCAATCGCCGTCAAACTTATGACTTTCAAAGGGGTCCTTGGAAAAGGAGCGTCAGCTGCGGACAAGGCGGTCGCAGGCCAGGCCCTCCGGGCGCTGGGGAAGGAGGTGGGTGCCGGGACATCATCGGGCAGTGAGTGTGAGGAGCAGCAAGCTCCTCGGGGATGGGGGGGGGGGGGTGGTGGTGGAGATGGCACCAAGAACCAAGATCCTAGCGCCAGACCTTGCGGCTTTGGCGTCTCACCTCCCGCGCCCACCTCCAGATCAGGCGGCCCACAGCCCCACAGCCTGCACACGGCCAAGGCACCCACAGGACCCCCTGCCCTGCGTCCACGGCATCTGCCCTCTGACCCGCGCGCCGGGGAAGCTGGCGTCGTCCCAGCGCACGCGTCTGCACCGTGTCTAGAGGGTTCAGACTCCTAGAATGAGTGGGGTTTGTGCTGCTGCCGCGGCAGGATGTAAGGAGGATCCTCTCGGGGTTGCAGGCACCGGAGGGCGGGAGCGGAGGAGGGGGCGGCGACGGGACGGATAGGAGGACTCTTGGGGCCCAGAGTGGCCCTGAGGGAGAATGCCAGGATGCCCTGCGGCCGTGTCTCCAACTGCGCTTCCCTACTCCAACTGCCTCCTGCCCCATTACCGTGGCCCGCACCAGCGCTCGCCTGATGACCCTTGTCCTGAAGCGCGCGCCCCAACCTCGAGTCCCAGAAATGCCGACTGCGCTAGGTCGGACTGCGGGACCTGGGGCTGTTGAGCCCTGTTCCCGCCGCGGCCGTGGGCGAGGCCTCGCCGCTAGGCTCGGCTCCCCGGCCCCCTGCCTCCGTCGGGGCCGCGCGTCCCCGCGGCCTCCGGCCCCTCCGGGTTAAGGCGCCGACCTCCTTTCGCTCTCGGGTTTCGAGGAGAGAAAGGGCAGAAGGGTCACTTCTGAGCCTCTCTCGCGCCTTTTCCTGATGGGGGGAGGTGGGCGGTCTTCCCTTCTGGCCTCCCGCTTTCTGCTTTCTGACCTGCGAAGAGGGGACAGTGCGGGCGCAGGAGCGGCGCGGGCTCGGGGGATTCGGTCCTTCCCGGCAGTGCATTTGGCCGGCGTGTCGCGCCGCCTCCCCTCGGCTGCGCCCGCCCGGGACCTACCCAGGAGCCACAGAGGAGGTCTTGGCATCTCTCCCTTTCTCCCTCCTTCGCCCCTCCCCGCCGCCCTTCCGAGCGCCCGGGTCCCGCGACCAGCTCGCAGGAGCCGGTCCCCGCGGCGCGCCGTGTGCACTCACCGCGACTTCCTCTAGCCCGGGAGCGCGCGGGTCTCTCCTGGGAGAGTCGCTGGAGACAGCGGCGCGGAGGCGCGCCTGTGACTCCGGGGCCGCGGCGGGGTCGGGAGGCGAGATTCGCCGCCCCCGCCCCCGCCGCGGTCCCTCCCCCCTCCCGCCCCCCCCCCCCCCCCCGCCCCGGGCCTCGGCGGCCCAGTGCTCCGCCCGAAGGCGGGTCCGCCATAAACAAACGCGGCTCGGTCGCACGTGGGCCGCGGAGCTTCTGCGCCTCGCGACAGATCGCGGGCTCCGGGCGCCGCGTCTTCAGGCACAGGGAACCGCCAGGGAGGGCAGGAGAGCGCGCCCGGGCCCGGCCCCCGCCGCCTCCGCCCAGCTCCCCTCCGCTACCCTCCCGCTCCATGGCTCCGCGGCCGCCGCCGCCCATGCCGCCCTCCAGGCCGGAGGGGCCTCGCGGCAGCGGGGTCGAACACTCGGTCAAGGACTAAACAGCACCGCCGCTTCCTCGCCGGCCCCTCTCCACCCTCTAAGGAAAGCCGAGGCGCGGGAGACAGGAGGGAGAAAGCAAGAGCCAGCAGAAGGGAGCGGGAAGTCGGGGCTCTGTTCGCCGCGGGACAGTCCAGCCGGGAGGAGGCTGCGCCCGGGGCGGCGCGGCCGGGTTGCGCCAAGCTCGGGGCCAGCGGCTGCAGAGAGGCGTCTCGGTGCCCCAGGCCGGCCCCGCGCACCTGCCGGCGGCCGGCGCCCCAGACTCACCTGGCCCCCGGCGCCCCCTTCCCCATCGCCGCCGCTGCAGCCGGAGCGGGGCTCCGCGGGCCTGGAGCACGGCCGGGTCTAATATGCCCGGAGCCGAGGCGCGATGAAGGAGAAGTCCAAGAATGCGGCCAAGACCAGGAGGGAGAAGGAAAATGGCGAGTTTTATGAGCTGGCCAAGCTGCTCCCGCTGCCGTCGGCCATCACCTCGCAGCTGGACAAGGCGTCCATCATCCGACTCACCACCAGCTACCTGAAGATGCGCGCGGTCTTCCCCGAAGGTGAGGCCGCAGGTGGGCGGCGGGGAGCGCCGGGGATCCCCGCGAACTTGGCCCCAGCGGGGAGCTGGAACCGGACAGGAGGGGCCGCCTCAGCCTTCCGGGCAGTGCCAGGGCGTCTTGGGGAGGCCGCGGCGGGGCTTCGGCTCCTGCTGGAGAGAGAGAAAGAGAGGCCAGGGCTTTGGCACCCGGGCGACCAGTCCATCTCCCGGCCCAGGGCTGGGCTGGGGCGAACCAAGAATTGTTCTGTGTTCATGCTAGTCCATTCTAGTCTAACTTCCTTTTTTTCTTTCTTCATTTCTTTAATTCCCCCTTTTATCTTTTCCTTCCTTCATTCCTCTCTCTCTTTCTGTAGAGGGGAATCATATGCACCCTGCAGGGGTGAAGGGTGCTTGCTGCTCCCCCTGGGAGAGAGTGGAGTGCCCCAGGAGGCCCAGGCCCTGCAGGCCCTAGGCTGACGAGAGCACTGTGAGGACAGAGGCCTCAAACTCCCGCTTCTCAGGTCCCCTCTTCTCTGCTCGCCTCTCTTGGGGCTGGGGTGCGGGCAGTCAGGGTAGGAGAGACTGGCAGGAGAGAGAGAGGCGATCAGTTCAGAAATGGCAGGCGGGCCTGAGCATAGTCTTCTTTTCTGCATTGGCATTATAAACCCAGAGGGGCAGGTGCCACAGTGGGTAAAGTTCGCTGGGACCCGAGGATCCGGCAGACCGCGGTGGTCAGAAATGGTGGCGCACTGGGCCGGCATTCACCTCCAGCTCACGGCCTGCCTGTGGGTGACTGTGGCTGCCAGGCCAGGCACCTCTGAGCAGCAGAGCTGGGAGAGGCCTGGTCACCACGGCATTCGCTTTTGGTGTCCCCGCGGCCTTGAACCGATCATCTTCCAGTGGCTCGGTCCCCTGCTGGGGTCGTTGGGGCCTGGCACCAGAGATTCTGACACCTGGCCTGATGGGTGCCCCAAGACCTCCAGGCTGAGAAGCCATGAGGGCTGCATCGGCCTCTGGAGCTCCAGAAGCCCATGTGGGAGTAGGGAGACAACTTTAGCCCCAGGACACTGGAGGGTCGCTGCAGTGCAGCGACAGGTGTCCCTCCACCGCTGGGCACCTCAGTTAAGGCAGTCCCTGGGCCAGGTGATCCTCCCAAAGTCAGTGAGCTCGACCTTTCGCGGTCAGCGGCCCTAAGCCTGTTACTTGTAATCGTCTCTGGGTCTGGAGCTGCACTTCACACTGCCTCCCGGGTGGAGCGCAGAGGGCCTGTCCGCCAGCGCGACATCCGGCCCTGCAGCGCGGCTGGCCTGGCCGGGGAGCCAAGCGCAGGAGGACGGAGAGCCGAGGGTTGTGGCCTCCCCACGGCCTCCCAGCTGGGCGGTACAGGCCCAGGGTGCTTTCATCCCTGGCATGGAAGCCCCAGACCGGCCCACTGGAGCCCAGCATGCATTCTTCCCCTTTCCAACCCCGTTCAACCGAGGTCCCCCTCCAGTCCTCCCACTGGGAGCTTTCGGACCAGGTGACCCCTCCAGCGGAGAAGAAAAAATAATTCGTCTCCAGCTGAAGTTTCAGTGAAAATTAAAAGAGAATTAAGTTTCATAAAGGACAAGTCTCCTTCCTAGCCGGGGAGGTGTGGTGGTCACTGGTTTGCTTGGGTGAGCTGGGTCTTAATCCGCATGCTACAAAGCCGGTGTGGCACCCCAATAGGACACCCGCCCCTCTCCCCCTCCCCGTTGGAAATAGAAACAAACAAAGAAATGATAAGAACATTAAATGGTGTGGTTACTGATGATTTCAAATAAGCCGGAAATTTGTTAGAAAGGGAGGTCTGGAGAAAGAGGACTAATTGTAAGCCGTTTGTTGGGTGGGGGATTTCTAGGAGAGCCTGGTGGAAATTGGGAAGTGGTGCATGTACTGCTTCTGCAGATATTTGAACTGAGTCTGTGCGTTCCAGCTCCGGAAAACCAGTCTCCAGGCATTTGGGCCCGGAATGGCTTGGCCCTGAGACGGTGGCAGGGGTGGGGTGGCTGGAGGTCGCAGGACACTTGAGCACCAGGCCCAGGTGCTTTGTTTGGTAGTGGCCTGGTTGAGGGGCAGCCTGTGCGTCTCTGGGAGGTGACCATCTAGGTTGGAACTCTGTGAGGTCAGGAGAGAGCTGTGTGGCCCTAGAGTCTTGGAAATGGCCCTGAACCTGTGGGATCCCCATTGATCCAGACAGGCAGGAGGTAGCGGTCTCCTGCAGCACTGGCCTCGAGCGGTGGACCCACAGCCTCCCGACTGGTCCCTGCGCTCGCTCAGAGGCCTCTAGCTGGCAGATCTGGATGGCAGCAACGTTCCCCTCAAATCAGTCAGGGCTGAGGAGTTGAGAAGCCCACAGCTTCGGGCAGAGGAAAAGATGCGTTTAGACTGGTCTGAATTATGCAGAATAACTTGTTCGCTCTCCCGGGAGCTCGGAAGGGCCGGGGCTTGGAAGCCGCACCTTCATTGATTTAACCTGTTGTGGGGGACTCGGGTCTGCTCCGGGGGATGTGGTGCGGGATTGGGACTGGGCCTGGCGTGGGGGAGCCGTTGAGGTCAGGGAGCTTTTAGGGCCAAAGCTGTCCTGGGTGGTGGCAGGAGCTCCCAGACCTGCTCCGGCTCTCTCTTGGCGGCTGCGGATGGAAAGATCCCGAGTGGAGCCGATGTGCCAAGAGCGATCTCACTGTTCGATGGCCCCAGAGTGAGCAGGATCCCTGGGTGAAGAAGGATCTAGAGATCAAGTTAGGACTTTGGGGTCAGAAAATGAATAACACAGTCCGAAGGAGCCACAGGAATCACCAGATTAACCCTTATACCTGAGGAAATTGAGACCAGAGAGGGGAGGACCTTTCTCCCAAGGTGCCAGCGCAAGGACAAGAGAAGGCCATTGTCACCGTGGCAGATCGGTGGGCCGCCTGTTCTCGGCCGCGCGCAGGAGAGGCAGCCGGCCTGGGCTCCTTTCATTCTCAAGACTGCCCCCGCGTGAGGAGAGAAAGAGGGCCTTGGAGAGTCCCTGTGCAGGAGCAAAGAGGCGACTGGAGCCAAGGTGGATGCTCCAAGGATAGGCCAGAGCACTGGCTTGGGGGTGCTGGTAGTTTTTACAGCCAGTCCAAAACTCAGCTCTGCCTGCCCTCCTGGGCCTCGTTCTCATTGTCTGTAAAATGGGCCTCTTAGCAGCTCCATCGCTGCACAGGGTTCCTGGGATCAAGAGTGAGGGACCAGGCGGTGCAGGTGGAACTCTAACATGTTCTTCCTCCAGTCACTCCGTTTTGTGAGCTCACCAAGTTTCCATGGCCAGCTGTGGCTTAAACAGCCGATTGCCTCACTCCGTGGACCTCCTGGGACTTACTGCTGGGAGTTGGAAGACTCACTGGGCCACGTCTTCTCCCCTTTCACAGCGAACTAGGAAGCGGGAGGTAGATGGGCAGGAAAGCGGGCGGGAGAGCAAGGATGGCTTCCGAAGTGGACTCAGAATTGAAAACTTTGTGAGTTCACTGGCCGGTTGGGAAGGCCTGGTACACCCAGGGCTCAGGGGACTGCTGGGGCCCATGGGCTGCCTGCCCTCTTTGTAGTATGGCCGGCCTTCCCTTCAGGAAAGGGGGCGCTTTGGAAATACAGAAGCACCGGGGTGGGCAAACTCTTCTGCTCTCTGGCCATGGCTGCACGGGGACGACGCCAGGCAGGACGCGGGGCATGTTCCACCACAGGGTGATCTACGCTGGGCCTCAGGAAGCCAGAGTCAGAGCAGCAGGAGCTCCACGGCCAATCTCACCGGGATTCCTGTGCCCCGGGGTGGCACAGAGGATGGCTTCCCTTCCCTGCCCTCGCACGCACGGCTGGCAGGAGGGACTGGCCCAGGGTCTGGGCTCAGAAATGGACTTGGAAGCTAAGAGTGACTATAGGAAGGAGAACAGAGGCCCCCGCCCCTTTTCCCAGACCAGAAGTCTCCAGACAGGTGGGGCGAGAAAGAGGGGGAAGGGACAGCGACAGTGAGCACAACATTCACTTAAAAAGAAGTGAAAATGTCCTTCATACACAAAAGTAAGTGGGGTTGGAGGTCTGAATTATTCCAGTGTGGAGAATTATCTGGCTTTAGATTCTGGCAGGGACCCCCAGACACACACACACACTAGAGGGCCAGGAGAAGGGAGGCCCTCCTAGAAATTGTCAGGAACGGAAGCACTTTGACTTAGAGGGTTTGGTGAGGAGACACTCGCCCTAAACTGACATGGGGTCACAGACTCCAAGTCTTTATCACAGCCCGAAATGTAGCTTTAAAAAAAAAAAAAAAAAAGCCTTATTTTTTAGAATAATGTGGATTTTTACAATCCTCTCCCCATCTCTACTTGGGAGCCTGACATGCTGTGGGGTCCGGCGGGGGGAAAGCTTGCAGTCGCTGAGCAGGAAGCTCTGGGCAGTGGTGAAGGGACCTCCCCGGGGCCCTGGCGGTGGCGAGGAACTGGAGCGCGCGCGTGTGGCAGATTCAACCCCCGGGAGCCGGCGCTCAGGGCCCGGCCCAGGCGCTCCGGGGCGCGGCAAGGGCGCCTCCTCCGAGCGGCGCTGGGCGCTGCGCACTCGTTACTGCGGCGGCGGCCGGGCCTCCATCCCACCCCTCAAAGTCTAAGCATTAGGCATTGGGGTCGTGGGGACTTCCGTCTGTCGTCTGAACACGTACGACACTGGCCCGCGGCCAGGCAAGGCCAGGTTGGAGGCCCCCTCCGCTGCCCTGCTCCGTCGTCGGGCCCGAGTCAGGTCTTCTCCAGGCGCCCATCTCTACCACTCCCGTCGCACCCGGTCCCCAGCCCGCGCTGCGACTGTTGGTTTGGAACAGGGCTTAAGGGCCGGGCTTTTCAGGGATCCCGGAGAGAACGAAGCATTCCACCACCGGAAAAAGGCTGAAGTGCGCGGAGGAGTCCCAGAACCACGACGATTTCCTGGGGTCCTGGAGTTGAGGGAGAAGGCTATATTAGAGACGCAGGCTTCTTCGACGGGCTCTCCTAGAACAGCGAGGCAGGGGCTCGGCCCCAAGCTCCCCCCGTTACAACCTTGCACAGGCTCCTGGGGCCCCGGTAGCCCCGAAGGGAGTTCCTGAGCATGCGCCCCCGCGGTGGTCGTGCTCTGAATTCCGTGTTGTAAACGCCGTAGTGACGGGCATTGGACGCTGGCTCCTCAGTGGGCCCTGTCGGGACGTGCGCCTTGTGAGGGGAGAAGAGAGAGCGCGGTGGGAGCCGAATAGCCCATCCTTACTCCCCCAATATGCACACATCCTTCTTGACTTTGGAGTGTTTTGCAATCAGCAAGCGTGACTTGTGTCCTCAGATGGCCCACGACACGCGAAAGGCCACGCTTGGTAATAACACGCCCCCTCCACAGGCGCCGGGGTAGTTACTGGGGGAGGGGGAGCCGAGGAGAGGGCTGGAGGCAGGATGGAAGGGGAGAGCAAGAGAAGGCTGGACCAAGGTAGTGGCAGCCTGGGCAAACAAGGAGGCCTTCTGCTGGACTGAGCTCTTCGCTCGGCGCCTGGCAGTTTAGCTCATTTAATCCCCAAACCACCCCATTTTAGAGGTAAGAAGTAAAGGTTAGGGGTCAGGGCACTTGCTGGGGATCAGAGCGCCCAGCCTGGCCCAGCTGGCATCTTGAACGTGGAAGGAGGAGGCAGGAGGAGGTGAGACCCCCCCCCCCACCTGTCCTCCGCGTTTTTATCAATCCCAGATCCAATTTTTCGTGGAAGGGTGGTGGCACGGTCTGGCCGTCCCCTGTTATTAACCCCACTTAATTTTCATAAGATCCTAGAGGAGTCTTTTTGTCATCGGTTTAGATACCCAAGGTTGCCCTTGGGGATATGTGAGATCTGCCGTCCATCCTAGTTGTTTTTTTCAAAGTCCAGACCATTTCTCCAGGTTCGGACCCAGGGGTCACTGGCCGCAGCAAGAGTCCTGCTCCCAGGCCCAGAAGAAGCAAACCTTGCTGCCTCCTCTAGGTCTCAACTCGTGTGTCCCCTCAACTGAAAGGGGTGACCCTACCTCACAGTGAGGGGACCCCTCCACCACCTCCCCTTTGAGCAGAATCGTCTTATTTGTGTGGTTCCATGATTATGCTCTGTTACCTGCATCTGGAGGATGGGGCCCAGCAGGTAACCTCAGGGCCTGGCTAGGGCCCCTGCACAGCAGCCACTCAAGAGCTGTTTGTTGACTGAGTGAGCATCCAGAGAGGAGGGACCATATTTAGATAGCTCCTGTGGCAGGCCAAAGAGCCAGCTGAGTGTGGATACCAAGGTGCAGGCACCCACACATCCTCACAGGCAAAGGGGGAAGCGGGATACCTGGCTCCTCTTCTCTCTGACCTAGTGGCTGACGCCCTCCCCATGACCTACCTGGCCATCTGGACTCCCAGTAGCTGAAAGTCCCCCTCAGATTCCCTTGCTGACACATGAAGGACAAGCTGGACCCCTGCAGGAAGCCACAGGTGGGGCTTGGGACCCCAAGCTGCTCCCCTAAAGTGAAGAGTGGCTCCCGAGATCAGGTAAGACAGACCACCAATGGCTGATAACCTTGGAGGAACTTAGTCCAGTCTTTTCTTACACTCCTCTCATTTTTCAAACAAATAAAGCCCTTTGTTAGGTCCAGGTAAGGGCCACATGCCCAGGGCCTCACTTTTTGGGGAGTATATATGGCTTTATAGTACCAAGATGATTATTTTTTTGTTACAAATCTTACCTTTTTTGGTCTCCGTGTTCAGCCTAAAGTAGATTTTTATGGGCTGAGCGAAAGGCCTCGCCCATGGTGGTTTCTAATGGAAGAGCTGGCAGCACCAAGGCCCTGGGATGAGGTGGCATGGGGGCAGGGATGCTGGAGGGGATCTCCCCCACACCTACCACCTCTGCCAGGTCCGGAAGGGGCTGTTGGACCAAATCTCTGCCCGAAAAGTGGAGGCTTCGGGAAGTTGTGGGAAAAATGGTAATGATACAAGGGACTAAGTCTCTCTTAAAGTATCAGGGTATTTGAGTTATAGGGAAAATTGTCCCGTGTACTCAATGCACACAAGACTAGAGCCTGCAACAAAGCTTTTGGGAGAGCTGGATGGGGAATCTGGTCTGGGGGTCAGTATTGAAGGTGGAGATTTCCCCAGGTCGCTGGGCCCCAGATTCTTCTAGAAGCCCAAGGCCGGGAGGCTGAGACTACTGTCCCCACCGAGCCAGGCAAGGGTGGCTTGGCCCAAAGCGGGGGAAGAACCCATGAGTAGGGTAAAGGACTGTTGCCAGAGCACATTTGTCCACTTTCAGAAATCAGCCTTCCCCAGGCTCTTATTAAATTATTTCTTCATTCAAGCCCCGCAGCTTTGAAGTTTTGGTTCTTTCCATTTCTGGTTAAGTGGATTAAACACTGCCGCCAGGACGGCTGCCTGGATGTGAGGGGAGGAAGGACCTGCCCGTGAGAGCCAATGGCGCACGACTGTGGTCACTGTGGTCATCCTGGGGAGCGGAATGAGGCGGACAGTGGTCTCCTGGGGTTAAGGAGACACCTCGGTTCACGTGGCGGACGCTGCGGGACTGCGATCCTATTTGTGGGATCAGATCGGGATGTGTGGAAATCAGCCACTTCCCTCTGGGGAGACCCGGGTAAGCCCCTAATTCCTAGAGCCCAGGAGGAGAAATTAAAGGTCATCCCTTTTTTGGTTGCCCAACAGAGTTTGTCTGGAAGGGTCTCCAAAGCCGGGGGGCAGGGGGAGAGGGGCTGGGCCCCGAGGTGCTCTGGGCCAGGGAGGCTCCCTCGCGCTAGGGGTGCGTTTTCCGCGTCTCTGGGGTCGAGGCTTCCAGAAGCCGGGATGCACCGGGCGCCCGCAGGGACAGTGGGCGACCCAGGGCGGCTACGCAGCGACTCTCCGGGAACCCACTCCCGCCGCCCGCTCAGAGGGGCTTTGCGGTCCTGGAAACAGTGCCTGGATTCGCCGTGGCTGGGCAGGGTTCCCTGCCCTGCGCGTCGGGCTCTGGCCTCTGGTCCCACACTCCCCGCGCGCAACGGGCTGGAGGCCAGCCTGGCCCGCAGTTCTGGGCGGAGGGGAGGCGAACGCGCCAGCGTAGCCATAGCGCACAGGGTCGCAGCCGGGCGTGGGAGATGCGCGAGTGGGCCTGGAGCCTGGGGGCGCGTTCTCTGCGGGGGAGGGAACGGGGCGCAGGCTGAGACAGAGGTCACAGGCCTTTGCCACCTCGCGCTAGGGCTGCGGCACTAACTGCAGGGTTGAGGGCCAGGCCCCCAGCGAAGGGACTCCAGGGAGCGGCTGGGGGTTTCTCCCAGCTGGCGCTTAGCGCTTTGCTTCGAAACCTTACTCGGCTTTCCAGCTTCCTCCCGAGGGTGCGGGGAAAAGCCTGGGATCTCCGGGGTCGCAGCAGTTGAGCCGAGGGCGCAGCAGAGGGAGGTCTGCTGGGCACGGCCGCCTTTCCCCTGGTGCGCTTTCTGCAACACTGGTGGCCTTCGAGGAGGTGGTGGGGAGCAACAGGAGGCCTTGGGAGGGGCCGGTTAAGAAGCAGAGGCGCTAGGGGACCCCAATTAAGTGACAACAGACACTACCTAGTTACCATCGGCTCTCACTGCCTTCGGCCCATCCCCCGCCCCGCCGCAGGCTCCTTTGGAGTTTGCGCTCGGGAAGTCCCCAGGTAAACCCTGCCTGGGCTATAGCTCTTGGATTGGAGCTCCCAGGGCGCCTGTAAGGGCCGGCGCGTCCGAGAGATTACAAGAGGTTGAAAAAAGATCTTTTTTTATATGCCAAAAGATCGGGGAGGGCTTTTCGTCGGTGGCTGGCTGTCTTTGGGAAAACGTGGTTGCCAGCGATGCGGGGAAGGGAGGGGTGAGGGAGGGTGCTCGGGGAAATACGGATCAGATCGATATCCCCGTTTGGCGACGAGGATGACCGATTTCAAAGCGGATTAGATTACTTTGTGGCATTTCGAATAAAACAGCAATTTCAGAGCCGTGAGCACCTGAGCGACCCCCGGGAGCCTGGCGGGCTCAGTGCGCGCCGGGCGCCTGGACCTGAGGCCTTGGCGGGGCAGGAATTTCTCCTCTGACCTTTTTCTTTTTAATCGAGGGCAAAGGAGCGACGGAGAGGGTGCAGACGGTGGCCTGCAGGGTCCGGGGGTAGGCGGCACGCAGGACGCTCGGGACTCCGGGGCAACCAGGTCGCCGGGTGCGGAGGTTCCGTGCGCCCCGCCCGGCGCCCCGGCCTCTGGCTGAGCGCTGCCGTTTACTGATTTGCTTTACTCTCCCGCCCAGGTTTAGGAGACGCGTGGGGACAGCCGAGCCGCGCCGGGCCCCTGGACAGCGTCGCCAAGGAGCTGGGATCACACTTGCTGCAGGTAGAGGCACCGCCAACGGTCCTGCGGGCGCCCGGGTGGAGGCTCCCTTCCGACCCCGCCATCCCGGTCTCCAGACGTCCCTCCCCACGGAGCTCGGGGCGGATCCGTAGCCGCCCTCAGGCTGCAGCAGTCATCCCGAAATAATGCCCAGACCCCGAGCAAGAGGCTTCCCCACCCCCTGGGAGGGTCAGATCCGAGTATGGACTCAGCTCAACGAGTGCAGCCTCGGACCAGCCCCAACCCCTACCCGGCACCTCGACGCCCCCACCCTGCAGCCCCGGGACTCTCTAGCCGCCCCCCCCCACCCCCAGACCTAGGCAGAAGGGCGCCCCTGGGCGTGGTTAAGTCCTTTCCAACTTTACTTCCCTCAGCAAACTTTTATGGAGAGCTTCCTCCGTGCCAGACGCTGTGCCAGGCGCTGGAGCCAGAGAAAGAATGATCAGGACGCCTTGAGCTAGAGTGCCGCGGCTCTAAGGCGTCTGACAGTTGTGTGTGTCTGGAGGGAAATAAAGGAGACACAGCATCACTAATAGAATATTAACAATTGGCATTTATTGAGAGTTTACCACGGGCCAGATTCTGTTCTAAATCTTACCATATCTCCTGGCTTCACCACCCACCTAGAGTGGACTTTATTTTTAGCTTCATTTTTTTTTTCAGAGGAGGAAGCTGAGGCACAGAGAGGTTAAGTAACGGGCCTGAGGTCACACAGCAAGTGGTGGAGCCGGGTTCAACCCAAGTGGTTCAGTTCTTGAGTGATCTAGCTCACGACATGGTGCGCCTCCGGGGTCACCTGGCTCAAGGAGAGAACCCTTGCTTGGTCTGTGGCCCGTCCCTTAGCGCCCCAGCCCGGGAGCCGTTCAGTCCACGGCTGCTAAACCGCCCCTGACCTCGGATTTCCCTCCACAGTGTTTGGGGCGCGGGCCGAGCAACCGTGCGCACGACTGGCCACTTCCAAGTTGGCGGCTGGCGCTAGGCGGGGACAGCAAAGCCTCGTGCCTCGGAATCTTTCAAATGCCCTTTACAGAGCCTCATCAACGACCCGATTCATTCCCCCCCTCCCGTCATTTGTCTCTGCCATCGAAAAATGCCTACCGAGAGCTACTTTGCATTTCCTCCTTCTATTTTGTGTTTTCTTTAAAAGAAAAAAAAAAGTTGGCCGCGGGACACTGTGACTTGGGTTGGCCAGTCGGCCATGAGCTCCGCATTTCGAAAAAGCAGATCTTTTCAAAACTCTTTTGCCCCAAATGCCCCAGTGTGATTTATTTTTTAAAAAGGCGTGCGTTGGGGAAGAGAAGATCCGGGGGCATATTTGAAACCCGAAGCTTTACAACAGAAAGCGGACGGTGTGGGAGCCGGGCGGGTAATGGCGCTCTTGGAGTCGTTCCCGCGCGCCCCGCGCTCTCCTCCCACCCTCTCTTCCAGCTCCGCGCGCGGTATTTTGCATGTTTGACACTCTTACATATTATAAGTGACACTAATATCAGGGACAACTAAGTGCCTGGGAACTCCAGTGAAAACCTGGTGGGCAAAGTCAACACCCCCAAGTTTCTCCCACTGTGCATTTAATTAATTCCGGAGTGGTGTGTGGACGGCGTCTTTGCAGTTAATGTACATGCAAGCGCATTAGGTAATTTGAAGCTATGAAGGCATACCCAACATTTTCCGTTAAGGATATTATTTTTTTAGCTACTGCTGGCAACTTTCAGAATTTAATTATGATAATTTTTTCTCTTTTAACTCATATGGCTAGCTGTCAGATACTGTTTCATTAAATGTATCTCTTTAATGAGTTTGGAGTTCAGCAGGAATGCAAAATGTGCCCCAACGTTTATAACTTTAGAAATTGCTGTATCATTTGTATTTTTGAAACGGAGTTTAGTTGGGAAAATATTTTGTAGCTGAGTTAGAAACGTGAAAGTAAGGCTCATAATCAAGATGTTGATTTCAGCCTCAGCGGAGGGAAAGATAATAATTTAGTTGGCAAAGAATTTTTGCAGCAAAATTGTATTTGAGACAACAGAGTGTAAAGATATCTTTCAAGTTTCATTTCTACTACATTCTCCTTAGGCCCCCCTCCAAAAAGGGGGTGGATTTAGAAAAACCCAAAGGTAATCTGGTTTCAATTACATGCTGTAAAAATAGAATTTGTGGCCAGAAATTAATTTGGAATATTTTTTATGGGGGTAGCATTGTGGGTTGTATGGGTCTTTCACCAACTTTATTGCTTTTCTTTGGTTCTGGATCTAAAATATGAACGGGTAAATAAAATGCAGTTTCCTTTTTCAAAAAATAATTTAGTCTTTTTATCCTCACCACACATAAATAAAATCGTTACTTTTTTATTTGTCTTAATTACCTCTTATAATTTTACTTTATTTTTTTGAGGGCCAGCCAACCTAGGCAAAATCAGAATATCATGTAGATTGTTTTAATTTTTCAGAAATTGATACTTTTTCCCCTTGAATTTTGCAAAGGTTATTTGATCTCTTGCAAATTCTAAATAATTAATTCTGTAGTCATAGTCTCTTTAAATAACCAGGCATTTTCTTTTATTTTCTGGGGACTGGTAGTGTTCGGAATTTATTATTCAAATGGTACTTAGGGGTAACTAGCAAATTGTGGCAAATAAAGCTTATGTCCTAGTGGTACGAACGACAGCCAATTATGACATAAAATGGTCTATATAGCGGTAGATTTTCCCCTAAGAACCATAGAACTCCGGATTTGTGCTAAGTGCTAAAATAACCCCAAACAATAAAGCTACTACATTTAAACTGAGCATGGTAGGAATTCTCAAACGTTTTGCATGGTTTTTGTGATGTGGACGTAAGACTGGTTTTAAAGTGCTTTAAAAGCATTTGAGAACCTGGCCGGGAACGAAACCTTGAGTGTCGTAACCTACCATCCTTCCCATGGCCCTGGGCTCCATTTCTGCTCTTAATAAATACACCTTGATGATAATGTTTTATACTTTCCTCCATCCCAGTGACGGTACACCCATCAGACCTGACTCTAATGTGTAACTATCATCTCTTACCCTGACACTTTTTCTTTTACAGACTTTGGACGGATTCGTTTTTGTGGTAGCATCTGATGGCAAAATCATGTATATATCAGAAACAGCTTCTGTACATTTAGGCTTGTCCCAGGTAGGTATTGCCTAATTTTATGTACAACCAAAACATTAAATTAAGTGTTGGTGGATCTTGACAGTCTTACCCAACGTCTGCTTTTGTGTATGCACATAATCCAAAATTGCCAAATCATCTTTTTAGGCTGTCCCGTGGGGCTTCTCTTCTCTGTGTTATATTTCACTTTTTTAGTTTCTTTTTCCCTTGGGATTAATGACCAGGCTATCTTTGCAATGGCCAGCCTTGTTCTGAGATGCAGTCCCATCGCCTGGATTCTGCTTATACAGTAATGCTCTCTGCCACTAACAAGAGCTTCACAAAGGGAGATTTTTCAGTCCGCAGTTGATGGTCTGCATGTGGTATTGGGAGTTGCTGTGAAAGTAAGGGGCAAGCTGGTGCCGAACATGGATTTTATGCAGAATGTGCTTTGGGGAGAGAGAAAAGGGGGGTAGATTTATGACTGTTCACATGGAATTCAGGGTAATTTTTCCTGAGTTTTTCCAGTTCAGTGGTCGTTTCAGTAAAGCATTTTATATGCTTGTGATAGAAACTCATAAAACTCAGTTTACTACTGTTTTGCACAGCAAGGTCCTGGTTTCTTTAGAACATTTAAATATTACCGATTTTTCTGGAACCCCCTTCTAAAAAGGAGTTCATCCCTTAGAGGAAAGAGATGCACTCAGCTTTATCTGTCTCCATCAGGCTGAGGGTTTGGTGGAGAATTTAGCTGCTCTCTGGGCCCATTCGGATGGGGGGAGGGGTGGTCTAACTGTTGCCATTCACATTTCTGATTTAACAAGCGTGGATCCTAGTTCTAAAAGTCACATTTTTTATATACATAGGGACTAAATGTTTCTTTACATTGTGAATTATCAGAGTGCCTTTTTTCATCACAGCTGAAGACACACTAGAATTAATTAGATACAGGAAGTGGGCTCCCAGGAGGCACGTGAAGAATCCATGTTACACTAGCCTCCTCCAGTAAAGCCAAAATAAAACAAGCCAATTAATGTGGCGCGGGTTTTCTCATTGAAAAACAAAATTACCACTTTGGAAACCTGCATCTGACGTATTCCTTTTCGTTTTCTGCCAATACGTTTTTTAAAGTTGCCACTTGTTTACCACCTTCTCTTCCAATGTGTGTCCTTATTCATGTCCCAGTGGGTTTCTGTGCCTATGTGTTTCTTATGCAAAGTCCTTTAAAGTGAATCTCATATTAAAATTGTTTGGTGCTTTCTTTTTTCTTCCTTTTCTGTTTTTTTATGAAACCAGGTCTCCGAGATAAGAGTTACTAAAGTTTGGCTCTTACACCTACTTGATTCATGAGTATACTGGCAGAATGGGAACATGACATTTACTGTTTTTATATTTTCCAAAGTTACTATTCTCTGAATTTCCACCTTGGCCTATTTAGAATTATTTAAGACCCTTTAGTTGTACCCAGCCTGGTTTCTACTCCTGACTTGATCTGTGGCTGAGTGACTTTGATCGGATTACTTAAGTTTTTCTATCCTAATTTATAAAGACTTGATTACTTTTATAATAATGTCACAAACATTTATGACAAATGACATATTTGTCATTTGAAATGTTTTGTCATTATGACTGGTCAAATGTATTTTAAAATAGGTAAAGTCGCTGTTATCATATATTAAATTTACATTTGAGCTCCCTAGCAGTCAAAGCAAAAAGGGAAATGCATTCAGTTATATGGTTTTCATTGTCTGATAGGGAATGGTACTTAACTTCTCTGAACCATTACTAAAATAATAATGTCTGCTCTACCCCTCTTTTAGGAACATGGTAAGAAACATATCAAAGTGCCCATTTTATGTGATTTATAAGCTATAGGGAGCTACACAACATCAGGCATCACCGCAGTTTCATTAGCATTGAACTTCAAATAGTGTTGGTTGGTGGGCACATATGAGGGCTATGTGGACATTTGGAATGTCCTGTCACCTCATAAGGGCCTGCGCACATACCAGACCATTCCAGTTCATTCAGTCAAGCTGCTCATCTCTCAGTCATTTTTCTCTCTTTATGTGGGATATAAGAATGTTTATGAACATGATAATCAAAAGTGACCAAAATATTGGATGGGTGACAGATACGCCTCCTGTTCACCATTAACTCCACAGAAGGAAACCTAAACAGAAGCACAATGAAAATTGCATCTCCTTTTGGTCATAATGCAGAAATAAAACTTTGTATCCTAATTGTGAAAGGGGAGGGAGTGATACACTACCATTTTTCAAGGAAGTTGTAGAGATGCCTTCTATCTATATGTTGCCGGGAGAAGTGTCAATTTACAAAAAGATAAGTCAAACTGGTGGTCTGTGTAGAGCGAGGGATTTTTTCCTGATCTCTTGGCGGGACTGCGCTGGCCTCAGTCTCCAGCTACAAAAACACTCTAATGCAGACGCGAGCCCTCGTTCGTGCCTGGGGAGTCTTCCGTGGGGAACTGTTTAAATAAGCAGCGACAGTCTTTCCCCTCAGATCTGCCTCCTGTTCACCATTAACTCTGCAGAAGGCAATCTAGGCAGAATCACAATGTGTATTTTTTTCTGTCTTCTTTACTTAAATAGTAAAATGAAGTATTGAATAGGATGTCAAATACTCAACTTCTCTTTTCTTAAAAAAAAGATTTTTGCACCTTTTAGATTATTTTTATTGGTAGTAAAAAGTTAAGCAAATATATCAAACACGAAAACTTATTAAATCTTATTAAGCTTATTAAAATAAGCTTAAATTTTTTTTAAATCACCAGAGATAAAAGTGTTAACAAAATTTTACCCAGTAGTCAGAATAACCCTTTAAACAGATTTTCTGATGAATAAAGATAGTAGAAATAGCTTATATTTACAAAGCACCCTTCATGTTCGAAGAACCTTCAATTACTCTCAATGACATTATCTCATTAAGTAACAGCAATCTTTTACATTAATTCAGGGTTAAACTCTATGTTAGCAGCTCCTAGGGAACATAAGCTCTTAGGTTTGCCATAATTGTGTGATAATTCACAGCAAAGTGGTGTTTTTTTAAAAAAAAAATCTGCAACGTCTAAACAACTATCTGAATTATCTGAGAGTATAAAAATGATTCTTTGTGCGTTATGAGGTCATCTCAATTCAAGGACTTTTACTGAACTTTTTTTAAATGAGTGTCAGATTAAGAAATCTACTTCATATGGCAGATTTTATTAGTTTATTTTTGCTTTTAAATTAGTAAACACAGAGATCCTTGCTGTACCAAAGAGTGAGAGAGACAACCCCAAAATGCAAGCTGTCTGCTCAGCCCACGGGCTGAGTGTCGGGAACTAGGGCCCAGCTTCTGGCTTGAAAATTCTATTCGGTGTACGTGCACAGAAATAATACATAATAATTCACAGAGTCGAATTCATATCTATGTGGAAGAGCCAGACTGGGGAAGCGTGCTTCATCCATGTAAGTTATTAAATGACTTCGTTCCAGGGTTTTTTGGTTAATATAATTGACTGACATAGTCAAAGAAGGAAGAGCCCTGGGTATTTGCTCGGTATTTCTGCGAACATTTTTAAGGATCCTTGTGGTTTAAATTTCCTTACCAAAGTTGCATACATTATATAGCATCTAAGTAACTAGTATACATTTTCAAATAGATATAGATATGTATGAAATAGCTGTTTATGAGACACATGAAGGAAAATGTAATATTTGAGATTGCGGCTAGAAGCTCGGCCGTAAAAATAGCCATGGCGTTGTTCGGGGCCATAAGACCTAATCCTTTCACTTTTGAAATAAAGAGAAAGGACAGCGTTTTATGTTTGTTGACATAACTTGAACCCTGAAACCCAAACCATTTTATTTTTAAATGCTTAATTTACCATAGTCAGGAAAACACCCAGAGCAGAGTGACGTGTGTTTTCTGCGTTCTGGGTCGCTTTCCCCTTATGACGACCCAGAATGTATCCATTTAGTTCTGTATTTATCACATGTAGCTTTCTTGGCAGGAAGAAAAGCTATTCAGCGAAACATAAAAAAGCTCTTAGTAGGCAAGCAATTCATTTTGTAGTTAGCGGGGTTTTACAAATACTAAAATATCCCACGGAGGGTCTGTTTTAATAAGGTTGATGTATGAGATCTGGGGAGTTATATAACAACAACCATAATTTTTTTTTTTTTTTTGGTGAGGTAGCCACATTTCTTTCAACATTCAAAAGCACGAGTAGATATGTAAATACAGGAAACGCCATGTCAACCATAATTTTGAGTCAAGGTCAGCGCTGTTTTATCATTCCAAAATTTGTTCTTTAAAAACATTTCCGCTATTTGAAGACTGTTAGACTTCCTAGACAGCCTTAGAGTTTTATAGTTGACCCAAGTATTCAGAAAATCAAGACTTTTCATTCATGAACCTTCACCTTTCTCATTCTCCAAACACACGTGATAAGAACGGGATCTTGGAAAACACATGAAGCTACTTGGGGATTAAAACAAGAATAGAATCTCTGTAAGCACAAAAGGGAATCTTTCTGCAAGTATATGAAGATGCTTTATAAAAGACAATTGCTTTTTTCTAAATAAGAACTTGGAGGTAATCAGAATTATCATTTTTCCCTAAAAAAGTGGGTAAAGGAGAAATGATAGGCCAACACACACAAACAATTTTGCTATTTTTTCATTTTAAAAATAAGTGTTGAAATTGTGAATCAATAAAAAAATATGCTCCATTATTTATTAGCCTCTGTCACTCTCTACCTGACAGAGCTTCTCAAGGAATTTCTATCGTTCTCCTTGGGAAAAAGGAGATTGTCCTGTCCCAAATGGCTGACTTAAATGTTGCTGGTTTATTTAAACTTTTTTTTTTTTTTTTTTTGGTGAGGAAGATTGTCCTTGAGCTGACATCTGTTGCCAATCTTCTTCTTTTTGCTTGAGGAAGACTGTTGCTGAGCTAACGTCTGTGCCAATCTTCCTCTGTTTTGTATGTGGGATGCTGCCGCAGCATGGCTCAATGAGCAATGTGTATGTCGGTGCCCAGGATCCAAACCCATGAACCCCAGGCCGCCAAGCAGAACGTGCCAACTCAACCACTTCGCCACCTGGCTGGTCCCTATTTAAACGTTTTAAGGATTAACAGGAATGACTTGAAGGAAGAATGTCTAGTTTTTATTCCTTATTTTTTAATGAAATCTTGTAATAACTTTATTCATAGGCAAATATCCATCTGGGTCATTAGGAAAGTGCCAGGTTTGGGAGGTGAGCGTTAAGTAGGGAGGTTGGAGGGTTTCTGGACCAGGATTCCCTCCATTGCTCTGTTTGCATAAGATTGGAAAGAAACGTTCCGTGAATAATGGGGAAAATAGAACTGTGAAAGGCGTTTTAGGGACAAGATTGCTTTGCAGGCCAGAAATATAATTTGGATAAATTCTGAATAAAGAGACAACTCGCACATCTTAACGAATTGGAAGAAGTGGCTGCGAGGAGTGGGATAAATCACTTCATCTTTCGATGGCCCCTTGGTCCCAAGTAAAGAGCTGATGGCCTTGTTGCTCATTTGGCACGGTGGCTCCTGGGAGAATGTCATTAAACCGCCTGGCTGGGGTTGTCCTGCTGCGTGAGGTGGCACGGTCCTGGCTGCCCCTTGACAGAAGATCATGTGTCTCTGTTCTGAGTGAGAGCAACGGGCTTCCCGAAGAAGCAGGTGGTGTGACACACTTAAAAATACCGAGGGGGTGGTTGGGGACAAAGCTCTTGCAAGCCTGTCTTTGCGCCCTTAGCTCCTCTCCCCTTGGGGCAGGGCTGAGGAAGAGTTCTGCAGACCCACCCAAGGGTCTTTGCCATCCAGGGACAATTTCTCACGCACCTTGAGTTTCTTCCCACACGGGGCTGTGGGGCTCCTACTGGCTGTGACAGAAGTACCATCACTGCCCTGGGGCCCCCTGATCAGTCCTGGGTGTGCTGACTCACTGTCTTCGTCTGCACTATTGTACCTCTGAAATAGGATCCACCCATCTCTGTTCAGAAGGCTGCTCTGATGGTGGTAGTTTCTGGAACATTCTATGCCACTGCCCATCTTGAGATGGGTGAGGAGGCTCAGGTCTTGAGAACCCCTGTCATCTCCTATCATGGCATTTGTGTTTGGGAGAACAGTAGGAAAGGTCTCCAGGTTAGGCACTGAGTCACCAGGGACCTCTGTGTGAAGGTCATACTATGGTATTTCTCTAGAGCCCCCACCCCTGCAAAGCAGGGTCCTGTCCAACACAGACGTGACCTCTAGCCCTGCCATGGTGTCCTCCCTGGGGTGTGTCTGGAAGTAGGTGGTGTCTGAGTGTCAGTGTAGCAGTCTCAGGAAGTAACCCCATGTCACGTGGCTATCTGGAGTGGGCCCAAACCTTCCAGCAGGTCACGCAGCCACCCAGCCACACCTGTGGGCAGGAACCAGGGGTTAACACAGTCATCCAGGCCTAGGAAGGCCAGAGACACGTTCCTGGCAACGTGAAAGAGGCTGGGCAGGGCCTGAGGGGCACAGCTCAGAGCCGACGGAGAAAGGGCCTTTGTCGGGGTTCGAGTCCTTCTCAAGCTCAGCGGAGCCCCCGGGGGGTCCCGCCCCTCTGCCTCTGAGTAGACAAGGCTCTTGCAGGGAGAACACTCTGGCCGTGGCCCTGGTCTCCTGGCTGGTCAGCCCCCTCAGGCAGCACTCAAGCACAGGCGAAGGGCAAAGGTCTGTTTTAAGCTGTTTGCCATATGAAGGATGCCGCCCAGGTCGTTAGGGTCACCCGCCTCCCTGGCACACCTTTTTCATCCTTCACTTTCCGGTTCCTCCTGCTCAGGACTCTTGGCTTTCAGCTGAAGCCTCTGCTCTCTGGCCTGGTTGGAAAGTGTGGGAGACAATTCAGGGTGCTGCTTGCAAAAAGACTAATGTTTCTGCCTGGGGAGAAGGTGTGGGTGTCAGCGGAGGTCAAAGTGCGGTCCCCGGCGGGTGCAGACCTGTGATACACACACCCTACACCTCCTTCCCCCCAGCCGGTCCTAGAGAAGATTCCTTATCCTTCCCTTCCCTCTGCGGCAGGTGGAGCTCACGGGCAACAGCATTTATGAGTACATCCATCCTTCCGACCACGACGAGATGACGGCTGTCCTCGCGGCCCATCAGCCTCTTCACCATCACCTGCTCCAAGGTATTTCCTCCAGACAAAAAGAAACCAGGAGGAATACAAGATGATGCTGTTCAATGGGACCCCAGGGCTTTGCTTCCCATGCTGCCAAGGGGAGGTGCTACTGGGCTGCCCCGTCAGGCTTCTCCAGCAAACATGCAGCAGCCACCAAGAGGGACTTGCTTTTATGCCTCTGTCCTTTCCAGCAACATTGTTGATCCCCGTTCATGTTCCAGAGTCTGAGAGGTGCTGGAACCCAGAGAGGTGCTGGGTAGGAGATAAAGTCAAGGCTTCTCCCCTAATGTGCTCTGGCTTTAGAATTCTAGCGACACAGATATACACCTGGGCTTCTTAACCAACGAGTCGGAGGACAGAACTCAGGGGTGCATGAAATTGCATGGGGAAACTTACTTCTTTATTCTCTCTAGTTGAAATTTAGCATTTCCTTGGCTTTTAGATTGTAGACAATAAGCCATCTTACTATCGCTAGTACCTGTGGCTTGGCCAACAACAAAAATCACAGACTTTTTTTTTTTTTTTACCACATTACGGTTGTTGCAAGTATTTAAACATATGGTTCATGCTCATTGCTATTTGGAAATTTCAGGAGTTACAAGCCCCACTCCTGGATCTTGTGATTTAATATGTTACTAAAGCAGCACCTTTATAACCATATCACCACCTGTTTTAATATTTCGATAGCTATTTTCCAACAGAGTTGGTTCCATTTGTAATCTCATAGTTTTTATTTTATGCATTTAACAAGGCTCTTCCGAGTAGGGATCTGTAGGATTTGTGCCATGGCGCGAATCGGTTAAGAAGCCCTGGTCTAGACAGAGGCAGGTCCCTCTCACTGGCCTGGCTCCATCTGGGGACAAGGTCCTCTTCCTGACAGTCCCATCACTGTCCCTACTGTGGCGTTAGGGCAGGTGTGGTGTGATTGTCAGTGGAGGATGTGGAGCATATCATGACACAAATGACTCTTTAAATTGCAATTTCGATACACGCTAGGAAGACACAGAAGAACTTATTCCAGGAGCCCTGGCCGCCTTGTAACTCCCTCTGACAGTCCAATGAGACCAACCAGCATGTTGACCAACGGGTCTCTTGTCTGCTTTGAACTGTGGTATCCCAGCTTAGCCAAAATTGCCCAGTGGGACAAAATGCAAGAGAAGGAACTTCAAGAGTGATGAGAGTTGGGTAGCCAGCCAGCGAGAAAATTGAGTTCCGTTCTTCCTGCGTCCTCACGGGAAAAGTCACTCTGAGGGCGGGGGAGCGAATACAGAATAGCACGCTCAGTTTTAAAACCCCTTGCAGACACAGCTCTGCAGCCCCCATGTTCTAGCTCCAGGAATAGTCACTGTGAGTTTAATTGTTCCTTCCCAAGGAGAGAGACTGGCGTGTTGGTCTCTGAGATGACGTGGGCGTCTTAGTTATAGCTGAGGTCTGTGATTCTTAAGTCCTTGGAAGTGGTCTGGCTGTACGAAGGAGGATGAATAAGACGCTGAAGAAGTAACGTCTAACAAAATGAGGGCCAGGAGTAAACGCTGCACCTGGATCTGCTTCTTTCACAATGGGGTTGTTTAAACCTGGGCAAAGACAGCGGGAGTCTTGGAGAATTCCTCGGAACATTGTGTCATTATTGTTTTAAAAAATTGCAGTGTGTTAATTCCATGGGACTGTGCTTTCTCCCATGAGCTCTGGGTTTCATTTTATCCTTCCACGTCATAGCCTTAAAAAAAGTGTTTAGAAAATGACAGCAAGTGAATCTTGGGAATATCATGAGATGCTCCCACCCCCAGTTTCCATGGGGTTCGATGGAGGCTGCGGTGTAGCGACAGTAGAAGAGGAGAAGTAGAAAGAGCTAGGAGGGTTGGGGTTGCCCACTGAGTAATGTCCACAGCCAACCGAGCGTGCAGGGTTTCAGGGTCCCAAGCCCCCGGTTTTTTCCCCAATCTCTCCTCTGCAGAGTTGGTTTCTGTGCCTGAACTGACCCATTGTTTTATGATAACTGTATGAGAAACGGGCTCTCCCCAAAACTGGATAATTACCGGGTGATGTTTTTTAGAGCTGAGCGTGGCTTATTTGAAAATGGTACAGATAGGTGGCCATGTTAACTGGAAGCCTTATGCCCCACAAACCCCAGCCTGCTGCAGAGGAATTGTGGGTAAACATGGCAGCCTCTCCAGCTGGGGGAAACAGGGGGCATCCTAAGCGAGTCCCTGGCTTCCACCGGGCAGTGCCCTTGGGGAGGGGCGGAATGCCTCGCTTCCATTCCTAGTGGGAACCTTCCTTTAAAAATTAATTTATTAACCACCATCAAATGGCTGTTTGTTTAGAGTGGAGTGACCTCGCCCTCACCCAGGGGTGAGGACATTTCGCCATTCCTGCCTTGAAGAGCTGGCGTCCCCTCATTGAAGATGGTGTTTCCTTAGGGGACTCATTTGTGAGAAGAGAGAGTGGGGAGGGTAAGAGCCCCAGAGAGAGGAGGGGGTGGTCCGTCCAGGACTGTCAATGAGGGTGAAAGCTTTGATCTGGCCAAGAGAGTCAGTTGGGTCTGGCCACCATGCCGCATTGCTGGGCAGTCTCGGTGCCCACGGGCACAGGTGGCAGGAGGTGCCCTGGGGCTGGCTCCCTCTGCTGGGGAAAGGGACTGCCCTTGTGACTTTTACTCAGAATCTACTGCCCTGAGGGAAGTCAGATGCTTCTGGGCCTTCCTGGCAGGCTTGGGCACCTGCCCCAGGGCTGGCCAAGGCGATTCTCCTGGCACCAGGCCTCTCTGTGGCCGCCACGAGGGGACCAGCGCAGGAGGAGCCAGGCTGGGCCCACTGCACGTACAGTCCTCACCTTGGCCCGAGGTTGGCGTGTCCCAAGTTCTTGCTATGGCCGGGTTCCCAGCTGCTTTCCTCTGAAGCACACAGAAGCCAGGGCAGGAGCGGGCCAATCTCCCAGCCCCACCCAGGTCCTGGCCACAGGCAGAAGCCAGCTGCGTCAGGTCTGGGCACACTGGGACGAGCCCCCTGGCGGCCGGATCTGGTCCTCAGGGTTTATGGATATTGTTGGGCTAAGGACGGGAAACATCGTGGGGCAGTTTGCCAATCTAACCTCACTCTGCTTTCAGAGTATGAGATAGAGAGGTCATTCTTTCTTCGAATGAAGTGTGTCTTGGCAAAAAGAAACGCGGGCCTCACGTGCAGCGGATACAAGGTACGAGGAGCCTCGCGTGGGCGGGAGGGAGGGGGCGCGGCGGGTCTTCACTGTGTTTGGTATCTTGCTTCACACTCAGGAACGTCTGAGGACAGGACCTAAACATTTCACGCTGCCTAATGTAGCTGGTGTAGAACTTTCTATTAACGCTGCTCCCGGCTGCTCGCAAGGCAAGTGCGAGAGCTGGTGTTTTACAAGGCTGTGCCAGGCGGACAGGATTTCATCGTAGATCAGGAATAAATCTCCTCGGCACCTTCAGGTTCTACACCGGTCGGTCCCACTGGAGCAGCCGCCCCTAGGGTTTACTGAGAATCCGCATTCCAGGGCAGCATCCTGGGGTCAGCAGTGAGTAGTCGGAGCACAGAAATGTCGCTCTTGCCCTTGGAATGTCGGCCAAATCCAGTGATGATGATGGCGCATGTGGTCATGCTGAGTGCATCTGCAGCCTCTCGGCTAATCTAATCAATAGTCACAGCAGCCCCCTGAGGGGAGGATCATGGCCTCCTTCTTAATCAGACACGAGCTGAGAAGAAGGCCCAGCGGAAGGGCGCCCAGGCCAATGGGGCGGTGCTGGGCCTCGGAGCCAGCCCTCGCTCCTCCTGGCCGCACTTCTCTGCCAGACGTGCCGCTTGCTCTGGCTAACTCCAGACTCTAGGAGTAGGTCACCCAAGGAGCCGCGGGGCAATGCTGCGCTCAGCCTGGGAGTCAGCCTCTGCAGATGCAAGGGCAGGTTGGGGGCAGTCCGCGCTGAGCACCCCCTTCTCTGGAGTTCCTCGCCCTCCTCCCAGGAGTCTGCAATTGCTGTTCCTCCTGCCTCAGAGGAAAGAGGGCATAAGCTCATCACTGTGGAGCTGGAGGCGGATGGGAGCCCTTTTGCAGGAGTATTTGCATGTTAGAAAGGGAGGGAGGGGCGTGTGAAGAGAGAGAGGACAGTTTTGTGCCTTTGTCCTCTCTTTCTGGAATGCCCCTCCACATCTCTGTCCCATCTCAGAGTCCACCTTCCTTCAGCCCCTCCCCACCTCCTTCCCATCCCAGGGGTGCCTTCCCTCAGTCTCTCCTCAGTCCCCTCCTTTGAGCCCCACTCTGAGCTCTTCCTCTTGATCTTTACTTCACTCTGTTTCACAGTTTGGGGGCTACCTTTCCTGTTTGCTGTCCGAGACTCAGAGCCTCTTAGGGACAGGGCTGGGGAAGCCAGCATCGTCGTGCATGCAGTACACATTCTTCAGGCGACTTGGGCCTTCAGTTATTGACTACGTGTCTAATCTTAAGCAGAACACATCAGCTATCTTGTCCTCGGTTTCCTCATCAGTAAAATGGGACAATAGACTAGAAGGATTTTAAGATTGGTCCCAGCTCTAAAGACTGTGAAAACCTTCAGAAATCCTGGAAGAAAGTTTTTGAAAAGAGGATTTAAGATTTTGGCTGTTCATTACAGCTGTTATGAAAGACCATGATCCTTTGAAGAGTTTACTGACTATAACTTGTATAAATGTTTCAGATATTGAGGCTTAGGCTGTACAACGCTTTCTCTTTGACATTTGGAACGCTATCCACGCTCTGCTCTGTGGCTGTTGGCTAGGACAATTAGAAGTGTTTCTATGGAGCAACTCTGGCTTATTGCTTATTACGAGGGCATAAAATCTTGAACTGTAAATAAACTAAAATTAAAATACATTAAAGATGAAGACTTTTATTTGATTCAATTGACAGAATTCTTAATTTTACTAGCGTGATATAGCTTGTCAAGTGATATAAAGGTCAAGTTAACAGATGTCAAATTTAATCTCGTTGGAAGATAATACGCATTATAGTCACTGAAGTGAGTGTTAGGGAACAACGGTGAGCTCCCCAAAATGCCTTTGCTGTGCCAACTAATCACAGCTTGGCCATGAGTTAAATAAGTATCAATCCGTTCTATATTAGAGAGCCGTAACTTGTGGAGTTACTGGAGTATAGTCAGTTGGGTATGACAACCTTTATATTTTATTATGATATTGTTTTCTAAGAAAGAAACACAGCTTCATTTCTTCGGAGCAGTGAATAAGGCGTTTGGGCACACAGCTCGGCGGGGCCTGGGCTGGGGGATATTCCAGCGCGTTCAAGCCAACCAGCAGGCGCAGAGCCGGGAGGAGCGCGTGGCAGCCTGACCCCTACATTGCTGGCGGCTGACCCTGCCCTCTGCTTTCCCAGGTCATCCACTGCAGCGGGTACTTGAAGATCAGGCAGTATATGCTGGACATGTCCCTGTACGACTCATGCTACCAGATCGTGGGGCTGGTGGCCGTGGGCCAGTCGCTGCCGCCCAGCGCCATCACAGAGATCAAGCTGCACAGTAACATGTTCATGTTCAGGGCCAGCCTCGACCTGAAGCTGATATTCCTGGATTCCAGGTGAGTTTGGCACCCACGGCTGCTGTGGAGTTCCGGAAGATACCCACGGTGGAAACTGGCCTCTGAAACGACATGATTAAGGCAAAATGTAACAAGGAACGAGTTGTCCTAAGGATGTGAATTAGAAAGGGATTTAGTGAAACCAAGTCATGAAGTGAAAGAATTAATATCAGCCTTAGTGCCTAGGGAGTAGGCAGCTTCTCCAGCTTACAAGTGTTTGTTTATTTATTTGTATTTTCATCATCTCACTGGAGGGTGAGCTGGAAATGTGTTGGGAGCACAGGTTAGTTTTTTCCTCTTGTGAAAGCCCACAATGTCAGGATTCTGCCTCGTATCTCCATCAAGCTGGTGGGACTTTAAAACACACAGAAGGTTTCCACACTGAGGAGTGTCTGTGGTGGGGAGAAGTTTGAGCTGTGACAGCCACCGCAGGGCTGAGGCTGGAGCAGAGAGGTGGACTTTCCTGGGGGAAGCTGTGACCACAGGCTCAGCAGGTACCCTGTCTCGGTCTGGGCTGGGAGGGCGAGGCAGCAGTGTCCCCAGAACTACCTCTCCCAGCCGTCCTTTCCTCTCCTACTTGGGAATTCACGCCAACGTGAGAATCTCCAGAGAGAGAGAAGGGAGACGGAGTAAGGCAGAACCGCTGATTGCTTGTTGCGCAGGCCTGGGGAGAGGAAGTCTGTACTGGGGCCATCTGGCCCGTCCCCAGGGCAGGCCCCACCCACTCCGCTACCACAGGGCTGCTAGGAAAGATGACATCAGATCAGAGACGTGAAGCATTTGCAAAGGTAAAAAGCCTGATATGCCTGCAGCGTGAGTGACTTTGCCTCCTGGCTCCTTCCTCAGCTGTACAGACAAGAATAAGCTTTCAGAGCCCCCACTCCTGACTTTTGGTGTGTGTGGTCAGGCTTTCTTGGAGAAAGGATATATGTATGTATATATATTTGTTTTCTGGATGTCCTGAAGCTAGGATTTATTGATTCTTTTTTTTCCCTCACTTTTTCATTGTGGTAAAATATACATAACATAAAATTGATCATTTTAACTATTTATCGAAGAAAACCAAATCCTCCTGGTTAGGAGTGGGAGGTGAGGACACGAATTAGTCTAGTTCATCGTTCATGGACCTCAGAACCATCCAAAGGTGGAGAAGTGACAAGGGTTGGCATTACAGAGTTGCCACTATGCTCCCAGAAACTCCAAGCAATGAGTACATGTATCTCTTTGGGGGAAAGATGGCAGCTCCTCTTGGGATGGCCAAACGCTGACGAGTGCCATTCTCCTGCAGTGAAGATGGGGGCACCTGCAGGGAGAGGAGCCTGGGGCTGGCCAGCTGCCCCGAAGCCTGGGGGTGTGCAAGAAGTACCAGCTCGCAGTGAAAGAGGAGTTCTTTCCAGATTCACGAGCCACTTCTAAAAGTCGATGGAAAGAAAACCCAGCTGCCCAAGTTCATTATTGTAGAAATTTAGGAGGCTATGACTGGCTTCTCCCTTGTTTTGTCTCCTGGTTTTTCTTTGCCGTTCTGGCAAAAACCCCTAAGACCTGGTGAATTCTTGAGAGGAGGAAAGAGGGGTTCTCCTCAGAGAGTGATTTCAGGTCTTCTCAAGTTGTTCCATCCACACTGCTTTGACACGCGAGGGACAGAGGGCGGGCGTTACAGAAGAGGATGTATGAAGTTAGATCAGGGGCCACGTTGCTCCCGGAGGGAGCCTCAGATGTGGGCTTTCTTGAATGCCAACGTTTCTCTACTTGAGGGTGTGAGAGACGTACCCCTGACGTGAGTAGAAAAGAAAGATGGCGATCTTGAGGAAGACTTCCTGTCTTCACAGAAGACTCTGCAGTTCTTCCTGCTAAGTGCCAGAGAGAAGCTTCTAGGAAAGCCTTGAGGCTTTTTCTGAACTCCAGTCATGGAGGAGGTGCTCAAGGGGGTCAGAAATGCTCTGGAGAATTCTTCACACTCACTCTGGTCTTTGGTCTGTTACAGCTCAATGGTCTTTGAAAGGTCACCAGGGGGAAGGGCGGGGGGACAGAGGGGCTGGCCCAGTCCTTGGAGGTCAGCAGAATGGCCCAATGGGGTGGGAGATGTCAGCTCCTACATCTGAACCCCAGGAGCCACCGCGAGGGGTTGGCCTGAAGCCTGGCAGCCCCAAAGTCACGGGGCCAGGATGGTGGGCCTCACCCCATCGGGCCCTCAGACCTCAGCGGAATCCCAGACTCCGCTGAACTCGGCATAACCTGACGTTTGGTTCATGGGGGTTTTGTGGTATTTCACTTTGAAACCGTAGCTGGTGCTTTTGCTAAGGATGGGTGAACCGAGCGATGTTTGGGGTTTGGCAAATCCCTCTGACAGGTCTTCAGACAGTAGAGGGTTGGAAAAAACGGGGAGGGCATGCTGCCAAACCCTTCCCTTCCCCTTTAATTTTTAAAGCCAGTGTGTACTTTGATGAGAAATTTAATACATGTGTTTCTGATTCATTTACACGTTCGGGGCTGTTGTTCTGTAACTTTCCCTCCAAAGGGTCTGGGAAGTCTCTTTCATCCCCACACTGTAGAGATGCCTGGTTTTCTTTTGGGGGGAAGCCAGACGTCTCAGTTTTCCTGCCACACAGAGTCAGACTCCAATGGGGCCCGAAGCTCTAGGTGGCCCTTAGACCAGTCCCCTGAGCCCTGAAAGGCTCTGGCCTGTGCAAGTTCACTTTCCACCCACCTCGAGCCCCGTCTCCTTCCTGCCCTGGAGGAACACCATGGAAATGTGTACACCAAATAGTGACCGATTCCAGGGAAATATGAGGCTCTCAGAGATTTACGACCCGAAGCCCGCGCAGAACCCAACAGAAAGGAGAGCGGGTTAAGGAATGAAAGCGCGGTCAAGTTTCCCCTTTTAATTTACAGCTAACGTTTCAGATCTGGGCCAGCAGGGACCCCGGTCCGGCCGTCCTCAGTCCCCACCCCTCGCCCCCCAGCACTGACTTCTCACCATAGCCTCACCTCTTTTGGAATCCTTTCTTGTCCCCCTCTTTCATCTGCTCTTGAACATCTGTCACCAAGATGTTTGGGCCACCTCGGCCGAGGGCATGGTTCCCACTGCTGTTGCCCAAGGCCTGGGAACTGATACCATTGCCACATGCAATTTTCACCTACGGACAGAGTGATCCAAATGCTGGTGATGATGTGGTCTTGGGTGTTGAGAGTCACTTTTCTTCAAAGAGCTGAAGTGGGAAATTAATATGCCCGGGGCTTGATGAGAATAAAGAGCGGGTAAAGTCAGATAAGCAGTGGGAACCTGCTTCGATTTCCATAAAAAGCTGAAGGCTTACTTTCTAGTCACAATATTTTGGGGTGTTATTATACTATTGTCTGAGGGCTCGAAAACAATCCTCTGCTGATAGGAGGCTTAAACATCTCAGTTATTCCATAATTCCCATCAGTAGGAGTTGCCCAACCATAGCATCATCCCGAGACCAGCTCTGCCTGTTGACAGTGTCCATTGTGGAATGGAGATTTCAAGTCTCAAACACTCAGTAGCCAGGATGTGGAAACAACCGCGTGTCCATCATCAGACAGAATGGATAAACAGGATGTGCTATCTACATAAAGTAGAATATTATTCAGCCGTAAGAAGGAATGAAGTTCTGACACGTGCTACAACATGGGTGAACTTTGAAGACATTATCCTGAGTGAAAGAAGCTGGACCCAAAGCGACGAATATTGTAGGATTCCACTTAGATGGGATATCTAGAATAGACAAATTCATAGAGACAGAAAGGAGAATGGTGCTTGCCAGGGGTGGGAGGGAGGGGAAGTGGGGCTATTGTTTAACAGGGACTGAGTTTCTGTTCCAGATGTTGAAAAAGTTCTGGAAATGGAAGTGGTGATGGCTACACAGCATTGTGAATGTAGTTAATTCCATGGAATTGGATGCTTAATAATGGTTAAAATGGTAAAATTTATGTTATGCGTATTTTACCACAATAATTTAAAAAAGATTGCCACAAGACTTTGGGTTCCCCCAAAACCCCCCGAGAATGGGTTCTTTCTCACCGTGGCAGCCTTCCCCCACATATCAAAGTGCGCTCTTAAGCATCCTCAGATAAGCTTCACCTTGAAAAGGGATAAAATTTGCAGCCATCCCAAACACTCTTCTAGCCAGTGGTTTCAAAAGAACCTTCCTGCCCGTGCATAGCGCTACATCCTGTGCTGCGCCAAAGTTCAAAGACTTTCTTCTTGTAAAAAAGATCATTCTCAGTTTCCAAAATCAACATGGATTTAAAAGCCTTTTAAAAAAGGCAGCCCCCAGCCTTTTAGCTCTTCATTAGCTGGCAAGACCAATATTAGTTTAAATGAAAGGCAATGGGCAGAGCAGTGTGACTCACGGGGCCACCATCCTCTCTCAGGGTGACCGAGCTGACCGGGTATGAGCCGCAGGATCTGATCGAAAAGACCCTCTACCATCACATCCACGGCTGCGACGTGTTCCACCTCCGCTATGCGCACCACCTCCGTGAGTACCGCACTCCCCGGGGGGGTGGGCCGTGGCTGGCCAGGGGGGAGGCGACTAGGACTGCGTGGGCAGAGCGTCCCTTGTTTGGGACAATAATCAGCCACTGTGTACACACGAGTCTCTAACCTCAAGCCTGACTCGGTCTACCCCTTGCTCGAGCACAGCTATTTGCTGTCAGTTTTCAAACATTCAAGCTCACGCTCCCAATGAAACTCTGGCAGGTGCGGGATGGTGCAGAAGTTTCTGGATTCTAGATTGTGGATTTGGAAACTAAATTTCTCTCTGACATCTGGACACCAGTTGTGAATAACGGTGACAGCAGTAGAAGAACCGAGACTTACAGAGCCCTTACTATGGCCAGGCACTAGTTTAAGTGATCGAATATATTACGAACCCAGTGAGGGAGATTCTCATGTTCATGTTCCTCCTTTTGCTGTTGAGGATGCTGAGGTTCAGAGAGGTTAAGCCACTTGCCCATGGTCACACAGCGAGGAGGCAGCAGAGCTGGGAGCCGAACCCAAGAAGCGTCCGGCCTCCGACCACTGTCCGCCATCTGGCTGGGGAAGCTCAGGGGAAATCACGGGTTCCCAGGTTGGGAGAAGTCAGTGTGGAAAGAGTGAACAAACAGTATTCAATTTGCCAACAGAGGAAATTTGGGGAGCATGTGGATTGGGGGGGTTCCAGTCACTGAAGTGTTTAAAGAAGTGACACTTTTCTTGTAGAATCCAAATCGAGGCAGTGAATAATTTGCATGGCGTGGAATAGCTCATCCTCCCGCCATCCAGCCCAGCGATGCCCATGGCTGGTCCAGGTGCTTGTTAATGGGGTGCAGATGGCGGGAGGAGCCAGATCCTCTGCAACGTGGCCCAGATGGCATGTCCTCTGTTCTTGCCCTGCTTTGTGTTGACTAAGGGGTGTTGGAGGACACGGTGCTGGTGTCGAGCTGGAGGTGGACAGCGGTTCCAGGGGCCGCTCGATCCTTGGCCACGTTGTCTGCCTGGCCGTTCAGTGTCCACTGGGACCCAGCGAGCACGGCAGTTACTAGGACACAGCTGTTCTGTCCTCCTGAGTCACCAGGGGCAGAGACCCGTGACAACCAGGACATTGGCTGGGCGGACGCAGACGGCTTCTTCCTGCTCCCTTTTAATTCAAACAGTGTGAAAAGGTCTCTGTGCATGGAGAGACTCAAGAGTTGTCACAGCCTTTTTATTTCTTTTTGTGAAGATAGCCAAGTCGTGATCTCATATAAACATTCCTGTCCTTCTCGAAACCAAGCTCAGTAGGGGAGCAACTGCCTGGTGTTTGGATGGGAGCTGCAGGTCAGCATCACTGATCCGGGAGCTAGAACTCTTTCGTGCACAAACAGAGCAGAAAGTGTCGATTTTAGACTTAGATCTTTGGGAGACTGCAATGGGCAGGTGAGAAGAGGGGAGCGTGTGCTCTGAAGTCAGGAGAGTGGTTGGGAGGTGGGAGGGGCATCTGCTTCCAGAGCATGGAGCAGCAGCGTGCACCACAGAACAGTCTGGAAGGGAAGACGGTGGGAATGGAGAGCAATGTGAGGATTCATACCTTCCCCCTCCCAGAGGTCGGCTCCCTGCCACTGTCGGGGTGGAGAGGGCTGCTCTGAGAGCCCCAGGTCTGGGGGTTCCCAGCCCCCTTGCGTGGAGGCAGGAGCATGTCTGGGAGCTTCTAGTTGAAAGGAAACCTCCGAATTCCATGAAGGGAGAGTTGTTCAAAGCAGGGCTGCTGTGTGGGAAATCAGGCCTCAAAGCGCAGAGAAAAACAAAGTAGGGAATTAAAAGTCTTCGTTTCCGGTCCCATTTCTTTTCTCTCGCACTGCCTGGCTAACAGAGGGGAGCAGGGATTTTTTACGAGGCAATAAATACAATTTGTGTTTTGGAAATGTAATGAAGGCCACAGCGATGACCAGTCGGAGGCTCCTGTGCCCCGACACGGACCGGATGCTTTTCGTGTGTCCACTCTGACCGTTTGTCAGTGCGGGAGCGGGGCTGTTCTCGCGTCCATTTCCCAGGTGAGCAAAGCCAGACTCCGAAGTGGAGGGACGTGTCGGGGGACACGATGGGTCTTAAACTTGGAGATGTGGGCTGGTCTTTGTTCCCCAGGAGCCCCCATCTTCCTGAGCTTGTCTGGGTTACCAGACCTGCACCGGGATTTGATTCGAGAGGGTCTCCTGAGATTTATATGATAAATCTGCCTTATCTCACTCGGAATTTGGATTCCAGACATTTCCAATGTCCAAGGGAACCCTGAAAGGTGTACACAGCCTTCCAAGGGACACACAGAAAGGGCGGAGTGTTGAGAAACCAGAGGGAGCACGGCTTTCTTCCCCAAATGGGCAAGAATGGGTAAATCAAAGAAAACAGAAAATAGCAATATGATATTGACAGTGATTGCTACTGTGCAGTGACCTAACCTTAACTGTGGTCGAGAAACCACCACAGGGACAGGCTGGAGGAGGCCGGAGTCTGCCCCAGTCTCCCTGCTCCAGCTTTTCCAGATATAAACCAGAGAGTGACAGCAAGAAACAGCTGAGGCTTGGGGCCGGCCCGATGGCGTAGTGGTTAAGTTCAGGTGCTCCACTTTAGCAGTCCAGGCTTTGCAGGTTCAGATCGCCGGCGTAGACCCAGCTCGCTCATCAAACCACGCTGTGGCAGCATCCCACATAAAGCAGAGAAAGACTGGCACAGATGTTAGCTCAGCAAGAATCTTCCTCAAGCAAAGAGAGGAAGATTGGCAACAGATGTTAGCTCAGGGCCAATCTTCCTCACCAAAAAAAGAAAGAAAGAAAGAAACAGCCGAGACTCTTATGCATGCAGAGGGCTGGGAATTGGTCTCCCAGAGCTCATGCCTTCAGACGTCCCCCTCAGGGCAGCCATGACATTGACCTGGATGTCACTTTCTCCTCCAAAGCTGGACCTTTCAGATGAAGAAAAGGAAGCTAGTCAACCACCAGAGCATGGTTTGGGGAGGCGGGGTCTTCATGGTGTAGAGCTGGGGCAATTTTGAAACCTCTTCATTGTGTGGTGCCTGGGGCCTCACTCTCCTTCCCGGTCACAGAACTGGGGCCAGAGGGGACAGCTCCAGAAACTGACCCTGAGCCTGCAGTTCAAGTGCAAGAGTTTATTTGGACAGTGACTGAAACACGGATAGAGGAGAGAGAAGTGAGCCACAGAAGAGAAGGAGCCATAGGAGCGATGTTGTCTGCCTGGCTACTGCCGTGGGTGACGGACCCTCGATCCCCCTGGGGACTCTGGGAGCCAGTGCGGGACCCCTGCCTCAGTTATGGTGCCGAGGGGAGAGTGGGCTGAGGCAGTTATACACCCCGCCTGCCAGTCATCAGCTGAGGGCTCTCTCGGAGTGCTAATTCCTCTGCTTGCCCCACATCTGTCAGAATGGGCTCTGCCGAAGAAAGGCCTCTGGCGGGAGATGGGTGCACTCCATGGGGTTGGGGGGGCTGCGCAGTGAGGAGTCACTGGCCAGAGCGAAGCCCCACCTCTCCACAGCCTCTCCTCAGCTTCCTCCCTTCCTGGCTGCATGAAGGCCTTCTCCAGCCAGGCCTCCCTCCGCAAGCTGCTCCTTGCTCCCAGCGCGGTCTGTCGTCTTTTCCTTGCAAACATGGGTCACTTCTCTCTGGTAGGCCCTGTCACCCTCACTGCTCAGGGTCCCTGTTGGCCGGCCAGAGTGTCCTCCACACCCAAGTTCCTGCCCTGTGCCCTCTGGGGACTGAGGAAAGCCGATCCCCTATGCTCTCCAGTTCTGTTTCCACTCCCGGCTTGATGCCCACGGCCACCACCTCTCCTCAGGGTGGAGCTGTGTCCAGCTCGGCCCCTCCCAGCCCTATCCGGGGACGTAAGTTCTTGTTTCTGGATGCTGCTTTCCCCTCACGCTGTCCAGACAGATCCTCACGGGGACCTCCTTAGTCCTCTTGGGCTGCCATGACAAAGCACCACAGACTGGGCGGCTTACACAGCAGAAATTTGTTCTCTCACGGTTCTGGGTGCTGGAAGTCTTGAGATCAGGGTGTTGGCAGGGCTGGTTTCTTCTGCGGCCTCCCTCCTTGGCTTGTGGGTGGCCGTCTTCCTGCTGTGTTCTCCCGTGGTCCTCCCTCTGTTCATGTCTGGGTCCTAACCTGGGATTAGGGCCCGCCCATATGACTTCATTTTACCTTAATTACCCCTATAAAGGCCCTGTCTCCAGATACAGTCACATTCTGAGGTACTGGGGGTTAGGACTCCAGCATAAGAATTTTGGGGGGACACAATTCAGCCCCTAACAGGGACTTTCTTTTCCTATGCCTGCGTCCTTGCCCAGGTAATGGGCACAGGCCCTCTCCCGAGTTTCAGTTGGATAGGCCGGCTTGGGCAGCACAGGTGACCAGTCTGCGAAGGCCGGATGTGTCATTTTGAAATGTGACTTTTCAGTCCTGTCATGTAGTGCTTTGGTGACCAATGGCTCAGGGACATGGCCCCAGGGAGGGCCGTGGGACCGGGGCTTCCTCTTCCAGCCTCCTGCCCTCCAGGCTCCACACGGATCCCACACTGGCCGCTGCTGACCTGGGACTCAAGTCCTTCAATCCGATCACAGCTGGAGCTGGCCCAGGGGTTGTCCCAGGGGTGCCGGCCCACTGGGCAGCCTTTGCTGCCTCCCTTCCATCCACCACAACTGGATGTGGCTGGAAGTGGCCAGCGGCTCTGTTGACCCACCCATCTGGGCCCCTCAGGACTCCAAGGCCGGAGGGGGAGCCTGGCCTCCTCTTATAGCGAGACGTAGAGACGCATCTGTCTCTGCAGTTGATGGGGTAGCTGAGCACAGGAACAAAGCAAATGGTGGCCAACACCCCGGACCAAAGGGAGGTCACTGTCCCCTTTTCCAAGGCCAAGCTCGCTCCACACTATGTCCAAAACCAAGGAGTCCCTGGGGACGGGGTGCAGGGCTCTGCCAGAGGCCTAATTGGATGCAAGAAAGCGGTGGTTCTGGAGAACCAAAGTCAGCCAAATGGTTTTCACACATTCTTCAAAATATTGTCTTAACCAGGAGCAGGAATCCACAGGGTCTGAAGGAAGCACAGCCCCCAAAGAAAGGGAATTCAACACCTTCCAGAAAGTCAGCGTCATGAGGAGAGGCAGGGCCCAGCAGTCCAGGCTTCGGGGAGCACAGGCTTCCAGAGGTCAACAATGGGGGGGCGCGCGGGGATGGCCCTGGCACCTCAGCCTCTGGGTCAGTGTGGGCCTGGGCATTCCCAGGCGAGCTCTCTGAGTCAGACTGTGCCAGGGCTTTCTCCAGAACCTTCTGGAAGGCAAAGCGAACATGGATCCTCTAGGGAATGCCTTTGACCCTCCCAGCCCGTTCTGCTGATGCTCATGGCCTTGTGGGTGGAGGGGAGGCCCTGGCAGCCCTGCTGAGGGTGGGCTCCAGCATCCACAGTCACACGGCCTCAGGGAAATGGGGCCCCGGCCAGTGCCTGCCTCCATGGTCTCCCCGCTCTCTTTGTGAAGCGTTTGGGAGACGCTTTCTTGTATATGGGGGAACCAGCAGAGGGCTGTGCTCCCTTGACCTGTAGGCCCTGGGGGTGGGCAGGGGGCAGCCCGAGGCACAGGCAGGGAGGGGATCACTGTGGGTGGACTTGATGCTTTGTGTCGAGGACGCTGGGCAGATTTCTTGTGGACACGATGTTTTGGAAGAACCGTGGTGTCCACATGGCCAGTCGTCCAAGGTAGTGGAGAACTTCACCTAGCTCTCTAGGTAGGCCCCGGTCCACTGTGGGCCAAGCCCATATCCCAAAGAAAACAGTCTGTGTCCGACTAGCAAAACGTCTCAATGTCACAAAAAGGCTGAAAGCCTGAATATGTGGTCTACAAATTTCAAGCAATAACTGTTATAGAAAAATTACAGGACAGCTTGTATAGACTCGTGGAGAACATACTCTAAATGACACGTAAGAGTCACAAGCTTATGGGGCCAGGCACGGCCCCGTGAGTGTATGAATGGGCAAGTGTAGGGCAGTAGGGAGTGGTAGAGCCTGTGGCTAACTGGAGACCACGTGACCCATCCAAAGACATTCCAAGTACAACACTATGCCACCAACAGAGCACATCTGTGGACACACGTGGTGCATGGGATACCAGTTTGCAACCGCTCTATAGCTGCTATGGAACAGGGACAAAGATCATGAGATAGAAGATAACTTTGAAAGGAGTTTCCAATCTATCATGAGGAGTTTTAATTGACATTACAAGGGCTGCTTCCACTGCCGGCCTCACTTGCCTCTGGACTGGAAATGGACAATGGGGTTTAATTCAGACACAGACCCTTTTTAGATGCTGCCCTTCAAGCAGAGTCTGGAGGTAGAAGCAGCTAGAAGTGGCTTCGTCTTGCTGACGGAGGTGTGGGGAGCCTGTGCATTAAGGGGGAGTCAGAAGCAAGGACACAGCAAATAATCCTGGAAAGCACAGTGCGATCTACACACTGACTCCTGGAAGCAGTTTGGGACATTTATAAGAGTAGATTGCCTCTTCTGCTTTGTGCCAAATGGGACTTGATGGGTCAGGCCGAGCCCATCTTCCATGGTCAGTGTCCCTTTGGAGACATTCCACAATGTGACCCTTGTGGAAATTCCTCCCTAAGGTGCTTCTCTCTTTCCCAGCACTTTCCATGCCTTCTTAGCACCAACCTGCTTCTGGGAGCAGGTGCAGAGCATGAGGTGGGGGCCGTGCTGAGGACGTGCGAGCATGCGGAGGCCCACTCCCCAGAGGGGCACATAGTTGTCTCTAATCTCACCAACTGCACTTCCTTGAGGCCCCACCTGGCGGAGGAGACAAGAGCCAAGAGGAGCACAGGGACTGCGTTTACCGTTCTTTCCCATGGGGCGTGCATTAGTCCTGTGGCCACCGCAACAAAATACCACGAACTGGGTGGCTTGAAACAACAGAAATTCATTCTCTCACACTTCTGGAGGCCAGAAGCCCAAAACCAAGGTGTTGGCAGGGCCAGGCTCCCTCTGGGCTCCAGGGGAGAATCCATTCCTTGCCTCTTCCAGCTTCTAGTGGCTGCTGGCCTTCCTTGGTTTGGGGCTGCATCCTCCCGTCTCTGCCTGTCTCCCTCCATATGTGTGCGGGTGTCTTCTCTTCTGTCTCTTATGGGGACACTTGTTATTAGATTTAGGGCCCACCCTCATCCAGGATGATCTCATCTTGAGATCCTTAATCACATCCGCAAAGACTCTTTTTCCCAAATGTGGTCACATTCACAGGTTCTGAGGATTAGGACAGGGAACAGATCTTTTTTGGGTACCTCTATCCAACCCACGATAGACATTTCTGGTGTCATTTTCAGCTCTTAAAATTCAAAACAGAAATAGAAATGATGCTTGAAGCCAAGGTTTACTTTCCTCCCCAAGGCTGGCTCCTAGCCATGGCTTTGCGTCCCGGAGGAATTCCAGAGGAACCAGGAAGGCCACCTACTTTTCCAGATAGCGTATTTATGGAACTAGAATTTCCATCCCAAGGCTTGGAAAACTGTGCCCACTATCTTGCACCTAGGCCTGGGTCACTCTGATTTCAGAACCATCTTAGGCCGTGATGTTGGAGATACTGTGGCATCAAGGTGCAAGAGGCAGCACCTCTGCGCTCAGGAGCTTAGGGTTTAGGGGCCATCTCCTCCCCGCCCCCGTCATCACCACCATACCTACAGCCTCCCTTTATAGCGCTCTGGCCTGAGACCATTTCAGGCAGCTAATTAAGAACGACAGACTGGACGGGGAGCTGGAGCAAAACGAAGAATGTTGTGACTAAGTGTCTAGGATTTCAACTTGGATTGATACGTTGACTATTGCCATGGGTCATAGGAAAGCAAAGAAAAGAAATTCTGTGTCTCTGTTGGTTTGGTCTCTGTATCTAAGCCTCATCATTGCAGAGTCAGGGAGGGTCAGAGAGAATCAAATCTCTACAACGTCTGCCATCTGCGTCTGAATATAAAATATCTGGAATAAACGGGCTTCACTGTAGCCAGCTCTAAGATGATTACAGATGGGTTTCAGGAATGTTATAAGCAATAAGAGGAAGTATAAAGTACGAGATAAGAAAACGGAAAAGTATATGGTCTTATTCCTAGGGGCTTTGCAGACGCAGCTAGGAATAGATTTCCGAGCTGAAGAGGTGAACAGCCTTTCTCTTAAAGAAAGAAGGAATTCTTGGGAAATCCACAGTCGGGACCTCAGTTTGATCATATTCCATCTGTTTTGGGGCCATAAGCAAATTGGTTAATTGAGTCTCCCTTAAAAGTTGGCCCGCTCCCACCCCCATATGCACCTACACCCAGAGAACCTTCTGGAGGCTCCTGCTCCCGCCTCCCACAGTGGCCAGTCTGAGAAATAGGAGTCAGAACATCTGAGCTTGGGGCCCAGCTGAGCTCTCAAGATCTGTTGGCCCAGCTTTCCTGCTGAGGTCCACCTCCCACGGTTGTCGTGAGGGTAAAATGAGGCAATGTATTCGAAAATGAACTGGAAATAGAAACGGTGTATTTTTTTTGTTAAAAAGGCAAACTGCTGAGGGAGAAGCATTGTGAAGCCTTTCTCTTTCCTGCTGCCTTTGTCTACACTCTTCAGCATTGGGTCTTGTTCCTGCCAAGTGAGTCCACTGAGGTGCAGATGTTAAGCCAGGGCAGAAAGGAGCTGCTCTCTGCACTGTCCCAGAGAGACTGGCCTCCCCACCTGGGCGAGATGGTTGTTACACAGCAGGACTGCCAGGTTCATCCCTGGCTTCATTCCTATACAGTGTGCACAGGGCCTGACATCTGTTCCATTTCCACTTCTCAACCCCCATACAAACTGCGTGCCCATGGAAAAAATAACTAATTTTTCATTCTGATTATAAAACTAATACCTCCTCATTGTTGGAAATTTAGAAAATCAAGAAAAGAAAACAAAAATGATTTGTCACTGTATCAGTCTGATAATGAGACCTAATATGCATTGGGCCCGTTACGCACATCGGCCACGGTTCTAAATCTTCACGTGGGGTACCTAATCCTCACAACAACCAGATGATGTAGGGACTATGATTATCTTCTTGTTATAAATGGGGAAACTGAGGCACAGGGGGTTAGGAGCTTGTCCAAGATGACACAGTTAGTTGGGGAGATGTGTGTATGTGTGTGCATACTTTTTCCTCATTAGGATTATACTCTCTGCAGTTCTGAATCTTGTCTTTTCTTCGTTTACTATTATATCATACACACTCCCCAGATACACATTCTTATCAATCATTGTTTTAACGGTTGCATAGCACTCCATAATTTATTTACCCTCCTTCCTGTTGGTGTACAGTGAAGTCTCCCCTCCCTTTTTTCCTGGATTAGAGGCAGGACTGCAATGAATCTCTTTCCACAGGAGTCTTTGTTTGCATTACTCAAATTCCCAGGGGATCAATTATTAGAAGTGAAATCAGTGTGTCAGTGGGTACGACCTTCCAACTGCTTTCCAGAAGGACCACACCAATTCACACTTCCATCAGCACATCATAGATTAGCCAGCATCGCCCATTGTCATGTCATTATGTCTTTGAGATAAAATTCACCATTTCTACCATTTTCAGTTATTTGTAGTATATTTACAATGTTGTGCAACTGTCGCCTTTATCTAATTCCAGACCCTTTTCGTCATCCCTCGAAGAAGCCTGGTACCCATTAGCAGGCACTCCCAGCCCCAAGCAACCACTGATCTGCTTTCCGTCTCTACGGATGTGTCTCTTCTGGACATTGCACATAAATGCAATCATGCAATATTTCTTTCTTTTTTAACATTTACTGATTTGATGGATGGTATCTAGCTTTGAGTTAAACAAATGAGGTCAACATTTGTTAATCATTCATGTTTGTCCTTTGGTGAACTGTTTGTTCACGGTCTTTGCCTGTATTACTTTTAGAGTCTTAGTGTTTTTATCAGTCTGTATGAACTCTTTATATATTAAGGCCGATAAGTCCTTATCATATTGGCAGCAGTTTTTCTTCTGCACTAGAATATTTTGCTAGGCTGTTAAAGTGGATGATAAAGAGCCACCTCAATGTGAAAAGAAGCCACAAAAGGCCATGGAGAGCCCAGGGAGGGTGTGGGTGGAGAGCGAGGAGGCTGTGCCTAGTGGTACAAGAGGAGAGCTGAATTTCTGTCTGTGAGCCTCCAGGGGTTTCCTTCAGTGCCAGCTGGTGCAGTCACAGACTTGGCCCCTTTGGCCTTCTCCGCAAATCCCTGCTCAGGCGCCTGCTGGTTAGGGCCCTGGGGCCAGCCCTGCCTTGAGAAGCAGGAATGTCCTGGAGCTGCAACCTGGGCAGCCAGGGGTGCCTTTTCAGACTTTCGCCGGCCTTCCCTCCCTGGAGAAGTTTAACCCAGGCTTTCTTCTCTTTACTGCCCACCCCAAGCTGCTGGCACTGTCCTCCCCTCCAGCTCTCCCCTCTGCTCCCTCGCAGGCCCTGAGGGGGTATCAGCTGGTTTATGTGCACACCGAGGCTCTGGAAATGAGCTGCTGGGCAGCCCAGAATCTGCACCCATGCATAGAAGATGGGCCCATCAGCCTAATTTTCAGGAACGACACAGTTAAGCAGAGGTTTTTCCTACAGGAGCAACAGAGGAAATTAACGGGCCCAAAGAAAACTTGGGTTAATGAGAAGAAAACATAAATGGCAATAGAGTAACAAACAGGCTCACTGTGAATACACACATGTTCTGGGGAACAGCAGATATCGGCAACAATTTGACGCTTAGTTGACTGCACTTAACTTACTATTTTGTTTAAATAAGTACACCAACCCCCACCCCGCCCCCCGCCCCGATTCCGTCCCTCCCCCTCGCCCCCTCCCCCGCCTAAGGGTTTGAGGGATAATAACATAATCGTGGCGTTTTGAAAACTTAAAGAGTAAATCTGAATTTCTCACTGTGCCAGGTGCAAACGTTGTTCGGCGGCTGTTTCCCCCAACGAAAGCAGTGACTATTAAATTAGAGTTCTTAACAAGGAGGGAGAGATTGCTCTGTGCAGCCCTCGACACGTTTGGCAAAAGTCTTGCGTGCGCGTGCGTGCAGGTGTGCGCGCGCACGCACTACGCACAAGCAGGCACCTTCCTGCGGAGAAAGCCCACCCACTCTGTGAAGTTCTCCAAGGTGTCCTTGACCCCAGAAAGGTCCACAACCAGGGCTGTAGGTCATCAGTGGGGGCAGCGTGCCCAAAGGCGGAGCCTGCTAATTGTGCCTCGGGATTCATGTCACCTTGTGCTTGCAGTGCTGGTGAAGGGCCAGGTCACCACCAAGTACTACCGGCTGCTGTCCAAGCTGGGCGGCTGGGTGTGGGTGCAGAGCTACGCCACCGTCGTGCACAACAGCCGCTCGTCCCGGCCCCACTGCATCGTGAGTGTCAATTATGTCCTCACGTAAGTCAGACGTATTTGTTCCTCTCCTTGCTCTCTCCTTCTCCCCTGTCCCTCATCAGATCGCCCGGATAAGCACCATCTCTCTCTCTCTCTTTCTGGAACTGTTCATTTGTCTCCTGTTTTGTTTTTAGTTGAACAATCTGGTCGTTTGGGAAGGTCCAGACTATTTCTGTACTCATCTTAAGGGCTAGGTGCTAGGCTGCGGTGGGAACACGGAGGAGGGAGCCCTGCTGGGGGGGCATGGGTAACTTAGGAAGGGATCAGAGAGCCCAGATGAGGGGTGTGGGTGGGCAGAGGGCCCTGGGGGGCCTGCTCCTCATCTTGAGCAGGACAGAAATAGCATGCATGGCCCCGACCAGGAATGCAAACTTGTGCTCTCCCTGCCCACAGACATTTGGGTCACCCTGCGTACTCCACTGGGGACAGGGGTTATCTCCCATTTTTTCCCTGTCTTCCTATATAGCCTGTTGCAAATGATGGTAACTATTTGGCCCCTTTAAAACCCCAGAAGGTCAAGTTCAGTCTCAAATACTTTTAAGACCAAGATAAGGAACAGGACCTAAGTCTACCTGGGACCGTCTATTACCCTCCGGCCACCGTGGCTATTGTATGTTAAACCCCCGTGCACCCAGCTCTGGCCCTGAACTTGAGATCCTTGCAGTTCCAGCAGCCCCACCCTGCAGGGTCCTCGTGTGTGTTCTAATGCGGTAGATTTAGGCTGTCAGTTCACTGGTGGAATGACTGCCAGGTCCCTGGTTTTTGTTTGTTTTTAGAAGTGGAGTGATTTTAACAGAACTGTATGGGAGAAAGCATTTTAGCCCCTTAATGATTCTTCCTGAGCAAACAGGTGGGGGCTGGTACTTTGGGCGACTTGCCCTCCCATGAACAGGACCACGCCTAGCTGGCCTTTTAGGGCAGAAATGAGCCCCTGGGAGCCAGGCTCCTGGCCCTCAAAGGTTACCCCACCCATGCCTCCTTGGGTCCTAAATAGAGAAGCAGCCTGGCCACAGATACTCACTGATCAATAGTGTTTCTTTCCTAGTGGTCCAGGGTATCCCCAGGAAGTGTGTTTGGGGCCTTATGGGATCGGAGAGGGCCCCCGCAGCCTCCCGCTATTCCTGCCAAATAGCATGAACCGCACTCAGCATTTCCTGGGGTCGCCGAGCCCCGGGGCTGTGGAGCGGCTTTTATGAGGGTGAGACGTCCTTCCCTCACATCCCAGCTCCATGAATGATACACCGGAGCTCTGCGAATGACCCGGCTTACGGGATGGTGCCAGGAAAGCCGGCGTCCCCCACAGCCACTGGACGTAACTTGTCCCACTCTTGCTTCCCAGGGACATTGAATACAAGGAACTGCAGTTGTCCCTGGACCAGGTGTCCACATCGAAGTCCCAGGACTCCTGGAGGACCACCTTGTCTACCTCACAAGAAACTAGGAAATTAGCTAAACCCAAAAATACGAAGATGAAGACGAAGCTGAGAACAAACCCTTACCCCCCACAGGTAACACACGTGGCCTGCAGGGGCGGGGGCGGCTGACATCTGTCCCGGGGGTCGGGACACCCGGGCACTTTAAGGAATGACAAGCCTCTGATTGCCTAGCAGGGGTCTCCCTGCCTGGAAGGTTCCCTGTGGAGCAAGGCAAAATCCCACTGAGACGTGCCGCCCACATGACATCTGGGCACAGTGGGCAAAGCAAACTTGGGGTGGACCAGTCGGGTTTAGGGAAAAGAAGACTAATTGGAAGGCTAGAGTCCCCGTAAATGTGGATCAGAACACCAGTGCATTGTGTTTGTATAGCATTTTTTTTTTAATGAAAACCTTCCCTCTTTTTTTCTTTTTTAAAGTAATTTGCAACCTCTCAGAAATAGCAAGTGGCTACGTGCATCTGATGTGTTGTCAGCTGGGGGCAGAGAGTTCTCGTTCCATCCAGGGGGCGGGTCACTGGGGTGCTGTTTGCCATGCACCTGTCCCCAGTGGGACCTCGGCGTGGTGGCCAGGGTGGGTCCAGCCCTGGGATGGGGTTGGGCACTCTAGGATTGGTTCTTGTGAGGCTGGAGGGCAGTTTACCACCGGCCCCTTCATCCGTCTTCTCCGCCATGCAGCAATACAGCTCATTCCAAATGGACAAACTGGAATGCGGCCAGCTCGGAAACTGGAGAGCCAGCCCCCCGGCGAGCGCTCCGGCTCCCCCAGAACAGCAGCTCCATTCAGAAGGCAGCGACCTTCTGTACGCTCCATCCTACAGCCTGCCCTTCTCCTACCATTATGGACACTTCCCTCTAGACTCTCACGTCTTCAGCAGCAAAAAGCCGATGCTGCCGGCCAAATTCGGGCAGCCCCAAGGATCCCCGTGTGAGGTGGCACGCTTTTTCCTGAGCACGCTACCACCCAGCGGCGAATGCCAATGGCATTATGCCAACCCCCTAGTGCCTAGCAGCCCGTCTCCAGCTAAAAGTCTTTCTGAGCCGCCGGTGAACACTGCTCGGCACAGCCTCATGCCAAACTACGAAGGTGGGTCATGTTTGCACGGGGGGAGGGGACAGGACTGTGAACAGCGGCCGTGGCGGCGGTGGGTGGCAGATGGAAAAAGGATCCTTACACTTTGGGCAGACTTTTCCTTTTTCTGCTTCTAAGTAGGAATTGCTACACTTTCCTGCTCTCAGTGCGAGTGCTGATTAAAGCTAGCTGACCGAGTCCGTGCGCCTTGTGGGCACTAGTGACCGTGTAAAGGGCAGAGGAAACCGTGTTCACCACCCTCCATAAAAATCCTGGCCTGCTTGCTCCCCAAAAGGGAGACAAAGTGGTTTTCAGAACCAGCTCCCGTGAACCGAGAATGCCCCAGTTGCATTTATTTTACAAGATTACTTTCCACCCCACACAAAATGAATATGAATGTATTCTCATATTCATATACTATATTTTCTTCCCATGCCAGTTTTCAGACTGGGGAAAACAGTGGTGGAAATTCATGGGCTCAGGGACAGAAGTGCCACTCACCAACCCAGGGCAAATAACATAAACCGCCCCCAGGACTCAGTTTCTTCATCTGTAAAAGGTCGTCATAAGCGGGGGGATATGCCTATCCCAGGGCTTGGCACATAGTAGGTGCCTGCCCAGCACATGCTAGTTCAACAACAGAGAGACAGGAATGGCTTTCCAGCCAGCTCCTCCTGGTGGCGTGCAAGCAAAGGTCCTCTGTGGAGGTGCCACCAGCTGCCCCAGGCCCAGACAGACTCCTGTTTGCTCACTGGGCCAACCGCAGGCAGAGGGTAGAAGGTGGGGGTTGAGGGTTAGCTGTGAGAGGTGTACTCCTGTTTCACCCAGACCTAACTCCTGCTCGGAGTGTAGACCAAGATGGTGCAGATGTCCTGTGGGGCCACTAAGTGCCAGGTAAATGTTCCATGCCCCAGAAGGGAATCACCCGCTTGAAGAGGTGGGCTGCCTGGAGCCCCCGCTCCCACCTCTAGCTTTCTGTCTCTCTTTGGAGGGAGTAGGGCTCTGTGCCTCCTCACGCTGCTTTGGGACTCTCTCGCTGTGTGCTGTGCCCCAGGCTTCACGAAGCTGTGAGATACATTTCGTCTCCGAATACGAGCAGAGGACTAGAGCACGGGAGCGATCTAACCCTCTTGGAGATCCAGGCCGTGTTTCTCAGAAGCAGCTAACTTAAGAAAAGAACAGACCAGAGGCTGGGGCACTGCAGCCCTGCCCTTTGGCCTGGACATGGCCCAGCAGCCACTGGTTCCTCAGATTAGGATCCCCAATACCAGTCAGGCCAGTGGGTCCCTCAAATAACCCAGGAAGGGATCTCCCCCAACAGCCAAGGCAAGAAAGACAAAGCCAAGGGTTTTGAGAAAGCTGAAAATATCATCCACTTGAGATTGACTTGAAGGACTTATTTTTCTCTGTGTGTGGAAGTCGGCCAATGATAGAACACACCATATTTGATGTTTTTAAATTATTATTTTGAAAGTGAAAGAGGTTAATAACCACCTCATTTGTCACACACTTGGTAAAAAAGGGACTAAAGGTGCTAATTTGGGGCAATTTGTGATCAACTTCTTAGTCTTTCTGGTATTAAAGGTCTTAAGGTAAAAAACATAAGGAGCTAATCGATTGCAGGCATCTCATTAGGGAGGGTGGTTATTGCTTTAATTATGACAATACTAAAGGGCAGAGTGATTATACTCCACCCTCCCCACTGAGGGATAAGCAAAAAAGGTCAGGGCAGACTGGGGCCACGTAAACACTAGGCCCGTGGAAGCCTCTAGACCAATATGGTAGCCACTAGCCAGGTGTGGCTATGGAGCGTTGAAATGTGGCTAGTGCAATGAGATGTCCTCTAAGTGCCTGCACTGCATTTCAAAGACAGAAACAATAAAATACCTCAATTTTAAAATACTGATTAGACAGTGAAATAATATTTTGGATATGGTGCATTAAATGAAGTGTACTGTTAACCTCACTTCCACCTGCTCCTCCTCGCTCTTTAATGCGGCTACTAGACCATTCCAAACTTCATCTTGCCACCGGACAGCGCGGGCCTGGGACGCACGAGGGGACGGGGCGATGGCGGCTTCGTGGGTGGAGCGCGTGGGCGGCGCGGGTGGCGGGGCACCGAGGGGTGGTGATGGTGGCGGCGCCCGGGCCCCCCGGGTTGGTGTGGCATTGGGCGTGTCTCTTTCCTTCCCCGCGCGCGGGCGTCTAACGTGTCGCCTGTCCCCGCAGCGCCCGCCGCCGCCGCCGCGCGCAGGTTCGGTGAGGACACCGCGCCGCCACCGCCGCCGCCACCGCCGCCGCCGCCGAGCTTCCCGAGCTGCGGCCACTACCGCGAGGAGCCCGCGCTGGGCCCGGCCAAGGCCGCCCGGCCGGCCGCCCGGGACGGGGCGCGGCTGGCGCTGGCCCGCGCGGCGCCCGAGTGCTGCGCGCCGCCGGCCCCCGAGCCCCCGGGCGCGCCGGCGCAGCTGCCCTTCGTGCTGCTCAACTACCACCGCGTGCTGGCCCGGCGCGCGCCGCTCGGGGGCGCTGCTCCCGGCGCGCCCGCCCTCGCCGGCGGCCCCCGCGGCCCCGAGGCGGCGGCCGGCGCGCTGCGGCCCCGGCCCCCCGGCCCCGCCGCCCCGCCCGGCGCGCCCCTGCCGCACTACCTGGGCGCCTCGGTCATCATCACCAACGGCAGGTGACGCCGGCGCCGGCCGCGGGGGCCCGGGGCGTCCCGCCGCGCGCGGGGCTGCCCGCAGGGGGAAGCCACAGGCCAGGCCTCTGGGGCTCCTGTTTCCCCAAGTCCAGCCGACTGCAGAGGGGCGCGCTGTATATGCACGGTTTAAATTAATTTATACAGAGACAACTATTTTAATAGGACTCCGAAGCCGCCTTTTAGATTTGTACCGTAGCGCCCATGAACGCCGCTGGAGAGGGCTGGCACGGCGACGCTGGGAGACGCGACCGCCAGACCTTTGTGCTCCGAGGGCCGGGGTTCTGAACGGGCAGAGCTGGGCGTCCCCCGCTTCCCACGTGTGACCTCAAACTGCCCCGTCTCTGGGGGGACTTGGTTTCCTCATTTTGAAATCAGACTCGCGCCTCTTGCCTTGTCCCCGATGCTGTCACGGTCCCACTGGGGGACCGAAGGGGTTTCCACTCCACGAGTATCCTCCGCTTTAAGGAGGAAACCCCACCCGGATAAAGTCAGACATGCCAGGCGGGCGGCAGACCTCCTGGATGGAGCGCCCTTTTAGATTCTGAAGTCAAGGCAGATCCTGATGAGTTAAGTCCAGCGAATACAACTCCCGCTGTCTTTAAAAGACGTTCATGAGTCTCATTAAAAGTTGTTTTAATTTAACCCTTTCTTCAATACAAAAAACAAGCTGAAGACCAAGGGGAACATGGTTGTTTCACAAGTACACGTACAAGCGCATACTTCGTCCTAGCCTATGAACTCTTGATAACACCAAGAACGGCACCTTCGGAATATATTGAATAGGCATTAAATGCAAAAAATATATAGAGAGCGCCAGATATTTTATGAAAATGACATGTGGATGAGTTAGGTGCCCAAGGCGATTGGCTACCCGGGTCAAGTGATTACAAAATTCCCCTGGCCCACACAGACCCCTAATTCCCTAGGCTCGTGTTTGCAAGTAGTGCTAATAAAGTTAGTTAAATTGCATGTGCAATATGGAAAATTGTCAATGGACTGCGCCTCGTGAGGAAAACCTGCTAAAGGGATGTAATGAAAATGATGTGTACATTTTCTTCAGCATTTTCTGCATTTTATACATAGCAAGAAAACTCCATATGAATGTGTCATGTGTAACAGGTAAACAAATCCTTTTATAAAGCGCCAGCAGTGTTTTAAAAATAAACTTCCATTGATTTTTGTTTGATTTTTATATTTTTGCCTCAAGATTTCACCATTTCAAAATCCTCTCATGGCTCTGAAACTCTGAAGCGGATCAGTGCATCAAACTGCCATCTTTCAATTTGCTCCACACTATAAACACACCATCATTTTGCCGCTTTTTCAAAAATGGTTTACTTTTAGGAACTCCACCTTTCTGAGCAGAAAGGCTTTTCAGAAATGTCTTTAATTCATCGTTCTAGACTCAAAGTGCACTTACATCGACCGTTCTCAAAATGTGAAATGATTTGTTGCCCACCCGGTGTCATATGAGGACCTGCCCCACTCCCTCACATGGTGTCGGTTCCCTTATGGTACAATTTGCAAATTAAGGAACATGCGTTGTGCAGTGAAAGGGCTGGGTCATAAGCGTCGGATGTATACACTCTATCCTGCACTTTCCTGTACCTCATTAGGAGCTCTTTGAGTGTGTGCATACACAAAATAAGCCTGGGGTATTATTTTTTATGCTCACGAGTCTCGTAGTTAAACCATGATTCCTGGAAAGTGCAAGTTTGAGGAGCAGGCGATATCACCTGACATTTTTCAATAAAGAACTGCAGTATGCTTTTCTGTCTACCTTGTTATTAACCATTGGGGGCTATATTTAGTAAATACAAATCTTGAAGCCTTTCGGAGCAGTTTAAGATCAAAGGTTACTCTGAATAAAACCGTTATGTATCTATTTTTTTTGGTGAGGAAGATTGTCCCTGAGCTAGCATCTGTGCCAGTCTTCCTCTATTTTGTATGTGGGATGCTGCCACAGCATGGCTTGATGAGTGCTGTGTAGGTCCTTGCCCGGGATCCAAACCTGTGGATCCTGGGCTGCCAAAGCAGAGTAGTGGAGTGCACGAACTTAACCACTATGCTACCTGGCTGGCCCCAGATGGTTTATACATTTACAAATGATAGCGTAAATAAGCTTAACATGAGTGTGTATGTACTTGAAAAATAAAACGTGTACTAGAGAAAACTTCATTGTCTAAACACACATCACGGTTTTCATAGCCTAGAACAGGAAGGCAGATTCCTACACGAGCCGGCTTCCAGGCGGCCAGCAGCTCAATGCAAAGTTAACAGCAGTTTCTATGGCAACCTAATATTGTTACCTCCCTCTTTAAGAGTCTGCACATTTAAGCTGGGGATATCGTTTCTTGACTTCTGTGAGGCTCTGGCAGGGGAAGAGGAAGCATTTTAATAAATATGCCTCCCTTTCACAAAAAAAGAAGAAAAAGAAAAATCTCAGTGAGTCCTAACATGTTGACAAAAACGCCAGATCAAATGGATTTGAGAAATAAGCCCAGTTCAAGACTGGCTCGGCCCTCCATGGCCTCCCAGGGAAAGGAATTCCTTTATGTTCATGGAAGCCCTTTCTAGAAAGGCGATTCCATTCATACCTTTGTAGAGAAGTGAACAGGGTGTGAAGGGCTGCTCACCCCCCACCTCCTTGTCCTTTTAAAGTCCGATGGGCCACGCCTTCCTCCCTCGGACCCTAACCCTAAGGGTGGGAGAGCTTTATCCCGTCAATGACTCCTGTATAAAGTCCACCCAAAGTTGTAATTTGTTCTAACTGTAAGACAGTTAAGGTAGACTGTGGGGGCTGCTATGGATAAAATGGAATAAAAACATCTTCAAACAGACACCAGAAAATTACAGTAGCTTAAACTTTTAGTGAATTGTAGCGCTTGCGTTATCTAAAATGCATTATTCAAGCAGTTCCTAAACTTAAGTATGAGATCTCAGGTTAAAATCTTGGGGAGAAAACTGTTGAGACGAAAGTCAAGCAGTGTTCACAAAAGAATAAGAAAAGTTTTACAAGAACAAAATCTGTTCCTATGTTAAACTTGTTATTACGTTAAATTTATTTTCAAGTCTAAAAACACATTAAATTATGATTTAATTTTTTTCTCACTTCAGTTTAAAAGGCTTATACTTTTGGGTTTTGCTGACTTTCATTCTTTGGAGCAATAAGATTTCTCTTTTGTATGATGCATAATACATTTGTCAAAAATACATCAAAAAAGAAAGGAAAAAAGCACCCGGTTTCTTAATACTTAGAAATACATACATATTCCTTACTATGTAAAACTATTTATTTTGTAAAAATGTTTAAATATGAATAAAAATACTGTAACCAAAAGTACTTGCTTATTTTTAAAAATGAAATTTGTGGTAAAAATAAGAACAAGCCCAAACTATATAGAAAGTCAAAGTTTATTTTGGTAGACTTGCTTTTTATAGGCATTGGTTTAAAGTAATTCCTTTTCAGAGATGAATCTTTGAAAAGCTAAAAATGCAAAGGTTTACACTTTCTTTTATTTCAAATATGCATAGTAATTACCCAGGAATAAGGATGCTCAGTTTTCTGCCGGTTCAAAGCAAACAAATCTAGAGAATAAGCCTCAGATGCCTCCTTTTTGCATTCTGAAAGTGTTGGGTGAGGCTGGCTTCTCTCTTGCTCCCAGACTAGGGTGGGGGGTGACTAAGTAGGCCTCCCCGTGTCCCCGTGTGTATGTGGGGGGTGGGGAGTTGGAGGCTACGGGCTTCCCCCACCTGGGCCTGTGCACCCCCCGCTCATCTGGCCACTCGCTCCCACAGCAGGCAAAGTCAGCATGCTGCATCAGCGAACCCACCGACTGACACCGAACACAAATCCTACTTTGCCCACACCCTGAGAACGCAGCCAGGATTCCCAGTGCCAAGGAGCACTGCTCTGGTCGGGAGACAAGGAAGCCCAGCTGCTGCTGTCCTGTTTTAGGGGCCTTTCTCCAAGAGTTCCTCTGAAATCTGCTATAAGCCAGAAGGGAGGATGTCTTGCCTTTTATATAACCTGGGAGATGCTCAATGCACAGCCTCTAAACTGGGGGATAATTCAGCGTCCTAGAAGCACATGCCAGTCCTGTGCTTAGGTTAGTTTCGTTGCTGTGTTTTAAAGATTAAGAAGAAAATGCAAGATTTTCTGTTAAGACTTTAAAGTTCCTTGAGATCGTAGATTGCCGGGTACAGAAACGCCCCAAATGGATGAGTGTATCGGTTTCCCTAATGCTAACAGCTGTAAGTAAAATGCCTTTATTCAGCTGCTCTATATGAAGCAGAATTTCAAAAGTCTTTGGTAAAATCAGGTTTATGAAAAATGCGGCATCTGCTTCAAGTCCGTTCTATCTCCCTTAAGACAAGTGGATGTCGGCACAAGAACGGTCTTAAAAGCACAGAGGCAAAGCAATCTGCCCCGAACATCTCCATCTGCTTTGACGTGGCCACACGTCATTAGTTTTAATTTACAGAAAGGAAATTAAATGATAACATTTTTTTCCCCAAAGCAGAACTGTCTAGAATAGAACTTCAGCTTAAAACAAAACATGTTTTTCATTAAATAACCCCCCAAAGAAATTCAAAAAGTCTTGATGGCAGCTCTGAGAGATGACTTGCCTTATATTACAAAGTTTGAGAAATGAAACTTGCAACATTAGCCTGGAGATCTTTCTTCTCGATGATATTTTGCAGATGCCCTCTCAAGGGTGAGTCCATTTTGTAATTTTGGGGTGGTGTGGACTTTTATTTAAACTTGTCACTAATTCCACAGGAAGATTTGGGCATTTAGGAGAGTGATTTTTTTTTTCCTTTTTTAGAAAAATAATTCTAATTGAAGCCTTATTTGCAAAAATTACTTTTGAACTTCTTTTAAAGTTACACTTCCAAAAAACACATATTGGGTTGGTGTACTTAACTAAACATGTTATTTTTTTCCTTCCTATGGGGCTGCCTGTGCCTGGCTAAAGGTAGACAGATTTTATACTGAAAACCACAAGTTTCTGGAATTAGCCTGACTGGGTAAGAACTGGATAAAGATGGTGCTGGTGTACAATGAGGGGATTTTGTTTAAAGCTGAGAGTTCCATCAAGTTTTCTTTCCACTAATTTCAGTTGGGACTGGCAGGAAGAGAGAAAAGTGGACAAAAATGGGCCTTTTAAGGCTGAAAAGTAATGTGTATGATTCAGAAGTTCAACACAGATAGGAGTTACATGGAAAAAGCGTGGAGTCCATCTGGAAATAGCAAGTGCGTATCAAAAGGCTTCCTTTCTTTTGTTCTTCCATGGAGAAACTTAGGGCATCAGAGTCTGAACATCTTTTAAAGCTTCACACACACACACACATCCTCCCTCCTAAATGATGGCATTCAGTATCAGTAACATTTTCTCTCTTGGCAATATAGGAAAAAGGGGCAAAAAAATTAAGACTTACGAATAAAATGCCACATACTTCTACATTCTGTGTACTGCACAGTCTGGCAGGAACGCTCCCCATTTCAAAGCGAGCCTGAAACTGGCTTAAAAGCTCTAAATCCTCCCTTGCATGCGGTATGAGAGCGAGACTTCATCTCCAGCTGTTAGAGCCAAACCACCCACCCCCACATCCAGGCAATGCCTAATCAACGCTTTAAGGATCTTGAACTTGATCTCATCACTTCAGAGTAGGCAGTAAATTTAAACTTATGAAAGGAGAGCTCGTAAATTAACGTCAAAGTAATGAACTGATTTCCTGGACAAGATCATTGCAACCGTACCAGCTAGACGCATCTCTGTAGGCATTCAGACGCTGTTATTGGACCCCAAACCACGAAGCCGAGAGGAACTCTTCGGAACTCTACCTTCTCTTTTCTTTGTTAACAAAAAAATAAATAAAATGACTAAGTGATGATGTATGTTCCTGTAGGAAAACACCTCCCTGGATGCTTATAAACAGTGTTACCATACCTCTAATTCACCACTAGCCTAGGCTAGAGAGCTTTTTTTGATTTATCTTTTAATAGTCTAGGGATAAAGGTCTTCACTACTGGGAAAACATTTGCATTATTCCATTCTGTTTCCATGTATAAACCTTTTTTTTTTTTTTTTTTTTTTTTCGGCCAAGAAACACACATCGAAGCTCAAGGGAGAGAACAATTTCACACCTATGGTGGGGCTTTACCTGAACTAAATCTTCCACTTGTCAACCCTCTACTCCAGAACATCTTCAAATAAAATGATAGCAGACAGAACAAAATTAAAGAATTAAACAGATTAATTGGAGGGAGAAAAAATTTGCCTGCAACTCTAAATTAGTTTTCCAAATCCACGGGCTGCAGAAATTCAACTGGAATGCTTCTCTGGGGGTTCTGCACTTCCGTCACCCCCGGCTCATCTCAGCTGCTGCCCTCTCTGCCCTCTCTCCCGCAGCCCAGCCCAAGCAGCAGGCCCAGTGAGCAAGGACGGCAGGCCCGGGGCTGTCTCTGTCTCTCTGTCTTCCTGGAGACGGGGACTACCGCTGTTTAGGGATGATGAGGTTTCTCAGCATGTCAAAGGAGTTGCCATCCGGATGCACGGTCACCACCTCGCCACCCTCCTGGTGAACCATAAGGAACCCAGAATCATCTAGGCCGACTATCGACACCGTTGGCCCCTCGGAGCTTCCGAGCCGGACTTGCTGAGCACTGAAAATAAAGAAGAGCATAGTCACTGAGAAATGGAATGCAGTGGCCCGAGATGATTAGTTAAGCAATTACCCATTATGCAAAGGGATTTGGGGATGGTGAGGGAGGGGGCTCGGCTAGATATGGGTAAACTGCTCTGACTGGCACTGCTCCCACATGAATGGCTCTGGTAACTACTAGAATAACTGGGATGATGCAAAGTCCAACAGGGAGTCAGGAATTTCTTCTCTTATAAATGACGTCACTCCTCCTAATTGTGCTCCTCTGGGATGGCGACTTGACCACTTCCTCATCTTCTAGCACTTTTAAGAAACCTGTACAACTCTCTAGGTTTTTCAGCTGAGACTGGGGGAAAAAGAAGCTGAGTTGAAAAGATAAGCTTTATTTTATAAAACAAACTTGGGTGGTATCAACTATAAGTTAAACTCATTCTAAGACTACTTCTTTTGAATATTTTCCAACTGTGCTTGTTGAGTTAGATCCTTGTCGACAATTTTTAAAGTACAGAAGTCCCCCTCCCCAAATATTTACTTTGAAGAATTTCAAACCTACAGAAAAGTTGGAAAAAATAGTACAACGAACCTTAGATTCCCTTCACTTATATTCACACCAACTGATAGCATTTTCCATGTTTGCTTTCTCTCTTCACACACACACACACACACACACACACACACTTCCGTGCTTTTTTTGCTGACATTTAAAAATAAGTTGCAGGCATCAGGACACTTCATAGTTAAATATTTCAGTATGTATCTCTTAAGAATAAAAACAATCTCCTACAAAACCAGAATACCATTAGCACCCTCAAGAAATCTAATCTCGATACAATACCTTATCTAATACACAGTCCATGTTCAAATTCCCCCACTGCCCCATAAAGAGCCTTTGTGGCCGCTCCCTCCCATCCAAGAGCTAATTATGAATCACACACTGCATTTAACTGTCATGCCTCTTATGTCTTCTTTAAGGTCAAACAAGAGAGTAAAGATTCTCCCACTTCTTTTTATTTTTTGTTTTTTGAGACATTTTGAACGGTGGAGGCCTCTTCTGTACATCACTGCTTCTCAAACTTTCCGTGCCGGAGAATACCCAGGAGCATTTGTTAAAACATAGACGCTGGGCCCCAGCCTCAGAGTTTTCGGGTTAGGAGGTCCAGGGTGGGCCTCAAGAATCTGCTTTTCTGGGGCCAGCCCTGTGGCCGAGTGGTTAAGTTGTGTGCTCCGCTTTGGCAGCCCAGGGTTTCACCGGTTCACATCCTGAGCGTGGACGTGGCACCACTCATCAGGCCATGCTGGGGCGGCATCCCACATGCCACAACTAGAAGGACCTGCAACTAAAATATACAACTATGTACTGGGGGGATTTGGGGAGAAAAAGCAGAAAAAAAGACAAGGAAGATTGGCAACAGTTGTTAGTTCAGATGCCAATCTTTAAAAAAAAAAAAGAATCTGCTTTTCTAATAAGTTCCTAAGTGAGGCTGCTGCTGCCACCTGGGGATCTCACTCTGAAAACCACTATTATCTAGAATGTTCTATGATTTACATTGTCTATTTCCTTACATTAGATTCAGCTTAAACACGCTGGGCAGGAAACTCTCTGGGGATGTTGGGTCCTCCCCACTGCATCCCACCAGGAGGCACGGCGTGCCAGTCCCTCCTGTTACTGGTGATGCTAACTCGCTCAAGGTGCGGTCCACCAGGTTTCTCCATCAGAAAGGTAAATAGCCATGCTCTAGACCAGTGCTTAGTTTCTCGGTTTAAGATACTGAACTATTTACTTAATAAGGAATTTTAAAAGAATGAAGATGAGCCAACACTGACCTGTGTACCCAATATTTATAATAAAGGGGAAGAATGCCATTGGGCCCTTTGTCCTGAAATGTGTCGATGAGTTTCTCCAGCACGGTCACAGTCCTGGCGATGAGGAAATCAGTTCTTAAGGGCTTCAGGTCTGCCCCGTGTTGCCTGTTGTATTCTAGGATGAGATCGTTGATGCATATGGTAGGGTTACTGTTAGTCACGTTAAATCCACAGCCTGGACAAAAACAAATAATTGAAAAACATGAGCAGCTCCACCTATTGATGGCATCACACCTTGCTCTCAACCACCCAGAAAAAGTTACAGCATTTACTGACAACTTCCTGCGTCACTTCAAATTGACTGTCTCTGGCCACTTAAAGAATGATATATCTTTGAGACATCTTCCTTTTCATGTTTCTTTATTATCCTTGTTCAAACTACAACCATGCCAACCTTACTGCCAATAAGTTGGAAAAAAGCAAGCCACGTTGGATTCAATTAAACAGAAGCTATGAACGGGACAAAACCTCTTAGAGTCGCTTCTGAAGCAATGCCACCTCGTGTGGTCTAGCTAGGAATTGTAACTCCACACTGAGCCCAATATAAAATAAAATCTCTTCTTTCTTTTCCTACTGGAATAATAGAACACACGCTTGAAAATAAAGAATGTTACTCAGGTCTTAAGGATAAACTCTGGATTCAGAGATTTCAAACCTTGGTCAAGGCATAACCCAAGAACACATCTTTTAATACTTTATCCTTGGAAGTCTTCGGTGCTAGGGTTACGCTGTTGGCGAGGGGCCAACCCATGTTCAGTGGCTCTTTTACAGGCTCCCAAACCGAGGCTTCGGGATAGTGAGTTACCAGCAGTGGGGCCTGAATAGGCTTATCTCTGCTGTTACTTAATACAACCATCCCCTCCGGGAGAGGTTAGCGTCTTCCGAGAAGCCGACCCTCAGTCTTCAGCAGGGCCATGAATCAACCTCAAAGAAGTCTTCAATAAGAAATGAAATACTGCAGGAACTAGGCAGTAAGACGACTGTGTTTTCAGTGCCTCTGAGAAAAAAAATGCCCCAGATACTCGCCTCAGATAGAACGATGACAGTCACAGTAACGGTATTCTTTGGTAAATGTTCTGAGCCATTTTCACAGTGAAGGGAAGGACTGATTGGCCTCAGATTCCCCCCCGCCCCCACCCCCAATATGCTGGCTATTAAAAAACAAAGCAATGTAAATTACATCTGAAACAAAAAACAAGTAAGTATAGCAACAGGGACAGAAACTCCAGTTGTTCATCTGTTCATTCCTCCAACAGCATACACAATAGCTGAGGCACCTATGGAGCGTAAGGTATTAAATTAAGGCTGTATGGCACTGAACAATCTCCCCTGGATTCAGAGAACTCAAAGTCCTGGGGAAAATAGCAACATTGACTACTGTCAACTTAGGCTGTGTCTTTCAAAGGCCCACAGAGCACCCGTGTTGGTGACTTTGAATCTTTCCCCAAAGATGCCCCCCGCCACCCTCCCACCACCTCCCATGGCCTTAAAAATTTAATAAAAGCTCTAGATTCTCCCCAAGGAAAATGTTTACTTCCCCTGCCCTGACAGAACTCCTTAGCTCCCCTGAAGCCATCCTGAGGCCTCCTGATGTCTGTGGGCTCTACTCAGGAATCTCTGCATTTGGCACAATTACTCATTTAAAGATGGGGAATGGAGCTCTGAGGATATGAAGCAGCTTGCCCAGAATAATATTGCCAGTGGGTTGCAGAGCTGGGAACACAAGCCTTGTGTTCTTTGGCTGGCACTTCCAACACACGATCACATGTTTTCTGTCTATTACTGATTTTTGAACACCAATCAAGTCCTCCTGGGCATTAGGGAAAAGCTGACGCTTGGATGCCCAGGGGCCTAAGAACTTTTGAAACTGCTTTGAATCCATCTCCTCGCCTGATACGGACGTGCTGCAGTGAAACGGCCATTCTCTACCCGACCTTGACCAGCCTGGCACTTCTTTTGAAGGTCAAAAAGAAGGCAACTTTTTCACGGCCTGGGAAGGTCAAATGAAGAGTGCAAGACCACCAGGAGATCCATCCTTGAAATCAACTTTCTTTTCTTATTATAAATTGGTACATTAAATGTCTATCTTCACCACTCCTAATTCAAGGAGAAGCACAGTGGGGAGAGGTGTAAGAAAATGCCTGATTGATGTGAAACCAATTTGGTAGTTTCCATGGCCGCAGATAGGAACGCTAAACCCCTCAAAGGGCTTTCAACCAGTCTGGCCTGTTTCACATACATATTCTGTTCTCTAACTCAAGACTCACAGCAAAAGTAATCCCAGATGATAATCCATTTCCCCCAGTGTAGCCATGTATAAACCATTTTTATTTTTTATTTTTTTGGTGAGGAAGATTGTCCCTCTGTGTCAACATCTGTGTCAGTCTTCCTCTATTTTGTAGATGAGACACTGCCATAGCATGGCTTGATGAGTGGTGCGTAGGTCCATGCAAACCCCAGGCCACTGAAGCGGAGTGTGCGAACTTAACCACCACACCACCAGGCCAGTCGCCCATTTTAATTTTTATTAATCTAAAAATGCTGGAGAAAGGGCTTTAAAAACTTACCAATAAGTATATAAAACGTTTCTCCCATAAGCGTTGAGTTAACCAGAACTCCACCAAGTTTCATGAGGTCACTGTAATAAATATCATTGGGCCACTTCACTCGTAAGTCGATATCCTAAAGGAAAATCTGCATATTAATCAAGCAATCACAGGACACAAAGGGACCAGGTGAGGTCATCCAGCTAAAAGGAAGATGTGCAGAATACTCTTGAAACTAAGAGAACGCCAGGGCTCACCCTCTTCTTTTTCAGACAGCTGATCACTCCTTCAGGACAAGGCACTGTTAAAGCACCTCTTGGAGCTATAAGGAGAGACCTAAAGGACACATTCGGCTGAAATCCCAGCATTTTCCCCACCTCCATCATCATCAAAAACACTTTCTGATGATGCCTATCTTGTGAATTGGGTCCATCATCTCAGTATCAAAAACCATCACCATGGAGTCCCCATCCTGTGCTAGGGGCAGGGGGCAGGGACAGGCTGATACTCTCAGGGTTCTTTTCCCTTAAAGAGCTTGAGAGAGAAAGATGGCCCTGAATTAAGCAATGACATAAGAGGCACGTAGAAACATCTGGAGTACAATCTACAGAGATACAGGGGAGGAACTGGTTTTATTGAGTGATCAGAGAAGGCCTCAGAGAACTGCCAGCTGTCAGCCTGGGCAACAGAAATGGACTTGTCCTGTGGCCCGCTCCGTCTCCATCCTGAAGGGTGTGCCCCAGTCACAGTGGAATGATCCAAGGGTGGACAGTGCCTTGCGCTGGGCCACTCAGACCCCCACCTCCCGCCGTGACTCTGAAGTTGGGATACACAGACTGGGTGAGACCCAGTAGGCACCAGAACTGCCAGGCCTCCTGGGCGTGGAGCTGGCAGCCAGGCTGTGCCACGTGTGGGTAGACAAAGCCCATCTGGACACATAAGGCTAGAAGGAGACACTCAGCAAAATAAAACCGAGACCAGAGAGAAGCTGACGGCTGGAGTCCCAGGGGCTGGCACGGCACCAAGCCCCATCTCAGCACTGGTCTGTGTGTTACTTATACCAAACCCATGTGTTGGTGCTAGTGTCATCCCCATGTAACAGAGGAAGAAACTGCAGTTTAAAGGGATTGCCTGGCTTGCCTGAGATTACAACTCGGAAGTGGCAGGGCTGGGATTCAAACCCAGGGCTTGCTGACACCAAGCCTCCGGGTGCTTAATACCATGCCGTGTAGACTGCAGCTCCCAAGAAACCCCCTCTCTCCTGCCAACAGGCCTTCTTTCCACCTTGCTCAGCTAGAATACATTTCTGGTCCTCAGATGCTCACCTGCCCTGGCAGAGCATTCTCTAGGCTGAGAAAAGAAATGCAGGAGCACAGAAGAACAAAGGTTCAAATAAAACGTGGGGCTTTCACCGTGACCCTCAACTGAGCGGGAGCTTCATATTTCTTCTGTCTAGAATAGGGTTCTCAGTGCACGGGTGGCATTTTGCGCACCCCCACCCCCCGCCCCAGGGATATTTTGGCAATACTGGGAGACATTTCTGGTTGTGGTAGCTTGAGGAGTCCCACTGGCATCTAGTGAGGAGAGGCCAGAGATGCTGCTCCACATCCTCTGATGCACAGGATGGCCCTCCAACCAAGATGTGTGGGCCCAAACGTCAATAGTGCCAAGGGTGAGGAACGCTGGTCCCGAAAATCCATAACTTGGAGCCTTTGGTCTTGGTCACTCCCCCAATTCCCTTCCTTTCTCCTCTTCCACTTTCTTGTGTCCTACTGCGCCCAGCAGCATCCTTGCCATAGCTCAGCAGCAGCTCCTTCACCGCGGGGGCTTCTGCTGGCCCTGCTCTCCTGTTTCACTTCGCATTTTCAGATCTGCTTAGTTCATGTTTCAGCTTATGCCATTTTGGGTTCTCAAGCAAGTAAACAAAGCCCTCTATTCCAAGATGAAGAGAAAGGCCGCGTGCTTACTTTTCACTGTCTCCATCATTTATTCAAACAGCTGCCACGGGCCTCCTGTGCAGAAAGCACCATGCCAGGCTCTTTGGGGACCAAAATAAAACTGACCGTGCATTCAAACAGCTGGTTCCTTTGTAGGAGATAAAACAGGAGCACCAAGAACTCTGCTTGAGAGCAATCCATGGGAGACACCATCAAAGGGGCTTAGACATTTAAAGTGCCGTGAAGTGTTATAGGAGGGAGGGTTTGTGGCTAGAAGGCTCTGGGAACAGCATTTGAGCTGGGCCTCCCAGGGCGAAGAGCACTTCAAGGTGCAGAGAAGGGAGCAGGAGCAGGAATGTGTGGGTGGGAAGAGGCCTACAGGCGGCCGGCAGGACCCTGCAGACAGAGGAAACAGCAGGAGGAAGAGTGGGCAGACCAACGAGGGTTCTGGAAGGAATGGCGAATATTCCAGTGATGCTGCCTCTGGTCCGGGAGACTGGGCATGGTTTGTCTGCTGAGAGTGACATCTGGCCAGGGAAAGTTGGGGCCTGAGTGAAGGACCTTAGAATGGCAAACTCAATGCAGCTGGGTCCTATTTCAATCATCCTGTACTATACTGTGGAGGCTAACTGGACAGTGTCAAAAATAAATACGGACAGAGCTGATCCTAAAAGTTCTCATCACAAGGAAAAAAAATTTTTTTTGGTAACCATATGAGGTGATGGATGTTAACTAAACTTATTGTGGTCATCAATTCGTAATATGTGTAAATCAAGTCACTACGCTGTCACCTTAAACCTACACAGTGCTGTATGTCAACTGTATCTTAGTAAAACTGAAAATAAAATAAGAATAAAACCAAAGTCACATCATACAGGTGAGGCTGAGCCGGACGACTGTGGACAAAGGAAAAGAACTTTGGTGGGAGCCTTTTAAGGACAACGGGGGACCCAGGGCCCCCGGGTGCACTGTTGAGGGCAAGCTTCCCAGCCCCCATCCTGCTGCCCCCAGCACCTGGCACAGCTTTCGCACACAGCAGGCACTCAAAGAATGCTCGCTAAGGGAACCAGTGAGGCTACAAGGTCAAAATCAAAGCCATGAAAAAGCTAAGCAGACTAATTTTAAATTTAAATTTATTTTCCTAAGACGAATTAACCTGTTGCTAGGGTTAAAAATCTTTTCCCTCATGACAGAACTTTTATCTTCTCAAGTGCTTTATACCAGGCCAAATGCCCAGCTAGGGGGCTGCAGGCTGGGCCTGTGAAGGTCTGTGAAAGTGTAGGAGCCTGAGCCCGTCAGACACAGCCAGGATGCCAAGCGCCTGGTGATAAATGTCCTGTTTCAGTGTGCAGGCCAGTGACTTGACGTCATATGGAAACACGTCCTGCAGTCCTACACACAGGGGCTGTGAGGACATGGCCACATCGGAGGGGGTTTAAGGGGGCAGTGGAGAGGCTGCTTCTCTGTTTAAACGCTGATGACAGGCCTCCTTTAAGAGTCATGATCTTAAGGGCGGGCCCCGTGGCCAGGTGGTTAAGTTTGCATGCTCCACTTCAGTGGCCCCGCATTTCGCCAGTTCAGATCCTGGGCCTGGACAGGGCACTGCTCATCAGGCCATGCTGAGGCTGCACCCCACACAGCACAGCCAGGAGGACCCACAACTAGAATAAGCAACTATGTACTGGGGGGCTTTGGGGAGAACAAGAAGGAAAAGAAAAAAGAGTCATGATCTTAGCATCTTGTTTCAGGAATTAATACAATAATTGTTTTTAGCTTAATATTAGAGCTATAGGTGGGAGGGAGGTGGGGAGGAACCTCCTCTTTATAGCCATAGGAGATTCTTCCAGGAAAACTGAGGAGGGGGAGACGGTAAGGAAGGCTGGGTTTGGGAGAAAAGGCTGCAGCCACTGTGTTAACTGCTCTCACTTCCTTGCCTTCTTAATAACTGACACCAAAACACCCAACAGCAACAATGAAGCAGGCCCGTGTGTCCATACAGCTGGGGTCAGACAACTCTGAACAAACCTGCACGTTGAACTTGGGCAGCCTCAGACAAAGGACGGCTCTGCTGAGCATGGACTGTGGCGAATGAAGATAGGAAGTGAGAAGGCTTTTGGGGTCTATAAAATAAGCCTCTTCACCAGAAAACACAGACAAATGGCCCCACCATCCAGGCCAACATGCTTCAAAGAAAACCAAAAAAAAAAAAAAAAAGGCTTGCCCTTACTAGGATGTTTGAGAAATCTGATGACAGGACAGAAAGGGAATTCTGGGAAATAAACGCATTCCAGTGAGCCTGAAGCAGCCATAAAATCTGACAGTGCTTTTAAAACTCCAGGAGCACTCTGCTGCCAGCTTTGCAAAGAGCAGGCTGAGGCTCCACACGCAGCAATCATCCAGACGGATAACACAGACGAACCTGAGCTGAGATGTGCACACACAGCGGGGATGGAACGGTGATAAAACTGCACGTACCTGATACTCAGGAATGGACCTGACCGCCTCCACGACCGCCAGGGACATCAGATGCTGGACAAACGGAATCCTCTGTCCCAGCTGGGATCTCAGCGGGATGGAGACAAGCAGGGTAGAAAGAGCGCATCCCACGGGGCTCAGCCAAGCATTCCTTCCCCGCCCTGGAACACAGGCCCCATCAGGAAACCGGCCACTTTGCCACGTGGACAGACTCAGATGCACGTTGTGCCAGAAAATGTGCTGAGGACTCAGAGCCACACACTGAAGATGTGTCCTACTTGAATAAACCTGGACTGATAAAGATGCTTGGAGATTCTGGGGTTAACTCAGTCAAAGAGAAGCTTTTAAAATCTGAAGCTCTGCTGCTGAACAAGTTGCCAATAATTAGCATAATGTTCTGCCTCTGTGAGCATATCATTAATGCACTGATGATTCAAAGTCTTACAGTGTCTGAGCATCACTCTCGGTTTAATTCTCACCGTATGGTAATGCAGGCAAAAGCAGAGACAGTGGGAAAACTGGACCAAATCTATACTGGTCCAGGAGAGGTCCTGGAAGCCACTTTTTAGAAGTGATCCCTATTGTGGTGATGGTCCCAAAGCCCTGTGAATATATTAAAAGCCACAGAGTCATACACTCTAAATGGGGGAACTGTGTGGTATGTGAATTATATCTCACTATTATAAAGAAAAAAAAAAAGAAGCTGAATTTAAAAAGTGATCCCTGATATTAACTTTAAGTTATTTCCTTTAAAATAGAAGTCAAGAAAATAAAATATCAAAATGGGAGGGATAATCAAAGTTCTTCTGTCTTTTTTTTTTAAACCACCATATTGAGCCCCACAGGTTTGGATAAAATGAGTTTTTCTCTTTTGAGTTCTCTTCAAAAGACACGTCCAAGAGAAAGAAGCGGAAAACGGTGGATTTGCTATTTCGTTGCTTCTTCTGAGAAAGGCCCAAGAGGCTCTGAGAGTTAAAGCCTGTCTAGGTTGGCCTGGCACCAGCTGGGGTGGGAAGGGGAGGGCCAAGTGCATCCTGCACGACCACCAAGCAGGGAATCCGCTCTCAGCCAGACCCCAAATGGATTCTGGGAGGATGGGGGCTCTCACCTCCGAGGGTTAGCTGGTGGTGGAACCTCTGAGCAGCCCTCGGCCTCTCTGTGGTCACTTTGTGAATGATCATTAATCATTGATCAAGTGCCCACTCCATGCAAATTCCAGTGCCAGCAGGGTGGGGGCTGGCAGATGAAAAGCGCCCCCCCCCCCATATCACATTCAGCATAGACACAGAAGGTGCCTCACAGAGAACCTTCAGGAAAATAAATGTTTCTATAACACAGTTAGGATTCACACACTACAGTGCCTAGAATGTGTCAGAAAGTAGAATTTACAAGATGTAGGTAACGGAATGTTAAAACCATCACAAGCGAATGTCAAGTGATTAATAAACATCTCGGGTTGAGAGAATGCTTTAATCCCACTAAGGCTCCATCTTCTGGTCAATTCCCCTCCCTCTTCCTCCCTGTTAGGGGGTGTGACAACAGATGACTTCTCACAAGAGTCGTCTCGGCCATCGGCACACACAGTCAGCTCTCTGGCCGTGAGTGTCACAGATTTCAGAAAACAAAAACAACGGGAACAATAACAAAAGATGACTGACCTTTGCCCTGCGTTTGGCGGACTGCGATGGCTATTAAACCCATTTCCTGTGGCATCTCAAACATCAACCTGCGGACGGTGGGAAAGACTGGTCAGCCAGAACAGGCGAGGACATGAGAACCCGCAGCTCAAAGGGAGGGACACTGTTTGCACTCATTTGTGAATGTGTGGCTAAGGAAGGGCCACTTTCTGGGTTTCAAGGGATACTGACCCCACTCCCAGCCTCTATGGTGAGAATGATGGAAAAGGGATTAAGAAAACACCATTTAATACCAAAAAAGATTAGGCAGGAATCTGAGAGGGCATGTGTACCTGCCTGAGTTATTATTCAGTTTTATTGAAGATGTTATTAGATTATATTTCTTTGGAAATATCCTACCCTATCAAGTTCTTTCTCCCCACTCTAATGTAGGGTCCCTTCCTCGAGTGACAACTAGCAATTCCTGACATTTGTTTCTACTTACGGTGCGTTTCTGTCCGAACACTAGAACATAATCATAACACAAGTTTCTGATTATTCACCAAACCAATATGGTGGCAATAAAGCCGTTTAAAAGATACACTGTCCCCTGAGAACTAATTATGTTTTAACCATAGTAAATAAATCTACACCTTCTGAGAACTAGGGAGAAGCTTGGGTCATTTTAGGCTTCAGTTCTGCTTTTAAAATGGTTTCATTTAAAAGAATACCAACTTCCCTTTGGGGGAGAGGTAGAAAAGTGCACTATATCTCCACCGAATGAGTCAACATGAACTCTTTTTTTTCAGAAAAGGAAAGGAAAAAAATCCCTCACTCTGAGAATTTCTTGCCTGATACGTTCCACATATTTGAGCTCCGTTCGGAAGGTTTTCCTCTGTGTGCCCGGGAGATGCTGACCAGGGACGGAGCAGGCACAGCTCATGGTAGGATTTATTCAACAAAGCGAAAATCAGGTTTGCCCACTGTCTGTGCAGCTGCTGGGGCCTCTCTGAAATTCTTTTTCAGGGAGGGAAGTGGCGAAGGCAGGGATGAGGGAGAGATGGCATTTGGTATAAACATAAAGTTTCCAAGAATAGTTCCCAGGTTTCCACAGCACCCCTGTGCGGAGGAGAAGGGACTCTAAAGGAAGCCCATGCTCTGACAGCTCTTCATTCCCTCCTCCGGACACTGGGAACAGGATGAAACTTTACAAATGGCAAGAGAAGAGAAATACGTAAAAGCGGAGAGAGAAAGAGCATGGTGTCTCTGCACCAGTGGCTCACAGAGCTGTGCCCCGGTGTGGAGGCGCCCAGAAGACCCCTTTCCTTGCTGGGAAGAGCCGGGCCACTTCGGGCAGGGGGCTGGGTTGGTCCAACAGGCACAGGGCACTCCCAGTGAGCAGGCCGCCCCACGGTCCGCGTGCCAAGCCCACTTCCATCTCACATGAAATACAACTCCAGAAGTATTTCTCTTGGACACCATGAATAACCCATTGAGATCGGCTGCGCCTATATGCTGCTGGGCTCCAAGAATAAAGCGTCCTTTTCCTGTGTTGGACTGGGAGAAAATCCTAAGAAGGAATCCTTGTCCATGTGGGGAAGAACCATTGTCTTCTAGAAACCTCTTGCTTTCCAGAGAGCAGCAGCACCCCTTCACCTGGGCTCCTAAGGCCTCGGGCTTGGCTCAGGGTAGGGGGGTGGCTAACAAACTTCTCTGTGGGAAGGCGGGGATGATTTAGCACATTGTGAGCAGATTGTGAAATCTCTCTCAATGGCAGGCAATCTAGGATGTTCTTTAAATAGACATGTAGATGGTAGACAGTCATGTCTATAGCCAGTGATGGCGATGGTGGAATTAGGCTGGGGTGGGGATGGGGGGAGGGCGGTGAGGTTCAGAAACCAAACACAGACTTCCAGAACAAAGAGAAATGATTAAGGGAACATATGCACTAAACTGCTGGAGGTTTGGCAGCAGTTAACAGGGCATATTGATGAGAAGATGGAGTTTGTGCTGCTGAAGGCCAAGAGGAAATTCTGCAAGGAGGGAGACAACGGGGGGAAGGAGGTACGGCTTAGCTTGAGACAACTGGAGGCCGCCAGATTTACTTGTGCTATCTGAGATAACTCCGGGGGCCAAACCACACGGCTCACGGTCAACAAAGAAGCATTTCTGAAAATGAAGTTGCTAGAGTTTGCTTTAGCAGAAAGGAGACACTGTACACGCACTTCCATCCTGAGCTGATGATGTTCTCACAAAAGGAAACAGAAAAAGAACAAAAAGGAGGGTGTTACATAATGATTACTTCCCTGTCTCTGTATATTTTCCTTCCTCCTTTGGCAAAGGCTGTGGAATAAAAGGTTTCTGTGAGTGGCAGCCAAGTGCGTTGAATGTCATACCAACGGGGCACCAAGAAAAGTGTTCTGTTTCTGTCTGAAACATCCGGAGCCCTGTAAAGGTCACTTTGCAAATGGGACAGCATCCTGACCACTTTGGTTGCTAAGGACATCATATCATAGCTCCTACTGGACACTCTGCCAACGGGAATGTCCTGAATTTCATGTGGTCGTTGGAATAAAGCTTCAACAATAAGACTAATCTAGAAGACAGGCCAGTGTGAATTAGTGAAAATTCTGAATGAACAAAAATTTTAATTAAGCCCAGTCAATCCACTTTGGGGATTCAAACCTAAGGAAATAGTCCACATTTACCAGAGTGCTATAAAAGTAAAACTTTAGAAAGAATCTATGTGTCCAGTAGGGGAATGGATAAGTAAATTATGGGACATGAAGTCAATGGAGTAATTTGTAGTCATTAAAAATGACAGTTATGAAGACTATTAGCAACACGGAAGAAAGGCTTGCAACAGAACATTAAGTTTAAAGAGCAGGATAAAAAACTACACCCACTTTTATTCCAACTATGTAAAATTCATAGAAAAGGGAGGGAGATTTGACAAAACAATAATGGTGGCTTTATCAGGATGACTTTTTTCCTTTTCTTTTATTTTTAAACTTTAAGATGATCGGTTACCTTTAATTTTACAATTATTTTGAAAAACGTGGGGGGAAAAAGCATGACTTTTATGTTCAGATATAATATTTGTAATTAACTATTCATAAGTATTTCTAAGAATAGGACAAAAAGATCTGCTTTAAAAATAAATAAAAAAATAATTATTTATGTCACCCATTTTCCTTATAAGCACTTAGCAGGAGCTTATTTGAGGGTAATTAATGAGTGGAAATTCTTAAAACTAGTCTGTTCATATGAATGAGAGCCTTAAAAATTTTATACCTTCTGACTCATTGACTGTGCTTGTAAGATTGAATCCTAAGGAATACTCAGAGAGGGGAACAAAATAATTCAAGGGCACAACTATTCATCACAGCCTTACACTGTGAAAAGTCAGAAACAATACAAACAGTCCATGATAGGGGAATGAAAAGAAATCATAGCATCCCCACATGAAAAAATATCGTGTAGCCGTCAGCGATATGGGCAAACGTCCATTGGACACCCTTAGGTCATTTAATCAGGATGCAAAAGTCTATATACAGTGTGTTCCCAGGATGTCTTAAGATATACTTTAAAAAATTTTAGGAAATATAACAAAATATGAGCTGTGATTATTTTGAGAAGTGTAATTATTTGAAAAATATAGAAAAGTACCACGCAGAAAATAAGCCATCCATACAAGCTCTTCTTCTTATTAAAAAAGTACATTCTTTTAGACTTTTTCCCCTTTTAAAAAAATACACATGGATGTATTTTACAAAATAAGTTTCTGAAAACTGGAAAAATTCCTTATTTTGGAGCTATTGAAATGATGTTGTAGATGGATAGTTATAGATGTTATTATGTTGACAATTAAAAAGGCAGGCTTAGAAACAGCATTATTGATCCAATTTATGTAGGCTACGTATTCCTATGTGCATTTATAGAAGAATACAGGACACCGATTAACAGTGGTTATCTCCAGAATGTGGAGGCAGAATTATATGATGATTTTAATTTCTTCTTTATGTTCTTCTGCGTAACCTTTGGGTGGTAAGGTTTCAAGCAGTTTTTATTTTCTTCTTTATATTTTTCTGAATTTTCCAGTATTTCTAGACTTGAAGTAGATTCATTTTATAATCAAGGAAAATGCTATTTAAAAAAAGATGTATTTAAACCCAACTTTTCTTTAAGTAGGTTAAGCATGCACCCGCCAGCTCATGCTCTCCCGAGAAATCACAGACTCACAATGCAGCGGCAGCCAAGGGTCTGAGCTTCACCAGGCTTGCTGTATGAATCCTCCCAGTAACTCACACATCACACATATGGCCACACTTGTCCCTCAGACTCGTTCCCTGGTGGAGCATGTAGCCTATGCAATGGCGGCAGGCTGAGTCCAGGTTACGTCCTCACACAGACTGCCTCTGGGCGGGGGAGACGGCGCGCACAGGCTGCCAGCATCCTCGGGGTCTGCATGCTGGGGGCACTGAGGAGCTCCATCAACTGTGTTCTTGGTGCACATGCTGCATCTTTTCTTTGATGTTTTCTCCCCCCAATTTTCTCAGTTTTGACTTCTCTTTTCTTAGTGTTCAGAAAGACATTCTCAGACAGTCCCCTCATGTTTGGTGTGTATGTGAAAAAGAAACCCAGCAAGGGCGTAGGGAGGAGGCAGGAGGAGGAAGACGACCCAGGAAGTCAGATTTTAAGGTTAACTACTTATTTCTGATTTTGGAAAACTTCCCTGGAAGATGAATTCTCGCTATTCATAACCCTGTTGACTTCTGTGTAGTTCAAAGAAACAGTCCTAACTTCATTTCAAAAACTATTTTTTTTAATGTATTACATTTGAACACCAACCATTATATTTGGGTAGCACTTTTTAAAAAGTTATAAAGCTAAATATTAAGATATTTTGTTTTTTAAAAAGTATCACTCTAACGGAACCACCAATTTTTTTAAAAAGCTATCTTCTGTGCAAGAATGCATAGTGTTACTTTTTGAAAGAAAAATGAGTAGTGGTTCCTGCTAACAACAACACAGAAAATGGAGCAAGGGGCATGGCAGGGTCCTACAATGCACAGGGACGTGGTCTGGGGTGGAATATGCAGGACCTCTGACCGGTGACTTCTGAACAGGCAGCCAGGCACGTGGGCGCAAGGCTGAGGTTGATGGTCCCAAGGAAGCACAATGCTATCCAGAGACCCCAGGGCTATTATTCCTGGCAGGAAAGGAAAGTTCCAGAGGAACTTCAGAAACACCACTGTGGAGGAAAGACTCAGACAGGGAAATGGACAGATGTGGATGCAAACCCCAGTGTCGACGTGAACTAACATCAAGTAAGGGGCTCCATCTCTCTAAATCTCTTCAGCCGCCTATGAAATGGAACTTGGTGCATTTTTGGTAAGAATGAATCATGAGGGAATACACAAAGTGGTCCGACACAGAGTAGCTGCTTAAATATAGCACTTTCTCTTTGTCATGCAGATCCTAGAACTTTTTTTTTTAAGATTTTATTTTTCCTTTTTCTCCCCAAAGTCCCCTGGTACATAGTTGCATATTTTTAGTTGTGGGTGCTTCCAGTTGTGGCATGTGGGACTCTGCCTCAGCATGACTTGATGAGCGGTGCCATGTCCGCGCCCCGGATCCAAACTGGCAAAATCCCGGGCCGCCGAAGCAGAGCGTGCAAATTTAACCACTCAGCCCCGGGGCTGGCTCCCATATCCTAGAACTTCTTGCTGCCAGATCAGAACCTGGGGCTAAAAAGCTTTCAGATTAACACTGGTCATTGGGGTTGTAAAATCTCCACCTCCAGTCCTAGGCTCTCTGAACCCACTTAGCAAAGCCAGAAACAGTTGGTTGAACTAGTCTTTTGGTTGACTTTAAAGGTAGCACTTTCTTTAGGTTATTGCTTACAAATAATTTTGCTCACTGACGCACACAGGCACATAATACAGTAGTTTTATTAATATATTCTTCCATTAGCTTCCGGTTTTGACATTTAGAGCTGGAACGACCTATCATCCATCTACCCTTTGGGGATGCTGTCAGACAAGAAAGCTGTATATCACATTGCCTTCCTCCTCTTTTGGTTTATAACAGGATGAGCATTTCAATTAGAGGCAGAATGGGAATTTGGAATGCTCAAGAGTAGAGACATCACAAACCACCCCTCTCCGTGTTCTCCAGAAGCAGAGGCCCCACCTGTACTTCTGTTGTTGAAGGATAACTGTGGGTCAGGCCCCGTGTTAGAGATGCCTGTTTAATTTCCATATCTCCTAGCACACCAACCGTTCATAGGTTTTCGGCTAATCTTCCCCATCTCTGATATCATAACAGCATCTACACTACTGCTAAATCATTTCATTGCTCACAGGGAAGGAGTCTTGTGGACTCAGCTTTCAGGATGAGGTACCTTCCCAGCAGATCAAGCATTTATTGATGTTGGTCTGTATTATTCAATCAAGATGAACACAAACCATTGTTTCTTACCCATGACACTGCACCATAAAAACTGGCTGTCTGAGCATCACCTCTTTCTACCTTAGGCCAGCGCAGTTACAGAATTCGAAGATGGACAACTAAGCTTGCGTAGATTGAAACAGTCACGGTGCCCACAGCTACCTCTGTGGCCACGCCTCGATGACAATCCTGATCTGGATCTTTGCCTTCTGGAGGAGAGCCTTCACTATACCACCCCATATGGGAACTCAGACCATGTCCTAACCCGCCACAAGGAGTCCCCTGATCACAGGATCTTCCCAACCCACCCCTCATGCTGATCTGAGCCCATCATCTTCAACTAGGTGTGGAGGGGCTTTCTCTGGAGTGTGTCCACCGCCATCCCCACGAGTCATCTACCCCAGCAGAGGGCCTTCTGCTGGGAAATGCAGCTGCCATTTCAGAAGATGGACACGGACTCATCTTCACCACATGGCGAGCAGACATCTGGGAATCGTTTTCCCGCAGGCACTGGGTAGCCGTTTCAACTTGGTCACTTGGAACTGATGCCAGTTTTTTGCGCGACGAGTGGCACTTTACATGCATTTCCCATCTAAGCTTTACAAGCCAGACGAGGACAGTCTTGGAAAGGCGAAACCACTTTGATAAGGCCACAGAGCCAGCAAATCAGGAATTCAGATCAAGTTCTGGTTGGTTCTAAGGCCCATGCTATTTTGTTTTTGTTTTTAACCTTTTACTTTGAAATAGAATCAGACTTACAGAAAAGTTGGAAGGATGAGATAAAGAATTCCTACATGCCCTTCACCCAGCACCCAGATTTCCCAAATGTTAACTTTTTACCCACATAGGCTGTTCATCTCTCTGTCTGTCTGTCCATCCATAATTTTTTTTCTGAACCATGTGAGAGTAAGTTGTAGCCATAATCTCTCTTTATCCCTATACACTTCAATGTATCTTTCCTAAAAGTCAACGGTATTATTTTACATAATCAGAGTGCAATGATCAAAATCGGAATTTAACATCGATACAACACTATTATCTAATCCAGGAGTCAGCAAACTTTTTCTGTAAAAGACTAGATAGTAAGTATAATAGTAAGATATTAAGATAAGTATCTTATAAGTATTAAATATTAAGTAAGTATAAGATAAGTATTAAGTAAGATAGATAGTAAGTATTTTAGTCTGTGTGAGCCATATGGTTTCTGTTGCAACTATTTAACCCTGCTGTCCCAGAGCAAAAGCAGCCGTAGATAAGATGCATAAGTGTGGCTGTGTTTCAGCAAAACTTTATGGACACAGAAACTTGAATTTCATATAATGTTGATGTGTCACAATTTTTTTAACTAATAGACTTCATTTTTTGAGCAGTTTTAGATTTACAGAAAAACTGAGAACATACAGAGTTCCCATACGCCCCTTCCTCCCCTCATAGCTTCCCCATTAACATCTTATATTAGTGTGGTACATTTGTTATAATTGATGAACCAATATTGATACATTATTATTAACTAAAGCCCATAGGTTAATATTAGGCTTTACTCTTTGTATTGTACAGTTTTATGGGTTTTGACAAATGTATGATGACATGTGTCCACCATTACAGTATCATATAGAACAGTTTCACCGCCCTGAAAATCCCCTGTGCTGCACCTACTTGCTCCTCTTTTCCTCCCCTCAGCCCCTGGCAACCACTGATTTTTTTACAGTCTCTACAGTTTTGCTTTTCTAAAATGTCATATAAATTTTACTCTTTTTAAAACTTTTTCCAATCATTTAAAAATGTAAAAACCATTCTGAGCTCTTAGGCGGTACAAAAACTGGCAGCAAACCAGATTTGGCCGGAGGGCTTGAGTTTGCCAACCCTTGATCTCACCTACAGAATTTATTCAAATTTCAACCACTGGCCTAATAATGCCCTTGATAGCAAAACACAATCTTCTTTCTGGTTTTGGATCTAATCCAGGATTATCTGTTTCCTTTAACTGTCATGTCTCCTTACTCTCATTTAATCTGCTTCAATTCTTTAGTCTTACTGTCTCCCATGATCTAGACATTTTTTGAAGAGTGTAAGACATTACAGTTATTTTGTCAAATGTCCCTCAGTTTAGATGATCTGAAATCTCCTTGTGATTAGACTCAGTTAGCATTTTGGGCAGGAACACACATCAGTGAGGCTGCATCCTTCTCAGTGCATCATATCAAGAGGCACACGGTGTCGCCTTGTTCCAGTGTTGGTGAGTTAACTTTGATCCACTTGGTTAAGATGGTATGTGCTAGGTTTCTCCACTGTACAGTTCCTGTTTTTCCATTGCAATTAGTAAGTACTTACTGGGAGATAAATATTATGTTTCTCATAAAGTTGAATCTATTAGTTTCAGCATCTGTGGATGATTCTTGCTTGAATCGATTATTTATTTGATGGCTGCCAAACAGTGATTTTCTGATTCCACTATTTCTTCCATATTTACTTGTTGGGATGCTCCCATAAGGAAGACCTTTCTCTTCTCTTCCACTTATTTATCTTTTTATTTATTTATATCAGAATGGACATATATATTCTAATTTTATTCAATGGATTATATACTTTCCTATTGTTATTTATTTTGATGCTCAAATTGACCCAGATTTGGAACCTTCAGCTGATTCCTGGGTCCTATGGACATGCCCCTGTCATCTTTCAGCTCTTCCTTACTTTCTAGCATAAGAAGAAGTTCCAGGCTCACGTTGAATTTTCTCAGCCCAGCCCTGGAATCAGCCTTTTCTCCAAGGAGCTCTGGTTCCTTTTAGTAGAGAAAGATATTTATAAAGCAAATCTGGGTGCTAGGAAAGAGATAGAAAGTGTGCTTTTACTTTCCTTTCCTCCTTTCCTCCCTTCCTTCCTTCCTTTCTCTCTCCCTCCCATCCATCCACCTACCTTAAAAACTACAGTCAATAATATTGTAATAACTTGGTGTGGTGACAGATGGTGGCTAGACTTATCCTGATGATCATTTTGTAATGTATAAAAATATCAAGTTGCTATGTTGTACACCTGAACCTAATATAGTATTATATGTCAATTATAATTTTTTAAAAAAACATGAGTTCCTCGAAAACTCCAATTGCAGTTCAACATCACAAAGTTCATTCTATTCTCCCCCTTTCTATATTTGTAACTTCCTTCTCCAATAATGACCAATCTGGCTCCCATTATCTCAAACATATATACCTATTTGCTCAATACTGTAATAAACAGAAAGTAGTTTCAGGACTGCTGAACCATGCTACCATGAAAAACAAACTAACTACGAGTCAATATTTGTCTACGGTTCTTTTTTGTCTTTAGCCTGAGGGAACACAAACACTGGTCTAAAGGTTCCTTGGGCTTGCTCCTTTTTGCTTTCACTTTAGTGTGGTTACATGAATCATCTGAAGTAAGGTTAGGCTTAATTGCGCTTCTGTATTCCATTACAGGGTCCTCCTCCAATCCCTGGTTTTTTAAAATTTTTTAACTTGATTCCAAGAGTCACAACTGCACAGAAAAGTAATACTCTGAGAAGTGTCACGCTCCACACCCATCCCTTCTACCTGGATCTCCCCCTCCTGCTCCTTTCTGTAAATAACAGTTCAACTAATCTCTCTCGTTTCTGGTTTTTTCTTCCGATGTTTCTTTCTGTACCAATGAACAGATACATGTATATTTTCTTATTTCTCTTTCTTCCTTATAGAAAGTTTCGGTTTTGTAAGATACCCCTTTGCCTGTTGTTGTTTTTTCACTTAACATAACCTGGAAACACTCTTTGTAAGTTCATAGAGCTCTTCCTCATTCTTTCTGAAGCTGAGTAGCACCCCACTGTGTGGATGTAGCATAGCTTGTTCAGCCCCTCTCCTATGTGTAGGCAAGCAGGTAGTTTCCAAAATGGCAGTATAATGAATACCCTTATTCACATGTATTTTCATATTGTTGGAGGTGTATCTTCAGAGTAAATTCCTAGGAGTGGGATGTTGGCTCAGAAGGAATATGCATATGTGGCTTGTTAGATACAGCCAGACTCGCCTCCCCTACTGAAGGACCAGCCACGTATGGGACACCTGTTCCCCACAGCCTCACCACAGAGCACGATGACACACTTTTTAGTTTTTACCAATCTGATATGTGAGAGATGGTATTTCAGGGTAGTTATAATTGGCTTTTCTCTTATATGTGAGGTTTTCATATGTTTAAGGGCTATTTTTATATGTATATAGTGTGAATTACCTGTTCACGTCTTTTGCCTATTTTTAAGAGTTCCTTGTATATTAGGGAGTATTAGTGCTTTATCTGTGTTATCCTGCTAATATTTTCTCCTGGTTTATTTGTCTTTTGATTTTGTTTTTGCTGTTTTTTACTGTGCAAAATTTTTTATTTTTAATTTTTATGTATTCCAATGTATCAATCTTTTCTTTTACTGCCTCTTGTTTTTGTGTCATCAGAACCTTTCCCGACACTCAGGCTATACAGGAATTTATCTGCTTATTTATAGTATGCAGAGTTTCACTTTCTAAGTTTAGATCCCTTACTCATTTGGAGTTTATTTTTATGTATGGTGAAAGGTATGAATCAGATTGTATCTTTTTCCCCATATGTCTATCAAATTGCCCCAGGAACTTTGTTAAAAAGTTGACCCTTGGCCTAGGAATTTGAGATGCCACCTTTCTTTTATACTAAATTTCTATAGGTACTTGGGTCTATTTTTGGACTTTCTATTCCTTTCTGCTGTCTCTCCATTTATCCATGTGCCAATATCACACTATTTTAATTACAGAAGCTTTACAGTGTGTTTTAAAATCTAGCAAGGCTAGTACCACCTCATGTCTTTTCTTTTTCATTGTTTTTCTGCCTATTCTTGCATACTTATTTTTCCAAGTAAACTTTAGCATCTAGCTTAATGGTAAAAAAAAAAAAAAAAACCACCCAAAAACAGCTTAATGGTATTTTTAGTCCAAATGCATTAAGTTGGGGAGAACTGACATCTTTGTGATGTTGAGTTCTCTCGCCATGAGCAAGGGATGTCTTACATTTGTTCAAGTATACTTTTGTGTTTCTCAAACACATTTTAACGTTATCTCATGTGAAATTTGCATATTTCTTGTTAAGTTCATTCTTAGGTATTTTATCTTATTTGTTGTGATTGTAAACGCATACCATAATATCCTTTACTGGTTACTGTTTGTGTATATAAAGACTATTGATTTCTTTGTGTTAATTTTATATCTCGCTCACTTGCTGAATTCTTTTATTGCTTCAGTAAGAGAATCATTGGTTCTCTAAGGTTTCCCATATCATCTGCAAATGGAGATCATTTCCTTCTTTTTCAATTAAGCCTCTAATTGACTTCTCTTGTCTATTTGGATTGGCTAATACCTTCAGTACAAGGTTAAGTAGAAGTGGAGATAGTGGGCATCCTTGCCTTGTTTCTGATCTTAATGGAACCCTTAGTTTTAAGGGTTTCTCCATGGAGGAAGATGCTATGTTTAGGACTCGTGTACAAACACATACACACGGTCATATTAGGAAATTTGGGGAATGTATTTATCAAGATAGAATGCTGAAGTTTATAAAATGCTTTTTCAGCATCTACAGAGATAACCAATACTTTTTCTCCCTCAATCCGTTAATATACTAATGAACTAATACATCTATAAATACATTAATTTTTTTCTAATATTGAACCAACCTTGCATTCCTGACAAAAATATTTGATCATAGTGTATTATTTTCTTAATGTGGCGTTGGATTCTGTTTGTTAATATTTATTATTTCTGCATTGATGTTAGAAGTAATGTTGGTCTAGAATTTTTTATATTGTCTTTAACAGATTTAAATATCAACATTATTTACTTCATTAAAAAGAATGTGAATTTTTTCCTTTATTTTCTGTAAGCCCATGCTCTTTTCACTGAAGTACTACCTCCCAACAAGACTAAAATAAGTTTTAGCCAATGATCCTATAGGACAATTCCAAGGGAAATCTTTTTTATTTCTTCTTGAAATGGCTTTAGTACTCCTGGTCTGCATCAACTCTCTGCACCTGCAGCTCTGTGTGAGTTATTTGCAACATGTGGGGAACAAGGCAATGAGTCCCATTAACACAACTGGGTTAAGGAATTTATGCCTAAGAACTTGAACTGAGGCTTCACCCTAGACAGTCAGGCTGGACAGGACAGACATCAGACCTTCTCAAGAAAGTCTGGGTCGAGTCCGGCAGAGATCAGCCCAGAATGACCAGATCTCTTGACACTCCACAAAGCATTCCTCATGTCTAACAAGATGGCGGTCACAAAGGGAACCGTTTTAAGAATCTCCTCAATCATCTCCATTAAAATTTCAGAAAAAAATAATAACACGGATGTTGTATGCTGTACTTTTCACTCAATTGTAACAGATGACTCAGTCTTTGCTACGAACTACCAAGCTCAGCAAATGTGGGTTCCTGACCACAGAATCAAGGTCACAGAATCAGAACTGACTCTGGGGCTAGGTCCTCTAACAAACCTGTGTATCAGAACCACCTGCGGAGTTTTAGAAAACAAAGCAAATAGATGCTAAGGCCCCATCACAGACCTACTGAAACCCAATCTCCAGAGCCAGAGCTTGGGTACGTTCTAGGGACTAAAATGCAGCTGATCCAAAGGCTGGTGTTCTGAAACCATTGCACCAAAAGCTATTTCTCAATTAACTTTTTAAAAAACTGTATTTCTTGAAAAATTCTGAGAGCTACATCAAGGAGCCAATAATCCTCCTGTGGCCACCACAAGTACTGCAATAAAGTACTGCATTCTTTTTATGTCGTCTAGGATAGAACAGAAACAGTCCCACAAATGAAGAGATTTTATTTTCTAGAGCTAAGGTGGTGACTGGAAAAGGGAAAAAGGGAGAAAGAAATATGGGATCGGCAGCAAGACAAAAAGTGTATACTAGATAGCGCCACTATGTACAAGATGGTGACTTGGTAACGTTTTAATGTCAGAGTTCCCTGTTAGTGTTCTATGCCCCCAGAGCAGCTTCATTCATGGTCACCAATGTCCAGCCTGACACAGTTTAGCCCCATGAAGCAAGTTAAGAGCTGGGTCGCTCTCTCTCTTTCATACCACCCCGCCACCCCCCCCCCCACGACACCTCAATATGACAGGACTCCAACAGTGAATACACCAGCCAACACAGCACCATTTTTCCACTCTCTTTAAGATTTCTCCAAGGGCTTGTGAACTAATTAATGAGCCGTGTATCTTCAACTACAGATAAAGAGTGGGATCTTTGGGTCCTCGGAAAGTACCACAAGGGTCTAGACTGCGTATAACCCAATGGTACCATTTACTGAGCACCCAGCCATGTGCTGGGCCCTTGGTATGAGCGATTTTCTCACTTAAACTCTCCAGTGACTCTCATGATGGCCATTGCCAGGTGGTCTCATTTTACTGACGAGGAAGTGGAGGTTATTAGCATTAAACAACCTGGTGAGGTCCCAGAACAGTTAACCAGGTTTTCCTAACTCAGAGGCCCACTCTCTGAGTCACTACCGAAGAATCTCTTCCTTTATCAAAACAAAACCTCAAGGTAGAAATGCCACCAGTCTCTTAAAATGCATTTTCTAGCTGTGTAAGTTTGACGGTCCTGGGGGTTTTACATATTTCTGGAAAGTTATAAAAACTTATACCCAAAGAATAATACTAAAATGGGGTTCTTGCTCTTTTTTAGAATTGAAATCGAGTCATCTTAAATTTTTAAAAATTATACACCACTACACTTGTGCCAAAGTTCATCAGCTCGGCCTCGCTGGTCTGAGGAGGTTTTCGCTGCTCTAGAGATTCTCTGTTTCAAATACGCTGATCTGTCCTCACCAGATTTACCTAAAATGCTATAATAAGCAGTTTCTTTACCTACTGAGCCAAGAAACATTGGGGCAGACAAAGCAATGAGAAGGTAATGAATTTCTTCCTCTAGCAAGGGAAGCTCCACCCTGCCACCCAGGCCCTCACTGGGCCCTTTTTTCCTCCCCAATGCCGTCGCCGCTTCAAGGGTAATTATGAGGAAGAATTTCTTGCCTCTGCCAGCTGGCCTCAAAACCACTGCTTCTTTCACCACCTCGCTGCCCTGGGTATCACCCTTCCTCTTTGCCTCTCACAGCTCAGACCTCTCTCCAGAGCCTTCCTTGCACCCCGCCCTGCCAGAGATCAAGCAACATGCCAGAGCTTGCTGGACCAGGAAGCTTAGCACCAGCTTAACTCTTCACTCAATGGGACAAGGGGCCTCTTTCTTTAATGCAGGGCTTTGCTCCATGATATTCTGGGTTTACAGCCCCCAGGAACTAACCTTGGTTCAGAATCCAATTCTACAATAGATTTTTGTTCGAATGGTTACTTTCCAATTCCCCCTCCTCAATCCCATTTTCTTCCCAACTCTGCTGACCCCCTTAGAGGGGCTTTTGGTCAGGCTCCATGCTGGCAGGACACTATCTATTCTGCTCCCTTACCGAATTCTTCTATTGTCCAGTTAGTTTTATCATTGATTCGCTAAAGATTCCCAGGCATACTACCATTATCAACTTCAAAGAGACATGGTTTTACTTCTTTTTCAATGTGTATGTCTCTAATTGACTATCTTGTCTATTTGAAATAGCTGATATCTCTAGGATGATGTTAAATAGAAGTCAACATAGTGAGCATCCTGGCCTTGTTCCTGGTCTTCATGAAAATGCTCTTAGGGTTTTCCCATTAAGTGGGACTCTAACTTTAAGACTCAGTGGGTCTTCCCCCATCTCTCCCAACATTGGTCTCCGCTCTCACAGACTCTCCAAGGGGCTCTGAAAAATACTATTTCCTCCCCTGCCCCTTCAGGCCGAGGGGTGGCAAAGGATTCTCCCTGTGGCTGGTCTCTGGGGACACACCAATTCCGTGCAGGGTTCTGTCACCCTCCCCTCACCTCCTTAAGCTTTCCCTTCATCTCAGTTGGATTCTGTCTGTGGCCCCGACGGCTGCAGGTACTGACCACGTGCTCAGTGCAGTTGGAAGTATGGGACCCTCGCCCTATGTCAACAGGACACTTGTGCGCGCAGAGGAGAACGAGCACAGATGAAAAGTCAGCTTCTCCTGGGCTTTCCTGGAACGTGTCTCTCTTGGTGTCTCTGTCTTTACCCTGCATTTTCCTGCCCCTTTAAAAAGTAAGTGCTTCCCATTTGTTAATTTTTGCGAGTTTTCACCGCCCTTTTATTTTGCTGGACATTTTATAATCAATCTTCTGTATATGTTTATATATGCTTTTCTATTTAAGCTTCTTTTTTTTCTTTAAATGTAAAAAACATAGTACCATACCGCCGAAGGTGTCAGGAAACACGCTCAAATAAGGACAGGCTCCACAGACTGCCCTGCCAGCAAAATGCCAGTAAAATCTGAAACCCAGGTTCAGACACACTGGGAATGTTCCAAAATTTAAAACTTAAAGAACTTCTTTATTCCAGTAAATCAGCTTCCCTGCGAATACCATCAAAATCCTATGCTTTAATGAGTGAGGGAATATCAGAGGAAGGGGTGGAGAAGGAAAGGATTTGGACGAGTACGAAATTTAATTTAAAAACTATTATGAGAAGTTTAATTTCCCCCTCCCCCAACCAAATACATAAATCTTTTCCATGCGTTTTCTTTGTTTCATTTTTCTTAAAAAAAAACTTTTTAAAAAGGCATCTTGAACCATCTGAAACAACGAGAGAGTAAGTCAAGGGAGTGGAGTTTTTAATAGCAAATACTTATTTACTGGATTCCTATTAATTAAAATGCCATGTTAGATATATAGGAGAATGCAAAGAAATCTTAAGCAACGTTGCCTCTCTCACTGAATGTTAAATCAAATGGGAAAAAAAGACACGGACAGGCAGGATAACCAGCAATACCAGGCTATGTGGGCCACCAACGATGGAGGGGCAATAAGAGGTGTGAGAGTTCAAGGGGAGATGGCTCACTTCCTGGTGGGGCAGGGTCAAGGCACAACAAACCCTGAATTGCATTTAAAGACGTGAACACGTGTGAAAATAAGCTCACCTTTGTAGTTTATAGTTTCATCTACACACGGCATGCATTCAGCCACGTTTCAAAGCTGGAACTTATCAGGGCCAAGAAATATTGAACAAATCGCAAGAATATGGATTTCTCAGATTTTTCAGTTGTTGGTGTGCGTGTGTGTGCATGTGTGTGCATGTGTGTGTGTACACATGTTGGTTTGCCCAGGACACTGTCACTTCCCCTCCAAGCCCTGGTGGAACTCAGTTTTGGGTGCTCTTCCACGAGCGTCCCCCAAGGCCACGATGGGATGAGGCACCACTTTAATCTTACCAGGAAACTGGCAATGTAGTGCCTATCGTTTGGGAGGGCTGGGCCATCCCAACTCCAGCACAACGACCACTCGCAGGCACTTGCTCCATCCAGACGGAAGGGCTGGTGGTTCAGGGAGCCTCTGCCACAGCCGGGGTTGCAGAAAACTCAGGAGAGGTGCTTGGCTGGGGGCGCCCGTTGGGGGGGTCACCAGCCTATGCGGAGCCCCAGGCTCCTCGTAGATAAGACTGGACCCTACTCCTTAACTCACAGGGCCTGGTGAGGAGCAAATGTGTCACCCTGCCTGAGCACCCTGAGGAGTGCCTGGCACACACAGGCAATTAGTTAACATGGGTGCTGCCTCTTCCCTGGTTTCCTCTCCATTGTCACACTGACAGGATGGAAGGGATGGAAAGCTCCTTGGCGGTATCTCTTCTAGAAGAGGAGGCAGCTCCTACATTCCAGATTAGGCCATTTTACAACAGGGCACATTCACTCTTGTCCGAGGTGTGCTATCAAGGATATTCTGGGAAAACAGGAATCGTCTTGTGTCCCGGTCCTACCTCACATGAGTGTACAGATTAAGAGAAAAGATCTGCACAAACATCAGATAGAGCTACCAAGAGCTCTGTTCACACTGGGAGTTGTTCCTGTCTCCTAGCCAAGAAATGCCCAGGTCGCCTCTGCTGACAACCAGGCTGGAGCTGCCTGGCCATTGGCCTATCCCCTAGAGGGTTGTCAGGGCTCCTTGGGGACACGTCACTGCCTTGTGCTTATTCCCTTTGCTTGTTATCATCCCTCGGGTTGGCTTAAGTTTGATCATAGGTTTATTGTGCTTCCCTTTTGCTAGATTAGCTCAACAACCTCAAGCCTCTAGTCAACTGTTCATGACCACTCCCCAGAAAAGATAAAACTGTGGCATTTCCTGGAGATGGCACTTTGTCTTCCTGAAGCTGTACTGTGCACAAGTCCTCTTTGCACCCGTGCTCAATGCCTGCCTGGTGAAGCGTCCTGTAGAATGTCCCCGAGGAACACAAAACTCAGGGACGCAGCTACTCCCACATGGGATGTGCTGGCTTCACGCTGCAGCTGGGCAGGCACACGCATGCGCAGAGCCAAAGCGACACAGCACAGGCACCCTTTGTCAACAGACGGGACCTGAGTGGATTCTCCGGGAGAACGTGGGTACTGACACACCTCTAAACCTACTGCTAAACGCTGTCCCAGCAAATGACCCTCGTAAAGCCAAAGACAGTAAACGGAGCTTAACGTTCTAATGAAATCGAGATTGCTGGGTGTGCTTTCACAAAATGAAACCGCCTGGAACGTCTCATAACGCTTTTTACGATAACCATTAAAATGCACAGAGGAAGATGAAAGTTCCTGCTACAGACCAGGTCTGTAATGAGGAAGGGAGGGAGGACTTGTGGGCGGGGTCTGGAAGAGAGAGGTTTATGCCCTGTATTACAGTCGGAGATTCTTATAGAAAATGAGTGTGTTATTAAAAGGATCCTGAAGTTATAAAAACTCAAAGGAATTTTTAGTGAGGATGAATGACTTCTTTGGGAAAGATGAATAACTCATATTATAATACTCTGGAGCATGGGGGAGCTCCGAGAGCAGTCACTCCATTTCCTATAGACTGGGGCATTTCAATTGCCAGTACTAGTTGGATTTTGTTGTATTTGTAAGGCATTTTTCTCTTTTTTGGAAAGATCAGGAACAAATTCTTTGATTAAGAAGGTTCTAGTATGTATGAGAGAGTGCCTTCAGTTAGCCAACGAGTACCATGATTATCTTATTAGAGAAAAGCAACAGAAGACCCATCTCCTATAGCCACATAGGCCACCCGACATAATTTATTGTTACTACTTCTTCACCAGTACATACCACCTCATCCATTTAATGTCACAAAGACAGTGAAATCATTGAGTCAGACAACTGTAGTCTGACGTGGTGAAAAAAAATATTTTTAATGCAGTCCTACTTCTTTCAAATGCATTCAATTAATTAAAATTATGCTAAAGTATGAGTTGGGGCTTGAACCACTCAAGTAATTTAAACATTTGCCCTATCATTTCGTCTGTGCCTGTAAACAAAGGAAATTCCAATTTAATCTCTGTCCAGATAATCATGAATCCTAAATTAGTAGAAGCTAAATTAATGTTTTCCTTTACTATGGTCAGAAGTATGTAGGACATTTAATTTATGAAAGTAATCATAATATACGTAGTTTGGAAAACAAATGAAAGATTTAATCATTCATCCTAACTTAACTATTATCTCTTTTCCATATTTTCTATCCTTTTCAGATACATGTTTTAAGATTTTAATCTGCTATTAATTTAACCTGCTTTTTAATTGATCTGAGCATTTCTCTATAGTTAGTCTTTCTGTTGATGGATAAGATTCCATCGAGTGACTGCATACAATGTATTTCATTATAAATCTCTATGAGTATGGGTTTTCCCATATATCTGATTATTTCTTAAGAGTAAATTACTAGAAGTGGGATTATTGGGTCAAAGGATATGAACTTGTTATGATTCCTGAGACCTACTACCTAATTGCTTTTCAAACGTTATTCCAATTTACATCCCACCAAGGCTTAAACAAGGCAAGAGTATCTGTTTCATTATATCTTTGCCTATTTTGGATAGTATCATTAAAAAAACCATGTATTTTGGCTAATTTAGTGGTTGAAATAGTGCTCAATGAATTGTGAAGGATTATGAAGTAGGGTCCTATGAAGTTACCTCGGCCCTTACATTCAGAGTAAAGACATAAAAATAGTCACAAAGACATATTCTGTATTTGGCTGCCTCTCTCAGAGTCTTATGTTTCTGCTCATCCACAGAGAAAGATCCAGAAGGCAGCAAGAATGCTCCAATCTGGTCTGTCAAGACTCAGACAGCAAGGGGGGGCTGTCTGCACTGGAAGGCGGGTGCGGCGACGCCATATAACCGTTCTGGCAGGGCATCATTCCAGTCAGCCTGCAGATCACTGGAGTTTCCGGAAGCAGGAGATGGCAGAATTTTGGTGTTCTCTCCATTTGAAAAAAATTACAAAGTCAGCAAAATTTTCTTAAGTCATTCCTTTCACCGTCATTGCCTATCTGTGTTGACCTGGCACCCATGTGGCTTCTGATTCTTTTGAAAGCAAGGAATTCAGGTGTTGAACACAGTGCTTTGTAAGCAGAATAAAATGAAATAATAAATTAAGGTGTGCCTTAGTTTGAGCTCGCTTGTATTTACAGTGGGTTAAATATACCTTATTGAAGATCTTCTGGAACATGAATCATTACAGAAAAAGATTTCACACAGGGAAAAAATAGCAATGTATGGGCTTGTCCAAAACAAAATCTACACACACCTAGCTGTGCCTAAGAAACACTCTTGATTATAAAAAATTTCAACCATACAGCAAGCAGCAAGAAGCGTGGAAGGAACCCCCACAGGCAGTATCAGTGTCAACAAGCGATAACCCCTTGACACATGCAGACTGGGACGGCGCGGTCCCCCGCCCACCAGCCCTCCTTGCCCACGCAGCCAGTGACTCTCCGCAAGGCAGCTTTAGCATTTGCGAGAAGTAGCACAGCCCACTGCCAAATTCCTGCTGGGTCGGCCAAGAGGTATGAACCAAAAATGAAAAAACATGAGGGATTTGTTTTTTAAAAGCAATACATCAAACATAAAAAGAGCTCTTTTGTATGAATTTTCGGCGTGGGAGCCAGAGAGGAGAAAATCATTCTGCCTCCCGGGAGGAAGCAGCGTGCCCTCACCTGTGACCTTTCTCTTACGGTGTGGATTTTTCTCACCCCATTAAATGTAACCTACTCTAGGTGGGTTTGTACCATAGGAGAGAAATAGAGAGTGATGGGGAACATGTGATGGGCAGGCTGGGGCTGAGACCAGCACTGAGCACCCTGGAAGACAGGCCCTCACAAGCCACGTAAGTGGAGGCCACATAAGCAGGGGCCACGAGTCATACAGGGGGGTATGGACAGGGCCATGTGGAATGCGGCTGTTTCAAAGGGGCCTGTTTGCTAGACCACAAGGATTAAGTTTCTCTGCTTTCAGAAACTTTGGGGGGTTGGGGTGCAAAACACATTCTTTGCAAAGGGAAAACAAAGAGGAAAAAAAGAAAAAAGGTGAAGAAACACCAGGTTAGTATAGGGCATCCTCTCACTACTTAAGATACGGGCTGGTAGGATGCGTGGAGCAGGTTTCACACTGGGAACCCCAGAGGAAAAGCCAAGGAATGAAACCCGTTTTCCAATAAGGCCTGGGCCAGCCACAGAAACAGGAGTTCACGTGCCTTAAAAACCCAGGCAGGGGATGAGCTACCTGTCACCAAGGAGCTCAGGACTTTGCTGCACAGAACAGGAAAAGACAATCTCGGTACCAGGTCCCTAAATCCCCATCCCATTAACCAGGTGCCGATAGTGAAACCTATAAGAGGACCCTGGTTAAATCACCTGGCGGCCGCTCAGCAGGCTCCCAGCGCTAATCCCTGGGGACAGGCAGCCTTTTCTTCTGTCATACGGCAGGAGAACCAGCTCACTCTGGCATCTGTGTGACCAGGGACAGCTGCCATCTGCTTACAAACGGTTCGTTGTACTAGTGTCAGAGCAGAAGTGTCAGGTGGAACCACATGAAGTGCTGACAGTCCATCGTTTTAACCCTGCAAACACGGCGCAGGCCTGTGATTCCAACTGGGGAGAAGGAGAACCATCATCAGCCGCTTTTATTACGTCAGCCCCGGGGGAGCTGCTGCTGGTGATTCCACTTAACCCTTGGGACAGTGCTCCAAGCAGGGGACTATTACAACCCCATCTGTAGATGAAGCTTCGACTGAAATTACTCATCCAGGGTCACACGGCTGCTAAGGGGAGTGCCTGGTACCCACGACAAATAATCGCTCCCAAATAATACAACCGACAGCCGATGTCTCATCTGAGAACCACAGAGCTGTTGAGATACGGAACTGCAGCCAAGAACAGGCAAAGGAAGATGCAGGGAGGGGTTGTGGGTTGAGAAGGCTGAGCCACGCCGGCCCCCCAGCCCTTCCAGAATGACTCAGAATAACAACGCAGTCTACACCGAAACTGTGACAGTTAACCTAACAGCTTGGTTTTGTTCCCTTTTATTTCCTTTCGAAGTCACACGCTAAACGTCCTTGGTAACTGCATCTGTGATCATTCAGAACCTGGGTCCGCTTACAACTCTGGACGTGGGGGGAACATGTAGCAGTCCCCCTCCATTCCACATTACTGAACACTGCCCTCACTTCCCCACCTTGTAGAAACGTCCACAGTCGGATGTGAATGTCTAAGGTACTTTATCTCTGAGTAAATGACCTGTTCACAGGCTCAGCTGGTGTCTACCAAGAGGAGAAACCTTAACTTTATTTAGACAAATAAAAGGTGAAAGTTCTTGAGCTCTTTAAGTCAACTAATTACCCTTTCTAATATTCTGTTTTTGCTTCAGGACATTTCCTTAGGCACAATAACATTTCTCTAGAGCCCCTGCTTCTCACGTGAGCTGTAAGAACATCCAGAGGCTTGCCCATCCCAGGGCTCACGACACCCAGGATAGCAGGGTGCATTCTCACTAGTGCATCCATTTCACTCAGAGGAACAAAAAAGCTAAGTAAGCTGATAGGCTAAAATATTATTTTTATATTAAAACAAATACACAGCAGAATTATGGGGTGGAAATTATGCACAATTTGCAAGAATGTTAAAGATAAATCAGACTTCAAAGTGGATGTGCCTGTAGCGGGAAGCTACTGCTAGAACAGGATGGTCTGCTTCTCTGGTCTCCAACATTTTCTGGCAGAGAACCTTGGGCAAGTTACTTAACCCCTCCGAGCCTCAGGTTCTTCATCCATCACATCTATCAAATGGGGATAACTCACTGTCTCATTCACAGAGTTCCAGGAGGGCCCCTGAGTCAGGACCTACATGGACAGCTGCTTAGAGGCCCCTAGTGCCGCTGTGAAAGGGAGCACACTTCTCCATGGAAGGTGCTCAGACCCGCCCTGGATTCCCAGCTTCTGCCAAGGGGTGTGACCTGAGCCAGGCAGCCTGGACTTCCAGGAGCAACTTCTCCCAAGGGGCAATCTCTTCAAGTTCCTTGGAGCACATCAGCCAGGATACAGATAATTCAGTGAACGTGTGTGCTATGGGCCAGGCCCTCATCTAGGCTCTGGGGTTGTTACAGTCAAAATGCTCTGCGTCTTTGCCCCCAGGGAGCTGGCACCATAGTGGGCGGGGGATAAACAGGTGAATACACAAGGTGTCAATGCAGTGAAAATAAAATAAAGCAGAGTAACGGGGATAGAGAGGGACATGGGATGGGGTGTGGATTCTGTGTCGAATGATCAGGGAATTTGTCCCTCCGGTAGAAAAGACATTTGTTCAGAGAGCAGAAGGAAGGGAGAGTGCATGCCAGGAGACATCTGAGACAGGAGTGTTCCAGGCAGTGGGAACAGCAAGACCAAACGCCCTGAGTGGGTTTGGGGAAGAACAAGGTGACCAAGGAGGCTGAGTACATTGCGGGGGGGGGGGGGGGGGGAGGGCGGGGGCTAACGGATTGTGGGTTGGGGGAAGGATTTAGGGCTTTCAAGGTCTGTATTCTGGGTTTTACACTGAATGAAATAAGAAGCAACCCTGGGCCATTCTAAGCAAAGGGATGATACAATCTGACTTGCATTTTAAAAGGATTCACCTGGGGGCGGCCCGGTGGCACTGCGGTTAAATGCACACATTCTGCTTTGGCGGCCTGGGGTTCACCGGTTGGAATCCCGGGTACAGACATGGCACTGCTTGGCAAGCCACGCTGTCGTAGGCATCCCACGTATAAAGTAGAAGAAGATGGGCATGGATGATAGTTCAGGGCCAGTCTTCCTCAGCAAAAAGAGGATTGGCAGCTCAGGGCTAATCTTCCTCAAAAAAAATAAATAAATAAATAAAAGGATTCACCTGGCTGCTATATGGAAAATAGCCTGGGGGACGGTGGGAGGAGGGTAGTAGGGGAACCAGATGGATGCTCTGCAGTGATGCAGGGGAGAGGCGAGGCTGCCCTGGCTGGGGTGGGAGTGCCGGAAGCTGGAGGAGTGGATGGGTTCTAGACATTCTGAAAGTGGAACCAACAGGATTTGATGATGGATTGGGTTCCTGAAAGAAAGACACGAGTCAAGGACAAGTCCAAGATTTCCGGCCTCCACAACTGGAAAAAAAGGATGTGCCATTGGCTGAAAGGAGGAAGCCAGGAGCCGAGCAGGTAGAGGGTGGAATCCGGCGCTGGGTTTGGACACGGCAGTAGGAGACGCCTACTGGACAGCCCAGTGACTCTATGCAGTAGTCTGGAGTTGAAAGGAGAGGTCTGGGTGAGGCTATGCATTTGGGAACCATTACCATGGAGATGGTACTTAGAGCCCTGGGACCAGGTAAGGTCAGCTAGGGAATGAGACGGACTACAGAGGGAAGACGTATGATTAACCTGACTTTGCTCTCTGGCAAAGGCACCAGGTTAAGAATTCAGAAACCCAGACCTCTGATTTCTTTTTTGGAAATATGAAGCATGGTGACCGTGCCACATCATCAGACCTGAGCTGCAAACAGAGAAAAGGCATAAATGCACCTCCTCTTTCGCTAAGAGACATGGACGGTACTCATTACCAGGCATCCGTGTGCGCAAAGCAGGAGGGACAGGGGAACACAGGGCTCACCTCCTGAGAAGCTCATGCCTTCAAACAGTTTAATATGTTAAAAATGGGAGTAAAGGATGACAATATACGTCTTCCAAAATGCTGACGGCCTTTGACACAAACTACTGGAATCGATTTCACAGCTTCTATGCCACACACATTGCCTAGCATATAGTAGGTACTTTATAAATATTTTATGAGTGGATGACTATGTATATTTCTAGTTGGAACTAGAAAATCTGGAAACATGATTCCTTTACAGCTCAACAAATATGCAAAAGTCCTATTCCGTGAGAGATGTCTGAGGGTCCCAAGTGGTCTCTCCCCTTCCTCTCATAGAATGAGACGGGCTTTCTTAAGTGAACAAAGTCTGTTTCCCTCCTGGAAGAAATGAGGGAAGGACTCTCGTCATTCATTTCTCCCCCAGTGCCTGGGATAATGCCCTGTGCAGAGCAAATGCCCGATAAATCTAAATGAATGTCCAATGAATGAGTGAATAAATATTCATTAAAAATTAACTGGACAGTTAATTTAGGTCACTCACTGGAAAAAAGAAAAACAGTGAAACTAGAAAAGTATCTTTTTAATTTGAAAGGTTAATTAAGGACAAGGTTTAAAACAAATATTTGGTGACTTACGTAAACCAGACACAACTGGGGTTTAAAACAGCTGCGATTTTTAACTCTGAAAACATTTCATTATGTTCCACAAATTAGAAGAAGAGGAAAAGCTGCCTGATGCATTTCATGATTCTAGTATAATCTCAATTCTGAGTAAGCAACAAAACAAAATAATAGGCCATCTTCATTTATAAACATGGATGGAAATCCTAAGTGAAATGCTAGCTAACCAATTTAATCGTGCTTCTTATGCATAATACATTATAATCAAGTAGTGTTTATCCTGAAATGCAAGGATGGTTTAACATTAGAAAAACATATCAATGTCACGCATCACATGAGTGGGCAAAATGAGGAAAATCACGTGACAGTCTCAATAGATGCGCAAAGACATTTGATGAACGTCAGCGGATCCAGGTCAGTTCTCCAACTGACCTATTAGTCAGATGATCAATTTCAAGAATTTACCAAATTTTCTGATTCCCAAAAGCATGTTTCTTTTTACTACTTAAAATATTACAGCAATTTATATTAAATGTATTGGCTGGGCCTGTGAGAGCTGTGGGGCACCAGCACTCAGATCATCTGGGACACTGGAAAATAAAAAACCGCCACTCTCCAAAACTGGAAAATAATCCCCAAGTACCACTCTGTCCCTTCAGTCTTCCCACAGAAGCCATCAAACTGACCAGGGCCACTCACAAGGCGGGAGGAAAACCACTTCACGCATCATCTCCCTCTTAGACTCTTTCTCTGGAGGATAAGTGCCGTGTCCGCACTAATAAGCAGTAACTTCCAGAAGGAAGAATTCAGGAATGGGGGAAAGGAGTAAGGCAGCATCCACAGAAAAGATCATCGGACCTAAATCAACAAGTTTATTATACAAAGGTGACTTTTGATCACAGTGTCTCTTTACACTGTCCCTACATAATTTATGGCTGTGCCATCCTAAAGACAGTATTTTGTGCTATGTCTAAAATCTTCCAATCTGGCATTAAAACAAACAAATCCTCACCAACAGAATAGAGTGATAATTCAGTAAACAGTATTGGTTCACAGTTATTTTAACAGCATGTACACCCAATATCTTATAAATGTTATTAGAATTCTTTTCTCAGTTTTGCCTTATATTTTTCTTTTTATAAATGGGGGGTGGGTGGGGTAGGTGATTAATTAATAATCAGTGTGCCATACATCATTTGAGAAGTTTCCTGTGTAAAAAACTCTACTTTAATATCTTTGCAAAAAACGCTGAGGATTTCCCAGCTAACCCATTTGAACATATTAAACGAGGTATTAAATGCTTCTGCAAGCATTCCTGGTGTGCGTTTCATCAGTTTCTCGAAGCTAAACAGAGGCAGAGACTGGGCAGCACGTGAATGAATGAGAAAGCAAAGGGGAAAGCTGCTCACAGAGTGCGGTGGTACGTATCTTGATGGGGAACACGCAGTCTGACCCCATCCTGTCCTGCTCCCTGCACATATTTACTTAACAATGATTTATTGAGCACTTATTATATAACACTATTCTAGGGACCAAGAAATACAGCAGTAAACAAAGCAGGCTCACATTCTGGCGGGAGGAGGCAGATACCAAACAAAAAGGCAAATAAATACATTAGATATTAAGTAAGGGTGTTAGGGAGGGAGTAGTGGATGCTGTTCTATACTTTGTCAAGGATGGTTATGGAAGGTAGCTCTAACATGCTGACATGTGAGCAGAGACCTGAAAGAAGTGAGAGCAGGAAAGATATCTGGCAGAGGAATGGTTCAGGCAGGGGGAGAGCAAGTGCAAGGATGTGAGGTACAGAGTGCGTCCTTGACGTGTCTGAAGTCTGACACCCGTGTGTGTGTCTGTGTGTGCGTGCATTTGTGCGTGTGTGTAGGTCTGTGAAGGAGGAAGGAGGAACAATCGTGTAGGGCTTCCAGGCAGGTAAAAACTATCGATATTCACTTAACATAATATTTCTGAGACCCACCTGTATTATTGCATGCATTAACATTTTGCTCCTTTATAGTGCTGAGTAGTATTCCAGCCATTTGTTTACCAATTGATGAATATCTGGGTTGTTTCCAGTTTAGGGCTATTATGAATAAAGCTGCTATGAACATCTGCATACAAGTCTTTGTGTTGACATGTTTTTCATTTATCTCAGGTAAATCCCAGTAATAGCATTGCTGGGTTGTATAGTGTGTGTATATATAATTTCATATGATATTGCCAGACTGTTTTCAGAAGTGCTGTATCATTTTGCATTCCCACCAGTAATACACAAGAGTTCCAGTTTCCCTGCATCCTTGCCAACATGTGGTATTGTCAGTCACTGTCAGCCCTACTAATGGATATGTAGTGGTATCCATTGTAGTTTAACTGGCATTTCCCTGAAGACTAGTGACATCGAGCATCTTCTCACGTGCTTTCTGGCATGCATATGTTTTCTTTGGTGAAGTGTGTTTTCAAATCTTTTGCCTTTTTTTAAAAAAATTATCTTCATAATATTGAGTTGTAAGTTTCTTTACGTATTCCGGCTACCAGCCGTTTGTCAGATACATGTTTTGCAAATATTTTCTCCCAGTCTGTGGCTTGCCTTTCTGTTTTCTTAACTGTGTCTTATAAAGAACAAAAGTTTTTTTGATTAAACAAAGTCCATTTTAATAACTTCTTTCTTTTACAATTCATGTTTTTTGTGTCTTGTTTAAGAAATCTTTCCCTATTCCAATGTCACAAAGATTTTCTCCTATATTTTCTTCTAGATGTTTAATAGTTTAGCTCTCATTAGGTATATGATCCATTTCAAGTTAATCTTTCCATACGTTATCAGGTAAAGGCTGAGATCCATTTTTTTTCCATACAGATAGCCAGTTGTTTGAGCACCATTTATTAAAACAACTCTCTTCTCCCCATTGAATGACCTTGGCACCTTTATTAAAAATCAATTGGCCAGGGCCAGCCCCATGGCTCAGTGGTTAAGTTCGCGTGCTCTGCTTTGGTGGCCCAGGGTTTCACTGGTTCAGATCCTCGGCGCAGACCTAGCACTGCTCCTCAAGCCATGCTGAGGCAGCGTCCCACATAGAGGAACTAGAAGGACCTACAACTAGAATATACAACTATGTAGTGGGGGGCTTTGGGAAGAAAAAGGGAAAAAAAAAAAAAAAGGTTGGCAACAGATGTTGGCTCAGGGCCAATCTTTTTTTTAAAAACAAAAGAAAAATCAATTGGCCATATAAATGTGAGTCTATTTGTGGACTCTCTACTCTGTTCCATTAACCTATGCCTCTACCCTTATACCACCAGACACTATCTTGATTACTGGGGCAAGTTAATTTTAAGATGTCTCTTGAATATGTAAAAATTAGATATCTAAGTCTAATTATAGTTTATTTATATATATCCAGTCAGCAAATAAATGTGAGACTCTGAAGATGGGGGCAGAGATTAGAGACGTAAATTTGGAAGCCATCAGTTTAGAGGTGATATTTAAGGGCAGGTGACTAGGGGACCCCCCTCACCCCCCACCAAGGTGTGGCTGCCCACACACGTGCCCGTTATCTCACCTTGGTCTGCTTACACTAATCAAGCGCAGTCTCCCACCTCTCTGATCTGCGAGCAGTTAGGTTTCTAGCCCCAGCAGTGCCAGCAGGCTCTGAGACAGCTCTATCCACTTTGGATCTCCCACACTTCCAAGCAGCAGGAAACTGGACCCTATAAATCGAGTTGCAGATTCAGCCCGGAGGCTCGGGAAGCCACTCTAGTTTTCAAAGCCTCAGTTCTCAAATTTGGAAAAATGGCAATTCAGCACTAGCCAAAATCACAGGGCTGTTTGTGAGCAGCTAATAACAGTAAAATGTAAACATTTAGAAACAGCCTCATGAGGATAAACCAGCCATCTTTCTTTCTACTGAGGGTGTCTGAGTTTCATAGAATTCGTTTCCATATTTATGAACTGTGCTTAATATCAGCTGCAGAGAACACATGCTAACAAATTCTGGACAGGTCATCTTGAGCCCAAATGACCCCACAGACTCTGAGGGCAGCTTGACCCCATCGCTACATCATCAAAGGCTCAGGGTGAATGCCTGAAGGACGAGCCAGTCTCCGTGCTGACGTGGCAGAGGTCAGCACAGCACAGTGTTGCCCACTGAAAGCAGACAGTAGGGACATGGACATACCTGGGATACACTCCTAGCACAGTGTCTAGCATATAGTAGGTACTTCATAAATACTTGGTGAACAAAGAGACACACATAAAAAAGACATTTGTACGCTAAGCTGAGAAAACAGAGGATCTGTAATCAAGCTTTCCAATGAAGTGAAAACCGACACTACGTATGCAACAGATGCAGTCACAGTAATGACAGTGACGAGAGCACTGGGGTGCTCCCTCCCTCCAGGGACAGCTCTCAGGGACTCACACAAAATGACTCATTAATCTGATGAAGTAGTACTGTTACTGACTCCATGTTCTTGGCGAGGGAACGGAGACCGAAAGGCACTGCAATGAGCCCCACTTGACAGATAAGAAAACCAAGACCAGGGCTGGACCTGAAGCCAGGTGATCTGGCTGTGGGGTTCCCCAGCCACCACGCTCATCTTAAGAGTGCTTCCTTCACCTCAAGTATAAGGCGGTATCTGAAAATTCCTTTTCCGTTGTTTGTTATTTTAAAACAACCTAATTCACACAACTTCAGAATGCAAGCCCAGTTATTACGGAACCCACCAAGAATACCGAGCTCAGCTTTGGTGCAATTTTTTTGTGTGTGCGTGAGGAAGATTGGCCCTGAGCTAACATCCGTTGCCAATCTTCCTCTTTTTGCTTGAGGAAGATTGTCACTAAGCTAACATCTGTGCCAATCTTCCTCTATTTTGTACGTGGGACGTCGCCACAGTGTGGCTTGACGAGCAGTGCGTAGGTCTGTGCCAAGGGCCTGAAGCTGCGAACCCCAGGCCACTAAAGCAGAGTGCATGAACTTAACCACTACACCATTGGGCCAGCCCCTGATTTTTTCACCTTGGGGTGTGAATTCTGTCCACTCAGGTTTGGGGCTGGAGAGCGGTGCTGAAGGAAAGAGATAAGATTACAAACCTGAAGGCAAGTCACTATAAAGCATTTGTGGCCATGGGGATCTCATCATTGATGGCAGCATTTGCCTTGGTAGAAATTATATTGTGGATATAATGCTCAGATGCTTAATGCAGATGGATGAAACATGCAGGAAACCAAATTTGGCTGGACAGATTTGCATAAGAAAATTAAATAACAGACTGATAAATCACTGGTGAGCCACGAATGCCCCTGAATAGTTCTCCTTGTTACTCATGCCCAGCAAAACACACCCACCTCACAACACAGACACATGTAATTTTTCAACCTGCAACAGTCCGACTGCTAGAAACTGATTTTAGTATTTGCCTGCCCTATGATATTTAGAGATCAGGTTCTCACACATAATTAGCTCCCCGGCTCAATTCATCTGTGCCACATCCTATTATAACAACAGGGAAGAGTTATGACAAACCAGAAAAAGAAAAAACAAGCTTTGTCTCAGAATTCAATTTTAACAGGAACAAAAATAACTTGTAAGAAAAAAATAAATGTCTCATTTCAGGCACATGCCTATCACGTAGGCAGAGCTCTTAGCACAGTATGTCTGGCATGTGGTAAGAGCTTAATCAATGGCAGTTAATCTTCTTTTATTACTATTAATGTTTCTAGCAGGAACTCACATCTTACAAGTCTATTAATTTCCCTTGTTGGTCAAGACATGAACAAAAATTTAGTAAAACTTAAGATATGGATTTGCTTCATTGCAAGCAATTATGTCCTATTTATTTATAAAGATTGCAAATAGATTGATTTTCATTTGCACGTTTAGTAAGAATATTGTATATAATGATATAAATAGCCTGAAACAATAATGCTTTATATTTATGATGTATATAATGTGATACAATTACTTTACACGCTCACAGTAGCAAATAATATTCTTTTTCAAAACTGTGATTACATAATATTTTCTTTGCCACCAACATTCTCTACCTATACAGTTAACATTTGCCTTATATTTTACAAATGTTTACATGGCAGTTTCTAGTTATGTCTTATTTATTCATTACTAGAAACAGTTAAAAAGTTGCTATTGTTATTGCCCTTCTCCAGATGAAGAAACTGAAGCTTGCAGAAGTCTTTTAGCGTCCAAGCAGATGAGTGCCCAGGAAAACAGACATCCCTGCCCACTGGATCCAAATCTCAAGCCACTGTTCTCTGCATTGTATTAAAATTCAGGAACAATGGAGTTCCGGGGACAGAACAGATTGACAACATAACTGGGGTTACCTTTCCGCTCTCAAAGTCATTCACTGTCACGTAATTCCATAAAAAAGGTCCCATCCCTGTACGCTTCACCAGGGTGGAATCACCAGAACAGTCTGAGCAGCAAGTCACCTTTTACTAGTAAGCAATCGTACATTAGCCACTTCAGGAGTCTTTCGAAACTGAAATAGGAATTAATATGGCAACAATCCCAAAGTTCGACCTCTAATAATTTTGGGGGTCAAAGACATAGGTACAAATACGGGTAGGTATGATTAAATTGAAAATTAATGATGTGAAACAAAGAACTCTTCTGCAATTGGGGTCAAGTTCCTAACCCTACTCCCTAAACTAAAAGTGAATCCCATGTGTAACACTGGTTGTCACGGTGACAATGAGATGGATGGAGGTTGAAGATGGGTCAGAACACAGTGCTAGGCACTCAAAGCTCAAGGTATCCCAAACTGGCCATGGGAGTCGCTGTTCGGTACACCATCCTCCATCGACAAGATGGCCTTCTTGAAGGGAAAAGGTTTAAAGAACAACCTTAGAGAGCTAGGGCTGCGCTTGGTGGCCAGGAGCTGGGCGGATGAACTGTCCACAGCATCCTCCTCCGTGTTCTCTCTCTAGCAACAATATTTCCATGTTCAGGATGGAACAGACTTACCGAACATTTAAAGTATTGGTTCTCTCCTTTCCAGACAAGGAGGAAGGTGCACTATTAAATCTGGATTCCAGAAACCCTGGCATAGGGTGACCTTGTGTCCAGAAGTTTATTGCCAAGGTTCTAGTTTATGCCCACGAGGACTGGAGCGAGGTTCCGGATGTGGCGCCAGCTTCTGGCTCCAAGAGATTTTGGCTGCAAGAACTATCCAGTAACGGATTTAGTCCTCAATTTCAATTCTTTTCTCTCCATCAAAATAATTCTTCACGAGTCATTTCCATGTTTCCCAAGCAAAAGTGGAGGGAAAAACCCCACAAGTAAAAAAGAAAAATTTCCTAGGTTACAAAAAAAAGCCTGCAAACAGGGCTGGATTTGCTATCCAACATCTATTTCAGAAAACCATCAGGTGGAATTAGGCAATGTAATGGGCAATTTGGTGTCGACTTCCCCATCAGGAACGACGCCGGCAAGAACACATATACACACATCCATTCCCAGGCGATCCCCGCACCAGACCATGAGCTTCTAGTGAGACTGAATTCCCCGACAGGAGGGCAGTTTCCTTTTTGCTATACCAACATAATGCTTCATTACACCAAGACATAGCACTCTCGATCTGCCAGGGAAATAAAGAGCGAAGCTTAAAATTTACAGTAACGTTTCAAATGCTAAGCATTTCCATCTTCAGTGAATGTGCTCTACCAACCGTTTTCTGGCCTCCGTGCGACTCTTCCCATGGCCGAGGCTCCACGAGGCCCATTAGTTCCTCCTGGCCAGTCCCCTGCTCAATGCCATGCTCCCAGCAGGTGCTGAAACTCCACTCATTTATACCCCCCAAGTTACACTCTGCGTCACTGACAAGGACATGGGGAGCTGCCTCCACTTTTGTTTTGTGGGCTATTTGATCACCAGAAAGAATTTCAAGCCACCTGTGGTAAGTAAATCCAGTTATTCATCTGGGCTAGGGAAGATGCCAGGCTCGTCACTGGCCATCAGAAGCCATGCTCACCCAGAGGTAATCCAGGGATCTGCTCAGGGACTCCGTGGTGGACCGTCCCAAAATTACCAGCCATGGACTAGGGAACTGACAAAATGACACAGCCCACCTTCAGTTTCTCCTGTTAAACGGGGCCTGGAGGGTCTCATGATTAAGAAAGATGCCACACTGAGCTAAGAAACTCTCTCCCTTCCTCCTCCTACCACACTGAGCCCTCTGTCTGCCACGGTCCTCAACGTGCATTGGAGTCACAGGGCCAGAACTGGAGAAAGCACTTATATTTATTTGCCATTTATTAGATGCTGCAATATTAGATAGCATTTCTAATAAAGTATAAAACACCTACCAAGAACACCAGGTTTTAGTGTTCTCTATGTGACCACTAAAATACAACCGACCTTGGCTATAATGAATGAGTCAACTAAAAGCAGTGACATCATCTCAGATTTGTGTAATGGGTGACAGTTTATGAACTGTTTCCATATTTGATCTTCCTAACAGCTCTGCCAGGTAGGCAGGGCAGGTACCATCACCTCCAGTGTGAAAACCATTTGAACAAACCACAGTGTGCAGAGATGAAGCAAGGCCTCAAAGCTAGTGGGGGAGTCTGCCCTTCCCCCACACCGGGCTGTCTCAAGACACACTGTTAGCCCAAGAAATGCCAGAAACAGGACAACACGAGATTGTTTTAACAGCAAAGAAAGCAAGCCAGTATTATGTCCAGCGTGGGAAATGTGAAGTCAGCAAAGACCAAAGATGCTTCCAAATTTTAAAGGGAAAAAACAATCTCTCTCAGTTAACCCTCACTCCTCTGTCAAAAAGAAAGGCAATGTTCGGGGATCCCCTGGACCTGTGTCCGGCTCAGGTTTGCGCCGTCTTCCTTGTCCCGGGCCACATGGACATCCAAGCCTGGCAGTGGGCTCTGTGTTTACGAGAGGGCGGCAGCAAGGACATGACCACCTCAGCCCTGGGGCGGGTTAAGCAGCCTGATTGAACGTTGCTGCTAATTAAGGGCCCCTCTCGTCTGGCAGGACCACCGGGGTACCTTCTGTACTTGTTCATGACCACAGCACCTCGCTCAGAAATTAACTCTTGATGAGTGCAGACAGGGGCCCAGCTGGTCCTCCCGAGTCCTCCCAAGGAGATAAATGAAGTGTAATCAGAATGCTGCTGGCTGCCAAGGGAAGAGGGGCTCTCCGTGACCTCTCGGTAAAATCCAGAGTATACTTTTACTGGGGCTTAATTCTCTACACTGGGGATACTTAATGCAGCCAGGAATGGTGTGAATAGGCCGATGGCCACAGGGACAGCATTGGGAAGTCCATCACCAAATGTCCACTTTATTTAGTATGAGCTAAAAGAATAAAGAGGCAATGTATGAGAAACTAATTTTCAATTGGCAAATATTTTCATTAGGTGACGTGCTATTTTTCCCTATTACTCTTCATGGGTCTAGAGACAAGCGTGGCTTCTATTATAGTTTGCAAATTGTACAATCATTCCGCTCAGGTTTAAAATATTAAACATTCATTTTCTATCACTTATAGAGGAAACCTTACCCTAAAATCCATTTAAGAAGAGTAAAATAGTGGTCATTATTGTTTAGACCTTCCAGATATAGAAATTAGAAGAAAGATACTTGGTTCTGCTTCAAATAGCAAAGCTGCAGCTGAGCTGGGTCTAGAATTCAGGGGTCTCGGTACTCAGTTGAGTGCACTGTAGGTCAGGGAATTTTCTGCCATTTCATCTCAGTAGGTCAACATGTGGTGGATGAGAAGGGCTCGGAGCTGGGAGATTGGGAACCATGCACAGTCAGAGGGCATCTCATTGCACTGGCCCACAGTGAGCAACTCTGAGTGTGGCTCCTGCGTGTGACATCCTCCTTGAGATGTGACAAAGGGACAAAAAGCAGCCTGCAAACCCCTGTTCTGGGCTCTTATCACAATGAAGCCACATCTTTCTATGACTTTTGAAAGGAGCAAGGGAGGTGTCCAAAGAAACAGATTAAATGACAGCAATAGCCAGTTTGTTATCTTTTGTTAACAAAGCAAAAGGTGGTGACTGGGCTAGAAGCAAAACAGAAAGATGAAGAAATGGGCAAGAAAGGCATTTGATGCCTTGATGAAAAATTTAAGAAACAAAAGAGTGCCATGGAGAAACTACATAAATTCCCTAAGGACTACAGGTGGGAGGGATGGGATGAAGTAGGGGAAGTCAGTAAAGATACCTAATTGCTAAAGAGAATGTATTAGTTACCTCTTGCTGCATAACAAATTAACCCAAAACTTAGCAGCTTAAGACAGCACACATGTATTATCTCATAGCTTCTGTGGGTCAGGAGTCTGGGTACAGCTCAGCTGGATGCTTTTGGTCTCCCACAGGTTGCAATCAAGGTGTCAGCTGGGGCTGTGCTCGCTCAAGTCTTGCCTAGGAGAGGACCCATTTCCAAGTTCACTCACAGGGCTGCCGGGAGGCCTCAGCTCCTCGTGGGAATGAACATCAGTTTCTTGCCATGTGGGCCTCACCATAGGGCTACTCACAGCATGTCAGTTTGCTTCTCCCAGAGCAATGGCTCCAAAAGAGAGAGTAAGAAAAGGCAAGCAAGACAGAAGTCGCAGTCTTGTTTATAATCTAATCTCAGAAGTGACATCCCATTACTTTGCCATATTCTACTTGTTAGAAGTGACATCCCATTACTTTGCCATATTCTACTTGTTAGAAGTGAGCCAATAGGTCTAGCCCACACTCAAGGGGAGGGGCTTACAGAAGAGTATGAATACCCCAAGGCAGAGATTACTGGGACCATCTCAAAGGCTGCTTATCAGAGAGATTCCTTATTCATCGGGTAAACCTGGGCAGTGATTCTTTCATAGCGAGCCTCTTCAGACTACAGAACTGGGCTATGCATCTGCATTATCATCTTTACATTCATCATTTATTCTCACATAAGTGAGAACACCTTCCTCTAAGGTGTGGAGTTTTAAATATAAAGAAAATCTATAACACACACACCGGCCCGATGCCATTTTTAGTCACAGCTGCCCAGAACTGGTCCCCCTGAGGGCTGACTGTTAGTGGCTCCTCCTTCTGTGTGATCTGCCCACAAACGAGTGTAGCTGTTGCCCAGGGCTCAGCTCTGAGCCTTTCCAGAAGAAAAGTATGTACCAAGAGAGACATCCTCATAGTAATAACCGCTAACATCTGCTAGTGATGCATATGATGAGAGAGTATGTGATGGCCAAGTACTGAGTCAAGACTTCACATCCATCATCACATTTAATCCTTACAATGAGCCTGCTCTATAGATGAGGAAGCAGGGATGTACCCAGGAGGTGTGATGCCCCATTGTTTGGGATCCACCCATTAGCGAGATTAGTGCCATTAGCTCCTGGGGATTCTCTGTTGCATTAACCAGGCAGTTAGACATTAAGAGATCTCATGAGTGAATGGTTATGTTATGTACACATCACACAACTATATGCCTACAAAAACTAAAGGAATAAAAGAAAAGCTATTAGAATAAAAATATATTTAGTAAAGCATACAAAATGAAAATATAAAAAAACTGTTACTGCATGACTATATACTAGCAATAGCTAAAAAGTAAATTTTGTGATAACATGCTCATCGTAGAAAAGTAACACTAAGACATTAAGTCACCTATGATCCTACCACCAAAAGCCATTTTGGTTTATTTAACCTTTTTTTCTATACTATGTGGGTGTGTGAATATATCGACATACTCTTCAAAAACTGCTGTCATACTACAGCGGCTGAGTGTCCTGTTTTTTTCACTTAACATAACATCGGCAGTGTTTCTCCCATGTTAATAAGTGTTCCTCAGAAAACTCAGTTTTAAATGCCTACCATCATATTATTATAACCTAATTTTAAAAAACGATTTCCTTTTCTTTATTTAACAGGTCAAAAACAATCAATATTTTGTTCCTCTGTTCCTCATTTCCTGCCTTAAAAAAATTATTTGAATATCCATTTCCATTCTTCTATTGGCTCTTGAGCTATATTTCTTTGCATTTTTAACTGGCTGCACCAGGAATTACAATATATGTCGGAACTTTTCATAATCCACCTACAGTCAATATTGTACCACTTCCTGTAAAATACAGAAATCTTGCAACAGAGGTCCATATCTACCTTCATGTTATGGTTGATATATGTACTATATCTACAAATGTTATAAGCCCCTTAAGACAGTTAGAATTTTTGCTTTAAATAGTTACAGGGTTAGTAAAGAAATTGAGAGAGAAAAGCACAAAGAAAAAAAGAGTAGTTTGTATTTACCCAAGTATTTTCCATTTCCAATGCTCTTTGCTCTTTCCAACGTTCTTCCAATGTTCTTCGTCTTGTCTTTTTCAAGGACGTGAGTTCCTAGCTGGTGTCACCTCTCTTCAGCTTTAAAAAGTTCCTTTAGCATTTCTCGAAGTGCAGGTCTGCTAGGGATGAATTCTCATAATTTCCTTTTCCTCAAAATGTCCTCAGTTTCCCTTCACTCTTTTTAAAGAAATTTTTTCATTGTAGTAAAATAAACATAAAATTTACCATTTTATCCATTTTTAAAGGTACAATTCAGTGGCATTAAGGACATTCATGTTGTTGTACAACCATGACCACCATCCATCTCTGAACTTTTCCATCATCCCAACCCCTCCGTTCTTGAAGGATATTTTTACTGGATATAGAATTCTCAGGTAAAAACTGTTTTCTTTCAGCACTTTAAAGACGTTGTTCCATTCTCTTCTGGCCTACATGGCTTCTGAAGTCAGTCATTAATTGGATTGTGGTTCCCTTGTATTATTTCTCTCTTGTTGCTTTCAAGGTTTGCTCTTTACCTTTGGTTTTCAACAATTTGAAAGACTCAGCAAGGGCTTCTTTGCATTTACTTGATGTTCCTTCATTACCTTATATCTAGAAATTCCTGTTTTTCATAGAATTTGGAACATTTTCAGCTACTATTTCTTCTAACATTGTTTCTACCCCCATTTTCTCTCTCCATCGTCATTTCCACTTGACTGTAAAGTCCACCCGGTGAGTTTTTTATTTCAGAAATTGTATTTTCACTTCTAGAATTTCCACCTGGTTCTTTTTTCCTCATTTCTATTTCTCTGCTGAGACATCCTATGCTTCCTTCATTGTGAGCATACGCTGTTTTGCTTCATTTGGGATAGTTATAACCTCCACAGCAAAATCCTCTTCTAGTCTTTCTAATACCTGCTTCATCCTGGGGTTGGACTCAGTTGATCTTCCTTTCTCCTGAGACAGTGTTCTATTTCCTTGGTTCTTCGAATGTTGGGTATTTTAGCTTTGTATCCTAGACACAATGAATGTGAAATTGTACAGATCCTAGACTTTGACATTTTTCTTCAATGAGTGTTGGTTCGTCTGTTTTGGTTGACAATTATCTTGGCTGAACTAAACTGCAAAATCCGTTCCTTTGAGCAGCAGCTTCAGTCTCAGTTCAGATCCTCTGTCATTATCTGAGGTGCATTTAGTCCATTCCATGCACATGTAGTTCAGCAGTCAAAGAAGCGTGTAGACAGAATTTGGGGAGCCCCTCTCTGGCCTTTCCCTTCCAGGATTCCCTTGCTGCACAGGCAGCACTGGGCCCTGGGCTTACTTTGTACAGCTCCAGTCCTACCCTTTCCAAGGAGGGACTCCCCTCAGAGCCTGCCTGCTTCTGTTCACTCTCCAGCAACTTCCGGTAAAGCTCTTGGTCCATCCTTCTCAGAAGGAGAAGTTCAAGATCTTGGTTTCTAAAAATCTTTCTCCACTAAAAGGAACCAGAGTTGCTTTTAAAAATGTAAGATGTAGAAATGGCTAATTGTAGAGCCTGGTGCAAGGTGTGCCTAGGATTTTGTTGGGCCAGAGAATAAGAAAACACTCAAAGGCAAATGAGGAGACACAGGACTCTCAAGGGCATAGGAGCCTGCTTGAAAGGGCTCTCATTGGCCAAATCTGGGACAATTTAGCAGAGAATAAAGACCTTAATTGATAATAAAATAATAATTCATAAGTCCAAAGTGCTCGCCGAGAAAGAGAAAGAGAAGTAAATCACCCACTTGCTGCTTCTGGAGTGACTACGACATTAACTTCCTACTCTGAAAATGCTTCTTTAGAGAATAGTACAAGCCAATAAATGCAGAGGGAAAACAAAATAAGAAAATTCACCATTTTGCAAACCTTAGAGAATTGATTCAGGCAAGGATCACTAAGGTTACTGGAGAACAGAATATTGCCTGATGGCAAAGTAACACTCCACAGATAACTTAGAGAAAAAAACAGCCCTTTACAATGGAGAGAAGAGGCAGTTAGCATCTCACCAAGTGATCAAACTTACTCTTATGAAGAACGGCACCATGCGATGTGATACACTATGAAGTATACAGTATCGCCTAGGAAGCTTTCTTGCCCAAGATATTTAATCTGAATCAAGTCAAGTTTTTAGACCTAACTTCCAGTTTACAAGAATTCCACGGGCTAGAGGGAAAAAAATGTCACTACAAGGAACAGTCAAATCCAGAATGTGGGGCATTCTTAACTGGCCTGGTCTCTCTAAAAACTTAATATCACTTTTTTTAAGGGGATGAAAGAAACATAACAAATACAATACACAACTGTGATAGGATCCTAGTTGAAGATGAACAACAACACAAGATTTTTTATGCAGTTGAGGAAATTCGAATATGAACTGGATATTACTGAATTAAAGTTTATATAAGAAATAGTGGCATTATGCTTATGTAGGGAGAAAATCTTTATTGGCAAGAGATGCTAGCTGAAGCCTTTAAAGGTGACGTGTAAAGATATCTACAACTTACTTTCAAATGTTCCATTCAAAAGAAAGAAAGAAAAGGACAAAATATAAACAACTGCTGAATCCAGGTGTTGGACATACTGGTATTCACTATACTGTTTTTTTTCAACTTTCCAGTGAATTTAAATTTCTTCATAATAAAAATTTGAGAAAAATTTTAGTCCACTCTTTTGGATGGGTGTGACTCTAAACCAGGGATAAAATTCAGATGAAAGTGAATTTTGTGGTCAATCTTGTCATGGTATCTAGGTAACAAGCCAACCACTGCACGTTCCACTCTGAAAGTGGCTTAGAGGAAAGAGTGACTGGTAGGTAACACCTGTCCCACCACGGTCAATAATTTGTTGACCCAAGACATTGGGAAAATAAAATACAGCACCTCTGAGAATAAGGTTGGCCATGAACACGGGATAAAAGTGAGGTTTCAATGCTGTTAATTCACATATTCACAATATTCACATATTGGCCTACAATATGCCAGATGCTGGGATAAGCGCAGAAGATACACCCCAACCTTCAAGGAAGGACAGTTTAGTCAGAGAGAGAGAAGAAAACAGGCCATTATAAATCAGGGGAATAAAAAGGATGAGGAGTCAAGTAAAGTACTGTGGAGTGCAAAAATAGAAGGGGCAGAAAAAAAAGGAACACTGTGGTGGCCATGAGGAGGCACCACTCAGACCTCCTTCAAGAGAACCTGACAGCCTCCAGCCACTGCCAGGACACACTGCACTTCCGGGCCCACATCTTAGGTGCACAGGCAGTGTTTAGTAAATAAATAAAGGAATCTCCATTATCCATGCTCTCCCTGGTCCCCACTAGCACTTCAGATAACTGTGATGCTCACATTGGTCTTAGTTCTGGTTATCCAGTGCTCCATAACAAACCACCCCAAAAGTTAGTGGCTTAAATAACCCCATCATTTATTTTGCTTACAAATCTGCAGTTTGGGCAGATTTGAGCAGTAGTGTCAGCTGCAACAGCTCCACTCGGTCTAGAGAACCTATTTCCAAGATGGCACACACACATGGCTGGCAGGTTGATGCCAGCTGGGAGTTCAGCTGAAGCTGGACCAGGGGCTCAGTTCTTCTCCATAGAGCTGTATGGACTTCTTCACAGCATGATAATCAGGTTCAAGAGCAAGTTTTCTAAGAGATAGGAAGTAGAAGCCACGAATCTCTTAAGGCCTGGGCCCAGAAACCAGCAGCAGCACTTCTACCATATTCCATTGGTCAAAGCAGTCACAGACCCCACCCAGACTCAAGGAGAGGGACATGGAGCCTACCTACCCATGGAAGGATCAATCCTAGCCACATTTTTCGCTTTGAAATAGGCTGTTTAAGAACTGAAAGCGTATATTTACCTTAAACCACAGTACACACACACTACACATTCACACACTCTTCACTATCCACTATGTACGGCATCTGTTGCCTGGAGCTTGGTAGCAAATCATGGGCTCTCCTTACCAAGTCAAAGAAGGCTTTGGAAAACAATGTACATTGCCTTCCAGTATAAGAACAAAACTGACAAAAGTCTCCTTAACTAAACCCAATATTCATTCATTTACTCAACATTTACTGGGCAATTACTATGTGTTGTCTCAGGAGCTGCAGGGAATACAAAGACTAACCAATATGCTCATCATTTTCTAATTGCTCACAACCTAGCAGGGAGCCAAATACACATACAATTAACTCTGATGGGATGGAATTCATGGATGCCAATAATGAGCAAAGCCCAAGGAGCCAAGAAGAGAAGAAGGAAAGGTAGAGGGAGTTAACAGTCCCGAGATTCACTCCAACAGGTGTCTACTTATATCCTCATTTCTCTCTGTCTTCTCCAGGTGGGCTCCCAGCCCTATGCTCTAGCCACACAGAATTCCAAAACCCAAACATATTCAACACAGGATCCCTTTAAATTATACATCCCTAATTAAGTCAATATAATTTGAAAAATGACTATTAATTTTAAAATATTTAAATTAAAAAAAAATCTATTGGCTAAAATATACGCATGCATGAAGCATAAACCCCACACCATGCCTTCATAATTAGTAGCTCTGGCCTTTTCCAATTCCTCACTCTGGTCTTGTCACCTCACAATTGCAGACCTGAAACCAGCTCAGAGTGTTAATATCTGACTGCCTGCCCCTAAATTACATTTGGCTCAAATATCAAAATAATACCTAACTAGAAACTGACATTCATGTGCTTCTGAGAAGTCCACCTACTACCCAGGAAGTTTGGTTGATTTCAAGAATCAATAAGAAGAGCAATATCCTAAAAATTATCATTATTACTACCATCAGCAGAGGTCACAAAGCCTAAAGATTTTACTCCTGAAGATTTTAAGTACTTTACTTTTGTGAATGACCTTAATCTTCTCTCTCTATAAGACCTTCATCAACTCCTTCCATCATTTAAGTTGTTTAAAGACTTTGTTGCAGATTAAGGATGGCCAAAGATTCCTTGACACTTCTCCCACGGAGAGGTAGGGGTCTATATCCTCTCGCTTTGAACCTGTGAATGCCCTGACCAGTAGAATACCATGGAACAATCTCTCGCCCAGGCCTTAAGAGACTGGGAGCTCTTGCTGCTTGTTTCTTGGAACACTTGCAACACTCTCTCTGGGAGTCCTAAGCTGCCATGTAAAAAGTCTGAAAGCCCTGAGACCACCACGCTGGAGTGGCCAACAGTTCCACCTGACCACGGCCTTCCAGCGCCCCCTCCCCACCAAGGTGACACACATGTGAGTAAAGCCATCTTAGTCCCTCCAGACCGGCCCATCCACCAGTGAGTATCATGACTTCAGCATGGAGCAGAATAACCCAGTTGAGCCTTGATCAAATTTCTCACCCAGAAAATCACAGGATATAATAAAACTGTTATACCACTAATGTTCGGGGTGGTTTGAATTGCAGCAATAGATAACTGGAACACATTTTAATTTTGAAACTAATAACTTTGGTTAAATGTATGCAAAAAACAATAATGCAATCACACTGGGACTATGAACTGAACATTAATCTCATTAAGCTAACCTTGGTAGCCATGGGGCATACATTAGCTCCTATTTAAGAAAGCTTGTGATAGACTCTAAAATAATCCTTTTTATAGACTATGCAATGTAACTGTCTTATATTTTAATAAATTATCCCTTAAAATGCCATTCATGTCTTCTAGTTTTCATACTTTTAATTGCCAAATATCTAGTCCCTGATTTATTGCATTCTACCCAGAGAGAATACACTTTCACCCATTTAATGGTATAAATGTCATGCCCTTTAAAATTTTATTCTAGTTTATCACAGTTCAGGCTAGTAGTGATCTACTTATCTTTCAGGAACATGAATAGTATGCATCTCTTCATTTTTAGAAATTGATCTTCGAAACTATAACCCATTGCAGGAGAGGTGAGGCCAGAGAGACAGAAACCTCTCCCTTTGGTAGGCTGGGTTTATGCCTCAAGGATTGAGGAGCAAGGAGGGCCCAACTACCGTATTGTTACTGAGCCTGAACACCCTTCCCACTGCCACTAGAATGAACTAACCATCTAGAGTATTAGGAGAATGAGAGTCTCAGCTTTACAGTCTGGGCACTGGGAGACAACATGGCTTGCCTCTTAGAAAACTAAAAATGAAAATAAGATTCATTTAGCAGTGGTCCTTAGAGAAATGTGGTCCAAAAGTCAAATAATTTACAGAGACCTCTTTCCCGCTTATGACACCTACATATCAATATCTTAGTAATAATTAATCTCTAAACTTTCAAAATGCCTGTTTTCTGTGTTCCACATGCTACTGAACGTTATGCCTGAAGAAAGCCAGCAGCATGAGATGGTGTGAGAGAGTGGAAAGGGCATAGGACCCGGAGGTGGGAGCCACAGCAGCTAGTGTGGACTGGCCATTAACCAGGTGAGTGACCGGAGAGAGGTGAATACATCCCCCTGAGTCTTGGTTTTTTAACCTGTAAAACTGGAGGGTTGGGGAAGAGCTTGCTAAGGTCTCTTCTCTGACATTCCATGATTCTATATTGTTCTAGGAATGGTTGGGGCACCTAGAATACTGGACAGCTCCTTCCACCCCACTATGATCATTCTGCTTGAGTAGGAAATTTCAGGAGACATAAACTAGTCTCAAGAACACAAGAAAAGTTGTCCTTCTACAAAGGACAAGGTGTTTGTATAGCCAGGTCAAGGTGGAAATGACTGAGGTTTTATGGAATCAACTCTGTATCTAAAATCTACTTAATAGGTATTTCCTCCCTCTAACCTTCTGAAAGTCTGTTCAAATTGGGAGATAATGGATTCCCAACGAATTTTCATGGAGAGGAAAGAAACTATCTACCTGCTATGGTATTACTTACAATTTTTATAACACACAGAGCATGTTAACTAACAACATTTTAAAGTCGCATGTCTTTTTTATCATTCATGCTATACTTTATCCTTTGATTTTTTTTTTTAAGGATTGACCCTGAGCTAACAGCTGTTGCCAATCTTTTTTCTTCTTCTTCTCCTCCTCCTCCTCCCCAAAGCCTCCCAGTACATAGTTGTATATTCTAGTTGTAGGTGCTTCTAGTTCTGCTATGTGGGACACCGCCTCAGCACGGCTCGACGAGTGGTGCTAGGTCCATGCCCAGGATCCAAATCAGCAAAACCCTGGGCCACTGAAGCAGAGCATGCAAACTTAACCACTCAGCCATGGGGCCAGACCCTATCCTTTGATTTTTGATCAACTGTTAGTTGCAGAATAAGATTGCCTACCACAGAATTCTACCAATTATGTTTTAGAATTTTAATTTTAAAAATAAATTTAAACGTTGTTATATGAGGTTTCATAAGCCCCCAAATGTAGCTCTCATTATTTTGACTCCAACTGTTTGCTTAAATTGCTAAGAAAATTATTTCCTCAATACTACTCATTAGATTCAATAAGTTTAAAATAAATTATATATCAAAGGGCAAGCCAGCACAACCAGAAAGACCTGAAATCAGAATATACAACTATGCACTAGGGGGCTTTGTGGAGAAGAAGAAGAAGAAGAAGAAGAAGAAAAAGAAAAACGGGCAAGCCAGAGACTATATACAGAAAGGATAGAGAAAAGAAAAATATTAAAATTTTCATCTCTGACTTTTCTTCCTCTTGAAAAAAAGAAGTCAAACATACAAGGAGTCTTGAATTCCTGTTTTCTGGCAATATTATGCTATACGTATTTGCAAATACATAAACTACATGGATGATTTTGCTGCAACTAGGAATACTTCTTTACCAGATTATAAATTTAGTCAGCATTCCTCTGTACAACCTACTTTATGATACTAAGCAACGCAAACACACTGCCAAACAACCAATGTTTTAATATTCTAACTTCCATTTCTTCCACCACATAATTTCCTGTAATAATCTCATTCATGCCTGAGGTCCAAAGATATTCTTATTTATGCTTGCAGGTCAGTATGCCAACAGCAAGAAGACCTGTTCTTGAAAGGCTGAGCTTCTCAAATGAGTCCTGAAGGAATTCCGACACCACCGCATATTGCCCGAAGAGGGACAACGTAAGAAAGCAAATTTTAAGAAAATGGTTCTAATGTCATTTTCAGTTAAAAGCAATGGGAGATTTACAATAATCAAGTAATATGCCAATTTCTTTCAAATGTTGCCAAAATTTGATGCCAACACAATTATAAGTTGGAAAAATGTGTAATGAATAAGGCAGCTCATAATTTCCCTTAGAATATGTATGTACAACTTATTAAGTGGCATAAAAAGCTAAGAGTCATGGCAAATGCTGAAACCTTAAATCTGACTTTCATTGCTTTGGGGCATTTGAGTCAAACTCCATCATCTGGAAGTGCCTAACAATAAGAAATATTAGGTCACGAGCTGTTGTAGAAACACCTGCAATACCTTCACCTAACGAGGTGAATAAACGAGAGCTTCAAGTTCTCATCAAATGAGAAAATTTAATAGTTAAATCTGACATCATAAGCCCAAACTTGAACCCTGTATAAATGAAAATACTCACATGGAGGGCATTTTCTAGTCCAGATTTTGCGTTTCAACTTTGCCAGCTCCCTTACCTAAAGCCACCTGGTGGAAAAAAGTGCCCCCAATTCTAGGTCAGTATGGATTTTTCCATCCATGGCTTAATTCATTTGATAGTCTTTGCAGGCTCAGAGAGAATAAAGTATAGTTTTCCCTTGATGTCCCCTGTCTTCATCCTCCCCCCTAAACACACCCACAATCTGGGTCAGGAGAAAGATGCCACTGATATCTCCAAATCCCACCCCTTTCAAAGTTTTGGCGAGGCCACAGGTAGGGAGGTGAATGCATGACTCTCCAGGATTCCCCTTCTAAAATCACTTGTTTAAGTGTTGGAGAGGATGTAGAGAAAAGGGAACTCTCATACACTGCTGGTAGGAATGCAAACTGGTGCAGCCACTATGGAAAACAGTATGCGGATTCCTCAAAAAACCAAGAATAGACATACCATATGATCCAGCTATTCCACTGCTGGGTATTTATCCAAAGAACATGAAAACACAAATGTGTAAAGACATATGCACCCCTATGTTTACTGCAGCATTATTCACAATAGCCAAGACTTTGAAACAACCTAGGTGCCCATCAAAGGATGAATGGGTAAAGAAGATGTGGTATATATACACAATGGAATACTAATCAGCCATAAAAAAAGACTGAAATCTTGCCATTTGTAAAAACATGGATAGACCTTGAGGCTATTAGGCTAAGTGAAATAAGTCAGATGGAGAAACTCAAATACCACATGATTTCACTCATAAGTAGAAGATAAAAACAATAACAATAACAAACAAATATATAGATACAGAGATTAGATTGGTGGTTACCAGAGGGGAAGAGAGGAGGGAGGAAGGCAAAAGGGGTGACAGGGTGCATGTGTATGGTGATGGATAGTAATTAGTCTTTGGGTGGTAAATATGATGTAGTCTACACAGAAATCGAAATACAATGATATACACCTGAAATTTATGTAATGTTATAAACCAATGTTAACTCAATAAAAAAATTAAATAAAATCACCTGTTAACCTTTCATCCTATCACTTTCTCCCCCAAAGGGTTATACTTTCATTTTCTTCCAACTAGGGTTGCCAGATTTTGCAAATGAAAATATAGACTGCCCAGTTAAATGTGAATTTCAGATAAACAACAGCTCATTTGTTAGTTTAAGCATGTCTCAAATATTGCACAGGATGTGTTTACACTAAAAAATTATCTCTTATTTATCTGAAACTCAAATTTAACAGGGTGTCCTATATTTTCCCTGGCAAACCTATACAGCACATTCATAATACTGAGAAAGAGAAATTAACATCTTTCCCTCGTTCTGACAGTCCAGGAAGCAGAGAAAAGGTAGCTATGAGAAGTGTGGGTAGAGGTGAGGGAAGGGGAAATGCAAAGAGAAAATAAGGGCTTTAGTAGAACTGTGGTGCTTCTCTAACTTTAACATGCATACAAATCACCCGATCTGGTGAAGTTAACATGTGACTCTGGTTTGGTAGGGCAGGGGACCTGGAAGTCTGTATTTCTAGTCCCATCCCAGGTAACGCTGATGCTGCTGGTGCAAAGACCACACTTTCTGAAGCTCTGCTAGACAAACTGAGGGAGATGCAAATGGTGCAGATACGTGGTTGGTGAGGAAGAAAGAGACCTGCAATTAATGAGGCTTTTCTAGCACTGAAGGTTAAATACAACGATTTGGTCTCTCCTGAATTTCCTTCTAATTCCCCACTGTGAGAAATAACCACTGTCATCATACATACTAAGAAATTGGTTTTAAGCAAAAACAAAAAAACACACCAAAAGCAAAAGCCTCAAACCATTTTAGACATGCATGCTTCTCCTATTATTGTTGAGAAACACAGCAGCACATTTAAGATACCCGCACAAAAGCCATGTCACATTTAGGTAACCCAGTAAAAACAGAGTATAAATTGTGCAGAATTCATCAAATTGGTGCTCTTAAAAACTGACTTGAGGGGCCGGCCTGGTGGCGCAGCGGTTAAGTGTGCACGTTCCGCTTCGGCGGCCTGGGGACTGCCAGTTCGGATCCTGGGTGCCAACATGGCACCAGTTGGCAAGCCATGCTGTGGTAGGCGTCCCACATATAAAGTAGAGGAAGATGGGCATGGATGTTAGCTCAGGGCCAGGCTTCCTCAGCAAAAAGAGGAGGATTGGCAGCAGATATTAGCTCAGGGCTAATCTTCCTCAAAAAAAAAAAAAACAAAAAAAAACTGACTTGAGACCTGAGGTTCTGGCCATGGTTTGGCCCTCAGGGGAAGGCCTCTGAGAGCTGCCAGGAAAGCCATCCAAGTCTCTCCTTGCACACAACTTCATACAGATCCCACCGCCCACCTCTCCTTTGCCTCCTGGAAGACAGGCAAGGCCTGGCTCTCCAGGGAACATCTCGTGCCCTGACAGCAATGAGCCTGGTTTGTGTCTATGTTCTGGACCACACGGTGCCAATGTGAGCTCTCAGGAGGCAAGGACTCCGTGCACCATCCTCTAGCCACCCAGAGCCACGGCCACGTACGAATGCACGAATCATTGCACACATACAAGTGGCCAGAAAAGAGGCAGATGTTCTCTAAATTCTCCTTATGTCTTAGTTAGGAAGAATGCCCCAACATGTAAATTTCTCATGGTGTAACTAGGCAAAGTGAGTGTTTTATCCACACTAGCGCTTTTTTGCAGATTTGGGCATTGTTCAAAAGTTTTTGTATTTATTTGGCTTCTTGGGGGTGCGGGAGTGGGACTCCTGACGTTCTGGAGGCAATAACTAGAGAACAGACGTGCCAGAACCGTTAGGACACGCACAGAGGCAAGAGCATACACACCAGCACATACACACATCACTCTCCAAGAGTTATCTGGAGAAAAGATTTTCTTCTAGCTCAGTGGCTTATTATGCAGGCCAGGGGTGGACAGCGAAGGCTCCAGGGGCATACATATATGAGATTCTTACAGCATCCCTGATATCTTTGACTCAAGACAGAAAAAAAGCCACCAGGAACCTGGAGAAACATCAGGAATCATTCTGGTCATCCACAGAAGGCCACAACTCCCCTACCCACAAATTAAACTACTCGGTTCATCGTTATAATGAATAGGATCTTTCCATTAGTCATCCATTTGAATTGGGACACTTGTCTGGGGTTTTAAGGTTTTGGCAATTATTTTTTCTTGACTCTGGGGGCTCAAAAGTGCGATGGTCAAATTACTGGGCTACGTCCTGGCCCCAGTGCTCACCAGCTGTACCCAGGTTCCATACGCACTCTTAGACTCAGCTTCCACATCTGTCAGGGGGTTGCTGTGAGGGATAAATAGAAGAAAACGTATCAAGTGCTTAGCACAGCATCTAGGAATAGTTTAATAACCTCTTCTGTTAACGTATTGTCATTACTATTGTCACAGTTATTGTTATCTTGCTACTTTGCATGAAGTTCTGAATCGCTAAATATTACTCTGAAACCAGGGACTGGTCACCTGAGATTACCTCCTCCCATTTAGCCTGCCCAGCGGGAAAGCCAAGTAGCTGGGTCCAAGGACATAGAGTTTTATATGTAAGTCGATGTGACAGCGAAATGTGTTGATAGATAAGAAATTATGATCTGTCTCAACTATTTATGTTGAGAAGTGGAGATACACAGCTCTCTGGTTGGTACGCGCAGAGTCCTGGTTCAATAAACCCTAAATGCACACACACACACAGTTATTTTAATTACAAAAAGCCTGTTTTTCCCACACATTAGATTTCAATGTTCCAGAAGCAACTGATGACCCACCTAATTAATTTCAGACACGAGTATTATTTCATCCAGATGACGGAGAGCTCTCTCCCTAACACATAAGAAATTATGTCCCAAGAAGAAAAGAAGGCAAGAGGCACAATTCAACTTGTTTTATCATTAGTCACCCCCACAGATAAGAACAGCAAGCAGGCTTTCCCAAAGTTCCCTTCCCTAGAGACTATACTGATGTAAGGGACAGCCTGGCATTAGAACGAGCACCAGGACCTCAGCTGACCCCAGAGGAGGGTTAGAACGTTACTGCTTTCTCGTGTCTTGCAGTGATGTCGCCAAAGGTGGGACAGCCGCAGCCACCAGTATTCTAAGCACTCCCCGCTCCTCATTTTTTGCTTTATACCCACAGTTGTGAGAGAAATAGGTGGTAATATTTCCTTTTCCATGGATAGTAACCTTTTAAAAAAAGCCTGATGATGATACTAATTACTTAAGCCAAGGATCAGAGAAGTCAGCTGTTGCCACTGCTCAGCTCCCACTAGGCTTCCATTAGCAAAAATTAAAGTTGGCTTGCCTCCTTCCTGGCAATCATTCAGAGCAAGTTTGTTTGGCTGCAATACACCATGGCTGTTGCAGGAACTTTTCAGAGCAAAGACTAAGCATTTGATAAAGACTAAGCCTAGATTAAAATGAGATGAAGCTTTAGATAATAGGATGCATTACATGCATTATTTTCAAAAAGAAAAAACATGAACGTGGAATTCTTCAACGTAAAGGTAGATGATAAACATCAATACTGTCCTTTTTACTTGCATTTGGAATTACTCTGGTCTTATCGTTTGTGTCTTTGCTCAGTCTGGACTTAATTGGTTTCTCTGCCCTTCCCTATAAAATTGAGTTGTTTCACCAAATGACCTTGCATTCGCCTTAATTTGATTTTCTGGGTTTACAGTGTTTTCATCTTCTAAAAATCACTACTTATCTTGTGCCACAGTTCTGATCAGTTCTCCAACATTTGCTGGACTGTGGCTCAAGATTTAAAAATTTAAAGAGAATTTAAATCTCTTAATTCTCAAACACCTATTCTGCACCCCCAGGGTCTTTCACTCCCTCACCCCACTCCTCCACCTCCTTCCCCACCCACTGCAGTGGGGCTTCTTGTCTTTGACATCATGCAATTCCTTGAATAAAGGAGACTGGAGTTTTGTTACCAGTGAAACGAACTTTACATTAGAGACATCCAAATTGTGTGGATTTGGTATAAGCTTCTTTGAAAAAGTACGACTCCATTATTGGGAATGTTTATGCCTAAAAAGAAGATTCTGTGTTCTATTGTGTCAGAAGCTTTCAAAGTGCAATTGTTCAATTTGCAAACTGCAATTGGTTAACCAAGCTAAACTTAATTAGTCCAACGATCCTACAGCCCACATCAAACCCCAGTGTTTGATGTATTCTGCAAGGTGTCCGAGCCGCCCACAGCTGTCTAAGTGGCACAATGAAAAGGCAGCCAGGCTTAGGTCTGGGAACTGAAATGAGCTGTTCTAAGTGGAGCTTTTCTTCCATTTTCTGAGGCTGCACCGCTCTGACCTTCTCCAAATCAATCCTTTGCGGATTAACATGTAAAGCAGTGTCGAATTAATTTCAGAAAGGGAATATGAGATCAGCCTAGGATCATACAAAACATCTAACTCCTAAATACACTAATGCTTCGGGCCATTCAATGAGAAGCTGTCAATAAAGGGAAAAAAGTCGGGGAGGGGGGCGGCCAGAAGGATTTGAAGGTTGGAGCAATCTATCAGACTAGTTAGCACATTGCCTACTTCTGTGGCATGGCTAATGCATTCCTCTAGAAGTTAATCCTATTTCTAAAGACCCTCCCGCCAGGAGCACATAGGCCGTGATGAATGAGAACTAAAATGCATTAAAATTCTCAACAACTTCACCAAAAGGCACACTATTAGATTCTGAGTGTCTACAATAAGACGGTTCATTAAAAGTGCAGGTCTTAAAGAACCCGCTTTTGTCCTCACACACTGGGGAGAGAGGGTCCAGTGTGTCACTTGTGACACCTGCAGCCAAAATATTTTTACATTAGGTTGCCCAAGTGATCACACGAGAAACGCGACATGAAACGGCAAGGGAAGGCCCTTTTTCACGAGCTAGCTTAAATACCGTTATTATGCGCCGACACTCAGGGGAGGATGTGTGTTTCCACGGCATTAGCCACACAACAGCGCCATTAAACCCACTTTTAAAAAATCAGACATGAAAGAGCGCTTATTCAATTTCCCTTGAAGAAGCTGCAGTGTTTGAACACTTCTCTTTTTCTCCCATTGTATTTTGCTTGTACTCAATTAAGAGATAATTTAGCCATTTATCAAGATGTAGTCAGGACTAGGCATTTATACAGGCTTTCAGCACAGCTTTTCTTGCAGGCAAAAATCTGTAACTATGTCTAGAAGATACTTAATAGTGGTGGGCCTAATATTGACTGGAAATTACATCTTGAGGAGTGCGTTTTTAGTCCCCGTCAACAGGCACGGGGAAAGGCTGGACTACCCTCAGGAATGGCTGTGACAAATTACAAAGCAACGTCAATTCGAACATCAGAAATGCCAAGAATGTAACACCTGAGATGCTATGGAACTGATGGGAAGCAGGAGATGAGGGGGCCCCGAAAGAAAAAAGTACAGAGGAGGGAAGCACACTTAGAAGTGGGGGTGCCTCCAGGCAGAGTATTTGTTAAATGAATGAATGAATGAAAGAATGAACGGAGTCGGATTTGGCTGCTGGGCTCAGGACGTTTCTAGCAACGCAACTGGCTCATGTTTTGCAAAAGTTCACCCTCAATGGGAAACACAAGGCTCAGCAGAGGGCTGCCCCGGGAAGGGGCGTGGGGGAGAGGAGCAGTGGAGGAGGATGGAAGGAAGCATGGATGAAGGGCGATCATGTCCACTTTGTCTCTGCGCTTCCTAACTTACATATGTGCTGCCTTTATTCTTTTGGAATCAAATATTACACTGAAAAAATTTGAAAATAATAGTCATTCCCTCTGACCTTTCATTTCCACATCAGCATCGATCACTTCTTTGTGATTTAATCAAACCCACTAGAAACCATTCATCTGTCTAAACTACATTGCATCTGAACATAATAATAATCATGATAATGATACTAATAGTGCCATTTACGGAGAGCTTCTTATATAGCATCTATTTTACATATATTATCTCTAATCCTCACAATCCTTCAGGTAGGTGGCATCTTTGTTTTACAGATGAAACACCTGAAGCTCAGAGAGGGCAAGTCTGCTGTTAAAGGTCACAAAGCTAGCAGGAAACAGAGAGAGGATTGAACTGGGATCTGTCAGACTCCAAAATCCAAGCTCTTTGCACTTCTCTACAAAGAAAAGACCTGTCCATTGCAGAAAAATAAAATATGGAGTAAGAGAACTTTTAAAAATCTCTAGTAATTCTACCAACCTCACATAAGGATTTGAGTGGAACTAGGTTGAATTCCTCACCCCAAAGTATCTGCCATCCATCATGTCTTAGACTCCACTCCCAGACTTCTACTTCTTGCTTCTGAGCCGCTTATGTCTGTTAGATGACCCTGAGCTACCCAGAGAGAGGCAGCCGAAGCAATGAAGAGCTGGAAGGAGACCTGCGAGGCGCTGCCCAGTGGAGGAGGAGGGGTGGGAGGAACGCACACCAGGAAGCAGGGAGATGAGTCAAGAATTGGGAGGCCAGTGCGGGCGCCTGGGACGCGAGGGTGCTCCAGCAAGAGTGTAAAAGGACAAACCACTCGGCACTCAGGGAGGCGAGAAGGGGCAAACACACTGCACATCACTTTACAGCACAAACGATTGTGAACTGGGGCACAGTCCACTTGACTGTTGGTAGTTTTATTCCACTCTGCTCTGACATCACCTTGGGAGGGTGAGCGTTGTGAGGGGCGGGCTGGATACTGCCTCCAGTAGAATTTTTCCTTTGGCAGATTTGCCTTAATTTCCATCTGTCTTTTGTGCCTAGTAAGAGCATATGAGGATTAGGAAGAACAGAGAAAACCACTGTATTTCAAGGGTTTTGTTGAATGACTGCCAAGCACACTTATAAAAGTGAGTTGACTTAAATTGCCAGACATACATTCACGCATTCATTCATTCATTCAGTTAACTGACATTCCCAGCTCAGATGATCACTGTCACACTCACCAAAAAAGGACCACTGGGAGATCCGGCCTCTGCCAACCGCGGAACTCTCCTCGCCAAATCTCACGTTTGGTATTTTGCTCTAGTGTGACCTCGATGTTAGGATTTTAAAACAAGGTTTCAGTACTTCTCTGACCTGAATGTTCACGTTGTTACTTCCTGGGCACCTCATTAATGTCTTGTATGATATTTAAGCATTTGTTTGAAGAAAAAAAACCTTCAAGTATTTAATCTGAATAGAACGAAGACCTGTTGCTGAGTTTTCAGTACAACAACAGCGATTATCTTAAAACTGACATAAGCTTGGGGCTGGCCCCGTGGCCGAGTGGTTAAGTTCGCACGCTCCGCTGCAGGCGGCCCAGTGTTTCATTAGTTCGAATCCTGGGCGCGGACATGGCACTGCTCATCAAACCACACTGAGGCAGCGTCCCATATGCCACAACTAGAAGAACCCACAACGAAGAATACACAACTATGTACCGGGGGGCTTTGGGGAGAAAAAGGAAAAAATAAAATCTTTAAAAAAAAAAAAAAACTGACATAAGCTTTAAGACAGGCTTAGAAGAAGGCTATAAAAAGCAGGAGTGCAAAGAACTAAAGGATATTCTTTAAAATGAGAATTTGACCAAGATGAAGAAACGGAAAAGGGAGAAGAGAGAAAGAAGAGAAGGGGAGGGGAGAGGCAATGGAGAGGAGGAACTGACACCTGCGTACGGGGTCCCACAGAAGCACAAGAACCACAAGAACCAGGCAGCCTCCCTGATGAGAAGAGAGAGCTGAAGCTAGCTGTGCTCACCTTCCCACGTCCAACAAGGGGCACCATCAGGCCATGGGCAAGTAATTTAAATGACTGCTGCTATCACTCCGTAAGTACCATGTCATGATAAAGGGTCACGCCTCAACTAACGGATGAAGCACAGACTGCACAAAGCATATCTATCTGACCCGATGGGTTTTTTAAAATAAACTTTTGATTTGGGAATAATTTTACATTTGCATTGTTTCTTAATGCCATGGTAACCACATGGTTGCCTTTGTGACAGGGCTTAGGGCGTGTGATGGCCACCATCATCACACACACGCCCTCCCAAATCAGTCAATCAACAACTGGTTTGGGGATATACAGATAGAGAAGCAGATGTAGAGACACTATCTAGATGATCCTTCCGGTGAATTTTACCTCTTGTGCTATTTCAACATGGTTAAGTAGGCCAATTGTCCATGCCTGGAAAATGCCCAGAAAATAGAAGAACAGAACAGGACAGATCTGTTTATACTTAGTCATAGCAGATAGTGATTTAAAAAGAAAGATAATTATTTTTAAAAACTACTAATAAAAATAGCATTTAATTCAGATTAAAGGTTAAAAGAAATGAAAATACCCACGTAAAAGTTAACGTATCACTCACTGGACTTGTTCTGTAGGTCAGGGCATAAGCACTCAACTTTTCTTGAGCTGTGAGCCTGGACTTCTCTGCTACTTTTTTTTTTTTCAGCCCTGCTAAATATAGTAATGACTAATAGCTTTTCCATCTAATCTAAGACCCTACCGATCATAGTACACGTGCCAATTTCAGAAGTGTTACAACGCGTGTTTTAGAACTGACGAGAGAGTAATCAAATTAAGCCCAAGCCAACCAAAACTACACTTTTGCTATTTATTTGGAGAATGTTACACAAGGCCAGGCAGAGAGTGGCAACTAGGTAAATATTTACTGAATCAATGGATGGCCTAGGAGGTGATATCCATCTGTTAATATGGAATTACTTGCACTTCGCTGACACACCATCTTCCCTCCCCTCTGCACTTGCCTGTGCCTGGGACACCCCTCTTCCAACCCCTTCGTTGTAAGGAATAATCAGTTCGATCACTACGGATACCTCTTCACTATACATGATAATTTCCATGTAAACTAGAAACACTAACTTGTTAACCTCCTTCAAGCACTCAAGAAGACTCATCGAATCCTTTCACGTACTCTGGACTTGCAAATACGTGTATGTGTGAACTTGGTCTATGAAAGACTAACAGCCATCCGTTTACCAGCTTCAGATGTGCAGGATGTGTGTGCGCTCATCTTCTGCCTCTGCCTTTCTCGGTTTCTGCATGGGGCAGGGAGACAGATGGTGGACATGAAGTACACACGAATGTGCTTCAGGGCAAGGCACATGCTGTGTAATTTACTTTATAGGTCTCCTACCACCAGATGCACAGTCAGGGTCATCTTCGTAAATTAGATCCAATTGGGGTTTTGTGTTTGCATTATGTAGATAAATATTTCTCTGTATTTGAACCACGTAGACCAGGCCTGTTTAGCTATTAACCCCTCCCATCCATGGAGGACAGAACTCAACTTGTCCTCAGAGGTTCTCTGTGTACCTAACACTATGACATCAAGAGAAACGAAAGAGCACTGATGCCATGCTTGCCGGAATATCAACAAGGAGGATGAAGGACAATGAAGAGAATTAGTACCAGAAAGACTGTCAATTATCAACCGAAACAACAGAGAAAACAAGAGGGTATTCAAAACTCATTAACAAGACACCAAACCTGCAGGATCCCTGGGAGCACAGGTAGAGAAATCTTCTATAGTATAACCATGTGAACCATAAATTATCGATGAAAGCCCATTAGCAAGCTGTCAAAGCAGCATCTCAGCAAACAACCCAGGGACTGCCCACGCTCTGCCTTCCTCATCAGGCTTCCCTGCCATGCTGTAGGATGCCATCTGGTACGGTCAAGGCCAAATCTGATGCCACCTCCGCTATCTCATGCAGAATTTGTGCTGCTTCAGGGTTTTCTTTTGCCCATGCTATGTGGAGATGTCTTCCACCAGGAGATCTTATGAGAGCCAGAACCAAAGCCCAAACTCGAGTGAGAGGCACAAACACACAAACAGAACGAAGACATGTGCTCAACCCTCCTAACCATGAAACAAACACGAGTTATTAAAACAATCAAAGATGGCACATTTTCCTCCTATTCAAGGGGCCAGAGTTAAATGACTGAAGAGATGGCAGTGGAATGTTACACTCACAGGTCAGTGGTGCTCTAAGTTAAAGCAGCCCTTTAGGGAGCGAGTTGGCAGTAATGATGTACAGCCTATTATGAACAGGCTTATGGTCTTTAACTTGGTGGCCTTGCTCCCTGGGTCTGTCCTAAAACTTCTTTTTGAAAGAAAGACAAGACTTTGGCATAAAAACAGTCAACATAGCCTCAGAACTATGGAAATTTGAAATTACCTAGATATCCAATAGTGCTGAGACCATTAAGGAGATTATGGCATGACCAACTAAGAGGGCCCCTCTGCTGACCGTCTTAGCCACAGCCCTCCCCAGGAAGGAGCCTGAGGCAAGGGCTTCAGTGCAGGTGGTTTATTTTGGAAAGTAAGATGGGTTGGAACTAGGGTGACTCTTCAGAGTTGTTGTCTAGAAAATGCCTCAGACTCACGGACACAAGGGTCGGAGAAAGGAAGCATTTACCTACTAGCTCCCATCCCTACTGGTCAAGGCATGCCCAATGGAACTCTTCCCAGGTGCGCCTGTACGAATGCCAGGTGGGCTCCAGCAGGGTCCCACGTTACCTGAGTTGGAGAAGTAGCAGGACACAAAGCAAGCTGTGGGAGGTGCGGCCAGGCTGCACCTGTGCAAAGCTGGCCACTGCAGCCATGGCCTGGGGAGAAGGCGGGCACAAGAGGAGTCCAATACACCTTTGCCGTAATTTTTAACTATGAAGGCGACGTGCCAACACTGAAACATGTTCTAGTATAAAATACGGTGAAAAATAAACACCACAAAATTCTGATCACACTGAAATTATAACCCTATAAACTGATTTTTGTTTACGGACTTGGCCCGGAAGAGCTTCTGGGAGAATTAAAATAACTGATATATTAACTCGGTGTGATAATGGAATTCTTTCTTTTACGTTATTCTCATTACAATACAGTTTGTACCATAAATATGAAACATTAAAAATTTAATCAACCTGGATCTCTAAGGACTGGTCTAGCTCAAGGATTCTGAAATTTTATGGATCTTTGAAAGTTTCGGAAATGAGTGTTTCTGATAATCTCTCAACAATTTTAACAGTAACTGACATCACTATTCATCATCATTACTGCCAACATTTATTGAATAATTAGCTGTGCTCAGGCTCGGCTGGGTGAGTACTTTGTCTGCATTATTACATCTAATCCTCATTTCAAATGAGGTAAGTACTATTCTACATTTATTTACAGATAAGACGACTGTGGTTTAGAATCAGTAACTTACAGCTAATAAATAGAGGTGCTTCCACTTGAATGCCGGTTATGTGGTTTTGTTAAAAGCTCTTAACCATTCTATTATGTGGGTGGGTGAGGGGACTATCTGCTTAATATTGAGCTTAGACTGGCCTTGTTAGAGCAGAGGTCAGTGAGGCACGGTGCATATACCACGTGGTGTGTAGGACAATCTAAAATGACAGAACTTTGGAAGCCCAGCTGTCAAAGACCACCAGGGACCCGTCTGAAGTCAGAGAGGAGAGTGTTCCAGTGGCTGAAGGGCTGCACAGAGGAACCGTGAGACATCCTGGTAAGAGGGAGTTGGGAGCCACTGACCGCAGAGTTTGGGCTTGTGCTGAGTGATTCCCTGGGGCAGTTATGGGTAGAATCATGGCCCCCTCATCAAAAAAACATATTAGAGTCCTAACCCCCAGTACCTCAGAAATGGAACCTTATCTGGAGATAGGGTCTTTACAAAGATGAGTTAAAATTAGGTCACTAAGACCTGAATCCAGTACGACTGCTGTCCTTATAAAAAGGAGTCATTTGGACACACACAGAGGGAAGATGACGTGAAGAACAGGGAGAAGAGGTCATGTGACTGGAGTGACGCGGCTACAAGCCAAGGAGTGCTGGCAACCACCAGAAGCTGGAAGAGGCCAGGAAAGATTCTTCCATAGAGCCTTCCAAGGGCACACGGCCCTGATTGCAAATGTCCAGCCTGCAAAACTGTGAGACAAGAAATTTCTGCAGTTTCAAGACAAAAAAATTCATCAGCCTTTATAAAACTCTCAAAATCATACTGCCTAGATTTCAAATTCCTTTAGTTTTGTATTAAAGAATAATTATAAAAAAAGAAAACAGTAAAATATCTATTATTATTAATCTTTTAAAAACAATAATTATCATAGCCTTTGTGTCAACCAATTCTTGAGATCAGTTTGGTTCTGATCCGTGTGTGTGCATACGTATATGCATATATGTTGTTCTAAGTGATATTTTTAAAATATGAGCTTCATTAGTTTTCCAAATCAGACTTCTTGATTCAACTAAAACGCAGGCGGTGGGTCTGGTTCTATCGGTGTTGTTTGGGGTCTTGTGGAAGCCCCAGGTGCCTCCCAGCCCCAGGATTCCATCACTCTGTGAGCAGAAATAGTGAAACTGAGAGCACAGATGGGTGATCTTGACTGTCATCCACAGACTGCATCTGTAATATCGGGATGCTGCAGTGCAGCCCTGGGGATTTGCCTACCCGAGAACAAGTGGCAAGCTGGGAATCAGAACTGTTTCAAGGATAATAGATGCCTGCAGATGAAACATGGCTTTAAACAACAAAGACAAGACCAGAAATCTGGCATGCTGCCAACCCCGGCCTTGGCGGGCAGAGGGAACGAGGAGAGGGAGGGACAGCCTCTCCAAACCAAGGACTGGAAATATCTGGAAGGGAGAGGGAGCTTTTTCGCCCAGTACAAGGAGCTAGTATAAAAAGTGATATAAAAACATTAGGAAAAATGAAAGAATCCTACCAACTACTATTCCACAACAATTTTAACATAAGAGTGACAAGGATGGGAAATTGATCAAAAGCCATGCTTTTGCATTACACTGCACACCTCATGAAATGATTCTTGACAAGCCTGAATGAATTTCAGTACTTATAAGCCAATATTTAAAATACATAACCACCTTTTACTACTATTGATTTAAGTACTTTTTCCAATGAATGAACCCTTTAATCTTTTTACCCTCCTCTGCCAGCCCATTCTTTATTTTCTCATGTTCTTAGAGTTCCAGAAGCTGAGACGTCCCAAAAGAGGGGCTGGCCACATGACAGAAAGAGCTTCTCCAATTATCGCATAGTGGGGTTTTTTACTTCTTGATCTTTAAGATTTGGTGTCTGTTTTTGTATTTAATTCCTCTATTTTCCATTCTAGTAAGTTAATGGTGAGTCGTTTTTCCCCAAACCTTAAAGGCATGTGCCAAGGGCCAATTTTAACTTTTTAAGTGACAAACAAATCAATCCCACACCAGTTTATTTATAATTTAGCATGAAAATATTCACTAAAATGTCACTGAAAAAATATATGTAAAATGGAGTGTAACGCTTACTGACTGTGATACAGACAGAATGCCGGTGCTGGTGTGGGAAGGCTTCCCCCAGGAGAGGGGTCTCAGGAGCCGCAAAGGCTGCTGGGTGGCCTGATGAAGAAGGAGCATTCCAGGCAAGTGACGACACTGTTTTGATGAGAGTGCACAGGCAACAGTAAGCAGACACATGAAAGAGACATTAAGTGGTGGAGCCTGAGATAAAAGGAAGAGCTGGGCTCAGTTTGCAAAGGAAGAAACACAGGAAGTGACAGATCTCCCGTGCCTACGTGAAGAGTCTTTAAAAACAAAAAGAGGGGCTTGGATGTGATCCAGAGTTTGATGGAAGATCTCTGTGGCACTTAACGGAGGAACCAGATCAGGAGATGGGTCGAGGATGAAAGTGAGGGTTCCAGAGTGAAGAGGCCAACAGGAGGGGCCTTTTCTGCAGATGAACTCTGGGGCCAGAGAAGCTGGAAAAGGAAGGACTTGATCACCTAGTGATACATAGAGAAACAGGATGGGCTAAAGAGAAACAACCAAGAACACGTCCCATTGATCCAAATCTCGTTTATCCCTAAAGACCAAGCCAAAGCTCTCCTGCTCTAAGAAGCCTCTGCTGACCCCCTGGGGTAGGGAAGGGGGACTGGCACCCTGAATCCTCCCAACTTCCTTCTAGGGTGCCCTCCTGTCCTGCAGAGGCTGAAGAAATTTTAAAATGGCATTCCCAGGCTCCCTACAGGTAAGGCCTTGGAGGCAACTGACATAGGCTTCCCAAGTAGATGTGCTCACAAGATTTGGAAGAAGAAAGAGAGGCAGAGACGCCCTCCTGCCACTGTGGCCACTGTGTCCAGTCCCAGCTTGGTGGAAGCAGCCAGATGGAACATCCCAAGGACACAGGCTTGCTGGGTGTTTTGAGCAGGTGCAGCAGCAGTGGGGACCTGACCCCTGGTCTCAGCTACCAAGCGTGCTCCTGAAGTCAGCAGTTCCCTGACCCCCTTCCTCAGCAGTGGGCCACTTCAGGGGCTGGTCTCCAGGTCATTCTTGGAGTCAGCTCAGAGTCAGGGCCTCCAGCCTTCTTAATGATCACCCAAGTACCCAATCACCTGCCTTCAATCCCTCTCTGCTCAAAAGACCTGGAACCAAGCCCTGACCGCCACACCCACAATGTGTCCTCCTCCCTCTCCAACTGGTACTGGGCAAACAATAACATCTATGGCGTGGCATTTTCTAGAATGGCTACACCAAGTTGTACATCGTGCCATGCACTGTTAGTGAACTTTTCACAACACCATGAACGAGACATGTAATATCACCACTACCATTTTACAAATGAGGAAGTTTGCCCAAGTTTACAGAGTTAGCAATGGAACTGCGATTCCATTCTGCTATACTGCCTCCCAGTAAAAGTTTCCAGAGTGAATACAGAACAAATATCCAAATGGGGGGGGGGGGCGGGAATTGGAAGCGACAGAGGGTCCAGTATTGGCGTAATAAGTATAAATATGATGTGGGCATGTTTATAGGCAAAAGGAATAAAGAAGAGCAGAAAAAGAATCGTCAAACGTGTGGATAAAAAGAGTGCTCACGGTAGACTCAACGACTTAGACAAGTGGGAGACAGCATTATGGACAGCAGGGACGGCCCACGAAGGAGACCTGAGAGATGCAGGAGAGCACAGATGTCTGAGGGCAGGTTGGGAAACGGAGGCGCCTTGTCGAATCCATGAGGAGCTTACTCTTGAAGTCTGTTTTGAGGATAAAAAAGGATGAGGGACGGAAAGTTAAGAAAAGTACTCAAAGTCACCAAGAGTTCTTCAATGAGAGGAACCGGGAAGTGAAAAATATCGCCTTGCGGGAAGAGATGGGCATAGAATCCCCACGGCAGAAAGAAACTCGGGGATGAGTATTTTCCTACAGTTCTTGCACGTGCTGAGAACTGGAGAAAGGACACTAAGTTGGGCTGTATGTGCAGGTTGAGGTCTGATTCAGCAGGTTCAGAAGGAACTGAATAAAACCAGGTACCGGAAAAGAGCATATCAACAAGGGGTGGAGCATTAGTAATAGGACCAAATTTCTTGAAAGAACATTCATACCTGTATCTTGAAAGAGTTCAGGACTTGGTACATTGACGGTACTGAGAAGTTTGTAGAATGAATGAACGGTTATGTTATACTCGAGCAGGCAGGATCAACATGCTGGAAATGTTAAAGGATGTGCTGAATGGAACTCTGCTCAGGGGAAGGGCTTTCCTTCCTCCATTTTCCTTTTTCACAAAGGGATGATGGCCTATTCAGCAATTCTTTCTTTTTTTTCCCCTGACTATAACAGATAACACAATACCATATTTTCACTAACAGCAAAAATAATTCACATTAGAAGGCGTTCTTCCACCCACCAGAGTTAATTTTTTAAGTGGATAAGCAATTAAAGATGCCAAGTAGATTAAAATTGATCCCTAGCAAGAGTTGTGATCAATAAAAAACAATCTGTAAATTTGATTGCATAAATCCTTTTTACTTAAGTCCACCATAAGCATAATTTTCAGGATCACTCCTTTGATCTCACTTACTGGGAAAGAAAATGTAATAAAAATATTGCCGCGGAACTTAGTTTTCAGAAAATGGCAAAATACCTATTTTAAAATGTTGAACCACTCATGGAAGACAAACGTGTCAGTATCAAGCCATATTGCTAATCACGGAAAATGTGTGATTAAAAAGCCCCCTGGGATCTTTAGCTAAGCTCCTGAACTAGTATAAGAAATGTTGTCAAAAATGCAGTGTGCTTTATTCACCTGGTTCCAACAGCCCCTTACTGGATTTCATGGTTTGGCAACTTTATACATTGTCTTTGGCTCCTGCTATAAGGATTCAACACACCTTCCATCCATCTTGTCCCCCTCACTCACTTAGACACTGTTGCCAGCTCTTCCACTGAACTCCTGTGAAACTTCAGATAACACACCAAAAAACCCACTTATTGTTTTATCCACCAACGGTATGTCTTGCTGCTCAGTTCACGAGAGAAGCAGATCAGTACTCAACTTTTCACGGCACTTCTCATCTGCTTCCTCTCCCACCTCTGTCACCCATCACATTATCAATCTAAGGACATTTATACGTGTTTCAGTCACAACTGTTGTATCTTTTGTTATTTGTCTGTAGGTTCATCCTAAAAGTTGATACATACCGACTTTTTGTTATGACACATACATTATTAACTACATAGATATTATTTGTTATGGAGCCAAACAGTATGCTAGGATTATGTGTCCTTCTCAAGGGGTTCACTGTGCCATCCAGTAGAGAATGTTTCCAGTATTGAAGTAAAGAACATACTTTCTTTTTCTATCCTAACAGATACCGTTATGTAGTCGATTGAATGCCAGCCCCCTAAAAGATATGTGCATGTCCTAAGCCCTGGGCTCTGCGAATGTTACCTTATTTGGAAAAAGGCTCCTTGCAGACATAATTAAATTAAGGATCTTGAGATGACATTATCTGGGATTATCCAGGTGGGCCTTAAATCCAATGACAAGTGTTCTCCTAAGAGAAAGAAGAGGAGAAGACACAGACACTCAGAGGAGGATGAAGGTAGAGAGTAAAGTGATGTAGCCACAAGCCAAGGAAGCTGGCAACCACCAGAAGCTGGAAGAGGCAAAGATCGGGTTCTCCCCCTAGAGCCTTGACAGGGAGCACAGCCCTGACAACACCTTGATTCCAGACTTCTGGCCTCCAGAACTGAGAGAAAATAAATTTCTGTTGTTTTAAGCTACCCAGTTTGTGGTAATTTGTTACAGCAGCCACCGGAAACTAATACACATATCCTGGTTTTATTAAACAGTCAATGACAGCACACACACCAGCAATTTCCTTTTTCCCTCAGAGATTTTCCTCCTGGAGGGTGCTGTCCCATTCTACTCTGAATAGGTTAATCTAGGCCTCTTTTCTAATTGCCTTCCCAGGACTTCCTTAATTGCTTTTATGACTTGGACCTACTGTTTCCTGGATCCTGTGTTTTCATCTTTCTTGGCTTCCTTTCTTGTTTTGCTAGAGCATATCCTCAAGTAACTTTCTAAGAAAGGATGTACATGAAGCTAACTTTCTGGGTCTTGAGTGTCCCCAAATCTCTTTATCTGTCTTCAAATTTGATTGTCTGGGTAGAAACATAATTCTAGACTTAAAATCATCTTCCCTTGGAACTTGAGCACTAATTCTGATTCCCTTGCAGATATCGGTATTTATCCCTCTCCTGAAGTTTTCAGAATATTCCCTTTACCCTTGGTTCCCTAAATTTCACAATATGCCTACACATATCTTTTTAAAATTCACTCTGCTTGGCTGTACGTAGGGCCTTTTGACGTGAAGAATCATGTCTTCATGTATTATTTATCTGAAAAGTCTCTCCCCCTTACCCCTTTTCCTCTAGTCTCTCTCTAACCCTTATTGGTTAGGGTTATCCAACAGAACTTGCTGTAACCATGGAAATTCCCTATAAATCTGCACTGTCCAATACTGTAGCCACTAGCCATAGACGGCTATTGAGCAATTGAAATGAGACTAGTGTCACTAAGGAACTGAATTTTTAGTTTCATCTTTATTAATTTAAATTTAAATGGCCACATGCAGCTAGTGGCCACTATATTAGACAGTGCAGTCACTTAGACTTTTAAGACTTATCTTCTATGTCTCTATTTCCTCCCATACTGCCCATCTTTTTATATTTTTAGCCCTTATCTAGAACATTTTCTTAACTGTGTCTTTAGCCTCTTTATTGATTTTTTAAATTTGGCAATCGCTATACATTTCTTATATTGTAACTCTTTTACAGAATCTTATTCTTGTTTTAAGGATGAGTGAGATATTCTTGACTGCAGATCCATACCCTAATCAGATGTGTTTAAATTCTACTCATTTCACTGAATTAGCTCTTCTTCCTCAGTAGTCACTTTTCCTATTTACCTTGGCCTTGTTCACATAAATTTTAATAACATGCTTGGTAATCCTTGGTTTTCCATTCATATTCAAACTTTCGGTAATGAAAAGACTGTTGTGTGTTGGGAGACAATTCTCCAGGAGTACTTTCACGTTTTTGCACAGTCCAGGCATTCATAGCAAAGGGCAATGGCCAAAGTGATTAAAGGATGAGTAAGTAAAAAACATGCCTTGGAGGGGCCAGCCTGGTGGTGCAGCAGTTGGCTTCACATGTTCCGCTGTGGCGGCCCAGGGTTTGCTGGTTCGGATCCTGGATGCAGACCTATGCACCGTTTGTCAAGCTATGCTGTGGCAGGCGTCTCATGTATCAAGTAGAGGAAGATGGGCACGGATGTTAGCTCCGGGCCAGTCTTCCTCAGCAATAAAGAGGAGGATTGGCGGCAAATGTTAGCTCAGAGCTAATCTTCCACAAAAAAAAAAAAAAAAAAAAAAATGCCTTGGAAGCTAGCAATAGTATAATGCTCCAAAGAGACTGAGACTTATCTCCCCTGGAGTCATTTGTTTACACTTCAGGTTCATAAAACCCTAGTGACTTTCTCTCCCCTCCTCTGCTGTCCCCTTTCCTCCCCTCCCCAGAGAGAACTTGCTTATATTCCAGAGTCAAGTGTCTCTCTCTCTCTCCCCCCAGTGGGAAGGCGAGGCAGATGTGCCGACCACCCTGTATAAGCTCCAAGTCTCATTACTGGGGAAGTCCTCTCCTATGGTACAATCCAGTTGCATGTGCAGCATGTTATGGGCTGAACTGTGTCCCCCTCCTTGCCAAATTCATAAGTCGAAGTCCTAACACCTAGTTCCTTAGAATGTAATTACATTTGGAGATACAGTCTTTCTAGAGATGATTATGTTAAAATGAGATCATTAGGGTGGGCCTAATATGACTGGTGTCCTTATGAGAAGAGAAAATGTGGACACACACAAGCACAGAGGGAAGGCGATGTGAAGACACAGGGAGAAGATGGCCATCTGCATGCCAAGGAGAGAGGTCTTCCCTCATGGCCCTCAGGAGGAACCGACCCTGCCACACCCAGATCTCAAACCAGCCTCCAGAACTGTTAGAAAACAAATTCCTGTTGTTTAAGCCACCTGGTCAGTTGTACTTTGTTACGGCAGCCCCAGCAAAATAATACAAAGGGTCACTCCAGCCTCTTACTGTGTCATCCCATGGGGACTGGAGCACTAAGAAGCTCTGTGAGTAATAGAAGGTCTGTTCTCTGATTCAGGAATTTCCTGTTTCTTATTAGAACATACCAATATCTCTATATATGCTACTCTGAATATATATGCTTCTTCCTACTGCCCTCATTACCACCAGAAAGTCATTCAATTTCTTTAAAGATAAGAATCCGATGAATATTTTACTCGGGGTAAAACTACCTGCCGTTCTGCAGTAGAGGCAGAGAAGCGGGGTACTGACAACGGAGAGTACCGCGGGGCCCTAGGTCTCAGCCCTCTGCAACAGACATCCCGAAGTCGGAGCTTCTAAGGACTCTGCTGGGACTCCCTCCACGGTTGCAGACCTCCGCACGTGCCCCAGGCTTCACCAGCCATCCTCCTTCCATCTGCTTTCCATCTCCTGAAAAATGGTTTACATCTCATCTGCTGATAACTGCCTCTTATGTTCTTTGATGCTGTAGATGTTCTGACTTTTACCCTCACACAGTCGCTTTAATGGAGGCTCAAGAAGAAGAGAAGATAAACACACATGTGCGGGCTATCATCTCGAACTACACACGCCAATAGTTTTTCTTGAATATTGTTGCCTGATAGTAAATGAAATAAGAGGGCCCGGCCCCGTGGCCAAGTGGTTACGTTCGCACACTGCTTCCGTGGCCCGGAGTTTCGCCAGTTGGAATCCTGGGCACGGACATGGCACCGCTCATCAAGCCATGCTGAGGCGGCATCCCACATGCCACAACTGGAAGGACCCACAACTAAAAATACACAACAATGTACTAGGGGGCTTTGGGAGAAAAAGGAACAATAAAATCTTTAAAAAAAAGAAAGAACGAAAGAAAGAAAGAAGAGACTCAGAGTTATCTTAACCACAATTAACATTCTCAAATAGCTAAATGAACACATAACAAGTTACACAAAACAATTTTTTCAAGCTCTATTAAAAATTTTCAGGAAAAATTGGAGAAATGGACATCTTTGAGGGTAGCCCAAGGGAAGGAAAGAAGTTGAAAGTTTCAGAATAGAGAAATAAAGTTCCTGTATCAAAAGAGCTATTTTATCTGGAAACTGAAAAATATTATGATCTTTAGGTATTGAGGTTTTTGGCCTCAGCTGTTCTTTGTAGGTAGAAGGGAATATATTTTAAACTTTTTAAAAATCCAGTTTCTCATATTCTCAGCTCCAGAACTGGTTTCTGAATCACTGATTCTCAGGGATTTCACTAGTGAAGCTCCCCAATGACCTGCCCTGGTCTAATAGCATCGAGATAATTGATTAGACAGAAGACAAGCAGCTTGAGATACAGGACACAGCCAAGCTTTTAGAACTCAGATTTTCAGCCTTTCTACCCACAGTGGAAGGGGAAAACCCCCTTCAATCCCTGGGGGACGTGTTCTTGCACAGAAACTGGCATTGAGGTTCAATTAGACACCGAAGACCTTGTCCTTCAAAGCCAAGCAATAAAGTCCCAGCCAGGCAGGGTACTGCTACTGTCCCTGCATCAGCACCTCCCATCTCTGTCCCGTCTGCTGCCTGGCGAGAGGCCTTCTGGCTTTTATGTGCTCTGAGCTATAACCCAATGAAGGGCAAAATGTGAATGAAATGCCTGATGAGGACGAAGAGGATGAGAAGAACACAGCATCGACCTTAGGGTCTCCTTGCTGGGAACCCGGGCAGGCAGACTATCACACTGGAGAGGCTGGATGAAGGATCTAACGTGGATCACATACCTAGGGAGCTTTTCTCCTCAACACGTAACTCAGTTCATGTCCAAAGAGACCTGGTTAAATATGAAACCATAAAGTGAGGGCCAGAGCTCCCTGACCTCACCTGCAGCCTAGACAAGGATTCCCGGGACCACAGGTAGATTAGCGCATGCAAGGCACGGTTCTGAGTCCTTTATAGCCATTGCTCATTTAATGCTCACATCACAGTATCTTCACTTTACAGATAGGGAGAATGAGGCACAGAGATTAAATAACTTGCCCAAAGTCACACAGTGAGCAAGTGGCAGAGCCTCAGACCCAATATTAATGGTTATTCCCTAACTCCTTGTTCTTTGCTTGCCAAACATTGCCTTTAAATTGCCTCCTTTAACAAATGAATATTATGCTAACTTAAGAGCAAAATGCATCCTCAAAGGTAGGTAAGAAAAAAATACATGTTCCCTCAAAATTAGCATGAACCTTGAAAAGACTCCCAGATTCACAGCTGCCTTCTCTTAGAGCCCAACTTTTGGTTTCACTGTTTGGATGACTAACGGGAATACAGGAATTTGCTCTTTATTTTCCAGTTTCTAGAAGAGCCAAAAAAGTGAACTTTCTCCCCTTGGTGGGGGAGACCATGAGACACACAGGGAGCAGAGAACCCCAAAACCAGGAAACCTTTCAACAAACCTTTCGAAATAAACATATTTCATTTGGACACTGATTCTGTAAGGAGATTTCAATATTCAATAAAGGCAGACTACTACGTGGAAACAGCTGGCGTAAAAAGAAGAAAATAGGGCAGCCAAGCCAGAGGGAGAAATGAGATACAACAAAGGGAAAAGCTCCAAAGTAAGAAAGGATATAGGCTCCAAAGACTCCCACACCAAAATAAGCCCTGATATACCTGCAGCTTGGGAACAGTTCCAGTGATCGAAATTAGCCCACAAACTGTGGGCTTCAGTTTCGAGAAGAGAAGATTCTCCTGCACGTGTTTGTCCAGATTGAAGAGAACCTGCTCGTACTTAGCATTTACCATTAGACACATTGCAGCTCTTCATCAATACTATGCGGTCACTAGTCACTTCACATGGAGGTTATTCAATTCCAAATGTGGAGGTGAATTTTCTTCTCTAATCGCCAGCGAGCGTATATAAGACAAAAACAGAGAAAGCAAGTGAGCATGCGCATGCCCAAGTATGAGAATCTCCGAGCATCACAAAGGCCACGGGCCACAACGTGACCCATCGCGAGAGCAAGCGCGAGCGCAACCAACTAGGAGTGTGACCTCGCGAGAAAGACAGAGCATGAGTGACCTATCGTGAGAATGGCCAAGCGTGAGTATGACGTATCGCGAGAAAACCATGAGCAAGCAAGGACAATCAAGACTCAGTGTGCGCATGTCTTGGAGCTCCAGGTGGTCCTGCAGACTGAGCTATGTTTGCAAGACTCCTCCAGCAAATAATTCTAAGGCTTCATATTCTTAGTTCAAAAATAAATCTACAGGTTGAGAAACAAGAACAAGTTCTTAAGGAAAGAGCAATTATCGGACAGGAATTGCATGGGGTCAGGAACAGGCAGAGAGCTGCCTGGCCCATCCGAGCCTTCTCAAGGAGACCCCTATCCTCCTGGATGCCGGGATGAAGGTCTTCAGCCTCGTCTCACCCATCCCCAGTGTCCTGGCCTTACGGAACCTGGTAGGGAACCCAAGGGTTGGGAGGAGCCATTTCCAACAGAGCAGGCAACTGCTTCCAAGATTTAAAGCCAGGGGATTTCAAGGCGTCGGACTCAGATTATCAATAAAGCAACTTACAGTTTTGTCTTTCCTAAACACTGTGACAAAGACTTTAATTTCATATTATGTCAAGAGTTTTATGGCGCCAAGAAGCTTTCCAGGACTGAATACTCCTATATGAGTCCCACAGAAACCGGGCAGCAAAAGCAGCAATCATAACTATCACCTTTTGGGTCAAAATTTTGATTAAAACCAACTGTCAACTAAAACGTATTTTATTAGCAGTAAGATTAAATCCAGAGCATGTGTCAAAACTGTAATATGAAGTCACAATTTCTCTAGATTACAGTTGGAAGCAGTAATTTTATAACTCAGCAGCTCTCTGGCCCATAAATCCAAATAGAGTTCAGACAGCCACTCTGGACTGCAGGGCGATATCTCGCTCAGAGCCAGACCCAGGGGAGGCGCTCCGCTCTCTGGGGCCTCACTCCCCGAGCAGGGCCACACCAGGCTCCCGCTCCCCTGTTTATGGCTCCAGGCGTGTCTCCCAGTCCAGGGCTGGGATCAGGTGTAACTGGAGTACAGTGTCCTGCACACTCTGTTTCAGCTGTCCCCGGGCAGACATGCCACTGGAGTGGTCTAATTAGCTACTAAAGATGTCATGTTTTGCCAGCAATAATCAGTACCAGGACATTTTTAGACCCTAAGATATCCCTTATGGCATGTCAGAGGTGGTGCCCTCTTTCTGTGGCTTTCTGTGAGCCTCTTGGTGCTTGAGTCATAGCTGCAAAGAGCTGAGCGCCTTTTTTTTAATCCAACCAGGAGTCACCCGGCTTATATTCACCCTCTAGCCAGCCCTGCCCACATCTAACTCATCTTACTCAATGATGTCATGTAGATATGCCCATGAGCCAGCCCTGGTGGCCGACTGGTTAAGAACTGGCGCTCTTACCACCGTGGCCCAGGTTCGCATCCTGGTCAGGGAACCACACCACCTGTCTCTCGGCTGTGATACTGTGGCGGCTGTGTGTTGCTATGATGCTGAAAGCCATGCCACCAGTATGTCAAATACCAACAGGGTCATCCATGGTGGACAGGTTTCAGCAGAGCTTCCAGACTAAGACAGACCAGCAAAAAGGAGCTGGCCACCACTTCTGAAAAAGTTGGCCATGAAAACCCTATGGATAGCAGCAGAGCATTATCTGATACAGCACCAGAAAGTGAGAGGATGGCACAAAAAGACCAGGCAGGGTTCCCCTCTGCGGTACACACGGGAGCCAGGAGTCAGAATCCACTCAACAGCACTAACAGCAAGAACAAATATGCCCATGGCCTCTTCCGACTCCTATCTCCAATGCCACTGTCTAAATTCTCATCCATATTATGTCTCCTTGCCTTAGTGAGATAGTCTCCAAAAAGTTCCTGAGTCAATCCACCCCTATCAAAGATTGTTCTGGAACAGAGCCCTGCTTATATAGCTCCATACTCAGAAGGGCCGACAGTCCTCCACGGTCAACCCTTCTGCCTCTCCCGTTGTAAAACAAGAATGAGAACTAGGCTCACCCGAGGCTGTGACAGGACTCCTATTTTTCTACCAGTACAGTGAAAACCCTGATGTAAAAGGGAAAAAAATGCAGTAAGTGTCAAGGAATGATCTAAGCTGCTTTCTCATGTAGCGGGAACCGCACCAAAACTGTTTGCTAAATGATGACAAACGTACACAAACTGGATGGCCCTGGACGTTCTCAGGATTGGGATCTGATCTGCTTATTGTTCAGAAAGCTATTTATAAAGGTTTTGGGAAGACCTAGAGTATTACAAAAACTGTACACTATGATACACAGGTTTTTGTAATCTCAGGATCCTTTTAAATAGAAACCTTTACTAATAGGTAACTCGAAATCCCCCCAAATACACACCGTAACAAGCTTTAGACATTTAAAACTACACTACAGAGACAGTAGCTTGGCCACATCCATGCCAAGGGGAGGTCCAAACAGTATGAAAGGGCTGAATTATAAATCCCAGCCAAAAAACTTTATTTATCAAGAGAGAATTAATGTTTAATGTATCTAGGGCTGCTATTATCACAACTCACAAAATCAAGCTCACAAAATTATCAGCAAGAATAAAATGATACTGTGTTTTTTTAAAAAAAAGAAAAGATTCTTTTCCCAAAAAGGTTAGTCCACAGAAGAACAAACATAAGTAAGATCCACAATGGTCAAATGTGAAGAAATGAGTGGTAATTTTTACACATTGGAAGAGTTGGTTTTTCATAAAAGTATAATTTTAGAGAAATGTGCAAGTCAGCTGCAATCGCGAACCTTGTATCAAGCTCAATAATGAAAGCCACTTTTGTCTTGGTGGGCTCAGTACAGCCCAGCCCCTGTTGAAACTCTGAAATGCTGTCCAGCTAACCAAGTTCTTACACTAGGGGTGGGGAGGGAGGGGTGGAACAAAATATAAATTGAAAACAAAATGAATATGTTTCCTGAAACAAAGCCAAAATCTGAATAATCCTTAAGTAATGACCATTTATGCAGTTAGTTTCTCAAGTTTTTCTTTCCCTACTTCTTAAGTAACATGGGAATCTGGGCCAATTTTAAAGCCAGAGAATACTTAGGAACTATTTTTAGGTCATTTCATCCCATTTTTATTTGACTAGCTAACCTAGGTGGCAGTTTGATTTCAAAGCAGCAGAGGACGGCATGCTTGTGCTCTCCCCGCGCCCAGCGCCAAGGTACAAGTCTCCACCCTCCCAGGACACTGGCCAGTGACAGTCCATCACCCTGCCCGCCATCAGCTCTTAGTAACTGAGTGTTCTTTCCTTCTGCAGTGGGTTGAATGGTGACACACCCTCTCCCAGCAAATATACGTCTATGTCCTGATACCCAGACCCTGTGAATGTTTCCTTATTTGGATAAAGGGTCTTTGCAGATGTAGTTAAAGATCCTGAAGTGAGATCATCCTGAGTCCCAGGTGGGCTCTAAATCCAATGACGTATATCCTTCTAAGAGACAGAAGAGAAGAAGACAGACACACGGAGGAGAAGGCCCCATGGAGACCGAGGCAGAGACAGGAGTGATGACTCTACAAGCCATAGAACGCCAGGAACAACTAGAAACTGGAAGATCGAGGAAAAGAACCCACCCCCACACCCCACCCCACCCCGCCCGCAGAGGGAGCACGGCTCTGCCGACGCCTTGATTTCAGACTTCTGGCCTCCAGAACTGAGAGAATAATTCCTTGTAGTTTCAAACCACCCAGTTTGTGGTAATTTGCTTCAGCAGCCTCAAGAAACGAATACATTTCAGACACACAGATATGCTACTCTCATTTCTAAGCAGCAAAGAAACATCACTTAAACAGTAGCAAGGACCAACTCCTTGTCTTTAGAGCAATCTAAGCACTTAGTCCCTACAAGTAGATTAAATGGGATTGAACGTGGGCACTGCTTCACGTGTTCAGTGCTGTGCAAATACCCATGGTTGAAAGACACGAGGCGTCGATGGACAGCATTAGCATGTCCACTTCAAAAAAAAAAAATGACACATTTCTGTGTTGCTTTAGTAAACACAAGCTTGAAAGGCAGAAGGCTTGTTTCAGTCAAACATGGATGGCTCTCTTTCAGAAATGCATCTGACCATCTTCCTTAGACTCACATGTTAGGAAGCAAGCTGGGAAGATGCCCCGCTCTAAAATCTTCCTCACACACATTTTAATGACTCACTATTTTTTGAGAATTTGCTTTTCTTTCTATATACAAAAACAACCACACTTCAGCTATCCTCAAAAGGACACAGAAGAGACAGGTGGTTGCCCAGGGAAGAAAGGACAGTGGGAGAACAGAAGGCAGCAGGGGACCCCTGAATGCCTGAGAGGACGAGATGGACACGACAAGATGGAAGAACTTCAAAGTTAATGCTCAAAATATGGGCACAAGAAATTAACAGGCACATCACAGAGGAAATCCTAACAGTCAAAGTTCATAGGAAGATGATTGAGCTCATTACTGATATCTTATATGCATGTTTTTAAAATTCACAGTGTTTATGGGGGCCAGCCATGTGGCTGAGTGGTTAAAGTTCCACACACTGTACTTTGGCAGCCTGGGTTCATGGGTTTGGATCCCAGGCACGGATCTACTCCACTCATCAGCCATGCTGTGGAGGCATGCCACATACAAAATAGAGGAAGATTGGGACAGATGTTAGCTCAGGGCTAATCTTCCTCAAGCAAAAAAAAAAAAAAAGGAAGACTGGCAATGGAGGATTAGCTCAGGGTGAATCTTCCTCACCAAAAACAAATAGAAAAGGAAATTCACAGTGTTTATCCAAAATATATAAAGGACTCATACAACTCAACAACAAAAAAATGAACACAATCAAAAAATGGGGAGAGGATATGAACAGACATTTTTCCAAAGAAGATATACAGAGGGCCAATAGGCATATGAAAAGATGTTCAAAATCACTGAGTATTAGGGAAATGCAAATCAAAACTACAATGAGATATCACCTCACAGCTGTCAGAATGGCTATAATTAACAAGACAAGAAATAACAAGTGTTGGAGAGGATGTGGAGAAAACAGAACCCTCATACGCACTGGTAGGAATGCAAACTGGCGTAGCCACTATGGAAAACAGTATGGAGATTTCTCAAAAAGTTAAAAATAGAAATAACATATGATTCAGCTATTCCACTACTGGGTATTTATCCAAAGAACATGAAGGCTTAGGCACATGCATACAAAAAGTGTGTGGGGGCATTTATATATTTCCCATTTTATGGCCATAAATTAAAGGTATTTCTTAATTTGCCAAAAATATTTAAACTCAGTTGGCTTATACTTAAGTTTTAATGGGTTGAATGTGGCAACCAAGGGTATTCAGTTGGCTTTGAAGGTAATTGTTCCATCTGCAAACAAAACAAACAAAAAATAACCATTGTTCAAATATTAGGAACAATTTACAACATCTGCGAAGATCTAGAGTTCCTAAAATTTGATAATAAATAGCCCCGAACCATTCATACATTTTTTACTATTACTGCACAGTAAAGTAAAATGGTATGTACATTTGAGGCCTGAATAAAGGATAAAGATAATGGCCTCCTTGTGTTATCTAGAAAGCACATAATCCAACTTCTCTGGAAGGCAAGAACATTTAATCAGCGCTTAAAAAGGCAAGGGTTGTGCAATATGGCGGCTAAGAGCACAGGAGTCAACAGCCTGGGCTGGGATGTGAGTCTATCCTTAGCAGTCTTATGCCCAACAAATTACATCGTCTTGGTCGCAGTCTTCTCATCTGTAAAATGGGGATAATTTATGATTCTTGTGAATCAACGCATGTGAAAGCACCAGGCACAATGCCTGGCCCATCGTGGGCAATTACAAATGTTAGTTGTGTCCCTTAGTTGGCTTGGCTCTGTTCCACAGCCACAGGCTAGGCTGGGCATCCTAGAAATGCTTGCTGTTGATAACACTGGGTCATCAAGTAAGAATGCCAGTGTCGACCTTGAAGGTCTGCTGACCCTGAGCTCTCATACATGGCTGGCTGGCAAACTATTTGGCAGACTAAGTAGAAAACTCCTCAGTCTAACATGTGCATACCTCGCAACCCAGCAATCCTACTCCTAGGTATACGCTCAACAGAAACGATTACGTACGATCACCAAAGACTCACACTCTTCATAACAGCACTATTCATAAGAGCCCCAAGCCAGAAACAACCCAAATGCCCATCAATAGTGGAACAGATAAACAAATTGTGGAATATTCACCCAATGGAGTATTGGACAGCAGTGGGGATGGACATAGTAAGCACATGCAACAACATGGATGAACACAAATAAGTCTGTGGTGTAGGTGTCCATTTGCACCAAGTACAAAACCAGGCAAAGCTAAGACAGGGTCAGAAGTCAGAACAGTGTCCCTCAGAGGAGGACAATGACCAGGAGGGACCATGATGGGTGCCTCTGGGGTGCTACACTGTCCCATGTCTTGATCTGGTTACATGCATGAGTTTAGTTTGTAAAAGTTCAAATGCTGCACCCTTAAGGATATGTGTACTTTTCTGTATGCATCTTATACTTCCATAAAATGTTTTTTAAAAATCCACCTCTACAGCTGATAAAAATAAAACGTCTGTGCCCCGCTCAGGGCCACGTGCCCAGGGCAGCCCACACCACTCTACTCCCAGCCCTGAATACCACAGGCCTCACCAACCTCACTGCCTGTTGGGAGAGGACAGGCTACATGCAACACCTTCTCCTACCACGATTTCCTCACTCATTTCTAAGCCTGGCATCTCTCCATTGCTTTTCACGTTTGAACCTGGGCACTTTTCCTGCCATATTTCTTCTCTTCTAGACTTCGGCTATCATCTGTATGGAAGAAATCTTCAGGTAAAAGACACCCCTCAGGATACAGGGCTGAAATGAACCTACTGATACCCAAACTCTTCCAATTCAACACATCTCACCTCAGGGAAGTCATTTAAAATAAGTGTCCATGTTAAAGATACAATTTTCAAGAAATTAATCCTTAAAAGAATAATTTGTTTGTAAGCAATTGAAATGAAGGCTTGGACTTCATAGAATTTTCTAATTATTAGGTGTACATCATACCACATCAACCTTAGTAAAATTTATAAGGCATATGTATTCAAAATAACATGCAATATTATTTTAAAATATTAAAGCATGTGAAAAAATTAAGTTCTCTGAAGTTTTGTACATTCAATTCTAAAACATCAAAACAACTGTTTCTTTGGATTACTATGCATGAGAAACAATTTCTTTTCAAAGTAAACACATCCTAACGTAAGAGTATTTCAGTCGGTAACGCTCCCTCCCATAGGCGGAGCTCAGGGGATTTTTAGGGCAATGAAACTATTCTGTATGATACTGTGGTGGTGGAAACATGTCATTATGCATTTGTCCAAACCCACAGAATGTAGAACACAGAGTGAACCTAATGCAAATGATGGACTTATAATTAATAATAACATATCGATACAGCTTCATCCATTGTAACAAATGTTCCGTACTAAGGCAAGATGTTAATAACCGGAGGAGGGAGCAGGATGAAAGGGAATATATGAGATGGCTACACTTTCTGTCCAATTTTTCTATAATCCTAAAACTGCTCTAAGAAATGAAGTCTATTAATTAAATAAAATAAAATAATGCTCCCTCTCAGCTTTTAAGATTTCTACACTTTCCTTTGCTGGTTTTGCAGGAAATGCCCATTTAGAACACAAAAGCAGCAGGACAGAACAAAGGCTTTCACACATTTTCAGGGCTGACAATTGTACATACAAACATTTTTCACCCATTGTTAGTGACGATATGGACACAATTTTAAAAATTCATTATGCAGAATAGCTATCATGGGTTTTTTTTGTACTGGACTGGCATACTGTTCTTCTGTGCAAGAAAATATAATGCAAAATGTATTCAAATAAAAGCAAGAATAAGGGTCGACTTTAATACCTCCGGGAGAAATCCGATCGATTGGGTCCATAAGGAAAGATGTATGCATTAGGCGCTCCCTAATTACGACTGCTTTGGTGGGCAGCAGTGTTGGTGAAACAGATGTTGCAGCCCTATTAAAGAAGGGGTTTCAAACATCTGCTTACAATTTCAAGGCAATTGTAAATACAGCGGAGAAGGTCAATTGGGCCAATTAAGGCCGATGTGCAAATCCACCACTGTAGGTTTCTTTTCAAGCTTACATGGACTTGATTTTTTATGCTTCTACTTTCTGCAACCACAATTTTTTTTTAAACACAGGAAATGGGTTTAATAACAACTTTTGTCCATTTTGATTGTAGTTTTTTAAAATAGCAACACACTTTCTGTTCAAGGCATTAGCTGCACACCTTTTCCTTCACGATGGCTTGTTTTCCCTCCCAGCCCCCTTCCACCCTCAGAGCCTGCTGCTCAGCTCCCGTGAGAGGGGGCCTGCTGTCCCAAGTTACCAGGGAAGTGAGGGATAACCAGAATGAACAAGGGCAAGAGCCATCTCCAGAAAAGTCAGTACTGTGACATCAACTTAACCGTGCTCTTAGCTGGGCTGACTGCAACTGGGAGCATTTGCTATTCTACCGTTAGCATCTGCACTGTCCTTAATTGAAAAATCATGAAGTTTATAACCAGTAAAATGGTGACAAATGTGACTCTCTCTAATCTAAACATGCAAAAACGAAAATTGTCCCACGGTATGAAAAGCTCACGCACGTCAGAGATAATACTGGGAACTCGCTCCTAGGAAACTCTAGGCCATGCTGCAAAGACCAAGACTCCTTTGCTGCTCGACAGCTGGTGCCACAGATGGAGTGGGACTCAGAGGCGCAGGGTCAGTGAAGAGGGGCTGTCCACCCCAAACATTACTAGGTAATTTTTCTTAAAGCTGAAAGTTTAATAGTTCAATTTTTAAGATCACTAAGTAGCCATCAATGTCCAAATGTCCCAGGCATCAAAATGGCCTGCTTGACAGGGATAAGAAATAAGCCTGGGGCCGGCTCCATGGCCGAGTGGTTAAGTTCGCATGCTCCGCTGCGGCGGCCCAGGGTTCGGATCCTGGGTGCGGACATGGCACCACTCATCAGGCCATGTTGAGGCGGCGTCCCACATCCCACAACTGGAAGGACCTGCAACTAAGATATACAACTGTGTACCGCGGGGGGGTGGGTGGGAAATAAAGCAGAAAGAAAAAAAAAAAAGATTGGCAACAGTTGCTAGCCCAGGTGCCAATCTTTAAAAAGAAAAAAAAAAAGAAAAGAAATAAGCCTGATCAACCTTCTTTCCCATGAGTTCAGAGGGATGGCCACCAGGGAGTATTTTCCCCTTTTTTGGTGGCCCTAACCACTGAATTATTCTCTTTATAGAGAGGGGGAAAAAGTAAGGTTAGACAGACCTAGATTCAAATTCAAATTCTGCACATTCTAGCTGACTGACATCAAAATTTATTTCCTCATCTATAAAATGGGAATACTGTCACCTTCTAGAGTTTTAAAAGTTGATACACAGTAGGCACTCAATAAATGTTGATTTACCAAAATTGTACACACTAGGCACTCAATAAATGTTGATTTCCCAAAATCATACACACAGTAGGCACTCAATAAACATTGGGTTTCTGCCCTTCTGAGACCTTCAGGACCTCTACCAAGACACTTCTAAAGAGCCTGAACCCATGTTCCTGACCAGGAGAGGACAGTTCTCTTCAGTTTCTATTTGTCTATTTATTTTGAGGGGAAGGTCTATTCAGTTTTTGCATTGTTGATGCTGTTGTCGTCATTATTTGCTTTGTTTCTGGTGAAACAAAAAAGAGACTGGATAATGAAAGTATGCAGTAAATTCTAAAAAAAGAATCCTTCAGGCAGCAGGGTGGGGAGAAATGGCATTAGGAACAAAGAACATTCTGAAGGAAAGTCAATATCACACAGAGAAATCTAAGTTGAGAAAGAACTTTTTCTTCTTATGCTCCCTTTTTACTTTTCAACCTTGAGGCTCAGCTCACTCAGGTCTGAGCAAGAATAAAGAGCCCTGCTTGTCTAAACAACCGCTAAATCTGAGAGCAAACAGCTCTGCTCTATGTGGTTCTTCAGCAACATTCCTGTCAATGCAGCCGTCTCTGCTCGATTGGTCCAACAATGGTGGACTTAGAGCCGTCCGCTCATCCTTCATCCAGTGTGCAAGGGGATTTCAAAAGGCCATTCCAGGAACAGCTCTTGCAATTTTTGTAGCCTTTTCAAAAACACAAAAATCGAATTTATTTGGCTCACTGTTTCGGCAATCCAGCTTAAACTAATTTTAACCACCCCCCCCCCTTTTGTAAATAGTGATGTTTGGAACACCACCATTGCCACAATATAAAATGATTGTGTTTTTCTCTTTTGCCACAAATTACCATAGTTTTATAATTGAAAAGCGTCAGGCAGAAGCCTTAGGGAATGGCAGAACCACCCCGGGTTCAGAATATACAAATGGAACCAGATGCTGGGAATCTTTTTAATATCGAAATGAAAGTTTAGAGAACAAAATTTCCGTTTTTTAAACATAAAGTGTTTGGCTTGGCAGCTGGTATAAAAAGTGATTAATAAATAAGAGCTGGTAGCCAGAGCAGCCGCTAAACTCAAGATCATCCGAGTTCTAGTACAGATTCATTTCTGAGAATCATTTAAAAGGAATACCATAGTGCCAACGGCATCAGCACAGAAAGTTAGAGTAAGCTTTAATGGTAAATATAGATATCTTTACATATTTTTTATACTTCATATAGTAGATTTACTTACATCTCATTTACTATCTTACTAATGGGTCTCAATTTGTTAGAATTGCATATAAGCTAAGGAACTGATATTCAAGGTACCTCAATAAAAAAATTCTCAAAAGTAACTTTTATTTAAAATACTGCTCATGGTAAATTGTAAAACCAAAATAACACTTGGGTCAAAACTCCAAAGAGCTGGGATATCACTGAGCTAGAAAAGAAAGGACCAGCATAAAGAGAGTCCTCTGCCTAATACTCCATATGCCAAAAACAATGACGCTCTATTCTTTTCAACAGGATTTATAGTTTTTTCTTCCTGTTTTATAGCAGCAATGCATAGTCACAGAAGAAATTTTGGAAATTTCAGAATCCCAAAGAAAGGGGGAAAAAAGTCTCCTAGAATTCCATCCCCCAAAGAGAACGGCCTTTAATATATTCTGGTAAACTTTTCTCATCTTCTTTCAATGCATACACAAACCTTTTTATTTCTTTACTTTTTTAAAGCAAAAATTGGGTCATACCATGGGTATCATTTTTTGATGTGTTTTTATGGGTTTTACGGTTTTTAACAGCTATAATAATAGTTTTAACAAACTATACAGTTATCAAATAGATACAAAATTTAACCTCCTATTATTAGACACGAAGACTGTCTCTGTTTTTCCGTTTTATAAATAGTGGAACAATGAACATGCAGACATGTACGTCTTTGTGCCTACTTCAACTTCTTGGGTTAAACTCCTACAAACTGAATTGTCAAGTCGAAATACATGCATATTTTAAGGTGTGTGTTACACAAGACACACGAGACAGGCTGTATCAATTCTGCACCAACAGTGAGAATACCATTTTCCCCACACCTTTGTCCAAATAATTTTTAATCTTCACAATTTAGCATGCAAAACATTATGTATTTTTCCTTTTTTTTTAACAACGATATTCAGATATTTTTACTGGTCACCTCATTGCTTCCATTGGGAACTGACTGCTCACTTCCTTTACCCATTCTTCAACTGTAAAACTTTCTGTGTACTGAAAATATTAACCCTTTGATTACTATTTATGTTCCAAATATTTTTTTCTCCATCCGTCACTTGACTTTCACGTGTTGCTTGCCATACAGAAATTTATTACTATAAGAAGCCTATCTCTTTCTTTTATCATTTTTCCTTATTTTAAGCCTAGAAAGGCCTTTTCTATCCCAAGAGCAAATAAACAATCTGTTTTACACATTGAACTAATATCAGGAGGGCACTGATTTTGATTGCAATGATTGAGAGGGCAAAACATAGTTAAGGAAAGAAAGAAGAAATCCCAAAGGAACGAGAAAGAGGTGAGAAGGCTTCTAAAAATAACATTTGGCAGACATCGGCTAAATGCAAGTCTAATTTGCCTCTTAGTTAATGAAGGAGAAAATGGAGATGGGAAGGAATAAAGGGTCCATTCTAGAACGGTAATAATAAAATCCTCTCTGAAGACAATAACAACATTCTTGTTCTACAAGGAAATCTAACCCTAAAATAATAAAGAATATATTGATATAACAGCACTGTGAATCAATTCCATTTAGGTTATGTTATTTTAACAATGACCCCGAAAATGTTGAACTAAAGTAGTTTGTTACATGCCCAGTTTGGGGAGGATAAAACCCACTTAGAGAACCACGGGTTCTCACTAACATATCTGCAAAAGGCCTTTTTGTCTGCAATCAATTAATCAATAATTGTGTGCCAATGGGCTAACTTGTATATTGTTTATAAACAGATTATCTATAAATATATTACATATACATATAAGTTTTACTTATTTCAAAAGGTAAAATAAAATCTATTAAATTTGCTCCATGTTTCCAGGCATTAAACAAAATGATAATCTCATCAGAGTCCAACAGAAAAGAATGACTTTGGCCGCTTTGGCCAAGCCCCTGCACCTCCTTATTGTGAGTGGAGATGGAGCCCTGTTGGGAGCATCTGGGTGGGAGGAGGCCACAGACGCAGAGACTTGCTTGCCCAGACCCCAGGTGCTGGAGAGTCTGGAATCCCGGCTGGAGGCGGGGGCAGGAGCACCCAGCAGCATCCTCCCCAGACCCTACCTGAACTGTTGGAATTCTGGCTCTGCCTGCCTTCACTTTCTAACTTGTTTTCCCTGCCTCATCCTCCAACTTTCCTCTTAATTTTTTGAGCTACCCAGCATCCAGCCTCCAATACATTTCCTTTCTGCTGAAGTTACCCAAGTTGATTTCTGTTGCTTGCAATCATGAACCTTGACTTGTACAAGCTCTTGGTAGTTTCTGAAACAAATTAAAACTCGTGAGCGCTCACTTTGATGCAAATACCCTCAGCTCTGAAGGATGCATACTCTATTTCAAAGCTACTTTGTTCCATCTCATTCTTTCCCTGTACATCTCACATGGTCTGACACTTGATTTTCTCCCTTTCGCTTTCTTTTCTTCATGCTCAACTCCCCTCTCTAAAATGGGTCTGGTGGGAGAGGTGAGGGGAGAGAGCAGAGGAGAGAAGAAAATGGGAAAGTTGGTCAATTCCCTACTACTTTTCAGAAAATATCTGTACGGCATCAGCAGCTTTCCTGTAGGTATCACTGTTAGAGGCTTAACTTTATTTTCCCTATAAATATATTAAAAAGTGAGTCAGATGTGGATTTGCACCTTAACATTACTGTTAACTTTTCAATACCTGTGTATTCTCTCTTAGTGCAATGAAGGGACTTGGAGGAGGCAGTGGGCAAAGAGATGATGTGGCAGAGACCTCAGGGCGGCTCGCCCCTCCGGCCTCACCACCCCTGACTGGGGTTTCCCTTTAGAATTGAGCAGGCTGTGGGACAGGCGGATGCTCGGTGCTGCAGGAGCCCTACCCTGGTTGGGGAGTTGGGGAAAACAGGGGAGACCACTCTCCACCCTGCACCTTGGAGCTCCTGACCCTCTCCAAGCTTGCAGGGACATCCCACAAAGCCCTCTCCTGGGGGCCAACCCCTGACAGGAAGGCACTGCCATGTGCTACACAAGAGAGGGGACACATGCACACTCCTCTCCTCAGCACCCTGACCATTTAGGCCCCAGCTCCTCCCAGCTCCTTCCTCATGGAAGGGTGACGGAATGGAGAGATGCCCTCAGAGTGAGCTTTGTCTGGGGCCATCTCTGGGGATTCTGGGACCGGTGGACAGCAGGGTGGTGTCGGTCAACAAGTATTAAAGTCCTGGTTAAATTCTTGCCCTCAGATGTTCTTGCTGCATTTTCTGTGTCCCTTTGTCCTCCAGTTCCAATGAGAAGTCCCCCATCCTGGGGCAGTCAGATTCTCCAGGGTGGCCAGGAAGCAGGGGAAGGAGAGAAGGTGACTTCCCAGGACCCCCCTTGCTGCACGTTTGGGTGTTGGCAGCTCCCCCCGCCCCGTGAGGATGTGGGGATGAGCCGGAGCTGAGGGGTGCACATCCATGGCCGCGGGGTGGCGGGGTGGGCAGTGAACCATACAGTCCAAAACTGGTCATATTTCTCTCAGCAAAAGCTTTTTTGTACTGTTCCCTCCCTCAACCCTCCTCCGAAAAAGGGCTGTGGAGTAAAGCGAGATATTTCAACAGTTAGGTTAAGAGCCTTCTACATTTCAGAAACACATATTTGAAAAGTAAAAATTAGAAAAAAGTAGAACTAAATTTACCAAATTTTTTTTGTACTGATTCCTAAGTAAACTTTAAAGAGTTTTTTTTAACCTGACAGATTCTATACTACAGGGCCACCCTGCGAAACTCCTGGTCATTCCTACTGTAAAGACGCTTCTGAGGATGCTAGTCACCCTCATACAGCATTCTCTTATGAAGATCTGGAAGAAATTCCTGTCTGGTCTCACCTCTAAGAATAATTCTATATTTTCTAAGAGTTCCTCCATTTTTAATCTGTGACTTTTTTTTAACAGACCAGATTTTGCCCTTTACATTGGCTGTAATAAATTTAAAGAAAAAATTTATAACAGTGATAAGCAGGATCACTGGGAAATTACCCATAAGCTCCCTCTGGGGTACTTGGACTACAAACCACATGGTACTGGGGGTTCCTCCCTTCTCTCATCTTCCTCTGAGACCAGAGGTCTCCTCCCCTGGCAGAAAGGGCTGTCCCCAGCTTCCTGTGAGCCCACAAGTTCCCGTATGTAAGGTGGTTGGATTTCCCAGACAACTCTTGCAAACAGCCAACACCCCAGGTCCTGCTGCCCAGTGCCAGGCCATCTGCTGTCCCACTAATGAGGGGGCTCTCATTTGCCCCATATGAAGCGAGAGTAAGAGGGGAACAGAGTCCTTCACCAGAACGTATACCCACTTCACTCCTGCATAGTCCCTGGGGACCTGATCCTTGGCTGGTAAGTTTCACTCTATAGCCTGTTTCCTAAGCCATACCCTGAGGCCTTGAGACCCCTTCCAAGCCCTGGTGCACAAGAGGTGCCTTCTGCAAAGGGACCGACCTACCTGGCAATAACCCTCGGGTATAGAGAGCTAAGTCTTTGTTCTTTCCATTATTTTTATGCATTCCTCCCATCGCTTTAGGTATTTTCCCCACCACTTCTATGGGGCAAGTGAATTGGAAATAGGAGTTCGAGGAGATAAAATAACAACATAAAACTTTGACTATTCAAGAAGAGCTTCATATAATTTTTAATGGGTGATGGTAGGCCTAAAATAAGTAAAGAATTTAGATTCACCAGATAAATTTTAGAAAGAGATGCTACTCCTTTGAATGTCAACATTTATCATACATTGAAAATTAAAACCTTTGCAATTATTTAAACTTTTCATGAAAATTTTTAAGATGTCAGCTGAAACACATGTAAGGAGATTTATAGATTTAGGAGTACACAAGTGAGAAAGTTTAAAAACCACTGCTGTAACAGTGTCCCATTACTCTCCCAGGGAGACAAATGCTCACTGGGTTCCCACCCAATGCAGGGACATCCTGGGCACGGAAAGGGATGCTGAGGAGGAGGTCCATCCACATCCAAAGATAATTTGTAAAGTGAGGATGTCCATCCACATCCAAAGATAATTTATAACACGCAACAGTCACAGCAAGCATCAAAAGAAGATACAGACTATACGGATCCTCGGAGCTCTGCAGAAGGATTGATTTCTTGGGATTGGTCTGATAACTCGACATTTCAGAACAGAAGGGAAACGTAAGCTGGATCCTGTGGGGCAGAGGGGCAGGGAGAATCAGATGAGAGTACTTCCTTTTCACCACGCCTGAAGAAGGTACAAGCTTTCCTCCTGTTTGTGAGAGTATGGCCAATAATTTGAACAGCTCAAAGAGAAAAAGAAAGCTTAAGCAATTAGAGATACTGCATTGATGATGCAGATGCCACAAGGTAAACCCCAGAGTAGAGGTCCTCCATGGGTACAGGACTGCCCCCTAGGGGACAATTCAGGACTCAGGTTGTCCTGCAGTACACAAGGTCAGCTCTGGACAACCAGACTCTCCCCACTACTGAAACAAAATTTTTAATGTCCTGCTGGTCGCTCATATAGATGAAAAACCTGTTCATAATTATCTGAGCTGAGAACCTGATTTTACTTTTTACCTGTAAACAAAAAGTACTTTCTGTGCAGTTTTATTATGCTCTCAATTTTCCGAGGATGTTGCCACTGTATAAATCAAGAGAAGAAGAGTAAAGTCCAAACAAAGCAGGGTTGTTTCCCATTATGTAAAACCACATCATCCATGGCAGTACCATTCGTGGTATCTGAATCGCCCAATGCTCTACACCTTTAAGAGTCTGTCTAGCAGCTGTCAGAGTCAAGATTTTACGTACAGGTGCAAGCATCTAACTAGCTCATTGTGAATCCTTGAACAGTCGGATAGGAGCACATATTAAGATGCATGCTGTTTTACTTTACTTTCCTTTTATTTCTGTTTTAGAATATATGTTTAGAATATATCGATTTTCTAAAATTAGGTGTGTCAATTGGTTATACAGTCTATGAATTTAACTTCAAGAGGTTAAAGATGACAATACAAAATACTTATTATAAAAAGTGGTACAGACAAGAATGAACCTTTCACTTATGCTAAGTGAAAGAAGCCATACCTAAAAGGCCACATGTTCCATGATTCCATTTATAGGAAACGTCCAGATTAGGCAAATCTACAGAGACAGAAAGTAGACACTGGTTGCCCAGGGCTGGAACAGGGATGGGGACAGGGATGGGGGCGGGGGGGGGGGGGGGGTTGGGGATGAGAAGTGACTGCTAACGGGTATAATGTTTCTCTCTGGGGTGATGGAAATGTTCTAAATTTGATTGTGGTGATGGTTACACAAGGGTGAATATACTAAAAACTACTGAATTAACTGGTCACTTTAAGTGGTTGAATTGTATAGGATGTGAATTCTATCTCAAGAGTTGTTTAAAAAAAATATATAGAATGGGTGTCATTTGGCTCGAAACCGCTACTCTGTTTAGTGTTCCTCACATGGAAGAGCACCGCTGGAGAAAAGGCAGGCCAGCGCATCCTGGTGGAATTCCTGCCGAGTTAAAACCGGCTTGAAGTGACAGAGCACTTCTGGTATTTAGATTGTGGACGGCTTTAGTTTTAAAGGACATACAAATGGCGATAATCGTAGGTGAGACTTTCGAAAATAGAATCGGTCTCCGATTACAAGTAAATACCATGGCTTCTATGGGTCAGAAAGACATAAATAACATACACCATACCAAAAGCCACCCTTTGAAACCCTCCAGACCCAATTAACACACTGAAAAAGCAGTAAAACGTAACCCGTTCTAGGAAGTATATCATCAGGCAACGTAACCCAGTCCCCAGAGCAACAAAAAGAAAAATAGAAGAAAAAAAAAAATACATGAATGCCCAAACAGCACCCACCACCAATAATCACCTAGTTAAGAGAAAACCACATCTAGGGATCATGTTCCCTCACCTCTGGTTATGAGGTGGGTATGAGCCAGAGCACGAAATGGCTAATGTATTTTGAAATCAGAAAACCAGTGCAAAGGAACTAAGATTTACTAGCATGTGAAACCACATACACACACACAGACACACACACCTCCCCACCCCATGTACTTTTCCCTGGTGGTGTCATACTTTGATGACCTTAAATTTATTAATCTATTAATATGGGCAGTTCTTACCCTGCAGCGTCCCGTGTTAACTGAAACACATGCTATGGGAACCGTGTCCTCGCAAACTGTACAGAGTGAGGTCCCTGTTCTGCCACGTGCAGGTTTCAGTTCCCACGGCGGCATGCACAGCAAGGAATGCCTTGAAAACAGGTCTAACGATGATTTTAAAAGTCTTCGCTAATATGGGAACTCGCTTAAAAACCTGCCCCAGGATGGCTTACCTCATGTTCCTCCTGCCATTTCCTACCCGAGGCCACAAGGTACGCCAGTTCTGCGTTTGTTGCATCAGCGACACTCCCAAAGAAGATGAGCAAACCTCTGGATCCTTTCCTTCCCTTCCTTTAACCTTTCCTTCTGTCCGACCCTATCCCAAAGCTGGAGATGGGAAGGCAGAGGGCAGGACTGGGGTAAGAGAAACAGAAAACCTCGATCTTCTTCCTAAGCCCTGTCACCATTGGCCTTGTTCCCAAGAAGCCCGTAATGATTCACGCCATTGGCGATTTTACCTGCGTATCCCTGAGGGCGTCTAGCTATGCATCAAAGAGACCAGCCAGTCTGGACGAGGCCCTGGAAAATCTGTGAGCTGTAGGTCCAAGGCCCTGGCATTGACGCTCCTTTGCTCCCCCACCCCAAACCTCCAGGGTCCTCCTTTGGGTGGGGGAGCAAAAGCCGTGGCTTCCCAGAGCCCCCACTCCATGTTGGCACTTCAGGGACCCACTCACCTTCTGGTCGCTTCATACAAACTTCTCTGGTCAAGGCAGAGTGGCCCTGTTTTCTCCACAGAAGCCCAGTTCTTAGCTGGCTGTCATTTAGTCTGGGGCCCTGTTTATTTATTTTATTTATTATTTTATTTTAAACATTTTCATTAAATATTTAAAGTCATTAACAATTTCTATAAAAATCTCCTTCACGGCCCTTAAACTTAAAAAGTCTTATCTCATCATGAGCATGGCTAAATATCCACTTGACTGTCTTCTCCTTTCTCATGTTTTTATATTTCATTCTTTAACCCATCTAGGATCTATTTTGATCTATCTCCAAAAGATAGAAAACTCTGGAAGTAGCTACTGGCTAAGCATGACTTGAAATATAAAGTCAGGATTCTCTCTAACCACCAAGCCTCATTTCTAAGAGAAATCACGATTGGGGAAATTGAGGCTGGAAAGATCAATCTCTGATAAAAAATACAGAGGATTGAGGGGAAACAATCAAAACAGCCTTGAATGTGTTTTCGAAATGCATCCACTCATCCAACAAACATTTACCGAGCCCCCGCCTAGCCCAGGGTCGAGGGACACAGCAGTAAACAAGCTCCTGACCTTGTGATGTTCAGGTTTTAAAGGGAGAGAGAGACAGCAAACAAGGGCAGGAGGCCAGGAAGAAGCACGGACAGAGGGTGCCTGGGGTGAGGTGGCCCCCGCTGTCATCGGGATGGTATAAGCCAGCCCCCCATGGGCACAGCTGAGCAGAGACCCCCAGGGAGACAGAGAGCAGGCCATGCACCTGTGTGGGACAGAGGCTTCCAGCGAATGGACAGCGTATATACCACACACCACAGGTCTAAATAACACCCATCTCCCCAGGAGACCTGCTCAGGAAGATTCCCCTCAGCTGACCCTCTCCCAGATCAAGACATTTGGCTTGAACTTTATTGTCTCTTGTTCTTGCATCCTCTCTCATCTGACTTGGTTTGCTGACATTTCAGCAAAATGTTCATGAAACTCCCTGGCTTTTCTGGTTTCTCGGTCTGGCTTTGCATCCACAGCCCTCCCTCTGTGAACCCTACAGACACCCACATGGTCCGCAAAAGAAAGGGGACCAGGCAACAGCTGCCATCTTGTTCTTTTGTTTTGTTTTGTTTTGTTTTGTGAGGAAGATTGGCCCTGAGCTCACATCTGTTGCCAATCTTCCTCTGTTTTATGTGGGACGCCGCCACAGTATGGCTTGACAAGCAGTGCTAGGTCCACGCCTGGGATCTGAACCTGCGAATCCCAGGCCACTGAAGCAGAGCGCACCAACTTAACCACTATGCCACCAGCTCAGCCCTGCCATCTTGTTCTTTTGCTTAAGTGGACAGAAACTTCACAAAAGCAGAAGGATTCAGGATTTTAATCTTTTAATCTCGAAAGTTTATCTCAAACCCGCAGCTGGAGGGGCATTATGCACAGTACAATGTCTTCCATGTGTCAGAGCCTAGCACCCTTCCCATTTTATTAACTGTCTTTAGTACAGGCTGTCTAGTATTTAAAGAACATCCAGCTACAAACCCAACGTTATCCCTCAATCTTTTGTATATAGTTTAAACGGAAATTGTAAGGATTTTGAACGAGGAATGAGTGGTCTCAAGGTGGGCTTCAGGAACTACCTTTCCCAAATGTGTTCATGTGCAAGCCTCCAGCAGTAACACTGCTCAGGTGCCAGTGTTCCAGCACAGCGACAGCGAGATGGGGAAGATAGTCTACCAACCCTCAGTCACGCCACGGAAACTGGTGGCTGCCTGAGGACAAGGCTGACAGTGACCCCTAGCCTGGAATTGTTTCTTGTAGGTCACATATTTATTCAACTAATATTTATCCAGAGCTCACTATATGGCAGGTTTCAGGTCAGAATTAGCAGGACAAAAATGCATGGGTATCTCTGCATGTGTGCACACATGTGCCCTGTATGTAGTACTGTTGGGGGAAGGGTTAATTTTCATTGAGTAACTGCTCTGTTCCTAGTTATCAAATTTAATGTTTGATTTCATCTTACTCTGAGTAGGTACTATTATTCCTGTTTTTTCATATGAAAAAACCATGCAGAGAAAGTCATATAACCTCCCCAAGGTCACGCAGGTAGTAAGTAGCAGTAAACCAGGTAGTAAGCCACACCCCTCCGGGAAGCCACGCCCTTCGGGGGAGCCACGCCCCTCCAGGAAGTCATGCTCCTTCCCCTCTGGCCGCCTAAGGCAGAGTTTGAATTAAAGAAGTGGGAAGGATCCTTCAAACCGATGGGCATGGAAAGCTGTTAATGTTTCATTGTTAACAAGACCCCGAGTCCAAGTTTTATTTGGAGATACTCAATTTTTAATTTTAAGCTATTTTTAACTGAGAAAAATACACCATAATGCTCCTATTAATTCTTGTGTACGTCAAATAAACTAAGCCAAATGACAACTTTAGCTTTATTTTAGAAGGAAACGAGGCTGAAGAAACAGGCAATAAATAAAAAGGAAAAATTATTTCTGTTAGAAATTCACCTGATACGGGGATTACTGCATTTTTTACACCATGTCTACTCTAGACATGGCACATCTGGTATGATAGATGCTGTGTATGAAAGGAAACAAGTTTAGAGTAATAAATGTTTCCCAGTGTTAAAATAAACACCTCAGCGGTTCAGACTTGGGCCAGGCAATTTCTCCACAGTAGGAGGCACTTATCTACTTTCACACTTTGCTACTTAGAAATTATCACTCAATCAATTACCATCCACATGGGTTTATTTTTACAGAGAGCTTCAATAAAATGAGTGTGAAAATAAGTTAAACACATTCTATTCATTTTCTCAATTTTTCACCTCTCCCAATGGTGGATATGTTGACAGAAAAATTACTTCATTTTATTTCAGCAGACATTTATGGAATGCTGACCAGGTTCTGTGCTAAGGGCTTGGAGACAGGATATGACAAAGAGGAATGAAATGTGGTTCCCCATCGTTAAGGAGCACATATAACCTACCTTATAACACAGGCCATGTCTCTACAGTCCAGATGAAGGCAAATACCAAGAAATTCTAGGCCCAACAATCCCAACAGCCCCCCGATCCTCTCCCAACCTAAAACCCTCTGCCCTTTGTCCAGACAATTTACCTGAGTGGTTATTCTATGTGAGTTGTCAAGCTACTTCCAGCTACTCCCAGATGTGGAAATACTTTTTCATCAAGAGTTATTTATTACATTTTATTTTTAAACAATACCTACCTGTTACATCACTTCTGACATACGCTTCTGAATTTCTACACCACCCATCTTTATTTTAATAACAACCTTATTGAGATATAATTCAAATACCATAAGTTTGCCTTTTTAAAGTGCAAGATTCAGTGGCCTTAATATATTCACAGAGTTGTATAACCATCACCACTATCTAATTCCAGAATATTTTTCATCATCCCAAAAAGACATCCCTTACCTATTAGCAACAGCTCCCCATTCCCTTACCCCATCCCCTAGCAACCACTCATTTATTTTGAATCTCTATGGATTTGTCTGTTCTGAGCATTTCATATAAATGAAACCACACAGTATGTGGTGTTTTGTGTCTGGCTTCTTCCACTTTGCAAAATGTTTTCATGGTTCATCCACGTTGTATCATGCATTGTAACTTCATTCCTTTTTATGGCTGAATAATACTCCATTGTATGGACAGACTACATTTTATTGGTCCCTTCATCCACTGATGCACATCTGGGTTATTTGGCTATTGTGAATACTGACAGGTGTGCACAAGTTTTTGTGTGGACAGATGTTTCATTTCTCTTGAGTAGGTATCTCCGAGCAGACTTGCTGACTCACGTGGTAACTCCATGTTTAACTTTTTGAGGCTGCAGACTGTTTTCCAAAGTGGTTGCACCATTTTACATTCCCACCAGCAACGTACGAGGGTTCCAGTTTCTCCACAACCTCACCAACACTTCTCATCATCCGTCGTTTTTGTTTGAGCCCCACCAGTGGGGCTGAAGTGGCACTTCCCTGTGGGCGCCACTGGTCTTTAAAGCAGTCAGTATCATCATGTCCTGTTGCAGAGGAGAAAGGAGTCTGTCTTGCTGGAGGATGAGAGGTCTTCTTCCAAGCTCCAAAAGCTCGTGCCCAGCCTCCCAATTCTGATCAATTACTTTTCCACCAAAGCAACTCTATCTCTGCTTGCATGAAAGACTAAAGACGTGCTCATGTACAGTTACCTACTTAAAATAATTTGAAATATTGGTTGTGATCCTCCTATGAGAGAAATACTAAATTTCTTCTCCATGGTGCCTTCTACATAATATTTAAGCTGAGCATGGACAGTGTGCCAGATCTTGTTCTGGAGCTCTACGTAGCTCATTTAATCTGTATGACACTTGTAAATTAGGAATTCTTTCTCCAATTTACAATCAGGAAAACTGAAGCACAGAGAAGTTAGATAGTCCCCTATGCTGCTGCAGTCACCCAGGGAGTGACCCAGGCATCAGTCTTGGGCAGCCCAACTCCACGGCCCCAAGGAATGGATGAGCCATTGACTCCTACCGCTAATTCCAGGGGACAGATGCAACTATGCTGTTAAACATCCGGAAACAGAGACATGCAGGTGGGAAAATGCAGGATGCAGAGAGTGGGATAATTCTCCAACACTTTCTTGGCATCCAAAAGACTCATCTTATTTGGGATTTGCTTCAGAAAACTACAGGATGGAGGCTGGAAACGGGATGAGTATATAAACGAAATACAATTAGCCACGAGCTGGTAATTGATGGTGAGTGATAAATACATGGGCATTCACTATAATATTCTGTCTACTTCTATATGAGATTTTCTATGCTAAAAAGTAAATCATAGGCTCAAAATATCTCTGTCAAAATATTTATTAATTACAAAGGGAAAATAGTTAAGTTTTCAGTGGAGAATCCTGGCAGACACCACCCCAGCCATGTGGTCAAGGTTAACATCATGTAAGAAACAAATACCACGTACCCCCAAGATGATGCACCAAGAACAGCCTATCACCTCTGAAGTAGTCATCCCAAAATGCACAAGCTTAATCAAATCATGAGAAAACATCAGACAGACCCAAACTGAGGGACATTCTACAAAATATCTGACCAGTACTCTTCAGAAGTGCCAAGGTCATGAAAGACAAAGAAAAATGGAGGAATTGTCACAGACTGGAAGAGACCAAGGAGACACGACAAATAAATACATCCATGAGTTTGTACTGGCATAACTAAATAAATGAATAAAGAATGAGACAGGAAGGCTATTTCTTACAAAGAACGTCAACAACTAAATGTCAACAGAAAGAAAGAGAAGCTTGCCATTTTGCCACCTGATTCACTCAAGAATCATAATAAAACTATTGGGTGAAAGTTTGAGACTAGCCTCAAAGCATCTCCCCATAGATTATTTATTTATTACAAAAGGAAAATGGTGATCTGCATATGCCGCCTTCACCAAGTGATGAAAATTAGCCTCACTCATGTGGGATGACTGTGTGCTCTCTGAGGACACAACGTCACGTGTTGTGTTTCTGCCCAAAATAGCCTGAATCGAATCCTGAATTAAAGGAGACTCCAGAGACAAGGCAACTAAATGGGATGAGTGGTCCTGGAATATGGGGCAATGACCCCAAAGGACATGATTGGGATTACTGGTAACACGTAAATACACACTGCTAGGTAATAGCCTTGTACCAATGTTAAATTTACTGAATCTTTTGTTTTTTTTTAAGCGCCCCTGTACACAGTTGTATGTCTTAGTTGCAGGTCCTTCTAGTTGTGGGATGTGGGACGCCGCCCCAACGTGGCCTGACGAGCAGTGCCATGTCCGCGCCCAGGATCCGAACCCTGGGCCGCCGCAGCGGAGCGCATGAACTTAACCACTCGGCCACGGAGCCGGCCCCAAATTTACTGAATCTTATAACTGTGCTGTGGTTACAAAAGAGAAGGCCTCGTCCTTAGCATTTAGGGGCAAGGGGGCATGATGGCTACAACTAAGTTTCAAATAGCTCAGGATACATACCTACATATACACACACACACACACATGCACACACAACATGTGTGGACATATTTATTTATTCATTGAGTAAAAGAAAGAAAGCAAATGTGGCAAAATGTTAGCAGTGGGTGACTCTTTTTTTTTTTAAAGAGTGGCACCTGAGCTAACATCTGCTGCCAATCTTTTTTTTTCCTACTTCTTCTTCTCCCCAAAGTCCCTTGGTACATAGTCGTATATTCTAGTTGTATATTCTAGACTCTTGTCTAATTAGATCCTTTCGGTTGTGCTATGTGGGATGCCCCCTCAGCATGGCTTGATGAGCAGTGCCATGTCCCGCGCCCAGGATCCAAACTGGTGAAAACCCAGGCTGCCGTACTGGAGCACATGAACTTAACCACTCGGCCATGGGGCCAGCCCCTGGGTGACTCTTTATACTTGTCTTTATTGCAAAATAAAAAGTTTAAAGGATTTCCATGACTATTGCAAAATGGAAATGGAAAATGGAAAGCAATGAGGTCCTCAAGAAGAACACCACAGTGCCCAGAGAGCCTCAGACTCTAGTCATACTAACAGCAGTTCCCTGCACAGGAGCAAAAGCAAGATGGAACACCGGTGAAGGGACAGCTTGCCGAAACCAGAAGGGTACAACATGTAGCCACATAATGGAGAATTAAAAGGGTCAAAGACAACAGCGAGAGGGAGGCATGAGGCTGCCGCCCTGAGACCAGCACCAGTGCTCCAGAAAGCCAAGGAGGCCTCCAAGAGAAGGCGTAAGCCACCCACTGACCTGACAGAAGAGGAGAATGGCAGGGCATTCCATCAGATCCACGGGCAGGCCCAGATCTGGAGACTCCTGTGACTGAGACTTGCATTGCTGGATGGACTCCGTGCCCTACAGCAGGAGGGTAGAAACTGGGGAAGCATAACTATTATTTGTAAGAGATGAAGCTACTCAACTTCTCTGGCTTCATGTTCCTCGCTGGCACAGTAAGGGGGAGAGAGGAGGCATTGGAAAGCCCCTTAGGACACCCAAGTGTTCAATAAACATCTCTCGATTGGATGACTCCTGCAAAACCACAGAGGATGCCAAAAAGGAGGATGCCATGGGGTCCATGAAATAGGGGACACAACCGAAGAGACAACAGAGCATTGTCCCAGGATGATGGCAAAGGGGATGGCTCCAGGTGACAACACTGCAGCAGGCCTAGAGGAAGAAAGTTGCAGGAAAGGAAAACTGGAACCAATTAGTGCATTTAAGCATTTGGAAAATAACACTGATAAGTTTATATGTGTGTATGTGTGGGTCCACACACACGATCCAGTGGTTTCTTGTATATTCTCAAAATTGTACAACCATCATCACTATCTAATTCCAGGACATTTTTATCAACTCCCCTCAAAATAACCCCATACCCATTGGTGGTCAATCCCTGTTTCCCCCTGCTCCCAATCCTGGCAACTACTAACCTTACTTTCTGTCTCTATGGATTAGCCTATTCCGGGCATTTCATAGAAATGGAGTCATACAATATGTAGTCTTCTGTGACTGGCTTCTTTCACATAAACACTTCGTTTATCCACTCATCTACTGATGGGCATTAGGTCATTTCCAGCTTTTGGCTACTATGAAAATGCTGCAATAAATATCCACGTACGAGTTTTTATGTGGATATACGTTTCATCCTCTTGGGTAGAGACGTAGGAGTAGAAACGCTGGTCCTGTGGCAACTCTATGTTTAATCTTCTCAGGAACCAGCAGACTGCTTTCCAAAGCCATGGTACAGTTTTACATTCCCATCAGTAGTGGAGGAGGGTTCCAATTTCTCCACATCCTCACTGACACTTGTTACTGGGTGTCTTATTTATTACAGCCATCTTGTTGAGGGTGAGGTAGTATCTCGTTGTGGTTTGATTGGCATTTCCCTGATGGCTAAGGATGTTGGGCATCTTTCCATGCGCTTCAGAACAGATCTGTTCTCCCTCATAAAACTTCCTAAGGTTTTACGTATTCTTGCAAATTTCACATTTGGCCCTACCAGTTCAGAAACGCTCGGCATCGGCTCCTCTCACCCTGCTGTTGTCTGTGGTGTGCCTGCCTGCCTCGTAGTCAGAGGCTGTGAGCCCCTCAGAGCCTACAGTCTCAGCTCTCAGACCTGGAAGGGGAGGAAAGAACCTCTAATTATGCACTTATACGTGTGACAGGCCGGAGAAGGAAGCGGAGGCAAGACCTGGTGACTCACAAAGGCAACGCACTGATGGCTGCAGTCGGGCTCCAAGGTCTCTGGACTCTTCTTTCCACCAAGCCGTGCCACGCCCATAATTCAACACTTAGCATTTCTTAACTGCCACAAATTCCCCAAACCCCACGAGCCAAAAATAAACACATAATCACATATATCAGGGCCCATTATTCTCCCAGACCCAACGTGGCACAAGTGGATCACTAATCCTGCCTCTGGGTGCACACAATGGGAAGACGTGGCATACAGGAGCCAAGGTGACACCAAGACGTACAAGTTCCAAGGAGGGAGCTACTGACTTGACCTGGAGACATGAACGAGGCGTCCAGAGAGGAGATCTGACCGAGACTGTCCAGTGGGAACGAAGCAGTTGGAAAATGGCAGGGAAAGTATTCAGGCAGTGGGAACAGCACATTCAAAGATCCAGTTTCAGGAAATAGTAGGTGTTTTGTGAAACTGAAACAAAAAGTCTCAGGGTCACAGGCAGGGTCACAGGCAGCGTCATGGGCAGACCCAAGCCTGGAAAGCAGGGTTGGGGCCGAGTGGTTGAGTTTTCCCTGGCATGCGAGGGGCTGGGGCTTTGCAGTTAGGAAATGTAAAGCCGGAACGTTTTTGAGAGAGGAAGGGATGTAATCAGATTTGCACTTAAAGAGCCCACTCAAGCAACAGTGTCCTGATCATCATACAGACTTTTTCAGCAAAGTGATGAAAACTGAAAATTACTGTAAAAGAACACCTAAACTTACCCAAGAGTATTATTTCTTTTTGGGGAAGCTTTGCTGCTCAAGATCAAACAGCCCATCTCAACCCTCTACCATGGGGTTAAGAGACGCTCCAGTGCCGTGTGGAGCTCTGCTGCGTACCCAAAGCAGTGGTCTTCAAACTTTTGGTTTGCACATCCTCTAAAAGAATTACAAAAAAGCTATGAAACCTTTGCATATTTTTAAGTTGACACATAAAGGTTTTCAATATAAGCTTGGATAGTTGCAAAGGATGAAATTTCTGGCTTAGGGTAGACATTGACATTTTAAATAAAACTACCACATCATTCTTCTAAATATATTCAAAGGAATCAAAATACCATAGAAATGTGTTATCTACCATCATCTATATAAAAAGTACATGATCAGACTTCTTTAGTCAGAAATTTTCATTCCCTTTTCTCTATCAACAAAATTCCACTTCTGGGGCTGGCCCTGTGGCTCAGTGGTTGGGGTCACACGCTCCACTTTGGTGGCACCAGGCTCACCAGTTCAGATCCTGGGTGCAGACCTACACTCCGCTCATCAAGCCATGCAGTGGCAGCGTCCCACATAGAAGAACTAGAATGGCTTAGAACTAGGATATACAACTATGTACTGGGGCCTTGGGGAGAAAAAAAGAGAGAGAGGAAGATTGGCAACAGATGTTAGCTCAGGGTCAACCTTCCTCACCAAAAAGCATACCTTTAAAAAAAGGAAAATTCCACTTCACCCCCAGAATTTCCTCCTAATAAAATCATCTTATGCTTGAAAGTCTTAACCTGCCTGTTTTTCTAGTCTACAATAAAAATATATATGTAAAAATTGAATTTTTCTTTTATTTCCTGTGACCATAAAGCTCTATTACAATTTTTTTATTATGATATGATTTATAGTTATAATCATCAACAGCATAGAACTGGTCAGAATATAAATGTTTCAACTCTTGATAAAAATATTGACATAAGAACTTGAAAACCATTGGAAATCCAACTCTTAATAAGATGAATGGGCCCTTTTTTTTGGTATCCTAGGAGGAATAAAGCTTACTGCTAGAATGAGACAGGAGTCAACATCAATTCCATTCCTACCTTCCATTTTTATAGACGTAAACACTCAGAAATGTTGTCACATACATAAGTATGGGGAAATAGAAGGAGTTTTATTATAGATGTCATGCAATTCTTAAACTCCTTCTAGCATATGTGCCAAAATTACACCTTTATGTATCATTGAAAAGTCTTTTTTTTTTTTTTTTTGAGGAAGATTAGCCCTGAGCTAACATCTGCAGCCAATCCTCCTCTTTTTTTGCTGAGGAAGATTGGCCCTGAGCTTTCATCCATGCCCATCTTCCTCTACTCTATATGTGGGATACCTTCCACAGCATGGCTTGATAAGCAGTGCATAGGTCTGCACCCAGGATCCAAACTGGAAAACGCTGAACACCAAAATGGAGCCTGTGAACTTAACCGCTGCACCACCACGCCGGCTCCAGAAAAGTCGTTTTTAAATGATCCATCAGCTGATAGATTGGTTAGGTCCTCCTTCAATTTCATCTAAAGAATTGGAAACTACCTGACATGCAAAAGGAATTGCTACCCAGTGTCATTCGCTTTCTCACACCCATCTTTCACACTGTCCTTTTGAGTGCCTGCCCAGAGGTTGCTCCATATCAGACAAGGCTCTATCCAAAATAAAATTTTGGATGGGTGACAGCGGCAATATGAAGGGAATGGCAGAGGGTGCACATAAAACAGGCTAATGCCCCACCCCATGCATTTGCTCAGGCAATCAATTTCAGGAAAGAGTCCACATGGAGGCTGAGCAGCTGAAAACAAAACCCTCCCCACAAACGTACCCCAGAAGGCACCCCTAGTTTAAAGACCACTGCTCCGAGGCACACGTATGCAGACCCCTGGGTCCACCGCTCTGGTTACACAAAGCCTAGGAGGCTTTGTTCCTATCGGCCCTGAGAAAGGATAGGGAAGCAGGAACGAAGCAAAGATGGAAAAGAATGGAAAGATAAAAAGAACAAGGACAGCTTTGAAAAAAAAGAGAGAGAAAGAGGGGCTGGCCCAGTGGTGCAGCAGTTAAGTTTGCACAGCCCGGGGTTCGCTGGTTCGGATCCCGGGTGCGGACCCACACACCACTTGTCAAGCCATGCTGTGGTGGGCATCCCACATATAAAGTAGAGGAAGATGAGCACGGATGTGAGCTCAGGGCCAGTCTTCCTCAGCAAAAAGAGGAAGATTAGCGGCAGATGTTAGCTCAGGGCTAATCTCCCTTAAACAATAAATAAATAAATAGAGAAAAGCTCTACTAATCAAAATCCTGCTGCCTGCCCCAAACGAAGTCCCTGAAATTAAGACATTTACCTTCTTTGGCTCTCTCCTCCCCAGCTCCTGCTTCCCCCTAAATGTGTTCACAGCATCTCTTCAGTCACTGCACACGGGTTTTGCTGCTGTTGTTTTCAAAGTAAAGGGTCATCATTTCAACCCTAGTTTTTCCAAACAAACAGTAAAATGTGATAGAAAATTCTGACATTTCATCAGGGGTGATCCTTACTATTCTGATATGGTCTAAAAGCTCAAAATTATTCCCTATCATATGCACCTTATATGACATCAGCTACCACACAAGTTTTTAATACACAGTAAGCAGGTGGCCCCAGCAATTTCTCTTACCTCTCACATCTGGTATTGTACTCCATACAGGGTGCTGAGTCCGATTTTTTAATAAAAACATGGCCTGAGCTTGTAAAAGTTCAAGTAAAATATACCTCTAAAACTGCTGTATTTAATTTCCAGTCATGAAAGTCTAAAATTATTGTAAAATAATACTCAACCTTTTTCATAGATCCGTTCAATGAAGCTTAAAACTACTTTCCTTTCAGAAAGGAAAAGAGCTTCATAACTAACGGCTTCTTGAATTCACATGTGCTATCTCACTTTTGTGGGCCTGAATTATATAAATTTTATAACCTTTCAATGTGGACAAAATTAGTTTGGTTCGTAGTGCAAAGTAATAATACATTTAAGTTTCTGGATAGTGGTTGGGGGAAGGGAATGGTAAAGGAAAGAGCAGAAATGCTGAAAATTAAATTAAATCAATAACCTGAGACTTGGAAAAATTCCTATTTTTTTTTCAAAAATGAAATTTAAGATTTAAAAGGAAGATATATACTAGGAAATAAAGATAGCAACAAACGCATAGATGATTACAAACATTATCTTATAATTAAAGAAACAACCATCTCAACCATGTTATTACATTTTCTGAGAGATTGGTGTAAGTGTATCTACAAAAATGATACAAATTTCTGCAAGCTCAAACTTATAATCGTGTATCTGACTGGATATAAATTGTTGCATTAGCACTGTGCCTCCCGCTCTGGTCTATGAAAGGCGGAGTCCCTCTTAATTTAGATGACAATTCTCACGATTTGAGCAAATCCGTAGCGGAAACACAAGGATCACATTCCTTCGATCATAAATTCCTCAAAAACAATCTTGCTTGAAGGCAGCTGGTTCTAAATCAAAGGTAACTTTCATTTCCTTTAAATAACTTGGTTTCATCTTTAACTATCATCTTCAACCACAGATTTTTATATTGTTACTAAATTGGGTAACTAAGTAGAAATAAATTAGTATTAGATGCTGGCTATAAAACAAAGCCAAGAACTTGAGTAGTTTTTAAAAAAGCGTTCTCCTCTAATGGATCTACTCAATAATAAATATTTCTCCAAAGAATTTTCATACTAGTGTTTCATTTTTCTTTTTTGGGGGGAGGGGTGCGGTTAACTTCTCTTGTTGTCAGAATTAAAATGCAAGAATCAGCCCACAGACTATTGTAGAGAGACAGTTCTCTCAAATCCCAAGGGCCGAAGTATTAAACTGGTATATCCACTCAGTCTGACAGTTTAACAAAAGCTATCCAAAGTAAAGACACACCCCTGATGACCCAGTCCCCACAGGAGAGAAACAGCGCATGCATCCATAATGACCAGTGTGCTGCCATGCAACACTGATTCTAAGAGCAAACATGGAAACCAGCCACCTATCCAGTAAGAGGGCAACGGCTAATCAGAGTGGGATGTTCTTGCTGTGGAATATTATGCAGCAGTTAAAAGGAATGAGCTAGATTGATATGCTGTAATAGGTAAGTCTCCAAGACGTATGGTTGAATGAGAGAATAACACAGTAGCAAAGACAGAGAGTGGTCTTCCCAAATCTGTTCTCCCTCCTCTTAGTTGTACTGTGCATCTCCTCACCTCCCTCCTTTCAGCTGGGCTGGCCAGGACCAGGCTTGCCAAAGAAAGATGAAGGTGCACCACTCCAGCCTTGTTTGTCTAAGAGAAAATCTCTGGCCCTCTATTTCTACCCTTTGGCCCTTCCTGGTACTGGAAAAGCAATGACCAGACTGACCTAGGAAGACACATGTTAAAGATGCAGAACCACTGTCAGCCTGGGTCCCTGAACGACTGCATGGAACACAGCAGCCCAACGACCTATACTATTTATTCCAGACCATCACGTGATGCAGAACTAAATGCCTTTCTTTTAAAGCCAAATTATGGTTGGGTCTCTCGCTATATAGCAACTTAGTCTTTTGCCCTAATAAAAATAACAGAAACACACAGTAAGACTCCTGTAATATAATACTATATAGGAAAGTCCTTGAAAAAGACAGATCAACCTCCCAACAGTGATTACAGAGGTGGCAGTGAGGGAGGGGAAGCGCAGGGGCAAAAGAGAGAAACAGGATTGGGGGGAACTTTAACATTACTCGTAATTTTTAATTTTATAAATGGAAAATTTATTCATGTACTACTTGTGCAATTGAAAGCTGATAACCATCTATAGGATTTTATAATTTGGAGGACCAATTCCATTTTTCCTTTAAATTTTGCATTGAGATTGTATCTCAATTCTAATGAATTCGAGTAAATACATCTTTCCACAAAGTAGAAAGAAAATGACGACCAAAACAAAAACTGCAATAGAAAAAAAGTCCCAAGGGAACATTGATTGCCCATCACCACACCCTCCAAGAGAGGACGAAACAATTGACTAGCACAACCAGGGAACATGGTCCCGATGGAACGCGGTCCTGTACACGTCCTCCCTCCAGGACACCATATGAGTGCTGACAGTGCACCTCCACTTTAGCATCTCCGGAACTGAGGAGCAGCTCATCCCCCCCGCCAGGAGAGCACAGGGCTTAGCCAGCAGTTGGGGCCAAAAAGACCACCAGTGCCCCACCTCTGCCTCCAGAGAGTGGTGAGCAGCCCTTTGTCCCTTCCAGCTACACTTTCTTCCCGTGAAAAATGGGGACACCAGACAGGTTGTGGCTGAGCTTTAACTCCTCCCATTCAAGCCTCATCTGGAATGTTCTAAGAGGAAAATTACTTTTTTTTTTAATGATTTGAGTCCATTTTTAAAGATGTTTGATTTTAGCTGAGTTTCTTCCAGCCACCTCCTGATGTCCCAGAAAAGAGATTTTCATTTTCAAATCTCATTTCTTTCCTAAGGATGACCCATGCGAACTGCATTTTGTGTTTTTAAAATGTCCTTTGCTTTTTAAAAAGCACTGGAAGAACATGACATGCTTAAGAAGTTTCATGGCACTCAAGAGAAAAAAAACTCTACCTTCGATAATTCTTATCGTTACCAAATTCACTTAGTCCTATTAAATTATCTGCCCCATAAGAAAATTTCTTTCTGATTCTACATCCTAATTTTGTAAATCTTTCACTTTAAATTTGTTGACATCCTTAATCTTGTGTTTATATCGGCCGAGTGAAAACAGCAGACCCTGAGAACTTCAGCTCTACCACAGCGATCAAATCCAATGCCCTTCATTAAAAAAAAAGAATGGAGGGCTTCTCACCTAGAATCATTTCATGAACAAGAAGGGAACTTAGCTCCTGGAGAAACCCTAGATGATTGCTTTGGAATCTTGTAGGAGCGAAACAGGTATAGGAACAGTTGAGAATCGCCTTCAAAATAAAACCTGTGAGCCCTGGTTAACGTGCCCTCAAACTGCAAAGAATCTGAAGAATGAAAGTTGCTTGCCACAATTTTAAAATTAATTCCGCACCAAAGCACGTGTGTTTTTCACTTAAGAGACTTCAGAAATGGGTACTGCAAAACTGTCAGCGGCAAGAACCGGCTGCATTCATTTTTCACCCCCGGACTGGGATTAGGAGCGCAGTCTCTGGCCACCGCCAGCCTGCACTCAGAGCCAGCGACCCTCCCAGGAGCCATGCATCTGGACCACTACATCTCCTTGGACCCACTTCAGGCTTCTTATGACCACAGGGGTGTGGGGAGGAATCAAAGAGAATATATGGAAAGTTGCTATCAGTGGGCCTCACACACCATCTGAGCAGACAGTCGCTCCTCATGCTTGTTAGTCATTAACTCATTGTTTTTATTAGTTACTATTCTCAATGATTTTCGCCTAGAGGAGCACACCTCTCCTTCTCATTTCTTAAAATATCTTCCCAGATAACAGTTCATTATTAATTTAAAAACTAGATTATCAGGACATAGATAAAAGCTGCTTACTATCTATGTTATCATTCCATCAGTTATCGGTAAATTTGCTAGATTTGGAGTTATGAGGATTTTCATCTTAGTCCTCCTACCAGAGGTCAGGGTTAAGGAATCACAGTTAAAAGTGTCCCTTAAAGTAAACGGGGGATGGCCGGCCTGGTGGCACAGCGGTTAAGGTCACATGTTCCACTTCGGCGGCCCAGGGTTCACTGGTTCAGATCAAGCCATGCTGTGGCAGGCGTCCCACATATAAAATAGAGGAAGATGGGCATGGATGTTAACTCAGGGCCACTCTTCCTCAGCAAAAAGAGAAGGATTGGCAGCAGATGTTAGCTCAGGGCTAATCTTCTCAAAAAAAAAAAAAAGTAAATGGGGAGTCTGAAAGGGGGGCTTCAGGACAAAATACCACATTAGGAAAAATATCTTCAGGACTAGTTAAGAAGAATTTTCAACAAAACTATAAGCTAGAAATATCAAAGACTAAAATCTAAACACTAAGGGAAGAAAGCTAATTCCTCATAGGTCCACCCTGACTGTTTTAAATGACCTGTGTAGAAGGATCTGGAAAACAGCATCTTGAGAGGAAGGGAATTTTGGCACTTACCCCGTCACCCCACCTCCGGCTGGAACCTTGAGAGACTCTTTGAGCAATTATGGAGTAAAATTACATCAGAATATACATTAATGAGAATATTCTAAATAATGAGAACGCTGCTAATTATATCTTTTCTTTTTAACGTGAGGCCCAACGCTTTACAGCAACCCTGAGACCCACCATGTGCCCGGCCGGGAGCCTGTGATTCCACACACACTTGTAAAGGCCAGGACAGCAGGCTGGATGATATGAGGTGTGAGAAATGAAAACTTTATGTGCAGACAAATTTAGATTTTTCAAATATTTTCACTAGGGGCATAAATAAAGAGAAATTAGGCCACTGGGATTTCAGAAAACGAAAATACAGACTGTGATGTTTGTTTAAAATTTTAGTACTCAGAATACCCAATACCTAAGGAATAAATAATCCAGCAAGTCACCAAAAGCAACACTTCGGTGGTAACTTCATCCTTTTCATATACTTTAAGCTATTTTGTCCAAGGAAGAAGAGAAGATTGTGTGCATTTAAGCAAAAGAAAAAAGCAAGGGAGGAAAACATATGAACGTGGGAAACACCATATGCATCCTTTTATGATGCAGTCGTTATGTACATATACAAGTGGGGCTACCAAAAGACTTCACTTTTTATTTTTTGGATTTTAAAAAGAAACCCCAAAATCCTAAAATCCAATTTTTGTCAATTTAAATTTATTTTAAATATACTATCATATCTATTTTTAAAAATCCTCCACAGTGATTTACTTATTATAAAGATATCCACACATTACAGCAAGGGTGAGTTTTAGAGTGGACACTCATACCCACCACCTAGAGCCGACCATTAATGTTCCGTTATATTTGCTTTAGTACATATCTATCAACCCATCTGCCCATCCACTTATTGCTGTATGCATTCCAAAGGAAAGTGCAGATACCCTCCCCTGAATAAGCCTGAATACCATTGAACTAGAGTTCAATATTTTAGTTTCTATGTAAATTTACCTGCAGTTGATATAGTCTAAGATCTGCTGGGTCTCGACAAATGCATACACCTGCCTTACCAAAACCCCTATCAAAACAAGAAACATTATCACTCAGAAGATTCCTCATGGCCCTTCAGAGTGATCTCCACCCCCATTGCCCAGAGATAATCACTCTTCTGATCTCCTCCCACCACAGATTAGGTATGCCTGTTCTAAAACTTCATAAAATGGAATCATACCATATGTACTCTTTTGGGGAAAGCCTCTTTCAGCAGACATAAAGTTTTTGAGATTCATGCAAGCTGACACATGTATCAGCAGTCCCTTCTTTTTTCTTGAGTGGTGTTCAACTCTATGAATATGCTACAGTGTATCCGTTTAGCTGTTGATGGACATTTGGGTTGTTTCCAGGTTTGGCTATTACAAATAAAGCTGTTATGAAAAACATGTACAAGTCTTTGTGCAGACACATATTTTAACTTATCCTGGGTAAATAACTAGGCATAGGACCGTTGGGTTGGAAACGAGGTACACATTTACTTTTATAAGAAATTGCCATGCCGTTTCTTCAAAGTGGCGTACCATTTTACATTCCTACCAACGATGTGATGTTTGGAAACCGTGGTTGTTCCATATCCTCTCCAATATTTGGTGTGGTCAATCTTTCTATTTTTAGCTACTCTGGTGGGTGTGAAGTGGTATCTCCTTGTGGATTTAATTTGCATTTTCCTGAAGACAGAAAATGTTAAGGATCTTTTCATGTGCTTATTTGGCTGCGGACGTTATTTTGTGAACTGTTATTCAACGGGCTATTTGTCATTTTATTATTGAGTTGTGTAAGTTTTTTATATATTGTAGATAAGATATCAGTATTTGTCAGATATATGTTTTGCAAACACTTTCTCCCAGTGTGTGATTTGTCTGTTCATTCTTTTACCAGTATTTTTTCATAAGCAAAATTTATCAATTTTTTTATGGTTATTGCTTTCTGTAACCAGTTGATGAAACCTTTGCCTACTCCCAAGTCATGAAGATATTCCATTTTCTTTTAGAAACTTTATAATTTTAGCTTTTGTATTAAGATGTATGATCCATCTCAAATTAATGTTAGTGTATGATGTGAGGCAGGGGTCAAGATTCAGTTATTTTCCTAGATGGAGCATATATCTAGGTATTCCAGCATGACTTCTTGAAAAGACTTTCCATTATCCATTGGATTGCTTTGACACCTCAAAAGCAATTTTATTTTTGTCTCAAATTGTATTCGTATGTAAATAATATGTAAATTTTAGAATCAGCTTATATATTTCTACTAAAACTCCTGCTGTGATTTTGATTAAACTTGCCTTGAACTCATAAATCAATTTAAAGTAAACTGGCATCTTAAGAATGTTGAGTCTTCTGATCTTTGATGATGGTATCTCTATTTATTTAGATATTCCTTAACCTCAAAGGGTTTTCTAATTTCTCTTGTGAACTTTTCCTTGATCCATGGATTATTTAGATGTGTGTTGTTTAATTTTGAAATATTTGTGAGTTTCCTAGATAGATTTTTGCTAATGATCTCTAATTGAATTCCATCGAGGACAGAGAATGTATTCTATATGATTTCAATCACTTCATGTTCATAGAGACTTGTTTTACAGCCCAGCATATAGTCTACCTTGGTGAATATACCATGTGCACTTGAAAAGAATGTGCTGGATGAAGTGTTCTGTAAACATCAATCAGGTAAAGGTCGTAACAGTGTTATTCAGATCCTCTGTGCCTTCCATGGATTTTGCTTGGTTGTTCCATCTCTTGTTAAAAGAGTGGTGTTAAAATCTCCAGCTATGATTCTGGTCCTATTTTTCTCTTTAATTCTGTCAATTTTTGCTTCATGTATTTTGAAGCTCTCTTATTAGGTAAATACACATCTACGATTGTTATGTCTTCTCAATGAAGTGACCCTTTTATCATTATCTTTATCTTTTCTAACTCTTTGTCTTGAAGTCTGTTTTATTGGATGTTAATAAAGTCATTCCAACCTTCTTAAGCTTACTGTTTGCATGGTATATCTTTTTCCATCCTTTTACTTTTAAGCTATCTATGTCTTTTTCTTTTTTTAAAGGAGGTAGTCCTTTGTTTGAAATTTTTTTTCTTCCTAAAACCCCAGTATATAGTTGTATAACCTAGTTACAAGTGGTTCTAGTTCTTCTATGTGGGATGCCACCACAGCAGGGCTTGATGCACACAGTACATAGGTCTGTGCCCAGGATCCAAACCAGCGAACCCTGGGCTGCCAAAGCAGAGCATGAGAACTTAACCCCTCAGCCACAGGGCCGGCCCCCTATCTGTGTCTTTTTAATTAAAGTGTGTCCTAAAGAGAACATACACTCAGGTCTTGCTTTTCTGTTTAATCCATTCTGACATTCTCTGCCTTTTAACTGCAGGGCTTAGTCCATTATCATTTGATGTAATTACTGATAAGGCTGAATTAGGTCTACCATTCTGTTCATTTTTGGTTTTTTCCTTCTATTTTTTGTTTCTCTATTCCTTTTTCTTCCTGCTGTCTTTCATATTATTTGGACAGTTTTATTTAATTTTCCTATTGCTTTTTTAGCTATACCTCCTTGTCTTACTTTTTTAGTGGTTACTCTAGAGTTTACAATATACATGCTTCATTTATATATCTACCAAGTTTATATTGTACCATTTCACATTGGATGTAGAAATGTTGCAATCACATAGGTCCATTTCCCACCCCTCCACTGTCCTTTATGTTAGAATTGCTATATGTATTACAAGAACATATGCAAAATGATGTTATAAATTTTGCTTTAAACATTTTAAAGAAATTAGGTGGGAAAAAATATTTTAAATTTACTCGGATATTTGCCATTTCATTCCTTCCTAAAGATCCAAGTTTCCACCTGGTGTATTTCCCTTCACCCTTTGGAACTCCCCCTGGTATTTCTTTCCAGCAGGTCTGCACTATGACAAATTGTCTTAGTCTTCTTTTATCCGAAAACGTATTTTTTAACCTTCCTTGTTGAAATATATTTTTTCTGGGTATAGAATTCTAGGTTGACAGGTTTTTTCTTTGAGCCCTTTAACAATAGTGTTCCACTCTCTTCTGGCCTCCAACATTTCTGACAAGAAATCTGTGGAAATTCAATTCATCATTCCTCTGTATGTAAAGGGTCATTTTCCTCAAGTTGCTTTCCATATTTTCCCTTTATCTTTGGTCTTTAGCAGTTTGACTAGGAGGTACCTAGGTCTATTTTCATCATATTTACCCTGGTTGGGGTTTGCTGAACTTCTTGAACCAGTTGATTTACATCTTTCACCAAATTGGGGGACCCATTTGGCCATTATTTCCTCAAATAGTTTTTCCTGCCCCATTCTTTCTTCTCCTTCTGGGAGTCCACTTATACATATATCAGATGTTTTGATATCATCCCACAGGTTCCTGAGGCTCAGTTTATTTTTTTCAATGTTTTGCTCTCCTCTTCACACTGGATAATTATCATTGTTCTATTTTCAAGTTCACAGAACTTGAGAACATGAGGAAATATAATTAAATTCATTATGGCTGATCTTTGAAGGGTTACTGTGAACTAAACAAGCCAAAAGTTATGTCATTCTAATTTTCAAAGGAAATTGTACTAACTAGAGACGTCCTATCCCCATTGAAATTCAAGGAAATAGGGAAAGTACTACTATTGAGCACGAAGACAGTACAGGAGCTGTAGGCACTTTCATATATACCCTTCTATTTAATCCAGATCACAACCCATTAATGTAGGTATTATTGCCGTATTTTACAGACAATCGTACAGAGGAACAAACTAGTTAAGTAACTTGTCCCAGTAGAAAGCTCAAGAATTGGGACTTTAACTTAGAGCTCCCATTATGGCTGTTTCCAGCACACATCTCATAAAAAATTTAAGAAAATTACTAAGAATTAAACATGTCAGCTAACCTGATTTCCTTTTGTCACAAGATTAGCATATAGGCAGATGTTGGAAATACGGTGGCGGGGGGCGGGGGGGGGTGGTATAGTGTATTATGATTCCAGCAAAGCAACTATTGGAGGTAATATGGTATTAGGGACTAAGAATTAAGGCTCTCAAGAAAAACAGATCTTTTAAATGCTGCTGCCATCATTTAACACTTTATGTGGCTCTGGTCAAACCATTTCAACTCTCTGAACAATAGCTCCTTCATCTCTTAATATGGAAACTATAATGGTACCTATCTCCTAGGGTTTTGGTAAAGACTGAACAGGAAAGATGCACATAATGCACAACACTTGCCACACAGCAAATGCCAAATTAATGTTAACTATTATTATTCAGGCATGACATCTCTGTGGACAAAAGATGGAATAATGTGAAATAATTGTATAATAGTGATGAAATATTGTAAATAACAACAAATATTATTAGGTTCATCCCGTTCAGTTTCTAGTGTGTCTGTTTTTGCTTTATAATTTTCCAATTACCTTTTGGAAAAGAAATATCATAATGAGTCATTAAAGAATTATATAGAACCGCTGGCTCAAAAAGAAATATGCTTATTTATTTATAATAGGAAAACACTGGAAATGACAGGAATGTATTCATTGGAGAATGCTTAAATAAATTATGGCCAAACTATATGCACTCAGTAAAAGATATGTTTTTAGCAGACCATTTGGTTGCATGGGAAATGGTTATTTCATACACAATATAATCATAATTTTACATATGTTGTATTAGAGGAAAAAAGACTAGAAGGAAATATACCAAAAGATTAACATGACTTTTACAGGTGGTGGGTTATAGATGATTTTCATTTCCTTATAGTTCCAAGTTTTCTATAATAAAAAGAATTCTTTTATAATTGAAAAATATTTTGAGGAAAACTAATTTGAGTAGTTTTATGTACCCTGATTAACTTCTTTATCAAGGGTTTTGGTCCTTCAGACCTAAAGTTTTGATCTCCAACATGGGGATATGAAGAAATGTTTATTACTGGACATGCTTAGAGAAAAGATGATATGGGGATAAAGGAGGCCATAATAACTACCTTCCAATATCTGAAACTATCTTAACTAATTAACAAATATCTTAACTACCATTTTGGAGAAAGTCAAATTTTCTCTATTTGGACCCATGGCCACATTTCCTTTTTGGAATGGGATGGGGTTAAAAGGACCCATCCCGGGAAAGAGCTATCCAAAGATAACTGAATAAGCTGCCTTAGGTTATAAGAACTCAATGGATATTTGTCAACTGAAGACATGCAGGAAGCTGCTCACCATCAGGATGCTCAGACACATCCGCAACACTGCAGAGGGAGTTCGGGCAGCAGGGGGTGACGGGACTTGCAGGCACCACCTCGACCCAAGAAGCTATGAGAGCTTGGGTATACACTGCTGGTCTAATTCCGGGTTTATTAGATGTCAAATCCTTCATTCTATCCCAATTAGGACACCATTGTGCTGGAAAAACTTGGTCTGTTTCATGTGGAATTGCCTGTACTCTAATAACGGTGCTCTATCTCCGTCGACCTGCAGGAAGCTCCAAGAAGAAAGTTTCTGAGGACCTTTAACAGGTGGGAGGCACTTATGCTCTGCATCAAAAAGAGAGGGGAAGGAAAGGGAAGGCAAGAGAATGGAAGGAGCCAAAACTAAACCAAAAGCTACAGGGGGGCATTTTATTTGAGCTTCTAAACAAAACGAATTCTTGTAAGACAAGCTCCACGTCAGAAATTCACAGCCCTGGCTGGCAACATCCGAGCTTCTTACCTCCACAGATATCGCAGAATATTCAAAATCAAATTAGCTTTCGTTATGTTTACATTTGGAAAAGGGGAGAATCCTAGGATATTTTCAGAAGTAGGAAGAATACTGAAAGATTATAAATAAAAATTCCAGGAGAACAGAGAGACAGCTACAATTTGTATAAATCCTCCACCTCAAACTCTCCACTGAGTGCAAGCATCTGCGACACACACTCCAATTCCAGGGAAAATTCTAGGTTCTCTATCTTAACGCACCAAGCAAGCTTTAGTGGAACTTCAAACTCTAAAGTGTTGGCCAAAACCTCATATAAGACAACTACAGACCAGCCCCAACTCCCCTCCCCCAACTCCTACCACTGCGCCTCCACTCACTTTATCCTCCCAGTACAGCCCTAAGGGTTCTGTGAACTCAGGGGCTTTCTCCACCCAAGCCGAGTACTTTGCTCCATGGCATCATCCCCTGTTGGATTCTGGCTGTTTGGACTGGAAGCCATTCCAGTAGAGATTTTTCCTCTCAGATGTCACTCATCTCTCACTGGAGACATGTGAATAACCACCTGGATAATCAGCCCCCAAAACACAACGGCTGCTTAGCTTACAAGGGCATGGAACCCACACAGCCTTCCCTGGGTTCCAGAAGGGAACCACAGTTACTCAGTCATCACTACTCTTAGTCCGGGCAAGTCAAGAAACTCTGAAGGACGCTGAGTTTTATGACTAATACACATATAGCTTGGACGTGACACATAAAAACCAAAGAAACATAGTTGTATTCTATCTTGATTGTACAGCACCTACAGGAGGCAGAAAGAACTTACCCTGTAACAGATAAACTTAAATCCCTATGGCTTTAAATCCTTTTGGAACAAGGCAAAGCATAAAAAGAAATAATTCAGCCAATCAGTCAGCCAGCCCTGAAAATATAAGAACTGTCCTCGGTCAGCTGGGCCTGAGTGTCTGAGCTGGAAGGACCCTGGGTACCTTCTTGGGCAATGGTCTTGACACCCATGCCCTGAGGAACCTGGGCTCTGAGAAGGCTCCCCAGCCCTATTGTACAGTGGACTCTGTTTACTATTTCATTCAAAAAGGGGCTTTATTGCTTTAAAAATATTTTTTAAGCCATAGATCTAGTACAACCCTCTTATTTTACCGATGAGGAAACAGACCCTGAAAGTTTGTGTGATTCACCCAACATCACAGCTAGTGTGTCAAAACGACACAAGATAAAGTTACAGCCTAAGTTTTCAGGGTCGTCGACACCATCACCCCCTGCGTAATTTCATTTCTAAGTAAATTCTATACACACATATCATCCAGTTTTAAACTGAAAACTACATTAGCATCCAGATGACCTATGGAACCAAAAGACAGAAAAAGAGGTAGGTATAGACCTCCCCATAATTCCTGCCTCTTCTCTTGTCTCCTCTACCCTTCCCACGTCCCAAGAAAATACTTCTCTGCCAGGCAATGACTTCATCATTTTCCTTCTCGCTAATTTGAATACTCTTGTGGGAGAGTCAAACAAAAAATGAAAATGATGAATGACTCCTTGTGCAATGCAGAAAAAATGTGGCATTTGGGATCTCAAAGTGACGGAATACCCCTCATGCAGAAACAGAACATGCTTCTTTCCAAAACAGAAAGCAGAAATAAAGGTATTTCAGAGCCCGAGTATGTTTGGCCAAATGGTAGGTGTGTAAAAGGTTGCAAAGGGGCAGATGAAAGCAAATCAACCCTCACCTCCAAAGCAGGTAAGTGTTTTATTTGAAAGAAAAACAGCAGTTATTCTAAGTGAGTCACACACTAAAGTCAGGGGAGAAATGGAAATGAAGGAGTGGGATGCAGAACAGGGAGAAGGAAAAATATCTGCTTGATCATCCAACACAGTTCCAGATTTTTACTACAACACATTTTTTAACCCCGGGCTCAGCCTCTGTCCCGTCAGCACGTGTATACAAGTGAGCAGCCGTACCTAAATTATCGGGAACACGAAATTCTAAGGATAGTTCAAAATTTTCCATGGAGAAACCGTTAATTCATAAACCAAGTTTTGGCAATGCTGTTTTCTTATCATGCATTTCTCACCGCATCAGAACCTCAGAACATAGTCTCAATTTTCATCTTTGCAGTTTCCAAGGAGGTGGCTATGTGCAGCCCCCACCTGGGGAAAGCACGCATCTTAGTTGGAAGGCAAAGAGGAGATTAAACCCACTCCACGTCAGTCTGTGCAAAGGGCTTTACATTTCATTACTCCCTTTGATCCTCAAGACATGAGTGACATTCCTATGAGCTGGCATCACAACAGCTCATCCATTCTATGCTGAGAAGTCATGGAATTTGCCGCAGGCCAGTAGCCCATGAGGCTCCAAGGCCGTACCCCACACTGTCAGTGCTGTCAGTACCCCACACTGCCTCACCTAGTGTAAGCCAGCCTTCTAAGAAGCTCACTCTGGGTACTCCAGGGTCATTCAAACGGCCCTACTGCTAAGAAATAACTCCCTTGCACTCTATAACTATAGTGAAAAGATTCCCAACCACCAGAGGACTCAACTCCCTTCTACACCACAGTTAATACTCGGCTTTCTCTCTAAGATAAATCTGAACTGGGCAAAAAACATCTAGAGAATTCCCTGTCACCATCTTTACTGATTGAATTTTCTAGACCCAAATATTGCTTTAATGCCTTTTGTAGTCTTTCATTGTTTGTTTAAATGTAACAGAGGCATCTGAAAAAATGAGTATCAAATACAGTATACAATCAAGCAATTCTGCAGAGAAACAAATATCTGAGATGTTTAAAGAAATTCAAGAGAATGAAGCAATATCAAACCCATGCACTCTGACCGGTGCAAAAGGTTTAGAGGTCTTAAGGAAGACATGAGTAATCCATGGGACTGACGGAAGTGTTCAAACCATCGAAGACTTGGCTCTTTCAAATCGACTGTTGATACCCTTGCAAATGATAAAGTATTAAGATTTAAACAAAAAGAAACTCTGATGAAAAGAGAACTGGTTCCACATATTTTAAGGGAAACACAAACATGGGCAATTGACTATGTTTTCTCATCTTTCAAGAATAGCTGGACTCAAACAACACATTTTTGGCAAAATAGTAACCAGTGATGAGCCATTGTTGTTTCTAGGATGACAAGAAAAAACTGTCCAAATCTTCAACAAAAACTCCACCCCAAGACAACACATCACAATCCTGGGCCAAGACAATGCCAATTTGTTTCATGGACACTCACAGCACTGCCCTTGAAGAATGCATTGTGAAGGTCAAAAAGGAAAAAAGAACCACATCGAAAGTTTAAAGAATAATGAGACTTTGAGAAATATAAACCATGTCCTAAGGGCTTTGCAGACATATTTCAATACATCCTCACCCCATCCTGGGGTGGGATGCAGGTCCCCACTAGGTTCCAGAGCCTACTACACAGACCAGCACACAGTTGGTGCTGAAGAGAATTAGTCAAGTGATTGAACTTGAAAAAGAAAAACTAAAAAGCAGAGACTATTATCAGCTACATCCTACAGATAAGGAAGTGGAAGCTTGGAAGGTTACTGATGTGTCCAAAGTTACTCGCGTAGTAAAAGGCAGAACTGGGATTCCAACCCAGGGCAGCAATACCCCATCCCAAGAGCTAAGCCCCTAGGTCAAACCAAGATATTCAATCCTCAGTAATGTGAAATGGGTGAACCATGGGGAACTATGCAGTTTCTGCAAATACCTCCCACAACGGGTACCCTACCATAGTATCTAGGGTTTTTTCCCTAAAAATCTGGTATATCCTCAAAAGATTAAGACTGCCACCATTGAGAACAGGCAAAAGACTCCTTGGAAGTGGGCTCCAGAAGAAGAGCTCCCACTGGCTTTCAAGCACAGCAGAAACACCACCACAGCTGGGCGGCTGGTCCTATGTGCCCCTGAAGCAGATCGTGTCCATCACTAGCATGGCACTGGCTTGATGGCTACACCCCCTCTCTCTCTTCTGTTCAGCAAAAATGGGACCTTTCAGGTTGTCCAATAGCTTAAATGTTGTTCAACGCTGAGAGAGAGACAGAGAAGAAAGTCCAATTCTAATGAAAATGCCATCTAAATAGAGTACACTGTAACCATCATAAAATGGCAAACATGACAAGAAGTTTACCCTACTTTAAAAAATCAGTTACAAAATGTAAAAATAAATATCCTTGAACGTGAAAGATGAATGTGGAAGCATCTCTGGCAGATAAAAGGCCACTATATAATCCAATTCCAGGGGCTCAGCATGTGAAAGGTTAACTTACTCAGGTGCTGACTTGGGACAAAAAAAGCATGTATGGAGAATTTGCCAGAATAACCCGTCAGTCATGACCCCCAGAGCCAAAGGCTGAAGTTATATTCTAAACCTTAATTTAGAAGTAAACATTAAAATGAAGGTTTCTTCAAAATTCTCCAATAATTTTCACTTTAAAAGTACCAAATTGGTCCATAAAAAAAAAAAAAAGCTGACACTAATTATTCCAAAGCAATCAACTTCTTAAAAACCCTTTATTTCACAATTACGCTAACATCCCATTAATTTGGGACACTTACCGATGTATTTATTCTTTGCTCATTACCTACGTGCACATTAAGAGTACACCAATAACACAATACAGGCATTAATATGTAAAACATCAACAAAAGCCATCTGGAAAGCTAATGAATAATCAAGGGATTTCAAATTAAACTACAGAATTTTCCCTTAGAATCTTTAGGACAACACTGTCAAGTTCAATCTATTCACTTCGCCTCCAGAATCAATTTTTCAAACTTTATGACAGGTCTAATCGCTTCCACCTGTGTCTGCAGCTTGACTCTTGACTGGCATGCTACCAGCCAGGGTGGAAATGTAGACAAAGACCCCTATTAGGATCCGGCTGTTTCTCTACTGTGAGGTCACTCAGCCATTAAATTAGTTCCAGCCCAATTTCTGTCCTCTCAGGCCTCAACTTCAGGGGAGGACGGTGTGCAGTAGAGCGAGTGAGGGGAGCAGAATCAGAAGGGAAGAAAAGGGGAAGAGGTGTTTTTTCGGGACTGACTAGACACGCACACAGAGAGGCGAAAAGCTGGAATTGGCCCCGAATTGTGAAACAAAAATAGTATCTTTCTTAAATGATGCTGGCTAGTCTCCCCAATGCAATTTCCCCCCAAAATTTTTTAAAAAGCGATTTAACGGGTTTGTTTTTCCTCTTCTTTCCCTTTGCTTGTAGAAAGTCAACTGTCTCCCACACAAGGTCTCCTCAACTCACGCGAGGCTAATTCACAAAGCTATTTCAGCCCTCTGAAAGCTTGGAGGTTGCTGAGAGACAGAAAGGCTGGCTGGGTGTAAGATTCTGATCACTCGATCAAAGGACTTGAGCTGAAGGTGCCTCGGAAGGTCTAGAGCCCCAGATGTCACAGCTGAAGAAAGCAGGGCGTCGGCGGGTATTGATATGGCCAAGGTTACACATCTGGGTGGTGATCAAGTCTTCAGTTCCAGCCTTTTCCCTACCAGACTGGGAGCTTTATGGCATCAAGAACGATGCCAGACACACAGTAAGTGCTCAAAAAAAGAACTCACTGACCAGTCTACCCCTCTCCCTGCATCATGTTATCTACTGCGCCCACTTCTCCTTTCTGCCCGAACTCCCAGCGCTCAGACCAAGAAGGGTGCACAGAACTGTATGAACGGAACGTGCCCTGGGATCTGCTCCTTCCAACATGTCGTAAGGCAAGGACAGTACCTTCTCCTTCGTTATCTCTCCAGTTCCTAACACAGTAGCTGGCATACAGGAGGCACTCCATAAATGCTTATTCCATGAATGATGAAGGCAAACTTTAGCCCGATGGAGGCCTGGCTTTCTGTAGCTTGGGGGGTAGACCATGTGTCCACTAGAAGTTGTATCATTATAGGAAATAGCTCTGATAATTCAAAATATCAGTATTTGTCAGTCCTTCTTGACACTCTTCATGGAAAGAATGCTAACCACTAGAACTATCTAGTCTCAAGAAAGTGGAAAAGAATACACATTTGATGAGATGGGCTCTCTGTGGGCAACCAGCAATCTAAGCTGGAGCCTGGGGTACTGACCCTGCAGCCCCCCAGGCCATAAGACAGATGCTTCAGCATAGACAGCCCAGGAGCCTTGTGCCAAAGATGCGATTAAGGGCCAGGCCTTTCACCCAAGCCCACTGTTTCATTTGGCCCAAGGGAGCCGCCATCAAATTGGGAGAGAAGAGGATGGGCAGAGCAACAAGGCCTTTAAAAGACCAGAGTTTTAGGTGGAAAAATTCTCCAGACAGGATCTTCAATGGTTATTCCCATGGAACCATCAGAAGCAAACAGGCTAGAGGCCGACTAAAGCTTTGAGAGACTTCTATCTCCATAGAAACCGTGAGGCTGACCCACAAAAGGCCATGAGAGTTCACCCCCAAAACAAGAGGCAGACTGCAAACTTTCACAGGGAGCGGACGGAAAATGCCCATCCTCTCTGATGCCCATCTCAGATGTGGTACAGTCAAGACCCTCCCAAAAGGCAAAGCCAGGACCCCAAGGGACACCAGGCAAAAGAGCTCCTCCGGAAGAGGGTAACCCAGGCTGCCAGGTCTGTGACCAGGGCACGCACTTACTGCCAGGCCCAGGAGTCCTTCCGCTCCCTGCCCAGGGCTATTCCATGGTCCCCATTTCAACAACAGCAGCACGGTTCATGGAGGCAGAGAGCGTGTCTGTTTTAACTAAGAGATTGCCAGACCTCAATGAGCCACGTCCACCCCTGAGAGAGAAAGCTGTACATCCCCAGAGATCCTGAAGCCAATCGAGCGGAAGTAAATGAATAGGATATTAGGCTGTCTTCCTGGAGGAGGGGGTGAGCATCTTATATGGAGAAGAAAGATGCAACGCGGATATTTGCCACTGTGGCAGAAACTGAAGATTGTTCCTCACCATGTTACTTTCCCTTCCTTTCTTAGGAAGAGAACTCCCAATTTTTAGCCGCTACAAGTCCCAGGGAGACAGAGAAAAAAGATTTTAGAAACCTTACAATAAAGATCTACATTTAATTTAAATTTCATTTCTACACCAGTCCATTAGGTTTTGGAAATTCTTCTTGCCCTGCCTAGTTGACCCATTGATGTGATGTACCATATAATTATTATAAACATTCAGAAATTGGAACAATTTCACACACGGAAAATACTGTGATCTACCAGTCTACACAGCGGTGTGACACTAGAGCCTGACTCTGTTCCAGTGATGATCCTAGGCACTAAGAGATGATGTATGAAATTGGTTGATATGTGTATAGTACATAAAAGCAGTGGCCGGAAGATAAAAGCTTTCAATACACGTTAGCTATTACCATCGTTATTTTTACCATAACAATAGATTGTGTTTCCATTAGGATAGCTCACGTACAATCAAACACAATATTAGCTGTAGAAATGATTTTGGTCTTACTCTTGGAAAGTAATAGGCCAAATATTTCGCTTATCTATCTCATGGTCCCTTTGTGGACAACACTGGGTCCTTTGGGTATCAAGGTGACCTCCTCAAGTTCCTTCTTCTAAAAAAGGCTACAGCCCCCAGGAACGTCTCACCAGGCTCGCCGACTCACTAGGCTGCGGTGACTGACTTTATCTCCTAGCGTTAGGAGGGGACCCATGTGTGCAGTGGAAGAGAACATCTAGGATCAGTTAAGACGAGCAAAGACTACTGATTCATTTATCTGCTCTGTGCCAAACACAAGGATTAATCATTAATCGTCAAAACGCTTTCACTCTGTGCTCTGCAGAAACTGGACAAAATGAGAAAGAAGATTCCTAAATGCTCTCGGAAAAACTAAAATAATTCTCTCTTTTGTAAAAATAAAAACTTTTCATCCTACAGAAGGTTCCAACTCCACTATTGTCAAGCTCAGCTACAAAGCTTCAATATCTGTAATACACTTCTAAAAATCCAAGTTGCTTAAGACAGAAATTTTATTTTTAAAAAAAAGTTCAATATCAAAAAGGAACTTACTGATATTCAAGGGTACGAAAGGAGTGTATTTACACGGCAGTTTTTTTCATCCTAAAACACTAGCTCACCAGGGTGTAAGGAAACCCAATACAGGAGTCTCGGTCTGTCCACTCTGGAGGGCTCCCAGCCTCTTGGTAACACACTGCCCACTTCCCAAGCTCAGAGACTGTAACGCCAATGTTTCAAGATCATGCCGACATAAAATATTCTTCACTATTGTCCACAGAAACAACAAAAACGGTCTGGGAGTGCCAGTATTTTCCTATCTGAATTTTACCTCCCAGAATCTTTTTTTTTTTTTTAAGATTTTTTTTTTTATTTTTTTCCTTTTTCTCCCCAAAGCCCCCCAGTACATAGTTGTATATTCTTCACTGTGGGTCCTTCTAGTTGTGGCATGTGGGATGCCGCCTCAGCGTGGCTCGATGAGCAGTGCCATGTCCGCGCCCAGGATTCGAACCAACAAAACACTGGGCTGCCTGCAGCGGAGCGCGTGGACTTAACCACTCAGCCACAGGGCCAGCCCCTAAAATCTTTTGTTAAATGTCGTATCTGATTTTTCTATTTAGAAAATGTAATTATAATGGGTCACCCTTTAGATACAATATAGTATTTACTGAGTAAAAAAGATTATCACAGAGTTCATAGAAGCAAGTAATGATTGTTCCATCCACAAGAACAGGCTTTCTCCTCTGCTAGGGATCAAGGGATTGCAGGGGGGGAGGGGAGTGGAGGCAGGAGAGGTTGGAACATTGGAAGAAAGCACCAGTGACAAGACAAAATAACTCAGTAACAAGAACCGTTCATTACCAAGGCTCATATTCCCCTTCCTTCTCTGCCCCCTACATTCTGCCAATTCCCCTGCATCTAATGCTTTTTCTACAAGCTATCTACACAAAACTGCCATTTCCATGACTTTGAATATGAGTCAAGAAAATCCTAAAGTTATCTCATCATTTTAAATCAACATATTATCAAATTCCAGAAATCATTATTAAGAAGAAAAGACAAAATATTTCTATCACGTAGAGTTATGCATGTAACTGTGCAGTCCCACAGGTGAAAATGACTAGAAACTGTGAATCCAGGGGTTGTTTTAGAGTCTTACATTCCTTAAATTCTAGTCCGATGTTGAGGAAAGATGCTTTTCTTATTCACCCCCTCTGGAACCCTATTTTTTAAACTAACTATCTCAACATAATATAAGAGTATTAATTAACACTGACTAATTTGGGAGTTAAAAAATTCCTTTCATCTCTTTTCCATTTTTTAAGCTTTAATCAAAGTCCATAAAACAGAAGGAATGAAAAGAAAAACTTGCCATAAGAGTAAATTTTGAACATCCAAATGGGATTACAGAGTGCTTAAAAAATGTGTTGGATAGGAACATACCAAAACAGATTTTCAAAATACAAAGCTCCAATTTATTTCAATTTAACACAGCCTACATGTTGTTCAAATTTGCTCTCCTAACACTCCTGCAAAATATCTTAAACTAAATGTTTAACACTGATTATAACAACACAAAAGTAAAATGATAACTTGAACAATAATGCCACCTGTTAAACATGTTTTTTCATAACGTTCTTTTTTCCATGGACATTCTGAAAGGCCTGATTAAAAGCAAAGAGTCGCAAAACACAAAAATCCCCCATTCTTTAAAACACAAACCTTTGATCAAAGAACTTTAATTTCACTTCCAACATTTTAACTCTTCTGGGACAGGGGTACTCCCACCTTGCCAATGGGTTTATTAAGACTCTTGTTCTGTATCTCTATCCCTTCTCCCCTTGCACTGGTTGGAGAGAACTACAAACACAACTGGATTCCTCTAAGCAGAGGGAGAACTTACCCGTCCAGAAGACTCATCGTGGTGGGTGTCACTTCAGCAAACAGAATTACTTTTCCAAGTTGCTTTGTCTGCAAATTTTGTCGGTAGATGTCTAAGTTAAAGTTTTCTGATGAGAAGGCCTCCACGTCAGTCACCACAGGTATAGCAGCGGGGGTGATCTCTATTTCAGATGTGTATGATGAAACAAACTTAAGGGAGACCTTGCTGGATTGTATTACTCCTTCAGGATCCACACGTTTCCCCAGCCACTGCATAAGAGGATCCCGGATTTCCTGTGTCACAAAGAAAGAAATGGAAAGGTCATAATTCGGCATTACATTAGATGACGGTAACTTTTCTTAAAATACCATTTTGGTAATACAAGTACTTCCTAATTCATGACCAATAAAAGCTAGATTAACATATTCCATACATTTAAACTATTATACAATAGACAATACATATATGAAGTATGCTTATACTATAAAAAAAAATACTGTTCATAACCCAGGATCCAGGGAAATAAGTACAATTCATTATTATACTTTCTATTCTATATTATATCCTAAATTCTTGAAATCTTCCTCCAGCTCTAGTTCATGAGTAATTTGCTAGTCCTCTGTGCATTTCACAGAAAACTTATAGCTTTATACTTTCACCTCACACGGAAATTCATTATCCTATCTGGGAGAGGGACCCTAGGTGAAAGAAGTCACAGAACATAAAGCAAATCTTATCTATTATAAGATAACAGAGCATTCAGTCTCGGCCTTATCCTGCAGACAAGTTGAACACCACCAGCCTGACGGGTCACCAACAGGGATGGAGAATTTTCACACAGGGAAAATAACGGGGTACGCAAAAGCTACTTTCTTTTTGCCCCAAATGTAGGTCCAGGGAGGGGAAGGCAGAAACCTTTGTAACCCAGAACAGAGGTCTCTACTCTACCCGAGGGTGCAACTTCCTCTCAGACCCCAGAGGGCCCAGAGGCCTCCCTCTGGAGTGGGGCATCAGGGACCTGCAGGGTTAGGGGAGTCATCATCACAAGCATAGAATGTATTGACATCTTTCAGTCACAGCAAATAGAGATCCAGGCTCCTAGCCACCTTCGTGCAAACGCCAGGCCTTTCAATAGAGAAAACATGTCCCTCAGTTAACATCAGGGGTATGAATGTCCCAAAGCTCCAAGTGGCTACAGAGAAGCAGCTTCAAAGATGAAATTTCATTCAACTAACTTCAATTAATGAACCTTTAAAAATCACTTCCAATTTTCAGGAAATAGAGAGGATAGAGGAACAAGTTAAATGACTTCAGAAGGAAGCAATTAAAAGAAATCCCGAAGGTGAGACATTTTACAGGACAGGAATCTTCACAAAGACAAGGTCACAGAGGAAAAAGCCAGATTGGGGCGGGGGGGGGCGGGGGGTTGGGCCGGTCTAGATGAGAAGGGACTTAAGAGAGAGCATCAAATACAAGGAATGGCCCTTTATTGGATTCTGGTTTGAACAAATTCGCTGGAAAAGACATTTTGAGAGAATTAGGAAATATGAATATGGACAGCATATATTAGACAACAAAATGAATTAGTCAGTTTCCGTAGGCGTGAAAGAGGTACTGTGGAGGCATAGGAAAACGTCCTTAATGTTGGAAATGTATATATGTCATGATATCTATCATTTATTCCCAAAACAGATGGAGCAAATAAGACAAAGTGCTAATAATCATTAAATTTACTCAACGGGCATTTGGCGTATTTATTACGCTAGTCTCTCCATTCTTCTCCATGTTTGAAAACTGTCATAATTAAAAGTTGGGGGGAAAAAAACCATTAAAAATGGTAAAATAAACACTATCATAAAAACAAGAGATTCAATTAAAATATTTTGGTAATCTATTCATGTAACAGGTATTACGGGATGCCTACCATACGGCAGACATTCTTATGGCCTCTGAGGATTCAGCAGTGAGCAACAGGGCCAAAGCCTCCATCCTCAAAAGGTTTACATTCTAGTTAGGGAGGCAGATAATAAAAAAATCCATAAGCACAAGACATAGACTGTTAGACAGACCCAAGTGCCAAGGAGAAAAAACTAAGCAGAGAAGAGAGAAAAGAAGTTTGGGAAGCAAGACCTTTCAGGTAGATGAAGACCTTTCTGAGAAGGTGACATTTAAGGAAAGATCTGGAGGGGGGGCGGGGGGGTGCTAAGATATAATTGATAGAAACATATCACTTAGATTTATTTATTCAGAGGGGCTCCTGGGAGAGCAAGTGCTGAGGCTCCAAGGGAGCAAGATGAGAGAAGTGTCAGGACTGCGGAGCGAGCCAGGAGGAGGACAAGGAGGGACGCAGGCAGAGAGGCGGTGGGGGCAGTGGTGCCCACACCGAGGACTGAGGCTTTCACTCTGGGAGTGATGGGGAGCCCTGGAGGGTTCTGAGGAGGAGAGTGAGGTGACCCGACTCCGTGGGATCACTCCACCCTGAGGGCAGTACCGAGAGCAGACTGCAGGGCAGCACACCGGAGGAAGCAGAGACCAGTTATGAAGCCACTTAAATCACCCAGGAGCAAGGTGTTAATGCCTGGACTGGTGTGACAGTGGGCACGGTGAGAAGGGATGGGATTCTGAACGTGCAGTCACACGGAGCTTAAGGATGGGGATACGTTCTGAGAAATGCATCCTCGGGTGACTTCACCATTGGGCAAACATCATAGAGTGATGCTTTTACACAAACCTAGATGGGATAGCCTACCACACACCTAGGCCATATGGTACTAATCTTATGGGACCACCGTTGTGTATGTGGTCCGTCCTTGACTGAAAGTCATTATGCGGTGCATGACTGAACTCTGAAGTAGAGGCTACAAGATCTGCTGACAGATTATATTTGGGATATTAGAGGAAATGGGGAGTCAAAAATGAGCCCAAGATTTCTAGCCTAAGCACCTGGAAGGATGGAGCTGCTATTGGAAATACCGTGGGAGGAGCAGGTTTGGAAAGGAACAGCACTGTTCAGCTCTGGGCACGTCACGCTGGAGAAATCAATTAGAAATCCACCGAAGCAACAAATAGAGAGCAGGACACGTGAGCGAGGAGTTTTGGGGAGAAGTCCATGCCATGGACATCGCCAGACTACAGCTGATAATTTGAAGCCAGGAGACAGGAGGAGAGCAACAAGGGAGTGACTATAGATGAAAAGAGAGGTTGTGCTGATTTCGTAGGCAGCCATAACAAAGTGCCACAAAGCAGGTGGCTTAGAATAACAGAAATTTATTCTCACACAATTCTGGAGGCCAGAAGTCTGAAGAGATGTTGGCAGGGCCACGCTCCCTCTGAAGGCTCTCGGGGAGAATCTGCCTAGGCCTCCCTCCTAGCTTCTGGTGTTGCCAGCAATCCTTTGTGCTCCCTGGCCACCATCATGTCACATGGCCTTCTCCCCTCTGTGTGTCTGCATCTGTTGTCCTCTTTTTATAGGGACACCAATCACACTGGATTAGGGCCCAGCCTAATGACCTCATCTCAACTTGATTATACCTGCAAAGACCCAATTTCTAAATAAGGTCACATTCATAGGTTCTGGGACCTCAACGTATCTTTTTGGGGGGACAAAATCCAACCCACACAGGTGTCAATGCTGTGATGTCAGGGAGATGAAGAAGAGTCTGCAAAGGAGACTGAGAAGGAAAAGAAAATAAAGTGTGTAAGTGTGTATAAGTGTGTAAGGTGGGGGGAGTGTCCTGGGAGTCTTTGCAGACAACAAGAAGGTGGCAAGATGACAGAGCAGGAAGAAGACGGCTGAAATTAACCACTGGGCTCATCACAGCAGAGCCCGTCCGGTGGAGGCGAGGCCTGATGGGATGTGGAAGGAGAGAAACTCTGACAGAGTTTCCTCCAATGGGAAAAAGAAGATGGCGCACTGGCTACAGAGGAATGGGGTCAAAACAGGTTTCACTTCGTTTGGTTTAAATAAGAGAAATCACAGCACGTTTTTTATGGTGATGGGAATGGTCCCATCCAGAAAAGAAAGCAGGTGAACAGGTGAGGGGATGGGACCTAAGGCTCAAGCAGAGAGGTCGGCCTTGGGAGCAGAGCCGCTCATCCATCAGGATGGGCAGGGCTCACATGCCCTCTGGGGACACTTGGTCCTGCTTCTGCTCTGGGCTGCAGCCCTCCCTCACCCCTTGCTGGCCGCGAGGCCCTACAGGACAGCCCTGGGAACTGATCTATGCTGTCGCCACCCTGCTCCAAGGCCACAGGGAGGTGGGAGTCCTGGTGCTGGGGGCTTGTGACGTCATCTTCTGATTCCTTCTATTTTCTTGATAAATAGGAAGCAAGATATCAGCTAAGAGTGAAAAGGAGGAAGGAGGTGTTGGAGGTTTGAGAAGGGAGAGTGAGAAAATGAGGGAAGCAGGGAAGATAACTGGAAGCGTTCAGGATCCACTTCAGGTTAGTGATCCCGAATTTAGAGTGAGAAGTCAGTGCGATTTTGTGTTTTTAGGCAGCCACACTCAGCTCCACAGGTATGCTGACAGGCACAGAGGACGCTGAGGGGTATGTACAGCAGCCATGTGATCGACCTACTGCTGATGAGGCACCAATGGAGATAGAAAGAGAAACAACGGGATGGTCCTGGCCGAGGAGCTCACAATCCAGGGACGGGGGGAGAGTGAGAGGAGCACCCCAGGACAAAACAAGACAGACGGTGCCAGAGGGAAGAACGAAGGGCCACAGGAGGGGTACAAAATAGGGGATGAGCCTGCTTTAAGGAGCATCGGAAAAGTCACCGGAAAAGGTCAAGCTGCAGTGAGTAACCAGAAGCCACAGCGCTAACTTTCCATCTTTGCACAAAGAACCGATCATACATAATGTTCCCTGTTCACCATTATTGCTTTGATATACACTCTAGTGGAGGAAGAAGACAGAATGAATAAATAACATACAAAGGTAGCCCCCTGTTATGGACTGAATGTTTGTGTCGCCTCAAAATTCACGTTGAAATCCTAATCCCCAGGGTGATGGTATTAGGAGGTCGAGCCTTTGGGGGTGATGAGGTCATGAGAGTGGAGCCCTCAAGAACGGGATTAGTGCCTTTATAAAAGTGACCCCCAGGGGGCCAGCCCCGTGGTCGAGTGGTTAAGTTTGTGTGCTCCGCTTCGGCAGCCCAGGGTTTCACCAGTTCAGATCCTGGGCGCGGACATAGCACTGCTCATCAAGCCATGCTGAGGTGGCATCCCACATGCCACAACTAGAAGGACCCGCAACTAAAAGTATACAACTATGTACTGGGGGGCTTTGGGAGAAAAAGGAAAAATAAACTCTAAAAAAAAAAGCGACCCCCAGAGAGACCCCTCGCCCTCTCTGCCAAGTGAAGACACAGCAAAACAGCAATCTACAACCCAGTAGAGAGTCCTCACCAGAACCAACCATGCTGGCACCCTGATCTCAGACTTCCAGCCTCCAGGAGTGTGAGAAATAAATGTCTGTTGTTTATAGCCCCCCCGGACTATGCTTTTCTGTTTTAGCAGCCTGGATTGACTAAGACACCCCCAACGCTCAAATCTGGCCATGAGTTACAGCCAACTCTGCTCCTTTGGTCAACATCCTTAAGGCACAAAGTGAACAGATCTGAATTTCTTTCATCACAGTCCCCAGGACAGGTGGATGTCACAAAGGTACCATGCATGCTAAAGACACATATTGGTGAAGAGGTTGAATCACAAAAATAGATAAAATAATCTAGATAAATGTTTCTTAACTAACTCCAGATTCATTGACTGGAGCAGAGAGTAAAGCGGTCACTCAGCAGGGATGGGCAACGTGAATCCCCCATTCAAAGTCAATGAAAGCCAAGATGAAGCCAAAAAGCAACAGCCAGCACCAGGGAGAACTTTCAGAAGAGGAACAGAGCAGGACTCTCTTCTGGAGCGAATTATCCAACTGGCCATCTATACATCATCCATCTAAGAAATCTGTATGGAGCATCTACTGTGTCTCAAAAACAGTACCACAGACTCAAGAGAGGAGGAAAGACAGGTACACGCACAACTACAATAGAGTATGACGAGTGCTCAGAAAATCCACTCCAACTATTCAAATACACACTTCCCTTTGGCAGATAGGCCAGCCTGACTTGCCAAAATTAATCATCAATTCTTATTTGCATACAATTTGGGAGCCAGATTCTCAAGGAATTACATTATCATTGTTATGTCTACAGTTACTAAACAGTCCAAATTTTTTGTTTTTGAAAGCAATACTTAGAGATGCACAAATTGGCAAAATAAATTAAAATGGATGAAAGCAAGGCACTTGGGGGTTTTTCCTTATACCTCTTCCACATAATCTTTCAGGACTTAGAACCAAGAGAATTACTCCAAACAAAGAGAATCTGCAAGACATAAAATGAGACCTGGAACCTCTTAAGAAATATAACTGTATGCCACCTATAATTCTCCTAAATATTTATAGTCACTATAGTTGAATGCAACGTTAAGCCATCAAGTAAAACTGAGTAAAGATGGTAAACACTTAGCCTCCTCCTCACCCCCTATTATCCCGGGACAGGAGAATAAAATTTTGGTTGCAAGACATATCAAAATTACTACCTGTGCGATGCAAATCTGCCTGATATGTCCTCTCTAATGCACTCAAGTTACAACGACTTAAGAGCTGCAGAAGTAGCTGCTAACATATGTAGGGAAAAGGAATTAATTCATGATTCTTAACTTTAGTCCACTAACAACCACTAAGTTAGTGTGCAAATGCTATTGAAGAAAAAGTCTGGATCACCTCTATCAAGGCAAACTGGCTGACATAACTAGTATTACCCACCCCCACCACCAAATCTACCTAACTCTTTGAACTCAACTAAGTTTACTTGGGAATAGCCAAAAGAATTGCAATTTGGGATATGCATGCTATGGCAAACCACAGGCAAATCCAGCAAACAAAGGAAGGGGGCTGCTTTTATAGAGAAAAAGGGAGCATAGGGAGGGGCAATTGTAAGAAAGTCCATTGAGGGAAAGTAACAGTTCAGGGTGGCAATGGTTCTCACTGGCTCAGCTCTGAAGTTTCTCATTGGCTGGGCTGTTGCCGGGTGGGAAGCAAAATCTTCCTTCAGTAGTAAAGTAGCTGTACTTCCTGTCAGAGACGCAAGTGTCCTCTCTTCCTGTTTGGTGTAATTGATGATGGATGATAGGGCCTGAGAGCTCTCCCTACAGGCCTTCCTGACTCCAATTTAGTTAAGGTTTCTTGTCTTAATTTCCACAAGATATATAGGTATATCAAGAGGTAAAACCCAAAAAATGATAATAATGATATGATAGGAGATGGTCTTGATACAGATACATGCACATCAAAAAGAAATCAGAAATCTTTGAAAAGCCAAATCATTGGAAACAAAACTACTGCTATCAAATTACACCACAATGAAATTCATAACTACTTTCTAATTAATGTTATTTTTTTGACATTTGAACTTCAAGAATTTAGTATTTACCTTTCTCTAAGATTGCAGGCTAATTAAATTCAATTTAGGTGGAACCAAAAACTGAATGTTTTATAGTCACATAAATGCCAGCCTTTCTGAATTAGCCACAGCACTAGGGAAACACTAGCCACTCTCAAGAAAGGTAAACATGCCTTTGTTTCTTTCTTTATTTTTTATTTTTATTTTTTTTTGAGGAAGATTAGCCCTGAGCTAACATTTGCCACCAATCCTCCTCTTTTTTGCTGAGGAAGACTGGCCCTGAGCTCACATCCATGCCCATCTTCCTCCACTTTATACGTGGGACGTCTACCACTGCATGGCTTGCCAAGCAGTGCCATGTCCGCACCCGGGATCCGAACTGGCAAACCCCAGGCTGCCAAAGTGGAACGTGTGCACTTAACCACTGTGCCACCAGGCCGGCCCCATGCCTTTGTTTCTTAATGACATGTTACATGTTGCACACAACATGAAAACCCCAAGGAATCTACAAAAAAAGTACTAGACTAGTAAGAGAGTTTAGCAAGGTTGCAAAATACAAGGTCAATATACAAAACTTGGGTATATTTCTAAAGCAATGAATATTTGGAGTTTGAAATTTTTTTAAATATCATTTTCAATGGTATCAGTGGGTCTGAAACATTTAGAGATAAATTAAACAAAATACTTGCTAGACTTGTACACTGAAAACTACAAAACATCACTGAATTAAAAATTAAAGAAGCTCTAAATAATTGAAGAGGTATACCATGTTCATGGATCAGAAGACTCAATACTGTTAAGACATCAATTCTCCAAATTGATCTATGAATTCAATGCAATCCCAATGAAAATCCCAGCAGGCTTTTTTAAAATAGAAATTGATACGCTGATTCTAAAATTTATACAAAAATGGAAAAGACCTAGAATAGCCAAAACAAGTTGGGGAGGAAAAGAGTTGGAAGTCTTATATTACCTGATTTTAAGAATTATTATAAAGCTGCAGCAATCAAGACAGTATGGTATTGGCATACAGACAGACATAGATTGCTGAAACAAAACAGACTCCAGAAAGAGGGCCACACATATAGATTCAACTGATGTTCAACAAAAAAGCACCAAGGTAATTCACTTGAAAAAGGATCATCTTCGAATACATCATGGTGAAACAATTGGACATCCATGTGCAAAAAAAATCTGGACCCTTACCTTGCATGTATACAAACCTGAACTTGAAACAAATCATAGGCCTAAACCTAAAACTACAAAACTTCCAAAAGGAAATATAGGAAAAAACTTTCTAGGCTTGGCACAGGTAAAGCTTTTCTCAGACAGAACAAAAGAAGCATGAACCATAAAAGAAGAAAATGATGAACTGGCCTTCATAAAAATTAAGAACTGCTGCTCTTCAAGAGCTAATGTTAAGAAAAACGGAAAGATTAACAATAGATTGAGAGAAAGTATTCTCCATACATATATCTGACAAAGGACTTGTATCCAGAATATAAAAAGAACTCTTAAAACAGAATTACAAGAAAACTGAGGCCAGCCCCATGGCCGAGTGGCTAAGTTCGTGTGCTCCGCTTTGGCGGCCTGGGGTTCACCAGTTGAGATCCTAGGCATGGACCTACACACTGCTCGTCAAGCTATACTGAGGCAGCATCCCACATAGAAGAATTAGAATGACTTACAACAGGATATACAACTACATACTGGGGCTTTGGGGAGGAAAAAAAAAAGAGGAAGATTGGCAACAGACATTAGCTCAGAGCCAATCTTCCTCACCAGAAAGGATAAAAAAAATTTTTTTAATAAATAATTATAAGAAAACAAACAATTCAACTTAGAACATCAATGAGAAGATCTGAACACACACTGCCCAAAACGAAACATCAGATGGCCAATAAGCACATGAAAAAACACTTAGCATCATTTGTCAACAAGGAAATGCAAATTAAAACCACAATGAGATACCACTACACACCCACTAGAATGATTAAAATTTTAAATTCTGACCATATCTAGTGTTGGCAAAGACGTGAAGTAACTGGAACTCTCATACATTGCTGGTGGGAATATAAAATGGTACAATGACTTTGGAAAACAGTTTAGCAATTTCTTATAAAATTAGACATACACCTCCCATGTGACCCAGAAATTCTATTCCTAGGTATTTACCCGAGAGAAATGAAAAACATGTCCACACAAAGACTCATACATGAATGGTCACAGCAACTTTACTCATAACAGTCAAAAATGCGAACAACCCAAATGTCCACTAACAGATGCATGGATAAATAAATTATGGCATATCCATACAATGGAACACTACTTGGCAATAAAAAGAAATGAACTACTCACAAATGCAACAACATGGATGAATCTCAAAAACATAATGCCGATTTTAAAACAAGAAAGAAAAGACCCAAGAGAGTATATACTGTATGATTCAATTTAAACAAAACTTCAGAAAAGACCAATCTAATCTATAACGATAGGAAGAGGACAAGTGATTGCCCAAGGCTGGGCCTGGGGGTGGGAGAGTGAATGAGGACTGAGTGAGAAAGAGAAAAGGGAATCTTGTGGGATACTGGAAATGTTCTCTATCTCGATGGTAATGGTTGGTTACTGGTTTATATACATTTATCAAACTCTACACAGAAATGAGTGCATTTTCTTGAATATAAATCATACCTAAAGTTGATTTTTTTAAATGCAAACAGCAACAAGTTTGTGCAACACCAAATGGTAACTAAAGTGCATGAGACTCTATATTCACTAACGTCCAAAAGAACACCAGAATCCCAACTTCTGAAGAAATGAGCGCTTAAAATTACATTTAGTGCAAACACACAAAAGTGGCTACTCTATGGTTAGTTATCATATTGTAACATCTGTTACAGAGCATGCAACTAAGATCAGAGACCTACAGTGCACTGTGTCCCATCACATTAGAGCCATCGCAACCCTGTCACTTGTCTTATCTGCTAAATTTACCCACCTAACAAGATTCACTGGGTGAAACCCATTTCAGCTCTAATTCAGCGGTGGATTCAAAATACTTATTACCATCTGTTTGTGTTTTGGTACTCCTCTCCCCAAGAAACACCAAATAACTGATCTTAACACATACAGGTTTTCCATCTCAGAGACACATTTGCCTCATTGTAAATAATCAGATTAGTTGTGCTTCAATCATAACATTGTAAGTTGCTAGGCAACCAAAAGTGGGTAAATCAGAAAATGAATCCACAAAGACATGGAACACGAGCTCTTTTTCTGGGTGTCTCATTCTCAGCTAAACATTCTCAAGGAAACAGAAGCAGACATTCTTCTACTCTCGTGGAATTTACATGAAACAACCCAATTCTTACTACTAGTAATTTTATAAACAAAATATTCACAGCCAATTTCACATTGACTCAGTGTCTTCACACACATGATGAAGGCACACAGCATAGCACCTCTTTATAATCAAAAGATGACTCGTTTCAGTCCTGACCTCTTTCAAGGCAGGGATTGCTCATGTAGCAACCCTCGGGGTGGACTTCTGTTCAGAGCACCAGAACCAAGCAGAGCAAAGTGTCGGGCAGGGTTTGAGGCGTGTGTGTTCCTCTTCACCTGACTGGTACCCTATGCAGATGTTTCTGTCCCAGCCCCACGGGCCCACTGCAGTCTGACCAACCCTTTCCTCACTTGTCCAGATTCCTCCTTAGACAGCACTGTATCCTAGCATAGATTCCCAAGGCCCCTGCCTTTGTGCTTCCCCTAATAACGCTCAGCCACTGACCCCAAGCACTGTCACCCCAGAATGAATGGACCTGGAGGGGCTTTTAGCTTTAGTGACACACTTTACTGAAACCAATCCATCCCCACAGACATCTGGGTCAACCACTGCCAACGGGCACCCACAGACCAAAATGAACCCAGCATGTGTTTTATTTGGCCCACCCATTTTGAACTAGTTTCTAATACTTAAAAATTATGACTTTTCACATCAAATTTCCCACTTCTTTTGAAAAAATGGAAACTCTTTCCCCACGTGGCAATAACTGGGTGGAGCGAAGTAGCACTCATTACTCAGGGACACACTCCCCAGCTGGACTCTTATATGCCACCACTTCTGCCCCATACGCATCTGGGTTTGAGAGCACTCATCTTGGCCCTGGTATCAACTCTGGCACCAATCCAGCAAGATCTCCCATGGGGCCCCCGATGATGTTCCTCTCCAGTTAGGTCCATCATAATTCATCAGAGTGACTCTAGCGATGCTGACTCTCAAAATAGAAGGGGTCAAATTTGGCAGTTCCTCAAAAAGTTATTCATAAGATTAACACATGACCCAGCAATTCCACTCCCAGGTATATACCCAAAAGAACTGGAAGCAGGGACTCAAACAGATACATTTGAACACCAACATTCATATCAACATTATCACAATGGCCAAAAGGTGGAAATAACCCAAGTCTCAACAGACGAAAGGAGAACCAAATGTAGTATGCACATACAATGGAATATTATTCAGCCATACAAAGGAATGAAGTTCTCATAACATACTACAACGACACGAATGGACCTTGAAAACACCATGCTAAGTGAAACAAGCCAGACACAAAAAGACAAATATTGTATGATTCTGCTTACATGACATATCTATAATAGGCAAATGCATAGAAACAGACAGTAGAATAGAGGTTACCAGGAGCTAAGGAGAGAGAGGAATGGGGAATTAGCGATTAATGGGTACAGAATTTGTGTTTGGGTGGTGAAAAAGTTATGGAAATAGATAGTGGCGATGGTTGTACAAATAACATAGAATTTGCTATTTTAACCATTTTTAAGTGTACAATTCAGTGGCATATATTTTACCACAGTAAGAAAAAGAAAGAGAGAGTATGTCTTTTGCCAACTTCTTTAGTCTAAGGTTTTCATAGTTTTTTAAAGTGTATCTACTTTAGGCAACCCATTGTTGGGATTTTTTTAATCAAATCTGTCCCTGTCTTTTAGTTGGAATTTAATCTGCTTAGATTTATAGTAATTACTGGCATATGGAGACTTAGTTTTGTCATCGTATCAAAAATTTCCATTTACTGAGTCAAAGTCTCAACCCTTTTAATCCTCAGAAGCTCCCTGCCCTCTCTGTGATTGGCCCACTGCTCCCCATCGATCGGCCCTGCACACACAAAGGAGATGGAGGGACAGTCTGTGTAGTACCCCAGGGACCGGACGATGCTTTCCTCAGGGTTTCCCCCTGCCCTACCCATGTAGCACCAAGAGAGGCCACTCAAGTCATTTCTCAGAATAAATCTTTTCCCAAGTGACCTTCCACCTAGACAGAGAAGTGACTGGCAATGCCTCTTGCTGAATGATTTTAAGTTCTGCTCCGTCAGGCTCTTGACTACAGCCGTGGTATGAAAGCTACCATTTGCCGCACACCCACTCCACATGGAGCACAGTGCTGGGTGCGGCAGACCCAGGACCCCAATCCTCACCAAGCAACACCTCTGCACTATAGCACCATCCACAGAAGAGGAAATGCAGGCCCAGAGAGCATTCACGATGCCCACACCACATAGTCACAGAGCTGGAATCTGAACCCCCACACCAAACCTGTCTGGCTCCCAAATCCTTGCTCTAATTCCTATCCCCCAGTCTTCAGGACCTAACCCAAAATGCAGAAACACAGACAATGCCTATTTACTGTCATCAAAACACCGAAGGCATCACAAAGATATAAACTCCATACAACATGCAATTATGAAATAGTAACAAAATAGATGTGTGTGGCTTGAGCTGCGGTGGGGGAAGGGAAAAATGGAGCGGGCAGGGAAGAGAGTAGGATGTTTGGTAAAAGAAACTTAAATTTGAAGCTTGGGTCTGCCATTAACCAACTGGGTCTACTTAGGCAAGCCCAGATGAGGACATTTCACAAAGCAACAAAGTTTTTATCACTTAAGTGAATTACCGCTCACCACCCTCTGGTTTCACCCAGCAAGAGAGGACATATTCAAAAGGGTTTAACAGAAGGGCTACTTACAAACTGTGGGCAGAGTTAAGAGAATCAAAAAGCAGCAAGGAAGATGCACCTGGACCAGCATCAGCCTGAAAGAGCAAGAGGACAGAGCCACCCACGGGGGCTGTCCACCCAGAGGGCACGGAGGAAACCCATCCACCTCGCACCTCCTGCCCGTCAACCTCCTGCTCGCACAAACTTGAGGCTGAGAGCAACCAGGTCCTAGGAAACAGAAGAGAACAAGGGGACAGAGTAAACCGGACGGTGGCCAACACCTGCTGAGAGAGAACGCAAAGCTGCTTGGAGCCAGCTGGGGACGCCCCCTCTCAAGTGACTGCCCCTCACATGCCACCCCTGATGCCCAACTGGGGCCCAACAACGGATAAATGTCTACACATCCTGATCCACCACTAGCCACTGGACCAGACCTGGAACGGTAACTCTGCAACTCTGACAGATTTACAACAGAAGGCATCAGACATCTAAGTCCTAGGAATAGGAGCTCCTCACGAGCTGAACTTGTCACTGTCACTTCTAGGTCCCCCATGCATGAGCTGAACTTGTCACTGTCACTTCTAGGTCCCCCATGCACTGGGACACAGTGGGCACTCAATAAATGTCTGTTAAACTGTATTCCTTTTATTATGGAAAGGTATCGCTCAGGCTCTGAAAGGCCACGGATTTACTGCATTTTTTCTTACCTGCCAACTAGCGAAGACCACAAAGGGCTGGGGTGGACCAGTAAAGCAGAGGTAATGAATAAGTCATTTCTAACAAGGCTGGTTTTATAGGCATCACACCTCTGCTGGGCCAAACGGGCTCATTTTAGAGGTGAAATCTATTCTGCAAGCGCGGAGACCAAAAGAAAGCCACGGACAGCCCTGAAAGAGAGGGAGGCTCTCCGGTCGGGGCCCAACCCCGGCTCCTACTCCAGAGGCGCTAGCTTCCACTGACAGGGCGCGCGGGTTTGCGTTCAACATCCGTCGAAGTCTCCAGGGCCTTCATTAAGCCTGCCTGTGTAAAACGCCCGCCATTTGTCCCAGGCCAACACAAACAGGCTTCTGACAGAGCGGGGACGTGGGCTGCGAAGCCAAGAAAGCTGTGTGTTGTGAGCCCAGGGTATAAGTGGGAACGCCTGTGGGCGGCCCTGCCTGGCTCACTCTGAGGTGGCGCATCCTGGCTCACCTACTCGCACACACACACTCACACTCACGCACCCACACACAGATGTCAACGTCCCCTCCTCCACAATGCTGAGGAGCAGCAGGCCTGGAGTGCCAGGCACAGGACTGATTTTGAGGACATCGCAAGGCCCCATCCATCCTAAACTATCTGCCCATCCCTTGTGGGCCTGGCCTCGAGCTCTCTGGAGCACTGTGTGTGGAGGTGGGAGACCCCCGCCCAGAAGTGGGTCAACAGCTCTGTGACCGACCAGCTGGGAGACACCAAGAGGCCCTGCTTGTCCTGGCCTCAGTCCTTCCATTTCTAAAACGAGAACACTGGAACATTCCTTTCAGCTGGGACATTCAAGATGCAGCGTCAAGGTTTATTGTTTAGTCCCAAATGTTTAACGCTCGGTTAAAACTCTTAACAACATCTCTAGGATTCCAAAATTAAAATATACATGGAAAGAGAGAAGTGGCCAGTCTTGAGAAGGATTCTGAGAAGGCTGAGCGCTTCCTATTCTAATCCACTTATTTTAGCAAAAGTCCATTGGTTCAAGTGGCTGTCACCATGACGCTCTGGAAAATTCAGAGAATCCCAGGGAACAGCGCCTTGGTGGGGAGCGGGGAGGGGCGCAGGACACTGTCCTAAGCGTGCAAGGAGACGGCGGAGCCACATACAAGCTTTCAAAGGAGATGGTCTAAGAAGCATGCGTTTCCCAAAGTACCACGAGTTCTCAGGAAGGAACAGCTGGTGGACAACCAGCGTGTACTTGGTGTCGTTTCTAAACGGGAAAGCGCGTTAGTAACAGATAAAACTCTTCCAACTTTCTCCCGAAGCTCCATCTTGTCGGTCTGCCTCAGGCACATCGACAGCAGACTCTTTTAAACTGTTTAACCTGGTTATTTACAAAATATCTGCTATACCTTGAATAAGGGGTGACAGAGTCGGATTGGACTGGGCAGCCAGTCCGAGCTGGGTGGGCTGTATACCGCTGGCCTGTACCCCGAAGCCTCGTGGGTCCCCCAGACACAGGAGCAGAGGAAGTGTTTCACAATACATTAGAGTTTTGGAAAAGCCAAAATGCTTTTTAAGTGTTCAAACAAGACACACTTACTAAATGCCTACTATAGGAAAATACCGGAAAAGAGAGACAGAGATTAACAACATATGGTCCTTGCCTTCAAATGCTCTTGTATTACGGTTTAGTGGGGCAGACGGATACTCACATAAATAACACGATGGCATTTGTACAGTATGTACAGTTTTACCAAAAAAAAAATTCTTATGGAAGCAAGCGATCAGAGCCAAGGTCCCGCGTCACCATGCTCGAGTCAGAAAGTTGAAAGAAAACGTGTAAATCCTAGACCCAGGAAGGGTCATTGGTGGAATTTTCCTAGATCAGGGGATAGAATCGCTTTGTTGGGCATAAAAGATCAACTAGTTGTGGCGTTTAGATGTTTTAAGTTCCAAAATTTAGGACTTTTAGATATGTCATATTGTAAGAATTTTATACATGCTGGACCATGTGAAGATGGGGTGTGCCCACAGCCTAGTAAGGTGAAGACTGGCCATCCAGAACCATGACAAACCAGTAGGGCTACTGGTTTTACTTCAAATAACAAGCCCAGGGCCAAGTGGAAACTAGCACCACTCTCTTGCCAACTCCTAGAAGCAAAAATGCAGACGCTTCACGCTCTCACAAACAACTTACAGTTAGTTCTGTGGCCTGTGTATCAATTAAAGGCAGTGACATATGCATCTTTCAAAAAAACTGAACCTTCTTTATCAAAATGTGGCAAAATATTAATGAGGGGTGGATGCAGGTGAAGGCTACACGGGATCTGTGCACCATTCTTTCACCCTTTCTTAGGTTTTAAATTTTTTTTAAGTAAAAAGTTAGGGAGAAACAAAGGGATTGGCTCCAGAAACTCTAAGGCCCCTGCCAGCTCCGACAGTCGCTGTATCTTTGTTCCGCTGTTAATCCTGGGATCATCAAAGATGCAGGCTTTGTAAAAAATAATAATAATAAAAAATAAAAATTAAGAAATCAACCACCACCAAGAATACCTTTAGCGTTTCACATCTTAGTTGGATCAGCAAAACCCTTCATGCTGTCTGCATCCGGGCAGGGATGCTAAGGCCACTTCAGGCAAGAACACCTCCCTGAAAAACCAGACTTTGATTGCCATGGACGGTTCCTCCAGAGGCCTGGAACCTGAACAGTCCAAACGCAGGCCACACTTTCCCCAGGCACAAACCCCAGTGCGTTCCATGGAGTTCTTCAGTATATGTGGAATCAGTGTATTACTAACAGCTTACTGGCACTGAATGAAAAACACACAAGTCTTAATCTTAGGTCTTGAACCGAGTCCAGGTTCTACGTAATACCTGGCTGGAAGGGATACAGCCGTAAGCATGCTTGGTGACTGGAGGCTGTGTAGTGAGACCTGAGTTCTGAAACCAGGATTGGTAGCTTAACAAAATTTACTGGTTGTAGAAAAAGTAAACTTGCCTCTGGGGAGGTGAGCTCAGCCACACCATTCTGACAGCAGCCCCTGGTGGCCAGTTTAGTGAAAAGTATTGGCTCTGATGCTGGAAGTTCTGACCTCGCCTTAATGAAGGTTGCTGCAAACCGACAGGCCATTCTAGGTAACAGCTGGTGGGGGGGGTTATTAGAGAAGCAACAAAAATCCAAACTAAGGTGCACCTTTGAGTCACATAAATTGCCAAGTCATTAGGGTACCTATTGCTTACATTAAAAAAAAAAAAGAGAGAGAAAGAGTACTGCTTTCAAAAGGAGGAAAAAAGTGAGAATTTACTTTAAAAGGGCAAGATAATAATACAAGGCAGATAATACTTACCTTAGTTTGAAAGTTAGCTCCTTTCTCAATTGTGTAGATAACCCTTAAACATTCAAGGTGCATGGATTCTTACAAAATAAAGCATTTTCTCTCTACTTCCCTATATACCACCACCTGGCAGACTAATTTCCACGTATATATATGGAATTGCTCCATGAGGCAGAAACTTCCCAAAAATGCTGGTATCATTCATTCAGAGATTAAAATAAAAGAGTCAACATGGTAAGTGAGGCCTGAATTCTGGTGCCACAGATTCACCCCACTTCACTGGATATAAACAGAAGGATGCTCAGAGGCTGACAGCCGGCTTCAAAGGTAGCGAGCCGTAGGAAGGAGAAGTCACTAGCCTCAAGCCGACTTCTTCGTAAGGTGCACTGTGTCCTCGGCCATGAGAGAAGGATCTGGAAATAATCTGCTGGGCAGCTGCTCTCATCAACAAACTGTTTATTGGAAGAAAGTGGCTGGGTCAAAGGCTAAACACCAACCCGAACCAAAGCATACAGAACAAAAATCAATACCGTCCCTGCTGACAAAACCAGGACTCCGCGTGCAGAAAAGAGGGCGGGAACCTCGCGGGGAGTTCTGAAGGGACAAGAGTCGGACCAAAATTCCCGTATTTCAATGTGCAGGGTTGTATTGCATATTATTACCACTGGTTATTTGCCGCTATTTTCAGAATGGCCTGATAACAGGAGCTAACATATGGCATTCAAAACAGCACAGAAAGGAGCTTTCCAAATCACTTCCCCAAAAAGTTACAAATCTCAGTGCCTCCTTCTTGCATTAGTTTTATAAAGGGACCCACATGCTTATACACAATGCATGGATAATACTGCCCATCTCTAAATATGTCCTGTTAGATACTGGAACATGACTGGATAAGAGATTATATGAAGGAATTCTTTTACTTTAGGTGTGACAGTCGTATGGGTTATGTTTTTAAACAGAACCCTTACCTTTTAGAGACCCATACTAAAATATTTACAGATGAGAAACTGGATACAATACCTGGGATTTGCTGCAAAATAACATAAGAGGAGGACTGGTTAAGAATCGATGAAATAAGATTGGTCAGAACGGAAAATTGTGACGCACGGTGATCAGTACACAAGGGTGCATCACATGGTTCTGTTTATTTCTGTATATTTGAAATTTCCCATGAAACGTTTTCTCTTACTTGTGTGTGCAGTTCAACAATTACTACAAAAAAGAAAAAAATGTTTTCTTAAATATAAGAGAGGAATTAACCTACCAATTCCCCATTAATTCCCCATAAGGACATATATGCACACCACAGACTTACTAGGTGTCCAACATGACCATTTTCAATCAATGTCTGAAAATGAGCTGTTAAATTCTCAGCCGAACACTGGAGAAGTAGAAAGAGACACTCACGGTGTCCGCACTGCATTAGTGATCCACCAAGCCACATCTGTCACAGACGGTACCAGACGGCATTCCACAGTTTAATTGCATTATGGAGCATGAGGACATATAGGAGCTGGTAAGAAAACCCAATTGGCATAAATAATAGGGACCATGTTTTTAAAATACCAATTTAGCACACAAACTTTGAAAACACAACTTCTTTGTAAATTTGAAGCTCCTATGCATTACCTTTATAATTCTTAAGTTAACAGTAAAATTAATTTGAGAAAGAGCCTGAAATAAATAGAGCAGAAAGCAAAACGTTCTTTCATTGTGCTTAAATTAATTATGGCAAGGTACCTGTCCACCATTTCAAATTGTTCCAGTATAAAGATGAAAATGGTAACAATCACAAATTCTCACAAAAGACTATCTGGAGGAACTGCTTAAAAAGTTTAAAAAAAATTTTTTTTCCATCTCATTGCTTCGCTGGGACCAGCATAAATACTACAAAGTCCCTGAAAGGCTGTGAAAAGTGTCTCATTTACCCTTTCCCAACAGAATGGCGAAGGTCTGGTCATAAGAATTCAATGACAGTGGTCTGTCCTTTAAAAAGCTATCTTCTGTGACAAATTCATTCAGCCAATTCAAGACACCACACCTAATCCCACCAACACGGAATGAAAATACACACAGACAGGAGAACTTTGAAAATTACAGACCTTTGACGCCTAAAGCATTTTGTAGACTAAAAAGACGCAGAAAAACTTAAATCATCACATCTATCAAGGTTGCCTATGGAAAGCAACAATATAGAGTAATAATCTAGGCAATGCTAGTCAGAAAGAGTCTGGACATTTCCCACACGCCCAATTCCCAAAACAATGAATCATAATTTTTTAATTTATGAAACCACAGTTTGATCTTTTCTTTTAAAAGCTATATTTCCTCATTTACCGACATTAAAAATGGGAAGGGGGATTGGGGTGCCATGATTCAATTACTCTTGAATAACTGCTGTATGTAGGATTCATTTTTGCTCAACAGAAGAAAACAATTTGTCAAATACTTTCCTACGGCATAGAAAAGCAAACCTTTACAAGTTGTCTTAGAAAGCCATTCACTTTTAATTTTTCAAACTTTTACTTTGCCTGCAGGAGGCAAGTAGATTTACACTCAAAGTTTTTACAGCTCGGTGCTCAGGAAAGATGAACGGTCCGGTGATGCGTCCGTTCAGAATCGGGCGATCCTGCTGACTGGTGACGGTTGATGCCAGCCCACTTTCCCAAGAGATTTTATTTAGAACTTGCATTTAAACCTCAGAGGTGCAAGAAGCAAGTGATAACATAGTCCCTCTCTTCATTCATAAGCCCTGTCTCTCCACACTCGGACACACAGACAGGAGAACTTCCACCTCCACAATAAAATTAGGTCGTAAATCTCCATGTGTCAGTGGGAAAGTACATGTCCTTTTTAGCAAAAATCTCTAGATATTATAACCTAAGTCTTCTCTCATCCTCAGAAGTAAATGGGAAAAAGACCTCTCCACAAAGAGAGGTTCTAGTTTAGCAATCTTATGTATTTTCCTTAGTTTCAGTTAAAGCAAACATATGATTATGTATACATATGTATATATATATATAAAATTCAAGTTAAAATTACAAAGACTCAGGGGCTGGCCCCATGGCCGAGTGGTTAAGTCCGCACACTCCACTTCGGGGGCCCAGGGTTTCGCTGGTTTGGATCCTGGGCACAGACATGGCACTGCTCGTCAGGCCATGCTGAGGCCACATCCCACACAGCAAACCAGAGGGACCTACAACCAGAATATACAACTATGTACTGGGGGGCTTTGGGGAGAAGAAGAAGAAAAAAAACGATTGGCAGCAGATGTTAGCTCAGGCGCCAATCTTAAAAAAAAAATGAAAAAAATTATAAAGACTCAAATACCGCTAAAAAAAATCAATTAAAACAAATACTCTAAAGACTCTAAGTTGTTTTCGTTTAAAGCCTCTTCCTCAATTGATCAAATGGGGTCTGATCTCCAGAATTTTGCATGAGGAATAGTATCTCCGACATTCAATAAGAACCAAAATTATAAGCTGTACTGCAATATTTCTTCCACTGATTACATTATTAAACCAAAGCCTGGAAACATTTTAAGAAAGAGAAATACTCACAACAGAAGCAGAAGAATAATGTAGAATTGTTCCAGAAACACACAGCACCTGGAAGGCTATGCATGGCCAAACTAGGCACAGGAATGCCTAGAAGGATGCTCCACTCACAGGGAGCCACAGGGGGCTGAAACAAACAAAACTAAGAAAGCAATTAGCATTCTATTCTTATCTCCAAGAGAAAGAGACTCATGGACAGACAGACAGACTAACCTTGGCTGAGCTTTCCTGCTGCCAAGCTGGCCTGCTTTCATGAGGAAGCCGAAGAAATCTCCGCCTCACCCCGACCCAGCCTCACTGCTGAGTTCCAACACAGGAATACCACCAGCCGGGTACCCTGAGTTGTCTCTACCCTTCCCACTTGGGCAGGGGAAGTGGAGGATTAAGGATCATTCAGGTCCACAAACTGCCCATCAGTTTTGAAACCCCGAAGCACTCTAAACATTTTTTCAAAACAGCACAATTCTTGGAGCGATATTCTCAAATTATTAGCAGGAATGGAAACAAAATGTGCTCCTGAACTATAATTCACATCCCCGAAAACTGCAGGAGAACATCTATCCAACGGTATTCAGGGCTCAGACCCCAACATTCCTGAACTGACATGGCAGCTCCACAGCTGGCAGAACCATGCTCCAAATGGTCCTGCTGTCGTCACGGAGTGCCTCGCGGCCATGCCCGCCTCAATCCTGGCCCTCAGCTAGGCGCCCGATCGTGAGGGCCCTTTGATCATGCCCTCTAACCTGGCACTACCTACCGTGGGCATATTCCCTGGGATGTATTTTTCAGACTTGCGAGACAAAAATCTGCGCTTAAGAACGTTGCAAGACTTCCGCGAGACAGCTTCAATCGACTTCCCCAGGAGGCAACGCCATAATCCATACCCGCTCACACATGGCAGCTATTAGGAGCTGGTGCAGAAGACAGAAAGCATTTGGTCTTAGAGGATTTTTTATTCCAAAAGAGCCTGGTTCCCATCCACAAATCTGTGACTGCACGAGCAGTGGATATAAATAGTCTAAGGAAATAAAACTGCCTTTCCTAGATCGGCTGCTACCCCGAGAAAGACACCACTGGAAAAGATGTTCCCTCTTGCTGGGGACCCACTCACCCCAAGTAGCCAGCAAGAGGTGCAACAGAGAGAAAACCAAAACTACAACAGCACCAAATAAAAGCAGAGAACAACCAAAGTTGTGTCTGTTTTTCCCACAGCATATTATCAGTCTCTGCCTCGACTGCAGTCGAGAAGGATTTACTCTGAAGGAGTCCCTTTGGAATATTCCTGTAGAAACAAGATTCAAATAAAAATACAGTACGTACAGTAGCTGAAAAGCCTCTCCCCCACTAAAATAGGATAAAATAAAGGCAGCTAAGGAAAACACCACAAGTCTTATTTCTTTGGCATTTCAATGTCAAAACTCATCATGTCCCCTTTGCCATAGGTATTATGTTTGATAACAGGAAGTCAGTTAAAATGAACAAAAAATTTCCAGTTTGGGTGAAGGGTGAAGGAAGAAAGAAAGGAGAGAAAGAGGCACATGAAAGACCCTTAAAAACATTCATAGTTATAAAAGCTTTTAAATGTCTGCTTTAATCTGCCAGCTGCTCTGTGGCTGGTGCGCGATGGTAAAATGCCGCCACACCACCACATCAGCCACATGTCAAAAGCTATTCAGGGCGCACCTGGAAGTCTGCGTTTCTCTCTAATTTGGACCTCTAAAAATTATTTTTGAAGTTGTATTTTAAAGGAACACAAGAAGTTTCTCTCTTACTGTACACTCAAGATTCAGAACTAGGATTAAACGAGGGAGGGAGGATTCTGTGCCAAAAAGAAGCCAAAAAAATGGAAAGTGAAGTGTTTTTTTTTTTTTAATTGGAGAATTCTAATTAACTCAAAAAACTACGTGAGAAACTCCACAGCCCCACAACCCAGTGCTCCTCGGAGGGGTGAGGACCCCTCCCGGGCCTTCCCCCGCCCTCGTGGCCACTGGGAGATCCAGATGAGGTCCTGACCCCTGGGAAGGCACCTGGTTAACTATAAAGCAGGCTGCGAAGATGAGAAATTATCTCTTGTTTTCCAGAAACTTCTGCAGCAAGGTCTCAGTTAGTAGCCACTTGGATGCAGGCTAAACAAAGGTCGGTTCAAGGAGGAGGGCGTAAAAACCATGTGGCATGATTTAGTCTATGTTTCTTCATAAAGCAACCACATCCAGAAAGTAATTCCCCACGTGGAAGGGAGCACACGGCAGTTTTCTGACACGTTTACAAATATCAAAATTATCCTTACCAACAATACCTGTTTGGGGAGGGGGGAAAAAAAAAGTTTCAGGGAAAGTAATTTGAGGTGGACTGGAAATGAAATGTTATACTGGTCTTTGTTTTTAAGCACATATGATCCAACCCATGACTCCCACCCTACCAAAATTACACACGCACAACATGGTGATTTCTGCCCGGTTGCTTTAATAACAAACCCCGTTGTCACTTCTTGTTAGGGTCACATCTTGACCCTGAGGCAAAGGAACTGAAGCCCCTCATGCAGGACTCCCACCAACATCCCGCCTGCTTCTGTCTCTCAGGTTACCCCCAAATCATTAGCCACCAGTCACAACACGCGAAAGAATCCCAGCTTTGCAGTTTCGGAAAGAAGCGCACGCTCTCCAGGGGGGGTAGGGGAACACAGGGGGCAGGCTGTGCGGTCCCACCCTCCTCCTCCAGCCGCGCTGGGGGGATCCAAAGGGACCCGTTGACAGCCGGCTCTGCAGGGGTAGAGTGGTGGCTGAGGCTCGGTCCCTGCGTTCAGGTTCCAGTCGGGTCTGTCCAAATCAACAGCTGCCCCTCTCGGCACAAACCCCTCGTGGTTGTGCTGCACGCCCTCTTCCTTCCTGCCACTTCCCTGGCAGAGAGAAAAATGGAAACGGAGCCCAGAGAAGGGGAAACAAGAGGATGAGTTTCTCACTTGGACTTTAGGTTCTGCAAGGGAAAGAAGTGTTTCTTCTAAAAACTCAGCATCGTTCACAAACACACTTGCGTCCCCCACAGTAAACGTGCATTCCTGCGAAGTGCACGTCACCCCCAGTGGCGGGAGGTTGGTGTGGTGGCTGCCTGGTAATCTCGTGCCACAGAACCCAGCAGTCGACCATGTAACGTGCTCCTGAGTCTCGCTCCACCCATAGCTCCAGAAAGGAGATCATCTGTTTGAAACGGCTCACTGTGTAGACGCCAGCACGTATACGGCCTTCTTAGAGAAACAGTTCCATCAAGAAACTGCTACAGCTAAGCAGGGGCGGGGGCACTTGAATTACAAGCTCCCACCAGGAGCACCTCCCACCCACAGGAGCAAATGCACTGCCGAGGCCCAGAGTCATCCACATACTAACACGAGAGCCACAACTTAACTTACCAGTTGGAGCTATAACTAGTCATGCACCAGAGGAAAGTCATTCACTAACAAAGCCAATGCTTTTTAAATAATATTGATGTCAAATATTAAATAAACCATCAATATTCACATGAGAGTCCTTGCCTTTTTTTTTTCCTTTTGAGGAAGATTAGCCCTGAGCTAACATCTGCTGCCAATCCTCCTCTTTTTGCTGAGGAAGACTGGCCCCGAGCTAACATCTGTGCCCATCTTCTTGTACTTTATATGTGGGACACCTACCACAGCATAGCTTGCCAAGTGGTGCCATGTCCGCACCCAGGATGTGAACCGGCGAACCCTTGGCCACTGAACCAGAACATGCGAAATTAACCGCTGTGCCACCAGGCTGGCCCCAGAGTCCTTGCTTTTTAACATTCAAATTTTGACCATTTATAGAATGCCTTCAAAGTCCAATGACATACAGTAATTTGTTTTTTTAATTTTTAATAACTGGCTTTGCTTATTATTAAAAATAATACGTGCATTATAGAAAATTTGGAAAATACAAAGAAAGTTTTAAAAGTGATTTTTAAAAATCATCCTTGGGCCCGACCCAGTGGCACAGCAGTTAAGTTCAGACATTCCACTGTGGCGGCCCAGGGTTCGCCTGTTCAGATCCTGGGTGTGGACCTACACACTGATTGTCAAGCCATGCTGTGGCAGGTATCCCACATATAAAGTAGAGGAAGGTGGGCACAGATGTTAGCTCAGGGCCAGTCTTCCTCAGCAAAAAAGAAGAGGTTTGGCAGCAGATGTTAGTTCAGGGCTAATCTTCCTCAACAACAACAACAAAAATCATCCTTACGCCCATCACCCAGAAATATATCCTATATATACTGTATTTCTTTCCAGTCTTTTCTCTATGGGCATATGCCTGTGACATACGTGTGCTCTTGTGTTTTCCGGTTTGCTTTAACTTAGCGTAATTTTGCAGAGGCCCGAGTTTTAATCCTGCCCCTGGGCGGTTTGATTAAATGGGAAGACCCTCTGGTGAGAGAAGACGTCCAACTCAGCACCCAGAGCGTGCACCTCCACAGAATGTTGCTTCCTTGTGGTGTCACGCATGGAGATGCTCATGAAGTCATTACGTGACTGGATTTCACAGCGGAAATCACAAGCTACTGTGGTGTCTGGGTATCGCTGAAGGTCTCAGAACATATCCCCAGCAAACGCCAAGGGTCGACTGCACTCTGCATTAGCCTTTTTTCCCTACTTGGATCACCATACTATTCTTTTCCCTTTATATCGCAGTAACATGGCAGCACACGGGTGCCTTGTAAATCTTCTGTGCTATTTGCCATAAAGAGCGAGTGTCTAGGCACCAAACCGTATAAACACAGCTGGTCCGCTGTAGAACTATTTAGATAACTAGTGTGTTTATTTTCTGCTTTCATGTTCCATCCTATAACAGTACCTAGTACACAGTAAATGTTTAATGAAAGATGAATATTATTAACCGTGACAGTGAAATAATTTCTACAGGCCCAAAAGAAAGTGCCACCAACATAATGGAAAACTCCTAAATTATACTATGTGAAACTGATGGAGAGAGAAAAAATTAAATCTCTGAAAACTGCTTTGTGGTTCCAGGGCGTCTGTCCTTCAGGAAGCCTAGCTCAGCAGCGACACCGTGTGGTGAGATCTTTGATTCCCAACAGCACAGAGCAGGAAGCAGAGAGCCAGCCCAGGCATCTAATTCCTAATGCAGGTGATGAACCTAAGGATGATGGACCGCACGTAACAGATGATGGATGCTAGGATGCCAAGATCCTCTCCAAGTGACTTACTTCCACGAGGATCAATGAGATCTATTAAGAAGGCTGCAGGAAAGAAAGCCAAATCGAAAGTACGACACAATTCTATTCCCAATCTGTCATCTAAATAAATTGAGCCCCCAGCACAACGGCTAAAAGGTGTTCCAAAATGTCTCGGCCTCAGCATCAGAAGAGCAGGAGGAATCGCCCAGCTGCCTCCAGAAAGAACATCACAGTCAGCGAACAGCAACCTTCACATTCATTCGCACACTAATCCTTCAGAGAATCTGTGTTCCAGGAAAACTTACTCTGAAACCCTGAATTCTTACATTTCCTTCTATGGCAGATTCAAGGTCTTCTAAAAGGAGTTAATCAACACTAGGAAATGAGCATCCAGGGACCGGCCCCGTGGCCGAGTGGTTAAGTTCAGGCACTCCGCTTTGGCAGCCCAGAGTGTCACCCGTTCCAATCCTGGGCACGGACATGGCACCGCTCGTCAGGCCACTATGAGGCAGCATCCCACATGCCACAACTAGAAGGAACCACAACTAAAAATATACAAACTATGTACCAGGGGCTTTGGAAAGAAAAAGGAAAAATAAAATAAAAAATAAAAATCTAAAAAAAAAATAAGAAATGAGCATCCACACAACAATCATATACTCACTCACTCAGTTCCTTGGGCTCCCAAAGTAAAAGGAAATCCAGGACAGAAAGAGCTGGGAGGAAAATGTCATCCACAGTATAGACACCCAAGATCAAGCAGACCAAATGGAGGACCCAAAATGAGAAGTGAGCATTTCTGAAGTGAGCACTCTTTTCTGAACTTCTTATGTCATAAGGGACCACAAGGCTTAGAGTCCATGTGGAGTGTTTGTTTATGTGCATATAGAACAAATATTTGCCTTAATCTTGTTCAAGCGTTTCATTCCCATGGTTTGTGAATGTGGGTGCCAATCAATGGGGAAAACGTATGCCCCCCACCTCCAGGCAGTTTAAGGAACCAAAGGACAAAAATACGAAGCATCCGGGGCTGGCCCCGTGGCCGAGTGGTTAAGTTCGTGCGCTCCGCTGCAGGCGGCCCAGTGTTTCGTTGGTTCGAATCCTGGACGCGGACACGGCACTGCTCATCAAACCACGCTGAGGCAGCGTCCCACATGCCACAACTAGAAGGACCCACAACGAAGAATATACAACTATGCACTGGGGGGCTTTGGGGAGAAAAAGGAAAAAAAAATAAAAATCTTTCAAAAAAAAAAATACGAAGCATCCACTGTGTGTGTTAATATAAACAGACACGCAACACAAAGGCTCTGCTCAGGTATTTCAGGTCATGCCCGTCGTAAAGAAGCGTGAGAAGAGCCCAGAGTTCAGACCTCTGCTCACAGGAGAGGAACCTGGGGTCCTCTTCCCTCTCCACTGCTACGTCCAAGAGTCAAGAGGTGTGAGTCCCAAGACCAGCATGGTCAGAAGAGTTCCCGGGAAAGGTCAGCGGGCACTGCCCAGGGCAAGCCCGGGTCCCTCTCGCTCCCTGACCTCGGGGCAGGCAGGCAGGCACCTCCTCACATGTCCGGCCGCACCCCTCCTCGCTCAGGACAGGAAGGAGAGAGCAGGTCCAGGAGAGTGACAGTCACATGTCCCTGGGGGCCAGAAACCCTCACCCACATGGCTCGGCCCACCCCTCCAAGGCGGGAGGTCTGGAGGTGGGTCACCTACGGGAGTGGAAGCTCTGAGGACCAGCCTGTTTTGATACATTTTCATAAGCCCCAAGACACAGCTGATGCTTGTCCTTCTGTTAACCGAACACGCAAATCCGACATAAACGACATGGAGCTCTGAGTTCCTGCAAGGAAGGTACAAAAAAAGTCACATCGCTAACTCCCAAGAGCACCCAAGAAAGAGAGTGCAAATTGGCCAAAAACGGGGCAATGAAAACACAACAAGAGAATGTTTCTTAAATAAAAAAAAAAAATCATCCATTGCAATATTATTAACTTTTAAAATTAAAAATATTTCCTGCACTCTTTTTAGACACCAGGCATTTGTCAGGCATAGTTTACACCTACAACTTATTCAAACTCTCAGCCATCTAATAATAATAAGAGTAATAATAATAAAAGTAATCATAGCACTATCTTAGAAATAAATAATACAATTTACACAGAACTCTCACGTCTATTATTTCATCTAGTCTGCAAATAATCCTATAAGGTACCCTAATCCTATATGCTCTCAGGTTTTATATCTCTCTCCTCCAAGTGAGCACATCTCACCCAGAGAGCTCACAGCTCGCTCTCCTCTGAAAAGTAAGTTTACTAAGGGACAAGGTACAACCCAAAAGAGAACTCCTCCTCTTTTAAAAATGCTGGGGTATGGGGGGCTGGCCCCGCGACCGAGTGGTTAAGTTCACACGCTCTGCTGCAGGCAGCCCAGTGCTTTGTCAGTTTGAATCCTGGGTGCAGACATGGCACTGCTCATCAAACCACGCTGAGGCAGCGTCCCACATGCCACAACTAGAAGGACCCACAACGAAGAATGTACAACTATGTACTGGGGGGCTTTGGGGAGAAAAAGGAAAAGAATAAAATCTTAAAAAAAAAAAAATGCTGGGGTATGGGGCTGTCTGGTGGTGCAGTGGTTAAGTGCGCACATTCTGCTTCGGCAGCCCAGGGTTCACCGGTTCGAATCCCAGGTACGGACATGGCACCACTTGGCACGAATGCTGTGGTAGGCGTCCCACATATAAAATAGAGGAAGATGGGCATGGATGTGAGCTCAGGGCCAGTCTTCCTCAGCAAAAAGAGGAGGATTGGCAGCAGATGTTAGCTCAGGGCTAATCTTCCTCAAAAAAAAAAAATGCTGGGGTAGGAGGTATCATTTGTTCTTTTCAAGGGAAAGCAGGTAAGTCTGGTGTTCAGAGTCACATGGACTATTAGGTATTTGCTGAAACTGCTCGGTTACATCCTTAAACTCACAAATTTCCCTATTTAGGGGAGACCACAGAAATAGACCCACAAAATAATTGGCCACAATTAATAAGAAACTGATAGCTGGGCAAAGAAAAGGGATCGGCGATAACCGCCCCTGGAGAATCCGGCAACCTGCCCAAAGCAGGTATCAACCACAGGCATCAAATGCAGAAACAGGGCCGGGAAACCTCCTGAATACACTCCCACCTCCCTGAGCTTTTCCCTTCTGGATACAGCTAAAAGATGCAAACGGAGCTCCAGAGCCCCTCTGCCACCAGATGGCAGACATGAGCACAAACAAAGCGAAACCCGTGGTTTTCCCTTCCGAAGATTCGCCAAGAGAGAGGCCCAAATCAAAACAAAGGTTTTTAATCCCAAATGAATAAACTGTGATTTCCAACTACGCTCCTGAAACGTAAAGCAATAACCTTTCCCCTTTAGGTGGAAAGAACCGTAACCTTAACACCTTCAAACTCCAAGTCTTCTCTCCCTCCCTTGCACACAAACACCAAAAAAATTAGTTATACTTGGACACCTTTGAACTGGAAATCAAAATCGAAACCCACTGCAATGGAAGGACTGAGGAAAAGGGTCAGCTCCAAAGAAGGGCATCAGAGGCGCTCCCCTCCCGCCCCACTGAGCGCGCCTGCTCACCTCGGCAGCCGACAGTAAGTAGAGAGGCGTTAAGGCAGGAACTTGCTGAACGTCACAGCTGAGGCCCAGGGTTGTCAGGATCTCCTTCAAGACTTCGTATCTTCTCACATTGCTCGATTTGAGCAGATCAAAATCTTCCGGAGTCCGCACCACTGAAGAGCTGGGAGGTAGTTCTAAGTGCACCTGAGGGAAAAAGACACCACTGGATAAACGGGGGCATTTAGCGACATTAAGAAAAACAGTCGGGGCTGGCCCCGTGGCCGAGTGGTTAAGTTTGCCTGCTCCCTTCAGCAGCCTGGGGTTCGCTGATTCGAATCCTGGGCGCAGACATAGTACTGCTCACCAAGCCATGCTGAGACGGCAGCCCAAACAGAAGAACTAGACTGACCTACAACTAGAATACACAACTGTGTAACGGGGTTTTGGGGAAGGACAAAAAAAAAGAGGACGACTGGCAACAAATGTTAGTTCAGGGCCAATCTTCCTCACCAAAAAAGAAAAAAGAGAACCAGCATCTTTACCACTTTTTCTGAAAAAAAATGAATCCTTCTAATTATCAACAGCATATGACAAGCAGTAAGAAGATGCAAAGGAGAAGACTAGAATCGTGGCTGTCAGGCAGAGGGGCCGTGGTCAAAACGATGCCGGATAGTAATCAAACTCTTTCCAGGTCCCAGCTTTTATCGCTAACCAGTCGCCGGACCTTGGGCAAGTCACTTAACTCGAATATACAACCAAAACATTTATAAATACGGTTGTGCTGAGAACCAACTAAAGTCGCTCCTGAACCCGGGCAGGCACAGAGGGTCGTGCTCGAACTCCTCCCCCAATTAGTCATAACTGCTGGGGAGCAGAGGAGCCCCAGTCACCGTTTGCTGTGTTTGCAGGAATTCAGATGAGAGGGGTTTGGGGGACCCCAGAGAGACCTACCCCACCATCCTCCTTCGCCTCACTGAATGTTAAGATATGGAACATCATGTATTTAGTTCAGGCTTTGTTGTCCAGCTAAAATCAAACAGCCCCCACTTATCACTGAACGGTCTGTGTCTTGACATGAAAGAACATACTAGAACTTCAAGTTCCCTTGAGCTAGAACTTTCCTATCAGTGGTGTCTGTCTTGCTATAAGGAATGTACGAGAACTTCTAGCTCCCTTGAGATCAGATTTTAACTGTGCATTAGAGCCCAGGACTCAGAATTTTGAGTCCCCAGAAAAGCAATCTGGGCATGCTGGTTTTGTTTTATTTTGCTCTTGCCAGGGGTCAGCTGTGGACTTCTGTCATATGCAGAGCTCCCCACCTGATGTTAGATGAGCATTATGAAAATAAGAAGCAAGGCACCAGCCTTCCGGCAACTTAAAATCTCTCAGTTTCCACCCAAGACTTAACCAAGCCAAAAACACTGCCCAAAATGGTGCCACTGTTGCAAGTTGAGGCCAGTCTGAAAAGGCTTGTAGAGCACTGTCCAACAGCGTCCCCACACCACAGCTGCAGGCGGGCTGCTGCTCCCATGACTGAGCCTGTCCGCCAGGAGCAAGAGGTGAGTCTGCCCTCGAAGCAGGCCCGGACAGGGGAGGAGGGTGAAAAGGGAAACACTTTACAGTATCCAAATCCTTCTACCGCACGCTCTTACCCTAAAGGTGTGCCTCTGCTCTGCAGAAGACAAAGCCCGTGTTGTTACAGAAATCAGCACAGTAGCAGGTCACATTGAACGCACGTGAGCTCGTGGCTAGCCTGGAGATGAACCCTGACACGTGGCAGAAATAAAATGAGCATAGTTCTACCCCCGCCTGAGCCCAAGGGAGAGGAGGCAAGTGTGATGAATGGCCCATGTCCTCCCTGGACTGAGTGAAGACACAGAAGAGCCGAGAAGCACACGCAGGGTGCTGTACTGCACTCATCGTCACACACGAGCGATGCCGAGGAGGAAGGGAGCGCTCGCCCCACGAGCAGGCCTCCAGAGTTCCAGGAGGCGAGGGGGAGGACAGCCACTGACATTGTGAGGAGTGCTTGTGTTGGTTTCAAGATGAGGTGCTGCCACAGCAGAAGCGAGGAGAGAGGCCACCTCTGGCTCTGCACCTCGATTCAAGGACAGAAGGACACGCCAGAGCGTGTGTGCTGGATTTGCACTCCTGGTCCTCCATGGTATCCGACAAATGTCTCGTCCTCTGGCTGTAAGGCTGTCACCATAGGGATGGGCCCATTTCTGTAACTTGGCTTCTTCTAAAATTAAGGTTTTTTGACTAGACCAAAAGCCAGGACTAAAAATGTGTCCAGTCACAAACAGGGGAAGGGGGGTGATACTGGCATCTAGTGGGTAGTGCTAACACCCTACAACGCAATGCACAGGACGACCCCACCACGGAATCTGGCCCAAAAAGTCCACAGTAGCGTGGTTAAGAAACTCTGCTATAGGCGCCAGTCTGGTGGCATAGCAGTTAAGTTCATGCACTCTGCTTCAGCAGCCCAGGATTTGCTGGTTCGGATCCTGGGCGCAGACCTATGCACTGATTATCAAGCCATGCTGTGGCATGAGTCCCAAATATAAAAAAAGTAGAGGAAGATGGGCACAGATGTTAGCTCAGGGCCATTCTTCCTCAGCAAAAAGAGGAGGACTGGCAGCAGGTGTTAGCTCAGGGCTAATCTTCCTCAAAAAGAAAAAAAAAAACTCTGTTACAGAAGCAGAAGGACTTCTTCCATGTGCTAAGCTACATAAGAAAACAAAATATCTTTAAAACCATTTTAGAGACTTTATTTGGACAACTTCATGCCAAACTCCTGATCTATTTGATAACCAAAAGTCTGCATTAATCCACAGCCTGACATTTTCCCTGCAAACCTGAGCAGTACAGCAAGTATACCAAAATTTCCTCTTTCTCTATTTTGACGAATGGCCAAGGCACCGATAGGCAGCCCCTTGGCCCTGAGACCACCACCTACCGTGCAGCTGTGGTCTGCCATTGAAGGACTTCATCTCCTCTTACTGGGTTACATCAGGACTCGATTTATTACGAAGAGGAAGACTATGAAATTGAACAGGGAAAGAGGAAACTAACCAGCCTGTGATAATATTTATTGGTTGATCCCGGCGGCGAGGTATTGTAGAGACACAGGCCTGAGGGGAAAACACTGACCCTGTCACAGAGACTGGAAGTCATTTAAAATCAAAAATGACACTCTAATCCTCTGAATCTGATTTTTGAAGCTGCATCATATTGCCTTTTTTCTAGGGCAATGCATGCAGTATCAAATTTTATGACAGTTATGGGGTCAATTGAAATGGTGCAACAAGCAGATTTGCTGTGTAACTCACGGAAATGGATCGCAACGTGCCGAATCAATTTTCTAGAACAAATCCGTATACAGGGGTGGCAAAATTCACCATTCGAAACTGAAATACGGCTCTAGGAAGTCGGGTTTTTAAGTGGATTTTCGGAGAATGCACAGTTACTATAGTTACCGTACTTGCAGACAAAAAGATAAGAGGAGTATTTATTAGGCCTCCAAAAACGAATTCATGTGGTTTGCAGCCTACATGAAACCTGCTTGGGGTGCACGCGGTCATCGGTCCTGATCTCCAGATTTCTTCATTATATGCATCTTTGCCTGAGAATTACCTTAAGAACAAATGAGTGGGCTTTAGAATAGTACAGAAACAAATCGATACCCCCTTGAAGAATATTTGGTCAGAAAACTCAAGAGACTTAGCTTTTAGAAGGGGTGGAAAAATCCTACCATAGGATAGGAAAGGAAAGCACACAACAAAAAACAGCAAAGACTTCCCCAACTCAATAAAAAGATCCCTATAATAAAACACAATCTAGTATACTCATCCTGGGAACTATTTTGGGCAAAATACCTATATCTACTTAGTTTTCTCATTACATCATCAAATCCCTAAGGAGGATTTGTCCATCTAACTATAACATAAACTTTTGCCCTCAGACATTAAAAGATTTGCTATAAATGATAGAAATTCTGAAATAGTCTATCCTGCTATCATTTGCTTAAACAAACAAAAAACTACAAGGAAAAAAAAGTGGGGGGAAAAAAATCAATAGATGAGCCAAAGGCCCCCCCCCAAGGATGGGAAGAGAAGCAGCATTTTCCTGTCATCTCCCTTTCCAGTTTTTTCTTACCTATGTAATAATATGTCATAAATCTAAATTGCTTCAATACTCCCTTATTTGACATTTTTCTCGGCACTTAGATTTTACGAGTGACAGATCATAAAGGAACTGAGGATCTGGAGGTGTTTGCAACACTTGATACCCCAGAAGCTGGGGAGGATTCATGCAAATCTCGGACATCAACTACATCGTGGTTCCTAACATTTAGAATCACCACCCTGAGCCACTCAATAAATAAAGTCTTGACGATATTGACCAGAGTGTGCTTTGAAGAAAGAGAGCGGACCAATGTATTGTAGACGGACTATTACCAGTATAGATCAAAACAAAAAGGAATTTTCTGACTAATCCTTGGCTAACCAGCAATCCTGAATTAGCCATAACACCTTGTGCTTCATTCCTCCATCACAACTATTCTGGTGAAACAGGATATTCACGCGACAGGAAGGCCGTGATCTCAACCTTCGACTCACCATCTGCAAAAATTCCCAGCCAAAGGTCAAAAGTACCCCACCCCACACAGACTCTCAGCCCTTTCAATGCACAGCCTTCTAGAGCGTATTCGCGGTCAAACACACACACCAAGATCACATCATGGATGCCAACCTCTGTACCTGGCAAAGGATAGCTTCTCCTCCACATGTTCCAAAAGGCACTTGCACAATCAGCCTGTCTTTGTCCTCGTTCTCCAGGTGGCCCTGGAGCTTGCCCAGGCTGAGCCACTCCCCAGGGTGCTCGTAAACACAGCCGCTGCTCAGGACGCTGAGCTTCACCTGGCTCTGGTCGACCTTGGAGAAAAGCAGGTTCTGGACTGTCTCCTGCAGGGCGCCCTTGCTTGTCACCTGGAAGCCAGCAAATGTGAAGGATGAAGACAGGCCCAACACCTTCCCTCCCTGAGAAAGATAGGCCATGAATTTCCGGGACAGGTCCTCGGGAAGAGACTCCCTGGTGGCAATGACCAGCAACAGACAGTTGTCTGACCATGGGTCTCTGAGAGCACTTTCCTCCGGCAGGTGGTAGAGGGTGTAACTGTCGGTGTCCACACAGTCGGCCAGAACGGACCGGACCTGCTGGAACCTGCCCAGGGCTTCCTGGGAGTCAGAGCCCACGTAGAGGAGGATGTTGGGGGCCTTTCCCGTGATGTTGACTCTCCTCCCTTCTCTCTCAGGGCAGACATCATCAGCAATACTCTCCAAACTGCCGCTGTAATCGTAGGGAAGATCCGGAATGTTCTCTGCAGATGCAAACTTGACGGATTCAATGGTGCTGTTCTCAAGCTCCAAACACTCGTGGCAACTAGACAGATGGAGGTGACAGAGCTCGAGAGAGCCCACTCCTCTGTCACTCTCCCCGGCAGGCTCGCTCCCAGAGGCACCTCCTTTCTGCTGCGTGGCTTCTGGCCCGAGAACCTTCGGCTCCTCTTGGCCAACGTGCTCCATGACGTCCAGCTCAGGCTTATTCTCAACAGAAGCCTCAGGGCTCGGCTGCAGGATTTCAGCTTGTTTGTTTGAGGCCTGATCCTTAAGTTCCTTCAGAGCAGAGTCCTGCAAGTGCACAGCTGGGGCATGAACGGAAAAGACAGTCAGTCAGGTCTTCTGCGTTGTCACGCAGCTCAGTTCACAAACTCAGTGCACTCTCTGCGCTCCATGACGTATGGTCCAGGGCGGCCCACCTGCACGGCTCCCACCACATCCCCACCTCAATCTCAGCATCCTTCAGACCCACACAATTGCTCCTGCCTGCTAGGAGGGGACCCCAGACGGTCCCTAGTGAAACCCCAAGTTTCCACACCACCTTTCCCATAAGAATCGGAAAACTCCAGGTCCCCTTAGTGACTGTGAAGAAGACGAGATTCAGAGAGGTGATTTTGCTTACCTACTTATAGATTTAATTTCTTGGGTGTCAATCTCCTACATTTAATGAAACTAAGACTAAGAAACAAAAAAAGCACATAACTAGAGTCTATCCAAGCACATCTCAGGAAAAACTCGCTCTCGGGACATTTCATGGGATCAACCGGGGAGAAGGGGCTTCCCGGTACCTTATCTCAGGGCTGGAATATAATCTATAACCACTGATTCCAAAAACACTTATTACCACGCATCTGACATGGTATTAGGCACATGCACATGCAGATGGGGAAATTAAGCGATTTACACAAATTTCCAGAGCTGGCGACACTCATTTGCTTGAGATACAAATGAACACTTTCATGGACATAGAAAGTCTGCTTTTAAGCCTAATTAAGGAAGAACATCTTGCATGTTTCCTGAAAAAAGATGTGTCCCAAAATATTGTGGTATGTATATTTTAAGTAAAAAACCATTAGATTTAGAACTTTGTAGTAATGCTCGCTATGATTTGCATTCAATCAAACTACACTGTAGAAACTAGTTATACTGTATTAGATTGTGTGAAATAAATACTACATGGGTTCTAAATGTGCATGCCATCTCACAGACAATGCAATTATGAGAAATCCTTGTTTAAGAATTTAAAAAGCACTAATTATATACTCTGGAATAAGCATCTCAAAAAACCTGACATACGTGTGAATTTTATACTGTTATGGTTATAGCCAACCTGTTGACTGAAGTGAACCGAAAATAAGCAGGCTCTGCAGTCATACCAAACAGGAGGACTCAACAATCCTTAACCTAATAACCTATGTCATCCAGCTGTGATGAAAACATTTTCTAAAGTTACTTACACACGATCTTTTGGGGGATCAGTCCATTAGCCATCTGGAGCCTGTCTTCCAGGAACGCCACCCCCAGCTTACTGAAGTCGTCCACACTGGCTTCGGCAATTAACTGATACGGATCCCCAGGTCTGCAGGCCAACGGCAAACAACAGTCTGACCACTTCACAAGCTGAGAAGAAGTGGGTGAGGGAGGAGGAAGAAAAGGAGAGGGTGAGATTTTTCTTCTCTAAAATAACCACCTCCTTCACTTTTCCCTTCAGCTCCCCCCCACCACATTCTAGTCAAATGTGACGAATTACCGGGCGCTGCATTTTATTAACAGCAAGGCTGTTCTGGCTCAAACACTCTTACTTCTATCTAACAGGGCTTACAAGCACTACATACAACCCTCCCATTTAAAAGGAATTAAAAGGGGCAGCCAGGTGGCGCAGTGGTCAAGTGTGCAAGTTCTGCTTTGGTGGCCCTGGGTTCGCCGGTCCAGATCCCGGGTGCAGACATGGCACCACTTGGCAAGCCATGCTGTGGTAGGCGTCCCACGTATAAAGTAGAAGAAGATGGGCATGGATGCTAGCTCAGGGCCAGTCTTCCTCAGCAAAAAGAGGAGGATTGGCAGCAGTTAGCTCAGGGCTAATCTTCCTCAAAAAAAAAAAAAGTAATTAAAGTCACAACCACTTTTCAAGGAACTAAAAGGGGAAGGGGCCATTCCCCAGACACAAGAAAAACTGAACTTGCCCTTTAGTTCAGGAAGAGGAACTAGGAGAAAATAAGTCCACAGTATCCAGTGACTGATAACGTAACCTGCAGACCGCCTTTTCTCAAAGTGGGGTCCAAGACCAGCTGCAACAGAACTCCCCAGGAGCACACAAAAACTTCGGGCTCCTGGGTGCCACTCACTACCCGGCGCTCCAGACCCTCTGGAACTGCAGCCTGGGAACCAAGTTTAAACACACTTCCCCACTGATTCCTGAAATGTGAGAACAACTCAAGACTCCCCAGGAAGCTCGCAGTTCCCACTTCCACCACAAGGGGGACAGGGAAAATGAGAGCAAACCAAATTCAGGGCTTTAAGTCTTCCAGTTCTCATAAAAGAAGAATCTGAAACTGGGACAAGGAGAAGGGCAGCCCCCTGGGGTTAAGGGCCTGGAGTCCCAGGACCTGGGTCTGGGTCAAGCTCCTCTAATCATTGCTGTGTGGCCCTAGGCAAGTCTGGGAACCTCTCAAGTCTCAGGTCCTTTATTCATAAAACAGGAATAAGGATAATATTAATACCGGTCATCTTATAGGTTTGTTGTGTTACTGAGATTAAAGAGTATATGTAATGCCCCCAGAAGAATGCTTGGGACAGAAAAAGTGCTCAATTCATGAAAGCTGCTATTATTAGCTACTGTGAATCTGGGTTTAAAAGCAATAGTGAATACAGTGGTCCCTTTTTATTCTTTTTTCTTTTTTTTGAAGATTGGCCCTAAGCTAACATCTGTTGCCAGTCTTCCTCTTTTTGCTTGAAGATGATTGTCACTGAGCTAACATCTGTGCCAATCTTCCTCTATGTTGTATGTGGGACGCCGCCACAGCATGGCTTGATGAGTGGTGTGTAGGCCCACGCCCAAGATCCGAACCCACGAACCCCAGGCTGCCAAAGCAGAATGTGCGAACTTAACCACTTTTTCCTGCACTGTATCACCCTTTCTCCCACCTCCTCCCAGACACACAGCCAGAAGGAGGAGGATTCACCTGGAGGGTCGGGCCTGACCAGAGTTTCAGTAGGACTCCGTATTTCAAAGATGGTATCTTTGATCTAGGATGAGAGCTGAAGCTTACAATTCAGACAGATACTTTGTTGATTTCTAGCTCTGGGAATGAGGAAGGATGTCAGCTCAGGAGGACCATCTTGGCAAGAGCTTACTTGCCAGAGGAGGGTGGGTGGGAAACATGAGGACCAGCGCAACCTCCTGCATGAAGCTAAAAGCATCTTTGTTCTCAGCATTATCACTGGTCATCAAAGAATGAGGAGACGAGCTCGGCCAGTGGAGACCCAGCCAAGAATTAGGCTGCTCCAACGTTGATGTGGCACCCTGCTGGAGGGACGCCTCCCATGAGCACTTAGTGTAAAAGGAGCCAATAATTAAATTCTCACGTCCGTCTGACGGAGAGAGAACGGGAGGTGAACAAGGCAGGGCGAAGGGCAGGAAGCAGCCAGAGAACAATATACGCACGTCCCTGATCAAGTTTCTCCACTCCGCCTGCTGTTTGCCCACCTACACGCCTTTCCTCTTTCTAGGAACGTGGTCCCCGAGCCACAGACCGTGCAAATGCCTCCGAGCAGCGCCATGTGCTCCGATCAAAGCAGAGCCGCACGGTCACCGATACTCATCCGGGGCTGTTTGCCATCCATCTGTGGGCTAAAAGCAAACAGGGCACTTCCAACTGGCACTTCCAGATAGAAACAAAGGGGTCGAGAAAGAAAGGGGAAGTCAAGCAAAAAGCATACTCCCAAAGATCAAAGCTCAGGAAGCCCTGGTCAGCCCTAAACAAAGGGATTTCCTCCGAAAAGCAGCACACAGAAATCCCTTCCTCAACCACAGCTCTCCACTTGAGATGGCACTGATTACAGCAGGCAGTGATGGATCTGTTCCACTCAACCGAAAGGCACAGGTTAAACCAGCGGGGGTGGCTCTTCTGTGGACTGCCCTTGCCAATGCCTCCCGCAGCATGTGGTGCCCTGGAGCTCTGCAGCAAATGGGGAACAGAAATCTCAACCACCAGTCAAGCGATGCTTCATCTTGTATGTCAATTCAGCTACGCCGTGGTACCCAGATATTTGGCCAAACCTCAGTCCAGATGTGACTATGAAGATATTTTTTAGATGTGATTAACATTTAAATCAGTCAACTTGGGGCAAAGCAAATTATCCTCCATAATGTGGGTGAGCCTCATCTAATCAGCTGAAGGCCTTGTGAGAAAAACTCTGAGGTCCCCCCCGCCCTGAGGAAAGGGAATTCTGCCTCCAGACTGCCTTCAGACTCAAGCTGCAACATCTATTCTTCCCTGGGTGTCCAGCCTCCTGGCCTGCCCTGCAGATTTTGGACTTGCCCGCCTCCACAGTAGTGTGAGCCAATTCCTTAAAATAAATTTCTCTTTCTCTCTCTCTCTCTGTGCAGTGATGTGACTCATGTTTCGGTCAAGAACAGACGACATGTATGATGGTGGTCCCATAAGATTAGTACCATATAGCCTAGGTGTGTACTAGGCTAGCCCATCTAGGTTTGTGTGGGTACACTCTACGATGTTCGCACAATGATGAAATTGCTTAATGATGCATTTCTCAGAACGTATCCCCATCATTAAGCGACGCATGAGTGCATATATATACATATCTATGAATATGTATAAACACACACACGCACACACCTTATTGGTTCTGTCTCTCTGGAGAACCCAGACTAAAACAAGTTACAATCAGTTACCAAGTCAGATGACTGATGTTGCTAATTTTTCTGGCCCTCGTTCTCCTCTTCCAAATCAATTTAATTACGCGTTAGGTTTTCTAAACTTCTAGCAATGAACTGGATGGAGGGCCAGATGCACAGAGATGCGAACAACGTGAACCCACGAGAGTAAAGGGTGGAGCTTATTTTTGATGTTCACTTGTGCTCATGGTCTTTCGGGTTTGGAAAGAGAGAGGATAGAGGAACACCACAAAACTCATTTCCAACCTCGATTACTTAAAAAGATAATATGCCTTCTGGCACTTTTAAGAGAGGATATTGGAAAATAGAGTGACAGTGTAAAGGACATCACATTCTACAGCAAGCAAGAGCTGAAACGATAAACTGACACAGGTGAAATTTAAAACCGTGACTGACCAGACGCTCAAGGAAAAGGATGGTCTAGGTATTTTAATTTTCTGAATAACTGAGAGCTAATCCGAAAATAATAAAAAATACCCTTCTTGAACCCTCATACACTGCTGGTGGGAATGTAAACTGGTGCAGCCACTATGGAAAACAGTAATGGAGAGTCCTCAAAAAATTAAAACTAGAACTACCACACGATCCAGCCATCCCACTACTGGGTATTTATCCAAAGAGCTTGAAGTCAGCAATCCCAAAAGTCCTATGCACCCCTATGTTCATTGCAGCATTATTTACAATAGCCAAGACATGGAAGCAACCTTAGTGCCCAGCAACAGACGAATGGATAAAGAAGATGTGGTACATATATACAATGGAATACTACTCAGCTGCAAAACAGAACAAAATCATTCCATTAGCAATAACATGGATGGACCTTGAGGGAATTATGTTAAGTGAAATAAGCCAGCGAGAAGGATAATCTGTGTATGACTCCACTCATATGAGGAATTTAAAATTATGGACTAAGAACAGTTTAGTGGATACCAGGGGAAAGGTGGGGTGGGGGGTGGGCACAAAGGGTGAAGTGGTACACCTGCAACACGAATGATAAACATTTATGTACAACTGAAATTTCACAAGATTATAACCTATCACTAACTCAATAAAAAAAAAATACCCTTCTTGTCATAAACCTTTTTATATTATTTGTGTTCTTTTGATGCCCCATAAGCACCTGAGGCCCACTGTCAAAAGTGTCCTGTAGTAGCATCCACAATTGTCACTGCCCCTTTACATCCCCAGCACACTGAGAAGATAAGCTGAAGTTTTTGTTGTTGTTGCCTTTGTTGCTGTTTTTGAGGAAGATTAGCCCTGAGCTAACATCTGCCGCCAATCCTCCTGTTTTTGCTGAGAAAGACTGGCCCTGAGCTAATATCCATGCCCAACTTCCTCTACTTTATATGTGGGGCGCCTGTCACCGCATGGCTTGGTGAGCAGTCCATAGGTCTGCACCAGGGATCTGAACCGGTGGATCCTGGGCCACCGAAGCGGAACATGCAAACTTAACCGCTGCGCCACTGGGCTGGCCCCCAGAAAGGTGAAGTTTCAACAGACATCTCAAGTGCTCTGGTTATCCATCGCGGTGCAAAAGCCACCCCCAAATGTCGTGGCTTAAACAACCAATCACTTATTTTGCTCGCAAATCTCAATTTGGGCAGGGACAGCTCAACTCTGCTCCACATGGAATCAGCTAGGCTGGCTCAAGATCCACTTCCAAGATGCTTCCCTCACCCAGCTGGCAAGCTGGAGCTGCCTGTTGGCTGAGAACTCAGCTAGGACTGTCCACCGAGCGCCTCGGTTCTTCTTCACGTGCACCTTGCCAGGGGCAACTTGAGCTTCCCCACATGGGAGCTGGGCTCCAAGAGCTCAGGCAGAAGCTGCAAGATTCCTTGGGATCTATAAGTCTCAGTTCTTACAAGTCCCAGAATGATGTCACTTCTGCCACATCCTACTGGACAAACAAATCAATCTACTGCACTGAGGTTCTGCCGGCTCTCTTACACCTCCCCTCTGCGTGAGAATGGCACATCCCAAGATGGACAGGCCCCTTCAGCCTGGGTCCCTGGGGGGGAAGGACGCACAGAGCAGAGCCCAGAGCAGAGTCACAGCTTGAAAGAACAGCAGCAAGCCTAACGAGTCTACGTGTAACAGGAACAAGAAACATAGATCTGCTGTTAGAAGCCACTGAGACGCTCAGGTTGCCTGTCATTTCAGCAGAGCCGACTAAAACGAAGAGCGAAACTGCATTCCTCACCGAGGACCCCCCCCCCAGCCCCTCCACCAGCCCCTCCTGCTGTATGCTCGTCTCCACCAACGATCCACCATCCACCTGAACCCCCTCGGCATCTCCCAAACAGCTCACACATCTGTCTCCAGCTCACCCTTCCTGCCACCAATACTCTTCAAGGCCACTCTTTCCCCACATGGAATACAAGCTGTTCCAGGCTTGCTTCTCTCCAATCCATTCTCCAATCTGCCTGATTGTGATCTTTCAAAAGCACAAATCTGATAATTCAGCTTTAAAAAGAAAAAGGTGGGCCGGCCCGCTGGCGTAGTGGTTAAGTTCATGCGCTCTGCTTCGGCGTCCCAGGGTTCGCAGGTTCAGATCCCAGGGTGTGGACCTATGCACCGCTCATCAAGCCGTGCTGTGGCAGTGTCCCACATACAGAATAGAGGAAGACTGGTACAGATGGTAGCTCAGGGACAATCTTCCTTAAGCAAAAAGAGGAAGATTGGCAACAGATGTTAGCTCATGGCCAATCTTCCTCACCAAAAAAAAAAGTTTTGGCCTACTGTCCACAGGATAAAACCAAAATTCCTAATCAGTGCATATAAACCTTCTTCAATCTGTGTATTATGTGTATTTGTCATACTATTAAAGAGTATTCAATTCTGCTACATAGGAAATAAAAACAGCATGGATGAAACTCATCAGATATGTTGTCAGTAATTTGTAAGATACGCTAAAGATAGATGAAATAAATGGAACACACATGTGCTGAACAAAAAAAGGACAGAACAAAAGAGAGTATTACTCCTAGGCAGAAAGTCACAGATAGACCATTAAACCTTAAATATTAGTCAGACACAAATTGTGCCACCTCCAGATTGACAGTTACGTCATCCCTAAGTCAGCCACCGGTTAGGGCCCCATGTATATTCTGCCTAGAAACATAGATAAAAAGCATAGCTTCGGGGCCGGCCTGGTGGTGCAGCAGTTAAGTACGTACGTTCCGCTTTGGTGGCCCGGGGTTTACAGGTTCAGATCCCAGGTGCGAACCTGGCATCACTTGGCAAGCCATGCTGTGGCAAGTGTCCCACATATAAAAAGTAGAGGAAGATGGGCATGGATGTTAGCTCAGGGCCAGTCTTCCTCAGCAAAAAGAGGAGAATTGGCAGTGGATGTTAGCTCAGGGCTAATCTTCCAGGTGAGTGGTCCGTGTATCCCGTGGGGACCCCATCCTAACTGTTCACCTGGCGCAGAGCTCTGCGCTTACTTCTTGCCACCTGTTTTGAATTGATTTAATAAACCGCGTGATTTGAGCATCTTCGCTTGGTCTGTGAGGCGCTCTTTTCTGTGGCCGCTGGGACAGCCTGCCTGCTCCCGTTCTTACAAGCTACCACTGCATGAAGGTCATTTCCCACCCGATACTCCAGCCCCATCTTTCCCCTCTGGCCTTCTGTCGGGCCATTCCCCCAACTCACGTTAACGCAGACTCTAATTGTACTAACCATGTGCAAACTCTCTGTGTGCTTCTGCACCTGCCTTCTGCAGGGGAAGCCCCTTCCTCCTTCATCTAATTCCTGTCTCTCCTTTAAAACTCAGATTACTACCTCCCCCTGGAAAGTCCTTCCTAACCTCTCCCTCTCTAGATGAGCTCACTACCACTCCCTATCCGTACCTTCCCATGTCACTTATCACGGTGAACTTCAACTGTTCATTTACTTAGCTGTCTTCTCTCCCACACCACAGTGGGAGAGAAGCTCCTTAAGACGACAGGCACTGTCACCTCTAAACGCCTCTTTCATCTCCATATGATACACACCTCCAGCCCTAGCACATGATCTGGCAGGTAACAGGCGCTCAGTACACCCTGGATAAATGAAATGCCTTGATAGAGTACAAGGAATATAAGTGAGCTTTCTACAACAAAAGAATTGTGTACATTCTTTGGGTCATCAATTCTTACTAAACAGGATTGCTAATATCACTACAGAAGATACTGAAAATGGAGCTGAATCTGCCATTTATTATGGCACCTAGCAAAATAACTGGAACACAGCAGATATTCAATAAGTATGTGTTAACGAATGAATGACTAAGTGAAAATATGAATACGTGAATGCTACATTTTTTTAAACTGAATTTCTAAGATTCCTAAGATTACTTGTTGTTGGGGACTGTAGGATGATCAAAAATGAAAGCCATTTGAGATACCCAAAATACAAAAAGATATAATTTTAAATATCTGTACGAGGGGCTGGCCCCATGGCCAAGTGGTTAAAGTTTGCACACTCAGCTTCGGCAGCCCAGGGTTTCACCAGTTCGAATCCCGGGCACGGACCTAGCACTGCTCATCAGGCCATGCTAAGGTGGTGTCCCACATACCACAACTAGAAGGACTCACAACTAAGATATATACAACTAGGTATAAATAAATAAATAAATAAAAATATCTGTACGAGTTCCACGGTCCTAAAAATGTGAAAGAATATAAGATCTCGTCAAGTTCAAAAGTCTTCCTTATGTATGTATTTTCCATTGAATAACTTAGGATCCTGTTAAACTCAAATGACTTTAGAGTTAGGTGAAAAATACATACATAGATTCAGAAGAGCCCCCACAAAATGCAAACCCCATTGAGCAATCAACCTGAACGGGACCTGCAGACTTAGAGAGAAGACAGCGAGCTATGAGATCAATGCCTTTTTAAGTTTTAAAGACCAACTTATAAAATGGAGTTTGGTGTCATAGCCAGAGAGGTCAAAACACCGGCTCGGGACATCTCCAGCTCCTGGTTACAAGACCCACCAAACTCTCTGATCATAAATAAAATGAGTTAACTGGATACTAGCCATCTTCCTTGGTAGGGCGGCATCTTTCCACCCCAGGAAATTAAGAATAAGTAACTGCCATTAAGCAAGATCTTGATTAAATTTTCCTTAGAACACAAATTAAATGAGATGCTAACTGTGGCAGAGATGTTCATTATCTCCCCACATCTAGTCTGTCTTTCTCCCTTACAGTAAAAGAACCTCAGGTTTTCACTGAACCTACGGCTGTCCAGCTATGGACCATGTTTCTCAGCCTCCGCTGCAGCTGAAGCGATGGGAGCACAATGTGAGCCATAAACACAAGCCACGGGTAGTTTTAAATTTTCTAGTAGCCATATTCAAACACGTAAAAAGAAACAGGTGAAAGGAATTTTACTAATATATTTTTTTACCCCAAAATATCCAAAAAGAAATGGAGTCACAAAGGCCCGGAAAGAGCGCTCACAAAAAACAAATTTAGTTTTGATTAACACACCCAGTTTCCTTAGGGTACACAAGTGAAAAACTCACGGTTTCTGAAGAGGAGGACGGTCTCTGCAAATTCTCACCTTGCACCCAAATGCTCTCTGTCACAAAAGCTACGTGTTCTGCTTCAAGGATAAACGGAGAAACGAGAAACAGGGCCCATTTGTTCAAGTCATCAATGGACTGGACAGAGGGAAAGAAACAAAATAAAAGGATTCAGTACCACTTCAAACCACAGCTGTCACTCACAGCAACATCCCGACCCCCCTCGTCTGTGATTCCAGGTGCGATCTAAATCAGGTGACGGGACGCGCTCCCAGACACCATGTTAACCCAACGTTTCTCACTGAGCTGGGACTATTCAAACAGCCGCAACATCCCCTCTATGACTCACGATAGTTTTAACATCTCTAGATATTTGTTATCAAGCAATTAATTGTGAAACGGAGCTTCTCCTCCCCATTCCTTACTGCTTGGAGCATGGAAGAGCTTTCCAAATTACAACTCGGAAGCACATTTAAAGATGAGGGGCTCAGAAGGCCATGCTGGTGGACAGAAGCCTGAGGAGCTGTTCTTCCATTTCCTCAGGCCATTATAGCATAGAGATTGGTTAGTAGATTGGATATGTCCCTTTATCTCTGCTCTCCTTCCTGAAATCGCTCTAAAATGATGGTTATTTTATTTTTTTTAAGATTTTATTTTTCCTTTTTCTCCCCAAAGCCCCCTGGTGCATAAGTGTATATTTTAGCTGTGGGTCCTTCTAGTTGTGGCATGTGGGATACCGCCTCAGCATGGCCTGATGAGCAGTGCCATGTCCGCGCCCAGGATCCGAACGAGGGAAACCCTGGGCCACTGAAGCGGAGCACGCAAACTTAACCACTCGGCCATGGGGCCAGCCCGAAATGGTGGTTATTTTAAAAGGCTTTAACCTACTAAAACCAAGCCACATTCAGAGCAGAAATAGCTGAAATCTAAGGTTGCAGGGGCCAAACCTTATCATCACCACCAAAAAAAAGGCATTTGGGTCAGGCTGCACAGTGTTGCTGATCGGTTCAAACCCACCCTTGCTGGGAAGATCAAAAGGTCTTTTCAGCGGGCCTAGTAACCTGGCACATGGTAGATGCTTAATAAACATCTGTTGAAATAAGGAATGAATGAAAATTGGGGGAAGAAACAACTCCTCTCCACGGGTAAACATAATTATCAATACAGTAGTTAACAACAAAAAACAGACTGTCCACTTAAACATAGAAAGCATATATTAAACAAAAAGTTTAAAATTTCCTGTTTGTATAAACCATCTTTAGTTATACTTATCAATTATTGTGGGACCTTCAATTATATAAACATACACGTTCAGTACTTCCGCATCCAGTTTTAGTTACATAAAATACAGACAACAAAGGCCTGCGATTCAGGTCAATAACGTTACTTCAGTCCACGCAGACTGACAACCAGGTACCAACCAACCCAAATCAGCAGCCCCATGATGTTTTAAATTCTAACATAGCAGCAGCTAATCACAAATAAACTGTCAGGCTTTCCAACTGTAGGCCTTCAACATTAGAGCTTAAATCCAACAACCAGCAAACACTCCTTCACTCACTGAAATGCTGAGTGACTGTTCCAGGTCAAGCTGCTAAGCTCAACAGACCCAGTTCCTACGGAGAAAAAGGAAAAAACTGGAAACACGAACTGTAATCTAAAGGCTATGAGGACACAGAGCACGTGGTCCCCTCTAGTCTGGAGAACACGGGAGAATCTCTGGGAGACAGTGACATGTGGGCAAAGACCTCGGGTGAGGTACAGTGAACTGCGCAAAGAGTTGGTGCACAGCACCTTACAGAACCCCTAAGAGCCCACAGCGGGTTTGGCCGCGGGCACCGGGCTGGAGCGAAGCATCAGCTACAGTCAACAGTAGACCCCTCAAGTCATGGGGGCCTTCAAAAGTAAGACTGTCTTCCAAGAAAATTAAAGATAGTTACATCTGGATATTTTTGAACATACAAAATTTCTATTCTAATCTAAACCTGAGAGGCTACGTTTTTAAGGAAATGAATCCAGTTTGGAAACCACTGCAAAGGAAAAATCCACCACTCCATTTTTCCTCATTTTCTTATCTTTCTCAATGAGCGTTCCTGGAGAGAATTAAGGCCGCCTGCCCCCAGGCTCCATCGTATGTAATGAATGAACAGCTTCCCCCAGCTTCTGGGTAGTACTAGAGATACACTCTCTTAGAACTGAGAAAACAGTTACTCCCTTTCTGTGTGTGATTGCATACTAACAAGGAAGGGTATTTCTGATTTGCTAGCAGCACAGTATAATCCCAGGCCTGAGCAGAACCTCAACAACATATTCAAACGGGAGACAAGATTTTAATTCCCACACCAGCGTTACAGTTTTACACACATAGAAAAATCTCACTTTAATGCTAAAAGCGAGCCAACTTTCCAGAAGGAAGTGGAAAGGGCAGGAAACCAATGGAAAGCCAAACACTTTAAAATCTTAATGAAAACAAGGGCCACCTCCGAGCCGACTGCTTAAGTTCACGCGCTATGCTTCAGCGGCCCAGGGTTTCACAGGTTCGATTCCTGGGCGCGGACATGGCTCCGCTGGTCAGGCCACGCTGAGGTGGTATACCGCATGCCACAACCTGAAGGACCCACAGGTAAAATATACAACTATACAACTATGTACTGGGGGGATTTGGGGAGAAAAAGCAGAAAAAAGGAAAAAAAGTTTGGCAACAGTTGTTAGCTCAGGTGTCAATCTTAAAATGTCAATGAAAACAATGAGTGATGGCAATGGAAATTCGCGCAAAACTGCTCTGAGAAGTCAGGTCCATTTCCAATACCTGAATGGAAAGAACTGTCGTTCCCTCTACAGAAAGAGAGCAGAGGTTTTGCAGAGGATAAACGAACGGCCCAAGTCACACAATGGGTGACAGAGCCTGCTAAACTTGAGACACCAGGCCTCGCACTGGCCCAAAAAACAAAGACTGTGCGCAAACCGAAATAAAAAAGATGCAAAGACAATCAGTGGGGTGCCCTGGGTGGTAAATGTCCCAACTGAGGAGAGGGGGACAAGGCAGTTTTTGTCCCTCCGGAGACACGTGACAGAAAGCTGAGGATTTAAGTTTCTCTGAATTCAACCAAACTCCAGCCCACAGTGGAGGCAACGATGTCAGGAGAGAGACTCTGGGCGGGCGCTCCTCCGGCGTGCAGGTGCGAATCGCCATCGCCCAGGCACACAGGTCCACGCGTGTTCGCGATACCACGCGGCTACACACTCGCCCCGGCACGACATGGAGAGGCGGCCGCTCTCCGGTCCCCTCCTCCGGCTCCCGTGGGCACCGCGCGCCCGCGGCCCTCACAGCACCGGGCGGAGCGCGGGGTCCCGGCGGGCGCTTCCGGCTCGCACCCCTCCGGGAGTCCGCGCCCCCGCCGGCCCCGCCCCGTCCCGTCCCGCCCCGCCCAACCCAGCCCGAGCCCCCGCCGCGCCCCCAGCCTCGCGCCCCGCGCCGGCCCACCTGGCTCTCGCCGACGCAGAAGACGCGGCCGCCGCGGCTCAGGCACACGCGGGCGCCCCGGGGCAGCGCGGCCGCGCCGCAGAAGGTGAAGGAGCAGCGCGAGGCGCGCAGCCGCTGCACCGTGGCGCGCACGAGCGCGGCGGGCCGGCGCCCCCAGCGCGCCCACAGGTACAGGTAGCACAGCGTGATGAGCATGGCCGGCCGCCGGCGGCGGGGCGCGGGCCCGGGACGCTCGCACCACCGGCCCCCGGCCCCGCCCCCGCCCGCCCTCCCGAGGCCGGAAGAGGCCGCGCCGCCTGGGAGAGGCCGCCCCAAGGCGGTGATGGAGGGAGACGGGAGGCCGCGCGAGGGGAATCCGGGGGTGATAGCGACGGGAGGCCGCGCGGGCTCGGATGGGAGGGGGTGATGGAGGGAGACGAGAGATGCTGGGGCTGGTGACACGTTGGGGACCAAGGGGTAGGCTCAGTGGCTGCCTGGCCTGTTTAAGCCAGAGTCCGGCCTCCCTTCCTTGAGGAGTGGGAGGCAGATTGAGGAAGGGGCTGTGTCTATGTCCGTAACGCTAATTAACCAGCACCATACCGGGAGTCAGTGTGCCAGCACACGCAGCCTCTACCCAGTACAGTTGGGAAAATAAGGTGAAGCTGTTTTGATTAGATGATACTAGGCCTTCATGCAAAAAGGATTTTAAGATAAATTACATAAATTCATACAATGCAATAATATATATAGAGAGAGAGTCATATTTTAACATAAGGGCAGGAAACAAGTTGAAGACAGATCAGCACTAAAAAAGCTGCCTATTCTTGTACATGTGGGCCACCAGTTTTGACGGTGAGCATCCTCAGACCAGTAGAAAAAGGGAGACATCAGTTATGATTCACAGTGTTCTTGTCCCCTAAGAGAAGCATAATTATTCCTCACGCTGACATGAGATTTCTCTCGTGAAACCTCATCTTTTTCAAAGCCAGTATGTAAAGAATAATGCCCTCCACAGCTCTGAAGCAGAGCACAGATTTTCACTGAGTGGCATAATGCAGTTAAAGCAATGAGGGACACCACTTCCTAATCTTACTTCATCCAGGGATAGATTTTTAAAGTACCCTGACATTTATGCATCTGCTTTAAGATAGGAGTATAGAAAGCCCACTTCAGAACATCAGACTTCTGCTCAAATGATATAATGAATTCTGCCCATTGCGTATAGCAACCATAGATTTAAAAAGAGAGAGAATCCAAAAAGAAAGAATTGGGCTCAAAAACAAAGTAAGCATCACAGAAAGAGAAGAAAGACCAGAGCGATGAGCAGGGCCGAAGCCATATCCTACACTTCCCTACAGGACGTGGCAGTTGGGAAGTGGGTTCCTGCATGGTAACAGGACCTGAAATGGTGTCATTAGAGAAATAAATGAGAGAGTCCGCTCTGAGAGGGACTCTGCCCCGCCATGATAACGTGGGGCTGTAAGTTGGAATTAGTGAAAAAGCTTAGCAAAATGGTAAGGCCTAAGTGTTTTACCGGACAAACACTTGAGATGGCCTTCTTGGAGCCTGCTGAATTACAGCTCTAAGGACCAGTCTCTCCACCCCTGCTAGGTAAGGAGAGGTCATCTCTTTACCTGAAGGTCACAAGCATCTCCAGTTTTTCCAAGTTCCTTAACAGCTTTGCAACCTCACCCTCCCACAGACACCACAACTCCATCTGGCCAGAATGGGAATTTTCCAGGTTTACCCTTAGGTGCTCCAAGATGGCATGATCTCAGAGGACATCACTGGAAAATGTGGGGGTCAATCTGTCTACCAGTTCTGGGTTATAAGGAATGAGGATCACAGTGGGTCAACATGAATTGAGAAGGGGGTGAGGTCCCTTCCTGACCCTTACATTGAGGAGCACTGACACCATTCACACGGGGAAGGAATACAGGAAGGCAGATAGAAGGGGAGGAGTAAGAGAAGTCAAACAGTCACACAGCAGGCTCTGTTTATGATCCTACCTAAAATGATGAAGAAGGCTCAGGCATGGAACTTAGCTTCATCATCCCCACAGAGCAAAAGAAACGGGGAAGGATGCAAAACTAAGATATGAGGGGATCTTACTGTGTGTGTACCTGCTTCACAGCCTATAGTCCCTCGCGACTCAAAGTCTGGTCCTTGGACCAGCAGCATGGGCGTCACCTGGGAGCTTGCTAGAAATGGAAAATCCCAGGCCCCAACCCAGACCCACTGAATCCGAATCTGCCCTTTAACACAACCCCCAGTTAATTCACAAGCACATTAAGTTTGAGAAGCATGCTAAAGACCACCTGTCATTTCCTGGGTCTGCGCTGCTCCAGAGTCTTAACGAGACTCTTCCAAATTGTTGTGGAGAATAAAACCACAGACTAGGAATTTAAAAGCAGGACTTTGTTAATTATAAGAACGTCAATGCAGAAAGGATGGAGCGGTTACCAGCCAGCCACTGAAGATCACCTCAGTAACCCAGTACCCCATTAAAATCTGACTGGCTGTCTTCAGGAAAAGCCTTCCCAGACCCATAGGCTCCAGTCTCCTACCCTTAAGAGGCATAGCCTGGAAATGATGGTTTGGGGATGAGGCAGGGTGTTAACCCAAAGAATGTCACTCCGCTAGAGGAAGCTGTCCGCCCCCCATTAAACAGATGACTGCCCCTCCCCAGGAGGAGCCTTCAGACTGCATTAGCCCTGTCTGAACTCGGAAAGCATTCCCGGCGCCAATCAGTCACGTGGCCAGAGCTGGGGAGGATGGTTTGTTTTTGAAATAAAGAATCCCCATCTAGTAAGAAGCATTGAGTAGATGCTGAAATTGAAATCGCTGTCACTGTAAACTGTTCACATTTAGCAGTTAAAGGACAAACTCTCTGTTTTATAGATAAAAGAATCTCTTCCCTCCACAACAGTGTTGGAGTGTTAAAAACAAATGATGTTCAGAGACCCCAGGGTCTCAAGAATGACCATCTGTTTGAAAAAGTGCCCTCTAAGAAAATAATTTAAATAGATATTTGACTGAAATTATGAGGCTTTTGTTGGTAAAAAATATAAAATGTGAAGAGCTTCTCTTTGAATATGCAATTTTGTGATCTGTGTTTATTAGCCAGAAAGTGTCAAGGTGATCATCTGTGTATGCAGTTAAAAGTTAAGTGAATTAAGCCATTTTAAACCAATAATCCTTTTTTATTATTGGTTTAAACTCAAAAAGAAAAATGCAATTTGGACTGATAGAAGCAAGCTATGGGAGAAAGAACAGATTAAAGGCTTGGGCCATGGTCAGGGCCTCAAAGGGAAAAAAAGTTGGCATTTTAAATCTTGCTGATTAGCAAATGCTCAGGCCCTATTAAGGTAGGGATCAAACGAACCACCGCTACCCTTAGTCAAAGATTAATTTTGGAATCCCAATTTTTAAAAGTATTTATTCCAGATGGGTAAATTTTGTATTAAAGAATTTTTTTAATTTAATTGCATTTTATTTTTATAAACTTTGGTTATTTTTCTAATATTATTGCTTTGGGAAGTTTTATATTTATCAAAAAGACTCTGAGTTCTACACCAGAGTTGTCTATAACTAAAAATACAGATAACGGGCCGGCCTGGTGGCACAGCAGTTAAGTGTGCACATTTCCCTTCAGCGGCCCGGGGTTCCCTGGTTCGGATCCCAGGTGAGGACATGGCACTGCTTGTCAGGCCATGCTCTGGTAGGCGTCCCATATATAAAGTAGAGGAAAATGGACACAGATGTTAGCTCAGGGCCAGTCTTCCTCAGCAAAAAGAGGAGGATTGGCAGTAGTTAGCTCAGGGCTAATCTTCCTCAAAAAAAAAAAAAATATGGATAATGGTCAAGGCAAGATGTGAATTTTGACCCAAGAATTAAAAGATGCTTTCACATAAAACCTTCAGAGCCTATATGTAATGTGTCATTATTTCTTCATTATATGGAATGTCAAAATATAGCTAGCTCCCTGCAGTAAAAATAAACATTGACTAGAAGGAGGTCAAGATAATGTTAACTGAGAGAATTGTTTGAATTTATTTACTATAAATCTTGGTATAACAATATGTAACATACTATGTTAAATTTTTAAGAGAATGCTACATATATTTTAAAACAAGATCTAAGTTTTGTTTTTATTTTAAAGATTGGTACCTGAGCTAACATCTGTTGCCAGTCTTCTCTTCTCCCCCTCCCCCGCCTCCCCCGTCCCCCTCCACACACCACTCCCCACCCCAACCCCCCCCCCCCGGTACATTGTATATTCTAGCTGTTGGTCCTTCGGGTTGTGCTATGTGGGATGCCACCTCAGCATGGCCTGAAGAGCGGTGCCACGTCCACACCCAGGATCTGAACCGGTGAAACCCTGGGCTGCTGAAGCATAGCGCACAAACTTAACCACTTGGCCACGAGGCCGGCCCAAGATCTAAGTTTTCAGATAGGATTGAGTATAGTTAAAATGTATTTACCAACTGTGTAAAATGTGTACTTTCTAATATCAGAAATTTAATAATAGGCAGAACCAGTTAGTCTGGCTAGAGATCATCCATATATGACTCTTTTAACTACGTTTTAAGTGACAAGAGATGGAGGCGCTAGTGATGAAACTTTTACAGAACGTTGTAGACTGAACTGATTTCAAAATGGAATGGCAAGATGGACCCTCCTCCGGTAATTCAGTATCTAAAGGTGGCTAGAGACTGCTTGCTAAATTCTACCACCTTCTAAGAAAACTCTCACCTCTTAGAATAACAGTAGCCTCAAGTTGAAAGCAAAATGAACCAAGGGAACCGAACTCTCCATCAGATGCATATTTGAAGAGCTGGACTGAACGAGATGATGAATTACCACATCCTTCCCGGGACACTAAAAACTAAAGAAACTGTGCAGACAACCTTGATCTCTACTGAGTAGCTCTAATGCTCATATTACTATCAATTGTTTTAGAACAATCACACTGTCAAATCAAGCAAAGAGCTATTTTATTAATTATGCAAAATAAAGAGCAGATAAAATTAGAGGATCAAAAGAACTTTAAGTTAGAACACCTTAAACTATTGAAAATAGTTCATGTGAACTCATGTCTTTAAGAGAAAAAGAAAGGCTTTTCTAGTTTTATCCATTGAGATGGCCTCAGAGTAACTTTACCCCAGAATGCGCCATAGTGCTCAGATCCTGGTATGCATGCTATTTTTTCCGTTAAAAAGAACTAGAGATCCTTGGAGAAATGGCCAATTCAGGTGTTAAGGGAGGTACCTGATAAGCCAGGACACCTCATGCTAGAAAGCAGGACAGCTTTCAAGAAAAATAGGGTCGTGTCAAAAGAATACTGGAGCCAGCCCAAAGGAACGCCCACTTGCCAAATTAGGACAATCTGAGTACCAAATTGAAATGCATCAAATTTATGAAGAGCCATGAGTCCATGATGAGCCACAATAAAAGTTTAAGTATCATACAAGAAAGTACAATAAAATATGCTGTAGTTGAGTCTTATTATTTGGTTATGTTTGTATAATTGACTCATTTATTATATTGCTGACGATTAGTAAATTGTAAATTCTCCCTTTAGAAGGCTGTTTCTGACCCAAAGGAGCCCCAGTACAAAGACCTCATAAGCTGTGTGCCACAGCAGAGAGAGCCACAAGACACAACCAGAAGTCAATCGGATCTCGTCTTAAGCTCCTGAAGAGCTGGATGGTCCTAACACTCTGAGAAAGTACAAGATGTCATTAGATCCAGAGATCTTAAAAATTAAATACATCTTGAGAATTGATCAGCCTGTCTGGGAGCTGCAGGCTCCTCTGAGCAGGCAGAAATAGGTAATGCTTGGACACAAATCCCGAGAGGGGCTAACTGAACTCGCTCCTTGAGATTGCACAGTCACTGACGTAATGACAGTAGCTGACAACTCAGCATCTCATTAAAAAACCAGCAAAAATCTCCAAAGATAAATGATCTCAGTCAACTGGGACAGTGACTGTTTTCTTTAAGAGCATCCATCTCCTAATCCAATAAAATTTTGAGTTAAGTATAGAAAGGCTTGGAAGAGCCAAAACCATAGATTTATGTTTCTGGATTAATAAAGAATCTATGTGTATTTGGTATTTATACACCTGAAATGTGTCAGAGCATGTGGCTGTTTCAGGGACAGCCTTATAACTGCTTTGAAACAGGTACTTGCTTTTTTTTTTTTTTTTTAAAGATTTTTTTATTTTTTCCCCTTTTTCTCCCCAAAGCCCCCCGGTACAGCGTTGTATATTCTTCGTTGTGGGTCCCTCTAGTTGTGGCATGTGGGACGCTGCCTCAGCGTGGTCTGATGAGCAGTGCCATGTCCGCGCCCAGGATTCGAACCAACGAAACACTGGGCCGCCTGCAGCGGAGCGCGCGAACTTAACCACTCAGCCACGGGGCCAGCCCCAGGTACTTGCTTTTAAGTTGAAATCTTACTGAGTTTCTGAACAGTATAGAAACATCTAAGTGAAGATTAGATTTGCCATACTGCTAAGTTTTATTTGCTAGATTTATAGGAATTGTTTGTTCAGGCAATTGCAGTACCTAAAAAGGAGATTTAATTTGAGAAGGACTTGAGGTCTGGCCCACGTCCCGAATACCCACTGCAGGCAGACCCTGCCCCTCCTCCCTTGTCTGTCTAACGAAGGAGAGCAGTTATGAACTCTGGAAAACCGTATCTATGAATATACAGATATATATGTGGGGGCGGTATGTCCACAGAGGAGGAGAAAGAACTCAGTTCCTCCATATAAGATAGTATTACATGTGAGGGGCCGGTCCGGTGGCGCAGCAGTTAACCCTTCCGCAGCCCAGGGTTCGCCGGTTCAGATCCCGGGTGCAGACATGGCACTGCTTGGCAAGCCATGCTGTGGCAGGCGTCCCACGTATAAAGTAGAGGAAGATGGGCACGGATGTTAGCTCAGGGCCAGTCTTCCTCAGCAAAAAGAGGAGGATTGGCAACAGATATTAGCTCACGGCTAATCTTCCTCAAAAAAAAAAAAAAGGTAGTACTACATGTGAGTCGTTGGAGACAGAAAAATGCTCCACAAAATGATCGATCCTAAATGTTTTTCTGGGCAAACACTGTGACCCCTTTCAGGTAGCCTTTTGAAGTCTCACGACCACAAGTTCTACCTTTCCCTCCTGACTGGCCTCATGAGGTCTCCCCCCTCAACTGTGGCACAAGCCCCCTCTTCCCTCCTGAGCAGGGGGCACTTTGTGGAGTGAGGGGAGGCCACAGTCATGTGCAAAGGACACCTGTGAGGTTGAGTGTTCAAGATCTGGCGTATGCTAAGCACAAACCTCTCCTTCCTTCCTCCCTTCCTCCCTTCCTTCCTTCCTCCCTTCCTGTCATCCTTCCTTTCCTTCCTTCCTTCTTACCTACCTACCTCCCAAGCAGTTCTTGCTTTTAAGTCAAACGTGCAGTTTATTTTCCACAGTTAACCCAAAATACCAAATGTAATAAATACAAATTGAAACCTAGATTCAGCAGAGTGGGACTGAAGACTGCCAAGGAAAGAGTCACTCTCCAAAGCTACCTGAGAAAGAAGACAGATTACTTCACAGTCAGAGGAGTTGCATAGAAGACAGTGGAATAATAGCTTCGAAATACTGAGAGAAAACAACTCAGCCTAGAACTGCGTACCTGCCCAAATTGCATTCAAGCTGAGAACAACAACAACAAAAAATGTTTTCAGAAATACAATGACTTGAGAGAGTTTACCACATACAGACCCTCACTAAGGGATGTACTTCAGGAGGAAGAAACGTTAAAAGAAGAAAAAGTAAAGAGATGGGGAAGGTGTGGCATACAGGAATCGAAAGAGTCCGGGAATCGGTTTTGCTCTGTCCTTTAACAGTTAATTGACTTTATTCCCTTTTTTTTTTTTAAAGATTGGCACCTGTGCTAACAACTGTTGTCAGTCTTCTTTTTTCTTTTCTTTTTTCTTTCTGCTTTTTCTCCCCAAATCCCCCCAGCACCTAGTTGTGTATTTTAGTTGTAGGTCCTTCTAGTTGTGGCATGTGGGACGCCGCCTCAGCATGGCCTGAAGAGTGGTACCACGTCTGCGCCCAGGATCTGAACCAGCGAAACCCTGGGCCACTGAAGCAGAAGGCATGCACTTAACCACTTGGCCACGGGGCCAGCCCCGACTTTATTCCCTTTATTTAAAAAAAATCTTGTGATTAAAAAAGGAAACACTATAAAGCTTTTAAAATATAGAATATCTTTGTGACCTCCAAATAAGGAAAGACGAGTTAATCGAGCTACTAAGAAACTAATTTAATTTATGTATTTATTGCTGAGGGAGATTTGCCCTGAGCTAACATCTGCTGCCAGTCTTCCTCTTTTTATACGTGAGCCGCCACCACAGCGTGGCCACCGACAGACGAGTGGTGTAGGTCGGTGCCAGGAACAAAGCCCTGGCTGCTGAAGCAGAGCTCACCAGACTTAACCACTAGGCCACCGGGGCTGGCCCAAGAATGCTAATTTTAAAGGAAAAGCTTGATATGTTAAAATTAAGAACCTCTATTAAGAGACACTGTAAAAAAGACAAGTTGTGGAAGGAGAATAGGTAATACATTATAGATGAGAAGGCATGGAATGAGAACATGAGACAGATAACTTTTATCAGATAACACAACTGATAACGGATCCATGTCTAGAATACAGTATATAAAGAACTCCAATAAGAGAAAGTCAGGAAAAAAGAAGAGGTGCTAACGACTTGATCAAGCGCTTCAGAGACAGTATACCCATTTGGCCAATAAACATGAAAAGGTGCTCAATCTCAAAAGTATATACACTAAAACCTTAGTGAGAATTGGTATAAACCCATCAGATAGACAAGGATCCCCTTGTTCATCCCCAGAATTGTAGCTTCTACCCTCATGTCTCAAAGATCTAGCCGTGTCCAGTTTTCATCCTTCCATCTTCTGCAGCATTTGCCTTCCTGGCCATCATGTCTCCACCAGTCAGGGAAACAAACCACTCTAGATGTTCAAACGGGGGATTTAAGTATTCAGAATTGGCTACAGACACGATGAAGGTGCTCACACGCCAAACACAGGACAGTGAGGCAACCCAGAGAATAGAAATAGTAGAAAGCCGCTACACACCGCAAGGAGATGGAGTGACCTCAGCCTGGGAGCCAGGGTCTCCTGGTGGAAGCCTGAACCTCACACATCTGTCCTGTGGCAGATGGAGCCACAGGGAAAACAGCTCCTGGTGGAGACCTGGCCAGAGCTAGAGAGAAGGGGGAAATTCCCCTGGCTTCCCCATTCCTCTGGCCTCCTACCATCCCCTTGGGTGAACCTCACTGGAAGCCAAACAGAAGAGGAACCTCAAAGGGCCCTCGCTCCTTGAGAATCAGGGGAAAGAGGAGGAAGAGGCACGAGGGTGAGTGGATCTGAGAAGAAACATGCCAGTAGCCAGCCCTTGTCCTTTCTGAAACTCTTCCCTTGAGTTCTTTCAAAATTCACTTTTCCATTTCTATTCCTGTGTTATGGGCTGAATTGTTTCCCCCTAAAATTCTCACGTTGAAATCCTAACCCTCGGTGCCTCAGAACGTGACTGTGTTTGGAGAGAGGCCCTTTAAGGTGGTGATTCAGGTAAAATGGTGATTAAGGTAAAAATATAGATGGGCCCTAATCCAGTATGATTGGTGGCCTTCTAAGAGATTAGGACACATAAGGAAGACCAGGTGAAGACACAGGGAGAAGATAGCCGTCTACAAGCCAAGGAGAGAGGCCTCAGAAGAAACCAACCCTGCTGACACCTTGATCTTGGACTTTGAGCCTCGAGACTGTGAGGAAATAAATTTCTTCTGTCTACATGCCCTAGTCTGTGGTACTCTGTTAGGCAGCCAGAGCTGACTAATATATCCTACTTCCCAGTAACCCCTTCTGTGTCTCTCTGACCCTCCTTTGAAGCACTGGGTATAAGTGGGTCTTTGCCCCCAACTTCTGGCCTCTCCTTTGGTGGTTCCACTTGCCCTCGGTTTCAGCACCACCCTCCTGGGCGTGATGCTCAGATTCTCCTTGCCAGCTCTGGCCTCTCCCAGGCTCCACTGCCAGGATCATCGCCTCTACATATCTTTACTTGGATATTCTGTTAGTATCTCAAATGCAACATGAGTAAAACCAAATAACATTTTTTCCCACAACTTACCTCTTTATTCTGATTTCTCTACTGTTAATGACATCACAGTCTCCTTTTCACTGGACCTAGAATTCAGTCATCTTGGAGTCCTTACTCCCCTCCACCCCGCATCCTCTTTATTCCTGTATCAGTGGAGGGCACCTCCGCACGGTCTCTCGAGCATCTCTCTTTCCCACCACCACGCCCCCAGTCCAGGCCCCCATTCTGCTCTCATCAGAGCTAACACGACACCCTCGCGTGTCCCACAGCTCTGCTTAATCCAGCGCACCTCCACACTTGACCTTCTAAAGTGCGGCTCTGAGCCCATCGCTCCCCTTCCCAGACCCTTCAGTGTCTGCCTCTGCCCACCAGGAAGTTCAGGGGGTCTTGCCTGGCGTTCAAGACCTTCCATTGCACCCTCCTGGCCTGGTCTCCCCTTAGTGCCATCCATCCGTCCATTCATTCATTCCACATCACACCAAGCTCACTGTCCATTCTTTCATTTAACCCACTCAATAACCCAGCAGGGTGCCTACTGTCTCCATCTTGCGGAGGAAATGGAATTTTAGCACCACTGGGAGACTTGGTCAAGGTCCAATGACTAGGTGGGGAAGCTGGGGGTTGAATTTATCTCTTTCTGTCTCCAAAGTCCTTCACTGGATAAACCAGGCACCGGAGAGCGAAGAATGCTCTATGCACAACATTAATACCTTGAAATGAGACTCAAGATCCAAGAGGAACAGCGGCAGAAGGTTCGGGGTGTGCCACTGCTAGCCCCAGGACAGCCTTCTGTATCCAGATACTGGACAGGCTGGGGTCATCCGGAACTTGGACACACCAAGTGGGATTTCACGGAGACTACTGGGCAAGCAGCTGGCTCTGAAAACGCACAAAGCATATACCAGAAGACAAAAGAGGCTTGAGATACACTGTCACAGCTGAATGTCACCAATTCATTACTGTTTTAAGGAATCTCAAGACTAGGAAAACCCAAAGGTAAAAATTACAGGGTCTAAACGCAATGTGGTACCCTGGATTGGATCCTAGAACAGAAAAAGGACTTCAGTGGAAAAATTGGGGCGATCTGAAGTCCGTGGCTTAATTAGTATTGCACTAACCCACGGTTGTGTAAGATGTTAATACTGGAGGAAACTGGGTGAAGAACTCTGTACTATTTTTGCAACTGAATTTCACTGGCATTTTTTTTTTTTCTCTGTCCTTAACTAGCACATCTCCAGCACATCAGTTCATCTCTCTGGAACCCAGTTTTTCAACTGTTTTTAAAAAAAAAAAGGAGAAACACAAACCAGATCATCTCTAACTGCCCCCTCAAGCTCTAAAGTTCTGGGCGGGGGGGGGGGGGGGGTCCTAATACATTTACACGTGATTCCACTTACAAGGATGTGATTTGCAGTGACCTCTGACCCACCTTCATATCCCTGGTATTGAGCACTGTGCCAGCACGGCGTAGGTGCGCAATCAACTTTTTGAAACTAAACTGGCTCATGTCTCCATGTGTAAAAGGAGGTAGCACTGTTATCTCTTTTACCCAGTTGGCCACTAGAGAGCGAAGTGGTCACAAAACTGTCTCTATTGAAAGCAAGTTGATCTCCATCCAGCAGAAGGGAGTGGTCCTTTACGTCCTGGGCACATCAAATTCCTTCCTGGGTGGGGGAGGGGAGTCAGCATCTGTGAGGAGCTTCCTGCCCATCAAACAGAACCTCCAGTTGGGGCAATTAGTACCATAAGCTTCCAGGAGATCAGACAACCCCCCCCCACAACACACACACACACACGAACACTCAGCAGCCTCAAGACTAAACCATCTCAATGGTTCGGAGACCTAACTGCAAACAAGTGACTACTGACGCTCCAGGTACACGGAGTACATCACTGATTGTCTTCCTAACCATCCGGTCCCATTTCCTGAGTAAAGGCCTCAGGTTTAAAGGGCCGATTATGGAGATCAGATGAATGAATGTGGAAACTGACTAAAACCTTTACAAACAAAATGAGAAAAAGCATTAACAGCACATCCCTCAGCAGTCCGGGGCTGAGCCTGAGCGCCGTATAGTTAGTATAGTGAAGTTATAGAGGCCAGGATCCAGAGTCAGGCATGCTGGATTCAAGTATTGCCGCAGACCCCCAACTCCCCACACCGACACGTGAATGCATTCAGTGGCCATGTGAACATGGGCAAGGGTCTCTCTTTCCACTGCTCTACTGCAGGAATAATAGCATCCACGAGGATGTGGCCATGAGATGAAGACGGAGCATGGGCACACAGCTGGGGGGTGACTGCTCTGATCAAGGATCAGCCCACCTGGACCCAGTCAATAGGAAGGGAATAAAGGGGAAGGTGCTTTCATTTCATCCTCGTGAGAACTCTGGGGTATTATTACCTCTTTTTAACAGAGCAGCAAACTCGGGCTCTGAGGTCTACACAAAGTGAGGCTCCTTTCCCTTAGACCCCGCTGTCTTTCTCAGGCATGGAAAAGCGGGTTCACCTGAAAATTTTCCTCAGCTTGTCAGTCACAGCGCTTGACGTCTCTACCACTTGAACCACCCCTTCAGGTTAAGTCATTTCATCTCCCGACGGAATGAGATTTAAACTGAAGTCAGCCTCCAGTCCTGGGCTGCTGCTTTAAATAGTTTCTATCACATTAAGTCAGAAAATATACTGTAGGATCCCCCATTGTGTAGGACGGAGGACAGAAACATTTGAGAGAAACTGCAGCCTGATCATCTGGGTAGAATCGAGAACAGCACCTATCTTAGCCCTGAGACGGGGCAGGAAAGACCACAGTGACAACCAGAGGGGCATCAAGGGACAATGGGGACAGTAAAGGCACTGAGGGGTCAAAAACTAAGTGTCCTCAGGCAGAGTGCCTTGGGAGTATGGAGTCACCCAACGCACAGATGACAGTAACTATCAACAACTAGATAGCCTGAAATGACATACACTGTGGTAACACCTGGCACAGATGCGTCCTCTGAAAACACCATGACAAGGGGCCGATGAGTGACGTCATAACAGAATTTTCTCTTCTCCCTCTGCCAACCTAAACACAGAAGTGAGACTTCTGTGCTTAGGGAAAGCCAATCACTGCTTAAAAGGGGGGGGGAAAAAAGCCATACCTATTATAAACCTTTACTACTGTAAATTTCATGGGTCTGGAAAGGGAAGTTTGGTGGGAAAAACCTGTGGGAGAACGGGAACATTGTATACAGCTCAGGTTCCCAGCCCGTGGCCTTGCTTCCTTGTTCTCACAGCATTTATGTTTCCACAGAGGCACCAGTATCGAGTCTCCAGGAAGGGGGGCAGCAAAGCCACCATGCCCCTTGTTGATGTCCCTGGCTGTACAAGTCAACCTGTGATTTTTACAATGCGTTTATGCAAACCCTGCTTCTTAGCCGCAAACGCACTGCAGGCAGTTTGTAATAAAATAACAGTAAATCTGGTGGCATTAAAAGAGAAATTCAGACTGTGGAAAGGGAAGAAGCAACTCAGTAACCACAGGGCCAGCGTGTTCTGTGTTTATGAAATAGTAAATAGAGCCCTTTGCTGGAGAAGCCAAGAGCAGATGATGCCGCTGAATTGGAACTCTGCCTTCTGCAGCCTGCTTTCTACAAGATTCCAGCCCTGGAAGGGTGATTGCATTCAGACCCCATCGGGCATCTCGAATGAGAGAAAAGCAAAATCAAAAGAGCAAGCCGTGATTAAAATATTCTTTTCTATAAAAAAAAAAAACTCCCCCTAGGGGGGTAAACAGGAGGATCGAAGCGGGAAACCCGAGCAGGAGTATCTGGCCCACCCACCAGCGTGTGCCTAGTGCCCCGGGAGGAGCTGCAGCCCAGGGGCCTCGACCCCTTACCTGGCAAGACCAAGCCCAAGGAATCAGCGCCGCACGTCCCCGTGGGCCGAGCCGGACCCCCGCCGCCGCGCTCCCGGCCTCCGCGCCCGCACCTGCGCCCCGCGCCGCGGCCAACGGAGTGGGCGGCCGCCGCCGAAATGCACCCGAGGGGGCCGAGGCGTCGCCGCCCAGCACCGAGCAGGTGGCAGCGGGGGCGTGGGAAACAGTCGGTGGGAAAGGCCAGGACAGCAGACCCCTCGGAGGGGCCCCGCTGCCGAGGCGCGCGCGGCCCCTAACCCTGACCGCGCTCCAGCCGGCTCCGGCCACGACTGGCCCCACTGGCCCGGATATTTGGCTCGTCCAGAGCGCCCTTCTCGCTGCCCTCCTCCGCTTGGCTGCCCAGAACACTGCCTCGCCAACATCCCCAACATCCGCCTACCTGTCCTTTAGGTCTTCATTTAAATGCCAAAATGTCACCTCCTGGGGATGGGCCTCCTCCACTCCTAGGCTAAGAGAGGCTCCCTCCCACCTCCGCTGCAACAACACTCACCCCTTTGCAAGTGTTTGTACCGTGCGTGTCTGCCTTCCCCTGGAGACTGGAAAACCTTGGGGGCAGGGGCCGGATCTGTCTTTATTCCTGGCACATAGTGACGCTGGCTGAAGGTTTTGCTCAATGAGAGAAAAGTCGCCCAAGTGGGCTACTTGTGTTAGGGTGTTTGGAGAAGGAGGTACAGAGTATGGGCTCAAGTTGTTTACTCAGTGGATTTCTTTCCCCAGTGTTACTCCTTTCTTCATTACAAGAGTAACTGAAATCTGGATACTTAACTCTTACTGTCCTTTACTAAGGGCACAGGCAGATTTCCATGGCAACCCTAAGGCTGGATGGATGGAGTCTTAATTCTGCCCTCTGAACCCTGAAACCTTCGTTTTCAGCACAGCAATTTCAAACAAGGACTTGAGGCTTCCCCCTGTCTGTTTTGGGGAATAGGGAATTCGTTATCCTGTAGTCTGACCCAGACTGACACACAGTGTCTATTCCAGTACTCCACCAAAAGAGAAGGAAATAAATGGAAAGTCTAAGCATTTGGGGAAAGGAATCATGTCTGACCTCTGGGGAAGCGCTTATGAATGGTTTCCAGAATAACTGTAGGTCAGAGAAAATCTCAGGTGAGAATTTCCCATCACTGCTGAGGTTTCTGGTAAATAGGAGAGCTGGAATTCAGGGGTGATTGGAACTGATATCTTCAATAACATGATTTTTGATGAATACAAAATATTCCACTTTTGGGGCCCGCCTGGTTGCACAGCGGTTAAGTGCTCATGTTCCGCTTCTCGGCGGCCCGAGGTTCGCCAGTTTGGATCCCGGGTGCAGACATGGCACCGCATGGCATGCCATGTTGTGGTAGGCATCCCACATATAAAGTAGAAGAAGATGGGCATGGATGTTGGCTCAGGGCCAGTCTTCCTCAGCAAAAAGAGGAGGATTGGCAGCAGATGTTAGCTCAGGGCCAATCAGGAAGGAAGGAAGGAAGGAATCTTAAATACAAATGAATGTTATCCCTACAAAGTACCCTGTTTTGTTTTATAACTTTATAAAAATAATGTTATTCATTAAGTAGACTTCTTAGCCTTGCATCTTTTCCACTTAGTGTTTCTAAGATTCACACATATACAGTTGGGCATAGCTGCACTTTATTCGTTTCCACTGCTGTATAAGGTTCAATGGTATGTCTAAACCATCATTTGTTTAGCCATTGTTCTGCTGGACATGAGTTATTTCTAGTTTGTTTGCTCTGGCAAACAGTGCTGCTCTGAACAGCCCCTCACTTGTCTCCGGGGCCCGTGGGCAAGGGTTTCTCTGGGTTTGGACCAAGAAGAGGAATTACTGGTTGAGCTAACGTCCAGTGTTAAAAGATAATGCTAAACTGTTTTCCAAAGTAGTTAGACCAATTTATACTCCCATTACCAGTGGTTTTTATTTGTTTCCAACTCAATATCTTTTAGGCCAGGGGCCGGCCCGATGGCGCAGCAGTTAGGTTCGCACGTTCTACTTCGGCGGCCCGGGGGTTCACCGGTTCAGATCCTGGGTGCCGACATGGCAACGCTTGGCAAGCCATGCTATGGTAGGCGTCCCACACATAGAGTAGAGGAAGATGGGCATGGATGTTAGCTCAGGGCCAGTCTTCCCCAGCAAAAAGAGGAGGATTGGCCACGGATGTTAGCTCAGGGCTAATCTTCCCAAAAAAAAAAATAAATAAATCTTTTAGGCTGAACACTTCTTCTTTTCAATTTTAGGTTTATACTGCTTTTCACAACTGCCTTGGAGAATTACAAGGTTCTCGAACACAAAACACCTTGTGGTTCTTTGTCAGAATCCTCTAGAGGCAACAAGCCAGCTAATTACAAATCTCTTATTGTTCAACGACTAAATTTAGGCCCTGGTGGCTTGGATTAGACCCCTGGGTCCTAGGACAGTGGCAGGGGTGTTACTAACCTAAAAAGTCTGCTGTCAGCTTAGAGTTCTCCCATAACACGAGAGAGTCCTTTGCACAATAGCGGGAGCAGCTGCTTTCAGAATCTCCTGCTATTTGTGGCTCTATGCTCTCACCTCCCATGTTACATACAACCTTCTATTTAAATCAGCCACTCTTGGCATCTTGAATTACTACTCTCTTCTTAAAGGCCATAAAAACATTTACACTCTTTGATTTGGTATTCATAATTCTAGGCATTTATCCTGAAAATGGTAACAAAAGAAGAAAGAAATCAGATTTGTAAAGATGTTAATAGCAACATTGTAAGAGTGATTTTTTTAAATTGAAAATTTTAAACGTTCAACAGGGAGCATATTTACGAAAGTTGTGTTATAGCCACTCAGTAGTACAAAGTATAACAGAGGCGTTTTCTTCTTTCCTGAACCGTTTGAGATTAAGCTGCAGAATTCATGACTCCCCACCCCAAGTACTTCACGGTATATTTCCTAAGAACGAGAACGTTCTCTTGCGTAACCACATTGCAGTGATCAAATTCAGAAAATTTAACACTGATCCAATAGTATTATCTACTATTCAGTCCGTATTCACATTTTGCCAATTGTCCCAATAGCATCCTCTATAGCAAGATCATTTTTCCTAATTCAGAGTCACACATTTCATGTAATTGTCATGTCTGTTTATCTGCTTTTAACCTGGAACGGTTCCTGAGTCTCGTCTTTGGTGAGCTGGATATGTTTTAATAGTCAGACCCATGATTTTTTAGCTAGTCCCTCAAATTGAGTTCGTCTGATGTTTCCTAGAATTCAGTTCAGGTTATGCATTTTTGGCACCTGACGTCAGTTCGACCCTTATTGGCGATGCTGACTTTGACCGCGTGGTTGAGGTGGCACCCACCAGATTTTTCCACTTCCTTTTTCATCTTCGTAATTAATAATCTGTGGAGTGAGACTTTGAGACTGTGGAATACCTTATTCCCCAACAGGCTTCCACGCAGCAGTTTTTGCATCCATGAATGTTTCCTGCCTGAATCAGTTATTGCTATAATAGTTGCAATGTGGCAACTTTTCTAACTCTATTGTTCAATCAGCGTTTATTAGTTGGTGTTCTGCTGTAAAGAAGAGCTGTCCTTTTTACCTCTATTTATTTGTACGTTTATTTGCTTTTTAGTATCACTCTGGACTCATGGATACTTTTTTTTCTTTAAAGATTTTATTTTTTTCCTTTTTCTCCCCAAAGCCCCCCAGTATATAGTTGTATATTCTTCGTTGTGGGTCCTTCTAGTTGTGGCATGTGGGACGCCACCTCAGCGTGGCTTGATGAGCAGTGCCATGTCCGCGCCCAGGATTCGAACCAACAAAACACTGGGCCGCCTGCAGCAGAGCACGCAAACTTAACCACTCGGCCACGGGGCCAGCCCCATGGATACTTTTTTTCCAATGTGAGAATTCTTTACTGTCCTTACTCATTTTGATGCTCAAATTGCTCCCCGTTTGGCAACTAGAAGCCCTGTCAGGCTGGCCCCTGTGTCCTCCTAACCATCTCCATCATTCTTCGAGCACCACCCGCTCGCAGCTGGCACAGGCTGTTCCTGGCCCATCTTTCACTTTCCCTGCCCCTCTCCAGACGAGCCATTTCTCAAAGGAGCTCTGACTTCTTTTAATGGAGAAAGGTATTTGGAAACCAAGATATGGACACATGGAATGCTCATCGGTGTTGGAGTGCCCTGCTCCAGAAGCTCCTTCAGCAGACAGATGTAGGAAATAGATTCCAATCCACAGAGCTCTTCCTCGCCTCCCTTTCTCCATTTTGTATCACCCTTCTCGAACAGTGAGAACCCTGCCTCCTAGTAATATCGTTCTATTTACTAATTTGCTTAATCCCTCAGTACCCAGAAAATATTTTCAGAATTGCTATATCAGATCACTACCAAGTGAAGTTCAAAATGTCTTTGTAGTTTTGTTTGCTTATTTACATACAGAAGGTGTATAGTCAAAGAGCTGTGTTCAGAAGTAACTTAGGGGCTGGCCCAGTGGCACAGTGGTTAAGTTCGCAGTTCCACTTTGGCGGCCCGGGGTTCACCGGTTCGGATCCCGGGTGCGGACATGGCACCACTTGGCAAGCCATGCTGTGGCAGGCGTCCCACATATAAAGTAGAGGAAAACAGGGCATGGATGTTAGCTCAGGGCCAGTCTTCCTCAGCAAAAGAGGAGAATTGGCAGCAGATGTTAGCTCAGGGCTAATCTTCCTTAAAAAAAAAGTAACTTGTGTTTACTTTTATTTCCTGTGGTTAATTTACTATACAATTTAGTTCATTTGTTTACTTCTGTTTGGATTCAATTTTAGGTTTCTTTTCCCCCCATCTTTGTTGACTTAATTTTATTTTTTTGAATATTAAAACACTCACATTTCCAAAAGTTCAGACTGCCGAAAAAAGTTATGCTTGAATAAGTGTGGTTTCCTCCTCGCCTTTCACACCATTCCCACCCACCCACTGTAAGTAACCAATGTATTAGTTTTTAGTTTATTCTTCCTGAGTTTTTTGTGTAGAAGTAAACAGATACTTGAATATTTTACTATTTCCCCTTTTTTTACACAAAGTAGCATAACATGTGTACTCTTTTGTAGTTAGCTTTCTTCACTTATCAATATATACTAGAAATCACTCCATATCAGTTCATAGAGATCTTCCTCTTTTTTTTTTTTTTTTTGAGGAAGATTAGCCCTGAGCTAACATCTGCCGCCAATCTTCCTCTTTTTTTCTGAGGAAGACTGGCCCTAACTAACATCCATGCCCATCCTCCTCTACTTTATATGTGAAGACGCCTGCCACAGCATGGCTTGCCAAGCAGTGCTAGGTCCGCAACCGGGATTGGGCCGTGAACCCTGGGTCATGGAAGTAGAATGTGCGAACTTAACCACTGTGCCACCAGGTGGCCCCCCCTCACTCTTTTTAACAACCGCATAGTACTTCATTGTGTGGATGTGCCAGAGCTCATTCACGCAATTGCCAATGTATTGGACTGAGATTGTTTCCAAAATTTTGTCGTTGCAAACAATGCTGCAATAAGTAACCTTGAACATACATATTTTTTTATATTGGTGTAGGTGTTTCTTAAGGGTTAGTCCCTAGCTGTGAAATTGCTGGGTCAAAGGGTAAAGACATACTAAGTTTCATTAGATATTGCCAAATCTCCTTTTATGATAGGATTATACCATCTTGCATTCCCACCAGCAATGTATCAGAGTGACTGCTTCCCCACAGGCTTTTGCTTTTGACTTTTTGCAAACTTTATAGGTTACCAGTGGTATCTCAGAGTAATGTGCATTTCTCTTATTATGAGAGGAAATGAACATCTTTTCACTTGTTTAAGAGCCAGCTTTATACCACTTTTTGCATATTGCCCATTCATGTCTTTTGCCTTTTCTTCAATTGGATTTTTCGTGTTTGGTTTTAGAACTTATTTATATATTTGGAATATTAACCCTTTATCTGTAATATACGTTGCCAGTCTTTTACTTTATGTACGGTAGGCTTTTGTTTGTGCGTTTGGCTATACGGTTTTTGTTTTTCAATGTTGACAAACGTAGCAATCTTTATTTTTCTTCTTGCATCTGGACTTTGGCTTATTGGAAAGCCCTTGCCCACACCCAGATTATAGAAGAATTCACCCGTGCTTTCTGGCCGTGGGAGGCGGGTCCTGCTCTTTGCCCCAGACACTGGCAACTGGGATACCGGCGTCCGGGACAGGGCCAGCAAGCGGGCGGCGGCGGGCGGCGGCGGGCGGGGCGCTGGAACCCAAGTGCTCAGCCGGCCGCGGGCTGCGCGTGCGCACTAGCAAGCGGGCCCGATCCTGCGGTGGGGGCCCAGCGGGGAGGAGCGCGAGGGCGGCGGCGCTGTCCGGTCCCTGAAATCCCATTCGCGGATCTTCCGGAAACCCCGCCCCCTTCTCACCGGCTACAGCGGGTCCCCCGGCCTTCTCCGCTGCAACCCCGCAGCCTTGACCGACGACGCGGCCCGTCCCCGCCAACCCCGACCCCGACCCCGACCCCGACCTGGACCCCCGCCCTGCTCCGCGGCGGCCGGACCTACTGTGGAGGCGAGGCCCGGCGGCTCCACCTCCGTGTCCCCGCCTCGCTGCGCCCCCTGGCGGCCGGTCCAGCCTCTGCAGGTTGGGCTGGGGCCGGGGGAGGGCTTCCTGGAGGTCCTCCAGCATCAGACGCTGGACCACAGCCTTAGGGGAGACAGAGAGCCCTTCGGTGTTTCTCTTCTCTCCTCCACGTTGCCCCTGTAGCCCTTGTCTTGTCTTTACCCTCCTTCAGGCTCTCAGGCCCTTACTCCAGCCTTACAGATCCATGTCTCAAGATGTGCAGCAAAAATGGGGGCCCTCCCTTTCCCTCTCTGGTCTGCCTCCCAGAGAGGTTTCATCCCCCTGATAGGAAGCACATGGTGTGTTTTCCAAGACCGACAACCAATTCTCCAAGTCTCTGCCCCCACTTTACACGCCAGCCGCTGGTGAGGTGCCCAGGCAACCCACATTTCTGCCCAGCTGCCTACCTATTCATGGGTTCCCACGACCCCCCACTCAGTTGAGTGGTTTTTTTCTTTTCTGAGGAAAGTTAGTCCTCTGTTTTATATGTGGGACACCTGCCACAGCATGGCTTTGATAAGTGGTGCGAACGTTAGTCCGCGCCTGGGATCCGAACTGGGGAAACCGGGCCACAGAAGCAGGTGCAGGAACTTAACTGCTCCACTACCTGGCTGGCCCCCTCACCACTCAGCTTTGATAATTCCCTAGAACAACTCAAAGAAAACAACTCAGGAAAGCGCTTTACTTACTATTACTGCTTTCCCATAAAGGATACAACACAGGAACGGCCGAATGGAAGAGCTGCAGAGAAGGGGCCACGCAGAGCTTCCACGCCCTCTTCGCGTTCCCACCAGACTGCACCTCCCTCTAAACCCCTTTGTTTACGGTTTTTATGGAGGTTTCATTTACGTAAGTGGAGGGGGAGGGGGCGGAAATTTCCACCCCTCTAATCACTTGGTTGATTCCTCTGGCTACCAGCCCCCATCCAGGAGAACACCAATTATCACCTCATTAGCATAAACTCAGATATAATTGAAAGAGGCTCATTATAAACGACAAAGAGCTCTTACTCAGGAAATTCCAAGGGTCTTAGGAGCTTTGAGCCAGGAACAGGGGACAAAGACCAAATGTATTTTTTATAATACCACACTCCTGCAAACCTGTAACCCCACCTAATCGTGAGAAAAATATCAGACAAATTCCAATAGAGGAACGTTCTATGAAATACCTGGATCGACCTCAAAACTGTGATCATCCAAAACAAGCAGAATCTGAGAAACTGTCACAGCCAAGAGGAGCCTAATCTGTTGGCTAAATGTCATGTGGTTTGCGGATGGGATCCTGGAACAGAAAAAGGATGATAGGAGAAAAAAGGACACTAGAGGAAATCTGAATAAAGTATGAACTATAGTTAGTGATATTGTACCAATATGGGTTTATTAATTGTAACGAATATACCATACTGATGTAAGATATTAATGACAGGAAACTGGTTTATGGGAACTCTATACTATCTAGCAAATTTTCTGTAAATCTAAAACTATTCTAAAAATAAAATTTATTTTTACAAAAACTAAAAGAAAAGGTCCTTCAATTCAGGTCCCACCTTCTTTCAAAGACTGAGCGAGCCAGCCTGACAGCCTAGCAGTTAAAGATCCTCATGCTCCACTTCAGCTGCCTGGGTTCCGTTCCTGGGTGCGGAACCAACCACTGATGTGTCAGCAGCCGTGCTGTGGCAGTGGCTCACATCGAAGAACCAGAAGAACTTACAACTATACACAACTATGTACTGGGGCTTTTAGGGTGAAAAAGAAGAAAAAAAGAGAAGAAGATTGGTAGTGGATGTTAGCTTAAGGAGAATCTTCCCCTGAAAAAGGCAGAGAGAGAGAATTTGTAAATGACCACTGCCTTGCTATGTTTATGGTCAGTGTGCTGACAGGTGGGAAGAGATTACTAGAAGGGGAATCTTGAGGTTCTGTAATGATGCATATGTATCAGATACAAAGGGAGTGTGCACACAAAGTGATGCTGACCTGGGCCTTCAGCGTCTCAATCAGAATGAGAACATACAAGAGGTCAGAGTGAGGAGAGAAGGGTTGGGGTGAGATTTCTTTGGGGACAGCCCTGGTCTTGCTGTGATTTCATCTCCTGACTCCCCCATCCCCCGGCAGAAACCCAGAGTGCTTGTTAGCCTGTGTCCCACAGTTGGGGGACCCCCCCCCCCGCCGGCAGACACAAGTCTGACATCACCTGGAAAATCCAGAGAAGAGTGGGCTGACCAACTGCTTTGGTGGCAAGGCTAGGAGCATGCTGCTGCCTGTACTCCTTGAATCAGATGTGGGCCATGGGGAGGAAAGGGGAGGCTGGCATTGGATCATTGAGAGTCTTGTCCAAAAGGGATGCCTGGGGCAGAGGGAGGAAACCTGGATTTCCAGGGCTGAAGAAGAAGTTGCAAGTTAATTCCCAAAACCAAGTCGCATTTGCCAGAACCTGGAGATCTGCAGCCAAGAAGTCTCCAAGGTGGAAATCTCCCAAGAAATGCCCAGAAAACTCATGAGAAGAAAAGGACAGCAACAGCAGGCCCTCAGGCACGGAGCCTGCCAGCAGGTCAGACCTGTCCCAGCCATCCTCCTACCTCTCCCACTCTGGAAGGAGACAGAACCGTGGCGGGGATGGAGGCGAATGGGCAGGGCACCAGGGAGGTCAGCAGAGAGCGGTAACCTCCAACCACATCCGCTTCCTGCAGGCGGGCAGCTGCCAAACCCTGACCGGAGTTGGCCTTGGAATGGAGCTCAAAGGACTGGACATACTAGTTTCTGAATTGAGAATGAGCTTGTGAATTAAAGTGACCCTAACTTTGTCTCCCACCTAAAGTGAGCAGAGAAGTTTTGGACCTATGTTATGGGTTGAATTGTGTCCAGCCAAAAAAAATATTTCGAAGTCCTCACCACCAGTATCTCAGAATGTGACCTTATTTGGAAATGGGGTCTTTGCAGATGTAATGAGTTAGGATGAAGTCATACTGGAGTAGAGCGGATCCTAACCTGACATGACTGACGTCTTTATTAGGAGGCTGTGTGAAGACAGAGACACACAGGGAGAACGCCATGCGAGGACGAATGCAGAGATTGTAGTGATGCGGCGTACCACCAAAGCTGGGAAGAGGCAGACAACCATTCCTCTACAGGTTTCAGAGGAAGCACAGCCCTGCCAAGACCTGGAATTTGAATTTCGAACCTCCAGAACTGTGAGATAATAAAATTCTCTTTTAAGCCATCCAGTCTGTGGTACTTTGTTACAGAAGTCCTGGGAAATTGATACAGCCTATTAGAGTTTTCATCTGCGGCAGGTGAAGATAACTTCCACTGGATGTATTTTAAAGAGATGGCAGGAGGGGCCGGCCCGGTGGCTCAGCATTAAGTGTGCACATTCTGCTTCGGCAGCCTGGGGTTCGCTGGTTTGGATCCCGGGTGCGGACATGGCACCGCTTGGCAAAAGCCATGCTGTGATAGTGGTCCCACATATAAAGTAGAGGAAGATGGGCACAGATGTTAGCTCAGGGCCAGTCTTCCTCAGCAAATGGAGGAGGCTTGACAGCAGTTAGCTCAGGGCTAATCTTCCTCAAAAAATTAAAAAAAAAAGGAGATGGCAGGAGATAAAGTTGTGTTCATTATGTCTCATGAGTCATGCGTACAATACAACAGTTACTCCGACTGTCCTGTGGAGTAAATCTCTCCAAGGAACCAAAGCAGTGGGACAGGCCCCTGGCACAGAGGCCTATGCCCTTAGGTGGTACCAAAGATAGGAGACCCAGCATTGTGGTGAAAAACCCAGGCACCCTTCTAGGAGCTTCCACCGCAGATAGAGTCAGGTATGAGCAAAATGGTGTATGTGCTTATAAGGTTATTCATTGAGGCATTGTTTGTAATAACAGAAGGTTGGAAACCACCTAAGTGTCCATCAGGTAGGGACAGTTACATAAAGGTTGGTGCTTCAAGCACTGCAACGCTGCACAGCTCTTTTTTAAAAAAAAAAAAGGAAGTGAGAAAAAAAGGACAAGGAAGCTCCTGTGTATTGATATAGAAATAGGAATATCGGAATATAGTAATCTGCCTTTTGTATAAAAGGCAGGGCAGCTGATAAGAAAATAGAACTGTTTTGCTTATATTTTCATAAAGAACACTGAAGCATGCACAAGAAGCTTTGAAGAGTGGGGACAGGGGAATGACGTGGATGGGAGCCGGCGTGGGAAGAAGACTTTTCCCTCTGTCGCTTTTTATGCTGTTATTTCTGAACGTTGTGAACACATGATCTACTCATCAAATGAATAAGGAGAACATCCAGACAGCAGGTTTTCTAGAGTGAGGGGTAGATTGGATATACTGAATAGCAAGTGACTATGGAAATCCCACATGCTCAGCTAAGAGGATAGGAACCGATCAGAGAATCATCAGATGTTTTGAACCAGGACATAGAATCAGGAAAAATCATCTCAAGGCAGTGCATGGTCCAGATGAGAGGGAGGAGAGACCCACATGGAGAAGGCGTGGCATGATCCAGGAGTGAAATGAGAGCTGGGACTGGACATAGAGGGTTTCAGGAAGATCTAAAAAGAAAAATTCCAGGGGCCAGTCTGGTGGCATAGTGGTTAAGTTTGTGCACTCCACTTCGGCAGCCTGGGGTTCCCAGGTTCAGATCCCAGGCACAGACTTACACACGGCTCATCAAGCCATGCTGTGGTGGCATCCCACATACAAATTGGAGGAGGATTGGCACAGACGTTAGCTCAGGGACAATCTTCCTCAGCAAAGAAAAAAAATTGAACTTCTTATATATCAAATGCTGCTTGAAATAAATGGATCCTAGTCATAGAAGTTATGTTCACCATATGAGTGTATTTACTCTAATTGTTTTTGGCATGTAAAATACTGCTTAAGGTTGCTTACGTTTTAGACCTTTATTTTGGTCTAGATTTGAAATTTACATTGATACCATAATGTATATTTCAGCTTCCTAACCTATATGTTAGCTATTTTGAGGGTTTTTTCTCTACGTCCCCGTGTTTAGGGACATCTTTTTTGAGTTGTTTCCTCAGGTTACAAAATCTAGCAATATTTTCTGTTGTGTTCCCTGAAAATCTTTAGCTTTATATATGGTAAATATTCCAACTTACATTAATAAAAAGTTACATGTTTTAGGTGTATTTTTAAAATAAAGATCTTCATCATGCCCGGGAACATTATTATTATTACATCCATATATTATTAATTGATATTTAATTAATTCAGCAAATATTTATTCAGCATCTATTAGGAGACATGGGGTGGCAAAGATTTCTAGTTGTCTCTTAGTATCCACTCTCTTTTTCCTCCATAATAGCAGAATTTTCAGCTGGATGCACGGTAGTCCAGAATAACCACTGTAATGGACTTCCCAGCCTCCCTTGCACTTGTGTGGCTACGTGACCAAGTTCATCATGGGATTGGAGCAAAAGTGCTGTGTGCAACATTTGGGTCTTATCCTGAAAGGTGAGGGCATGCCTGTCCCCTCCTTGTCTCCACCTTGCGACTTGGAACTTGGACATAGTGACAAGCCACCGTGGATCATGAAGATGATGGCAGCACCTGAGGAGGGTGGAGGGAGCCGACACAACCTCACTGAGCTGGACCACCTACCCGCTCCCAGCCACCTCCCTCCAGACTGTTACGTGAGAAATAAACTTCTGTCTTGTGTAAGTCAGTGCTCTCGGGGTCTCAGAAGTGCAGCTAAACTTCTGTCTGCACTAATACACAGAGACTGTCCTGGATTCTGTAATGCAAGTGAATAATACAGTTCTATTCTACTTGGGAAGATAAATGCTTTGAAACGTAATAGAATTTGGTTGTATAAATGGCATTTCTTATGTGTCATTGGGGCCAGCCCCGTGGCTGACTAATTGGCTTCTTCTGCTCCGCTTTGGCTGCTCAGGGTTTCGCCAGTTCGGATCCTGGGCACAGACCTAGCGCTGCTCATCAAGCCACGCTGAGGTGGCATCCCACATAGAAGAACTAGAAGGACCCACAACTAAAAAAATATACAACTATGTACTAGGGGGCTTTAGGGAGAAGTAGGAAAAATTTTTTAAAAATAAAAGGCATTTATTGAGTGTTGCTTATGTACCAGCCACCTGATTTAGGAGCATCCAGCCAAGGGTAAACAATGCCATGGGCTAGAAAGGAGCCAAGTCATTTACCAGGGATGTAAAGCGTGGCAGACGTGCAATGGGTCAGGACAAATGGCCCCAGAGAGACTGGGACAAGGAGAGATGCCAAAAACCCTGTTTGCTAGGTCTGCCCTCACAAAGTACCACAGACTGAATGACGTAAGCAACAAGAATTTATTTCCTCATGGTTCTGGAGGCTAGAGGTCTCTGAGATCAAGGTGCTGGTAGGGCTGGTTTCTTTTGAGGCCTATATTCCTTGGCTTATAAATAGCCATCGTCTCCCTGTGTCCCTACACAGTCATTCCTCTGTGTGTGTCTGTGTCCTAAGATCCTCTTCTTATAAGGACACAGTCATACTGGATTAGAGGCCACCCGTATGACCTCTTCTGACCTTGATTTCTTCTTTAAAAACTCTATCTCCAAATACAGTTGTGTTCTGAGATACTGGAGGTTAAAGCTTCAACATATGAATATGAAGGGAACACAATTCAGCCCATAGTAAGCCCCTTTGTATAGGGTGCTAGCTGTATAGCACAGGATCATAGCTGCCACCCTGTGGCAGATGGGACAAGAAGGAGCCATCAAGGTGGGCTCCGGGAAGCTGTGAAGACTCTCAGGCATCGTGTGTGCAGTCCCCCTCCTGGAGAGCCAGGCCAGGTCCAGCTGGCACACAGCTAGTTTCACTGTAGAATCTGGTGGCTGGAGACAGGTGGGGTGGGGAGGTCCCTGGAGCCCCTGGGTGAGACTGAGCCCAGGGGTCAATATATGGCAGTGTCTGCAGGAAGGAGCAACAGGAGCAAAGCAAAGATGCCAAGTGAGTCAGATCAGAGGGGCAGGGCTGAAGTCAGGGCCAGAACAGAAAAGAAGGATGTCAGTTAAGGACTAGGGCCGGGGATGACACTCTTCATCCTGGTTGCATGCACGCCAACAGAAAAACGAGCTTTCAAGTACCATCAGCTCATGTCATGGAGTTGTATGGTGATCTCAGGTCACGTCCTTCAGGACAGAGCCCGTCTTCATGTGCACCTGTAGGCACATCAGTCCTTGGGGAGACCATCTCCCGGACCATGTGCCTGAGCTCTTGCCAGCTGGGACAATAACAGCCCGGCACCTGTTCCGGCTGGGAGCCCCGACCCCCCTCCCGGAGCTGACCAGCGGAGTCCACTCAGAGGGTCTACGCCCAGTCTCTGGGATGCCTCCTCTCTCCTCATCAGAAGGAATGGGCAGTGAGCTGGGCAAGTGTACTCATCTTTGTTTCAAAGGTTAGCAAAAATTACTACCCATTTCCGGGAGCCCTACATGCCTAGGACTGTCCTGCTTTTTCCTCCTCACGTTCCCCATTCCTCACCTCGCTCTGTTAAAATATATACACACAGAAAAGTGTTTTTACTTTCAGCATCATAAAAACCCAGAGGGACAGAGGCAACAGGGAGGGTCTGAATTTGAACTTCTCAGGAGAGAAGCAGAATTTCCACGTGACCCAGGACCTGGACAGTTTCTTTTGAGAATGACCAGAATGAGCTACAGGTCCTGCTGCCATCGTCCATTCACCATCCCGACACAATTTATCTCCACACGGACAGCGCCCTGGAGAGCCACCATGACTGTGAGATCAATTCTGACAGGCGACCGACAGGTGACAGGAGCTCTGTCTTCTGCGTAGCACACTTGCTAAGCCCCAGACGCTGGAGGCAGCCGGCCTGGGTTCCTGTCCCAGCCCGACTTCCTGGGGGATCCTCAAGTAATGATTCAACTTCTCCGTGACTTGGTTTCTCACCTGCAAAATATGGAAAATACTACTCTCTCCCTTGTACGTTAGTAAGGGCTGAGTGAATTAATATCTGCAAACCATAGTGCCTGATACTTAATAAATGGTCAATAGATGTTAGCCAACATTATTGGTGTTACATTAGCTATTATTGGTGCAGTAGGCAAGTCATTTCCTGAGTTTCTGTTATCTCATCTGTGAAATGGAGGGGAGCCAGGAATGACACGGAAGGTCACTTCCAGCTCTGGGATCTGGAGTTCTGGCTTCCCTGATATTGCTTGGCCCATTTTTACTCTTGGTTCTTTTTTTGTTTTTTTTCAGACAGCACTGCAAATGGCTAGCTGATTAAAGTCCTAATAGGAGGGTTTTTTTGTCCTCCTATAGACACAACTAGAAGAATGAATCTCATCACAGGATAAACTCAGGGACCAGTTTAGATACGACTGTAGGGGATGGATTAGTTCTTGTGGCTGTGGTAACAAATTACCACAGACTGAGTGGCTTAAAATAACTGAAAGTTATTCTCTCACATTTCTGGAGAGCAGAAGTCCAAAATCAAGGTGTCTACAGGGTTGTTTCCTCCAGGAGGCGCATCCATCACGCGCCCCTCTCCTGGCTTCTGAAGGCTGCCAGCAATCCTGAGCATTCCTTGTCTTGTCGATGTATTATTCCAATCTCTGCCTCTGTCTTCACATCTCCTTCTTCTCCGTGGGTCTCTGTTTCAAATCTCCCTCTGCCTTTCTCTTATAATTTCTCTTATAAGGATACGTGTCATTGGATTTAGAGCTCGCTCTAAATCCAGAATGATCGCCTCTGGATTTAAGGAGATCCTTAACTTAAAAACATCTGCAAAGACTCTTTTTCCTAAGTAAGGTCACATTCACAGGTTCCGGGGGTTAGGACCTGGACATGTCCTTTTAGGGGACACTATTCAACCCCCTATTCTACCAATGGAGTACCATCCTGCTGACTTTGGGGACAGCCTGAAGCAAGAAACTGCTACTTACCGTGTGCCATATGTGAATAAAACACTCTCCTTTCTGTATTCTCTCATTTTTGGCATTAAATCAAAGTACGTAATTAAGTTGAACAACTGCAAAGTACTTCATTTTCTTTTTTTTTTTTAAAGATTTTATTTTTTTCCTTTTTCTCCCCAAGGCCCCCAGTACATAGTTGTATATTCTTCATTGTGGGTCCTTCTAATTGTGGCATGTGGGACGCTGCCTCAGCGTGCTTTGATGAGCAGTGGCATGTCGGCGCCTAGGATTCGAACCAACAAAACACTGGGCCGCCTGCAGCGGAGCGCGCGAACTTAACCGCTCAGACATGGGGCCAGCCCCATTTTTTTTTTTTTTTCATTTTCTTCTGAAGGTAACCGCGGTCACAGCTACACACTCTCCAACACCTGCTGGGCGCCTGCCATGTGTAGATGCTGTTCTAGGTGCCAGGATACAGCAGAGAACAAAAGCCCTGCCCCCATGCAGCTGATGTCCTAATGGGAGAGGCAGACAATAAATAAAACATACGGACAAAAATATAGTATGTTGGGGCCAGCCCGGTGGCCAAGTGGTGAAGTTCACATGCCCTGCTTCAGCGGCCCAGGGTTTCACCAGTTCAGATCCCGGGTGCAGACATGGCACCGCTCATCAGGCCATGCTGAGGTGGCGTCCCACACAGCACAACCAGAAGGACCTACAACTAGAATATAGAACTATGTACTGGGGGCTTTGGGGAGAAGGAAAAAAAAGAGGATGTTAGCTCAGGGCCAATCTTTAAAAGCAAAACAAAACAAAAAATCTTTATCTATAGTATGTTAAATGTAATAGACACTTTAAACCGGTGTCATCATCATCAAGGATGTCATCATCTTCAGGAGACACTTGACTAAAGACCTGAAGAAGGTGAGGGGACAAGCTGTGAGGATATCTGGAAGGACAGTGTTTCAGGCAGAGGCTCCGAGAGAAACGATTGTGCCTGGGATGTTCCTGGTCCACAAACGGTCCAGAAGCCTGGGGCTCCAGAGGGAGGGGTGGAGGGGAGAGCAGTAGATGAGATCCAGAGGCAAAGGGAGTGGGAAGGAGATCGGGGGCTCATTGCCATGGTCCTGGCTTTAAGGCAGGGAGTGTCTGTAGATGGTTCCAGCGTCCAGATGTCAGTCATCACGTGGTTAAGCTAAGGATGCCCACAGTCACAGAGAGAAGCTTGGTTATGAACCATATCCAATTTCCCCCTCTTTCACACCTTAAATACAACCTTCATGTTAAAACAAATTTTTTTTCAAAAGCAAACTCAAGCTTTAAAATAACTTTTCAAAACCAAATACATTTAATCTAGTAATTTCATTTCTGAGTACATACCCAAAAGAACTGAAAGCAGGACTCATATGAATGCTTTTCATAGCAGTATTATTCACAGCAGCCCAAAGGTGGAAGCAACTCAAGTGTCCATCCACCAGATTCATGACTGGATAAACAAAAGTGGTCTGTCCGTACAACGGGATATTATTCAGCCTTAAAAAGGAAGGAAATTCTGGCACCTGCTACAACATGGATGAACCTTGAGGGCATTATGTTGAGTGAAATAAGCTGGTCAACAAAAGGACAGGGGCTGGCCTGGTGGCATAGTGGTTAAGTTTGGCACACTCTGCTTTTGTGGCCTGGGTTCATGGGTTCACATTCCAGGTGCAGACCACACTGTTTGTCAACCATGCTGTGGTGGCATCCCACATACAAAAACAGAGGAAGATTAGCACAGATGTTAGCTCAGGGCCAATCTTCCTCACCAAAAAAAATAAAGGATAAATACTGCATGATTCCACTTATACAGTGTACCTAGAATAATCGAACTCATGGGACAGAAAGTTGAATAGAGGTCACCAGGGTCAGAGGGAGGGGGAAATGGGAGTTATTATTTAATGGATACAGAGCTTCAACTGGGATGATGAAACCATTCTGGAGATGGATGGTGGTGATGGCTGCACAACAATGTGAATGTACTTAATGCCACTCAATCATATACTTAAAAATGGTTAAAATGATAAATTTTATAGTATTTTTATCTTACCACAATTTTTAAAAATATAATTAATTAGTTTTTTAAAACCCCAAAACAAATCTCTCTTAATCCCATGGAACAAATACACTAATTTTTTTTTGTCTCCAAAAAATCTTTCAGAAAATAACCACATCAACGGCAATAACCTCTCGGTAGCTTCTGAACCAGCTTTCAAAGGTGCAGAGCACTTTGTGGCACGGATCACAGGAAACGGGGTCTGCCCAACAGAAGGAAAGGAAACGGTCATTTTCCTGCTTGTCTTCAGCACTGTTTACGTAAAAATATTCTGCCTTCTAAGATGTTTTGACTTTTGGTATTCTCCTCCCAGGCAAGCCGGAAACCCTGAGGTTAACATCTTCACTCTTTGTTTCTAAGCAATGACAGAAAGTCAGCTTTTGAAAAAGAATTTTTAATTAAAGAGAACAGAGTAAGGAATAACATCACAATTTTATCTATCTCCCTCATCACCTCCCAGGCAGGAATTCACGCACTTGAAGTTATGCAATTTTTCCCAGTTTATAAACCACAGGCCTAATTAAGTTTCTTAAGATTTCTATATCCTTCGTCAAATTACTTCCTCTGTCGTAAAAGTCTTCCTTGGACCCAAAAAAGTTTAAGAAGTAATTACACTTGGTAACACAGAAGTCCTTTGAATTTCCAACTATCTCAGTAGCAGTTTATTCCTTTTACTGTTTTCTAATTCATCTACCACAGAAAGAAGAACTTTAAAAACAATACCTTTATTCTGTATCACCAATGAATTTATTTTTCAACCAAAACATGCATAACTATTGATTTTACTAATGGTTTGTGGAGTGACACTTCACCTCTTTGAGGATAGAGTATCTACGTAAATTATTTGGAATTCTTCTGTTTAGGAGACTGGCCTCTTCTCCCCATATAGTCACCTATTCAATATTTATTGATATCAATATGAGCTCCTTGATATTTGTTTTATACTTTGGGTTATAATCCAATACTACTTTATTTTGTTGCTCAAATTGTCCTAGCTTTTTTTTTTTTTTTTTTGAGGAAGATTATCCCTGAGCTAACTACTGCCAGTCCTCCTCTTTTTGCTGAGGAAGCCTGGCCCTGAGCTAACATCCATGCTCATCCTCCTCTACTTTATATGTGGGACGCCTACCACAGCATGGGGTGCCAAGCAGTGCCATGTCCCCACCCGGGATCCAAACCGGCGAACCCCAGGCCGCGGAGAACAGGAACGTGCGAACTTAACTGCTACGCCACCAGGCCAGCCCGTCCCAGCTTTGGCCACGTGGTCTTACAAGTGCTTGGCAGAAGGAAAAACAAACAAAGACAAAACTGAGTGTCTACCTTGAGTACGTGTTGTGTTGGGTCCTTTCACCCTTTAAATTTATTTTTTGTAGCTTTCACTTTCCAAAGCCCGTGTACCACTCATGAGCATGAGTCCTGGCTCTCAACCAGACGGTGACTTTACACCAATTACTTAACCTCCCTGAAGCCCAGTTTCTTAATTTATAAAATGAAGATAATGCCTATCAGCAGAGTTGGGGTCGATTAAATGGATAACATAAAATTAATATATGCTCCATTGGAAGCGGCCCCGCGGCTGAGTGGTTACGTTCTCATGCTCTGCTTTGGTGGCCCAGGGTTTTGTTGGTTGGGATCCTGGGCGCAGACCTAGCACCACTCATCAGGACATGCTGAGGTGCCATCCTATATGGCAGAACTAGAAGGGCCCACAACTAGAATATACAACTATGTGCTGGGGGGCTTTGGGGAGAAGAAGAAGGAAAAAAAAGATTGGCAACAGATGTTAGCTCAGGGCCAATTAAAAAAAAAATACATATATATACATGCTCCATAAAAGGACAAATCATCACCAATCAATTGCCCCAAGGAACTCAAAGGAGGTTTCAGAAGGTTTTTTTTTTTTCCAAATTCTTGTTTAATTATGTTAAGAGATGCAATTACCAACCACCCTGAACGGGTCCAAACGCCACCACAAGAGCAACATCTGTGCAGACTGGCAGCAAAGTGCCCAAGAGATGACCTTTGCTTCATGTTAATGTTAAGATCTCTGCCCCGGGAGAAACTTAGGCCTTATTACCATAACATGCGATGTATGTGGAAGCACATTTCCCAACTGAGCCTGCACAAACGAATACCACCTCTACATGTGATGACGAAACTTCCCTTTTGAGTATTCATTCCCCATCTGAAACAAAAGGCCCCTGCTCAGAGAGCCACCGCTTTGGAAATATTTCCCTGTGGGCTCCTTATTTGCTGCAGATAAATCTTACTTTGTGTGACAACTACTTTCAGGGAAGGCTTTGATTTCAACTCGTCAGGAAGTGGACCCACTTTGGTTTGGTAACAAAATCATTCCAATTATATGAGGTGCCTAGACTAGTCGAATCAATAGAGACAGAAGGTAGAATGGTGGTTTGAGGGGTGGGGGACTGGGGAATGGGGAGTCAGTGTTTCATGGATACAGAGTTTCAGCTCTGGATGATAGAAAAGTAGTGGCAATGGATGGTGATGACGGCTGCACAAGAATGTGAGTGTACTTAATGCCACCGAATTGTATTTGAAAATAGTTTAAATGGTACATAGTATGTTATGTATATTTTACCACAATTTTTTTTAATGAATGACTTTATTCTTTTTTATTATTATTATTGAGGAAGACTGGCCCTGAGCTAACATATGCTGCCAATCTTGCTCTTTTTGCTGAGGAAGACTGGCCCTGAGTTAACATTCATGCCCATCTTCCTCTGCTTTATATGTGGGAAACTGACCACAGCATGGCCTGACAAGTGGTGCGTAGGTCTGCACCAGGGATCTGAACCGGCGAACCCCGGGCCACCAATCTGGAATGTGCGAACTCAACCGCTGCAACATCAGGCCAGCCCCTACCACAAATTTTTCTTTTCTTTTTTTTAATTTTTTTTTTTTTTGAGGAAGATTAGCCCTGAGCTAACTGCTGCCAATCCTCCTCTTTTTGCTGGAGAAGACTGGCCCTGAGCTAACATCTGCGCCCATCTTCCTCTACTTTATACGTGTGTGGGATGCCTACCACAGCATGGCTTTTGCCAAGTGGTGCCATGTCTGCACCTGGGATCCGAACCGGCGAACCCTGGGCCACTGAGAAGCGGAACATGTGCACTTAACTGCTGCGCCACCGGGCTGGCCCCTAATTTTTTTTTTTGACCACAATTTTTAAAAAGGTAATATATGCTCATCGCTAAAAATTTAGGAAACATTTTAAAAATGTTTTAAATCCTTAGTAATCCTAGCACTCAGTGGCCATTTCTGTTTTGTCGTCTGCAGCCTCTGTGTACAGGTTGGATCCTACTCATACAATTTTGCCCTTTTAACTTTATATCATAACTGTTTTCACATGCTGTTCAAAACTCAGTAAACATTTCTATCAGCTGCATGATATTCCACCATCATTTATTTAATCATTGCCATATTTTTCAACATTATAAATAACACTATAATGAACATCTCTCTGTGATTAAAGATATCTTCATTCCCATTTCAAAATATATCTTAGGTATAGACGTGGAACTAGAATTACTGGACCAAGAGGTGAACTTTTTTTTTTTCCTGAGGAAGATTTGCCCTGAGCTAACATCTGTGCCCATCTTACTTTATTTTGTATGTGGGATGCCACCACAGCATGGTTGGACGAAAGGTGCTAGCTAGGTCCACATCCAGAATCCAAACCAGCCAACACACCCCAAACTGGGGCTAGGAACTTAACCACTACCCCACCCATCTGCTGGAGGTAAACCTGTTTAAAAAAAAAAAAAAAAAAGATTGGCACCAGGGTGCCCGGTGGCCAAGTGGTTAAGTTCCCATGCTGCACTTCAGAGGCCCAGGGTTTTGCCAGTTCGAATCCTGGGTGTGGACATGGCACCACTCATCAAGCCATGCTGGGGCAGCGTCCCACATGCCACAACTAGAAGGACCCACAACTAAAAATACACAATTATGTACCGGGGGGTTTTGGGGAGAAAAAGAAAAATAGAATCAAAAAAAGAAAGATTGACACCAGAGCTTTTTTTTTTTTTTTTTTTTTTTCTGCCTTTTCTCCCCTTGGCTGTCCGGCCCCCAAGGCAGGGAGGGCCCACGCGGAGCCGGAGGCTTCTGTAGCCGCCCCCCAAAACCCGCGGTCGCCCTAAAGAGGTGGACATGAGAGTCTCCGGAAATCTCGGGACCTAGATGCTCACGCGGGAACCCTAGCCCCGAGGGCAGCGGGAGACCCCCACAGGGGCGAGAAGAAGCCAGGGACCTCTCCCCTCCCGCACGTGGCGGAGGAGGCCCCTTGGCCAGCGTCCCGTCACCCCTCACCCAGAGGGAGCGCGCCCTGCGGAAACGCCCACGGCCCCCGCCCCCACCCGTGCGCCCTCCCCGGGCTTCCCGTGTCACTTCCCGCCGTCCACTTCCAGAGCTTCCTCGCCGCCGCCCCGGAGACCCTCCCAGGGTTTCCTTTGTCCCCTTCACACCCTTGTCCCGGGCTTCCCAAGTCCCCTTCTAGACATCGCCCTCCCACCCCGCCGCGGCGCTCCCTCCTGGAGATTTTCTTGTCCCCTCCTCCTCTCCGCCTCCCCCTGTCCCCTCCCGGAGCTTCTCCTGTGCCCTCCCCACCTCCTCCCGGGTTTCCCGTGTCCCCTCCCCGCCCCGCCCCCGTTTTTAAACCTGGCGCCGAGCGCACTGGTAGGTGAGCGCCCTCGCCCAGAGGTTAAAGGCGCGGCCGAGTCGCTGGCACCGCTGGAGGGGCGCGGGCTCCGCGGGCACCATGAGACCCGAGGCGGCGGCCGGAGCCCGGGAGGCGCGGAGGCGCGTCTGTCACTGCCCCGGGGACGGTCCCAGGGGTCCACCGCCGCCGCGCGGGCCCGAGAGGTGAGGGTGTCCCCGTGGCCCCGCTGGATGCGTCGAGAGGCGCGCGGTGCGGGGAGCGCAGAGCCGGACGCGGCGGCGCCGCCGAGCCCCAGAGCCCGAAGGCGACTTGGGGCAAGTTCCCTAGCCGGAGACAGGGACGCAGAGTCCGCTCGGTCCAACGCACGGTTCTGAAGTGCGGAGGCCCAGGAGGTGGCGGCCAAGGAAGTGGGCCAAGCCTTTCGTTTATAGATCTGAAATTCACCCGGCTGGGCACGTTGAAGTGTCGGGGCCCTTCAGCGAGCCTTGCAGGGGGATCTCCTCAGTCTGACTGTCACACTTTTAGTGACAGTCTTTGTGTGCCGTGTGCTTGGGGCTCAGCATTCACTGCCCCCGGCACCAGCACTTTATGAGGTAGTCAAGTTATAATCAATTTAGCCGGGGAGGCGTGGAAGGGGCTGGGTGGCCAGGCAGCCAGAGAGGAGAAATGGATTCCCCCTTTTGGCATCTTAGAGCTCTAGAAACCTCTCTGTAGAGTCAAGATCCTTCAATAACCCAGGTGGTGCGGTTGAAATGAGTGAGCGACAAAGTAGCCAGCTACAGTGGGGAATCTGAATGGAAGGATCCAGCCAGGCTGGGAGAGAAATCCCTCAACTAATGTCTTCCCTGATCATTGTATCAGATGCGGGACTTCTCAAAGCCCAGAGAGGGCAGAGAACTGGGAATGTGGCAAGAGGATTTAAACACAGATGGTACCGGGTTTTCCACAGACTGAGAACTTGAGAAGACATTCTGGGATGTCTAGTGACTTTCTCTGGCAGACATTAGAAATGATAAGAATGATAACTCTTATCATATAATTTTAAAAGACAGCAGAAAATGCTGAGGTTCCTTCTTGATCCCTGCCATTCCAGCCCTACACCATGGAGACCTTGGATCCGGTCGCCCCAAGATGCTGAACCAGCCGGAACTGGAAACCCGGTAAGGTTAAGGTGGGCGTTGTAGGTGTCAACAGTTAAGGTAGAAAGCGCTACAATCTCTAAAACAAAGGGACCGTGAAAGGCCTCCTTGGCCTGTCCCTCCCTTGGTCATCCAATGCAGAACTGCCTCCAGCTCTGGGAGCAGGAGTGTAGGTGGGCGAGGTGTTCAGACCTGAGTCACGTGTGGATTCAGTTCCTGCTTGTTTTTCCTTTCTTGAGAAGCAAAGCCACTCTGGCAGAGCTGTTTCACGGGCATTATAAGAGATTTCTTCCATGTTGTGTTTTTTTCCTGCAAACCAACAATAAGAGGGAGGAGGGGAGAAGGCTGTCTCTCTTGCCCCCGCCTTAGAGAAAAGCCGAGTGCACCATTAGCTAGAGAAAAGCTGAGTGCACCATTAGCGCTGGGCTGGTGCCACCGTGCAAATATGGGCAGAGCCCCGTCTGGAGTGCCCAGAAGGTGTGGATAAAAGCCCCCACCCGCCGTCTGGCCCTTTCTGAAGCACTTTCAGCCCTGTCGGCAAGCACTCCTGGGGTAACTCATGTTGTCTGAGCAAATACACTCCAGCCAGCGGCTTTGTGGGTGAAGATTAATCGCCACCACTATTCTTTTGTCCCCTGCATTGGTCGCCTCATTGCTTTATACTTACTGAAGTCAAGACTTGCTTTCAGAGAATTTACCTTTCCTTTGTTTATTTTAAAATGTAAATTGATGACTTTTAAAATGCTGAGGTTAATCAGGCTGCGTAGGACTGTGTGTTTAATTTACATAACACTGTGGCAAACGGTTTAGGGCGCACTTATTTGTAATGTGATAAGAAACCCAGGTGCAGGAAAGCAGACCTTCATCGTATTTTTGTACTTAGACTACTTTATTCAATTAGTTTGATTAATGGGAGTTTTAATTCAGTGACTATTTTTTACTTTAAAAGTGAAGCAAATAAAATCTATATCGAATTAACTAAGGATACGATTTTTTAGCCCACGTTATTCTTACGTGCAATATCTAAGTAATGGAAAATAATTCCTTCTTTTGCATTTGAATTTAGTTCTCAAACCTAAGATTTAAAAGGTGCTTGGGAGAGAGAGTATATAGAAGTTTACAATTATCCAATTTTCTTTTAAATGAAATGTATGTAAAGCCTATCAGTTGTTTGCAAGAATAAAAATACTATAGCATCCTTCCTAATGTAAGACAAGTGTTTTTTTCCTGTTATGAAGAGAAGGCCATTTGTGAGAAAAATGGAATGCTTGCAGAAAAATGTTCTAGTCGGTTGTCAGCACCGCACACCGGAAGAAGCAGATGTGTCGGCGGATTTTTTTAGGAGGGAGGGCGCGTGTTTCGTGGGGGCTGCAGAGCTGGCGAGCTCGCTGCCCTGCTCCCCCCGGGCCAGCACTTCGCAGAGCCCAGGTGGCGGGGCGGAGAGGTCCGCGGCCGGCCACTGCTGCCCCCGCGTGCCGCGCACGGTCCCCGGGAGCCCCAGCCCGGGGAGCGCAGCGCAGCGCGGGGAGGGACCGCTTCTTGCTCAACAGCGCCCTCTCCCGCCAAAGCAGGACAATTCCTCGGCTCCGGAGCCCTGTAGACTATTTCCCGAGAAATGTCTTTGGCGGAGAGTGGAAGGGGATGAGGTGGGGCTGCTGACTAATGACCTGTACAAGGACTGCCGGCAGGAAGAGAAAAATTAGAATAAAGTCTAAATTCGACGGAAGGGCTCAAGGCCCTGTGTCCTGAGCAGCGGAGTCACTCCTCCATTTGGTGCCCCTACCCCTCCTTGGGAGCTGTCTCCCTCTGCTGCCTGGGAAAAATGAACGACAGCCCAAACCTTTGTTGACCTCTGTTCCACTTCTCTCCTGGCCCCTTGCCGGCCCTGGGAGGGAGGCGATTTCCTGGAAGGAGATGTCAGGGAATGTGTTCTGCGCCCCTCCGTCCTCCCATCTTCCAGGCTTCCCACGTCTTGGCTTTAGTGACGTCAGAGGCGTGCACAGTGAGGAGAAGGCGAGAGCCTCAGAAAGTCTTTGCTTGTTTCTGTTCTCTCGCTCTTAAAAAATTGCACACACACCCCTTAAACACAGTGCTTGATTTGTATACATTTTTCTTCCTTTTGAATTATCAAACTGTGAATCTTTAGACATTTCCGGTCTCAGAAAAGGATCTTTAATAAGAGGATATCTGTGGTGTAAAGTTCTTAAAGTTTGTGTATGTTTGTGGGGTAACGTTTTAAAAGTGTATAAAGGTGTGCTGTATGTTTCACAGAGTCTGGTTAGAATTAATCGCTTTAAGGAAGCTGTTTCTCTGTACCACCGAACACTGCCTTTTGGTGTCCTCCAAAGTTTGCATTGTCGCTTTAGATCCTGCCCGCTCATAGGGAGTGAGATCCCCTCTGGCAGCACAGGATTGCTTACAGTGGTAGGCTGGGCCTGAGCAATTAGCGGTATTTTATGGTTACAAACAGAGCTAACACAGACGCGAAACCTGGAGCCCCTGCAGAGTGAGCTTCATCGTGGAAAACATTTTGTTCCGAAGAGCCTCCTTTGAACTGCCTTAGTCCCCCACAGGGTATTATAAAAATATGGCTGCTAAAATGTAAGGCTTGCTCACCAAGGTCAGAGTTAGCAGGGACAAGCCTGGCTCTCTCTCTGCTTGTGTCTTGTCTCCACCCATCAATATCATCCTTAGTTTCCTGGTGCTCAGACCAGCTTCCCTCTCTCTCTCTTTTTTTTTTTTTGAGGAAGATTAATTAGCCCTGAGCTAACTACTGCCACTCCTCCTCTTTTTGCTGAGGACGACTGGCCCTGAGCTAACTACTGCCAATCCTCCTCTTTTTGCTGAGGACGACTGGCCCTGAGCTAACATCCATGCCCATCTTCCTCTACTTTATATGTGGGACGCCTACTACAGCATGCCTTGTCAAGCGGTGCCATGTCCGCACCCGGGATCCAAACCGGTGAACCCCGGGCCGCTGAGAAGCAGAACGTGCGAACTTAACCACTGTGCTGCCAGGCCGGCCTCTCTCTTCTTTTTTTTTCTTTGGATGATTTCCCTTGCTGTACAGAAGATTTGTAGTTTGATGTAGTCCCACTTGTTTATCTTTGCTTTTGTTGCCTTTGCTCGTGATGTCAAATCCGAAAATTCATTGCCAAGACTGATGTTAAGAGCTTACTGCCTGTGTTTTCTCCTAGGACTTTTATGGTTTCGGGTCTTATGTTCAAGCCTTTAATCCGGTCTGAGTTGATTTTGGTGTGTGGTGTAAGACTGAGGTCCAGTTTCATTCTTTTGCATCTGTTCAGTTTTCCTAACATCACTTATTGAAGACACTATCCTTTCCCCATTTTATATTCTTGGCTCCTTCATTGTAAATCAGTTGACCATATATGCATGGGTTTATTTCTGAGCTCTGTTCTGTTCCATGGATCTATGTGTCTGTATTTATGCCAATACCATACAGTTTGGATTATTATAGCTCTGTAATTTAGTTTGAAATCAGGAAGTGTGATGCCTCTAGCTTTGTTCTTCTTTCTCAAGATTGCTTTGGCTGTTTGGGGCCCTCCTCTCCACTCTTGATCTTCAGGTCGTCTTGGGCCTTTGGAGGCTACTGAAGTGTCCTCGGAATCTGTCTTTCCTTCCCTCCCTGGTTGCTGTTACTTGAGTTCAAATCTTTATCACCTCTTGCCAGGCGCCTCCAAGCTTTGTGCTGCTCCCACGGCCATGGTTATCTTTAAAATACAGACCTGACTGTTGAACTCCCAGCTCAACAATCAGTAGCGGTCTTGGTGTCTGTCTCCAGAATGAAGCCTAGACTTACTAGTGGCCATCTAAAGAGTTAAATAGTCTGTAATCGAGAATCAGCTTCCCAAGGGAGCCCTTTGACCAACGCAGCCTCTCGTTCATTCCACCCTGGGCTCCCCCCACTTCCCCACCTGTGCGCCCTGTTTTCCCGCCTTTCAGAATTTGATGCTCACCTCCTCCAGGAATGGTGTCCAGTTTGCTCTCCCAAGTGCCGCTGATGCCTCTGCCAGGCCCTCTGTGAGCCCTTTCCCGATCCTCCTGCCCACGTAGGATCGTTAGCATCTTCCTGTACCATGCTCTGTAGTGCAGTTAGCTGCCCACATGTGTCTCTCCCCATTAGGCTTAAAGTGTCTGAACTAAGGACTGGGCTGGACCCATCCTTCCACCTTTGAATCCCTCACAGTGCCGACAACAGAAACAGGAAGAGGGCTTATCAAATACTGCTAAAATCCGTCCTCATACCGACAAGGGCGGACTACTTCCTCCTGATTTTTGAAAACCCCGGGATGCTGCTTTAGAGGCTCCTTAACTGTCTCTGTGTTCGTATGTGTCTGTCTTTACAGCCTGAGTCTGGGGGTGACCAACAAACTTCTGGATCAAAGGGGGCCTTTGGGTTCCAGCATCCTGTAAGGTAATATATGACTCCACAGTAAGAAATATGTAACTTCCTCTTGATAGAAGCATTAATACGCCTGGTGTCTTCAACCGTATGCATTTTCAACAAAGTGGAAAATAATGTAGTCTATTCTCCAATATTATTGAGTTATTATTATGCCAAGGAACTTCAAGGATATTTCGTTGGGTTTCTGGAATCCATTCATTAATTGTGTGTTTGGTTGGAAGCTGGAATTGGCTTTTCTTTTCTTTATACCTTTTGTTTATACCTCTCATTGCATACTATGTCTTGTGTTAAATTTAATTGTATATTAATTGTATATACATACATACTTACTTAGGTATTTAGATACAATTCTATTCTTCTCCCACTATAGAAGTTAATATGTTTTCTAGTGCCAAGTAGACCTCCAAAATTTATGTGCTGAATAAATGAACAGTTGGGTGGGTGTTCCACCACAATCGGTACCTCCAGCCTCTCCCGGTAGTGTTTTCATGGTCCTGCTGGTGATCAGGACCTCACTGCTGTATCTCTCTTCATTCTATCCATTTTAGGCAAGTGGCTCATGCTCAGGACTTTTGTCTGTCTCCCTGTCTCCATCTCTCTCTCATTTCTCTCAGTCTGTTTCTCTCCATCTCTCATTTCCTTCACCAAAAGGAACCCAGCCTATGCTGCCACCTCTCCTCAGTGTGTTTATCTGGGTTATCCCGGAAAACCAGAAGCCTTAATAAAACCCCAAGACACTAATTGTTAGAGGTGAAATCCAGAGCCCCTCAGATTGGTCAAAGAGTGATTTTTGGAAATGGGAAGCCTTCCTGGCATCCCTTCCATCATGGTCCTTAATCCTCATAAACTCACTGGCGAAGCTTTAGCAGCACAAACTCTGCGTGGCTGCTTTGGAAGGTTCTGACGCACTTGTTCTGGGGGTAGACCTAGCTGTCCGTATTTTTATAGGCTCCTCAGGGGATCCTAACATGCAGCCAGGATTCAGAGCCACCACCCTCTCATGCCCTGTCAGCGTTTACCTGCCCCCCCTCCCCGCGGGCCTGCCTCACTGTCTGCTGTTGGTCCCCAAGTTTTGATTGGTGGAAAATGCAGTGACTGGCCAGGCATGGGCTGCATCCATGTAACTGCATTGCAAACTAAATACACAATTTTATTTTATCTTTTTATCCCAGAAAATTTCCAACATACGGAAAAGTGGAGAGAATAGGACAACGAACCCCCATGTGCCCATCACCAGCCTCAATAATTATCCATTTTCTTCAAATCTGTTCATGTTTATCACTTTCTCCCAACTATTTTTGTTGTTGTTGTTAGAATATTTTAAAGAAAATCTCAGACATCCTACAAAATTGCCTATAAATACTTCAACATAACAGCTAATTCTTAACATGGCCTGCCACCAAACTCTGCCTATATTTCTGTCTTCGATAGATGTATATCCATTCTGTCTGTTGCAGAGTCTCACAGCTTCAGCACTGTTTCACTTCGGACTGGGGAATTCTCGTTGTAGGGCTGTCCCAGGCATCGAGCAGGTATAGCAGCCTCCCTGGCCTCTACCCACGCAATGCCAGTAGCTTCCCCTCAGTTATAAGAACAAAATTGTTTCCAGACATTGCCAGATGTCCCCTGGGGGTTAAGAAGCATGGGTCTACTGGAAATCTTAGAAAGTTTGAAATGGTCATGCGTTATTTATAACAAGGCATCTTCTCTCTCCCTTTTCTCCCTTATCCAAAAAGGCGAGAAATTGAAATCAGCTTTGCAAATAAGCAGTGATCAGTTGATAATCCCTTTCAGTTCCTCAGAAGACCCCAGGGAACAATGCAAACACATTAGTGAGTAAAAGGAACAAGGATAAGAGATTAAGGGGAGAGTGGGGAGTATTTTTAATACTTTCCATGTATAACTGGAATCCTAATTTCACAAAACCTGGATTTAGAGGTTCCAAATTTTATATATTTAAGTTATTTTCTTTCTTTTTTTCCTTCCCTCCGTCTCTCTCTCTCTGTTCTTTCTCTCTTTCTCTTTGCTTCCTTCCTCCCTCCCTCTCTTTTTCCTTCCTTCCTTCCAGACAAGTAGCCAGGGTTGCCATTTTCTATTCTGGCAAAGTGAGGGGCCCACCCCTACAGCTTCTCTACAGCAACAGCCAGAAAGATTAACCACTTCTCTAGACCTGGTATTGGAGCCACGTCTCCTTCAGAGCCAAAAGGGTCACAACATTCCCCATGCTTGGGGGTGTTGGAGGAGTGGGGTCTAACCTAAATACAGTCTTGTACCACTTAGACGACAGTCGTCCCATAGGATTCGTGCCATATAGCCTAGGTGTGTGGTGGGCTGTACCATCCAGGTCTGTGTAAGTGCTGCAGAGGAGGAAGAAATTTTCCTCTACCCTTCTAGGTTCTTCAGGCCGGTATAAGAATTAAATTAACATGAGACGGATTAACAAGAGAAAAACAAACAAAAGTTTAATAACATGTATACCTGGGAGAAACCCAGGAAAATCAAGTAACTTGCCAAAAAATGGTCAAAGCCCTCACCTTAAATGCCATTCTCAGTTAAAGACGGAAGAAGATGTTGGGGGTGGGGAGAGTCAAGGGCTTCAATGGGAAGGAAGGCAATTCACATGTAGGCGCAAAGGAGCAAATATATGGAAAACAAGTGTTTGTTTGGCTGCACAGACACAGAAGAACACAGAGGGGAGCCCAACAAACAGGCTTTTCTAGATTCCTCCCTGTCTATCACCTGGTTCATGTTATGTTAAGGAGATAGCTTGCTTCCTGAGACAGATTTTTTCATCCGAATTCTTTTAGGCAGATAAGGGGGAGGTAACAGGAAAAATTTTCTAAAACTTTTGTTTCTTAAAAATAATCAGCATAAAATAATCCTCATGTTAAACAGACACATTTTGGGGTGGCAAATTTTGTTTCCCTTTCAATGCACTCTGTGATGTTCGCACAGGGATGGAATCGCTTAAGGACTCATTTCTCAGAACGCATCCTTGACGTTAAGGACACACAACTATAGAACATTTATTGTCCTAGATGAGCCGGGTCTCCATTTGATCAGAGCGAGCCTCTTAATCTTGGAACTCCGTTTTAATTTCCTCTTACCTTCACGGAAGCCCACCCTTTTCCCTGTGTTGGTCTCAATGGATTTGCTCACTCATGTTACAGCTCCTTTCTGAATTAGTGTGGCCAGGTACCTCCATCTTCCCACAGTTTTGTGTTCTGGTGGCTTAAAAAAACTGCCACTTGCAGCCAAGGCCAAATCAGAGATGAAGATTGGGAGTTAGCTGCTTCTGGGAAAAGGACCCTCTAGATGGAGTTTAGAAGGATTTTAAAGTTGATTAATGGTGTATTTGTTTCTTAAATGTTAGACTTTATTTACCCATTTCTAAGAGTCAAGAATATCTGCAGAGTTCCGGGGAGAAAGTGCTGGCCAGTTTCCCAGTGCAAGCCACCATTCACTTCTACAACGATGCGTCCGATTCAGATGATGAAGAGCAAGAGGATGAAGCCCAGCCGCCCGACCTTCCGTGCCAGGAGGTGGCAGGTCCAGTGGAAGACAGCCTGGGAGCAAAGGGCAGAGGTCGACAGACAAACCCAGGACGGAGATCCCGAGGATGTGGTGGCCTCGGGGGTAAGGGTCTGCTCCCCCATCGTGACTCTCTGGGAGGCGCTGAGTGCACCTCATTCAAATAAGCCAGGTCTCTCTCCCATGCCAGACCCACCTCACACACGCTCTTGGGGACAGCTGCTCCAGGACACTTTGCATTTCTGCTGGGTGTAAGGGGTCAGGGCTGCCTACACTCTCCCTGGTCAGCACTCCGTTCATGGCAAGAACTCAGCTTTTACTTTTCCTTCTGGTGACTCTTCTTCAGGCACTCATGCATACCGTTTAGAAAGCATTCTAGGACCAAGAGAAGGTTGGTGTCAACATGGGTTGTTAGCGGATAGGGCCAACTATCAAAGCACGTTCAGTACTGTCACTCTGCTGATCAAGTGACAAATCATTCCAATACAGATTAATAACCCACCCATGCCTCTCACTTAACCTGAGACTCATTATTTGGCTATTTCTGCTGTTGTAAAAATGATTTAGATATTGTCCAAGGGTTGATGCGGTTGCTCTGTGGCATGCTGAAAAAAATTTATTTATGAAAAAACAAACAAAACACTGAATAATTTCCATAAGAGCAACAGAAATAAAAAGACATGGATTTCTAGGGAACCGTTCTGGATAAAAATTTACATGATTCTTGTCCAAGTTCTGTGCCTATGAATAGACAGGGAGAGGAGCTGTAACTAGCTGGGAATTGCTTTGGGCTTGTTACTTGAATAGAATCACCCTGTTTTCAATCAAAGTATCTAATGTAAAATTATTTTCAGTTTTTTTATATTTTGATGACCAAATGAGTGTATTCCTCAAGGTTTCTTACTTAACTATCTTATGTGTGGTTGTCTTCCCAGTTTCTACTTGAAATAAATATTTTGAAAGAAAAAATGTTTGATAATCAATTTTTTTGTTTAAGACATTTTTAGATTTAATTCGTTCTTTAAAGTTTTTAAAAGTTTGTCAGGATGTTTTTATATTTAACTCTTTCAGTGATATTTATGGTTTTTAAGAGTGCAGAAAAAGAATAAAAAATGAGACGAAATGGCCTATAACATCAATGCCCAAATAATCCATTAAGATTAAAAAATAGGAGTAACACACACAAATATTTTAATAATCTAAACAGTGTAGAAAAGTATACGTTGCAAAATAAAGTAAATTTCACCCTCTCCTGTCCTCCCCTTTTTCTGTCCAAAGGTAGCCAACATCAATTGGTTTTTTTATTGTTCCACCCCTTTAAAAAATTACTTTTTTTGTTTTTTCTCTTTTTGGTCTTTTTCTTGTTAAAATTTTTTGTTATTTTTGTTTTTCTTTTTTGAAAATCTTTTAAACTTATTTTGTTTTATTGTTCTTTTACTTGTTTAAAGCACTTCTTTTCAAACTTAGAAAAAACTGTACCTGGCCTTATTTCAGAAAGCGTTTAAGACGGCCTCCTATTTTGCTGCGTTTTAACAGAAAAATACTAGAAGTCTTACCCTTACTCTTCCTTGTTTAGTTTTCTTAGTAAGCCAGTTTTACTGAGACAAGAGATCTGGCCCCTTCGCCATTTTAGCACTGAGAAACCAAACCTAGTCCTCATGCTGACGGCACTGGAACTTCAAATGTGCTGCGTGGTACACTCCTTAAATTACTTGGAGTTTGGTCAGCTTACTGAAAATTCAGAAAACAGGACACTTTACCATGGCCAGTGAGGGAATCACAGGTACTCCGAGTTGGACATTGTGACGGGGAGAGGGCGAGGTTGGGGCTCCTTGGCCCTCTTTGCTTATTGCGGTTGCATGGATTGACTTTATAAAAGCCCAAACCCGTGCAAGCGCCACACTTTTGATCATGTATTCCCATCATCAGAAAAACTTGAGGGGCCGCCCGTGGCCGAGTGGTTAAGTTCTCGCATTGGGCTTGGGCGGCCCAGGATTTTGCCCATTCGGATCCCGGGCGTGGACGTGGCACCGCTCATCAGGCCATGTTGAGGCAGCGTCCCCCATGCCACAAGTGGAAGGACCCACAACTGAAAATACACAACTATGTGCCGGGGGGCTTTGGGGAGAAAAAGGAAAAATAAAATCTTAAAAATAAAAAAAGAACCTTGAGTCTGCACCCTAACAAATATTCACTTATAAACTATACCTTATGTTGAACCATTTTAAATTGCTGATGTTCAGTTGTTTTGACCTACAAAAATGGCAATTTCATATGCCCAACCTACATGTACTGTGGGGCCAACGTGTTTCACGTTATAAAACATACACATACTACGGATTTTAAAGGATAATACAAATATCAAACAACCATTTTTCTTTTTTTTTTTGAGGAAGATGAGCCCTGAGCCAATCCTCCTCTTTTTGCTGAGGAAGACTGGCCCTGAGCTCACAGCTCACATCCATGCCCATCTTCCTCTACTTTATATGTGGGACGCCTGCCACAGCATGGCCTGCCAAGTGGTGCCAAGTCCGCACCCGGGATCCGAACCGGGGAACCCTGGGCCGCCAAAGTGGAGCATGCACACTTAACCGCTGCCCCACTGGGCTGGCCCCTAAAGAACCATTTTAAATATAACTTGAACTAACAGTTTTTAAATCCTTTTGTGGTCATTAAATTTGTGTATATAATTTAATGACGTTTAAGCTGCCTCACAGAGAAGCATAGATTCAAGTGAAAGAAACATATCATACACTTATTGAATCACAATATTTGTTTTTAATCCCATCCACCAATTTTGCAAAAGTTTTTGTTGAAATTTGATGAGTAAATTTCCATCTTCTCTGACGTCAATTTGCTGTTTTTTGAACCAACTAGGAGACGTTGGATTTTGTATTTTTATTTAGCTATATAATATATTTATGTTTTAGACAAGGGATTCTAAAATGCACTGAAAAGTCTTGGAATTTTTTAAACAGTTTAAATGTTTTTGTCTTAAGATATACAGACTTGGTGGGGTTTTTTAAGGTAACATATCTGTTTCAGCAAGAAAAATTCCCTATTGATAAAAACAATTTCAAACATGCATTTTCACAAGCTCTTCTTCATAGCATGAACTTCTTTGATTCAACACTTACTTTTCCACTCATTTAAAAAAATCTCTACATTGAAGAATATTTAAATAAATCTTTAAATATTAATTAAATCTTTATTTGCTAACTGGCATATTTATAACAATCACTTGGCCAAAAAAAGGTCAGAAAAATGTAAAAAATCTTTTAAGTTTCTTTTGCCAGAAGACAGCTGGCTGGCTTCTATTTAGTTCGAAAGACTGTTGGGGTCACTCTCCATATGAAGGCAAAAGCTTGCAAAGGTTCCCTACTTTAAAGGTCTTATTTTAATCAAATTAACCACATTGTCTGATCTTTCTGAAGGAGTCAGGAGGCCACGAGTGGCTTATGTTCATCCCACAGTAATAAAACAGTGGAGAGAGAGAGAAAACAAATTGCTCTTCAAAAAACTCATTTTATTTTCCTGTCACAGGGGCTTTACAGATTAGGAAATTTCTCTTTAAAACTCTAAATCTCTGGCAACAGTTGCCTGTGTTCCCACATGGAACCCATCAACTGGAGGTGAGTACTGGCTTCTTCATTAAACAACCTGCACTCTTCAGTTCTCCACAGTCACCACCATTCCCTATGGCTCACACCCTTCATTTCCATTCATTTACGAAAAGGAAAAAAATCACTTTGATGATATTTTCCAAAACCTACATTTCTCTTTCAATTTATTTTCTGCAGTAGCTTGCCTAATAGTGATGCAATAAACGGCTTTCACATGTGGTATCTCTATACCTTTTCTCTAGAATCTTGAAAATTCTCATCAAGGCAGCCACTCCAACAATGGTTACCCTTAGCCAGGTCTCCATAAAATATATTATTTTGAATAAGTAATTTATGCTTGTGGCTGACTTCTCTGATGCCTGTTTCTTTCAGTGGCTCACAAAAAGTAGCTCGTAATGAATTTGATTATGGAAGCAGAATCTTGCAAATCCCACAAGCTGAAACATGTTAGAAACATTTGTATCACAAACCTCCCACACTGCATAATTTGCTGTAATATTTATTTCTTCAAATCTCCTATTTTCATTGAGTATTCCAACGGATTTGCTAACAAAAGAATGCATTTCAACTTGTTGCCATATTGTTTCCTTGCTATTTTAACCAGTTTTACTGTGGTAGGAAGGAAAAGTGTTTTTCCAGTGGTCTGTTTCTTTTTGAACTTCTGTATTGAAGAAACAATTGCAAAACAATTTTCTAAACAATTATCATTAAGTTTGATGAAAATTTGTAAAATACTAGATTTAGGATCACACGATATTAAACATATGATCAGTAATATCTGAGGTGTAATATATGCTTTGCTTGAGGTTCAATGATTATATGTTAATAATTCAATTATTTTTCTTGATAATTTCAATTATCCCATCCCATGTCTTACCTTTTATGTGGCTGACAATGAGCTTGTAATAAAAGCCAAGGTTTGAGTCTAGCCATTTTCTCGTGGTTTTCTTGTGCTTGCATTACCTGTATTATTTTCAATCCAGCTTCTTCAGAAATTGTTTTTATTGCACTATAATTCACATACTATAAAATTCACCCTTTAAGAGTGTACACTTCATCAGTGTTTAGTAAATTCACAGGGTTGCACCATCACCACTGTCTAGTTCCAGAATATTTTCACTACTCCAAAAAGAAACACCATACCCATTAGTGGTCACTCCCATTTCCCCCGCCCCCTAGCCTCTGTCAATAACTAATCCGCTTTTTGTCTGTCTGGATTTTCCTATTCTGGACGTTTCATGTTAACGGAATCATACAACATGTGGCCTTTGGAAGCTGGCTTCTTTCACTTAGCATGATGTTTCCAGGGTTCCTCCATGCTGTTGTATGTGTCAGTACTTCATTCCTTTTTATGGCTGAATGATATTTCATTGTATGGATAGACCACATTTTATTTATCCATTCATCAATTTGTGGACATTTGGGTCGTTTTGACTTTTTGGCTTTTAAATTGTCCTTTGGATATCTATGTATGCCTTTTTGTGTGGACACATGTTTTCATTTCTCTTGGGAATATACCTAGGAGTGGGATTGCTGGATCAAATGGTAACTTTATGTTTAACTTTTTGAGGGACTGTCAGACTATTTTCCAAAGCAGCTGCACCATTTTACATTCCCACAGCAGTGTAGGAAGGTTCTCATTTTCCACATCCTTGGTAACACTTGATGGCGTCCCACATACACAAAATAGAGAAAGACTGGCATAGATGTTAGCTCAGGGCCAATTTCCCCACCAAAATAAATAAAGTAATTAATTAAATAAGGCATAAAACTGCTCTCTGAAATTACATAAAAGATTATCATTTATCTTTATATTCCAGAGGTCTATTTGAAGAGTATATTGGAGAGCATTGGTTTTTTTAGAGGAAATTTCATAACAATTTTATTATAAATATTGACTTGAAGAAAATAAAACCATCCTTTATTTTCTCTAGGCTGTTTTTTAAGGTCAATTTTTTATTGAAGAATAACACATCTATGGGCAACCAGATACATCATAAGCTTGATATATTTTTCCAAAGTTAACGTGTTGATGAAAATAGCACCCAGGTCAAAAACAGAACACAACCAGACGTCCAGAATAATCTCTTGTGCTCCCTTCCAGTCACCACCCTCCAATACTTATAGATGTCATTTGTCTGGTTTCAAACTCGATATCAGTGGGATCACAGGGCGTGTGTTCTTTTGTGTCTGGCTTCTCTCATTAACATTGGTTTGTGAGATTCATTCACACTGTGTGTGCAGTTGTAAGGCTCATTCTCATTGCTGAACAGAGCCCCATTGTGTGAATATACCACCATTCATTCGGCCATTCTCCTATTGATAAGTATTTGGTTAGTTTCCAGCTCGGGGCTGTGAGGAGTAACACTGCTTTGACCATTCCTGTACTTGTCTATCGGTGGGCATATGTGCCCATTTCCATTGTGTGTGTGTCTAGGAGTGGAAGCAAGAGCATAATTTTTAAGAGTCTGGCCTGCATATGTCTGGTCTCCTTCAGCTAAAAAATAATTTAAGAACTGGGGAGAGGGGGGCGTGGACCAGGAATTTCCAGAGGAACAGAACAAGGTTACCAACAAGGCCATTCTTTTCTGTGAGATCTTTAAAAATGGGCCAGAGCTCAGAGGTGTTTTGGGGCCCCAGTGAGTGCCCACAGTCAGTGAGCTCTTCGTTCTTCCTGAACTGGGACCTTGTAGCGGCATTTAGGAGCTTACTTCACTGGAGAATGGGATGTAAAATGGAAATGTGAAAGGAGACCTGGGACGTTCAATCCCTTAAGATCCTGGAGAACAAAGTCTAAGAACTCTTTTCTGCAGATTCCAAGAAGTTTCCAGGAACTTACCAAGGTTTCAACTAAGCTGTTGAACTCGCCTCATCCCTTTACATACAGAGAAAATCCAATTACAGAATGAGTCAAATCTGAGAAAGGAACCCACATCCCACAAGAAGCCCCCTTCCCAGCATTAAGCCCGGACCCCTCCCCCAACTTCCATCCCCGTGACTGGGCAGCTTCACTCACCAGAATTACTTACACCGACCACAGGCCACGTGTCTCTACGCTCATCTGTTGCACATCCCTGCCTTGTTAATTACATAGACTACTGAGATTTTTCCATCATTTTATTTTGAACCCCGAACAATCAACTGAACTCACAGAAGCTTTTTTTTTTTTAGGAAGACGGAAGTTTTTCTTTGTTTTTTCGAGCAGTTTATTTTGATCACCTTTTTTTTCTGTGATAGGAAGATGATAAACCTAAGCAAGAGAAAAACTGCCCTATACAGAAGCACCAGAGGGAGATTTTAATACTTTCCTGCAGGGCGTGAATCATGTCTGCATGGCTCATTTTCATAGAATTGCTGGTGAAAGACCAATACATAAATAGGTACATTTTATGATGATCATGAAAATGATGGATGTTTATAAAAATATTTTCAACTGCCTTAGAGGTTACTGGGCAAATCCAAAACACAGTCTTATTTTAACATTTCATTGTGTCCTTACATAGTAATCCTTACAAACAGATTTTATCGTTTCAGATATGTCAAAAAGATGCTCGACGTCATTGATTATTAACAGAAATGCAAATTAAAACCACAGTGAGAAACTGTCATGCGCCTGCTGGAATGGTCACAATTTTAAAAAGAAATATAATAACACATATTGGCAGAGATGTGGAGAAACTGGAATCTTCATATGTCACTGGTGGGAAGGTAAAATGATTAACGGTTTGGAAAAAAGTTTGACAGTTTCATTAAAAAGTTAAACATAAATTTACCATATAACCCAGCAATTCCAGTCCTAAGAATCTACTCAGAAGGAATGGAAACATTTGTCCACACAAAGACATGCACCTGAAGGTTCACAACACATTTATTCACAATAATCCCAAACTGAAAACAATTCAAGTGTACATCAACTGGTGAATGGATAAATAAAATGTGGTTTATCCATGCCATGGAATATTATTCAGCAATAAAAAGGGATGAAATGAAATAGTAATGCATGTTCAAACATGAATGGACCTGGAAAACATTATGCTAAGTGAAAGAAGCCGGACACCACAGACTGTGTTGTATGATTCCGTTTATATGAAATGTCAGGAAAAGGCAAATTTATAGTGACAGAATACTTCGTGCTGGGAGTGGCATCACTCCCACTACAGGGATCAACTGTAAATGGATGAGAAGAAACTTTTTGGGGTGATGGAAACATCCTAAAACTGGATTATAGTTGTCGTTGCACAATTCTATAAATTTACTAAAATTATTGAATCGTACAGTGCCAGTCGGTGAATATATGGTATGTAAATTACATCCCAATAAAGCTGTTAAAAAAGCTTAGACTCTTCTAGTAAAACAATATTTGTATCTTTTTCTTTAGCCACTGAGCCATTAAAGGAATAATACAATCTTTTTTTAGCATGACAAAATTTAAATTTCTATAAGTAACTCCAAGGAAATCATTCTAAAGAAATCCTGTGGTTTCTTTCCTGACACTCTTAGTTTTTGACTCTCCTAGGTTTGTAAAGGTCGTGTCTTCTACACACTTGCAGTGACCTCTGAGCATCCATCATGTAAAGGTAAAAAGGTCCCAGGTGTACTTCTGGGATGATAACTTCAATTCCAAAGTAAGACATGAAGGGAAGACCAGTTTTGGAGATCCAGGCCATCATTAGACTAGAGCTTTCTGTGAGTGTCTTAAATCACTTTAAACTCCAAGATTATTTCGGTAAACAACATGGTAGAGCCAATCTCCAGATTTAAGTTAGGAGTAAGACTTGGGGCTTTAGTTATCAAAAATAATGGTGACAGTGTCATAATCTGGGGTCTCGCCAGGTACATCAAACAGTACACCTGCAAATTCAGAAGTTTTACATAGTTTCTATAACAATTTACTGGCCCCTAGCAATAGTTACAGCTACCATATAGACCATTAAAAGATATTTTTAAAAATTGATTTTAAAATATATTTCTTATCAACACATAACAGATACAGAAAAGTGAGCAAATCATGAATGTTTGATGAATTTTAAAAGATAACACACCCTGTGAAATGCCAGCCGGGTTAAGAAATAGATTACCGTCACTCCAGGCGCCCCTCTTATGGCCCCTCCCAGCCACCACACTCACTTCCTCCCCAAAATAACCACTGTTCTGACTCCTAATACCATAGATTCGTGTTAGCCAGTTTTGAAGTTTCTACAAATGGAATCATACAATATGTGCTCACTTGTGTCTGGTTTCTTTTACTCAACACTGTGTACATAGGAGTCAGCCATTGTTCTATGGTATTCTATCGTAGGAATATAGCACTATTCATTTATCCATTCTAGTGTTGATGGACATTTGGATTGCTTCCAGGTTTGGGGCTATTATGAATAACGCTGCTGTGAATGTTTTTGAATACGCCTTTTGTGCATATATGTGTACATTTTTGTTGAGTAGATATCTAGGAGTGGTTGCTGAGTCCTCGGGTATGTGTATGGCTGGCTTTAGTAGAAATGATTTTATTTTGCTAAAATCTAGAAAGTCACTTGAGTTGATTTAAGAGTAAACATACCTAAATTCAGAAATTTCCTAAATATAAACACACGTTCATTCTTCTTCAGAGTCAACCTGAGCAAACCGTGTCGCAGCAGGACAATTGATTATCAGTCACAAAGTTACCGGAGTGTGATGTCTCACAAACATAACTTCTAAAGACACTATCTCCTGGGGGTTTCAGCCCCCGGGAAACGCCAATGTGAACTTTCCGGCATTTCTGCAAGCTCCCGGGGTGAAGTCTGGGTGAGTACGGCTTATATTCCTGCCTTGGCTTTGATCCAAAAGAAAGCATTAAGTTTGTTCAACTTCCTCCTGTGGTTTGGAAATCTATTTATTTAAAGTCCAAGGTAATTATTAGCACAGGATACCAGACTGAGTCTTTCCTTCCTAGACGGCACTTCTCTGCTATTTTCTGGAGCTCTGTGGCCATCTTCCAGGAGGGCTACAAGCTCTTGCCTATCACCTGTTCTTCTGGGGAAGCTGTGGGCTCACAAAATACCCCATGTCGTAGCCCATCCCTGACCTGCCACCTTGATATCTGAATTCAAGCCAGGGAGTCCTGATTCAGCGCACGTGCTTCCATTGGGATGTTTTTATGGCGCAGCTTAGTCCTAGAAATCCAGAGAAAACTTCCCAGGGAGTGTCTACAGCAACTTCACTTCCTGGTCTCTGGACTGGGTGCCCATCTGGGTTTGGGGAAAACTTTCTCTGAAAACAAGGGGCCCGCCGGCTTGCTGCCTGCCCTTGGGAGGTTGATGGGCTCACCAGAATTCCCAGCCTCGGGGGCGTTTTCACCCTAATGGACCAGGCTGAAGGGAGGTCTCAGTTTCATTTTCTTTCAGCCTCTCTTTTTGCTTGAATTCCTTCTGTCGTTGCTTGGATTCCTTCTGTCGTTGCTTGATCTTCTGCAAGTCTCTGAGGTACTTAGTCTATAGAAGGAGCAGTTCTTGAACGGTCACCATTGTCTTTGAGTTTAGATGGCGAGCAATGACTCTACATCTTTCATTTCTTTTCTGCCATACCCTAGTGTCCCAAATACCCAGAAACATCTTGCAGCCTAGCTTTTAGGATTAAGAGAATTTACCACATGTTCTTAACTATCTGCTTTTGTTTGCTTTAAAAATTGCCACAATTTTTGTCATTCTCGTTTGCCATCGGCAGAATAGAAATTATATTCTCCAAGCTCCTGAATGCAGTCACGTTTTTCATGTTTTGATAAACCGTGGCTGTGTTCTAAAGCTTTTACCCAGGACACGTTTTGTGAAAAAAGTGTTATTTGAAAAAAGGCTAATGTTCAATATAAAGAGATATAAGACAACTGATCACCTACTTGTTTAGGTTTATGAAGTGGAAAGAAATTATTTTGGGGTAACAAAATTATTTGTCGCATAAGATGCAATACAATGAATGCAAATTCAGTCGGCATTAGAATTCTAGTTTGGCACTACAAGAGTCTGAAAAGGCTTTATCAAGAGACCAACCCAGTCAACCAGCACTTCTCAGTTTTTCATATGTTTGGAATGATCTAAATATGGATGAGTTAGACAGCGTTTTGTTTTGACCAGTTTTTGTCTATCCATCCACTCATTTTTTAAAGCAACTTTATTGCGATAGAATTCACATACACTGTAATTCACCCATTTAAAGCGTACAATTCAGTGGTTTTAATATATTCACAGATGCATGCGACTATCACTGCAATTTTAGGACATTTCATCATCTCAAAAAGAAACCCCATGCTCCTTCGCTATCAAGCCCCTAATCTCCCACCCCAGCCCTAAGCAACCACAAATCTACTTTAGTCTCTATAAGTTTCCCTATTGTAGAATTTCATAGGAATGGAATCGTATAATATGTGGACTTTTGTGACTGGCTTCTTTCACTTAGCGTAACGTTTTCAAAGTTCATCCATGTTGTAGCATGAATCAGAATTTCATTCCTTTTTTATGGGTGAATACTATTCAATCGTATAGATAGACCACATTTTGTTTATCCATTTGTTCATTCATGGACATTCGGGTTGTTTCTCTAGATAGCTTCTTAAAGTTCATCTTAGCCTTGCAATCCTGTTATTCCTAAATATGAGACCATCCTTTCCAAGAGTGGCATCACTTCAGCAAAAAATTGTAAACAGGGTCTATGATTGTAGGCTTATTTGGCTTTCACCAAAGAAAAGCATTCTGGCCCAACATTAGATGCTCATGTGTATTCCTTTTCTAATTGTTGAATCGTAAATAGAAACCAATGGCACCTGCTCCCTTGTTTAAATGAATCCCTAAAACCATTAACACTTTCTCCCTCTTCCGTTTGCTCTGCTGTTAGATCTTTTAAATGAAAACAAAATAGGAGATGCATGGAAGATTTCCTTAATCAACCACGAAAACGAGCACAATTAGTTTTCTGCACATAAGGGAAGGCCACAAAGCTCATCCTCATAGTTGTTTCGTTTGTCAGTTATTTTAATTGCCCGAAGTGTTTTTCAGCATTCATCTGAACTTCGCCAAGCACGTCACCTCAGAAAAGCTATCACAATGGTTCTTAGCATATTTATCTCATACATTCAACAAAATATTTAACATACAACAGGAAGATAACATTAGAAACAGGAAAAGTAACATAAAAAAATTTAAAAATAGCTTCTAAGTCATCAAGGCCCCAGAGATCAGGGCTGCACCTTCTCTGTATTACAGTCTGCCCTGGTTGTTATTTGGAGAGCAATCACTTCAAAATTCACATTGAAATAGAAGAAAACGTAGTTTTGTATTAGTCAAAGTAGTACCTTGATTTAATTCTCTTGGTAGTGATGTCCAAGCTCACAATAGATTTTTGCTTTGCAACTTCTCCAGAAAGGACAGAAATTCAACTGTCACTTTGACATCAGTGTGTGAGGAATTCCTATTAATGCTCTCTTCTGTCTTATAGTAGACACCTTTCAGGGGATTTGTTCAGCTCACCATTATTTCCCTCTTCTTTGGGGACCATCGTCCAGTTCACAAGGGAAACCAGCCTAGGACCACGGCTGAGTCCATAACAAGAGCATTTAGGAGATGCGGGTGGACATATTTGGCCGTGTGGATTGGGGAGTAAAGAAGGTTGATCTGGAGAGGGACACAAAACGAAACAGATGTGGTTGGAGGAACAGAGATAAGCAGCCGAGGGACCTGGTGGTTAGTTAGTTCCTGGTTCCACTGCATTCCTGATACCCAGCTGCATTTCTGCCCTGAGTTGCATGAGAAACTCTGTGTCTTTTCAACAATGACGACAATAATACTTCTATCATTATGTAACACTGATGCAATCCTTCCTACGTGCCAGCTGCTGTTCTAAGAATTTAACTCATTTCATTCTAACAAGGACCCTATGATGTAGCTACCATTATTCTCGCAACTTGACAGCTGAGGATACTGAAGTGTAAGAGATTAATATTGTGTTCAATTCTCATAGGGGACACTTGGGGGCCAGCATCCGAGACCCCAGGGCTCTGCTGGTGACGTGCAGGAGAGGTGGCCTTGCCAGAGGATGCTGAGGGAAGAGCAGGGACCCCACAGCTGTAGATCAGCCTGAAGGAGGACCCCAAATGTGAAACAAGAATGTGTCCTTTTGTCTCCGGTGTGTCGTGTCCCTAAGTCAGCTTTAGCGTCACTGTTCTCCCCCACTGCCAACCACCGTCCTGACATCAGTGGGGAGAAAAGGGAAGGTCAGGAGCCAGAGAGGGAAGTGAGATTACAGCTTCTCCCATGTCAGGCAGGGGCGAGGGCCTACTGGCATGGGGAATGGGGGCAAGGGTGCTGTCCCTCAGAAAGCTGGCCCCTCCCCTCCGATGCTTCTGGTGGCAGGCCTCTGCAGGTGGAGTGGCAGGCAGTTCTGGGGCAGTGACATTGGGCATTCCTTCTTTCAGCGGTACTGAGGGTGGTCGATTCCACTTTATACGGTGGCAGAAGTGGGCAGCCGCATCGCAGCGAGGGTGGTTGGGCATTTAGTGTTGGGCTGCCTGGGGACATCAGAGCAGGGAAAAAATGACCCACTAATCTGATTAAAACCAACACAGACTTACATTTCATACATTACAGACATAGCTCTGGTGGCTTAGTTTACACCGCTGTGTTCACAGTCTGGTTGCCAGGGCCAGTGTGAGCCCGGCACCCTCCTGAGAATGGGATGATGGCGCCTGGGGGCTCAGCCTGGAAGCCCCCCCACCCCACTCCCTGGCGCCCCTCTTCCTGCCAGAGAGGACTCTGTTCCTTTGCTCTTCTGCGCAGCTCCCTTTGTCGTCACTGTCCCTTTTCCCTCTGCTCCAGGGGATGCAGCCACTTTTCCTCTTCGTTGCTGCCATCACCTTTCTGGTCCCTGAGGCACAGCTCTGCTACACACCCAGAACTAGTTGAGGAGGAAGTTCGTTTCTTAGCTCCCCTCTGCTTCCTGTTCTGGACCCAAATACGTTAGGTGGAACGACGTGAAATAGCTAGTATTTGACCATTTTTGACTTAAGAAAAATGGCACTTTCTCATTGGTCAACCTGGATGTAGGCCTTTTTTATTCGGAACATCTTACTGCTAATTATGATAGGAAAATAGACAGAAAGAAATAAAAATGAAAATATTGGGCTCATAACAGACACCCTAGAGATTGTATATGCTAGTTTTCCTGGCTGGGTTGGCCTTTCCTGGGGCCCTTTACTGATAGTGAATTTTAAGGATGTCTCTGAGGTTTCCACACGGACTGACTTGCATGTTGGACCAGACAGCTCAGCCTCGGAGAATTGCCGGTGCCTCCCCATCCTGCATCCTCACATCTCTGCTTCTCCTCTTCTCTCTCCTTCCTGCTGCGCTTTCTCTCTGCAGTGGCCTGTTGGTCCTGCCTTGGCCCCCGCCCCCCATGAGCAAGAGGCTGGCTGCTCAGGCTTCCTGTCTGACCTCGCCGTCACCTCCTCCTCCTGTCCGGGAGGCCCCTGGGTCCGGCCCCCTCCCCTTGCCCATTTCTCTCTGTCTTGTGTGTTTTGCCCACAACATTTCTCCTGGCCAGGTTGATAAGTCCAGAAAAGTTCAGTTTCCTTATCTATGTTGTGAGTTTATATCTAAGCCTACTCTCTCTCGAAGTCATGTGTCCCTAGAGAGAGGGGCCAACCTTTGGAAGCCCACCAGGCTTGACTCGGCTGCCTCCGGTCTCCCTCTTGCCCCCAGCCACTGTAGAGTCTGTCCCTTTTTCAGGCCTGAGTCCCTGCTGGCCTGCTCTGGGACTCTGTGTCGAGGCTGCACATTGCTTAGGTATCTACTCACAAGCAGAGGGCCAACGACTGCCAGCCGATCCCACCTAAACCTGACTTCCCAGGGTCTCTCTGAATCTCCCCTCAGGTGGCTCCCCACCCACCCAGGTCACATCAATAGACTCTGAACAGAATTCCCACCCAGGGTCCTCATGGGGAATCCAGTCAGAGATCAGAGGGGCCACGAGTCAGAGCATGGGGGGCGGGCTGAGCCGAGCTGTTCTGGGATAAAACACGGCTGCTGCATTGGCAAAGGATGCTGCCCCGGGCTTCTCTTGACCTCCATGGGCCTGGGCAGTGAGAGTGCTGTCAAGTCACCCCTGGGCCCCTGCCGGTCCCCCGTGATGCTTGAAGTCTTGACCACCTTCACCTGGCCAAACTGCCCAGTGGACCACTTTTTGCTACATACCCTCCCTTATCAGTGACTGATTGTTTGTTCAACCACTCAAGTCATTCAGTAAAAATGTATTGAACACCTACCTACATGCCAGGTACCATTCCAGACCTTAGGGACAGGTGGTGAGTAAGACAGAGGAGTCTAGTGGGGACAAACCAGTGATTCTCACACTGGAGTCTGTGCAATAAGGCTGGACAAAAACCTGTGTGTTACCAGGCTGAGACAAGTCAGCACAGAAGTTGAGAGAAATGTTTAGAATCCTCTGGAGCCATTTGACAGAGTAATTTTATGTTTGTTAAGTGTAGCAGAAAAAGAAAAAATCAAGCTTCTGTTGTTTGTCTTTTTTTCCATCTCGTTTTTCTAGTAATTCATTTTGATTATATTTTACAGAAGTATAGATCTGTAACAAACTGGAAATTGAGAAAAATTCATCCTACACCTGAGAAAGTTTGAGAAGCATTATTCTAAACTATAAATTGCAATTTGTGGCATGAAAAACATGATAGGAAATAACACGGGAAAACCTGGTCTAAATGCGTGGTATCTGACGACCTGAAGGGTGAGGAAGAACCAGCCAGGCAAAGAGCTGGGAAAGGAGCTTTCCAGGCAAGAGAATAGCCTGTGCAAAGGCCCTGAGGTAAATGAGAACCTAGAGGGTTGGAACAGAAAGGAAGCCAGTGGAGTTGGAGTAGAAGGAGCAGGAGAAGTAGTGGTGGGAGGTGGGCAGGCAGGCACAGGCCTGATCATGTGCACACTAATGGCAAGGAGAAGATACTGAAGTGCTTTAAGTGGACACGTGTGGCATGTGCACCTCTACCTGGCCTTTCCGGTAACACATGCAAAGCCAAGGGCAGCCTCATCCTCCATGGGGAGGGCTGACAGGTAATGTCAGGTCCGGAAGGGCATCGGGACAGCAGTATCTCAACTAAAGTCCAGTCCTGAGACAGGAATTTTCAGAACAGCTTTCTTGTAAGGGTCTAGCATGCAAACTCTTTTAAAGAAACTCCCTTTGCCTTGGGCACTTACTGATTGAAACAAGGCGTTGTCCAGATGGAACTTGATTTAAAGAAGGATTTCCTCTAAGAGACTATCTTTTGCAACTAGGATAAAAAAGCTAAAGAATGCAAAACAGAATTCAAATTCGTGACACTTCTGGGAAATAAGAGCAAGGACTGGGTAAGAAAGCGGGTTGATCTGGCTTTCTGTCAACTGAGGTTTGTGTGCTTCAAAAACTGAGTGACAACGGGTGCGCTTGACAATGACGCTAAGGCTCGAAAAGTTTCTAAAGTCTCTTGTAAATCCCCAAAAGTAAAAATGACATGATTTAAGCATAGTTTTAGAATTGTGATTTCTCCGTTCTCTTTTTAACAATGTGGTAAGCTAACTGAGACCTATGTAACAGGACGGTCTGTAAGTCTTCAATAACTTGCGTATGTCTATAATCAGATCGCTATATTTCTTCTCTTTGCATTCCGTTACTGCAACAGAGAAGAGTTTGCTAGGCCTCTCTCACTGAGGCTGAAGGTCTGTATGTATCACGGAAAGTTCCTGCAAATCGTTTACACAAGATGATTTAGGCACGTTTAAAATTTGAACCAGCCTATGCTGTTTTCATTCTTGCAAAATAATTATTTTGTATGTGAAGGGAATTTTCTAAATTAGTTTCAAAGTTTGAGTCCTGCTATACAAATAAGTGTTTTCTGTCTCCGGGGTCTGCTGGGAATCTCTTAATACAAATTTGCTTATTAAATAAGTCTAAGTAGGGGCTGGCCCCGTGGCCAAGTGGTTAAGTTTGCGCGCTCCGCTTCGGCGGCCCAGGGTTTCACCGGTTCAGATCCTGGCTGCGGACACGGCACTGCTCATCAAGCCATGCTGACACAGCGTCCCACATGCCACAGCTAGAAGGACCCACGACTAAAAATACACAACTATGTACTGGGGGGCTTTGGGGAGAAAGAGGAGAAATAAAAAATCTTTAAATAAATCTAAGTAAATTCCTAAGAAATCACGGCCTGTCAACTCTCCAAAGCCCACTTTGTAACTTCTTTGAACTTATTTCATTATTCTGAAAATGATCACAGAAGGCCCACTATCACATTGTTAAATAATGAAAGCTTAAGATGCATATTAGATAAATAGGTTATTAATACATGATGTTGACAAGTGAACAACCACGCTTTACTGGTAAGAGCCTAAAATTGAGGCTACCTTCCCGGCAATCTGACGATAAGTAATAAGAGCCTTTAGAAATTTTATACCCCTTCCCTTCTATAAATATTTCCTAAGGGTGTAATTAGAGATAAGGACAAATATTTTTATATCGTATTTGGTATATATAGTATATAGTATAGTATATATGGTATATACTATATAAAAGGATATTTGTTATAATAATCTCTGAAAACAAAAACTTAGAATCATCCTAAAAGTCCAATAATAGAGAATTTGTGAGATAAATTATGGTGTATCCATATGACACAATATTATGCAGTTGTTAAATGCTCACAATATAATGTTATTTGAAAAACGAGGCAAAATTATATTTACAGTGTGATCTCTTTTTTTGTCAAACACATACACACATCCTTAGAAGGGTTTATAAGAGACTGTTAAGAGTAATTATCTTTGGGTGATGAATTATGAGTGATTTTAATTTTTTTTTGTTTTCTATAGTTTTAAAATTCTCTACAATGCACCTGCGTTTCTTTAAAAATAAGTGATAGTTATTAAAAACGATGAAAATATTTAAAACATCGGCCATTAGATACCATTCCATATTCATTACTTAGGTAGATTTAAACTTCTATAATCATGAAATAGCCAAAATCTTACAGACTTTTAACCACAGCATTTCTGATGTAGTCTATGGAGCCATAGAATGGGTTCGTCAACAGGCTGATCGATACCCTTCAGTCACATAAGTTATTTGGCTCAGGACATTCTCGTGATTAATCCAACAGGAAAAATCTGATTTAGCCCGATGCACTAACTCCCACTAATCTTATTGGTGACAGGAAGCTCCCGATAACGACGGGTTAGAGAGGTGAACACGAGGGCAAGTTTTGGGATTTAACTTCACTGGAACCATTTTCTTTGAGGGATGGGCTATCTGATCCGATTTCGTTTACTTCACATCTCTGAACAAATCATTACACAGCAAGGTGTGGGAGGGAAGGAGTTAAGCCCAGAAGCAGTGCTTGATTTAGGATTTGTTTTGGAATCACTTATCTATTGGGTTGCTGACAGCAATAAACATTTTCTAAATACCTGGAGGAATGAAAGTAGACTGTCTTCCAGGAAGAAGGTGGCACATGCAACTTGGTTATTTTTCCATATTCAGTCAGATGAACGTTTGAGTAAAAAAAACCCCAAACCAAAACAAAACAGATAAAAGTGACCTTTTAAATTTGTCATGCATCTGTACATGGTGTGTGGCCCTCTCTAACTCCCAAGCGGGCCCAGGAAAGATATTTATTTTGTAAAATAAAGTTCAAAAAGGCAAAGATATCATCGACTTAGACCAAACATTCAATAACTCCTGCAAATGGATTGTCAATAGGCACTGACACACATTCCTTATGTTGGCCGGGAAGGGGTAGAGTTCTTCTCAAGGTTAAGTAAAGGTCATCTGTCTCTGCCAACTGCCACTCAGCGGTGATAGAAAAGCAAAGGCCAAAATTGGGTGCCTGGAAATTTCACCTAAGAAACAAATGGCCCCAGTCTGTCTGTTCACTCAGGTCGTTTCTGTTAGTTTTCCCATAATTGTACTAGATCAGCAGTCAAGTGAAATGACGGATTCATCACTGATAGAATCTCCGTCTTGGGTTGACAATTCTTTAATTTGTGCGCCTTCATGGTCAGAGGCCATTATCTCTAATTGCCTTTTCATCCTGCAGCAGTTCATCTGTCTTTCACACACATTAAATTTAATCTCCACGTTACAGGATGCCGGGGAATTTGGTCTGAAGTAGTGATCGGACTAGTTTCATAAACTTGAGTAACTTCAGGAAAAAAATCTTAAAAGACTCATCAAAATTTGAAAGTAGTAAGGAAAGAATCATGGTTTTTCTAGTAATTTAAGGTTGTTAAATTATTAGATCTCCACATTGATGATTCTGAATATTTAGGTCCTTAAATGATTTGACTTGTTAAAATACAAAAAAAGTTTACACTTCTCTCATTGTACCTTCCAAACTGTTTAATTGTAACACTTCTGATCATTCCAGATAGGAGCCTCTGAACTGTTTCTTTTTCATTCAATGACCATTTACTTAGCTCCTTCATGCTGGGAACTGAGGACCCGAAATGAAAAAGACACATCCAGAGCAGAAAAGTAAAAATGACATAGTGTGTGTGCCAACTCGTGTGTAGCATAGAGGACGTCCAGAGAGAGATGGAAACACACATGGGGTGCCAGCCGGGGCAGGGAACACTTAGGGCACAGCAGTGAGAACTGGGGGCTAGGCTCTGCGATTCTTGGGGTTTCACCCACTCCACCTGATTCAACCCTCAGGATTATCTTGAGGGAGGTGCCCCATCTAACAGATGACAAAACAGAGGTTTAGGGGGAAAAGTCTCCAAGGTCTCCCACACCAAGTAGGAGGTGAAGCCACGACTTGAGAACTGGTATCCAGGTCTCTCTGATCCAAAGCTCAAACACTTAACCACACAGGCTCTGTTCCTGAGGAGAGGGGCCATGTTAGAAAGGGCCCCTGTGAGTGAGGTAGTCCAGCCCAGGCGGGGCGACAGGGGAGCAGGTGGAGGCAGGGAGAGAGGGGACAGCAAGAGAGAGGGAAGGGTAATCCTTTGTCTATAAGCACGTTGGTCTCTCTCTCTGTTTCAAAATAGGGATTGATTATCTGACACAGTCCAACTACGGCATCGGGTGTCTCCAGGTTTGGGGTACTCAGTGGTACAACTTTGCTGTCAAGGACACAGGGCTTCCTTCTTTGTGTTGTATCATCCTAGCACATTGGTTTTTGTTTTGTTTTTCTGAGATGAATTTTAAGCCATACTTTAATATATAACGATGGAAATAAGGCTGAATAATGGTCCCCCAAAATATCAGGTCCTGATCCTTGGCATCTGTAAATGCTACCCTGTAAGGAAAAGGAGTCTTTGAAGATGTGGTTAAGTTAAGGACCTTGACGTGGGGAGATTACCCTCAATTATCCACATGGGCCCTAAACCAATCACAAGTGTCCTTATAAAAGAGAGGCCGCGGGAAATGTGATACACACGTAGAAGAAAATACCACGTGTCTTCGTCCGTTTGGGCTGCTATAATAGAATTCCACAGACTGTGTGGCTTAAGGAAGAAACACCTATTTCTCATAGTTCGGTAGGCTGGGAAGTCCAAGATCAAGGTACCGCCACATTCAGTGTCCGATCATCTGCTCATAAATGGCCATCTTCTCTCTGCGTCCTCACATGGTGGAGGGGGCAAGAGGGCTCTCTGGGCTCTCTTTCACAAGGGCACTAATCCTTTTCTTGACAGCCCCGCCCTGAGGACTTAATCACCTCCCGAAGGCCCTTTTTCCTGATACCATCACATTGGGGGTTAGGATTTTAACATGGGAATTTTGGGGGACACAAACATTCAGTCCTTAACACCATGCGACCATTGAGGCAGAGACCGGAGTGACGTGGTCACAAGCCAAGGAATGCCGGCAGCCACCAGAAGCTGGATGAGGCAAGGGACAGATTATCCTGCAGAGAGAACCTCAGGGGGTAGCTCAGCTTTGCCGACACCTTGATTTCTTCCCAGTAAAACTGATTTCAGACTTCTGACCTCCAGTACTGTGCGAGAATATATTTCTACTGATTTAAATCACTAAGTGTGAGGTACTTTGTTACGGTGGCCACAGGTCACTGATACAGGAATGATGAGAATTGGAGGAGATGAAGCACAGATTCTGGGGCAGTGATCACCATGAGGAAAAGAGTGAGATATAATAAGGATTATCATTATTTGAGGGCCTACTGTGTGCCGGGCACAGTTTTAAGTGTTTTATATCTGTCATGTTTCTCTATATCCTATAAAATGGGTGTTTTTTTACAGGCAAAGAAACTGATGCTCAGAGAGGTCAAGTTACCTGTCCAAGGTCACACTGGCAGGAAGTGGTAGAGCTGGGTTTGCACTCAGGTCTGACTGATACCAAAGCCCATGTCTTTTTATCTCTGCTTCTTGGAAGTGGGCCATTTTAATGTACGTTTAGTCACTATTTGTATAAAATATTAAGCCTTATTAGTATTCACATTTGCAAATTAAAACTGCACGCTGTTCCTTTACTTGCTATATTAGCAAAAGTGGGACAAGTGGTGAATACTGGCATCTTGCTCATTTTTTGCTGCTGCAGATTCACCAAAGGAAAATACAGTGTCTTCCCTTTCCACCCCAGGAAGGACAGACCAGCACAGGGTTGAGGTTTCTTTTGGTGGGGACGGTGTGCGTGTGTTTGTGTGTGGGTGTGTGTCTCGGGGGAGGTAGTGCGGAGGGAGGACAGCAAAAAAAAGGAAGCTTCGTGCAGATAGAGCAGACTGTAGCCTGGAGACCGTCCTTACCCAGGCCTTTGGTTTCGAAGGTCCGCTGTCTCCCAGCATGTGGTCCACAGCCCATCCCCATCAGAGCCTCCAGGGACGCCTGTTAGAAAAGCCTATTGCAACCAAAACAGTACGGTGTTGGCCTAAACACAGATACATAGATCAATGGAACAGCGCAGAGAGCCCAGAAATAAACCCATGCACATACGGTTAATCAGTTTATGACAAAGGAGGCAAGAATATACAATGGGAAAAGGACAGTCTCTTCAATAAATGGTTTTGGTAAAACTGGAAAGCCACATGCAAAAGAACGAAACTAGATTGCTATTTTATACCATACGTAAAAATTAACTCAAAACAGATTAAAGGCTTGAATGTAAGACCTGAAACCATGAAACTCCTGGAAGAAAGCACAGGCAGTGAGCTCCTTGACATCGGTCTTGGCGACGAGTTTTTGGATCTCACTCCAAAAGCAAAGGCGACAAAGCGAAAATAATTAAGTGGAACTACATCAACCTAAAAAGCTTCTGCACAGCAAAGGAAACAATCAACAAAATGAAAAGACAACCTACTGAATGGGATATTTGCAAATCATCCATCTGATAAGGGGTTGATACCCAGAATACATAAAGAACTCATACAATTCAATAGCAAAAACCAAACAATCTGATTGAAAAATAGGCAGAGGATCTGAATAGACATTTTTCCAAAGAAGACAGATAGATATCCAACAGGCACATGAAAAGATGCTCAGTGTCACTAATCATCAGGGAAATGCAAATCAAAACCACAATGAGATATCACCTGCTAGAATGGCTATTACTGAAAAGACAAGAAATAAGTGTTGGAGAGGATGTGGAGAAAAGAGAACCCTTGTGCTCTGTTGGTGGGAAAGAAAACTGGTGCAGCTGCTATGGAAAACAGTATGGCGATTTCTCAAAAAATTAAATAGAACTATTATATGATCCAGAAATTCCAATTCTGGGTATTGATTTGACAAAAATAAAAACATTAATTCGAAAAGATATATGCACCCACATGCTAATTGCAGCATTATTTACAATAGCCAAAATATGGAAATGTGTCCATCGATGGATGAATGGATAAAGAAGATGTAGGATACGCACACACACACACACACACACACACAATGGAATACCACTCAGCCATAAAAAAGAATGGAATGTTGCCATTTGTGACAACATGGATGGACCTAGAGGGCAGTAAGCTAAATGAAATGAGTCAGAGGGAGAAAGACAGATACTGAATGATCTCACTTACATGTGGAATCTAAAAAACAAAACAAACAAAAACTAAGCTCATAAATACAGAGATTAGTGATTGCCAGGGAGGCAGTATGGGGGCGAAATGGGTGAAGGGGGTCAAAAGGTAGGAACTTTCAGTTATAAAATAAATAAGTCCTAAGGATGTAATGTAGAGCATGGGAACTATAGTCAATACTGTACTGCACATTTGAAAGTTGCTAAGAGAGTAAATCTTAAAACTCCTCATCACGAGAAAAAAATGTTTTTGTAACTGTATAGTGACAGATGGTAACTAGCCTTCTGTGGTGATCATTTCCCAGTGTATACAAATATCGAATCATTATATTGTACACCCGACACTAACATGATGTTATATGTCCATTATACCTCAATACAAATGCAGATTCCAGGGCCTTCTGGACTTATTAGAGCTGGGAACCTGCATTTTAACAGCTCCTCAAGTGGTTCTTGGCCACATCGGAGGTTGACTAGCCATTCATGCCACCTTGGCAATTAGCAGGATTATTTCAGATGAGCACAGATGACGTCTTTGTGCCTGGACACTGTGTTGTTAGGCTTAGGTTTGGCTGCCATTGGACAACCCAAAATAACAATGGCTGAAACAAGACAGAAGGAAGTTTCTCCGTCATGTCCACGTATAGACGTAAGCCATTCAAGGCTGGTGTAATATCAGGATTTGGGCTCTTTCTATCTTTTTGCTCTGCTGCTGTGTGGCTTCCATCTCTAAGGTCATTTCATGGTCCACGGGAGCATCCCGATTTCCACCATTAAATCCACACACCAGGCAGCAGGAATGAGGAGGGCTGAAGAGGGACATGCTTCTTCCTTGAGAGACACTACAGAAATTACACATACTCTTTTCCCTTTGTCTAATGCACTGCCCAGAAGAAACTGGCGTCCGACTGCTTTGCTGCAAGGGAGGGGGAGCTTTATTCTAGGTCACCATGCACCTCATTAAAAGTGGGGACCATTTCAAAGGAAAAGGAAGCTGGGGAGCAGAACGCTGGGAGAGGCAGAATCCTCTGCCACAAGGTGGGTGCCCCACTCCAGCAGCAATGCCTCGGTGTCCTGAGACGGGGTCAGAGGGACAGAGGTCTGCGAGCTGCTGTGCGAGGCTGTGGCAGTCTGTGGAGAAAGGGGAAGATGTGGAACATTGGACCATATGGGCCTGGAAAAGGCACAATGGCAGCAGCAGCAAACACTGCAGACTGACAGCCAGTATTCTTTCCCATTTTCTTGGCTAGAATAAGCATCAACAGCCCCTGGGAGGCTGAGGAAACCTCCCTTCCCAAAAACGATTGTGAAATTCTTGTCAACATGGATAGTGGGAAATCAAAACCTATTTAGTAACATCTAGAAAAATGGAACACTGTGACTTTCACATACTCCCAGTGTAAGGAACACTTCATATCCAGCTGTATCGTTTAGGGTTCCCCAGAGAAACAAAACCAGTAGGATATATAGATATATGAGGAGATTTATTATGGGAATTGGCTCATGTGATTACGGAGGCTGAGATAGCCATGATCTATTGTCCCAAGCTGGAAACCCAGGACAGCGGATGGTATAATTCAGTCAGAGTCCAAAGGCCTGAGAGCCAGGAACTCCGACGGCCGAGGGCAGAAGATGGATGTCCTAGTTCAAGAAGAGAGAGAACGTTCGTTCTATTCGGGGCCCTCAAGGGGCTGGATGCCCACCCACACTGGGGAGGGAGAATCTTCTTTACCCAATCTACTGATTCAAATGCTACTCTCTTCTGGAAACAGGCACACCCGGAAATAATGTTTTACCAGCTGTCTGGGCATCCCTTAGCCCAGTCAGGTTGACATGAAATTAACCATCACACCAGTATAAGGGTAGTACCCAATGTTAGTGAGCTATAGGGAGTGGGTTAATTGATATAACCTTTTTGAAGATCAGTCTGACATCACATATTAAGTGTCTTAAAAATGTTCAAGCCCTTTGACCTTGTAATAATTCCAGTGACAAGAACCTAGCCCAAAGACACAATTTCACAAAGTTTATCGACAAAGATGTCCATTGTGTTATTTGAAAATAGGAGAAAACAGGAGACAACCTAAGTGGCCAGGGTGCGGGAACCATTGTCTTTCTCCTGTTTCTGCCTCAGAGATGGAAACACTTCTGCCTTCTTGGGGAAGGACTGGGGAAGACTCTCCTGCCATTCTCTCTACCCCATACTCCCTAACACTCACGGGAAGCAGTGTGACTTCTCTAATGGGTGGAAATGGGCAGAGGGGACTGCGCCCGAATTGTCTGCCATCTGCCTGGACCTCCCAGGTTGCAGAGGGTTGGGTCAAGTCTCTAGATCTGCAGGCCCAGCCCTCCTCACATCAGATTTAAGGAAGAAGGCGTGCTTTTGGCTTCATGTTTATGCAGCACTTGAAAATCTGGCTCTATCTGTAATAAAGCGGACACTGCATTTTAATTCCTGTCGGGTGCTTGTCCTTCACAGAATGGTGATGAGGAGTGACTGTGCTTTCCCCAGAGCATGCCAACTCATGGCACATTACCTGAGAACAGTCAAAAGACGGGGTGCTGGAAACCAGTGGGAATAGGATGGGGCAGCTGCGGCAGCTGATGCAGGCTGACTCACAGCTGCTTCTAGTGAGCGGGGGCCGCATAAACAAGCTTGATGACACAAGTGGGCTGTGCTGGCCGACTATGGCGTGATTCGAGTGTGACATTTCAATCACCGTGAGGCTTTGGCTGGTGTCATCCAGCCCTGGCCACGTGACCCTTTGTGACTGTGACCTACACAAGCAGAGATTGGACACTCTGGATTTGCAGAAATAGCCTGAGACGGATATTGAGTTTTTGGAGGGGGTTTTCTCCTGTATCGTGTGAAAGAGCTATAAATCTTGGCCCACAAACACATTTGTTCAAGAGTTACGACTGTATTTTCTATCACGCCATCGTTTCTGACTCTATGGCTCCTTTGGCCTCTGAGGTTTCCATCACATCTCTGGCACAGGGGGACTTACGTGGTGATGAGGCATGGAGGGGGAGGGAGGGAACATTTGGTCCTTGGTCATGAGTCCATACAGGTGAGCACTGAGACATCAGCTGTCCTTATCTATGTGGCCACGTTCAGATTAGTGGCTAACTCGGAGTCCTGTTCTTTGAAAAATGAACCTTTGTCGTGTTTTGACTTAGACTATCCAGAATAGAAAAGGTGGCTAAGTCAATTTGTACCCATTCCGAAGTAGTACATGGTTCCACAGTTAACCCCACTGAGTTTTACACTGAGGGACTGAGAACCTTGACAAATGCCCCAGCCCGACCTGATCCTGTGAAGACAAATCCGGCAGAACCTCTTTCCTCTGGATCTTCCGTTTTCTGCCTCCCTTTCCCCACATTCCATCCAGTCTGCACTGCGGTGACTGGCTGGTAGGGGGTCTGTACTGTCCAGTGTTCTGGGTTCTGGGGCAATGGCTGTAGCAATTGATTTAGTTGGCTTTTCTAGGTTCCACGGGTGTGGGGCTGGCAATATGACTGTGTGTCCGACGACTCTGTAAAAAAGTGGGACATACAAGAAAGTTTGGGTTGGACCAATTTGCTTAAGGAGTAGCACCTATTCTCAAGGAAGCCCAGGCACTTGATTGAGATCCTTCTGACTAAAACCGGGCAGGTCAAGAAATCAAGGAGGGCAGAATTCTGGGTCTGAATTCTGTAGGCTTTTCACATAGGTGATTTCATATTCAGACTTTTAATTCTCACTGAAAATCTCATTACTGGAGGTTTTGTTAAAACTGGAACATTTTTATATTACTGACGTTTTTCATTTGGAGTATTTCATGCTATTATTTGGGCTTATTGCAAAACACAGTGTCTTTCAAACTTTTTTCTTAATTTATGACATGCAGTAGGGAAATGCAGTTACATCGTGGCCCTGTAATCGAAATACAACGTACAAAATAAAAACCTCTCAGCCTGGGTTCCCCCGGAAGCAGGGCCTGCGACAAAGCCTCGTGCGTAGGCAGTTTATTTGGAAAATGACACCAGGGAGCAGGAGCGGGAAGCAAGAGGAATAAAACAGAGAAGACAGATGAGCCAACGCAGGCGTGCGTTATGGAGTTCACTATTGCCATGGTGACCGAGCTGTCTCACAGGACCGCCTGAGCAGCTTAGGAAATGATGCTCACAACCACCTCCTTGGGGGACTGGTGCCTGGCCCACACTGGGCTCCAGGGTGTCCTATGGGTGTTGACTCCCCCTCCTCCCGAGGTGCACTGGCAAGTGGCACCTGTGTGGACTTGGTCAAATAAGAGGTGGAACAGAGAGGATCTGAGGTGGCCACCGGGGGTGTTTAATGAAGGTATTTACCTTTACCGAGCGCAATGCCTTCTGTATACTGCGTTCTGCTCAGTTCACACACACACATACACACATGCTAGTTGAGGCCCACGAGCCGGTGGTTCTCAAAGTGGGGTCTGGAGACCCTGTTTCTGGGGGTCTGTGAGGTCAAAACCATTTTCACTATAACACTGAGATGCTATTTGTCTTTTTCACTCTCATTCTCTCACGAGTATGCAGTGGAGCTTTCCAGAGGCTTTGTGACGTGTGGTTTTAGAACAGACTGAATGAAGCAAATATGAGAATGCAGCTGTCTTCCATTAAGCCAGATGTTTAAGAGATTTGCAAAAATGTAAAACAATTCTACTCATCTTGCTAAATTTGTTCTGAAAACTATAGTTATTTTTCATAGAATACCTTAAATATATTACAATGTAATGGGTTTATTATTTATAAACAAATAAAGTAAAATTTTCTATTTTAATTTCTAAATATAACTTGCATACACAAAAGCTCTTTCAGGCTCTCACTCTTTATGAGTATAAAGGAGTCCTGAGATTTATTAAAAAAAAAAGGTGAGAATCGCTACACTAAACTGATCACGACCCTCAAAAGAATTGCAGCCCATAGTCTGAAATACATTGGCATCACCTTTTATGAGCTATCACGACAACATGGCCGGGAAGCACAGTGAAACATTAATTTGAGGTTTCGAGTGCAGTGCAGTGCTGGAGTTAATTAAGGTCCTTTTCTGACCCATTTCAAAACCTTCTTGGGCCCATGACTGGCCCTAGGGGAATGCAAAGGAAGAATGTTGACCTGGGCAGGAGTCTTGCAAAAGTGGGAAGAGAACAGCTCTGACAATGGCGACCTTCTCTTCCAAAGTGAACAGCCACTCCCCTAGGTGACCACAGACTCAGTTAAGTCCAGTCGATTAAGGCAGAAGTTCTCAACCTGGTTGCGTGTTGTGTGTCAGGGAGACATTAAAAATTCTCTCGCCTGGACCCCACTCCAGACGAGCGAATCAAAATTTCTGGGGGTGGGGTACAGGCAGTTCTTTTCCTTTTCACTGATGTATAACTTACATCAAGAGCACCAATCTAAATGATTTAACTGATTTTTTTTTTTTTTTGGTGAGGAAGATTAGCCCTGAGCTAACATCTGTGCCAGTCTTCCTCTATTTTGTATGTGGGATGACGCTACAGCATGTCTGATGAGTGGTGTAGGTCCCCACTGGAGATCCAACCCTTGAACCTGGGCTGATGAAGTAGAGTGCACTGAACTTAATCACCAGGCTATGGGGCCGGGCCCCATAACTCTGATTTTTTTTAAACATATTATATCCAGGTAATCACCACCCAGATCAAGATGTAGGGTGTTTCCACTGCACCAGCAGGCTCCTTCCTGCTGCCTCTTGGTTAATACCACTATTCCAATATTTATCACCATAGACTGGTCTTTCCTGATTTTGAACTTCATGTAAATGGAATCATACAGTATATATTCTTTTATGTCTGGCTTTTTTTTGCCCAACGTTATGTCTGTGATATTCATTCATGTTTTTAGGTGGAGCAGAAATTCATTCTTGTTGGCATATGGCTGTGTGGTTTTCCATTGTATAAACAGACCACAATTTATTTACCCTTCTACCCTTGATGGAGTTGGCTGGTCCCCTCAAACTGCTCTTAAATGTGGTGACGTGCCATGCTCTTGCTATGAAAAAACAGGAACTAGGACAAACTAGGGAACAGGAATAGCAGATTCATGTTATCCATCGCATGCTTACTAGGCAGGGATACGGGTACTGAAATGCAAGTCCTAGTTTTCCCAACTATTTACAGTTATTAGTTTCACTTTTTCTTTTTTTACAGCAGGTATGGTTAAATTTACATAAGTTAAAACACGGCTCCACTCCTGGGTAGAGATTTTGGGTGTCAAAGGTTAGAAGGCCTTGAGTGCTAGACAAGCTTAGATTTGGTCCCACTGGCCAACTGTGTTTACTCTTGCTAAGTTATATATGTTTGCTCTTTAAAACCTATTTCTATCTAAGCTTCTTAATCTTATATGAGATACATCCAGATATTAATAAGGTGGTGTCACTCAAACTAATTCATATTCCAAATCCTCCAGCCCCCTCAAGTGCCTCCCCCAATACTGCCTGACTCAGTAAAAGGCATAGCCATCAAACCTAGGAATGACCCTTGATCACAGCTTCTCTCAGTAGTCTGCCTAGCCTGCACAATCGGATCCATGCAGCCAGTCGGTCAGCTGTGTCCCCGCAGATGCTGCAAAGCCACCCCGCTCCTCCCCAGCTCCACTGCTCCCTCTGCTCTAAGCAGCAAGCCTTCCTGCCTGGACTAATGCGAGACTCTCCAGACTGGTCTCCTTACTTCCACTCTTGCCCCATCCTCAACTCCCCCTCCCCAATCCATTCTTCACACACTGTCAGTGGCTTTTTTTTTTTTTTTAAGGATTGGCACCTGGGCTAACAACTGTTGCCAATTTTTTTTTTTTTTTTTCCTGCTTTTTCTCCCCCAACCCCCCCGGTACACAGTTGCATATCTTAGTTGCCGGTCCTTCTAGTTGTGGGATGTGGGACGCTGCCTCAACGTGGCCTGACCAGCGGTGCCATGTCCGCGCCCAGGATCCGAACCCTGGGCCCCCGCAGCGGAGCGCGCAAACTTAACCACTTGGCCACAGAGCCGGCCCCGTCAGTGGCTTTTTAAAAAGATAAATCAGGCCATGTCACACCTTTCCCTAAAACCTCCCAAGAGCTGAGTATCTGGAGAGCCTCAAGCTCATCACACTGACACTTGAATCCAGACTTCCTACACTGGCCTACAAAGCCCTTCACGGCTGGGGCTGGGTCTCTCCAGGCTCACCCCAGACCACACCCACACACGGACACACAGTGTGCTCTAGGCCCCCCGCTGGCCTGCTGTCTTGAGGACACACCAAGCTCCTTCCCACCGAGGGTGTGCCCTAGCTGCTTCATGCTTGGAAGCTCTCCCTCCCCCTCCAATCTTTATACAACAGGCTCCGGTTTTGCTAATCAAATCTCAACCTCAGCTGCCTCTCTGAGCCGCCTTCCTTGACCATCCGATCTACAGCAGTCACCACTTTACATTCTAGAATATTATACTATCTTAACTTTGCATAGCACCCAGCAAATACTATTTTCTTGTTTATTTGCTTAGTCTTTCTCAATCTGTCTCTAAAACGTAGGCTCTTTGAGAGAGAATCTTATCATTGCTACATCCTCAGTGCCTGGTACGCAGTAAGTACTCAATAAATATTTGTTTGTGTCTTAGACATGAAATTGGTGGCAAGGACACGCACATTAAACATACCCTTCTCCCAAATCCAAGAGTTTGAATTCTGGGCCTCTGAGAACAAACAGTAGGGAGGACACAATTGCCCCTGAAAATTACAACGTTAATGTCTCTCTGTTGGGACTTCTTGCTGCTGCTTCTGACACTTATTTTTCAAAAAGTCTGCTATATGGTAATGCAGTATTTTATTTATTCTCTCCTTAATAACTTATATTTGAGAATACTTAAATACTAATGAAACTTAACCTAAGAGAAGTTCAACTTACATCTTTTTATATTTCAACACCAGGGATTAATAAGAGAGGTAGTCAAAATAATTATGGTCAAAATTATTACATCAAAAACGTATAATAAATGTGTGCTGCTAGTCTACACACAACTCAGTTTTGGGTGTAAGTTCTTTGGCTGCAAGAAAGAACATTTGGTTTACTTCACTAATAGGAATATCTCTTAACGCTGGGATGGCCTCTTCTTGGTATTTCTTCTGCTGCTGATTTTTCGCATAGTTATCTGCAAGGAGAGGAAAAAGGGCTCAGTTACCCAAGCAATTTCTTCTCTAGTCTCTGTGGGTTATAGAGACCCACCACATAGTTTACGAGGCTGATGTCTGGACAACGACAAATACCACGTTTAACATAATTAAAAGACTACTTATATTCTCTCTTTAGAAGAAATGTCCCAATTAAAATAAAAATCAGCAAAGTACTTTTTGCATCTCTAATTTGGTTAAGGAACTAATATTTCATTCAACTATACAATGATGATTAAAGTCCCATTTGCCATTTGACCATAGGTAGGTAAGCCTACCCAGGCTTAGGAAACATATTTAAATCAACACCCCAAAACTATTACATCATTTGGTACAATCATTCATGCAAACCTAACAATTTTCCCTCTTTGCACAAATTGTCTATTTGCTGTAATTCCAGTCAAGAATGCAGGGAATACAGAAGGCTAGCAGAGAAGAAATATAAAAATACTATAATTGATTTTCAAAATACATTGTATAGGCTGACAAAAAGAGGCTTTGAAAAGTTAAAAAATCATATCAGGGAACTTAAAAAGTACTTTGCTTCCTAGAATCTAAGCAAGCTCAGGAATCTAATTTATTTTAATCTTTAGACTTGAAGTAAAAGAACTTAAAAAATAGAAAACTACAAAAACATGCTGTGGCTCTTCTATTCACTTAATTGGGGTCAGGCGTACAGTGACCCTGAGGATGACATCTCCCCTCCCCTCGAAATCCCTCTTCTGGACAAGCTCTGCATGGACCTATTGGCCATTCCTTGATCAACACTGCCTGTTTAGGATAAAAAGTTTTTCTCAGGCAAAGTTGCTGAAGAACATATTATATGCTTGTGGTTTTTATGGAAAAATACACCTGTTAACTAGTGCTGCAAACAGCATATTCATCAGAACTTATTTCTGCCATGTAAACACTTCCTCTGATATAACTTTGTATTTCTTTCTCCTAGGTTCTTTTTATTGTGCCAGTGTGTGTCACCTAGTGCAGCATATTCTTGGCTGTTTTTTTTTAATAAGATTTTTTTTTTCTGCTTTTTCTCCCCAAATCCCCGCAGTACATAGCTGTATATTATTAGTTGTGGGTCCTTCTAGTTGTAGCGCATGGGATGCTGCCTCAGCGTGGCCTGATGAATGGTGCCATGTCCATGCCTAGGATCCAAACCAGCAAAACCCTGGGCTACTGAAGCACAGCATGTGAACTTAACTACTTGGCCACGGGGCTGGCCCTTGTTTTGCTTGATAAAAGTGTTGACACCCCATCCTCCATCCCCCAGCAGTTTCTTTAATACCATTTACCTGTGATTGTATGAATGGAGTCGAGTGGAGAGGTACTCATCATGTTTATTCCAAATAAGAGTACATAACCGATTACTATAGTAATGAGGAGGTAGACAGGCAATGCGACCGCCCAGTATCTGCAGAAGAGAATATTAAAGCAGGTAACAGACTTCCCAAAGAGCTGAATTCTTGAGTCCATCACCAAGTTAACATACTGTGAAAATTTAATTTTAATTTTTATTGAAGGAATACATGCATATAAAAGGCAGTCAAATAATTCTACAAGGCCTATAATGAAAAGCTGGAATCCTGTAATCACACCCATCCTGACCCCAGAGTCTTACTCTCCAAAAGGGAACACTTTTAGCATCTGAGCTGTTTCTTCTGGTATTTACTTACACATTTCTACACAAGGTACTCATTATTATCTCTTGATTTTTTTCAATTTCAGACATTTTCTCTGGACTACCTAAGACGGAGATGAGGAAATTAGCTCTTTTGCACCCTGCCCTCTCACCTTCCTCCCTATCCTCCTACTATACTTACATCACAATTTCTGATGTCAGCAGTTTTTTTGAGGAAGATTAGCCCTGGGCTAATCTGCCACCAATCCTCCTCTTTTTGCTGAGGAAGATGGTCCGAGCTAACATCCATGCCCATCTTCCTCTACTTTATGTGTGGGACACCAGCCACAGCATGGCTTGACAAGCGGTACGTGGGTCCACACCTGGAATCCACACAAGTGAACTCCGGGCTGGCAAAGTGGAACGTGTGAACCCAACCACTGCACCACTGGGCCAGCCCCCACATGAGCAGTTTTTAAAAATTATTGTGACTATGGGGCCGCTCCCGTGGCCAAGTGGTTGACATGGCGCTCCAGCTTCGGTGGCCCGGGGTTTCCCTGGTTCGGATCCTGGGTGCAGACGTGGCACCGCTCATCAAGCCATGCTGAGGCAGCGTCCCACAGAGCACAACTAGAAGGACCTACAACTAGCATATACAACTATGTACTGGGGGGCTTTGGGGAGAAGAAGAAGAAGAAGAAGAAAAAAAGAGATTGGCAACAGATATTAGCTCAGGTGTCAATCTTTAAAAAAAAATTATTGTGACTATATAAATGATGTTTGCAACTGAGCACCTTAGTGTATTATTATGTTTCCTTGTACAATATTTTGTTTTTCCTGGATTTAGTAGTTACATCTTTTTGTCTCTTTGCTTGGTATCCCATGTACCTATCAATACTGAATCCTCAAGTTCTCTGATAGGACTCTATCTCCTATCCTCTCAATATGGTTCAGCACATCACGTGCTCTGTCCTGGATGTTTTACCGGGTGCATTGTTTCCTTAATAATTTCCTCCCTACTGTTTTCTCTTTCCGGAACTTCCAAGAGATAGCTTTTTTGCCGTTATACTTTCCTCATCTCTTCTCTATTTGCCACTTTGCTGTGTTCTCTTCTACTTTCTGGAGATTACCTTTTAGTTTATCTTCTAACCTTTCATTAAAATTTTAATTTTCGCCATCATATTTATAATTTCCAAATACAGTAATTCCCTGAACATTCCCCTTTTTATAGCATTCTGTTGTTTCATAGTTATAATCTTTTATTATCTTTGAGTATTTTGTTATTTTAAAATTTTCTTCTGTTCCTTGCATTATCTTCATTTCCTTCAAGTTCCCTTTTTTGCTTTTCTCTTTTATATTCCATTTTAGAGGGTTTTTTTAATGTCTGGTAAGTTACAGCTGTCCATTCATATTTTAAAAATGAAGTAATAAGAAGCTAACTGGAAGCATTATGTACACGTGGGCAGGATGGCCAACTGGTGAGCTCCACAGTAGGAGACCTGGCCATTCACTGGAGGATGTCCAGATGTCAGAAATTAGAGATCTTTTCTCCTGAGCTGGGTGACTTCCTCAGGGAGCACCCTACCCTCTTTGTTGGGAGAAGTAGAGTGGTATAAGCCTGACAATCAGAAGCCTGAGATCCCAATGAGGAAAGGTGCGTGGGGGGAATCCCATCACTGAGCAGATTCACACTTCTGTTTTCGGTAGGAGCCTCATCTCCACATTCAGTTCGACGGAGCGTCCCCAGCCCAGAGCCTCATTCAACCTTTTCAGAGAGCAACACTCCTGTCTTCTAGGGGAGGGTTGGTCTTCAGTTTTGAGGGCCGAGGAAGGGGACTGGAGGTCTAATGCTCTTTAAGCACTGTTTTCAGCCCAACCCAGAACTACTGTGTTAAAGAGGTGCCTGTACCTCCAGTGTCTGAGCCTTTCTGAGTTCCAGGGCACAAACATTCTTGCTGGCTTCCCTCCTTTAGCAACGTGGAAGAAGAGGGAACTAAGTCAGTCACCTCTCACCCGCCTGCAATCCACTTCCCAAAATGCTGTTGATACTTCTTATCTACTTTTCCGTTATTTGTTCCCGTGGGTTTACGCCTTACATTTTTTTCTACGGTATCATTTTAGCAGGATGTTGGGAGGAAATGGAGATAAAGATGTGTGTTCACCCCACCATCTTTAATTAGGAGGCGCACCAATAATGATCTTTAAAAAGCTTTGAATTTCTAAATGGTTATTTATGGATCTTAAAAGAATAAACATTGAAAATTTGGGTAGTCTTTAGGAAATATCTGATCATTCAAAGCAGCATTAATATATTCTTATTTTATTTAAGAAATACGTTCAACTTACTTTTGAGGCCAATAGGTTAAGCCTAAGGAGTTTAGCCAAGATTCAGGAACAAATGCCCACACGAGATATAGTACTATAGAAGAGGGGAAAAGAAAAAAAGAAAAAAGTCAGTAAGGCATGCATCTCATCTAGGATGGCTCAGATAAAACAGAAAGGGTCCTCTGGAGCTTCCCTGCTTCACTCAGAAGTGATTTTTCCCTCCTTTCAGTTCTTCTAGCTCCTTATTTCTATCATCCTTGCAATACTTATTATAATTATTTTATATTAGTAATCTCTTTATTGTGGTTAAAAAATATAAAATTTAACCTTTTTTAAGTGTACAGTTCAGTTGTATTAAGTATATTTGCACTGCTGTGACACAAATCTTCAGGATTTTTTCATCTTGCAAATCTGAAACTCCATATCCATTAAACAGCAACTCCCCTTTTCCTCCATTAGTCATTTTTTAAAACAAGTTTTAACTCACACTGGATTTTAAGCAACTGAAAGGCAGAAATTGTGCCTTAGCAATTGTAATCCTGATAGCACCAAGCAATTTTCTTTATGCATACAAGGAATTTAATGCTTCATCCCACAGGGTTGAAATAATTACAGACATTTAGTTGCTTACAGTCCTGTCCTGATCCACATGTTGGGCTGCCGCCTTATCTCCCAGAGCACAATCTTATTTCCTTCAATCCAACTTTCTGGGGCATCCTTTACTGTTGTCCCTACGTGGTAAAAACAGCTAACCTCTGACTGCTCACTGTGGGGTAAGCACACTTCCAAGCATTTTACATGCATTATTTCATTTAATCCTCAAAACAATCCTATGAAGTATTATGTCATTTTTACAGAGGAGGAAACGGACTCTTGGAAATATCTGCCATGGGTAAGTGGCAGACACAAATTTCAAACTACCTATATCGATGATGATGAAGGATTAACATTTTTCTCAACACATATGTATTACAGAATTCTATATGTCAGAAGCATGAGACACAACAGTGAATCCAAAAGAGATGGCTTCTGCCGTTCCTGAGCTTAAAATCTTGTGAGGAAGAGAGAGGAGTAGATTGCTATTTTCAGTACACTAGGAGAAGTGCTAATGAGTGACTAACAAAAGATGATATAGGAGCACCACTGCTGGTGATGGAGGCAATGTTAATGGTCAGGAAAGATTTCCTGGAGGAAAACTGGGGCCTAAAGGATGAGTAGGAGGTTAGCCAAGGCAGTAAGAAGCCCCACGAGATTCGGTGGCAAGAGCAGATGAATGAGCTATGGGAGTTTTCAGAGTGAGTGTCTAGTAATTTCAACCCTGAAGAAAGAAAACACTTGAGCAGTCATTCTCCACAGAGTATTGAGTGACCTTCCAAAAATATAAATTTGACCATAACACTTGTCTTTTAAATCCTTCAGTGCCCTGGTAATAAAATCCAAACTCCTTACCCAGGGATGGCCAGGACTTAAATGATGTGGCTCCTGCCTAGCTCTCCAGTGTTCTCAGGCACTACACTCCAGTCCAGCCACACTGTCTCAGGGCCACTGCACTTGTAGTGAGCTCTGTCTGCCTGGAATGTTCTTCCCTTGGCTCTTTCAATGGATGCTTCCTTCTCTTCCTTCATGTCTTAGCTCAGATGTCACCTCCTTAAAAGAGGTTTTCTCCATCACTTGCTATTACGGCTGTATCCCACCCACCACACCCTCATTACTCCCAATCATTTCCCTTTATGTTCTTCAAAGCTATTTTCACAATCTGCAATTCCTGTTATGGACAGCATGTTTGTGTCCCCCTCAAATTCATATGTTGAAGCCCTAATTGATGCTATTTGGAGTTGGGGCCTTTGGGAGGTAGTTGGGTTTAGAAGAGGTCATGAAGGTGGGGCCCCCATGATGGGATCAGTATCCTTACAAGAAAAGGAAGAGACCAGAGCTTGCTCACGCTCTCTCCCCACTATGGGAGAACGCAGCAAGAAGTTGGCTGTCTACAAGCCAGAAGAGGGCCTTCACCAGAACCCCATCATGCTGGCACTCTCATCTTCCACTTCCCAGCTTCCAGAACTGTGAGAAATAAATCTATATTGTATAAGCCACCCAGTCTATGGTATTTTGTTATTGCAACCTGAGCAGACTAAGATAATTACCTTGCTTTTAATTCAGTAAATATTTCAATGTAAAGAGGGAGTCATGTAAGCCCCCTGCACCCACCACTAGTTTTATCATAACTGTTGGGTACTGGCCTCTGACCTCCTCCCTCCTATTACTTTCTGCCTCACTTTCTCAGGCTTCAACCTTACTGACATCCACTGACATGTTTCTTGAACCTACAGGCATGCTTCTTCCTAACGGCTTCTGTACTGGCTATCTCTGTCTGGGAGGCTCTTTTCCCAGATCACCATATGGCTAACTTGCACTTTTCACGTCTGTGCTCAAATCTCACCTCTCAGCGAGGCACTGGAAATTCCAGACCGCTGTATTTAAAACAGCAACCTCTTCCCACTCCTTATTCTCCATTCTTGCTTAATTTCTCCCATGGTACATGTTATCATCTCACGTTGTATATGTGTGACATATTTAACTTGTCCATTGGCTAGCTCCCCCCATGAGAATGGAAACTCTATGAAAGCAGGAAATTTTGGGCTATTTTGCTCCTCCTTTGCCTCTCACAGTGCCTGGCATGTGGTGAGCACTAAAAAATTTGTTGAATTAAGTTTCGGCTGTGGGTATTACTGGATTTAAGTCTTAAAGTCATTACTTTGATTTATTTGTACAGTTTCTAATCCTTCATACTCTCTAAAACAAGGGTTGACAAAAATGGTGATGTTGATGATAACAATAACAGCAGCTAACACTTATTAAGTACTATTGTTCCCATGCATTGTTTTCAGGGCTTTGCATAAATTACTCCAATTAATCCTCACAACAGTCATAAGAGGCAGCAGAGCGAAGTCAACCCACTGTCTGGATTCAAATTCTAGCTCCATCACTTACTGGCTGTGTGACCTTGGACACGTTCCTTAAACCCTGTGTACCTCAGTATTGTCATCTGTAAAATGGGGACAAAAATAAGACTATCTACCCTACAAGACTGTCTTATGCATAATAAGCATTCAATAAACATCATCACCACCCTTTTACAGATGAAGAACCTGAAGGCTCGAAGAGGTTAAGTAAATGGTCCCAGATCACAGAGGGAATCTGTGGGGGAGTCAGGATTTGAACTCAAGCTATAACTTCTTCACTCCATAGACTCCCCTAGCCAACAGCTTGGTTGGCTATACTGATGCACTTAGGGTTCAGAAGCACTCCCACTCCCCCACCTCCCCAGTTTCCACAAAATTCCACAAAGTTGGATGGTGGGCACCTAATATTCTCCCTTTTGTTTCCCTCCTAATTCTCAAATCCCTTTCAGCAGAGACGTGGGGCCTGCTGTTTGTCTTTGGGCATCTTAGTGTCTCAGTGAGCAGCAGTTGCCTCATCTGTAAAATGGGATCTTATGGAGACTGAGCAAGATCTGGGATGTATAGGGCAGCTGACTTCTCCAGCCTAACTCCCTTCACTCTCCAGCTCCTACAGGCTGCACTGGAGCCACACCAACTTACTCACATCCAAACCCCTCATTCAAGGCCTCCCCACTTCTTACTGTTGGGGGGAAAAGCTGTCTCTGATTTCCCAGTTTGATTTCACGTCTCTCCCCTGGGCTCCCATGGCACTTATCACACTGAGTGTTAATCGCAGATTTACTTGTCGGTCTTGCCCACAAGACCATGACCACAGGGACCAGGTTTTATTCACTTTGCAATCCTCTCTGCTGCTGTATAAATATTTTGTTGAGACTAAATCTTTTAGGCTAGTGTCTGGCACATAAAAACCTCCGAACAAACCTAGGTTCCCTTCAGGTCTTCTTAAAAAGAGACATAGGTAGAAAGAACCACAGTTCATGTGCACACGTTCTGACAACAAACGCAGTAATTTCCTTGTCCTGGAACACCAGGAAAAGGCCCTGGCCATCTCTCAGCAAAGTACTTACTGAAGCCAAACTGGGAGCTTAAGAAAAGGACAAAGCCATAAATCGCTCTTTCTGGCAATGGCGACGGTGAATTTTCCACCATTTTCCCGGTGGCTTTAGACAATCTGTGGAAAAGAAACACAATGGCCCGTGAGTGATTTCCTCCCCGTCACCATTGGTCTGTTTTAACCTCATCGCTCTGCCATGGGCACAGCCCCTGCAGTGTTTTTCCCGGACTAAAGCACTGCAAACTGCCATCCTGCGCACACACCTCTGACACACCCCCGCTTGCCCACCAGACCCCACGCCTCGCGTGCACGCGCAAACCCCCCTGCGCGCGCACAGGGGCACACAGGGCGGAGCGAGCACCCTGCAGCGGAGGGGAGGGGACGGCAGGGGAGAGCAACGGAGGGACAGACGCCGCTCCTGCTCCGCAAGCTTCGCCTCCCTTCGGGAAGGGAAGGGCAGGGCGAAGGCTGGCGCGGCCTATCCCGGCCTGGGCTGCGACGCCGGGGACCCGACCCTGCCCTCTCGTGGGGGCTTCTGTTTCCCATTAGAAGGAGGATAGGAGACCCTCGACCTTGTGTCCCTCATGCGCCCAGTGGGGCCCCTCCCGCCCGCTCTGCCACCTCCGCGCTGAGTCCCCTGCGCAAGTGCCAAGGGGCGAGCCGCAGGGGGGCGAGAGACAAAAAAAAAACCGATGGAAAGTCCGAGTAGCGAAGGCACCCACCCACCAACCCACCCACCCAGGCGCAGGCGCACCGCGCCTCTCGTCGGACCGGAGCGCGCGAGCGCGGGGGCCCCGCTGGATCGCTCCGCTCGCCGCCGCGGAGGTGGGCGGGGCGGCGCCACCGCGCATGTGCGCCAGCCCACGTGACGCGCCGGCCGCCCGCGCCGCCGCCAGCTCCCGGCCGCCGTCTGTCTGACGTGGAGGGCTCGAGACGGCGGCGGCTGGCCGCGTCCGAGGCTCGCGGGCGGCGGGCCCCGGTGAGTGCACACCTGGCGCGCGGCAGGGCTCCCGGATGTGTCTCCTTGTCGCGCTGCAGCCGAGATGCCCGGGGAGCGGGGCCCTCCACACCCCCTCCGTGGGTGTGTGGTGAGTGTGGGTGTGTGCGCGTCGCCCCGCGTCGCTCGCTGTGGTGCCCGCGGTGTGTCTGCGTGGGTCGGGCTGCCGGTGCGCTGGGGGTGTGGCCGCCTTTGTCTGCCCCAGTGGGTGTGTCCTCTTTGACTGGGGTCCCCCTTCTGCAAGCCTGGGCCCCTCTGGGGGTCTGTGCGGGCGACGGTGGATGTGGCCCCTTTGTGTGCGCATCTCCCTGCCGCCCGCGCATCTTCTCCCTGGTCCGAGCGACGTGACGCCCCTGCTAGGCGTGAGGTCCCCCAGCCCGTGTGTCCTCTCCTGGCCCCTTTTTGTGTGCGCCGGTTCTTCCCGGCGGCGGCGCCCCAGGCTGCGTGGGTGGCCCCCCCCTTTGTGTCACTGCCCCTTCGGGGGAGTGTGCGTCCCCCGCGCGCATGGCCGCGCCTCCTGCAGTCGTGACCCCCGCCTGGAGCATCGCCCCCCCGGTGTGCGTCCTCGCGTGTCCCCGCGCGCCTGCCGCGCTTGGGTCCTGTGGAGTGCGTGATCTCGGTGGTGCGGGTTTTCGTTCGCGAGTGTTCGTGAATGTTCGTGCGCGCCCGGTCCTCTGTGTCTTGTGTTTCCTACGTCTGCGCCACCTGTTTTGGTGAGCATGGCAGCCGAGTCGGGGCCGGCGGCTCCCCAAGGAGGGGACCAGGAGGGGGGGAAATCAACCCAGCGCTCCTCCCTCCCCTGCGCCCCTTCGGAGCATCCTCCCTCCCCCGACGCTTCAGGACCCGGGGACAGCCGCGGGTCTGGCCAGCTGCTCCGCAGTGTTTACGGTGTCAGGTGTGGCTTGTTGAGCCAGCCTCTTCTGGGGCCGGAATAAGGGAGGGGACAAGGGCCAAAAATGGAGCCAAGGCGTAGGTACCAGTGCGGCGTGCCTTTTCCAGAGGCGCCCTAGATGCCCAAAACCCTTCCACTGCAGAACTCCTAAAAATATATGCACACGCCAATTGGGCGAATACATTCTAGCCGACCCTGGGCGTTCGTGATAATGCTTAATATATATGGTGTTTTATGGCGTTTACATAAATTATTTCTTTTGATTCTGCCCTACATCCTGGCGGGAAGCAAGGTAGACATTTTGGAGATTTTACTTCTCCCGTGGGAATAGTTTCCTCATAGTTAAGCTCTAGTTAGGGCATTTTTTATTGCAGGAAATTTGCGTTTTTTCCTAAGGGAAATGGAATTTCTTATAAGGATGCAAAGAGAGAAATTTCAAACCCTTTAGGGACCCAACTGCTGCTGCTCTTGCTCAAAGGTTCGTGCTCTGCGCTCAAGGGCTGCGTTTTGGTGTCTTGTCTCTGTTCATTTGCTCTCTTTTCTTACTCTTGCCTAATTTTCCTTTTTAATTTTTGGAATATTTCACATATAAGATACAGAGGGGGATCTAACCAACCCATGACTCAGATTTACAGATGTAATTATTTTGCCAAATTTACTTCGGAACCTCTGTTTTTTTTATGAGATAAAATTGAAGATATTGGAGGTGCTCTCAGTTCCTCCCCCTCCTTCTCTAGAGGTAGCCACCGTATTCAGGTTTGTGTCTATCATTCTCTTGCATATTTTATACTTGGATCACAGTGAATCCATAAACAATATCTAGTGTTGTGTGTTTTAAACTTTAATGGTATTAAATGATATGTGTCTTTTTGCCGCTTGCCTTTTTCGATCAGCATCACATTTTTGAGATTTATATATGAATAAATTTCGATAATGGTGTTATCATTGGTTCGTTCATTTTTATTGCTGGTATAGAATTCCATTGTATGAATATACCAAAATTTATCCATTTCCTTATTGATGGACTTTGAAGTTGTTTTTTGGTTTTTCACTCTAAGAACAATCCTGCAATAAACGTCTTTGTACTTGTTTGCTTGTGCACACATTTGCAAGGTTCTCTAGGAAATACACCTAGTAGATGTATTGCTGCATAGTATGATAAGTGCATCTTCAACTTGACCAAATATCACAGAAGCTCTCCAGGTGGTTGTACTAATTTTCACTCTCATTGGTATGGAGTGAGGACACCGTTTCCTCACATCCTTGCTAACATTTTGCTATCAGACTTTTACATGTTTGTTGTCTCTCCACTGACCAGCTTCCTTATAACTTTAGCTTGTGGCTAAATTTGCTTGCAGCCACTTTGGCTTCTGTGCTAACCCTGTGTCAGCCTGTGGGTTCATCTCTCATGGCTAACTGGCTCTGTCTTTATCTCATTTGGTCCTCGTAAGATTAATTCCAATAAACAGTTGTTTTGTACCTAAGGTATGTCAGTTCCTATGGTTGGTGTAAAGATAGTAATTTCCATGGTATGTTATATGTACCTCTCTAGCTGCAGGTGAAGAGATTTAATTACGTACTTTTTTTCATATGATGAGTGGTTTTTTAAAATCGTTTTTTTCTTTAATGTAATATTTGGTGTGTTCAAAATAAATGTAACATATAAGCAAGTTGTGAAGCAAAACAATAAAATGAAAACTTATCTATCCACCACTTAATCCTTGAGAATCCAAATGACCAATATTGAATGTGCTCACCTCCAGAGTGACTATCCTGAATTGTGTCTGTCATTCTTTGCTTTTTAACAATAATTTTATCGGGTGTGTATGCATCCCTTAACAATGTATTGTATGGTTTCTGTTGTTTTTGGGTCTTTAAAAAAAGGAATACAGGATACAGTTTTCTGGGGCTTGCTTATTTCTCTCAATGTTATGTTTCTGCATCACTGTAATTGAGTATAGATGTAAGTCATTAATTTTCACTGCTGTGTAGTATTCCGTGGGTGAATATAACACAGTGTATGCATTCTTCTGTTGATGGATATTTTGGTCATTTCTAGGTTTTGCTATTTTGAAGATGCTTGTACGTATTTTCTGGTACACAGTTGCAAGAATTTCTCTAATATTCACACTGGGGTGTATGAACCATGGAGGAGTCTTGGAGGTTTTCTAAGGCGTACTTGGGCACAGGTGATGTTAATGAATCAATTTATAGATCGTTAAATTCCATGTGTACGCTCTCCTAAAATTGGTAATGCCTGAGGCGTATGACAGAGGCTTTCTACTGGTTCTACTTTCCCACCTTCCCTTTCACAGGATCTCTTCCACCTTAGATAAGGAGGGCATGCCACTCACCCACATGGAATTTTACAAGGGCAATGCCCCAAGTGGAAAAACTCTCCAAGGACAACATAAGGGATAATTTAAAATACAGTGTATAGTGATAGGAAAACCTCTTTTAATCCAGGTACTTCTTATCTCTTCAAGAGCTGCATTTCCAATAAAAGTTCGTTTTTAATTACCAGTATATATAGTTATCTTTTGATCAACTCTGCTATAATAATGACAGTTTAAACCAATGATGTCAGTTTTATTTTAAAATGTTACTGTGATACTCCAGAAATTCATCCTTTGTAACTATTTAAACTTAGGCTGAAATTTTTTAGATGTTATCTTAAAGTGTGAAGAGTATATCATTTTTAAAAGCGTTTTTGGTGGTTTTCGAGTTAAAAAAAAAAAAAAGGTTGGAATTCCACTGTGGTAAGCTTTTTGCTAGAAGTAGAACTTCTGGGTTATGGGGTGTGAATGTTTAACTTTACAAAATTATATCAAATTGTTTTTCCAAGTGGTTGTACCAGCTTCTACTTTGGCTAGCAGGTTTGTCAATACTTTGATCAGCAGTCTATAAGAGTTATAGTTGATCTGTATCCTCTGCAACACTTATTACTGTCAGACTTCTTAATATCTGCCAATCGGAAGAGTACAAAATAATGTGTCATTGTGGTTTTAATTTGCATTTCTTTGATTGTTAATGAGTTTCAGCATCTTTTTATATGTTTATGAACCATCTGTTTCCCTTTTGTGAAATATCTGGTCATATTTTTTACCCATTTTTCTGTTGGTTGTCTTTTAAAACTAGTAAACTGGTAACACCAATGCTTTATTGCATTGTAAGTATCTTCCTCCAGTTGTGGCCTGTCTTTTCATGCTTTATGGTGTATTTGGTGAACAGAGTTCTTAATTTTAATGTAATCTAATTGGAAATTTCTGCTCTGGGGTTATAAAGACATTCTCCTCTGTTTCTTCTGAGAAGATTTAAAATGATGCCTTTCACATTTACATTCATAACCCATTTGGTATTGATTTTTGTGTGCAGTGTGAGATAGGGATCCGCCTTCATTTTTCCCCCCATGTGATGACAGTTGTCCCCATATTTGTGGTGTGTTGAATTGGCCCTCTGTTCACCAGCAATCTGCTGAACCACCTCTTTGACATGTTTAGTTTCTATATGCATGGGTGTGTTTCTGGCTCATCTTTCTGTGCCACTTGTTCACTTGTCTGTCTCTGTGTTGATACCACACTGTTGTAATCATTAATGCTATAGCTTTACCAGAAATCTTGATATCTGGGGAGGACTTGAGTCTCAGCTGTTCTTGGACCTTTGTTCTTGTTTTAACAATCAGCTTGTCACCTGAAATGAAAAACTCTTTGAGAATTAATTGGAATTGATTGAATCAATTTGAGGGAGAAGTGAAATCTTTAAGATTTTGAGCCTTCCTGTCTGAGAACATGGTATGTATTTCCATTTATTTAGGTTTTTAATGTCTTTTAATATAGTTTTGTAGTTTTCTTCATACAGATCTAACACTTTTTAAATGTCGATCCTGATGTTTTCTTGCTGTTATAAATGGTGTTATTTTGAGATTCTATTTTCTGACTGTTTATCGTTAATAAACAGAAATTTAATGGATTTTTTCCATTGATCTTTAGCCACCCACTTGATAAACTCCTATTATTTCTAATATATTTTCTGTAATTCTTTTGGGTTTTCTATGTGGATAATATCATTTGCAAATAGTGACACTTTTGGTTTTTTCTTTCTAATTATTTTTCCTTTTAATTTTTCTCTTGTCCTAATATTCTGGCACACTTTTAGATGTATTTTCAATGGAAGTGTGTTCACTAGAAGTGATTATAGTGGACATCTGGATTTTAAAGGGAATGTTTCCCCATTAAAAATCATGTTTGTTATGAGTTTCTGTAAATATTCTCTATTAAGTTAGGAAGTCTTTGTTTGCAATTTTGTCACATGCTTTTCTGTGTCTGTTGAGAATATCTTGTGGTTTTTCTCCTTTAATCTGTTATATGTAATGGATTCCAATATATACATTTTAAAATTCTTAATTCTCTCTTACATTTTTTCCTGAGGTAAATCCAAATTGATGGATTGTCTTCTTATGAGCTACTGGAATCTATCCAGTATTCTTGTATGTGTTTATGAATGAAGTTACCTGTCATTTGTCTTTAGTGATTGTCTTGTCTGATCTGGCTCTTAAGGTTACTCTAGCCTTATGCCAGTTAGAGTAGTTCCTCTTTTTCTGCTTCCTGGGAGAGTTTGGATTGGAGTGATTTGTTTCTGAAAAGTTTGGTGGAATTTACCTGTGAGATCATTTGGATCTAATGTTTTCTTTGTGGAAGGATTGTAGATTGTTAGTAATATAGTAATAATTAGCAGTTGAATAGTAATAGGACTTCAGGTTTTCTATTTCTTTTAGTCAGTTTTGGTCAGTTTTAGAAATCTGCTTTCAACAAAAATTTTAAGTTTTTTGGCATCAAGTTTGTGGTATTAATTCCCTTTTTAATATGTTTTATCTGTAGTTATGTTCCCTTTCCTCATTTTGAATATTATTTGTGTATGACTTCTCTTTTTTTCTTGATTAATCTTGCCAAAACTTTGTCTGTTTTATTAATCTTGGCAAAGAGTTAATTTTTGGCCTAATTAGTCCTATTATATTTTGGGGTTTTAGTTCATTGATTTTTCCCCCTCTTTATTATTTCCTTTCTTTTTCTTATATTATTTTTCTAACTTAAATTGCGTGCTTAATTTATTAATTTTCATCCATTCCTATTTCCTAATATGAGCATGTAAGGCTATAAATTTCCTCAAAGTTCGTTTTTGCTTTATCTAATGTGGTTTAATTTATAGTGTTTTCCTTAACTTTCACATGTAAATATTTTTACGTTTCTGTTTTGATTTCTTCTTTGACTTATGTGTTTTTAAATTTTCTTTAAAATGTGTTTTGAAATTTTCACATGTATCTACATTAATGCTTCTTTTTTTATTCATTTCTTAATTGTATAGTCAAAGGATGTGTACTTGTGAAAAGTATGTATTCTCTGATTGTGATGTATCCATTAGATCAAGCTTGTAAATTATGTTGTTCAAACTATATTGATTTTTGTTTGACCTATCATTAGTTGAGAGATGAGTTGCAGTCTCCTGCTGTTACCTTCTAACAGACTTACTGTAGTTCTAACAATTTTTCTTTTTATGTATTTTGAGACTATTTGATTAGATATATGCAAGTTTAACATCATTTTCCCAGTGTATTGGAACTTTTCTATTATGGTGTGATCCTTTCCATTTTAATTTTGCTTTTTGTCTTGGGATCAGTTTTGTCTCTTCCACCTTTCTTTTGCTGGTGATTTACCTGGAATATCCTTTTCTTCATTTTACTGTCACTTTTTCTATGTCCTTAAACTTTTGGTGTCTCTTATAAAGAACATATTAATGGATTTTTCTTTTAATCCAGTCAGTTTATATCTTTTAATTGGTACTTTTAGAAGTTAGTTCAAGTCTCTTGGTGGACAACTCAGTTTTTATTTAAAATTATTTTTATTTTACTCTTGTTCTGGAGAGGTAATTTTGATGAGTATATAGTTCTAGGTAGATAATTTATTTTCTGTCCACATGGTGAAGATATTCTTTTACATAAAGTACAAAGTCTGCTGCCAGTTTTCTTTATGCTTCTTGAAGAAAATGTTCCTTTTCTTTTGACTGCATTGGATTTTCTGGCTTTGGTGTTATATCATTTCACTTCTAAGTTTAAATGGAGATTACTTTTTATTCATCCTCTTGGATACACCTATTCCCTGATTCTGAATTTTGTCCTTCATGTCATCCAGAAGATTCTGAGCCCTGTGTTCTTTAAATATTGTCTCTCTTTGATTTTATCTATTCTCTCCTTCTGGAAATTTAACTGGATATATATGTATTAGACTGTTCCCAGGTAAGGTACTTTTCATCTTTCATGTTTTTCATTTCTTTTTCTCTTTACCAGAATTTACAGTGCTGGATAGTGTCATCATGCACGTTTTCTAGTTTATCACTTTTCTCTTCATCTGTACCTAATCTTCTCTTTAACCCATCATTGTTTTTCTTTTACTTTTGACAGTTCTATTTTTAATTTCTAAAAGTTCTACTTGTTTTTTTTCCAAATATACTCATTTTTTATATTCTCATGTTGGTGGCTCATTTTTTTTAGTCCATGGCTAATCTGTAGATTGTGTCTGGCAATCCCAGTCTCTCCTGTCCTTAGGGGTCTAAATTTATTGCTTGTTTTTCTGTTTTTTCTCCCTCATGGTGGATTGTCACTTCCTGTTCTTGGTGATCATTGATAATGAATTCCTGTTTGATCTTTCTCTGTGGAAATCTTGACAGTCTGATTTGGGGGTGCTTTTCTTCTGATAGGATTTGGGTCAGCTTTGGTTGGGGGCCAGGGAGTTTCATGGACCACTTTTCAGTTCCCTCGCTTTGCTTCTGGCCCAGGGCTCAGTGTCCTGGTCCTACTGCTGCTCCTAGCATTACTGCTTATAGCTTTTGACTGTCAGATAGAGGTTTGTTGCTTTTGGTGGAAAAGGGTGACTTTACATGTTCCCTATTTCTATGAGCTCAGCAAAATTAAAAAAATTTAAAATCTTGGATCCACTTTGTTTTGGAGTGATAGAGTCCCCCATTAGTTCTTGCTAACTGATGAAATCAGAAGTCCCTTACTTTAATTTTAGTAGTACATTTTTATTTTAGTTTGTGTTAGGAAAAAAATTCTGTCCTCCCAAATCTAAGATTTCTTGGTGTATCAAATTTTCTATTAAAATAAATTTACATCTAAGTTAAAAGTTGAGTTATCCTAAAGAAAAAGATTAAATAAATAACAGTACAGGTGGCAAGTGGATTTGGCAAAGTTTTCTACTTTGAGGAATGGGAATAAGAAATAGGGGAAACACTGAGCTAGGGAATCAAGGTGAGTAGGGCACAGTGTACCCTCTGGACCCGAGTGAACCTACAGAGATAAACCTGTGATGACCAAACAGTGTGGAAACTACTGCAAAAAAGATATGGGCAGGGTGCTTTGGGCTTACAGAGAAGAGGCACAGAAATAAACTTGGTAGTAGTGAGAAGAGCAGGAAATGCTCGTGGAATTTATTATTACGGACTGGTAGGCATTAGGTGATTGCAGGATAGGGTTTGTTTAGGAATGACAAGCAGTTGAATATGATGGCTTCTGAGTTGGATTTCATGGAGTGACTGGAGATAAAAGCAGGAACAGGATCACAAAAGGCCTTCTATGCAATAGTAGGAAGTTTGGACTTAATTCTGAAGATGAAGGGAAGGTGTTGAATAATTTTAAGCAGTAAAATGTTATGATCAGAGTTTTAGAGGATATCAAGATTGAAGGCAGGTCACCGGTTAGGACTGCTTGTTAAATTAATTCAGAGGAGAAAAGATGAAGCTACAACTAAGGCAGTGGCACTGGGCATGAAGAGGTGTATGTGTGCTAATTTTAGAGTTCTTAGGGGGTAGAGATTACATGACTTCGTGGTCAGTTGGATAGGAATGTTGACAGATACTGAGGAGTCTAGATTGATCCCCAGATTTCTAGTTTGGGTAACCAGATGGTATGTAGAGCAATTAACTGATAGCATACAGAAAGAGGAAAGAATTTGGTTTTATTTGGTTTTTGAGGAAAAAGATGTTTGTTTTTGAACTTAGTGAATCTGAGAGGCTCGTGAGACATCTTGCTTAAGATCCAATAGCAGTTGACAGGGATGGTCTAGAAGTCACGAAAGTCACGAGACACACCCTAGCCCAGAGAGATTTGAGAGTCTTCAGCATTTGGACGTCTCAGCCTTTGTTTGCTACAGTGCGATACGAGATAATTTAAAGTGGTACATAGATAAACACTGGAAAGTTTTTTAATAGTTAGGAATTTATTCTAATGTGTATGGAAAACATAAGTTATACATCAAACCTGTGATATCATGGATATTATCGCTTAGGCCAAGTGAACCCAATAAAAAAGAAATATTAAGTGAGTAAAAATACATGTGGTATGTGGAAATGGCACAAATTATGGTGAAGCTATGCAAATGATGGAAGTTCAGAAAGTGCTGTTTTAAGCCATGAGTGTGGTGGATAAAGTCACCCAAGGAGAGAGTAAGCGTGGAAAGAAAAGAGAGTTGACATTTGGGTGGCGGGGATTGGAGAAGAAGAGCCCATGGAGACTGAGGAAGAGCAGCCAGAAGAATAGGAGGAGAACCAGGAGAAGATGGTCTTTGGAGTCCAAATGAAGAGTTCTGAGGAGGAGGAAGTGGTCAACAGCGTCAAGTAAGTTGTAAGCTGAAAAGTACTCTCTGGACTTAGCAATTAAGGTAGCCATTTAGCTAGAAGCATCCAAGAGTGGATTTTTAAAAATACTCATCTAATATTAATGATAGCTGATATTTATAGCGTTTCCTGTATACCATGTCTTATTCTAAGCACTTTAAATGTGTTAACTGGTTAATTAAGTAGATAGTGTTGCTATCCCATTTGATATGTGAGGAAACCGAAGCACAGAGAAGTTAACTTGCCCAAGATCACACATTCAGGAAATAGGAGAGTCAGGATTCAAGCCCAGGCAGTCTGGTTCCAGAGATCATGCTCTTAACCACTATGCCACATCACCTCTCTAGTTAAAACCAAATAGAAAATAAAAATTACACCAATGTCATAAGTACAGTACAGTTGGTGTAGGATGTGGTATCAGTGAGATCTGCCAGGCTGTGAATGACCCATGTCACAATGACTTAGTCTGCTGGGTATGAGCACATTAATTGTATGCCATGATGGTGATGTATGGGCTGTGACAGACAGTTCTTGGCTCTTTCTGGATTTATATACAAAAAATGTTTGTAATACAAATGAGCTTGCAACTGTGTATATTTCCCAGGATAGCATATGTCCCATATTATGTGCAGTACTTTGGATGCTAAAATGTCTTTTTATTTTTTCCAGTCACTTTTCACTTTTGAACTTACATTCTAAACTCTGGAAATGTTGTTCATCCAGAGCAGGTCAGGTGCCAGACATTATAGATAACCAGTCTGTTATAGAAGGTCACTGATGACCTTATTGAAAGTGGTTTCCTTTGAATGGTAGCAGTGGAAACCGAATTGTAGGAAACTGAAAATGAATGAGAATGGAGGATTTGAACGGGAGAAAAGGGAAAAATTCTTGATGAGGTTGAAGAATGCCTGTGGTAGGAGATAGGGGAGACATGGGCCATAATGATTCCTGGCTGTGGTCGGAGAGGAGCTAATCAGAAGTCAAGATTTATAAACTGATTTAGAGCTGAGCAGTGATCTGAGGTGTGGTCTTGGGAAGAACCTAGGTGAGGTGGGCAGTGAAGTTCATTTCAGTTGAGGAGGTAGTTAAACTGCAAGGCCAGGGTCTTGAAGGGGTCGTCTACATGGGCCATGATGTGGCTGGGATGATAGAATTTGGAAGAGAGAGGGGAACGCTGAACTGGTTGCCAGTATTCTTAAACATGACAACCGCCAAGAGATAACTAAGTGGCAATGACAAGGAAAAGTAGATATTATAGTGAAATACAGTTGTTTGAGACGAGAGACTGTGGTATCAGAGGACCTGGATTTGAATCCTTTCAAGCTTGGTGACCTTGAGCGAATTACTTAATTTTACCAAGAAGATTTCCCATCTATGCAGTGGAGATGGTGATAAATGGACCTGAGAAGAACTGCTGTGAGGATTAATGAGATGATCCATGTAAAACGCTTGGTATGATATGTGACAAAAAGACATAGTTTGCTAGGAAGATTGTTATTGTTCTTCACGTCTGATGTTGTGAGGTTTTCATACAGCAAATTGGACATAATAAAAAGGATTAATTAAATGGCTTTGCATTTCGAGAACGGATGGTGGTCTTGCTTGGGAAAAAAGGAACTTGATATGTCCTAACAGTGGGATAACAGTGGTGAGGTGAAAAGGTATAAAGAATGAGTTAATGAAGGTGCTGATGATGATAGGAAAAGAAAGCCATTAGTTGGGCAGGAGTTAGAAGTAATAAAATGATGCTGTTTTCAGTGATATTTAGGTTTTCTAGCTGTTCTGATAGCTGTTAATCTTACTGAACTTTCTTCAGGGAAAAAACCTTAGTCTGAAACTCCAGCCCTAATTCCCCTTTTCCCCCAATGAAGTAATTAGTTTTTAAACATAGTTGTTGATAGTGTGAGGGTTTTTGCCCACCTTTGCAATCTAGCAGTGCTTGACTGTGTGTCATAGTAGTTCTGAGGTTGTTAGGCGGAGCAGTTGTTAGGAGGATGGAAGGTCCGGATGCGGCTGTGGGGAATTAGATTGACAGACTCACCCTGTACCACTTCAGCTCTGCCCCTTTGCCCAAGACAGAAACACACTAAAGGATGGGTAGGAGAATATGAGCAGCTGAGAGGAAACTGTTGTCTCAGTGGAGTCAGAATTTACTTCCAGCCAGGAGGCCGAGAATGTAGTGGAGTTTGTGTATGGTGAAATGTCATATTTCACAGGGTGCAGGAAAAGCAGATGGGGTATAAGGACGGCAGTGGAAAGATGTCTTTTGTTCATTCAGCAAACACTTGTTTGAGGGCTTCCCATGTGCAAGGCACATACAGATGAATAAGACGCCCTTAATTATCTTCTATCTAAAGGAGATGTGTAAATAGATCAATTCAGAGCAGAGATGGTGACTATGTGAACCTAAGGAAAAGAAGAAATAGGTTAAACTGTTATTTGAACAGAGTTAAGGGGAAAGAATAGCAGAATGAGGATGAGAATCTTCCAGAGTTTCAGTGTTCTAATTGGAATTAATTCCCTGGGGCTTAAGTTCCAAGTATTTTTCTGTTATACAGTAGAAGCCAGGAACACTGCGTCTTATATCATCACAAATGATGTAATTATTTATTTGTGTTTGTTTTTTTTTTTAGGGTGGTTCACCATGGATGATTTTGCCCTGGGAGATTTCACCGTAGCAGATTATGCCTTGTTAGAAGATTACCCATATGTGGACGATTGTGTCTTTGCTCCTAAATTGACATCCAATGATTATGTTCGTGTGACTCAACTTTACTGTGATGGAGTAGTAAGTAGATTTGTTGACTTTTTGTTTCTAGCATTGTGTCTTCTTAAAGGTTTCTAAAAATTTATTTATTTTTTATTTTTTGAATTGTCTTTTTAACTTATTTTATATTGAGGTGACATTGGTTTATAACATATGTACATTTCAGGTGTGCATCATTATATTTTGACTTCTATATAGACTACATCATGTTTACCACCAAAAGTCTAGTTGCCGTATGTCACTGTACACATGTGCCTCTTTACCCTTTTCATCCTCCTGCCACTCTCTTCCCGCCTGGTAACCACCAATCTGTTCTATCTGTGTGTTTGTTTATCTTCCACTTATGAGTGAAACCACACTGTATTTGTCTTTCTCTGTTATGCTTAACATAATACCCTCACGTCCGTCTGTGTTGTCGCAAATGGCAAGATTTCATCTTTTTTTATAGCTATAGTATTCCATTGTGTGTGTGTGTATCTACCATGTCTTCTTTATCAATTCATCCATCGTTGGGCACTTAGGTTGTTTCTAAGACTTGGCTATTGTGCATAATGCTGCAGTGAACATAAGGGTGCATTTGAATTGGTATTTTCATGTTCTTTAGGTGAATACCCAGAAGTGGAATAGCTGGATCATATGGTATTTTTATTTTTAATGTTTTGAGGAATGTCTATACTGTTTTCCATAGTGGCTACACCAGTTTGCATTCCCACGAGCAGTGTATGAGGGTTCCCTTTTCTCCACATCCTTGCCAACAATTATTATTTCTTGTCTTTTTTTTTCCCCCTGCTTTATCTCCCCAAACCCCCCCTGTACACAGTTGTATATCTTAGTTGCAGGTCCTTCTAGTTGTGGGATGTGGGCCGCCACCTCAACATGGCCTGACGAGCGGTGCCATGTCCACGCCCAGGATCCGAACCTGGGCCGCTGCAGCAGAGCGCACGAACTTAACCACTCGGCCACGGAGCCGGCCCTCTTGTCTTTTTAATAATAGCCATTCTGATGGGTGTGAAGCGATAACTCATTGTGGTTTTGATTTGTATTCCCCTAACAATTAGTGATGTTGAACATCTTTTCATGTGCCTGTTGGCCATCTGTGTATCTTCTTTGGAAAAATGTATATTCAGATCCTCTGCTCATTTTTTGATTGGCTTGTTCGTTTTTTGTTGTTGACTGTATGAGTTCTTTATATATTTTGGATATTAACCCTTATTGGATATATGATTTGCAAATATCTTCTCCCAGTTGGTAGGTTGTTTTTTTGTTTTATTCATGGTTTCTTTTGCTGTGCAGAAGCTTTTTAGTTTGATGTAGTCCCATTTGTTTATTTTTTCTTTTGTTTCCCTTGCCTGAGGAGACATGATATTCAAAAAGATGCTGCTAATGCTGATGTCACAGAGTGTACTGTCTATATTTTCTTCTGGGAGTTTTATGGTTCAGGTCTCACATTCAACTCTTTAGTCCATTTTGAGTTAACTTTTGTGTATAGTATAAGATAATGGTCTACTTTCATTCTTTTGCATATGACTGTCCTGTTTTGTCAGCACCATTTATTGAAGAGACTTTCATTTCTCCACTGTATGTTCTTGGCTCCTTTGTTGAAAATTAGCTGTCCACAGATGTGTGGGTTTATTTCTTGGCTCTCAGTTCTGTTTCATTTGATCTGTCCGTCTTTCTGCCAGAAAGATTTTTTTTAAAAATTGAGATATAGTTGGCATATAACATTAGTTTAGTTTCCAGTGTACTAACATGATGATTTGATCTATGTATGTGTTGCAGAATCACCACAGTAAATCTAGTTAACATCCATCACCACATAGTTACAATTTTCTTTTCTTGTGATGAGAACTTTTAAGATTTACTTCTTAAAGATTTTTTGATTTAGAGCTGAGTAAAGATTTTTTTGTGCCACGTAAGTTTTTACCAGGACGTAGGTGTGCATGCTTTTGAGGTGATTTCAGAAGGGAAAGTAGGCAGTGCTCAACAACAGGAATGTGCAATGCCAGAGAGTGAGTGGTGGTGAATCTTTTCTGACGGGAGTTTAAAAGAGCTCTCAGGGAGAGTCATAGAAACAGACTCAGTGGAAACACTATGAAAAAGGCATTACGCCTCATTTGTTGAAGATGTTGTATTCCAAGTGTGTGAGTAAATGTGCACTGAAATTTTTTAGTTTAGTACTGATCGTTTTTACATTAAAAATAAAGAACTCACGGTCAGCCTGGTGGTGTAGTGGTTGGGTGCATGTGCTGTGCTTCGGTGACCCGAGATTTGTGGGTTTGGATCCCGGGCTGGACCTTATACAGTGCTCATCAGGCCGTGCTGTGGCGGCATCCCATGTATAAAATAAAGGAAGATTGGAACAGATGCTAGCTCAGGGCCAATCTTCCTCACTAGAAGAAAAGAAAATCAAGAACTGTGCTTTGCACTTTACCAGATACAAATCAAGAGTTTTTTTTTTTTTTTTTTTAGGGTAGACAGTATAAAGATTATACCCAAAGTGAGAGAAACTTAGGTGAGTACATTGGTATTTTAATTTTAATTTGTTGAAAGACTATCAAGAGGGGTTCATTCATTCAAATCAATGTAGCAGACTTACATATTTATTTAAAAATCTATTCTTACTATTCTTTTACACTAGAAACCAAAACCTTTCTTTGTTAAAATAGAGTTTTAACTAACACTGAAATATGCTTAACATCTAACAGGTTAAAATATTTCAGCTGTTCATTTTTTACCTTTCCATATCCATTTTTGCCTTTTCTCTGTTAACAGTGTTGATTCATTCCGAAAGGAGGCACAGAATATTAATTTAAAACTTTTTTTTTAATTAAGAATTTGACGTCTGCAATATGTGGTGTAGTAAACCACTTTCTGTCCTGCAAGATTACTGTGATGCCATTAAGATACACGTCTTCTGGCCACTTCTGTTTCAACGTCAGAATAGTTCTGTAATATCACGGTTACACCCCTGTGTGGAGGCCACGTAAGTTACCCCATGTTACTCATTTAGTATGAACAGTGGTAAGCATGTTGCCTGGTACCGAGGAATGCTGAGTATAATGGAAAGCTTATGTGTCACTCTTGTATACTGTTCAACATTACTTTTGTTTAGTAGGGTGGAAAAAGTTGATACTTGGGATTTGGATATGAATGAATAATTGTGGTAACATTATAATGAGCGAAATTCTGAAGAGCATTAGGTGGTAAATTTGAAACTGAGTAATGAAAAATTAATATGCTTATTTATAACTATCAGCATTGTAGTACAGAAGAGAGGAAAAAGTGTAGTATTTTATTAATAAACAACTTGTCACTTAGAGTGAAGAAATAGAGAAATTTTTTTTCAAATAGTTTAAATTGAGGTATAATGTGAAGTTAAGTATAAAGCTTAATGAATTTTTATATGAGAACCGAGTCTTTTAAAACATAAATTTGTCTTTAAGCAATTCTCACACTTCTGAGATAAGTTTGAAGAAATTACAACATCTTGAGTTGATGGAAGATATTGTGGATTTGGCAAAGAAAGTTGTGGTAAGTGATAGAATGTTGTCGTCCCCCCTGCCCCAATTTAAAGAATGTAAGTGTTTATATGGTGTCATGCTTATGTTACTAATTTTTAGTGGTTAACATGTAATGGTTTTAATTTGGTTAAGTTGAGATTATTCTGCTATCCATAATTTGTGCTGTGTATTTGAGAGATTGGCTGTTTTCATGATTCTGACATAACATCATGAGAACCAGGACTGCTCCTTATTGCTAAGGATAGAAATTGGAATTTGTCACAAATGGAAGTGTACTCCTGGTTCACAGAAGCCTTTGTCACAAGTTCTGAAAGTGATGGATTCTATCTTGTAAAATAAAATCATGCCACTGTCACCACCACCACAACAAATATTTTTTCTTTGGGGGTGAACTTCATCATGTCAGATTTGAGGAGGTGTACTTTGTACTACTCTGAGGGTTTTTTCTTTTTGCCTTTAAAGCCATTTGATAATTTTCCTTATTTCAGTTGGTTATGGAGACAAATATTTTTCTTGGTACTATTCTAATTGCAAACTTAAATTTAGGAAGGGCACTCTGATGTTTATTTCCTGCGGATAGTCTTTTGCAGTAACTTAGTGTAGTTTTATTAAAAATCTAGGTGTAATGAACTTTAAAATCCATACATCGAAAAGTTAGACTAAATCATGTTATTATTAGAACCCTATGTAAGACTTTTTGAATTCTTGTTTTAGGGTCTGTAAGAGGTAAATTGAGTGTGAAAGTGCTTGTGGGAAGTGGACTACTATGTACACATAGTAGTATTTCTAAAGTTTGAAATTTTTAGTTCACTAGAAAAATCAAATATAATTGACTGAATAAGGAAAAAATGTGTTGTATTCTTTCTTTTTGTTTTGCAGAATGATTCATTCTTTATTGGAGGCTTATTGAGAATTGGTTATAAAATAGAAAATGTAAGTGTTAACATAGGAACACAGCGCAGCTACTGTGAGTAATTGTCAGTCGTCTCACTGCTCATTGCCCCATGTATTGGGTCCACATGGTCAGTGTTTTATATCTAGTATTTGGTAGTATTGACTTCTGTATTTTGCTTGGGCAATCTCCTTATTTTGGGAGTTTGCGTCATTTTCATTTTTTTCCCATACATGTAGTGTAATTTTGAGCCTCTTATACAGGTCGATTCTTTTTTCTCTTTTAGTATATTTACTTGGCATATGTGCTCCCAAATGAAATTACTAGGTCCCTGGTATGAACATTTTTTGATATGTAATTACTGAATAATCTCCAGATACAACGATAAACCAATTTTTAATGGTACTGTTAACATAAACATTGACTTATTTCCCTTAAGCCTGACACTAGCATTGATAACTCCACTGTTTAATTTCTGAAGTCATTTCAGACACTAGAAGTACAGATAAAATTTCTGTGAACTCTAGATTCTTCATGAATATCATTGCCCTGAGTGTTCATTTGCCCAGCCACGCCCTCGTGTTGTTGTTTATCTCCTATTCTTGTATTTGCCACAGACTTCTTAAAATACTTTGTCCCTTTAGTGAACCTTAATCTATACCTTTAATATTGATATGGGTGGAAGTCCTAGTTTAGATGAAATCTGAGACCCCTCGTTCACCTTGTATTATTGCACTCTCCTGCTACCCAGGGCAGCCTCAGACCAGGTTTTAGACCTCAGCTTCCAGGTCTGTAATCATTGCAGTAGCATCCTGAGCTGTGAGAGCAGCCCGAGGTTGCCTGAAGATGTAACATATGTGAGTCCATGGTATTTGTTAACTTGTATGTTGGGTCTAGCTATTCCAGGTTGCGGGCTGGAGTAATGAAAATATGAGGTTGTATAAGTTTTGTATTAAGGATCTAAAATGCTATGTAAGATAAATTTATAATACCACATGTAAATTTAGAATTAATACCCGAATCACATTCTTCATCCCTCTTTTTGAAACAGAAAATCTTGGCAATGGAAGAAGCTTTGAATTGGGTGAAATACACAGGCGATCTAACAATTCTACCTAAATTAGGAGCAGTGGACAATTGTTGGCCTATGTTAAGTATTTTCTTTACTGAATGTGAGTATAAATTCTTTAAATTATTACTTGACTCAGTTTTTAAAGATATTGTTTGAGAAAATGTAATATGTAGTTACGTAATTTCTTATTTATCTTAGCATTTTTAAAAAATGTTTTTCTCTTGCGAGTAAGAGAAAAGCCTTTATGAATAAGAGAATTTTAAAAATTTTATTGATGTTGTAATAGTTTATAACATTGTGAAATTTCAGTTGTACATTATTATTTGTCAGTCACCATATATATGTGTCCCCCTTTACTCCTTATGCCCACCCCCTAACCCCTTCCCTTCTGGTAACCACTAATCTGTTCTCTTTGTCCTTGTATTTGTTTATCTTCCACATATGAGTGAAATCATACGGTGTTTGTCTTTCTCTGTTTGACTTATTTTGCTTAATGTAATATCCTCAAGGTCCATCCATGTTGTTGCAAATGGGATGGTTTTGTCCTTTTTTATGGCTGAGTGGTTGAACAAGAGAATTTTAACATTATAGTTCGTTTTATTCTGTAGTTCCTGTCTTAATGATTTCTATGACATTATACTTTTTGAAATCCTACCAAATGGATGTCATTACCCAGAGAAAGAGACTACAACTGGGCCTCATGTATTCTCATTCATAAGAGAAATAAGTAACAGAGCTAAAATTATAATTTTCATTTCCCTCATGAATCTGTTATTCTTATGTATGATGAAACTGCCTTATATATTTTTTTACTTTGTGAAATATTTTTCCCTAAAGCATTTGAATGTTAGTAGCATTTTTATAGTATAGTTATATGAATCTTGAAACAGGAAATATTTGACTCTGTACTTGATGGTGACCAATAATTAATTAGCCATCTCCAATGAGAAGAAGGCAAATTTTGTGCTATTGACGTAAGTGTTAAAGAGAAATTAATCTTAAACATGAAGACCAGTTTTTCTGATAGGTTCATTAGATGCTGGGCTGTATTACACCAATGGAAGTGGTTCTCTTCCTTATTCTGTTTTAATTATAAGCTAGATTTTATGATAGAAATAGAGGACCAATATCATGTATTGGGCACTCATGTGGGCTCGTTCCTGACTTTCTCTGGCTGTTCTCTCTTTATAATAGCACTGCAAGGTAGCTCCTGTTGTCCCTATTTTAGAAAGGAGTAAACCAAGGCTTCGAGAGGTTGATATTTCTGCAGTTTAGCACGTAGTAGAATTTAGATGGGGAATCAGGTCTCTGATCTCCAAGCCCAGGTTTTCGTCCTGCCGTCTTGTTCTGTCCTTTAGTATTACTTTAATTTATTTGGTGACCCTCCCAGACCCTTCCTCGAATCTGAAGTTGTAGGTACTTCTTCTGCCTTGGAAACAAATGTGTTTGGCTAGAGGCATAACTGTAGTTTTGTTGCAATAAATTATTTACCACTTAAAAAAATCTTTTTTATAGAACAGCTTAAAATTCAGAAAATGAGGTCTGGTAAACTTTTAAAAAATTCTGGTTATCTACTGCATTTTAATTAATTTTATAAGAATAGCATTTCAAATATATTGTCTCATTTTAACATTTCATTCATGAGAGTCAAAATGTTAAGACAATTTAAATTCTTCATTTGTTATATTAGATACATTTTAGAAAGTAGTTTTCCAGGTTTTTGTTTTCAGACATTTTTATTGAACATTGTGTCAGGTACCCATGGTGCCTAATTATGTTTCTTGAATTGACTTGAATAATTATAAGACCTATTTGGAATGTGTTATGATGGAGCAATTGTTTTAACTGCAATGACAACTAATGTAATAATCAACAGGTATTTTTTTAATGCTAGAAAACTGAGATTAGATTCATAGCAAGCAGTGAATCTAAAGTTTTCTGAAGCATTTTATCAGTTACTTATTTTAAATTATTATTTGATACATGTAAAAGATTACAAGAAATGTATTATTTAGAAAATAAAGTAATATAATGAACTTTATGGACCCACTTACCTAACCGAAGAATTAGAACATTAACAATATCAGTTTCTTTTTTTTTAAACAAATGTTCTCTCACTCTCTCCTAAAAATAAAATGTAGACAAGTATCACATAACTAAAGTTGTAACAGAAAACTGCAATTTGCTTGAAGAATTTAAAACTCAAAATTGTGCGGAGTGTATAGAGGTGAGAATAAATATTTACTTGTAAGTATATTTTAAGATTTGCTTATTAGAAGTTTTCTGAACACTCAAGAAGTTTAATAAAACTGCTATCTGAAAAATATAAGAAACTAACATTCAATTATGTTTGAGGGAAAGTTTTAATAAATTTTTATTGGAATGTTTATTCTTTTGGAAGAGGAAAACAACGCATTGATCAGAATTCTCTAGTATTACAGATTTTAAGAGTTAATTGAAAATTGAAATTTGATTATTTTTTTAGACTGAAAGGCTTTTAAGTACTTGAAGAAATATGATTTTCTTTGGTAACAGCTTCATCGAGTTGTAATTCACATGCCATACAATTCACTCATGGGAAATATACGATTTTAACTAAATTTTTAAAAAAAGATTTAGGAAAATATTTAATGTTCCATTTAATTCTCTAACTAAAGCCATTGATATGATCCAATTTATTTTAATTTGTTTATTTTGAAAATTTGAGTGAAGTGAAAAGTTTCAGTTATATCTGTGGCATCTTTGATTTCAGTTTTGCTAACTTTGTTGCCCCATTTTGAGGGGGGGAGCAGTTAATCTAATCAACAATGCTTGTGTGTTATTGATTTATATATTGGTTTTTAAGCACTCAGGTTTATTAAATAATATCACATTTTCTAACCTAAAATTAAAATTCTACCTTACATCTACTTTTTTTCCTACCATATGACAGGTTTCATAAGGCATATTTAAAAGTTACCTGCCAAATACTGTACACAAAGAGATAAATTGTTAGTAATTATTCATAATGTAATGGTTTTACTTACATAATATTACTTTAACAGAGTTAGCATTGAGTCATTAGAAACAGTTTTCTTCGAATATATATACCAAAATATTGAATGTTGTATTCTCATTTTCTACATAAATAATCCCCCAGGATATTTCTGATATCAAAGATAGAAATCCAGAAACATTTTTCCAAAGTATTGGGGTTCTTGCTTGTTTTTTGATTTGTCTTCTTTCACCTTGGTTTCTCAGCAAGGAGAACTAATGAAAATGAAAGGAAATGAAGAGTTTTCCAAAGAGAGATTTGATATAGCTATTATCTATTACACCAGAGCCATTGAATATAGGTAAGAGCAAAATAGAACAATGAGGTGCTTTTTATGTAGCAGATCAGGTTAGAATGCTAGTCAGGAGAATTAAAAGCAAGATGAGGAATTGGAGAATATCTTCAACTCGCTATGTGGGATAGATTTTCTCACCCTCAGGTAGTAGAAGCTTAGAGATGGCCTGAGGAGATGAACTAAACCAAGTCGGGTAACTCAAGCAAAATTGTGAATTTGCTTCCACCCTGCCCCATTTTCTTTGAGGCTTTCCAGTGCAGAGTCAAATGTTCTTTCTCATTCTCATTTTGCCTTCAACTAATTCCTTCCAAATTATTAACTGACCAAAAAGGGTTAGTTACTAATACTTAAGATGTCACCCATTCAGGGATTTTTGCTTTCAAAGAGGGAACTTTTAAAGGATAATAGTTGGAATTGTTGAGAGAATGCATCTGTTCTCTCTACTTCCTCTTCTGTTTGTTTGGCTGCTGGAATTTCGTAACATTCCTGTAAGGGTGCCCCACCCTTGGGTCCTCCTGACATTGTAGCTGGGCCCCCTGATGTTACTAGTGCAGTATGTCTCATTTGATTGTCACATCTCCCTGTGAGCTAGACAGAAAGGTAGAACTAACTTCATTTTGAATACAGGGAAGTTTAGGTTGATTTGGACAAAATTACTCAGGGAGGACGCGAAGGAACCGCGACTTAGCCAGTTAGGACTCCAAATCCTGTTCTTTCTGCTCTGCCGCACAGATGTCAAGTTTTTGAAAATTTCTTTGTGCCTTGTCTTTTCTATGTGACTTTTGTTTGTTTCTTATGAAATGTCCTTTTCTGACTAAACATTATTTCTTTTAAAGACCTGAAAATCACCTTCTTTATGGTAACCGAGCTCTTTGTTTTCTTCGCACTGGACAGTTTAGGTAAGTTGGTTAGAGTACCCTAATCGTTGAACTGTTCTGCTCAATCTCGTTTTTGAGAAATGTTTCTGTTTTGCAGGTATGCAAGAAAATCCTTCAATAGTTCTGTGGCAGAAATAGTTAAATGGTTAAAAGAGGGCTTTTTTGACTTTATATGTAATAACAATGACAGCAGCAGCTGCTCTCAGGGGTAATATTGCATTATTTTAAGTACTTTACATATGTTATTTAATTCTCACAACACCCTTAATAGGCAGGTATTGTTATCCTCCACATTTACATTTGGACAAACTTATACCATTAGTAAGTAGTGATGCCAGGATTTGAACACAGATCTTATCTGGTGATGTCAAAGACTGTGTTTATAACACCTATATTACCTCCTTTTGCTCTGTTAATCTGTATAGTTGTGGAGGAAGAATTTTTGCTCTATTTTTTCCCCTCTGTTTAACTTGGTATGAAAAAATTAAGGAAATGTTCTTCATAAGTGAAAGAAAGAAAAGAAGTCTCATGGTTTAACTGTAGGAGTGAAATCATAATTAGTTCGTAGTTCCTTATGTTGAACTGAGCTTTTATTTGTTAGTTGAGAAAGATTGTTGACACTGCACCAAGATTTTGTTGTCCCTAAGTTTAAAATTTTTAGGACATAAATTGAGCACTGTAGACTGTTATATTTAGTTCTGTCCTGCCTCAGTGTAAGAAGAGTAAAGGGTGGCTTCAAGAATATATTCACTCAGTAGAAGAAGATTAAAAACAAAACAAACTAAAAACCGAGTTGGAGCCTGAGATCCTCAGAATAAAGCTGCGTAGACATAAGGTCCTGCTTAGTTATTAGCTATAATTCCTATTTGCAGCTGACCTTTTTTGCCCAAAATAAAAAGAAAACCTGAAAAGTGATGTAATTCTCACTGTCCATGAAGAAAGAGGATGCCACTTGCTCAGGTGAAACAGTGTTTTCCTCGTGTTTAGTTGTGAAAGAAATTTCTTTTTTTTTTTAAAGATTGGCACCTGAGCTAACAACTGTTGCCAATCTTCTCCTCTCCCCTCCAAACCCCCCAGCACATAGTTGAGTACTTTTAGTTGTGGGTCCTCCTAGTTGTGGCATGTGGGACACCGCCTCATCGTGGCCTGACGAGTGGTGCCATGTCCGCGCCCAGGATCTGAACCGGCGAAACCCTGGGCCATCGAAGCTGAGTGCGTGAACTTAACCACTTGGCCACGGGGCCAGCCCCACTGGAAGAACTTTCTTATATGGCTTACAAGTAATATGAATTAAGTGATAGAGTAGAGAAGAATCTCAGCAACATTCCTATTCAAAGCAAAAAACTCCTTGAAAGTGCACTTTTGGGTTTCACAGATAATTTTTTTGGAAAGTTTTCTCATGAAAGAAGAGTCTGATGTCAGTTGTTTTTAGTGAAAACACTTATGTTGGGATGTGGGAGAGTGGGAGTGGGGAATATAGTATATTCCCAGTATGTAGCTTTTAAAAATAACACTTATGTTTTTCTTTTATTATAAACAGAATACATTCTCATGGTAGAAAATTTGGAAAATACAAGAGTTTAAAAAGAAGAAAATAAAAATCACCAGTAATCCAACCACCTCGGAGAATACCTCTGTATTAACGTTATGCAGCTTTTAGATGGCTTAAGCCATGGATAAACTGAGGCTTTCTAGACTAGAGGAATGGATGGGCTTGACAGTCTTCCATCAATACCACTGTCCTCAACTGATTCTGACAAGAAATGAGCTGCAAATGTCTTTAAGTTATTGCCTCTGGCTAGGTCCAGAATTGCAGATATCCTATGCTGTTTGAAGGTGAATCTGTATGCTTTCAAGATGAATAGGTTGGCAACTTGACTAGCCTCTTGTGAAAAACCCAGGCGCCCATCTGAAACCTTGATTGGGCGGAAGGTCATCCACTCTGCGTAGGGGAGCTCCGAGAGCTGAGAGGCAAACCAAGGTGTTTCTGCCCTCTCTCACGAGTGTTGAATGCTAGACACTTGAGGAGCCTCCTAAAACTGCTGCAAAGGAGGTGCATCAAAGTAGAAATACAGAAGCCAGGTAGCCTGGTGAGGTCAAGGTCAAGAGCAGGGTTGTACATCCATCCTTGTACCTCGTTCCTGATGGTCTAGCTTGTGGTTCAACACCATCGAAGTTTTCACTAGAGGCAGGTCAGCAGCATTCCTTCTTGGGCAATTGCCAATATATATTGAATGCCTATTTAATGTCAGAAGCATTGTACCACACTGATTTTGGCTGGTGTTTCCGTCCTCAGACGTTGTTTGTATGACTTGCTCAGTAATGTAGGAGTATGTTTTCTGAGTCCATGGTACATATAACTCCTGATCAAGTGAGTAGATGATGTGACTTCAGAAAGAACCACATTGCCAGTGATTCAGACATGCGGTTGGCACAGGAGGACCCGTGCCTTTTAGCTGAGTTACCAATGTTGAGAAATCTTGAAACTCTCACATCTGAGGGTTGGTAGATCTGTCATGGGAATCTGGCTGAGCAGCTGCCGGGGCAGATGGGGGAAAAGCATCTAACCTCCCTGGCGCTGTTCTGAGCACTTTATGTATATTAAGTCATAAAACCCTCAAAATCTTGTGAGGTAGGTGCTGCTGTCTCTATGGATGAGGAAACAGGCATGAGGAGGTCAAGCCAAGTGTCCTCAGACACTAGGTGGGTGTGATGGAGCCAGAATTTGAACCCAGGCAGCCTGGATGCAGAGTCTCTACTATTGATCACCATGGGAAGGTGAAGATAGAATCAAAGGGCAATTTGAAAGTTGAAAAAAAATTAAATAAATGCTCCAAATAGCCAGTAAACATGGTTATCCTTACAGAACATGCCAATTCAAAACTATGAGTCTCTCTTTTATATCCATCAGATTGGCAAAAGTTAAAAAAAACCTCACAGTACCAAATGTTTGAGAGGATGTGGAACACAGGAAACTTTCATACTCAGCTGGAGGAAGTGTAAATTGGTGCAATCACTTTGGAGAGCAATTTGGCAAGGTGAAGATGTGCATACTCAGCAGCCCACCTCTAGGCTCATACTCTCCCAACTCAAGTGTGTACCCAAGAAGATGTGTACAAGCCTTCATTACAGCATTGTTTGTAAGAGTAAAGAAATGGAAACAACCTAAATGTCCATCAGTAGGGGAATGGATAAATTATGGTATATTCATACAATGGAATTCTATACAGCAGTTAAAATGAATGCGTTGTTGAGTGAAAAAGCAAGTTGCAGAATGATTTGTACAGTATGATGCCATTTATATAATGTTTAAAAATATGCAAAATGATATGCATATCCATAATTAATACATAGTATGTATTAAAAGTGTTTAAAAAATGCATGGGTATGTTAAACGCCAGGGGAGTGACTGTCTCTGGGGAGGGAAGGATGGGAAACACAGTACGCAGTGGATGTCAACTGTAACAGACTTCTGCAAAAAGATCTGAAGTAAATATGGCAAAATGTTAAGATCTTACTAAGCTGGTTACATGGGTGTTGATTGTGTTAATGTTTTTCTCTGTACTTTTATGTATACTTGAAATATCTGATAAAAAGTAACACTGTAATTAAAGATGCATATGATAAGATGAAAAAAGGAAAACAATGATCACTAACATCAAGGATAAAATAAGTGAAAAATAATCTTGAAAGGAGAGAAATATAAATATTTTAGGACCAAGGTGGGGAGCCTGAGGTGAGGTATGTGTGGGGAAAATGCTTCATTCAGAAATGGTCAAGGTGGTGGTGGTGGTGGTGGTTTTAGTGCCAGATAGTCACACAGTTTGTAAATCAGACCACTTTTGGGTGGATATAGGTGAGGCCAAGAGCCAATCGGAACCCTGTCGTTCGTCAGAGATGTGCACCTCGAGGTCTGCGGATGTCACGTGGAAAGTATGCGGAATGGAGTTGGAGTGAGGGAGGGGTGGGTGGAATATTCTGCCTCCTGCCACAGCTTCTCCCTGCTGAATCCTTCAGGCTGAAGGATGTGTGCAGTGTTTCCCAGAATGACTGGTTTGGATGAGATCTGTCCTTTTTATTCCGGTCTTCTAGAAGTTCAGCTTTCAAAAACAATTTGGTAGTAATAGGGCATTTGAGTGATAGTTTTAATTGAAATAATTAGAAATTTTTAAGTTTAGAGGAGAATCTGCAAAAAGCAATGAGGCATATCTCTAGCTTCTGTAGTTACAAGGTTGTGCAAAGTATATGATTAGGCTTTGCCACTTACTGTTTAATTCATTCCTGTGGGACTCACATGTGGAAATTTGAGTTGTTTGGTGGGATGTGATAAATTGTATGAAGGGAAATGTAATTGGAGAAAGTGAAAGCTTACCCTTGGATGTTTTTTTCAATTTACTTTGGAAAATTATGGAATTTTTTAACTTGATATTTGCTTTGACCTTTTCATGTGTAACTTTACCCATCATATGATATTCCTTCTATTAGATTTCAACTTGTGATTAATAGCAGACAGATAGACTTTAAATGACTTCTTTTTTTTTCTGAATTTCTCCAAGGCCAGAGGTATAAATCAAGTCAGTTTTATGTTTCTGTGAGGGTTTTAAAAATCTTAGTGTGTGTGTGTAGCTTTAATGCAAGTGTGTTGATTTGGTGAGTAATTCCTCATTCTAGTCTCTTACTTGTGTGATTTCTGTATTTTTACTTACAACCTGCTGAATTTGCTTCTGAAGAACATATTTATTTTTTCAATCTTCTTTAGGGTGCATCTATCTTCCTTTTTAAAAAGCAGTAACAAATGCACATCATGAAAAGTTAAGAGTACAAAAGGATAAACTCAAAACTTTTGCCTGGCTCAGACCCCTGCCTTAATTCGTCTTCTTAGATCCTAAAGTATTTCTATAATTTACGCTGATACAAGCATTTATGTTGAACCAAACGGAGTTGCCTTTTTTTGTAAGTCAGAATATAGGCACATTCGTTTGGTTCAATGTATATATCTTATTTTTTCTTAACACTGATAGGAGCATACTGTACACACTGTTGTACATCTTTTTTAATATCTAATATTGGAGCTTGTTGCATATCAGCGTATATAGAGATCTACCCTTGTTCTTATTCATGGCTGAGTACTCTTTTACTCGATGAGTTATTTGTCCTTTAGTTAGTTTGTATTAGAATATAGATTGTTTCCAGTTTAAAAAATTATATACAGCTCTGTGATGATTATCATTTTACTTATGTTCTACTGTCAGGTGCAAGTATATCTGTTGGATAAATTCTTAATAAATTTCTTTTACTTGGATGAAAGAGCATGTATAATTTTAATTCCAGACACTAACTTTTGATTTAAAATGTATGTGGGTATTCAGTTGATGGTTTTTAGTCACTGCATATTTGTTACATCTGAATCCTGCTTTTGTTGCTTCATTGTAAAATCTGGAAACTTGGGAGTAGTATTCCTATTTCTTTGTTAGTCTGCTCAGGCCCTGAAAATGTTGATTTACAATAGGTGGGAAAAAAGTGATAACCCTTTTATCACTTGCAAAGTTCTTACATACATAATTTGTTGTGGTTGCAAGAGTCAATAAATAGCATCTTCTTCCCCTCCCAAGTCCAGAATCAGTTAAGAGATGGAAGCAGAAGACAGGCAAATGGTGATCCAACCTTGCCTCTATTATGGATACAGTTGTTGGAGAACAGGGCCTTAAGTCTGATAGCCAGGGGACTTGGTATTAGTTTATCCATGGTCACAGACAACGGGGCAGTAAGGGCCCTTGTGAACTTCAAGCTTGGAGGAAAAGGGAATCTGGAGTTACTGTTGGTGTTTGAGATCTGAACCAGTAAGAAAAGGAAGAGGCTGAGCCACATGCGATTGAGGCCCCTCCCCTACCATCAGATAAGTTATTATTTATCTCCCTGGGAAAAGTTAGGGGTGGCGAGAGGAGAGAGCTCAGGAGTGATTAATCTAGCAAACCTACATGGAGGCTAGAGGAGGAGGACATAAGTGGTCTAGCCTAACACATTTTAGGGCAAAATGTAGCATATTGTGTATGAGGAAATAGATGGGGGGGCTGGAGAAATAAAAATTTTGCTATGTGAACTCTTATTTCTTACCCTCTATTCAGCCTTCTTGCCATTATGTCACACAGTTTTCAAGAGTAAATATCCATTTGTATGTCTTCAGTTTTCCCGTTTTCATAGATGTATGGTGCAGGGTATTGCTGCCGTTAATGTCGTACCTGCTCTCTAGAGTATTTAGACCCTGGGCTGCAGTGGTTTGGGTAGGCCGTAACACCATGAAATTTACTGTGCCCACTTTGCTTTAGTAGTACAATGTGGTCATATGCTAGTATACGTGGCAATGTGATAATATTATATACATATATTAATAAATATTGTGATACTTATAGTGATTATAATAGTAATGTAATACTATGGTTATATTGTAGAATTGTATATTATATCATTAATTATAATAATGTAACATTCAATATTGATTCAACAAATATTATTGGGGTTCTGTTTATGGATATGTGAGGAATGAGCAAAAATAAGATATAGTGCCTGTATTCTAGATAGTAGGCCAGCAGTGTGAAGGTGTGTGGTGGGAAGGCGCATGTTGCATTCATGGAATTAATAGTGTGCCATGTGGCCTCAATACAGAGAAGGAAGGAGAGAAGTAGTCAGGGGCTAGAACAAGGAGGGTCTTATAGGCTACGTTAGGGCTGTTGGCCTTTGAGAGCGTGGAGAAGAGAGTAAAGGATTTTGAACTGAGGGGGCAGCATGATTAGTACCTTAAAAAGAGCAGTCTAGTTGCAGTGAGAACAGGTTTGCAAGGGATGCAGCATGAGTGGGGTTAGCAGGCTGTGGCAGTACTCTAGGCCAGATGATACAGGCTTGGAGCAGAGTAGTGGCAGTGGAAATGGAGAAGTGGAAGGATTCGAGATATTTTAGAGGTAAAATTGACAGAATTTGCTGATGGTTTGGTGCTGAGAAGCAAGGGAGAAGATGGTGTTTGGAGGTTTCTGCCTTCAGCAGCTTCATGGATTACAGGCCCAGTCTCTGACACTGGGATCACTGGAAGAGAGAGATTTGTAGGAAGTAGAATTTGACTTCACTCTTGGACGTACTGAGTTGAAGTGCCCTTGAAGGATCTCAATTGGAATGTCATGTAGGCAGTGAGTTACTGGGTCTGGGATGTAAAGGAAAGGTTTGGGCAGGAGACACATATTTGGAATAGTTAACCTAGATGATTTGAAGTTGTAGATGTGGGTAAGATTGCCTAGAGAGAATCACTTGAGCTTTAAAGAAATACCCGCAACCCAGAGATTCTGATTTAATTAATTGGGCATTGGGTTTTAAAAAGCCCTCCAGATCGTACTAATGTGCAACCAAGGTTGAGATCTAGTCTAGAGAGAGTGAGCTGAGATTAGAAGAGGAGCTAGAACTGAGCCTTGAAGGACAGAGATAGTGGCCAATTAGAGAAGGATGAACCTGCATGGGAGACTGTTAAGAGGTGGCCAGAGAGGTAGGAGAAAATCTGTACGTGTGGTATCATGGAAGTAAGAGAAAGAGTGGCCGGCAGTGCCTGTTGCTGCTGAGAAGCCAGATGGGATTTGGATTTAGCAATATGGACATCTTTTAGTTAACCTGGGGAGAGCTGTTAGTGGGAAGCTTGGAACAGACACTGGATTGGAGTGGGCTGAGAAATGAGAGTGAGGAAATGGAGACCCCCAGCATAGACCGGTAAAAGGTATTTGGGGAGAAGCAGTGAGGAGCAGAAGAGGTGTGCCATTGTATTAGGATGTTTTTGGCTGCAAATAACAGAAAACCAGTCTGATTCAACTGGTTTAAATGATGAAGAAAACTTACCTCCTTCAAGAGTTTCATAAGAAGTTGACTTTAGGGTTGTGAATTTAGTGGCTCAACAGTGTCATCAAAGACCTAGGTTTTTTCAGGCCCCACTGTGTGACTTGGGCGTCAGGCTGTCCCCTTAGGATGGCAGGATGGCTGCTGTAATTCAGACATCAAATCAGGTATTACAGTCTCCAGCAGAAGGATGACTTTTCCTTGTAATCTTAAAAAAAAATCTTAAGACACATACTGAAAAGTGTACAGTTCATAAGCGTATAGGTTGAATGTTCAGAATCCGAACAATTATAACCAGCACCCAGAGCACAACTGCAATAACCTCGGAAGTCCCCGTTGTTCCTCCTTCCAGTCACTACCCACCTTCTCCCCCAGGGTAACTACTATCCTGACTTCTAAGACCATAGGTTAATTTTCCCTGTTTTTGTGCAATATAAGCAGAATCATACGGTATGTGTTCTTTTATGTTTGGCTTTCAGCTTTTTTTTTGAGATCCATATTGTTTGCATGAAGTTGTAAAGTGTTCATCCATTGCATGAATATAGCACATTTTATCCATTCTATTGTTGATGGGCATTTGGGTAGTTTCTAGTATTTGGTTTTACAGATAGTTTCACTGTGAACATGTGTATTCATTTCTGTTGAGTATATAATCAAGGAGTGGAGTTACCGGGACAGAGGGCATGCTTTATATTCAGCTTTAGTACATAATTTCCAACATGGTTGTGTCGTTTTACACTCCTACCAGCAGCATATGAGAGTTTCAATTCCATGTCCTCACAGTTAATTTGTATTATTTCATTTATACATTCTGGTGGGTGTGTAGTGATATAGTGCTGTGATTTTAATTTACATTTCCTTAAGTTGATTAAGGATATTTAATTTGAGCATCTTTTCATATGCTTATTGACCACTTTGATATTCTGTTTTCTGAAGTGCCTGTTTGAATCTTTTAATTTTTTTTTTTTGAGTTGAATGTCTTATTCATTAGTAGGAGGTTTTTTTAAAAAATCCTGGCTATAAGTTATTGGTCAAATATATGTATTACAAACATCTCACACTCTTGGCTTGCCTTTTCACTCTTGATGTTTTCTTTTCACGAACAGAAATTACTGTTTTTAATATGGTACAGTTTATCACTTTTTCCTTTATGGTAAGCACTTTTTGTGTTCTGTTTATAATCTGCCTGCTCTAAGGTCACGAAAATGTTCTGTGTTTCTTCTAAAAGCTTGATTGTTTAACTCTGATATTCGGATCTATAGTCCATCTCGAGTTGGTTTTGTATTGAGTGCGAGGTAGGGTTCAAGGTTCCTATGAATGTCTAGTTGACCCAGCACCAGATTCGTCCTAAGCTAACATCTGTTGCCAGTCTTCCTCCTTTTTACTTCCCGCACCCTCCCTTTCCCCCAGGCAGAGCCCCAGTACGTAGTTGTATATTCTAGTTGTAAATCCTTCTAGTTCTTCTATGTGAACCATTGCCACAGTATGGCTACTGACAGATGAGTGGTGTGGTTCTGACCCGGGAACCAAACCTGGGACACTGAAGCGGAGCGTGCCAAACTTTAACTGTTAGGCCATCAGGGCTGGCTCCCAACACCATTTCTTAAGAGTACCTTTTCTCCATGCAGTGCAGTGTCACCTTTCTCTTATAGATGAGGTGACTGTATGTAAGGATCTCTTTCTGATTTCCTGATACGTAAGGTCCTATTCTGTTGGTCAGGTCATTTATCTTTAGATACCTTTTTAAAAATATATATATAGCCTTTTAGTAGGTATTGCTATCTGGTGGTATAAGTTACCTGGTTTTGTTCTTCCTTGTGATCTTTTTTTTAAGAGTGATGAGTCCCCTCAGATCCCATTGGCCAGCACTGGGTCGTGTGACTACCCCTAAACCAATCAATGGAAAGGAGAGTGGGATTGCCATAATTGACTTAAACTAATTAGGAGTTATCTCTAAATCTTGTTGTAGTGAAATAGACCCTCACAACAAAAGTCTAATAACCAGGTAGAGGAGGGGATAGCTGTTGAATAGGCTGCCAGCAGTGCTGAGGGTTTAAGATACATTTTTATTTGTTTTTTGAAGAGGAGAGAGCTGAACTTATTAAAAGTTGATAGGATGTTACACACCAGTGTGAACGTATTTAATGCCACTGAACCATACATTTGAAATGGTTCAGATGGTAAATTGTTTGTATAAAGAATTAGTATTCATGTGAATGTGAAATGATGAACTAGCGAATCTTAACGTAGGTAAATAAGGAAGTAACAAGAAAAGAAGGTGGATAAGTCAGTGAGTTGGGCACCCTGAGGAGATGGTAGGAATAGGTGAACAAGTAAGGAAGGAGCTATGTTATAGGGGGAGAGTGGGATGCCTGGAGTTTGAACATTTTTGAGTGGCGATCAGTTCCCTGGGTGGGTGGCAGTATGTGTGGCTGAGGAGAACATCGTTGAAGATAAGGAAGCCAGGAACCTGAGACACTAAGTGTTGGATCTGTTAGTACTTACAGTTTACAAAGTACTGTGCTTTAACATAGTACTTGACTTAGTATCTACCTCTAAACAGGAAGAACAGCATTATTATCCTCGTTTTACAGATGAGAAAGTGGGCCCAAGGAAGTTAATAACTTCCTGACAGCCCCAAGGAGAAGTAGTGATGAGTGAACTTAACACTCCCAACCCCATCTCCTGTCCCGACTTTCGTGCTCTGTCCACTGTAGCTTTGCTAGTGTGTGTGTGAAAGATCTGGGAGTTTCATTTTTGGAGATCAGATCATGTCTTGCTGACATGCAAAAATAGTGCAAAAAAACTATACAGATAACAACAAGGAGTTAGACATAAATAAGATGTAGAGAAGGTATTTGAAGGGAATACTCTACAAATATTAAAACTAGTTATTCCTGGGTAGTTGTGATTGTGACTCTGGGTGACTTTTTTCCTTTGTTTTACTTTTCTGTATTTTCCAAATTTCCTATAATGGACATATGTTATATGGATTTTTAAAAATTAAAAAATTATTTTTTAACTAGGTTATATATGGAAAATTCAAAAAGTGCCAGTATATGCACAGTGTATAGTGCCTTTATTAAAAAAATGAAAATGTTTGAATTTTTTATTTCTTCTTTTTTTTTTTAGAAATGCACTTGGTGATGGAAAGAGAGCCATTATTTTGAAGAACAATTGGACAAAGGTAGGTTTCTTTTATATTTTACATTGGGCAAATAATGCCATGCAACTTTGTGAAAAATCTGTTTACAGGGTATAAATCTGTATGTAAAAATGCTGGGTAAAATAATGCAGAGCTCAAGAATGTGACAGGGGCATCTTCAGTTCCATAACGAGAAAGAAGACTTAGCTCAGAAGTGGGAGGCCATGTGTGTCTGAGGAGGATGAGTAGCCCACAGGGATCTTGAGAATCTTGAGGGTAGCTTAGTGAGTGAGATGCCAGCACCACATTCTGGATGGATTAAAGACCTAATTCTGAAAAACGAACCTTAAAGCTCAGAAGAAACTATAGGAGACTATCTTTACTTAACACATAATGCACAAATCACTGGAGAGAAAAACGCTGATAAATTTGACTGTAAAAACTTGTGTATGTCAAGAGATACATGAATGAAATTATAGTCTGGGAGGAGATAATTTGTCATATATGTAGCATATCTAACTGATGGGATTTGTATCCAGAATATGTGAAAAACTGAAATAAGTAAGAAACCCAGTAGAAAATGGGCCAATAAAATAAAGGTGCATTTCACAGAAGAGGAATCCTGAATGGGCAATAGAAATAAACTATGTTCTATTTCCTAGTAATTAAAATTGTCCAGAGGTAGAACAACAAAACCAAGAGAGCAGAATAGAGAGCCTCCAAGCAGACCCACATGTCCATGAGTACCTAAAACAGCGTGATGTTGTTTGGGTCCTTCAGACTGGCAGAAATGGAAGAGACCAGTAGTCCTGAGTATGGGCGAGCGTGTGTGCTGACGGGAACCCTCAGTAAACTGGGGGGGGAGAATTGGTTACAACCAACTTGGAGAGCACTATGATGTGCATACGCCCTAATTACTTGATTCTGTGTGTGTGTACCTCACAAACTTTCTTGCATACCTGCAGATGGTGAGATGTACAAGATTGGACACTACAGCATTTTAATGGCACAGAACTGCAAATACCTAGATATCCATTAATAAAGCAGTGGGTGGTAGTATTTTCACTTGATCAGAATTGTTACTATGATCTATCTGATCTGTTCCCTGTCTTTAACACCTGTTATTTCTCCGACCTCACTCCTGCTCTGTGCCTTGTTCACTCTGTGTTGGCCTCCTCACTTTTCCTTAAATGTGCCAGGCCCACTCTCAGTTTGTACTTGCTCTTCCCTCTGCCTGGAATTAGAATGCCTTTCCCCAGAGCATGAGCTAGCTCCTGTATTTCCTTTCATTGTTTGCTGAACGTCCTCTTCTCCATGAAACCTTCCCTGGACACGTTACTAAAATGCCAGACCTTCCCTTTCCTAGACATTTGCTGTCATCTTCCTGCTTTACTTTTTCCCCTCTGAGCATTTATCACTACTGAACATACTCTATGTATTATTCAAGTTCTTTTTAAGGTGAGTCCTCCAGGACAGTGTGAGCTCCATGAGGAAAGGTATTTTGTTAGTTTAGTTCACTCTTGAATCTGGACTGCCTGACAAGCTGCCTGGCCCAAAACAGGCACTCATCAGTCAATCTTGGTTGACTTAGGGAGTAAATGAGTTGAATACTAGATTGCAATTGAAATGAGTTAACTGGTTTATCAACATTGATAGATTCAAAAAACAGTGTTGAATGAAAAAAGCAATAAAAGCATAATATAGGCTAGAAAAATACCTCTGAAATCTTGATAGTATTTCCTTCTGGGCAGTGAGAGAAGAGGGAAAAATCAGAGAGGGTATGAAGGAGATTTCAGGCATATCTGCATAGTTTTATTTCTTTCATTATAAAGGAATCTCAAGCAAATCTCACAGACTGTTAACAGTTAATTCTGGGTCTTTGTTATATTAATCTGTTTTCCTAAATCATAAAAATGTCTGAAGTTTTTTTTAAGTAGAATTTCAAATAAGACACAGACATATGTTTCCGACTTCATTCCTGGCTTTACATAATTCGTTTATAAACTAGCGTGAGTAGAATCATAGGACTTTAGAGCCCCAGAACGGTGACTCGGGTGGCCTAGGAGTGTGTCAGAGCCTGGGGACTGTAAAACTCCCCAAGTGGACCTCTGCATCCAAATTGTGGAGTCACTTTTTAAATGCCTCATTTTATAGATGAAGAAATTGAGTCACAAAAAGGTAAAGTGAGTTTTGCAAGGTGTCATTGCAAGTAAAAGACAAAACTGGGTTGACTCTCCAGCATTGGATGTGCTTCTTATTTGAGGATGATCAGTTTGTTGCTGTTTTCACTGAATCATTATGCTTGAAACAGAATCTTTGCTGATCACTGAACCTGGCCTTTGGCTCTATAAATATTTACAGAATGAATGGATGATAAAATTCTTAAAACTGAATCCCAGCCTATGATACTGGTTTTCCAGAGATAACTTTTGCTATTTCACTCTATTTTCAACTGAGAAAGAGAGTACTGAAACTGTCTGACTTGGAGGACTTTATTTACAATCTTTATTCCTGACTTAATTGATCAAACATAAAATATTCACTAATTTTTAAAGACTTTTTTAGATTCACAGCAAAATTAAGAGGAAGGTAAAGATATTTCCCATAAACCCTGTGTCCCCACAGATGCGTAACCTTCCCTGTTATCAGCATCCCCCAACAGAGTGGGACATTTGTGAAAATTGATGCAACTAATGTGCACACGTTATAATCACCCAAAGTCCATAGTTTATCTTAGGGTTCACTCCCCAGGTATTGTACATTCTGTGGTTTTGGACAAATGTATAATGACGTGTATCCACCATTATGGTTCATATAGAATGTTTTCACTGTCCTAAAAATCCTCTGATCTGCTTTTCCGTCCTTTTCCCCAAAACCTTGGCAACCAATGATCTTTTCACTGTCTCCATAGTTTTGCCTTTTCCTGAATGTCGTATAGTTGGAATCATACAGCATGTAGCCTTCTCACTTTGGCTTTTTTCATTTAATAATGTGCATTTAAGTTTCTTCCATCTCTTTTCATGGCTTGATAGCTCTGTCTTTTTAGTGCTGAGTAATATTACATTGTCTAGATATACCACGGCTTAGTTATTCATTCACTGGAAGGACATCTTGGTTGCTTCCAAGCTTTGGCAGTTATGAACAAAGCTGCTATAAACATCTGTGTGCAGGTTTTTGTGTGGACATAAGTTTTCATCTCCTTTGGGTCAGTACCAAGGAGTACAATTACTGGATCGTCTGGTAAAAGTATTTAGTTTTTTAAAGAAAACGCCAAACTGTCTTGCAAAGTGACTGTACCATTTTGCATTCCTGCCAACAGTGAATGAGAATTCCTGTTGCTCCCCATACTTCCCAGCATTTGGTGGTGTCACTGTCCTGAATTTTGGCCATACTAATAGATGTGTAGTGGTATCTCATTTTTGTTTTAATTTGCATTTCGCTAATGACATATGATGTGGAGCATCTTTTTATTTATTTGCCATCTGTATATCTTCTTTGATGAGGTGTCTGTTAAAGTCTTTGGCTCATTTTTTAATTGATTGTTTTCTTACTGTTGAGTTTTAAGGTCTTTGTATATTTTGGATAACAATCCTTTATCAGGTGTGTCTTTTGGGAATATTTTGTCCTGGACTGTAGCTTGTCTTATCATTTTCTTGACATTGGCTTTCACAGAAGTTTTTAATTTTAATCAAGTCCAGCTTATCAGTTATTTTTTTCATGTGTCATGCCTTTGGTGTCAGATCTAAAAAGTCATCGCCATACCCAAGGTCATCTAGGTTTTCCACTCTGTTATCTTCTAGGAGTTTTATAGTTTTGTGTCTTACATTTAAGTCTGTGATCCATTTTGAGTTAATTTTTGTGAAGGGTGTAAGGTCTCTGTCTAGATTCATTTTTTTACATGTGGATGTCCAGTTGTCCCAGCACCATTTATTGAAAAGACTGTCTTTGCTCCATGGTATTGCCTTTGCTCCTTTGTCAAAGATCAGTTAATTATATTTATGTGGGTTTACTCATTTTTTTTAAGATGGGATGTTTTGTGATGATTCCAGAAATATTTGTGTGGAAAAATACAACTTCTAGTGAATATTTAAAAAAATTGGTAACTGTATATCCAGGTCATTTTTCATTTTATTTTACCAGAAAGAAATGCTCATTGAAGGATAGTTTAAACTTCAAGAACAAAAGTAGACTGTGTAAGGTCCATTCTTTAATTTTAGAGGAATCTTTTTACTTTAGAATTAATTATGAGCCTGAGTCTGTTGGGTCATGCCTGTAGGATAGAAGCCTGTATAGGAAGGTAACTCTGTAGATTTCTATGTGAGGGTGTGCCAGTTTTTCTTCCTTCTTTGTGGATACAGAAGACTGGTACATGCTTTCAGGCTTAAGAGAGAGTGAGTCATTGTATCCTAAAGAGTGAGAATTTCTATGGTATAGTCAACAGATATTTGTTGACATTTCTGTGTGCGTTGCCCTATGATGTTGTTATACGGGATATAAACCAGTAGCCTTACAGATGTCCTTAAGAACCTTTTAATTTTGAAGGATATGTTAGGAATCTTGTTTGTGAGTGCTAAAACCTATCTCCAATTAGGCTTAAGTAGGAAAGGGAATTTATTGGCTCATGTAGTTGAAAAGTCTAGGGGTTGGCTTCAGGCTTGGTTGGATCCAGATCTTTACACATTTTTCTTCCTGCTTTTCAGCTATGCTTCCCTGTTAGCTTCATTTTCAGTCTTTTTTCTCTCTTTTCTCTGTGTTTCATTTTACCTGGGTTCTCTTTTAATGTCTTCAAGTTCACTGATCTTTTCTTCTGCAATGTCTAATCTGCCTTTATTTCCGTCCAGTGTGTTTTTCATCTTAAATGCTATAGCTCTCATCTCTAGAATTTCAGTTTGAGTATGTCTTATATATTTCATGTCTTTACTTAATGTATGCATTCTTTATTTTAGCTTCTTGAACATGTGGAATATATTTATAATAACTGTTTTAATGTCCTTGTCTACTGTTTCTGTCATCTGTGTTATTTCTGAGTTGTTTTCAATTGATCAGTTTTTCTATTCATTATAGATATTTTCTTCCTTTGCATACCTAGTAATTTTTGATTGGATGCCAGACGTTGTGAATTTTAACTTATTTGGTACTGATATTTTTGTATTTCTGTAAATATTTTTGAGCTTTGTTTGGGGTACAGTACAGTTACTTGGGAGCAGTTTAATTCTTTGGAGTCCTATTTCAACTTTGTTAGGTGGGACCATAGTGGTATTTGGTCTAGGGCTAATTTTTTCTCCACAACTGAAGCAAAACTCTTCTGAGTACTCTCCTTGATCTCCATGAATTATGATGGGTTCCCCCTCTGGTTGTTGGGAACAGGCATTGTTCCTGGCCCTGTGGGAGTGCTGACTGATGTTCCCTTGTAGCCTTTCAGGTGGTTCTTTCCCTGGCTTGGGTAGTTCCCCACATGCATGCACTGATGAGTACTCAGCTAAAGACTCAGAGGGACTGTCCGAAGGTCTCTGGAGTTCTCTGTGCAGCTCTCTCCTGTCCGTGCAGCCCTGCAAACTTGAGCTGCCTTGGCTTTCCTAGAGTCATAGCTCTGTCTTCTTAACTGAGGCTGTGGTCTCTGTCTGGGTTCCTTATCCCTGTGCCATGGCTTAGGTGCTCCATTCAGTAAGCGGGAGCCATCGTAGGGCTTAATTCGTGTTTTTCTCATTTCTCAGACATCTCTCTGTTTTGTTGCTGGATATCCAGTGTCTTGCAACCTTTGTTTCATATACTTTGTCCTCTTTTGTTTGTTGTAGGCAAGAGATAAATTCAATCCCTATTATTCCATCTTGACCAGAAGTGGTAATTAGGTAATTAGGGCTCTCTTGACTTCATTTTGAAAAAGACTTTTACCATGTAGTGGGAGCCCCAAACCGATATCCTTAATCACTGTTAATTCTAGTGGAAAGAGAACCTCTTTTAGTATCTATATAGTATACCTGAGGGATGCCTCAGACTGATACTGACTGAACCATGTGCCCACCTGGGGATTAATCACTGTGACCTGGGAGATGGTGCATTTCAATTGGCCGGTCTCCTGAGTCACAGCTATGCTTGTATCCTACCATCCATTGTTGAGATGGGGCACCAGAATTGACAGTCCTGCCATTACTTTGTGGAGTACGTGGTGGCACCCAAAAGGAGCTGATGCTAGGCAGATGAACGACAGGGAATTTCCATGTGTATGATACAGAAGGAGGTGGTGTCAAAGAAGAGCAAAACTTCCTATTGTAGTTGGGTTCAAAAAAACTCTGAGGTACCTTTAATTTAAACTTCTTTCAGACAACTTCAGCTAAGAGAACTGAATAAACTCCTTTCTCAACGGATAGATATTATTACTGGGTTTTATAGAATTTAGGGAAAATGACCCAGTAAAAGATGAGAAAGGTGGGGGAAAAGAGAGAGAAAAAGTGTTTTCTACAAATTTAGACGGTATGGTTTATAATCTATCCTGATTTCCTATGCTGATTTTTTTAAACGTAGTTATCTAAACTTTGAAGTTGACATATGCCTAGAGGATAGGATTTTGGTCTTGTAGATTGCTTTATCTTCTTATACCTTAGAGGAAAAGCAGAGTTTAACCAAATGCAATCTGAGCTGGGATCTTTGATCTGAGCCTAAATTGTCTGGCTAAAAAAATTCTCTAGAACTGAGGTTGGGTTGGTGCATCAGAGCAAGATTGTATATGCACTGACCCTGCATAAACAAAAGTCCTTGTGGTTGTTTTTGGCTTCTTTTAGTGGAAAGCTCATCTTAAAAGGGTCACTTATTTCTGATTTCATATTTTCTCAGAATCAGACTGTTCTTTGTAAAATATGCAGTAAAGAGGAAAGAGCTCAAGACCTGGAGCCAGAAGATCAGGGTTCTTTGGTTTGCCTCTAAATAAGTGTGATACGGAGCCAGTTTCTAGCCTCTTTTACTTGTAAATCACTTCTCAAGTGGAGATACTGTGACTAAAATGAGAGTTCCGTTTGTGAATAGCTAGAAGAGGGGTTGGTTGAGTTAGCCCCAGGCTTGGTAATACTAGCTTTCTAAATTAAAGTGTTCATGCTTGCTGTGGAAGATTTCTCCAAATGCATAAGTGGAGCAACTAGGACTGTGGTTCTGTAGCAAAAAACAGCAGAAAACAAATAAAACCTGATCATCGGAATTAAGGGTAAATCAGTGGTTTTCAAACCTTTTCTTAAAGCCAAGAACTACACTGAAAGGTGACATAATTAAGAGCCGATTAAGAGAGCTGGAAGGAAGACCTAGCCTAGACGCACCCTCACTGTGCCCGTGCCCGTGCCCTGCAGAGGGTTGGAAACCTGCTGCACAGGCTGCTGGTTCCTTCCAGCTCTAACGTTCTTTTCATTTCCAAAGTGTAGGGAATTTAATAATGTAGAGACTATTACTGCCTTAAAGTATTTTGAAAAAAAGTACTTCTTTATAATGAATGATTTTTATACTTTATTTGGCATAAAATAATATGTTTCATTCTTTACTAATAAAATATAATAAAGGTTGAATTCTTTGGGGGGGTACAAAAATCTCTTATGCAAAAATGCTGATCTCTAGTCAGTTAAAAATTATAAGAATACTATTTGTAACTTTTCACTTAGCTCACTTAGGTAAATTTTATTTCCTGAGAGGTATTAACATTTTTATTTATTTTTCATTGATAGGGTCCTAATCTAACATTTTAAGTGACTAATCAGTTTTAAAGCAAAATATTTTTTCCTTATCTACTTTCTTTAACTTAAGCATATCTTTGAGAAAAAATTAAATTTATTTTTTTGGAACAGGGTCATTATCGTTATTGTGCTGCTCTTTCTATGCTGGGGGAGTATGACTGGGCCCTGCAAGCAAACGTAAAAGCTCAAAAACTCTGTAAAAATGACCCTGAGGGAATCCAGGATCTAATTCAGCAGCATGTAAAGTTACAAAAACAAATAGAAGACCTGCAAGGTATTTCACCTAAGATTCTTTTGGTTACAGTCGAATTCCCTTTAAAACTTTGAAGGTGGGTTTCTTGAATTAATGGAGGACCATAAATCAGTTCTCAGGTGGTTTGTACTAATTTTGTTATGTTGGTCAGATCCCTTAAGTTTTCCATTTCTATCTGTGTAGAATTACATTAGTGTTATATTCCATTAGGTAATTATAAGTGATTTGTATTTTTTGTTTGAAATAGATGGCAACAAATTGTTATTATTTATTCCTCTGTAGGAAAATATGCCTTCTTGAAATTTTGAATAAATTAAAGCCTTTCTGAAACAAAATTAAGAACTTTCCCTCCATTATTATAGTTATTTCCTAAAGAAAAGGCCCTTCAATAGGGTTGTTTGATGTTTTTACACCAAGTTTGTGTCTAATTCCATAGCATGCTGAATGTATATACATATATACACATAGGTGTGTGTGTATATGTATCAGAAATTGGCTGTGTAGGCTAGGAATTCTAGATTTTCATTCTGCACTTGTTTTCTCTCCTAAGTCATTTTGCTTTCTCCAATGCCTGAAATCCCCTTACTCTACACTTTCAGCATATATAGGGTCTCTCTCGTTTTTTCTTCTTTGGTGATTAAGTGTCTTATGAAGCTGAGCTGAGCAGTTCTATTTCATTAGCAGATGTTGTCATCCAACATAACATGATTATAAGATTGTGAGCTCCTTGAAGACAGGTACCATCTCTGATTGAGATATATATATTGCTGTATGTAGTCAATGATCAGATGTAATGAGATGTCAAATAAGAGTTGTGTAACATTTTTTGACACCATCCTAAAACTAAAATCATCTAGAAATGCAAAAGTGTTTAGGTTTATTTTTCAGTTCTCTAAATTTGATGTTCTTACTGTCAGCTTAAAGGAAATTTGAAAATCTTTTAAATTGTGTGCTCCCAGTCTACTGATTACTATGCATGTGTGTGATTAATTTTTATAGGTCACACACCAACCAGGAATCCACTTAAAGCCTTTTACGAAAGCAGGTGAGTTAATATCAGTCCGTTTAGTAGCTGTAACTTGGAATGGCTTTGCCCAGTGAGTTTAAGACTCACTTGTGTTTGACACTTCAGTTGCTAATAACAACCACAATAAAGTTGGGGATGGATGGACAAGAGGTGGTTTTTAAAGTGTTGGTGTGTAAGGTCAGATGACCTCTTGAATTGTCAGATTTGGTTTTCTGACTGTTTTACTGAATTATTTGTGTATGTATATGTTGGAGATGAGTAATGTAAGCCTGTGAGAAAAAATTGGATGTTATCGTGCTTGATTGGGACCAGTTTTGGCCATGAGGGTCCTGGCAGGCGAGAGCAGGGGCACAGTCTGTGCCTTTTACCTTCACCTCTGTCCTGGAAACCTCTGCCTCCAGCCTCTCAGTAGCTTTTCAAAGACTAAGACAGTTCGTGTTAGAAATCGGCAGCAGACTTGAGTATGCTCACAAGAAAACAAATAGCAGCCAGGGGTCTGAGTTTGCTTACTTGGCAATTAAAATAGCTTGAGCTTTTCCCACATTCTTCAGATGCCTAAGATATTGAAGCTGTGGAATTTAAAACCTATTTTAATACTAGAAAACAATGCATTTCTTGAACTGTTCTTTATTTTGAGTTTTTAATACCAAATTTAAAGTAATATTTATGTATAGAGCCCAGTCTCCGAGGTGGAGATTCTTTTTAAAACGATATTCCCTTGCTTTCACGTTAAAAAGGCTGTAATTGCTGAAAGCTGTTTGTTTGAAGGATAACTTTTCAAACATGTGTATTAGTCAATAGAAATAAAATGATTATTCCCTTCCCTTCCCTCAGGGCCCATATACCTAGTTTGTCAGCACCTGCATTTAGTACTTCACTTAACTTTGTGGGGACTGAAAAAGATTCCAGAAAAACTAACCGCGAAATGGCCAACGGTGGTAATCAGAATCTAAAGGTAAGCTCAGTTAAAACTAAAATTAAAATTATTTCAAGTATGGATAGTCTCATGCTTTTACAATAATATTTTGGTGATATGAACCCCTTTTTGCCTATTGATATCAAGAGAATGATTCTCTCTCTCCAATAAATAATCCAACTACCTCCTACAACCACATTAAGACAATGCTTCAACATCACAGAATTTCTTTTGAAGTCACATTTGTGTGTTTTAAAAATGTTTTTTCTAAATTTCACTTTGCCACTTGGACAGTAGTCTTTGTATGCCTTCTTTTTACGTCTCCCAATCAGACAGTCACTTGGGAATGAGTGACAGTGAGGTCTGGTGGCCAAATCATCCCACCCCTTACAATGCTTTCGATTTTTCTGCTCCTCCTTTTTCCCTTTTGCGATCTACTTGGCTGCCTGGCACTGCGCCTGCCCACTCACCCAAGTTGTGCTGGACCTGAGAGGCACCCCGTCCCCATCTCTGCCCAAGGTATTTCTGCAGCCTCTGTTGCTCTTAAGAGCAGTGCTCCCCATCCCTTCATTCATTGCTGTGCTCAGCAGAACCTTGTTCTGGTGCTTCTTCAGAGCACCTCTAGGCCTCTAGCCTGGCTCTTGATCAGTGTGTCCCAGATGATCTGAATCTGAGTTTTCCTCTGAACTGTAGTGTTCTCAGAGCTCAGCAGGTGTCACCAAGTTCACATTTATATTTCTCTCCAGGGCTTGAGGGGGAAAATGGTGTTTTGGAGTTAGATGGGTCGTAGGCATTCAAGGGGACTTTTCTAACCCACTGTGTAATGCTTTTGTTGTTAATAATGAAAATCTCAGAGACTGTATTCAGTTAGGGAGAGGAGCATAAGGAAAGATGTGATAGTATTAATTCAGTACAGGCAGTTATGGAACAACTGCCCTGTCAGGCATCACACGAGGTGTCAGAAATAGAATTGTCATTGAGAATTTGTCATGTCATAATCTCTTATCATTAGTTATTGTTTTATTTGTTTATTCATTTAAGCTTAATAAGCAGCTCAGTATTTTAGTGCTTGATAAATTCTATCCTATTTTATTATTTAGCTATTGAATTCTTCCTGGCTGTATTTTTTGAAAGTCTCACTAATTTCGTTTTCATGGGTAGGTGGTAGATGAGGCTTTGAAGGTAGATGATTGTGACTGTCATCCTGAATTTCTTCCACCATCAGGTGAGTTTTTTTTCTTATGTTAATTGTTGCTGAGTTAATGTAGTGGGGCCTCAAAACTTCTATGCCCTAAAATTTGCACAAGCCTCACTTATATTTGCTCTTGTTCTCCTTTTACTTTATAATGCTTACACATTAGGAAAACATCGAGTATTTGTTTGAAATCAGTGGTCAGTCTTTTCGTATTATTTAATAAATTTAATTTTGGAAATCCAAATAAAAGGAATGGAAAGGAAAGATGAAGCTCTTCTGGATCTGCTACCTATTTTCCATTAGGCCAGTGTTTATCAACCTTTGTTTCATTATCTTGCCCCGCAAAGAGCCTTTTTAGGCATTTTTTTCCTAATTGCCCTCCCCCCATGAAATTTTAATACCACAGACACTATCTGTTTATGTACATCTGTGCTTTATATATAAAAAGTTAGTTTTTTTTCATCCCAGTAATTGATTTTCACCCTGTTGGAGGTGATGTTGCCCTGTTGAGTATGGATGCTTTAGAGTAACACTGGTTTATCTTAAATTGCATGTGCTCTGTCTATATGTTTCTTTATACGTCTAGTAAATACACAGATGCACAGCAGGACCTCATTTACTGAGCATCATTGGGAAATGAAGGGTTCCAGAGAAGCAAATATTCATGCTTCATTTATTTCTCAGTCTCTGTAGACTACCAGATTTTGATGGAAATCATTCTAAAGTGGATTACATGCTTCCCTGCCTTTTAAAACAGAGTTTAAGAAAACACAGATTTTCTTGAAGACTCAAGGTGGTTGTTACACACAAGTTACTTATCTCAAGCTTTCATGTGTTCCCCTGAGGGTTGTTGTAGGGAGATTGTTGACCTTCTAGTTAGTGAGCCTGTTAACTCTCTTTTCCTTTCTCTTATTTGTTGGTTCATTTGTTTTCTTCTCAATGTTTTTCCTTCCCACTGTTCTATCTTCTCTTAGACTCTAGTACAACATATCCAGCTACTTACTGCTGGGCATTTCCATTTGGTTAGCACATTAGCAGGATTATAAAGAGGGGGAAACTCAGGTGATTATCTTATGTGATACAACTCTCATAGCACATGAAAAATCTTTGAAGATAAAACTTTTTTTGGAAAATGGCTGTTAATTTGTTGGTATTTCTTAGGCCATTATTATCAGCATGTTTAAATAAATAATTTAAATACCATCCACGCTTCAGCATCTACATTCAGGTGAAGAAATTGAGGTCTCAGGATTAGGGTTAAGTAGTTTTGCCCTAGGTCACACAACAGAAATCAAACTAGAGCTCTTCTACTTGTCTAGAGGCCTTTTTGTATTCTGAGGCCACCAAAACCAGCTCAAGCTCTCATCCCCTCCTTAATAACAAAAGCTCTGCCCTGTCTCTCCCCAAAGCTTCCAGCAAATACACCGCAGCCCTGTTGCTGTGCTCTCTCCTTCACAACCTTGCACATGTCACTCCTCTGCCCAAAAGTACCCAGTGGCTCCCTGCTCCTGCCAGTGGGATAAAGGCTGAGCCCACAGCTCTGGAGAATTGGAAGCACAGGGCCTGTAACGCTCACCCAGTCTGCCTTTGCAGCCCCTTCCCAACCTTCTGTCCTCACCAGACTCTCCGGATCACACAGGTTTACTTAGTGGTTCTTCAGATGAACTTCACTCTTGGGTTTGGCCCATTCTATCCAAATCCTACTTGTTCCTTAAAACTAAACACAAGTGCTTCATCCGCTTTTTGCTTTTCCCAGCCACCCCACCTTCAGTGATTTCTCCCTTCTCTGAGTTTTGAAAGCAGTTTCTATGGAATTAATATGTCAGTAACAACACAGTATCTTCTTCTTAATGGTGATTATTGTTTTATTACTGAAGTGACTGCTTTTTTCCCCATCTAATTGTAAATTGCCTAAGAACAGTAACGATAGCCTATTTCTGTCTGTATCTGTTATAAACCTAAATAATAATAATCATTATAATTCATAGTAATTTTATCACATACATAGAAAAACAGCAGTAGCTTCTCTTCTCGCTTACCTGTTTATAGTTACACTCACGCACAGCATTGCTTCCTGTGCTTTCTCATTCCAGTTTACGTATTTTTTATTGTTTTACTTTCAAGCTTATAGATTTTTATGTACAGATTTCGGGAACAAATACTTTTGTATTCACAGGTCAGCCTCCAAAATATAAAGGAAAACAAAAGTCCCGAAACAATGAATTGGAGAAGTTCAGGTATGTTTTTTACGTAAGGTGTTTTTTTTTTCTCCCTAATGTCTTCCTCCCAAGATGAAAGAAAAAGGAAAAAAAATCTCTTTCAAGGTAGTAGCTACCTTTACTATGTATATAATGATGAGAACTAAAATCCCTTTCAAATATCAAAGGCGTGTCTTTAGGAGTGGGTCATTTTTAGCTAAAGGATTATTAATCCTGGATGTTAATACTGATTTCTGAAAGTCATGTAATATGAAATATATCAGTATTAATTTTTTAAAATTCCAAAATACATGCTCATGAGAGGAAAAAATATTCAGAGAAGTGTAAGGTGAAAATTAAGTCTTCCCTGCTCACTTTATTTCACCTCTCCCACATTTCCTCCTCTAGTGGCTTCCTTTATAAAGGAACTCACTGTGAACAATTTCTTGGCCTTGTGGAAACTTACTCTGCATCCACAGGCATGGGTATGCGTATATTCAGAGACTCTTTTGAGTAATTACCATTATGGGAAAGTATTTACTAATGAACAGACTACTTATAACATTAGTTCTACCAAACATCCCCCCCAAAATTAACAGTATGGATTCTTGTCATCTATCTTTATAGTTAATTACCTGCAAAGATAGAAATTGATTGCAAAGTGAAGTTGTAAATCTTAGAATAGATGCAGAAGTTCATGAAGTCAGTGAAAGTGATGATGGAGAAACTGCAAAGCCATTTCTGCCACACTTACACCAGTTGTCAGTTTTCTCTTCTTTATTTCTTAAGGTGGATTCCTTGATAGGCACTTCAAGGAGAATGATTTGAATATCAAAGCACTAAGAGACAATAGTAAAGCCCCATTAAAAAAAAGACCATTTTTTGATGTTGCTACAAAAATTAAATACAAAGCAAGGGCATAGTATATTATGTTATTCTTTTATTTCAGTAGAAAAATCCTGAGTCTCCCCCTGTCCCCCTCCCCACTTCCCCTCCCCACAAAAGAAACCCAAACCACATACATGAACATTCTTTGAATGCGTACTTATAATTTTAAACTGTTTTGTTAAAGATAAGTTTATTTTCCTGATATTTTGTTTGTGTTTTCAAACTGAAGCCTTCTTATTTGATTATGTCTACCTCCTGGGGTTATTTCATGATTAAATGGGATAACCACATAAAACACTTAGAGCCCTGGAAACGTGGTGACTGCTCAGTACACTTGAGCTATCGTTGTTGTTAACTGTCATTTTCCTTCTTGTTAGAACCATTCTGGCCTATAGCTTGCTTTTTATCTCTTTCAAAATATCTTGCCGTATATTCCTGTATGAGGCCGTGGAGATCTGTATCCTTCGTTTTTAAGACTGTAGGATATTTCATAGTATAGAGGTATATCTGAGGAAGAAATTTCGAGTGGAATTGCTCAAGGGGGATGTGTAATTTTAACTTTGATAGATTTTGCCAAATTGTCCTTCCAGAAAATGGGCAGCATTCACATTCCTACTAAGCCGTGAGACGGTATGGTATAATAAAAATATATATATTTAGTCTTTGTCCCCAGTTCCTGGCACAGAGCTCCTAAACCCTTGGAATTTCCTGAGTGGTAGGAGTGTCTTTTGTTATTCATAATGAGCCCCTTTCCACCCTACCTGATTTTATACTAATGAGATGACTTGAGACGGGGCCCCTAGATACTTTCAGGATTGAGGCTGGTCACCAGAAAGACCAGGCGTGTGATTGGAGGGTTGGAGCTTTCAGCCTTATGCCCTGATCTCCAAGGAGGAGAATGGTGCTGGAAATTGAGTTCAGTCACCAGTCGCCAGTAATTTAATCGTGCATGCCTATGTAGTGAAACCTTGATAAAAACCTGTAAACATCGGGGCACGGACAACTTCCCAGTTGGTGAATATAAGGAGATGCTGGGAAGATGGTGCACTCCTGGATGGCACAGAAGCTCTGCGGCATCCTCCCCCACCAATACCTTCCTATGACTTTCTTCCATTGGGCTGTTCCTGAATTGCATCCTTTATAATAAACCAGTAATAGTAAGGAAAGTGCTTTCCTGAGTTCCCTGAGTGTTCTAGGGAATTATTGAACCTGAGGTGGGTCACAGGAACTTCAGGCTGGGCAGAAGTGTGGGTAGCCGGGCACCCCATTGTAGCTGGCGTCTGAAATGAGGGCAGTCTTGTGAGACTGAGCCTTTAAACCTGTGGGGCCTATATTAATTCCAGAGTTGGTGTCAAAACTGAATTCTTGGACACCCAGTTGATGTTGGAGAATTGGTGTGGAAAAATGACAAGTATTTAGTGTCAGAAAAAACCACACATTTGGTGCCAGAAAAACACTACCTAAAGTACCTGAATTTTCCTAAGCCTCACCGGCATTAGGAATCAGACCATCTGAAACAGTTATATCTTGTTAGTAGGTCTAACCACGTACATTACTCTGAAAAGATTACATGAAATGGAGCATCTTTGCAGTGTTTGTTGGACATTTCTTGTTTCAGGACTACGTCGTTATTGATGACTGTAGGTTTGTAATAACTTTTGATGATAGCGCAAGTCCCCCCTTCTTTTTTTTTTTCAAAAGCAGTTCTTCCTTTTTATAATCAGTTATCTGGTTCCCCTCCACCTCTAATTTTACAGCAATTGTTATAAAGATTTCATTGGGTTTCGAGACTAATTTGGGGAGAAGCAGCATCTTGGTAATATTTCTCTTCGGGAACTTGTGACTCTCCATTTACTCAGAATTTAAAATGATCTATGGTAAACATATATTTTTCTTTATATAAGCAGGACTGTTTTAAAATAATTCAAAACAATGCTTTTCTCTGTCAGTTCTAGTTCACAAGGGAGTTTACCAGTAGATTTGAAAAACATCTTGGAGAAGCAGTTTTCTAAATCTTCCAGAGCTGCACACCAGGTAAAGGAAAAAGCTTTTCTTTTTTTTTAAAGATTGGCACCTGAGCTAACATCTGTTGCCAATCTTCTTTATTTTTTTTTCTTCTTCTTCTCCCCAAAGCTCCCCAGTACATAGTTGTATATTCTAGCTGTGAGTGGTCTGGCTGTGCTATGTGGGACGCTGCCTCAGCATGGCCTGATGAGCGGTGCCGTGTCCATACCCAGGATCTGAACCCGCGTTGAAACCCTGGGCCACCGAAGCAGAGTGCGCGAACTTAACCACTTGGCCATGGGCCCAGCCCCAGAAAAGCCTTTTCTAAGGGAAAAAGCAAATTCTTTAAACAAGAAATTTTTCACATGCATTAAATCTAATCATCTACATCTCTAAGATTTATGTTTTTATAATTTTAGTTATGAACATATAACTTAATATGTGATTACTGAGAAACCAAATCATCACTAATTTAGATATTGACATGATAACTATGTTAACCAGGCATTTGACTAATGGTTTACACTGCAGAATTCTTTGCTTCCCAAAGATTTAACAGGAAGTAAATCTTACTGAAGATTTAAAGATTTGGGAATCTTTGCTTCCCAAAGTTTTAACTTTTAAGTTAAATATTTTAGGAAGATTTAAATCATTTTAAAAGTTTTAAACAATTGCAGTTTTCATTATACCTACTCTAAAACCATTAAAGAGCAAACTTTTTATTTTTTGACTGAGTTAACATTAATCACATAACTTTATATATAAAATTCTTTCTGTGGTAGTTAGTAAGTAATGAAAAATGTACATTAAGGGGGAAGGGATGGATAGGCACAGCACAAAGGATTTTTAGGGCAGTGAAAGTCCTCTATGTGATGCTATAATCATAGATAGACGTTGCTATACATTTGTCCAGACGCATAATATGGACACCACAAAGGGTGAACCCTACAGTAACCTATGGACTTTGGGTGATTATGATGTGTCAGTGTAGATTCATCCTTGGTAACAAATATGCCATTCTGATGAGTGATGTTGACAGTGGGGGAGGCTATGCACTTGAGGGGGCAGGGAGTATATGGAAATCTCTCCCTACCTCTCAATTTTGTTGTAAAGCTAAAACAGCTGTAAAAGAAAAAGGTAAAAAAAAAAATGCAAGAGATACAGCTAAAAGATCACTTTGAAGGAAATTTGTGAAGCTTAATACATTTAATACAATGTGTGTATTAAAAGAGTAAGGACTTTTAAATTAATGAACCATTCATACCAAGAGTTGGAAAAAAACCCAGCAAATAAACCCAAAGAAAGTAGAAGGAAGGAAATAGTAAACATCAAAGTGAAAAATAATGAAATGGAAACAAGCATGTAATGAAGGATCCACAAAGCTAAAAGTTGATTCCCTGACAGAATAAAATTTACACACCAGTGTTGAAACTGATTGAAAAAGAAAAGAAGATAACACCATAAAACAATTTCAGGAATGAAAAAGGGTGCATTACCACAGATCCTTCAGTGTTACAAATATATCAAAATACTATTATAAACAGCGTTATACCAAGAAAGTTGAAAATGTATATAGATGAAATGGACAAATTCCTAGAAAAATCCAACTTATAAAAACTGACTCAAGAAGAAGTAGAAACCTTGATGGAATCCAGAATTTAAGAACCAGGGCTGGTCACCGTTCAAGTCATGGCACACATGTGGACTATGTAGTGCCAGTGGAAGGGTGTCTCTTGGTTAAGTGTGGTTCATATGAGTCTGCTTTGACACTTCAATCCTTTGTGTAATCAGTTTTGTTTCTTCTAAAATAAAATACTGGATTTAAATTTCACCCCAAAACATGTACATTAACATGAAATACAATATTTGTTTCAGTATGAGGGTCATTTTAAAATTCAGTTAATTATTTTAGGTGTATATGACAGATATCTTATAAAGGACTGCTGGAATGGAGCATGTTTCCAGAAGTTTATGACAATAGATTTCTAATCAGGTGCATGAAAGCATGTTTAGAATTTCTAACAGATGTTAAAATTATGTCCTTTTACATTAAATTTGCTGACTCTAAAAGCCATGAGGGACTTAAACAAAAAAGAATCTGTGAATATCAAAAGATTATTTAAATAAATATGATAGTTATTTTTGAGCCTTCGTTTGTTCATTTGACACTTTTATATGCAAGGCCCTCGCATATGCTGAAGACGAGAGACAGTGGGAATGCGGCAGTGCAAGCCAGCCTGCTCTCATGGAGCTTTCAGTACAGATCATTTACTTGAGGATAATTTCCAATGGAAAAATGAGACTGTATGGATGTATTTTCTAGAATGTGAAAGAGAATAAAATGGAATCAGTTCATTCAAGGATAATAACTAGTACTTGTCGGCGTAGCACATCTTCTATAACTTTTAAAATTCATATCTTAACATAAATATGGCCGTCATTGAGGCTTTTCAATGCTGTAGTAAACACTAGCTGTATGGGACAGTTGCTCTCTCCATGTGTATTCTGGGGGAAAGTTCTCCTAAACTTTGATTTCATTGAATGTAAACCAGTGGGCAGCTTTTGTTCATGTGTGACCAAACTGCTTTTCCCTCCGTGCTTCATGCTGTGGGGTCTCCTTTTGGATCTTTATTGTTAGGAGCAGTGAGGAATATCACACACATATTTGCATTTCCTGCTCCTTTGAATGGTATACACCTGTATGGCAAGGAATGAAGAGGTCTAGCTTAACTTCTAGTCTTGCCTCTCCAATCTTCACGGACCATTTGTAACTTATAGCTTTTGCCATGTAACTAAAATTTGAATTCAGTTTATAGTGTATATGCACATATATTCAAATTAGAAAGTTTTTTTCCTCACATTATTTCAGAGTACATTATAGCAATTTTGTTTTTGTTTTTTTATTTCTGATGCTCTTCTCTTTAACTTACTAATATCTCTCCTGATAATTTTATCTAATTATATTCATGTCCATATTGGGTAGGGCTAGAGCTAAAGATTGAAATATCCGTTTCTTGCTGAGAATTGAGGTTTGTTCCAGAGCACAAGGGCAGTTATTAAAATCTGATAGTGATCAGTAAAATTGATTGCTTGTTCTTATTTGTTTAATTGTTCTAATCCCTGTCAAACAATTTACTTATTTAAATGGCGGCTGGTGTTCTCTGTTTGTGCTGTTAAAACTTCCAAATACCGTCTGTTTAGTCTGGAGAAGTGAGTGAGGCTTAGCATCATGTAGTTTAAAATGAACCACCCTTTCTGCCATGGGCAGCAGGAGAAGTGTCAAAATGAAGATGGTGAAGCAGTACCTTTTAATTTTCACTTTAAAGGTGCTGCGCAGAGAAAGGAATATAACGCATAAAGGGTAGCTTTGGGTATTTTTTTACACATTTTATGATCAGTTCTAAAACATAACTGCCTTGTGATGCACTTTGGCATTTTAAATTCTAGACTAAACACGTGTAGCTGTGGATTACTGAAACAGGATTTCTTTCTTGCAGGATTTTGCTAATATAATGAAAATGCTGAGGAGCTTGATCCAGGATGGTTACACGGCTTTGTTGGAGCAGCGCTGCCGCAGCGCCGCACAGGCCTTCACGGAGTTGCTCAACGGTTTAGATCCTCAAAAAATAAAGGTAGAATTGCCATCTTGTAACCTGTTTATGGATGCTGATGCCATTCAGATGAGTGTAGAAGAGAACCAAGGCTTTAACGTCACAGTATTAATATGCCTTAGACTTCGCTGAGGTGGGCTGACTCTGCCCCAGGTTGTGAGAAGCAGGTGATGCTCTGATTCAGCCTTAATGCTTGCACGATAAACGACCCAGCGACACAGGTTTAGACTCTTTCCTGGCACTCTAGTTGGGATTCATTAGAACTGTTGGCTTTTCTCTTATTAAAGTACTAAATCAAGGATTTGGACTCCCTTTAGTCACATCTTTTCATCCAGAAGGAAAGTATTAGTTAGGGAAATAGTCTATGCACAGTTGTAAGAAAGCAAATGTCTTAATCTGTCAGTAGTGCCCACTTATATGCAAAAAAGTATGACTTCAGTTACTCTACCCTCTTAGGAACCGTGCCTTCAGGGAACTCTGAGACAGTGATTCTGTGTTTTAAATACTTGATAGAAGTATAACTGCATATCTTTGCAAAACGTATTTTCTAATTCTGTTTGGCCTTTATCCCAATCACAATGATCAGTGAGATTTTATTACGCTTCTTTTTCTGTTGTGGATAATGGGTTGATATGATGCACATTGAGCAGAATTATGTTTGGATTTTTAACTAGAGCATTTTTATTGACAGCAATTGAACCTGGCCATGATTAACTATGTCTTAGTAGTCTACGGACTTGCCATTTCTCTCCTTGGAATAGGACAGCCTGAGGTAAGATTTGTAATAGAGATAATAAACAATTAAAATATGCCATTACTTTTAGAAGATAATGTAAAAATAGCTTTCCCATTTTTGCTTACTTCCTTCTGTGTACTTTCTTGATAATATTTTCTAAAATACCTGAGTTTAATTTAGTTTGTGGTGTTTTTTTTAAGAGAAAAGTTTGTGCTCCCATTGTCAAAAAGCTATGCCAGACAACCAGTGGGAATCTACTTTTTATTTGTATAAAAGGTAAAGGACTTTCATGTATCATGATAGAGCTCAGAAACATGTAGATGGAAAAAGACAAGTTGGAGACATAATAAACATTGTGATACCACTTATGTACAGTTTGGAAAATGTACAATATAATAATATAGATTGTTTATGACTATCTGTGCATCATGTAAAAGTAAAAAAACATGGACTAGCCCTACATCACATTTAAGATAGTGGTTGCATTTAGTGATGGAAGGATGGAATGAGCCAGGGAGGTTAAGAAAGGAGAGTTCGACTTATGCTATTTTATTTTAAAAAAACTAAAGTAAAAATGATGTTAATATCTTTTAGTTCTGGGTGGGAGTACGTGGGTATTTTATTATTTTCTAGAATGTAGGCTTCCCGTAACCACATACAGTTGGCGTATAGGTATGAGCACACTTGGTTTCTGTTACATGGTCCTTCAGTGCTCTCCTGGAAAGCTTACATACCGGCACTCTTCAGTGTTATACCTTTCTTTCCATGGTTTTGAGTTTTCGATAAAGATTGAAATGGCTCAAGAGTTACCTCAGGTATAGTATATCCTTTCTACCAACTTGGGCTCCAAGCTTCCTTGGCTACATGAAGGCTTAACCCTAATTGCTACCTAAGAAGAGTCAAGTCGTCTTTTATATTCTCCTCTCTGAGTGGCCCATGGTGCCTGAGGTTCGTTTTCTTTGTGACGTACTTCTTTCCTTGTTCTTAATGTGGCAGATGAATGTCTTCCGTTGAGGCCTAATTCTTTTTTCTAATAGATTGTTGGAGACAGGACTTCATGATCTCAAATCTTCTATTCTTGGCAGAGTAATAATAAATATTTTGTTTTGCCCTATTGGAATTGAAGAAGTAGTTTATTACATTTGTGATTTACTTTGAAGTAGTGTGATTGATTAAAAATAACAATAAAACAAACAGGTATGATAGAACTTAGACATTTAAAAGAATTTCATCATTCAAAGTAACCCCAGAAGGAAGCAGTGTATTTACACCAGTACAGCCCTTGCTTAACATTTTTGGAATGCCTTCTTTGGAACTGGCCTCAAAGCTTCTTCTTAACTCCATTTTGTAGTGACATTTCCTTTTTCACTCACAATGGGGTTACCAGTATTGCCTTGAGCTAAGGGTCTTTTGGGTGTTTTCTAAAACAAAATTCATTCAAAGCACAGAGGTTTCCACTTTTGAAAATATTCAAAAGAATGTATTCTGAGGCCAGCCTGGTGGTGCGGCAGTTAAGTTCATATGTTCTGTTTCTCGGTGGCCCGGGGTTCGCCGGTTTGGATCCCGGGTGTGGACGTGGCACTGCTTGGCAAAAAGCCATGCTGTAGTAGGCGTCCCACGTATAAAGTAGAGGAAGGTGGGCATGGATGTTAGCTCAGGGCCAGTCTTCCTCAGCAGAAAGAGGAGGATTGGCAGTAGTTAGCTCAGGGCTAATCTCAAAAAAAAAAAAAAGAACGTACTCTAAGCTCTGTAAAACTTTTGCTGAAGAGCTATTCTTAAGACAGAGCATTTGTCTGTCTTACACCACAAGACTTGTGGCACCGTCGTTGGAATGCCTGTGCTCCCAAGGGAGCAGCACTTACTAGGGTACGTGTTATGGTGTGTTTGCATCCAAGTCAGTCTTTTTACCATGAATTCACACCTTTTAGTGTTGGCTAGCACACACCGGGCCCTCCGTGAGTGTTAGCAAAATGCTCATTTGGTTGGTTGTCCGATGTGTTCAGTGCCAACTTTTCATCCTGGAACTGGATCAGTTTGGTTGTGTCTCCAAATGTTCATATGGTCAAAATTTATATAACTGTTAAGAAAATGAAATGCAGAAGGTGTAATTTTGCCATAGAAATTTTTGGATATACAGTTACACAAAAAGAATCAACCTTCAGATAAAATCTGTTCCAGCATTTTTCTTTTTGTGAGTGATCGTTGTTTTTATTGCTACTGAAGGAATTATCTGAAGCTGAAAACCAATTTAAGAGGATGATTGAACACTACCCCAATGAGGGACTTGATTGCTTGGCCTACTGTGGAATTGGGAAAGTATATTTGAAAAAAAACAGGTTAGTAGAAACCAGACTACTTTACGCTTCAGTCTGATAACTCATTCGAAGTCTAATGAGTTATGAATATTCATTCATAACTTTTGATTATCCTTAAAATTTCCTGTAAGTTTTTAGGGGAAATTTTATCAGACCATTGGTACTCTTGGGAGTACGCCTAGAACCTCCTTTATAGATTTTTAAACATTAAAGAAAGTTCTTTGACTTCCTGAAGTTGTGAACTATATTAAGAATCGAGTAGAGGTGGGGGAAGTAAGGATTTAGCAATCACGTGTATAGTAATAGGAAATGAAATTAATTTCGAAGTTCAGTGTAAATTGTTTAGGAGACCTGTTTAATGCAGAGGTCACATGCAGATATTCGCAAGATCCAGGAAAATGACATAAATGTGTAACATTGTGGGGATTGTGGTAAACGGAAAAGTCTTTGCCGTTTTGAAAGGCATTTAAATTTTAATTTCAAAATAATCTGGTGTACGGTTCATTGTCTCATCTGCTGTTTTTTGCTGTTGTAATGTGTAGTTTCTGGTGTAAAGTCCTGCTCTTTATCACTGTCTTACGGTGGGTGGTGGTCTAGCTTTTCTGCAGGTGAATTTTTCTATACCCTTAGGAAGAAATAAGTTCAACTGGGAAATCATTTCAAGATTGGAGAAAGCAGGAAACCCTCTTTCTTGTCTAGTCTGAAGAGAAAAGGCTTGATTAACATTCTAGTCCAGTATTTTAGTACAGTTGTGCATCGTTGAACGACGGAGATGCCTTGTGAGAAATGCATCGTTTGGTGATTTTGTTGCCGTGCAAACATCATAGTGTGCATTTACATAAACCCAGGTGGTGTGGCCGCTACACCTCTGGCCTGCATGGTGCTGATCTTATGAAAGCACCCTTGTATGTGCAGCTCATCGCTGCTCCGAATGTCATCACGCAGCACATCACTGTATTCTTTCGTTGAACGGACTGTGGGAAGCTATTGACATTATTGTTTAAACCATAAAGCAGAACTGAAACACTTCATATTTGTTGTTAAAATAATTTACATATACGTTTGTTCTGTTAAAATAGTTCACTACTTTATGGTTGAAGAAAGATGTCTAGAATATATGATTTCTTTAAAATTTTTTCAGCAGAGTGACTTTTACTATAGATACAACTTCACTATAGAGTCAAGTTAAAAAAAATTTCCCTGTTTATGATTAATTAGTTGAAGTGGAGGGTTTCCATTTCTCTAAAGAATCTACTTTAATTAGCTTAGTAAATGAGATGAACAAGAATAGAACAATCAGATTCTTCAATTTTCTGTTTTAATTGTTGGAAACTTTAAAAATTACTACTTTGAAAGGACTGGTGTGCACCTACCATAATAAAGCCCGAGTCCAGGCAGATTTGTGTTTAATTTGTGTTGCTTTTCTAGCAAACAGCATAATGTCTTGTTTTTTTTAAAGGAAACATAGGTTATATAGAATATTTCTGTACAGTGATTTATGAAGTGTACTCGTACTAGTAAGTTTGAAATCTCTGTAACTTTTGTTTTGGGGAATGAAAATTCATGTCATATCATTAATACATTCTTTCTTCATAATTATGACTTTAGATTTCTAGATGCTCTTAATCATTTCGAGAAAGCAAGAACCTTGATTTGTCGTCTTCCTGGAGTGTTAACTTGGCCCACAAGTAATGTGATTATTGAGGAGACTCAGCCAGGAAAAATAAAGGTAACTATTTATTTCTGCAGAGAGCTTCTTACTGTAAGAGCCCATGCGCACTGACTGACTCCGCTGTCAGAAGACAAAGAGGCGGGACTCTCTGTCCTCAGCACCCTCATGTGCTTTTCCCCTCTAAAGACTGAGAGTTGCTGACGTCTGTTGAATGTTTCCTGTGTGCAGCCACACACCTTCCACTCGTCTTTACGTTTAATCCTCACAGCAGCCCTGCGGATGAGTACTATGATTGTTCCCACGTCACTGATGAGGAAGATTAGGTTTAAACAGGCCAGGTGAGGAGCTGAAGGTTCAACAGCTAGGAAATGGCGGAGCTGGGACTTGGTCTAGGCGTTCTGACTCCAGAGTGTGCATTATTGAGCAGTGTGTTGTACTGGTTGTACTTAGAGAAAGATGTAGCATCGTTATTGTGATGGTGCTTGAAGACCAGGAAAATATAAATTTAGTCTCATACTCAGAAGCAGAAGCTGCTTTGCTAGTTCTGCAAGGACTAAATTGTGTGTGAATTGAGGGATAGGTTTTTATTTCTGGTGAACTCTGACATGTACTCAGAACTTGCTTTTGGCTGAAGCCTTTAAAAGCACTGGGGTCAACTCTTAGACTCAGTAATAAAAAGACAATCTAATTAAAAGTAGCCAAAGGATGTGAATAGACATATGTGCTCAGAAGTTATACAGATAGCTAATAAGCATGTGAAAGGTGTTCAACAACATGAGCCGTTAGAGAAATGCACATTAAAGCCACAGTGAGATACTACTTCACGCCCACTAGAATGGCTGTACTCAAGAAGGCAGACAATGACAAGTGTTGCTGAGGATGGAGAAATCAGAACTCCCATACATTGCTAGTAAGCATGTAAAATGGTTCAGCTGCTTTGGAAAATAGTCTAGTAGTTCCTTAACAGGTTAAAGACAGAGTTACCATCTGACCTAGCAGTTTCACTCCTATGTATATACAGAGAAAGGAAAACTGGGTTCTCACAAAAACTTGTGCATGACTGTTCAAACAGCATTATTCATAATAGCCAAAAAGTGGAAACAGCTCAAGTGTGTGTCAACTGATGAACGGTAAATAAAATATGGCCTATCCATACAGTTGAATATTACTCAGCCGTAAAAAGGAGCGAAGTACTGATATGTGTTAGAACATGGATGAACCTTGAAAATGTTATACCCAATAAAAGAAGCCAGACACAAAAGGCCACATGCTGTATGGCTCTCATATTTGAAATCTCCAGAATAGGCAAATCTATATATAAAGACAGAAAGTAGATTAGTGGTTGTCAGGAGCTAGGGGGTTGGGGGAACATGGGGAGGGACTGTTAATGAGTGTGAGATTTCTTGTTGGCTGATGAAAATGTTAAAATTTAGATTGTGGCGATGGTTGTACAACCCTGTGAATATACTAAAAACTGCTGAACTATACACTTTGAGTGTGTGAAGTGAATTATATGATGTGCGAATTATTTCAACAGAACTGTTATAAGAAAATAAAACACAAAACCCAGGGATCGTTGGATTTTCCTCTTTATACTAGATTTTTGTGGGGGCATAGGAACTATTGATAACAAAAAGCTAGCACCAGAAACATGGCATGAGAATCTTGGAAGCTTTAGTAGGCGGTGGGCTAATTCTCCAGGGAATGAACAAGCACAAGTGGCAAGGCTTCGGGGCGGCAGATAAATGAGGGTGTTAGGATCCTAGGTCAGGTGACACTGGGAAGGAGGAGAATAGTGGAGTCCTAAGGGTTAGTCAGCCTTATTTGACTCCCTCTGAATGCTTAAAGGAGATTTCTAAGACCTATATATTAGAAAATGAGGTTTGAGGATTATAACAGGATAAGATTTTGGAATTCTGAAAATTTTTTCTTTAATCCTTTTTTTCTGATCTTTCTCTCTTGAGATGTCTATCAGCCTCCTTCTAAAAGGAAAAACTTTAAAAGCTGTATATAGTTTGTTCTTGGCTAAAAAAAAATTGTCATTCCTATGTTGAAAATATTTTGATGGCAAGAGGTTATTGAAATCACAAACGTTTTTAATTATTTACTTCCTGTTTTGCTGAGGAAGATTGGCCCTGAGCTAACATCTGTGCCAATCTTCCTCTATTTTGTATGAGGGCCACCTGCCACATCGTGGCTTGATAAATGATGTAAGTCTGTGCCCAGAACCAAACCTGTGAACTCAGGGTGCTGAAGCAGAACGCACTAAACTTAACCACTATGCTATGGGGCCGGCCCCGAAATCACAAGCATTTTTATTGACGAATTAGTGTTGTAGTAGTGTTATTTTTATTTATTTCTGTTTTAGATGCTATTAGAGAAATTTATTGAAGAATGCAGGTTCCCTCCAGTGCCAGATGCCATTTGTTGCTATCAGAAGTGCCATGGATATTCCAAAATCCAGATATACATAACTGATCCAGACTTTAAGGTAAATGTTGAATGTATACCAGGACATTAACTTACAGAATTGTGCCATAAAATGGATTTAGAATACATCCTGTAATTGGAGGCACCCAAGTTCTTTGGCTTGCCAGTAATTTTATGTTCCGTTGTCCACCGGTTCCCCTGGACTTCTTTGGGTCTGCATCATCTCACATGGGAACCGAGAGCTGTGGAAATAAACACTGAGAGCAGAGTGGTGACCTGAGAAGGCAGGCTGGCTAATTCCATTTCCCTTTTCTAGCCTCTATTCCATATAATGGCCTGTTCTTTAAGAGCACGGGAAGCAAAATGAGGTTGTTACCTCTGATTTGTTGCAATTCTAATCTCTTGTAAAATTAGAGTTGAAGAATCTAAAGGACATTGTGATCACTGAGGTCCTGGAGACGTAAGTTTGAGACCACGTGTGGTACTTAATTGAGTGAATAAGTTACTTGTCCTTAGTTTATTCAAGAATATAGTAACTGCCCACTGTTGCACTGTCCCTGGTTAGTAGATCAGATGAAATAATGTTTATAAAATATTTGACACATTGTAAAAGATAATGCACCTGTAGCTGTGGAAATGAATATGTGAGTCAAGCTCCGGCACTAGGCATCCTAGGGTACAGCAGGATTGTACCCCTGCACGAGGAAATGTGATGTCTAGTTACGTCTGCTAGATGAATACAGACAGCTCTCTCTCTTTAATATGTGGATCGTGAGTGTGACAGAGTGTGTATATGCATAGACATCTTTAAAATGTGAATTAAAAACTTTGTTAAACCCACAGGGTTTTATACGAATCAGCTGTTGCCAATACTGTAAAATAGAATTTCACATGAACTGTTGGAAGAAGTTAAAAACAACAACCTTTAATGATAAAATTGACAAGGTAAGGCTAATAAAATTGTCTGGATTTTTTAGTATGCTTAGTTTACTTGGGTTTTTTCCCCCCGAGAATCCTCAGAGAATGTCTTAAATGAATGTAAATCCTTCCTATGCATTCTAGACATAATTAGAAAGTTTCAAATTAAAACTTTAATGATGAAGTAGGAAATCAGTTTTTGTTTTTATTTTGTGCAAGTATGAAGGCAGTCACTGTAGAGGTCTTTAATAGCTTGCTTAACCACGTTGACATTGGGAACGTTACGATCAAATATAAAAATGTTAGTGTCTCATTTTAAAATATAGGTCTTAAATTATGCACTGACAATTTGAGTCCTTCAGGGATCTTTTATTTAATTACTTTGGAGTTATGATGTACAATTGGGGCTCAGATTTTTTTATTTTCTGCCAAAATTTGATGAGATATAAAAGAAATCAACTTAAATTTTCTACTGTCACTTCTCATTGGGTTTTCTCTTAATTAGCAACATAATGATGTGAATTCTCATTAGTTGGGTATGCTTTGAGAGAAGGCGGGATTTTCTCATCTTATTTGCATTCATAGAATTTGTTTCTAATCCATATAAGCTATGGCCTTTAAAAAAAAAAAAGAAAGAAAAAAACTTTTTCTACACTCCATAGGCTCACACAAACCCCTGTCCTCACTGGGAGAAATAAATAAAGTGGTTGTGCTAGGTGTCTATTAGCAATAGAAATTATTCAAGTTTGGTAGAAATAAATTCTCACGTTTTATACACTTTCACATAGTTAACTAAAGACATAATGATATGACCAAATAACTGTTGCCATTAGTCACTTCTGCTATGTCTTTGTCTCACTTAATTGACACGCTTTCTTAGTGGTCTTAACCATTCCCATGGGTTTAAATACCTTTTGTAAATTAGTCAGGTTTCATTAGGATATGCCAAAGTCACATACAACCCAAACATCTCATGACTTACAATAAGAAAGCTTCATTCTTTGCTTGTTTTACTTGTCCTGAAGTTCTGCAGCTGTTGGCCAGGGTTGGGCTGTAGCAGCTCCAGTCTGTGTGGCTGTGTTCTTTGTTTCTTATCTTTTTTCTTTTTTTTTGAGGAAGATTAACCCTGAGGTAACTGCTGCCAGTCCTGTTTTTTGCTGAGGAAGACTGGCCCTGAGCTAACATCCATACCCATCTTCCTCTACTTTATATGTGGGACACCTGCTACAGCATGGCTTGCCAAGCAGTGCCATGTGCGCACCCGAGATCTGAACCGGTGAACCCTGGGCTGCCGAAGCAGAATGTGCGAACTTAACCACTGCACCACTGGGCCGGCCCCTGTTGTTGGCTTCTGAATCAGTGTTGAAGAGTGACTGAGACATGTTCTTGGGGCAAAGGGTAAAGAGCAGTGGCCAATCCATGCAGTGTCTCTTGAAATTTTTGCTTAGACAAAGTGTACATCATATCAGCTCACCTTGCATTGATCAAAGCAAGTCATATGGTCAACCCTACAGCCGAAAGTATATTCCTCCTATAGGGAAGTCCGAAAGTCACATGGCAATGAGCAGGGACTTTCACTGCCTCCCTCAAGGAGATTTTAGCCCATATTTTGGCTGTTCATGATGGTTAAAATGGCATACGTGTATAGATTTATTCCGAGATATAGCACTCTTTTTCTTTTTTTTTTTAATCAATAGGATTTTCTACAAGGACTTTGTCTTACCCCTGACTGTGAAGGTATCATTTCTAAAATTATCATCTTCAGCAGTGGTGGTCAAGTCAAATGTGAAGTAAGTATCTAATATAGGGGAAATCTTACTAAGTTGATAACCAAAATGCTTACACCTTTTAAAACATGATTTAAATTTGTGGAAGTTGTATGATTTGGATCTTCTCTTTTCCAGGAAAGAAAACAGTTACTTAATTTAAGAAAATGTAGGAAATATTAGGATGTGAGACCACTTCTTTGCAATGAAGGATTCTCGCATCCTTTTATTTCCTAATAGGAAAAGGAGGCTTTTTATATTTTGGTTTTACTGTTTTTACTCTTTTTGATAACCTTCCTTTCTTAATGCCCCGTAAACTTTTCGGTGTTGACAAGGGTGAGGGTTTTTAGAGTGGGGGAAGAGTGTCTTGAGGGATTCCCTTTAACTTCACTGTATGGGAGTGGCAGGAGTGGGTTGTTGTAATGATACTTGTAGTTTATTTGATCTGCTTATTCTTAATTTTTTTTAAATGTCTTCCTAAAGTGTGTCTACTCTCTTGTTCCTCTTTTCAGTAAATTATTTTGCTAGTTTTCTGGGCTTTTGTATGGGTCAGACTGTCATCACTGTTCTCTATCAGATTGAACATTGACTGTGTGTGCTTCTGAAATGCTTCTTACTTGTGGTTTTGTGCTTTATGTCATGGGAGTATGAGACAAATTTTGGATGTCTTTGTTTTATTTAAAGTTTGAACACAAGGTCATAAAAGAAAAGGTTCCTCCAAGACCTATTCTGAAACAGAAATGTTCTAGGTAAGATTTTTAACAATCAATCAGTAGCTTAATGATGTCTATTAGAATGTAACTGTTAAATGCAGATATCTAAATTATGCTGTGTTTTAAATTGGCTGTGCACACATGCCCAAATAAGTGGTTTTTAAATGAATTCTATGGATATTCAGAACTTAAAGAGAATTAGACTAGAATGGTTAAATAATAAAAACTTGAATCAGAAGCATTATTTAGTGATTGAATTTATAAGTAAAATTATGACATTTGATACTGTGAAATGACGTGTTTGATTAATAGATTTGGCATTTAGATAAAAATTTTATATTTAGCTCTCAGTTGTTTAAACTTTAATTCCAAAAGCATTTTTCCTTTTTGTCTCTCTTGAGCAAAGATTTTGAACCAATGACTCTTTCTCACTCTGAAATACTCAGTGTACTGTCAAAATTATTCACTTCTCTGTATCTTCTTGTTCAGATCAAATAATTCCAATTCTTTTTTCTTTTCTTTTTGGTCCTGCTTCTTGTTTTCCATTCTAAGAAGTGATTTTTTTCATTATTGGTGACCAAGAAAAAGCAAAAGAAAAGATAAACAAAATTATTTGTTGAAGAGAATTCATTATAACCATATCAATCAAATTCCAGTGTTGTGGGCCAACATTGGGATGTGAAAATAGTATTTTACTGCAGGATATTTATTTGAAACGAGCACTTACACGTATTATCTTGCAGAGTAATTTTTACTGTTCCTATTTACCCTAAGGACTAACTTATATACGTGAAAATAACATCTGTACAATCTGTACTTACCAACTATATAATTAGAAGTCACTCAATTATTGAGGTTCTTGTATTCATGAAACAAGTACCCTTATTTTGACTGAATTGACCACATATGTCAACAGTTTTTGATATTGAACACAATATGCAGGCCAAGTTCTAACTAAAAAGGAAAACTTCTAACTTATTGCTTGGAGAATGGTTTCTGCAGTAGGCCAAGGAAAATAATTAACTGAGTTATAACAAAGGTGAATTCTCACTAATTGTAAATGTTTATCAGCCTAGAGAAGCTCAGACTGAAAGAAGACAAAAAAATAAAGAGAAAGATCCAAAAAAAGGAAGCAAAAAAATTAGCTCAAGAAAGAATGGAAGAGGACCTAAGGGAAAGTAATCCACCCAAAACTGAAGAACAGAAAGGTATGCTGAAATCCAGTGCACGACATTCTCATATCAATTGTTATTGAATTGAAATTTAGATTTGGTAGTGTTTTAATACTGTCACCATTTTCTGTTACTCCAAGATGGGGAGGGGCTGCTGTAAAGAGCACTGAACTTGGAAGCAGTACACAGGGATTCAGAAGCCTGCCTACCACTAACTGGGGGCAAACTCTGTCAGATGGCTCATCTCTGCAGGGAAGGTAGAAATATCTGACGTGAGATTGTATGTTTGACGGTTCTCTGTAAACTCCACTGTGTGGATTTAAGTTCCAAAATGTTGGACTGTAAATTAGCTACTAATTATCTGAAATAATGCTGAATTCAAATAAAGCAGCAGTTCACAAAAGGTGCCACAAAGATGATGGTCTGGCTTCTGTTTTACGCTGGTCTTGTGTCATTCCCCCATCAACATGGAAATGTCTGGTAATTTTACTGTTCCTGTGGGTGTATTGGCTGGTATATTTACTTTCTGTTTTTAGTTGAATAAGATATTCTTTCTACTATGATGACTGTTTCCAAAATGAAATATTTCCTTTTGCTGTCTTTCTTTTTCATCTAGTATTCCATGAAAGTTTCACAAATCAATCAAAATTGTCTTTCCTAATAAAAAAGTCTTTAGTCAGTGTTTGTATTTTAACTTTGCATGCTTCAAGAGGCCAAATGGCCATCCATTAGGGAAGTGCCTGGGTGGGAAGATGAACTTCTGAGATATTTTCCAACTTGGAGTTGACCCCATAGGATCCAACAATAAGATGGATAACATAACAGTAACTGCCAAATATTAGTTGAATTCATAACTGAATAAATGATTCCTTCAACTCCAAAAAATACCCTTTGCATTCTTAATGACTAAACATTCTTTGAATATAAAGTTTAGGTAGTGATGGAAAGAAGGTTCTTCCTTTTGATATGTTTGGTTTCATGTGAACTTTCATATCTTTTCAAAGTTATTGTTAAATATTTATATTCCTAATTTTAAAATCTTGAGTTATTTATTAAAAGAACATAAAGAATCCATCTGAGTTGTGTTTTATATTATTATATAATGTTACATTATTTTCTGTCTGAGTTTATATCTTTGCAAATTGGTCTTATTTCTCACTTCAGCTGTCCATTGTTATTTATCCTTAGAAACTGTAGACAGTGTTCAGAGTGGCCAGTTCCTCGACGACAGAATTCTGCAGTGCATAAAGCAGTATGCTGACAAGATTAAATGTGGTGTACTGAATACTTCCAAGCTTCTCAAAGAATTGCTTTCTTGGAAGGTTTTAAGCACAGAAGACTACACAACCTGTTTTTCTAACAGAAATTTTCTAAATGAAGCAGTGGACTATGTCATTCGTCACTTGATTCAAGAAAAGAATAGAGTAAAGACAAGGATATTTCTGCATGTTTTGAGTGAGCTTAAAGAAGTGGAGCCAAAATTAGCCAGCTGGATCCAGAAACTTAATAGCTTTGGTATGTCACTTAATTCTAGAGATGCAGTTTGGTGGAGCAATAAATGTAGGCCTCTGAATCCATTTTTCATTTTCCTATCATCATTTATGATTTTTTTAAATGTAGGACTACAAATTTGTATGGTTAAAAATACTATTTCCCCTCAACTCACAATTTTTAGGTTATTTTATAGACAGGTTACAGTATACTTTTTTGAAAAGTGTAAATACAGGAAAGTTCGGTCAATAAGAAAAATCCAGTCCTGTATTATGCTTAATTATATTTGTAAATGTGTAAACTGTGTGAATACTAGGCACAACCATAAGTAAATAGCGCCCCCTGGAGTTGCCTGGCTGTGGAGTGCCCTCTGGGGTTGTGCAGTTCGGTAGTCAGATTCCTTAATGAAAAATTTAGAGATAAGAGTTGATGGAACTAATTGCTTAGGATCACCTAAGGCAAATCTGTATCCAAGGATTAATCTATATCACCTAAGGTGAGTCTATATTTAAGGATTATGAGAAAAATACCCTGGGGTTGAACTAGGCTGTTGTGAATCACAAGATTATAAAACTCTGTTGCTTTCTTCTGCTTTTCCTAATTTGATTGAGGAAGAACCCCCAAGCAGGCCCTTTGCCCAAGGCCATTCAGGGATCAAGAAGGCAGCTGCAGATAGAGTTGTTGTCTAACACTAGATAGTGATTTCCTTGGGTACCTACCAGGGCCCTGTTTATCTTGGTACCATGATGGCCCCTGGCCCCACACAATAGATGATTCAGTTGTCACCTGTTGGATAATGGCTAATGAAGCACAGCAGAGCAGGGCCTTTCAACAGCAGCCCAGGGAGTGAGCCTGCCAGGCCTCTGCGAGCCACCCAACCTGCCTGAGTTTTCAGAGACGTAGAGCTGTTGGAATTCTAGGGTTGCAGAGAATAATTGATGAATTTCTGTCAGTAGAGACAGAGTAAGATGGCAGCAAACTTGGCATGGTTGATAGCTAAATGTTGCTGCTTTGAGCATAGGTCTCCATAGGCTTCTGGACCCAGAAAGTTACTCTTAAGTGATAAGATTATCATTAGCATCTGTTAACAATCAGATAAGTAAATTATAAAGTTATTTCTTACTTTGAGAAAGGTAGGCTTTCTGGTTAAGCTTAGCTGGACATGAGTGCCCACTACTGTTCATTCTGGTGAACTGTAGCATTTGAGCCTTACAGCTCATTGACAGGAAAATATGAATGTGTCTGTTCTTGTGATCCAGTGCATTTATTCTGAAGATTAAGGGTATCGTTTAATATATATGCATACTATTCAAAGTTGCAGTTTCTGTGTAAAGTTGTAAAATAAGTTCAAGCATGTTAATTAGTAAGGCTGTACTCTGGCCCTGATGTAAAACTCATATTTAATAAAGCAAGGACTTTCTAGTTCCTGGAATTTCACTTTTCTTCTCACAAAAAGACTATACAGCAGAGTCACATCCTGTGTAGATTTAACACGAGAGGTCAATTCATATGCAGGATGAGGGAGGAAATTAACGTTTCAGTAATATAAGTGATCGGCCTTCCTTCCCCTCACTGAGCACGTGCTCAGATGTGAGCCTTAGATGAGAGATGTGAATGTGGTATTTCTTCATTGGCAGTTCCCTTAAACCTTGTATCGTGTGAGTATTTTACGTGATCCCTGGTTCTGGTGTTTATAAAGATACTAATTTTTCATGCAACATGACCTCTGAAAGCCATTTCATCTGGAAGAAACAGCCGTCCGGGCTAGTTTTGACTCAGCAGTCTGCTTCATTTGCTGACTGAGACTCTATGGCCAATGCAGGAGGTGACCATGCTGTATGAGAGGCATGTGGGGAGATAGGACAGGCTAATCTTTGCTTTCTGGTGGCTGTGTTACTAACGAGCAGAGGCTCACCGTGTTTTCAGTAGCAGTGTCTGAGGTTCCAGCCACCCCTTTTTTTGATTTGTAGAAGGTGGAATTAAAGTGGGCATAGTGACCACCCTGATTTTTGTGAGGAAGGTAAGGAACCATGATGTTTTAGGGGATAAGGAGAAATTCATAGAGGTGTTGAGAGAGTTTACCCATTTTCTGTTTTAAAGGCATTTGGGAGTCTTTTGCATGGTATTGATGTTTTGTTACTATGGAATATGTGTAGCAAAGTTTTGTAAAATCTTGCTAGTTTGTACTAATTGGAATGAAAGTCATTATGAATTAATGAAAAATGATTATATTTTTAAAGGAATTTAATGCCTTACTTTTATCACCTAAATCTAGTAAAAATAACTGTAATGATAGAAGCTTTGGCCCACACTCTTCAACTTGTAGATAAAAGTTATTATAATTAGCATATCAACATTAAATGGTGTTTCTAAAATGCAAAATAGTTTGGACAAGTTGGTATTCAAGTATTTAAATGTTTTCAATGAAAATATAAGCAAACTATAATGGGACCGCTTTCAACGATGTGAAACTGAATGTGATTTTACAGTAAATGATTTTCCCTTCTGATTCGGGTTTTGTTTTTACTTCAGGCTTAGACGCCACGGGACCTTTTTTTTCTCGTTATGGAGCGTCTCTCAAGGAGCTTGATTTTAGCATCATGACTTTTCTCTGGAATGAGAAATACGGACATAAACTTGGCTCCATAGAAGGAAAGCAGCTTGATTATTTCTATGAGCCAACATCATTGAAGGAAGCACGGTGTTTAATATGGCTGCTAGAAGAGCACAGAGACAAGTTCCCAGCATTGCATAATGCTTTGGATGAATTCTTTGATATAATGGGTATGTGGACTGAGTTTCAGTTTAATCTTAGGAAAAAATCTACGAAGGACCCCAGCTTATTTCAATACTTAAAGAAAATAGTGAAAATTATTATGATGCAACCAGCTTATTTGGAGAGGTTAGGGATTAAGAATAGTGATTTTTTTCACCTCATAAAGCCTTTTTACTCTGTGGAGCTAAGTGTTGTGGAAATACACAGATGGGTATGTTACACTGACTACACGCCATAATATTCTCATCTTAGATGTTTTGACAGCATCATGGCAAAGATTGCATGTTAAAGGGATGGAATTTATTATTATTAAATGGTTTCATTTTGGCAGTCAAGGAAACATTGGCCTGCAGAAGTAGGTGATGTTTGCAGAATCCAGAACAGATAGCACAGCTGTTGTAGTGGGAAGAGCCTGGAAGTGGGAGTCAGGAAAAGTAGTCTGTGGTTCTGCTTCTTCCCTGGGTTTTACTGATGCTTGAAGGCTCCTGCTAGGTGTTAACAAGGAATTCAGAAATGCTTATCCAGTCCTTGCCCTCAAGGACCTCTTGTTCTACAAAAGGGAATACGGTGAATATACACATAACTGTAATATGGGAGGAAGCTCAGGTAGGACCAGAGAAAGTGCTGCTGCTTCAGCTGGAGGACTGAGCGCTTACCTTCTCCCTGGGGAAGAGGAAAGCCTTGGTGCGGGGGTAGAGTCCAGATTAGCTGTGGACACAGAGGTGGAGTTGGACAGGGTGACTCCTGAGCTTAGAGGTGTAGGGTGGAGGGGAACTGGGGGACCTGTTTGGGTACTGCCATGGAGTCCAGTTTGGCAGAATAGGACAACCAGTAGTTAATTCCTTAGCTGCTCTTGGATCTTAGTTTCTTCATCATTAAAATGAGAGGATTTGGAGCCAGTGATCTGTGTGGTTCTGTTTTGCTTCAAAATTCATATATTTTAGATTCTAAATTAATTTTAGTTTCTTAGCTTTGGTACTACTTGTATGTCTTCTGAGAATGCCGCTCCCCTTTTTCCTCAGCATCAAAAGTCTACTTTATATATTGTTAGACTTTTAAGTGTCATGCTATTTGTTTTAAAGTATACATTAAAAGGTCTGGTGTTATAGAAAAGTGTCACATGTTACAAAGTTCAAATGCAGTATAAGGAACTGAAAAGCTTACTTCTCTTGTGGTTCTCAGGAAGGCACGCACTCAAATATAGATGGCTTTATTCTTCCAGGACACTGCTTCATGACTGGAGGTGACATGCTACTTGGTAGCCTGAATTTATTGCCATCAGTTTGCTGCTGCTGGTAATAAAGTGCTGTCCTGGAACTGAGCTTACAAAACCTGGTGTATGTTTGATCACACAAGACAACCAAAAAGGACGCAGTTCCCTCTCAGTGTGCCTTTATCCTGATTCTCCTCTTCTAAACTTTAAATACACAGTCCATCTGGCTATGACAGTTTCTCTGCTTTTAGTCATAGAGTCAGAAGCCACCAACCAAATGACTGGCCAACAGATTTTCAAGTTGGATAGCTCTGTCTCAGACCAGACATTTTCAATCTTATCTCCTTTCATTTAAAAGAATGATTATATTTCTTAAAACTTTTAAAAATCTACTGATCTTGTAAATAAAGGTGTTCAATAATATCACCAATGCTAAGATAATTGGGAGCCCCAGCCTCTCTCCTCAACTCTGGATGCTCATTTCCCTGTTGGAATTTCTGTGTAGACAGCCAAGAGGCCCCCTAAGAGCAGCGTGGCTGAACCACACTCATCTCTAGAGACCTGTTTTTCCTAAATTTATCTCAGTTAATACCATTGTCTCTGTCTTGTTTTTAAGGAGGAAATTCTGAAATTAGTCTGACTCTTCCTTTTCCCTGTTACACCGTACCTGGTTTGTTAGCAATCCAAATAAGCTTTGTCTTTGATCTCTCCTCTCCTGTCCGTGTCCAGTTCCCTGGGCCAGGACCTTAGTCATCTTTCTGTGATTAGACTGTCGCAGTAGCCTCCAAACTGGTGTCCATGCCTCTAGACCCTCTACTTCAAGTCCTTCTCTCATATTGCCACTGGTGACTCTTCTAGAACATCTCTCTGATCCTACAACTACCCTGTTTGGGAAACACTTGCTTAGTTTTGCCTCATAGTGAGTTCGAATCATGTGTCTGGATTCATCGTCACTCTCCCCATCTGCCCTCTGAGTGTACACCCCCCTTCCTACTGTGCCTTCCTGCCTCCTATCTTTGCTCTTGTGTTTCCTTCAGCCACGTCCTACCTCTTTGCTTGTTTAAAGCCCTCCCTCACCCCTCCTCAGTCCTCTCCTCTTGAACTTGTTATTCCATCAGCTTTGTTACCACTGTATTTTTTTTTGTTACTTTCTTTTGTTTACTTTTTGCTGAGGAAGATTCACCCTGAGCTATTATCCGTTGCCAATCTTCCTCTTTTTGCTTGAGGAAGATTAGCCTTGAGCTAGTATCTGTGCCAGTCTTCCTCTATTTTGTTTGTGGGTCACCACCACAGCATGCTGATGAGTGGTGTCCAAACCTGCACACTTGGGCCGCTAAAGCAGACTGTGCCAAACTTAACCACTGTGCCACAGGGCCGGACCCCCATTATATTTTTTATTGTGGCAATGAGCACACTGGGTTACAGGGGTTGCCCTTTTGTCTTTTTTGCAGAACATAAGCAAATGGATGGCAGGGACTGTTCTGTACATCTCTGTGTTCCCAGCACCTAGCATAGAGTTTGGCACCTGTAAGGCACTCAAATTATGCTGAGTTGGACAGAAATTTTATGGTTCTTTGTAGTTTGTTTCCCATTTATTTAGCCATTTGGCCTTTGGTTTCTAAACTAGACTTGTGTCAAAGCCAAATAAGGAGTAGAACATAGTCTATGTTAGTAGTATCTGGAGTGGTTTTCTTTAAGGCTTTACTGTATTGTATGGCAATGTAAATATTTTGTTTGCTCACAAACCATCTGTATCTTTCTGCAGACAGCCGCTGCACTGTGCTAAGGAAACAGGACAGTGGTGATGTGCCAGTAAGTTATTTGATCACTTTAAATGTTATGTTTTGTGTTAGCCAAAGGAAGAGAGGAGGACCCCGGCCAGTGTTTATGTTCATCACAGGTGGTACTCCAGAACCAAAGCTAGAGGACTTCTGGATAACGAGTACTATTTCATTAGAAGGTTAATCCCCATCTTCCTCTTGGAATTGAAACATCAATCAGCAAACTCTGAGGCTTAAATTAGACAGTGTCCATGAAGTTTCACAACTAATAGATGTTAATCTTAGAAATAGGAAAGGAGTTCTTGAATCATCTCCTAGCATAAAAATGAAAAGTTATCGGTAATGATTAAAATTTCAGTGGTTTGCTCTGGTAAGGAAAACAAAGGGACTTTGTTTTGAGGGACTCCAAATTGAGTTTCAGTTAAAATAATTTCAGTATTGTCTTCCCTAGTAGGTTGTGGCAGTTTTCAAACAGAAAGACACTTGATTACTGGTTTTTAGGATCAAATCATGTATATTTAAAATTTTGTCTTAATCCACTCTATGAAATATTGCCTGGCTAAGTATAAAAAACACAGCTAACATACCCCATGGGAAGTTAAATGCTGCTTCTCAATTCACTGTTTGTGCCCCAGTGTCTGGCCAGGTACAGAATGTCTAGTTTTCCGTAATAAAAGGAAAATTATTAAAATACTATTAGCATATAACTGGAATTATGTTAAAATCTGATTAATTACTTGATGACATAACCTTGTTGAAAATGAGTTTAAAATGTTGGAACAAAAATTTAATTTTAGTTACAACATTAGGCATTAAACTTTTTCTTATTTTGTATTATAAATCATAACACTAGGGTTGACACACTATAGTGTTATTTTTGTTAAACATTTCATGTAATTCAACTTATGACTAGTCTATTAAAATCAGTATGGTATCTTTATAAAATATGGTAGCTTCATAAATGCTGTTATTTGAGTGTTCAGTGATTTTTTTCTTTTTTTTACCATTTTATAGTTTAATTCGACCAAGATAAAAAACAAAGGCAAGAAAAAGAAGCCAAAAGATTCAAAGGTATGGAGTATTTTCTGTACTAATTCTTGTTTAAAATAATTAGTTGAATATATGAATTAGAGCTGACCAATTCTTGGGGATATTTTGAAGCACTTTGTATAGAGACTTTCTAGGCTTTAATCTAAATGTAGTTTGGCAGTCTTCTATATATTGAGGAAATTTAAGCTTCGTATTGTATATAAGTAACTCTTGAAAAAGACTCTTATCTTTATTGTCCTTTTTTTTCCCTAAATATTTCCAAGTGAAAACGTGATCGTAATGTGGGATTTTGTAGGGGTGCTCATAGAGCAGAGTGGCCAAGGCAGACCTGGGTTCATATCTTGGTTCTACCAATTATTATTATTTTTATTATTTTTTTTTATTATCTTTGTGACTTTGGGCAAGTTATTTGACTTCCCTGTGCCCTACTGTCATCATCTGTGTGACAAGACATAATACCTATTGTTAATAACTAATGGAGTTATCTAAAATATTCAAAATAAAGATGGTGAGTACGAATCATGACAGAATCTCAGGATTGATAGGATCCCCTCCTCCTCTCACCTCAGGCTCTGCTGCACGCCCCTGAGAGAACTAGGCACTATTGTTAAGTGTTATGGTGGGTTCTTAGTGGCTCTCATGTATTTGGGGGGTCAGGTGTGCTGAGAGGGTGGAGAAAGTGAACAAATATTAGGGGAGGATGAGAACAGCTTTTAAGTTCCAGTAGGGCTTTTTTTATCTTTGACTATATGCCTTCAGTTTACCTAGAATGGAAGTTTAAACTGAGTGACATTTAATTTTTTTTTTTTTTTCACTTTTGCACGTGACTTTTATTGCACTTGGGCCCACATTTCTGTTAAGTGAACCTCTGGAAATAGAATTGCTCCATCATCATGTATATGTACATTCAACTTTATCAGACAGTTTTCCAAAGTGATTGTATCAATTTATACACTCACCAACAGTGTTTGAGAACTCCTACCACTTCTCGCTTTAGCCATTCCAGGGGTATAAATAGCTCATCATGAAGTTTTTTGATGACTGATAAGAGTGAACATCTTTTCATATGTCTATTTGCCATTTCTGTATCCTCTTTTGTAAAATACCCATTCAAGCCTTTTGCTGTTTTTCTATTGGATTTTTGGTCTTTGCTTGCTGATTTGTAGGAGTTCTTTGTGCATTCTGGTTTTGAGTTCTGTGTTATTTTTTTTTTAATTAAGGTTATGAAAGTTAACATCCTTGTGAAATTAACAGTTGTACATCATTATTAGTCATGTTGTAGGTACACCACTTCACCCCTAGTGCCCTCCCCCCACTCCCCTTTCCCCTGGCAACCACCGGTCAGTTCTCTTTGTCCATATGTTAACTACCACCTATGAGTGGAGTCATGCAGAGTTCGTCTTTCTCTGTCTGGCTTATTTCACTCAACATAATACCCTCAAGGTCTATCCATGTTGTTGTGAATGGGACAACTTTGTCCTTTTTTATGGCTGAGTAGTATTCCATTGTGTATATATATATATATATATATATATATACACACCACATCTTCTTTATCCAATCATCAGTTGCTGGGCACTTAGGTTGGTTCCATGACTTGGCTATTGTGAATAATGCTGCGATGAACATAGGGGTGCATGGAACTTTTGGAATTGCTGATTTCAGGTTCTTAGGATAGATACCCAGTAGTGGGATGGCTGGGTCATAAGGTATTTCTATTCTTAACTTTTTGAGGAGTCTTCATACTGTTTTCCATAGTGGCTGTACCAGTTTGCATTCCCACCAACAGTGTATGAGGGTTCCCTTTTCTCCACAGCCTCTCCAACATTTGTCACTCTTGGTTTTGGATATTTTTGCCATTCTAACAGGTGTAAGGTATCTTAGTGTAGTTTTGATTTGCATTTCCCTGATGATTAGTGATGATGAGCATCTTTTCATGTGTCTATTGGCCATCCATATATCTTCTTTGGAGAAATGTCTGTTCATGTCCCCTCCCCGTTTTATATTTGGGTTGTTTTGATTTTTTTATTGTTGAGTTGTGTGAGTTCTTTGTATATTATGGAGATTAACCCTTTGTCGGATAAATAACTTGTGAATATTTTTTCCCAATTAGTGGGCTCTTTTTCTCTTTCAATCCTGTTTTCCCTTGCCTTGAAGAAGCTCTTTAGTTTGATGAAGTCCCATTTGTTTATTCTTTCTATTGTTTCCCTCATTTGAGGGGTTATGGTGTCCAAAAAGATCTTTTGAAGCTGATGTCAAAGAGTGTGCTGCCGATATTCTCTTCTAGAAGACTTATTGTTTCAGGCCTAATCTTTAGGTCTTTGATCCATTTTGAGTTTATTTTGGTGTGTGGTGAAAAAGAATGGTCAATTTTCAATCTTTTGCATGTGGCTGTCCAGTTTTCCCAGCACCATTTGTTGAAGAGACTTTCTTTTCTCCATTGTAGCCCCTCTGCTCCTTTGTCGAAGATTAGCTGTCCATAGATGTGCGGTTTTATCTCTGGGCTTTCAATTCTGTTCCATTGATCTGTGCACCTGTTTTTGTACCAGTACCATGCTGTTTTGATTACTGTAGCTTTGTAGTATGTTTTGAAGTCAGGGATTGTGATGCCTCCAGCTTTGTTCTTCTTTCTCAGGATTGCTTTAGCAATTCGGGGTCTTTTGTTGCCCCATATGAATTTTAGGATTCTTTGTTCAATTTCTGTAAAGAATGACATTGGAATTCTGATTGGGATAGCGTTGAATCTGTAGATTGCTTTGGGTAGTATGGACATTTTAACTATGTTTATTCTTCCAATCCATGTGCATGGAATGTCTTTCCATCTCTTTATGTCGTCGTCAATTTCTTTCCAGAAGGTCTTGTAGTTTTCATTGTATAGATCTTTCACTTCCTTGGTTAAATTTATCCCAAGGTATTTTATTCTTTTTGTTGCGATCGTGAATGGGATTGAGTTCTTGAGATCTTTTTCTATTAGTTCATTGTTAGCATATAGAAATGCTACTGATTTATGTATGTTGATTTTATACCCTGCAACTTTGCTGTAGTTGTTGATTGTTTCTAATAGTTTTTCTATGGATTCTTTGGGCCTTTCTATGTATAAGATCGTGTCGTCTGCAAACAGCCAGAGTTTTACTTCTTCGTTGCCTATTTGGATTCCTTTTATTTCTTTTTCCTGCCAAATTGCTCTGGCCAAAACCTCCAGTACTATGTTGAATAAGAGTGGTGAAAGTGGGCACCCTTGTCTTGTTCCTGTTCTGAGAGGGATGGGTTTCAGTTTTTGTCCGTTGAGTATGATGTTGGCTGTGGGTTTGTCATATATGGCCTTTATTATGTTGAGGTACTTTCCTTCTATACCTATTTTATTGACGGTTTTTATCATAAATGGATGTTGGATCTTGTTGAATGCTTTCTCTGCATCTATTGAGATGATCATGTGGTTTTTGTTTCTCGTTTTGTTAATGTAGTGAATCACGTTGATTGACTTGTGGATGTTGAACCATCCCTGTGTCCCTGGTATAAATCCCACTTGGTCATGGTGTATAATCTTTTTGATATATTGCTGTATTCGGTTTGCCAAAATTTTGTTGAGGATTTTTGCATCTATGTTCATCAGTGATATTGGCCTGTAGTTTTCCTTCTTTGTGTTGTCCTTGTCAGGTTTGGGGATCAGGGTGATGTTGGCTTCATAGAATGTGTTAGGGAGTGCTCCATCTTCCTGTATTTTCTGGAACAGTTTCAGAAGGATAGGTATTAAATCTTCTTTGAATGTTTGGTGGAATTCTCCAGAGAAGCCGTCTGGTCCTGAGCTCTTATTTTTGGGGAGGATTTTGATTACTCTTTCAGTTTCTTTACTTGTGATTGGTCTATTCAGATTCTCTATTTCTTCCTGATGCAGTTTGGGTAGGTTGTATGAGTCTAGGAATTTACCCATTTCTTCTAGGTTGTTCACTTTGTTGGCATATAATTTTTCATAGTATTCTCTTATGATCCTTTGTATTTCTTCGGTATCTGTTGTGATTTATCCTCTCTCGTTTCTAATTTTATTTATTTGAGGCTTCTCTCTTTTTTTTGTAGTGAGTCTGGCTAAGGGTTTGTCGATTTTGTTAATTTTTTTGAAGAACCAACTCTTTGTTTAATTGATCCTTTCTACTGTCTTTTTTGTTTCAGTATCATTTATTTCTGCTCTAATTTTTATTATTTCCCTCCTTCTACTGATTTTGGGCTTTGTTTGTTCTTCTTTTTCTAATTCCGTTAGCTGTTGTTTGAGGTTGTTTATGTAAGATTTTTCTTGCTTATTGAGGTGAGCCTGTATTGCAGTGAATTTCCCTCTTAGGACTGCCTTTGCTGCATCCCAAATCATTTGGTACGGTGTGTTTTCATTTTCATTTGTCTCAAGATAATGTTTGATTTCTTCTTTAATTTCTTTAATAATCCATTGTTTGTTCAGTAGCATGTTGTTTAGTCTCCACATTTTTGGCTCTTTCCCAGCTTTATTCTTGTAGTTGATTTCTAGTTTCGTAGCATTATGATCAGAAAAGATGCTTGGTATTATTTCAACCCTCTTGAACTTATTGATGCTTGCTGTTTCCCCAGATATGGTCTACCTTGAGAATGTTCCATGCGCGCTTGAGAAGACTGTGTAACCTGCTGTTTTTGGATGAAATGTCCTATATATATCTGTTAGGTCCATATGATCTAATTTTTCATTTAATTCTATAATTTCTTTGTTGATTTTCTGTCTGGATGATCTGTCCATTGGTGTTAATGGTGTGTTGAGGTCCCCTACTATTATTATATTGCTGTTGATGTCTCCTTTTAGTTTTGTTAATAGTTTCTTTACGAATTTTGGTGCTCCTGTGTTAGGTGCGTATATATTTATAAGTGTTATGTCATCTTGGTGGAGTGTCCCTTTTATCATTATATACTGCCCCTCTTTGTCTTTCTTTATCTCTTTTGCTTTGAAGTCTACTTTGTCTGATATAAGTATGGCAACACCTGCTTTCTTTTGTTCATTATTAGCTTGGAGTGTTGTCTTCCATCCCTTCACTTTGAGTCTGTGTTTCTTTGGGGCTGAGGTGTGTTTCCTGGAGGCAGCAGATTGTTGGATCTTTTTCTTTGATCCATCCTGCCAGTCTGTGCCTTTTGATTGGAGAGTTCAATCCATTCAGGTTTAGAGTGATTATTGAAACGTGGGGGCCTACTTTTGCCATTTTATCACTTGTTTTCCGGTTCTTTTGCATTTTGTCCTGATGGAGAGCTGTTACTTTGTGTTATTGTCCTTCTGCTTATCTCTTTTGTTCTGGATTTTGTAACCCCTTTCCTTTTTCTGGCTTTTCTGGAATGAGTTTCTTCCTGAGCATTTCTTGAAGAGGAGGTTTTGTGGCGATGAACTCGCTTAACTTTTGTTTATCTGGGAAAGTTTTTATTTCTCCATCGTATTTGAAGGATATTTTCGCTGGGTAGAGTATTCGTGGCTGCACCTTTTTGTCCTTCAGAGTTTTGAATATTTCATTCCAGTCTCTTTTAGCCTGTAAGGTCTCTCCTGAGAAATCTGCTGATAGCCTTTTGTGGTTTCCTTTGTAAGTTATTTTCTTCTGCCTGGCTGCCCTTAGTATTTTCTCTTTGTTGTGGACTTTTGCCAGTTTCACTACTATATGCCTTGGGGTTGGTCTTCTTGCGTTGATAAAGTTTGGAGATCTATTGGCTTCTGTCACATGAAGTTCCATCTCTCTTCCCAAGTTTGGAAAGTTCTCAGCTATTATTTCTTTGAACAGGCCTTCTGCCCCCTTCTCCTTCTCTTCTCCCTCTGGTATACCTATAATCCTTATGTTGCATCTCCTAATTGAGTCGGATAATTCTTGGAGAGTTTCTTCATTTCTTTTTAGTCTTAGTTCTCTCTCCTCCTCTGTCTGCAGCATTTCTATATTCCTTTCCTCCAAATTGCTAATTCTGTCCTCCATATTATCAACCCTACTGTTCAGAGAGTCCAGATTTTTCTTAATCTCCTCCATTGTGTTCTTCATCTCCACTATTTCTAATTGGTTCTTCTTTATAGTGTCAAGCTCTTTTGTGACATAGCTCCTGAACTCATTGAGTTGTCTATCTGAATTCTCTTTTAACTCATTGAGTTTTGAAATCATCATCATTTAGGTTATAGATTTCTTTGTCTTTGAGATTGTTTTCTGGGTGCTTGTCATTTTCCTTTTGTTCTGGAGATTTAATATATTTTTTCATACTGCTTGATGGCGTGGATTTGTGCCTCCGCATAGAGATAGAGTTTAGTCACTGCTTCCACTTGTTGTGACTGGTGTGGGGGGGGGTCCAGCTGTTTAGACTGCACCAACCAGGAACCCTGTCAGCTGTTACTGTCTGGACCTGGACCCCTCCTTGTAGTCACAGTGGTCCTGTGGGGTCCCTCATCGGTTGTGGGGGCAATCGCAAGGGGACCTCAGGCTGCTGGTGCCTACTGTTGCAGCCCACTTAGACGCCCTCCTTCCTTGTGGTCTGCAGCAGTGTCGTGGGCTTTCCCAGCAGCAAAGAGCAGGATCACCTATAATTGCCGCTTTGTCCCTAACAGAGCCCACAAGATCACACTTGTCCACTATAGGTCCCAGCAGAGCTATGGGTATCTTCTGCAGTCTGTCATTAGCTCATCTAGCTGTGCTACTTTTGCCTCAGGGCCTTTCCGCCTTGCGATTGCCAGTCGGGACCTCTCCACTAGTGCTGTGCAGAGGCTTTCGCTGAGGCTGCTGTAGGAACCTGGAGTTTCCCCTTGGGCTACATAGCCATTTCACCGGAGCTCCACTCTGCCCCACTTCACTCTCACAGGATCTCTGGGAGCCCCTTGCCTCGCCTGGGACATGGCCAGAGTCCATGGGCCTGGCGGTGGCTTGTAAGCTGCTGCCTTGTGGGGAATTCTGCTCTAGGGCGCTTCCTGGTGTTCCGAATGCTGGGTGGGGCCTCCCTGCTAATGGCGAGCAGAGGCTTTCCCTGCCGGAGAGGTGCGGGACCCCAGAGCCTCCCCCTGGGCCGCACAGCCGGGTGCTGGACCTCCAACCGTGTCCCCAAGCAAGTCCACGGAAAGTCCAGATGCCCCCTGCACCAACCCGTGTGCTGGAGACCGTGGGCCCAGCAGTAGCTTGTGGTCTGGTTCCGTGCCGGGGAATCCGCCTGCCAGGAGCTTCCCTTTGTTCTGGATTCTGGGAAGGGCCTCCCTGCTAATGGCGAGCGGAGGCCTTCCCTGCTGGTGGGTGCGGGACCCTGGGGATTCCCCCTGGGCTTAGGTGTAATCACGGGGGGCTTGAGTAGGGCTGTTGTCACTTGTTTCCACCGTTGCTCCACTGGTGAGTGCACACTCCCGCCCTTGGTGTGTGGTGATGTCATGGGGGAGTCTGCTAGAAGAGAGCCTCCTGCAGGAACTGGGCTGTCCGGGGGTTGGGAGTCGGGGGTTGGAGAGTTTTCACCTATTTCCACCTCCTCCCGGGGGGAAGTCCTTCCACCTTCTGATGTATAGTAGTACGAGACTCTTAGGCGTCTTGAGATGCTATCTGGATATCTTTAGGTTGGCTCCCACCTGGCCAGCTGAGAAGCTCCGCTGCTCCCAAAGGTGGCTTTTTTCCTCTCTGGCCAGAGTTACTGCCTCTTCTGCTTTCGTCGGGACTGTCCCTTGTTGTGGGGGTTCTTTTTATCCAGTTTTCAGTTTTCAATCCAGGGTGATTCTTCCTAAAATTGTTGTAACCTGGTTCTGTTTGTGGGAGGAGGCAAGTTCAATGTCTGCTCACAGCACCATCTTGACCCCTCTGAGTCTGACATTTAAATTTTTTTGGAGCCTTGGAAGTGTTAATTTGGGCCCATTCATGGCTGTTGGAACTTTTACTACTGTATGTTTCTGTTCATAAGAAAATTTAGGTAAGTCTTATATGTTGGCAATTTGCGTGCATATTTATGAAAGCATTCATCAGTTTTAATGGTAATTTTAAGGTAGAAAATCCTTGTCATTTTTCTTTCTTTTAAACTAGCCAATGTTAGTTGGGTCTGGAACAACTTCAGTAACACCAAATAATGAGACCATTACTTCAGGTGAAGACCATAAGTAAGTGCAATTTTAAAATTTTTACTTCATTTTAGCTCGTGTTTTAACTTAGTAGGTGGGGTTAATTTAATGCACTTTAAACTTGTGTTTTTTTTCCCGTAACCTGTCTAAAGATGTGCATCTATTATGACAGCCTGACGTGACCCATCTTGGTTGAATTTATAGCATGGCTTGTGGACATTGAGAATTCATACAAACTGCATTAATGTCACAGGGCTGATGACATTCATTTGCAAAGTTTGAGAACCTACTATGTGCAAGATACTGTGGGAAAGTCCTAGCAAATGTGTTTTAAAATGTTCAATGAAGAGAGTGTCCTGTTGATACTTACTAGCATATTTGCTATAATAGGAGAGAGGAGGATGTTTGGAAGCTATGTATGATGTTACGTTTTAACCTTAGATGTTAGTGATTTTCAGTGGCATCTGGTTTGTTGAAACTGAGTTTTCAGACAACAAATAGAAGAAGAAATAAAACTAATGAGTAGCAGTGACCTTTTTGTATCATACTCCTTTATGGACCAAAAACGCATGAAATGTTTGGGTTTTTTTCACTCACATTTTTTAAAGGAGTTGTAGTAACAGTTGTTTTGCAGTCATTTTCATGAATTGTTTAAATGGAGGAATTAAGTTAAAATCATAATAGCTTGTACTTAGCTAACACTCATGTACCAGGCACTATTCTGAGAGCTTTACATATATAAACTGATTTAATCCACTCTTCCATCCTAGAAGGTAAGTAGTGTTTTATGTCTATTTTACAGATGAGGAAATTCACGCACAGTATCGTTGAGTGAGGTGCCCAAGAAGACAAAGCTCATAAATAACCGAGCCTGAATTTAAACCCAGCAATCTGGTTTTAGAGCCCACACTCAAACTACTGCATCTTTTTAGAGTGCTAGAATCTTAAACTCTTTTTTTTAAAAATCTTTTTATTAAGTTCATTTTACCAGTCGCAATCGCAGTTTAAGTTTGTAGCAGTTACAATAAAATCTTTCATTTTTCTCTTTAACGAGTTAACAATTAAAGCAACATTGATTTTTTTAAAACCAAGAATTTTAAAAAATTTTCTTTTGGTAGCAAGAGTAAATAATTAAAAGTGCTTACTCAGTAGTCAGCTATATATGTTTCTTGACTATAATTGTAGAAGGATAATTTTTCTGCATTAAATTCTCTGGTAGTGTTTTTTGCATCATAAAGCTGAGTACTATCTTGATGTTTATTTCAATTTAAATATTATTATGGGTCACTTAAAAGTTTGTTATTCACAAAATTTTTTTTTATCAGCAGACGCAGTTCAAATTCAGCAGGCCCATTTGTAGTGCCTGACCATCTTCGGCAAGATGTGGAAGAATTTGAAGCCCTTTATGAACAGCACAGTAATGAATATGTTGTCCGTAACAAGAAGCTGTGGGACATTAACCCCAAACAGAAGTGTTCAACTCTGTATGAGTAAGTAGTGCAACATTCCCACAACTGTTATTTTACATGGAGGCTCCGGTTAAAGACCTTAAGTTGTTTAATTTGTGTGCTTTGTTAAAGGAATCATTTATTGGCTCACAGCTCTGAGGAAAAAAAGTATTTTTATAGCTTTTGTAGAATATTACATAAAGTTAATTGAGGATTTTTAATTATTAAATTTAGAATCCTAGTGATGATTAGTTTTATCAGTTTGAGCTGCTGGTGTAGATACTTTCTACTTTCAAAACTGTCCTGATAGGACTGATGAGGTTTCCAGCCATAATCTTTTTATCATGAATTCCAAGGTATACATTTGACAAGGGGTAGTGTGATTATTTGATCTCGTTGTTGTTTTGTTGATGGATGTAGTTGTTTGACATCTCACAAATCCAGTAACAAGTAATGTAGCTTGGTGACGTATTACCCTTTTATTGGGGCAAGGATCCCAGGACCCTGTTATTCCTTCTGCTGAGATGATAGTTGTTCAGCTGGAATCATGGTACAGAAACAGAACCTTGTATCTCTGTATTGTACTGGAGACTTGACTTCCTGACATTGGTCTAATAAAAGAGAAACAGAATTTTCTTTTTAAGTAACTTTGAGTGTGAGTTATTTTTGGATTGAAAATGTGAATATGAAATGAACAAGTCAAGTGTGAGTGGAGTGGATAAAATAATGGAGTAAGAGCTCAGGAAAATCTAGGAAGCAGTTGCCATTTTGAGTTTGGCATTAATAAGTAGTGCATTGATGCCTTTTTTAAGAAAAGAAATTGAGGGCTAAGATCTGCAATAGAAAATGAATTTGAAAGTTCACTCTTCTGGAAAAGCTGTCGCTTGTCCATAATTTGGTCATTTCTTATATTTTCCTCAGTTGCGTCTTTCCTGTTCAGTCTAGTTATATGCTCTTGGGTCCCACTTTTTTGGATTTTTCTTTTGAGTTGAAAAATGGAGCAAATTATATTTCCAGAGAACTCCTGGATGGCAGCATGGAAACAGCTGTAAAACTACACTGTTTCTTAAAATATTCTAGACTTTGCTTCAAGCATCCAAAACTGAAGCTAAACTGTGGTTTTCAGGAGCTTGCTTAATAAGGAATTTATGACCATTATAAGTGGGAAGAAATTAAACAGCTTTATGAGAAAAAAAGTAGGCTGATTTGTTTGTATTTGAGATAGAATTTATGTCTTCTGATAGGAGGAAGTCAAGAAGTTACAGGAAGTTATACCTCAAAGCATAATTCTTCCTTTGAATTTTCAAAAATAAATGTGATTGCTTAAGAGTGATTAAGAATGATCTCTTATTGGCCAATGGATGAAAAAAAGGAAAATGAAACTAAACTTTTATATATGAAAAGAGTGTAGAGTGGAAAAAATGTTAGACAAGGAGTCAAGAATACTCGGATAACTGATATTAATTAACTTTTTCTTGACTTAAGTATTTTTCTTTAAAGTAGGGGATTGGACTGATTTATTTTTAATGACCCCATTCTAGTTCTAACATTTTATGATTGAGATAGTTGAGCAAATTAAATTTCAATAGATAGTATTCTGCATTTGGTTTTTCCTAGTACCTCTTTAGTGGTGTTAGTCAGCCAAGATTTTTTAACCCCTTAAGGTTAAGCACTGTGGAAGATTGCAGAAATGATCCTGTGCAGCTTACAAATAGCAGGAGAGCTAAACTAATCATTAGTCAGATCACAGTGTATGCAAATAAAAATTATTTTGTGAAATAAGAATCATGAACATGTAGAAAACCGTGATTTTCAAAGGGGCACAACCAGAATACTGGGGTGGGAAAGCTTTCTGAAATGTTTTTCCCATCCCTGTCCCTTGTCCCTGTGCTGACAGTTACATGCACTGGCTCTATGAAAGTCCATGAGGGCCATTTAAGACACTAATGGTCATCATCCAGTTTTGAAGATATATATACACATATAAACATGTACATATGTACATAACAACTATTAATGTAATAGTTGGTATAATTAGCTTTATTATTATTTTTTTACTCCTGTCAAGCACAGCGTGCCCAGTCTTTGGTTCTGAAGGCAGGAACACTGTGTCTATTAGAGTCAGACTTTGAAAAGCAGCAGACGATGAGAGAGGAGATGAATTTTCCAACTTGGCGGAAGTTGAAATGATCGTGTCAGCCTTGTCATCTCAGTTGTATCTAGCATCTTTTATTAGAGCTTTAGCCTCTTTCATGTCTGCTAAACAGCCACACCAGCGCTAGTGTTCAGTGTGTTGGTGAATGGATTCTAACCCCTATAAAACACTGGATTATGAAGGAATCATATTTGTGCTATCTTGGACCCAATGCTCATCTTACGGAGACGACTTTTCAAGGCTAGAAAAGTGTATAAATAAAGTTAACGTTCATTTTCTGTTGCATTTCAAATAACAGTAACTATGAAAACTTTATTCATAATATGGTTATAATACTATTTCTCTTTGGGTAGGGACCCGTATTGAATTAAGTTTTGTTCTGCTTGAATGTATGAAAAATTCATTGCTTCTTAGCCAGTGGAAAAATTGTGGAGGCTCTATTTCTTTGAAAAAAATTTTTTTCTGATTATAAAAGTAATATAAGTTAGTTTGGAAATTTTTAAAAAAGAACAGTTTAAAGGAAAAAGTAAAAATTATGAATAATTCTGTCACCCTTATGTAACCAGTTAACTTCTAGTTTCAGTTTAGTTTCAGACTTTTAAATGTGTATCTGTAAAACATACATTATAAAATTTGTAAACTGATTTAACTCTACACTTAGCTTTGTCATTTGCCTTTTTGACCTAAACACGCATGGTGAGCATTTTCCCAGATCCTTAACTGTTCTTCAGGAACACAGCTTTTGTTGGTTGCTTGGTGATTGTCACCAGATCTGCATCAGCATTTATGTTGCTAGCTGTGGAAAGGCTTGTTGAGCTCCTGAGAGTGGGTTCCTTTCGTGATGGCTCTGTTCTTTAGTTACACCATTTTGGATTTAAATATTTTAATCCAGATTGAAAAGCTTTATTTTCAGTGATTCTCTTTAGTTATTCATCATGGAGAGCAAAAAGTAAATACATATAGACGGTTCATGAATTATTTTACTGTTGCTTAATGGCAGCTAAACACCAACTAGAAAGGTCTCTCTTCGGACAGATGGTGGGGCCAACGTATTTGTACCAGTCAGCTGAAATCCTCAACAAGGATGACTGTTCCTGAGACTACAGGGATTTATTTCTTTTAACCTCTTCTGCTTTTAGAGATTTCTCATTAAAAATCAAGTTTAATGGGAATCTTAAAGCAAAGACATATTTAACCTGTTATCTTGCAAAACGACATGTATGTAGGGGAGTTTCAATTGTAGAGATTATTCTAAGGAGAAATTCATCAAAAAATGTTTTAAGAGAAGTTGTTTCGTGACTTTGAAGTATTTAGAGCAGCAGTGCTGACAAAGAGAAGTGGTATTTGGTCTTTATGCTTTGGAGTATCAGTTGCCTTGAATAGAGGTTAATCATTTGCAAAAATTGTCCTATGCATTTGTCTGCAGCAGCATCTGCACATAAAGTAGTTTTATTTTTCTTTTTTTAAAGATTTTATTTTATTTTTTTAATTTTTATTTTCCTTCTTCTCCCCAAAGCCCCCCAGTACGTAGTTGTATATTTCAGTTGTAGGTCCTTCTATTTGTGACATGTGGGATGCTGCCTCATCATGACTTGATGAGTGATGCTAGGTCCACACCCAGGATCTGAACCAGTGAAACCCTGGGTGGCCAAAGCAGAGTGCGCAAACATAACCACTCAGCCACGGGGCTGACCCCAAAGTGGTTTTCCTTTTTGTTGTTGTGAGGAAGATTGGCCCTGAGCTAATATCTGTGCCAGTCTTCCTCTATTTTGTATGTGGGACACTGCCACAGCATGGCTTGGTGAGTGGTGCGTAGGTCTGTGCCCAGGACCTGAACCTGGGAACCCCAGGCCACCAGAATGGAACATGTGAACCCAACCACTATGCCACTGGGCTGGGCTCTGTAAAATAACTTTTTAATCCCCTTTTGTTTTTTCCTAAAAAAATGTTTTAAAGGATTCTTGTCTGAGAGGTAGCAAAGTTTAGTTCATGGTATCATTGATTGCAGTTAGCCTTTCTCAGATTTAATATGAGTATAGTATGTTTCTTGGAGAGATGTTGAGATCAGCTAGAAGTGAAATAATATTTTGCTTTGGGAGAATTTTTTTGGAAATACTCTTTTCAAATGAACATGTACAAGTACTTCCTTTTATAATAACTTATATAACTGTAAATTTTTTCCAAGTTACTTCTCTCAGCTGTTGGAGGAACATGGTCCCTTGGACATGGGTAACAAGATGTTCTCTGAAGAATATGAGTTCTTCCCAGAAGAAACTCGACAGATACTAGAAAAAGCCGGAGGTTTGAAATCTTTTCTCCTGGGATGTCCTCGTTTTGTTGTGATTGACAACTGTATTGCATTGAAGAAAGTTGCATTACGGCTCAAGAAAAAGAGAAAGAAGAAAAACATCAAGACAAAAGTGGAAGAAATTTCAAAAACAGGAGAGTATTTACGAGTTAAACTACCACTGAATGCAACCACTAGGGAATTTAAACCAGATGTAAAGTCCAAACCAGTGTCTGATTTATCTTCAGCACCAGCTTCTGAGGATCTACAGCCCAAACCTGTATCTGGTGATTCTCCCAAACCAGCCTGTGAAGCCGAGGAGCTGAAACCAGTATCCGATAATTCTTCCAGATCAGTTTCTGAGTATGAGAAGCCCAGAGGGGTCTCTTCTGATTCTGCCAAACCAGTCTCTGAGGATGCAAGTCCTGAGCAAGTCTCCTCTGATCCTCCCAAGCCAGTTCCTGAGGATGTGAAACCAACCTACTGGACTCAACCCCATTTGATCACAGGATACTGTACATATCTTCCCTTTCGGGGATTTGACGTTATGCAGATACCGCCAACATATATAAACGTGTTACCAAGTTTGCCCCAGTACACTAACATTTACACACCTCTGGCCAACATTTCTTCTGAATTTCAGCTGCAAAGATCAATACCAGTGGTGCCATCTTTTGCAGACAGACCAGATAAAAGTGCTGCTGGACATTTTGAGGGTCATCATTTGAATGCTGAGAATGCCCCTGGTAACCAGGTTGCCCCTGAAACACAGATCTTTCAAGACTCTGTGGAAATACTGGTAAAGTCACAGTGCGACAAGGATGGAGCTGATACAGCCCAAAGTGAGTCTACCAGAAATGATGGTCACTGTGGAGATTCTGCCAAGTGGGAAACAGATCCAGAAAGTACTGATGAAGTGACACATATTCCACATACACAAATGGTTGCCATACAGGTAAGACTTAAATAGAAAAAAGTCTTTCTAATACTTAATACTGAATACTTAAATACTTAATACTGAATGCTTAATTTTCCTTTTCGTTTTTCATTGCCATTATATTTCCTAAAATTTTTTAAATGATTGACTTTATGAACCCTGTGTAGGATGTGACAAGTAATCTTGTCAGAATTTTTGTGTCTAGTAAATAATACTCTGCTGCCTACCCAAGTTTTCCACCAATTGAGAAATAAGATAGAGAAATCAGTAGATGGAGCCAAAACATCCCCTTAGTAATTAATAAAGGCACGGTAGGAATATGTGGCTATTTCTGTCCAAAGTGTGTGTCCTAACAGTGAAGCCCATGGCACACCAGCCTACCTACGCTCACACAGCAGTGCTGGGCCAGCTTGGGGTGCCTGCCCCAGAAGACTTACTGCATGGAGCAGGAAGGGAGAAGGAGCTTTCTGCACAGGCAGCTCCCAGAGAGAAAAAAGAGGAGTCTGGGCTACAGCATGCCCAGTGTCTCCTCCCAAAACAGGGGAGGAGTGAGGGGGTTAAAAGAGACAACTGGAGGGAGAGAAACGAGATGTGAATGGAAGTTCTTAACAAGTTGAGAATGAATTTAGGTTCCTCTATAGTTGACTTCCTAGGGCGTGAATTCACTAAGCCCTTATTGGATCATCCCTACTCATTAAGTGTCTTCTAGAAAGCTTTGAAAAAATGTTGAGTAATGAACCAAAATCATTTTCATTTTTACTAATTCTGAATGATAGCGCTTTCCTAATACAAATATGTGTAGAAAGCATAGAACATTATCTAAATGGCAAAAAAAAATTTTTTTTTTAAATTTGAGCGTGTTTTAAAATGTTATTGCATAATGGCTTTATTTTACTAGAGCAAATGAGATAGATTGAATTTAAGTATTTGTTTTCCCCCAAAGGTGTCTTGGAATGTAACACATCAAGAAGTCAATACTGAGCCCTATGATCCTTTTGAGGCACAACAGGTGAGTCAAAATTGTATCAGACTGTTTAAAGGTTTAATTTTCGTTAATTTAACTAAATGGGAATGATGAGTTAAAACTATTTTTGAGCCAGCTATTCCATACAAACATTATCGTGGAATAAGCTATAGAATATAACAGAAAAGTTATTGTTTTGTTTTTATTGTTGAAATTTGGGAAGGGGAGGCAAAGAAAAGGTAAGTTTTTTTCTAGCTTATTTATTTCAAAGTATAATAGCCTTATTGTTTAATAATATTGTATAATGAGCCTGTATTAATTTATAAATAAGAGCTTATTCACATGAAAAATACAGAAAGTATTATAAAGACCATCACTTCAAGAATGATTCAATTAGAAAATCTGTTAACATAATTTAGTGTGTTAATATATCTTAAGAGAAAACTTAGTCAGTCAGCTCCATAGTTGTTGAAAAGGTATTGGATGAAATTCAAGTCCTTTTCTTGACTAAAACTTACAATAAAATGGGATTTGATGAATACTTTTCAACACACTAGTATCTTTTTCTCTTAAGCCAAAAGCCATCATCTCGCCTAAAGTTGAAACATCATCATTAGTATTTATCATCCTTGAGATATCAGCTGACAAAATAAAATAGAAAGAAATTAGATTGTAGAGGAGGAGATATAAGTATTACTATTTATAGAGGCTAAGACTGTGTACCTGGAAAATCTGAAAGGATCGACTGAAAAATCCAATACCAGAATGTAAGAGAATTCAGAAAGGTGACTGGATAAAATTTCTTTCCATATACAAACAACAGCTTGTTGCAAAGTATATTAGAAAAATTCCCTTTTCAATAGCAACAAAAAGATAAGATAAAGAGATTAGTTCTCCCTAAAGCTTTTAATTTAACACAATCCAAGTACAAACATGAACAGAGTGTATTAGTTATCTGTTGCTACATAACAAATTACCTTAAAACCTAATGACTTAAAACAACAATAAACATTTATTATCTCACAATTTCTGTGAGTCAGCAATTGAGGAGTGGTTTAGCTAGAGGGTCCTGAATGTCGCTTGTTAGTTGCAGTCAAGTTGTTGACCATGACTCAGTCATCTGCAGGAGTAACTCCGGCTGGAGGGTCTGCTTCAAAGATGGCTCACTCACGTGGCTGGCAAGCTGGTGCTGGCTGTTGACAGGAGGCTTCAGTTCCTTGCCTCTGGACCTCCATGTAGGGCTGCCTCAGTGTCCTCCTGGGGCCTGGCTTTCCCTGGAGCGGGTGATCAAAGGCAGAAGTAGCAATGGCTTTCACGACCTACTTTAGGAAGTCACACTCTGTCACTTCTTCTGTATTTTCTTGGTCACACAGACCAACCCTGATACATTGTAGGGGAGGATTATACAAGGATGTGAATACCAAGTAGTGAGGATCTTGGAGACCACCTTGGTGGCTGACTGTTGTGGGAAAAATTGATTCTAAATGTCATATGGAAAAATAAGCATCAAAGATGCCTATGGAAAAGAAACTTTAAGAATGTGAGTTGTGCAACCAGATATCAAGGCATCAGTCTATATAGTGCATAAATAGACCATTAGGATAAGAGTCCAATAGCACAAAAGAATATAGGAATTTAAGGTATAACAAAAATAACTATTGTTGAGCAACGAGTAGATTATTAAATACATGGTGTTAGGAGAAATGGACTGCCGTCTAGAAAAAATTAATTTGGGTCTCTACCTCATTTCCATATACCAAAATAAATTCCAAGTGGATCAAAGATTTAAATATAAAAAATGCACCCATAAAAGTAGGAAAAAAGGGAGATTTTTTCCCCCTAAGATTAATAAACAACATGACAAAAGCCATGACATGACAAAACATGTATACACATATGTATAGTGTGTAAATATGTATATGAAGAAATGTGCATATACATGATGTCAAAACAAATGTCAAACTAGGAAAATGACTTGCAGCATAGGAGAGAGAATTAATTTCCTTAACATATAAAGTTTGTATAAATCCATAAGGAAAAATTAATAACCTGACACAAAAGTGGGAATGCATGCAAATAGACAATCCACAATAAAAGAAATAAAGATGATTTCTAAACATACAGAAAGATGCCCAGTGTATAATTTACACATTATTGAAAGAATTTAAACATGTAAATTTCTGGGGAAGGCAATTTGGAGTTTATTTGCACTCGTATTTGTGTGCAGAGACGAGTGAACAAGGCTATTTGTATATTTGTTTCATCTGTATTTGTGTCAGCAAAAAGTTGATTACAGCCTTAATATCCATCAGTATTGGACTAGTTAAATTATGGTACATCCATATAAGGAAATATTACTCTGTGATTTAAAAACGAAGCAGTTCTGTCATTACCGATATGGAATGATTTACAAGATCAGATGTGTAATTAAGTAGGAAAAAGTAAAGTTAGAACTTTGTGTTGGTACTATTGGTACAAATAACTTTATAGTTTTGGCCAATTATAAAAATAATATAGAGTCTTTAAATTTTTTTAATAAACAAAACTGAAAATTATGAAAGAGAAATTGAAAATTAGCTATGTTCACGTCACCCATGTTAGTATTTTGATATGCAGCCTTCCAGGCCTTATTTTAACTTTTATGTGTAAGTAAGCTTTATGAAGATGGGATCATACCATATATGTTGTATTTGAAATTTTCGGTCTTAATATATAATGGACCTTTTTCCATCTCAGATTTTTACCATCATTTTTAATGCATACTTGGTATTCCATTGTATGAATGTATGATAATTTGACCAGTTTCTTATCATTGAACATTTAGATCATATCAGCTTTTCACGCTTACAAACAGTGAACATTTTTGCCTTTGTGAGTATATACCAAGTAGAGTGACTGGTACTGAGTTCTTATACCATACTTACCTTTAAACCTTACCATACTCACCTTTGCTGTTTAATGAGTCAGGTTTTTTGAGCTTTAAATAAATATTTTCATCAGTGTTGGAAAAATTCACAAACACTTTGTTAAATTATCTCTTAATATCAAGACCTTGATCTTAGCACAACTGATTGCTGGCTTCTCAGCCAGTGAGACTTGCAATTAAGCCCAGCACTGCTGCTTTCTTCTGGGACTTAGGAGTTGCCTAATTTTTCTAAACCTTGGTTTTCTGATCTATAAAAGGTGAAAATATATTTCTTATGGAATTGTAGTGAAGGTTAAATGTAATAACACAGAAATGACAACTTCTTGCCTGTCTGTGTTGGTGATTTGGGGCATATAAACTAATTCATAACATCAGGTTGCTGTTCATTGTGATCCTTTTACTGAATTGAAAATGAAAAGAGAAGTAACTAAGATCTTAAACCATAAAGTCTTACTTGTAGATCATAGTAAGGTTGACGATTTAATTTATTATTTAAACACGGACTCTATTCGTAGTGCTAAACTTTGAGTCAAGACAGATAAAAACTGGTACACTCCAGGGCACCTGGGATGTATGGTCACCCTGGCCATGATTCACAGTTCTCTAAGTGATAATTCACAGAATTTCAAAACCTTGATGCCCTGCTTTTTTACACTTGGAAGATGCTAAGGTGCTGGGAAAGGTGCAGGAGATGGGAAAGATGGACCAGGTTTGTGCCACTGGGATAGATTCCCAAAGCCTGGCTGCCAAGGTCCCTGGTATCTGTAGAGCAGTTACCCGCAGCTAGAGGAGTTGCCAGCTCACACAGATGCTCCTTTTGGACACGAATGTGTGATGCTGACAGTCTTATCTTATGAAAGGGTTTTAAAAATACTTATATAATTGATGTTTATTGTTGCCAACATTTCATGTTACGGTATTATTTTTGCTTTTTTTTAAGCTGTTCCAAGCGATAGTTTGAAAACGATTCATTGATAATATTTTAACTTGTCTTTTTGAAATAATCAGCAGCTATCCATTTGAAATGCTTAAAAGTAGAGCCAAAGTTAATATGCTCTGTTCCTGTCTAAAATATGCATAATATGTACAGCTTTATAAACCTAATGCATAGTTCTTAATGTTAATTGTGGAGAATGACATTCACATCAAGCTGTTAATGTAATACTGAACCTTTCTAAAACAAATATTCAAAACTAACTATAGTACAGATTGAAAAGTTTCATTATGAATTCCAGTAATATGAATAATTGTATTTAAAAAAGGAGCTGGCCATGCTAAACAGTGTTTAGGGGTTTTTAATTTTTGAATTATTGTGACATTTTCCTTGTAAATTTTCATCTGCCTTTTATTCTCCTTTGTTTATTTTAAGAGACAATTCAGAACAAGGTCAGAAATAGGCATTTTAAACTACTATTAATAGATAACTTTATAATTTACTTTTAGGGGGACATTTCACAGATTGAAAAGGAGTACCAAGTTTTACAAGAGCAGCTTAAGGAAGCGTTTGAAAATTATGAGCAGAGAAAGCTCAACAGCTCAGAAGAGACCAGGGACCTGGAAGAAAAGTTGAAAAGGAACGTAGAAGAAAACAAGGTAATCCTGTCTGAAGCCTCATAATGAGGAGGATTGTGCTTGTGCCGGTCAGTTAGCTGAGCTGCATTGTTGGCTGAACAGGATTCTTTCTCAGTATTGCCTGTTGCACGTTTCTCTGGCGTATTAAAGGGACAGTGTTTTTTGCAGTTTTAGAATCTCTACAAGTTGCCTTATAAGAAAATGGCTGTAAATCTGGGTTTTCATTTACCTATAATTCAGTTTGCTTGATTAACTAAAATTATTTTCTGATGACTAAGTCCTGAGTTAGAGTGTTGCTTATATTGAGGGGCAGTGTAGCATTAGTTGGTTGGAGTGTGAGCACTGAGTCAGACTGACTAGATTCACATCCAGCCTTGGTTCCACCTAGTTCTCATCTTGGGCAAATTACTTAACTCCTCTGTGCTTTAGTTTCTTATTTGGAAAATTTGGGTAATAAAAGCTCCCATTTGGTGGCGTTAGATTAATACTTGTAAAGTGCTTAAGACTGCCTAGTGTATAGTAAGGGCCCTGTAAGGATTGCCTGCCACTGTTATTACTGTGGGTACTATCATCATCTTCATCTTACTCCTAAGGAAGTGCAAGAATTACACATAGAGCTTAGGCATCCCAAAACTGTAAAGTCACCCAGAGTATCTTGTTTGAGTCTCCTTATCTAGAATTCTGTTAGCTAAGATCAGTCATCAGTTACATTAACTGCTCTTGGAATAATACTAATTAGTGGCAAGGCCAGATTGAATTAGTGGGAAAACAGAATTATAGATGTGAGGGAGTCATGGTGTATTTCTTTTTAAAAGTTAAGTTCCTGTGTACAGAAGTAACAAAGGGGTATTAGTCCATTTAAGAAAGGAAGGATTTATTCCAGAAGTCTGGATCAATAGCTGGGGTAACATATTAAATAGAAGAAAATTAGCTTAGTGGGACCTTAATCAAGAAATTCATGTATTGAGATTTAAGTATACCCAGAAGGAAAAGGTCATTTTAGAAAGGTAGCCATTATAACATTCCTTGTGACATGTTTTTACCTAGGATGGGACTGAGGAGAGTTGCCTGGTTGAATGAGGTCTTCCTGATGGGAGAGGAAAAAACAAACAAAAGTAAAACCCTACACACAACCCCCCAACTGGGAAAAAATATTTGTCAATCGTATATCCGACAAGGGGTTAATTCCATAATATGTAAAGAACTCACGCAACTCAACAAAAAATCCAACAACTCGATAAAAAAATGGACAGGGGATATGAACAGACATTTCTCCAAAGAAGATATACAGATGGCTAATAGGCACATGGAAAGATGCTCATCATCACTGATCATCAGGGAAATGCAAATCAAAACTACACTAAGGTATCACCTTACACCCATTAGAGTGGCGAAAATAATCAAAACAAAAAATAAGTGTTGGAGAGGTTGTGGAGAAAAAGGAACCCTCATACACTGCTGGTGGGAATGCAAACTGGTGCAGCCACTATGGGAAATAGTACAGAGATTTCTCAAAAAATTAAAAATAGAAATACCATATGACCCAGCCATTTTACTACTTTATATCTATCCAGAGAGCTTGAAATCAGCAATTCAAAGAGACCCTTTTGCCCCTATGTTCAGTGCAGCATTATTCACAATAGCTAAGACGTGGAAGCAACCTAAGTGCCCATCCACTGATGACTGGATAAAGAAGATGTGGTGTGTGTATGCACGTACGCGCACACACGTGCGTACACACACACACACACACACACACACACACAATGGAATACTACTCAGCCATAAAAAAGGATAAAATCGTCCCATTCACAGCAACATCGATGGACCTCGAGGGTATTATGTTAAGTGAAATAAGCCAGATAGAGAAAGACAATCTCTGTATGACTCCACTCATATCTGGAAGATAAACACATGGGCAAAGAGAACAGATTAGTGGTTACCAAGGGTAAAGGTGGTAGGGGGTGGGCACAAAGGGTGAAGTGGTGCACCCACAACATGACTGACAAATAATAATGTACAACTGAAATTTCGCAAGGTTGTAAACTATCATAACCTCAATAAATAAAATAAAACAAAACTCTGCACAGTGACTCATAGAACACTAATTGGAATAAGCTACTTGGGGGGCCTAAGTTTTATAAACTTCGTATTGCCTCAGGGAAATTCAGTTTTAATAAATCCATATGAGAATGCCTGTGGCCACCTGATTAAGTAATGAGGGCTGATTTGGGGACACAGGCACTTAAGGTAGCATCTGGTGAGTGAGGTTTATGTCTTTCTGGCAGAGGCTTGTCCAGCTTTATGAACTGGTCTGACTGGGTCCTGTAGTATTTGTGCAGTTCATCAGGCTTCTTTCTTTGTACACTTGATCAAGAAATTTACAGTGACTCAAGCACCCAGGGAGGAGGGCTAGAGGACGCAGCACCTCTGACCGGTGGGCTGAGGCTCTTGCTTTTTACCTTCGCTAAGGCTCTGGGTCTGGTTCAGGTGGTTGTCCTCAAGTCCGTATTTTGAAAGAGCCATTATTAGTCCCCCAAATTACAGACCTGTTAGGTTGTTAGACCTCCCATGTCAAATGTGTACCCATTTCCTATTCAGGATAAGTTGCTCATCTGAGTTCCTTAGGTTGTCCACACAAGAGGAGATGAGATTTAGCTGTGGCTATTTCTTTACTAATCATGATTATGCTCGTAATTGGCTGGGGAAATCTTTTATAAACATAAGAAGTTTGTGGCTCTTATTGATTGTTCTCTTGGCCTTGGACTCTCTAGATCACTGAGGTTATCAGCTAGTGTTAAAGTTACTTGATACCACATTTAGTTGTATTAGGTGTGACACCCCTTCCCCCTTATAGAGAAGAGAGAGGCAAACAACTGCAAACCATGCTTACGAACTCGATCAGTGGAATCAGACGGCCTCGGTGGCACTCCAGCACCACCACTTAATAGCTTTGTGACCTTAGACAGTTTACTCAACCTCTTCAACTCTCAGCTTCCTCATTAATAAAATAACCTCTACTTCCTAGGTTTGTGAGGACTCACGGGCAGTAGGAGAAGAGTGGGGGGTGGCCAGAGATGATAAATCTAGTGAAGGAAGAATTATCCCACCTAAAATGCCAGTCCTGCCCCTGTTGAGAAACATCAGTTGTTTATAAAGTGGTTGAAGTGTGCTTAGCACATACACAGCATCAGTAAAAATCCGAGCCAGCCATTGTACATAGCTGATGGGGTTTTATTATCAGGAGCTAGGAATGACCCTAATAGATAGTTAGGCCAGTTATCTGTTCTCTGCCAGAGAAAAATAGCTATTCTAAAGCCAGAGTCTCCTGTTTGTAACATAGCTCTAACCGCAACTGGCAGGTTATAACTGGTTGCAGTATTGCTCAGGGGCGTATGTTCTTTTCTGTTTTATTAAGATAAAATTCACATTATAGAAAATTCACCATTTTAACCATTATGAAGTATACAATTCAGTGGTTTTCAGTATAGTCACAATGTTGTGTAACCATCACCACTGTCTAGTTCCAGAACCATTTTTCATCACCCAAAAAGAAACCCTGTACCTGTTAAGTAGTCACTCCCCATCTTAGGACATAGGATCTTAAGGTACTTTAATGAGATTTTCCTATAGTTGATGGGAATTTAGTTGATGTTGGCTCTTAAAAACACAGAATAATTGTGGCCCAGAATAACTTATGGAGTAGAATTTTGGAACGTTGTACTGTTTCTGCATTAGAACAGAATCTTGGGCCCTGCCTGCCAAAACTTCTCAGCCCACATCTGTGTAGAGGTGGGGTTTTCCTATTCAGTCATGGTCCTTGCCAAATTCAGTCTTTTTTTAAATCTAACGTTTATAGAGCTCATATTACATATGTACCGTACTCAAATGGAAATTTTTACGTATATTAATTTATTTAATCTCAAAACAATCCTAGTATACTAGTGTTACCGTATAGTACACTGGTATTATCTCCATTTTACTGATAAGGAAATGGAGGCAAGAGCAGCTAATGCAACTCGCTGAAAGCCACACCAGTGCTAAGTGGCAGAACAGTGAGTGAGTGTCAGGCTCCAGGTCCCTCACTGTTGTCCCCCCTTGAGAGATTCTCAGTTCCACAACCAGCTGGAAAACATCTCAGCACTTCGCTAGCAGTGTAGGTGTATCAGTTAATTGCTCCCATAATAATGCTGAGTAACAGTCACCCACAAAACCTCAGTGATACGTACCAATAAACACTAAGTGTGTGAGTCTGTGGGTTAGCTGATCCCGTTGGGCTTGGCTGGACTGTTTCACCTTTGGGTCTGCTAGGGCTCTGCTGTTCTTGGCTGTGCTTGCTCACATATCTGGGGTGTCTTTCTATGGATTGATCTAGAATGGCCTCAGCTGGGATGGGGCAACGAGCTCTGCTCCACATGAAGTCTTTCATCTTTCAATAAGTGCAAGGGCAAGCGAGGACAGTCAGACAAGCACTTTTCAAGCCTCTGCTGACATCAAGTCTGCTAATATCCCATTACGCAAAGCAAGTCACTTAGCCAGCCCGAATTCCAGGGGCGGGGGAGAGAGACTGCCTCTTTAGTGAAAGGGACTGCAGGGTCCTATGACAAAGGGTATACATATAGAGAGGGTGCAGGACGGGCCTAGGAATGCTATCCCTGTGCCACAGTATGTTAGTACCAATAATTAACAGTAATTACCAAGAGCTTGAAACCCTTCTGTGCTTGGGCCTCCCTTGTCTCTGGCCTCTCCCTTACCAGTTCTCTGCATTGTCCTCTACACTTAATGGGTAGCATTGGTCATATGATTTATCACTTCGGGACCTTTTCCCAGCACTGTCCTTCCTACTGCAGGTGGCCTTCTTCCTCCCCAAGCCTGGCTCGCTCCTCTTCATCCTTTGGGTCCAGCTCAGGCATTTAGGTCTGTGATCCATTTTGAGTTAATTTCTGTGTGTGGTGTAGTAATTATCTTTTATGCATATTTCCCCCACCAAACTGTGATCTCCCTGAGAGTAAGGACTGTTTGCTAGTGATCTTTGCATCTCAGTGTACAAGACCAGGATCTCTGCCAATGTTATCCATCAGTGTGTCCTTGGGCCCCTGAAGAACTGGGTTTAATGAATTGTATCTTCATATTCTGTGTCAGCCTACATCAGAGGGCATCAGGCATGCACATTCTCTGAGGATTGTTGCTTTCTTTATTGCTGGTACGTAGTTGAGGATATTACCTGTTCTCTCATTTGACAAATGTTTATCGGATGCTCCCTTAAGTGCCAGGCTCTGTGCTGCTCTTTGGGACTCTTATGCAGCATCCTCTTTAGGAGGCCCTAAGAAGTCGTTTCTCTCTGTTCTCACCATGTGGGCTTCTTTATGCAGCGGGCTTGTTTTTATTTTGTGGATACTGAATTATAGCTCATTGTATTTCCTCCTTGTCTCCCAGAAAGTTTTAATGCTGTTTCCAAAGAATGGTTCTGACCTCGTGTCATTTATTTTTATATTACTCTCACTTATGATTTTACATTATCATTCTTACCTTTTTATTCTCTTTACCTACTTAGCATTCTTTTTATTTTGTCTCTTTAAGTTATATATATTACGGAAGGCACTTCAGATATTTATTTTGGAACAAAGTTGAGGTTTAAAACAAGAAGTATGGTAACCAAATGTTATCTAATTGAGAAAAAGACCAAGTAGAGGATACAGTTGTACGTAGCCTCTTCTTTCTTTTCTTCTAATATTTCAAAGAAAAGGATTCAGATCATTCTCTTTCATGTAGTCGGAGACAGGCTCATGATAGCTGACCTAGTTAGCGCTTGAGGCAGCAGTGTCATTAAAGGGTGGTTAGTACAAACAGCAGATGAACTCATGTAGCATTTTCCATGGCTGAGCTGTAAGTGCGTGTGTTTATAATACTTGTGCCGTTTGATACCTGAACTCCTTTAGGTACTTGTTGCCAGGTAGGTTCTTATGCCTGAGTATAACCTTGTGGTTGCACATCATCTCCCGGCCAAAGGGCTGAATGCAAGGTGAAGTCATTGGCTTGGAATAGAGGCACAGGGTAGGCAAGAAAAACAAGGTTGGCTTGGCTGCCGGCAGCAAGGCGTGCGTGTGGACATTGGTCGTGGTAACAGGAGCGAACCAGGTGGAATACAGGATTTTGTAAGTAGAGTAGGCATAGGGGAAACCTCAGTCACGGTAATGACTCAACAAGTTCAGGATCAGCAAGGAAAATGTGAGTGGACCTGTCCCCATGCTGGAGGGAATGTCACTGAACTGTCGTTGAACCTCTGCTGCCTGAGAACAGTTGACCTGCGCATCGCAAGGCCACTGAAATCAATCCTCGCCCTGCGGTAGGACTCGGAAGTCTTTAAGGACCTGGACTGGTTAGCAAATCTGCCTCCCAGGAACATGAAAACCTTGGTGTCCAAGGCTGAAGAGTCCTTCCTCTAAGTTGAAGTCACCTTTGACCAGAGGGTCATTACTTCCCTGAACTCTGCACTCTGTATAGGTTGGTTCCAGGGTACCTCATCCTCTCTGAGGGAGCATGCCCCCAGTTTCTGTAGCTGAACCCCTGTCCTCAGTGACCTGGTCACGTCCTAAGCCTAAGCGAGAGGTTCAGCCTACGGGAACCAGATAGGAGGTGGAATTTAAACGTTCCCAAAGCACAGGTGAAAAGTGAGGGTTTCATTAAGCAGTCGTTGCTATTACTAGAATTTCAAACTGGAAACTATTAAAATTTAAGCTGTTTCTTTTTGTTGTTTCTTATAAATATTGCTCTATTCTCTGATTCACATATTATTAGAAATATTAAATAGAGAGTGTTTTACTTATAAGTGACTGGTATTTATAAATATTTGCTCCACCTCTACCTCTGCTAGCATTGAATGGAAAAATGACATAAAACTTTTAGAGTGTTTGTAGGTTCAGAAGTTGTTTCAAAAAGCAACACCTTCATAAGAAAGCTGACAAAGAAGGGGGGTCTCAAGCGGTGTTGTAACCTAACTGTCCAGGGGCACAGGGTGACTGACACTGCCTCAAAATACAGTTTTTCAGTTCTTGTTGTCACAGTGCCTGAAATTCTGGCAGGTATCCCAACGCAAATGCCTCAGTGACCAAGCCAGAGGCGTCACATTTATGTTTTATAAGGCAAACAAAAACTATTGGACTTGCCAAATAAAACATGTCTGCAGACGACCTCTATAGATTACAGACTCATTTAGGCTGGAGAGTGAAGTGTGAGTACTTCTGGGCAAGTTGAAGTGCTTCTTCAGAATACTGTACTGGACTCAGGTGCTCTTAGTGGGGAGGGATTTGGAGGAAAGGCATTTTTCAGTATGCCCTTGGGAGTTGGGCATGCTCTCAGTTGCGGGTGCTTAATTTAGGGGTCCAGCAAAACCTGAGGGTGTTTGGGGGGTCCCCACAGGACAGAACCGAGTGCCGAAAGTAAGACAGACATGAATCTTTTCAAAACTCTCAGAGGAAATTCTTAATTTTCTCCTCTTCACCCCTGTACCACATGTCTCTGCTCCCAGAACCCAGGCTAAGACTGTTTCTTCTCCAGTCAAATAAACCCTCCTGGTCTGGGAACCTGCCCTTCCAACACCATAGACCTCCTTTTATTCAGTTTACCACTGTAACCATGAGCTTTTTGGAAGAGAAGTATTGCACATTTAATTGACATTTCTAATATAGCTTTTTATGGGAAAATGCATTCCAAGTTACGAGCAACCAACTGGTAAATGGATTTTGGGATTGTAGTATGTTCATAGGGTGGGAGTTGCCCATATTGGGAAAGGTGGTTTTGGGAAGCAAAACCCGCCTGACTTGATGGTGAGCTGGTCTGTCCTAGAATAGCCTGCTTGACTAGAAGTACCTGTAATGTGCAGGTAATCGAGACTTAGAAGTATGGTATTCCCTTCTGAGTGGTTATGTTGAAAGACTGTTTGGATTGAGTATTTTTATTCTTTTGATTTGTGGTCTTTGTCAGATACTTGTAAATTTCTGCTCTGTCCCATCAAAATGATTGCGGGGTCAAAACTATTGAGTTCTTATGTATATTTTATTCATTCCTAGGTTTATTTAAATGTCTATATCTAGGTTAATTTCTCTGTTTCCCATGCCTCCTAGCCTAGTACATCTGCCTTACTCTCCTTTTTTGTTAATAGGGTTTTGTTTAGTTATTCATCCAACTTCTCTCAACTTCCGCTTTACATCTTATATCCGTTCTATTCTTGTAAAGTTTCCCCTATTTCTTTTTATCATTCCTAGTATTAACACCATCATCTTCATTGTCTTTCACCTGGACTATTGCAGTGGGGTTTTAAGAGATTTTACCTTCCTCTAATAGAGAGTTCTTAACATTAAGGGTTAAAATCCATAATGGCCTATGAAATCAGTTAAATGATGGTGACTGGAATTGATTTTAATAATTGAATAGAACAGAAATATCAGATGGTGAGGACAATTATTTTTTCAGTTTTATGTATGTGTGCTTGCATACTTATATATGCATGTACATTTGTTGTGAATCATTAAAATGTGTTTGTTACTGTGCGTCACAGTCAAGAAAATATGAGGGCCACTGTTCTAGTCTACACTTCCCTGTACCTTCCCACCCACCCCTAATCCACTTCTGTGTCTTTCAGAGTTATGAATCTCCTTATCTCATTGCTCTGCTCAAGAGCCTTCTCCGGCTCCCTGTTGTCTGAGGATCAGGTCCACAGTCCTTAGCATGGCTTACAAGGCCCTTCATAATTTGAACCCAAGGCACCTCTGGTGCCGTTCTCCCTGCCCTGCCTTCCATACATCCGCTGCGTACTCCAGCCACGCAGCCCTCTTGCTTTTGTCCAGACATGCCTTACTTTTTTATCCTTCTACCTCGCTAGTCCCACTGCTTGGAATCTGTTCTCCGTGTGGCAGACTCATTTTTGAGGGCGGAAATGAGATATCACTGATGTTGAGAAGCCCTTCCCAAGTACCAGAGAGTCCGCCATGCCTCTGTCCATTCCTGTTTTACGGCCCCCTCTCTGGCCTGATGTGGTGAGGGCAGGTGAGGCCAAGGCTGTGTGTTGTGCGACTTTGTGTCCCCGGCTCAGCCAAGGTAGCACAGCCTGCTGCAGTGTCTTCTGCTGTACTGGACTCACTGATTGAACGTAGCACACCACCGCAGTTCTGGTCTTTCGGGCTCTTTTTCTTTCAGTAAATCATCCTATTTATTTAAGTACTTTCTAAAACGTTTTTAGATCTCAAAGACAGAATTAGATTGGTTCCTCGAAGATTTGGAAAAGGAAATTAAAAAATGGCAACAGGAGAAGAAAGATATCCAAGAGAGACTGAAAGCACTGAAGAAGAAAATGAAAAGGGTTTTAAATGCCTGTGACATGTAAGTAACAATTGAAAAGCAATGATTTTTGTTTTTTTAAATTGGGTTTTTTTGGGGTTATTTTTATTTTTGGTACTCAATTTCAAACTATCAAGTAAAGTGAAAATTTTGTTTGCTATTTTTGCCTCATTTTAAACAACATCCATTGGGGAATTATCTCACCTAAAACTTTTTCTAAACCTATCATGTTTGCACATAAATAACAGTGGGGCTTCAAATCGACAAAGAACTTACTTCCTTTTGGTCTGAACACCACGCATGATTGTGAACAATACCGTCGACCCTTTTTCTTTATCTGTACAATGAGGGGGCTAGTCTAGATGTAAGGTTCTTTCCAGCACTGAGATTCTGGGATGATTATTTTATTTATAATTACTTCTATCCTGAATCTTTTAATTATTAAAATTTGGTCATGTAGTATGAAGGATTTGGTGATACATACAGATATTACAGTTGTCAGATGGGCCAAGTTTGTTTTAAGATTCTCTAGGATCGATTGCTAACTCCTCTTCCCTGAACAGTGATATGTCATATGATTCCTCAGTTTAATTGTTATCTACCACTGTGGAACAAAACACCCAAAACTCAGTGGCTTAAATTAACAGCCATTTTATTGGATCATGATGTTGCAATCTATGCTCAGTTCAGCTGGGCCGTTCTCGTGCTGGTCTTGCCCATGGTTCCTCCTGTGGCCGCATTTAGCTGGGAATTGCTGAGGCTGCGCTCAGCTGGGATGCTGCGAGTCTTCACCTCTTTCCCTTCCTGTAGTTTCAGAGCTTCTCCCTCTCCGTGTGGCCTCTTCGTGTGACTCTTGTCTGTGTGATCTCCAGCATGGTAGCCAGACTTCTTGTTGGGTGGCTAAGGGCTTCCAAGAGGGTAGAAGTGGAAGCTGCCAAGCTTTCTGAAGGTTCAGGCCCAGAACTGTCAGAGCATCACTTACCCCACGTTGTGTTGTTTCAAGCAAATTGTGGCCTAATCCAGATTGAAGGGCAGGAATAACGGGAGGCGTGGTTCACTGGGGGCCACACTGCCTCACTCACCTTTTAGGACATTTTGTTGGTTCCATTTGCCATCCCATGTGATCAGATGACTTTCGTTATGAGTCTTGCTAGCATAGCATTTGGGCAGTTTTTAGGCATTCCTTAAAAGAATGATGAAATATGAAACATTGCCTATGTCGTGTCATTTGGATCATGTCAAAGTAGTTTCATTAGTAGAACACATTTATGGAAAAGATAATGTCTGTAAAGTTCTTTACCTCTTAATATTTGCACAGGTCTAGTCTTAATTGTTATTCAAGCTTATTCAAAATTCAAGGATATTTATATTTAATATATATTTTTATATGCTCAATTCAGACATCCTATCAAACTAGACAAATGAGGCTACTGATAAAAATTTTTTCTGTGCTAGCATAAAAATTAACCATTTGTGCTGAGGAATAAACTTTTGTTGGGTGAGGAAGAGTCTCTCTGAGCTAACATCTGTTGCCAATCTTCCTCTTTTTTTACTTGAGGAAGATTAGCCCTGAGCCAACATTTGTGCCAGTCTTCCTCTATGGGTCACTGCCACAGCATGGCTGATGAGTGGTATAGGTCCGCACCCAGGATTTGAACCCAACAACCTGGGCTGCCGAAGTGGAGTGCACCGGACTTAACCACTTCGCCATGGGGCCAGCCCCAGGAATAAACTTTTTATTTTCTTTTTCACACTATTAATATATTTCTTTGCCTTTTTCTGTCACAAGTTAAAGATAAGCCATAAGCTTCTCTGTACTTTTTGCACTTGCCAAATAAATGCTTTAAAGCTAAATTTTTATATTTAGATTTTAAAGTAAAATTTTAAAACTTTTTGGATCTCTTAGAGAAGCACAAAAAATATGAGGAATGATTTCATTGATTTTTCTGTGCTTTGGATCACACTTAATCTTCATGAAGAAATGAATGGGACATAGGAGCTCATGATTGGTGCAGTGATACAAACCACAGATGACTATGAAAGAAGGCAGAAATTGTATGAAAGAGTTACCCAGTGTTGAGTACTCATAGGAAGTATTTTACAAAAGAAGAAAAATGGCATGTAAACTGGTTCTTCCTGAAAACTTGGGATTTTTAGCAAGTAGAGATAATTTTTAAAAGTGTGTAGGAGAGCAGGAAAGTAGAGACAGAACCCATCTTGTGCAGGGCATTGCTCAAGAATCAAAGATTTACACACTTTCTGTGAAGCGTTTTCAGACTGTGTGGCATGCGTGAGTGCGTGTGTGTGTTAACTGGACTTTAAGTTCTGTTGTAAAGAATAGAAGGCTGTTCTCATTTTGAGTGAGAACCGTGGGCATGCTGATGATGCGCTGGCAGCACCTGTACTCCTCTGTCTCGTGTTGGACCCCCTGCAGGCACTCCTTGAAGTGGACTGGGGCAGGGGGATCTGCACAGCAAGCGTGTGGCTCAGAGTGAAGAAAAAGGTCATCTGCCCTCCAGGTGTAAAAGGAAAATTTCCCAAAATGGAAAATGACCCAAATTCTTTGCCTATTTAGAAGATATTAGAAATGAAACAAAATGTAGAAATTTACAAAGAATTCAAGAAATGTTTGTATGGGTATGGGTAGAATTTACTATGTAGGATTGTGTTTTTAAAAATCTTTTAAAATTAATTAAAATTTGGTGATTATGCTTTTATAGGTATACCCAGAAAAAAGATGGAGATGATAAGGAACATGAATTACTTCTGGATCAGTCCCTTGAAATCAGGCAAATTATGCTCAAATTTATTTTTAATATTTCATTATACTTTTAATACTAGGGACACAGGCCCGCTAGACTTCTCAGTGTATTGTTGCTTGTCTGTTTCTTTTAAGTAATTATGTTTCTCTTTTCTTTATTTCTGTTTCTATTTTATTCTTTAAAATAATATTTAAATAGATTTATTCTTTAAGTATCTTTGTTTTACAGTGTTCCTACTTCCATTTCACATTGTCAGTATAAGAAATCCTGAATTTATTGTTGTTGACTACTCGTCTTTTCCCTTGAATTAACGTGAAACTAAAAGTATTTTCAAAACTTTTCTTTTCTGTTACTTGAAATAATCCCAACTATATTATGGTAGTTTGTTGCTCTACAGTTAAAGGTTTATTAAAGAATTTTTATTATGAACCTATAAAAAGTTTCCTTTTCACCTTTATTAATGGAAATAATATTTTCATATACTGGTAACAACTATATTCAGTATTAGCTGTTGTTGTAGTCTGCTTTTCTTGTTTAATATTGTTTGATATACACATTGCCAGGAACAACTTTGTACAGATTGCTTTTTTCCTTTGGGTTATTTCCTTGTAATATATGGCAAAATAGAATTTCTGACTCAAAGGATGAAGGATGTTCTATAAAGTTGATAAATATAGTCAGATTATACTCCACCTAACCTCATAAAAATGGTGAATCACTTTCTCAACATTCCCACCAAATGCTCACTTTTAATTTCATATCTTCCTTAGACCATTTGTAAAGTGCAAAGAGCACTTGTGAATCTGTATCAGATGGTAAATATTAGGCAAGAAGTACTCTAGAAGATAGCATTTAAGTCTTTTTGTGACATGACTTCAGAGTTGGCCTGGCTTAAGACTTTGTGATCTCACTAGTTAAGTTTTTTTAAGAAGTTTTTCTTTAATATTTGCAGTAATACATTTACAAATGAGAAAAGGAAAATAGAAGAGTGTATAAAGAAAGGGAAAGAGCATTATGAAGAGTGTCTTCAGAGAGCTGTGGCTGCTGAGGTGAGTCCCGGGCTCCTGGAGACTGGCAGACACAGCAGGATGCCGTTCATTTGCTTTGTGTTTAATTACACAGGAGGCATAACAACGTTGCTGAGAAGTGCAGGGGCTCAGAGATGTCACCCATAATCCTCCTTCCCTGAAGCAACCACTGTCCGTGCATATACCTTTACCATTTTCTGCCCTTATGCTTATGTTGTGTTACATAGCTGTACTCACAGTGTACACCAAGCTTTGTAACCTGCTTGCTTTCTTTAACATTGTACGTCAGTCATTTTCCATGCTCTATGCCTTGAATGGCTTCATCATGCTGAGCCAAGTGATCTACCATGTAAACGTAGTTGCCAGTACTAGAAAAGGAACTTGGAAGTAATCCACTTATTAAGAATATACTCTCTCCTGCCCCCAGAAGAATATATACCGATGTCAGTATACTATTTGAGCAGCTACTGAGACAATAGTCAAGATTATGACCTCTGGCAATATTTGATTGAGTTCCTGAAACATGGTGGCTTTGTTTTTCTAATTGAGAAACAAATGTTATTTATTGGTATATGTGTCTATGATTATTCTGGGAAAATAAGGCTTAGTTTATTGCAATCTTCAAACATGAGTGCTTTAATTAAATATTGACTATGCAGCTGCTTCTAAGGAAAGGAAGAAAAAAAAGCCAAAGTACCTATACTTTGTGAATCTTATGCCAGCATCTATATTCCCGAGCTTGTTCAGTTCCCCTTTACAGCATTTGGCAAGCAGGTTTGCCTGGTGGGCCCTGTCAAGGTTAATGCACTTGGATTAAAACAAGGCAGATTTATGTTTCCTGCTGTGACTCTTAAAAAAATGGCCACTTGGCTTATGGGGAAGCCAGAGAGTCTAAAGGTCTTAAAACATGCCCCAGAGGCTCTTGCTGCCTGTGCTGAGAACAAGTTCTCTGAGGCCTTTAGATTCGGTAGGCTGCAGCCTGGGGGTTATTTTGCAGGCCCCTGACTCTGTGCTCACCATACACAGGACCATAGAAAAGGCACGCCAGGTGTATGTGACCCAGCTCTGTGCTTGTATACGGCTTAATCATTAAACCATGTGGAAAGTTTCAAATCTGGGGAAAGTATCATTTAAGGTACATAATTTTACTGTTGTGTTGTTACTGTATTTTCAAATTCCAGAGTTTCGATTCCTGTTTACTTGAGTTAAATTATAGCATTTATAATTTATATTTTAACTTGAGTTAAAATATAGTCAAGTTCTAGTGACTCTGTCATCATATGTCATTGAAGGAGAAACTTGGAAGTGGTTTAGAAGTTTTAACAACTTTAAAATAGTTTCAGTTTTTCAGTTTTAAAATACACGTTCTCTAATCTAATGGCAGGTATCTGTGCTTGAAAACCAGAAGGAGACAGAGCTGTATAAGTTACAGATCATGGAATCACAAGCAGAAGGGTATCTTAAGAACCTGAAGCTAATGAGCAGGTACTGTGTGGTGTCACAGGTATCTCTCTCAGCATGTCATTCAGTAAATAAAAGTTAGAGCTGATTTGAGGGAGAAAACCTTTCCATTAGGACTATTTTATTTTTAATAGTTAGACAAAACATGTTGAGGGGTTAGAAAAATGAAAACATAAACAAAAATGATAAAAATTATCCGTAATTCTAAATTGAGATACAACTAGTTAATATTTTAAAATAAATTCAGTAAGTATTTGAAAAAAATGAAAATATATATATGTGTTTTCACTAAGTAGTGTATAGGAAGCTTCCTTTCATATCAGTAATTACATTTCTCCCACCTAATTTTCAAAGACTGGCTGGTGTTCCAGCAGAGGAACGTGTCATGATTTATCATACACCACTGTGTGGGAGAGTGGGGTTGTTTGCACATTTTGTTAAAAGCTACACTACAGCGAGTAATCTTGTAGCTAAATTTTTATGCACATTATTAATCATTTCCATGCAATAAATTTATGGAATGAAGATCACATTTTCAAGGCTTTTTAAACAGTTGCCTTCCATAAGAACAGTTACTTAACAGTGTCTTAATGATGCAGAGTCTGGGAATGTCGTTTCAAAAGATATTCACCTGTGGTCATTTTTTGAACTCTCCATAATCTTTACGTGTTTTTGTTTGTTTTGTTTTCTTTTTGGAATAAGGTTTACCTGGGAATCCTAGAGGATCTTGCATCTAGCACTTTTCTATGTGGCATGGGGTTACTTTTCATCTGGTCCTTTTATTATATTCCATACACAGGTTTTGACTTTTTAATCTCAAGTTTTTCATCCTTCCTAGTGCTTTTTGATTTAAATTTCAAGCCCTCACTGTTGAACCAGAGATTCTGTGGGTCATGGAAAAAGTTTTAATATATAATTGTTTATTTCTTCATTTTTCGAGATGATTTTTTTTCTCATGGGAAAACCTTTCTGATATAGGTAAACTAATCTACAGCTGAGGCTGAGACCAAGTAGCGTTCAGATGCTCCGCACTCCCCATGGGCTGTGCATTGGGGCACATCTGGGAAACAAGGATATCGCAGACCTTATTTTATCTGACAGTATCGACTTCCTTATTAAGGTAGCTTCCTTCTTAGGGATTCTATGCTAACTCGGCCCATTCCACCAAAGGGTAACAAAAGAGAAAAGATGTGAAAGGAGTGTTCTGGTTTTTCTTTAAGATGTATAATGAGAACTCACACAATCATGGATTGATAGTGTTACTGATCTTCTCAATTAGGAGTAGAAAGCTTGTCTGTCACTTTCAATAGACCAGATTCATGAGGAGCTGAGATAATAACTTATCGTAGTCTATCAGGCCCCACCCATTATTTTACAGTAAGGTAAGGATGAGGGTTTTATTGGAATGTTTTAAATGTTCCAAGTTCCCTTTTTTTTTTTAAATGTAAAGATAGCCATTGATGTTAAATCTGAAGATGTCAAATGAAGAATGGTGAAATCTTCAAATTCGGGGAAAGAAATAAAAATTCAGGAGAATATTTGCTTTCTCCTTACCAATTTTGGGGTTTTGTTTAGATCAATAATTAGAATTTCCTCAAAGTGAGTTTGTAAGATATATAATTCTTTGGAAATAGTTGTTTTTTTGTGTGTGTGATCGTGTTAATTGTATCTTTCTCTCATATTTAAATGTTTGTTTTTATTTGTACGTAGTTCTTTCAATTTTTAAACAAATGTCTGAAGTTAGACATGAAGCAGTTTGATATTTTTCTACTTTTTCAGTGATTCTGCAGCATATCCTGACATAGAGTCTGACAGACATTCATGGGAATCGTTTGTTTCTGATGTTGGAAAAGAAATTGAGAAAGCAAAGGTAAGTTATAAAACATTTTATAATTCTGTGAAAATCTATATGCTGGTTATAATTCTCAGGAGGCTAGTGTCATTGAAACGGTTTCTTTTCTGAGCTGGTAAAGGCAATATATATTTTTTGTTGTAATTATTAAGAAGAACTTTTCATGAAAATAATGCTGTTTTCTTAACTGTCCTAAGCTGTGCCCTTGATAAGATTAGAGAAGTTATGTTTGATAAGGCTGTATTCTGATTAATGAGGTCTTATTTTGAACTTCTTGCAGTTGTAATCCCTTGCAACTCAGTTATATTTCTTGTAAAATCGTTGACCATTTGTAATGTATAGTAGGAAAAAGTATTTTAAAGTATTAATTCACAATTGTGGTTTTCCTTTGGAATTTGTTAGAAAATGTAACACTTTTCCTTCTACCTACAGTCTCAGTTTGAAGAACAAATTCAGGCAGTTAAAAATGGTTCTCGGCTCAGTGAACTTTCTAAAGTGCAGATTTCTGAGCTTTCCTTTCCTGCCTGTAGCACAGTAAGTCTATCACAACTTTTTTGTTTGTTTGTTTTTGAACAAAAGAAAACAGAAACAACTAGAAGGATCTGCAACTAAGATATACAACTGTGTACGGAGAGGGGGTTTGGGGAAATAAAACAGGAAAAAAAACCCCAGAAAACTAGTAAAGCACAGTTTCTTTCTTAACTGATCGAAGTAGTTTGTTATTTTCTAGGAGTGGGGATGGGATGGATAATTGCCTTGATGCTTTCATTGTTGGTGCTACTGTTAACCTTTTAAGCTTTGTAGCTTCTTATATGAATGGAAGATAAGTGTTTTACATCAGTGTCTAAGGACAGGACTGAGGTGAACACACCACTGGTACATGTTTCTATCACTTTCATATACCTTAGTCTACTTTCTTTTCTGGATGCTGGAGGTGGTGTGTGTGTGTGTAATGATAATCTAGGAGTAGCAGACGTCTGTGGTTCAGGCAGGCCCTCTCTAGTAATACCACGTCAGATATAGTCTTATTCCTAGATACTTGGGGGCATAAGACCAAAGTCTAGAGATTAAGATCTGTTTCCTCATCAAACACAGAACGAAAACTACCATGCCTGAGACATACGAGTCCTGTCTTGGTCTGCCATATGATACTTTCTGCTAGTTTGAGGTATTTACTGAATCTTTTGAATAATAGTGGTTGCCAAACCTTGTCTTTATATTTTAAAATATGCAGTGCAGTAAAGAAAAACATTAACTCTATTTTGTGGACTTTAAAGTATGGCTAAGCATAGTATCACTTTATTGTGTTCTGGGATACATATTTATTACTTGGACACAGAGCAGATGCTCAGCAAACACTGAATTGAAATGAATTAACCCCAGAGGAGGTCAGACCATAAGAATTTAAAGAAGGACTCTCGCCAAGATTTAATTAGAGGTATGTTTCAGAATGTTTTGGTACAACATGGAAATCTTCTAGTTCTGAAATAGTTTCCTTATAGGAGACTGTTCTCCCTGGCACCTCATTTGCATCTTTCTGCTACTGCCAGACCTTTGCCTGGGCTGTTCCCCAGCCTGGAACACTGTCCTCATTCTCTGTATTTTGCCTTTCCTTGAAAGCCCAGTTGGGGCTGCCCTCGCTTGCCCCTCCCCCTGTGACCCTTCTGTCATATGTGTTTGGTCTCTTTAACTTAGATGACCGGCTCCCTGCAGTCAGGAGCCTGATCTTGAACATCTTTTTGTCTCTAGGACCTTGCACACTAAGCATTCAAACTTATTGTGCATTCGTCTGCAAAAGAAAGTTTCTAAAACATTAAAAAGTTTGGCTACTTTAAGTAAAATATTCTATTCCAGTCCAAAATTTTTTCTCTCCATTGAGCTGAGTAAGAAATAGAATTTTGTTTAGAAGTAAATTAAAGATCACTTATTATTTACAATTTTTATAAGTTCTTATGGCAGATATGGAAGGGAAGAAAAATGTTGATTCTTGGTAGAATACTATTAGTTTTTAATTCTAGCTTATGTAATTTTATAAATACGCAAAAGAATTTCAATATCCTAAATCCTGGGAACTCTCAGTGTGCTGGGAACTTGAGTAATAAGTATCCCTAAAAATAATTTACTTTGTGTCATTTCTCCCCCATTCATTCTTTGAGGATTTAGTGGTGATCAGGATTAGATGTGGTCTGTGCCCTCAAAGTGCATATGGGTTTGGGAAAAGAGACTTTAAACCCATAATTACAAGCAAAGTGCGCGCCAAGGTTTTTCACAGAAGCATAGACTACTATAGCAGCATGAATTAGAGGACACTAACCTAGACTAGAGTCTAGGCCCCAGTGGCGGGTTCTCTGTTGGAGGTCTCAGTGAGTCACATGGGATGGGAATTAACTAGGCAGAGGAGTATGTGGGTATGTGTTTGAGGAGGAGTGGATGGTATGATGTCTGGAGGCTCAGAGTGTTCCAAACAGAAGAAACAGCATATTTGGAGGCTAGAAAAAAGAGAGAACACACTCCTTTCATAGAGAAAAAAGTTCAGTATGACAAAGGGGGTGATAGAAAGCTTATAGTACCCAGGGGTGAGAACATAGGAAACCTTATTCTGTAAGGCAAATTCAGCAGTTTGGACTTCTCCTCAGGTCACCAGAAAGCTGGTATAGGTTCAAGTAAGGGAACGACATCAGCCTTATACTTTGTGATGATCACTTGACTGCAGTGTGGAGAGATGGTAGGAGAGGGGCCTGAGTGATTTCCAGTTGACCTGTTATTAGCTCATTGCCACCGACCATGTCCTAGATCAGGGAGTGGCAGTGGGATGGGTGGAGGGCAGAGAACAGACTTGAGAGGGATTTAGGAGATACGGTTGAAAGAGCTGTGCTGCTCGTGAGATTGGGGTGTGGTGTCTGGGTGTTGGGGAGTCAAGGACGGGTCTGGGTTTCTATCAGTGAGGTGGGCACAAGGGGAAGAGCAGGGTGAGGAGATTGCAGCAAGGCTGGTTTTGAAGGCATTACGTTTGAGTGGCCTTGGACTCACCCAAGTGGGTTTGCCCATTAAGAAGCTTGGATTTGCAGGCTTGGATCTCAGGAAAATATTCTAGACTGATCAGCAGCAAGCACTATGGTTCCTGAGGCATGAGAGGATGTGAAGTGGCCTGGGGAGAGGTGGAGCAGGAGGTAGAAGTTTGGGCCTCAGACAGCACCATAAGGAGCATCAATACTTAAGGCACAGACAGGCGCTAGAACTGTAGGGAGAGCTGAGGGGGCCCTGGAGAGGTGGGAGGGAAGCCAGCAGCCTGGAGCCATGAAGAGCTCATTTGGAGAAAGAGAAGGTGACTGGCAACATGTAGGTGTCTCTTGGTCTTAATGTGATGGAGGCTGCTGGGGGCCTTGGCAAGGGTGGTTTTGGGGGTGTTGGGACAGCTATTTTGATTCATTAGCCGCATGGTTTTCTTCTTCTCTTTTTTAGTATGTGGGCCGCCAGCACAGCATGGCCTCTAACAGAGCAGTGTAGGTCCACGTCTAGGAACTGAGCCTGGGCCGCCAAGTGGACCACACTGAGCTTAACCATTAGCCACTGGGCTCACCCCTGATCAGTAAATTTTTTTAAACAAAAACATTTAATTTATTGTATCCAAGTAGCCTGTGCAATTGAGCACCCAGGTTTTATTATAGTTGTGCTTAATTGTCAGTCTGTCCGTGGATGTTTCTCTAAATACTGCTGTGGTGTGTTCCTCACAGGTTCATCCTAGGTCACTTCTTGAGTCTGTAGGCCGTGATAATCAAGGTCCCTCGGCTTCTGTGAGTCACGAGACTGGAAGCCAAACAACAGCTCCCAAGGATTCAGATCTGGTCTCTGCCAGGGACTGCTCAGCGGAGGCTCCCTCTCCACCGCTGCCAGGATCGCTCTCCAGTCAGCCGGAAGTCGCCCGGCTGCCAGAGCATAAGAGTGCTGGCCAAGCATCACAGTCAAAACAAAGCCTCATGGCGGACCAGAAGCTGCCTGTTCCTCCAGGACGTGCTACTCGTTCAAGCCAGTCTCCAAAAAAGCCATTCAATAGTATTATCGAGCACTTGTCACTGGTATTCCCCTGTTACAACAGGTACGGATATAAATGCCTATGACTCTGTTAACTACTATTGAACTGAGGTTTCCTGCTCAGATAAAATTATGGCCAATTGGGGGCTGAAGTGGAAAGGAGTGCATAATCGTTTTACTCAGAAAGACAAGTGCTGCCTTTTCTTTTCATAAACATAGAGGTGAGCATTTTTGGATAGCCTTTTTAATGTGCATATCTAGACTGAAAACACTGAACACTGGTTAATCACCACTCATCAGAACCCATGGCAATTTGCTAAAGTTTTGATGATATCAGTAACACTCTCCAACACTAGTTACAGAATCACTAAATGAACTGCAAAACGCTAGTTTCATGTCATTTTGGGAAAAATAAACACATATAGCAAAGAAGGCAGCAGCATCTTACACCTTGTTGGACAACATCTGATTTGTTAGGCGTGAGACTGAGGAGACTAGATGGAACCTGACAGCAGATCAGGCGTTTGGGCTTGTCACAAAGGCATCCTCCTGAAGGTGGGAGAGCTGCTTTTAACTGGGTCAGCTGGAGTTATCTTCCGGACACTTCAGTAGAGCTTCTGCATTGACCTCTGACCTCGCACCCCAGGTTAGTGCGAGGGGGTGGAGGTGCTCCTTGGCTCAGCCAAGGGAAACGATGAGGTTGAGGGAGTGTCTCTGGCATACAGCTGGGAAGAAAGGAATCCACATCTAGGAATGACTCTCTGCACCTTCCATGTTATTTCTGTCTTTGATATAATGTTAGTTGCAAGCTTTGAAATTATACGTTTGAAACAAAGTAGTCATTAAATTATGATTGGCCAGAATTAGTGTTTGGCATCCATCAGTAGAGCCCTGCCCATGTGTAAGTATATTTTGTCTGCACATGGGCGTATTTCGCCCTGTCTCAGTTTGAGAAATGTAAGTTCTCTCAATAGCAATTACTATGCCAGTTGTAAAAATATTCATGTTGTAATTACTGAAAGTACTTAGAAATAAAATTGTTTGTGATCCTGACCAAACTTGATAGAGTGTAAACAACCAAATAGAAACACATTATTATTTTCTGAAAGTTAAAACATTTGGGGTATTAGTGGTACAATATCAGGTTCCTCTTGATTAATAGTATATTCCCATCCACGGGTAACTTGTGAAACGTTCAGGCTGTGAAAAACCTTCTGGGTTAGATGTGTGAGGAAGATTGGCCCTGAGCTTAACATCTGTTGCCAGTCTTCCTCTCCTTTTTCTTGAGGAATATTGTTGCTCAGGTAACATCTGTGCCAATCTTCCTCTGTTTTATGTGGGACGCCACCACAGCATGGCTTGACAAGCAGTGCTAGGTCCACACCCAGAATCTGAACCTGTGAACCCCAGGCCACCAAAGCAGAGCATGCAAACTTAACCACTGTGCCCCCGGGCCAGCCCCTATTGGTTAGATTTTTTAAGGGAGGAAGTCAACAAAAGTAATTTCCTCTTAGGTAGAGATTTTATTGATTTCATGTCAGAACCAGTGGTGTCTGATCATTCAGTGATTTTTGCATAAAGCTATGATGGAGCCAGGCTGTAAGAAGTCAGTTTTCTGAGTAGGATGGATGTCCTAAATGGATCTAGCAGACATGCTGTTACTATGAAATTCTATTAAATAAATATTTAGAAATAATATTGAAATTTTCGTAACTCCTTGGAAAGAGAGATTCTGCTGCTTTTTATATGCAGTTAATATTGTAGCTTACAAATTAATTTTGTTTGTATTTGTTTTTGTTTCTTTTAATTGTTGGGTTAATAATGGCCCAGTGGAAAACTTTATCTCCACTTTCCCTTTCAGCACCGAGCTTGCTGGTTTTATTAAAAAAGTGCGAAACAAAAACAAGAACTCGTTGTCAGGTTTGAGTATTGATGAAATTGTCCAAAGAGTGACAGAACACATTCTAGATGAACAGAAAAAGGTCAGTATTTCATCCAGATACAATAGAATGTTCCACTTTGTCCTTATCTGTTTATAAAATGAGAACTGTAAAAAACAACAAAAAAAATGCTTCCAGCCAAAATGTGGAGAGGGATTTACTGAAGACAGAAGATGGTCAAGCTTTTGAGTAACTGAACTTGCTTCCCCACCCACGTTTTCTCTGTAGCCCAATCCAGGAAAGGACAAGAGGCCATCTGAGCCCAGCTCTGCCGCTTCTGTGCCCAGAGCCTCGCAGGGCCCTCCCTCGGCGATCACCGGACCGTCACCCAGAACCAAGGGGCAGAAGACGGAGGATGACCCCGTGAGTGTTGTGTGTGTGACTGTAGAGTCAGTTTTGGTTTTTTTAATGAACAACAAGAAGGAAACAAAGCTGTTAGTCCATGATTGAGCCTCGTTCTTTTCATTTCTAGACCTGATTTATTTGATCTTAAAATTAGAAACCGGGGCTGGCCCCGTGGCCGAGTGGTTAAGTTCGCGCGCTCCGCTGCAGGCGGCCCAGTGTTCCGTCAGTTCGAATCCTGGGCGCGGACATGGCACCGCTCATCAAACCACGCTGAGGCGGCGTCCCACATGGCACAACTAGAAGGACCCACAACTAAGAATATACAGCTATGTACCGGGGGGCTTTGGGGAGAAAAAGGAAAAAAAAAAAAATTAGAAACCAAATATGGGTGTCCTTGAGTGTCCCGTCAGAACAGTCAGTAAAGGACAAGGTCATTGTCTCTCTGCCGTGGGGCCCCATGCAAAGAAACCCCTAAACTGAAGAGGCTAGAGGAGCTCTGACCTCATGGTTGGAACTGGACCTCAGACAGTGAAATACATTCATCTTTTATATCGAGTGTGGTGTTTTGAATAGTTGGGAAAAATGATTTTTGAATAACTTTCTTCTGTGTGACCCTGGACTTCAGAATCACACAGACTTGGTTCCATCGCTTAGTAACACTGTGGCTCCGATCATGTCTGCTTATTCAGCTTGCTGTCTGGATGAAGTGCTGCAGTAGAATGACCAGGCTCGAGCGCTGGTCGGTTGCTTCCCTTCTTACCCCCCTCAAGTGCCCGAGGGGCCCCTGGAATGAGCTAGACTTCAGTTGTTTATTGTCCTTTTAGACAATAAAAATGTTACATTTTCGTAGAACTTTTTATAAAGTACCTTAATATCTATGACCTCAATTGATGAAGCATTGTAATTGCCTTTATTTTCTGAATGAGGAAGTTGAGGCACAGATGACTCCTGCAGCGCGCCAGCGTGTGTTCATTTGAATGAATGTGCAGCATGTAATTCCCTAATCCTCTCGGCACTGGCTGGCTGGTTGTGGGGACCATGTGGTAGGCACTGAACACATGGTTAAAAGAGAGGCCGTCCTCTCTGTGGCTCAGGACCGTGGTCTCCAGATTGAATTCTGGTGTCACACATTTTCCGTTTTGTCCAGCTGTGGTACCAGAGTGTAGGTGAAATTGAAATTAGAAGAGTTGCAGGCCCATTGTGGAGTCAGCAGTGCAGGATTGCACAGGAGTGCTAGGTTGCTGACTTAAGCTGAGCTTAAGCTGAGTCTTCTTGCGAACTTATTTTTATTCCTCCCGTCCATTTTCACCTTTTACTACCCCTTGGAGATTTTCCACACCACATACACTCAGGTCCCAGAGGGTCTCACCCCCGCGCTCACCCCAAAGAGAAAGCTCTTGAGCGTGCAGAGCATTCCCGCAAGGCCTGACTGAGTCCCTCCCTCTCCCAGGGGTGTCCCCAGCTGGTCACAGGCCCTGTGGTCCTCCAGCCAGGCAGCGTGCTCAGCATTCCCACTGACACCTTAGTGTGTGTGGTGGGTGTGCAGGTGTGTGTGCGTGCCTGCAAGTTTATTGGCCACCTCCACCCCAAGATAGACTCTAATCACCTGGGCGGAGAGATCTTTGTATTTCACAGTTGATGTCGTAAAAGTAAAGGTGTAAAAGCTGACTTAGAGTAAAAATACGTATTCAAACTGGAATTAATTTGATAATTGTAAGTAGTTTTTAAAAAATTAAAAGTAGTTTGCTTTATATTTTTAAATTATAAAAGTAATACATGTTCACAATAGAAAATACAAATAAAAAGAACATTTAAAGAACCCCAAATCCCCCCAAACCAGTATTATCACATTGGTATATATTTTTCTGAACCCTCTTGTATGCGTTTGTATGTGAATTTAGTCTAAACTGTACAGACGTTTTGTGTCCTTTCTTTTTCCACTTAGAAATATATTGTGCCCACTTTCCGTGCTAAGAAATAGTCAAACTGAATTTTTCAAGCCAAGCCTACCTCTGAGCTTGGTAGAGGTCTTAACCGGCCTTTCCCAGCGTTGATGCCTCCATTTTTCCCAGACCCTCCGATTGGGGCCACAGAGGAGGGAGAAGAAACTCATTCTGCCCCATCTGCCCCATCTCTGCCTGGGCAGCGCCCATGCCTGGGAAAGACAGAAACTACATTCAGCAGTTCACGGTCTTCAGTCCTTTAGGCACTGTCCCCAGCTCCACTCCCTGACCTTAATCCCACTGCCAGGGCTGCATTCATTCACTCCCTCAACAGTTTATGGAGCATCGGATCGGGGCCAAGTTCCTTGCCAGCTGCTAAGGACGTTGAATCAGGGTGCTCAGAGTTAAGAGGGGAGTGCGAGTCAAGAATAATGATGCAGCGTGGGGTGATGCCGTGAGCTGCAGGGGAGCTCTGTGCCTGGTCCTAGGGGGCCACTCTGGCTCTGCTTTCACATAGGAGATGCTGTCTGTGCTCACCAGACTGTGAGCTGCTTGAGCCGGAAACTCTCCCATTCATGTGTCCCAGAGCCCGCACAACCCCTGACCATGGCTGTTTGCTGAATGAGCCATCACTTTGTTTTGTTTTGATTTGCACAAGTAATCCACATTCATAGAAACTTTAGAAAGTAGCAAAGGAAAAAATTAAATCTCTCTTAACCAAAGTAACCATTGTTGCTATTTTCTGTCTTTCCAGACTTTTCTAGACATCTCTCTATACACACATTCTCTTTATTTTTTTAAAAATTGAATTATGCGATACATACTGTTTTGTAACCTACTTTTATTCAGAGGGATGTTGTGACCAGCTCTCTGTGTTGGAGATTGTGGACTTGCACCATGATTTTCATCGGCCCGATGATAGTCCATAGTGTGTATCTGTTGTAATTTATGTTACTGTCCCCAACTGTTAGAAAGCTGGATGAATGATTAATTTGTAACATTCAACTAGTACCATATTTTAGTTGTGGGGTGGGATAAATAGGCATTTATAATATTTTACCTGGGAATCTGGTAACCATAGAAAACATTTTTTTCTCTGAGAAAATTAGAACTTTAAAAGTATGCTTTTCCTTTTTATGTTTATATTTTTTTCTAAGAAATTCTATTAAAAAAATAAGTTGTTCCCTCAGTCTGCTTAGCTGTAATTGGGAATAATTTGCCACCTTAGTGATGAAAGTGTTTGGAGGCCACTTGTAGGAGGAGTTCGTGTAGTAAAAAGGATTGTAGTTATTCATTATTATTCAGATACGTTTGTTTCCACAGGCACTGGGTGCAGATTCCTGTGAAATATGCCATGAGGTGTTCAAATCCAAAAATGTGCGTGTGCTAAGATGTGGGCACAAGTTTCACAAAGGGGTAAGCATTCTCTTTGGCCATCCTCATATCATTCCATTTTGACTATGAAGTATTTTGAAAATAAAAAGGGACTTCTTATCTAGGCATCAATGCTTGTTGTGTTTTCCAAGCATTTTCTTTGTAAACCTCCTCGCATCGATGTTCACTGTCTCCCTTTGCAAAGGCTGGTGCTGTGGGAAGGGGCGAGGTGCTGGGCCCGAGGTGTGCGGCTTGGCAGATGGTCCTCTCCGCCCATCACATCATGGGTGGAGGAGAACAGGTGGTTCCATCAACCACTTTGGTGCTGAAATGCAAAGCAGGATTAGTTCCTTTAAAGATGATTTCTTACACAAGGCTAAATTGATGCACAGTGCAGCATTTGTCAGTTTAGTGCAGTGTGTGAAGTAAGTTTAGCATTTTAGAAAGGAGAACTAATGCTAACTGGGTCCCTTGTGCCTGACCCCGGCAGACCAGCTTGTACCTTTCCAGGATTTGTGGGCGACTGTTTTGGGTGCTATGAGCATTCTTCCTGCACCCCTGCCGCTGGGTCAGAACAGATCAGGTCTCTGCTGTGTCAGTTCATTGATCCCTGAGAAAAGCGATCGACATAGTGTGCTCACCAGGAGTTGGCAGCTCGCAGTCTCTTGCATGGCCTGCCTCCCTCAGGTAGAGCGGTGTCATGCCTGGGCCCTCAGACTCTACACACACACCCAACTCCATAGCAGCAGCAGGCCAGTCTGGAGCAACCTGGGACCATGATGTGTAGACAGGCTCCATTAAGGGCTGCAGTGTGCGGGCTGCCGGGGTGTGCAGGGACCAAGACCACACAGAGAGGGGATGGGTTAAGAACTGGGTGAGTGAGTCCAAGAGCCAAGAAAATGCTAGCCTCTAGAAGTCAAGGCAGGTGAAGCGCCAAGAAAGGGACTGGAGTGTGGGGGGAAGCGGAGGAGAGGGCAAGGCCATCCCCTGAGGTCAGGTCAGAGGCCCCGAGTATTCCTGGGTCAGAGTCTGAGGAGGGATTGTTTGTTCCCGGGGCTTGTTCCGCACTCCGAGTCTGAGCAGGCTTCAGTGTCCCTGAGTGTGGGAGGCTCCAGGCCCCCGAGACTTCAAGGTGAAGTTAGCCGTGTCTGTGAGGAGCAGCATAGGAGAGCTGAGGCTCCACATGCTCCTGAAGGCATTAACAGAGTTTCTTTCCTCCTTTTCAGTGTTTTAAGCAGTGGCTCAAAGGGCAGAGCACTTGCCCAGCCTGCCTTGACCGTGATCTCCTGTCAGAAGAGTAGCCGGCACTTTCCGGAAGAGGCCAGCCTACTATTCTAGGTAGTCTCAGTTCACTGGAGAGTGATTTGCTGGTTTGTTGACTTGGAAGAATAACAGTATGCTAAAAGGCACACATCTGAAGATTCTTTGCACTGTGGGTCACAGTGCTAATAAATGGAGAGCTTTAATATAGTTGATAGTAATTTGCCCACTCTGATTCAACATTTTGATAACAGCCAAAGGGTGGCTAATAAAATTAAGTGTAACCACAATTCTTACGTTTTTGGGGCTGCTACAGAGGCGCTGTCTGAGATGGAAGGCTTCTTTTGGAAAGTATCTGAGCGCCTCAAAGCAGTACTTGAATTATAAGTATTCTTGATCTATTAAAGTGCCCCAGATTAAAATTTTTATGAGTCAGTGTTCCTAAAAATATGCCTACATTTTTCCTCAGAGATTCTGCATTTAAAAAATGGGCTTAGGCAAACCACATTTTAATATGTAATGTTAAAGTATTGGCTGATTTAGACCAAAAGATTCAAATCTCTTCTTGAAACACTGCATAATTTTTATTTTTCATTTCATGATTTTATTTCCCCCTAGTAGATTTGTAAAGTGCTTATTTTTCATCTTGTAAAGATATGATCTGATTTTTGAAAATCGAGTACAAAACACTTTATTAGTATCAGCCAAGCCTTTTTTGTCCCTAAAACCAAGGCTGCATATTCATCATCCCAACCCCACATTTGGAACTTACTCTCTGAGTACCTTACTATTCTCATTAGTGGCATTTGTCCTTCTTCATTACTTAGATGACAAGCGTTTGGGTATCTGTCTCACACAACAGTCACTGTGGGGAAACAGTCACCACCATGCCCCTTCCTTCTCCCACCACCAAAAGAGATTGTGTAATTAGACAGTCCTGAAGTGTCCCTGTTAGAGTTGCTCCGGGGTTGACGTTTGTGTAAAGTAATGCATGCACTCTTGTACTGTGGCTTGAGAAGAAAACTGTAACTGCGTTAGAAACTGTGAAAAATTAGATATCTTTAGTGACTTTAGACAGTGGTCAATGTAGAAACATGAATTCTGGACACATTCCATTTCTCTCAAACAGGAAGGATCAAAAATGTTTTTCAGTGTGTTCTTTGTTCCCCTGGAAGCTCACAATCCCAAGTTCATGAGCCGATGTGGTCGCCTTCCTGTGCCTTGGTTCCTTGTGAGTTTTGATGTGATAGTGACTTAGTCCATAGAAGCTCACTCGCTATTTTGAAGCAGATTCTCCATGCAGGTCCCTAAAGCATTGTCTGCATGTTCATAATAACTGAGAACTGTAGATACTAAGATATGTAGGAGGGACCAACTTTTAAAGCAGCAGGTATGAAAGAAGAGAGCAGCTGGAGAGTGAGAGAACGTGTTTTGTACATAACTTCCAATACTTGTGAACATGCCTTACACATGTCCTGTAAGTGTCAAAATAAAGAGCATTCTAAAATAATAGCAGTTTACTGTCGTGCTTGTACAGTCTTTCTCAAATAATTGTAAAAATGCATTTTACTTGAAAATTCAAGACACAAACGTTATGTTAACATTTTAAAAAGTGACTTCATTTACAAAGAAGAGCCCTCTTATGCCCGAGGAGTCTAACCACTGGTCTTAGGACATTTGAGAGCCTGGATCAGAACATTGCTTTGTGCCTGGATAAAGGTTCAAGCTCAAGTTCACAAGATTCGCTGTTTGAATTTGTGAATGGGAAGTTTATGCAGAGATGACAGAGTTTACTCTTTTAGGCTAAAGTAAGAGCTTTTTCCTGTGAATACTTATACGAATGTTGAAGTTAATCAAATTGCATTTCTTAGTATGGATTTTTTCTTTTATGGATTTGTGGATTCATGGCCTCCTCAGGCCGATCAGCAGGGTCTCCCTTTTAGAGGACCCTCTGGGTATACTGAGCAGTAAGAGATGATTGAAGAAAGCCAGTAGTACCAGTATTTGTTTTTACTCTGATAGCATTTAATTCAAAATCATGTATAACTTAATGCAGTGACTATTCCCAAGAGTTTATTTTCCCTCTGACTCAACTATGCTATAAATAATGGCTAATCCAATATAAAATTGGAATGGTGCCCCAGGAGTGCACAATTTTGCTACGTTTTAAGGTGATTTCAAAGACTGTATAGTTGAGGCAGGTGGGCAAAGTGATGAACACACCACAAAACTGAAGCAATGAAACTATTTTAGAGTTTTTCCATGGGATGAGCCTCTCTGGAGAAATGGGTTAAAGGAAACAGGTGGAAGAGACAATAGCAAAGGTGGAACTCCGTTCATCAATGTGTACTTGTTGATGAGGCTGATTAGAAACAGTGAAGGGGCTGGGAGGACAGGCTGTCAGAATGAGGATCAGAAACATCTCCAGTGTGACTCTTCATGAAAGAAATGGAAAATATATTTAGGTGTTTTAAACTTTAGTCAAACTTGATTAATAAACTTTAGTCAAACGTTAATAAAAGAATAGTTGTAAAAAGAACTGATCATCAGTAGAGTCTAATCCCTTTTTATTTTCTCCTCTTCACTCTGACATGATCTGCTAAGGGGAGACTCCACCTTCGTGTAGCTGTGTACCTTCAGTGCTCTGCTGAGGAGGATGGACAAGGCCTGGAAACTAGTGGAAACAAATATGTGTTGAGTGCCTACTGCCTCCTAGATGCTTCGATAGAGCAGTAAAAGAGAGACAAGGACCCCATGAAACTTGTTTTCCAGTTAAGTAGACAAAAAACAAATAGTGTAATTTCAGGTGGAGAGGAGGGTTTTGAAAAAGTGGCATGGAAGGTATATAAATTAATAGTAAAATCCTTGGGGCCGGCTCAGTGGTGCAGCGGTAAAGTGCGCACATTCTGCTTTGGTGGCCCGGGGTTTGCCGGTTCGGATCCTGGGTGCGGACATGGCACTGCTTGGCAAGCCATGCTGTGGTAGGCAACCCATGTATAAAGGAGAGGAAGATGGGCATGGATGTTAGCCCAGGGCCAGTCTTCCTCAGCAAAAAGAAGAGGATTGGCAGTGAAAAGTCAAGCCATGAAGTGGAAGAAATCCAACAAACGACTCCAGAATTTATAAAGAACTATTAGCATATCAATAAAAAAATATTTAGAAATGAGCAAGAGATTTGAATAGGCAGTTCACAAATATCCAGATGATTAATAGGCATTGATAGCCAAATTTGTTCAGTATCCATCATCAGGGAAAATATAAATTAAAACCGCAATGAGATATTTCTGGATACCCACCAGGATGGCTAAAATAAAAAAAGACTGACCATACCAAATGTTAGTGAGGATGTGGAGCAACTGAACTTTCATACATTGCTAGCGAGTGTAAATTGGTAGAACCACGATAACAATTTACTAAAGCTAATACTGTAGGACCTGTGACACAATTGCACTCACGCATACACTTGAAATACATGCAGTAGTACAAGTATTTTCATGCTCGCTTCATTCATAATAGCCTCAGACGGGAAAGGACTCAAATGTCCATCAACAGAAGGATGGACAGATCGTGGTATATCCATCCAGTGGGATGCTTCCCAATAATGAAATGAAGGAACTACCACTACATGAAACAGAAGAATCTCTCAAACGTAATGCTGAGCAGACCCAGCCAGGCAAAATAGAGGTCCATTGATGTGAATTCCCAGAAGAAGAAAGCATGGTGGGAGAGGTGAGAATCGTAGTTACCTCCGAGATGCTGCGGCTGCTGACAGGAAGGAGCACAAGGTTGCCCGTCAGGGCTCTGGAGATGTTCTGTAGTCTTCAGCTGAGCAATGCTTACAGGAAGGTATCATTTGGAAAATTCATGGAGCTACACTTTTTAAATGTCTGCACTTTAGTTGCACAAAACTGAACAACAACAAAGCTCCCTCCAATAAAGAAAAAAAATGATGAACCTGGGCCTGGCAGGCACGGGGATTGCCACTGTCCCTGGTGGAGCTCTTGGAGAGGCTCGTCACCCACCTGTGCACACAGCCCTCACAGCTGTCAGACTGAATTCCCACCCTGAGGCCCAGAGCCCACCTGTCCCTGTCACCGCAGAACAGGTGCGCCTTCCTTGGGTTGGCAGCTCCTGCAGCCTCCCAGCGCTGACCCCTGCCAGCCGGCGGGTCTTCTGGAAGCTGCTCTGTAGGGTAGTGAAGAACGTGAGCCTCATGCCAAACTTGTTATTGCTGCCGAGTCAAGAGAAAAAGGCCACAGACCACACCTTGCTAGAAAGGTCGTGCGTGTTATCTCGGAGTTGCCTGGTACTGGCAAGGGGGACCAGCCACTTTGCAAGGACCAGTCTTGCCGTTCTTGGACCAGGGGAAGTCTGGGGCACTGGAGTTGGCTCCCTGGCCCCAGTCACAAGAGCTCATTGTTAAACTTTCAGGAATTTTGCGAGCTGGCTGTTAAACACAACTACTATTGAAAATTGAATTTTATAAATTTACAGTATTAAATAAATTATATAAAAAACAAAGGCAGTTGCTTTCTGATTACTACAGTTCATTATTATCTATGCTTTTGGGGGTTACTGGTGTATGCAGTATCTGTATGGTGGAAATACTAGATAATGGGATTCTGTGCATCTCTCACCAACTCTGCTCAATGGTGTCACATAGGTAGCTTGAAATTGGCTATGGTGGGAGTGTTTACACCACAAGAACTGACAAATGCTACATATCAGGCCTCCCTCCTCCTGTGACGGCAGGAGTTTGGTCTGAAGGAGAAACAGCTGGTCTGATGGCACTGAAGTGGCCCTTAGTGTCTTTCTCATTTCCTATTGGACATGGTGATTAGGGTCCTGTAACACATAAACCCTTCCGAGATGATTTAGTCTGCTCTGTTTGGTGAAGGTCCTCACTGTCGCTGCCGTAGGTGCCTTCTGCCCCCTTCCTGGGCCCCGTCCTGGGTCTGCTCCCCTTTCACTGCCATCCTGGAAAGAAGACACTGCTCACCACTGTGCCCAGGACATGCTGGATCAGAGACAGAGGCCCGAAGTCTGTCGTTGAGTCAGCCTCTTAGTAATGCCTTCAGAGCCCCTCCCAGCGGCAGCTTTGTTCCTCCGTCACAGCGGGCCCTTGCTGCAGGTGTTCCTCTGCCAAAAGCCAGGGCAGGCACCCTCTTTACCTCTGGCGAGGCCCTGCCTCAGGAGCGTGCAGGTAAATCCAAAGCAGGTGTGCTTCACGGGGTGCCAAGCAAGAAACACCCATGAGGACAGCTCCGAGCCAGGGACGACTCCTCTTACCTCCCTGGAGGGAGTGTGGGGCTTGAAATCGGGCCAGCCCTCAGCCTTGCCACAGAACCTCCACATCAGAGCCGCTGGCATTTATTACCCGGGCTTCTGTGGCAGGGCACTTCAAAGAGAGAGACTTGCTCTTTCTAACATGTGCTTTTGTGTCAAACAGAGGTGTCATTGTTTTCAGCAAATACCTTGGGACTCGAGCGAATAAAAACCATTCTGTTTTCTAACTCTTTTCCCCTCCGTTTTTCAAAAGTTTATGTATAAAGGCATTTTGCCTAATTCCTTCAGCCTTCTCTTTCAGCTTCTATTTATTTGGTGTGATAGAAAGGTCTTAATTTAGATCTCCCTGCTACCGGTTCCAAGAAATCTGCCACCAGCTCCGAGCTTCGTGTCCTGAAGTGCCACCCCATTCCAGTGGGGTGAGCCAACAGCCTCCAAAAAAGAAAGCGATTGAACAGACCAACACTGTGCCTCCAGACGCTGGCTGCTGCCCCAGTGCCAGCAGGACTCCAGCTTTTCTGGGGGCCTCACTGGAGGCCACGCTGCCTTTGCTTCCAGTTGCAAAACTACCACCACCTCTACATTGGCCAGACCTCTGAAAGCCGAGGTGTAGCTCTTGCTACAACCCTTCCCTTAGGGCCATGGCCATCCAACCCTGTTTCCTGGGCCTTTATGAGGCTACTGAGCCGACATCTCCCCCCTCCCATCCTCCTTGTCCCCACTGGGGACCTCTCCTGGGGAACAAGGGCCTCATCCCCGCTTCCACCTTCACTTCTCCCAGGGAGCCTCTCTGGGAGTAAGCCATATGGTCCTCATCATTTTGATGGGCTCATGAACTCCAGCACATCGGCTATTCATTTGCTCATTCAGTCATTCATCAAATCTTTATTGAACATCTAGCATGTGCAAGCGCTGTTCCAGGTGCTGGAGATACAACAGGGAACAGAAGAGATAAAAGGCCCATCCTCAGTCCTCAGCGTTCCAGCAGGGGAGACTGGCGTCAGCTGTGACAGTAAAATACTTGGTACTCACCGGTAATCTGGAGAAAGATGGCGCCGGGAAAGGGGTGAGGCCGTGTGTATGGGAGGGGAGGGGGGGTCACAATTTTAGAGAAGCCGGGGAGTGCAGCCCTGAAGGAGACGGGGCAGTGGGGGCGAGGCGGGGCGGGGGTGGAGGAAGGGAGAAGGGCGTGCAGCCCAGGCAGAGTGAAAGCAAGAACAAAGCCAGCCAAGGACAGCCTGCTGGGTGCTTAAGGAGAGCGAGGAGGCCAATGTTACCCCTTGATTTGGTGGGTGTACAGAGGTGGGAGGTTCCCAGGGCATGGATAGGGCCCCCATGGGCCGGGCGGGAGGCTGAGACAGCCGATGTCATGTGGAGGCACCTATGCGTCTGGCAGGCAGTACACCTTGCTGGTGAGCCCTCGTTAAATATTAGTTCTGCATGTGGGCTTAGACTCACAGGGGACTGGCCCCGGGGCCAGGGAGGGGGCATTTAGGATGCAATTTAACTGTGTTCTGTCAGCCTCCTAGCTCACCCTTTGCTCTACCCTCGACACCCCTGCCCCACTGCTGTTCTCCTCTAGTCATTTGAAATACCGGACCCAATCAGGCCCCACAGACCTGGCTTCAGTGGATCTGCCGTGCAGGGCTGGGAGGACTTCAGTGGACCCCCATATCCTGGGCCCGAGCTCCTTCACTCACTACCCCCTGACCCCAGGTCACAGGCTCCTTCTCACTTCACCTCCTCACACCTGGCCTTACTGTAGCCCACAACAGCATCGGGGCTGGAGCAGCCAGCCCCCTCCCGCTGCTCCCACTGCAGGCTAGGACCCCCGGGCTTCCCTTCATCCCACCATGCCCCTACTCCCTGCATCCCTTCCGTAGTGTGGCCTCGGTAAGTTATTTAACCTCTTGGAGCCTCAGTTTCCACAATCACAACACACATTAAATGAGGGTGCCTTGCATATAGTAGCTGATCAATAAACACTTAAAAAACCCACCCCAGCTACCGGACAAGAGCCACACACCACGAACTGCCTATGGTGGCCTTCAAATCTGGTGCCCCCAACCCCGGTCGGACCCTCCTCACAACCCCCAGACATGGCCTCTGCCCCTCAGTCTCACAACGTGCTTTTACGAATGACTATTTGTCAAGCGTAGTAAAGCATTCCAGCTATTGCTGAGTGATTACGAACACCCCAGTGTTTAATTTCCCCAATAACCTACAAAGTAGAGATTACTTGTACTCATATTTTACAGATGAGGAAACAAACCTAAAAGGCTAAATAACTTTCCCAAGGTCACCACGTAGCTGGAAAATGTCTGAGTCAGCATTCATACGTGCTAGGCCAGCTCTGCTGGAGCCATTCATCTGTTGGCCACTTCTCCCCTTCAGCCAGAAAATCTCAGGTTCCCACATGTGACAAAACCTCCTCCAGCCATGCAGCCCACAGAATCCTTGGAAATCCTATTTCACCTGCTGCATGCACCCATGCCGTAGCTGCAGTGGGGTCCCCTTCCTGTTACCTCATGAGGCCACACAAGTGGTGTCCCATGGTTACATGGCTTTCTCCGTGGTTACAATGCTACAACCCCTGTGCCACTCACGTTGTTGGGACAAGAAACATATGCCTTCACTGAATCCCCAATATCTTCTGTTCCATTCTCATCTTATGTGTGGTAGGAGCCCACTCTGTTCTTGGAGCCCACTGACTTCTGTTCTAATTAGGCAAGGCTGTTTTGCCCTTGGATTTTCCTAAAATTTTTCGTTGGCTCTCTTTCCCTCTTTTTTTGCTTCTCTCTTCTTTTCTTCTGTGCCTTTAGCCTATCCTCCCAGCCTCCTGTCCCGTGTCCATCCTAGAGTTACCTTTATTGCTATCCTGGATTGGACCCACACCTGCCTCAAATGCATGCTTTTCTCTTACTTGGTTTACAACCCTGTTTTGCTGGCGTACATACTCCAGAGGCTCCAGGAAATACCAACACTGTATAAGACAGCTGAGTGGGCCAGCCCTCGTGGCCTAGTGGTTAAGTTCAGCGTGCTCTGCTTTGGTGGCCCAAGTTCAGTTCCTGAGCACGGACCTACAGTGCTCTGTTAGTTGTCATGCTGTGCTGGCAGCCCACATACTAAGAAATTAGAGGAAGATTGACACAGATATTAGCTCAGGGTGAATCCTCCTCAGCAAAAAAAAAGAAAAAAAAAAGACAACTGAGTTCCAAATAAGAAGCGGAAAGAAATGTGGCAAATGGCACGAAGCAATAAGTGCAGTCTGGAAGCATATAGTACAATTTTAAAATTGTAGCCATTTTAGTATATGTAGTGGTATGTCTTTGGGGTTTTAGCTTGCATTTCTTTAAGAACTAGTGATGTTGAGCATTTTTTCCTGTGCTTATTTGCAATCCATTTATCTTCTTTATGGAAATGCCTGTTTAAATATTTGACTCATTTTTAAAATTGGGTTATTTCTTCCTATGATTGAGTTGTAGAAGTACTTTCTGTATTCTAGACATAAGACATTTTTTGGATATATGTTTTGTAAATATATTTTTCAAGTCTGTGTGTGGCTTAGTGTTTCATTTTCTTAACTATTTTTAACAAAATAGGAAAAGGAAAAGTTTTTAATTTTGATAATGTTCAATTTATTATTTTTCTTTTATACTTTGTGCATTTTTTCCTTTAATCTGCCAAACTACCCAAGGCCAATAAGATTTTCTCCTAGAAGTTTTATAGTTTTAGCTCTTACAATTAGGTCTATGGTCCATCTCTAGTTAATTTTTGTGTGTGGCGTTTTCATGAAGATTGAAGTTCATTTTTCTTTTGTGTACAGCTAACTGATTATTTCAACATGAGTTTTTGAAAAAATTATCCTTTCCCCATTGAACTGCCTTGGCACATTTGTTGAAAATCTATTGACACTGTAAGTGTGGACATATTTCTGGATTCTCTATTCTGTTCAAATGATATATTTGTCTATCTTTATGCCACTCTTTATTTTTTTTGAGGAAGATTAGGCCTGAGCTAACTGCTGCCAGTCCTCCTCTTTTTGCTGAGGAAGGCTGGCCCTGAGCTAACATCTGTGCCCATCTTCCTCTACTTTATATGTGGGACGCCTGCCACAGCATGGCTTGCTGAGCGGTGCCGTGTCCGCACCCAGGATTCAAACCGGCAAACCCCGGGCCGCCAAAGTGGAACATGCGTACTTAACCGCTATGCCACCGGGCTGGCCCCTATGCCACTGTCTTGATTGCTGTTTCTTTGTATTAGGTCTTGAGATCATGTAGTGTAAGCCCTCCAACTTTATTTTTTCAAATTTGCCTTTGGCTATTCTGTTCTGTTGGTTTTCATATATATTTTAGGATCAGCTTGTCAGTTTCTACGAAAAAGCCTTCTTGAATTTTGATATGGATTGCATTAAATCTTTGATCAATGTGGCGAGTCTTGACGTTTTAACAATATTGAATCTTCCATTCCATGATCATGGTATCTCTCTCCATTTATTCAAGTTTCCTTTAATTTCTCTCAGGAATGGTTGTAGTTTTCACTCTACAGATCTTGCACCTATTTTGTCAAGTTTATTTGCAAGTATTTTCTTTTTGATGCTGCTGTTGATGTTTATTTTAATTTCAATTTCTGATTGTTTATTACTTGGCTATTGAAATGCAAGTGGCTTTTGTATATTTATGTTATATCCTGCAACCTGGCTAAACCTGCTTATTAGTTCTAGTAGCTTTTTTGTATATTCTGAAGAATTTTCTACATAGATGATCACAGCATTGGTGAATAAAGACAGGTTTTTGTGGGGGTTTTTTAAGATTTTATTTTATTTTTCCTTTTTCTCCCAAAGCCCCCCAGTACATAATTGTGTATTTTTTTTCTTTAGTTGTGGGTCCTTCTAGTTGTGGCATGTGGGACGTCACCTCAACATGGCCTGAGGAGCGGTGCCATGTCCGCATCCCAGGATTCGAACTGGTGAAACCCTGGGCCACCAAAGCAGAGTGTGCGAACTTAACCACTTGGCCACGGGGCAGCCCCAATAAAGACAGTTTTAATTCTTCCTTTCCAATCTGGATGCCTTTCATTTCTTGTTTTATTGAACTGCTTACAATGCGATGAACTACAGTGTTGAATAGAAGTGGTGAGAGCAGACAGCCTTGACTTGTTCCTCATCTTAGGCTGAAAGCACGCAGTATTTTACTACTCAGTGTAATATTAGCTGTAGGTTTTTCATAGATGCCCTTTATGAGATTGAAGAAGTTCTTTTATATTCCTGGTTTCCTGAGAGATTTTTTTTTAAATCAGAAATCAATGTTGGACTTGAATGGCTTTGTGCATCAATTTGGATGATAATATAGTTTCCTTTTTTAGTCTTTTAATACTGTAAATTACATTGATTGATTTTCAAATGTTGTCATTCTTTCTTTCATGGGATAAACTTCATTTGTCATCCTTTTTTTTTGTTTGTTTTTCTTTTTATCTTTCCTTTTTACTTTTTATTAAGATTATGATAGTTTACAACCTTGTGAAATTTCAGTTGTACATTATTGTTTGTCAGTCATGTTGTAGGTGCACAACTTCTCCCTTTGTGCCCACTCCCCACCCCTCCTTTCCCCTGGTAACCGCTAATCAGTTCTCTTTGTCCCCATGTTTAAATTCCTCATATGAGTGGAGTCATACAGAGATTGTCCTTCTCTGTCTGGCTTATTTCACTTAATATAATTCCCTCAAGGTCCATCCATGTTGTTGTGAATCGGACGATTTTATCCTTTTTTATGGCTGAGTAGTATTCCATTGTGTATCTATATACCATATCTGCTTTATCCAATCATCAGTTGATGGGCACTTAGGTTGTTTCCAACTCTTGGCTCTTGTAAATAGTACTGCAATGAACATAGGGGTGCATGGGACTTTTGGAATTGCTGATTTCAAGTTCTTTGGATAGATACCCAGTAGTGGGATGGCTGGGTCATATGATATTTCTATTTTTAATTTTTTGAGAAATCTCCATACTGTTTTCCATAGCAGCTACACCAGTTTGCATTCCCACCAGCAGTGTACGAGGGTTCCTTTTTCTCCACAACCTCTCCAACATTTGTCACTTTTTGTTTTGGTTATTTTTGCCATTCTAATGGGTGTAAGGTGATGTTGGTCATACTATTATTAAATTCAATTTTCTAATTTGTTTTGGAATTTTTGTATCTAAGTCCATGAAGGATATTAGTCTATATTATCTTTTCTTTGTAATGTCTTTCTCTGGTTTTGATTACACAGTGATTTTTGGCCTCATATAATGAGATCAGAAGTATTCCCTCTTCAATTTTCTGAAAGAGTTTGTGTAGAATTGGTACTAATTTCTTTAATTTCTTTCATAAATGTTTGGTAGAATTCATCATAAAACCCATCTGAGCTTATAATGTTATATTTTCATTTTGATTCAGTTCAGAATATTTTTTAATTTTGATTGTGATTTTCTGTTTGACCAATGGGTTTTTTATAGGTATATGTTATTTAGTTTCCAAATATTTGGGGAGTTTTTATACATCTTTCTGTTACTGATTTCCAATTTCATTCCATGAGTCAGAGAACATACTTTGCATGATTTGCATCCTTTTAAAATTATTAAGAATTTTTTTGTGACCCACAGCATGGTCTATCTTGGCAAATGTTTTACGTGTACTTAAAAACAATGTGTTTTCTCCTGTTGTTTGGGGCAGTGTTTTATGAATGCCACTCAACCAGTGGCATTGGTTGTTAGTGTTATTCAAGCCTTCTGTAGTCTTTCTGATTTTCCTGCAATTTATTCTCCCAGCTAGAGTTGTGAAATCTCTGCGTAAGATTGTGGATTTGTCTCTTCTTGGAGTTCTAACTGATTTTACTTTGTATATTTTGAAGCTATGTTATTAGGTACATAAATATTTAGTATCATGTCCTCTTAATGAATTGACTCATCATTATGAAATGACCATGTTTTATCTCCAGCAGTATTCTTTGCTCTGACATCTGCTTTGTCTGATAGTAATATAGCTACTCCAGCTTTCTTTTGGTTAGTGTTAGAACAGTGTATCTTTTCCCATCTCTTTACTTTTAACCTATTTTTGTCTGTATATTTCAGCTAGATTTCTTATAAGCAGCATATAGTTGGGTATGACATTTTTAGCCAACATGAGAATTTATGCCTTTTAATTGGGATGTTTGGACATTTACATTTCATGTAGTTGTTGCTCTGGTTGGGTTTAAATCTACCATCTTGCTATTTGCTTCCTATTTGCAGTATCTTTTTATTCTCGTTTTCCTCTTTTTTGCCGTCTTTCTGAGTAATTGTGTATTTTTTCTAATTCTACATTATTTCTTCTTCTTGTTGTTTATTAGCTATCTCTTTGGGGTTTTTTTATGTTAGTGGTTGATTTATGATTTATAATCTAAATCTTTAACTTCCTTCAAGTAATATTATGCCAGTTTACATATATTATAAAAACCTCACGACTGTATTCTTTCATTTCCCCCTCCTGGCCTTTGTGTTATTGTTGTTATACATTTTAAACACTATAAATTATGAACTCTAGTATATTGCAATTATTTTAGTTTTAAAAAGTGAATTATCTTTTTTGGTAACAACTTTATTGAGATATAATTCACATACAAGTCACCCATTTAAAGTGTATAATTCATATGGTAACTCAGTGTTTAACTTTTTGAGAGACTGCCAGACTGTTTTCCATAGTGGCTGCACATTTTACATTCCCACCAGCAGTGTGCGAAGGTTCCAATTTCTCCACATTCTCACCAGCACTAGCTATGACCCATCTTCTTGATTACAGCCATCGAAATGGGTATGAAGTGGTATCTCATCATGGTTTTGATTCGCACTTTCCTAGTGGCTAATGATATGCATCTCAATGATCTCTTGAGATTTTTTTAAATAAGAAAAAAACCCTCTTTAATATTTGTAAATATATGTAGTATTTCCAGTACTCTTTCCACCTTTATGTAGATGCAGATTTACATTATTTTTTTTCTTCTGCCTAGAGGACTTCCTTTAACATTTCTTATGGCTCAGGTCTCTAGTGATGAATTCATTCAGCTTTTGAATGCCTGAAAAACTCTTTATTTTGCCTTCTTGTGAAAGACATTTCTTTTTTTTCTTTTTTAAAGATTTTATTTTTTCCTTTTTCTCCCCAAAGCCCCCCAGTACATAGTTGTATATTCTTCGTTGTGGGTCCTAGTTGTGGCATTGGGGATGCTGCCTCAGCGTGGCTTGATGAGCAGGGCCATGTCCGCGCCCAGGATTCGAACCAACAAAACACTGGGCCGCCGTGCAGCGGAGCGCGCGAACTTAACCACTCGGCCATGGGACCAGCCACAGACATTTCTGATAAGTGTAGAAGTCCATGCTGACAGTTTTTTACTTTCAATGCTCTAAACATATTTTCTCCACCATCTTTGGGTTCAGACTGTTTCCAATATGAAATCTCATGCCATTCCTGTCTTTGTTTCACTGTATGTAGTGTGCCTTTTTTTTGAAGAAGAAAAAGATTAGCCCTGAGCTAACTACTGCCAATCCTCCTCTTTTTGCTGAGGAAGATGGGACCTGAGCTAACATCCATGCCCGTCTTCCTCTACTTTATATGTGGAACGCCTTCCACAGCATGGCTTGCCAAGCGGTGCCATGTCTGCACCTGGGATCCGAACCGGCGAACCCCGGGCCACCAAAGTGGAACGAGTGCACTTAACAGCTGTGCCACTGGGCCAGCCCCCATAGTGTGCCTTTTTTCTCTGGCTGTTTTTTAAGATTTTCTCTTTATCAGTGATTTTCAGCAATTTGATTATGATGTGCATGATGTAATTTTCTTCATGATTCTTGTGCTTCTATAGTTCATTGAATTTCCTGGATTTGTGGATTTATGATTTTCATCAAATTTGGAAAATTCTCAGCCATTATTTATTCAGATCTTTTTCTTGTCCTCCTCCCTCCTTTCCTGTGGTGTCCAATTACAGGTATGTTAGGCTTCCTGAAGTTATCTTACAGCTCAATGATGCTCTGTTCATTTTTTTTTTTTCAGTCTTTTTTTTCTCTCTCTCTTTCATTTTGGGTAGTATTGCTATGTCTTTAAGTTGACTAATTTTTTTTCCCTGTACTGTCTGATGTGTTGTTAATACCACCAAGTGTATTTTTCATGTCAGACATTGTAAAGTTCAACTCTCAAAGTTCATTTTAGGTCTTTTCAATATTCCTGTCTCGACTTAACTTGCCTAACATTTCCTCTACCTTCTTGAACATACAGAATATGGTTATAATAACTTTTAGTGTCCTTGTCTACTATTTCTATTATCTGTGTCATTTTTTGGTCTGTTTCTATTGATTGATTTTCCTCATCATTATGGATCATATTTCCCTGCTTCTTTGCATGCCTGGTTATTTTTTGCTGAATGCCAGACAATGTAACTTTTATCCTGTTGTGTGCCAGATATTTTTCTATACCTATAAAACTTCCTGATCCTTGTTCTGCAACACAATTAAGTTACTTGGAAATAGTTTGATACTTTTATCATTTGTTTTAAACTTTGTTCGTTGAGAGTAGAGTAGATTTTAATCTGGGGCTGATCTTTTCTTCGGCACTGAAGCAATACCTTCTCAGTACTCTAGCTGATGCCTCGTAAATTACAAACCTTGTATTCTAGCTGTTTGGAACCAGCATAGGGATTATTCTTCTGGTCTTTTGTGTGATTCTTTCTCCAGTCTCTGCTACTTTCTTCATATGCGTGTGTTGATCAGTACTTGGCTGAAGACTCAGGGTGAGCCTCTGCCAGTCTCTGGGACCCTCTCTCTGTAGGGTTCCCTTCTCTCTGGGGACTCTGCCTTCTGAACCCTGGCTGCCTTGGCCTCTTTTGACTCCCAGCTCCATTCCCTCAGTTCAGGGAGACCACCGGCTTCATTGGGGTTTCCCATCCCTGTGCTGTAGCCTGGACACTCTGTGCAGGCAGTAACAGCAGGGACATTGTAGGGCTCCCCTCATTTGTCTCCCCTTTCTGAAGGATTACTGTCTTGTGCTGCCTGATGCCCACTGTCTGCAAGGCATTGTTTCATATATTTTTTTCTGGTGTTTTAGTGTTTCAAAGAGGAGGGTACATCTTGTCCTTGTTATTCCTGGAAGCAGTAGTCTTAGAGGGCATTTTTAAAAATTGTGGTAAAATATACATAACATAAAATTTACCATTTTAACTATTATTAAGGGTACAGCTCAGTGGCATTAAGTACCCTCATATTGTTGTACAAATATTGCCACCAACCATCCCCAGGACTCTTTCATCTGCCCAAACTGAAACTCTGTCCCCATTGAACACTCACTCCCTTGGATTCTATGCTGGATACTGTGGATGCTCCGTTGTTGAGCGTCTGTCTTTGGTTGTCTTCCCTTAAGTAGTGAGTAGTTTTATTCTGAGAGGCAGTTAATTTGCCGATAAGTCTTCACCTTCCAAGTCTTGTTAGCAGGCTTTGTGAGGGAAGGTTTAGAGGGGCCCCTGCCCGGGGGTGGAGCAGCCGTCCTAATGTGCCCCGTCCGCTCTAGGGTCTCAGCTAAATGACCGGGATGTTAGGTATGGTCAGACTCCAGTGCTTCCCACGCTGTGCGATTTCCAAAGTCTCCATTCATCTCACGGCCCCTCAGTGGCTGTTCTCTGCCCGGCCTGTGGGGTCTTGTCCTAGTCACGCCCAGCTCAGTATTAGGCTGAGGCCCAAGGGAACCGCTGTGGCGGCTTCTGGTGCCCGTTCCCTGCGCAGGCTTTCTCCTCCTCTGTAACCCGCCCTGCAAATTCCAGTCACCTCAGCAGCCCTGAACTCAGATCTCTGTCACTTCTCGCCCACGAGCACCAAGCTGCTCTGGGGGGCTCCTTTCCTATGCTGTGACATGGGAAGTGTCCCCAAGCAGAAAGCCATGGCAGGTGTGGCGCTCAGCTCATGTTTCACTTTCCTCAGGGAGGGTGGTCCTCTAATGGTTTCTATCCAGTGTCCCAAAGCCGTTGCATCATATTGGTCCAGTTTTACATTATTTTATCAGACCTGGATGCCCTGGAGGGTATTTAAAAAATAGGGTGTCTAACACCCTATTGGAAGTTGTTTGTGTTTCTGTAATATAAATTCCTCCTTCTCACCCGTCTCACTTCTTCATGAAATCTATCCTAGGCACAAATCCTGTGTTAGTCAACTTTTGTGGAAGAGTTCTGTGACTCCGTGAGGTGTGCAACAGAGCAACGGAGACAGGGAGAAAGAGCTGACCTAGAGAACATAAGCCCCTGGAAATCGCTAGGATACTTAGGGGAAATTTGGACTTTTACAGGGCAGGGCAAAGAAGAAATGGAGTCAACTTAACCTTGCCTGACCCAGACATCCAAGAAATCCTGCTGACACCTGGGTCACGTTCTTATTCCCTATAGCACCTAACGGGGCCTCCCTCTTAGAAAATGATAAGTTATCATAGAAACAGTGAATAAATGAATGAAATAAGTTTGTGTTCTCACTTCAAAAGCAAAAGAGAATACTTTCCTCTGTGTTTCTGCAATTTTTTTTCTCAAGTGGTCAAAGGATTTTCGATTTAAGTTCTGACGTCAAACTCTCATATCCTAACACTTCCCCCCCCATCCCACACTTTAAAAACCTAGACTTTTTCCATCTCAAGAAGCTTCTGCGTGTCAGGTCAGCCTGACCACCCAGAGGCAGGTCATTAAGCAGCTTAGGGCGGCCGCCCTGACGGAGCCTAAGATGCTGGAGCCGCTCTCTGTTGACAGGGCCGCTGGTGGGAGTCTGCGCTTGCGGGAAGGGCCTGGGGGGAGGGAGGAGAGGAAAGGAACATGACTCTGCGGAATGGAATCTACTACTTGTCTCCAAGTTTCTGCTGCTCCCAACCAAAGCCTTTTAGGCCCTGCCAGCCTGGGGACCAAGCCCTGTGAAAGAGGAGCCCAAAAAGCGCCTAATATGGCCTTCGCATCTCTGGAGGGAGCAGCCGCAGAGACCCGAGCTGGGGAGGGAGGAAGCGGGGGAAGGCTTGGGGAGCTGGCCCTGGTGCTCCGTGACCGCCTGGTTTTCTTTTTTCTCTCTGGCTTGCCCTTTGCCTTCTCAGCTCCTTTCTCCCTCCCTAGGAAGTCAGGACGGGGTCTACACTGCGGACAGTGGTGGGGCAGCCCCAAAATTTGTTAGTTCGAGGAGGCAGAGCCAGGCTCTGGTGGCACATCCAGCTGGGATAGGACTGGAGGAAAGGCATGGGGGACCTGCAGACCTCTGCCCTCACTGATGTGGAAGATAAAGGGGACAGCACGGGGAGGGGCGGCGGGGGTGGGGAAGGTGAGCCCTTTATCTTTACTCAGATAAGTAGATGCAAATGCTGGAAACGCCTTGTGCGTCTTGGCAGTTGTCATCACACGGATCCTAAAAATAGTCTCTTTAATCCTGAGGAAGCAACTGGAGGAGAAATTGAGTGTGTTTTTAAGTGTTCCATATTTGTTAGATTGGCTGTAGGACGCTCCACGGTTCTCGCTGTCAGATCCTCTGGCTGGTGAGGTGTTGGTGGAATGGAGGAAGCAAGAGGCGGCTAGGTCAGCACTGATGGCTCTGGGTTGGTACATCTAAAAGATGTTAGCATACAAACACAGGAACTTTAAAATGAATAAAACCCACAAACATCCAAACCTAGGGGCTCCAGGCTAAATCATATGAGAATGTTACTGCTCTTCTCTTCTACTGCGGTGTTTCCTCACAGCCTGAAAGTCACTAGGGTCTAGCGGAAAGAGCCTGAATGTTGGAGTGGGTAGATGTGAAGTTAATGCCTGCCTCATGGCTTCTATTTAGCAAGCAGCACTCTGGACCTGACCTTGGGCTGAGTACATTACATGGCTGATCCCAGGACCATGCAGGGTATGGGAAGTGTCTGGAATAGAACTCCTTCCTATCGGGCCCCTCTTCACAGAGTATCCTTCAGGCGGTCCGGTTGGCGTCACGTCAGCCAGGAGAACCTGCGCAACTTCAGTGCACCCACAGGTTGAGACCTCTGTCCTCGCTCAGTGGTTCTCAATGGTGGCTGCTCGTTAGACTCTGGAAGCATCTGAGCTTCCTATGAGCAGGATCCCCAGAGCAGCTAAATCAGACTCTTTAGGGGTGAGATCCGTGTCATAGACTGAATTGTGTCTCCCTCAAACTCACATGTTGGAAGCCTTAACCCCCAATTTGACTATTTGGAAGTAGAGCCTGAAAGAGGTAATTAAGGTTAAACGAGGTCATACGGGTGGGGCCCTAATTCAATAGGGCTGCGTCCTTATGAGGAACAGAGGAGACGCCAGGGATTCCAGTGCACAGAGAAAAGACGTGTGGGGGCACAGGGAGGAGAGAGAGGTCTGAGAAAACAAAGCTCCCAACACCTTCATCTGGGTTCTCGCCCTTCCAGCTTCCAGAACTCAGAGAAGAAAAATGTCTGATGTTTAAGCCAGCCAGTCTGTGGTGTTTTGTTATGGCGGCCTGAGCTGACTAATACAAGCCGGCATCAGCACTTCTCCTTTTTCAAAATAACTGGCTACTCCAGGTCTTCCGCATTTCCAAATACAATTTAGAAGCACTGTTGTTTCCTACGGAAAGCCTGCTGGGGGTTCCGGGTTATGATGAATCTATGGATCGATTTTGGAAGAATAAACACCTTAACAATGTTGATTATGCCAAGTTGCAAACATGCTGTGTCGCTCCATTTATTTCGATCATTTTTAATTTTTCTCATCAGTGTTTTATAGTTTTCACTCTAGTTTTTCATATCTTTCATTAAATGTATTCCTAAGTATTCTATGTATTTTGATACTACTGGAAATGCTGTTTTTTAAACTTCATTTTCCAAGTGTTTTTTGCTGGCATACAGAAATATAATTTTTTTGTATATTGACCTTGTATACTGCAACCTTGATAAATGTTTTTATTAATTCTAGTAGCAGTTTTTATTCGCTAGAATCTTCTGTGGAGTTAATTGTGTCTGCAAATAGAGACGATTTTACTTTTTTTCTTGATTGAACACATGGGCTGGGACCTCCAGCACAAGACTTGCTCACCTTATTCCCAGTTTTAGGGGGAGAGAATTTGGTCTTTCACCATTAAATGTGATGCTACCCATAGGTTTTCCGTAGATGCCTTTTTCCACTTAAGGAAGCTCCCTCCATATTCCTAGTTTGCTGAGAGTTTTTTTAATCATTAATAGCTGTTGAATTTTGCCAAGTTTTTTTCAGTGATCGTAGGATTTTTCTTTTATTGTGTTAACGTGGTAAATCACAGTGATTTTCAAATGTTGAACTCCGATAAACCCTATTTGTTCAAGATGTATATATTTGCATATTGTGGGATTATATTTGGCAATATTCCATTGAAGGTTGTTGCATTTTGAAGATTTGTGTTCGTGAGGAAAATCAGTCTGCAGATTTCTTTGTCGGAATGTCTTTGTCAGGCTGCGGCATCAAGGTTTTGCTGCCTCATAAAGTGAATTGCAGTGTTCTCTTCTCTGAAAGTTTGTGTAATGTTGGTATTATTTCTTTGTTAAATGTTTGATAATTTGGATTTTTCTCTGTGGAAAAGTTTTTTATAATGAATATATTTAATAAGTGTAGGACCATTCCAATTTTCCATTTCTGTTTGAGTCAGTTATGGGAATTTGTGTCTTTCAAGGAATTTTTCCAGTTCGTCTAAATTGTTGAATTTGTTGTAGTAAAGTTGTTTAAATATTTCCTTATTATCCTTTTAATATCTAAGGGACGTACAGATATTTCTTCATTCCTGCTATTGATTATTTGTATTTTCTCTCTTTTTTCTTCACTAGCACTGCCAGTTTATTAATTTTACAAATCTTTTCAAGGAACTAACTTTTGGCTTTTTAAATTCTATTGTTTATTGCTTTTCTTTTTCTAGTTTCTTAGATCATTGGTTTTCAACTTATGTCTTTTCTAGTATATGCATATAAAATTATAAATTTTCCTCTAAAGAGTGCTTTACCTGCATCTTACTATTTTTGATGTGTTGTGTTTTCCTTTTCATTCAGTTCAAAATATTTTCTAAATTCCCTTATGAATCTTCAAGCATGGATTTTTTTTTTTAAAGATTTTATTTTTTTCCTTTTTCTCCCCAAAGCCCCCCCCGGTTCATAGTTGTATATTCTTCATTGTGGGTCCTTCTAGTTGTGGCATGTGGGACGCCGCCTCAGCTTGGTTTGATGAGCAGTGCCATGTCCATGCCCAGGATTCGAACCAACGAAACACTGGGCCACCTTGCAGCGAAGTGCGCAAACTTAACCACTTGGCCACGGGGCCAGACCCATGATCATGGATTATTTAGCAATGTGTTTAGTTTCCAATATTTGAAGTTTTAATAAACATTTTATTGTGATCTAATATAATTCAGTTGTAACCTGAGAACATATTTTGTAAGATTTGCATCCTTTTAAACATACTGAGATTTGTTTTATGACCCAGCTCATGCATTTTCTTGGTGAGCATACCAAGTGGCTTGAGTCTGTGCGATCAGAGGGGGATTTGAAACACTGTCAAAGAGGATCTGGGGGCAAAGTTGGGTGTGAGGGGTGTCCGAGGAGTTCAGGGCTGAGGAAGCACGCAGGGTGAGGCCGAGAGCCGTGCGAGAAGGCTGTGAGGTGGGCCCGCCCTGGGGAAGGGAGCTGTGGGGAAGGCGGAGGTTCTGGAGATACGTGAGCAAGGTTTTGGTTGTTACAGTGATTGGGAGTCAGGTGAAGAGGGCTAGGATGTGGGATATTGCGCTGTGAGCCAGACCATCCCACAGAGTGAGGATTCTCCCAAACTCAGCCAACGCAAGGACGCTGCCCTCCAGTAATGCAGCACATCGCAGTTTCAATATTCTAGTAGCTACCTTAGAAAAGGAAAAAGAAACAACTAAAATTAAGGCTGGCAATATATTTTATTTAACCCAGTATAGCCAAAATGTTATTTCAACAATAATCAATACAAACATTACTAATGACATACATTACATTCTTTTTTTTTCATTCTAAGTCCAGTCTACAACATCCAGAGTAGCCACATTTCAAATGCTCAGTAGCCACATGTGGCTAGTGGCTTGTGGCTCCTGAATGGGACAGTAGAGGTTGAGACCCTAACTGCATTTTATGTTTAGACACCCAGTATCTTTTGAATTTTAATGTTCTTGAATTTTCCGGGAATGCTGTTACCTTGCAAATGGGGGTTTGAGGGTTGACTGTACTTTGGGAGCTTTTTTGGAACTTTACCAAGAGTTGTTCACCGTTTTGGAAAGTGATGTCGCCCAACAGCAGCCCTGTTCCTGGTGTCTGAGTCCCCAGCACAGCGCACCCCGAGTCACTATCCTTGCGGCCGTCTCACTCATGCTGATTCTACCTGAGGGGACAGGCCCTGGGTACTCAATATTCTGTGCTGATGTCTTCTAGTGTGTGCCTAGGCATCAACTTATCAAAATACTCATTATTTTATAACACGTTACTTCTTGTTTGTACTATAGGTGAGCATTACTTTGATCTTTTAAAATTATGTGTGTAGGTAGCTTATATATGCATACATTCCTTATCAGGTTACTATAGGAGATATTTAAACATATTCAACTAATATTAAACTATTGCTAATCAGGAAAATATTGGTTATAAAATATAAAAACTACTAGTTATAGAGAGGCATATTTGGTCCCCGTAGCAGAGAAGGGGCCCTGATTTAGGTTTTAAATCTCTCCCTTTCTGGAAGCAGAATAGAAACCAAAACTGGTCTCCATCATAGAGATGGAGTTTGAAAAGGGACAGATAATTTGCTTTATTCGCCTTTTTATATGAAAGCCACACCAAGAGCTCGCCGACTGTAGGAAACTCAGCGATGCCTTCGGACTATTTTACAAGTAAAACTCTGCCCGGAAAATATTTCCTACCACGGAATTGACTTGTTAAATGCCATTTTTTCTTACGAAACCAATTATTTACTTTAAAGTCTCAGGACCTCCTTTCATCCTCTCAATTCGGAACCCATTTCCTGGTCTTAATCTAACTGCACCCACCGCATCTTACGGTCCAGAGTGTACGCAGTGAAATCACTCGGTCCCTTCTTATCCAGCAGCGTGCTCACAGGAAAGTACATTTTAGCTTTTACATTTTTCTCAATGGCAGGAAAAATAAAAGAACACCACTCGTTAGTATAGAAGTGGTAACTAGCAGGACAAATGAAATTTTACTTTTAGGATATTACAAACACAAATTCAGAAATCCTCAGGCCCTTTAACTCTGTTTTCCAGTGTGTCTGTCCCCAGTGATTTCATGGCTGTGAAGACATCTGCCTGACCAGGGGCCCTGCCCCAGCCGTGCCTGCCCTGCAGCCAGGGCGCCATACATCGTAGATGATGCAGTTGCTCTAGCGGTACCTGCCTCTGCACGTCACCTTTTGGGGGAGCAATAGTGGCCGCCATTTACCCAGCACTTTTCACAGGCTGGCTCTGTGCCCTGTTTGAATCCTTCGGGGTGGGAGTTACTGCCCATATTTTACAGACGAGGAATGATGTGATTTTCTTTTTCTATTTGTGACAGAGGCGGGCCTGGGGTTTACATGCAATCACTAACTAAATATGGGCTGAGCTAATTTGGGGTTTAGCCTCATCTGTTTTTCCAAACAATGGCCGATTCAACTGCTCTAACCACAGGCTGGTGACCTCATCAGTCCTCCTGCAGGCCCGTTCTCCTTACTCAGCCAACAGCTGTCGAGCACCTGCTCCGTGCCAGGCCCCAGGAAACAGACGCCTCGCAGGCTCTGCCACATGAGGGGGCCCAGGGCAGCAGTAGGAAACCCTTGCTCCCCCCAAATTACCTGAGGGTGAAGTTACAGAGCGCGGGCCTCAGTGAGTGGCACCCCAGCGCAGGTCCTCGACCGACGGCGCATGTGAGTGAATCACCATTTGCCAGGGGCCCAGGCTCCCTCCTCGGTGATTGGAGTAATTCATTGAATCGTGGCCTCTGGACTTCGAAAAGCCCCACCTCAGATACGTCCAACGTGCAGCAGGGCTGAGGACCCGGGTACCCGGGGGTGAGGCGCTGCAGATGTGGGCCACTGGGACGACTGAAGAATCACACGCGCATCAGGCCCGGGCGCCTCCTTGAGAAGTGCCCGGTTCCCTCCCTCCCAGCAGCCTGTCTGGGCAGGAGCGGTGGCTGCGAGTGCCAGCTCCAGCCCTCACCACCAGGTAACCTCGGGCAAGTCACACCGACCTTTCCACGCCTCAGTTTCCTCATCTGTAAGGTGGGGACGTAAGAGGACTCTCTTCCCAGGCTTGTGAGAGGAAGAGTTAAGACACACAATGCGCCTGGAACAGCGCCGTGTGAGTGTTAGCTGTTGCTACAGACAACACGTCAGACACCAGAGACTCCGGGCTCCCACCGTTAGAGACTTCGAAGCGAAACAAGAAACAAAAGGACAGCCTTCCTCACTCCTCCCCTCCGCTCCCCTGCCAGGCTTCACTGGACACAGATCTTCCCCACGGGCCCAGGGGTGCCCGACTCAGGGTGACGGCCAAGCCCTAAGGCCTTGAGGGCCGTGCTGAGTGCTCCCAAGGCCTCTGAGTCAGAGTCTTCTCCTCACAGGCCTCACTGTTTTTCCAGCTCCTCGTTTTTTAAGTACTCTCTGAGCCTTCACTCCGTTTCCTTTTGTTTCACGTTTTTATAAATCCCAGGAAGACCTGTGTACGCTGGCAAAGATTTAATGCTGCATGTAATGTGAAAATTAGCGCGCTTTCTTGACTTTAACAGTATTTCTGTAGATTCTTATTCTCCTTAATCGGCGTCTCATGTGTCTGTGTGTGTACACATGTCCGCACACAGTCGTCCCTCGGTGTCCTGGGGGGATTGGTTTCAGGATACCCGTGGGTACCCAAAACCTGAGGGTGCTAAAATCTCTCACATAAAATGCTATAGTGGGGCTGGCCCGGTGGCGCAGTGGTTAAGTTCGAGCACTCTGCTTCGGCGGCCCGGGGTTCACCAGTTCGGATCCGGGGAGTGGACCTATGCACCGCTTGTCAGGCCATGCTGTGGCAGGCGTCCCACATATAAAGTGGAGGAAGATGGGCACGGATGCGAGCTCAGGGCCAGTCTTCCTCAGCAAAAAGAGGAGGATTGGTGGCAAATGTTAGCTCAGGGCTAATCTTCCTCAACAAAAATAAAAATTAAAAAAATCAAAACTAAAATGCTGTAGTATTTGTGTATAGCCTATGTACATCCCCCATCTCCCTTAAATCATCTCTAGATTCCTTATAATACCCAATACAATGTAAATGGCATGTAAATTCTCATGATACTGGGTGTTTAGGGAATAATGACAGGAAAGAAAAGTCTGTACATGTTCAGTACAGACACAACCAATACAGGCCTTTTGATCCAAAGCTGGCTGAGTCCACGGATGTGGAACCCATGGATACTGAGGGCCAACTGCATGCGCCAATGTAGTCTACACCCCTCCACCCTGATTCCGTCCCAAAGGAATCCACACTTCTAAGAGTTCATTGTGGGTACTTCCATCTCCATTTCATATCTGATAATGTGCATCCTTTTCAGAATTACACAAATGACCATTCTATACCTATTTTGTATATCCCGCTTTTCTCACTTTACACCATACATGATTTTTCCATATAAGGACATACAAATCTACCTTATGCTATTTAACAACTATCTAGCATTGTGTTGTATTTATATTGATGTAACAAAATTTAACTGTTTTAATTTTCTTCAAATTTGTAAAAATTTCAGTCAGTATTCCTCCAAATCTGCCTCCATCCAGCACTCTTTTCCAGGACTCCAGTGACATGTATGATGGACCGCTTGCCATCTTCCCACAGGTCATGAGGCTCTTTTCCTTCTCTCTCTCCCTTCCTCCCTCCTTCTCTTCCTTCTTCAGTCAGTCACTCATTCATTCAGTCTTTTTACCCCTCTCTGTTTCCAACTGGATAGTTCCCATTGCTCTCTTTTCAAGTTCACTGATGTTTTATTCTGTAGATCTCATCTGTTATTAAGCCAGTCCTGTGAATTTTTCATCTCTAGAAACCCATGATTCTTTTTTATATGTTCAATTTATTTTCCCATCATGTTCATGTTTTTACATAAATCCTTGAGCATAATTTTAAATCCATTATCTGCTAATTTGACCATCTCCACCATTTCTGGATCTGTTTCTTTTGACTGATTTTTCTCCTGTTTATGGATCACTTTCTTCTGCTTCTTGGAGTGTCTAGTAATTTTGATTGGATGCTAGATATTTTATATCATACTGGAGAGTGTTTGTTTTCCTAAGATTGGCACCTGAGCTAACATCTGTTGCCAATCTTCTTTTTTTTTCCTCCTCTTTCTCCCCAAAGCACCACCCCCCCCGCCCCCCCGACATAGTTGTGTATTCTAGTTGTGACATGTGGGATGCTGCCTCAGCATGGCCTGATGATTGGTGCCATGTCTGCGCCCGGGATCTGAACTGGAGAAACCCTGGGCCGCTGAAGCAGCGCGCAAACTTAAAGACTTGGCCACGGGGCTGGACCCTACTGTGTGTGGACTGTTTTAAAGAGTGTTGAGTTTGTTTGGGCTGGCAGTTAAACTGCTTCCAGATCACTTCACCCTTTCAAGACTTGTTTTTAAGCTTTGTTGGGATGGGTTTGGAGCAGCCCTACTACTTGTGCATGACCCTTCTGGAATGTTCTCTCTGGCTGGTTGGAACTCAAATGTCTCCCAGAACTGTGTCAGCTCTGGGAACTATGAGGCTTACAGATACCCAGTATCCCCTTGCCTTTGGACTTTCACCCTACACAATTAAGTTTTTAGCAACAGACTCAAGGGGGCCCCTTTCAGGTTTCTGGAGCTCTTTGTATATTTCTTCTCTCCAGTATTCTGATTCCCAAATTCCGGCCACACTCTGATCTCTGACTCAACTCAGCAGTGACGTGCTCTGCTCGGTTCCCCCTCACATCCCATGGCCCGTGTGCACTGTCTGGCACTCCTAGGGCTCACCCTGTTTCCCTTTTTCCAGGGACCTCAGTCCTGCACTGACTGTGCCAATGTCTATACACAGGTGTTTTACATATTTTTGTCTAGTTTTCTAGTTGTTTATGATAAGAAGGCACATCTGGTACCAGTTACTCCTTCATGGGTAGAAGTTCCTAAACACTATTTTTAAAATTTGTATCTTTCATTATCTGTAATTATAAACCCCATGAGGGCATCAATGTTGATCTGTAAACAAAGATCTGGGTTATGTGTAGACTTAGAAAGTGTGTAAAACACTTTAATTTCTTTATGTCTATTACACTTTTGCAAAAGGGGGATAATAAATCATGGAAGCTATCTCAAAAACTAGAAGCTTAATGGAGAACAAAGAAAGCAAGAGAAAAGATATGACTTTATTTATAATTTAGGCAAAAATAACAAGCATATAATCCATGAATGAACACTATTTATTATTTTTTATTTTTGTAAGAAAGCTTGGCCCTGAGCTAAAATCTGTTGCCAATCTTCCTCTTTTTGCTTGAGGAAGATTGTCCTTGAGCTGACATCTGTGCCAGTCTCCCTCTACTTTGTATGTGGGACGCAGCCTCAGCATGGCTTGATGCGCTGTGAGTAGGTCCACGCTCAGGATCCGAACTGGCGAAACCCGGGGCCACTGAACTGGAGTGTGCAAACTTAACCACTTGGCCATGGGGCCAGCCCCTATATGCTTTATTTTCTTTTGTCAGTTGTCTATTCATCTTGACCGGTTTTTCTTTTGGGGTGTTCATATTTTTCTTACTGATCTATAAGAGTATTCTTATATGTTAATGATATTAATACACTGCATGTCATTAAGTGATCGATATTTTTCCTAATTTCTCTTTTAACTTACAGAAAATTTTTATGTACTGAAGGTTTTGACTTTTTTCCATCAATATTTTTCTTCATGATTTTTGTCCTTGGTGTCATATTTTAAAAGTTTCAGGCCGCCCCGATTTTCTGGCCCTCACTTTGGAGATAAGAAAGCCTGGTGACGCTGGGCTGGACCCCCACAGGGAGCTCTTGTTCTCTGCCCTTTACCCCAGTTACTTCACCCCAGACCCCAAGTGGGCACGCAGGCCGAGAGTGACCCCTGAGAAGGAGGAGCAGTGACTCCTGAAACAGCCTGCGGGCGGGGGGGGGGGGGGGGATGGGGGGGTGGGGGTGGGGGGGGTGGAGGGTGGGGGGCAGGTGAGTCTCAGAGCTGGCCCCACCCCCAGGGGCCCCAGGGACTCGCACACCCCTCTGAGGATGCCACAGGTCTTCCCGAAAAGTGCTCCAGGCCCACCCCCTGGTTTTACAGGAGAAACTGAGGCCTCGCAGCTTGAGGCAGAGTGGAACTAGAATCTGACTCTGGGGACCTCACATGGAGGTGGAAGTCCTCCTAGAAATCACTGACCCATCCCCTCCCTTGACAGATGGGGAAACCGAGAGCCCTCCTGATGGAGAACAAGAGGCATGTCACAGCAGCGCCCCCTCCTGAGATCGCCCCCATGGCACACGCGCACATTGGAAGAACCAGCCCTCTGTCCCTGTCCCTCTGGCCATTTAGGGAATTTAGTTCCCACTCTTATCTTCCTGGTGAATGCTCCAAAAATAAAAAACCTACAAACAAGCAAAAAATAGTACATATTCGCTGTCGGCCTGGTGCCGAGAACCCCAAGGATGTTTCCCTCCTTCATCGGGGGTCGTGAACAAGGTTGGTTTCAGCATTGGCCTACAAGTCAGAAGTAGTGCAAGGCCGCGACATCCGCTGCCGGCCGGGCGCGGAGCACTGGGAGGGCCGGGGGGCCTGTCCTCCACGTTCACCCCTCATCCTCGCCTCTCCCTCCCCCCCAGGAGACGCAGACTCCCCGAGGCCAGGAGCTGTGTCTCCACAGCCCCCGCACAGTGCTCCTCCCCCGGCACTGCCCAGTTAGCGTCTGTGCGTGAAGGTGCCCCCTGCAACTGAAAGCACTGCGGGTGTGCCAGTGAAGAGCTGCTGACGAAGGGCACCAGGACGTGAGGCAGAACGACCTTCAAACCTTAACAGGCCACTCCTGTCCAGCTACGCCCCACTGTTTCTGGCTTCAGAGTCTCGGCTCCTGCAGACTCCCAGGCGGGGGTGGCGGTGGCTTCCCCACACCGGCCGACCTCCGAACGCAGCAGTCAGTCAACCTTCGCGGAACGAACGGGTGGGGGGAAAGGGTTATGCTCCACAACCGTGTGCACCAGCTCTTCACTCACCAGCCACTTAACTCGCGGGGCCCCTTGTTCAAAAATTAACAGTTTCAAGACAGCAACAGCGGAGCATTGAACTAAGCATGGGGCCTTTCCAAGCATGGGGCCCTGCCGCAGAGTGAATGCTGTGTCCCCCAAATCCACAGGTTGAAACCTCATGCCCAAGGTGATGATGGTATTAGGAGATGGGCCTTTGGGAGGTGATCAGTCACGAGAGCAAAGCCCTGGTGAACGGGATCGGTCCCTTATAAAACAGGCACGGAGAGCCCCCCCAGCCCCTCCGCCACGTGAGGGCGCAGCAGGAAGGCTCTGACGGCGAACTGAGGGGTCCCCGGAACGTGACCATGCTGGACCTTGATCTTGGGCTTTCCAGCCTCCAGAACCAGGAGAAATAAGTTTCTGTTGTTTATAAGCTAAAAAGAAAAGTTTCACCATCCCACAGTTGTATGTTATCTGTCTCTTCTTCTGGTATTATTATGATGTCATCATTTACTGTCACATCTTTATACCTTTGGTATTTACTTCCTTTTGAGGTGATCACTGGCACTATATCACTGGTAATATAATTTTTAACACAACTTATTATCTATTCTTCTGCAACTGATTTGAAATGCCATTTTTACTTCGTGTTCCTTATCTCATCTATTAAATTCTTATATATATACCTGGGTCCAATGATGGATTTTATATTTGTTTGACTGACCTGTCGCTTTTGGCACCACTACCACACGGTTTTTATTTTTGTATCTTTTTAATACTATCTAATGTCTGGTTTGGTACTACCTTTTATTTTTTCTTCATTTTCAAAATGTTATTGAATATTCTAACATACTTAGTCTTCCACATGAACTTTAGATCCAAAGAAAATATTACATTAAGATCTGTATAGAATAAGGTTAAATGTTAAAATTTAAAAATTTTGGAACTGATATCTTTACAATTGAGTCTTTCTATATGGTAACATAGCATTTATCTCAATTTTAAAAAGTATTTCTAAATAATGTTGTATAGATGTCCTTAAATAGGTCTTGCATATGTCTTATTAACAAGTTTTTTTAAAATTATTCCTTGTATAATTTTCTTTTTCGAATAAAATTAAATTTATCAATGTTTCCTTCTTTTTTTTGAAAGCTGTTTTTATAGATCAATATATGTAATTGGCTATTTCATTGAATTGCCTTTACAGTTATAATAGTTTTTCTATTCAGTTGATTTTCTGGGATTTTGAGGTTTTCAACCATATTATCTGTTAATAATGATAATTTTATGTCTTCTTTTGCAATGTTTATACCTAATACAAGGAAGAGACATTCAGATTAGCTGAAGTGGAAAACAAAGTAGTTTGTTAAGGATGCATTTAGACAGGAAGGCAAAAGCTGCTGGGGATCCAAGGAAAGTCTAGGGCCTTCTCTCTCCCGGCCCCCGCTCACAGTCCCGGGGATCTCCCGCAGGCTGTGCACACGACCTGCACCCCTTTCCCTGAGCACGAACCATGGAAGGTTCCTGGGTTGGTTTATCGCTATGTCAGATGGAAGCATCTCGTGGGCAATCCTAGTGCAAGTACAATCAGTTAAACTCAGACTAGGAGGGTGTGTTTTGTTATAAGCACATATCACCATCACCATGAGGCTTCCTAGAGTGTTGAGCAAATCCCCCTCTTTTCCTATCCTACTGCATTGGCCAAAACTTCAACAGCAAATCTGAATAATTACTTGAAGAGCAGAAACTCTCTTGCTCTCAAAACTAACAAGATATTTTTTAACACTTTATTATGCCGGATATTTCCTATTAATTTTTGTAAATTCACTTTATTATATTTTTTAAATTCTGTATTTCCCTAGTTTAATAAGAGTTTTTAAAAATCAAGAATAGATTCCTTGACCAATTGCTTTTTCTGAATATATAAAATTAGATGCAAAAATCCTCAATAAAATACTAGCAAACAAAATCTAGCAACATATAAAAAGGATTATACACCACTGCCAAGTGAGATTTATCACAGGAATGCAAGGTTGACTTAATATCTGAAAGTCAATTAATGTAGTACACCATATGAATGAAGGGCAAACCACAAGCTCATCTCAATACATGCAGAAAAAGCATGTGACAAAATACAACACCCTTTCATGATCAAAACATTCAATAAACTAGGGATAGAAGGGAACTTCCTCAACCTGATCAGAGCATCCATGAAAACCCCGTATCTGACATCATACTTCATGGTGAAAGACTGAAAGTTGCCCCAAGATCAGGAACAAGACAAGGATGTCTGCCCTCGCCACTTCATTCAACAGTGAACTAGAGGATCTAGCCAGGGCAATTAGGTAAAGAAAAGAAATAAAAGACATCCAGAGTGGAAAGGAAAAAGTTAAACTATCTCTATTTGCAGATGACATGATCTTGTATATAGAAAATCATAACGAATCTACAAAAAAAAAAGCCCTATTAGTGGTAATAAATGTCAGCAAGATTGCTGGAAAGAAAACAATATAAAAAATCAATTGTATTTCTATAACTAGCAATAAACGTGAAACTAAATTAAAATAATTCCATTTATAATAACACCAAAAAGAATAAAATAGTTGGAAATAAATTTAACAAAAGAAGTACAAGGCTTGTACACTGAAAACAATAAAACATGGTTGAAAGAAGTTAAACAAGGTCTAAATAAAAGGAAAGACATCTCAGGTTCATGGATTGGAAGGCTTAATATTGTTAAGATGATAATACTCCCCAAATAGATCTACCAATTCAATGCAGTCCCTATCAAAACCCCAGCTAGCTTTTTTGTAGAATTTGACAAGCCGATCCTAAAATTCACATGGAAATGCAAAGGACCCAGAATAGCCAAAACAATTTCAAAAATGAAGATAAAAGTTATAGGACTCACACTTCACAATTTTGAAACTTACGATAAAGCTACAAAAATCAAGACAGTGTGGTGCTGACATGAGAATAGACTTGAGAGTCCAGAAACCCATATATTTAGGATTTTTGTTACAACTGATTTTTGAGAAGGGTGCCAAGACCATTCAATGGGGAAAAAAATAGTCTTTGACAAATTGTCCTGGGATAACTGGATATCCACATAGGAATGAAGTCAGATCCCTACCTCACATCATACAAAAAATTAACTCAAAATGGATCACAGACATAAATCTAATAGCTAAAACTATAAAACTCTTTTAGAAAACAAAGGAGTAAATCTCCCTTTCCTTTGGATTAGGCAATGGTTCCTTAGATGTGACACCAAAAGCTCAAGTGACAGAAGAAAAAATAGATCAACTGGACTACATCAAAATTTAAAACTTCTATGCTGCAAAATACACCATCAAGATGGTGAAAAGACAGTCCACAGACTGAGGGAAAATACTTGTAAGTCATATATCCGAAAAGGGACTTTCATCCAGAATATACAAAGAACTGTCATAACTCAATAATAAAAAGGCAAATAATCCAATTACATAATGGCCCAAAGATCTGAATAGACATTTCTCCAAAGATGAGATATAAATGGCCAATCAGCAGATGAAAAGATGTTCAGTATCCTCAGTCATTAGGGAAATGCAAATCAAAAATCTCAAGACACCACTTTACACCTACCAGACGGACACAATAAAAAAGATGGACAATAACAAGTGGGACAAGGAAGTGGAGAAAACAGAACCCTTGTGCCTTACTGGTGGGAATGTAAAATGGTGCAGATACTTTGGAAAACATTTTTGCAGTTCCTCAAAACATTAAACATAAGCCATCACATGACCCTGAAACTCTATCCCTAGATGTATTTCTAAGAGAAATAAAAACTTATGTCCACACAAAAGCTTGTATATGAACGTCCCAGCAGCATTCTTCTTAATACCCAAAAAGTGGAAACAGGTAAAATGTCTGTCAACTGATGAATGAACAAACGCAAATGGTCTATCTAGACAACGGAATGCTATTTGGCAATAAATAGTAATGAAGGACTGATACAGGTGAAATGTGGATGAACCTTAAATATCTGAGGCTAAGTTAAAGCAGCCAGTCACAAAGGACCCCACGTGCATGACTCCATTGCTATGAGATGTCACGACAGGGAGACCTATGGGGACAGACAGCACATCGCGTTTGCTTAGGGCTGAAGAAAGGAAGCAACTGCCTGCCAATGGGTTCAGGGTGTCTTTTTGGGGTGAAGAAAATGTTCTAAATTTAGGTTGTGGTGATGGTTCCACAACTCTGTGGATATACTAAAAACTATTGACTTGTACACTTTAAATGGGTGAATTTCATGGTCCGTGAATTATATCTCAATAAAGATGTTAAGGAAAAGAATAGCTATCGTCTGGGTATGACATCTGTGTATGATTCTCTCCTTTTGTATATGTCTGAAACTTCCAAAATAAAAGGTTAAAGTAAAAGAAGATATACCTTATGGCATCCATCAAGATGATCCTTAAAAGAGCTGGCACCCGGCCTTTTCTCTTTTTTCACTTTCATCCTTGCCCCCATCCATCCTGCTGCCTGGAATGCAGATGTGGTGACTGGAACTGGCTGCAACTATCTTAAACCATGAAGACAAGGGCCACACCCTAGAAAAGTGAGCTGGGAGCAGCCTGGATTGCTGAGGATGTCATGGCTCTGAGCTGCCATGCCAGCTCTGCACTGTCTACCTGTGGACAGGTATGTGAGTCTTGGTTAAGCCACTCTAACTTTGGGTTTCCCTTACTCACAGCTAACCTAATCCCAACTGATATGTCAGATTTTTATAACAGAGCTACACTGGCCACGTAAAATAAATCAGGAGGGTTCAAATCCTTCTCTATAGCCTGCAACAGTTTAAACAGCAGAGGAACTATCTGGTCCTTGAAGCTCACATAAAAACCTGCTGTAAAACCATCTGGGCCTGGCACCTTTTTAGGGCTCTTTGCCAATTTTTTCAGTTTCTTCCCTAAGGTATCATTTTATTCAGGTAGCCTACCTTTTCTGGAGTCACTTTGCATTTTATTGAAGTTTGCAGTTTATTAGCAGGGAAGGTACATACTGTAATATCATTCTCATCAAGCTGCTTTCAATCTTAAGTTATTACATATTTCTTTTTCTTTGTTTTGTTTTGTTCTATTAAAGATCTGCCATTGAAGTCTTTTCAAAGTACCAAATCATGGACTTAAAAATTTTACAGGGTTTTTGCTTTCCTATCAGCTAATTCCTGCTTTTGTCACTAATTCTTTCCTCTTTGTTTTGTTGTTTTTCTAGACTTTTAATTTGAATGCCTAACTCAGTTTTCCTTCTCTGTGGTGTAGTAAGATCACTTAAGGCTATGAATTTTGCTCTGACTGCAGCACTGGCCATAATACAAAGCTCTTGCTATATGGTATGCTCATTCTCATTGTTTAAAAGGGTCTGTCAATGAAGTTTTGGTTTCCTCCTTGAAGAGTGTTATAACATTTACACGTGGTTATACTGGATTTTCCCCTTGGTAGTCATTTCTAATTTTACTGCACTACAGTAGAGTGTGTGGCTCGGGCAACATGTGGCCACATGGACAAGTGCCTTTCCATCTACTGCAATTCCCTCCTCCATATATGGGGAGAATATCAGCTCCCTCCTCCTAGGGTCGCTACACAATGAAATAAAATAACCCACACATGGCACTGAGAGAACAGGGCCTGCTCCAGGATGACTGATGCTCATACAGCTCTCATTAGACCCACACCCATGGCTGGTATCTGTCAACACTGCAGCAACTTGGAGCTGCCAGAACTGAGCTCCGCTGAACAGGAGCAGCGAGTGGCCCGTCCCTCCAGAACAGGAGGGTTAGCCTCACTGTAGGTAGCACCTCCTGGCAAGTTTCAAGGACGTTTGTGAGCTGGCACCAGATAGCAGCTCTCCTCCCAAAACGTAGCGTGAAAGGGACGCACTACAGGTGTCAATACAGAATTCACTCTTGGTATTAAGTGGACACCTCTCTGGGAAAACCATAACTCTTTTTTGTTTTTTGAGACTAGCTCTGAGCTAACATCTGCCACTAATCCTCCTCTTCTTGCTGAGGAAGACTGGCCCTGAGCTAACATCCATGCCCATCTTCCTCTACTTTATATGTGGGACGCCTACCACAGCATGGCTTGACAAGCAATGCCATGTCCACACCCGGGATCCAAACTGGCAAACCCCAGGCCGGCGATGGGAAACGTGTGAACTTAACTGCTGCGCCACCAGGCTGGCCCCCGTAACTCACTCTTTTTAATTATCTGAACAGTGAGTGATGGTGAAAACCAGCCCATTTTCCTTCCACTCTGGTCAGGGTTTCACTGGGTAGGGCTGGGTCCAGCTGGATTCTGGGGCCACTGGATGAGCAGCAATGGCCCCAGGGAATGCCGAGCCTACCCAGTCATGGCACTTGACCGGCTGGGTCCACACAAGGTTCTGGACCTCTGAGAGTCCTGAAGTCAAGTCTTGGCTCAGAGGGTGGGCACAAAGATGTCCTTCTGCACGCGCACGGACCTCAGGCTCTCTGAGAGGCACCAGATGGGAACAGATCCCTGCACATGTGAACTCTTGCCCCTCTCATCACGAGCTCTATGGTGGGGCTGGGCTGCTGCAGCCAAGACCCCCAGCAATCCAGTGGCTTGAATACAAGTCCATGCCTTTTTCTCTCCTGTGACGATGACACAGGGTGGCAAGGTGAGCTGTTCTGCTCACACATTTGTTGTGCTCTGGCACAGTCCAGGCTGGGACACTGGCTTGTTCCTGGCCCAGCCATGGGAAGGGGTTGATGGGGTCCAGCCTCCAGTGGCCCACGTCCCCGTTTTCACATGACCACACCTGGCTGCAAGGGAGTCAGAAATAAGTCCCTAGCCAGGCAGGCATGGGTCATGGAAATACAACCTTATTTCTGAACAAGAAGGGGGATCAGAGAGGGACAGTGGAAGCACACGGGCAATCCGCTTCATCAATACATCACTGCTGGCACCTGAGGTAATCTCAGCGCCTCCAGTTTTTAAAGGGTGATTCACACTCGGCCTTGGGAATTACAAGACTCCAATGGTGAAGGTCAGGGTTCCACCACCTCCCACCAGAAGGTGGGCTCGGGACACAGACTCTCGATGAATTCAGGCCCGATGCTTCGGCTTTTTTTATCCTTTTCTGATTTACCTCTCCATCTTTACTGTGGAACTCACAATGCAGCTGAGAACCAGAGCCAGGTCCCATTTCTGCTGGAGCTCCGACAGCCAAAATGTGTTCCTGCCTAAATGGGCATTTCCAAAATACCACAGTTCTAGATTCACGGTTCAGACTTTCCTTCACCTCCCCTTCCTCTCCTCTCCTCTTGCTGTAAGGGGAGCATCTGACAACTGAGCTCGGACAGTGGACACCCCCGCTCCAGCCAGCGGGGCACAGAGGGGCAGCTGCTGCCCAAGATGCCCCGACATCTGCGTCTTCCTTAATCACTGACGGGGAGAGGAATCCGGCCAAGAGGGGGAAGGAAACAGCCTGCCCGAGGCCCTGGCCTGGGCCCCTCAGGGGCGGAAGAAATGACAAAGTTGGCCGGGTTGCTGGCAGCTCAGGTAATACTATTCCCTAAGGAGAGCACTCATCATGTTTACATGTTTACATCCATAAAACCGGTTTACTAAAAAAATTATATAGCAATATACAATCTGAACCTTTCTCAAAATTCTGTTTTTTTACATTACAAATGATTTCTTTGAAACTTCCTAGAAGTTATGGCCTTTTTGTTTTTTTGTTTTCTGCTATCTAGTTTAAATACATCATCAAAGATAATTATTAACATCATGTGAGCATAAAAGACTTATCGACCAGAAACGTGTTCCCTGGGAACCAGCTTTGACACGACTCTGTGGGCAAGCTGTATCAGTTTCGCTGGTGCAGCCCTGGGCTACAGCGGCGCCTGGTCAGGTCTGTGGCCCTCGGCACCACCCGGCCCAAGGCTGTGCCAGGACAAGGGCAGCGCAGCCGGGCCGTGAGCAGGGTGCGTCTCGCCCACGTCTGCCCGGGAGGGCCTGTCAGGGAAGGGCAGGGAGCGGGCAGCACGCAGCTCATTTCCGAGGCCTGGCTGACTGTGGGCCGACAGGAACAATGGCAGGATCTGCAGGAAGGAATGTGTTGCAACAGGCTCGCCTCTCACCGTGACTCACAAGGGGGACAAGGAGAACCGGGCTCCAGGCCAAAGCCTGGGGGTGGGAGGCAGGCCAGTTCATCAAGGCCAGGGCATGCTCCTGGCACCAGCCAGCACACAGGGGTCTTCACCTACTGCCCTGGGCACAGGCCTCCTGCCACCCAGAACCCACCCAACAAGAGACACGGACATGCGGGTTTCCCCCTTACGCCACCTTACATTTAAATGTGTTCTGGGAATAGGGCAGCACACGGTTTTACACCAGCTCCTGAGCCTTCAGAATTACTCCAGCACCGCCATCGCCACCAAATCCCCTCGCTCCTAGCAGAGCAAGGAACACTTAGTCCAGTTCCCTCCAGGTTCTGAAGTCAGCATGAAAAATGGTACAGAACTACACAAGAGAGGGGGAAAAGTGCCCCGTTTCCAGGGGGTGCCACTCTGCACGCCTCCTCGGGGGTCACTGCAAATGTCACAAGCAACCAGCATGCTCGTCGCCATCCTGGGCTGTCGGGAGTCCCCTGGCCAGGCAGGGAGGGTTTCCTTTTCTCCCTGGAATCTCAACTGCTGTCACACCGTGTTACTGACCCTCACGAGGGGCGGGGGAGTCAGGAGTGGCAGGAAACTTTGCTTTCTGGGAGATGATCTTGCCAGTGACAGGAAGCAGTCCCGATGAACCTCAAAGGAAAGGTCCGATGAGAGGCGCCCGTGCTGGGGAAAGGAGGAGGAGGGCTCTGCCACCTGCGAGTCCCGTCCATGCCCGCAGAGCCCGCAGGCAGAGGCAGCGCCCGGGCTACACCCTGCAGAGCTTCAGCGGGAAGTTCTCGGTGATGAGGTGGTCGGCGTGGAGCAGCACCACGATGTTCACCTCGAACTCTGAGGAGAGAAGGGTTGGGTTGATGTGCGCTGGCTCCCGCAGGGGAACAGGCGGACCACCGGGGCGCAGCCGGCTCTGCACGGAGGGGGCGCCGCGTGGGCGCCCCACTCCTGTCCCCGGCCGGCAGCCTGAGCTCCCCGAGACCCCGGGAGCCACTCCACTGGGGTCTGCCTGCCTCTGGTGCACTTGCTCCACACAAACCTGCCTTCTCACACGGGAGCAAGTTGCAAGGCATCAGCTTCCCCACCCACGCTCTCCTTATCCTTTGTTTTTACTAGAGAATCTTCCAGAATCCTTTCCATTCGTTTGTATTCTTTTGCTCTATTTTCACCTTTCCTACAGCTGTTAATGGAATCGCAGCCTCCAGGCTGGACCGCAGCAGCTCGGGTGCTCGCCTCCCACCCCAAGGGAGAGAGAACAGGCAGAGATGGCGCTGTTACTGGCCGGCCGTCCTTATCTGAAACCCCTGTTCAAATGCCCGCCTCCTACCTGTGGGCACACGAGGAGGCCTTGGTGACAGCAAAAGTGGGGTGTGTGTGAGGAGGGGGCCCCTGAAGACAGCGGCCACGTCCCAGGGGGAGGGGCTCTGAGGGCAGAGAGCGCAGGCGAAGGGAGGGGCTGGGGGGCAGCTCACTCGAGGCCCCACCTGTGGCTGGAGTCCCACATGTCCCCCCATGTGGCTGTCCAGCTTTGCCCAAGCGCCAGCCACCACGGGAGTCAGGCGGCAGCAGCGCCCAACTGTCACCTTCCTTTGATATCGTCAGAGCACTAGGACAGCCCCCAGGACCTTCCTGTTACCCTCCTCCTCCAGCCACCTCGTCGTCCTTCCCTGGATGGAGCACAGTTGGCTGGAGTGGACAGAGGGGACAGGCGGGCACTCGGGGCGCCAGTGCTGGCCTTCCTCAGGGCAGAGAACTCGGCAGAGCCCCGGCATCAAGCCGCCAGTCCGCCCCAAACTCCCGGTGAGCTCCTGCTGGGGACGCTCTCCACCCACAGGTGACGTCCCAGTGGTCAGCACCAGCACAGGTGAAGGGGACACGCGCAGACACTGCTCCGACCTCAGGACACAGGGCTCGCCCACCTCCCAACCCGGAGGGGCCGATCCTCCCTGGGACGCCGAGCCTGCCCTCAGCCAGCCCTGCGACAGCAAGCCCGGGACCCAGGAGAGGCTGCAGCGCTCACACAAAGGCCGCACGTCACCTCTTTTCTGTGGGGACTCCCATAAATGACAGCGTCTGGGGCTGTGCAAGCCCCAAACCAGACTCAGCTCCAGACAGGGCACAAGGACGAGCGCATCCTGATGTCCTGGCTGAGGGACTGAGGGCGCTACCCACATGGAGGGACCAGAGGCTCCACGTGGCCGTGACGTGGGTGCTTTGTAAATCTCATAGGAATAACACACAAAAACCTCAGTGTTTAACATTTAGCATAGCAGAAAAAATACCTTTCTGGACCTTTTTGAGGTTTATGTGGGAAAACCAAGTTATGAAATCAATAGAGAAGCTCCTCCTCTTTAACTTAAAATCAAAGTATTCTGAAGTAAAAAATACCACCTTCGGGGCACAGTATGCAGTGTGCCAGGGAGCAAGACGCCGGCGGCCCTGGGGGCACCTCCACTGGGACCTGTGGTCTGGGGTGGGCCTGGGTGTCTGAGGGCACGTACTCTGCACTCCGGGCCCCTGGCGCCTCTGACTGTGTCCTGTGGGCACACACTATCGATTCAACGACAATCATACACACGCTTTCGGAGATAAATCGTGGTACCTCAGCGTGTCGTAGATGTCAGCAGACTTGGCCGTCCTTTTGTGAGTCTGGCGAACGCTGAGTTGCTGCCCTCTCTGCTGACATGGGTGCCCCGACCCCACTGTGCTCTCCCTACAATGAACGTTTCAAATGAAGCACTCAGGGGCTCCACAAACATTAAACTGTGCCTCTAACCCACCAGGTGCACGTGCTCCAGGAACACACTCCACACGGAGGCACAGAGAGTCCAAAAAGCACCCAGCGATTCAGTGACAGACATGGCAACCCTTCCCGCTCTTAAAACAAGGAGCACACACTCAACTGTGGTGACGCAACTGCTGACTTAAAATTTAAGTTACATTATCTAGAATTATGGAAAGTAAAATTATGGTCTAATTAAAAAAAGGATGCTCTCTGTACTAATAATAATGCACATTAAAAGATTTAGGGGATTTAGGGGGAATATGACATGAATAAAACGTAATGGCCTCAGGGACCATCTTCCCATTTCTCAGTGAAGCACTTATAACAGCAGGAGCAATTACCAAAACCCCCTCATTACATCCATCTACCGAGGAGCCTCGGGCATGACTCAGAAGGTTGTCCCCGGAAAGTCCAGGGACACTTTCTGTGGTCTTTCCAATAAGTCTGCAGAACGTCGTGTCAGCGAGGGCAAAGTCCCTTGGGTCCGGCCCTCCTGTGTCCTTGGAGTGAGGGTTGCCCTCTCCACTGAACTTCATAAGCATGGCCATTTTATTAGGATGGATGCACCGTTAACATATTTTATAAGACTATTTAAAACCACGGAAATGTTCATGGCATAAAGTGAAGGGAGAAAAAGCAGGAAAGAAAGCCGTGTCTGTGACACGATTAGGATCTTGTGGTCAAACCGTCTACATGTGTCATGGCAGAGAATGACTAGGACCCTAAGCTGGTGGAACAAAAGCTTCATGGCGATTAATGTCCACACTGCACTGTCGCGTTCTGGGTCTCCCCTCCTCTGCCGATCGCAGGAGCCAACTTGACTTCCCCGTGCACACTGCTGGCTCGTCCCTCCTTATCGTCACCTGCCCTGGCCCACAGTGACATGGTTGCTGCCGTCTCCCTGTGTGACGACGCAAGTTCCTCGAGAGCCAGGTCACAGCAGCTTCTGCTGAGTGACTGAAGGACCTAGTGCTCTGAGCTGTGCCCGACCCAGACAAGTAAGTGTCCCCGACACTGCGTGGCCCCTTCTGCCCCCTTCACAGGAGAATCCCGCCAGGCCTGCGAGGGTGGGAGCAGCACACTTACCCACTTTGAAGTTGGTGGTCTCCAGCGTGGGACAGGTGAAGAGCCGGGGGAAGACCATGTATATGGGGACAGAGAGGCTCCGACAGACATCCCCATCGGCGATCTGAATGTTCTGAATCTCCGTGGCATCTCGCGCATAGCCTTCCGCACACCCTGCAGAAGGGAGAAGCATCCGTGGTCAGCAAACAGCCAACATGCAAGCTGATCCACAGGCCCGAGACTCCATGAGAACCCGTGTCCACATGCTCGCTGACTGCTCCCATTTGCTCTCAGGGTTCTGGGGGGTCCCCTTCCTTCCACGTCTCACTTCCCTCACACACACACTTCGTGGGATCAAGAGGCCTGCCTCCCTCTGTTCCACCCACAGCACATTAACTGCCGACTGCACGCAGCAGCTGGGCCTGACTTACCGCAGGTCTCCACGCGCACCAGCTGCAGCTCGATGCTCCTGATGGCGGCCTCCGAGCTCTCCACCACCAGCTCTCCTGTCAGTGGCTGTGTGATAACACAGTTGGTGGAGTTGAGATGTCCTCTGATGAGAAATTTAGGGAGCAAGGCCCTCTAGGACAAAACAAACACAAATACATCAGGAATGGAAGGTGCCAAGAGAAAGTACTCAATAGTCACTTTGGTACAAATAAAAACTGAAAACAGAGGCTGGCCCGGTGACTTAGTGGTTAAGTTCAGCCTGTTCCGCTTCACAGCCCAGGTCACAGGTTTGGATCCTGGGCGCGGCCCTACACCACTCATCCAGCTGCGCTGTGGCAGGGGCTCACAAATAAAAAGCAGAGGAAGACTGGCAACAGATGTTAGCTGAGGGCTAATTTTCCTCAGCAAAAACAAAACAAAACAAAGACACCAAGCAAACAAAAAACAACTGAAAACAAAGTTGGATAATTTTTATAAAACCCACTGGGATGCTCTTTTACAAAATAGGAAGAATGGTCCAACAGTGCTTAGATCTTCTGTCAACTTAATTAACAGACTGAATTATTCCATTCAGTCTACAGACATAAGGCACCTGACGGACACTGCCTGTAGAGAAGGACCAGCTCTTTCTCAGAATCATCCGAATTGCCTAGATCAGATCTGGAAAGCCCCTTCTCGCCAAAGAATGTGACATAAGAAAGTCTGAGGAAGTTGCCAACAGTGTTTAAGGACAACCAATCACACACACACACACACAACATTTAAAAAGATAATCAATTTTGAAATATTCCCAATGATGCAATTTTGAAAAGCCAAGACAGTTATTTTATTTCAAGGAAATTTACAGAGAACAATGTTCTTTAATGCTCGCCTAAAAGCCTGTGGAGCGTCTCTCTGCAGACAGAGGAAACTGGGCACAGTGAGTGGGGTGCTCCTGCGGGACAGAGACCAGCAGTTATGGACCACGCTTCTTGCAGCCTTGACCTCGCTGCGTCCCCGTGACTGAAGGTAAAGAAAGCTTAAACACCACTGTCCAAGAGAGGCACAAGGTAAGCCACAAAACACATAATCTAAAATTTTCTAGGAGCCACATTTAAAAAAGTAAAAGGAAACAGGTAAAATTAGCCAATATATCCAAAATATTATCACTTCCACATATAATCACTATTAAAAGATTATGAGTGGTGTTTCACATCCTCTTTTTCACACTGAGTCTCTGAAATCCAGTCAGCGTCTTCTGCTTACAGTGCATCTCAGTTCACACCAGCCACATCTCAAGTGTCGGTGGTCACATGTGGCTGATGCCACCATACTGGACAGCGCTGAAAAGCAAGGTGCTCCGTCCTGGTGGGCCCCAGAGGCAGAGAACTCTAAAAAAGTTTTGATTTAAGACAGAATTCTAAAAATAACTAAAAGTAAAAGAAGCTATTAGTTTAGAAAAATAGAAAGCAGTAGCAGTCTACATTAAAATCCTTTTAGGCAGCTGATGAAAAATCTCACGTCCAGCTGTAGACACTGACCAACATCCATCTCACCTCTCCTCCCACTGACAGGACCACAAATAAGCCTGCGCCCGGCAAAGCGACGCGGAACGCCTTCTGGAGACGCCCCCGTGAAGCATTCTGTGCGATGGAAGGGGACGGAGACAGGGAAGCTCGTGAGGGCCCAGGGGACCACACCTACAGCTGGTGGAGAGAGGTCTGCGAGCAAGGGTTCCCACAGCGCCTGGGCAGCCCCGAGATAGAGGCGGGGGCCACCCAGGAAGGGCAGGGGCGGACAGTCGCAGGTAACACATCAGAGGGTGGCCAAACTGGCCGTGTGCAGCCCCAGGAGTCAGCGCCTGCCCCAGGCTGGCACCACAGCTTCCCTCGAGGGGGACTTCCCACCGAGGAGGCTCCCAAAGCAGGCTGGGCAAGGCAGGGCAAGTGTCCCAAGTCATTTATGGCCCCAGTGCAGGACAGCGAGCCCCCAGACCCGGAAGACAGGCTGCCCACACCCCGTAAAAGAAAGCACCCAGGGTTGAATGCCTCCTCCCACTGCACGACACTCAAGGCAAGGCTGCTCTGGTCAGATGCGCTCACAATCAGAGGAACAGACTCTCACTGGGGCTAAAGCGAGAGTCCAGTTACCAAGACCATACGCATTAGATCCGCATCTATACACGTAAACTGACAACCAGGAACTAATCAACGCTTGAGGAAAATAAAAGCATGAAAAAGAGGCATACACTCAACACACATTAGAGCCAGCCCCCTCAGAGACAGCATCCATACAGGAACAGAGATGGAGGGCACTGTGTCTGGGATAAAAGAACGGCGATCTTGAAAAAGAAATCATGCTTCGAAGTGAAGTGAACAGGTGAACACACGGGCTACATACTCTCTGAAGACACATTAGTGAGCTTATAGGTGAAGCCAACGGGTTCTCCTATGATGCACCCAAGAAATAGTACAAGAGAAGTTCACGGAGCTGAAGAAGGTTCAGCCTTCAGAACGAACTAAAGGGACCACCCAATGCCGGGCATGCTGACAAAATAAGGATCCAGCCCTGGGCAAGTGCTTTGAAATTTTAGAACATGAAGGGTGGGAGATCTTGGAAGTTTTTTGTCGGGGAGGGGAGAGAGAGAGAAGAAACAGATGAGCACACACATTTGAGAATCAGATCGGCCTCAGTATGATGAGGCACCAGAAAGCCAGGGAGCTGTCTTTCAAAGTTCTAAGGGCAAATGATATTAGAGCTAGAATTTTCTACCTAACAAGCTAGGATTCAAGTGTGACATCAAAGTAAGATATTTTTCAGACACTCAAGGATTTTAAGTTCACTCTTTACCCTTTCTGAAAGAATGACAGTAGGATGTATTCCAGCTAAACAAAAAATAAATCAAAGAAGAAAACATAAGCAAGTGAAAACAATGGTGAGCAATGAATGTGGTAAAACTTAACGGTTAACGCTGGATAATATGACTATGATACTTCAGGCAACTATTAAGAAATGGTTTCTAAGCCAATAAAGGCTTAACATTTGGAAAAATAAATGACAAACCAGAACTTAGATTTCAGATGACTTCAACAAATGGAGGGAGTGTGATGGGAGAAAAATGCAAAAATGTTACAAACCTTGGGCCAGAAGGTACTTATTCTCAATGCTTACAATTGTCTTAAACTTATAATGGTCTACGTATGTTTGAACACTTAAGGGTAACTACTAGGAAAGTAACACCAGCAGCGTTACCCATGTGGACAGGTTTCAGCGGAGCTTCCAGACTAAGACAGATGAGGAAGAAGGACCTGGCCGCCCACATCTGAAACACTGGCCCTGAGAGCCCTGTTAACAGCAGAGCACAGTCTGCCACAGTCCCGTAAGGGGAGAGGACGGCGCAGAAAGACCTGGCAGGGTTCCGCTGTGCTGTGCACAGAGTTGCTAGGAGCCAGAATCGACTCAACGGCACTAACAACAAACTAGGAAAGTAGAAATAGGATGTTAGAGAAAAAAGGAGCAAACAACAATATAAACAGAAAAAACCCCACAACCCTCACAAACCTAATCACTCAGACTAAAGGCAGGGAAAAAAGAATAATTCCATGCCCAAATAGAGAACACGGGGCAACAGTCTGTCAGGGGCACATGGTTTCTAAGAAAACACCCGGCAGGCAGTGGAGCATGAGGCACACGTTACCTCTTTGACGTTCTGCAGGGTTTCAGGTGTGATGGTGAAATCCACGGGGCTCGGGGTCAGTTTCCCCTTCTGAGGCTGAAACGGGAGGAAAACCAAAATCAGCTGCTTCAGGGCCAACAGTTCCACACAGTTCCACAGTCAGACTCCTCTTTCTCTTTTTTTTTTTTAAAGATTGGCACCTAGGCTAACAACTGTTGCCAATCTTCTTTTTTTTTTTTAAGGATTGGCACCTGGGCTAACAACTGTTACCAACTTTTTTTTTTCTGCTTTATTTCCCAACCCCCGCCCCCGGTACATAGTTGTATATCCTAGTTGCAGGTCCTTCTAGTTGTGGGATGTGGCACGCCGCCTCACTGTGGCCTGACGAGCGGTGCCATGTCCATGCCCAGGATCCGAACCCTGGGCCGCCGAGGCGGAGCGCGCAAACTTAACCACTCGGCCACGGAGCCGGCCCCCAGACTCCTCTTTCTCTTAAAGGAATGAAGAGGAGCATAACGAGCCAGGAAGAACCGGTACCCAGAGGCAGGATGCCTGGTTCTAAACACAGCTCTGCCAACAACAATGTGCAGTTCTCTGTCAAATTTCTTCATCCCCCTGACTCAGTTTCCTCATCTGTAAAATGAGGGGATAGACTTCTTAGTCTCTAAGGTCCCTTTCAGGTGCAGAATTTAAAAATTAGACCTAAAAGGGGCCAGCCTGGTAGCGTAGTAAAGTTTGCATGCTCTGCTTTGGCGGCCCAGGGTTCACAGATCAGGATCCTGGGCACGGACCTAGCACTGCTCGTCAAGCCATGCTGTAGGAGTGTCCCACATAAAACAGAGGAAGATTGGTACAGATGTTAACTCGGGGCCAATCTTCCTCAGGAAAACAAAAAAAAATTAGACCTAAGAAACAGAATAGTATTGCTGGGAGATAGGTATCTTAAACCTGGCTTTTAGAATGAGAGCTAACACCAGAGTGTCTCAGTGTGCCACTGAATCTGCACGATGACCCTCTGGGGTGCTATGACTGTCACTGGTCCCACTTCACAGAGGAGGACAGTGGGGCGCAGAGGGCCTCAATGGCTTGCTCAAGCAAGTGGCAGAGGCGGGACTCAAACCCAGGTGGTCTGGCTCCACCAGCAGGGCTGTCAGCCACTGAGCTACACAGCTGTCTATCTGCAAGAATCACACCTATAAATTAATGAATTAGAAATGTCACCATAATTAATTAACAACGATCATCTCCACATTACGTAACTGCAGAACCCACCAACATAGCCAAGCTTCGCCAGGGCCTGCCTGGCATCTTTACTCAGGGGCCAGGATCCAAAGGCCACGGATGCCAGAGGGCAGGGGGGCCGTGGGGGAGGAAGGGCACTGACCAATCCGCCAACTCCACTCACTGACCAGAAGCTTCTTCTCGGGACCACTCTTCTTGGAGATACTCTTTTTATGAACAGGTTCATGAGCACACTCTTTAGTGAATATACTCCTCCTTCAGAATGTAAGGAACATTTAACGTGTTGTCAACTACAGGTCACAGTGCGGTCTGGCCTTCCCGTGAAATCACTCGCAGGGAACACAGCCTTGCAAGCCGAGTGTTGACACAGCACCGGGAGCAGGGGGAAGCCCCACGGGCTCTGCCGTGGCCGCCTACCCTGAGGGGAGCTGACCGACAAGGGGCTGCGCAGTCATGACCAGGCTGTGGGTGGGGGCCCTAGGCTGGGGCCTGGCTCTGGGCAGGGGGCTGAATTTGGGCTCATTCTTCTTCACAAAGTTGTAGACTCTTGTTATTAAGGACATAAAAGGGTATTATGTCTTTTATAGGTAATAATCTACATTAAAAAAATTTTTTTGCTTCAGTTTGAAGACTTTTGACGGAACAAAGGAAAATATTCATCAAAATCACATAACTTTGAAAAAAGATAAATATTTTTTCATATTTTACACAAATTTATATATTTTATCACTAAAAGAGACACTTCAAACACTGTGATTAAAAATTTATAAAGAGGGAAGCTACAACTGTTAGAAGTCCTAAAAAGTCAAAAAAATGACACAAATAAAGGACATCAGTGATTTTGCCAATCTTATGCACAAGAGACTTAAGACTTACATTTTTACCTTTTTTGTGTGAGGAAGATTGTCCCTGAGCTAACATCTGTGCCAGTCTTCCTCTATTTTATGTGGGATGCCGCCACAGCATGGCTTGATGAGCAGTGATAGGTCTGCACCTGGTATCTGAACCTGCAAACCCTGGGCCACCGAAGCAGAGTGTGCAAACTTCACCACCACGCCACTGGGCTGGCCCCAAGACCTACATTTTTACTTTTTAATCACTATTAAAAGATACTCATGGACACTTCATAATAGTGTAAAGGAAACGCAACTGCAAATTTTCCATAAAAATTAACTGCATCACAATGTAGTTTATTACATTGGCAAAGGCGTGGGACACGTGTGAGCCCCTGGCCGCCATGTCCTGCTCATGGCACTCAAGCTGTGGGCTGCACTATGTAACGAGCCAGGAAAGCCGTGGCCTTGCTGGCTGTGCAGTCCAGGTGACGCGGTGACACGGGCTCAGGCCCCTGGAATCCACACGCTCACAGAGGGCAGGTCTCTTTCAGCTCTGTGAGGCCCTCAGGAGCGGCGTTTCCGAGTCAGCCCAGGAGGATGCGTGGCAGCAGCCGCAGGCCCGCTAGGTGCTCTGGTACCACTCTCAGCCACCGCATCCAGGCTCCACGTGCCTGAACACCTCCAGGAACCCCAGTTTTGCTAACTTCTGTCCCTGAACTGCTGAGACTCAAATTGAAGCCAGAGGTACCAGAGGCTGAGTCTAGGGAGCTGGTCAAGGGAGGGAACCAGGCCACAGCAGAACCGGGAAGGAGGGGCAGGACCGGCCCTGAACCAGAGGCCGTCCAGTGAGCGTGCAGCACAGGGAAGGGAAGGCCCAGGCATGGCAGCAGCAGGGATACAGGACCCGGAAAGGCCCAAGAGACACGAGGAATCAACGGTTATCAGCGTGAGTATCTGTCACCAAAGTGTCACACCGAGGGCAGGCACTGCCAGTCACTCCTAGGGTTCTGCATGATGACCAAGGAATAGCAGGGAGGGGCTGCAGAGGACTCTGAATCCGCCATGAATTCACTTGGAGCCCCTGCAGTGGTAGGGGAGGGGATCCAGTCCCCTAAGTTGGCATGTGAAAGGAATTTTTAAAGAACATTTTGTCACTGCGAAATATTAGCAAAAGGTGTTGTGAGAGGCAACCCACCCTGGCCCTGAGTGTCCCTGTATGTTTGTGCTGGGGATGCCACAATTGTGAGGCCCTGACCATTCTTTACCCGGGCCCGGCCATCTCTGAGCTGTGTTGGCTGTAGCAACCTTGAGGGAGGAGGTGATGTCTCCCTCCGGGCAAAGAGCAGGCTTGCTCACTGCTTGCTGTAACAAAGGTGGGCTCCCCAGCTTGGTGCTCCTCAGCCAAGGCATGAACCCCCTCAGGTCCAGTGTCATTTGGGCCTGTGGCATCACCCTGTGGGACTCTGGGCCCAAGGGAATGATGCACATGCTGATGCTCACACTGCTTGCTATGCCAGGAGAAACCAGGTCCCTTGTCTCTGACCCAGAGTCTCGTGTCTCTCAGCAGCCACAGAACAGTAACAGGCTAACTTATTAGCCTGTAAGTAGGGTAAACTCCCCGACCCCACAGAAGAGTCCTAGTATTAAGGCCCCGAGCCCCCAAGCACAGCTTACAGCAGAGTGAACGATGAATTCACAGGTCTTTGTCAAGTCCTTGGCCAGCAGAGACCGCTTCATGTCACAGCGCAGGGTGTACTAGAGGGAGAAGTTGGAGAAGAAAAGGTCATTTTAACGCGATTTGCTTTCATCTTGGAATTATATTCAGAGAGGTAAGTCAGTCAATATTTTAGGGAAACTGTCCAATTAATGTATTATAGGAAATGAATATACATAATGGGGGGGGTTACTGCTCAAAATAAACGCTTTTCTACAAAAAAACAAAAACCAAAAAACACTTTAAGGTTGTTCCTCAGCCTAGTCCCACAGCCGTCCTGTAGCTGGACCCACTGGAACACAGGTGCAGGGTCTTACCTGGAACCCAGAAAAAGACCAGACCGGCGGAAGAGAAAGAACATGCACTTAGGAGAAGCTAGCTCAAATCCAGTTATCTGTCTTACTGTGTGAGCCCAGACAAACAACAACTTCTCTGATCTTTGGCTTCCCGCCCCGTGGAACGGGGATATTAAACCTGCCTTCAGTGAGAATCAAATGAGACCACATGTGAAAAGCATTTAGTGCAGGGCCTGGCAGCTCTTGATAAAACAGCACCTGTTTTGTTGTAAGGATTAGAAAACCTATGTTGCAAGGACTAGAAATGGCTGGAACAGCATCTGGCACTTCAGAGACCAACTGGAGCAAGTTGCTCTCCGCTCCCTCTCACTGCCGAGGGCTCCGTGCGCACAGCCTGGCACGTGGCGTGGGCGGGGTGGGGTGGGGGGACTCAGTCACACCCTGCCCTCGGGGCATCTGTGCACTGAAGGCAAGTTACACGCAGTAACAAGGTCCAGAGACCGGCACTCCAGGACATCTCAGAACTAGCTCCTCACATTTTAACCTTAAGAAGGAATAACAAAGGGACAGTCTTTTTTCAAATTTTTATTTTGGAAAATTCAAACATATACAAAGGCAAAGAAGAGTGAAAGGAAGCCCCACATCCCATCAGCCAACGCCCCCATGGTCAGCTCGGGGCTGATCTGATTCAACTACTCTTCCCTCAGTGCGCCCCACGCCCCATAGGCCAATACACAGACGGATCCTGCGTGCACAATAAAGCGCACAGGGAAGTAACGCATCTTGCTTTTAACAGCCGCATTCGATTTCTCTGCTGTCCCCACGCTGTTTTTCTGAACGAGCCACTGCCGGTGCGCTGCCGCAAGGTGGGCCCTGCCTCCCCGAGGGAGAGCCCCACAGCAGAGCCGGTCACTGAGTGAAGCAGGCTCCGACTGGAGACTGTTCTCACAGCCCCGTCCACGCGCCCAGAGACTGGCAACAAAACTCCACAGCATGGTCACTGTCTTAATGCTAATCTCAAAAAAATCGCATAACCTGTGTTTAATAAAGTTGGCTGCTATTTTAATCACCCAGGAAAAACTTCTGAATTACATTAAAAATAATTTATATAACTGGGACTATATGCATACTTGAATCAAGAAGCTACATTATTATCAACAACCTGTCTACATTAAACAAGAAGTTACTAGATATTTAAGGTACCACTTTTAAAACATTAAAAAAAATTTTTTTTTTAAATAATCATCCCTTGTGTGCAAGGATCTTTTTTATATATATTCTCTATGGAGATCTCAATCTGGTGTCCCCGAGCAGATACGCTCAGTGGGGGCTGGGCTACTATACATGTATGCGTATGTCTATGTGTGCATTACGTATGTACACACATATCGTCCTCTTCCTGTACACCCCACACGCGGTCGAGAGGGGGCAGTATTTTGTTCCGCCTTGCCTGGTCTCTGATTCGTCTCCTGATGGGAACTTCCCATTAGTCTCCAGGTGCAGGCAGGGCTGACCTCCCCGGCCCGGACCTGGGTGTAGAAGTGACCAGTAAGCCCAGACTGGCGCTGGGACTACAGGAAAGAATCCCTTCTGCTGGGGTTGCCAACCCAGTGGACTGTAAGCCCTGCAGCCACTGGCTGGCCGCCAGCTCCGCCATGGCAAGGGGAGAGGCTGCCCGAGGCTGCAGCCAGCACAGAAGAAAGCCAGCCGGAGACAGGACTGGGGTCCGTCCCGGCCTCGACATGCCCCTGGAGTTGCTAGGCCTAAGGTCCAACACCCCTTTTTTGGCTAAGTCAATTTGGGTTGGATTTTTATAACTTGCAAACAAAAGGATGTGAATACAGGCATCAACTTTTGGTCACTAGATGTTTTTTAGGTGTGAAAGCAATAATTAGTAATATAAGCCAGTCGGTGATAAGTGAGGGAGGGGAGAAAAGAGGAAAACACTGACATTATGTTCTAGGAATTGGCTAAGTTCCCTCCCGTGTACTTTCTCAATCCTAACAACACAAAAATAAGAACTGTTAGGATATCATCAGGACAGTCAGCATTAATTCATTTACTCAATCACTCACCAAACATTACCTGGCACATCCTCTGTGCCAGCTGCTATGCTAACGAAGCACTTCACGCCAAGACCTCATCAACCCTCCAGGAGCTGAGGTCAGGCAGGCTGCTCCGGGTCACAGAGGTGGGATTGGAATTTACACCTGCCAGCTGCCAGAACCCATGCTCTGAACCTGTACGTAACACTGTAGTTCAAGCCCAGATCTGTCTGCCGCAGAGCCCCGGATCTTTTCACTTTATCGTGATCTCTCCCAGTTACTAAGGAGCCAGCCAGGTGGTGTGAGCTACAGGAGGTCAGAGGGGTCTGGAGGGCCAGGCTTGAGCAGGGCGCCAACAGGAAGTGCAAGATGCAGTCTTGTCGACTGTCAGTAAACACAATATCAACAGGAACAAAGAAAGAAGATGCCTGTCTAGATTTAAAGCAGACTCCTAAGAAGGATATTTTTAACTGTGAGAAAGCATGACTAGCATCTTATAAACTAATTCTGAAGACACAATGCCAGCAGACGTGTTGGTGCTGCTCTATTCCGTGTGACAGTATGGAATCTTGCTAGTACAGCCACAAAAGTAAAATGAACATAATAAAACTTGCCTACAATTTAAATAACTTTTAAAAAAATAGTTGCACAAAAGACAACTAGAAAAGACTGACAGATTCTTGAGTGCACTGTGTAATAATAAAAATGAGAAATGAATGCAACATGATGGAGAAGAAGACACGTGAACATCATCAGGCCCTCCATCACCCAGACACTGCAAGTTGGTGATTTCATACTGGCTACATTTTAAATCCTTTCCTCTGTCTTATGATTTTTACATTATGTTACTATCAAACAATTTAAATTACAAATGTAAAATGTCTTTGTTGCTATATAATTTTTTTTTTGGCTGAGGAAGATTAGCCCTGAGTTAACATCTGTGCCAATCTTCCTCTACTTTGTACGTGGGTCACCTCCACAGCATGGCTGACAAGTGGTGTAGGTCTGTGCCCAGCATCCGAACCCGCGAAACCCGGGGCCGCCGAAGCAGAGCACACGAACTTAACCACTCGGCCATGGGGATGGCCCCTCCTATTGCATTTGAAATAGTTTCCAATTTACACACAGCTATGTGGGAACACAAGTACACAAGTTTTGTATGGATACCTAGGCATACAGCCTTTCTTGGCAATATTTGGAAAAGGATGAGATTTCCAATTTTATTTCAAACATACTAATCTTTTAACAAGAATGATAAACATAGGGGAAAGCAACAAGAAGTATGATGAGTGAAAATCTGAGATTATTCTGTTCAGTTTCTAACGAACGTATGCTGGTATTATTAAATAAACAGTACTAAAGAACTACTGTGTGGGTAATGTAAGTTAATGCTGATTCTGGAAAGAGAATAAAAATAATTTTCAAGTGAAACGTTTGAGATATTTTCAGTCTTGCTAAAAGGGCATTTTTCATTTACCTTCTTTCATGGTGAAGGTATTTCCACCCTACAAAGCTGGTCAGAGCACATATGTGTGGACATCAGCCACCTGTATGTCTACGCAAGCTGCTCCCTTTGAACCTAGATGCTCACCCAATCATCACTGTTACTGCCCAAGGGCTGTCCAAGGCCTTCAGTGCATATACTGCCTGAAACAGGTGCACCAATAATAAAGGCCTAGAAATGTTTTTTTCTTTACACAGACATGCACTGCAATAGAGTACATCATACCACACGGGTTTCTTCTTGACAGATCTTTCAGGCAATTCATAAAACTTACAGACAAACCTCTGGTTAAACTCTCTCAAGTGTTTTGAGGATTTCTATTTTAAAAGTGCCATATTTTAAGCAGGGGAATTGTCTCTACCAAGACAAAATGATCAGCTAAAACTTAATAAATCAGAAAGTTCCTAACTTCAGCCCTCTTGCACATACGTAAGACAAAATAGTTCTGCCTCCTCTGGCGAGGGGAACCGCTACAGGCTGGACACACAAAAGTACCTTTCTTTCCACTGAACACAGGAAAAGGCTCTCTTTCTCTCGCTCTGAGTCATGACTCCAAACTGCGCCCGAGACAACAATAGCAACTGTGGAAGGGGCCTGCCCAGCAGAGGTAGACGGGAAGTCATAAATTCACTTCCCCTCACTCACGAGGTTTGTTCAAGAAAACACACAAGCCTGTGTTAAAGTAGCCGCCTTTGGTATTAAACAGAGATGTTTATACATATAAAACAGACAAGTCAGTGCCGGTGCCAGAGAGAAGTGCGGGCCTATCTGTGGCCAACAATAAAAGTCCCCTCACAGGCCCCCCATGTGGCCTGAACAGAGCCCAAAGGAAACAAAGCAATTTTTAAAAAGAAGTTACAGCGTGGGTCCTCCAGGATTCCTATCAAAAATAATGCTCACACATGACATGAGTTCTGCAGGGCAAAATGAGAAATCACCACAGAGTGTCCGTGGGAGAGCTCAGTAATAATGACAGAGTTCAATTCTCGGGTCCACATATTAGCTCTCAGTGAAAGAGAGACCCAGCTGTTCTGTAGAAGGAGGTTATGCAGTCAACGCACGGGGCGGGAAACTCACCTGAATGTTGACAAACACGCCGTGGTAAGTCTCATACAGAACCTTGTTCCCCTTCACGTGCAGAGGAAACTCAAAAGGAATCTCTGTTTTGCCGGGGGGGAATTTCCCTGGCTTCACCATTTCGATGGTGCTGTTGATGATCTGGATAGGCTGCAAAGAAAAATCAGCTCAGCCCACAACACGCACTGTGAGATGCACTTTCAAATCTCTCCCGAAACACACCATATCCCAAGCCCTGGCATGCTACCATCATGGTGTCTTGGGCAGCACAGAGCTGGAGATGAATGGCGAGTCGGTTCAAGTCTTTGGCACAAGAATGGCTCACTGACCGTATTGGATGCTTAGGTGTTTGGTGCACAGTAGGAAGTAAACCGCTATTTCCCTCTCCTCTCCCCAGATACCTCAGTTAACTGTCCCACCGACCCTCCCGGCAGGCACCCCATCTTCACAAGGAAGACGTGGATGAGGCACAGTGGAGGTACTTAACGAGGAGGGCTGCCATCTGAACCCACGCTCCTCCTCACCGGCCTGCGTCTTCTTGGCTCATGCCACTCCAGATGGCATCAGCCTCCTGGGGGCCTGAACACCGCCAGCCTCGTGGGGCCAAGCAGGGCCTCTGTTCAGCCCTGGGCAGGCCTCGGCTGGGGCTCCAGGGAGGGAGATGGTACTAACATTTGGGACCTGCCTAAAAGGCGGGTAGCACACCTAACTAGTTAACGTATTTTAAGCTTTGGGTTAGCACCACTGTGAGAAAGTCCATAACTTACGAAGGGAGTCGCCACATTGTGGAACAACAGGAAGGCCCTGAATGTGAACACAGTTAATGACCCCGTCCTTCCTCTAAACTCGTTCCCCTCAAAACTTAAGGAGTCCATATGTCCTTCAGGAAGAGGAAACCGTAAGCACAGAAAAAGAGTTTACATTCTGGAATGCAGAACTCCACCCTACGCAACAAAAAGGGAAGAAGGGCCACGGCTCTTGTCTCCCCTCACCTGAACGCCAGATCCAAGAGCAGCAGCCGACACGGCGAAAAGGCCAATTTTGTTCTGGAAAGGGAAGCGCCAGAAGCCACAGGCACAACCTCTGGGAGCTCTGGTCTCTTGGATGGCTGAAATTAGTCCCCCCGAGTCCTCCTATCCTATCTAACAGGACGGAGAACAGGCTGACTTCCAGTGACAGGATGTATTCAGAATCAAAATGTCTGAGTATTTTTTGAGTTTGATGAGTAAATATTAATAGTATGACTATCAGTTTTTTATCTTGTAAAATAAGGACAGATAACAATAATAAAGCCAGACAGCAAGTAAAAACCGCCCCAAACCCGCGAACAATGAGCCGGAATGTGCAAGCGAAGCAGCCTTACCTTCACGGAATTATAGAAGGCCTCGAAGACGCCCACGCTCTTGGCGCTGAGCTGCAGGTTCACGGTCCCCTCCACCGTCAGAAAGAGGCCCTGGTGCTGGACTGGGTCCTTGCCAGACACAACCACCACCCCCGAGAGCATCTCCTAGGAGAGGAATTCCTATTGTCATTTTAAAATTTATATTGGAAATTTAATTTCCCAGTCAAATTAGCACGTTTCCTTCATTCACCTTGTTTGTTAGCAAAAGTCAGTCCCAGTCACGATCAATTCGTTCAAAGATGCAGACGTTCATTGAGCCCATATTTCAGACCAGACACCTGGATGCCAGGATGGAGAAGGCAGGGCCCCTGGTGGGGGGCCAGGTGCCCACTGATAATTACAGGACAGGGCTGGACGCACACTGATGGGGAGCCCCGGGGGAGTAGTGAGCAATCTCATGCCATCTCAGCCCTCCTGACACTTTCACTCCCGCTGGGAGAACCCCAACAAATGTCTGACTTCAAAAGGGCAAGGGGGCAAGTGGCAGCCGCACACATCACACATGCGCACGGCTACAATCTCTTCAGAAGGACTACAATAAAATAAAGCTCTCTGCTGTAGGTTCTTCCTCAACTACGCCGACTAAAACAACTGCCTTTTCAATGCAGGAGTAATTCAACACCAGTGTTAGCCTGGTGTCCTCTCTGCCCAGAACGCCTCACTGAGGAGCCATCTGAGGTCGGCAGTACAACACACGAAGACAACACCCCACTTTCAGTAGAGACCCTCCTCGCTCCCTCCATGGCCCTGTGCACTTTGGTGACATCCAAGCCCAGATTTCCCTGGTTCATAAATCATTTAAGAAGGATTTCACAACAGACTGTCCATTCATTCATCTGTAGATAATGACTGAGTAACAGAATATGGACATTACATCCTTTATTGGATGGCAGTTTCTTCCTGTCGCCACAGAACTCGACAGTCTCAATTTGCTATGGGGGTTTGAGTGGAAAAGGAAGTTGAGGAGATTAAATAGTGTCAACCCGAGCGGAAAGAGAATCCACAGTAAATACAAAACGATGTGTTTCTGAAGTGACCTTTGGGAACGTAGCATGACTGCTGTCACATGGTAATACAATGGCAGAAGATTCTTGACAACAAAACCAAAAAAAGAAAGACAGCAAAAGTAAAATGGTCTGAGGATCAAAGCATTAAAAACTTCTGTCCTCTTGGTGTTTAAATCTGTTTACCTTTTATTTCCTCTAGACATCTAGTGAAAAACTTTCACCAAGTGCTCGCATTATGTGCAATTTGGGGAGCAGGGGATATTCTATGTCACTTAAATGTGCTAAATATTTTGGTTTTGTTTCCTACTCTCCCATAAAAAGTGCATACAAAAATTGAAAAGAAAATTCCTCTGAAATAAGTTAACTTTTAAATTTAATTAAAATTTTCTATTAATTTTTGTACAACCCAAATCAAACAGAAATCTAATTAAAAAAAATTTTTAATGCACTAGTATATTTTTAAAAATCTACTTGACTACTATGTCCCAGAAATAAAATGAGACAAAATAAGTTCATGAACTTTATCAATTGAACAACACAATAGCACTTGAGGACAGTTCTGCTCCTATCTAACTGCAACATTTTCAGTTAATCTCGTGGGAACCGGATCTGGGCTGACTATGGATTGGCATATTATAATCATGACATCAATAGAACCTTTTCCTTCCTTAATCTCAATGGCCAAAGAAGGAAAAAGCAGTGAAGCACCTTGGGAGTAAGCAAAGTAAATATTTTACGACCCAAGGGCCTCTTGTGGCATTCTTTGATTTAATTAAGAAAGAATATAGCAGAGAGAATACAAAACTAACAAAATATGTGCAGATAAATGAGGCATCCTTATGATATACAGGTCTGTTCAGTTCCTACCAACAAAAGAGGGACATGGTTAGTCCAAGAGTAGCTCAAGGAGCCAAGAATTTTAGAAACAAGATGGTTCAACAAGGAGTTGAGACTCATAACAATGAGAAAACAGACAATACTTTTTTTGGTTTTTGTTTTGTTGATGTTGAGCTATAATTAACATATAACATCTTATTAATTTCAGGTGTACCCGACAATTCCTGATTGATTCTGGGAAAAGAGGATAGAATGAACTTGAATAAGTAAAATTAAGGAAAACTCAAGACCTCACCAAGAACTTCCCCCTCAGACTTTTGTCTAGAACTCTCAACAAGGAGAAAATGAGATCATGGCTCTGGATAGTGCCAATATCTCACCCGACGTAATATAGGGGTCCTTCGACTGGGGGCCATGATTTCAAAGAGGGGCCGCTCACAGAACCCCAGAAACGATATACAAAGTCATCCACACATGTGCTAATTTTTAGGGAGAAGAGCCATAGCTTTTGTCATATTGTCAAGGAGACCCTTGACCTGAGAAAGGTTAAGAAACACAGAAGAGGAGAGATGTAGGCCCGACACTTGCATGCATACAGAAGACACGAGGTGACAGCGCCCAGTGCCTTAGCCTGCATGCCTCACCCCTTAAAGGGACTTGCAACCGTGCTAATCGTCTAGGTGGGCCAGCACGGATGCCTCTGATCCCACCAGTGCCATGAAAACCTTACCCTCTGCAAGGTGACACGTTCAAGGGAACCATGTCACAGAGAGTCTGCTGCAAGTCAGCTCAAGTCCCTGCCCTGGAGGGCTAAGTCTAGAGAAAGGCTTCAAGCAGCCAGCTGCAACCACAAACCAAAAGACCGGGCGGGGAACCAGGCTACTGGGCACACCCCGGCCCTCGCGGGCACGCCGCCTTTCAGCAGCAACCACTACCAAGTTCGTCCAAAGGGTGGTAAGAGACTACGTTTTCTAACTCTGTCTTCTCGAAATATGAAAGGCCACTACCAAGCTAGACAGCTTTGTCTTTTTTGTTCTCTGGAATGAAACGCCAAACCCATAATTAGGACTCTGGGTTCGAAGATGGTGGCGTCAAGTCAGCATTCCCCTCCAGCTTCCTGGAAATCACCCAAAAGAACAAGAAACAAAACCACAAACTCCATTTTCGGCGAAGCAAGGAGACAGTCAAATACCATGAAATAGATGTAAGAGCAGCTAAAAAGAGTGAAGACTTGCACAGGCGGGCATGCGGTATAAAGGCAAAACAAGCCCCTCGGCTGTGGAAACACGCTTCTGGAAGGTGAGGGACACCTGGGAGCAGCCACACTGGTCACAGGCCTCGCTGGGGCTGGCCAGGCTCTAAGTAGCAGAGGCGGCGGCGAGGAACCCTACAAACGCGCCCCACGCAGTGAGCAGGGAGCAGGGAGCAGTGGGCTCTGCGGCAGTCAGAGAGGCCCCTGGCACTGGGAAACCTCCCCAGCTGCTTATCTCACAGGGGGAAGAAAAGGAAAGGAAAAAATAAAGAAACGCACCGTAAAACCTCAACCAGCCTGGTCTAGGAATAAAGCCACCTCCTACAGGAAGGAGACATGCAAAGAACCAGCGGAGGAGCATGCACAGGACATGTAATGGATTTAAAAACGAGGGATGACTCATATGAGGAATTTAAAATTATGGACTAAGAACAGTTTAGTGGAAACCAGGGGAAAGGTGGGGTGGGGGGTGGGCACAAAGGGTGAAGTGGTGCACCTACAACATGACTGACCAACATTAATGTACAACTGAAATTTCACAAGATTGTAATCTATCAATAACTCAATAAAAAAATAATAAAAATAAAAATAAATAAAATAAAAACGAGGGATGAGGGGGGCTGGCCCCATGGCCGAGTGGTTAAGTTCGTGCGCTCTGCTGCAGGCATCCCAGTGTTTCGTTGGTTCGAATCCTGGGTGCGGACATGGCACTGCTCATGGAGCCACGCTGAGGCAGCGTCCCACATGCCACGATTAGAAGGACCCACAACGAAGAATATACAACTATGTACCTGGGGGTTTTGGGGAGAAAAAGGAAAAAAAAAAATAAAAAAATTTTAAATTAAAAAAAAAATGAGGGACAAGGGAAGGAGAGGGAGAGAAATCCAGGTGGCAGATGAACATACAAACGACAGACCACATCACTCTTCTTCGGCTTCTCATGTCACTCAGGGTAAAGGCCAAGGTCATTTCACTGCCTAAAAGGAGGAGGTGTCCCTCCCCCTGACCTGTCTGACCTCATCTCTTCCCCCCTTAGTCACTCCGATGCTCTCACTAGCCCCCTTGCTGTTCCTTTAACACCCTGCACAATCCAGCCTCGGGGCATCTGCACATGCTCTTCCCTCCACCTGGATGCTCTTCCTCCGGATACCCACACGGCTTGTGACAAAGTCTCTCCCTGACCTAACTCTACTCGGCCTCCCTGAGCTCTTTTTCAACTAGCCTCAACTTTTGGATCTGTGTTCCTCTCTGCATCACCCAATTTTAGCAAGAATTCTGCTAAGTCAGTTGAGCCATCCTCCAGGTCTGATCACCCGATATTTGATGGGGTTCCTCATCCTCCACCATCCCCCACATGATGTCTCATCACCCTGGACCACCTTCAGCAAGAACCCCGGTAGGTCAGTTTAGCCAGGATGCCCCCTGACCCGTGATGTTTCTTCTCAGTAATTTTCCATCCACTGACTTGCTCCTGGGTTATTGATTCCCACTTGCCCATGCTGTAGTTGGAGTTGAGCCGGACCTGTCTCCCACTGCTAGACCCCATTATACTGTTGCCAGAGTTCCCCCTTGAATAAAGCCTGCCTTACCCTCTTTAACAAGTATCATGAATAATTTTTTCTTTAACACGTATTCCCTTATCTCCATCGTCACTGCTCAAATGATACCATTTTTTTATTGAGTTCATAATAGTTTACATCAATGTGAGATTTCAGTTGTACATTATTTCCTCTCACCACATAAGTGCTCCCCTTCACCCCCTGTGCCCACCTCCCAACCCCCTTCCCCCAGTAACCACTGAACTGTTTTCTTTGTTCATGTATTTGTTTATATTCCATATATGAGTGAAATCATCTGGTGTTTGTCTTTCTCAGACTGGCTTATTTCACTTAGCATAATTCCCTCCAGGCCCTTCCATGTTATTGCAAATGGGATGAATTTGTCTTTGTTTATGGCTGAGTAGTATTCCATTGTATATATACATACCACATCTTCTTTATCCAATCATCTGTCGATGGGCACTTGGATTGTTTCCATGTCTTGGCTATTGTGAATTGTGCTGCAATGAACATAGTGATGCATATGCTACTTTGGATTGTTGATTTCAAATTGTTTGGGTGGATACCCAGTAGTGGGATACCTGGGTCATATGGTAGTTCTACTTTTAGTTTAGTTTAGTTTTTTTCCCCTGCTTTTTCTCCCCAAATCCCCCCAGTACATAGTTGTATATTTTAGTTGTGGGTCTTTCTAGTTGTGGCATGTGGGACGCTGCCTCAGCATGGCCTGAGGAGCGGCGCCATGTTCGTGCTCAGGATCTGAAGCCGCCAAAGCAGAGTGCACGAACACAACCACTGGGCCATGGGGCTGGCCCCTATTTTTAGTTTTTTGAGGAATCTCTATACTGTTTTCCATAGTGATTGCACCAGTTTGCATTCCCACCAGCAGTGTGTGAGGGTTCCCTTCTCTCCACACTCTCTCCAACATTTGTTATTTTTAGTCTTAGTGATTATAGCCATTTTAACAGGTGTAAGGTGGTATCTTAGTGTAGTTTTGATTTGCATTTCCCTGATGATCAGTGATGTTGAACATCTTTTCATGTGTTTATTGGCCATCTGTATATCTTCTTTGGAAAAATGTCTCTTCATATCCTCTGCCCATTTTTTGATCAGGTTGTTTGTTTTTTTGTTGTTCAGTTGTGTGAGTTCCTTATATATTATGGAGATTAACCCCTTGTCAGATATATGATTTGCAAATATTTTCTCCCAATTGATGGATTGTCTCTTTGTTTTGATTCTAGTTTCTTTTGCCTTGCAGAAGCTCTTAGTAGGATGAACTCCCACTTGTTTTTGTTTCCCTTGTCTGAGAAGACATGGTATTTGAAAAGATTCTTTTTAGTTCGATGTCAAAGAGTGTACTACCGATATTATCTTCTAGAAGTTTTACAGTTTCAGGACGTATCTTCAAGTCTTTGATCCATTTTGAGTTTATTTTTGTGTATGGCATGAGATAGTGGTCTACCTTCATTCTTTTGCACGTGGCTGTCCAGTTTTCCCAACACCATTTATTGAAGAGACTGTCTTTTCTCCGTTGTGTGTTCTTGGTATCTTTGTTGAAGATTAGCTGTCCGTAGATGTGTGGCCTTATTTCTGGGCTTTCAGTCCTGTTCCATTGATCTGTGTGACTATTTTTATACCAGTACCATGCTGTTTTGATCACTATGGCTTTGAAGTACATTTTGACGTCAGGGATTATGATGTCTCCAGCTTTGTTCTTTTTTCTCAGGATTGCCTTAGCAATTTGGGGTCTTTGGTTGCCCCATATGAATTTTAGGATTCTTTGCTCTATTTCTGTGAAGAATGTCACTGGGATTCTGATTGGGATTGCATTGAATCTGTGGATTGCTTTAGGTAGTATGGACATTTTAACTGTGTTTATTCTTCCAATCCATGTGCATGGAATCTCTTTCCATCTCTTTATGTCATTATCAATTTCTTTCGGTAATGTCTTACAGTTTTTCATTGTATAAGTTCTTCACCTCCTTGCTTAAATTTATTCCTAGGTACTTTATTCTTTTGGTTGCAATTGCAAATGGAATTGTATTCTTGAGTTCTCTTTCTGTAAGTTTGTTATTGGAGTATGGAAAAGCAACTGACTTTTGTAAGTTGATTCTGTACCCTGCAACTTTACTGTAGTTGTTAATTATTTCTATTAGTTTTCCAATGGATTTTTGGGGGTTCTCTCTCTATATAAGATCATGTCGTCTGCAAACAGCAAAAGTTTCACTTCTTCACTCTCTATTTGGATTCCTTTTATTCCTTTCTCTTGCCTAACTGCTCTGGCCAAAACCTCCAGTACTATGTTAAATAAGAGTGGTGACAGTGGCATCCTTGTCTTGTTCCTGTTCTCAGGGGGATGGTGTTCATTTTTTGCCCATTCAGTATGATGTTAGCTGTGTGTTTGTCATATATGGTCTTTATCATGTTGAGGTAATTTCCTTCTATCCCCATTTTGTTAAGAGTTTTTATCATAAATGGCTGTTGGATCTTGTCAAATGCCTTCTCTGCATCTATTGAGATGATAATGTGGTTTTTATTCCTCAATTTGTTGATGTGCTGTATCGCGTTGATTGACTTGCAGATGTTGAACCCTCCCTGTGTCCACGGTATGAATCCCACTTGATCATGATGTATGATCCTTTTGATGTATTGCTGAATTCGGGTTGCCAAAATTTTGTTGAGGATTTTTACATCTATGTTCATCAGCAATAATGGCCTGTAGTTTTCCTCAAATGACACCATTTTTGTGAGGCCTTCCCTGATCACCCCTATTTAAAACTGCACCGTCCCTCCCCAACACTCATATCCCCCCTCCCTGGCTCTGCTCTGTAGCACCTGTCACCTTGTAAAATACTACATAAGTACCTACCCATTTTATTTATTATCTGTACCCCTGGGATGTAAACTCCACAAGGGTTGAGTGATCGCAAGAGTAGGCACTCAATGAATGTTCACTGAATGACTGCATGACCATTCACAGGAAAAACCAGACCATCAAGCAGACGAAAATTGTGAACTTGGATTTCACCATGAATTTTTAAAATATATGAAGAAATAGCTTCCACAAAGGATGAACACAAAATGGAACTATAAGAGCTCAGGGATGATGAAATGGTGAGGCAAGAGAAAGAGATAAAAATAGAAGACAAGCTCAGAAAAGAGGTGGGAGGAAAAAAAAAGGATCACATAAAAGAGGTGAAATACAAAGGCAAAATACACCAAGAGCAGAATACACAGAAGAGGCGAAAATTGTACACAAAGGGCAGAAATGAGAAAAGTCAAACAGATCAAATGAAAATTTAAGAAAGAATTAAAAAGAATGACCAAAAAATTGATAAAAATGAGATAGGTGAGGAACATCCAAATATGCGTAATGAAGTTCCCGAACAAGAAAACTGAAATAACAGAACAAACGTTTACTGATAAAATTCTAAAATACTGCAAGGGTAAGTGAATCAGGAATGGCCACAAAACAGAGAGACTCTAACAAAATCATTCTACTTCCTTTAGGGGTCAGGCAAAAGATCAAGTCAATTATACAAGGAGAAAAAAGCAGACTTCTACACAGCCAAGGGCAACTCAGAACGAAAGCAGAGCAAGACCCACGACAGCACTCAAGGAAACAAAGTGTGACTCTCGAATTTTATAGTTGCCTAAACAGTCACTAGAGTAGAAAGGGAGTTTTAAATGTGCAAAAGCATGCAAACAAACAAAAACCCCAACGCACAGCGTATCAAAGTCCTTCTTTTTTGTTTTTTTTTGGAGGAAGATTAGCCCTCAGCTAACTACTGCCAGTCCTCCTCTTTTTGCTGAGGAAGCCTGGCTCTGAGCTAACATCCGTGCCCATCTTCCTCTAGTTTATACGTGGGACGCCTACCGCAGCATGGCTGCCAAGCAGTGCCATGTCCGCACCCGGGATCCGAACCAGCGAACCCCGGGCCGCCGAGAAGCGGAACGTGCGAACCTAACCGCTGCGCCACCGGGCCGGCCACTCAAAGTCCTTCTTGAGGAATTCACTAGATAGTAAAATATAACTCTCCGAGGGGTGGCTAGAAAAAACAACGTCAAAAGGACCATTTATGAGGACTGAGTCCAGATAACTGTAAGAATTAAGACTGTGACATATGTGGGGATTACGGTGAGACAACAGAATGGGAAATACAAGTCCTGACAGTGCAGAAATTATTTAAATAACACTCGTCGGGAGAGTAAAGGAGCAAGAACACAGGAGGTGGTATTATGTACATGGTTTCCCTATCTTTGACAGCTGGGGTTTAAAAACGTCATTAAAGTCATGCTTTCCAACGTGGCAGCCACTAACCAAAAGTGGCTATTTAAATTTAAATTTATATTAATTAATATTAAATAAAATTTAAAGTTCAGGTTCTCAGTCGCACCAGCTACATCTCAAGTGCGTAAAAGCCACATTATGGTGAAGGGCTATCATAATGGACAGGGCAGATAAACAGTACATTCACATCATCGGGGAGAGTTCCACTGGACAGGGCTGATTTAAAGTTAATAAATAACGTAGTACAAATAAAGTTAACAAAGGTAAACACTAATAAAGGTAATATTTGTAATAACTAAGATCAGTTGGTAGAAGAGCAGAAAGTGAGAGGGAAAAGAAGAAGAAATATGCTAATTTCATCATTGTCCATAGTAGGGAATTAATAAATAATGTCTAAAACATAAAAGATTTAGGATTAATAAAAAGTTGTAAGCATAACAAGTATAACAAATAAAACTCCAAGTTATTCTATTTTTTCTTTTCTTTTTTCTTTTTTGAGGAAGATTAGCCCTGAGCTAACATCTGTGCCCATCTTCCTCTACTTTTTATGTGGGACGCCTGCCACAGCACAGCTTGCCAGCGGTGCCATGTCCACATCCAGGATCTGAACTGGTGAATCCCAGGCTGCCGAAGCGGAACGTGTGCACTTAACCGCTGCGCCACCAGGCCGGCCCCAAATTGTTAGAAAATCACACTCACAACATAAAGTAAAGAAAATAAGACTGTAGAAAGGAAGACGTTTTAAAAGCTACTTAAAAACAATCCCCTCAAACAACAAGAAAGCAGCAATGACAGAATTAATGCCAAAGACATCATATTAATAAATGGGCTAAATTAACATCTATTAAACAGACATTCAGATTTTCTCTCCAAGCAAAATCCAATTTTATGCTGTATGACGGAGAAGCACCTAAAAACAACAGGGATGAGGGTGGGTTTGGAAAGGCTGAAGAAGAAAAGATAAGCAAAGGTATATGAAGCAAAAGCGAAGAAATAAATCATGGGCTGTAATCTTAATATCTGACAAGGCTGAGTTCAAAGAACAAAGGGTTGAACAAGACAAGGAAGGGCACCATGCAACTCTAAATGGTGCAACTCACAGTAAAGACATGGGTATTACTATACATGGATCAGATAACATAGCATCAATGCTCATAAAGCAAAAATTACAGGGGATACAAGGAGAAATGGAGTAAAACACATTAGCTGTGGGAGACGTTAATTTACCTGCCTTAGATCACGACAGATAAAGAGGACAAAAAGAAGAAAGGATATAGAAGACCTAAGTTACATATCAATAAGGTATAACTAATATAATAATAATAAGGTATAACTAACTGGCACATGTTGAAATCTACACCCTGAAAACGCTTTTCAGTCTCCATGGTACATTCACAAAAAGTGACCAAATTAACCCATAAATAAGTCCAACAGATCTTTCTTTAGGGAAAAAAAAAAAAACGAGAGCAAAGCAAAGTATTCATCTAATCATGAAAAAAAAAGAGGAAAGCAAACACAATATCCAAAATAAGAAATAAGAGGGCAATAGGGATATAGAGGTAATTAATAAGAGAATACACTGTTCAACTGCATATAAGTAAATTTGAAAAGATGATAAAGTAAATTATTTTTCTAGAAAAATATAATTCACCGGAACTAACTCCAAAGGGGACATGAAACCTAAGCAAATCAATCACCACAGGAAAAACAAAGAAAGTTATAAGATCTCCCCCAAAGCACCAGGCCCAAAGAGTTTCACAGATCATTCCCAAATGCGTAAAAGCAGAAAATTCCAATATTAAACTATTCCAAAGCATAAAAAAGGAAGGAATGTCTTTAAAAAAAAAAAAAGCAAATGTAACAACGACTCCAAAGTAAGACAAAATCTACATGTACACACAGAAAGAAAACTAAATTTTTTCTAATTTATAAACATCAATGCAAAGGTTCTAAATAAAATATTAGCAAATATAATCCAGTAGCAGCTTATAGGACTATTACACCAAAACCATGTATGATTTAATCCAGGAATGCAAGGATAGTTCTATTATTGAGGAACTCATTATATTAACAGTTCTCCAGAGAAAAATCATACAGTCATCTCCACAGATGCTAAAGAGTCACTCGATAAAATTTAATATCTATTCTTGATAAAATTCTTAGTAAAATAAGATAGAAGGAAACTTCCTTAACCTAACAAAATGTATCTACCTTACCCAAAAGCCAGCATCAAACTTAATGGGAAACGAGATACATTGCATTTAAGTCAGGAATAAAATAAAGATGACCACTATCACCACTATTAACGTACAAGTGTTAGTTAATGCAATGAAATGGGAAAAAAATACGAAAATTGAAAAGCAGGAGGCAAGGGCCAGCCCTGTGGCCGAGTGGTTGAATTCTCACACTCTGCTTCAGCGGCCCAGGGTTTTGCCGGTTCGAATCCTGGGCACGGACATGGCACTGCTCGTCAAGCCATGCTGAGGTGGCATCCCACATGCCACAACTAGAAGGACCCACAACTAGAAGGACCCACAACTAAAAATGCACAACGATGTACCGGGGGGCTTTGGGGAGAAAAAGGAAAAATACAATCTTAAAAAAAAAAAAATGTAGGAGGCAAAATGATCATTAATTGTACATGATATGCTTGTATGCCTGAAAGAACCCAAGAAAATTCACTGAAAAATGACCAACTGAAGAGGATTTCAGGAAGGAAGGTTGCTGGGTACAAAGTAAATATACAGAGATCAATAAAGCATGTACAAGGCAACAATCAATAAGAAGATACACTGGAAGAAAAGACTTTATTTTCAAAAGCAATAAAAAGTTAAAATACTACAAATCAACTTAACAGGAACTGTCTAAAACCCTGATCAGACAAAAACTTAAAACATGGCTGAAGGGCACAGAAGAAATGAATGGAAAGTCATACCATGTTTTTGAACAGGAAATTTTAACACCCTTAACATATCTACTTTTCCAAAGCCAATCTATAAAGGTAACACATCAGAATAACATCCAAATAACAATAACATCAGAGTTTTGTTTTTCTTTTTTAGAGGTGAGGTGGGATGAGACAGACTAAACAAGATGATTCTAAAATTCAGATGGAATAAAAAATAAATTTTGAAAAGAAGAGAAATGAGGGAGACTAGCCCTACGAGATATTATAATGTCATAATAATTCACAAAGTGTGGTATAGGACATGTACACAGGCTGAAAGGTCAATAGAATAGCATGGAAATGCCAGAAACAGATCCAGAAAGTATGAGAATTTAACACACGACAAAGGTAACATTTTAAATCCAGAGGGGAAAGGTGGAATATTCACTAAATGATACTGGAAAACTGGCCAGACAACTGGTGAAAGAAATTAAATTGGATCCATACTGCAAACCTTTGTACACAAAAACTTCTAAATGCATCAGACTAAAATGTAGAAACTAAAATAACAAAAGTTTTAGAAGCATAATGATTTTTATCACATCAAAGTGGGGATGGTCCTCCAAAGAATGACACAAAACTCTGAATAAATATGACTAAAAATATGACCAAAAATAAAGTTTATTTTATGAAACTGATTATGAACAATATCACTTATATAAATGACAAACTACAGAAACAACGCAACTTAATATAACAGGCAAACAACTAATTCCTCTAATGTTTTAAGAACTAAAAACATTAATGAAAAAGATAATCTAACAAAAAGATTAAAATATGGGCAAATGATATAAACAAAGAGTTCACAGAAAAGGAAATGCAAATTGCACCTATACCTATGAAAATATGCTCAATCTCAACAATAACATGAGGAATGATCAATAAAACTACCCTAAGTGCCATTTTCCACCTATCAGATTAGCAAAGGTCAAAAAATTTGACACTCTTATGTTGGGGAGGGAGCAACAGGCACTCTCATACACTGCCGGGGGGTCTAGAACACTGTAACCTCCTAAGGGCTGTGTGGCAATAACAAAAACATGTTTTACACACACCTGGGCTCAGCAGTTCCAATATTAGGAACTTTCCTCAGATATATTGCACATGCGAAATGACTTATGACCAGAGTTATTCATTGCAACATTGGTTGTAATAACAAAAGATTGTAAACAACTAAATTCCAACAATAGAAAAATGGTTGTTTTTCCCTTTAACAGTATCTTGAAAATCACTCACATTAGTATATACATGTTCTTTTTATTTTTTTAAGTCTGCATATTGCATCATTGTGAAAAAAGGGGAGAAAAAGCACTTGTACACATTTACTTACATATGCATAAAATATCTTTGGCAGGAATCACAAGAAATTGATAGCTTTTGTTTGCACCATAGGAGAGGACCTCGATGGATGGTGGGCAGTAGATGCATCCACCTTGAAACTCATGAATTTTAAACCATGTGAATTGGCTGACCATTAACATAATAAATCAATTTTAAAATAAGATCAATCCTGAGGCCAGCCTCGTGGCACAGCAGCTAAGTTTGCATGTTCCACTTTGGTGGCCCGGGGGTTGGCCAGTTTGGATCCCTGGGTCAGACCTACACACTGCTTGGCAAGCCACGCTGTGGCAGGCGTCCCACATATAAAGTAGAGGAAGACATGCACTGATGTTAGCTCAGGGCCAGTCTTCCTCAGCAAAAAGAGGAGGATTAGCCACAGAAGTTAGCTCAGGGCTAATTGTCCTGAAAAAAAAAAAAAAGATCAATCCCACAATGGGTAGCCTCTAAACCTAAATGTACAAAGTTCTAAGCCCCTTAAATTTTGATAACCCAAGGGCATAATCGTCTTCCTCAGGAAAAGATCTGAAGATTGTATGCTAGAAAGTCACTTTTCTCTGGATTATCTTTCACTTTGGACTTGAACACAACTGCTAGAGAAGGAAAACCCTCTTAGCTAACGCCTCAGCCATTCTCTCTCCAACATCCTTCCTTTCTGATGGTCCCAGCAGCAAGATGAACTGTGACAGCCATCACTGTTCTCAAGAGCCCTCTGTGTACCCAAACAAGTCCTTCCTTCCTCACACTCAGCAAGACTCTCAGAACCACCTGGGGTTCTTACACCACACTGGGTCTGGAGATCTTGTACACCAAGAGTGAGCCGCCCTTTCAGTTACCGATGGGGAATCACATGTGTTAAGTAAGCAGTTAACTAACACACACACACAAATCACAAGGTAAATGAGCTAGAAGGGAAAACACAAGTTAAACTATTGACTGCTTGTTGAAACATTCTAGTCTTTCTTAGTAGCATTCAGAGACCCATTTTGGTTGGAAAACGGAAATCAGAAACATTACAGAGATTTCAACTTGTTAGGTATCGCCATCTCTACTATTTTGTATAACAACTGTTTTCCATCTTGTTTGAAAAACAGAATAAACAATCACCAGATAGTTTGCCACATAGTAAGTGATGGCCAGTATCATGTGGTGTTAAATAAAGTTCTGGAAAGGAAAATTTTGAAGAGAATGTGTCATCTCCAATCCCATTCTGAAATTTTACTCAAGTGAAGTGAACGATTATGTTCACACAAAAATTTGTACACAAATGTTTCTAGTAGCTTTATTTATAATCACCCAAATGTCCTTCTACAGGTGATGGATGAGCAAACAGTGGTACCTCCATACGAACGAAGACCATGTTGCAATAAAAAGGAGCAAAACACTGACACACACAACAACCTGGTTGACTCTCAAAGGCACTATGCTAAGTGATAAGGCCAGATTCAAAAGGCCACATGTCATATGATCATATTTATGCCATTTATATGACACTCTGGTAAAGGTCAACCATAGGGACTGAAAACAGATCAGTGCTTGCCAGTGGCTGAGGGAGTGAGGAGGAGAGAAGAGGACCACTATAAAGGACATAAGGGAATTGGGGGAGTGACAGAACTCTTCTGTATCTTCACTGTGATGGTGTTACAGTCTCAGAGAACTCCACGCTGGAAAGAGTGGTCTACTGCATGTGATATATCTATATTAAGAAACCCGTAGGGATAATCAAGCATACAAGGAAATATACCACTTTCCTGACAACAGGGTCATATTCTAAAAGTGATTAATATTTAAGTAAAAATCTATAAAAATCAATCAGTTCACTAGCAAGGGAACTGTAACAAAATACTCAGATACTAATTTGCGTGGCTTACATATACTTACTGCCAAAATAGCAGAAATAATGCCATCATTCCTTCAAGAAATATTTTTGGCATGCCTACCATGTGTTAGACATTGTTCCAGGGCAGTGAAGAAAAGAGGCAAAACCCCTGCTCTCAGGGGTCTTACATTTCAGTCTTGCCATCTGATGCTGTACTAATATGGTGAAACACAGCAGGCTCCTTCTTAGTACAGTATAGTATTGGTATAGGTGTGAATGAATACTAAGTAAAATGGGCCAAGAAAAATCGCAGCTATTGTCCAATGGAGTCATCTCTGAAATTGCTAGCTCTGAAACTTTCTTGCGAGAGGAAAAGAAACCTGAACCACTGAATAAAAGTTTAGAGGAAACGGGCAAAAGATTGCCAATACTAATCGCAAAAAAGGAAAAATTAATAAAAGTAAGTGAATATAGGGTCTTAGCGCAGGAGCGCAAAATTTGAATCCTGTTGTGCTGTGTGGTTTTACGGGTTAGATACTACATATTAGCAAAATTACGAGTTAACAGAGATTACTAGATTGCAAATTTCAGTAATATTAAAATTCATAGAAAGTTAGAACATTGACACTCGTTGGCACTATTGGCATGAGTGAATGTAAAGACTCCAGACTATGAACTGAGTTCAAGAGAGCTCTGAGGACAGGGGAGTCTGGAGTTGGCCTAAATATATGCCAAAGTAATGACTGTGGAAGACAAGTAGTCGGCCAAAGAAAAGGTTTTGACTTGCCAGCCCACACTTACATAATGAACACCCTGAACAGCCACCAAATTGAATCCAGTCAGAATGAACTCATGTATGAATGAGAACAACAGTGTATCACCCAGTCCAAGGCGGATAAAACTCCAGGACTCGAGGGCAAGAGGTGAGCCCAGCAGCCAAGAAGGCCCGCTGCCCCAAGAGCTGGTGAAAGGCAGGAGCTGGGCAGCAGAGCACGGGGGCAGGCCCCTGCTGCCCAGCACAGGAGTCCCTCCGCTCCGGGCTGCCCCAGTGGCTCCCGAGTCCCACTGCCCACACATGGTAAGATCCTACTGCGGGAAGCTGGGAATGTCAAGTGTTAATTCTGGGGAGTGCTAACGCAGCAGTGAAGGCGGGGGACGGAAGAACGTTACGTCTCACTTGATACTTCTTCCTATTACTTGAATTTTCTTAGCATGTAAAAATATATATTTTTAACTTACAAAATACAAATATTTTGAAAGATGTGAAACATATGGTCAAATAAACACTACTTTATCCTTTTTAAATTTAAAAAAGTTTAATTTTTTCCTGATTATTATTAAAGAGGGGAATTTCTGCCCATCTACCCCTTAGTTTTCCACTGATGGGACTTCTGTTCCTTTCCCAAAGATTATGACTAGAGTTTTAGAGTAATGGTCTTAAACAATCTTTTCTGATAAAACAAAGGAAATGCCAATTTTTGGCTGACATCATGCCTGATGTGTGACAGTAAAACCATAAGCATAAATAAGAGTATCATCATGGGGGTCAGGGTAGTGAGGATTAATGGAACCCAGCCACATTAGAAAGCACGTGCACCAATGTCATACACCACGAGAAGCTGCCCAACAGCAGGGGGCCGGCTGGTGGAACCCTCAGTTTCTCAGAGGCAAGCTCTTTCTCTTTAGATTGGCACCTGAGCTAACAACCGTTGCCAATCTTTTCTTTTTTCCCGCTTTTTCTCCCCAAACCCCGCCCCCAGCACATAGTTGTATATTTTAGTTGTGGGTCCTTCTGGTTGTGGCACGTGGGACACCACCTCAGGATCGCCTGACGAGCAGTGCCATGTCTGCACCCAGGATCCGAACCAGCAAAACCCCAGGCCACCAAAGCAGAGCGCGTGAACTTAACCACTTGGCTATGGGGCCGGGCCAAGCTCTTTCTGAGCATCAGCAACCCAGGGTCAGAAGAGCTTAATCAGGTACAGGTTCCTATCAAGAGTCAAAGGCTACTGACAATCTCATAGTGCCCTGCCTGGGGTGAGTTTAAACACCAGAAAGGAGAACAACAGTGAAGTGGCCAGACCCCACCAGCTTCTGCTGGGCCTACTGGCCCAAAACCCCAGGTAAGCAGTTTGTCAAGGAGGAAACCGGCAGAAGACCGAGCAAGGATGGTCAGTCCTTAGTCAGTCTTTGGTAACCAAGGATGGCGGGCCTACAATATGTGTGAAGTAGGAGGCTGTCTTTTTTCGTTTAAATCCACCAGTAAATAAAAGCAAAATATTTTAAGCCGAGTTGCACGCACTGCATTATGTCTCAAAGTTAATAAAGCCTCGAAGATTTGGCACAGACAAAATAAAGTGGGTTGGTATGAAAAAACTTCAACCTTGTTGACTCTGGCTGGCCATTACATCCTACAACTAGTACTTTTCAAACTGCTAACCACTGGGCTCTAGGCTGTGCAGACACCTCAGCAGCCAGTTTAGGATTTGAGGAGATCCAGCAGGGCACGCGGGGGCGGGGGGGGGGGGGGGGGAGGGACCACTTGAAATGGAAAAGCTCTGTTTTTATGTGCTTATAAAACAAACAATTTTAATAAGTATCATAGTCATAAAAATTGACATATTAGAATTCTACATAAGATTTCATTTAATAAAAGAGTTTCATTGCTTAAAAGTTTTTTTGGAAAATCTTTATCCTAAACAATTTTGTTCATTTTCTTGAGCAGTTTAGGTGGAAACACTCACTTTCGTTTGCGAGATGAAAGGTAAGATCTATTTTCTATCACATGACCTTGAGAAAGGCACCATTTCTCTGAACCTGAAGTATCTTCTCCCTACGAGTGAGAGAGTAGACTGTCTCTTCAATACAGACAATGAAAGACCAAGGCAGTCTTTTTACACGTGGCTCGCCGTATAAACGTGTCCAGAAAGTCTTGTGTGCAGGTAGAGGATAATAATTGAAAGTGATAGGAATTCTTTATAAAAGTATTTTACAAAAATTACATCTTTACCTGTTTGTGTAAAAAGTCATCTGAAAGGATCCAGGACTCTATGGCCAGGGAGCAACAGTACACAACATACCACAGTGCCCAACACACTGGATCTACTACCATAGGCAGGAACTGTGAGCCATGTTCATGCTGGATCTACTACCACACACAAGCAGTGTAAGCTGGGCACACTGGATCTACTACCACACACAGGAACCGAGAGCCAGGCACACTGGAACTACCACCACATGCAGGAACTGTGAGCCAGGCACACTGGAACTACCACCACACGCAGGAACCGTGAGCCAGGCACACGCTGGATCTACTGCCACAGGCAGGAACTGTGAGCCAGGCACACGCTGGATCTACTACCACACGCAGGAACCGTGAGCCAGGCACACGCTGGATCTACAACCACACGCAGGAACCGTGAGCAGGCACACACTGGATCTACTATCACACGCAAGAACCGTGAGCCTGGCACACGCTGGATCTACTACCACATGCAAGAACCGTGAGCCAGGCACATGCTGGATCTACTACCACACGCAGGAACCGTGAGCCAGGCACACGCTGGATCTACTATCACATGCAAGAACCGTGAGGCAGGCACACGCTGGATCTACTACCACACGCAAGAACCGTGAGCCAGGCACACGCTGGATCTACAACCACACGCAGGAACCATGAGCCAGGCAAACACTGGATCTACTATCACACGCAAGAACCATGGGCCAGGCACACGCTGGATCTTCTACCACATGCGGGAACCGTGAGCCTGGCTCACGTTGGATCTACACCACATGCGGGAACTGTGAGCCGGGCTCAGGCTGGATCCACTACCATAAATGGGAATTGTGAGCTGGGCACACTGGATCTACTACCACATGTGGGAACCATGAGCTGGGCACACTGGATCTACTAACACAGGCGGGGACCATGAGCAGCCACACACTGGATCAACTACCACAGGCAGGTATTGTGAGCAGGCCTGAAGCAAGTCACCACATAAACTGACCTCTCCCTAAGCTATCCATCCACATAGGGCAAAGTTTTTCCTGAGCTCTGGAACATTGTGCTTTTCTTGCTGGCATGATACGGTCACTTGTCAATTTGTTAATGCTCTTCTGAAACGGTCTGGCCTTAGTGTACTCACTGAGAGGAGAAACAGGTCAGCCCACGCAGCCCACGGCTAACAAGTGACTCTGTTTTCTGAACAGAAATTGAAACTTAGAAAACTAACTGGGGGTGGGGGTGGTGTCATAGATTTGTCTAGCAAAAGAACTGAATTTATATCTAACAGTTACCTGATAAAAAACCTGAATGAGATGAAGAGATATTCAGAGCTAGGGAGTTAAAAACTCCCAAAGCGTAGCTGAAAGGAAAATGGAAAGCAAATGGGAAACTGCATTCAACTTACAACCTTCCCATAACACCCCTGTGCCAATAAGAGGGCAGTCGGGGAGGACCGGCGTCGGGGAGGAAGGATGATGTCACCAACGAGCTTCCTGGCAGGTGGAGAGCTTGGACCTTCTGTGGAAGAGACCAGTGGGGCCCTGTCAACTCAGGCTGGGGCCACAGTGGGGAAGGAGTCAAAGAGGGGGAATAACAGGAGGGAAAGAGAGGTGCCATTTCCCCAAAACCTGCATGTGCTCCCCAAAACCTACGAGCTGCACAGCTGGGAGCTCAGCACTGGGGGACAATCACTGCAGGGATTAGGCAGGAGCCAAAGACTGCAGGTTTCAGCACACGGAGAGGGCGTGGGTGGTGACACAGGGCTGAACCCAGGACGACACAAGGTCAGGAGGTCTGGACTGGTGACTCAGCATCAAGAGGATGGCTGACGAATACCCACCGCCCTGCCAGCGTCAGAGCAGCCTGCGGGGGGTCAAGGGCATCCATGACATGCTGAGACCTGTCCAGTGCTGCAGAGTCTAGAAACTGACACAGCCACAGCAGTCAGGCAAGCTCACCAAGGCTCAGGCCGGCACAGAGTCTGCTGCAACAAACACCAAACGGAGCGCTACAGGAATAACTTTACTGCATCTCAGGCTTCAAACAGCCTTGGATAATTCGGAACACGCCTCTCACACATTATATAAGGGTGAGGTTGATTCGGGAGATGGGCCTTTTCAGGAGAATTAGATTGTCAGTGAGAAAAGAGACCCACTGAAAGCTTAGATGACTGTTTCCTAAAAGGTTCATTTACCTCCCACAAAATAGGATCCCTCCGAGCTCAAAGAGCTACATTTTCCTACGTAGACAGGCACCTGCAGCAGCATCTACTCCAAGTGACCGTTCATGTGTCAAGAATCCAGTAGCACAAAGCAGAATAGTCAGGCTTTGTTTTCATACCATCCTAGTTTTGCAATTTTTCTTCATAATAATGAACTATTAAGTATAGGATTTTTTCTCTTTCAATTTTTTTTAACAGGAAATAACTTGCAAACCAAGTAAGACCAAATGTAAATCTCGAGGTTCCTGTGGTAAGAGTAATCAGCCCACAGTGTATGAACCACTTATCATTGTAACCTGGCTATGCCAGGTAGTAAATCTCTTATTTATGTTTTTCACAACCATGATATTTGTGTCATTTTCATGAGTACGTGTGCTAGGATTTAAGAATGTAAGACATTCTAAATTTATAAAAACAAATGAATTTTATCTACACTACAAAAAACTTTACTGCGGGGTTCTTTTAACCAATAGGCTCCTCTAGCGCACTGGAAATAGAATTGACAATGCATTTGAGTCAATCTTCTTGATCAAGAACACATTTACTGGGGGCTGGCCCCGTGGCTGAGTGGTTAAGTTCGCGCGCTCCGCAGCAGGCGGCCCAGTGTTTCGTTAGTTCGAATCCTGGGCGCGGACATGGCACTGCTCATCAGACCACGCTGAGGCAGCGTCCCACATGCCACAACTAGAAGAACCCACAACGAAGAATACACAACTATGTACCGGGGGGCTTTGGGAGAAAAAGGAAAAAATAAAATCTTTTAAAAAAAAAAAAAAAAAAAAAGAACACGTTTACTGCACCAAGCAAAGTACACAGCAATACTAAAACCACTCTCACCCGTCAGTGCCCAAAATGCGGTAATCTCTATCTGCTCTCCTCGGTCACAGGCCCTGCTTCCTCCAAATCCACCATGGGGAGACATCCAACAACCTGTAAAGCATCTCATAAGCACTTTGTTCCTCAATTATTTTACTGATGTTATATAATGGCTTATAACATTGTATAATTTCAGGTGTACATTATCATGTGTCAGTGTCTGTATAGACTGCATCATAATCACCACCAATAGTCTAATTTTTATCTGTCACCAAATATATGTGCTCCTTTACCCCTTTCACCCAACCCCCAAACTGCTTACCCTCTAGTAACCACTAATCTCTTCTCTCTGTCCATGTGTTTATTTTCCACATATGAGTGAAATCATGCACTGTTTGTCTTTCTCTGTCTGCCTTATTTCACTTAACATAATTCCCTCAAGGTCCATCCACGGTGTTGCAAACAGGATGGTTTTCTACTTTTTATGGCTGAGTAGTATTCCATTGTGTGTGTGTGTGTGTGTATGTATATGTATACAAACACACACATCTTCTTTACAATCATCAGTCAATGGGCTCTTGGGTTGCTTCCACGTCTTGGCTATTGTGAATAATGCTGCAGTGAACACGGGAGTGCATAAGTCTCTTTGAGTTGTTGATTTCAAGTTCTTTGGATAAATATCCAGTAGTGGGATAACTGGATCATATGGTATTTCTATTTTTAATTTTTTGAGAAATCTCCATCCTGTTTTCCATAGTGGCTGCTCCAGCTTGCATTTCCACCAGCAGTGTATCAGGGTTCCCGCTTCTCCACATTCTCTCTAACATTTGTTTTTCTGTCTTGGTAATTATAGCCATTCTGACAGGCGTAAGGTAGTATCTTATTGTAGTTTTGATTTGCATTTCCCCAATAATTAGTGATGTTGAACATCTTTTCATGTGCCTATTAGCCATCTGTATAACTTCTTTGGGAAAATGTCTGTACATATCCTCTGCCCATTTTTTGATTGGGATTTTTTGTTGTTGTTGAGTTGTATGAGTTCTTCATATGTTCTGGAAATTAATGCCTTGACAGATATATGATTTGCAAATATTTTCTCCCAGTTGGTGGGTTGTCTTTTTGTTTTGTTCATGGTTTCCCTTGCCTTGTAGAAACTCTTCAGTCTGATGTAGTCTCATTTGTTTATTTTTTGTTTTGTTTCCCATGCCTGAGTATACATGGTGTTGGAAAGATGCTGCTAAGACCCATGTCAAAGAGTGTACTGCCTATATTTTCTTCTAGGAGTTTGATGGTTTCAGGTCTTACACGCAAGTCTTTGACTTATTCTGAATTAATTTTTGCATATGGTGTAAGATAATGGTCTACTTTCATTTTTTGCATGTGGCTGTCCAGTTTTATAAATACACCCTTTATTGAAGAGACTTTCTTTTTGCTGTTGGATGCTCTTGGTTCCTTTGTCAAAGATTGGCTGTCCACAGACGCATGGATTTATTTCGAGGCTTCCAATTCTGTTCCACTGATTCGTGTGCCTGTTTTTGTGCCAATACCATGCTGTTTTGATTACTATAGCTTTGCAGTATATTTTGAAATCAGGGATTGTGATGCCTCCACTTTTGTTCTCTTCTCTCAGGATTGCTTTAGCTATTTGGGGTCTTTTGTTGTTCCATATAAATTTTAGGATTGTTGTTCTACTTCCATGAAGAATGTCATTGAGATTCTGACTGAAATTGCATTGAATCTGTAGACTGCTTTAGGTAATATGGACATTTTAACTATGTTATTTTTCTAATCCATGAGAAAGGAATATCTTTCTGCTTCTTTATGTCATCTTCGATTTCTTTCCATGACGTCTTAGAGTTTTAAGTGTATAGGTCTCTCACCTCCTTCATTATATTTATTCCTAGATATTTTATTCTTTTTGTTGCGATTATAAATGGGATTGTATTCTTGAAATCTCTTTCTGTTAGTTCATTATTAGAGTATAGAAATGCAACTGATTTTTGTAAGTTGATTTTGCACCCTGCAACTTTGTTGTAGTTGTTATACTAGTTTTATGATGGATTCTTTAGGGTTTTCTACATATAGGATTGTGTCATCCACAAATAGCGAGTTTCAGTTCTTCCTTTCCAATTTGGGTGTCTTTTATTTCTTTTTCTCGCCTGATTGCTCTGCCCAAAACCTCCAATACTATGTTGAATAGGAATGGTGAGAGTTGGCACCCTTGTCTTGTTCCTATTCTCAAAGGGATGGCTTTCAGTTTTGTGTTTTTAAAGATTGGCACCTGAGCTAACATCTGTCTCCAATCTTCTTTTTTATTTTATTATTTATTTATTTGTTTTTCTTCTTCTCTCCCCAAAAGCCCCCAAGTACATAGTTGTATATTCTAGTTGTGAGTGCCTCTGGTTGTGCTATGTGGGACACCACCTCAGCATGGCCTGATGAGCGGTGCCATGTCCGCAGCCAGGATCCGAACCAGCGAAACCCTGGGCTGCTGAAGCAGAGTGTGCAAACTTAACCACTTGGCTATGAGGCCAGCCCTGGCTTTCAGTTTTTCACTGTTGAATATGATGTTGGCTGTGGGTGTGTCATATATGGCCTTCATTATGTTGTTACTTTCATTCAATACTTATTTTATTGAGAGCTTTCATCATAAATGGATGTTGGATCTTGTCAAATACTTTCTCTGCATCTATTGAGATGATCATGTGGTTTTTATTCCTCATTTTGTTAACGTAGTGTATCACACTGGTTGATCTGCAGATGTTGAACCATCCCTGCATCCTTGTTACAAACCCCATTTGATCATGGTGTACAATCTTTGTAATGTATTGCTGTATTCAATTTGCCAATATTTTGTCAAGGAGTTTTATATCTGTGTTCATCAGCAATATTGGCCTGTAATTTTCCTTCTTTGCATTGCCCAGTCTGGCTCTGGGATCAGGATGATGCTGGCCTCACAGAATGAGTTAAGAAGTGTTCCGTCTTCTTCAGGTTTTTGGAATAGTTTGGGAAGGACAGGTATTAAATCTTCTTTGAATGTTTGGTAGTTTCTCCAAAGAAGCCATCTGGTCCTGGACTTTTATTTTGGGGGGAGGTTTTTAATTACTGTTTCAATCTCTTTACTTGTGATTGGTCTATTCAGATTCTGTATTTCCTCTTGATTCAGTTTTGGGAGGTTGTAAGAGTCTAAGAATTTATCCATTTCTTCAGGTTGTCCAATTTCTTGGCATATAGTTTTTCATAGTATTCTCTTATAATCCTTTGTATTTCTGTGGTATCCGTTGTAATTTCTCCTCTTTCATTTCTAATTTTATTTACTTGAGGCTTTTTTTTTCTCTTGCTGAGGAAGATTCACCCCAAGCTAACATCCGTGCCAATCTTCCTCTATTTTCTGTGTAGGTCACTGCCATAGCATGGCTGCCCAAAATGTGGTATAGGTCTATGCCCGAACTGGGTCACTGAAGTGGAGTATGCCAAATTCAGCCACTGGTCCACAGGGCCAGCACCTCTCTTTTTCTTAATGAGTCTGGCTAAGGGTTTGTCAATTTTGTTTATCTTCTCAATAAACCAGCTCTTAGTTTCATAGATTCTTTCTACTGTCTTTTTGGTCTCTATTTCATTTTTTTCTGCTCTAATTTTTATTGTTTTCCTCCTTCTGCTGACTTTTGGGTTTGTTTGCTCTTTTCTAGTTCTGTTAGGTGTAGTTTAAGATTACTTGAGATATTTCTTGTTTGTTGAGGCGGGCTTGTATTACTATAAATTTCCCTCTTAGAACTGCTTTTGCTGCATCCCATAAGAGTTGGTATGATGTATTTTCATTTTCATTTGTCTCCAGGTATTTTTTTGATTTCTCCTCTGATTACCTCATTGATCCAATAGTTGTTCAGTAGCATGCTGTTTAGTCTCCACGTTTGTGACTTTCCCAGCACTTTTCTCTTTTTTTTTTTTTTTGAGGAAGATTAGCCCTGAGCTAACTACTGCCAATCTTCCTCTTTCTGCTGAGGAAGACTGGCCCTGAGCTAACATCCATGCCCATCTTCCTCTATTTTATACGTGGGACATCTACCACAGCATGGCTTTTGCCAAGCGGTGCCATGTCCACACCTGGGATCCAAACCGGCAAACCCCAGGCCACCAAGAAGCAGAACGTGTGAACTTAACCACTGCGCCACCAGGCTGGCCCCTCCCAGCTTTTTACTTGTAGTTGATTTCTGGTTTCATAGCATTGTGGTTGGAAACGATGCCTGAGATGATTTCAATCTTCTTAACGTTATCAATCTTCTTATCAATCTTCTTAAATTTATTGCCTCATTTCCCAGAATATGGTCTATCTTTGAGAATCTTCCATGTGCACTTAAGAAGAATATGTATTCTGCTGTTTTTGGATGGAATCTATCTATCTATACATATGAAGTCCATCTGGTCTAGTATTTCACTTAAGACCACTGTTTCCTTCTTGACACTCTGTCTGGATGATCTATCCATTGACGTAAGTGGGGTGCAGAGGTCCCCTACTATTATTACGTTGCTGTCAATTTCTCCCTTTAGGTCTGTTAGTAGTTGCTTTATATACTTTGGTGCTGTTGTGTTCGGTGCATATATATTCATAAGTGTTATGTCCTCTTGGTGGAATGTCCCTTTTATCATTATATACTGTCCCTCTTTGTCCTTCATTGTCTTTTTTATCTTGAAGTCTGCTTTGTCTGATATAAGTATGACAATACCTGCTTTCTTTTGCTTGCCATCTGCTTGGAGTATCATCTTCCATCCCTTCACTCTGAGCCTCTCTTTGTCTTTAGAGCTAGGATGTATTTCCTAGAGGCAGCATATTGTTGGGTCTTGTTTTTTAATCCATCCAGCCATTCTATCTTTTGATTGGAGAATTCAATCCATTTACATTTAGAGTGATTATTGATGTATGAGGGCTTAATACTGCTATTTTGTATCTCGTTTTCCAGTTGTTCTATACTTCCCTTGTTTCTCTTCTCTTGCATTCCTGACTGCCATCTTAGTTTGGTGGTTGTCTGTGATGGTTTTCTCACTTTTCTCTTTATTTATGATTTACGTCTCTGCTCTGATTTTTTGTTTAGTGTACACCCTGAGGTTTGTATAAAAGGTCTCACAGATGAAACAGTCCATTTTCTGCTAGCCTCTTATCTCCATTAGCCTAAGCACATTCCATCCCTTCCCACTTCCCCTTCTAAGTTACTGTTGTCACAAATTATTGTTTTGTATTGTGAGTTTGTGATTAAAATGAAGTGTTTATAATTATTTCTTATATTTCCTTCCCTTTATCTTTTATGTTATAAATGTTTGCCAACTTGTTCTAATAAAGAGCTGCAATTTTCTGATTTTGTCTATTTATGTCCTTGCTCAAGGCTTTGTAAACATTTGCCTTTTGTTTCAGTTACGAGGGCATCCTTGATCATTTCTTGTAAGATAGGTCTAGTGGCAATGAACTCCCTCAGCTTTTGCTTATATGGGAAAGCTTTTATCTCTCTATCACATCTGAAGGATAGTCTTGTGGGATAGAGTATTCCTGGCTGAAAATTTTTGTCTTCCAGTATTTTGAATATAGCATTCCAATCTCTCCTAGCTTGTAAGGTTTCTGCTGACAAATCTGCTGAAAGCCTGATAGGCTTTTGTAGAGTATTCTCTTCTGCCATGCTGCCCTTAATATTTTTTGTCATTGACTTTTGCCAGTTTTACTATTATATGTCTTGTAGAAAGTCTTTTTGGATTGATATAATATGGAGTTCTATTGGCTTCATATACTTGTAGGTCTAGTTCCTTCCCCAGGTTTAGAAAGTTCTCAGCTATTATTTCTTTGAACAATCTCTCTGCTCCTTTCACTCTTCTTCTCCCTTTGGAATACCTATCATCTTTATGTTGCATTTCCTAATTGAGTCGGATATTTCTCAAAGAATTTCCCCATTTTTTTTAAGTCTTAGTTCTCTCTCCTCTTCCACCTGAAGCATTTCTATATTTCTGTCCTCCATAATGTGAGCTCTGTGTTTTAAGGTTTCTAGTTTTTTATCTCCTTCATTGTGTTTTTCATCTCCAGAATTTGTTTGGTTTATTTTACAGTTTCAATCTTTTTAGTGAAGTATCCCTTCTGCTCATTAATATCATTCCTGAGTTTATTCAACTGCCTTTTGAATTTTCTTGTAACTCACTGAGTTTCTTCATGACAACTATTTTGAATTCTCTGCCATTCAGATGCTAAATTTCTGTGACTTCAGGATTGGTTTCTGGAGAAACCTTTTCATTTTCCTTCTGCTCTGAAGTATTAATATAGTTTTTCATGGTGTTTGATGAAGTGATCCTTTGCTGGTGCACAGTGGTAGTATCAGGTCACAGATTCCATCTGCCACCTCTTGGTGGGGGTAGGAACTGTATTTTCTGAACCCGCCACATCTGCTGGAAGTTGTGCTGATAGGGTTCATCTGCGTTTGCCCACTGGCAGCAGCCACCTCGTGGGTCACACACACACACATGCCAGCGCTCTGGTGCGGAACTGCTGCCTTGGCTGGGGACTGGACAAAGTGGTGTATTAGGTGGGAGGGGAGTGGCACTTGAGTGCATGCACTGGCTGGCTCCACACTCACAGGCAGTTCTCCTGGGCTGCTGTGCTTGGTTGGGGGCGCCCACGCTGTGGCTGAGCCATGCCACTCAGTGTGAAGCATTCCTGAGGGCCAGGCTGCAACTCTGAAAGCGAAAGTGTTTGTGCACAGGCCTGCCTGCTCTCCCGCTTCCTCTTACAGTCATGCACCAGCTGCTGCATGAGGACCCATGACCTAGATCACTGCCACTGGGGATGGGAAGAGGATCTGCTCACCCTTTCACACTCCTTCTCGGGGATCAAGTACCCCACCTTCAGATGCATGGCTGCATGGATCTCTCAGATGTTCTATTATACTTTGTAGCAAATCCTCTGTTGGTTAATGAATATCTATTTGGTTGTAACTTAGTGGAGAGAGACTAGGGGAACAGCTCACTCTGCCACGATGCTGACATCACTCTGATAAGCACTTATTATGCCATATGTGGGGTGTACTAACAACCTGATTTACATCAAAGCAGACAACGAGCAATTCTGACTGTGAACAGACACCATGGAAAAGTGTAACACCACCACCACCACCTACGCTTTAAGCCCCTACTACAAGTCAGAACCTCTAACGAATATCTTAAAATTCCATCTCATTTCATCCTCTCAACACACCCTTTGAGTAGGTATCATCTCCATCCAACAGACGAGAATGAAGATCTGGAAAAGGCACATAGAGTCCTAGACCTGGGAATAAAGAGACAATTTCAAATATTCACTCTTATCAGTGTTGCTGGCATGGCACTGAATTCTCCGAGCCTCAGTCTTCTCAATCATAAAATGGGGGGAAATGCCACCTCTTCAGTATTTGGGAGGGTTAAAGCAGTGTGGGAGTTGGAAAGGACTGTCCTAGTTTATGTTATTATAGAACAACATTAGCTAGGTTTCATCATGGGAAATTAAAACTTTTACTGGAAATACAGAATTAGGGACTTTTTATCACATTCCTGATAGTCTTATACCATACATGCGGCTTTGGAAACACAAGTCAAGTTTCTGGATTCCATGGGCAGCACTCTCAAGGAGAAGGTGGCTTGGCCACAATGCTTCAAGCTCTGAGGAAGAGTATATTCTGTGTAAATTGCGATGAAGACACCAGGGAATCACATTTTGGACAATTTTCTACTCCTGAATTAGAGAGAAGATAACTGTATATATAGGAATTCTGAAGTCTCCATTCCCATATTTATTTGAATCATTTTCTTAAGAATGATCGTCCTAAAGTAAATACCAGTTATGGAGGATTCAACATGTAGCTTTAGAGGTATCTCAAATATAAATCTTACCGTCTACAATTTATATGTAGAACATTATTTCTAATTACAAAGTAAAATCTATAACATACCCATAAGACCATAGTTTTCCCTTTCTGATCAATGCATTTATAAAACTACTAGTCTTATGAATTTTGTTTAAATATTTTAAGGCTTCGACTATCATTTAATAAAGTTTTGGATCATATACCAAGTAGCAGGTACTGACGGGCCTAGGTATACAATATAAATAAACAAAATGTTTTAGTTAGGCAGACTCGTAGAATGAATTAATTTTAACAGAAGTTGATTGGTGCAATGATAGAGGTATAAATAAAATGTGTCAGTAACCTATTGAAGGTTCCTACTGAATTATAGGAAGTATTCTTGTGGTATTCTGTCTTCTCCTGACCATTGGACCTGACATTCTTCTGCTCCATCATAATCTCACTTTCTGGTTAAAGATACTCTTCTTGTGAGGAATTTTCTAAAATTTAAATATTAAATTTAGGAATTATTGTAAGCCTATGAGTGATAGTTGTTTCTGTTAACAGAAATTAAAACATACATTTCTAAACAACTCATGTGTCAAAGAAAAAAATCATAATGGAAATTAGAAGATATTTACGGTGTACAATTATAAAAATACTACAAATCAAATCTTGCAGGGCATGCAGCACAGCATTATATCAGGGTCTTCCCACATCCCACAGAGCATGAGCTTGCTAAAACATGAAGCCACAGCAGGGTCCTTTGGAGCAGCGTCTTCTGCCTGCTTCTAGGCAGAGCGCTTCTCCTTCTTCCAGTCTCTCTCTCTCCTGGTTCCCTGCCCCTCTCCAGCAGGACCTGGGTGAGGTTACAAGGGTGACTGCTTTATAAGAATTCACCAACCTATTAAAAATCAAACACTTGTGGGATGCAACTAAGGTAGTACTTAGAGGAAAATGTGTGCATTTTCAAGAGGAGGCTACAATTTAATAAGTCAACTTATGAGGTTTAAAAAACAACAACAACAAGAGCAGAATAAACTCAAGGAAGAGGGGAAATATTTTGGAAAGATGATAAAGTGAAGTCACTTTTAAAAAGTGCGATCAAATTAGGTGAGAAGTGACTATAAATGATTGGGAAATAGAATAAAAGAAACCTTTTACTGCACTCAGACTGCTTCACAAACGTCTACGAGTTCTTCTTCACTTTGCTCCCACTGTCTACCCTTCTGACGGAAATAAACATGCCAGGTAGGGAGACAGACCCTCGCCCAGCACTTACATTTCAAAAGCAGGTTCAAGCATCACCACCTCAATGAGGCTCCCAAAGGGCCCTTCCCCCAGAACGATTATGCCCTACCTGGTGCTCATCAGATACCACAGATGCTCCTACTCAAGCACTTCATCACCTTTTGTTTCTATATTTACCTCCCTCTCTCTAATGATCTGTAAGCCTCATAGACATTGGTTGAATAAGTTTATTTTGATTAAATAACAATCTAAAAATGAAGGAGATTTATGAAGATGCAGTGATATGGAAAGGTATCCAAGATAAAGATACACCGTTGAGCAAAAAGAACAAGTTGTGTGTGTGTGTGCACACACCTATTATTCATACGCAATGTCTGGAATAGTACACACAGTGTCAGTGGCTACCTCCAGGGACAGAAAACGGTGTCAGAAAGAGGCGGGAGGACTTGACTTTTCACTTTCCTATCTTCTGTAAAATCTTAAGTTGTTAATATGGCATGCATTACGTTTATATTTTAAAAAATGATTCGGCTATAATTTTAAAAACTCCATCATTTTGTCAATGAGAACCTTTTCCTAGGAAAAAACCAAAATGTCAATTTTAAACCCAATACATTCTCTCGTGTTCACAGCACATTTTCCAAGTAGAAGTCATTGCAGTTTTTTAAACTGAAATATTACAATGCTATTTATAGCTCTCCTAGGAAATTAATAACAACTATTTCTACAAATTCCTCCATTTTGCATAAAAATGGCCTTTCTTAGGGAAGTATTATAATAGTGTTGGATGGACTTTTTTTTTTAAAGATTGGCACCTGAGCTAACATTGGCTGCCAATCTTCTCTTCTTCTTCTTCTCCCCCAAACCCCCCAGTACATAGTTGTATACTCTAGCTATAGGTCCTTCTGGCTCTGCCATGTGGGATGCCATCTCAGCATGGCTTGATGAGCGGTGCCATGTATGCATCCAAGATCTGAACCAACGAAACCCTGGGCCACCAAAGCAAAGCACACAAACTTAACCACTTGGCCACAAGGCCAGCCCCTGGATGGACGTGCTCTGAAACCTGACTGACCTCAGCTGGATGCCAGGCTCTGTCATTAGCTGGGTGATCTTGGGCAAACTCCTCAACCTGTCTAGGCCCCAGTTCCCTCATCAGTAAAATGGGAGTGACGCGGCCTGGTTGACAAACCCTACACCAGTGCTTCCCAAGCACCCCTGGTGGAACGTAAGTGCTTTATGTGGTTACCTGGACAAACGTGTTTCACCTGAATGACAATCACTTATGACCTTGGGATCAGGCTAACACAGGTGGAAGCCACCTCAAGCAAGCCATAATTACAGGTACTGTGCTCTCGCAGGATGACAGATGAGTCAAATCTTTAGTAACTGAAGCTTTACCAATGCTGTTGAGATGTATAGAGAAAAGTGAAAACTTGTATGTTATTAGTTCCACCGGTGGGAAAGAGAGGCCACCCCTCACACAACCATGGTGCAAACTACGCTTGAAACATACACTGTCCGCAGGCCCTGAGACCTCATCAAGCAATTAGCCAGCAAGGGTCCCACCACCGGGAGCTTAGGAAGCAGCCTGGACAGTGCTGGCCACCTATTCCACCTATCCTGAGTCACAGATCATCGAGTCCAACACATGAGTCACCGGCACATATGTCCAGGTGTGTATTTTTGTCAATTGATTAGATTTATAGGTTTAATAACTTTTGGGGAGGCTTTTAAAAAATATATAGCAACCATCTATTTAGGAAAAGTTTTAATGTTTTTTCTTTTACAATCGCTATATAAGGTCTCCTTTTAAAACGCATTTAGTGCAATTGCGTTAGTGTAAAATGCATTAAGTGTAAAAGTAACTGGAAGATTGAGAAACACAGCCATAAGCCAATCACCACGGATTCTGTTCCTGATGATGGCACCAAGGCAACTGATGTGCACAGCTGACACCACATTCAACTCCACCACCCACGAGGAGTGGTCCCAGTTGTGTAAGACATCACCTGGGACAACTTATGATTCCATTTACTGCATCTTTTCTAAATGTACTTTTCATTACTTGTACCATATTTAAAACCCCAGAAAACATCTCAGCTGGAGTAATATCTCTGAATGGAATGTGCTAACTTTTCAATGAAATAATGAGTATTAAAGCAAAATGTATATAGTCTCCTGCCTCGCCCAATTCTCATTTCGATATCTTCCGAGCTACAGAAAACTATGAGAATACAAAGTAGAGGAGACACGGGAACCCTCATACACTGCCGCTGGAACATAAAGTGGTGCAGATGCTTTGGAAAACAATTTGGTGGGTCTTCAAAAAGTTAAACATAAAGTTGCCGTATCACTCAGCAATTCCACTCCTCAATATATATCCAAGAGAAATGAAAACATATGTTCACACAAAAACTTGTACTACAACGTTCACAGCAGCATTATTCACAATAGCCAAAAAGTGAAAATCACCAAAATGTCCATCAACAAATCAATGGATAAATAAAATGTGCCAGAGCCATACAATGGAATATTATTCAGACATAAAAAGGAAGAAGGTACTGATACATGCTACAACATGTATGAATATTGAAAACTATGCTAAGTCATAGAAGCCAGCCACAAAAGGCCACAAATTGTATGATTCAACTTCTATAATTTACGATTCATTATAAATGAATTATGAATTATCCCATTCGTATGAAATGTCCAGAATAGACAAATCCATAGAGACAGAAAGTAAATCTGTGATTGCCAGGGGCTGAGACAGAGGGGGAATGAGGAGTGACTGCCAATGGATACAGAGTTTCTTTTTGGGGTGATGAAAATGTTCTAAATTAGATGGTGGTGATAGCTGCACAACTTTTTGAACATATTAAAACCAGTGAATTCTACAAAGGATGAATTTTCTGGTATTTGAATTAGATCTCAATAAAGCTGTGAATTAAAAAAAAAGCAACAAAGTAGACCCATATAACTTTCAATTAGAGTCACTAATTATTAATGTTTTACCACATTTGCTTTCTCTCTTCCCCTCACATGTGCACACACACATACACAGTTTATGGCAAGATGGTTTAAAATTTAGTTATTGTGACACTTCACTCCTAAATACTTGAGTATGTGGAGTACTCTCCTACACAAGCAAAATACGAATACCACACTTGGGAAATTTGACACCAATACAAATCTATTATTTAATATACTCCTATATATCAAAAACTCTGCATTGTATTTGGTTGTCATATCCCTTTCGTCTCTTTTAATCTGGAAAACTTCCCCTTTTTTTCAGGCCATTGACATTTTTGAAGAATCCAGGCCAATCATTTCACAGAATGTGCTCAATTTGGATATGCTTGTTTCCTTATGAATTGATTTAGGTTAAAGATTTTTGGCAGGAATAGCACGTAGGTGAGCAGTGTCCTTCTCAGTGCACCATGCTGGAACCCTCTATTATTATGCCAGAATATACCGTCAGTTAGTCTTTTAGTGGTGACGGTACGGTGGTGGTCACTGTTGTCTTGCTTAGCATGGTGACTACCACATTCCTCCACTATGAAGGTAGTTTTTTCCTTTTGTAATTAATAATCTGGAAGGTGGTCATTTGAGTCTGTGTAAAGATCAGGTTTCCCCAACCTTCTTGCACCCAAAGATTTTAGCATCCATTCATGATCTTTGCCTGGTATTCTACCCCGTTTGAGACTGCTCTGCATTTATGTGACCAACCACTACTCTCAATGTTATTTCACAGAGTATGAGAGCTAGCCGTGATTTCAAACCTGGCTGCACACTAGAATCCCTGCTATCTCTAGTACTGGGACCCGGGCAACCCCATTTAAAATCCCCCAGAGTGACTGATTCCGATGCAAAGGCTGACCTTCTCCGAGTTACAGGAACCTTGCACCATCCTCATTTTGCAAATAAAGAAACTAAGGCCCGAGGAGGTTAAGCGATTGGCCAGTGGTGCAAAACCTGTTAATGGCATAGTTAACATTTTCATTTTTTTGGACTTGCGTTTTAACATGCCATTCCTTCTGTATGTTCGTCAAAGAACAGAACCAGAGAAACGAGTAACTTCTGCACAGCGTTAGAGCTGACCACCGCCTGAAGTGCACATTTCTGCTTTCCAGGTGAGTCTGCCTTCCGGTCACAGAGCCCTGCAGTCATCTGAGGGGGAGGGGGCGGGGCGTGTGGTCACCGAGCTGCTCCGCCCTCAGCGCTCAGCTCAAACCCGGACCCGGGCCGAGCCAGATGTTCAAGGAGCCGGTTAGCGCTGCAGCCCCGGCGCCGGCCCCTCGGCCCCGCACGCCCCCGGATGCCGCGGCGACTCCGTCGGGGACCCTCCGTAGGACAGCCGGCCGCGCGCGGGACGCACCTGGCGGGACGCACCTGGCGGAGCGCCCCTGCCCCGCCCAGGGACACGCAGCACTGCGCGGGGCCCCGGAGACGACGGAACGTGCTGGCCCCGCCACCCCACTTACCCCAGCGTGATAAACCTTGTTCGCTCTTTTAATCTTAATGTCCAGGGAGGTCCCCATCTCGAATACTTCGCTGCGGGCGCCACTTCCTGCCTCGCGTGACCTGAGGGGAAAAAGGGCCGCCCCACCCCTCCGACCCGGCCCCGCCCCTTTCTCCTCTCCGCCGGCAGTTGCATCACGTGACCTCGCGCCTTGCGCAGGCTCGACTCCCCCGCCTTCCTCCTTCCGGCGCAGGGGCGGGCCTTAGCGCGGGCTGAGGGGCTGTCACTCTTCGGCCCGCCCCCGCCGGGCGTGAGGGGCGGGGCCCCAGACTAGCCCCACCCCTTCCGCAAAAAGAGCGTCACGACGCCGGAAATACCTTCCTTCTCGCCCGTTTTGTAGAGGGAAGGGGAACTCGGCTCTCCCGGCGAGCACCGCGGCCGGGGGCGGGGCCGGGGCCGCGCGCGGATGCTGCATGCGCAGGAAGGCTGAGCCTCCCGCTGCTGTCCTAGAGTCGGCTTTACGGCCGTGATAACTGGGACCGGCGTCCCCTCCCCAGTCTTCTTCCTCTCCTCGTCGCTAGTCCTCCTCCACTTTCTCCCAGGGCTTCTGAAGACGGGGCGCCCTGTGTCCGTCCCCGGCTTGGCGGCACTCCCTGCCCTCCCCGCGGCCCCGCGCTGCCGGCCTGCAAAGCGCCGATTGGCGGGCGGCTTGGCTGCCCCGCCCCTGCCGCCGGGCCGGGGGCCAAGGTCTCAGGGAGCGCGGTGACCTCGCCCCACTCCGAGCCGCGGTGCCGGGTCACCAGCCGCCCGCCTCCGCGGGGCGCGAGGGCTTGTGGGTACTCCTCCGGCGCGCGCCGCGGACGGGTGTTGAATATTCATGATCGTGGGCAGAACGTGGGAAGGCGCGGCCCGCAGGCCCTGAGTCCCGGCAGTGCGCGCGGATGCAAACCCCGAAGCCGAAACGGAGCTGCCTGAAGTAGACATAAGACAGATACCATGTTTTGGAGGACTCTCCAAGCAGGGCAGCAAGACAGTACTACGTTTGTTGAAATAAAATCTCTTGTAAATGTTTTAAACGGACTTTTTCAATAAATAGAGAGGTAACATTGCATTACTTTAATACATAAGTTAATGCAGTGAAGAAATGCTTTTTTTCTTCAAATTCCTTCGTTCTGATATCTGTTTTTCAAAGTGCATTACTTTTAGGATTACAGCAGAAATTCTCCGTAAAGTGATTTCATGAGTTAGCATTACGAAGGCTTCCCTCTTGAGAATGTAAGGTATTTTATAGGGCAACAGTGATGGTGCTGTAGCTGCAATTGCTTTTGAAGGTTGCTACATGTGGTGTTTCCCAATATTCAGGTCTCAGTTTTCAGCTGCCCTCTACCCTCAGTCCTTCCGTCTCTGTCTTGGATATCTTCCTGGCAACTCAAACTCAGCAATTCTAGAACAATTCTTTAGGGACTTAATCACGGTCTAGTCTATTTGCGATTCAAGGAGTGGATCCCTCTCTACTAGACTCACCCGTCGTTTTCACGTGGTAAGATACCAATTTCAGTAGACGATGCAGGGAAACAGGAGAAGAAACCCTTTACACGGGTCCACATTCTGGACTTTGTAGCTTCAGCAAACCCGCTTTATACTTACTTTACAGCAGAACATTCCTGTTCCTCCAGGACAGGTATGCCATATTTTACCCATCTTTGTAGGTTGTACACAATCTTTATGGAATGCTGATGCAGTGCACAGAGCTTTAGTTCCAGCAATTATCAATGTAATCTGTTGAGTCAGCCCAGTGTAATGACTTCCAAACATGAAACAGTCCAGTTTTCTCCAGGCACTGCTCTTTGGAATCTTTTCTGTCCCTTAACCACACTTAGGTGACACTATAACTTTCTGGTCAATTTCAGTTTCTAAAAATCAGACCATGTCAAAGTGTCAATCTTATGGCTTGATTGGGGCCCTAAATCCTTAGTGGGGGTGGGAAGGTACAGGTCATGGTTCTGACTCTCAGACACTTCCTCAACATTCTTGAAGGCCTGGCATCTGTGTTGAGACGAGAATCTCTTAACAAGCCACTGCTGGAATTCTCTCTTAGTGGTTCCTTACTTCTCCGGATAACTGGCCCTTGTTTGAAACTCCTTTCAGGGGCACATATGGGAAGGCCCAGTTGGCCTTCCCCTCCATACTTTTCCGTGGGAGTTCTATCTCCAGCTTGATCTTTTCCATCACCCTACTGCCAGCACCCAGTAGTACACCCAGTCTCCTGGATGAGGGTCCAGCAAGACAGCTCAAGACCATTTATCTTCCACAGAGTCCACCTGACCCATGAGAAACACACATCGTTGCCACACTAAAGGGCTGCTGGAGGCTGCCCCATACCCTCTCTTCTCCACCCTGCCTTGTCTCTTCAATCTTCTTGTTCCCTCCTGAAATACACACAGGGTGAATCAGCAAGAATGCTGACTAGTCAGATTTGCAAGCAGGGAATGGAACACCAGCCTCCCCATCCAGGAGGCCCCACTGATACCCAGGAGAGATTATTTTACTGCCTCCCCCTCTGCGTCACTTCCCACCAGAAACACTATACTCTCCACAGTGCCAACTGCCTCCTTTCATTCCTTCCCCTGCTTTCCTTTATAGACTGAGAGGAGGATCAGGAAAGTATTTGGTGGAAGTGGGGCTAGATCTATAGCTTTTTGTTAAGCCCTGGGGAAAATGTCTGGCCCCACTGTAGGCATCTTTCATTAGAAGATGGGATAGTATGCCTGTTGTTTTTAGCTGTGAGCCTAGTTTCCATTCTGGGACAATAGGAGAGGTCCCACTAAATGTCTTTTAGTGGATGCTGTGATGCTCTGCCCAGACCCTTCTTTCAGGACTGAAGGACGTGTTCCCTGAGCTGCTCAGAGTATTAGTCTCAACAGCTCTCAGCTAAGTCACGCTTCAAAACTTGCCCTCAGCTCAATAAAACTGCTCTGCCCAAAGTCATGGTCCCTTTTGCAAGGGACAGCCCAAATCTAATAGCTAGTCAATTTGGGACATAAAGACCTCTTCCCCTCACCCCAGTTTGGGACAACTCTAAAAGACAATTCCACTTCCAAAGCTCCCTATATTAGTTATCTATTGCTGCATAACAAACTACCCCCAACAATTAGTAGTTCAAAACAACAGACATTTATGGTATAGTGTCTATGGATCAGGAACTCAGGAATGGCTTCACTGGGTGGTTCTGGCTCAAGGTCTCAGGTGGTTGCAGTCAAGATGTTAGACAGGGCCACAGTCATCTGAAGGCTTGACTGGGGCTGGAGAATCCTCTTCCAAGATACCTCCGTCAAGTGGCTGTTGGCTGGAGGCCTTGGTTCCTCACCATGTGGCACTCTCCACAGGCTGCTTGAGAGGCCTCACAGCATGGCAGCTAAACTTCTCCCAGACCAGGCAATCCCAGGGGGAGAGTAAGCCGGTAGCTTCAGTGCTTTGTATGACCTAGGCTCTGAATTCTCACATTCACTTCTCTTCTGTTCGTTAGAAAAGAGTCATTAAATCCAGCCCACACTGGAGGGTAGGGGTACTCAGCTCTGGCTTTGGAAGGGAGCATCACACAATTTGTCGATGTATTTTAGCCTGCTCTGCTCCCAATGGATGGGGAGCCTCTGTTGTGATCGCATCATTCAACTTTTCCCTCTGCCCAACCCAATCCTGCACCCTCACCCCATCCCTCCATACCTGTTCATCTGGAGAGCACCCCTTAATCTGCTTTCTGTACCTCCATCTCAGAGCCCGCCTCCCAGCAGGCCAACCTGCAACAGTCTTGTCACACTAGTTTCCTGACTCAACTTCTCTGAGGCTCAGTTTCCTCATCTGTAAAATGATCTCAGTATCTTCATTACAGGGAATTGACGGGCTTCATAACAGCTCATGTATTTACCAAATAGGTGCTGTGGGCCGAGCACTGTTTTAAGTACTTTAAATGCATTAACCTATTCCATCCTCATAACAATCTCATGAGAGAAGAACAATTACTATTGCCTCATCTTACGAAAGGGAAAAACTGAGGCACCGAAAGAGTGATGTCCTTGTCCAAGGCCACATAGTGACTAAGTGGCAGCCACCCATGTGGATTCCAGAGCTCGCATAGGCAATCACCAATCTCCATGCTACACAGGTGTGCACATCAACCACCTGGGCTTAGAGTAAGGGGGCACGTGATTGTCATTAAGAGGCTGGGCAAAGGACTGCCAACTAAATGTGAAAACCAGGCAGAGGTACAATGTCACAGTCAAAGGCGATTCCAAAGAAAAGAATGGGATCATTTTATCAATTGATAGTGAAGACACAGTAAAAAACCATGGCAGAATAGTATAGTGTATTAGTGTCCTCGGGCTGTTGTAACAAAGTGGCACAAACTACACAGCTTGAAACAACGGAAATTATTCTCTCACAGTTCTGGAGACTGAAGTCTGAAAACAAGGTGTCAGTGGGGTTGGTTCCTTTTGAAGGTTCTGAGGGAAGGTTCCGTTCCAGCTCTCTCTCCTTGCCTTGAAGATGGCCATTCCCCTAACCCCCCAAGTCTCTTCACACTGTCTTCTTTTTACACGTCTTCATCTTCACATGACATTCTCCTTCTTTGTGGGTCTGTCTCCAAATTTTCCCATTTTGTAAAGACACCAGTCATATTGTATTAAGACCCACACTAATGACCTTGTTTTAACTTGATTGTCTTTGTAAAGACCCTATTTCCAAATACTGTCACATTCTGAGCTATTGGGGGTTAGAACCTCAACATATGAATTTGGTGGGAACACAATTCAACGTGTAACATATGCAACAAAATATATAGAATTATATATATACAATATACATAATATATACGATAATATGTTATTTAGACATATAAAGATAAATGGACAGATATAGTTAGTAGAAGATTTTACACAACACAGTCTATCAGAGATTAAGTGGATAAAAAATAAAGACAGTGCATTTTCATAAAATAATTAAGAGTTATAATTAACAAATAAGATAGAATCACAGGGAATTTACCTTTTCAAGTGTCTATGATGCATTTCTAAGCATTGATTGCATGGTAGGCCACAAACAAAATCTCAAATTCAATGAGATAAGTATAGTCCAGATACTTTAACCATCAAAAGTTTAACTACTTGGAGATTAAGACATACTTTCCTGAATATATTAGGTCGAGGAGCAAATAAAAATGCAATAACCAAAGTGTAAATGCTTCATACCAAAACCAATAGGATACAGCCAAAGGAAGAATCCTCTGAAAAATTGCTAGAAAAAGAGTTTAAAAATTTGGTCAGAGCCCAACTATATGATATCTGGCATTTTCTTTAAAATAACTCCGGGAGGAGTGGGGAGAAGGAAGAAGACGGGAGGAGCTGTGTTTGGGGCAGGGCGATGGGCGAACAGATGTTGATAATTATTGACACTGGTCGATGGGGATATGGAGCTCTATTGAACTACGTCTCTACTTTTCTGTACGTTTTCATTCCATAATAGAAGGAGACAAGGTAAACATATGCAGTAGGATAATATTTTTGAAATATTTCCTCAAGTATTTTCTTTAAGATTTTATTTTTCCTTTTTTCTCCCCAAAGCCCCCCAGTACATAGATGTATATTTTTAGTTGTGAGTTCTTCTAGTTGTGGCACGTGGGACGCCGCCTCACCATGGCTTGATGAGCAGTGCCATATCCGCACCCAGGATCCAAACTGCAAAACCATTTAGCAGAGCGTGCAAACTTAACCACTTGGCCACAGGCTGGCCCCAGCTCAAGTATTTTTTATGCCTTGTAATTCCTAGAAGGTGCTCCCCCAACTCTCCCTGCATCAAATTTATACCCTGAATCACAAAATGTGTGATAAAGAGCACTTTCCCAAAGATATGAAATGTGTCTGTCTAGGGGAAGGGGTATGCAAAGAGAATAGAGCAAAATAGATCCTGGGGGTGCGGGGTGGGATCTGCCTGCCTGTCCTCTGCAGTCAACATCCCACTTAGGGACAGGGATGGGGATGGAAAGGGCTATAGGAAAGGATAGAAAACTCAAAGAGACTGAGCCAGAGTGAAGGAGCAGAGGACGAGAAGATCCGGCAAGAGTGAGTTGCAGGCTGAGTCAGCCGTGAGGAGAGCTCAAGTGTCCTCTAGCAATCCCACTAGCGTGGTGTTGCCTGTGCTGAAATGGGACTGCAAATTACTCCAGCTGGGACCTTGGCCATGGTAAATGGCATTTTGCAACCATGTGCTTCTCCCCATCCCAGGTAGAATACTTCAAGGAGAAGGCAAGAAGGAGAATGGGGATGCAAAAAGAGAATGTTAAACACTATCACTTGAGTTCCAACAGCATAGTAAAATGGATTTTTTCCCCCACCCTCAGCAGAAATGGTTGCTGGAGAGCTAAACTGGGTTAATTTATAGAGAAATGAAGACCGTTACTTTTTTGGCCATTTATGTGTTGTGCCTGTAAATTTTAGAACAGCTACATGTACAAAAATCAATAGGCATTTCTATTTAACAGCAACAACCAGCCAGAAAATAAAATGAAAATAGGGATTGTATGCTCAATAGCATACAATAAAAATATAAAATGCTTGGAGTAATTTGAATGTAATATAGGTTTGAGTTATGTGAGTAAAGCTATAAGGCTGAATTAAGAAATATGAAATATGAAAAATAGAGAGATGTACAGTGTTTCTGAATAGGAAATATAAATACTTTAAAATATCCAGTCTTATAAAATTAATTTTTAGGCTTAATTAATTCCTCTCCATATAATTTTTACTGAGAAAATTTAATGAAATTATATGAAAATTCTTCTGAAAAAATAATGGAATGTTAAAAAATGACATATCTTTTTTTTTTTTAAAGATTGGCACCTGAGCTAACATCTGTTGCCAATCATTTTTTTCCCCCTTCTTCTCCCCAAAGCCCTCCAGTACATAGTTGTATATTCTAGTTGTAGGTCCTTCTGGCTCTGCTATATGGGATGCTACCTCAACATGGCTTGACAAATGGTGCTAGGTCTGTGCCCAGGATCTGAACCAGCAAAACCCTGGGCTACCGAAGTCGAGCATGTGAACTTAACCCCTCAGCCACAGGGCTGGCCCCTGACATATCTTTTTAAAAAATTAATTGTAGAGAAAAGAGCTCTATTAGGCATCAGATGTAGTAAAGCTTTGATTTAAAACAGCATCATTTTGGCATAAGATCAATTGGACAGAATAACTCAGAACAGATCCCAATATATTAGTATATAAGATTTTAATATATGGTAAAAAGTGTTATCACAAATTTGTAGAGAACAGAGGATTATTCAGTAAACAATATTAGACTAAGCAGCTTGATATTTAGAAGAAAAATTCATTTAGATTTTGCTATCATACCATAAATCCCCTGAGCCCCCCAAATGCCTAGTTACATTAAAAAGTTCAGGAAACAATAGAACAAGTTAAGCATAGACTTAATGGAAGATGTGAAAAACCTGTGTGAGAAAAACTACTGAAGCCTGGCAGAATATCTAACAGTGGACATGAAAGGAAGGAAAAGTGTGCCACGTGCTTGGATGGGAAGGTTCAACATCACCAACATGTTAATTTTCTCCTACTTAATTTATAAATTTAAAGCAATACCAATAAAGCTATCATCTTCTCTTTATTCCTGGAGCCAGGCAGGTTGATTATAAAGTTTATTTGGAATAATAAGTAAGCAGGAATAGCCAGAAAAAGTCCCAACAAGAAATGAGCAAGTGGGGAAAGGAGGAGCCTGGGCCATGTTGTACAGATATCATGATGCATGTGTGACTCGCTTTAACCAATAGCATGTGGTACAGATATCAGCACATGTGACTCGCTTTAACCAATAGCATGTGGTACAGATATCAGCACATGTGACTCGCTTTAACCAATAGCATGCAGTACAGATATCAGCACATGTGACTCGCTTTAACCAATAGCATGTGGAAGCAGTTCTGGGCCTGAAGCTTAAAAGGGCCTGACAACTGTTGCTTTTGCACTTCGGGAGCTCTGAGAACCATGTAAGAAGCCCTGAGACCCTACTGGACAGACCATATTGAGGGGCTAAAAGGAACCCGCAGGCTCTAAGACCAGCCTTCCTGCCATTGCCTCCAAGGGTCCGACACATGAATGAAGTCATCTCAGATGTTCTACCCGCTCTGCCATCTGACTGCAGCCACATGAACGACACAAAGCAAGACCAGCAGAAGAACCACTCAGTGGAGCCTCAGGACTCCGGGACTGCGGAAAATAATAAAATCACTATTGTTTTAAGCCACTATGTTTTGAGATGGCTTGTGATGTAGGAAAGGTGACCAAATCACGTTTAACTTCAATAAAGAGAAAAGACAGAACAGTGTAAGGGAGACAGAGATGGAAGCCAGACTTCTCTGAATGTATCATGCCACAGAATTTTGACCTTGGAACCATGTAAATGTTTTAGTTAAGTAAAAAAAAAAAATTTTAATTTAAAAAATTAAACCACACAAAAGAGAGAGAAGATTCAATTGAATCTGGAAAACTTCAATGGGGTTGGGTAGATGTGGAAGACTTTCTAACTGAAGATTAATTGATAGAAAAATATCAGAAAGAAAAAAGAGAATGAATTTAATATATATAAATTTTTACTGTGCATGAAGGGAGAAAACCCGTAATAAAAAGGAAAGAACATAATGGTAAAGATATGCAACAAACATGACAAGCAAAGATCACATCTTAATTATAGGGAATATATTAGTTTTCTAAAGCTGTATGACAAATTACCACACACTTAGGGACTTGAAGCGACACACATATACTAGCTCAAAGTTCTGTCAGTCATAAGGCTGGGGGGCCCAACCCACTGGGTGGCTTCTCTTCTTAGGGTTACACAGGTTGAAATCCAGGTGTATGCCAGGCTGAGCTATTATCTGGAGGCTCTGGAAGCATCTACTTCCATGCTTACTCTGGTTATTGGCAGAATTCAGTTCCTCGTGGTTGTAGGACTATCAGCAGGGACCATTCTCAGCTCTTGGAGATCTCTCTCAGGTCCTTTCATGGGGACTCCTCTATCTTCAAAGCCAGCAATGGTACATTGAATCCTTGTCATGCTTTGAATCACTCTGAATTCCCTTTCTGAGACTACCTGAAGAAAATTTTCTACTTTTAAAGGGCTTATGATATTAGATTAGGCCCACCTGGAAAATCTCCCTATTTTAAGGTTAACCATGCCACATAACATAACATAATCTTGTAAGTGATATTTCATCATATTTACAGTTTCCACCCACACTCAAAAGAGAGGGAGTTATACAAGAATGAAGGTCTTTGAGGGTCATTTTAGAATTCTGACTGCCAGAGGGGATAACATTCAAAACTATGAGAAGAACTCTAAGACACAAGAAAAGAATAACATTTGCAAAAGGGGAAATTAAGTAGTAAGCAGACATTTGGAAAAATGTTTAATTTAAAAAAAAAATACTAGTAAGACTATTCCATTTCACATGTTAAATTAGCAAAACATACTCAATATTGGCAGATATGTGGTAAAACGTTTGCCTTCATTGATGTTAGCAATGTGAATGGGACAGCACAGGTAGAAAGAAATTTGGCATTATGTACTAAAGCCTTTAAAATGTGCATGAAGGCTTTCGGAGCAGTAGCCTGGTCTGCAGGAGTGCCCACTGTGCCACTGTGTCCACACCCTTGGGAACACTCCCCACTGAGGGGTGCAGCTCAGCCCCAATGAAGGAGCCCTCACCAAGTACAGCAGCTCAGCCAAAATGCCCAAGAATGCAGAGCCTGTCTGTGTGTGAAAGAACATGCCCTTCACCTTCCACCTAGCATACCAGCTCAGCAGGTCCCCTGCTGAGTGCATTGGTCCCACACCAGAGTGACACACCAGTGGAGCACAGAGGCCCTGCCTGAGAGTGCATGTGTGACCTGCCAAGTAGCTGTGGCCAGCAGGTTAACACAGAGAAGCCCTCTGGCACAACTTCCAGCAGATGGGATGGGATCAGAAAACACAGCTCCTGCTACCCCCACCCCCACCTCCAGCAGTGGCAGGTGGAATATGCAGCCTGATACTACCACAAATGCACTGGCAAAGGATCAATTCATCAAACACCATGAAGAACTATGGTAACACTTCAGAGTAGAAGGAAAATGACAAGTCCCGAGGAACCAGTCCTGAATTCATGGAAATTTACAATCTAATGACAGAGAATTCAAGATAGTTGTTATAAAGAACCTCAATGAGTTACAAGAAAAACTTAGAAAGATAGTTCAATGAGCTCAGGAATAAAATTAACGAGCAGGAGAACTACTTCACCAAAGAGATTGAAATTCCAAAAAAATCTAAACATAAATTCTAGAAATGAATAACACAATTAATGAGATTAAAACATAATCTACAATCCATAAAAAAATAGAGCTGACATTATGGAGGAGAGTTAGTGATTTAGAGGATAGAAATATATAAAATATATAAAATGCTTCAGGTGGAGGAGGAGAGAGAACTAAGATTTCTCAAAAATGAAGAAATTCTTCAAGAAATATCCAACTCAACTGGGGAAAGCAACATAAGGATTATAGGAATTCCAGAGGGAGAAGTGAGGGAGAAAGGAGCAGAGAGCTTGTTCAAAGAGATAATAGCTGAGAACTTCCCAAGTAAGACACTGGGCTTACAACTACATGAAGCCAATAGAACTCTTAATTACATCAACACAAAAAGACCTTCTCCAAGCCATATATTAAAACTGGCAAAAGTCAACAACAAAGAAAAAATTTTAAGGGCAGCAAGGCAGAAAAGAATAACCTACAAAGGAACCCCTATCAGATTTTCATTAGATTTCTCAGCAGAAACCTTACAGGATGAGAGACAATAGAATGATCTGTTCAAAATAGCGATAGACAAAACCTTTCAGCCAGGAATATTCTATCTTGTGAAACTATCCTTCAGATATGATGGAGAAATAAAAGCTTTCCCAGATGAACAAAAGTTGAGAGAGTTCATCACCACTATGCCTGCCTTACAGTAAACATTGAAAAGAGCCCTCCTATATGAAACTAAAAAGGAAAGGTTTACAAAACCTTGAGCAAGGAGATAAATAGGTAGAATCAGAAAAATTGCAGCTCTATATCAGAATAGGTTAGAAAAAACTTAAATATAACATAAAAGACAAAGGAAAGGAAAGCATCAAAAATAACTATAAACACTTCAGTTTAGTCACAAACTCACAACAACAACAAAAACAATTTGTGACAACAATAGCACAGAAGGGGAAGACGAAAAGGATGGCTAATGGAGATAAGAGGCTATCAGAAAACGGACTATCTCATCTATGAGATCTTTTATACAAACCTTATGGTAACCACCTAACAAAAAATCGGAGCAGAGTCACAAATCAAAAATAAAGAGACAACTAAGAATATCATCACAGAAAACCACCAAACTGAAATGGCAGTCAGAATTACATGGGGGAAAAAATGGAAATATAGAACAAATGGGAAACAAGAGGTAAAATGACAGTATATTAAGCTCTCATTTAGCAATAATCACTCTAAGTGTAAATGGATTGAATTCTCCAATCAAAAGAAAAAGAGTGGTGGCTAGACAGGTTAAAAAACAAGGCCCAGGGGCCAGCCCCATGGCATAGTGGTTAAAGTTCAGTGCACTCTGCTTTGGAAGCCCAGGTTTGCAGGTTTGGATCCTGGGAAAAGACCGGCATCACTCGTCAGCCATGCTATGGCAGCATCCCACATGCAAAGTAGAGGAAGACAGATGTTAACCCGGGGCAAATCTTCCTCAGCAAAAACAAAACAAAACAAAAACAAGACCCAAAAATATGCTAGCTCCAAGAAACACACCTCAGCTCTAAAGACAAACAGAGGCTCAGAGTGAAGGGATGGAAGATGATACTCCAACCAAATGGCAAGCAAAAGAAAGCAGGTGTAGCCATGCTTATATCAGACAAAGCAGACTTCAAGATAAAAAAGACAATGAGAGACAAAGAGGGGAAGTATATATTGATAAAAGAGACATGCCACCAAAAGGACATAAAACTGATGAATATATATGCACCTAACACAGGAGCACCGAAGTATATAAAGCAACTATTAACATATCTAGAGGGATAAGTTGACAGCAACACAATAATAGTAGGGAACTCACACCACCCCACATACATCAATGGATAGACCATCCAGACAGTGTCAAGAAGGAAACAGTGGCTTTACATGAAATACTAGACCAGAGGGACTTAGCATATATAGAACATTCCATCCAAAAATAGCAGAATACACATTCTTCTCAAGGGCACATGGAACATTCTCAAGGTAGACCATATGTTGGGAAACAAGGCAAGTCTCAATAAATTTAAGAAGATTGAAATCAGCTCAAGCATCTTTTCTGACCACAATGCTTTGAAACTAGAAATTAACTACAAGAAAAAGGTTGGGAAAGTCACAAATATATGGAGACTAAACAACATGCTACTAAACAACCATAGGATCAATGAAGAAATCAAAGGGGAAATAAAAAAAAAAAATACCTGGAGGCAAGTGTAAATCAAAACACAACATACCAACTCTTATGGGTTGCAGCAAAAATGGTACTAAGAGGGAAATTTATAGCAATACAAACCTACTTCAACAAACAAGAAAAATCTCAAATAAGTAATGTTAAACTACACCTAAAAGAACCAGGAAAAGAAAAACAAACAAATCCCAAAGTCAGCAGAAAGAAGGAAATAATAAAAATTAGAGCAGAAATAAATGAAATAGAGACCAATAAAACCAGAGAGAAGATCAATGAAACTAGGAGCTGTTTCTTTGAAAAGAGAAACAAAAGTGACAAACTCTTAGCCAGACTCACTAAGAAAAAAAGAGAGAAGTCTCAAATAAATAAAATTTAAAATTAAAGAGGAGAAATTACATTAGACACAACAGAAATACAAAGGATGACAAGAGAATACTATGGAAACCTGTATGCCAACAAATTGAACAACCTAGAAGAAAGGGATAAATTCTTAGACTCATACAACTTCCCAAAACTGAATCAAGAAGAAACAGAGAATCTGAATAGATCAATCATAAGTAAAGTGATTGAAGCAGTAATCAAAAATCTCCCAGGGGCTGGCCCTGTGGCCAAATGGTTAAGTTCAGTGTGCTCCACTTTGGCAGCCCAGATCTGGTTCGCTGGCGTGGACCTACACCACTCATGGTGGCCATGCTGTTGGGTAACCCAAATACAAAATAGAGGAAGAATGGCACAGATGATAGCTAAGGGCGAATCTTCTTCAAGCAAAAAGAGCAAGATTGGCAACAAATGTTAGCTCAGGGTGAATCTTCCTCAGCAAAAATAAATAAATAAATAAACCTCCCAAAAAACAAAAGTCCAGGAGCAGATGGCTTCTCTGGAGAATTCTACCAAACATTCAAAGAAGATTTAATCCCTAGCCTTCTCAAACTATTAAAAAAAACTGAAGAAGACAGAACATTGCCTAACTCATTCTATGAGGCCAACATCACCCTGATACCAAAACCAGACAAGGACAACAAAAAGAAGGAAAATTACAGGCCAATATCACTGATGAACATAGATGCAAAAATCCTCAACAAAATATTGGCAAATTGAGTACAGCAATACATTAAAAGGATTGTATACCATGATCAAGTGGAACTTATACCAGGGATGCAGGGATGGTTCAACATTCACAAATCAATCAGTGTGATACACCACATTAACAAAATGAGGGGGAAAAATCATTTGATCATCTCAATAGACACAGAGAAAGCATTTGACAAGATCCAACATCCATTTGTGATAAAAACTCTCAACAAAATGGGTATAGAAGGAAAGTACCTCAACATAATAAAAGCCATATATGGCAAACCCACAGCCAAAAGCATACTTAACGGTGAAAAACTGAAAGCCATCCGTCTGAGAACAGGAACAAGACAAGGGTGCCACTCTACACTCTTATTCTGCTTAGTACTGGAGGTTTTGGCCAGAGCAATAAGGCAGGAAAAAAACATAAAGGGTATCCAAACTTGAAAGAAAGAAGTAAAACTCTTGCTGTTTGTGGATGACATGATTCTATATATAGAAAACCTTAAACAATCCACCAGAAAACTATGAGAAATAATCAACAACTACAGCAAAGTTGCAGAGTACAAAATCGGTTTACAAAATCAGTTGGATTTCTATATACTAATAATGAAGTGGCAGAAAAAGAAGTGAAGAAAACAATCCCATTTACAATCGCAACAAAAAGAATAAAGCATCTAGGAATAAACTTAACCAAGGAGGTGAAAGATCTGTACACTGAAAACTATAAGACATTATTGAAAGAAATCAAAGAAAGTATAAAGAAATGGAAAGATATTCCACGCTCGTGGATTGGAAGAATAAACATAGTTAAAATGTCCATATTATCTAAAGCAATCAATAGATTCAATGCAATCCCAATCAGAATCTCAGTCATACTCTTCATGGAAATAGAACAGAGAATACTTAAATTTGTATGGAACAACAAAAGACCTTGAATAGCCTAAGCAATCCTGAGAAAAAAGAACAAAGATGGAGGCATAGCAATCCCTGACTTCAAAATATACTACAAAGTTATAGTAATCAAAACAGCATGGTACCAGCACAAAAACAGGCATGCAGATCAATGTAACAGCATTGAAAGCCCAGAAGCATAATCACTCATCTCTGGAGAGCCAATCTTCAACAAAGGAGCAAAGAACACATGATAGAGAGAGGAAAATCTCTTCAATAAATTGTGTTCAGAAAAGTGGACAGCCACTTGCAAAAGAGTGACAGTAGGCTATTATCTTATACCATACACAAAAATTAACTCAAAATAGATTAAAGACTTATATGTAAGCCCTGAAACCATTAAACTCCTAGAAGTATAGTCAATACACTCTTTGACATCGATCTTAGCAGCATCTTTTCGAATATCATATCTACTTAGGCATGGGAAACAAAAGAAAAATAAACAAATGGGACTACATCAGACTGAAAAACTTACGCAAGCCAAAGGAAACTATGAACAAAACGACAAGACAACCCACCAACTGGGAGAAAATACTTGTAAATCATATATCTGACAACTAGTTAACTTCCAAAATATGCAAGGAATTCATACAAGTCAACAACAAAAAAACAAACAACCCAACAAAAAACTGGGCAGAGGATGTGAACAGACATTTTTCCAAAGAAGATATACAGAAAGCCGACAGGCACATGAAAAGATGCTCAACATCAATAATTATTAGGGAAATGCAAATCAAAACTACAAGATAGCATCTTACACCTGTTAGAATGACTATAATTAACAAGACAAGAAATAACAAATGTTGGAGAGATGTGGAGAAGAGGGAACCCTCATACACTGCCGGTAGGAATGAAAACTGGTGTAGCCACTATGGAAAACAGGATGGCGATTTCTCAAAAAATTAAAAATAGGAATACCATATAATCCAGCTATCCCACTACTAAGTATTTATCCAGAGAATATGAAATCAACAACACAAAGATTTAGTTTCTAGAGATTTATGCACCCCTGTGTTCATTGCAGCATTATTCACAACAACCAAAAAGTGGAAGCAACCCAAGCGCCCATCGACTGATGAACGGATACAGGAGATGCAGTATACATATACAATAGAATACTACTCAGCCATAAAAAAGACAAAATCGTTCTGTTTGCAACAACATGGGTGGACCTTGAGGGTATTATGTTAAGTGAAATAGGCCAGAAAGAGAAAGACAAACACCATATGATTTCACTTATTTGTGAAAGATAAGCAAACACATTAATAGAGAGACAGATTAGTGGTTACCTGAGGGGAAGCGGTTTGGCAGGTGGGAGAAATGGGTAAAGGGAAACATTGCGTATAGTGATAGATAAAAACTAGACTATTGGTGGTGAGTACAACACAGTCTATACAGAAAATGATACACAATAACGTACACCTGAAATTATACAATGTTATAAAACAATATGACCTCGGTAAAAAAGAAATAAGAAAAAGAAAACTTTCCATTGTAAGGGTGCCTCCCTCTTTGTTCAGGAAGGAGAAGATGACTCTAAATCTCTAGAAACTCTCATCAATGAAGACGGCAATGACTTAAATCTACATAACAATTTTACCCCTGCTTACTGTACTTTTCCCGGTAACCTCCCATAACTGACCCCATCTTAACCACAGGTTGTTAAGGCTATTTTTCAGGGGCAGTGAGCCAGCCAGGATCATGTGCAAAAGAGAAAATTTTAACCTCCCATTCGAAACTCATCCTGCTGGTACTTCCACATACCAGCCGGCCCTCCTTGATCTTTTAAAGCTTACCCCATACCTGGGATGGGCAAGACAGATTTGAGAGCCTGGCCTCCTGTCTTCTTGCCAATCGATTATGCAATAAAGCCTTTCTTCCCTCAATGCACCTTCCCTTTCTTCCCACAGTGCACCAGTGCCAGCTTCTGTGCAAATCGGGTAGCAAGCCCTAGGTCAGTAACAATTTTAGAGATTCAGTCAGGAAATTTGGAGGGACTGCTAGATGTCCCCCAATAGATGTCCTCCCTTTCCTCTGTAGTAGCAGAAACCCCAGTTTTTTAGGGCCACCCAGAATAACTCCTTCATGTCTCAGTTGCTGTTGTAACTAGGTGTGGCCATGAGACTAATTAATGGCCAATGGGACATTATTGGAAGCCAAGTGTGCAACTCCCAGGAAGTATCTTTAAAGTGAGAGTGCAATTCCTTCTTTTTTCCCCTTCCTCCCCCTGCTGGTTAGAATTTGGGTGTGCTGCCTAGAGCTTGAGTAGTCCTCTTGGACCATGAGGTAGGACAACTTGCAGAGGATGGAAGAGGGAAATGGGAGAAAGAGTTTGAACTCTTCATGACCATGGACCCTCCATACCAGCCCTGACCATCTACATTTATTTGAGAGAGAAATAAACTTCTTTCTTGCTATGGTAGACAGATAAAACCCCTTCCCCCACTGCCAAAAAGAAAAAAGATGTCTACGACCTAATCCCTGGAAACTCTGACTATGTTACCTTACAAAGGGACTTTGCAGATGTGGTTAAGTTAAGGATTGCAGAAAGTAATCAAAGAAACCTTAACTACATTGCAGTAGGGAAGGCCTGTAGGGGGAGCTCTCACACCCCTATCACATATCATCAATTACACCAAACAGGAAGAGACTGACGGCTTGCATCTCTGACAGGAAGGAAAACTACTTTACTACTGAAGGAAGATTTCTTTCCCCACCTGGCAACAGCCCAGCCAATGAGAAATGCTGCAGCCCAGCCAATGACCAGCTCTTGCAGCCCTAAACTGTTACTTTCCTCGAAGACACTTTCATTTAGAACAGCCCCTCCCTACTCCCTCTTTTTTCTATAAAGGCGGCTCCCCTCCTTTGTTGATTGGATCTGCCACAGTATGCACATCCTCAATTGCAATTCTTTTGGTTATTCCTAAATAAACTCGTTCTGAAGTTTTTCAGGTTAACAGGATCTTGAGATGACAAGATCATCCTGGATTATCTGGTGGGCCCAATGTAAAAAGGGTCCTTACAAGAGGGAGGCAGGAATGTCAGAGACAGAGAAAGGAGGTGTGATGATGGAAGCAGCAAAGGTTGGAGTGATGCACCTTGAAAACGGAAAGAAGAGCCATAAGCCAAGGAATGCAGGCGGCCTCTAGAAACTGGAAAAGGCTGGGAAACACATTCTCCCCTGGAGACTCCAGAGGGAACTCAGCTTTGCCAAACCCTGATCTTATTTTCAGAGATGTCATTTCAGACTTCTGACCTCTAGAACTATAAAAGAGTAAATTTGTGTTGTTTTCAGCCACTAAGTTTATGGCAATTTGTTACAGTAGCAAGAGGAAACTAATACACTTGCTGAAGTGACTGTTATTTTGTGATTTCTGACACTTGCAACAGAATCCAGAATCTGGAAGTGGGAAATGTACATGACAGAACCTAAGTTGCAGCACTGACTTAACAAATGGATGGCAAGGACTCAGATTACAGGTAGGAACAATGATAACCGTTAGCACGTGGCAATGAGATATTTGGTGGCATGTTCTCAGCGCTGCTTGAGAAGGCATGCTACCTGCTGACCAAGGCTGAGCGTTACAAAAAAAAAAAAAAAGATTGGAAAATTTTAGAATTTGGGGCACAGTCAGCTGCTTCCTGGCACTTTCTGCAAAGTTCAAGAGAGAGGTGAACTCAGGGAAAAGCCAGCTGGAATGGGGAATATTGCTCTGCCAAGGAAGCCCTCACTGCCTGGAGTCTATGATATAATTTGACTGATAAATTGGTAATTTGGGGTCTTGCTGGATTAAAAAACCCAACTGCTTCCATACCCCACGCAAAGGCAGCCTGGGCATTCAATTTTACTGATATCTCAAGGTTGTACAATGCGTTTCATATTTCGAATTCTGCCAGACAGTGAGAGCCAGCCCAGAGGCAAACATCAGTGTATGGGTGTTATCTTCCCAACCATGCCCGTCATCTGACATAGCCCAAAGGTAGCGTATGGGGAGGCATGGAGACCAGTAGCTAAAAGACCAAAATCGTTGGCCAAAAAAATGTCTCGGCAAGGATTTGGACTCTGGTTACTTGAAAACTGAATAAGCTTGCTAACTAAAACAGAGGATGCCCAGTTAAATTTGAATTTAAGATAAATAACAAATAATTTGGGGGGGGGAGTAAGTGTGTCTCAAATATTTTTATAAAGTATTATTTATTATCTGAAATTCAGGTTTAACTGAGAATCCTGTGTTATCTCAGCATTTGCTGAATCTGGCAATCTTACAATGGAACAGACCAAAAAGAAGCACATCAGGAGCCTACTGGGTTTGTGAGGGTATTCATTATACTGTTAAGGAAAACACCTACCAATGCAGGTAACTAAACCCACAAAGCAAGTCCTAGGCCCCCATACCTGTTCGGCTCCCAAGAAGGGCGTACCCTCTGATGTCACTTCTGATTTGCCTTTTGAAGATGAGGGATGAGGAAGTGCCCCCGCAGGGCAGGGCCAGGAGGACAACAGCCAAGAGGCTTTGTTCCAAAGCCAAAGCTATTCAGATGGGCTGACGAAATAATTTGTTCTATTGCCAGAGAAGGGGCCCCTCATCGTTCCTGTCCCCAAAGAATCTGATCACTGTTACGGGCCAAGGACTTCTGGGTGTTTCCCATGACCCCCTTTTCCAAATGGGAGTTTTCGTTGTAACTACATTTTTCCCACTGCACCTGCATATTGCTCATTTTCAAGCAGATAGCTTTTCTTTTTCCTGACCACAAGGAGCCCCTCTGGACTGCTGGAGAGCTCTGTCTAGGTTTCTGAGCAGGTTTTTGAGCTGGAGGATGTGGCTGCATGGGACTTTGAGGTTGTTGCTCTTGGGAGAGGTAAACATCTGTACTACATGTGGGAGGAAAGAGGCATATAGATATTTGGGTGGCTGAAAGGACAAGTTTGCTTTTCTCTTTCAACATTCTCCCCTCTCTTTGATGGCAGAATATCTTTTGTTGCAGCATCCTGGGATGTCATGACTAAGTTACAAGTTTTTCCCATATTGGTAGCTCCATTTTCAGGGCAGACAGGTAAGTCCTGGAATTCATAGACCTTCTGGCCATGAGCAGCCTTTTCCTCTGGCTCCCCTGTGTCATTATCAGGACATGGTCAGGATGCTGTGAAGTTAGAGTGAGCCCAGTCCATAAAAAACCACTCTCGTTTCTGAGACCAATCACAAGTTTGGAGGATTCACTAAACCACCCTTAGCTTCAATAATTCACTGGAAAGTCTCACGGAACTCACTGAAAACTGTTGTACCCATGGTTACAGTCAATTACAGCAAACTGATATAGATTAAAATCAACCAAGGGATGAAGCGCATAGGGCAGAGTCTAGGAAAGCAGCCAACGTGGCGCTTCCATTGTCCTCTCCCGTGGACAGTGGTACTCAGTGCACATGGAGCATTGCCAACCAGGGAAGCTCACGCAAGCTTTGAGGCCAGAGTTTTTATTGGGGCTCCATCATTTAGCAATGTTGATTTCCCACACCGCTGATCTCAGTCTCGAGCCCCTCTTGAAGTTGAACTAATACTGCATAACCCAAAGCCTCCACCCTAAATCACAAAGACTTTCTGCCATGACCAACCCCCAGTATAAACGAAGACATGCCTATCAAGCATGGAAACCTAGCAGAAGCTGATGGCAAAGGCCAACCTCTCCTTGGGCAAGGTTAAATTCTTTACTCCGTAGATGCACTCTTGTGCAATAATAGAACCCCCGTGTTTAAGTGAGCATGAAGCATCCAGAATCAAGAATCCCAACCTCCACCAGAATCCCAACCTGCCATGTATCTACTTGTGACTATATGACTCAATTCGAGGCAATGAGGGAAAAGCGGAAGGTGGTATTTGCCCCTTCTGAAAAGTGTCCTAAATGGAGGGGGCTGTTCTCCTCCCTCTTCTTTCTTCTTGCTGCCAGTGGGAGGCTTGAGGAGCTGTCTTGGTCCATAAGGTGAAGCTTCATCTTGAGGATGGTGAGCAACAATGTAGAAGGAGCCTGGGTTCACGTTGATTGAGGCACTGGTCATACAACTGTTTAGAGAAAACATTTAAATCCTGTTTAAGCCACTGTTACTTTGGGTCTTCTGTCTTTGGAAACAAGATCTAATTTCAACATTTGCTTGGAACTTACTTTTATATTGCTTACATACAGATTTGCAAAACTCTTTGCTCATTGTTCACTAGATCCCATCTTTAATCAACTCAGCTGCATACCTTCCTGGTCATTGCCTCTCTGTGGTAACTTTTGCCTTTCTAGAACACTGGCCTTTATTCCCAAGCCTTTGTCACATTCAGGCATTTTATTTTCCATTTTCAGTTGAAACGTAAGGACAGGAAGTGACTGTTTTCTGCTTATATAATCATCATACTTTCTACAGCTAACTGATTGGAGATTTGACTGAACTTTATCCCTAAATTTTATGTCAAAATTTTCAGGTCAATTTTCTTGATACATCTTTTTAAAATTGAAGAACAGATATTTGTTTAATCAGAATGAAGATTTATAGATCTTCCTAAGACCTGATATTTCAATTTCTTCCACATTTTATCAAAATGTACCAGGGTTCCCGATGCCCAGCTCCTTCCCATCATGTACACAGAAAGCAGGATACACACAGAGGCTTTTATTTTTGTTTTTAATGTTTTGTCATTCTTTCTTCTTCATAAAAACTTTATCACAGCTTTTTCAAATATCTAAGAAATTAATCATTAAAACATAGAGGATGAACAAACACTACTTTTTCCATTATGCAGACAGGGATCTTATCCTTAGTTAAGAGCAGAAGGACATTGAGACATTGTGCGACCTCTGTCACCACCTTCACGGTTTATCAGTCTTGGAATTGGAGGTTGGAAAAAGATGGCAGAAATGACACTAAAACTCAAAAGTCTCACTTTAAATTTTCCTACCTTAATGACTTGATTATTTTTTTCATGGTAGAAAGAGAGAGATATATATCCTTTTATATAACTTTTATATATACACAAAAGTTAATTTTCTCATTACTGCACAATCAAAATCAATGTTTAAAACTTCAGTGTGTATCAGTGACATGTTTCTTACTTGCTCCATGATGAACTCAGGGAAAGAAAAGTTGTGTAACACCTGAAAAATGGCAAAGTCATAAAGCCTTAGGAGGTTTACCTGACAGCGATTACTAGACTAGGGCTTGCCAGAGATTTGTGTCCTCAGAGAAAAAAGCCTCATGGAATTTTCTCACTGAAAAGAACCTAAGAACTTATTGATGGGAGTATCCTCCTTTTCCAGATGGAATAACCGAGGCCCTGGGAAATCAAAGTAAATGCTAAAGGTCACCTTGCTCATTAGTGGCAAAGCCAGGATGAGCACCCAGGTTGTTCTGGCTCCTGGCTCAGGACTCTTTTGGAACATCCCGTGTCCCCTCTATGATGGGCACAGAACTTTCCTATCATCAAGGTTAAGATGAAAGATCTCATAAACTGCAGACATATGTAGATGCACCCTCAGAAAACCATTGGATCCAGCTAACCCACGCTCTTCTGATTGGAAAGAAACTTGTATTCTGGTGAAGCTAAAGATTTCTACCTCCAAATAATGCAGAAACTGCTTTTCTACCAAACCAAACCAAAGAAAGAACTTGTGGATTTCCAAAGTTCATCAGCAAACACAGTCACCTAAAGAATGACGCCGAAGTCGTATCTCCTCATAGGCTGTACGTTCTTGGAGGATAAGCATTACTTAATTTTGTGTCTCCTACTGCACCTAGCACATAGTTGGTGCTGAAATTAGTTTTTAATGAATGAAGCATAGAAATCATTGCTTTAGACCCCGGCATTGTGCCGTTTTCAAAAGAAACACTTCATAAGCCTATGTCTAATTTCCTGTGCTGTCAGAAATATTGTTTAATCATACTGTTAAAAATAAAGAACTCCAGGGCCCCCTGAACTAAATTCTCCAAACCACTAGATGCACTTTCCTCTTTGGGCCACTCAGCTGTGCAGCCGGAAACGGATGGTGGGGAGAGGAGCCGCAGCTCCTCAGCAAATACCCCGGAATGTTGGCTATGTCAGAAAGTGTTTGGAGAATGCCTCGCAAGCTGAGAAAGTGTTTCCAGAGCAATATACACACAGAGACATTTGAACCAGAGAATATGCACTCTAAAATAGATGCATGGAGCACATTCACAGAATATCAAATTTTCACCAGGTTTAGGAGCTGCAGCCCATGACTGTGAACCCAAGAATTAAGGTAACTGTAAAACATGTGGGCCACACACTGGTCTGCTTGCAGTAGGTCACATAGTTTTACAATGATCTTCTTATGGTAAAATACATATAAAATTGTGATTAAGCTCATGGGCATATTATAAGTGTCATTGTGTGATAAATGACACTAGCATATTTCAAGGAAAAACCTGCATAAACAATTATATCTTTTAAAAAAGACGTGCAATGAGTTTTCATGGAAAAATAGGTATCTTTAGTTGAAATCTAAGAACACGAGCTGAGTGTTGAACCAACACTAAGACAACTTTATCCTTTCATCTCCGCCAGCTTACACAATCGAAATGATGTGCCGGTTTCTTCTCAACTGACAGCACAGAGACAGGAAGAAGTTGTCTAGGTTTGAAGTTTCCAGCCATGGAAAGGTTCCAACCATACCAGTGTGAAAACATTTTGTTTCAGAGAGTTAAGAATAAATCAAGACATTAAAAGGATCCACCCAATGGAATACTACTCAGCAATAAAAAGAAGTGAACTACTGATCTGCGCAACAGCGTGGGTAAAACTCAGAAACATTTCACTAAGTGAAAGCAGTCAGACATGAAGACCACACCTTGTATGATTCCATTTATATGGAATTTCTCAAAAAGGCAAAACTATGGAGACAGAGCAGATCAGTGGCTGCCTGGGGCCACAGGTGGGAGTGGGGACGGACAGCAAATGGGCAGAGGGAACCTTCTGGGTGGATGGAAGTGTTGGAAAACTATATTGCGGTGACAGCTCATAAATGTATAAATTCACTAAAACTCACTGACTGCACCCTTATAATGGGTGATATTTATGGTATGTAAGTTATACCTCAATAAAGCTGTCTTTTAAAATAGGAGAAATTAAAAGAAATGATTCTTTCGGGAGCAGCTCAAGACTGATTTTCGCAAACAGCTTGCCTCACCTGTAATATTCATGGTAGCCATGGTGCTTTCCAAACGTGGGAGAATCTCTCTCGAACAGGGCACTTTGACGGACAAATCTAGATACTGTTATATCAAACCAGGCTTGGTGACATTTCAAAAATTGGAATTTACAATTTCTAAACATAATAATTATTATATTAGTCAGCTCACAGTACCAATGCCACGTCCGAAAATGTAAGTACTTGAAATTGAGGGAAACAAAGAAACCATTTCCCTGATTTGAGGGGATGAGGGTATGATTGGGAGCCCAGGAGAGCTTCCTGAGCTTTTCTTGAACCAGACAGCTGTTTAGGGCAGCTCTGCAGGGCAGGAGGAAAGGTATTTAGGGTGTAGACTTCATGCCTCCGCTAACAACTGTGGTATGCTGGCTGCACACATCTCCATCACCACAGAAATGTGGGGAAATTATATTAGGAAAATTCATCTTGTTCAAAGGCAAAAGAATGAATGGAACATTTTGGGATCAAGTTGACTGGTGTTTCTGTTCACGGCGAGCAGTTTTCAAACTTGGGTGTGCATCGAAATCTCCTGACTTGTTAAAAAGGCAGATTCCCAGGCTGGGCCCCAAGGCTGCCAAATTGAGTGTCTGGGAGCACGGGCCAGAATCTGAATATTTAACAAGCCCCCAGTGTAATTCTTGTGCTGATGGTCCTCAAAACACAGTTTAAGGAACACGGAAGAAGGGGAAAAGAAGAAGGAAGGAAGGAAGGAAGAATGGAAGGAAGGAAGGAAGAGAGAATAAGGAGTGCCCAGTGAAGAAGATGAGATGAAGGTATCTAGTCGGTCAGGCCTTGCTATTTAGCATCTCAGCTGAATTTACTTTTAATTCCTCCTAAACCTCCTTGTCTCATACCCACATCTCATTCCGTGCCTTCATC